>NC_090447.1:1228242027-1230742027 GCF_031143425.1 Pleurodeles waltl
TCAAATCAATTCCTTTTGTCCTTGCGTTATGGAAGGGAGGTGGAGGGTATATATGTAATGTTGCAGCATGTATTTGTGTGTATGGTGTTGTGGGTGAGGGTGGGGGTGTTGCGTGTGTATGTCACTCTCTTTTCCCTCCACACCTCCCCTGTGTTGTAGGTGCAGTATTCACCGTGGTCGTCTCCGACGTCTCTGGAGCTCCTGATAGAGGAGCAGGATCTGCAGTTCTGGCTCCATGTTGTCTTGGTTCCTCGTGGGGTGTGGAGAGGTGAGTGATTTCCCCTTCTGTGTACTGGTTCCGCTGTGTTTTTGTTCACGTTGGTTTCGCCCCGGAAAAGGTGGTGGATTGGCATTTTGTGATAGGGTGGACGGTACATTGTCTTCCGCCTGTCTGTTGGCGGTTACCGCTGCGCTGTTTGTTTGTACCGCTGTGGCGGTCGGAGTGTTAAAGTGGCTGTCTATGTCGGCGGATTCTGACGTGGTCATAATCCCATTTTTTTCCCCGCCGGCCTGTGTAGGAAAGTACCATCTTGCCTGGCATGTTACCCCCATATTTCACTGTATATATGTTGTTTTAGTCTATGTGTCACTGGGACCCTGCCAGGCAGGGCCCCAGTGCTCATAAGTATGTGCCCTGTATGTGTTCCCTGTGTGATGCCTAACAGTCTCACTGAAGCTCTGCTAACCAGAACCTCAGTGGTTATGCTCTCTCTGCTTTCCAAATTTGTCACTAACAGGCTAGTGACTAAATTTACCAATTCACATTGGCATACTGGTACACCCATATAATTCCCTTGTATATGGTACTGAGGTACCCAGGGTATTGGGGTTCCAGGAGATCCTTATGGGCTGCAGCATTTCTTTTGCCACCCATAGGGAGCTCTGACAATTCTTACACAGGCCTGCCACTGCAGCCTGCGTGAAATAACGTCCACGTTATTTCACAGCCATTTACCACTGCACATAAGTAACTTATAAGTCACCTATATGTCTAACCATCACCAGGTGACGGTTGGGTGCCAAGTTACTTAGTGTGTGGGCACCCTGGAACTAGCCAAGGTGCCCCCCCATTGTTTAGGGCAAATTCCCCGGACTTTGTGAGTGCGGGGACACCATTACACGCGTGCACTATACATAGGTCACTACCTATGTATAGCGTTACAATGGTAACTCCGAACATGGCCATGTAACATGTCTAAGATCACGGAATTGTCCCTCCAATACCATTCTGGTATTGGGGGGACAATTCCATGATCCCACGAGTCTCTAGCACAGAACCCGGGTACTGCCAAACTGCCTTTCCGGGGTCTCCACTGCTGCTGCTGCTGCTGCCAACCCCTCAGACAGGTTTCTGCTCTCCTGGGGTCCAGGCAGCCCTGGCCCAGGAAGGCAGAACAAAGGATTTCCTCTGAGAGAGGGTTAAACCCTCTCCCTTTGGAAATAGGTGTGAAGGGCTGGGGAGGAGTAGCCTCCCCCAGCCTCTGGAAATGCTGTGATGGGCACAAATGGTGCCCATCTCTGCATAAGCCAGTCTACACCGGTTCAGGGATCCTCCAGCTCTGTTCTGAAGTGACACTGGACAAAAGAAAGGGAGTGTCCACTCCCCTGACCAGTACCTCCCAGGGGAGGTGCCCAGAGCTCCTCCAGTGTGTCCCAGACCTTTGCCATCTTGGAAACAGAGCTGTTTGGGGCACACTGGACTGCTCTGAGGGGCCAGTGCCAGCAGGTGACGTCAGAGGCTTCTTCTGATAGGCTCTTACCTCTCTTGGTAGCCAATCCTCCTAACCTGGTAGCCAAATCTCCTTTTCTGGCTCTTTAGGATCTCTGCTTTGAGGAATTCTTCACATAACGAATGCAAGAGCTCACCAGAGTTCCTATGCATCTCCCTCTCCACCTTCTACCAAAGGATCGACCACTGACTGTTCCAGGATGCCTGCAAAACCACAACAAAGTAGCAAGACGACTACCAGCAACACTGTATCGCCTAATCCTGCCGGCTTTCTCGACTGTTTCCTGGTGGTACATGCTCTGGGGGTAGCCTGCCTTCACCCTGCACCAGAAGCTCCGAAGAAATCTCATGTGGGTCGACGGAATCTTCCCCCTGCTAACAAAGGCACCAAAAGACTGCATCAGTGGTCCTCTGGGTCCCCTCTCATCCTGACGAGCGTGGTCCCTGGAACACAGCAACTCTGTCCAAGTGACTCCCACAGTCCAGTGACTCTTCAGTCCAAGTTTGGTGGAGGTAAGTCCTTGCCTCCCCACGCTAGACTGCAAAGCTGTGTACCGCGTGATTTGCAGCTGCTCCGGCTCCTGTGCACTGTTCCAGGATTTCCTTCGTGCACAGCCAAGCCTGGGTCCCCAGCACTCCGTCCTGCAGTGCACAACCTTCTGAGTTGTCCTCCGGTGTCGTGGGACTCCCTTTTGTGACTTCGCATGGACTCCGGTTCACTTTTCTTCTAAGTGCCTGTTGGGGTACTTCTGCGGGTGCTGCCTGTTTCTGTGAGGGCTCTCTGAGTTGCTGAGCCCCCCCTCTGTCTCCTCCTCCAAAAGGCGATATCCTGGTCCTTCCTGGTCCTCATCAGCATCCAAAAACCTCTACCTCAACCCTTGCAGCTAGCAAGGCTTGTTTGTGGTCCTTCTACGTGAAAACACCTCTGCAAGCTTCATCGTGACGTGGGACATCAGTCTTTCAAATGAGAAGTCCCTAGTCCTCTTCTTTCTTGCAGAACTCCAAGCTTCTTCTAACCGGTGGCAGCTTCCTTGCACCTTCAGCTGGGGTTTCCTGGGCTCCTGCCCCCCTGGACACTGTCGCGACTATTGGACTTGGTCCCCTTGTCTTACAGATACTCTGGTCCAGAAATCCGTTGTCAGTGCACTGCTGGTGTTTGTTCTTCCTGCAGAATCCCCCTATCACGACTTCTGTGCTCTCCGGGGGTAGTAGGTGTACTTTACTCCTAATTTTCAGGGTCTTGGGGTGGGGTCTTTTTCTAACCCTCACTGTTTCTTACAATCCCAGCGCCCTCTACAAGCTCACATAGGTCTGGGGTCCATTTGTGGTTCGCATTCCACTTTTGGAGTATATGGTGTGTGTTGCCCCTATACCTATGTGCTCCTATTGCAACCTATTGTAATTCTACACTGTTTGCATTACTTTTCTTGCTCTTACTTACCTAATTTTGGTTGGTGTACATATAACATGTGTATATAACTTATCTTCTTACTGAGGATACTCACTGAGATACTTTTGGCATATTGTCATAAAAACAAAGTACCTTTATTTTTAGTAACTCTGTGTATTGTGTTTTCTTATGATATTGTGCATATGATATAAGTGGTATAGTAGGAGCTTTACATGTCTTCTAGTTCATCCTAAGCTGCTTTGCCATAGCTACCTTCTATCAGCCTAAGCTGCTAGAAACACCTCTTCTACACTAATAAGGGATAACTGGACCTGGCACAAGGTGTAAGTACCTATGGTACCCACTACAAGCCAGGCCAGCCTCCTACAGCCTGTTGGCGGTATTACCGCCGCTTTAACACTAACCGCCAGGGTTGTAATGAGGGCCATAATGCTTGTGTAACCGTCACATCTTCTGATTAACATCATGCTATGTATTTGCCCACAGTAATGAAGAAATAAAATGTTTTGTATAATAATTGGATACTTTATTCCCACGCCATTGTGATATTCTGGAATATAGAACCTGAGATGTTGTGTAAGACGCATGGCTGCATGAGTCACATAAAAAGCTGCCTAAGAAATTTGACTTTTGTCTGTTTATTTAATTCAGCTTCTACAGATGGAGTTGTTCAGATTTGCCATTGTACCCACAGCCACTGCCCCTGCTGCACCATTCCTAGGCAGGAAGAGCTAGAGAGAGGTTGAAGAGGTTTTCCTGGTGCTACTAAGTTAAGTACCAGGGGTTGAGTGGCCAGATTCTCCTGTGCTATCTTGGTTTACAGAATTGTATTTATGCTTTTGATTTACTGCATATCAGTGATTTCAGTCTGTTTCTTTCTTGCAAAGTTATTGAGCTAATACTGCATTATAAATATACATGTGCCCATTCTGCTACTGTGTAATAATCATTGCCAAGATGTGCGTTTGTACTAGTGTTTTATTAAAGTCATATTGCATCTGCTACCGGTGTGTTGCTCTTTACTGAGTGTCCGTATAGATTTGTTCTTGATTGATATTGCTTGAGTTGGTTGTCAGCACCCATTCCAACATAACTGGTACCAGGGGTGGAGTATAAATCAATAATGCCTCTGTGGGAATGCAATAGAAATAAAGCAGAAGGGGAAATGCTGATGGGGACAGAGACCAAACGCATTCCCAGGCAGTTGTCGTCAGATCAATTTTCTGGTATTACAGGTATCCTAAAATGGGGAGAGGCACTGGTTATAGGTGAGGAGTTAGATGAAAAAGTGACTCCTCCTTTAGTGGAAAATGCCGTTAAGAGAATAAGGCTAAGAGGGGGAAGCTGAAGCATAAAGCAGCAGGACAAGTAGAATGGCTTTTCCTGTCTGTGCACCACATGGTGTGTAAGGAAATATTAATACAAGATGCTGGGATAGGAATACTGCTGGATGAGGTAGCAGCCTTACAGAAGAGACTGATTAGTATGAGTGAGACTGTGGAAAGTGCCCTAGCAAGAGGGGATCACATGGACGTAAGTTGCACCACATTAGCATTGCAGGTAGCTCAGTTGAAAAACAAGTACAAGCCTAAGGCACCTCCAGCGGTGCACGTGAGGGTGTTTGTGCGAAAAGAGGATTGGATTACCAATACATGGAAAGAGTCAGTTTCTGACATTGATGAGTGGGACTGGAATTATGAGGTAGAGGTACGTGTGGTAGAATTAGAAATGGATGTAGGTGAAATGGAAGAGATTCCAGAAGTTCACCCTCTGGTGCAAAACACATCAAAAGGAATGGCTGGGGGTCAAGTGCAAATACCCGTTGGGTGAAGGATTATACACAATGTGAGTTGTGGAAATACTACATTTGTTCAGGCAGATGCCTGGAGAGCCCCTGTTTAAATAGCTAGTTTGGTTATGGGATACAGGGGCAAATGGAATATTCTTATCAATTGCTGAACGTTTGAAAATGGGATCAGCCATGATGCATACCGTATCGGTGGATGGATTGTTAGGTGCACACAGGTAGCAAGCATTTTCCTTTGTGAGTTGGTTGATTGACTACTTACAGCAGAGAGGGTGGGTCATCAATCCCAAAAAGGTGCAGGTTCATGCATAAGAGGTAAGATTTTTAGGTAGTGTCTGATCAAGACTGGTGAAAAGAATACCACAGAAAGTGATTGATATGGTGGAGCAGTTGAAAGGCCCTACAGCAAACACAGAAGCACAAGGGTTCATTGAGTTTATGAGGGTGTGGAGACAGCACATTCCTGATTCAGAAATAATACTGAAACCATTGTACCAAGTAACTTGGAAAACCACTCTTTTCAGCGGGGGCCTGAGCCACAAAAAGCTTTCAAAGGAGCAAAAGATACATTACAGAATTCTTTACATTAGGTCTCAGCACCGAGCAGGATGCTTTTGAGTTAGAGGACACAATGCAGGATGATGTGGCAGTGTGGACTCTGTAGCAAAGTGTAGGAGGCTGGCCTGGCTTATAGTGGGTACCTGATGGTACTTACACCTTGTGCCAGGTCCAGTTATCCCTTATTAGTAGATTAGTAGTGTTGTAGCAGCTTAGGCTGATCGAGGTAGCTATAGCAGAGCAGCTTAGGCCGAACTAGGAGACATGCAAAGCTCCTGCTATACCACTTACATCATATAGCACTATATCACAAGAATCACAATACTCAGAGTTACTAAAAATAAAGGTACTTTATTTTAGTAACAATGTGACAAAAATATCTCAAAGGATATACTCCCTTAGGAGGTAATTAAAATACACAAAATATACACACAAACCAAAATCAGGTAAGTAAACAGTTAGAAAAGTAGTGCAAACACTGTAGAATACAATAGGATGCAATAGGCCTAGGAGCAACACAAACCATATACTAAGGAAGTGGAATGCGAACCACTTAGGGACCCCAGGCCTAGAGTAGTGTGTAAAGGGTCGCTGGGAGTGTAAGAAAACACTAAGGGTGTCCAAGATACCCCACCCCAAGACCCTGAAAAGTAGGAGTAAAGTTACCCTACTTCCCCAGAAACACACTAAAGTTGTGATAGGAGATTCTGCAAAGACCACAACAGACTGCAAAGCACTGAAGACGGATTCCTGGACCTGAGGGCCTGCAAAGGAAGGGGACCAAGTCCAAGAGTCACGAAAGTGTCCTGGGGGGGCAGGAGCCCACTAAACCCCAAATGAAGGTGCAAAATGGCTGCCTCCGGGTGGAAGAAGCTGAGGATTCTGCAACAACAGAAGATGCCAGGAACTTCTCCTTTGCACAGAAGATGCCCCACGGTGTGGTGGAGGATGCAGAGTTGTTTCCATGCAGAAAGACCACAAACAAGCCTTGCTAGATGCAAAGGTCGCAGGTAAAGAAAATGGGTGCTGCCCTGGCCCAGGAACGACCAGGAGGTAGCCCCTTGGAGAAGGAGACAGAGGGAGCACTCAGCAGCACAGAGAGCTCACACAGAAGCAGGCAGCACCCGCAGAAGCACTTAAACAGGGGTTCAAGAGAACTGAGCACAGTGGTCAGCTCAACACTACAAAGGAGCATCCCACGATGCCGGTGTTCAACTCAGCAAGTTGAGCAATGCAGGACGGAGTGCTGGGGACCTGGACTGTGCTGTGCACGAAGGATTCCTTGCAAAAGTGCACAGAAGCCCTAGCAGCTGCAGTTCACGCAGTACACAGGATTACTGTCCGGCGTGGGGAGGCAAGGACTTACCTCCACCAAATTTAGATAGATGGACCACTGGACTGTCGGGGTCACTTGGATCTAGCTCCTGTGTTCCATGGACCACGCTCGTCAAGATGGGAGGGGACCAGAGGACCTGTGAAGCAGATGTTTGGTGACTGCGTTAGCAGGGAGAAGATTCCGCCGACCCACAGGAGATTTCTTATTGGCTTCCAGTGCATGGTGAAGGCGGACAGCCCTTAGAGCATGCACCACCAGGAAACAGTTGAGAAAGACGGCAGGATTAGGCTCTACAATGTTGCTGGTAGTCTTCTTGCTACTTTGTTGCAGTTTTGCAGGTGTCCTGGAGCAGTCAGCGGTCGATCCTTGGAAGAAGTCAAAGAAAGAGATGCAAACGAGCTCTGGTGAGCTCTTGCATTCGTTATCTCACGAGAAACCCACAGGAGAGACCATAAATAGCCCTCAGAGGGGGATTGGCCACCTGACCAGGTAAGCACCTATCAGGAGGGGTCTCTGACGTCACCTGCTGGCACTGGCCACTCAGAGGCCTCCATGGTGCCCTCACACCTCTGCATTCAAGATGGCAGAGGTCTGGGACACACTGGAGGAGCTCTGGGCACCACCCCTGGACTGGTGATGGCCAGGGGAGAGGTCACTCCCCTTTCTTTTGTCCAGTTTCGCACCAGAGCAGGGGCTGGGGGATCCCTGAACCAGTTTAGACTGGTTTATACAAGGAGGGCACCATCTGTGCCCTTCAAAGCATTCCCAGAGGCCAGGAGAGGCTACTCCTCCCCAGCCCTTAACACCTATTTCCAAAGGGAGAGGGTGTAACACCCTTTCTCAGAGGAAATCCTTTGTTCAGCCTTCCTGGGACTGGGCTGCCCAGACCCCAGGAGGGAAGAAGCCTGTCTGTGGGTTGGCAGCAGCGGTAGCTGCAGTGAAAACCCCAGAGAGTTAATTTGGCAGTACCCAGGGTCCATGCTGGAGCCCAAGGATGCATGGGATTGGCACCCCAATACCAGATTTGGCATGGGGGGACAATTCCATGATCTTAGACATGTTACATGGCCATATTCGGAGTTACCACTGTGAAACTTTATATAGGTATTGACCTATATGTAGTGCACGCATGGAATGCTGTCCCCGCACTCACAAAGTCCGGAGAAATTGCCCTGGACTATGTGGGAGCACCTTGGCTAGTGCCAGGGTGTCCTCACACTTAGTAACTTTGCACCTAACGTTCACTAAGTGAGGGTTAGACGTATAGGTGACTTATAAGTTACTTAAGTGCAGTGTAAAATGGCTTTGAAATAACGTGGACATTATTACGCTCAGGCTACAGTGTCAGTCCTGTGTAAGAATTGTCTGAGCTCCCTATGGGTGGCAAAAGTTGCAGCCCATAGGGATCTCCTGGATCCCCAATACCCTGGGTACCTAGGTACCATATACTAGGGAATTATAAGGGTGTTCCAGTGTGCCAATCAGAATTGGTACAAATGGTCACTAGCCAGCAGTGACAATTTTAAAAGCAGAGAGAGCATAAGCACTGAGGTTCTGGTTAGCAGAGCTTTAGTGACACAGTTAGGCACCAGACAGGGAACACATACAGGGCACACTTTAAGAGCACTGGGGTCCTGGCTAGCAGGATCCCAGTGACACAGGCAAAAACAAACATACATATAGTAAAAATGGGGATAACATGCCAGGCAAGATGGTACTTTCCTACGCCCCCCAAACCCCCAAACGAGGGACAATAAGGCTAACCTTACCCAGATGAGTCTTCATTGTCTAAGTGGAAATATCTGGAGAGTCCATCTGTATTGGAGTGGATACTCCCAGGTCTATGTTCCACTGTATAGTCCATTCCCTGAAGGGAGATGGAGCACCTCAACAATTTAGGATTTTCCCCTTTCATTTGTTTAAGCCATAATAGAGGTTTGTGGTCTGTCTGAACCATAAAGTGAGTACCAAAAAGGTATGGTCTCAACTTTTTCAGTGCCCAGACCACAGCAAAGGCCTCCCTCTCTATGGCAGACCAGCGCTTTTCTCTAGGGGTCAATCTCCTGCTGATAAAAGCAACAGGTTGATCCTGGCCCTCAGAGTTAAGTTGTGATAGGACTGCCCCTACTCCTAATTCAGATGCATCAGTTTGGACATAGAATTTTTTGGAGTAACAAGGGCTTTTCAGGACAGGTGCAGAGCACATGGCCTGCTTCAGCTCCTCAAAAGCTTTCTGACAGTTTGCTGTCCATAATACCTTTTTAGGCATTTTCTTGGATGTGAGGTCATTAAGAGGGGCTGCAATGGAGCCATAGTTCTTAATGAACCTCCTGTAATACCCAGTGAGGCCTAGGAAGGCTCTCACCTGAGTCTGAGTAGTAGGGGGAACCCAATCTATAATAGTTTGGATTTTCCCCTGAAGTGGTGCAATCTGTTCCCCACCAACAAGGTGTCCCAGATAAACCACCTTACCCTGCCCTATCTGGCACTTTGAAGCCTTGATAGTGAGGCCTGCCTTTTGCAGGGCCTCCAAAACTTTCCATAGGTCGACCAGGTGATCATCCCAACTGGAGCTAAAGACAGCTATATCGTCCAAATATGCTGCACTAAAAGCTTCCAGCCCTTGCAGGACTGTGTTCACTAACCTCTGAAAAGTGGCAGGTGCATTTTTCAATCCAAAAGGAATTACTGTAAATTGGTAATGGCCTCCGATAGTTGAAAATGCAGTTTTAGCTTTAGCATCTTCTGATAATTTGATCTGCCAATACCCTGCATTCAAATCAAAAGTGCTTAGATACTTGGCAGATGCCAGTGTATCTATGAGCTCATCTGCCCTGGGTATAGGGTGAGCGTCAGTTTTGGTTACCTGGTTGAGACCTCTGTAATCTACACAAAACCGCATTTCCTTCTTTCCATCTTTGGAATGGGGTTTTGGTACAAGTACCACAGGAGAAGCCCCTGGACTTTCAGAGTGTTCAACCACTCCCAGTTCTAACATTTTCTGCACCTCTTGCTTTATGCAGTCTGTGACATGGTCAGGCTGCCTATAGATCTTACTTTTGACAGGCAAGCTGTCTCCAGTATCTATAGTGTGCTCACACCAAGAAGTGGTACCTGGCACAGTAGAGAAGAGTTCAGAAAACTGACCCAGGAGATTTATGCAGTGGTCTTTCTGCTCAGCAGTAAGACAATCTGCCAGTACAACCCCTTCCACTAGAGCATCTTGTTCTGTGGAAGAGAAGAGATCAGGTAGAGGATCACTGTCTTCTTCCTGTCCCTCATCAGTTGCCATGAGCAGGGTGAGATCAGCCCTGTCATAGTAGGGTTTCAGGCGATTGACATGCAACACCCTAAGGGGACTCCTGGCAGTGCCTAAGTCAACTAAATAGGTGACTTCACCCTTTTTCTGAACAATTGTGTGGGGTCCACTCCATTTATCTTGGAGTGCTCTTGGGGCCACAGGCTCCAAGACCCACACTTTCTGCCCTGGTTGGTACTGAACCAAAACAGCCTTCTGGTCATGCCATTGCTTCTGGAGCACTTGGCTGGCCTGAAGGTTTTTACTGGCCTTTTTCATGTACTCAGCCATCCTTGATCTGAGGCCAAGTACATAATCCACAATATCTTGTTTCGGAGCTTTTAAAGGTTGTTCCCAACCCTCCTTGACAAGTGTTAGTGGACCCCTAACAGGGTGTCCAAAAAGAAGTTCAAAGGGGCTGAAGCCCACTCCTTTCTGGGGTACCTCCCTGTAGGCAAAAAGGAGGCATGGTAACAGGATATCCCATCTCCTGCGGAGTTTTTCAGGGAGACCCATAATCATGCCTTTGAGAGTTTTATTAAATCTCTCCACCAGTCCATTTGTTTGTGGATGATAGGGTGTAGTGAACTTGTACGTTACACCACACTCCTTCCACATGGCCTTGAAGTAAGCAGACATGAAATTGCTTCCTCTGTCTGATACCACCTCTTTTGGGAAGCCCACCCTGGAAAATATTCCCAGGAGGGCCTTTGCCACTGCAGGAGCTGTAGTGGTCCTAAGAGGAATAGCTTCAGGGTATCTTGTGGCATGGTCCACTACCACCAAGATAAACCTATTGCCTGAAGCAGTAGGAGGGTCAAGGGGGCCAACTATGTCAACCCCTACCCTTTCAAAGGGAACCCCAACCACAGGCAGTGGAATAAGGGGTGCCTTTGGAGTGCCACCTGTCTTGCCAGGTTTCACAGGACTTACAAAACTCTTTTGTGTCCTCAGACATTCTAGGCCAATGAAACAAGGGAACAAGCCCGTCCCATGTTTTCATTTGTCCTAGATGCCCAGCTAGGGGAATGTCGTGAGCCAGTGTTAGGAGGAACTTTCTGTACTCCTGAGGAATCACTAATCTCCTGGCAGCTCCAGGTTTAGGATCCCTTGCCTCAGTGTACAAGAGGTTGTCCTCCCAGTAAACTCTGTGAGAGTCACTGACATCCCCATTAGCCTGTTTGACAGCTTGCTGTCTTAGACCCTCTAATGTGGGACAGGTCTGCTGTGCCACACTCAGCTCCTCCCTGGCAGGCCCCCCTTCACCCAAACGCTCAGCAGTGTCTGCTTCAAGCTCCTCTGGTGTAGGTTCTGCACAGGGAGGGAATTCTTCTTCTTCAGAATTAGAATCCACTGTAGAGGGAGGGATAGTAGGTAGTGATTTACCTTTGCTACCCCTTGCTTTAGGGAGCACTTGGTCCATTGTTCCAGGATCCAAGTCACCCTGTCCTTTTTGCTTTTTGGCCTGAGCCCTGGTTAAAGCAAAAATATGCCCTGGAATGCCCAGCATTGCTGCATGGGCCTCCAACTCCACATCTGACCAAGCTGATGTCTCCAAATCATTTCCTAGTAGACAGTCTACAGGTAAATCTGAGGCTACCACAACTTTCTTTGGACCAGTAACCCCCCCCCCCAGTTGAGATTTACAACAGCCATGGGGTGGCTAAGTGTGTTGTTGTGAGCATCGGTTACTTGGTACTGGTGACCAAGTAGGTGTTGTTCAGGGTGGACCAGTTTCTCAATTACCATAGTAACACTGGCACCAGTGTCCCTGTAGGCCTGAACCTCAACACCATTTATTAGGGGTAGCTGCTTGTACTTATCCATATTAAGGGGACAAGCAACTAAGGTGGCTAAATCAATAGCCCCCTCAGAGACTAACACAGCCTCTGTGGTCTCACTAACAAGACCAACCCCAACTAAGTTACCAAAAGTGAGCCCAGCTACTCCCTTGGATTGGCTATTAGTAGGTTTGCTCCCACCACCACTGCTATTAGTAGGGACACTAGGTGTAGCAGTAGGGGTTGTAGTGGTAGGAGGCTTGGTGCTTTTCTTTGGACAACTGGGATCTGTTGTCCAATGGCCTTTTATTTTACATAAATAGCACCATGGTTTCTTTTCTTTGTTTTGATTGGAAGAGGATTTGGGCCCACCACCCCCACCAGAGTGTTTTTGTGGGCCTGATGAAGACTCATTTTTAGATTCGTCCCCACCCTTGTCAGAAGACTTACCATCCTTCTTCTTATTGCCATCTTTGTAACCCCCTGTATGAACTTTTCTGTTCACCCTTGTTCTGACCCATTTGTCTGCCTTCTTTCCCAATTCTTGGGGAGAGGTCAGATCAGAGTCCACCAAGTACTGGTGCAACAAATCAGACACACAATTATTAAGAATATGCTCTCTCAGGATCAAGTTATACAGGCTGTCATAATCAGTAACTTTACTGCCATGTAACCACCCCTCCAAGGCCTTCACTGAATGGTCAACAAAATCAACCCAGTCTTGTGAAGACTTCTTTTTGTTCTCTCTGAACTTCATTCTGTATTGTTCAGTGGTTAAGCCATAACCATCCAGGAGTGCATTCTTAAGAACTGTAAAATTATTGGCATCACTTTCTTTCACAGTAAGGAGCCTATCCCTACCTTTTCCACTAAATGATAGCCATAGGATAGCAGCCCACTGCCTTTGAGGGACATCCTGTATAACACAGGCCCTCTCAAGTGCAGCAAACCACTTGTTAATGTCATCCCCCTCCTTATAAGGGGGAACTATCTTGTGCAGATTCCTTGAATCATGCTCTCTTGCAGGATGACTATGGGGAATACTGCTGCTGCCACCATGGGTTTCTAAACCCAATTTCTGTCTTTCCTTCTCTACTTCTAAGGATTGTCTATCTAAATCCAGCTGTTGCTGTTTAAGCTTCAGTCTGGATTGCTCCACTCTCAATCTATTGAGCTCCTTTTCTAACATTCTGTCATCAGGGTGGGTGGGAGGGACATTCCTAGACACAGAAGTATGGTGAGAATGGACAGAAGGAGACCTATCCCTTACAGAAGGCACCCTAACAGCTTGGCTAACAGAAACATCACTTCTACTGTGGTGAGAAGGAATACTCTTGTTATGATGTGAGACAACACTATCTATATGGTGTGACTCTACCTCAGTACCAACTATGCTAGACTGTCTAGTAATGGGCAGGCTAGGAAGTTTCTTTCCTGAATCTTTTCCTAGGGGAGTCCCTGGATCAGATTGGGAACCATTAGCTACTTTTTCAACAGATGGGGCCCCTTTGGCCTTATCTTGTCTCTAAGCATGTTAAGCAACAATTCCAAAGAAGGATTCTTCCCTACACTCAAACCTCTTTCTACACAGAGACTCCTTGCTCCTTTCCAGCTAAGGTGGTCATATGCAAGTTTGGACAGATCAACAGTTTGGCCTGTGCCAGACATTTTAGAAAGAGTTTAAGTGACAGAAAAAGAGAAAAAGTTTTTCACAACTTTCTAGAAAGACAAAAAAAAACTTTTTAAACATTTTAAGAACTTTTAGAAAGTTTAGAGGTACTTTTCAGCACTTTAGAAAGAAGTGAAAAGAGGAAATGCAAAACTTTTTAGCTATGTGTAGACACACTGAACTTGTTTTGTATATTTTTCTCTTATGAAAAGTACAATGACAAAAGTGGTAAGTAGTCTCAAAGCACTTATCCCACCGCTGCACAACCAATGTAGGAGGCTGGACTGGCTTGTAGTGAGTACCAAGGGGTACTTACACCTTGCACCAGGCCCAGGTATCCCTTATTAGTGTATAGGGTGTCTAGCAGCTTAGGCTGATAGATAATGGTAGCTTAGCAGAGCAGCTTAGGCTGAACTAGGAGACGAGTGAAGCTCCTACAGTGCCACTAGTGTCACTTGCACAATATCATAAGAAAACACAATACACAGATATACTAAAAATAAAGGTACTTTATTTTTATGACAATATGCCAAAGTATCTCAGAGTGTACCCTCAGTATGAGGATAGCAAATATACACAAGATATATGTACACAATACCAAAAATATGCAGTATAGTCTTAGAAAACAGTGCAAACAATGTATAGTTACAATAGGATGCAATGGGGACACATAGGGATAGGGGCAACACAAACCATATACTCCAAAAGTGGAATGCGAACCACGAATGGACCCCAAACCTATGTGACCTTGTAGAGGGTCGCTGGGACTATTAGAAAATAGTAAGGGTTAGAAAAGTAGCCCACCCCAAGACCCTGAAAAGTGAGTGCAAAGTGCACTAAAGTTCCCCAAAGGACAAAGAAGTCGTGATAGGGGAATTCTGCAGGAAAGACACAAACCAGCAATGCAACAACAATGGATTTCCAGTCGAGGGTACCTGTGGAACAAGGGGACCAAGTCCAAAAGTCACAAGCAAGTCAGAGATGGGCAGATGCCCAAGAAATGCCAACGGTGGGTGCAAAGAAGCTGCTACTGGACAGTAGAAGCTTAGGATTCTGCAGGAACGACAAGGGCTAGAAACTTCCCCTTTGGAGGATGGATCCCCCACGCCGTGGAGAGTCGTGCAGAAGTGTTTTCCTGTGGAAATACAGCCAACAAGCCTTGCTAGCTGCAAATCGTGCGGTAAGGGTTTTTGCGTGCTGCTGTGGCCCAGGAAGGACCAGGATGTCGCCAATTGCGTCTGGGGACAGAGGGGGCGTCGAGGAAGACAAGGAGCCCTCTCAGAAGCAGGCAGCACATGCAGAAGTGCCGGAACAGGCACTACGAAGAAGAGTGAAACGGTGCTCACCCAAAGTTGCACAAAGGAGTCCCACGCCGCCGGAGGACAACTTAGAAAGTCGTGCAATGCAGGTTTGAGTGCCGTGGACCCAGGCTTGGCTGTGCACAAAGGATTTCCGCCGGAAGTGCACGGAAGCCGGAGTAGCTGCAAAAGACGCGGTTCCCAGCAATGCAGTCTGGCGTGGGGAGGCAAGGACTTACCTCCACCAAACTTGGACTGAAGAGTCACTGGACTGTGGGAGTCACTTGGACAGGGTTGCTGGAATCAAGGGACCTCGCTCGTCGTGCTGAGAGGAGACCCAGAGTACCGGTAATGCAGTTCTTTGGTGCCTGGGGTTGCAGGGGGAAGATTCCGTCGACCCACAGGAGATTTCTTCGGAGCTTCTAGTGCAGAGAGGAGGCAGACTACCCCCACAGCATGCACCACCAGGAAAACAGTCGAGAAGGCGGCAGGATCAGCGTTACAGAGTTGCAGTAGTCGTCTTTGCTACTTTGTTGCAGTTTTGCAGGCTTCCAGCGCGGTCAGCAGTCGATTCCTTGGCAGAAGGTGAAGAGAGAGATGCAGAGGAACTCTGATGAGCCCTTGCATTTGTTATCTAAGGAATTCCCCAAAGCAGAGACCCTAAATAGCCAGAAAAGAGGGTTTGGCTACTTAGGAGAGAGGATAGGCTAGCAACACCTGAAGGAGCCTATCAGAAGGAGTCTCTGATGTCACCTGCTGGCACTGGCCACTCAGAGCAGTCCAGTGTGCCAGCAGCACCTCTGTTTCCAAGATGGCAGAGGTCTGGAGCACACTGGAGGAGCTCTGGACACCTCCCAGGGGAGGTGCAGGTCAGGGGAGTGGTCACTCCCCTTACCTTTGTCCAGTTTCGTGCCAGAGCAGGGCTAAGGGGTCCCTGAACCGGTGTAGACTGGCTTATGCAGAAATGGGCACCATCTGTGCCCATGAAAGCATTTCCAGAGGCTGGGGGAGGCTACTCCTCCCCTGCCTTCACACCTTATTCCAAAGGGAGAGGGTGTAACACCCTCTCTCAGAGGAAGTCCTTTGTTCTGCCATCCTGGGCCAAGCCTGGCTGGACCCCAGGAGGGCAGAAACCTGTCTGAGGGGTTGGCAGCAGTAGCAGCTGCAGTGAAACCCCAGGAAAGGCAGTTTGGCAGTACCAGGGTCTGTGCTACAGACCACTGGGATCATGGGATTGTGCCAACTATGCCAGGATGGCATAGAGGGGGCAATTCCATGATCATAGACATGTTACATGGCCATATTCGGAGTTACCATTGTGAAGCTACATATAGTGACCTATATGTAGTGCACGCGTGTAATGGTGTCCCTGCACTCACAAAGTCCGGGAAATTGGCCCTGAACAATGTGGGGGCACCTTGGCTAGTGCCAGGGTGCCCTCACACTAAGTAACTTTGCACCTAACCTTTACCAGGTAAAGGTTAGACATATAGGTGACTTATAAGTTACTTAAGTGCAGTGTAAAATGGCTGTGAAATAACGTGGATGTTATTTCACTCAGGCTGCAGTGGCAGGCCTGTGTAAAAATTGTTAGAGCTCCCTATGGGTGGCAAAAGAAATGCTGCAGCCCATAGGGATCTCCTGGAACCCCAATACCCTGCGTACCTCAGTACCATATACTAGGGAATTATAAGGGTGTTCCAGTAAGCCAATGTAAATTGGTAAAATTGGTCACTAGCCTGTTAGTGACAATTTGAAAGAAATGAGAGAGCATAACCACTGATGTTCTGGTTAGCAGAGCCTCAGTGAGACAGTTAGTCATAACACAGGTAACACATTCAGGCACACTTATGAGCACTGGGGCCCTGGCTGTCAGGGTCCCAGTGACACATACAACTAAAACAACATATATACAGTGCAAAATGGGGGTAACATGCCAGGCAAGATGGTAATTTCCTACACTGCCCCCACCCCAATTCAGAAGCATCAGTCTGGACTATGAACTTCTTGGAGTAACAAGGGCTTTTTAGGACAGGTGGGGAGTTTGGGCTCATCAAAAGCCTTTTGAAAGCTAGCTGTCCACAATACCTTCTTAGGCATCTTTTTACTAGTGAGGTCAGTAAGAGGAGCTGCAATGGAGCCATAGTTCTTAACAAACCTCCTATAGTACCCTGTGAGGTCCAAGAAGGCTCTCACCTGGGTTTGAGTTGTAGGGGGAGCCCATTCCATGATGGTCTGGATCTTCCCCTGGCCTGTAGTGAGTACCAAGGGGTACTTACACCTTGCACCAGGCCCAGGTCTCCCTTATTAGTGTATAGGGGTGTCTAGCAGCTTAGGCTGATAGAAAAGGTAGCTTAGCAGAGCAGCTTAGGCTGAACTAGGAGACGAGTGAAGCTCCTACAGTACCACTAGTGTCACTTGCACAATGTCAAGAAAACACAATACACAGATATACTAAAAATAAAGGTACTTTATTTTTATGACAATATGCCAAAGTATCTCAGTGAGTACCCTCAGTATGAGGATAGCAAATATACACAAGATATATGTACAAAATACCAAAATATGCAGTAATAGCAATAGAAAACAGTGCAAACAATGTATAGTCACAATAGGATGCAATAGGGGCACATAGGGATAGGGGCAACACAAACCATATACTCTAGAAGTGGAATGCGAACCTCGAATGGACCCCAAACCTATGTGACCTTGTAGAGGGTCGCTGGGACTGTAAGAAAACAGTGAGGGGTAGAAAAATGGCCCACCCCAAGACCCTGAAAAGTGGGTGCAAAGTACACCTAAGTTCCCCAAAGAGCACAGAAGTCGTGATAGGGGAATTCTGCAGGAAAGACCAACACCAGCAATGCAACAACGATGGATTTCCAGACGAGAGTACCTGTGGAACAAGGGGACCAAGTCCAAAAGTCACGATCAAGTCGGGAGTGGGCAGATGCCCAGGGAATGCCAGCTGTGGGGGCAAAGAAGCTGCCACTGGATGGTAGAAGCTAAGGATTCTGCAAGAACGACAAGGGCTAGAAACTTCCCCTTTGGAGGATGGATGTCCCACGTCGTGAAGAGTCGTGCAGAAGTGTTTTCCTGCAGAAAGACTGCAAACAAGCCTTGCTAGCTGCAAGGGTCGCGGTTAGGGTTTTTGGATGCTGCTGTGGCCCAGGAGGGACCAGGATGTTGCCAATTGCGTGAGGAGACAGAGGGGGCGTCCAGCAAGACAAGGAGCCACCTCAGAAGCAATCAGCACCCGGAGAAGTGCCGGAACAGGCACTACGAAGTGAGTGAAACGGTGCTCACCCGAAGTTGCACAAGAGAGTCCCACGCCGCTGGAGGACAACTCAGGAGGTCGTGCAATGCAGGTTAGAGTGCCGTGGACCCAGGCTTGGCTGTGCACAAAGGAAATCCTGGAAAAGTGCACAGGAGCCGGAGTAGCTGCAAAACACGCGGTCCTCAGCAATGCAGTCTGGCGTGGGGAGGCAAGGACTTACCTCCACCAAACTTGGACTGAAGAGTCACTGGACTGTGGGAGTCACTTGGACAGAGTTGCTGAGTTCAAGGGATCTCGCTCGTCGTGCTGAGAGGAGACCCAGAGGACCGGTGATGCAGTTCTTTGGTGCCTGTGGTTGCAGGGGGAAGATTCCGTCAACCCACAGGAGATTTCTTCGGAGCTTCTAGTGCAGAGAGGAGGCAGACTACCCCCACAGCATGCACCACCAGGAAAACAGTCGAGAAGGCGGCAGGATCAGCGTTACAAGGTCGCAGTAGTCGTCTTTGCTACTTTGTTGCAGTTTTGCAGGCTTCCAGCGCGGTCAGCAGTCGATTCCTTGGCAGAAGGGGAAGAGAGAGATGCAGAGGAACTCTGATGAGCTCTTGCATTCGTTATCTAAGGAATTCCCAAAAGCAGAGATCCTAAATAGCCAGAAAAGAGGGTTTGGCTACTTAGGAGAGAGGATAGGCTAGCAACACCTGAAGGAGCCTATCAGAAGGAGTCTCTGACGTCTCCTGCTGGCACTGGCCACTCAGAGCAGTCCAGTGTGCCAGCAGCATCTCTGTTTCCAAGATGGCAGAGGTCTGGAGCACACTGGAGGAGCTCTGGGCACCTGCCCTGGGAGGTGCAGGTCAGGGGAGTGGTCACTCCCCTTACCTTTGTCCAGTTTTGCGCCAGAGCAGGGCTGGGGGATCCCTGAACCGGTGTAGACTGGCTTATGCAGAAATGGGCACCATCTGTGCCCATGAAAGCATTTCCAGAGGCTGGGGGAGGCTACTCCTCCCCAGCCCTAACACCTTTTTCCAAAGGGAGAGGGTGTAACACCCTCTCTCTGAGGAAGTCCTTTGTTCTGCCTTCCTGGGCCAAGCCTGGCTGGACCCCAGGAGGGCAGAAACCTGTCTGAGGGGTTGGCAGCAGCAGCAGCTGCAGTGAAACCCCGGGAAAGGCAGTTTGGCAGTACCCGGGTCTGTGCTAGAGACCCGTGGGATCATGGGATTGTGCCAACAATGCCAGGATGGCATAGAGGGGGCAATTCCATGATCATAGACATGTTACATGGCCATATTTGGAGTTACCATTGTGAAGCTATACGTAGGTAGTGACCTATGTATAGTGCACGCGTGTAATGGTGTCCCCGCACTCACAAAGTCTGGGGAATTTGCCCTGAACAATGTGGGGGCACCTTGGCTAGTGCCAGGGTGCCCACACACTAAGTAACTTAGCACCCAACCTTTTCCAGGTAAAGGTTAGACATATAGGTGACTTATAAGTTACCTAAGTGCAGTGGTAAATGGCTGTGAAATAACGTGGACGTTATTTCACTCAGGCTGCAATGGCAGGCCTGTGTAAGAATTGTCAGAGCTCCCTATGGGTGGCAAAAGAAATGCTGCAGCCCATAGGGATCTCCTGAAACCCCAATACCCTGGGTACCTCAGTACCACATACTAGGGAATTATAAGGGTGTTTCAGTATGCCAATGTAAATTGGTGAAATTGGTCACTAGCCTGTTAGTGACAATTTGGAAAGAAATGAGAGAGCATAACCACTGAGGTTCTGGATAGCAGAGCCTCAGTGAGACAGTTAGTCATAACACAGGTAACACATACAGGGCACACTTATGAGCACTGGGGCCCTGGCTGGCAGGGTCCCAGTGACACATACAACTAAAACAACATATAAACAGTGAAATATGGGGGTAACATGCCAGGCAAGATGGTACTTTCCTACAGTAGTGTAAGTGAAAAAGAAAAACCTACCCTACCTAACCCCTAGTCTCTTAGAAAGGAAAGTAAGAGACTACGGTGGTCATTCTGACCTTGGCGGTAAAAGGCGCCTACCGCCGGTCAGAAATCCTCCATAATCCCGCCGCGGTCGCGGAAACCCGCCACGGTCATTCTGACCCGCAGAAGGCAAACCTCCGAAAATCCGACAGCCACAACAGACCGCCAGACCAGCGGTCGGCGGAAAAGTGGAGGTGACAAAACCTCCACCGTCACGCCAACAGAAATACGCCCATGCCATTACGACCCACGAATCCACGCGGCGGTCATTCAAACGCGGTATTCCATTGGCGGGACACACCGCCGCGGTCAGAATACACACAAACGAACAAAACTCAGCCACATTGGACGATTTGAATTCCACACACCTGATACACATACACACACCACTCCCACACACACAATACAATATAAAACACACACCCACATCACCCACAAACCCCTACGCCAAAAAATTCCGAAAGAAGGCCAGAGCGAGACACCACCATCCACAAACTAGCAGCCACAGCCACTCCACACCATCACCCACACACTATCCACACACAAAACAACACACACCACCACACTCAACACACTTAACTACACATACTCCACCCCACACATCATACACACCACCCCATGGCACCCCAAAGACACCCCCGCTTCTCAGACGAAGAACTCAGGGTCATGGTGGAGGAAATCGTTCGGGTAGAGCCCCAGCTGTTCGGCACACAGATACAATACACCAGCATTGCCCGGAGGACGGAGCTATGGCAGAGGATTGTCGACAGGGTCAACGCTGTGGGACAGCACCCCAGAAATCAGGAAGACATCAGGAAGCGATGGAACGACCTACGGGGGAAGGTGCGTTCCATGGTATCCAGGCACAACATCGCCGTGCAGAAGACTGGCGGAGGACCCCCACCTCAACCCCCACAATTTACAACATGGGAGGAGGAAGTCTTGAACATCCTGCATCCTGACGGCCTCGCAGGAGTCGGCGGAGGAATGGATACTGGTAAGTTGAAGCTTCACTACTGCTTCCCCCCCACCTGCATGCCAAATCATACCCCAACCCTCACCCCCATCCTCGAACCCCACCCTCACCCCCACCCCCATCCTCACCCCCACCCTCACCCCCACCACCCTCCTCACCCCCACCCCCAGCACACCTATTCCCTGCCAATGTCTCACCATCACAACCCACACATCCCAAAACCTAGGCCTGCATGCGTCCACTAAGCATGGACACCCATCACCAAAGCATGCCCAATGCATATACACATCCCCCCCACAAGCCACCCTCACCAAAGCCCCCACACACGAATGCCAGCACTTGGGGACACGGGAACCCACAGATACACCCATATGCCACACATTGAAACTATAACCATACCTCTATACCCCTGCAGGACCCGACCGTCAACACACCGCCGCGGAGGGCCCAGAATTCTCCACACCCCCCACCCAAGAGGCCGTCAGCGATGACAGCAGCTCTGTCGACCTGGACACCGATGACCAGCCCGGACCATCGGGGACCTCTGGACAGTCGGTTCCCCTCACACAGGCCCAGGCCACTACAGACCCAAACCCCTCTGGGAACACCAGCACAGCTCCCACCCAGCGGGCCCATGCCTCTGTCTCCAGGGCGCGTCAATCTGCGGTGTGTCTACCACTACAGGGCACCCAGGATAACCCACCACCCCAACAACAACAGGGACCTGGGGGCAGTGGTAGTGGGCACACCGGCCAGGGGGCAGAGGCCCAGGGAAACAGGGCAACTCGGAGGGCAGCTGTGCGACAGGGGGGGGACGGGCCCAGGGAACCCACTCTCCACGAGGCCCTCACCACCATCATGGGAGCATACAACCGCTCCCAGGAGACGATGGCGACGGTACTGACCCGGTTCCAGGAGATCCAGGTACTGCAGGAGGAACACTATCGGGGGTACAGGGAGGACATCAGAGCCCTCACCTCCACCCTGGTTACCATGGTAGGGCTGCTGCAGGACCTCGTCAACACCAGGACGGACAGTCAACAACACCCAAGGGCCCCTGCCACTAGCCTGGACCAAGAACAGCCAACCACCTCCGCCGGCGCTAGTGGACAGGAGGCCCCCGCACAGCAGCAGCCCACCAGACCCCCACCTCCTGCAGGAGAAGAACCACCCCGCAAGAGGGCCCTGAGATCTCGCAAGAAGACAGAGTAGGATGTCAAGACCCCCGCCAGCAATGGATACCACCTGATGTCATCCCACTGTCCCACATTGTCACCCTGTCCATCCTTGAACTGCCCATGCTCCATCTCTCCACAGGCCTCTGGACAATGCACCTGTGTGACTGTTACTCTGGACTCTGCCATGGACATTCCTTCACCATAGCCCCCACCCACTTGAAACCACCCATCCCATTTTGAGCACTTAAATAAACACCTATTTTGCACAAAACTATCTGGAGTCTGGCTGTGATTTAAATATATTGTAATTGACATGACAGTGCAAATATGTCCTTGTACATAGTGAAGTCAACAAACAGCTGCCACAAAGCTGTAGTCCATGGGGAAACGAAGCACAGGACTCGTAGTGGGGACCCCAGATCTGAAATAGGGAGGGAAAAGCCACAACTCAGTCATCATACACTGGGGCAAATAGACAGGCAGCAGAGATGCAGGAGAGTAGTTCACATTTACTAAATTATCTTTGAATTGTTACCTGTGTCCTATTGGAAGTACTGTTCAATGATTCTGTCCCTGTTGTCTGTTTCAGCCCCGTCGTCTTCCTCCTCGTCACTCTCCTCAGGTTCCACCGCTGCCACAACACCACCGTCTCGACCATCCTCCTGCAGGAAAGGCACCTGGCGGTGCAAAGCCAGGTTGTGAAGCATGCAGCAGGCCACGATGATGTGACACACCTTCTTAGGTGAGTACATTAGGGATCCACCTGTCATATGCAGGCACCGAAACCTGGCCTTTAGGAGGCCAAAGGTGCGTTCGATCACCCTCCTAGTACGCCCATGGGCCTCATTGTACCGTTCCTCTGCCCTGGTCCGGGGATTCCTTACTGGGGTCAGTAGCCACGACAGGTTGGGGTACCCAGAGTCCCCCAATAGCCATACACGGTGTCTCTCTAGCTGTTCCATCACGTAAGGGATGCTGCTATTCCTCAGGATGTAGGCGTCATGCACTGACCCAGGGAATTTGGCATTTACATGCGAGATGTACTGGTCAGCCAAACACACCACCTGGATGTTCATTGAATGGTAACTTTTTCTGTTCCTGTACACCTGCTCCCTGTCTCTTGGGGGAACCAAAGCCACATGGGTCCCATCAATGGCACCAATGACGTTGGGAATATGTCCAAGGGTGTAGAAATCACCCTTCACTGCAGCCAATTCGCCCACCTCAGGGAAAATGATGTAGCTCCTCACGTATTTCATCAGGGCAGACAACACTCTGGATAACACCTTCGAAAACATGGGCTGAGACATCCCAGAAGCAATTCCCACTGTTGTCTGAAATGAACCACTTGCCAAGAAATGGAGTACTGACATGACCTGCACCAGAGGGGGAATCCCTGTGGGTTGGCGGATGGGGGACATCAGGTCGGGCTCCAGCTGGGCACACAGTTCATGTATAGTGGCACGGTTAAGACGGTAGGTCAGGATAATGTGGCGTTCTTCCATTGTCGACAGGTCCACCAGCGGTCGGTACACGGGAGGATTCATCCGTCTCCTCGCCAAACCCAGCGGACGGTGCCTAGGAAGGACAACATGGAGCACACAGTTAAGCAACCCACAGGTACGTACTCACAGCTAGCACAGTAAACGATTCTCTATGCAGTGAATGGCGTGTCTGAGTGGCTATGCAAGGCCTAGGCCTGTGTGACGCAGTTGAAATTGAGCCATGTGGGCCCTGGAAATGGCGGCTGCCTGACCTGTGAAGTGTGACAATGGGATGTGAGGTCAATGCGCTGGCGTGGCACACCGCGGCGGGCGGCGGGCGAAGACCGCGGCGCGAAGCCGCATTGGTTAACATTGAAGCCTATGGGTTTCAGGAGCCAATGGCGAAGGGCGCCGGCGGTGGCGGGACGCACCGCCGCGGTACGCACCGCCGCGGACGTGACCGCCATTTTCTATCTACTTATCCACTTGCGACTTGAACTTTCACAGGAGAGGACCTATACTGCAAGTGTTGCTGTGACCTCGGTCTGGAAGGGACAATGGCTGCTGCGCCTGGGGAAAGGGCCCCTGCCTTCACTGGAGAGGAGTTGGAGAAACTTGTGGATGGGGTCCTCCCCCAGTATGCGCTACTCTACGGTCCTCCAGACCAACAAGTGAGTTTAATTCAATCTGGATTTGGGGCCACTGGCTGGCTTGGGGGCCTGGCGGGGATGGGGGGCATGTTGGGCCTGGCGGGGGGCATGGCGGGGATGGGGGGGCATGTTGGGGCTGGCAGGGGGCATGGCGGGGGGCCTGGCGGGGATGGGGGGCATGTTGGGCCTGGCGGGGGGCCTGGCGGGGATGGGGGGCATGTTGGGCCTGGCGGGGGGCATGGCGGGGGGCATGGCGGGGATGGGGGGGCATGTTGGGCCTGGCGGGGGGCCTGGCGGGGATGGGGGGCATGTTGGGCCTGGCGGGGGGCATGGCGGGGGGCATGGCGGGGATGGGGGGGCATGTTGGGGCTGGCGGGGGGCCTGGCGGGGATGGGGGGCATGTTGGGCCTGGTGGGGGGCATGGCGGGGGGCATGGCGGGGATGGGGGGGCATGTTGGGCCTGGCGGGGGGCATGGCGGGGATGGGGGGGCATGTTGGGGCTGGCGGGGGGCCTGGCGGGGATGGGGGGCATGTTGGGCCTGGCGGGGGGCATGGCGGGGGGCATGGCGGGGATGGGGGGGCATGTTGGGGCTGGCGGGGGGCCTGGCGGGGATGGGGGGCATGTTGGGCCTGGTGGGGGGTATGGCGGGGGGCATGGCGGGGATGGGGGGGCATGTTGGGGCTGGCGGGGGGCATGGCGGGGATGGGGGGCATGTTGGGCCTGGTGGGGGGCATGGCGGGGGGCATGGCGGGGATGGGGGGCATGTTGGGCCTGGCGGGGGGCATGGCGGGGGGCATGGCGGGGATGGGGGGGCATGTTGGGGCTGGCGGGGGGCCTGGCGGGGATGGGGGGCATGTTGGGCCTGGTGGGGGGCATGGCGGGGGGCATGGCGGGGATGGGGGGGCATGTTGGGGCTGGCGGGGGTCATGGCGGGGATGGGGGGCATGTTGGGCCTGGTGGGGGGCATGGCGGGGGCCTGGCGGGGATGGGGGGCGTTGGGCCACTGGCAAGGAAAATGCAGACAAACTTGAACGTGGTATTTCTCCCTCCCTGTACGTGTCACATAGGTCCGCGCCCATGAGAAGATCGGGATTTGGCGTGCCATCGCCAAGGAAGTCCAGACCCTGGGGGTCCACCATCGACGGGGCACCCACTGCCGCAAGAGGTGGGAGGACATCCGCCGCGGGACCAAGAAGACCGCCGAGTCTCTGCTGGGGATGGCCTCCCAACGTAGGCGGGGTGCCTGCCGTCAACTGACCCCCCTGATGTTCCGGATCCTGGCGGTGGCCTACCCTGATTTGGATGGGCGCGTGAGGGCAGCACAGCAGACACAAGGGGGTGAGTACAAGCATTATCTACTCTGTTGTCGCGCAGTGGAGGTGTCTGGGTGGGGGAGGAGGGCTGTGGGTCCCCCTAGGCCAGGGCGATATCTGTAGGCTGGGCACCCCCGTAAGCCCCTGTGTCCCCAGCCACCACCCTCAGTAGTTTGTCAGTACAGCCATCCCTGGGCCGTGTCATCCATGGGTGCAGTTGTCAACTCTAGACGTGTAGGGCATGTTCCACGGAATGCGTAGCGGACCCCAAGTGCGCAACTTAGTGCAGGGGGCATCTGTGTCTGTCATGTCCGCTAACTGTACCGGAGATCCATGTACTCAATATCCCTTTATTTCTCTCTCCCCCCCCCCTTTTTGTTTGTCTTTCTGTGCTTGTGTGCATCAGCATCATCAGGCGGAGGAGAAGTGGCATCGGGGCAGGAGGGAGCTGCATCTCACATGGCCCAGGAGGGCCATGCCACAGAGTCAGACTGGACCAGTGAGACGGAGGGCGAGGGGAGCTCCACAACGGGGACGACTGGACCCTGCAGCGACACGGACACGTCCTCGGAAGGGAGCTCCCTTGCGGGGGTGGCACCATCCGTGCCCCCCGCCATTACAGGTACAGCCGCCACCCAGCGCACCATCTCCGCCCTCCCAGCAGCCCCTCAGCGTTCGCCCCGTGCCCGCTCTGCCAGGAAGCCGGGCATCTCCTTCGCCCCAGGTACCTCAGGCCCTGCCCCTGTTACCCCCGCTGCCCTCAGTGAGGAGGTCATTGACCTCCTCCGAACGCTCATTGTTGGGCAGACTACCCTTTTGAATGCCATCCAGGGGGTGGAGAGGGAGGTTCATCGCACCAATGCGTACCTGGAGGGCATTCATTCGGGTCAGGCTGCCCATCAGCGATCGTTCCAGGCTCTGGCCTCAGCACTGACGGCAGCCATTGTCCCTGTCTCCTGCCTCCCTCTACTAACTCCCTCCTCCCAGTCTCCTGTTCCTCTGCCTGTCCCACCCACACCATCAGACCAGCCTGTACACACCTCAACACCCAAGAGAAGCTCATCCAAACATAAGCACCACAGATCACACAGACATTCACACATGCAACATTCCGATGCAGACATGCCAACAGTCACTACCACCTCTGTGACCCCCACCTCCTCGTCTCCCTCCTCCCTCCCTGTGACGTCTACACTCACACCTCCATTCACCTCACCATCAGCCAGTGTTTCCATCACCAGCACACTCTCCACTCCAGTCCGCACACGTGCAGTCACCACCCCCACTGCCATTTACACGTCCCCTGTGTCCTCTCCCACTGTGTCTGTCACCCCCTCTTCCACACCACACAAACGCAGCCACCCACCCACCCAACAGCCATCCACCTCACGACAGCCTATCCCTCCTGCACCTGCACCCAAAGACAGCAAACGTGACTCACCTACAACCACATCCTCTCCCTCCACTCCCATTCCCACTGTACCTACCACTCTCCATTGTCCCAAGAAACTCTTCCTCGCCACTGCTAACTTCTTTCCTGACCCTGAGCCCCCCCCTCCTTCTCGTCGGGGTAAGAAGAGCACCTCAGCCACCACCAGCCCTGCAGCCCCCTTGACAAGGGTGCAGGGGTATTGGAGCCCACCAGCCCGCATGTCTGGATCTTCGCCCAGCAGCAAGGGGACAGCCAGCCCCCCCCCTGGGAAGAGGAGCAGAAGGCGGAAGGGGCGCCGCAGGAGCCCGGCTTCTACATCCCCCCCGGACACCACCCAGAGACAGTCACCAGCCACAGCTCCAAAGGGAGGAAAGGGCCACAGACTCCCGACTAAGGAGGGCAAGGGCAGCAAGTCGGAGAGGTCAGGCAGCAGGCCTGCTGCCCAGGAGGAGCCCACCACCCCCATAGCCGCTGCCCAGGGAGGACCCAGCCCAGCTGGCCAGGAGGGCCCCACCACCCACAGCCCAGGTGGGCATTGAAGGAGCACCATCCCCGCTGCCCAGGAGGGCACCACCAGGCAATGAGCAGTTGGCCATAGACCGGCCGCCGTCTCAAGCCCCGCTGAACTGGGCCCCGCCGTCTCAAGCACCGCTCCGCTGGGCCCCGCCGTCTCCAGCACCGCTGAACTGGGCCCCGCCGTCTCAAGAACCGCTGAACTGGGCCCCGCCGTCTCAAGAACCGCTGAACTGGGCCCCGCCGTCTCAAGAACCGCTGAACTGGGCCCCGCCGTCTCAAGAACCGCTCCGCTGGGCCCCGCCGTCTCAAGAACCGCTGAACTGGGCCCCGCCGTCTCCAGCACCGCTGAACTGGGCCCCGCCGTCTCAAGAACCGCTGAACTGGGCCCCGCCGTCTCAAGAACCGCTGAACTGGGCCCCGCCGTCTCAAGAACCGCTGAACTGGGCCCCGCCGTCTCCAGCACCGCTGAACTGGGCCCCGCCGTCTCAAGAACCGCTGAACTGGGCCCCGCCGTCTCAAGAACCGCTCCGCTGGGCCCCGCCGTCTCAAGAACCGCTGAACTGGGCCCCGCCGTCTCAAGAACCGCTGAACTGGGCCCCGCCGTCTCAAGAACCGCTGAACTGGGCCCCGCCGTCTCCAGCACCGCTGAACTGGGCCCCGCCGTCTCAAGAACCGCTGAACTGGGCCCCGCCGTCTCCAGCACCGCTGAACTGGGCCCCGCCGTCTCAAGAACCGCTGAACTGGGCCCCGCCGTCTCCAGCACCGCTGAACTGGGCCCCGCCGTCTCAAGAACCGCTGAACTGGGCCCCGCCGTCTCAAGAACCGCTCCGCTGGGCCCTGCCGTCTCAAGAACCGCTGAACTGGGCCCCGCCGTCTCAAGAACCGCTGAACTGGGCCCCGCCGTCTCCAGCACCGCTGAACTGGGCCCCGCCGTCTCAAGAACCGCTGAACTGGGCCCCGCCGTCTCAAGAACCGCTCCGCTGGGCCCCGCCGTCTCAAGAACCGCTGAACTGGGCCCCGCCGTCTCAAGAACCGCTGAACTGGGCCCCGCCGTCTCAAGAACCGCTGAACTGGGCCCCGCCGTCTCCAGCACCGCTGAACTGGGCCCCGCCGTCTCAAGAACCGCTGAACTGGGCCCCGCCGTCTCAAGCACCGCTCCGCTGGGCCCCGCCGTCTCAAGAACCGCTGAACTGGGCCCTTCAAGGCAAGACCCGCTGAACTGGGCCCTTCAAGGCAAGAGGCGCTGAACTGGGCCCTTCAAGGCAAGAAGCGCTGAACTGGGCCCTTCCAGGCAAGAACCGCTGGCCCTTTGGCAGACGTGGCAGGGCAGGATCTATCTCGGGCAG
The DNA here is from genome assembly GCF_031143425.1 of Pleurodeles waltl. Lineage (NCBI taxonomy): Eukaryota > Metazoa > Chordata > Amphibia > Caudata > Salamandridae > Pleurodeles > Pleurodeles waltl. The sequence goes on from NC_090447.1 coordinate 1,228,271,088, forward strand.
GGCTGCAGGATGTCCTCTGGCCAACATGCCTCCTCCAGTGGCAGTGGGGTCTGTTATGGACTGTTTGGACTGTGGCTTTGCACTCCCCAGGATGGCCCAGTGGGCAGGCCACCCACTGTATGGACTGTATGGACTGTGGCTTTGCACTCCCCAGGATGGCCCAGTGGGCAGGCCACCCACTGTATGGACTGTATGGACTGTGGCTTTGCACTCCCCAGGATGGCCCAGTGGGCAGGCCACCCACTGTATGGACTGTATGGACTGTGGCTTTGCACTCCCCAGGATGGCCCAGTGGTCATGGAGTCCCCTCGTGGATCTGGCGTCGTGTACTCAAGTGGCTGAGGTGCCCCCCCTTCCCTTCCCCCTGAGGTGCCTGTCCTATTTTCTTTCTGATGCCCCTGCAGTGTTCTCTCCGTGGAGTTCTTGTCGTGGGACTGGGCCTTGCCCCTTTGCACAGGACCCCTGTGGTCCACGGACAGTGGTTGGACTACATTTAGTAGCTGTATATATTTTGTACATAGTTTATTTATTTATTGGGATTACTGCTGTCCATATTTCAATATATCTGCCCGTTTATGATCTCTTCTTTTGGTCTTTGCATTATTTCGGGGGGGGGTTTGTGGGTTGTGACAGTGATCTGTGGGAATGCATTGATGTGTGTGTTGTAGTGGGTATGGGTGGGTGGGTGTGTGCCGGTAATCTTTTCCCTCCCCTGTGTCGTAGGTGCAGTACTCACCGATGTCTTCAGCGCCGCCCGGCGTGCTCCTGGTATATGAGCAGGTATAGGAGTGCGGGGATGACCTGCAACTCGGGTTCCATACTGCCGGAATCTCGCGTGGAGTGCGTAGAGGTGAGCGTTTTCCCGTTCGTAGTCTGTTTCCGCCGTGTTTTTATCGGCGGTGCTCCCGCCCCGGAAAAGGTGGCGGATTGGTGGGTCGTGATAGGGTGGGCGGTACATTGTCTGCCGCCTGGCTGTTGGCGGGGACCGCCGCGCTGTTTGTTTGTTCCGCCGTGGCGGGCGGAGTGTTAATGCGGCGGGCTGTGTTGGCGGTTCCCGCCAGGGTCAGAATTGCATATTTTGGACCGCCGGCCTGTTGGCGGCTTGGCCGCCGCATTATCACCGACCGCCAGGGTCAGAATGAGGGCCTACATCCTCTAACTAGGTATATGCATGTATAGCTCTAGGAACACAGTACTCCTTCCTGTGGAAAGTACCGGTGACAGAGTGGCAAGGCAACTGCAAGAACGTATCCCACAGTTGCATTACCAATGTAGAAGGCTGGCCTGGTTTGTAGTGGGTACCTAAGGTACTTACACCTTATACCAGGTCCAGTTATCCCTTATTAGTGAAATGTAGGCACTGTCTAGAAGTCAGGCTCTCTAGGGGTAGTGTGGAAGAGCAGCCAAGGCCTAACTAGGAGACATGCAAAGCTCATGCAATACCACTGTAGTCACACAATACTCACACACATGAAAGAAAATACTGAGTGTTACAAAAATATAGGTACTTTATTTTGGTGACACAAACGCCAAAAATACCATAGAGACTATACTCCCTTAGGAGGTAAGTAATATACACTAGAATGCAAAAATAGCTGTAAAACCAATTAGAAAACTGTGCAAATAGTGAAAATCAAAATAGTTAGAAATGGGCCTTGGCTAGGGTATGCACCTAAGCCAGGCAGAGCCAAGGACATCCCTGTGTTTACTAACATCTTCTTGCTTTGCAACTGGTTGGAATGCAGATCATGCTCACCAGATCTGGTGAAACAAATGCCAAAACTACAATAGAGACAATGCTCCTTTAGGAGGTAAGTAATATACACAGTATATACACTAGAATGCAAAAATAGCTGTAAAAACAATTAGAAAACCGTGCAAATAGTGAAAATCAAGATAGTTAGAAATGGGCCTTGACGAGGATATGCACCTAAGCCAGGCAGAACCAAGTTGGGGCACGGACATCCCTGTGTTTACTAACATCCTCTTGCTTTGCACCTGGGTGGGCAGCAGACCATGCTCACCAGATCTGGTGAGAATATTGCCCCATAACACAGGCATTCCTGCTGATTGTTTTTTAGCACAATGGTCAGGTGTTCTCCTCTGATCTATACAGCTAGGGTGATAACTCCCTTGCCCTGACTAGAGTGGGTGGGTTCTGCCTGGCTAAGGTGCATAACCTAGCCAACCAGAAACCCCATTTCTAACATGCTGCATTCTGCAGCACAAATAGAAAGAGCAAAATGCCAAAAATGATTGTATATGTGCGGGAAGGTGTCCCTTTCTGCACATAAACAATCATTTCAAAATGACGCTTTGGGCAGCTGGATGCAGGGTAAGTTGGTGATCCAGGAGCTGTGCGCAACAGAGTCCTTTAGAGCTGGAGGTGAATCTCTTTGGCGGCTGCTTACACGGCAACAGGGGCACTCTGATGGGAGGTCCAGGGTGTTCCTGAAGTCCCTTGACTGGGGCTTCCTCCTGATCCTTTTTCAGCTCCAAGGGAGCTGGTTTTCTGGTTGTTTGACGTCAGCTGACCAGTACCCAGAGTACTATCATAACTCAACCACTGGAGAGCACAGTGCCACCAACTTGGCACACTTATAGGTCTCATCCGGTCTGTTGTCTGTGTGTCAATGTGTCCGGTTGCAATTTCCGGTTGTGGATATATTGGCTGGTCAGTGAAGTAACCCTAACTGGCTTGTTGGTTGTTGCTTGTTTGTTGAGTGGTGCCTCCACTCCGAAGGGAGATCTAGGGTCATTCTTGAAGCCTGGCGGTCCCCTAGATTTCTTGGAGTCAGTCCAGTGTTCAGCTCCTCCGCAGCTGCAATTTTCGGGTCCTGGGTGCAGCAGGCAAGGTTTGGCACCTTTTCTTATGCAGCAGGTCCACAGTTCTATTGCTTTGGATCTTCTTTGGAGCTGGTCTTCTTTGTCCTTTCGAATCTGATTTCCTGGTCTAGGGGAGCCCACTAAGTTCTGAACTTAGTGGGCGCTTTGGGGGGAACCTAGTAGTGTCCAATGGGACACTTACCCTTGGGTGGCTATGTGACAAAGTAGCCTCTTTCTAGCCTTGTTACCCCCACTTTTGGCCTGTTTGTGAGTATATGTCAGGGTGGTTTCACTGTCTCACTGGGATCCTGCTAGCCAGGGCCCAGTGCTCATAGTGAAAACCCTATGTTGTCAGTATGTTTGTTATGTGTTACTGGGACCCTGCTAGCCAGGACCTCAGTGCTCATAAGTTTGTGGCCTATATGTATGTGTTCTCTGTGTGATGCCTAACTGTCTCACTGAGGCTCTGCTAACCAGAACCTCAGTGGTTATGCTCTCTCTGCTTTACAAATTGTCACTAACAGGCTAGTGACCAATTTCACCAATTCACATTGACATACTGGTACACCCATATAATTCCGTAGTATATGGTACTGAGGTACCCAGGGTATTGGGGTTCCAGGAGATCCCTATGGGCTGCAGCATTTCTTTTGCCACCCATAGGGAGATCGGACAATTCTTACACAGGCCTGCCAGTGCAGCCTGAGTGAAATAACGTCCACGTTATTTCACAGCCATTTACCACTGCACTTAAGTAACTTATAAGTCACCTATATGTCTAACCTTCACCTGGTGAAGGTTGGGTGCAAAGTTACTTAGTGTGTGGGCACCCTGGCACTAGCCAAGGTGCCCCCACATTGTTCAGGGCATATTCCCCGGATTTGTGAGTGCGGGGACACCATTACACGTGTGCACTATACATAGGTCACTACCTATGTATAGCGTCACAATGGTAACTCCGAACATGGCCATGTAACATGTCTAAGATCATGTAATGGTCACCCCACCCCAATGCCATTCTGGCATTGGGGAGCCAATTCCATGATCCCCCGGGTCTCTAGCACAGAACTCGGGTACTGCCAAACTGCCTTTCCGGGGTCTCCACTGCAGCTGCTGCTGCTGCCAACCCCTCAGACAGGTTTCTGCCCTCCTGGGGTCCAGGCAGCCCTCGCCCAGGAAGGCAGAACAAAGGATTTCCTCTGAGAGAGGGTGTGACACCCTCTCCCTTTGGAAATAGGTGTGATGGCTGGGGAGGAGTAGCCTCCCCCGGCCTCTGGAAATGCTTTGATGGGCACAGATGCTGCCCATCTCTGCATAAGCCAGTCTACACCGGTTTAGGGATCCCCCAGCCCTGCTCTGGCGCGTAACTGGACAAAGGTAAGGGGAGTGACCACTCCCCTGACCAGTACCTCCCAGGGCAGGTGCCCAGAGCTCCTCCAGTGTGTCCCAGACCTCTGCCATCTTGGAAACAGAGGTGTTGCTGGCACACTGGACTGCTCTGAGTGGCCAGTGCCAGCAGGTGACGTCAGAAACTCCTTCTGATAGGCTCTTACCTTTCTTACTAGCCTATCCCCCTCCCTAAGTAGCCAAACCTCCTTTTCTGGCTATTTAGGGTCTCTGCTCTGGGGGATTCTTCAGATACCGAATGCAAGAGCTCACCAGAGTTCCTCTGCATCTCCCTCTTCACCTTCTGAGGATTGACCGCTGACTGCTCAGGACGCCTGCAAAACTGCAAAGACGACTACTGCAACCTTGTATCGCTTAAACCTGCCGGCTTTCTCGACTGTTTCCTGGTGGTGCATGCTCTGGGGGTAGCCTGCCTCCTTTCTGCACCAGGAGCTCTGAAGAAATCTCCTGTGGGTCGACGGAATCTTCCCCCAGCAACCGCAGGCAACAAAAGACTGCATCACCGGTCCTCTGGGTCCCCTCTCAGCACGACGTGCGTGGTCCCTAGAACTCAGCAACTCTGTCCAAGTGACTCCCACAGTCCAGTGACTCTTCAGTCCATGTTTGGTGGAGGTAAGTTCTTGCCTCCCCACGCTAGACTGCATTGCTGGGTACCGCGTGTTTTGCAGCTGCTCCGGCTCCTGTGCACTCTTCCAGGATTTCCTTCGTGCACAGCCAAGCCTGGGTCCCCGACACTCTAACCTGCAGTGCACAATCTTCTGAGTTGTCCTCCGGCGTCGTGGGACTCCCTTTTCTGACTTCGGGTGGACTCCAGTTCACTCCTCTTCTAAGTGCCTGATCTGGTACTTCTGCGGGTGCTGCCTGCTTCTGTGAGGGCTCCCTGACTTGCGGGGCGCCCCCTCTGTCTCCTCCTCCAAGTGGTGACATCCTGGACCCTCCTGGGCCACAGCAGCATCCAAAAACCCTAACCAGGACCCTTGCAGCTAGGAAGGCTTGTTTGTGGTCTTTCTGCGTGGGAACACCTCTGCAAGCTTCTTCACGACGTGGGACATCCATCCTCCAAAGGGGAAGTTCCTAGTCCTCTTCGTTCTTGCAAAACACCAAGCTTCTTCCATCCGGTGGCAGCTTCCTTGCACCCTCAGCTGGCATTTCCTGGGCTCCTGCCCACTCTCGACACTGTCGCGACTCTTGGACTTGGTCCCCTTGTCTTACAGGTACTCAGGGCCGGAAATCCACTGTTGTTGCATTGCTGGTGTTGGTTTTCCTTGCAGAATCCCCCTATCACGACTTCTGTGCTCTCTGGGGATAGTAGGTGCACTTTACACCTATCTTACAGGGTCTAGGGGTGGGCTATTTTTCTAACCCTCACTGTTTTCTTACAGTCCCAGCGACCCTCTACAAGCTCACATAGGTTTGGGGTCCATTCGTGGTTCGCATTCCACTTTTGGAGTATATGGTTTGTGTTGCCCCTATACCTATGTGCTCCCATTGCAATCTATTGTAACTTTACACTGCTTGCATTACTTCCTTTTGCTATTACTGCATATTTTTGGTATTGTGTACATATATCTTGTGTATATTTGGCATCCTCATACTGAGGGTACTCACTGAGATACTTTTGGCATATTGTCATAAAAATAAAGTACCTTTATTTTTAGTATATCTGTGTATTGTGTTTTCTTATGATATTGTGGATATGACACCAGTGGTATAGTAGGCGCTTTGCATGTCTCCTAGTTCAGCCTAAGCTGCTTCTACTCTAATAAGGGATAACTGGACCTGGCACAAGGTCTAAGTACCTCTGGTACCCACTACAAGCCAGGCCAGCCTCCTACAGGCTACACCCACTACAGTGACCACTTCCTGTGGAAAGGGTCACAACCCTAAATCAAATTGGCTATTTCCCTCCATTCCAAGATGGAGGAATCTGAATTTGAGGTTCCACTACGCAGGCAACACCTTAGGGGTGGTACATGCTAGGTGAGGCCATTCCTCCTACCCTTTGTTTGGATTCCCGCCTTTACTCCCTCCAGAAGTGGGGGTTTGAAAAGGGGGAGACCATCTGCTGCTAGCAGCAGACCTGGGGGTTGAGTTTGAAGGACGGTAGCTCTTTGAAGGTCACTGCCAGGGTAGTGCACATTCCTGAGGGAGGGGGTGTTAGCTCCTCAACCCAGGAATGGCATTGTTTTACAAACCAGAGAGAAAGGGCTCTACCCCAAGGTTTGCGTATTGGCTGGCACGCTGGCTGGAACCAGTCAGTAACCATGACAGGATAGTCAGCTTTTTCAGGGGGTGCTACTTAGGTGACCCCCTAGGTACATTGTATAATATATTCAGTACTGGTACCAGTTTGGATTTACTGTTCTGAGTTGTTTGATACCAAACAACCCAGGGATCAGAGTAGCCATAATGTAGCTGGGAAACTCGTGTTGATCAGTGTCCAGCACATACATTAAAATGGCTGCTCTGTTCACTCACTATGTCCCAGGTTTGTCAGGGACACAGTGGGGGCATTTTGCTCATGCAGCTATGCCCTTACATATAATGTGGAGCACCCTGCCATGGGGCTGTAAGGCCTGCTAGAGGGGTGTTTTACCCATAGTAAATGCAGTGTATGGAGGACAGGGCACACAGGTAGTGTGCTTAGTCGAGTTTGTGTGTTAAGTTTGCACCAGAACACTCAGCCTGCTATGACAGTGCCGGGTGCATTTGGATGCATGGCCCTAGAGGGTAGCACAATCAGTGCTGATGCCCTCACAGGCTTACCCATAGTACCCCATGCCCTAGGTACCTACGTACCATTTACTTGGGACTTATAGTGGTAGATAAAGGTGTATCCTATTACTGTTACAATGTTTTAGGGAAAAGACACTGGCACTGGGAACCTGGTTAGCAGGATCCCAGTGCACTCCAGTCCAAGTTGCATTCATAAACCAGGAAAAAAGTTGGGGGTACTGCAATAACATGCAGTTTCCCACAATCGTTCCCACACCTCATCCGAAGACTTTGTCCAGCGATATAAGAGCACTTTGACTTCTTGGACTTTATCTTTCTGTTGGACTTACCAGATGAAGACTTTGACTGTGATGATAAGCTTTCGCAGCGGCTCCTCAAGTGGTCCCCGGACCATCCACACAACCAGGATCTTAATCGTTGTGGGATCATCAGGCGGTAAGGAGTTTCAAGGAACAATCCTGCAACACCTATGGGTTCACGGCAGAGTTTTGGCCCCACTCCAGGCAAACAAGGTGCTGGTCTGTCATAGACATCTGCCTGTAACAGGCACCACAGGGTTTGAAACATGTTGCTTTTAGGGGACATTCCTAGCACCCCAGGAAAAGTCTCAATAAAGGGCTTTGAAAAAGTGTCAAAAAAAGTCAGTCAGAAATGACTTTAGGTATGTCTCTCCCTGATCAGTGCTGACTGGCATTGACAGAAAAGAACAGATGTCAGTGCACTGGGGTGGCGTCTATTGAGGGGCTGCACAAGGCACTTCTGGCACAGACAACACAAGTGATGCTAATACAGAGCCATACAACACCACCTACCAGTATGCAGAGGCACTACTCAAAAAGTTTCTAGATCCAGTCTGACACCTAGGTATAAATCTAAGGTAAGAAATCTGAGGCTAGAAGACGCTATCAGATATTGGCACTTCACATTGTCAGGATGGTAACATCGGGTGAGCAATTATGTTGTATATAAAGGTACCTGAGTGTAATATCAGCACAACATACAAACACATAAGCAGTACATTTTGTAATAAAAAACTGTAAATATGAAGTTTCTTAAATATCTTACCGTTCGCGGATGATTTTTTGGTCTACAAAGAAAAAGTAAAATGATGATGGAATATTAATTACACACAAGGGTAAGAAACCTAATTAACTGTAGCTCACTTAATATAATCAAGCACAATCCTTAGGTATGTTTCTGAAAATTATAACCACAATGTATACAAGTCAGTTTAAATTGGAGTGGCTATGACAGCCACATGCATCTCTGAACATCCCAGCAGTTTCTAAATCACCTGTGTGAAATAGCACTTCAAATGAGATAGCTCTACAGATCAGTCATACACATTAAATACATGGGAATGATTCATGCATTACTTTTTATCCTCTCAGCAGACCTCTTACACTGTGCCCCAAGGTCCTTTGAATTAACTAGTCAGTTCACTGAGTCATGGCTGATGTCATTAGGTATTTGTTTTCATCTGAGTGCTATTCAATTAAGTTGTCTTTCTGAAATATAACAGGTTTCTGGACTAAAATGGTAGAAAAGCTACTTAGAAAAAATATGAATTTGTGTTCCTTTATATATCGATGGTCATTCACATTTAGGGGGTCATTACAACATTGGCGGTAAAAGGCGCTTACCGCCGGTGCAGAAGACCGCCAATACACCGCCGCAGCGGCGTAATTCTGCCACAGCTATTATGACACACATCTCGGAAACCGCCGAAATTCAGACACCCACACAAGTCCGCCACACCAAAGGTCAGTGATAAACTGGCGATAACAAAACCTCCACCTCCACGCCAACAGAAACACGCCCATGCTATTACGACCCACAAATCCACGCGGCGGTCTTTCAACCGCAGTATTCCATTGGCGGTACACACCGCCGCGCTCAGAATACACACACATCTCCAAAACACCGCCGCATTGGACAATTCGAAATACACACACCTGACACACATATAAACAACACTCCCACACACCCAACGCAATATAAAACACACACCCACATCACCCACAAACCCCTACGACCAAAAATGTATCACAAAGGCCAGAGACACAGCACAGATCAGACAATCCCACCACGCAGAGGCACACAACACCATCACCAACACAACATCCACGCACAAAACACCACACACCACGACACATCACCACACACATCAACACTCACACTGCCCCACACATCACACACACCACCCCATGGCTCGCCAAAGACACCCCCGCTTTTCAGAGGAGGAGCTCATGGTCATGGTGGAGGAAATTTTCCTGGTAGAGCCACAGCTATTTGGCTTACAGGTACAGCACACATCAATAGCCAGGAAGATGGAGCTATGGCGAAGAATAGTGGACAGGGTCAACGCTGTGGGACAGCACCCTAGAAATAGGGAGGACATCAGGAAGCGGTGGAACGACCTACGGGGGAAGGTGCGTTCAACGGTCTCCAGGCACAACATCGCGGTTCAGCGGACTGGCGGCAGACCCCCACATCCTCCCCCACAACTAACAACATGGGAGGAGCAAGTCTTGACCATCATGCATCCAGAGGGCCTCTGAGGAGACGGTGGAGGATGGGACACTGGTAAGTCAAATCTTAACTAACATATCCCCCACCCTACCTGCATGCTATCACACACCCCCACCCTCACACCCTCCCCTATCACCCCAAATCCTCACTAATGTACTAATAACACAAACTACATATCCCAACACCAAGCCCTGCATGACACAACGAAGCATGGACACCTATCACCTAAGCATGCCCACTGCACATACCCAGAACAACCCCCTAACCATCACCACACAAGCCCCCACACAGGAATGCTAGCACTGGGGTACACGGTCACCCACCCATTGCACACCATGACACACACACATGTAATAATCATGCTCTTATGCCCCTGCAGGAACACGAAGGACCGTCACCACACCAGAGCGTCCAGACAACACCACTCCACCCCCAGAAGAGGCCCACAGTGACGACAGCAGCTCTGCCCTACTGGAGCCTGATGACCAGCCGGGACCATCGTGGGCCTCAGGACAGTCGGTTCCCCTCACACAGGCACAGTCCAACACTGACCTTCCACCCCCTGGTAACACCAGCACAGCACCCACCCAGCGGGCCCAAACCTCCCTACCCAGAACAGGTCAATCAGCGGTGTGTCCACCACTACAGGGAACCCAGGATAACCCACCACCCCAACAACAACAGGGACCTGGGGGCAGTGGTAGTGGGCACACGGTCCAGGGGACGGAGGCGCAGGAACACAGGGGAACTGGGAGGGCTGCTGTGCGACAGGGGGCGGACAGGCCAAGGGAACCCACTCTCCACGAGGCCCTCACCTCCATCATGGGAGCATACCACCACTCCCAGGAGACGATGGCCACGGTCCTGGTCAAGTTTGAGGAGACCCAGCGCCTGCAGGAGGACCAGTATTTGGGGTTCAGGGAGGAGCTCAGGACCATCAGCTCCGCCCTGGGCACCATCGTAGGGGTGCTGAAGGACATACAGCAGACCCTGAGGGACACCGTGGCACTCCAAGGGGCCCCTGACACTAGCCAGGACGATGAACTGCCCACAACCTTCGCCGGCGCTAGTGGACAGGACGCCCCGCCACAGGACCACCACACCAGCACCCCACCCCCTGCAGACGGACAACCACCCTGCAAGCGGTCCCTGAGATCCAGGAACAGGACAGAGCAAGATGGCAAGACCACCGCCAGGAAATGAGACCACCCTGATTGCCCCCCACTGCCCCACTTTGTTACCCTGTCCATACTTGAACTGCCCCAGCTCCTCTTCCTATGCCCAGATGGGCAGTGCACCTGTGAGACTAATAGACTGGACTCCGCCATGGACATTCCTCCGCCATCACCCATCACCATGTAACAACCCCCTCCCAATTCTGAGCACTGCAATAAACACCCTTGAAACACAAAACAATCTGGAGTCAGTCTATGGTTTGTTAAAATGTAATATCAATGACAGTGTGAAAATGCGTTGTGAGATGTAAAAGCAACATACCAATGTCACACATCAAAAGTCCTTGAAGGATGCAAGTAGATGACACACGTTGGTAACCACACCTGTGAAACCGCAATGGAAAGAGACAACTCAATTACCAAATAATCCCAAGTAATTACACACAGGATAGAGGAAGACGCGTGACAGTGAATGTAATGTAAAATCTGAAAATGTTCTCACCTGTGTGTCACTGGAAATATTGCTGTATGACTGACTCCCTGTTGTCGTTGTCTTCTTCCTCAGCTTCCTCCTCATCACTGTCCCTAGGCTCCACAGGCTCCACAGCTGCCGCAACACCGTCATCTGGACCATCCTCCTGCAGAAAAGGCACCTGGCATCGTAAAGCCAAATTATGAAGCATCGAGCAGGAGATGATGATCTGGCACACCTTCTTCGGTGAGTAGAATAGGGAACCACCTGTCATATGGAGGCACCTGAACCTGGCCTTAAGGAGGCCGAAGGTGCGTTCGATCACCCTCCTAGTCCGCCCATGGGCCTCATTGTAGCGTTCCTCTGCCCTGGTATTCCTCACTGGGGTCAGTAGCCAGGAAAGGTTGGGGTAACCAGAGTCCCCTAATAGCCATACACGGTGCTTCTGGAGTTGACCCATCATATCAGGGATGCTGCTATTCTGCAGGATGTAGGCGTCATACACAGAGCCAGGGAACATAGCATTAACCTGGGAGATGTACTGGTCTGCCAAACATACCATCTGTACATTCATAGAATGATAACTCTTCCTGTTTCTGTACACCTGTTCACTCCTGTGGTGGGGGACCAGAGCTACATGGGTCCCATCAATGGCACCTATGACGTTGGGGATATGTCCAAGGGCATAGAAGTCACCTTTAACTGTAGGCAAATCCTCCACCTCAGGGAAAATGATGTATCTCCTTACGTGTTTCAGCAGGGCAGACAACACTCTGGACAAGACGTTGGAAAACATAGGCTGGGACATCCCTGATGCCATGGCCACTGTTGTCTGAAAAGAGCCACTTGCAAGGAAATGGAGCACTGACAGCACCTGCACATCAGGGGGAATTCCAGTGAGATGGCGGATTGGTGACATCAGGTCTGGCTCCAACTGGGTACATAGTTCCTGGATTGTGGCACGGTCAAACCTGTAGGTGACGATGACATGTCGCTCTTCCATTGTCAACAGGTCCACCAGCGGTCGGTACACCGGAGGATTCCGCCATCTTCTCACATGTCCCAGCTGACGGCGCCTACGAAGGACAAGAGCGACAATAAAGTCAATTTTCATCCAGGTATGTACCCACAGTTACACAGAACACGACACCACACACAAAACCCTTCCTGTATGTGTGTTGAGTGTAGGCCTAGCTATGTGTGACGCAGAATCAAATGAAGCCATGTGGGCCCCTGAAATGGCGTCTGCCTGACCTCTACACTGGGACAATGGGATTGTGGGGTAACTGCGCTGGTGTGGCACACTGTCGCGGTAGGCGGTCGTAGACCGCGGCGCAATGCTGCATTGGTTCACATAAGACCCTATGGGTCCCAGGAGCCAATGAACAGGTGCGCCGGCGGTGATCATACGCACCGCTGCGGACGTCACCACCATTTTCTATCTGTTCAATCACTAGATACCTGACCTTCGACAGGAGACGACCTACACTGCAAGTGCTGCTGTGACCTCGGTCTGGAAGCGACGATGGCTGCTGCATCTGGGGAAAGGGCCCCTGCCTTCACTGCTCAGGAGTTGGAGAAACTGGTAGATGGGGTCCTCCCCCAGTACACGCTACTCTACGGTCCTCCAGACCAACAGGTTAGTACACAGGGAGCAGGTTGTATGTGCTAGGCCTGGGTGGAGAGGGCTGGGTGGAAGAGGGAAGGGGGCAGAGTTCAGGGAACATTAATGCATGTCAATGAATGGGCCACATGGCTAGAGTAGGGAGGGGGGCCACTCACATCGACGGTGCAGTTGGTAATGACTTCTCTTCTTCCCTTGTGCATGTCATGTAGGTCAGCGCCCACCAGAAGAGCGACATTTGGCATGCCATCGCCAAGGACGTCCGGACCCTGGGGGCCCACCAGAGACGGGGCACCCACTGCCGTAAAAGATGGGAGGACATTCGCCGCTGCAGCAAGAAAACGGCGGAGGCTCAGCTGGGGATGGCCTCCCAACGTGGGAGGGGTGCCCGTCGCACTATGACCCCCCTGATGTTCCGGATCCTGGCGGTGGCCTACCCGGAGTTGGATGGGCGCTTGAGGGCATCACAGCAGACACAAGGGGGTGAGTACACTCTCATTCTGCGGACTCTGCGCGCAGTAGAGGGGTCTGGATGGGGGAGGAGGGCTGTGGGTGTACCTAGGCCAGCCAGAAATGCGTAGACTAGGCCCCTCTGTAATGCAGCCCATGTGGCACTCTACCCCACCTAAGTACACTGCCAAGTACAGGTATAGTTGCCCCTGTGGCATCCATGTGTGCAGATGTCCACCATAGCGATGTAGGCCATATCCCAGGAATTGCATATGCAGAGGCCAGGAGCATGGCATAATGCAGGGGGCTGCTCTGTCTGTCTTGTCCGCCAACGGTAGCGGTATGCCATGCACTCAACCTGTTCTTCTTCTGTCTTCCCCCCCCCCTTTTTGTGCTCTCCCTGTTCTTTTGTGCATCAGCATCATCAGGCGGAGGTACAGTGGCATCGGAGCACGAGGGAGCTGCATCCCACATGGCCATGGAGGGCCACACCACGGACTCAGAATGCACCAGTGGGACGGAAGGCGAGGGGAGCTTCACGTCGGCCACCGGATCACCAAGCAGCGACACGGACTCGTCCACCGATGGGGGCTCCCTTGTGGTGGCGGCACCATCTGTGCGCCCCACTTCTACAGGTACAGCCGCCACCTCCCCTACCAGCAACGCCCTCCCAGCAGCCCCTCAGCGTTCACCCCGTGCCCGCTCACCCAGGAGAGTGGGCATCACCTTCGTCCCAGGCACCTCAGGCCCTGCCCCAGTCACCCCTGCTGCCCTCAGTGAGGAGGCCATTGACCTCCTCAGGTCACTCACTGTTGGGCAGTCTACCATTGTGAATGCCATCTATGGTGTAGAACAGGTGTTGCAACACGGTAATGCATTCCTGGAGGGCATTCATTCTGGTCAGGCTGTCCTTCAGCGAACCCTGCAATCTCTGGCCTCAGCATTGATGGCAGCCATTGTCCCTGTGTCTAGCCTCCCCCCCTCCAACCTCCTCCACCCAGACCCAATCCCCTGTACCCCAACCCATCCCAAGCACACCTACAGACCAGCATGCACACAAGTCAGCACACACAAGTAGCTCAAGCAAACATAGGCACCACACAACCCACAGGCACTCACGCAAGCCTCACCCACATACAGACACAGCAACATCCACTGCCTCCACTGTGTCCCCCTCCTCCTCTTCTCCCTCCTCCCTCCCAGTCTCGTCTACACACACACACCTGCATGCACCACATCTACAGGCACCAGGAATCGCACCAGGACACCCAGCACCACAAGCCGCTCACCTGCACTCACCACCTCCACTGCCATTTACACGTCCCCTGTGTCCTCTCCCAGTGTGTCTGTGACGCCCCCTCCCAAAGTACACAAACGCCGGCAACCACACACCCAACATCCATCCACCTCACGACAACCTCCAATACCTGCACCTGCACCCAAAACACCTAAAGTGACACCTCCTACAACCACCTCCTCTTCCTCCACTCCCAGACCCCCTCCAACTACCCATCCCAGTGTTCGTCAGAAACTGTCCCTGTGTAAAGTTGACCTTTTTGCCCCCACCCCCACCCTCCAATTCATCAGTCCCGTCGTAGCGCCTCAGCCAATAAGCCTCCAATACCAGTGGTGCCTGTTCAAGGTATGTGGAGTGCACCGGCCACCAGGGCAGGCAGTATGACCCGGAGCCAAGGCACTGGCAGCCCACCCCCTGTAAAGGCTCTGAAATTGGAGAGTGGACGAAGGGACCGTGTGAAGACTCCTGGTGGGAAAACAACTCACAGGGGTCCCAAGGGGATTGGAGAGTCAGCTGTGACTCCACCAAAGGTGGGGAAGGGCCAGAGGAAGTCTGCCCAGCCTGTTGTGAGTCTCACGGCGGAGAAGGGCGGCATCATTCCCGGCGGTCGAGACGCCACCGCCAGCACCGTCGTCACTGGTCAGGAGACCACCGCCGGAGTCAGTGCCCAGGAGGGCCCAAGTATTGTCACTTTTCAGAAGACCACCGCCGGAGTCAGTGCCCAGGAGGGCCCAAGTATCATCACTGATCAGGAGACCACCGCCGGAGTCAGTGCCCAGGAGGGCCAAGTATCGTCACTGGTCAGGAGACCACTGCCCAAGTCATTGCCTAGGAGGGCCCAAGTATCGTCACTGGTCAGGAGACCACCGCCGGAGTCATTTCCCAGGAGGGCCCAAGTATCGTCACTGGTCAGGAGACCACCGCCGGAGTCATTGCCCCGGAGGGCCCAAGTATCGTCACTGGTCAGGGGACAACCGCCGGAGTCAGTGCCCAGGAGGGACCCGACTGCCACAGCCCCGGTGCGCTATGAGGGAACGTCATGCCACACACCAATGCCCAGTCTGGGTATCGTCATGCCACACACCAATGCCCGTTCCAGAGACCGCCATGGCAAAGCACTGCTGAACAGTCCCGAGACCGCCATGGCACAGCACCGCTGAACAGTCCTGAACCGCCATGGCAAAGCACTGCTGAACAGTCCAGAGACCGCCATGGCAAAGCACTGCTGAACAGTCCAGAGACCGCCATGGCAAAGCACCGCTGAACAGTCCTGAACCGCCATGGCAAAGCACCGCTGAACAGTCCAGAACCGCCATGGCAAAGCACCGCTGAACAGTCCAGAACCGCCATGGCAAAGCACCGCTGAACAGTCCAGAGACCGCCATGGCAAAGCACCGCTGAACAGTCCTGAACCGCCATGGCAAAGCACAGCTGAACAGTCCAGAGACCGCCATGGCAAAGCACAGCTGAACAGTCCAGAGACCGCCATGGCAAAGCACCGCTGAACAGTCCAGAGACCGCCATGGCAAAGCACCGCTGAACAGTCCAGAGACCGCCATGGCAAAGCACCGCTGAACAGGGCAAGCACCGCCATGGCATAGCACCGCTGAACAGGGCAAGCACCGCCATGGCAAAGCACCACTGAACAGGGCATGCACCCCCATGGCAAAGCACCGCTGAACAGGGCATCCACCGGGTAAGAATGTAAAGACTGCCACATTAAGCATCCTTATCCCATGTGCATCTGGGACAGTGATGGGACAGGAACTTCCACGGGGAGACTGATCCAGTCTGGCCACCAGTCCCCCTCCAGAGCCACTGGTGAATGTTATCTACTTGAGAGACTGTGGCTTTGCACTCCCCAGGATATGGGAGTGGGCAACCCACCCACTGTAGAGACTTGAGATACTGTGGCTTTGCACTCCCCAGGATGGTACAGTGGGCAACCCACCCAGTGTAGAGACTTGAGAGACTGTGGCTTTGCACTCCGCAGGATACATCAATGGCCATGGAGCCCCGTCATGGATCTGGCTTTGCAGTCATCCGGCTAAGGTGCCCCCCCTTCCCTTCCCCCTGAGGTGCCTGTAGTATTTCTATCTGATGCCCCAGCAGTGTTCTCTCCGATTGAGGACAGGTATCTTTTGTGGGCCTCGCTCATGCTTTTTTGGACTAGTGGTGCACGGACATTGCTATGTGCATATCTGCACTACTTCTCGTAATGTATATATTTCTGGCTGATTTTCTTATATATCTGTATATTTTTGACAGACATGTATATTGATACATTACAATGTTTGAACAGATTTCGCTTTGTCTTTGCATTCTTCCGGTGGGATTGTGGGTTGTTACTGTGATTTTTTTGGATGCATTCGTGTGTATGTTGTAATATGTGAGGGTGGGGGTGGGAGTGTTTCGTGGGTGTCCCCCTAACTTTTGCCTCCCCCATGTCGTAGGTGCTGTACTCACTGTTGTCTTCGGCCGCGCCGCTGTTGGTCTTCGTAGATGAGTAGGAATACAAGGGCCGGAAGAATGTGTAATTCGGGCTTCATGGAGTCCTCGTTCCTCGTGGGATGTGTTGAGGTGAGCGTTTTCCTATTGCAGTAACTGTTTCTGCCGTGTTTTTATCCACGGTGAATCCGCCCCGGAAAAGGTGGCGGATTGGCGGGTTGTGATACTATGGGCGGTACATTGTCTTCCGCCTGTCTGTTGGCGGTGACCGCCGCGCTGCTTGTCTGTACCGCCGTGGCGGGCGGTGTGTTAAAGTGGCTGTCTTTGTTGGCGGTTTCCGCCAGGGTCATAATTCCCTTTTTTGGTCCGCCGGCCTGTTTGCGGTATTGCCGCACCTTTAACACCGTCCGCCAGGGTTGTAATGACCCCCTTAGTATCCTGGATGATGTATGATGGCTCCAGATATGGGTACATCAAGAAGTGAAGGTGCAATTACAACTAGATCTCAGAAGTTACAGTGCTTAAAAATTGTAAACACATAAGGTACAATAGAGAAAGTAGTCAATAGCTGTGTCATTCCACCTTCTGCCTGCAATAGGTAGAAGATGATGGATTCCACCAATACAGATATGGGTGGCATAGATAGGATTTAGCCCTGGGGCCTCCAACCTTTTCTGTAGTGATAACTACTTCTGATCAGTGAAAATCATAATGAACTACTGAAGGTCAAGGAACTCTTGCATTATTACCAAAGACCCACACCCAGCTTAATTGACTCTGAGCCTAATGTCCATAGAACCAGATAGTGAACAAAATACTTTGACTGGGGGCACTATGGCATAGATGCTGTGTGTGCCAGTGAGAGAGTGGTCTGTATGAAAATGTGTGAATATGAATGGGATATCTGTGTATGGGTGACTGAGAGACTGGGATATATGTGTATGGGTGTCATATGTACTTGTGGCAGAGGACATATCTTTCACCATATGTAGCTCTGTTAGGTGTAAAATACAAATGTGAAAAACATTTTTTTTAAATTGGAGCTATTTAAAGTATAGCATTTTTTTTATTCAAAATGTTCACAATATAGAACATTTTTCTCCATGTTAAATTCTTCCCATTTGAAAAAATGGTGCATTTTTCTGTTATAAATATGGCATCATGTCTACCAGCCACTGGGAGCAAGATGCCTGCCATGTGTAAATGTGACAAATAGGAGCAAATTAAACTGAGGGGTTAACTTAATGTTAATATGGATTCCATAAAAAATCATCATTTATATGTTCTCCCATTTCAAAGTATAGTATTTACGAACAGCAGGCATCTTGCTCCCAGTGGCCTGTAGACTCAATGTCATAGTTATAACAGAAAAATACAGACATTTGTTTAAATTGGAGGTATTTAAAGTGAAGAAACATGCTTCAGGCAACATGAAGACGTAATTGGCTTAATTGAAAGGGGACAAAACATTAAGGCTTAAGGACTGATTACGATCTTGGAGGATGGGACACTCCGTTGAAAATGTGATGGATATCCCATCTGCCATATTACAAGTTCCATTATATCCTATAGAACTTGTATAACGGCAGACGGGATATCCATTTTTGACAGAGTATCCCATCCACCAAGATTGTAATCAGGCCCTTAATGTTTCGTAGAAATATATATTTCTTCATTTTACATTTATCTCATTTAGAAACATGACTGTCATTTTCAGTTATACATCTGGCAGTGTGTACTGGCCACCAGAAGCAAGAGGATTGCTGTTTATAAGATTATGGAAATTAAATGTTAACTTAATCATTATCAGGCCCTGCTATCTGCAGACTATGTAATAATGTAAAATAAACACGGTTTTCCCTTAACTTTTAAAGGAAATTGTCACCCATTGCTTATTTATAAATGAACTCAAGGCTGTGAGCTACTCTAAAGGTGTCTGAGAGCTACTGGTAGCTTGCAATTGACCAGCTACAGACTTCTGATATAGACTAATGCTGATGAAGTTACATGCATGTTATGTAGTCATTCACTACTCAATGAGCTTTATATTACAGTCTAGTATTAAATATGGTGTTTTCCATTAATGAATACATGAGGTCGAATAGGTGATTGTGTAAGCATGGCAATGAGGCACATTCTGTCTGCTACTCCTACATCCTCCTGTTTGCATGCAGGTTCAAAGAAACATACATTTGTTATAATGATTTGATTTGATATGGAAAGTGATATCTAGTTAATGATTTGTGCACACTGCAACACATTGAAACTGATTACAACCCTCTTGTGAATGCTCAGATATCGAAGATGAAAACCATGGTGGTCTTGCATTCCTATGTGGGTGAAGCTCATCCACTATTTCTTTGGATGTTTTAGAGCAGTCCCTTCCACATTGAGAAATTATGCATACCTGTGATAGCATACTGGCTACTTTAAGACCTTGCTGTTATCACTCAAAAATAGTTAAAGTTGCCCATAAAACAAGTTTGTTAATCAATCCACTGGTGCTAAAAGCAGCACTAATATTAGGCATGAGAAAAGATGATCTCAAAATAATCGAGAAGTGTTTATATGTACATGAAGGCAATTAAACCTTTACTTAAAAGAAGAAAGAAAAAAGTTGAACTATGTTTGAGCAGACTCAACTTTGGCATATTTCTCCTAATTTAGCAAAAGTTATAGAGAGAATAAGTTGGGCACAGTAGGCAAGGTTGCCCCCGAGACTTACAAGCACGACTGTCAGGGTTGCATCGCAGTTCTGTCTTTGCACAGTATCTGCCATGTGATGGCCACTTTTTTGTGTTTTACCTGATGTACTAATCTAGAGCAATATAAATAAGCACTTTACAAGGATTTCCAGAAATTCTATTTAATTCATATTCAATAGGCAGACTTCCTCTGAAAATCCTTCCAGATGGGTGAGGCAGAAGCGACGGAGCATACCTCCAAGGGCAGCAGACCTCAGCATCTGCAAAGTGCCTGAAAAACAGCGTATTGAAAAATGGCCATGAGTGAAAGCATCACCAGTACATAAGATTGGTGACCTCTCTCTCATATCCATGCAGGCATCACACACACGAGTGCATTTTGTCCATTAAGGACAGCTTCCACTTTACAAATTTCGTAGTTCTGGGCAGTGCTTGAAATAGAAATATAGAAGTGCAGGTACTCCTTTTCCGAAACACCTGTTTGTTGCTGAGAAATGCGGATGCGCGCTGATTAAAAGCACTGGAGCACTGCTGCCATTCCTTACAAATGAAAGAAGTGCAAGTACTGAGTAACTGGTAGTGCCTGGGCAATTAAAGCACCGCTTATGATACCTCAACAGATAAACTGTAAACTTCGTACTTGTATAGCTCACTACTCTCCCATTAGGGTCTCAAGGCGCTGTACACATACCGCTGTGGAACCCTTCCTGGCTTTTCCCTGTGAGGGGCCCACTCCTGGGCAACCTCCAAGGTGAAGCCAGGCAACCCAGCGCTGTTGGGGCCGTTGTGGAGATTAAGCAAGCTATTGCCCAGAGTTACAGAGTGGGGCCCATGAATTAGATTAGGCACCGATGCGAGAATTATCAGGTCTGAGGAAACTGAGCCCAAGACCCGCCAAGGCGGGAATTGAACCCTGGTCCCGGACCAGATTTCTGCATCAGGGTCTGCCGCTCTAACCACTGAGCCACACAAAACATCCATTTTATGGTTTTGTTTTTGAAAATTAAAAAAAGTTTGGAAACTACCAGAGTGATACAGCAAAATTCTAATACAGTGGTTCTTAACATTTTGACTTCTGTGCACCCTCACTAAATTGTTACTTGAATCCAGGGACCCCCACTGAGCCATTATGGGAAAGTGGGGACCCACAGAGTAAGTAATTTCTATGATTTGAAGTTCAACCCAATACAGAAAAATACAAAAACAAGTATACTCCAAACAAATGCTCAGATATTGAAATATTTTAATTTACAATCAAATATAGAAAATAGTTTTACATTTTTAATTTTGCTTCTTTATTCCATTTAGTTTATTAATCATAACATATTCATTTTAATGTTATTTAATTTGGTAGCACGGATGTGAACGCACCCGGAGTAGGCCTTGAGGAAACCCAGGGGTCCTCTGTCCACAGGTTAAGAACCATAGTTCTAGTACATTCACAGGAAATGCCTTGACAGAGCTTCCTGTGAATGGTCAAATTGTCTGTTGGGCTGACGGAATTTGGAAATTTGGTAGGTCGGTATTCAAGCTAATGGAGTCATTTACTCCGTCTACCTGATGGAGTAATACGTCCGTCAAAATGTAAAGCAGCTCCCTGGTCTGGTACACACCAAAATGTTTGCAGCAAGTAGTAAAGTATATAAACATGGAGTCTATGAATTTTAGATGAGAGCAGTGAGGCCCTGTTAATTATACACTGTGATATGATGTTTGTTCCTCTGTTGTCTTCAGGCTACCAGACAGTTAATTTCCACCCCACAACTTCTCTAGGACTTCATGTTTATTTATTTTACTGAATGTTGTATCCTTTTTTGGGTGCACCACACTATATCATTCTATTCAGAAACTGGGTTTAGAATCAAGACTATGCTCCAAATTTGGTTATGACTGGGCATATAAGACAAAATCTAAGCCAGAGTTAAGGTTTGAATTGGATAGAGTTGATATGATAAGTGTGGGAAACTGGAACTGTGTTGCAGTACCACCCCCAACCCACTTTTTGGCTGGTTTCTGGATGAAACTTGGTCTGGAGTACACTGGCATCCTGCTAACCAGGTTCCCAGTGGTAGTGTTATTTCCCTAAAAATTGCAAAGATAATTGGCACCACCTTTAGCTGCCACTATAAGTCCCTAGTAAATGGTACTTAGGTACCAAGGGCATGGGAAATTAAGGGTAGGCCCCTGAGGGCAGTAGCACTGAGTGTGCCTCCATCTAGGGCCATGCATCCAGATGTACCCAGCACTGCCATTGCAGGTTGTGTACTGGTGCAATCTTAAAAGGCAAACTGGCCATGGCACACTGCCAGTGTACCCTGTCCACTACACATTACATGCAATATAGATAAGTCACCCCTCTGGCAGGCCTTCCAGCCCTACGGCAGGGTGCAGTATATTTGATATGAATGCATAGCTGCATGAGAAATATCCCCCATGTCCTTCCCAAACCTGGGACATAGTGAGTCAACAGAGCAGCCATTTTAAAACATGTGCTGGACACTGGTCAACATGAGTTTCACTATACACATGATGGTCACTCTGACCCCTGGTTTTTTTTGATATCACAAAATTCAGAATGATAAATCCAAATTGGTACCAGTGTTGGATTTATAATAAAATGTATCTAGGTGTCACTTTAGAGGTGCCCCCTGCAAAACCGAACTACCCTGGTATGGTTGCTGACTGGTCCTGACCAGCCTGTCACTGCCAGACCCAAATCTGTACCCCTGAGGTGAGGGCTTCTTCCCCCTAGGATATGGAGCAAAGCCCTTCCTGGGTGGAGGTGCTAACTCACTCTCCCTCAGGAATACACACTGTTCTGTTGGCAAGCTTCAAAGGGCTTACTTCCTTTGAAACTCAACCTCCAGGCCTGCTGCTAGCAGGAGATGGCTACCTTGTTGCAAACCCCACTTTAGGTAGGAGGAACAGCAGGAAATTCAATCTTAGGACAGGAGGAGTGGGCCTATCTAGCATGCACCACCCGAAGGTGATGCATGTGAGGTGGACTCTCCATTTCAGTTTCTCCATCTTGGATGGATGGAAAATAGCCAATTAGGTGTAGGGACATGACATCTGCCCACCAGAAGTGGTCACTTAGTGGGTGTAGCCTCCCTAAGGTAGATGACCCATTGGTCACTACCAGCTTCCCCCTAAAATGCCCTCTAAATACAGTATTTAGTGGGCATCCCTAGTCCAAGAACTCAGATTCAACCGACTGAAGAAGACCAGCAACAAGACATTCCAAAGACATGAGAGATGTGGACCTGCTGCATAAAGAAAATGCACCAAATCCTGCCTGCTGCACACAGTACCCGACAATCGCCACTGAGGAAATGCTGGACAATTGGACAACTCTAAAGAAACCCTAGAGGACTTCAAAGCTGTGCAAATTGCCAGAGAACTCCCTCCAGAGTGGAGGTACCACTCTAAATCCAAAAGGAACCAACAACCCAGTGAGGTCCACTTCACTGGCCGGACACTAGCTCTGAAACGGGATTCCAGAACCAGACCGAACTTCACACCAATGACTATGAGAAGAAATTCTGCTATGTGTGCCACGTTTGGTGGGACTGTGCCCTATAGCGGCTGACGCCACCAATACCCAGGATATGGGTGACCTAGCTTCGGACATACTGAAAAACAGTCCACCTGGGACTGAGAAAGAACCAGAAGGAAGCCCCAGTCAAGGACTATAGAAGCAGCTTGGACCTTCTGCCAGAGTGCCCCCAATGTCCTGCAATTGACCCTTGAACCGGTCTACCTCCTGCTACTAAGGGCATACTTACGCACAGCTCCTGGCTCACCAGTTTGCTCTGCACCTGGCCATCCCTTGCCCTGCAACGAAGAACTAACAGTGCCTTAAGGGTCCCCACCCCTTGCGACTTTGACACTCCAAGGGAATCCCCAGGGTTCACCTTCAAACTTACGTGTGCAGTGGTTTTCCAAGCGGTCCCTCACAGTGGCCCTGCACCAGCTCCAGAGACCTTTTCCAGATGCTTCAACTGGAACTGGGAGCCGCCTGAATTTCTCCATCTGGCACAGTGTGCCCACTGACAACCTCGATCAGCCTGCAAAAGAAGAACTTGGTAAACCTACTGGGTGATTTTATGTGTATTTTTAAAGATTAATCTCTATTGATTCCCATGGTGCGTAATTACGCACAGAAAGACTATTTTTAATAAAAACTTCATATCTCGAAGAGTACTTAACCAATTCTGCTGATCTGACATAAAATGTATATATAAAATTGAAGTGGTTTTATAAATAGGTCTCGAGTTATTCCTTTGAGTGTGTGAGTTACAAGATTGATACTTTGAGTACAACAAATGCTTTGCGCTTCTCCAAATTTGGCTGCCATAAAAATTAGAGCATTAGGTGGTCTAGTTTTTACCCCTGTAAACCAGCGTGTGGTTGCCTAGACTTGACACAGTGTGCCTAGCTTTACACACTACAGAGAGAGCAAGCCTCCTACAATAAGATCATTCTGTACATTTACTGAAATCAAATCAAAGTTTCGATTAGATTTCCTTGATGACAATTGTGTGGAAATGGGGTGTATAATATAGTCTCATAGCCCGTCGTAGAGGCTACACGGCCATTAAAGGCCAGCTCAAGCTTTAGCAGGGGAGGAGGCCTTTAATAGTTAGTATAGCCCAGCTGCGGCAGGCTATCAGGTTATTTGAACATTCCACCACTAGAGGGCAGAATGTTCTAATAAATAAAACAAAGGCCTCCATCCCCTCGGGCTCCGAGAGGCCATTGTACACAGCTGTTGCTGTGAGAGAAACAATGGAATGTTCGCACTCTGGGATTTTACCTGCCATTAGAAGCCCAGAGCACTCCATTGTCTTCAGTAGAGCTCCCAAGATTCCAATGTTCAAATATGGAGTGGTTGTGAGGCCTCAATGTGCAATACAATTACCATCTTCTTAAGGACCAGTAAACAGTTACTTTACTGCATAAATGTATGAACAGACATTGGTATATTCTAACAGCAGATCCTATTCTCAAGAAAGTGATCCCGGATACCCCGGTTTTTACCTTTAGAAGAGGTAGAACTATGCCCCAATTTTCGCAGTAAACCAAACCAGGTTAACTGGCTCACTAGCCGTGGAAAAGGTTTCTTCAAGTGTGGACATTGTGGAATGTGTAGATGAGCCAAGTCAGGTATCTCCACATTCACGAGCTCTACTGGGATGCAATACAACATTAACTGTAGTATCACATGTGAAAGTAACTTTGTTATCTATATGATTATTTGCAATTGTGGCCTATACTATGTAGGTAGCACTATTAGACCACTCAGAACTAGGGCGAGTGAACACTTCAGAGCCCTGAGACAGGAAGATGAGAGATACCCTATAGTAAACCATATGCGACATTGCCCGAAACAAAACAACACTGTTGGCTTTGAATTCTTTGGCTTTGATGAGGTAAATAGAGACCCTAGAGGAGGCAACAGGGAGTTAGCCCTCAGGAGAAAAGAATGCTACTGGATCCTAAAACTCAGAGCGGTGGAAGATGGTCTTAATACCAACTTCGAAATGGAATACTATTTGGGAGAATAATGATAACATTGGGATAATTAACATGGAAATATGTATTGTTTGTACAATTTGTTCTCCACTTATTTTGACTTACTAAGTTCATTAAGACTGCATTGATCATTAGTCTGTCTCAAATTAGCCTCTATATTATATTGTGTCTCAGCTGCATTAAGATGCTTTGTAGACTGTTAATTGTGTTGATTATATTGACTGATGCCCAACTTAGGGTTGCACATATTCTACATATTTAGTAGGCATAAACATTTATTTATATATATTAGTGTGTATTCATTGTAATATAGCATTATTATCTTATACTGTAATGGTAGATTATTAATATTTTTTCATATGTCTGCCCTGCTTTAATTTATATATTTTTGTACTTGACAATGTAGGGTTTACACATGATATGATTGTGGCACGTCACATTTACCCACGGTGTATCCTTTCTCTCTTTATTCCATTAGAGAGCTACTCATTTACTTTTGTGATAGTGTTTTATATTTCTACCTTGTTGGGTTGTGTGGTTGACATTCCAACAATATACATATATGCTTGGACTTATTGTCACATGCGGACATTTTCGGCTATGGATAGAACTATGGAGCCCGGAAGAATGAGTTATCCCCTGTGGTCATTATCTCGCCTTGGATTATGGCGACGCTTAGTTAAAAATGTCCCCGTTAGAGAATTGTTGTTTTCGGGATAAGAAGGATAAGAATATGGGGGCCTTCTTGTCCGCTCGTTGTTCATACCGGTTTTGTTACCTTACTGCGTGGTCAGGTTATACACAGTTCCAAGATGGCGCCCGTAAATTGGGTTAGTCCTCTTTCCTTTTTCGTGCCATTAACATAAGGATGCTTTAATTAATTCGGAATTCTCCCCGGACGTGTCGACAGTCACCAATGAATTATGGCGACGCCTATTTAAGACTTTCCTAGTTAGATAGTTGGTATTTTCGTGAGAAGGAGTTTAAGATCAAAGTGGCCTTGTTGTGCGCTCGTTGTCCGTACCGGTGTCGGTACTTTACTTCGCGGGCAGGTGTTTTCACAGTTCCAAGATGGCGCCCATAAATGGGGTTAGTCCATTTTCCATTTTCATGCCATTAACGCGAGGATGCTTTAAATTTGAATCCTTCCCGGACGTGTCAACTTTCGATAATGGCTTTTCGATACTGAAAACGCCGCAGGATGATATTGACCGCGGACTGTTTTTCCTGCAATATAGATACTTACTCTGACGATAGGTGAGTGACCTGAGTGGTCGGTTAGGACTTAGGGCCAGATGTAGCAAAGTTTTGCGAGTCGCAAATGGGCCGATTCGCTATTTGCGACAGTGCAAAATCGGAAATGGGATGCAAAAAGCCCATTTCCGACTTGCAAAAAGCGATGGGACCCGTTTGCGAGTCGCATCAGTTGTGACCCCATTTTGCGACCCGCAAATAGCAACTCGCAATTTGCGAGTCGCAAACCATATGCAATTGCAACTCGCAAATTGCGACTAGTCGCAAAAAGCCCATTTTGCACGTCCCATTTACCACTAACTCAGAGCAGGTGGTAACCATTACCAAAGTATAAAAGGAGACCCAGAAGGCATCTGGGTTCACCAAGATGGCGGAGATATACCTGATAGCAGTGAGAAGGAGAGTCCACGCAGCCCAGCAGAGGAGGAGGAGGGGCCACAGACAGGAGAAGATATATAGAACAAAGCAGACTCTTTTTCAGCAAACTGAGGATGAGATATATGATAAATACCGCCTTAGCAGCGCAGCCATCCTAGAATTAATAGATTTACTCAAACCACAGCTAGAACACCAGACCCTGCGTGGCTGCGCCATCCCTACGCATGTGCAAGTGCTATGCTCACTGCACCTCTTGGCCTCAGGGAGCTATCAGGGGGTCATTGCTGTGGCAGGTGGGGTATCCCAAAGTGCAGTGTCAAGGTTCCTCAGGGCCTTCCTAGATGCCTTAGTCACACACATGTCTCACTTCATATACCTACCAAGGAATGAGGCAGAAATGAACAGCACCAAGCTGGACTTTTACCGCATTGCCCACTTTCCCCATGTCATAGGGTGTGTAGATGGGACACACATTCAAATATGCCCCCCTGCACATCTGGAACACCTTTTCCGCAACAGAAAGTGTACCCACTCACTCAATATTCAGGTTGTTTGTGACGCCCATTATGTCATCATGGACATTGTAGCTAAGTTTCCAGGCAGTACCCATGACTCATACATGTTTAGGCATAGTGGGATACATCAACGCCTGGAACGTGGGGAATTCGGAGACGGTTACCTCCTAGGTAGAGCTACAGACACTTGCAGACATACACACAGGTCACTGTGCACGACAATCAGGACTTCCTAACAGTGTACTATTTGTGCCCAACAGGTGACAGTGCATATGCTCTTAGGCCTTGGATCATGACTCCGTTTTTAACACCCAACAATGATTCAGAGAGGCGATACAACAGTGCACATAAGAGGACCAGGAACCTCATCGAGCGCACCTTCGGACTCCTGAAAGCAAGATTCAGATGCCTCCACCGCAGTGGAGGTGCCCTCCAATATACCCCCATTACCGCATTCAAAATTGTGGTCGCATGCGCCATCATCCACAACATAGCCACCCGACGTGGGCTACCTCTCACCCCTGCAGACCCAGATCCTGATAATGAAGAGCAAGAACAACCACATCGCCATCATGGGGATAGGAGTATTGCTAATCAAGGCAGACGGAGACGGGAACACATTGCAACACAATATTTTGGAAGGTACGTGTCAACTCCAACCATACTCACCTATTGACCAAAAACTCAGTTTGTTACTGTTTTATTAGTGCATTAATGAAACTATTTACAAGTACTGAATGTCCATGGGCATGAAAATGCAAACCAGGCATGTGGCACATTGACGTCATGTGCCACTTCTTATGGTCCAGGGTGGTCTCTAAGACCTTCTGCCCCTCCTGCCAGCCTGGCTGTCCCCTGGTGCTTCCGTGGTGCTCTGCCTGCTACTCCTGAGCACCCTGCTGTCAGTGACAGAGACACTGCTCACTGTCGAGCCCTCCTCACTGTCCTGGGGTGTTTCCCCTGTGCCCCTCGACATATTCCGTGTCTCCATCATGTCTATGATGTGGGTCAGACGTCCCAGGCCCCTAGCCACATCCCCAGCAAAATGGCCCATTTCCACCTGCAGCCCAACTGTCCTCCTCCATAGG
Source organism: Pleurodeles waltl (assembly GCF_031143425.1). NCBI lineage: Eukaryota > Metazoa > Chordata > Amphibia > Caudata > Salamandridae > Pleurodeles > Pleurodeles waltl. The sequence goes on from NC_090447.1 coordinate 1,228,299,530, forward strand.
CCTGTGGTGTTCATGGCGAGCCTGCCGATGGATGTTGCCATCCTGTCCAGTCTGTGCAGGAGCTGACGGTCGCTGCGCCGCCCACCCTCAGCCTGGGCCAGTAGTCCTCCCGCCAGTTCCCTCATGGCAAGGGCAAGGTCCCCAGTGTTATTGCAGATCATGTCCATCCTTGAGTTCAGGTGCTGCATGCTGGCATGGTTATTGCGCACGAAGCGGTGCAGCACACCACTAATCCTCCCTAAAATTCTGTTTTGTAGGCGCTGACCACGCAGCAGATGTGCCTCACTGGTGCTGGGAGGAAGTAGCCCGGATGCAGACTGCAGCCCTGATGTAATGGACCTGCGACGCCTGCGCAGCGGTGGCTGCCCTGTGCTTTCACCTGTCTCATCCCTGCCTGTTGCTGGGGCAGCCTCTTGTGATATTGTTGCAGCAGGTGTGGCTACTGCAGGGATGCTGTTGACCGTGCAGGGGGGGGTGCTGGCGGGTCCTGAGGTGTCCTCATGGGGCTGGCTGCTTGGAGTAGTGGTGGTGTCTTGTTGGAGACCTGTGGGACATGGGGAACAGACTGTCAGTGTCTACTAACTATTGCACACTTCATAATAAACATTTGCCTATGAACTGCCTACTTGACTACATTTCCCATAATGCATCATTCTGGCATTTGCTACCCTGAAATGGAGCTATCTTGGTTGTGCATGCCCCTGTGTACATGGTGGGTGGGGGTATGGCATTGATAGGGGTACAGGCATATCACATGGTACTCACCGGTTGATGTGGTGGGCTCTGAGGTGTCCAGGTCCCCAAATCCAGACACTGCCTCCTGCTCCAAGGTTTCCTCCACCCTTTCTTCCAGGGGTGTGGGTGGTGGCACAGACGATGGTCCCCCTCCTGTGCCTCTCATCTCCCGGAGCCTTTCAGCCACCCTCTCCTTGGTCCGGGAGCGGAGGTCATACCACCTTTTCTTTATGTCGTCTATGGTCCTATGGCTCACCCCCAGGGAATTTATCTTGTCCTGTATGTCCCGCCACAGCTGTTTCTTGGTGGCTTCAGGAACATTGAGGGCTGATTTACCAAACAAGTCATCATAGTGCTGACAGCATTCGTCTGTCAGCACCTCCAGCTCCCTCTCAGAGAATTGCAGCTTCCTCTTCCTTGGTGTTCCCTCCATGGCAGCTGCTGTTTGTCCTGTGTGTAGTTTGGCAGTTATAAAAGGGTGTGGTCCTCCCTCCTCCCAGGTGTATTAGTAAACTTCCTGGCTGTGATGTCATCATCATGTGCCAGGAAGTGTTTCCAGAGTGTTCTGGAGTGGTTTCTGGAGTGTTCTGCTGCACCTGTAATCAATTTTCAAGTTAATCGCAATTTGCGACATCTACTCGCTAATTGCGAGTTCGTTTTTTGCACACTCGCAAAAAGCGACCTCGCAATCGGCGGACTCGCACACTGCGTTGCGAGTCCGGGTGCGAGTCGCTATTTCGGCACGGTTTCTTTTCCTGCATTCCAATTTGCTACTCGCATTTTGCGACTCGCATCAACTCGCAAAATGCGAGTCGCAAATTTTTTCTTTGCTACATCTGGCCCTATGTGACTTTATAGGATATTATTGGGGATCGTTCGTGAATATGTTTGTTTAGGCTCACCATGCTTATATTTAGCATATTTTCTTTTTTTCTTCTTTTTCGCACTTAGGAAATGTTATGAGAATACCTCATTATACGACTTAAATTTGGGACTATATATACCTTATTCAGGTCAGTCTGGGCCCAATGGCCATACTTGCATGTAAACAATTTGGTGACGATGCTCATTTCGAGCTTTGCATGAGACTTGGATTATTACAGAGGTTGCTTATGGTTGTTTTCCGCAGACTATACAATTGTTTCGAGAAGACTGGTTTCACACATAGACTTACTTGAGCTAAGGTATGTCTCGAAGTGTATTGGAGATTTACTGTTGATTATTTAAGGTTTTTTGATTGATATCTTGGCGTGGGCTTGAGTTCTTTTGATAGTTTGCACTAAATCTTTAGTTTCTCCCGCACTCTTTTATCACCGGGGTTATTTGGTTAGTATTTTCTCTAAAATGGAGATGTGCACACTCATATTATGATAACCCTGTAAACATGGGAATGTCACATGTATGTTTCCAGTTTGGTGTCTTTACTGTATGGATAATTTGGATATCCTGCTTTTAGGTAATTTTTATTCTGGTTAGGGGGTAACAGATCAGTTTCCACCAGATTATCTGATACATTAAGTCACGAATGGCATGTCTTTTTGTTTTCACAAATGTCACGGTATGAGAGGTTTTATGTTCTGCTCTGAACAGTTTTGAATTTATACTATAGTTGTAGTCATTGTTCTCATTTATTTTCAGCCCTGATGAAGTCTGTGAGAGTATTGTTCTCATAGGACGAAACACGTGTTGGCTGTGTTTGCTACATGAATATTGACTTCAAGGACGACCTTCTATTGTTATGATGAACTTTTTGCTTCAAGAATAAATTGAGCTTAAAACTCTCCATGGTGTTACTGCTATTATACACTGTATATTTGATACATCACTGACTTCTAATTATACGTTCATGAGTGCCCTGACAGCTGTTTTTTTCATTGTTAGTTTCCCTTGAAACATTAGAGGAATTTGGAAGATCCTCTTGCCAGGAGCACCATGCCAAAATTGGAGTGTTAATGTTATTATGTGGACTCACTGTGAGCGCCCAAATCCTATGACTTTCTTCCTATGTGCTTTCGTTTTGATCCAGTAGGTTTTGTTTGTTAAGCCCTCTAGCTCAACCTTGGGTAGCTGTGGCTCTAAGCAGCAAAGCTTATGCAAAGGAATAAGAGTAAAGCATTTAAACACCACCAAAACAACTGAAGAAGAAATACACGAGACACTTAAGAAATCAGAAACTAATTTAGAAAAATAGAGTGTATTTTAATTTATTTTGACACCACAGTGAAATAAATTCATCCTGGGATTCTGGACATATACAATTTACAAGGTATAGTAAATCAAAGCATTTTACTCAACTGCAAACTAGCATTGACATATTCAACAAATTTGACACTTAGAAACTTTTTTAGTAAAAAGTTGGGCTAGTTGTATTGCGGCCAAGAAGAGTCACTTTAGGAGACCAACTCCAGTAGGTAGGCAGATGGGGGACCAGCAAGATCCTCAGAAACAGTTACCTAGCAGGTAAAGCAGACTTCTGTCGATTCCAGGCACTTTTATCTTTTGCAGTGGTTTTCTATTGAAGTGGCCCTAATGCAAGGGATATAGGATGCTGAGGATGCTAAAGGATGCTGTGGATGTGTTGAGGTCTTTCAGTAGCTACACCTCGGCCCATGAAGTGGGTGAGGCGGTCCCAGTCACACAGTTGAAGTGAACTGGGTGCTGGTAGATGCACTAGGCTACCAGTCGCCTGGTATCACAGTTACAGTCAAATCCTTCCTTGGACGATATTTAAGCTTTTGGGTGACCAAACTGCACTCCAGCTACTCTCCTGAGCTCAGACATCTCAGATGCAACTTTGAGCATCATGTCATGGTCCCTGGTGCTGCACAGTGGTGGTTAGCAGTGGGGTGAAGATTCTATGAACCTGCCGCAGTAGGCCTTCTCAGCTGCTGTGGTCCCGTGCTGTCAAGAGGAGGTCTGTCAACTGACTCTTGGAGTCTCTTGGCTTTGGTTGGGCTCAAGAGAGGACTGACTTCTCCATGAGCAGGACCCAGCAGACACAGTCCTTCTTCTTTGCTAGCCACCATGTTTAGCAGGTGCAGTCCATTCCACTGCAGCCTCTCTTTGCCCATTTCTAGGAGCTGCAGATCAGTCCTTATTTGGCCTTTTTTCCAGTCCAATCGAGATTTGAGTTATGGGAGCCAGGGGTGCCCATGTTATGCTCAGAAAGTGCCCTGAGGATAGACACAGTCTGTAGCCAATGTCCTACCAGATTTTCTTCCTCCTAATGACCACTTTCTGGAAAGTGTGACATCTGGCTATCCGAAGATGCACCATTTTGTCCACTCCCAACATGGCAGAACCCCTCTCTCAGAGTCCAGAACTCCTGAGTCCAACCCAGAGGTGTGGCTACCGATGGGGCAAAAAAGTAGCAAGAAGACTACCAGCGACATTGTAGCGCCTAATCCTGCCGGCTTTCACAACTGTTTCGTGGTGAGGCATGCTCTGAGGGCTGTCTGCCTTCACCCTGCACTGGAAGCCAAGAAGAAATCTCCCGTGGGTTGACGGAATCTTCCCCCTGCTCCAGCAGGAACCAAACTTCAGCATCACCGGTACTCTGGGACCCCTGTCATCATGACGAGCGGGGCCCCTGGAACACAGATGGTAGACCTAAGTGACCCAGACTGTCCAGTGGTCCAACTGTCCAAATTTGGAGGAGGTAAGTCCTTTCCTTCCCTCTCCAGAGAGTCATCCTGTACACCACATGAACTGTAGCTGCTAGGGCTTCTGTGCACTTTTGCAAGGAATCCTTCATGCACAGACAAGCCCAGGTCCCCAGCACTCCGTCCTGCATTGATCAACTCGCTGAGTTGACCGTTGGCTTCGTGGGACCCTCTTTTGTAGTGCTGAGATGACTGCCATGCTCAGTTTTCTTGAACCCATGTTCAAGTACGTCTACGGATGCTGCCTTCTTGTGCATGGGCTCTCTGTGTTGCTGAGGGCCCCCTCTGTCTCCTCTCCCAAGTGGCGACCTCCTGGTCCTTCCTGGGCCCGGGCAGCACCCTTTTTCTTTAACTGCAACCTTTGCAGCTAGCAAGGCTTGTTTGCAGTCTTTTTCCAAGGTAACAACTCTGCATCCTCCAGCACTCCCTGTGACATATTCTGCACAAAGGAGAAGTTCCTAGCACATTTTGTTGTTGCAGAATCTTCAACTTCTTCCATCCAGAGGCAGCCATGTTGCACCTTCATCTGGGGTTTAGTGGGATCCTGCCCCCATGGACACTTTCATGACCCTTGGACTTGGTCCCCTTCCTTTGCAGGTCCTCAGGTCCAGGAATCCATCTTCAGTGCTTTGCAGTCTGTTGTGGTCTTTGCAGAAACCTCTATCACAAGTGTAGTGTGTTTCTGGGGAAGTAGTAGCAATTTACTCCTAAATTTCAGGGTCTTGGGGTGGGGTATCTTGGACACCCTTAGTGTTTTCTTACACTCCCAGCGACCCTCTACACACTACACTAGCCTAGGGGTCCCTAAGTAGTTCGCATTCCACTTTGTGTTACCCCTAGGCCTATTGCATCCTATTGTATTCTACAGTGTTTGCACTACTTTTCTAACTGTTTACTTACCTGATTTTGGTTTGTGTGTATATTTTGTGTATTTTACTTACCTCCTAAGGGAATATATCCTCTGAGATATTTTTGGCACATTGTCACTAAAATAAAGTACCTTTATTTTTAGTAACTCTGAGTATTGTGTTTCTTATGATATAGGCACTCACAAGATCGGACCGCCTGGCGGCCGCAAATGCTGCAGCACTCCCGCCGCGGCCATTAGGAGATCCCCACTGGGCCGGCGGGGAGCTCGCCTGCAACACAGGAGCCGGCTCCAAATGGAGCTGGCGGTGTTGCGGCTGTGTGACGGGTGCAGTTGCACCTGTCGCGCTTTTCACTGTCTGCACAACAGACAGTGAAAAGCTGCACGGGGCCCTGTCAGGGGGCCCCTGCACTGCCCATGCCAGTGGCATGGGCAGTGCAGGGGCCCCCAGGGGCCCTGCGACTCCCCGTACCGCCAGGAAAAGGAAAACTGCCAGGAAAAGGCTGGCAGTAGCGGACTCGTAATCCCTGGCAGATTAAAACTGCCGGGGCCATTGTGGTGGGAAACCGCTGGCCCTGGCGGTGCGACCGCGGCACTTCCACTGCGTTCGTAATGTCCAGTGAAGCACTGCCAGCCTGTTGGCGGTGCTTCCTCCAAAACAGCCCTGGCGGTCTTGGACCACCAAGGTTGTAATGAGGGCCATAGTGCTATATGATATAAGTGGTATAGTAGGAGCTTTGCATGTCTCCTAGTTCAGCCCAAGCTGCTCTGCTATAGCTACCTCTATCAGCCTAAGCTGCTAGAACACTTCTAATCTACTAACAAGGGATACCTGGATCTGGCACAAGGTGTACCCACCCATCAGGTACCCATTATAAGCCAGGCCAGCCTCCTACAACTGTGCCCTCCCTTAGGGCTTGGTAAGCCTGCCGTAGGGTAACTTACACATGTTTCTAGAGCTTTATCCTTGTCATGGCTTTAAATGGCAAAGTTGGGCTACCAGTTGGAAACTGCTCTTACATTCTGCAATGACATACTGAGAACTCGCTCTACCTGTGTCACACCCAGTGTGGTACAACTAGTGCTGCAATACCTGGGGTGACCCTCTAACTTACTTGCCCTGGGTACCTAGAGTACCATATACTAGGGATTTATTGGTAAGCTAATTTATATCAATTGGGTACAAGCCCATGTTATATAGATGTTTTAGAGTCATGACACCGAGGTCTGGGTAGCAGGCCTCAGTGCACTCTCATAGTAGCAAAACCAGCAGCACCAGTCCAAAATCTTAGGGGTGACCATACAAAAAGAAGCAATTAATTACAACAATGGTACCTTGCAGGTTAAGGGCCTGATTTAGAGTTCGGTAGATGGATTACTCCATTACAAATGGTGCAGATGTCCTGTCTGATGTATTACGATCTACATAGGCCATTATGGGATCGTAATACAACGGATGAGATTACTGTCATGTTTGTGATGGAGTAACCCCTCTGCCAAACTGTAAATCAGACCCTGAGTCTTTTATCAATGATCCTCTTGGGGGTTGGGCACCTCCGTACACAGTCTTGTCACTTCACTTTCCACACTTCATTAACTATAACTTGCCAGTGTACCATGCACTGTGTCATGGTAAGTAATATAATTTCAGAAGTAATAAGTGTTTTAATTATGCAATGATATCATATGCTATAACATATGTAATATCCAAAGATATAGCTAGTGAGTTTTAGTTAACATATTGTTGCATGAGCTATCAAGACTGTGTATGTAGGTGCGCAACTGATATTAATTTAAAAGGTTGTAGGCAACTATAAATGTGGGTTATAACTATGAATTATAGTAATTTGAAAGTTGTGCTTAAAGTATTAATTTAATACAAAATTGCAACTTTTGAATTTCTTATGTTTGTGTGGTTTAAGTTGGGGTTGTCACAAATAAGAAATAAAAAAGTAGCGCCCACCATATATATATATATATATATATATATATATATATATACATACAAAAAGTTGTGTTTCCCATGTTAATTCCCAAAAGGACCTTTAGACATGTCTACAGTCCGAACCGCTGGACAGAATGACAAGAAATTTGGCAGACAGCTAGCTTTCAGTACGCAGATCAAGCTTCCGTTTATTTGATGTAAATCTGTTCAGAGGTTTAGGAGATATTCAAGGGTAAACATATTTGTATATCTAAGGCTGTCGATCCTTCATGATGAATTTACGAATAATGACAAGCTCATGGAGAGAAATGCACAGCTCTGATTGGCTGCCAACACTTTGACCAGAAAGTGTTTCCAGCCATCTTGGGATGTGGCTTCAGCCTCGTCCCCCCACAAAAAAAAAAGAAAAAAGGAAATGGGTCCAGGGTAGAGTCACCCTGCCAGGGCAAAAAAAGGCATTTTCTTGAAAGAAGAATTGCTGCAAGTTGGCGATGTTTGTGACAAAAAATGTTTTAAAAAACAAGTGCAGGTTCCTGTGCTTGTTTTTTTTAAAGCCCCCAGGTGAGCCAAGTCCCAGGATCAAAGTAGAAAATAAGCGTCCCTCCTGGGCTTTTCAGTATACCCAGGAACCAACTACCCAAGGCTTATTTTTCCTTTAATGTGTGGGGGTGCGTGGCCCCCCAAAGCCCTGAGGCCTGACACTTCCCCGGGGCTTCCTTCTATTTTGATGCAGGAGGGCCAAACACACCCCGTAAAGCGCTGGGGACCACCACATCCCTGGGGCAAAACGGAAAAAAAGGAGGGTCAATTTCAGCCCCCTGCAGCCCTTGGGACTGCCCCAGGGTTAAATTCACAGTTGGAGGGAGGACATGCGGCACCCCTTGAGAAGTCAAAGATGACCCTGGGGACCACCATCCCCCAAAGTCGTCTCCTGCTATGTCCTGGGGCCCCCACCCCCAGGACACAGCAGTTTGCTTTTTTGTCAGCTCCCACCATGCAAAGGCAAGCAAAGTCTGCTTTCTGCAAGTGAGAGCTATCAAACAGCTCTCACTTGGAGAAAGCTGAGCTTTCATCTGTCTTCTTTGCACGCAGATATGGAGGACAGATGAAAACATTGCTTCCACAAGCAGGGAACTGCTATTAAACACAGCTCCCTGCTTGGGGGAGCAATGCTGGCTCCAGCAGGACACAGGGTGATGGCTAGGACAACAGGGGCCTAGAGACTCCCCCCCCCCCCCAGTCCTGTCACTCTCTCTTTCTCTGTTCCATCCATTAATGGGATGTAAGAGAGAGAGAGGGGGGCTTGAAAGCGTTATATCAGCAAGATACTTGGTCAGGATGTTTTGTTTACGTTTTGAAGGATGGCATTATAGAGGCACTTGTGACCTACTGGTAAAGCCTCTTGGACCGTCAGTCAATAGGCTGAATGCTGAATTCCTAGTAGCTCATGGCAGTATGTCTGTTTATTTCCTTGTGTTTTGAATGCCTAACATTCTTAGTGATAGAACAATTACGTCTTCTTGACATCAAAACCTGTGGGTTGAATTTTACAGTTACATTGACGCACTGCAAAGTAATTATTCACCTCTGGCCTCGTGGCTAAGGTCTCTGATTATCACATCGAAGGTTGTGGTTTCCAGTCTAGGTATGTGTAGGAAGTTGGCTCTGTATGCACTATTTCAAAGTAAGGAATAGTATGCACAGAGTCCAAGGGTTCCCCTTAGAGGTAAGATAGTGGCAAAAAGAGATAAATCTAATGCTCTATTTTGTGGCAGTGTGGTCGAGCAGTAGGCTTATCAAAGGAGTAGTGTTAAGCATTTGTTGTACACACACAAGCAATAAATGAGGAACACACACTCAGAGACAATTCCAGGCCAATAGGTTTTTGTATAGAAAAGTTTATTTTAAGAACCACAGGTTCAAGATTTACATGTAATACTTCAAATGAAAGGTATTGCAGGTAGGTACTTTAGGAACTTTGAATTAGCAAAATAGCATATACAGTTTTCACATAAATCACATATAGCTATTTTAAAACTAGACACTGCAATTTTCAACAGTTCCTGGGGGGAGTAAGAGTTTGTTAGTTTTTGCAGGTAAGTAAACCACCTACGGGGTTCAAGTTTGGGTCCAAGGTAGCCCACCGTTGGGGGTTCAGAGCAACCCCAAAGTTACCACACCAGCAGCTCAGGGCCGGTCAGGTGCAGAGGTCAAAGTGGTGCCCAAAACGCATAGGCTTCAATGGAGAAAGGGGTGCCCCGGTTCCGGTCTGCCAGCAGGTAAGTACCCATGTCTTCGGAGGGCAGACCAGGGGGGTTTTGTAGGGCACCGGGTGGGGACACAAGTCCACACAGAAAATACACCCTCAGCGGCACGGGGGTGGCCGGATGCAGTGTGCAAACAAGCGTCAGGTTTTCAATAGAAAGCAATGGGAGACCAAGGGGTCTCTTCAGCGATGCAGGCAGGCAAGGGGGGGGGGGCTCCTCGGGGTAGCCACCACCTGGGCAAGGGAGAGGGCCACCTGGGGGTCGCTCCTGAACTGGAGGTCGGATCCTTCAGGTCCTGGGGGCTGCGGGTGCAGAGTCTTTACCAGGCATCCGTTCTTTGAAGCAGGCAGTCGCGGTCAGGGGGAGCCTCGGGATTCCCTCTGCAGGCGTCGCTGTGGGGGCTCAGGGGGGTCAACTCTGGCTACTCACGGTCTCGTAGTCGCCGGGGAGTCCTCCCTGAAGTGGTTGTTCTCCCCAAGTCGAGCCGGGGGTGTCTGGTGCAGAGTGCAAAGTCTCACGCTTCCGGCGGGAAACATGTGTTGTTTCAAAGTTGCTTCTTTGTTGCAAAGTTGCAGTCTTTGGTGAACAGAGCCGCTGTCCTCAGGAGTTCTTGGTCCTTCTAGATGCAGGGCAGTCCTCTGAGGCTTCAGAGGTCGCTGGTCCCTGTGGAAAGCGTCGCTGGAGCAGTGTCTTTAGAAGGGGGGAAACAGGCCGGTAGAGCTGGGGCCAAAGCAGTTGGTGTCTCCGTCTTCTCTGCAGGGTTTTTCAGCTTAGCAGTCCTCTTCTTTTTAGGTTGCAGGAATCTGAGTTCCTAGGTTCTGGGGAGCCCCTAAATACTGAATTTAGGGGTGTGTTTAGGTCTGGGGGGTTAGTAGCCAATGGCTACTAGTCCTGAGGGTGGCTACACTCTCTTTGTGCCTCCTCCCTGAGGGGAGGGGGGCACATCCCTAATCCTATTGGGAGAATCCTCCATGTGCAAGATGGAGGATTTCTAAAAGTTAGAGTCACCTCAGCTCAGGACACTTTAGGGGCTGTCCTGACTGGCCAGTGACTCCTCATTGTTATTCTCATTATCTCCTCTGGCCTTGCCGCCAAAAGTGGGGCCGTGGCCGGAAAGAGGGCGGGCAACTCCACTAGCTGGAGTGCCCTGGGGTGCTGTAACAAAGGGGGTGAGCCTTTGAGGCTCACCGCCAGGTGTTACAGTTCCTGCAGGGGGAGGTGTGAAGCGCCTCCACCCAGTACAGGCTTTGTTACTAGCCACAGAGTGACAAAGGCACTCTCCCCATGTGGCCAGCAACATGTCTGGTGTGTGGCAGGCTGCTAAAACCAGTCGGCCTACACGGGTAGTCGGTTAAGGTTTCAGGGGGCACCTCTAAGGTGCCCTCTGGGGTGTATGTTACAATAAAGTGTACACTGGCATCAGTGCGCATTTATTCTGCTGAGAAGTTTGATACCAAACTTCACAGTTTTCAGTGTAGCCATTATGGTGCTGTGGAGTTTGTGCATGACAGACTCCCAGACCATATACTCTTATGGCTACCCTGCACTTACAATGTCTAAGGTTTTGCTTAGACACTGTAGGGGCATAGTGCTCATGCACTTATGCCCTCACCTATGGTATAGTGCACCCTGCCTTAGGGCTGTAAGGCCTGCTAGAGGGGTGACTTATCTATACTTCATAGGCAGTGTGAGGTTGGCATGGCACCCTGAGGGGAGTGCCATGTCGACTTAGTCTTTTTATCCCCACTAGTACACACAAGCTGGTAAGCACTGTGTCTGTACTGAGTGAGGGGTCCCCAGGGTGGCATGAGACATGCTGCAGCCCTTTAGAGACCTTCCCTGGCATCAGGGCCCTTGGTACCAGGGGTACCAGTTACAAGGGACTTACCTGGATGTCAGGGTGTGCCAATTGTGGAAACAAAAGTACAGGTTAGGGAAAGAACACTGCTGCTGGGGCCTGGTTAGCAGGCCTCAGCACACTTTCAAATCAAAACTTAGCATCAGCAAAGACAAAAAGTCAGGGGGTAACCATGCCAAGGAGGCATTTCCTTACAGTATGACAGTAGATATTTTCTTAGTTTAATTTCTTTTCAACTTGAAGTTTTTAAGGTACATACTGAAAGGTGATGTCACTCTTTTGTAATTGGCAAATACATTTTTCTTTTCAATTTGTCCAGAAATATCTTATTCTAAGTAGATCATTCATCAAAGCCTAAAAGACTTTCTTAATTTCTCTTTTTCAATCTCTTTCTCCCACTCACATACCCACTCAGACCCTTGCACATCCACTCACAGACTGACTCAGACACTGACGCACACTCTCACAGACCCACTCAGACTCTCACGCACCCAGTCACAGACCCACTTAAACACTGACACACCCACTGAGAGACCCACTCAGACACTGATGTGCCCACTCACTGAGCCATTCAGACAATCATACATCCACTCACAGACCCACTCAGACCCTCAATTACGAACTCACAGACCCACGCAGATCCTCATGAACCCACTCACAGACCCACTCAGAAGCTCATGCACCGACCCACAAACCAACTCAGACCCTCACATACCCATTCACAGACCCTCTCAAACACTCATGCATGCACTCACAGACACTACTCAGACCCTCACACACCCACTGACAGACCCCCTCAGACACTGATGCACCCACTCACAGAACAACTCAGACACTAACACACTCACTGACCCACTCTTACACTGACACACCAACTCACAGACCCACTCTAAATGCCACACATCCACTCATAGAAACACTCAGGCCCTCACACACCTACTCTCACACCCAAACAGACACTGTCACACCCAGAGACACCCTTTCACACCTATTTTCACACAAAGAGAGAAAGACCCTTCGGCCATGCATGGAGCAGAGCTGGGTGGATAGCCAACCACTTATCAGTTAATACTACAAGTTTTGTTGGATCACTCTCTTTTAGATCAGACAGTTATTGACTATGTGGGGTACAGCACTCCTCCTTGAGTCACTCTGTCACCATCATCTTGGTAACTGACTGAAAATCCTTAACCTCCATCCCTCTTACTCACTCATTCCAACCATACAATACACTATGGATACAAGTCCCAAACAGAACACTATCAGCTTTCTTGCAGTCAAGGAATCTCTGCAGGTATAGGGAAAGATTTAACGAATGTGCAAATGAAGGAACCTCCTAATGAGAGCCTCCTTTGTTGGCACATAGACCATGTGGTCTGCCACATGCATCTTCCCAATTCCCAATGACAGCTGCCCCTTCCAATGGCATGCGCCCCATTAAGAAAGCTGCTTTTGACACCTCATTTAAGGCCTGTTCCTTACAAGTGACCTTGAAGCTCACAAACCATTCCAGTATATCCTGACCTTTCACAAATACATGATCTTTAGGAGCCTTGGCAACAACCTAGCTTGTACTGGAAGTACAGTCACTTATCCTAGATGGGGCTGTCATTGCTGCCCTCCTAAGTTTCTCTCTCTCAAGAACTATCCTTTCCCTTTCCAGCTATCTTTCCTTTTCCTTCTGTTTCTTCTCCCACTCTCTGTTTTCCTCTTTTCTCTATGTTTCTCCTCTCTCTCTCTCTCTCACAATTGGTCTTCCCGGGCCCATTCCTCCTGTTTCTCCCTCCTCCCCTCATCATGTTTCTGGTGATCTAGTCTCAGCTTCTCCCTCTCAGACTCTCTGGCTTGCTCATCTTTCTCAGCCTTAGCTTTCTGATGGGACAACTGCAAGCTCTGGGTCTCTGCTAGACTCAACCCACCCAAATGGTTTACTCCTGGAATTGGGGACTATAGTAAACTGAAGATATTCTAGAAACTAAAGATGGTGAGTGTCTTGGTAAAACTCTGAAAAATGCATTAGTGGAAACACTTGCCATGTGCGTGGATATACCTGTGCTAAGGGGATCTTAGAGCCTGGGTCTACAGTGCTTTCTTCCTGGGTTCCTAACATGGTTCTCTCACCAGAGTCTGCTACAGCTTCCTCCCTTTCACACAATATCACAAACTTGTCCCTAATTAAATTAGCAAGGACATCTCTTTCCCTATTCCTGGGAATACTTCACCCTCTGTCCCTACATAAATCCTTCATCTGATCAATGGACATGGTTCTGAGGTCAATTCCCAAATCTGTGTTGTCCATTGCCTATGCATTTCACCTTTTTATGTAGAAGAAAAAAAGTGGACTTATTGTAGTAAAAATGTAAATTGGAACTGGACAATGCTTTCTCTGTAACTTTGGCTCCTAAACGTTAGGTATCCCACCACTTGGGGCTAATTGTCAGACCCTTTTTAGAGGGCCATTGGGCACATAAGGGCTACTTGGCCCAACCATGGTAGTTGAGGCCTTTCGCTCCTGATATCCTGGGGCTCAGACTACAATAGGGCTTGTTCAGCTGGGTCAGGCACCCCTTCCTCACTTGACTCTCAATGGTAGTTGTAGTCGAGCAGTCAAGACTCCTTCAGGGGGATCTAGATACAGGTCAGTGAACTCAAAGTGGAAACTGTATTAACTATCAATCAATGTCCAGTCGAATATTTGCTTTTATAAGAAAAAGTAGTATTTTATTTCTAACTCTACACAGGCAATAAAAAGCAACATTCGACTGCAACAACACAACTCCCTTGAGGTCGGAGCTCTAGTAGTTGTCAGGTGAATCCCTGTCCTATCCTCCCTCATGCAAAGTCCTCAGGGTTATTCCCAGTTCACTGGTGGTGACATCATGGAATGCAAACTATTAGGCCATACTGAAGAGTTCTCCCTTCAGACCTCTTAGAAACTTTGTCAAAGATGCCTATGGTGTTGCAGCACCATTTGAAGCAAGTTCCCTTGTGGCCCAACTGGCCGAGTTTTCGCATTATCTACTCTTGCAGCACAGAAAAGTTCAGCAATGCAGCGATCACCTTCAAAACCGCACACAGGTCTTGCTCAGTTTGGAGGGACACAGCAGCTCGCAGCCCATACACCAGCAAACAGAGATGTAGGCTATCTCACAGAGCAGCACTGTCAGAGGTCTCTCAGATGTCGGAGTAGCTAAGAAGAAGCTATGAGTTGACTTGGCTAAATGGGGGGGGGATCCTTTCCCCAGCTCCCAACTGGAGCCAGCGGGGATGCAACAGTGTCCACAGCATCTCAGCCAGTTCCCCTTGGTAAGTTGTGCGAAGCTCTATCGCAGTGAGGGCCCATTCCATGAGTCGCAGTCTCAGTCTCTCCTTCGGGCAGCATCCTGAATCCTTTGGCAACATTGGTACCAGCAGTATCTCCTGGCAAAGTTCAGAAGTCTCCTGAATAAATTGTGTATATATTTTTTTTAATGCAGGCCCTTGCGAATACCGAATTCTAGAGTAGGGGTCTCCAAACTACGGCCTGCCGGCCACATTCAGCACTTGACAAGATTTTATCCAGCTCTCTGTTGTTTTCAAAAGCAGCAAATTCCGATGATCAAAGGGAAATATATCTCCAATTCCTTTGACAGCCAATAGGTGGTAGCAGACCCTCTTGAATCTTCTCTGTTGTTTTTAACCAGCCATGTCATGCATGCCAGATCGTTGATCAATGCAAGTTCCTAGTGGAGTTAATCAACGCTGCAGAAAACTCCAAATGGCAGGATTGTGTAGAAAGCTGCAGACTGAATTTATTTTTGTCAGGCCTTTATTAATGGCTCAAGTTTAAATTTCTAGGCTTTGTTTTACTGGAGTTCTTTCTTGGAGTGTGTTTATTTTTCTTACTGCGTGTTTCAAAGTTGGGCAAAATCTAATTTAATGTACATTTTCAATATTAAAATAAATTAAAAGATAAATAGCAAACGTTTATTATCTACAGTTAAGTAATGAATTATTTTATCAGCGCATTTGCAAATTTTTGTCATTTTTACTCACTATAAACCATTTTTCAGTTTAACCCCGGTGTTGTTTCTTTGTAATTGTTACATATCTCTTTTGTCCTAAATCATATCATGCTGATTGCACAAAAGATCCAAGTAAACTTTATCATTCAAAATGTATTCATTCATTTATAAAACTGATTTTTTTCAGCCTGTGAATGTGTGTAAAATATACAATGTGGCCCTCGTACTGAAAAGTTTGGAGACCCCTGTTCTAGAAGATTAATTATGCAGATCCATGCAGGCTATCTTACAGTGTCAGTTAGACCTATAGGCAAGTACTACATTTGGGAAAATAGCATTCGTTTTCATGTTAGCAAGCTGCGCCCTCTATTGGCTAAGTGCAAATTGCACTTGTTCCTGTTTTTACACAGGACGTCACCAGAAGTGGGCAATTTGAGGGGTGTGGGGGGGGGGGGGGGGGGGGGGTGGGGAGAGGGGCAGGCATTCGCTGTTCGGTGTCTTTGTGTCTGACTTTTTTTTCGCCTGCTACGAACTTTTGGGTCTAGATACCTGTGCCTTTTCTACAGTAGGGATGAATACCGTTTTCTTGTTCTAGTGCTTGTCGCGGCTTATATGAGAATCCTTTACCACATGGCACTCTTCAACTCTCTTTTACAATGTTTCACTGTTGGCATTTTATCGCTAGTTTTGAAGATCACTTTTACATATTTATGGTTGATTTCTTATTTTGACGGTACTCCATGTCATGTTTTTTCATGGAAGTAGTTTTTATTTCAGTTATTTATTCTTTAATATAATTGCACATCTACTTGCTAAACCCCAAAGCTCACAATTCTCATGATTTGTTTCTTCTATAAAAAGGGGTAAGACTTACTGCGCTCTTCTTTCTTGCGGAGTTGTCGCTGCTGAAAAATAAAGGAGAATCATGTTACACTTAACAACCAGGGCAGGGCATGCATTTACTAGTACATGAGTGTAAAGGTATGTATGCATGCACAATACCTAAGCCTCAGATAGAAGGAATCAGGATGCTGCACAAGAGTACAGATATAGCCACATTTATAATGCGTCCCGTAAAGATGGCTTCGTTCATAATTAACAAGTTGCTTACCTTCGGTAACGCCCTATCTTGTAGAGACTTTCTCTAACTGCAGATTCCTTATGGACCATATTCTCCTTCCTGCTCTGATAATGGATTTCTCATTATATGGTAATCCTTCTAGGGGTCCTTAGTGTAAGGAATTAGCAGCTAGATAGAGTCTAGCAGATAAGGAGTTACCAATCAATCAATCGCATTTATAAAGCGCGCTACTCACCCGTAAGGGTCTCAAGGCGCTGGGGGGGGGTCAGTGCTCCAAGAGCCAGGTCTTGAGCTGCCTTCTGAAGGGGAGGTGGTCTTGTATGGCGCGAAGGTGGCTGGGAAGAGAGTTCCAGGTTTTCGCTGCTAGGTAAGAGAAAGACCTGCTTCCGGCGGTGGCTTTGCGAATGCGAGGTACGGCTGCCAGGGCTTGTCCGGTCGAGCGTAGGGTGCGAGGAGGAGTGTAGAAGGAGACGCGGTGGTTGATGAGTTTTGGTCCGAGGTTGTGCAGGGCTTTGTGTTCGTGGGTGAGGAGTCTGAAGGTGATCCTCTTGTTGACTGGGAGCCAGTGAAGTTGAGTTAAGTAACTTGTTCAGCTGACAGAGACGTCTTTCCACAGATTCCTTAACTTAGAATAAATACCCAATGTAGGAAAGTACCATTTTTCTTGGCATGTTACCCCCAATTTCTGCCTGTTTGCCACTGTGTTTTACCTGTCTCACTGGGATCCAGCTAGCCAGGACCCCGGTGGGGGAAAGTACCATCTTGCCTGGCATGTTACCCCCATATTTCATTGTATATATGTTGTTTTTGTCTATGTGACACTGAGACCCTGCCAGGCAGGGCCCCAGTGCTCATAAGTATGTGTTCCCTGTGTAATGCCTAACGGTCCCACTGAGGCTCTGCTAACCAGAACCTCAGTGGTTATGCTCTCTCTACTTTCCAAATTTGTCACTAACAGGCTAGTGACTAAATTTACCAATTCACATTGGCATACTGGTACACCCATATAATTCCCTAGTATATGGTACTGAGGTACCCAGGGAATTGGGGTTCCAGGAGATCCCTATGGGCTGCAGCATTTCTTTTGCCACCCATATGGAGCTATGACAATTCTTACACAGGCCTGCCACTGCAGCCTGCATGAAATAACATCCACGTTATTTCACAGCCATTTACCACTGCACTTAAGTAACTTATAAGTCACCTATATGTCTAACCTTCACCTGGTGCAGGTTGGGTGCAAAGTTACTTAGTATGTGGGCACCCTGGCACTAGCCAAGGTGCCCCCACATCGTTCAGGGCAAATTCCCCGGACTTTGTGAGTGTGGGGACACCATTACACGTGTGCACTGTACATGGGTCACTACCTGTGTACAGCGTCACAATGGTAACTCCGAACATGGCCATGTAACATGTCTAAGATCATGGAACTGTCACCCCAATGCAATTCTGGCATTGGGGGGACAATTCCATGATCCCCCGGGTCTCTAGCATAGCACCCGGGTACTGCCAAACTGCCTTTCCGGGGTCTCCACTGCAGCTGCTGCCAACCCCTCAGACAGGTTTCTGCCCTCCTGGGGTCCAGGCAGCCCTGGCCCAGGAAGGCAGAACAAAGGACTTCCTCTGAGAGAGGGTGTAACACCCTCTCCCTTTGGAAATAGGTGTGAGGGCTGGGGAGAAGCAACCTCCCCCAGCCTCTGGAAATTCTTTGATGGGCACAGATGGTGCCCATCTCTGCATAAGCCAGTCTACACCGGTTCAGGGATCCCCCAGCCCTGCTCTGGCGTGAAAATGGACAAAGGAAAGCGGAGTGACCACTCCCCTGACCTGCACCTCCCAGGGGAGGTGCCCAGAGCTCCTCCAGTGTGTCCCAGACCTCTGCCATCTTGGAAACAGAGGTGTCTGTGGCACACCGGACTGCTCAGAGTGGCCAGTGCTAGCAGGTGACATCAGAGGCTCCTCCTAATAGGCTCTTACCTCTCTTGGTAGCTAATCCTCCTTCCTAGGTAGCCAAACCTCATTTTCTGGCTATTTAGGGTCTCTGCTTTGGGGATCTCACCAGATAACGAATGCAAGAGCTCATCAGAGTTCCTCTGCATCTCCCTCTTCACCTTCTGCCAAAGGATCGACCGCTGACTGCTCAGGACGCCTGCAAAAATGCAACAAAGTAGCAAGACGACTACTAGCAACCTTGTATCGCTTCATCCTGCCGGCTTTCTCGACTGTTTCCAGGTGGTGCATGCTCTGGGGGTAGCCTGCCTCCTCTCTGCACCAGGAGCTCTGAACAAATCTCCAGTGGGTCGACGGAATCTTCCCCCTGCAACCACAGGCACCAAAAGACTGCATCACTGGTCCTCAGGGTCCCTTCTCAGCACGACGAGCGTGGTCCCTGGAACTCAGCAACTCTGTCCAAGTGACTCCCACAGTCCAGTGACTCTTCAGTCCAAGTTTGGTGGAGGTAAGTCCTTGCCTCCCCATGCTAGACTGCATTGCTGGGTCGCGACTATTGGACTTGGTCCCCTTGTCTTACAGGTACTCAGGTCTAGAAATCCACTGTTGTTGCATTGCTGGTGTTTGTTCTTCCTGCAGAATCCCCCTATCACGACTTCTGTGCTCTGCGGGGGTAGTAGGTGCACTTTACACCTACCTTTCAGGGTCCTGGGGTGGGCTATTTTTCTAACCCTCACTCTTTTCTTACAGTCCCAGCGACCCTCTACAAGCTCACATAGGTTTGGGGTCCATTCGTGGTTTGCATTCCACTTTTGGAGTATATGGTTTGTGTTGCCCCTAGGCCTATTTCTCCCTATTGCATTCTATTGTGTTCTACAGTGTTTGCACTACTTTTCTAACTGTTACTTACCTGATTTTGGTTTGTGTGCATATATTTTGTGTATATTACTTACCTCCTAAGGGAGTATGAACTCTGAGATACTTTGGGCATATTGTCACTAAAATAAAGTACCTTTATTTTTAGTAACTCTGAGTATTGTGTTTTCTTATGATATAGTGCTATACGATATAAGTGGTATAGTAGGAGCTTTGCATGTCTCCTAGTTCAGCCTAAGCTGCTCTGCTATAAGCTGCTAGAACACTACTACTCTACTAATAAGGGATAACTGGACCTGGCACAAGGTGTAAGTACCATCAGGTACACACTATAAGCCAGACCAGCCTCCTACATTGGTGGTGCAGCGGTGGGATAAGTACTTGTAACTGCTTTACCACTTTGTCATTGGTGCTTTTCATGAGAAAAACATATACCAAATACTTCAAGAGATACACATTGAATCAAACAGTTCAGCTGTCCTTCTCTAAAACTTTCTAAAACCTTTATAAAGTTTTTAAAAAGTTTGAAAAAGTTTTTTTTCTCTGTGCTTTCAAAAGTTCTGAAACTTTTTCTCTCTCTGTCTTGAACCTTTTTCTATCATGTCTACAGTAGAGGCTACTTCCAAAGTTGTTCAGCAACTTATGAAAGTTTAAACTACAAGAGTTTGAGGGGTCTCTGCCTGGATAGAGGCTTAAGCATAGGTAAGAATCCAACAAAAGAGTTTCTCTTTAACCTGCTCTTACACGATGACCAGAACCAGTCTGGCCCATCTCAGGATGGGTAGAAAAAGGAGAGGCTTCCCAGTCAGACTCAAAGTAGTTCCCTGAAGATGGTGGGGAGGGTTCTTACAAAGTCCTGCCCCCTAGCAGGCCACCTAGTGACACTGGTAGTGTTAGAGGGTCACACATTAGTAGGGCATCTTTCACTCCTAAAGGCCAGGTTACTAGGGTCCAGCCAGTTAGGGACAAATCTCCTCTGTGTCCAAACATTCCCAAGCCTCCCACCCTGAGGATAACTTAATGGAAAGGGAACTCAGAAAGCTGAGGCCAGACTGAAGCTTAAACAGCAGCAGCTGGCCTTAGACAGGGAATCCCTAGACATAGAGAGGGAAAGACAGAGATTGGGGTTAGTTCCCCATGGTGGCAGCAGCAGTGTTTCAGATAGTAATCCCGTTAGAGAGCAACATTCCAGAAACCTGCATAAGATAGTCCCCCCTTACAAGAAGGGGGATGACATTAATAAGTGGTTTGCTGCACTTGAGAGGGCCTGTATAGTACACTTGGTCCCTCAAAGGCAGTGGGCTGCTATCTTGTGGCTATCTTTCACTGGTAAAGGTAGGGATAGGCTCCTTACTATCAGAGGAAGTGATGCTAATAACTAAAAAGTTTTGAAGGATGCACTCTTGGATGGATTTGGCTTAACCACTGAACAATACAGGATTAAGTTCAGAGACACCGGAAAAGAGTCCTCTCAAGACTGGACAGACTTTCTAGACTGTTCAGTGTAGGCCTTGGAGGGTTGGGTACATGGCAGTAAGGTGCCTGACTATGAAAGCCTGTATAATCTAATCCTGAGAGAGCATAGTCTTAACAATTGTGTGTCTGATTTGTTGCACCAGGACTTGGTAGACTCAGATCTGACCTCTTCCCAAGAACTGGGAAAGAAGGCAGGCAAATGGGTCAGAACAAAAGTGAACAGAAAAGTTCAAACAGAGGGTTACAAGGATGGCAAGAAGAAGGATGGTAAGTCTTCTGACAAGGGTGGTGTAGGAGGCTGGCCTGGCTTGTAGTGGGTACCAAAGGTACTTACACCTTGTGCCAGGTCCAGTTCTCCCTTATTAATAGAACAGAGGTGTTTCTAGCAGCTTAGGCTGATAGAAGGTAGCTATGGCAAAGCAGCTTAGGCGCTGAACTAGGAGACATGCAAAACTCCTACTATACCACTCATATCATATGCACAATATCATAAGAAAACACATTATACAGAGTTACTAAAAGTAAAGGTACTTTATTTTTATGACAATATGCCACAAGTATCTCAGTGAGTACCCTCAGTAGGAAGGTAAGTAATATACACAAGTTATATGTACACAAACCATAAATAGTTAAGAGTTAGAAAAGTAATGCAAACAGTGTAGAATTACAATAGGTTGCAATAGGCAAGAATAGGTCTAGGGGCAACACAAACCATATACTCCAAAAGTGGAATGTGAATCACAAATGGACCCCAGACCTATGGGAGCTTGTAGATGGTCACTGGGACTGTAAGAAAACAGTCAGGGTGTCCAAGATACCCCACCCCAAGACCCTGAAAAGTAGGAGTAAAGGACACCTACTACCCCAAAACAGCACAGTAGTTGCGATAGGGGGATTCTGCAAGAACAACAAACACCAGCAGTGCACTGAAAATGGATTCCTGGACCTGAGGACATGAGGACCTGAAAAGCAAGGGGACCAAGTCCAATAGTCGCAACAGTGTCTGGGGGGCAGGAGCCCAGGAAACCCCGGATGAAGGTGCAAGGAAGCTGCCTCCGGTTGGAAGAAGCTTGGAATTCTGCAAGAACGAAGAGGACTAGGAACTTCTCCTTTGGAAGGAAGATGTCCCACGTTGCGATGAAGGTTGCAGAAGTGTTCTCACGCAGAAATACCGCAAACAAGCCTTGCTAGCTGCAAGGGTCGCTGTAGAGGTTTTTGGGTGCTGCTGAGGACCAGGAAGGACCAGGACGTCGCCCTTTGAAGGAGGAGACAGAGGGGGTGCTCAGCAACTCGGAGAGCCCTCACAGAAGCAGGCAGCACCCGCAGAAGTACCTGAACAGGCACTTGGAAGATTTGTGAACCGGCGTCCACGCAGAGTTACAAAAGACGGTCCCACGACGTTGGAGGCGAACTCAGCGGTTTGAGCACTGCAGGACGGAGTGCTGGGGACCCAGGCTAGGGTGTCCATGAAGGAAATCCTGGAAGAGTGCACAAAAGCCAAGAACATAGTACACAGGTTTGCACTGTAGCATGGAGAGGCAAGTACTTACCTCCACCAAACTTGGACTGAAGGGCCACTGGACTGTTGGAGTCACTATGGTAGAGTTCCTGTGTTCCAGGGACCACGCTCGTCAGGATGAGAGGGGACCCTAAGGGCCAGTGATGCAGTCGTTTGGTGCCTGCGTTAGCAGGGGGAAGATTCCGTGGACTCACAGGAGATTTCTTTGGAGCTTCTGGTGCAGGGTGAAGGTAGGCGACCCCCAAAGCATGCACCACCAGGAAACAATCGAGAAAGCCGGCAGGATGAGGCGCTACAATGTTGCTGGTAGTCGTCTTGCTACTTTGTTGCGGTTTTGCAGGCGTCCTGGAGCAGTCAGCGGTCGATCCTTGGTAGAAGTCGAAGAGGGAGATGCAGAGGAACTCTGGTGAGCTCTTGCATTTGTTATCTCAAGAATTCCCCAAAGCAGAGACCCTAAATAGCCAGAAAAGGAGATTTGGCTACCAAGAAAGGAGGATTGGCCGCCTAGAAAGTTAAGAGCCTATCAGAGGGGGTCTCTGATGTCACCTGCTGGCACTGGCCACTCAGAGCAGTCCAGTGTGCCCCCAACACCTCTGTTTCCAAGATGGCAGAGGTCTGGGACACACTGGAGGAGCTCTGGGCACCTCCCCTGGGAGGTACTGGTCAGGGGAGTGGTCACTCCCCTTTCCTCTGTCCAGTTTCACGCCAGATCAGGGCTGGGGGATCCCTGAACCGGTAAAGACTGGCTTATGCAGAGATGGGCACCATCTGTGCCCATCAAAGCATTTCCAGAGGCTGGGGGAGGCTACTCCTCCCCAGCCCTTTCACACCTATTTCCAAAGGGAGAGGGTGTAACACCCTCTCTCAGAGGAAATCCTTTGTTCTGCCTTCCTGGGCCAGGGCTGCCTGGACCCCAGGAGGGCAGAAACCTGTCTGAGGGGTGTGCAGCAGCAGCAGCTGCAGTGGAAACCCCGGAAAGGCAGTTTGGCAGTACCCGGGTTCTGTGCTAGAGACCCGGGGGATCATGGAATTGGTATTGGGATGACAATTACATGATCTTAGACATGTTACATGGCCATGTTCGGAGTTACCATTGTGACGCCATACATAGGTAGTGATCTATGTATAGTGCACACGTTTAATGGTGTCCCCACTCTCACAAAGTCCGGGGAATTTGCCCTGAACGATGTGGGGGCACCTTAGCTAGTGCCAGGGTGCCCACACACTAAGTAACTTGGCACCCAACCTTCACCAGGTGAAGGTTAGACATATAGGTGACTTATAAGTTACTTCAGTGCAGGGTAAAATGCTGTGAAATAACGTGGACGTTATTTCACTCAGGCTGCAGTGGCAGTCCTGTGTAAGAATTGTCTGAGCTCCCTATGGATGGCAAAAGAAATGCTTCAGCCCATAGGGATCTCCTGGAACCCCAATCCCCTGGGTACCTAGGTACCATATACTAAGGAATTATAAAGGTGTTCCAGTGTGCCAATGAGAATTGGTAAAATTAGTCACTAGCCTGCAGTGACAAGTTTGAAAGCAGAGAGAGCATAAACACTGAGGTTCTGCAGGATCCCATTGACATAGGCCAAAAACAAACATACATACAGTAAAAATGTGGGTAACATGCCAGGCAAGATGGTACTTTCCTACACAACGCCCCCCCAAAACAAGGGACAATAAGGCTAACTTTGCCCGGATGAGTCTTCATTGTCTAAGTGGAAATACCTGGAGAGTCCATCTGCATTGGAGTGGGTACTCCCAGGTCTATGTTCCACTGTAAAGTCCATTCCCTGTAGGGATATGGACCACCTCAACAATTTAGGGTTTTCACCTTTCATTTGTTTTAGCCAAAGTAGAGGTTTGTGGTCTGTCTGAACAATAAAGTGTGTACCAAACAAGTATGGCCTCAACTTTTTCAGTGCCCAGACCACAGCAAAGGCCTCCCTCTCAATGGCAGACCAATGCTTTTCTCTAGGGGTCAACCTCCTGCTGATAAAAGCAACAGGTTGATCCTGGCCCTCAGTATTAAGCTGTGATAGCACTGCCCCAACCCCCAATACAGAAGCATCAGTCTGGACTATGAACTTTTTGGAGTAGCAAGGGCTTTTTAGGACAGGTGCAGAGCACATGGCCTGTTTGAGCTCATCAAAAGCTTTTTGAAAGCTAGCTGTCCACAATACCTTTTTAGGCATCGTTTTACTAGTGAGGTCATTAAGAGGAGCTGCAATGGAGCCATAGTTCTTAATAAACCTTCGGTAGTATCCTGTGAGTCCTAGGAAGGCTCTCACCTGGGTTTGAGTTGTAGGGGGAGCCCATTCCATAATAGTCTGAATCTTTCCCTGCAGTGGTGCAGTCTGTTCCCCACCTACCAGGTGGCCCACATAAACCACTTTCCCCTGCCCTATCTGGCACCTTGAGGCCTTGATAGTGAGTCCTGCCTTTTGCAAGCCCTCCAAAACTTTCCACAGGTGATCATCCCAGGTGGAGCTAAAGACAGCCATATCATCTATATATGCTGCACTGAAAGCTTCCAACCCTTGCAGGACTGTGTTCACCAACCTTTGAAAAGTGGCTGGTGCATTCTTCAGACCAAAGGGCATCACAGTGAACTGATTGTGCCCTCCAATGGTTGAGAATGCAGTTTTAGGTTTTGCATCTTCTGATAACTTAATCTGCCAATACCCTGCAGTTAAGTCAAAAGTGCTCAGATACTTGGCAGAAGCCAGTGTATCAATCAGCTCATCTGCTCTCGGTATAGGGTGAGCATCTGTCTTGGTTACTTGGTTGAGCCTTCTATAGTCAACACAAAACCTCACAAAATCTCTCTTTTACCATCCTTACTGTGAGGTTTTGTAACCAGCACCACTGGGTGCCCTCCTTGCATGAGGCAGTCGTCACCGGTTCAGGGATCCCCCCAGCCCTGCTCTGGTGCGAAACTGGACAAAGGAAAGGGGAGTGACCACTACCCTGACCAGCACCTCCCAGAAGAGGTGCCCAGAGCTCCTCCAGTGTGTCCCAGACCTCTGCCATTTTGGATGCAGAGGTGTGAGGGCACAATGGACAGCTCTGAGTGGCCAATGCCAGCAGGTGACATCAGAGACCCCTCCTGATAGGTGCTTACCTGACTAGGTGGCCAGTCCTTCTCTGAGGGCTACGTAGGGTCTCTCCTGTGGGCTTCTCTTCAGATAACGAATGCAAGAGCTCACCAGAGTTCCTCTGCATCTCTCTCCGACTTCTGCCAAGGATCGACTGTTGACTGCTCCAGGACGCCTGCAAAACTGCAACAAAGTAGCCAGAAGACTACCTGCAACATTGCAGCGCCTACTCCTGCCGAATTTCTTGACTCTTTCCTGGTGGTGCATGCTCTGAGGGCCGTCTGCCTTCACCCTGCACTGGAAGCCAAGAAGAAATCTCCTGTGGGTCAACGAAATCTTACCTCCTGCTTCAGCAGACACCAAACTTCAACGTCACCGGTACTCTGGGACCCCTCTCATCCAGACAAGCGTGGCCCCTGGAACAAAGGTGGTGGTGGACCCAAGTGACCCAGACTTTCCAGTGGTCCAACTGTTCAAATTTGGAGGAGGTAAGTCCTTGCCTCCCCTCTCTAGACAGTAATCCTGTGCACCACGTGAACTGCAGCTACAAGGGCTTCTGTGGAAATTTTACAAAATCCTGCATGTACAGCCAAGCATAGGTCCCCAGCAAACTGTCCTGCGATGCTCAGCTCCCTGAGTTGATCTCCGGTGTTGTGTGACCCTCTTTTGCAGTGTTGAGACAACCGCCGTAATCAGACCTCTTGAACCCATGTTCAAGGACTTCTGTGGGTGCTACCTTCTTGTGCATGGGCTCTCTGCATTGCTGAGGGCCCCCTTTGTCTCCTCTCCTAAGTGACAACATCCTGGTCCTTCCTGGGCTCGGGTAGCACCCTTTTTCTTCAACTGCAACTCTTGCAATTAGCAAGGCTTGTTTGCAGTATTTTGCCAAGGAAACAACTCTGCATCCTCCAGCACTGCATGGGACATCTTCTGCATGAAGGAGAAGTTCCTAGCACCTTTCGTTGTTGTGCAATCATCAGCTTCTTCCATCCGGAGGCAGCCATTTTGCACCTTCATCCGGGGTTTTGTGGGCTCCTGTACCACCTGGACACTTTCGTGACTCTTGGACTTGGTCCCCTTCCTTTGCAGGTCCTCGGGTCCAGGAATCCATCTTCAGTGCTTTGCAGTCTGTTGTGGTCTTTGCAAATCCTCTATCACAACTTTAGTGTGTTTCTCGCGAAATAGTAGTACTTTACTCCTATTTTCAAGGGTCTTGGGGTGGGGTATCTTGGACACTTCCACTTTCTTAGAATATGATTTGTGTTGCTCGTAGGCCTATTGCATCCTATTGTATTCTACATTGTTTGCACTACTTTCTGACTGTTTTACTTACCTGATTTTGGTTTGTGTGTATATTTTGTGTATTTTACTTACCTCCTAAGGGAGTATATCCTCTGAGATATTTTTGGCACATTGTCACTAAAATAAAGTACCTTTATTTTTAGTAACTCTGAGTATTGTGTTTTCTTATGATATAGTACCTATGTGATATAAGTGGTATAGTAGGAGCTTTGCATGTCTCCTAGTTCAGCCTAAGCTGCTCTACTATAGCTACCTCTATCAGCCTAAGCTGCTAGAACACTACCAATCTACTAATAAGGGATAACTGGACCTGGCACAAGGTGTAAGTACCATTGGTGCCCACTATAAGCCAGGTCAGCCTCCTACACAAAGTGCACAACATCTTCAAAGAAATGGAGCAGTTTGTCTCCCTTAATGTGCAGGCGCACTTTGTGCTACCTAGCACCAGTGCAGACACCCTTCCACCAAAATGTTTGTTTTGTGGTCGAGGTAATTTTTAGTGCAGGAAGGAGTTCCTTCCTGCACAAAAAAATACCCTTTGAGACTATTTCCACAAGGAAGAATGCAGCACACATGCAAATAGGAAAAGCAACAAGAAATAAAGATATTTAGCCTCATTATGCCCGTCTCAGGTCAGTGCAGTCTACAACTTTCTGCATGCATGGATTTGCATCAAAACCCATGGGTGGATGAACTGCTATGGCCATGCATCATCCATAGAACGCCTCCCTGTTGCAAAGTATTGCAAGGTAGCGCTATAGGCTATCAAAACCTTTTGTATATATGCACCCTAATGTCATTAGGGAGTTGTGCAGCAGCAAGGTGGTGAAGTTATTTGTAATTGAGATGGGTCGAAAATGAAAAGAACAGAACACCAATGGAAGGGGGTGAAAGCAGACTTTGGGCCTGATTTAGATTTCAGCGAAGGGGTTACTCCATCACAATGGTGACAGGTATCCCATCTACTGAAACCTAAAGCCCATAGGAAACAATGGGATTTAGATTTTGGCTCATGGGATATCCTTCACCATTGTGACAGAGTAACCTACTCTCTTGAAATCTAAATCAGGCCCTTTATCTTTTTGTAAAAGAGTGTAAAGGTTGTTGACGGTAATATGCTTGCTAATATAGGCCTGATACATTCTGATATATCTCTATTATGAATTGACATTGACTAAGACATTTAGTTTTAAGCAAAGTAATCTTACCAGTTTTTTTATTTTTGCTGCGGAAGCAGCAAGTTGATCCTCCTGCTCATCTCTGGAAAACAAAACAATGAGAACATTTCAGTAATAAAATGGACGTAGTTGTGGCTGCCAAATCTCACCTGAGAAGTGTTAAATTCACACATCATAAAGCATAAATCTTACATGCAACAATACAACAACACAACAATAACCTTGCCTGGAATCTGCTCCCTAGACACCCGCCCCCCTTATCCCTGCATCTTCACCCAGTCACTCAATCAGATCATGCCAATGCACAGCTGCAGGATCCCTTTCAACTCGCTTTGCCGAGCACCCCCCAGTAGGAAGGGGGACAAGCATTCCACCCGGAGGGCACAACATTGTATTCTACAGTGTTTGCACTACTTTTCTAACTGTTTACTTACCTGATTTTGGTTTGTGTGTATATTTTGTAATATTGTACCTAGGTACCCATGGTATTGGGGTTCCAGGAGATCCCTATGGGCTGCAGCATTTCTTTTGCCACCCATAGAGAGCTGAGACAATTCTTGCAATGGGTGAAATAACGTTTATGGAAGGAGGGCACCATCTGTGCCCTTCAAAGCATTTCCAGAGGCCAGAAGTGGCTACTCCTCTCAGGCCCTTAACACCTATTTCCAAAGGGAGAGGTTGTAACACCCTCTCTCAGTGGATTTCTTTGTTCTGCCTTCCTGGGACTGGGCTGCCCAGGCCCCAGGGGGGCAGAAACCTGTCTGAGGGTGGGCAGCAGCGGTAGCTGCAGAAAAAACCCCAGAGAGCTAGTTTGGCAGAACCCGGGGTCCATGCTGGAGCCCCGGGATGCATGGGATTGTCACCCCAATAACAGATTGGTATTGGGGGGACAATTCCATGATCTTAGATATGTTACATGGCCATGTTCGGAGTTACCACTGTGAAGCTACACATAGGTCCTGACCTATATGTAGTTCACACATGTAATGGTGTAATGGTATCCCCGCACTCACAAAGTATGGGGAAATTGCCCTGAACAATGTGAGGGCACCTTGGCTAGTGCCAGGGTTCCCTCACACTTAGTAACTTTGCACCTAACCTTCACTAAGTGAAGGTTAGACATATAGGTGACTTATAAGTTACTTAAGTGCAGTGTAAAATGGCTGTGAAATAACATGGGCGTTATTTCACTCAGGCTGCAGTGGCAGTCTTGTGTAAGAATTGTCTGAGCTCCCATGGGTGGCAAAATAAATGCTGCAGCCCATAGGGATCTCTTGGAACCCCAATACCCTGGGTACCTAGCTACCATATACTAGGGAATTATAAGGGTGTTCCAGTGTGCCAATCAGAATTGGTAAAATTAGTCACTAGCCTGCAGTGACAAATTTGGAAAGCAGAGAGAGCATAAACACTGAGGTTCTGGTTAGCACAGCCTCAGTAATACAGTTAGGCACCACACAGGGAACACATAGGCCACAAATTTATGAGCACTGGGGTCCTGGCTAGCAGGATCCCAGTGACACACATCAAACACACTGACAACATCGGGTTTCCACTATGACCACTGGGGCCCTGGCTAGCAGGATCCCAGTGAGACAGTAAAAACACCCTGACATTTACTCACAAACAGGCCAAAAGTGGGGGTGACAAGGCTAGAAAGAGGCTACCTTCCTACACAACCCCCACCAAACGAAGAACAATAAGGCTAACCTTGGCCAGTTGAGTCTTTATTGTCTAAGTGGTGATAATTGGAGAGTAGCTCTGCAATAGATTGGTATATGGGTGTACCAGTGTGCCAATGAGAATTGGTAGATTTAGTCACTAGCCTGCAGTGACAAATGTAGAAAGCAGAGAGAGCATAAACACTGAGGTTCTGGTTAGCAGAGCCTCAGTGATACAGTTAGGCACCACACAGGGAACACATACAGGGCATAAGTTATGAGCACTGGGGTCCTGGCTAGCAGGATCCCAGTGACACAGGCAAAAACAAACATACACACAAGTAAAAATGGGGGTAACATGCCAGGCAAGATGGTACTTTCCTACACCTTGCATTCGTTATCTGAAGAGAAACCCACAGGAGAGACCCTAAATAGCCTTCAGAGGAGGATTGGCCACCTATCAGGAGGGGTCTCTGACGTCACCTGCTGGCACTGGCCACTCAGAGGCCTCCACTGTGCCCTCATACCTCAACATTCAAGTTGGCAAAGGTCTGGGACACACTGGAGGAGCTCTGGGCACCACCCCTGGGGTGGTGATGGACAGGGGAGTGGTCACTCCCCTTTTCTTTGTCCAGTTTCACGCCAGAGCAGGGGCTTGGGGAAACCCTGAATTGGTGTAGACTTGTTTATGCAAGGAGGGCACCATCTGTGCCCTTCAAAGCATTTCCAGAGGCCAGGAGATGCTACTCCTCTCAGGCCTTTAACACCTGCTTCCAAGGGGAGAGGGTCTAACACCCTCTCTCAGAGGAAATTCTTTGTTCTGTCTTCGTGGGACTGGGCTGCTCAGACCCCAGGAGGGCAGAAGCCTGTCTGTGGGTTGGCAGCAGCGGTAGCTGCAGTGAAAACCCCAGAGATCTGGTTTGGCAGTACCCGGGGTCCATGCTGGAGCCCGGGGGATGCATGGGATTGGCACCCCAATACCAGATTTGGCATGGGGGACAATTCCATGATCTTAGACATCTTACATGGCCATATTCGGAGTTATCTTTGTGAAACTACATATAGGCATTGACCTACATGTAGTG
The DNA here is from genome assembly GCF_031143425.1 of Pleurodeles waltl. NCBI lineage: Eukaryota > Metazoa > Chordata > Amphibia > Caudata > Salamandridae > Pleurodeles > Pleurodeles waltl. The sequence continues at coordinate 1,228,330,095 of NC_090447.1, forward strand.
CACGCATGTAATGGTGTCCCTGTACTCACAAAGTCCGGGGAAATTGCCCTGAACTATGTGGGGGCAGCTTGGCTAGTGCCAGGGTGCCCTCACACTTATTAACTTTGCACCTAACCTTCACTAAGTGAGGGTTAGACATATAGGTCGCTTATAAGTTACTTAAGTGCAGTATAAAATGGCTGTGAAATAGTGTGTGCACTATTTCATGCAGGCTGCAATGGCAGTCCTGTGAAAGGGTTAGTCTGAGCTCCTTATGGGTAGCAAAAGAAATGCTGCAGCCCATAGGGATCTTCTGGAACACCTATGCCCTGGGTACCTAGGTATCATGTACTGGTGACTTATAAGGGAGGTCTAGTGTGCCATTTGAACTTGGTAAATGAAAACACTATCCTATAGTGACACATTTAAAAGCATAGAGAGTGTAAGCACTGAGGTTCTGGTTAGAAGAGCCTCAGTGACACAGTTAAGCACTACTGACAACACACACATTAGACCACAAACTATGAGCAATGGGGTCCTGACCAACAGGATCCCAGTGAGACAGGCAAAAACATACTGGTACTTTCCTACAACTCTCCACACAAACTTGGGTAGACTTTTTTGATGTTTCTAACAAGGCACCGAATGGATGGGTGCGGGGCAGTAAAGTAGATGATTATAAGGGGTTAAATGATTTGATCCTGAGAGAGCATATGCTCTGTATTTGCTTTATAGAGTTGTGCCAGCACCTGATTCACAGTAAGCTGACTGATCCCAGGAAGTCTGCTGAGGAGGCGGACCTCTGGGCTAGCACCGGAGTGTCCAAAAAGGTATCTGGGGGGGAGGCACCGACAAAGGTGGCCAGAGCCCCCATTAGAAGAAAGGGGGGAGGGGATCTTGAAAATAAGGAGTTCTCAAAAGTCCCCCAAAATAATTCCCATGGGGCTAGAGGTACCCAGTCCCAGCCTGATTCTGCAAAGAAATCCGGTTTCTTTGACTGTAAGAAAGAGAGATTTGTACAGAGTGCACATTATGGTCACTGTAAGGGTGACCCTAAATGTCCCCAGAGGGCACAGCCCCCCCGGGGGGCAGACACCTGGGTTGGCTAGTGTAGCACTTGGGGAGGAGGTAGTCCCAGTTAGTTTTGGGGAACAGATAGAGGTGACTCTTGTGTCCCTGGGAGATGAGGAAATGGTGCCAAAATCCCACATGCTGGCTAATACTTTCAAGTACAGGCAGTGGGTCACATTTAATGGGAAAGGGTGGAGGCTCTGCGGGACACTAGAGGTCGCTCTGGTTCCCTTTGAGTGGGGGGTGGGGGTCTCTGGTACTCTGAAAATAGCTATGACTCCTGCCATGCCAGTAGATTATCTGTTAGGCAATGCCTTTGAGCATACTACCTGGAAGGAGGTAGAACTAAGGTCTCACCTAAAGATGTTATGTTTGCCTGAGTGGGTCTGCATGACCACAAGGTCCATGGCTGCATGGGAAGGGAGTCAAGGGCATCTGGAGCCTGGAACAATGGCCCAGACAGCTGCCAAGGAGAGGGGCAAGGGTTGCAGGAAACCGGTCCCAGAAGTTCCCACGATGGTTGACGGGGTCCCTGAGGAGGAAGCCCCTGAGCCAACTGGGGAGGACATTTCTGCCCTGGGTAACCTACCTGAGCTTGCTGGCTGGCAAGTTGAGGGTGGGCCACCCAGGGAGGAATTCTGCAAGGCGCAGAAGGAATGACCTAATCTTGAGGGTCTGAGGCAACAGACTTCAGCCCAAGCAGCAGGTGAAGCCTCTGGCGATCACCATAAATATTGAGGGAATTATCTCCTCTACAGTGAGCCTAAAGTGTCGGAGGTTAGGTCAGCACGTGTGCTGGTGGTCCCCCAGTGCTACCGGGCCTTGCTACTGGGTCTAGCTCTAGACATCCCCTTGGTGGGACATTTGGGGCAAGACAAGACCTTCACCAGGCTTGTCACCCACTTTTATTGGCCCCGAATTCGGGTGGCTTCAGATGCATTCTGTAGGTCCTGCCCCACCTGCCAGGCTCATGGGAAGATAGGGAAAAGGCTCAAGGCCCCCCTGATCCCGCTTCCCGCCATTGGCACCACCTATGAAAGGGTGGGCATCCACGTCATTGTTCCCTTGGACTCCAGGACTGCCTTAGGCAAGAGGTTGATCATGGTTTTGGTGGACCATGCCACCCGTTACCCAGAGGCAATCCCTCTGAGGATAGTTACTACACCAATGGTGATCAGAGCTCTGATGGGGATATTTGCCCGTGTCGGATTCCCAAAGGAGGTTGTGTCTGACAGAGGCACAAACTTCATGCCTGCATACATGAAGTCCATGTGGGATGCATGTGGGGTGACCTACTGGTTCACCACCCCTTACCATCCTCAATCCAATGGTCTTGGGAAGAGATTCAACAAGACCTTGAAAAGCTTGATCACAGGCCTCCCTGAGGCCAAGAGGCGTAAGTGGGACGTCCTCTTGCCATGCCTTCTCTTTGCTTATAGAGAGGTGCCCCAGAAAGGGGTGGGGTTCAGCCCCTTTGAACGTCTCTATGGGTACCCTGTCAGAGGACCCCTAAGCATAGTAAAAGAGGGATGGGACAAAGCTCCTAGGAAACCCCCCCAGGATGTGTTCAGTTACATGCTGGCCACCTGCAACCAGATGCAGCGCTTCTGGAAGAAGGCCAATAGCAACCTCAAGGTCATTCAAGAGGTTATGAAACAACGGTATGACCAGAAGACCACTATGGTAGATTTTCAACTTGGTGACAAAGTTTTGGTGATGGAGCCAGTAGAGCCTAGGGCCCTTCAGGAGCGCTGGACTGGCCAATTTGAAATCAAGGAGCTTTAGGGGGAGGCCATTTACCTAGTAGACCTCAAGTCCCATAGAAACCCCCTAAGGGTGGTACATCAGAACCGACTGAAGCCTAATTTTGAGCGGTCTGAGGTCAGCATGCTTCTGGTAACAGATGAGGGTATGGAAGAGGAGAGTGAACCTCTCCCCGACCTCCTCTCTGCCAAAGAAGGTGATAGGTCAGTGGAAGGTGCCAATCTCTCTGACTTCCTGACCCTGGATCAGAGAGGTGACTGCTACCAGTTACTGGAACAGTACTCCTCCCGGTTTTCCCTCACCCCTGGACTCACACACTTGTGTGTCCATGAGATTAACGCAGGAGACAGTCCCTCTGTAAAGAACAAAAGTTACAGGTTGTAAGACAGGGTGAAGGTCAGCATCAAGGAGGAAGTTGCCAAGATGTTGGCCTGTGTGGTTATTGAGAAGTCTGTCAGCCCTCTGGTGCTGGTTCCCAAGGCTGCCGCTCACGGTGCCAAGCCAGAATTTAGGTTCTGCGTGGACTACCGGGGTCTCAACTCTGTCACGAAGACAGACGCTCACCCAATCCCCCGAGATGAGGAGCTCGTAGACAGGCTAGGCGCTGCCAAATTCCTCAGTACCTTTGATCTCGCATCAGGGGTCTGGCAGATAGCCTTGACTGAGGTGGCTTAAGAGAGATCTGATTTTTCCACTCCTGAGGGATATTACCAGTTCATAGTAATGCCCTTCGGATTGAAAAATGCCCCTCTACCTTCCAACGGTTGGTTAACAGGGTTCTGGCTGGGAAGGATGCATTGTGCGAAGCCAATCTAGACGACATCGCCGTCTACAGTTCCAGCTGGGAGGAACAGCTCTTCCACCTCTGGGAGGTGCTTCAGGCTCTGCAAAAGGCAGGCCTGACTGTGAAGAGTAAGACAATCAAGGCCTGGCAACCACTTGGAACCCTAGAGGTCCTTCCTGGGTCTCACCGGGTGCTACTGCAGATTTGTTAAGGGTTATGGCTCCATAGTGGCCCCCTGAACAGAACTCACATGTAAGAAACAATCTAGGTTGGTGAATTGGACAGACGCTTGTCAGACAGCCTTTGATTCTCTAAAGGAAGCCATGTGCATGGCACCCGTGCTCAGGACCACTGACTAATCCAGGGAGTTAATCGTACAGACAGATGCTTCAGAGCATGGCACAGGGGTAGTCCTAGCACAGCTGAATGAGGAGGGCCTAGACCACCCAGTAGTCTTTATTAGCAGAAGACTATTACCACGGGAACAGAGGTGGAGGGCTATTAAAAGAGAAGAATTTGCTGTGGTCTGGGCACTGAAGAAGCTGAGACCATACCTGTTTGGGACTCACTTCCGGGTTCAGACAGACCACTGGCTCCTCAGATGGCTCATGCAGATGGGGGGTGAAAATCCTAAACTCTTGAGGTGGTCTATTTCCCTTCAGAGGATGGACTTTACGGTGGAGCATCACCCAGGGACTGACCATACCAATGCAGATGGCCTCTCTTAATCTTCCACCTTAGTCAGGAGAGCTCCCAAAAGGTTGGATAGCTCTCCCCACTTTCAGCTGGGGGGACACATGTTAGACCTGACAGCCTTAGGGTGGTCATTCCCCAACTTTTTGCCTGCCTCCCTCCAATTTTCTGACACTGTTTTTGCTGGTTTTAGAACTCCGCACACTTTACCACTACTAAGCAGTGCTAAAGTGCATATGCTCTCTCCCTACAAACATGGTAACATTGGTTCATACCCAATTGGCATATTTGATTTACTTATAAATCCTTAGTAAAGTGCACTATATGTGCTCAGGGCCTGTAAATTGAATGCCTACTAGTGGGCCTGCAGCACTGGTTGTGCCATCCACATAAGTAGCCCCTTAACCATGTCCCAGGCCTTCCATTGCAAGGCATGTGTGTGCAGTTTTACTGCCACTTCGACTTAGCATTTAAAGGTACTTGCCAAGCTCTAAACTCTCCTTTGTTACATATAAGTCACCCCTACGGTAGGCCCTAGCTAGCCCATAGGGCAGGGTGCTATGTAGTTACAAGGCAGGACATGTACTTGTGTGGCTTATATGTCTTGGTAGTGGAAAACTCATAAATTATTTTTCCACTACTGTGAGGCCTGCTCCTTTTATATGATAGCATTAGGGTTACCCTCATATACTGTTTGAGTGGTAGGTTCTGATCAGAAAGGGGTAACCAGGTCATATTTAGTTTGGTTAGAATGGTAATAGAAAATCCTGCTTATTGGTGAGGTTAGAATTTATATTACTATTTAGGAATGCCACTTTCAGAAAGTGAGCATTTCAATGCACTTAAAAAACATATATTTGCCTTACAGCTTGTCTCCAATCCACGTCTGGCTGGGCTGGTTAACAGCTCCCTTGTGCATTTCATCCAGACAACCACAAACACAGGATACTCAGTCACACTGCACTCATCTTCATACTGAATGGGTCTTTCTGGACTGGGAAGGTAGGGGGCCTGACACATTTCAAACGCTAGTGGCCTGCCCTCACACAATGGACTGCCAAACACCCCCTACTGGGGGCCTGCCAGACAGACCTCTACTGAAAGGGGAACTTGTGCACTTCAAAACCACTCTTTGAAGTCTCCCCCACTTCAAAGGCATTTTTGGGTATCTAAACTGGGTCCCTGACCCCAGCAAACTAGGCATGTCTGGACCTGAACCTGTAAACTGTCAAGAGGAACTACCTGGCTGCCAAAAGGACTCATGTGGACTGCTTTGCTGTGAAGGACTGCTGCCCTGCTGTTGCCCCACTGCCCTCTGACTTTGCTGAGAAGTGCTCTCCAAGGGCTTGGATTGAGCTTGCTCCCTGTTTTCTGAAGTCCCAGGGCCAAAAAAACTTCATCTCTTCAAGGAAACTCCTTGTGCGCCAATAATTGATGCACAGCCTGCCGCAAATGATGCACAACATCCCCTGCGACGATAAAATCGCCACACAGCAAACTGAAACGACGAGCCCAACTTTCAGAGCGATTGACGCAGCGCCTGCGTTGCGACCGGAAATTCAACCCACAGCCCTACTGGATCGACGCACAGCTGAGCCAGAATGATGCAGACTGTCTTCCTGAGTGAAGAATCGATGCAGCGCCTGCTGTACGACAGAAAATGTCTGTAACTTCTTCCTGTACACCCAGGATTTTCCCCGCATCACCCCTGGGCATCCAAAGATCCCCGCATCGCAATGAGGAACCAAGACTGTGCAACGGAAATTGACGCAAAGCCCCTTGCAGCGTGGAAAGAAATGATGCATCGTCTATGCCGCTTCGGAAATTCCGACGCACACCTTATTTTTCCACGCATCTCCCCCTCTATGGTCTCCGCGCATGGTAATTTTGACGCAAACCAGGCACTTTCTGCAAACAAGAGACAACTATGATTTCCCAGATTTAAGACTATTTTTAAACTTGCAAAAGTGATATCTCAACTTGTGCTTATTGAATCTTTATCATTTTGACCTTAATTAAACGATATAAACATCCTATATTTTTCTAAACCTGTGTGGTGTATTTTTGTGGTGTTTTCACTGTGTTACTATATGGTTTATTGCATACATACTTTACACATTTCCCTCCAAGTTGAGCTTAACTGCTCAGTGCCAAGCTACCAGAGGGTGAGCACAGGATAATTTGGATTGTGTGTGACTTCCCCTGACTACGATTGTGGTCCTTATTTGGACAAGGGTGTATACCTCTGCCAACTAGAGACCCCATTTCTAACATCTAGCCGGCCTTGCCTTCTTCCTACTGCATGAGTTCATATCTCTGGTGAGGTGAGGTCTCAAAGCATGGTGCGTGACCTTCACTTTGATGGGGTCCTTATAGTCACATGTGAGTGATGGTTTTGTGGTCTCTCTTGAATGTGTCCATTGTTCTATCTCATAAGGGGATCTGAATTTCCCCTCAGCTGTCTCTTCTTCATCAGTTCTTTATGTCCTAGTGGAATGATGGTATTCTTCGTGTTAGACCTGACATCCTTGGTTTGGTCCTCCCCCAAACCTTTTCCCTTCACCCGTTGTGTTTTTGGAATTCAGTTTTGCTGGCTTTGGGAGTTTGTGCACTTCTTAAACACAGTAACATTGGTCAACAATTGACACATTTAATTTACTTGTAAATCCCTAGTATATGGTACTACATGCACCCAGGGCCTGTAAATTAGGTGATATTCGTGACCCAGTAGGACTCATTTTAACACTTACTAAAGTAGCACTTTAAAACATGTCTCAAGACTACCATTGTAGCCTGTAATGCAGTTTTAAACTGCCAAGTCAACATAGCAAAATAAATCTTTTTCCAGGCGAAACCCTTCTTTTTTAATAAATATGCCACCTCCTAATAAAGCCCTATACAACCCATATGGCAAGATGCGTTATATTCAAACTGTTGGATATGTAATTTTAGGTTTTACATGTACTAGTAGTGAAAAGCCTTTCAATTAGTATTTCAGAATCAAAACTCCTATCTATCCCATAGGATAACATTGGGTCGTCTTATTACATTTAATACGTGCTAACTTTTGGTTTGGAACACAAAGGACTTTCAAGTTTGTACTCAAATGAATTATAATTTAAAATCTTCTTTAATGGTAAAGTAACTTTGTAAATCACAACTCTGATTACACTGTTAGAAAGTTTACAAATTCGTGTTCTTACGTTTGGTGCCTTCTGCTAGTAGTCCTGGAACCAGTGACTGCAGATAGCTTAGCTGTTGGACTTTATATATTCTTTCCAGGCAATGAGTGAAAGAGGGGCTAGGTGTTGGCAGAATGGGGGGGGGAGAAGCTGTTCTCTGCCCTTCTTACACTTCAAAGGGCTGCCTTCAGCACTTACACAAAGGAACCTGGCACTAGATTTTTGGCAGCACAGACTTCTTTGAACCTTGGCAGTAGGAAGGAAAGATATTTCCAGGACCAGATGTGGGGATAGCCTGGAACATTCCCCCACTTCAAGGCTGGCACAAGTTATAAATATATTCAACCTTCAGAGCAACTCTTCTGTACTCTCTTGAATTTGAAGACTTCAGAAGGACTGGCTGGACCTTCAGAGGACGGCCATGTTGCTTCAGACCCGTAATGTTTCCCAGAGGACTGCCTTACTGCTATCAGAGGACTGCCTGGATGCTTGTGGCCTGCCTTGCTTCCCAGATGATTTCCCTGCTGCTTGAGACATGCCCTGTTGCTCATAACTCGAGGGCTATTTAACCTCACAGTGTATCTGACATAACATGCTTCAGATACACTGAACCATATACCTGGTTTCTGCTGGAGTGAGTCCTAACCACCCCAGAGGTACCCTTTCAGTTCTGAAGCCTTAGAAGTGGTGTTAGAAGTGAAGCTCCTGCCTTACTAAAAAATCTGAGAACTTTTCCTCAAAAATAGCTAGAAGAACCAATAGAACACCAGGCCTACCTGCCAGACAATACACTCAAGGAGCATCACCGGTCAGCCTGCCTTCCTGGTAGCTCCCCGTACATTCTCCACAGCAGTAAATCCTGCTCAGCTGCACCGCTCAGCAACGGTATCCATCCTCTGCAGACCCCTTTTCAGCTACAGCTTGCAACATCTTTACACTGGAAGTTTTCAACTTCCAAAAGGTTGTCTAAGTCTAACAGTAAAGGACTTTTCCTGTGTTGATGGAAAAGGCTCCCCATCATTGACAACAACCTCCTTGACCTGGGAATCTGGCTTTTCCTGCCATTGTCGACTTCTTCAGCGAGACTTTGTCCAGTGCTCCCTGCCAGTGATGACTCCCCCTCTGCCAAGGCCTGGTGCCTTGCCCCACTGAACTCTACTTTTACGGACTTTTTTCAGAATTTCTTCTAAGCTGAGGGTAATTAAAGACTGGGTTTAATACTCTTTGGATATCCGACCCACAGTTAATTGCGGTCTGCCTTGGCTTTTGACGTTGCCCCAGTCTTGTGCGACCAGATTCCAGTGGTCCGCGCTTTTATTTTTAGGCACTAGATTTCACTACAGCTTTACAAATTCATAACCCTGGTACTACTGATGGGATTTAATTATTTTTCCTATCATTTTATTTATTATACTGTTAAGAACAGGTTAGTTTAGTGACGTTTGTGGTTCACCATGACAGGGATTGTGGTTGGGAAGGGTTTCCACACCCCTAAACCAATAATCCAATTTCTTATACTTTGCTTCTCTTTTCCTGCAGTAATTATTGTTTCTGATCCCACTGTCCTAGGTGTGGTGATGATTTAAGCCCGCCACAATCTATTTCAGTGCTGTCCCTCGCTGGCCACTGGAACAGTAGTATTGCAGGTGTGCACCTAGTGGTGTAGTGTGGGGTGGCAGTATATATATTAAAAAAATTATATATTGTACATTCTATGTCTGTATTCTTTTCTAGGCATATTCATAGTACTTTGTTCAGTGTGTGTAGGAGGCTGGCCTGGCTTATAGTGGGTACCTTGTGGTACTTACACCTTGTGCCAGGTCCAGTTATCCCTTATTAGTAGAATAGAGGTGTTTCTAGCAGCTTAGGCTAATAGAAGGTAGCTATGGCAAAGCAGCTTAGGCTGAACTAGGAGACATGCAAAGCTCCTACCATACCACTTTGTATCATATGCACAATATCATAAAAAAACACAATACACAGAGTTACTAAAAATAAAGTTACTTTTTTTTAATGACAATATGCCACAAGTATCTCAGTGAGTACCCTCAGTAAGAAGGTAAGTGATATTCACAAGTTATATGTACACAAACCCAAATCAGGTAAGTAAGAGCAAGAAAAGTAATGCAAACAGTGTAGAATTACAATAGGTTGCAATAGGCAAGCATAGGTCTAGGGGCAATACAAACCAAATACTCCAAAAGTGGAATGCGAATCACAAATGGATCCCAGACCTATGGGAGCTTGTAGAGGGTCGCTGGGACTGTAAGGAAACAGTCAGGGTGTCCAAGATACCCCACCCCAAGACCTGGAAAAGTAGGAGTAAAGTTACCCTACTACCCCAGAAAGACAGAATAGTCGTGATAGGGGATTCTGCAAGAACCAGAAGCACCAGCAAAACACTGAAGACGGATTCCAGGACCTGAGGACCTGTAAAGGAAGGGGACCAAGTCCAAGAGTCACGCAAGTGTCCACGGGGGCAGGAGCCCACTAAACCCCTGATGAAGGTGCAAAAGGGCTGCCTCTAGGTGGAAGAAGCCAAAGATTCTGCAACGACGGATGGGGCCAATTACTTCTCCTTTGGATGGAAGACGCAAAAATACCACAAACAAGTCTTGCTAGCTGCAAGAGTCGCGGTTGAGGATTTTAGGTGCTGCTGGGGACCAGGAAGGACTAGGATGTCTACCCTTGGAGGAGGAGACAGAGGAGGCTCTCAGCAACTCAGAGAGCCCCCGCAGAAGCAGGCAGCACCTGCAGAAGTACCGGAACAGGCACTTAGAAGATCTGAGGACAGCGGTCGACTCAGAGTCATAAAGGAGGGTCCCACGACGTCAGATTTCAACTCAGCGAGTTGGGCAATGCAGGACGGAGTGCTGGGGACCCAGGCTAGGCTGTACACAAAGGAAGTCCTGGAAAAGTGCACAGAAGCCGGAGCAGCTGCAAATCACGAAGTAAACAGGTTTGCTGTCTGGCGTGGGGAGGCAAGGACTTACTTCCACCAAATTTGGACAGAAGGGCCACTAGACTGTGGGAGAGACTTGGACCCAGCTCCTGTGTTCCAGGGACCACGCTTGTCAGGGTGAGAGGGGACCTAGAGGACCGGTGATGCAGAAGTTTGGTGCCTGCGTTGGCAGGGGGAAGATTCTGCCGACCCACAGGAGATTTCTTCCTGGCTTCCAGTGCAGGGTGAAGGCAGACAGCCCTCAGAGCATGCACCACCAGGAAACAGTGGAGAAAGCCGGCAGGATGAGGCGCCACAATGTTGCTGGTAGTCGTCTTGCTACTTTGTTGCGATTTTGCAGGCGTCCTGGAGCAGTCAGCGGTCGATCCTTGGCAGAAGTCAAAGAGGGAAGTGCAGAGGAACTCTGGTGAGCTCTTGCATTCGTTATCTGAGGAATAGCCCAGAGGAGAGACCCTAAATAGCCAAAAAAGGAGGTTTGGCTACTAAGAAAGGAGGCTTGGCTACTGAGAGAGGTAAGCACCTATCAGGAGGGGTCTCTGACGTCACCTGCTGGCACTGGCCACTCAGAGCTGTCCATTGTTCCCCAACACTTCTGAATCCAAGATGGCAGAGGTCTGGGACACACTGGAGGAGCTCTGGGCAACTCCCCTGGGAGGTACTGGTCATGGGAGTGGTCACTCCCCTTTCCTTTGTCCAGTTTCGCGCCAGAGCAGGGCTGGGGGATCCCTGAACCGGTGTAGACTGGCTTATGCAGAGATGGGCACCATCTGTGCCCATCTAAGCATTTCCAGAGGCTGGGGGAGGCTACTCCTCCCCAGCCCTTCACACCTATTTCCAAAGGGTGAGGGTGTAACACCCGCTCTCAGAGGAAATCTTTGTTCTGCCTTCCTGGGACTGGGCTGCCCAGGCCCCAGGGGGGCAGAAACCTGTCTGAGGGGTTGGCAGCAGCTGCAGTGGAGAGCCCAGAAAGGCAGTTTGGCAGTACCCGGATTCTGTGCTAGAGACCCGGGGATGCATGGAATTATCCCCCCCAATACCAGAATGGTATTGGGGTGACAATTCCATGATCCTAGACATGTTAGATGGCCATGTTCGGAGTTACCATTGTGACGCCACACATAGGTAGTGACCTAAGTGTAGTACACGTGTGTAATGGTGTCCCCGCACTCACAAAGTTCGTGGAATTTGCCCTGAACAATGTGGGGGCACCTCGGCTAGTGCCAGGGTGCCCAAACACTAAGTAACTTGGCACCTAACCTTCACTAAGTGAGGGATAGACATATAGGTGACTTATAAGTTACTTATGTGCAGAGAAAAAATGGCTGTGAATTAACGTGTATGTTATTTCACTCAGGCTGCAGTGGCAGTCCTGTGTAAGAATTTTCTGAGCTCCCTATGGGTGGCAAAAGAAATGCTGCAGCCCATAGGGATCTCCTGGAACGACAATACCCTGGGTACCTAGGTACCATATACAAGGGAATTATAAGGGTGTTCCAGTGTGCCAATGAGAATTGGTAAAATTAGTCACTAGCCTGCAGTGACAATTTTAGAAAGCAGAGAGAGCATTAACACTGAGGTTCTGGTTAGCAGAGCCTCAGTGATACAGTTAGGCACCACACAGGGAACACATACAGGGCATAATAGGATCCCAGTGACACATGGGCAAATACAAACATACATACAGTAAAAATGGGGGTAACATGCCAGGCAAGATGGTACTTTCCTACAGTGTGTGCATGAGCTTCATAAGTTTCCCATTAGTCTGCAAGCAGAACGGCGAGATATTTTGATGGCTATTCAACTCTCAGTTGGTCTAGGTATGAGTAAAACTCCCTAGAATAGGGGTCTATTTTGATTAACGCATACCATACGTAAGCAGCAATGATCTTCTCCAGCATTTGGTGTACATAATCAAACTAAGGGCTTGATTTAGAGTTTAGCGGAGGGTTTACTAAGTCATAAACGTGACGGATATCCCTATGGATGATGTCGTTTGTAACAGAGTAACCCGTCCGCCAAGATGTAAATCAGGCCGTAAGTCATTTACACAATGGAGTATTTGGAACATGTGTCTATGGTAAGCAGCAGTTGTCAATTAGAGAGGAAAAAGAAATCTGGAGTAATACTGACCAGTGCATCTCATAGGTTTGCTTGGTGGTGACTTAAAATATCTGCCAGATATGGCCCACAAGGGGAACTATTGTCTCCAATTAAGTCCATGAGGTGCGTCAGAGGTGCGTCAGACAGGGTTGTATTTTTAGAACCTTTTCTGTTCTTAATTTATATTAATGCTATTACAGATTATTTATTTCGAACAGGTGTGGACGTACCGAAGGTGGGGGATCGTTCCGTGCCAATACTCTTGTATGCGGATGATGCAGTTCTGATAGCTCGTACTCCTAATGCACTCCAGAAGTTATTAGACGTTTTCACTGAATATATGGCAGGCCTGGACTTAAAAGTAAACCACTCAAAATCATCTACCATGACATGCGGACCATCATGCACAAAAGTGACGTACTTTAAAATGGGGGTACCATTTTAAAACATACAAAGGATTTTAGTTATTTAGGTTTAGTTTTCAGCTCTACGCAGGGGAGGAAATAACATATCCTTGCAAAAGCACAACAATTGGAAAGAAATGTGGAGGGCATTTTTCGATTTGCTAGGCTATTAGGCCATAAACTTCTGGCAGAGATGATCAACTTGTATAAAGCTAAATGCACTGCAGCAGCTATTTACGGGGCAGGTGTCTGAGGTTACCAGAAATTAGACAATCTCCAATATGTTGAGAATGCCCTTACCCGTAGGTTGCTTGTAGTCCCAAAGAATACAGCAAATTTTATATGCCACATGGAGGTGGACCTCCCTTACATAACCAATCAAATAAAGGTTTTACCACTGTTATTGTGGATTAAGTGTTGGCAAAACCCAGAAGCAAACTTAGTCAGAGCCTGTATGCTAGATTGTCTAGCTCTAGATAATGTGAACAAGATACCGTGGTTGATGTATGTAAAATCGGGCCTTCAAGACGTAGGTTTTATTGACCAGTTTAATTACCCCACATGTCTTCCAAGGAACGCCAAGTTGATTGTAAATACAGATATGCATCCCACTGTGGGGAGGAGAGGCTAAGAAATGTCTTGGATAGGAAATCTGTGGACCTGTACTCGTAGATTGTTACAGTTAAAGCCATGGAACCACATTTGAGATGGATAGAGGATCCAAATTACCTGCTTCTTTTAACCTATTTTAGATTCAATCAGATCCATTTTAAAGTAGCCTTCCTGTCACAAGGTTTTTGGCTGCAGGACTTACCCCTGTGTTATTGTGATCTTGTCACCAAACAAAACACCTGTCACTTTATTTTGTTCTGTTCACTCTATGCAGATCCAAGAAGGTCTTTTTTGACTTCACTGTGGCTTCCAGGGGAGATAAGGCAACATTGTCCCACAATGGAATTCTTACAGAAACTAACTACGATTAATTTATGCCACTCTGTGATAAATATGATTAAGAGTGCAATACAAATTAGAGACCGTTATGAGCTTGTAAGTTTGACCTGAGATTTTATACTGAAAGAGATGAAATTTCCTCCTGATTTCTTGGAATTTTATTGATCGTGATTTTTATGTTTATTGCCCTCTGGTGTTATTTATATGACCTTTTACCTTCGTATGTTTGTGCATTGTATTACTTTGCTTTTTATGGCTTATTACTGAAATAAAGTTGATTGACTGACTGAGTGACAGGTGCTGGCCATTTATTACACCCTGTTGTCTGACACAGATGGTAACAAATAACCATGTCTTCATGTCTTCAACCAGCATGTGCATGTTGTGGAACTACACCTTTTTCCTAAATTGGGCCATCAGCTGAGTCACCCTGTCTTTTAGTGACATCTGTGGAGTAACTTACTGTGAATCCCTATTTAGGAAGATGCACTATCACTTACATTTCAGTCTTTGTGGTAAATGAATAATGAATATGTAAATAAAGGGGCTTGTGGTCTGTGAAACAGGGCTGGACTGGGAACCCAAAGCAGCACCAGCTGTTTTGTGGGACAAAGCCCCCCCAAGTCCCCTCCCAGGGGAAGGGGGGTGCAAGTGTGAAGCACTGCTGTTTTTGTTACTGGACGATGATATTGCAGCACTGCTGCAAAACCAGCCCCCAGTAATAGAACTGGCCCACACTGCTGCAAAACCAGCCTCCACCCTTCCAGCCTCCCGGGAAACACCTGTTGCACGCTACAGTCAGTGTGGCTCTGCTGTGATCATACAAAAGTCTTGGCCAAAAAGGTATAAATGCAAGTGGATGGGGGGGCGGAGCTTGCCTGGCTGCAAGATGGCTGCACATTGACAGAGCGCCGCCGGCCACCAATACTCTGCATAGAAATCCTAGGGCTGTAACAGCATTGGACCCCTGGGCCGTGCACCCTGGTAATGGAGGCATGCAGGGGACCTGAAGGTAAAAGAAGCGGCTCTTCTGCGGTGATTGGAGGGCCGCTGCGGCCTTGATGGCGAGGTGCCACCACGGAGGCCTGGAAGGTGGCCTGGGAGACCTGAAGCATGCCGGAGTGGGACATCTTCTGACCAAAGGAGATGTTCCTGGCACCTTCCGTTGTTGCAGAATCTTCGGCTTCTTCCACCCAGAGGCAGCCCTTTTGTACCTTCATCCGGGGTTTAGTGGGCTCCCGCCCCCCCCGGACACTTTCGTGACTCTTGGACTTGGTCCCCTTCTTTTGCAGGTCCTCAGGTCCAGGAATCCGGCTTCATTGCTTTGCAGTCAGTTGTTGCCTTTGCAAAATCACCTATCTCGACTTTACTGTCTTTCTGGGGTAGTAGGGTAACTTTACTCCTACTTTCCAGGGTCTTGGGGTGGAGTATCTTTTACACCTTAGTGTTTTCTTACACTCCCTGCGACCCTCTACACACTACACTAGGCCTGGGGTCCCTTCGTGGTTCGCATTCCACTTTCAGAGTATTTTGTTTTTGTTGCCCCTAAGCCTATTGCATCCTATTGTGTTCTATAGTGTTAGCACTATTTTTAAATGTTTACTTACCTGATTTTGGTCTGTGTGTATATTTTGTGTATTTTATTTACCTCCTAAGGGAGTATATCCTCTGAGATACTTTTGGCATATTGTCACTAAAATAAAGTACCTTTATTTTTAGTAACTCTGAGTATTGTGATTCTTATGATATAGTGCTATATGATATAAGTAGTATTGCATGAGCTTTGCATGTCTCCTAGTTCAGCCTTGGCCACTCTGCTATGGCTGCCTCTATCAGCCTAAACTGCTGGAACACTACTACAGTCTACTAATAAGGGATAACTGGACCTGGCATAAGGTTTAAGTACCATTGGTACCCACAACAAGCCAGGCCAACCTCCTAAAATAACCATACTAGAAAGAGGCCACTTTCCTACAGGTGGGCACACTGTGCATGCAGGAGGCGTTTGGGCGGCTCCCGGTTTCGGCGGCAGTAACTGGATGAAGTTTCTGGAGCTGGAAACAGCATTGCAGGGTAAGTTCAAGGAAGAATCCTTGGGGAACCCTCAGAGTGTCCAGGTCACAAGGGGTGGGGTACCCTTAGGGCACAGCAGGTTCTTCTGTGCAGGGCACAGGGTGGCCGGGTGCAGAGCGAATCTGTGAGCCAGAAGCTGTGCGCAAAGATGCCTCTTGAAAAAAGAGAGAGGTCAGTTCAAGGGTCACTTACAGGACAATGGGGGCACTGTGGTGGGAGGTCCAGGCTGCTTCTGAAGTGCCTCAATGGGGCCTTCCTCCTGGTACTTTTGCAGCCCAAGGCAGGCTGGTCTTTTTATGTCCAAAGAGGGCTGACCAATACCCCTGGTGTTGGCACGGTTTTGCTGCTGGAGGACGCAGTGCCACCACACTTGCTATACTGGCAGGGTTTGTGTGGGAAAGTACCATCTTTCTTGGCATGTTACCCCCATTTTTACCTGTATGTCAGTATGTTTTTACCTGTCTCACTGGGATCCTGCTGGTCAGGACCCCAGTGCTCATAGTTTATGGCCTAATATGTGTGCCTCTATAGTGCTTGACTGTGTCACTGAGGCTCTGCTAATCAGAACCTCAGTGCTTCTGCTCTCTCTGCTTTTAAATTTGTCACTGTAGGCTAGTGACTTCATTTACCAATTTCAATTGGTACGATGGACCCCTCCCCTTATTAGTCCCTAGTATATGGTACCTAGGTACCCGGGGTATTGGGGTTCTAAGAGATTCTTATGGGCCGCAGCATTTCTTTTGCCTCCCATAAGGAGCTCAGACAAACCATTTCACAGGACTGCCACCGCAGCCTGTGTGAAATAACGCACACGTTATTTCACAACCATTTTCACTGGACTTAAGTAACTTATAAGTCACCTATTGTCTAACCTTCACTGTGGAAAGTTGCTAGTTCAGGGCCATTTCCCGGGTCTTTGTGAGTGCGGGGACGCCATTACATGCGGGCACTACATATAGGTCAATACCTATATGTACCTTCACAATAGTAACTCTGAATATGGCCATGTAAGGTGTCTAACATCATGGAATTGCCCCCCCCATTCCAAATCTGGTATTGGGAAGCCAATTCCATGCATCCTGGGGGCTGCACTATGGACCCCTAGTACTGCTAAATCAGCTCTCTAAGGCTTTCACCGAAACTACAGCTGCTGCCACCTCAAAGACAGGGTTCGGTCCTCCTGGGGATTGAGCAGCTCAATCCCAGGAAGGCAGAACAATGCATTTCCTTTAGGAGAGGGGTGTTACACCCTCTCCACTTGGAAATAGGTGAAACAGGCATGGGAGGGGGAGCCTCCCAGAGCCTCTGGAAATGCTTCAAAGGGCACAAACGGTGCCATCCTTGCATAATCCAGTCTACACCAGTTCAGGGACCCCCAGTCCCTGCTCTGGCACAAAACTGGACAAAGGAAAAGGGAGTGACCACTCCCATGTCCATAATCACCCCAGTGGTGGTGTCCAGAGCTCCTCCAGAGTGTCCCTGACGTTAGCCATCTTGGATTCCAAGGTGTGGAGACCCCCTGGAGACCTCTGAGTGGCCAGTGTCAGCAGGTGACATCAGAGACCCCTCCTGATAGGTGCATACCGGGGTAGGTAGCCAATCCCGCTCTCAGGGCTATTTAGGGTCTCTCATCTGGATGTTCCCTCTGATTCGGTTTGCAAGATCCTCAAAGACTCCTCTGCATCCTCTGCTTCAAATTCTGACCGTCGGATCAACCACAGACTGCTCCAGTGTAGGAAAGTACCATCTTGCCTGGCATGTTACCCCCATATTTCACTGTATATATGTTGTTTTAGTGTATGTGTCACTGGGACCCTGCCAGCCAGGGCCCCAGTGCTCATAAGTGTGCCCTGTATGTGTTCCCTGTGTGATGACTAACTGTCTCAGTGAGGCTCTGCTAACCAGAACCTCAGTGGTTATGCTCTCTCTGCTTTCCAAATTGTCACTAACAGGCTAGTGACCAATTACACCAATTCACATTGGCATACTGGTACACCCATATAATTCCCTAGTATCTGGTACTGAGGTACCCAGGGTATTGGGGTTCCAGGAGATCCCTATGGGCTGCAGCATTTCTTTTGCCACCCATAGGGAGCTCTGACAATTCTTACACAGGCCTGCCACTGCAGCCTGAGTGAAATAACGTTCACGTTATTTCACAGCCATTTACCACTGCACTTAAGTAACTTATAAGTCACCTATATGTCTAACCTTCACCTGGTGAAGGTTGGGTGCTAAGTTACTTAGTGTGTGGGCACCCTGGCACTAGCCAAGGTGCCCCCACATCGTTCAGGGCAAATTCCCCGGACTTGGTGAGTGCGGGGACACCATTTCACGCGTGCACTATACATAGGTCACTACCTATGTATAGCGTCACAATGGTAACTCCGAACATGGCCATGTAACATGTCTAAGATCATGGAATTGTCACCCCAATGCCATTCTGGCATTGGGGAGACAATTCCATGATCCCCCGAGTCTCTAGCACAGACCCGGGTACTGCCAAACTGCCTTTCCCGGGGTTTCACTGGAGCTGCTGCTTCTGCCAACCCCTCAGACAGGTTTCTGCCCTCCTGGGGTCCAGCCAGGCCTGGCCCAGGAAGGCAGAACAAAGGACTTCCTCAGAGAGAGGGTGTTACACCCTCTCCCTTTGGAAAAAGGTGTCAGGGCTGGGGAGGAGTAGCCTCCCCCAGCCTCTGGAAATGCTTTGATGGGCACAGATGGTGCCCATCTCTGCATAAGCCAGTCTACACCAGTTCAGGGATCCCCCAGCCCTGATCTGGCGCGAAACTGGACAAAGGAAAGGGGAGTGACCACTCCCCTGACCTGCACCTCCCAGGGGAGGTGGCCAGAGCTCCTCCAGAGTGCCCCAGACCTCTGCCATCTTGGATTCAGAGGTGTGCTGGCACACTGGACTACTCTGAGTGGCCAGGGCCAGCAGGTGACGTCAGAGACTCCTTCTGATAGGCTCTTACCTGTGTTACTAGCCTATCCTCCTTCCTAGGTAGCCAAACCTCCTTTTCTGGCTATTTAGGGTCTCTGCTTTGGGGAATTCTTCAGATACCGAATGCAAGAGCTCACCAGAGTTCCTCTGCACTTCTCTCTTCACCTTCTGCCAAAGGATCGACCGCTGACTGCTCAGGACGCCTGCAAAACCACAACAAAGTAGCAAAGACAACTACTGCAACCTTGTATCGCTTCATCCTGCCTGCTTTCTCACCTGTTTCCTGGTGGTGCATGCTCTGGGGGTAGCCTGCCTCCTTCTTGCACCAGGAGCTCTGAAGAAATCTCCTGTGGGTCGACAGAATCTTCCCCCTGCAACCGCAGGCAACAAAAGACTGCATCACCGGTCCTCTAGGTCCCCTCTCAGCACGACGAGCCTGGTCCCTGGAACTCAGCAACTCTGTCCGAGTGACTCCCACAGTCCAGTGACTCTTCAGTCCAAGTTTGGTGGAGGTAAGTCCTTGCCTCCCCACGCTAGGCTGCATTGCTGGGTACCGCGTGATTTGCAGCTGCTCCGGCTCCTGTGCACTCTTCCAGGATTTCCTTTGTGCACAGCCAAGCCTAGGTCCCCGACACTGTAACCTGCAGTGCACAACCTTCTGAGTTGTCCTCCGGAGTCGTGAGACTCCCTTTTCTGACTTCGGGTGGACTCCGGTTCACTCCTCTTCTAAGTGCCTGTTCCGGTACTTCTGTGGGTGCTGCCTGCTTCTGTGAGGGCTCCCTGACTTGCTGGGCGCCCCCTCTGTCTCCTCATCCAAGTGGAGACATCCTGGTCCCTCCTGGGCCACAGCTGCATCCAAAAACCCTAACCGTGACCCTTGCAGCTAGCAAGGCTTGTTTGCGGTCTTTCTGCGTGGGAACACCTCTGCAAGATTCTTCACGACAAGTGACATCCATCCTCCAAAGGGGAAGTTCCTAGTCCTCTTCGTTCTTGCAGAATCCACAGCTTCTACCATCCGGTGGCAGCTTGTTTGCACCCTCAGCTGGAATTTCCTGGGCATCTGCCCACTCTCAACATTGTCGCGACTCTTGGACTTGGTCCCCTTGTTTCACAGGTACTCAGGTCCGGAAATCCACTGTTGTTGCTTTGCTGGTGTTGGTCTTCTTTGCAGAAACCCCCTATCACGACTTCTGTGCTCTCTGGGGGTTATAGGTGCACTTTACACCTACTTTTCAGGGTCTTGGGGTGGTCAATTTTTTCTAACCCTCACTGTTTTCTTACAGTCCTAGCGACCCTCTACAAGCTCACATAGGTTTGGGGTCCATTCGTGGTTCGCATTCCACTTTTGGAGTATATGGTTTGTGTTGCCCCTATACCTATGTGCTCCTATTGCAATCTACTGTAACTTTACACTGCTTGCATTACTTCCTTTTGCTATTACTGCATATTTTTGGTATTGTGTACATATATATTGTGTATATTTGGCATCCTCATACTGAGGGTACTCACTGAGATACTTTTGGCATATTGTCATAAAAATAAAGTACCTTTATTTTTAGTTTATCTGTTTATTGTGTTTTCTTATGATATTGTGTATATGACACCAGTGGTATAGTAGGAGCTTTGCATGTCTCCTAGTTCAGCCTAAGCTGCTCTGCTATAGCTACCTTCTATCAGCCTAAGCTGCTAGAAACACCTCTCCTACACTAACAAGGGATAACTGGACCTGGTACAGAGTGTAAGTACCCCTTGGTACCCACTACAAGCCAGGCCAGCCTCCTACATCCAGGAACTGCTGTAACTGCAACAAGGTTTCCAGGATGACTCCTGTGACCTGCAACTTCAGCTCCAGACTGCAACAGTTTCCAAGGTGTGCACGCTCTGAGGACTGCCTGTCTTCACCCTGCACCAGAAGAACAGAATGAATCTCCTGTGGAGTGACAGACTTACTTCCCTGCTTCTGCAGATGGACTTCTGCGATGACAACCGGTACTGTGGGACTCCTATCCTGATGACGAGCGTGCTTCCTGGAACACAGGTGGTGGACCGAAGTGATCCAGACTGTCCAAAGGTCCAGCTGTCCAAATTTGGTGGAGGTAAGAGCTTGCCTCTCTGTGCTACAACAGTACCCCTGTGCACAGCGTCTTCTGTAGCTCCTTGGGATTCTGTGCACTTCTTCCAAAAGGTCTTTGTGCACAGCATAGCCCAGGTCCCTAGCAATCTATCCTGCAACGCACAGCTCCCTGAGTTGTTCTCCTGAGGCGTGGGACCTTCCAATGTAGTGCTGCCATGACCGCACTTTGTATCTTCTTTGTCCCCATGTCCTGGGACTCCCGTGGGTGCTGCCTGGTCTTTTGAGTGCTCTCTGAAGTGCTGAGAGCCCCCTCTGTCTCCTCAGTCTGAGTTGAGACCCCAAGGTCCCTCCTGGGTCCAGGCAGAACCTTTTTGACGCAAACCACGTACTTGCTTGAACCAAGGCTTGTTGGCGGAATCCAGCGATGCAAACAGACGGCATCCAACAACTCAACGTGGGATATCTCCTACATCACTCAGGAACCCGCAGCCATCTTCTTCGGTGCTCTTCTGTACTTTTCTTCTGACCGGAGAATCCACTTTTGCTCCTTATTCCAGGTTGGCAGGACTTCTGAACTTGGTCTCCTCTCTCCACAGATCTTCAGGTCCAGGAATACCTCATTTGTTGCATGCAGTCTTGCTTGGTTCTTGCAAAATCCTTTATCATGACTTGTGGCGTGCCCTAAGGAAACTTGCTGTACTTTACTCCTGCTTCCCTGGGCTGTGGGGTGGGGTACTTTACTTACCGTTGGTATTTCCCTACACTCCAAGTGACCCTCTACACACTACACTTGCCTAGGGGGGAATTTGACATTCAAATTCCACTATTTTAGTATATGGCCCATTGTAATCTATTGTATTTTCTACTGTTTGCATTGTTCTTTGGCTGTTTACTTACCTGATTTTGGTTACTGGTGTATATAGTGTGTATAATACGTACCTCTAGAAGGAGTAATGCCGCGAAAATATTTTTGGCCTTGTGCCACTAAAATAAAGTACCTTTATTTTTGGTAACACTGAGTATTGTCTTTTATTATGTATAAGTACTGTGTAACTATAGTGGTATTGCAGGAGCTTTACATGTCTCCTAGTTCAGCCTAAGCTGCTCTGATACAGCTACCTCTAGACAGCCTAAACTGCTAGAACACTGCCTACATTTCACTAATAAGGGATAACTGGACCTGGTATAAGGTGTAAGTACCTTAGGTACCCACTACAAACCAGGCCAGCCTCCTACACTTCTCAGTGTGATTGTCAGGTCCTGGATGCAGCTTGCAGGGTTTGGCCCCTTTTCTTTTATGCAGCAGGTCCACAGTTCTCGTACTTCAGTTCTTTTTGTTGCTGGTCTTATTTGTGTCTGTTGAATCTAAAGTCTTGCTCTAGTGCTGTCCTTTAAATGCTAAACTTAGAGGGTGTTTTAGGGGGAACCTGAAAGTGACCAATGGGTCATCTACCATAGGGTGGCTACACCCACTAAGGGACCACTTCGTGTGGGAAATGGAGTGTCCACCTCACAGGGAACACCCGAGGGGTGGTGCGTACCAGGTGAGGCCACTCCTCCTATCTTTTGTGTAGTTTTCCCATCCTTGCTCCCACCAAAAGTGGGGGCTTGCAATGGGGGACAGCCACCTGCTTCCAGCAGCAGGCCTGGAGATTGAGTTTCAAAGACAGAAGGCCCTTTGAAGCGTGCTGCCATGGCAGTGCACATTCCTGAGGAGGGAGGGTTTAGCACCTCCACCCATGAATAGCTTTGTCTGCAACCGAGAAAGACACATCCCTCACCCCCAAGGTTGTTGATTGGCTGTCTGGTGGTGGCAGGCTGGTTGGAATCAGTCAGAAACCATGCCAGGGTAGTTAGCTTTTGCAGGGGACACCTCTAAGGTGCCCCCTGGGTACATGTTATAATAAATCCTGCATTGGTAGCAGGTTGGATTTATCATTCTGAGTTGTTTGATAGCAACCAACCCAGGGTTCAGAGCGGCCATCATGTATATGTGAAACTCATGTTGACCAATTTCCAGCACATGTATTGAAATGCCTGCTCTGTTCACCCATTGTGTCCAAGAATAGGCAAGGACAGAGTGGGGGCATATTGCTCATGCATCTATGACCTCACATACAATATAGTACACATCCTGCCTTGGGGCTGAAAGGCCTGCCAGACGTGTGACTTCACCATAGTGTATGCAGTGAGTAGTGGGCAGGGCACATAGGCAGTGTGCCCTGTCTGGCTTCCTTTTTAGGTTTGCATCAGGGCCCTCAGTCTGCAATGGCAGAACTGGGTGCACTTGAATGCTGGGCCCTAGAAGGTGGCACAATCAGTGATGCTGCCCTCAGGGGCCTACCGTTAATACATCCTGCCCTGGGTACCTAGATAACATTTACTAGGGGCTTATGGTGGCAGCCTAAGGCGTCTCTAATTGTGCCAAGGCGTCACAACAGTTTTAGGGAAAGAGCTCTCGTTGAGGGAACATGATTAGCAGGGGCCCTGGGTATTTACAATTTCTAGGCTACCTCATATATCAGGCAAAAAGTGCCGGGCTAACCATGTCAAAAGGAGGCCTGAGTTAAAGGAAATGGAGTGATATCTCTCCCATTTCCTTCCTTTCCCTTCAGTCTCCAACGTGGGCCCTTTGGTCCAGCCCAATCCCCCCTTCATGGCAGCATCTTCACCCCTGAAAAAAAACGGAAAAAAATACAGGTAAGTACAGCTTGCATTTTCCTGTCATTGACTGGACTGGGCATTTGTGGCCCATCCACCAGCAATGGAATGGTACCTATGCAATGTATTTTTACACGTGTCATGCATATGTGTATTTTGTGGTCAAAGTGTACACACCTGCATCAACACAAATGTAGAAATATACCTTGTATTGCTGACTGCATTCCCCCCTAGACCACCACAGTCAAGTACACTGCCGCTGGGCCAGTGGTAATGTAATATGTCGGGCAAGAGATCGTCAACTTGGCTTTTTTTTTGGGACAGCCGCCTTGCCGGTCAGGCGATCTGACCACCAAAGTCATAATCAGGCCCTATGTTCTTTACAGATAGCATCACCCTGAGGAATACATTGTCGTAGCATACCTCCTTGGCTATAGGGCCACAATCATTAGTCTGTAAGTGCACCACATGCCTGACCATCTTAGTTTATAATCCTACATTACATTATTGCAATTACTGATGTCATATATGCTGTCACACGCACAATCATATACCAATGCCTTGACTACTGTTATAATGATATCAGAATGCCAATAAAGAAACATTTGGAAAACAAAATGTAAGGGACTGCGACTTAAAATTAGACCCAGGGACAATTTCAATTACGCCACAGTAACTGGCAATTCCTTTGTTGCAGACTTGCTGATAATTATGAGATTATTCCTGCTTGAGTAATTATGAGTCCATTTAGCAAGCAGAAGCAGCTGTTCGCACTCGCTAATTCTGTTCTATTGCATTCAGCGCTATTTCTTACTGTAAAATACATTCTCCCATCCATTTGAATGCAAGGGAGCATTTTGCACTAAGCAAATAGTGCTAACTTCTGGGAATAAGTTGGGGGTAAACTACCCCAGGAGCACAGGTAGTGAGTGTGAGCGCATATGACGGCCCACTATTTGTGTTTACTTGCATCTAGTGCTAATTCTTTTCTTTCTTATAAATATATTTTATTGATTTTGCTATTTAAACAGGAACAAAGCCAACAAAGATCCAAATAATGACAAAGACAATGTACAGAAAAAGAAATGCATATGTCTGAACGTTCATACCCTCCCACCCCCTAACCTGACAGCCATCAATCGAACAAAATGAAAATCGACAGAGAGTAATCAGTGTCCCACAACCATCCTCGCCCCCCTCAACCGTAAACTCCTTGATTCCATCATCTATCAATGGAAACATTGGTCAAAAAGGTTCCAATTAGATACACCAGTAATCTGCCCATATCTGCCATATCTTGGGGTGCTTCTGGGGTCAGCATCTTGCTTCATAGACTGCCACCTCCATCCCCATACAAAGGTCCATTCCATTCTTTCTTACTACCAAAGACCGAGGGTACATAGCCTTCCACTCCTGTGCTATGTCCCACTGTGCTAAAGTCAGGCCTAAATATAGGAGACACAATCAATATCTATTACCACCTAAATCATTGGCGAGATAGAGTGGGATGAGTTTTGGATTAAGAGGCATCGACCAGGTGAGCACTCCGCCTAGACAGACAGTCACCCCACATCAGTATTTCTGTAGAGCTTGGCAGCTCCACACATGTACCAGAGTCTATGTCATGTAAAGTATATTCTGTGAAGATACTTAGGTTGAATTAGCCTGAGTCAGGCCGCTATCACGGCGATACGCAGCCTACAGTGCCTCCATCCAGTTCTCATTCTCTAGAAACCTAATATCTGCCTCCCACATACCACTGAGACCTGAAACATGTTGGGTTGACTGAATATGAGTGTCTGGTATATCTGTGCAACCTTTGTATCCCCCAGGCTGCCCATTAGTACTTGTCCTCAAACGGACTGAAGGGATCAGAGCATGGCAGAGTTAGACAAAGATATGTAACTGACTATGATGAAGTTGGTATTCCTTTTGTGCAGTTTGGAATTACTTTAGGACCATCCCGTGCATTACACCCCGCAGTGTAGAAATCCCAATTACATTCCACACATGGAAACCCTCCAGTGTGATTACAAACACCTCTCCCAGGAAGGGCCCCCCATAACTTTGTAATTTGTTCAAAAAAGTTGGACTGAGGTGGATTGGGGCAAAAACACATTTAAACGTGATGATTCCCCATACACTGCTCCTGTTACTGCATGGTCAAACAATGTCTTAATATGCTGGTATGGGACAGTATTCGTAATTAGTACACCTGTGCCTCTGGACCTCTTGTGAATCCTGAGTGGAAGACCTGAGAGTAACCAAATCTAGCCACACATGGGAACTTGTTGCTGAGCAGGTTTGTCACTTGGAGAAGGAGGACACCTGCACCCACCCGCTTGTCCTGTAGCAGCACCACCCCTCTCTTAACCTTTAACAATCCATGATATTATCTGCAGATGGTCTATCTGACCATTGGGTGAAGGGGCACTCATTAAGGAGAAGAATGTAAGTATCAGCCGCTTTATTGTGTGGGTAGTCAAGTGTGTAGCAGATACATTACACAATGAAAAACAAAACATACAAAATCCCTCAAAACAGTTACCCAATCTCTCAAGAACCAGACACCTCCAATCTCCCCCCTATGCTTCAGAAACATGAAGTATCTGTTGTGAGAAAGACCACTCACAGGCAGCCAGCAGGGAAACCCAGTCAGGTCTGACCCATTGGTTACCCATATCCAATATCAAAAAAGAAGAGGAACAGTGGAGAAATGCAAGCAACCACTCCAAAGTTCTACAGCCACACCAAGAGCAAAGTTACATCAGGGGTTTAAGAGAGCGCCCCGAGGATTGAAGATTTCAACAATGTTACTTGGAAGGCACCAAGTAACCTGGGAGTCTTGCACTCAACTTTTAGTTGACAGAAGGTCCTCCGTGTGCCGGGGGTTCCTCCATGAGGAACATAATCATTTGCAATATTTTGCTTGGGTCTTCACTGGTTTGCTTTCCATGGGATGGTTCTGAGTCCATCGGTGAGGGAGTGTGAGGTTTCAAACTCACCCTCTCGCCTGTCCACTGGAAAAGCTCTTTTAGCAATTTGAAGAAAAATGTTCAGGATTAAAACAGGACCTTGAGTGTCGTCTGGTAAAGGAGCATATAGCAAAGGTTGAGTTCCCTGAGATGCTGTTTAGTCATCTGAAACAACTGCCACTACTGCTGGACCATTCTGGTATAATCCGCAAAATCATAATATGCTGCGATTGGTGTACAATTTTGTCCTGGAGCCTGACGAACTTGAGTATTAGGATCCTATCCATATAATTAAGGACTTTTACAATCACTGGCCTCAGTCACATCCCAGGAGGGGTACACCCCACCAAGGCACTGTGAGTCCACTAAACCACAAAGTAAGAGGAGAGAGCCTCCAGGGACATCAATGTAGGGAACCAGTGATCCAGGAAACATTCCATCAAAGGGTCCTCGCATCCCTCCGGGAAATCATAGGTTGTTGCGGCAGGCCCTACCTTCAGTATCCTTGATCCCGTCACTAGTTCCTTAGTTACTGCTGTGAGCTTCGTCACAGTGAATTAACTGAGTCCTCAACCCCAAATACACTAGTTTCTACTTAAGTGATCCTCTCATCAGCATTCCTCAGGGTTTGGCAGAGGAGATTAACCTCAATGCCCACCACACCAATCATGGCATACAACATCTCCCATAATTGTGTGATGGCCTCCAGAAGGACAGTGTTGTCCGTGGCTGACTCGTCCGGGCCACTTACTCCCAGGAGTGCAGAGGGCCCCCAGGTTGAGTGTATTTATTCATAGAGTTATGTTTGGCTCCAGACAGAGCCTTATCTTAGCCATGTTGGTGGTGGCCGATCTGGGTGCAACAGCTTCACTGACGATGCGCTAGGCTCCACAGCTGTCCCACCCTACTTAAAATCTATTTTTACCATTAAATCATTTTTTGAATAACAGTTCCTTCGATACCAAACATTACATTTCTACCTGTTCGCAAGCAAAAGTTGGCACTTATTTGATATAATGAGGTAATCCAGTTTTATCCTATGGGAAAGGTAGGCCTCTCAGTAGTGAAAAAAGAATTTGGTAGTGGTTAGGCCTGGCAAAAGGTTTATATTGCCAGGCCGAATTGGCAGTTTAAAACTATACACAGACTGAAATGGAAGGCCTGAGTTTTTTAAAAGCTAATTAAGTAGGTGACACACTATGTGCTGCAGGTCCACTCCTTGCATTTAATGTACAAGCCATTGGTCACGTTGTACCACTTTGCACAGGACTTATAAGTAAATTAGATGTGCCAAACAGCTGTAGACCAATTTGACCAAGTTTTAAGAAATTAACACAAGCACCTTATCAGTGGTTAGCAGTGGTAAATTGCACAGAGTCCAGCCCAAAAGCCAACAAAAATTAATTTCAGCAAAAGAAGGCAGTAGGCAAAAAGGTTTTGGGGAGACCAAACTTATGTCTGACAGGTCTAACATAAGTGGGAAGCAGTTTCTACTGATAGCACCCAATTTGAGGAGGTAAGCAAGGAATGACAATACAACTCTGTGATGCCATTAGGAGCCAAAGGACATGTGATGGCACATTTGCTATTCTTGGTATATTGGTGAAGTGATATTCATGACAGCAATGTGGGCAAATAAAAGGAAATGCTGATTTAATGGGATGTGCCGCAGGTAGCAACAGCAACCTATTCGAGAGCCAGGACAAGGAGATAAAAGTAGTGGGAAGAGGCCAGGCAATGAAATAAGGCAGTGTTCAATGTAAGAAGGTTTAGATAACGTGTTGAGAGAGAGTTAGGGTGTGGAATGAGGGAAATAATAAATACCAAAGTGTAGCATAGATAGATATCTAGAATAGCCCATGAGAAAAACAGGCACACGTAATCAGCAATTATTTTGAGTTAACAATTATTGTTTAGATGAAAGTTGCTCTGCAGCTATTTGTTTCATTTAGGACAGTGTAGCTGGGACAACTCTGAAGAAAAAGCTGTTGGTAAAAGGTTTCAAGACAATTGATGCACCTCTGCTTGAAACCTGTTGGTTTGCGCACCTCTAAATAAGGTAGACAAAATCCAGTTTATCAGTGTCTCATCTGTTGCTTTTTGGAAGATTCCAGTATCTGGAAATTCTACAACCTTCATCATCTTATTTAGAGATAAAATTGGTACTGCAGATATTCAGGCTGGTAGCATCAGGTGAGCAATCATGTTGTGCATAGAGATGTCTGAGAGCAATATAAATAAAACATACATGCACATGAGTCCTGGAGCAGTAAGATATTTAAATTAAAACTGCAAATACACTGTTTCTGGAATACTTTACCGTTTCTGCGAACTGATTTTGTCTACAGAGAAAAAGAAAAAGAATACTTAATACACACAGTGGTGAGAAACATAATTAACTACAGTTTACTTAAAATACTTTAGCATACTCCTAATGAAATGCACATTTTAACCCCAATTTACACCAGTTAACTACATAAGTTAGTTTAGATTGGCGTGGCTATGATAGCCACATGCAGCATTGAAAAACAAGTTACTTTCCTTTGGTAATGCCTTATCTAGTACAGGCTCCATATTGACACAGCTTCCTTACCTAAGAATTAGCCCCAGGTGAAACACTTGGTCTGGAAATTCTCAACCAGTACCCCGTGTGTCGGTAGGTGGCATTGTTTGGCTCCGTATCTGAATTGTCCGTACCAGAAGTGACAAATGCAGTAACTATGTATGTACCAACTGGACACAGTAATGTAAGTATGTAAGTTCATTTTAGTGACTTTCCACACCAGAAGCACAGAGTCACAATAAAGACTGACCACTGGTGTGAGTTCTAGGACCCTTTGTAAGGGGAAACCCTCCTCCTTTAATTAGGTCTCATAGCAGGGAAGATAATAGGGTTGGTAAGGAATCAGCTAGGTAGAGTCTCTACCAGATAAGGCGTTACTGAAGGTAATTAACTTGTTCATAGGATGGGTTCTTCTAGCCACAGATTCTTTACCTTAGAATAATACTCAATGCCTCCCCAGTGATGGGTCTGCAAACCCAACCTAGGGCCTGATTACGATCTTGGCGGATGGGGATACTCTGTCACAAAAGTGACAGACATCCCGTCCTCCAAGTTACAATTCTAGTATATCCAATGAAATTTGTATTAAGGCCCGTTTGTGACGGAGTATTCCATCCACCAAGATCGTAATCCAGCCCTTAGACCAGGAAGTCCTGCATGACAATGTGTGGGCAAAATGTTCATCCCAACAGCTCTTACTTTCCAGGCAATAGTGTTTTTGTAGTTTTGTTTGGAGTATTTTATTGAAATTTCCCATTATGGAAACGTTTAACAGACTAAACGTTTTCGTTGTTGTAAGGTAGTGGGGAATCCTGTCAAAATGTATTTTCCAGTCCCAACCAGTTTAGAATATTGTAGAAAGTGATCAGGACCCACATCAAACACTTATTTTGCCTTTTGGAACGTGGGAAACGCATCACCAAGGTACAGTTCCCTCTCTCGAGGCTGCCACTGTGCTAACTCCCTCTATTCCCTTGAGTAATTGCACCAACCAAATATCCATGTCCTTTGCAAAAGTGAGACGTTTAAGTATTCACTCGATAATTCATTGACCATATATTACTATTCTGACACACTATGTATGGGTATTCCCCCGAGCTATGACCATCTCTCATAAACAATTCCAGTAGGGAGACTTCTCCACATGTCCCTTCCACGAAGCGTTTCTCCCATCTGCCTTCATCTGTTAGTCAACTGGCAGCATGCTCAATCTCCATATTGACATCTATGTACATTTCTAGTACTCCACAATCTCTCTTTTGAAGAATCATTTTCCAGATATCCAGCACCACCCTGCTTCTCTTTCCCACCCGCACTAGGGAGACCAAAAAACTGTTCTATACCTTGAATGTGACACTAGGCAATGGGGAATGTGAAATCTAAAGTACATAAAAACACATTGGTAGGAAGACCATTTTTGCCATTGCCACACAACCATAGAATGAATAGGAAGGGTACCCAGAATTTCGCCAATGTCTCAAATATCCACAGGACCCACCAACCCCCAATAAAATAGTTATATTGTTTGTCCTGGGTGTATGCTACCATGATTCATAAAATACCGAAATGTGCCCATCTCCCATCTGAAATCCAGGTCCAGCAGCCTTTCTAGTGGACATCTGGAAACGGGAAAATAAGACTCTTTTGCTTATTTATTTTCAACCCAGAGACTTCCCAGAACCTTTCAAAACACAGTAAGAAGTGGGGTACAGAATTTCTTGCAAGTCACAAATAAACAAATCAGTCATTCGCAAAGAAAGAGCCTATGGGGGTTACATACCCAACTTTGATCCTCCATTCCATCATTTCTACCCAAAAAGGGTTCGTCTGTGGCTTTAGATCCAGCGAAAAACAACAGGGGAGAGAGGGGATATCCCTGGCGAAGTCCTTGTCCCAATGCCCAGCTGTCTGATACCACCCTGCCCACTATTTCATTGTCCCTCTATAAATGTCTGGTTAGTGTCTCCATTAAGGATGCCTGTGTCATAGCCACTGTGCCACGGGATTACTCAGCGCCAGAATAGGGGGAACATGCATCTCCTATTTAAGTATCCATGCTAGCAACCTACTAGGCATATCCTTTTTAATGTGTAGTCACTGGCAATACTCTTTCAGCATGAACTTGCCCAGTCTATCCCAAGTGTCTCCAAGAACCCTGCCTGCATCTAACATTCTGGCTATGTACCCCAGAGAAGTGAGTGAATGTTGTCAGTTTCTCCGCTTGATTCTTTAAGTCTTTCTGAAGTTGTCCCTTAATCAGATGTATCAACCCTATACATTTCCCACTGCAGTGCTGCTTTCATTGTTTCCAATTTATTACCAATACCAGAGCTGACCAATTTCCTTCAAAGTAGACCCTAATAACTGTTCCCATAACATTCAGGGAATTGGGTCTGTGAGGAGCCCAGTGGGAAGCCAGCAGGTGAATGGTAATCCGCCTGTCAACTCTAACGCACAATGCAACATCAGTGGAAAGTGGTATGACAGGAATCTACCCAAGTTTGTTGGACTGAACAAACTGCTGGGGTAGCCAGTCTTGACATTAAAGTGTGATCTAAGCAACTATGGGGGTTATTACAACTTTGGAGGAGGTGTTAATCCGTCCCAAATGTGACGGATATACCACCAGCCGTATTACGAGTTCCATAGGATATAATGGACTCGTAATACGGCTGGTGGTATATCCGTCACTTTACCGTCACTTTTGGGACGGATTAACACCTCCTCCAAAGTTGTAATAACCCCCTATATGTGTTATGGGAGTGTGAAAGACACGAGTATTCCATTGTTGAAGGATTAAACACCTGCTAAATCTATTTGAGCCTTATGTTCTTCATGACTTCTTGTAACACTTATCTTGGCTTTGTTCCTTATTTCGGGGGAAACCTATCCAAGTGCCCAACCCGGTATGCAATTGAGATTTCCTATAAATATGACTGGGATAGCAGTATATAAGGTGAGAAGGCTTTGGATTCTATCAAAACAGTTTCTCATCTGCATTGGAAACATAAATACTTACTGCACATATCGCTTGCCCATCTAACATATCATGAATGAGCATATGATGCCATCCACCCCAGACTCAGACTCAAATTGACACGCGTAGGCAGAGTGGGTACACAAGTACAACTGTCCTACAGCATCAATAAGGTGCATCTCTTGCAGACATGTTGTGTCCAGTTTGTGTCTACTGAGGAATGCCAATATTTTTAAATGATTTGTATACACATTCAATCAATGGACATTCCATATAGTTTTATTACAAGACCGGAGGCTCATATTATGTTTTCTTTTCTTGCTTTAATTAGACAGCAGCCAAGAACAACAAGACCCAGAAACCCTGGGAAAAATAATTACAATATTATGTCACAATCAATGAACCAACCACATGTCAACTATAACAATAACTATGTTGACTGAGAGCAACATGTCCTCTTTTCTTGCTGTTCACAATCAAGATAAGTACTTCGCTAGTCATATAGAAATGTATTCTTCTTCAATTCTTAATTGCTCATAGCGTATGCTGGTTATTCATTTGTTTCATATTTGCTGTTTGTATCTTGTACTTGGCACCACGCTCTCCCCTGTGTGCGCTCGCTGTGAAAAGTAGCCTCTTTCTAGCATGGTTACCCCCACTTTTGGCCTGTTTCTGAGTGTCTGTCAGTGTGTTTTTACTGTGTCACTGGGATCCTGCTAGCCAGGACCCCAGTGCTCATAGATAAAAACCTATACGTCAGTATGTTTTGCTTGTCTCACTGGGATCCTGCTAGCCAGGACCCCAGGGCTCATAGTTCATGGCTTAATGTGTATGCCTATGTAGTGCCTAACTGTGTCACTGAGGCTCTGCTAACCAGAATCTCAGTGCTTCTGCTCTCTCTGCTTTTAAATTTGTCACTGTACGCCAGTGACTTCATTTACCAAGTTCCCTTGGCATACTGGACCCCCCTTATAAGTCCCTAGTATATGGTACCTAGGTACCCAGGGCATTGGGGTTCGAGGAGATCCATATGGCCTGCAGCATTTCTTTTGCCACCCATAGGGAGCTGAGACAAACATTTACACAGGACTGACATTGCAGCCTGCGTGAAATAACGCACACGTTATTTCACAGCCATTTTCACTGCACCTAAGTAACTTATAAGTCACCTATATGTCTAACCTTCAGTTGCTGAAGGTTCAGTGCAAAGTTACTAAGTGTGATGGCACCCTTGCACTAGCAAAGGTGCCCCCACATAGTTTAGGGCCATTTCCCAAGACTTTGTGAGTGCGGGGACACCATTACACGTATGCAGTACATATAGGTAAATACCCATATGTAGCTTCACAATAGTAACTCTGAATATGGCCATGTAACATGTCTAAGATCATGGAATTGTCCCCCCATTCCAAATTTGGCATTGAGGAGCCAATGCCATGCATCCTGGGGCCTCCACCACGGACCCCCAGTACTGCCAAACCAGCTCTCTGATGCCTGCACTGCAGCTACAGCTGCTGCCACCTCACAGACAGAGTTCTGCCCTCCTGGGGTCTGGGAAGCCCAGTCCCAGGAAGACAGAAAAAAGCATTTCTTCTGAGAGAAGGGTGTTACACCCTCTCCCTTTGGAAATAGGTGTTACAGGCTGGGGAGTGGTAGCCTCCCCCAGCCTCTGGGAATACTTTGAAGGGCACAGATGGTGCCCACCTTGCATAAACTAGTCTACACCAGTTCAGGAACCCCTTCCCCCCTGTTCTGGTGGAAAACTGGACAAAGGAAAGGGGAGTGACCACTCCTCTCTCCATCACCACCCCAGGGGTGGTACCCAGAGCTCTTCCAGTGTGTACCAGACTTCAGCCATCTTGCTTTACAAGGTGTGGGGGGACTCTGGAGGGCTCTGAGTGGACAGTGCCAGCAGGTGACGTCAGAGACCCCTCTTGATAGGTCCATACCTGATAAGGTAGCCAATCCCCCTCTCAGGGCTATTTAGAGTCTCTCCTGTAGGTTCTCTTCAGATTCTGCTTGCAGGTTTCCTTCAGGAATACTCTACAATAGCTTCAGACTCTTCTGACCTCGGATCAACCGCAGCCTGCTCCAAGAAAAGCTGTAACTGCAACAAATTGTCTACAAGAGACACTTTTCTTCAGCAACCTCAGCTCCAAGTCAGCAACTGCAACAGTTTCCACAGTGTTCACGCTCTGGGGACTCCCTGTCTTCATCCTGCACCAGAAGAACCGAAGAAATCTCCAGTGGAGTGACAGAGTCACACCCTTGCTCCAAGCAGGCACCTTCCAAGACAACAACCGGTACCCTGAGATTCCTCTCACAACAACGGTCGTGCTCCTAAGGACACAGAGGGTAGGCATCATCAACATAGACTGTCCTGCGCTCCTGCTGATACAATCTGGAGGAGGTAAGTCCTTTCCTTCCCCGAGAACGACAGTACCCCTGTATATTGTATCTTCTTCACCTCCTGAGGCCTCTGTGCACTATTGCAAAATTCCTTTGTGCACAGCCTGGCCCAGGTCCCCAGCACTCCACCCTGCGACGCTCAACTCACTGAGTTGTCCTCTGATGGCGTTGGACCTTTTTTTGTTGTGCTGCATCAACCATGTTTTGCACCTCCTTTGAACCCAGATCCTGCGGCTTCTGGGGGTGCTGGCTGGCATCCTGAGGGCTCTCTAAAGTGCTGAGAACCTCCTCTTCCTCCTCACACAGAGTTGAGGCCCCCAGGTCCCTCCTTGGTCCATCCAGCACCATTTTGATGAAAAATGCACTTTTGTCGTAGCCAAGGCTTGTTGGCGCCTTCCAACACAAAATCTCATCTGCAACGATCTTCACGCCGTGGGTAATTTTTTGCACCACACAGAACCCGCTTGCATCATCCTAGGGTGCATTTCTGCAGTCTTTGACTAACCAGGGACTCTTCTTTTGCACCCTCTTCTGGGTTGGCAGGGGCTCCTGTCCTTCCTGGAACTTCTTTTGACTTCTGGACTTGGTCCCGTTTCTTTGCAGGTCTTCAGGTCCAATAACCCAGCATTTGTTCTTTGCAGACTTTGTTGGCTGCTGCAAAATCCCAAAAACGAGGTGTAGTGTGTCCTAAGGAAACTTGCAGTACTTTACTCCTGCTTTTCTGGGCTCTGGGGTGGGGTAATTTACTTACCTTTACAGTATTCTTACTCTCCCAGTGATTCTGCACACACTACACTTGTCAAGAGGGAATTCGTGATTCACATTTCACTTTTTTAGTATATGGTTTGTGTTGCCCCTAGACCTATTTTCTCCCATTTCATTCTATCGGATTTCCTACTGTTTGCATTGTTCTATGACTATTTACTTGTCTAATTATGGTGTCTGGTGTATATATTGTGTATAATACTTACCTCCAGAAGGAGTATTGTCTCTAAGATATTTTTGGTACTGTGTCACCCAAATAAATACCTTTATTTTTGGTAACACCGAGTATTGTCTTGCATGTAACTATAAGTGGTATTGGATGAGCTTTGCATGTCTCCTAGTTCAGCCTAAACTGCTCTGCTATATCTACCTCTATCAGCCTAAGCTGCTAGAACACTACTACATTCACTAGCAAGGGATAACTGGACCTGGTGTAAGTACCCAAGGTACCCACTACAAACCAGGCCAGCCTCCTACATTTGCGCGCTCATAACACGGTTAACGGTCTGTTGCTGTTGACCGTTACCGCATTGTGGCTCTTGTCTCTACGGTCGTCGAATTCCGCCCAGTGGCAGCGTTTGCTTAGTCGCCTCCTTTTTTTCTTTGGAGTTGAGTAAACTCCTTCAGGCCTCTTGGCGAGCTGAATCGGCGGACTGCCACTTGCTTTGTTTCAGTCCTCTGGGGACTGGTTCCTCCCTCAAACACGCCCACAGGAAGGGCTTTCTTCAGTTTGACACTCCCCTTCAAGCTTCTATCCTTTTTAACCCTTTAGGGCTGGGAATTTAAATCTACTGTGTTTTATTAATGAATAATCCTTATATTTTCTTGTTTAAATTATTTTAATTTAATAATTGAATTTCATTTTATTAATTGTTTAATTTTCTGGCATTATGTCTGATAGTGAGCAAGTTCAGCCCATTAAAGACAGCCTAAAATTGTTTATAAAAGAGCCAGTACAACATGCTGTGTCCATCTCCATGTTAGACTTGTCAAAAAAATTAGCAGCCTCAATATCTAAATTATTAGGCTCTAAAGATGTTCCTGTTAAAAAAGAGAAAAAAAGATGTGGCACCTAGTTCTGGGCTCTCCAAAGGCGTTTCTGTGAAATTTGGGCTTCCCACTCATGAGGCAGATGTTTCGGAGCTTCCCTCTTCTCCCCTCAACACTGTTTCCCCAAATGATACCGACAGTGATGGGGATGTTTATGATGATATCAGGTGAGTTTTTTCTCATAAATATGACTCTTTTGATGATGGGCCTTTGGAGAAAAGGCAAAAAATGTCTCCCTTGAACACTGCATCGCACAGAGTGCATAATGATCTGGTGGACCAAGATGGTGAACCTATGTTTAACCCCATGTTAATTCATCATCCGAATTCATCAGAATGGTTCCAGTCAGATCATATCTTAAATTACATATCCTTTTATTTAAGACAACCCTTTGAGAAACCTACGAGTAACAAACTTAAATCTGAATGCCAGCACCCTTCCCTCTCTTCGAAGGTGGCTAATAGCCCCTCCATTGATCCTAATATGATGCTATTTTTTACACAATTTGGAAAGGATCCCAAAAAAGGCATGAAGAGAGCCTGGTCGAATTGCCAAGACAGGCTTTTGGATTTGGCTGGTCCTCTGACCAGAATTCTTGATTTGGTAGTGGAGGAGAGAATGGAGGGAGTTCAAGCGGATCAGGACATCCTCTCCAATTGGGCGCAGCGGGAAAAATGTATGTTGGGAATTGCCAACTCTTACATTTCTCAAGAAAGACTTAAGAGTCTGCTATTAAAGAATGATCCTAAGTTGAGCAGTTTGGCAACCAAAGAGGAGGGCCCCACGGCTGAAGGACTCTTTGGTGATTCCTTTATAAAGGAGATGAGTAAATATGTTTCCCCCTACACCATTAGTGACAAGGCACAAAACTTGATGAAAAAGATATTCTCTTAATGGGTTTTTGGCAGGGCCGGCAAAGTAGGAGTCAATTTGCTGGCTATTATGTAACCAGCGGTCAGTCCCTCAACAGAGACTCCTTCCACCAGAATATCCAGCACAACGTTTTCCAGGGGTACAAACCCCAGTTCTACCCCCAAAGATTCTGTGGATTCCGCAACAGGGGCTACAGATCCAGGGGAGAGCAGTTCTCAGGGAAGAACTTCTTGTTCTGGCCCTCCTCCTGTAGGTTGCAGATTGGCAAATTTTCAAAAAAGCTTGGTTATCTCTAACCTCAGATCCTTGGGTAATTCAAGACATTGAAGAGTATTACATAGAACTGTATCAGATTCCAGTTCAAAAAGTTTTTCCTCATCCACTCCATTTTTCTCAGGATCAGTTTATACTGATTTAAGAAGGAGTTCACACCTTGCTCTTAAAAGAAGCCATTGAACAAACTTGCTTTGACCCATTCGGTTCCCTAAGCGCAATCTTCCTTGTTCAGAAGAAGAGCAAAATACATTGTCCAGTTATAAATCTCAAGCTTTTCAACAATTGTGTGGTTTAACATCATTTCAAAATGGAAACTATCCTTCATCTTCGTGACGTTCTTCTCCAAAACGACTGGCTTGTTCGTCTGGATCTTCAGGACGCTTACCTCACAATACCAGTACATCAATCTTCCAGGAAGTTACTTCAGTTTCAATGGAAGAACTCTTTCTTTCGCTTCAAAGCCTTTCTGTTCTGTCTGTCCTCTGCTCCTTGGTGTTTCACTAAGATATTGAAACTTGTGGTATCCTTCACAGGAGACCAATCTTGTCACCTAGCTCACCTCAATCTCTGTCAAGATCTGTTAACAATGTTAGGCTTTCTAATAAATACCCAAAAGTCTTCCCCAGTTCCTTCTCAAAGGATCACATTTCTAGGGTTCATGTAGGTACATGTCAGGCCATCTACAATTACCTCAGCAGAAGATGAATTTAATAAAGAAGGACATTCGTCAGACTCAGTCCTTTCCTCTTTGTTCGCTCTGAGTAATTGCTTGCCTGGTAGGTCTTCTTTCTTCCTCCATCCAGGCCATTTTTCCCGGTCTACTTCATTACAGAGCTCTTCAGAGAATAAAGATTCACCATCTCCGCAAAGGATTGGCTTATTCGGATCCGGTAGTCCTAGATCTAGAGTCCAAAGAAGAACTCCTTTGGTGGCTGAGTCACTTAGATGCTTGGAAAGGGAAAACGATTTTCTCTGTCACCCCAGATCTTCTCTTAGAATCAGATGCATGTCAGACAGGATGGGGCGCAAGATGTGGTCAGCTCTCAACTGGAGGTACATGGTCTGTTCAGGAGTCCTCTCTGCACATCACTGTTTAGAGATGCTTGCAGGTTCTTTTGCCATCCAGTCCTTTATAAAAGACAAGGTAAGATGCACAGTTCTACTCCAGATGGACAATCTGTCTGTGGTCAGGTATATGAATCGTCTGGGAGGCACAAGATCCAAACCTCTGGCAACTTTAGCCAGAAGTCTTTGGGAATTTTGTCTTCCAGGAAATATCTCAGCCAAAGCCCAGTACCTGTTGGGCAAGTTAAATGTGGTGGCTGATTGGTTCTTCAGACCTCTCCGCGATTTGAGCGACTTCATCCTTTGGTGTTCAATCATCTTTCCTCAGTCTTCGGCAGCATGTTGATAGATATGTTTGCTTCTCAGATTAATACTCAACTTACCTCCTTCTTCAGTTGGAGACTGGATCCTTTAGCCTTGGCCATGGATGCTTTTCTTCAACGCTGGTCTCAGACTCTTTTTTACTCTTTTCCTCTGTTCCTATTCACTGTACGAGTTCTGTCACAGGCTCGGAGGCAACTGTCATCCCTAGTCCTCATCACTCCTTTTTGGCAAGCCCAACCTTAGTATGCAACTTTGCTAGAACTATCTGTGAACTTTCCAGTTCTAATTCCCCCCTTTCCCAAGTTACTTCTCAATCCTCAGGGCCTTCGTCACAACCTAATAGTGGAAGAATCTCTCTACCTCATAGCTTGGAGGATTTCGGGGCTTCCTGGAGAACCCCAGGAATTTAGAAGGAAGCTAATGAATTATCCAACAATCCTGGGCCCTGGGTATAACAAAGGTTTATAAATCAGCCTGAATGGTGTGGTCTGGCTGGTGTTTGGACAGGGATTTCGTTCCCCATTCAGCAAATGTCACTTTAATCGTGAATTTCCTTGCCTCTTTAAGCGGCCCAAGGTAAGGTCTATAGAACAGTGAATACTTACAGATCCTCAATTTCAGGGAAACACATTAAAGTGGATTGATCCTGTCGGAGAACATCCCTTGGTGTGTCGTCTTTTAAAGGGAGTATGTTTTACCAAACAACCATTACAATAATGTCATATGGGATGTTAATCTAGTTTTACGTTTGCTTATCTCTTGGCCTGATAATGTGGATTTATCTCTCAAAAATGTATCCACCAAATTGACTATGTTTTTGTGTTTAGTTTCTATTAAACGTGTTTCTGATGTTAGAGCTCTTGATGTTTCTTCTTTTTATTATTCCTCTTCAGGTGTTTATTTTCAGGTTAATAGACATACAAAAACTAATTTAGAAACAATTCACTATCCTTTTTTCCTTTCCCAACCTAAATTATGCATTGGTAATTGTCTGAAATCTTACGTCTCTTGAACTGCAGATCTAAGAGGTCATTCCTCACCTGAGCTCCTTATTTCCTTTCAAACACCCCATAAACCAGTATCTGCTCCTACCCTTGCCGTTGTGTTAGATGGGTCATGTCCTTGGCAGGTGCTTCTACTCCATTATTTGGAGCCCGTTCAGTTAAAGGAGCTATGGCTTCTAGAGCGTTCTGGGC
The DNA here is from genome assembly GCF_031143425.1 of Pleurodeles waltl. NCBI lineage: Eukaryota > Metazoa > Chordata > Amphibia > Caudata > Salamandridae > Pleurodeles > Pleurodeles waltl. The sequence goes on from NC_090447.1 coordinate 1,228,370,210, forward strand.
TGGCTCTAGTTTACATAACATTCTCCGATCTGCAGATTAATCAAACGTCAATACGTTTAGAACCTTTTACTGTAATCCTTTTAATCATTTATCTGACGCAGTGATTTCTTTGCCTTGAACAAACATAATATGAGCTTCTGGCCTTGTAATAAAATGGAGATTTTCCTAGCCTTGGTGTCTGAAAGGCTAGATTGTATTACACTGAGGCAAGTACTATCTCACCGCAGTTCTTAAGCCCCCCTGTTCTTTTTTCTGCAGTCCCTGTACTTTCAACCAGCGCAACTAAAACCACCTATCTCGCAAACTTCCTCCACTTTGCCGGACTGCTTCTGCCAGATGCAGATCCAAGGACCTTGTGTTCACCTTCCGTTATCTTCTGGGACATTCTGAAGATTTATTGTCTACGTTTTTAGGTGTTTCCTTTTTTATGATTTTATTTACCTCTTCTCAATTGACTAATTCATGCAAAAAAAGAGAACTTGTTGCTCTCTGTCAACATAGTTATTGTTATACTTGACATATGATTGCTTCATTCATTGTGACGTAATATTTAAGTTCTTCTTCCCAGGCTTTTTGGGTCTTGTTGTTCTTGGCTGCTGTATAATTAAAGCAAGAAAAGAAAGCATAATACTTGCCTCTGTGTCTTTAATAAAATCTAGCCTTTCAGACACCAAAGATAGCAAAATCTCAATTATCTCATACTTTATGGTCATCCATGCATCAGATAAAAACCCATTGCGAACCCCAGCATCACCCACTCTATTGTACCTGCAAGCCCCTCCAGGCACTGGATAATTGTAGGAAAGTACCATCTTGCCTGGCATGTTACCCCCATTTTCACTGTATGTATGTTTGATTTTGCCCTTGTGTCACTGGGATCCTGCTAGTCATAGTGTGTGCCCTGTGTGTGTTCCCTGTGTGGTGCCTAACTGTATCACTGAGGCTCTGCTAACCAGAACCTCAGCGTTTATGCTCTCTCTGCTTTCTAAATTTGTCACTGCAGGCTAGTGACTAAATTTACCGATTCTCATTGGCACACTGGTACACCCATATAATTCCCTTGTATATGGTACTTAGGTACCCAGGGTATTGGGGTTCCAGGAAATCCCTAGGGGCTGCAGCATTTCTTTTGCCACCCAAAGGGAGCTCAGACAATTCTTACACAGGCCTGCCACTGCAGCCTGAGTGAAATAAGGTCCACGTTATTTCACAGCCATTTTTCACTTCACATAAGTAACTTATAAGTCACCTATATGTCTAACCCTCACTTAGTGAAGGTTGGGTGCCAAGTTACTTAGTGTGTGGGCACCCTGGCACTAGCCAAGGTGCTCCCACATCGTTCAGGGCAAATTCCCCAAACTTTGTGAGTGCGGGGACACCATTACACGTGTGCACTATACATAGGTTACTACCTATGTATAGCGTCACAATGGTAACTCCGAACATGGCCATGTAACATGTCTAAGATCATGGAATTGTCACCCCAATACCATTTTGGTATTGGGTGGACAATTCCAAGATCCCCCGGGTCTCTAGCATAGAACCCGGGTACTGCCAAACTGCCTGTCCGGGGTTTCCACTGCAGCTGCTGCCAACCCCTCAGACAGGATTCTGCCCTCCTGGGGTCTGGGTAGCCCTGGCCCAGGAAGGCAGAACAAAGGATTTCCTCTGAGAGAGGGTGTTACACCCTCTCCCTTTGGAAATAGGTGTGAAGCGCTGGGGAGGAGTAGCCTCCCCCAGCCTCTGGAAATGCTTTGATGGGCACAGATGGTGCCCATCTCTGCATAAGCCAGTCTACACCAGTTCAGGGATCCCCCAGCCCTGCTCTGGCGCGAAACTGGACAAAGGAAAGGGGAGTGACCACTCCCCTGACCAGTACCTCCCAGGGGAGGTGCCCACAGCTCCTCCAGTGTGTCCCAGACGTTTGCCATCTTGGATTCAGAGGTGTTGGGGGCACACTGGACTGCCCTGAGTGGCCAGTGCCAGCAGGTGATGTCAGAGACCCCCTCTGATAGGCTCATACCTCTCTTGTTAGCAAATCCTCCTTTCTTGGTAGCCAAACCTCCTTTTCTGGCTATTTAGGTTCTCTCCTCTGGGGTATTCTTCAGAAAACGAATGCAAGAGCTCACCAGAGTTCCTCTGCACTTCCCTCTTCGACTTCTGCCAAGGATCGACCGCTGACTGCTCCAGGACGCCTGCAAAACCGCAACAAAATAGCAAGACTACTACCAGCAACATTGTAGCGCCTCATCCTGCCGGCTTTCTTGACTGTTTCCTGGTGGTGCAGTCTCTGAGGGCTGTCTGCCTTCACCTTGCACTAGAAAGCCAAGAAGAAATCTCCCGTGGGTCGACGGAATCTTCCCCCTGCAAATGCAGGCACCAAAAGACTGCATCACCGGTCCTCTGGGTCCCCTCTCATCCTGACGAGAGTGGTCCCTGGAACACAGGAGCTAGATCCAAGTGACCCCCACAGTCCAGTGATCCTTCAGTCCAAGTTAGGTGGAGGTAAAACCTTGCCTCCCCACGCTAGACTGCAAACCTGTGTACTGCGTGATTTGCAGCTGCTCCGGCTTCTGTGCACTTCTCCAAGGATTCCTTTGTGCATTGCCTAGCCTGGGTTCCCAGCACTCCGTCCTGCAGTGCTCAACCCTCTGAGTTGGACTCCGACGTCGTGGGAACCTCCTTTTGTGACTCCGTGACTCCGGTTACACCAATCTTCTACTCCGGTATTTCTGTGTGGAAGTTCCTAGCCCTTTTTGTTGATGCAGAATCTTCGGCTTCTTCCACCCGGAGGCAGCCCTCTTGCACCCTCATCCGGGGCTTCCTGGGCTCCTGCCCCCCTGGACACTATTGCCATGCAGGTCCTCACATCCAGGAATCCGTCTTCAGTGTTTTGCTGGTGCTTGTGGTTCTTGCAGAATCCCCCTATCATGACTATTGTGTCCTTTTGGGGTAGTAGGGTAACTTTACACCTACTTTTCAGGGTGTTGGGGTGGGGTATTTTGGACACCCTTACTGTTTTCTTACAGTCCCAGCGGCCCTCTACAAGCTCCCATAGGTCTGGGGTCCATTCGTGATTCGCATTCCACTTTTGGAGCATATGGTTTGTGTTGCCCCTAGACCTATGTTCACCTATTGCATCCTATTGTGATTCTACATTCTACATTGTGCACTACTTTTCTTATTGTTACTTACCTGTTTTGGGTTTGTGTACATATAACTTGAGTATATTACTTACCTTCTAACTGAGGGTACTCACTGAGATACTTTTGGCATATTGTCATAAAAATAAAGTACCTTTTATTTTTAGTAACTCTGAGTATTGTGTTTTCTTATGATATTGTGCTATATGATATAAGTGGTATAGTAGGAGCTTTGCATGTCTCCTAGTTCAGCCTAAGCTGCTCTGCCATAGCTATCTTCTATCAGCCTAAGCTGCTAGAAACACCTCTACTCTACTAATAAGGGATAACTGGACCTGGCACAGGGAGTAAGTACCACAAGGTACCCACTATAAGCCAGGCCAGCCTCCTACACTGGTGGTGCAGCAGTGGGATAAGTACTTGTAACTGCTTTACCACTTTGCCATTTGGTACTTTTCATAAGAGAATCATATGCCAAATAGTTCAGTATATGTACACTTAACCTAAAAAGTTTACTTTTCTATTCTAAAACTTTTAACAAACTTCTCAAAAGTTTTTGAAAACTTATAAAGGTTTTACCAAAGTTTGAAAAATATCTAAAGTTCTAAAACTTTTTCTCTCACTATCTTTAAACCTTTTCTAACATGTCTGTTGTAGAGCCCACTCCCAAAACTGTTTATGCAACATATGAGAGTTTAAACTACAAAAGTTTGAGGGGTCTCTGCCTGGAAAGAGGTTTAAGTATAGGTAAGAATCCTACAAAAGAGTTTCTCTTTAACATGCTCATTGTAAATGACCAGAACCAGTCTGGCCCATCTCATGAGAGGTTAGAAAATGGGGAAGCTTCCCAGTCAGACTCAGAGGAGTTCCATGAGGAAGCTGGGGAGGGTTCTTACAAGGTCCCACCCCCTAGCAGGGCACCTAGTGACACTGGTAGTGTTAGAGGGTCCCACACCAGTAGGGCATCTTTCACCCCTAGAGGCCAGGTTACTAGGGTCCAGACAGTTAGGGACAGGCTCCCCTCTGAACCTTCCCACATTTCCTCTGTGTCTAAACATTCCCAACCCACCCACCCTGAGGATAACTTGATGGAAAGGGAACTCAGAAAGCTGAGGGTAGAAGAGACCAGACTGAAGCTTAAACAGCAGTAGCTGGCCTTAGATAGGGAATCCGTAGACATAGAGAGGGAAACACAGAGGTTGGGGTTAGTTCCCAAGGGTGGCAGCAGCAGTATTTCTGATAGCAATCCTGTTAGAGAGCAAGATTCCAGGAATCCTCACAAGATAGTCCCCCCTTACAAGGAGGGGGATTACATTAATAAGTGGTTTGCTGCACTTGAGATGGGCTGTATGGTACAGTTGGTCCCTCAAAGGCAGTGGGCTGATATGTTGTGGCTATCTTTCACTGGAAAGGGTAGGGATAGGCTCCTTACTGTCAGAGAAAGTGATGCCAATAATTACAATGTTTTGAAAGATGCATGCACTCTTGGATGGATTTGGCTTAACCACTGAACAATACAGGATTCAGTTCAGAGACACCAGAAAAGAGTCTTCTCAAGACTGGACAGATTTTGTGGACTGTTCAGTGAAGGCCTTGGAAGGGTGGTTGCATGGCAGTAATGTTTCTGACTATGAAAGCCTGTACAATCTTATTCTGAGAGAGCATATTCTTAACAATTGTGTGTCTGACTTGTTGCACCAATACCCAGTGGACTCTGATCTGACCTCTACCCAAGAATTGGGAAAGAAGGCAGACAAATGGGTCAGAACAAGGGTGAACAGAAAAGTTCATACAGGGGGTGACAAGGATGGCAAGAAGAAGGATGGTAAGTCTTCTGAGAAGGGTGGGGACAAAAGTAGGCATTCTGAGTCTTCATCAGCCCCACATAAATCCTCTTTTAATAATCAGAAAAAGCCTTGGTGTTATTTGTGTAAAGTCAAAGGCCATTGGGCAAGTGATTCCACTTGTCCAAAGAAAAACACCAAACCTCCCACCACCACAACCCCTGCTGCAAATTCTAGTGCCCCTAGTAATAGCAGTGGTGGTGGGAAATCTACTACATATAGCCAATGCAAGGGTGTAGCTGGGCTCACTATTGGCAATGTAGTTGGGGTTGGTCTTGTTAGGGAGACCACAAAGACTGTTTTAGTCTCTGATGGTGGCATTGACTTTGCCACCTTAGTTGCTTGTCCCCTTAATATGGATAAGTACAAGCAACGTCCCCCAATCAATGGTGTTGAGGTTGAGGCCTACAGGGACACAGGAGCCAGTGTAACTATGGTGATAGAAAAACTGGCCCACCCTGATCAACACCTACTTGGTCAGCAGTACCAAGTGACAGATGCTCATAACAACACTCTTAACCACCCCATGGCTGTTGTGAATCTCAACTGGGGGTGGGTTACTGGTCCAAAGAAAATTGTGGTAGCCACTGAATTACCTGTAGACTGTCTACTAGGAAACGATTTGGAAACATCAGCTTGGGCAGAAGTGGAATTGGAGGCCCATGCAGCAATGCTGGGCATTCCTGGGCATATTTTTGCTTTAACAAGGGCTCAGGCCAAGAAGCAAAAAGGACAGGGAAACTTAGATCCTGGAACAATGGACCAAGTGCTCCCTAAAGCTAGGGGTAGAAAGGGTAAATCCCTACCCACTATCCCTCCCTCTACAGATGATTCCCCTTTTGAGGAAGAGGAATTCTCTCCCTGTGCAGAACCTACACCAGAGGAGCTGGCAGCAGACACTGGTGAGCTTTTGGGTGCAGGGGGGCCTGCCAGGGAAGAGCTGAGTGAGGCACAGCAAACCTGTCCCACATTAGAGGGTCTCAGACAGCAAGCTGTCAAACAGCAAAATGGGGATGTCAGTGACAGTCATAGGGTATACTGGGAAGACAAACTCTTGTACACAGAGTCAAAGGACGCAAATCCTGTAGCTGCCAGGAGATTGGTCATTCCCCTACAGTACAGAGAGTTTCTTCTCACTCTAGCACATGACATTCCTTTGGCTGGGCATTTGGGCCAGACGAAAACTTGGGAAAGACTTATCCCCTTGTTTCACTGGCCTCTTATGTCAGCGACACAAAATACTTTTGTAAATCTTGTGTGACCTGCCAAGCCAGTTGCAAGACCGGTGGCACTCCAAAGGCCCCTCTAATTCCACTTCCAGTGGTTGGGGTGCCCTTTGAAAGGGTAGGGGTTGACATAGTTGGCCCCCTTGACCATCCAACTGCTTCAGGCAATAGATTTATCTTGGTGTTAGTAGACCATGCCACAAGATATCCTGAAGCCATACCTTTAAGGACCACTACAGCTCCTGCAGTGGCAAAGGCTCTCCTGGGAATCTTTTCCAGGGTGGGTTTTCCTAAAGAGGTGGTATCAAACAGAGGTAGCAACCTCATGTCTGCATACCTAAAAGCAATGTGGAAGGAGTGTGGTGTTACCTACAAGTTCACCACCCCTTATCCTCAACAAACAAATGGTCTGGTTGAGAGGCTTAATAAAACTCTCAAAGGTATGATAATGGGACTCCCTGAAAAACTCAGGAGGAGATGGGATGTCCTGGTACCTTGACTCATTTTTGCTTACAGGGATGTACCCCAAAAAGGAGTGGGCTTCAGCCCCTTTGAACTCCTCTTTGGGCACCCTGTAAGAGATCCACTTTCTCTTGTGAAGGAGGGTTAGGAACAACCTTTAAAAGCTCCTAAACAGGACATAGCGGACTATGTACTTGGCCTAAGATCAAGAATGGCCGAGAATATGAAAAAGGCCAGTAGAAACCTTTAGGCCAGTCAGGAGCTGCAAAAGCAATGCATGACCAGAAGGCTGTCCTGACTCAGTACCACCCACGACTGAAGGTGTGGGTATTGGAGCCTGTGGCCCCAAGAGCACTCCAGGACAAATGGAGTAGACCCCATCTCATTGTTGAAAAGAAGGGTGAGGTTACCTACTTGGTAGACCTGGGCACTGCCAGGAGTCCCCTTAGGGTGATTCATGTCAACCGCCTGAAACCCTACTATGAAAGGGCTGATCTCACCCTGCTCATGGCAACAGATGAGGGACAGGAAGAAGAGAGTGACCCTCTCCCTGATCTCTTCTCCACCACTGAAGCAGATGCCTTAGTGGAGGGAGTAGTTTTAGCAGATTGTCTGACTGCAGAACAGAAAGACAACTGGATCAATCTCCTAAGCCAGTTTTCAGACCTCTTTTCACTTGTACATCCTGGTGTGAACATACAATTGACACTGGAGACAGCCTGCCTGTCAAAAATAACATTTATAGGCAGCCTGACCATGTCAGGGACTGCATTAAACAAGAGGTGCAGAAAAGTTTGGATTTAGGGGTGATTGAACCTTCTGAAAGCCAATGGGCTAGCCCAGTGGTGCTTGTACCTAAAATCCACACCAAAGATGGAAAGAGAGAGATGAGGTTTTGTGTAGATTACAGAGGGCTCAATCAGGTAACCAAAACTGATGCTCACCCTATACCCAGGGCAGATGAGCTCATTGATACACTGGCTTCTGTCAAGTATCTTAGCACTTTTGATCTAACTGCAGGGTATTGGCAGATTAGATTGGCAGACAATGCTAAACCCAAGACTGCATTTTCTACCATTGGAGGGCACTACCAATTCACAGTAATGCCCTTTGGTTTGAAAAATGCACCTGCCACTTTTCAGAGGTTGGTGAACACAGTCCTGTAAGGATTTAAGGCTTTCAGTGCAGCATATCTAGATGATATGTTTAGCTCAACCTGGGATGATCACCTGGTCCACCTATGGAAGGTTTTGGAGGCCCTGCAAAATGCAGGCCTCACTATCAAGGCCTCAAAGTGCCAGATAGGGCAGGGGAAAGTGGTTTATCTGGGCCACCTGGTTGGCTTCACAAAGGTAACTCTGAATATGACCATGTAACATGTCTAAGATCATGGAATTGTCTCCCCATGCCAAATCTGGTATAGGGGAGCCAATCCCATGCATCCCCGGGGCTCCACAATGAACCCAGGGTACTGCCAAACCAGCTCTCTGGGGTTTTCTCTGCAGCTACCGCTGCTGCCATCCCACATACAGGGTTCTGCCCTCCTGGGGTCTAGATAGCCCAATCCCAGGAAAGCAGAACAAAGAATTTCCTCTGAGAGAGGGTGTTACACCCTCTCCCTTTGGAAATAGGTGTTAAAGACTGGGAGGGGTAGCCTCTCCCAGCCTCTGGAAATGCTTTGAAGGGCACAGATGGTGCCCTCCTTGCATAAGCCAGTCTACACCGGTTTAGGGAACCCCCAGTCCCTGCTCTGGTGTGAAACTGGACAAAGGAAAGGGGAGTGACCACTCCCCTGTCCATCACCACCCCAGGGGTGGTGCCCAGAGCTCCTCCAGTGTGTCCCAGACCTCTGCATCCTGTTTCCAAAGGTGTGAGGGCACTCTGGAGGCCTCTGAGTGGCCAGTGCCAGCAGATGACGTCAGAGACCCCTCCTAATAGGTGCTTACCTGACTAGTGGCCAATCCTCCTGCGAGGGCTATTTAGAGTCTCTCTAGTGGGCTTTTCCTCAGATAACGACTTGCAAGAATTCACTAGAGTTCCTCTGCACCTCTCTCTTCGACTTCTGCCAAAGATCGACCATTGACTTCTCCAGGATGCCTGCAAAACTGCAACAAAGTAGCAAGAAGACTACCAGCAGCATTGTAGCACCTAATCCTGCTGGCTTTCTCAACTGTTTTCTGGTGGTGCATTCTTTGGGGGCTGCCTGCCTTCATCCTGCACTGGAAGCCATGAAGAAATCTCCTGTGGGTCGACAGAATCTTCCCCCTGCTTCAGCAGGCACCAAACTTCAGCTTCACTGGCACTCTGTGACCCCTCTCATCCTGACGAGCGTGGCCCTTGGAACACAAGTGGTGGACCCAAGTGACCCAGACTGTCCAGTGGTCCAACTGGCAAATTTGGACAAGGTAAGTCCTTGCCTCCCCTCTCCAGACAGTAATCCTGTGCTCTCCGTGAACTGCAGCCACAAGGGCTTCTGTGCACATTTCCACAAAATCCTACATGCACAGCCAAGCCTAGGTCCTCAGCACTCTGTCCTGTGATGCTCAGCTCCCTGAGTTGATCTCCGGTGTCGTGGGACCCTGTTCTGCATTGTTGAGATGACTGCTGTGTTCAGACTTCTTGAACCCATGTTCAAGGACTTCTGCGGGTGCTTCCTGCTTGTGCATGGGCTCTCTACATTGCTTAGGGCCCCCTCTGTCTTCTCTCTGAAGTGGCGAAATCCTGGTCCTTCCTGGGCCCGGGCAGCATCCTTTTTCTCTAACCGCAACTCTTGCAGCTAGCAAGGCTTGTTTGCGGTATTTTGCCAAGAAAACAACTCTGCATCCTCCAGCACTCCGTGGGACATCTTCTGCACAAAGGAGAAGTTCCTAGCATCTTTCGTTGTTGCAGAATCTTCAGCTTCTTCCATCCAGAGGCATCCATTTTGCACCTTCATCCAGGGTTTAGTGGGCTCCTGCCCCCCGGGACACTTTTGCGACTCTTGGACTTGGTCCCCTTCCTTTGCAGGTCCTTAGGTCCAGGAATCCATCTTCAGCTTGCAGTCTGTTGTGGTCTTTGCAAAATACCTTATCACGACTTTAGTGTGTTTCTGGGGAAATAGCAGTGCTTTACTCCTACTTTCCAGGGTCTTGGGGTGGGGTATCTTGTACACCCTTAGTGTTTTCTTACACTCCCACCGACCCTCTACACACTACACTAGCCTAGGGGTCCATTCGTAGTTCGCATTCCACGTTATTAGTATATGGTTTGTGTTGCCCCTAGGCCTATTGCATCCTATTGTATTCTACAGTGTTTGCACTACTTTTCTAACTGTTTTACATAACTGATTTTGGTTTGTGTGTATATTTTGTGTAGGTTACTTACCTCCTAAGGGAGTATATCCTTTGAGATATTTTTGGCAGATTGTCACTAAAATAAAGTGCCTTTATTTTTAGTAACTCTGCGTAGTATTGTGTTTCTTATGATATAGTACCTATATGATATAAGTGGTATAGTAGGAGCTTTGCATGTCTCGTAGTTCAGCCTTGGCTGCTCTGCTATAGCTACCTCTATCAGCCTAAGCTACTAGATCACTACTAATCTACTAACAAGGGATAACTGGACCTGGCACAAGGTATAAGTACCATTGGTACCCACTATAAGCCAGGCCAGCCTTCTACAGAGATTTAGGGCCAGATGTATCATCGCGGCCCTTTGCGAGTCGGAAATAGCGATTTTTAAGAAATCGCTATTTCTGACTCGCAAAGTGCCATGTATCCCATTTGCGATTCGGTAATAGCGATTTCTTAAAAATCACAAATGCAATTACCGAATCGCAAATTGCGATACCGGCCCCATTCGCAGCTATGGGCCTGTTGGCCCATAGCTGCAAATTTTTTGCATTTTCAAAATTGCGATTTCTGAACCAGAAATCGCAATTTTGGAAATGCAAAAGCCCAGGGTGCTGGGGGCCTAAGGCCCCCTCTGCTGCACCCCAAAAATGTTTTGGGGGACATGTAAGGTGCACACATGCCAAAAGGGCATGAGTGCTTTACATGTTCAATTTAAAAATGCATTTTAAACGTGTTTTTAAATTTTGCACCAGGTTACCACCTGGTTTCTCTTCATGGTATTTGGCATGTGCAAAATGCCATTCTGCGAAAAATCGCAATTTGCGATGTGGATTTTGCGAATCGCAAATAACGACTCGCAAAACCAGGTTGCAACGCAAGAAATCACATTTTTTTCGATTTCTTATTTGTGGTCTGCGAATGCCTTTCATGCATCGCAGACCACTTTTTTGCACTCGCAAACGGCCGAATTTTGCGATTCCCACAGTTTGCGAGTGCAAAAAATGTTCATACATCTGGCCCTTAATGTGTAGATCTGCAATAGTCATTGTCTTCAGTTTATTAGTTAGTTTGTGCCATAGGATAATATGTTATGGCATGGCTAAGTCATATAGAGGTATGTGCTATCAGGAATGCCACATCTCCAAAAATTAGCACTAGGGAAGAGGCTGTATCGAAGCATAGCTATGGGGGGTACAATACTTCTGGTACAGAAATCAAAGGTGTAATGTCTAAACAGGCCATTGGAGGATAGTTGTTGAGTCTGTTCGCTGTATGCCCATTGGTTTCGGTGAGGTCAAGTCGGAGCTTCCACTCCCAACTGGATTTAATTTGCGCAGAAGGATGTGAAGGCATGGAAGTGACTAAATCATACAGTCTGGTTACTAGATTGTTGTGTGCTGGATTAATGAAATGTGTCATGGGAAGCTGAGATTTTGGTGGTTCCTCTGGGATTAAGCAATATAGTTGTCGTATAGCACTGCCTAGCGAATGTATGATGGAACCGTGAATGCTGGAACCATGCATGTCTTAACAACGCGGTCAGAACCATGACTATGTTGTTTCCACGCATCCCATTTCCACGCATGTCTTTACAATGAATTTTCATTGTAAAAGCATGCCTAGTAAAGGCATGTGTGGAAATGGCATGCAAATGGCATGCTTGGTTCTATAATACCCGCCTTGAGGCCTAAAACTAACCCACCCCTAATAACTAAACTACCCCGATCCTCCACCAGCCCTATAATCAAAACTACCCCGACCCCCCACCTGCCCCGAGCCCTAAAAACATAACTATCCCAAACCCTGCACACCCGCCCCTAAAAACAGAACTACCCCCACGCACCCTGAGCCCTAAAACCTTCCCCAATAAGTAAACTGCCCTGACTTCTCACCCACCTTAAGCCCTAAACACAAAACTATCCCCACCCGCCCCTAAAAACTAAACTACAGCAACTATCTCCACCCAAAGCACTAAAAAAGCTATCCCAACCCCCCTATCCTGCCCCTAAAATATAAACTACCCTGACCCCCATCCCTGCCCCTAAAATCTAAACTACCCTGACACCCCACACCTGCCCTGAGCCCTAAAACCTTCCCTCCTAAGTAAACTACCACGACCTCACCACCCACACTGGGCCTCCTCCACACTAAAATCTACCCACCAACCCTGCCCCAACCCCACTTACCTCACTGAGTCCTCTCCCAATCCTTCCTCCTCTTCTCTCTTCCCTCTGCCTGCTCTTCCTTAAACCTTCCCACCCCTAAAAAATTACCCAGCACCCCAAGCCCTTAATCCACCCCAACCCTAAAGCCTAAAAATAAATCGCAACCCTCCACCATAAACCCTAGCCCTAAAAAAAAAATACCCAAACCCCCTCCACACACCCCAAGCCCTTAATCCATCCCACCCCTAAAAACTACCCCAACCCTGCCCCAGGCGTGTAGGAGGCTGCCCTGGTTTGTAGTGGGTACTTATGGTACTTACACCGTATACGAGGTCCAGTTATCCCTTATTAGTGAAATGTAGGAGAGTCTCAAAGCCAGACTCTCTAGGGGTAGCTGTAGCTGAGCAGCTAAGGCTTATTTAGGAGACATGCAAAGCTCATGCAATACCACCGTAGTCACACAGTACTCACACACATGAAAGAAAATACTCAGTGTTTCAAAAATAAAGGTACTTTATTTTGGTGACGCAAATGCCAAAAATAACATAGAGACTATACTTCCTTAGGAGGTATGTAATACATAAATATATACACTAGTATGCAGAAATAGCTGTAAAAACAGGTAGAAAACTGTGCAAATAGTGAAAATCACAATAGTTAGAAATGGGCATGGGGAAACACAAACCATGAACTAAGAAAGTGGAATGCGAATGTTGGTTTCGCACCTAGTCAAGTGTAGTGTGTAGAGGGGCGCTGTGAGTATTAGAAAACACCTAAGGTAAGTAATAGAACCCACCCCAGAACCCAGGAAAGCAGGAGTAAATCACAGTAACTTTCCTAGAACACACAAGAACACGAGAAAGAAGATAATGCAAGAACCAGAAGAGGCTGCAAGACACCAAGAGTTGATTCCTGGACCTGAAGACCTGTGGAAGAAGAGGACCAAGTCCAAGAAGCACTGAAGAGTCCAGGTAGAACAGGAGCCCCTGCTAACCCGGATGAAGGTGCAAAAGAGGAACCTCCGGTGAGGAACAACAGCCAGTACTGCACCCAAGAAGACGGATGCAGGTTCCTGGTTGTTGCAGATGATGTCCCGCACCAGATGAAAGATTTCAGTCTGGTTTGCATCGCTTGATTCTGCCAACAAGCCTGGGCACACACAAAGCTCACGGTTAGCGGAAAATGGCTCTGCCTGGTACCAGGAAGGACCAGGTGGACTCTACCCAGGAGGGGGAGCAAGAGGGGCCTCTCAGCAACTCAGAAAGCCCACAGAAGATCAGGCACAGTGCACAGAAGTCCCACAACACAGGGACAAAGAAGGTGCAAAAGGAGGCCCATGCAGCACTACAACTACAACAGAGTATCCCATGCCGCTGGAAAACTACTTAGGAAGCTGTGCATCGCAGGATAGAGTGCTGGGTGTCGGAGCTGCACAGTGCATGAAGACCTTTGTGGACGGATGCCAACAAGCCCTGGCAACTGCAAAATACGCAGTGCAACCGGGTACTGTCTTGCATGGGGAGGCAAGCGCTTACCTCCACCAAAGTTGGACAGAAGAGCGTCAGGGCCACTTCAGTCTACCACCTGTTAGGCAAGATCCAACCAGCTCATCAACAGAGGGGACCCACGCTGCCGGTTATCATTGCAGAGAGGTGCCTGTTGAAGCAGGGGAGTGACTCCTTTACTCCAAGGGAAATTCCTTTGTTCTACTTATGCAGGCTGAAGACAGGCTGTCCTCTGACGATGTACGACCGGTAAACAGTTGCATTTGCTGGCAGGAGCTGAAGATACAATGTTGCAGAAGTCGTCATTGCTTCTTTGTTGCAGTCTGTAGAGTTCCTGGAGGGTCCAGATGCAGTTTCTTTGGTGAGAACGTGAAGTAGAGGATTCCTGCTGGAGTCTTGCAATCCGAACCACTCAAGAGAAAGACCCTAAATAGCCCTGAAAAAGGGATTGGCCAGCTAAACAGGTAAGCACTGATCGGGGAGAGCTCTGACGTCACCTGCTGGCACTGGCCACTCAGATGCTCCCAGAGTTCCCTGACAACTGGGAATCCAAGATGGCAAACCCAGAGACCCTCTGGAGGAGCTCTGAGCACCACCCTTGGGGTGGTGATGGACAGGGGAGTGGTCACTCTCCTTTCCTTTGTCCAGTTTTCTCCAGAGCTGGGACTGGGGGTCCCTGAATCGGTGTAGACTGGATTATGCAAGGAGGGCACCAAATGTACCCTTCAAAGCATTTCCAGTAGCTTGGGGAGGCTACCCCTCCCAAGCCTGTAACACCTATTTCCAAAGGGAAAGGGTGTAACACCCCTCTCTCAAAGGAAATCCTTTGTTCTGCCTTCCTGAGCTTGAGCTGCTCAAGCAACAGAAGGGCAGAAACCTGTCTGAGAGCTGGTAGAAGCTGGGGCTGACTGGAAACCCTCAGAAGGCTGTAATGGCAATACTGGGGGTCCTCTAAGGAGCCCACAGAGTGCATGGAATCATACAACCAATGCTTGCAAAAGCCTTGGTGTATGATTCCAACATGTTTGATACAAAACATGCCTATGTTCAGAGTTACCATTATGTAGCTGGACATGGGTAGTGACCGATGCCCAGTACACGTGTAAAATGGCTTCCCCGAACTCACAAAGTCTGGGACAACGGTCCTGGAGGTCGTTGGGGCACCTCTGCTAGTGCAGGGGTGCCCTCACACAGAGGTGCTCTGCACCCTGCACTCAAGGCTGGAGGGCCTGCTATATGGGTGCATGCACCTTTAAACGCAGGCTGCAATGATAGTCCTGCTGAAGCCTTTGCATGGGCTCCCTGTGGGTGGCAAAAGAAATGCTGCAGCCCACAGGGATCCCCTGGAACCCCAATGCCCTGAGTATCTAGGTACCATATACTAGGGACTTATAAGGGAGCACCAGTATGCCAATTTTTGGTGAAATACTGGGTTACAAGTATGCAACAACACAATTTAGAGGAGAGAGAGCATATTCACTGGGTCCTGGTTAGCAGGATCCCAGTGAACACAGTCAACCACACTGACATCAGGCAGAAAATGGGGTTAACGGTTTCAAAAAGAGGGTACTTTCCTAAAAGCCCCAATTACCTCACTGCATCCTCTCCCGATCCACTCTGGCTTTTTCTGTGCCTTAACCACGCATATGCATAGTTCAGCACATGCGTGGTTAAGGCACAGATAAAGGCAATCATTGTTCCGGCTAGCATGGTTACGCTTGCATGGGAAATGTCTGCGTTGTTCACAATTCGTTGTTTAGAACGTTTCCTATTATGTTGAATTTTATACAATCCAAACTACAACGCATAATTGTAGCATCAAAGCAGTAACTTTATTGTGCTGTTTAAATATCCTCTCATGTATGAGGCGGTTGTAAATTTGTATGTATACTATTTTGTGATTTTGTTGGTTCTGTGTTATTTGTTTATTTTTGCATATTTCTGGTATGTTATTTATGTTTTCATATATGTATGTTTCATTTAGGTTAGGGGGTTGTATTATATTTTTTGGTTGATTCTATGTTGATTATATTATGTGCGAACTGAATGTTTAATTAGCTATAATAAATATCTAAATTGAAATATATTGTATGTTGTATATTTGAATTTAAGATTTCCATTCCTATGTTTGCTATGTTAATGGAGAGTAAACTACGTTATACTTATAGAACGTTTCCTCTGCCTAGCCTATAGTATATCAGTATATGCAGGTGGCTGCTGGTACTACAGTGCAGATAATCAGTGTATGATAGAAAGCTGCTATTTAAGTATAGGTCTCCCATAGTGTGGAGTGCTAGATCACCCAGCTGCTTCTGCACTCCTGTTGACACCACAAGGGGAAGCAGAGGATTATTATGTAGTGGAATATTTAGGGAATACCATTCTATAACATGAGCATGGTTCATGAATCCTGTCCTTGACCAGCGTGTGAATTAGGCATGTGTATTTTGTCCCACGGTCAAGGGAACTTTCATAGTATTGCTTGGTGCAGTGATATGGGATGTACCAACCCTGCCTCCACATTCAGGGAGGGAGTGTGTCTCTTGTGTGTCCAGTGGTGTGCATACTGCCACTAAGAAACATAGTTCAAAACTGGGGGTAGCAAAGCCGCCTATCGTATGTGGCAGTTGCCTTTTTTAAGAACGCAATTTTAGGTTGTTGGCCAGCTCATGCCTGTCTCAGCATGGGCATTTTGAGTTGGTTAAAGTACGTTCTGCTGAGCAGGATTGGTAGATTTTGAGGTAGAGTAGCTTAGGGAGAATCACCATTTTCATAAGGGCCACCCCTGCCACTACCGATAACACCAGTTTGACCACCAGTCCATGAGGTAAGCTGTGTAGTCTACACATACTTCGTAATTCACTCCGGTGAGGACTGCAATCAATGTGGTAGTGTATCCCTAGAGATAGAAACAGATCTGTTTGCTATGTGAGTGGATAGGGTAGATTAGGCTGTTGAGTATGCGGTGAAAGGGGCATCAGAATTTCATCAAATGTATTTATAGGCCATAGCAAAAGCTATTCATCTAGCACAGGACGTACGTGTAGTGATGGATGTAGGATAATATTTAATATATGATTTGCATACATAGACCGTATTATTTATTGTTTTCCAAGTGTTATGCCATGGTGGTGGTGAAACTCATTGAGGATAGCGGCTAATGGTTCCAGAGTTAAGGCAAAAATAAAGGGAGAAAGTGGGCATCCCTGCCTGGTCCCCCTCCCAATAGGGAACAGTAGAAGTTGACCCTAACCCTAGCCATGGGTATAAAGTAAAGTAGTGTGAGCCATTTAAAAGATTCCTTCCCCGCTCCCATACTCTTCATCACAGCCAACATAATTCTATTCAATCAAATCAAATGCTTTAACAGCGTCTAGGAAGGCTGCAGCCACCAGCAGGTCCACATCTGTTTAGTGAGCTATCGAGCACAGGGAGCTCAGATTATCAGCAGTAGATCTGAAAAGGAGTAAATTTGGATTGGTCTGAAAGGATCATATTAGGCAACAGTGAGAGCAGATGGTTAGAGAGAATTTTTACCAATATTTTATTATCTACCTTTATGTGGGAGAGCGGTCAATGTGATTCACAGCAGTGAAGAGATTTGCCAGGTTGAAGTAGTGTAATGATCACTGCTTCCTGCAAGGAGGGTCAGAGAGAGCTCAGATCGAATGCTTCATTGTACACTTCAAGCAGCACAGGTGCCAACACTTCAACATATGTTTTATAGAATTGAAAAATGGGGAGTCTGTCCCCACCAAGGGCCAAAGATGTTTTTCATGGACTGGACTGCTCTTTTAATGTCCTGGAGAGTGACTGGTTGACAGTGAGGTTTGCGTTGGTGCGGCTCCAACCAGACTAAGGTAACCCTGTTTAAACAATCTATTGTGTCTTGTGTAGACATTATAGTCTCTGCTGTGTAAAGCTCTGAGTACTGTTTGGTGTATGCATCAAGTATGTGCGGCGTGGTGTATCCTCATGCGAGTCTACCCTAATAATCTCAGAAGCGACCCATGGAGGATATATAATACCAGCTAATGTTTTAACTGGCAGCTGTCCCTCCCCATATCAGCAGGCCACAGTGTATTTATTTAGAAATGTCACCTCTCTCTCTGTTTCTCTGCGGAACTCCACTCTTTTTATGTTGAGTTCAGTTATTCTTTGAAGGGCCAATCTAACATCTCCATTCTATAGTAGCTGTTGTATTTCTCCTTCTAGTTTGTCAATACTAGTTTAAACTGATTTATGTATATGTGAGCTTTAAACATACATTCTCATCTGATCATTGTCATAAAAGTATCCCATATAGATGCCACAGTTGCCACTGTATTCTTATTAGGTTCAAAATATGAAAGGATAGCAGTGCAGATATCAATGATTAATGCTGGATCCAGCAGGGCCTGTGGTTGGAACCGACATATGACGCAGGGAGTGGTGGGGACAGTCAGCAACAGGACAGCCAAATAATGATCTAACAGTGTCCTGGGCATGTATATTACAGATGACAACCAATCTGCTGCATCCTTAGAACCCAGCCAATACTTACGCCTGGAGTGAGTCCCGAGGACCACAGAGTACAAGGAGAATCTACTGTATAGTGTCTGAGTTGAGTACCCTATACAATTCTATGAGTTGAAAGTGGGAAAGTACTGGGCCAAGTCTCTCATGCTGACGTGACTACCTCGCGCACCTCCTTTATTAACTAGGTGGGTTGTAGCGTGAGATTCAAATCTACTCCAGAGTAGTGTGCATGGTGAAATTGTAGTAAAATCCTGTTCGACCTCCAGAAAGAAATCAGGATGTACCAGTCCTGGTCATCTGTCTTGTGAGGGAGTGATCAAAATGACACTTTGTTTATCAGGAAAGCTACCCCTCTAGAATAGGTTGAAAAAAACATATGCTTTCAATTAGTTATAGTCATGGTTAACCTCAGAACTGTGACGTCGGCCAGAGGTATCCTTAAGGAGTGTCTAGTCCCAAGCTGGAAGTATGTTAATTGGCCACAGCTTGGCGATGTGGGGCCTGGGTGCAACCAGTAAGCAGGGGCGTAACGCCAACCACCTCACAATGGGACCCAGTTAACTACAGGACTGCCAGCGCTCACTTTAGGCTATGGATATTAATAATTCTATTCCAACAATAATGTTGGAAAAGGAGTTCTCGTTCTCTGCTCCAGGCACAATTTGCTGACTCGAAAGCTGCTTGTCAAGTTTTTTAGCTGCATCGGGAGTGTCCAGGATACGTGGATTTCCAGAGACAGTGACACACAGTCAAGCTAGATAGATCATGGTATATGGTGGTATATGGTAACCTATCTCACACAGTCGTTTTTTTTGCAGGAAGAAATTTCCTAATAGCCTCCTGGACGGGTTGGATGAAATTCAGGTAGGAAATGTCTGCGCCTTCACAGCTTATGTTGCATTTTTCTCAGGCTGGCTGCAGCATACTATCTCTGTACCGATAGTCAAGCAACTTTATGATTATTGGACTTGGTTACGCCCTCAGAACTGGTTTGACAGTGAGGGAACAATATACCCTCTTGACAACAGACATCTGAGACAGGTTTACACAGTCAATGTTGCAGTTAGGAGTGTTTCAATTTTTTTTTTCTGTTCTGGACATAGACATGGTTTTAGGAATGCCAATGATGAAGACGTTAGAGTACAATCAGGCTTCCGAGTCATCTATATTAGCTTTAAGTGTGTCAATCTCTTGTTGGAGATCTTTGCGGATCTTAGTTACTAGTCAGGCTTCGTCCTCACATCAGAGATTCATCTGTTGGCCTGGTCAATTCTAGAAGTTTGTTGAGCTTGCCTCTCTTTCATATTATCTAGCCTTTGCAAAAGTAAGTATATCTGTGTGGTAATGGGGGGTAAATATCCCTTCATTTCAATCAGAAGGGATCTGACATCAGTAGGATCCTCCAATGATGCATCCTGGGCAGTGCCCGCAGAGTCCTCTGCTTCATGGTGTTTCTCCAGTGAAAAGTTAGTTTGGATTGCCTACCATCTGACTTGCTCATTACGAACAGTGCTCCGGAGCAGTATCATCACACCAGAAACTTGGCAGTAGACCAGGGGAGGGGAGGCACTCCGAAAGTGGTATTTCAAAAGTTGGCCAAGCCTCACAGCAGTACAGGCTAACTGAGGTCAGCACAGTCCTCCCACTCTGATGTGATAACCCAACATCACACAAGTGTCAGGGTGCTTGATACGGTGGGGAGGGTGGGCTCAGCTGCAACAGGCACAGGCTCCTCAGCATGCAGGATAATTTGGAACCAGCAGGCTCCCAATCAATGTCATCAGCACGGACCTGCACGCATTGAGGTAGTACCCCAGCCCCAGGTGAAGTCCAGTAGAGGAGGCACATGATGAGTAGAAGCAGTGCAAATACCAAATAGTTACCATGCAGGCTCCAATGTCAGTGGCAGTCTCGGCTGGGGTGCCAATGCAGCCCACACGCGGATGAACCACCCCATAAACTCTCCGTGGTGGTCACCTGAGATTGGGAGCAACAAGCAGGCAGTGTTCAGACCCTGGATCAGCCAAGTCCTCTCATTCTCACAGGTTCAGTGCAGGGTATGAATGGTGATCTCTGTAGGAGGCTGGCCTGGTTTGTAGTGGGTACCAAGGGGTACTTACACCTTGCCCCAGTGTAGGAGGCTGGACTGGCTTGTAGTGAGTACCAAGGGGTACTTGCACCTTGCACCAGGCCCAGTTATCCCTTATTAGTGTATAGGGTGTCTAGCAGCTTAGGCTGATAGATAATGGTAGCTTAGCAAAGCAGCTCAGGCTGAACTAGGAGACGTGTGAAGCTACTACAGTACCACTTAGTGTCATATGCACAATATCATAAGAAAACACAATACACAGTTATACTAAAAATAAAGGTACTTTATTTTTATGACAATATGCCAAAGTATCTTAGAGTGTACCCTCAGTGAGAGGATAGGAAATATACACAAGATATATATACACAATAGCAAAAATATGCAGTATAGTCTTAGAAAACAGTGCAAACAATGTATAGTTACAATAGGATGCAATGGGGAAACATAGGGATAGGGGCAACACAAACCATATACTCCAGAAGTGGAATGCGAACCACGAATGGACCCCAAACCTATGTGACCTTGTAGAGGGTCGCTGGGACTATTGGAAAATAGTGAGAGTTAGCAAAATAACCCTCCCAAGACCCTGAAAAGTGAGTGCAAAGTGCACTAAAGTTCCCCTAAGGACAAAATAGTCGTGTTAGAGGGAGAATGCAAGGAAAACACAAATCAGCAATGCAACAACGATGGATTCCTGACTGAGGGTACCTGTGGAACAAGGGGACCAAGTCCAAAAGTCACAAGCAGCTCGGAGATGGGCAGATGCCCAAGAAATGCCAGCGGTTGGTGCAAAGAAGCTCTTACTAGGCTGAAGAACTGTGAATACTGCAGGAACGACAAGGGCTAGAGACTTCCCCTTTGGAGGATGGATCCCCCACGCCTTGGAGAGTCGTGCAGAAGTGTTTTCCCGCCGGATGGACGCCAACAAGCCTTGCTACACGCAAATCGTGCGTTTGGCGTTTTTGGACGCTGCTGGGGCCCAGGAGGGACCAGGAGGTCGCAAATTGGACCTGCAGAGAGAGGGGACGTCGAGCAAGACAAAGAGCCCTCACTGAAGCAGGTAGCACCCGGAGAAGTGCCAGAAACAGGCACTACGAGGATGCGTGAAACGGTGCTCGCCGAAGTTGCACAAAGGAGTCCCACGTCGCCAGAGACCAACTTAGAAAGTCGTGCAATGCAGGTTAGAGTGCCGTGGACCCAGGCTTGGCTGTGCACACAGGATTTCCGCCGGAAGTGCACAGGGGCCGGAGAAGCTTGCAAAGTCGCGGTTCCCAGCAATGCAGCCCAGCGAGGTGAGGCAAGGACTTACCTCCACCAAACTCCACCAAACTCACTGGACTGTGGGGGTCACTTGGACGGTGTCGCTGGATTCGAGGGACCTCGCTCGTCGTGCTGAGAGGAGACCCAAGGGACCGGTAATGCAGCTTTTTGGTGCCTGCGGTTGCAGGGGGAAGATTCCGTCGACCCACGGGAGATTTCTTCGGAGCTTCTGGTGCAGAGAGGAGGCAGACTACCCCCACAGCATGCACAAGCAGGAAAACAGTCGAGAAGGCGGCAGGATCAGCGTTACAGAGTTGCAGTAGTCGTCTTTGCTACTATGTTGCAGGTTTGCAGGCTTCCAGCGCGGTCAGCGGTCGATTCCTTATCAGAAGGTGAAGAGGGAGATGCAGAGGAACTCGGCTGAGCTCATGCATTCGTTATCTAAAGTTTCCCCAGAGACAGAGACCCTAAATAGCCAGAAAAGAGGGTTTGGCTACCTAGGAGAGAGGAAAGGCTACTAACACCTGAAGGAGCCTATCACAAGGAGTCTCTGACGTCACCTGGTGGCACTGGCCACTCAGAGCAGTCCAGTGTGCCAGCAGCACCTCTGTTTCCAAGATGGCAGAGGTCTGGAGCACACTGGAGGAGCTCTGGACACCTCCCAGGGGAGGTGCAGGTCAGGGGAGTGGTCACTCCCCTTTCCTTTGTCCAGTTTCGCGCCAGAGCAGGGGCTAAGGGGTCCCTGAACCGGTGTAGACTGGCTTATGCAGAATTGGGCACATCTGTGCCCAACAAAGCATTTCCAGAGGCTGGGGGAGGCTACTCCTCCCCTGCCTTCACACCATTTTCCAAAGGGAGAGGGTGTCACACCCTCTCTCAGAGGAAGTTCTTTGTTCTGCCATCCTGGGCCAGGCCTGGCTGGACCCCAGGAGGGCAGCTGCCTGTCTGAGGGGTTGGCAGCAGCAGCAGCTGCAGAGAAATCCCAGGAAGGGCAGTCTGGCAGTACCAGGGTCTGTGCTACAGACCACTGGGATCATGGAATTGTACCAACAATGCCAGGATGGCATAGAGGGGGTAATTCCATGATCATAGACATGTTACATGGCCATATTCGGAGTTACCATGGTGAAGCCACATATAGGTAGTGACATATATGTAGTGCACGCGTGTAATGGTGTCCCCGCACTCACAAAGTTCAGGGAATTGGCTCTGAACAATGTGGGGGCACCTTGGCTAGTGCCAGGGTGCCCTCACACTAAGTAACTTTGCACCTAACCTTTACCAGGTAAAGGTTAGACATATAGGTGACTTATAAGTTACTTAAGTGCAGTGTAAAATGGCTGTGAAATAACGTGGACGTTATTTCACTCAGGCTGCAGTGGCAGGCCTGTGTAAGAATTGTCAGAGCTCCCTATGGGTGGCAAAAGAAATGCTGCAGCCCATAGGGATCTCCTGGAACCCCAATACCCTGGGTACCTCAGTACCATATACTAGGGAATTATAAGGGTGTTCCAGTAAGCCAATGTAAATTGGTAAAATTGGTCACTAGCCTGTTAGTGACAATTTAAAAGTAATGAGAGAGCATAACCACTGAGGTTCTGGTTAGCAGAGCCTCAGTGAGACAGTTAGGCACCACACAGGGAACATATACATGCACACCTATGAGCACTGGGGCCCTGTGTGACAGGGTCCCAGTGACACATACATATAGGCCACAAACTTATGAGCACTGGGGTCCTGACCAGCAGGATCCCAGTGACACATAACAAACATACTGAAAACATAGTGTTTTCACTATGAGCACTGAGGCCTGGCTATCAGGATCCCAGTGAGACAGTGAAAACAGTGACAAACACTCTGACATACACTCACAAACAGGCCAAAAGTGGGGGTAACAAGGCTAGAAAGAGGCTACCTTCTCACACAACCCCCCCCCAAACGAAGGACAATAAGGCTAACCTTGGCCAGTTGAGACTTTATTGTCTAAGTGGTGATAAGTAGAGAGTAGCTCTGCAATAGACTGGTTACTCCCTTTATCATCCACTATATGGTTACTTCCCTGTGGGGATGTAAACCACCCTGTTTGAAGTTTTTTAGCTAACCAACAATGTGAAGATGTATTTTCAGAGTTTCTATCAGTAAGTTTTAGTTTAGAGCAGTGGGAATTATCCACTGAACCTATTTGTAATGATGGAAATGCCAGACAGGGATGCTGTCTCAGTAAAGCCATAGCTGGGCAAAAACTTTGTCCATTTGGCTGGAAGAGAGAACAGGGATGCTGTTTCTCTTGAGTTGGAGCAGGGCAGGGATGCTGTCCTATGAGCTCCACACTAGGGCAGGGATGCTGTCCTAAGTGTTGTGAGGCAGTACAGGGTTTCTGCACTAAAGTTTCTCTGGGAGGGTTGGAGGGATGCTCCATGTTAACTAAAATGGTGCTCTTTTTGTCACCAATGTTAGTTATCCCACAGAGAGGTACTTCTACCTCAGGGAGTCCAGCTATGCCAGCTGATGATTCCCTTGGAACAGGTGCCACCCCAGGAGAGGTTTCTCCCACCACAGGAATGGTATCCTGAATGGTAGGGTGGTTAGGGGATACTGTGATACCCTTTTTACCTGTTGATGGAGAGGGATCCTGAGTTTTCAGGCCTTCTCTCCTTTGCTTTTTCATTTCACTTGAAATGAGAGGGAACAATTCCTCAGGGATGCCCAGCATGGCTGCATGGGCATAAAACTCTACATCAGCCCAACCTGAGGCCTCTAGGTCATTACCTAAGAGACAGTCTACAGGTAAGCTAGGTGATACCACCACCTGCTTAGGGCCAGTAACTCCACCCCAACTAAACTGAATTATAGCTAAGGGAAGAAACTTAGTGGAGTTATGGACATCAATAATCTTATACTGTTGTCCAATGATGTGTTGTTCAGGAGGCACTAGGTTTTCAGTCACCAAAGTGAAACTGGCACCTGTGTCCCTGTAGGCCAAGGCCTCAACACCATTTATTGAAACTGTCTGCCTGTACTTATCCATTGTAAGGGGACAAGCAGCCACTGTGGCAAGGCCAATGCCACTAGGTGTGACAGAAACTGTCTTGGGACTGATTACATCAGTTTCCACTATGGACCCATAAGTGAACCCAACTACACCCTTTGCTTGACTGTTGCCAGCAGTCCCACCACTAGTACCACTACTGCTAGGGGCACTAGAGCTTGATGTATTAGTGGTGGTAGGCTCAGGGGGTTTACCTGGACAGGACTTATCCCCTGGCCTATGGCCTCTGTTTTTACACACAAAGCACCAAGGCTTTTTAATGTGTGCAGGTTGGGAAGAAGAGGAAGAATTTGTTTTATCCCCACCCTCTGAAGAGTGTTTAAGATTTGAAGTGGGATCTTTGGTTTTACCCTTATCCCCATGCTTATCTTGAGATTTTTCACCATCTTTCTTCTTATTGCCATCTTTGTCACCCCCTGTATGAACTTTTCTGTTCACCCTTGTTCTGACCCATTTGTCTGCCTTCTTTCCCAATTCTTGGGGAGAGGTCAGATCAGAGTCTACCAGGTACTGGTGCAACAAATCAGACACACAATTATTAAGTATATGCTCTCTCAGGATTGTGTTATACAGGCTTTCATAATCAGTAACTTTACTGCCATGTAACCACCCCTCCAAGGCCTTCACTGCCTGGTCAATGAAATCAACCCAGTCTTGTGAAGACTCCTTTTTGGTCTCTCTGAACTTTATCCTGTACTGTTCAGTGGTTAAGCCATAACCATCCAGGAGTGCATTCTTAAGAACTTGGAAATTATTAGCATCATTTTCTTTTACAGTAAGGAGCCTATCCCTACCTTTTCCACTAAATGATAGCCATAGGATAGCAGCCCACTGCTTTTGAGGGACATCCTGTACAGCACAGGCCCTCTCAAGTGCAGCAAACCACTTGTTAATGTCATCCCCCTCCTTATAAGGGGGAACTATCTTGTGCAGATTCCTGGAATCATGCTCTTTTGCAGGATGACTATGGGGAATACTGCTGCTGCCACCATGGGTATCTAAACCCAACTTCTGTCTTTCCCTCTCTATTTCTAAAGACTGTCTATCCAAATCCAGCTGTTGCTTCTTGAGCTTCAGTCTGGTTTGCTCCACTCTCAATCTATTGAGCTCCCTTTCTAACAATCTGTCATCAGGGTGGGTGGGAGGGACATTTCTAGATACAGAGGTATGATGGGAATGAACAGAAGGAGACCTGTCCCTTACCAAGGGCACCCTAACAGCTTGGCTACCAGCATAATGTGAGAGCACATCATCAGTATGATGTGATTCAACCTCTGTACCAACTATGCTAGACTGTCTAGTAATGGGCAGGCTGAGAAGTTTCTTTCCTGAACCTTTTCCTGGGGGAGTCCCTGGATCAGATTGAGAACCATTAGCTACTTTTTCTACAGATTGGGCACTTATGGCCTTATCCTGTACTCTAAGCATATTAATTAACAGTTCTAAGGAAGGATTCTTCCCTACACTCAAACCTCTCTCTATGCAGAGACTCCTTGCTCCTTTCCAGCTAAGGTGATCATATGCAAGTTTGGACAGTTCAACATTTTTTCCTGTGCCAGACATTTTTTTGAGAGAGTTAAAGTGATAGACAAAGAGAAAAAAAGTTTTCAGAACTTTTTGGAAAGACAGAAAAAACTTTTTAAACTTTTAAGAACTTTTTGAAAGTTTAGAAGTACTTTTCAGCACTTAGAAAAGAGTGAAAAGAGGAAATGCAAAACTTTTTGGCTATGTGTATATACACTGACCTTGTTTTGTATATTTTTCTCTTATGAAAAGTACAATGACAAGAGTGGTAAGTAGTCTCAAAGCACTTATCCCACCGCTGCACAACCAATGTAGGAGGCTGGACTGGCTTGTAGTGAGTACCAAGGGGTACTTGCACCTTGCACCAGGCCCAGTTATCCCTTATTAGTGTATAGGGTGTCTAGCAGCTTAGGCTGATAGATAATGGTAGCTTAGCAAAGCAGCTCAGGCTGAACTAGGAGACGTGTGAAGCTACTACAGTACCACTTAGTGTCATATGCACAATATCATAAGAAAACACAATACACAGTTATACTAAAAATAAAGGTACTTTATTTTTATGACAATATGCCAAAGTATCTTAGAGTGTACCCTCAGTGAGAGGATAGGAAATATACACAAGATATATATACACAATAGCAAAAATATGCAGTATAGTCTTAGAAAACAGTGCAAACAATGTATAGTTACAATAGGATGCAATGGGGAAACATAGGGATAGGGGCAACACAAACCATATACTCCAGAAGTGGAATGCGAACCACGAATGGACCCCAAACCTATGTGACCTTGTAGAGGGTCGCTGGGACTATTGGAAAATAGTGAGAGTTAGCAAAATAACCCTCCCCAAGACCCTGAAAAGTGAGTGCAAAGTGCACTAAAGTTCCCCTAAGGACAAAATAGTCGTGTTAGAGGGAGAATGCAAGGAAAACACAAATCAGCAATGCAACAACGATGGATTCCTGACTGAGGGTACCTGTGGAACAAGGGGACCAAGTCCAAAAGTCACAAGCAGCTCGGAGATGGGCAGATGCCCAAGAAATGCCAGCGGTTGGTGCAAAGAAGCTCTTACTAGGCTGAAGAACTGTGAATACTGCAGGAACGACAAGGGCTAGAGACTTCCCCTTTGGAGGATGGATCCCCCACGCCTTGGAGAGTCGTGCAGAAGTGTTTTCCCGCCGGATGGACGCCAACAAGCCTTGCTACACGCAAATCGTGCGTTTGGCGTTTTTGGACGCTGCTGGGGCCCAGGAGGGACCAGGAGGTCGCAAATTGGACCTGCAGAGAGAGGGGACGTCGAGCAAGACAAAGAGCCCTCACTGAAGCAGGTAGCACCCGGAGAAGTGCCAGAAACAGGCACTACGAGGATGCGTGAAACGGTGCTCGCCGAAGTTGCACAAAGGAGTCCCACGTCGCCGGAGACCAACTTAGAAAGTCGTGCAATGCAGGTTAGAGTGCCGTGGACCCAGGCTTGGCTGTGCACACAGGATTTCCGCCGGAAGTGCACAGGGGCCGGAGAAGCTTGCAAAGTCGCGGTTCCCAGCAATGCAGCCCAGCGAGGTGAGGCAAGGACTTACCTCCACCAAACTCGGGCTGAAGAGTCACTGGACTGTGGGGGTCACTTGGACGGTGTCGCTGGATTCGAGGGACCTCGCTCGTCGTGCTGAGAGGAGACCCAAGGGACCGGTAATGCAGCTTTTTGGTGCCTGCGGTTGCAGGGGGAAGATTCCGTCGACCCACGGGAGATTTCTTCGGAGCTTCTGGTGCAGAGAGGAGGCAGACTACCCCCACAGCATGCACAAGCAGGAAAACAGTTGAGAAGGCGGCAGGATCAGCGTTACAGAGTTGCAGTAGTCGTCTTTGCTACTATGTTGCAGGTTTGCAGGCTTCCAGCGCGGTCAGCGGTCGATTCCTTATCAGAAGGTGAAGAGGGAGATGCAGAGGAACTCGGCTGAGCTCATGCATTCGTTATCTAAAGTTTCCCCAGAGACAGAGACCCTAAATAGCCAGAAAAGAGGGTTTGGCTACCTAGGAGAGAGGAAAGGCTACTAACACCTGAAGGAGCCTATCACAAGGAGTCTCTGACGTCACCTGGTGGCACTGGCCACTCAGAGCAGTCCAGTGTGCCAGCAGCACCTCTGTTTCCAAGATGGCAGAGGTCTGGAGCACACTGGAGGAGCTCTGGACACCTCCCAGGGGAGGTGCAGGTCAGGGGAGTGGTCACTCCCCTTTCCTTTGTCCAGTTTCGCGCCAGAGCAGGGGCTAAGGGGTCCCTGAACCGGTGTAGACTGGCTTATGCAGAATTGGGCACATCTGTGCCCAACAAAGCATTTCCAGAGGCTGGGGGAGGTTACTCCTCCCCTGCCTTCACACCATTTTCCAAAGGGAGAGGGTGTCACACCCTCTCTCAGAGGAAGTTCTTTGTTCTGCCATCCTGGGCCAGGCCTGGCTGGACCCCAGGAGGGCAGCTGCCTGTCTGAGGGGTTGGCAGCAGCAGCAGCTGCAGAGAAATCCCAGGAAGGGCAGTCTGGCAGTACCAGGGTCTGTGCTACAGACCACTGGGATCATGGAATTGTACCAACAATGCCAGGATGGCATAGAGGGGGCAATTCCATGATCATAGACATGTTACATGGCCATATTCGGAGTTACCATGGTGAAGCCACATATAGGTAGTGACATATATGTAGTGCACGCGTGTAATGGTGTCCCCGCACTCACAAAGTTCAGGGAATTGGCTCTGAACAATGTGGGGGCACCTTGGCTAGTGCCAGGGTGCCCTCACACTAAGTAACTTTGCACCTAACCTTTACCAGGTAAAGGTTAGACATATAGGTGACTTATAAGTTACTTAAGTGCAGTGTAAAATGGCTGTGAAATAACGTGGACGTTATTTCACTCAGGCTGCAGTGGCAGGCCTGTGTAAGAATTGTCAGAGCTCCCTATGGGTGGCAAAAGAAATGCTGCAGCCCATAGGGATCTCCTAGAACCCCAATACCCTGGGTACCTCAGTACCATATACTAGGGAATTATAAGGGTGTTCCAGTAAGCCAATGTAAATTGGTAAAATTGGTCACTAGCCTGTTAGTGACAATTTAAAAGTAATGAGAGAGCATAACCACTGAGGTTCTGGTTAGCAGAGCCTCAGTGAGACAGTTAGGCACCACACAGGGAACATATACATGCACACCTATGAGCACTGGGGCCCTGTGTGACAGGGTCCCAGTGACACATACATTTAGGCCACAAACTTATGAGCACTGGGGTCCTGACCAGCAGGATCCCAGTGACACATAACAAACATACTGAAAACATAGTGTTTTCACTATGAGCACTGAGGCCTGGCTATCAGGATCCCAGTGAGACAGTGAAAACAGTGACAAACACTCTGACATACACTCACAAACAGGCCAAAAGTGGGGGTAACAAGGCTAGAAAGAGGCTACCTTCTCACACAACCCCCCCCAAACGAAGGACAATAAGGCTAACCTTGGCCAGTTGAGACTTTATTGTCTAAGTGGTGATAAGTAGAGAGTAGCTCTGCAATAGACTGGTTACTCCCTTTATCATCCACTATATGGTTACTTCCCTGTGGGGATGTAAACCACCCTGTTTGAAGTTTTTTAGCTAACCAACAATGTGAAGATGTATTTTCAGAGTTTCTATCAGTAAGTTTTAGTTTAGAGCAGTGGGAATTATCCACTGAACCTATTTGTAATGATGGAAATGCCAGACAGGGATGCTGTCTCAGTAAAGCCATAGCTGGGCAAAAACTTTGTCCATTTGGCTGGAAGAGAGAACAGGGATGCTGTTTCTCTTGAGTTGGAGCAGGGCAGGGATGCTGTCCTATGAGCTCCACACTAGGGCAGGGATGCTGTCCTAAGTGTTGTGAGGCAGTACAGGGTTTCTGCACTAAAGTTTCTCTGGGAGGGTTGGAGGGATGCTCCATGTTAACTAAAATGGTGCTCTTTTTGTCACCAATGTTAGTTATCCCACAGAGAGGTACTTCTACCTCAGGGAGTCCAGCTATGCCAGCTGATGATTCCCTTGGAACAGGTGCCACCCCAGGAGAGGTTTCTCCCACCACAGGAATGGTATCCTGAATGGTAGGGTGGTTAGGGGATACTGTGATACCCTTTTTACCTGTTGATGGAGAGGGATCCTGAGTTTTCAGGCCTTCTCTCCTTTGCTTTTTCATTTCACTTGAAATGAGAGGGAACAATTCCTCAGGGATGCCCAGCATGGCTGCATGGGCATAAAACTCTACATCAGCCCAACCTGAGGCCTCTAGGTCATTACCTAAGAGACAGTCTACAGGTAAGCTAGGTGATACCACCACCTGCTTAGGGCCAGTAACTCCACCCCAACTAAACTGAATTATAGCTAAGGGAAGAAACTTAGTGGAGTTATGGACATCAATAATCTTATACTGTTGTCCAATGATGTGTTGTTCAGGAGGCACTAGGTTTTCAGTCACCAAAGTGAAACTGGCACCTGTGTCCCTGTAGGCCAAGGCCTCAACACCATTTATTGAAACTGTCTGCCTGTACTTATCCATTGTAAGGGGACAAGCAGCCACTGTGGCAAGGCCAATGCCACTAGGTGTGACAGAAACTGTCTTGGGACTGATTACATCAGTTTCCACTATGGACCCATAAGTGAACCCAACTACACCCTTTGCTTGACTGTTGCCAGCAGTCCCACCACTAGTACCACTACTGCTAGGGGCACTAGAGCTTGATGTATTAGTGGTGGTAGGCTCAGGGGGTTTACCTGGACAGGACTTATCCCCTGGCCTATGGCCTCTGTTTTTACACACAAAGCACCAAGGCTTTTTAATGTGTGCAGGTTGGGAAGAAGAGGAAGAATTTGTTTTATCCCCACCCTCTGAAGAGTGTTTAAGATTTGAAGTGGGATCTTTGGTTTTACCCTTATCCCCATGCTTATCTTGAGATTTTTCACCATCTTTCTTCTTATTGCCATCTTTGTCACCCCCTGTATGAACTTTTCTGTTCACCCTTGTTCTGACCCATTTGTCTGCCTTCTTTCCCAATTCTTGGGGAGAGGTCAGATCAGAGTCTACCAGGTACTGGTGCAACAAATCAGACACACAATTATTAAGTATATGCTCTCTCAGGATTGTGTTATACAGGCTTTCATAATCAGTAACTTTACTGCCATGTAACCACCCCTCCAAGGCCTTCACTGCCTGGTCAATGAAATCAACCCAGTCTTGTGAAGACTCCTTTTTGGTCTCTCTGAACTTTATCCTGTACTGTTCAGTGGTTAAGCCATAACCATCCAGGAGTGCATTCTTAAGAACTTGGAAATTATTAGCATCATTTTCTTTTACAGTAAGGAGCCTATCCCTACCTTTTCCACTAAATGATAGCCATAGGATAGCAGCCCACTGCTTTTGAGGGACATCCTGTACAGCACAGGCCCTCTCAAGTGCAGCAAACCACTTGTTAATGTCATCCCCCTCCTTATAAGGGGGAACTATCTTGTGCAGATTCCTGGAATCATGCTCTTTTGCAGGATGACTATGGGGAATACTGCTGCTGCCACCATGGGTATCTAAACCCAACTTCTGTCTTTCCATCTCTATTTCTAAAGACTGTCTATCCAAATCCAGCTGTTGCTTCTTGAGCTTCAGTCTGGTTTGCTCCACTCTCAATCTATTGAGCTCCCTTTCTAACAATCTGTCATCAGGGTGGGTGGGAGGGACATTTCTAGATACAGAGGTATGATGGGAATGAACAGAAGGAGACCTGTCCCTTACCAAGGGCACCCTAACAGCTTGGCTACCAGCATAATGTGAGAGCACATCATCAGTATGATGTGATTCAACCTCTGTACCAACTATGCTAGACTGTCTAGTAATGGGCAGGCTGAGAAGTTTCTTTCCTGAACCTTTTCCTGGGGGAGTCCCTGGATCAGATTGAGAACCATTAGCTACTTTTTCTACAGATTGGGCACTTATGGCCTTATCCTGTACTCTAAGCATATTAATTAACAGTTCTAAGGAAGGATTCTTCCCTACACTCAAACCTCTCTCTATGCAGAGACTCCTTGCTCCTTTCCAGCTAAGGTGATCATATGCAAGTTTGGACAGTTCAACATTTTTTCCTGTGCCAGACATTTTTTTGAGAGAGTTAAAGTGATAGACAAAGAGAAAAAAAGTTTTCAGAACTTTTTGGAAAGACAGAAAAAACTTTTTAAACTTTTAAGAACTTTTTGAAAGTTTAGAAGTACTTTTCAGCACTTAGAAAAGAGTGAAAAGAGGAAATGCAAAACTTTTTGGCTATGTGTATATACACTGACCTTGTTTTGTATATTTTTCTCTTATGAAAAGTACAATGACAAGAGTGGTAAGTAGTCTCAAAGCACTTATCCCACCGCTGCACAACCAATGTAGGAGGCTGGACTGGCTTGTAGTGAGTACCAAGGGGTACTTGCACCTTGCACCAGGCCCAGTTATCCCTTATTAGTGTATAGGGTGTCTAGCAGCTTAGGCTGATAGATAATGGTAGCTTAGCAAAGCAGCTCAGGCTGAACTAGGAGACGTGTGAAGCTACTACAGTACCACTTAGTGTCATATGCACAATATCATAAGAAAACACAATACACAGTTATACTAAAAATAAAGGTACTTTATTTTTATGACAATATGCCAAAGTATCTTAGAGTGTACCCTCAGTGAGAGGATAGGAAATATACACAAGATATATATACACAATAGCAAAAATATGCAGTATAGTCTTAGAAAACAGTGCAAACAATGTATAGTTACAATAGGATGCAATGGGGAAACATAGGGATAGGGGCAACACAAACCATATACTCCAGAAGTGGAATGCGAACCACGAATGGACCCCAAACCTATGTGACCTTGTAGAGGGTCGCTGGGACTATTGGAAAATAGTGAGAGTTAGCAAAATAACCCTCCCCAAGACCCTGAAAAGTGAGTGCAAAGTGCACTAAAGTTCCCCTAAGGACAAAATAGTCGTGTTAGAGGGAGAATGCAAGGAAAACACAAATCAGCAATGCAACAACGATGGATTCCTGACTGAGGGTACCTGTGGAACAAGGGGACCAAGTCCAAAAGTCACAAGCAGCTCGGAGATGGGCAGATGCCCAAGAAATGCCAGCGGTTGGTGCAAAGAAGCTCTTACTAGGCTGAAGAACTGTGAATACTGCAGGAACGACAAGGGCTAGAGACTTCCCCTTTGGAGGATGGATCCCCCACGCCTTGGAGAGTCGTGCAGAAGTGTTTTCCCGCCGGATGGACGCCAACAAGCCTTGCTACACGCAAATCGTGCGTTTGGCGTTTTTGGACGCTGCTGGGGCCCAGGAGGGACCAGGAGGTCGCAAATTGGACCTGCAGAGAGAGGGGACGTCGAGCAAGACAAAGAGCCCTCACTGAAGCAGGTAGCACCCGGAGAAGTGCCAGAAACAGGCACTACGAGGATGCGTGAAACGGTGCTCGCCGAAGTTGCACAAAGGAGTCCCACGTCGCCGGAGACCAACTTAGAAAGTCGTGCAATGCAGGTTAGAGTGCCGTGGACCCAGGCTTGGCTGTGCACACAGGATTTCCGCCGGAAGTGCACAGGGGCCGGAGAAGCTTGCAAAGTCGCGGTTCCCAGCAATGCAGCCCAGCGAGGTGAGGCAAGGACTTACCTCCACCAAACTCGGGCTGAAGAGTCACTGGACTGTGGGGGTCACTTGGACGCTGTCGCTGGATTCGAGGGACCTCGCTCGTCGTGCTGAGAGGAGACCCAAGGGACCGGTAATGCAGCTTTTTGGTGCCTACGGTTGCAGGGGGAAGATTCCGTCGACCCACGGGAGATTTCTTCGGAGCTTCTGGTGCAGAGAGGAGGCAGACTACCCCCACAGCATGCACAAGCAGGAAAACAGTTGAGAAGGCGGCAGGATCAGCGTTACAGAGTTGCAGTAGTCGTCTTTGCTACTATGTTGCAGGTTTGCAGGCTTCCAGCGCGGTCAGCGGTCGATTCCTTATCAGAAGGTGAAGAGGGAGATGCAGAGGAACTCGGCTGAGCTCATGCATTCGTTATCTAAAGTTTCCCCAGAGACAGAGACCCTAAATAGCCAGAAAAGAGGGTTTGGCTACCTAGGAGAGAGGAAAGGCTACTAACACCTGAAGGAGCCTATCACAAGGAGTCTCTGACGTCACCTGGTGGCACTGGCCACTCAGAGCAGTCCAGTGTGCCAGCAGCACCTCTGTTTCCAAGATGGCAGAGGTCTGGAGCACACTGGAGGAGCTCTGGACACCTCCCAGGGGAGGTGCAGGTCAGGGGAGTGGTCACTCCCCTTTCCTTTGTCCAGTTTCGCGCCAGAGCAGGGGCTAAGGGGTCCCTGAACCGGTGTAGACTGGCTTATGCAGAATTGGGCACATCTGTGCCCAACAAAGCATTTCCAGAGGCTGGGGGAGGCTACTCCTCCCCTGCCTTCACACCATTTTCCAAAGGGAGAGGGTGTCACACCCTCTCTCAGAGGAAGTTCTTTGTTCTGCCATCCTGGGCCAGGCCTGGCTGGACCCCAGGAGGGCAGCTGCCTGTCTGAGGGGTTGGCAGCAGCAGCAGCTGCAGAGAAATCCCAGGAAGGGCAGTCTGGCAGTACCAGGGTCTGTGCTACAGACCACTGGGATCATGGAATTGTACCAACAATGCCAGGATGGCATAGAGGGGGCAATTCCATGATCATAGACATGTTACATGGCCATATTCGGAGTTACCATGGTGAAGCCACATATAGGTAGTGACATATATGTAGTGCACGCGTGTAATGGTGTCCCCGCACTCACAAAGTTCAGGGAATTGGCTCTGAACAATGTGGGGGCACCTTGGCTAGTGCCAGGGTGCCCTCACACTAAGTAACTTTGCACCTAACCTTTACCAGGTAAAGGTTAGACATATAGGTGACTTATAAGTTACTTAAGTGCAGTGTAAAATGGCTGTGAAATAACGTGGACGTTATTTCACTCAGGCTGCAGTGGCAGGCCTGTGTAAGAATTGTCAGAGCTCCCTATGGGTGGCAAAAGAAATGCTGCAGCCCATAGGGATCTCCTGGAACCCCAATACCCTGGGTACCTCAGTACCATATACTAGGGAATTATAAGGGTGTTCCAGTAAGCCAATGTAAATTGGTAAAATTGGTCACTAGCCTGTTAGTGACAATTTAAAAGTAATGAGAGAGCATAACCACTGAGGTTCTGGTTAGCAGAGCCTCAGTGAGACAGTTAGGCACCACACAGGGAACATATACATGCACACCTATGAGCACTGGGGCCCTGTGTGACAGGGTCCCAGTGACACATACATTTAGGCCACAAACTTATGAGCACTGGGGTCCTGACCAGCAGGATCCCAGTGACACATAACAAACATACTGAAAACATAGTGTTTTCACTATGAGCACTGAGGCCTGGCTATCAGGATCCCAGTGAGACAGTGAAAACAGTGACAAACACTCTGACATACACTCACAAACAGGCCAAAAGTGGGGGTAACAAGGCTAGAAAGAGGCTACCTTCTCACACCCAGGTCCAGTTATCCCTTATTAGTGTAGAAGAGGTGTTTCTAGCAGCTCAGGCTGATAGAAAAGGTAGCTTAGCAGAGCAGCTTAGGCTGAACTAGGAGACGAGTGAAGCTCCTACAGTACCACTAGTGTCATATGCACAATATCATAAGAAAACACAATACACAGATATACTAAAAACAAAGGTACTTTATTTTTATGACAATATGCCAAAGTATCTCAGTGAGTACTCTCAGTATGAGGATAGCAAATATACACAAGATATATGTACACAATACCAAAATATGCAGTAATAGCAAAAGAAAACAGTGCAAGCAATGTATAGTCACAACAGAATGCAATGTGGGCACATAGGTATAGAGGCAACACAAACCATATACTCTAGAAGTGGAATTTGAATCACGAATGGACCCCAAACCTATGTGACCTTGTAGAGGGTCGCTGGGACTGTAAGAAAACAGTGAGGGTTAGAAAAATAGCCCACCCCAAGACCCTGAAAAGTGGGTGCAAAGTGCACCTAAGTTCCCCAAAGAGCACAGAAGTAGTGATAGGGGAATTCTGCAAGGGAGACCAACACCAGCAATGCAAAAACGATGGATTTCCTGACGAGAGTACCTGTGGAACAAGGGGACCAAGTCCAAGAGTCACGATCAAGTCGGGAGTGGGCAGATGCCCAGGAAATGGCAGCTGTGGGTGCAAAGAAGCTGCCACCGGATGGTAGAAGCTGTGGATTCTGCAAGAACGACAAAGGCTAGAAACTTCCCCTTTGGAGGATGGATGTCCCACGTCGTGAAGAGTCGTGCAGAGGTTTTCTGTGCAGAAATACCGCAAACAAGCCTTGCTAGCTGCAAGGGTCACGGTTAGGGTTTTTGGATGCTGCTGTGGCTCAGGAGGGACCAGGATGTCACCAATTGCGTGAGGAGACAGAGGGGGCGGCCAGCAAGACAAAGAGCCCACTCAGAAGCAAGCAGCACCCGCAGAAGTGCCGGAACAGGCACTACAAAGTGGAGTGAACCGGAGCTCACCCTAAGTCACAAAGGAGGGTCCCACGATGCCAGATGACAACTCAGGAGGTCGTGCACTGCAGGTTAGAGTGCCGGTGACCCAGGCTTGGCTGTGCACAAAGGAAATCCTGGAAGAGTGCACAGGAGCCGGAGTAGCTGCAAAACACGCGGTTCGCAGCAATGCAGTCTAGCGTGGGGAGGTAAGGACTTACCTCCATCAAACTTGGACTGAAGAGTCACTGGACTCTGGGAGTCACTAGGACAGAGTTGCTGAGTTCAAGGGACCTCGCTCGTCGTGCTGAGAGGAGACCCAGAGGACCGGTGATGCAGTTCTTTGGTGCCTGCGGTTGCAGGGGGAAGAGTCCGTCGACCCACGGGAGATTTCTTCGGAGCTTCTAGTGCAGAGAGGAGGCAGACTACCCCCACAGCATGCACCACCAGGAAAACAGTCGAGAAGGCGGCAGGATCAGCGTTACAAGGTCGCAGTAGTCGTCTTTGCTACTTTGTTGCAGTTTTGCAGGCTTCCAGCGCGGTCAGCAGTGGATTCCTTGGCAGAAGGTGAAGATAGAGATGCAGAGGAACTCTGATGAGCTCTTGCATTCGTTATCTGAAGAATTCCCCAAAGCAGAGACCCTAAATAGCCAGAAAAGGAGGTTTGGCTACTTAGGAGAGAGGATAGGCTAGCAACACCTGGAGGAGCCTATCAGAAGGAGTCTCTGATGTCACCTGCTGGCACTGGCCACTCAGAGCAGTCCAGTGTGCCAGCAGGACCTCTGTTTCCAAGATGGCAGAGGTCTGGAGCACACTGGAGGAGCTCTGGGCACCTCCCAGGGGAGGTGCAGGTCAGGGGAGTGGTCACTCCCCTTTCCTTTGTCCAGTTTCGCGCCAGAGCAGGGCTGGGGGATCCCTGAACCGGAGCAGACTGTCTTATGCAGAGATGGGCACCATCTGTGCCCATCAAAGCATTTCCAGAGGCTGGGGGAGGCTACTCCTCCCAAGCCCTAACACCTTTTTCCAAAGGGAGAGGGTGTAACACCCTCTCTCTAAGGAAGTCCTTTGTTCTGCCTTCCTGGGCCAAGCCTGGCTGGACCCCAGGAGGGCAGAAACCTGTCTGAGGGGTTGGCAGCAGCAGCAGCTGCAGTGAAACCCCGGGAAAGGCAGTTTGGCAGTACCCGGGTCTGTGCTAGAGACTCGGGGGATCATGGAATTGTCTCCCCAATGCCAGGATGGCATTGGGGTGGCAATTCCATGATCTTAGACATGTTACATGGCCATGTTCAGAGTTACCATTGTGACGCTATACATAGGTAGTGACCTATGTATAGTGCACGCGTGAAATGGTGTTCCCGCACTCACTAAGTCTGGGGAATTTGCCCTGAACGATGTGGTGGCACCTTGGCTAGTGCCCGGGTGCCCACACACTAAGTAACTTAGCACCCAACCTTTACCAGGTAAAGGTTAGACATATAGGTGACTTATAAGTTACTTAAGTGCAGTGGTAAATGGCTGTGAAATAACGTGGACGTTTTTTCACTCAGGCTGCAGTGGCAGGCCTGTGTAAGAATTGTTAGAGCTCCCTATGGGTGGCAAAAGAAATGCTGCAGCCCATAAGGATCTTCTGGAAACCCAATACCCTGGGTACCTCAGTACCATATACTAGGGAATTATAAGGGTGTTCCAGTATGCCAATGTGAATTGGTAAAATTGGTCACTAGCCTGTTAGTGACAATTTGGAAAGCAGAGAGAGCATAACCACTGAGGTTCTGGTTAGCAGAGCCTCAGTGATACAGTTAGTCATCACACAGGGAACACATACAGGGCACACTTATGAGCACTGGGGCCCTGGCTGGCAGGGTCCCAGTGACACATACACTAAAACAACATATATACAGTGAATATGGGGGTAACATGCCAGGCAAGATGGTACTTTCCTACAACCTCCATTAGTCATTTTTGACTTGCGTTCTAGGACGTCTGCCCCTGTCGTTGGGATTTGTTGACAAATGCAGCTCCCTTATCTCAAGCCTACCTCGAAATGGATGTTTAGTCTCCTGTTGTCCCTGTAAATTCCGGTTTGGGAAAAAAGGATTTCTTTCCATGAAACAATTTGATTAGTTGCAAAACTTTCTTCTCAGTGGCTGATTTTTTATTCATCTCGTTTAGTTCTTCTCCAGCAGCTTGGTAACCATAGCTTTCTGGTTGGACCCCAACTGTTATTATTTCAACCAAAAAGTTCTGCGCCCTAATGCTGCACCTGCAAAAGAAACAGATTCCCATAGGTTGTCAAATGTTAGGCTGATAGGCACTGTCCTAGAGTCTCTAATTTGGGTAAAATGTCAGGAGGATCCTCCTGTTCCTGTGTCATAAATCCATCTTGTGCACTATGTGGGGTTGGTTTTACTCGTCATGCTCATGTCGCCTTTCCCTTGTGGCGCCTCCCTGCCCTAAGTACTCTGTGTCATGCTTCCTTTGTGGCGCCTTCCAGTCTCAAGCTCTCCATTATTCCCCTCCCAGGAAGCCTGAACCATTGACCCTCCTGTTCTGTTGCAATGCAAGTTTAGTCTGTTTGCATCTGCAGATTATCACGTGTCTTGCAGGACAAATTATGTTATCCACTGTGAAACATTGATTTGTACCATCATGCACTTGGGGTTCCCTAGTACTTGTTTATTGTTGTCAATTGCTGTTTGCATCTGCCACCTGAAAGGCCTCATATCCATTGTATGTGAAACATGATCTTTACCAGGTTCATTGTAATATTTCACATCTCCACATGGGGCACGTGTCTTTCTGCAACACTCTTCCCTTCCATATAATACCTCCTTTGCACCTGTATCAGCCCTTGGCCTCATTCCAGTCCTGCGCAAACAATGTCCCTGCACTCACCTCCTGAGTCGCCTGGAACTTCCAGTGCTTTAAACTCACAAGCCTTTCTGATGATTCATGATCCAGGCCTCTGGGACGCTTCCAGTGTCTTCCTTTATGTGCTACAATTCCTCCTCCTCTTGAGTTTCTTCCATCCTGTCTCCTGTTGTCATCGGATTCCAGTTCAAGTACTGTCACAGCTAAGTACCTTCCACTCAGGTTATTGCGCACTAATACATAGGTCAGCAATAATCCAAAGACTGATTCCTTTGAAGGCATGAGAACTTTTTGGATATTGGACATTGTTTGAGTATTAACCCCATTGAGGCCCAGCGCTCCTGAATCTTTCATCGCCGCGCTTTGAACTCTATTGAACCCAAACAGAAAATTTGCCATTGTGTTTCTTGACAAGTTGTATTTGGTATTTTGGGAGAAACATCTTGTTTGAGTATTCACCCCCTGCTAAGCTCTAAACCCTACTGCACCTGAACTGAAAGTTTGCCACTGTTTTTGTGACAAGTTGTATCTAGTATTTTGGGAGAAACTTTTAATGCTTGAAGTTGTATTAGAGTTTGAATCTGAATCTTGTTTGTTCCAGACTGTCACCAGTTTATTCTTGATGATGAACCCACACAACACCCATTGCTTTTTGACGCTGCCTCCAGATTTACAAAATATCATAAACCTGAGGCAGAGCCCGAAGGGTGGCGTTATAGTGGCGCAACAAAGAGGAATACTTTTATTTCTCCTCATTTGTTGCTCTTTATGTGCATGCTGCATCCTGCAGCACACATAGAGGGAGAAAATCACCATTAATGATTGTTTATGTGCAGGAAGGTGTGCCTTCCTGCACATAAACAATCACCCCTGAAATGCAGGCATCTTTGCACCATGGTGCAAGAGTGGCTGCATTGGCCCTAGTCAGCTGATTTATCAGTGGCACAGGGGAAAATACAGGGATGTGACGTATTCTTGTACATACAGTGCAACCCTTCATTTTAGAAATGACGCAGCTCGGTGCAGCAATATCGCTTGTGGCACCGCCCAGTGCCATTTCCTACTAAATGAAGCCCCAAGTGTCCCAATCCGCAAGAGTCCAGTTGCGTTGCACGACTAGTCACCTGAAAAACAGCATGCTGCCTTCCCCAAGCAAAGCGTGTACTTGCCCCCACAACTCCAAGCTCCAAGTCTTGCTGGTTTCCCGTTCTCGAACGACCAACTGGAAGCACACTGAAATCAGCTCCCTGTCCCAGCCCTGTGCATGAACGGTGTGCATGGCTGTGGATGAGGCACATGATATTTTCTGGCCCAGCACAGCAGTAAATACACACAACAAATAGGGTACATAATTAACATTGAAGACAAATGCAATAAAACGAGCGTGTTCTTTACCTGTTGCTGACAGTATTGTAAAACAGGAGGTGGGGAGGGAGAGAGTAGCCTTTGTCCATGTCTTCATGGACTAGCATATTAGAATCCTATCTGTGGACGGGGTTGCCCTCACTTTGCAATGACTGGGAAGAGGTGGTTCTGAAAGAGCGTAGTTTGAACGTATCAATTATTAGAAGTGTAATGCTTATATAAATGCCTAACAAATGCCGTATAGAAAATGACAATGAATAGTAATTTGCTTAATGTGCATTCGAATTATGTTAATGAAACATAGAAATACCATTATGCAACGGTTTGGCCCTTGGGGGCCATAGGACGGAGAGTCATTGTTTAATTTGTTTTTTCTGTGTTAATGCAAATTGGAGGTATGATGGGTTTCTAAGTTCACCATGACTTTCCCGGAATCTCGGAGCCCGCCTAAGTGAGTTGGGAATGTTCTCGGCGCCATAATGTATGTGGTTTAGGGTTTTTGCGCTTGCTTAGCTTATGCCCTTTGCCAAAGATTGTGAAGATTTGTGTGTATTTAGGCCAAATTAAGTGTTGTTTAGCATGAGTGGGCGTACTCTGCGGTATGAGAGTAGGGAAGTCGGTGTACTTCATGTGAGTGTGGCGCTTAATGCTCAAAATTACCCACATGATTGGTTGTTGTGTACAGACCTGTCGAGGTCTAAGACTCCGGAGTATGAAAACAAGTGTGGTTTATATTGTAATCTGTGCGGTTTAAAAGGTCAATTGGGCGCGGTTGACAAGTCAAGTTTGAGTTGTAATGTGTGTATGAAACCTTCGATGGAGATTTGACAAATTCTAAAGTGCACAAGAAGGAGTCATTGACAAGTCGAGAGTAGGATTTGCGGGTCGAACTCTGCTTGCGTATGCGGGAACTGATAAGGAGAAAGTAGCGGCCGAGGCTTCAAGTGAAATCTCTGTAAAGTTCTGAAGCGAATGTGTTACCCTTCCTGTAGTAAACCGCCAGATTTGTGTTGTCATTTAAGGTGCTCGCAATAATTTGCATTAGTTTGTGTGGGTTTGTATGGGTTCAGTGAGGAGCGGACAAGGCGCAAGACTTTGTCAGCCGCAGTGTGTATGTGAAGTGTGACGTCAGTGGTGCCGCGCTGAGATAGGTCAGTTGCCGAGAGGGGTCGTGCACGGATTGGCTGCCGTCCGTGAGAGGCAATAGGTTGAAAAAGGCGGGTGAAGAGTGTCCTGGGAACTAAGTCAATTCTGATTAAAATACAAAACAAAAGAAAATCGCGAAAATTAATTTTGTTAAAGCATTCAAGAGCGCTTTGAAGGGAGATACATATATCATAGCGACTGATGGGGAGCCTACACCACCCGAAGGTACCCCAGCTTATATAGTTATGGAAGAAAAGGGTGTCGCTCCTTGTTTATGGATGAAACAGTGGCGCAAACTAACAGAGAAAGAGGGATGTTTAGCGTTTCCAGAAGTAATTTGCTTAATGTGCATTCGAATTATGTTAATGAAACATAGAAATACCATTATGTGTGTACGAACTAATGTTAGATATGAAAAATGATTGTTTGCATCATAATTAATCGAGCTTATACTGGCGTTTACAATATTGCATTAAACCCATAGGCCTTAAGTTAGCGTGAGCTGCGGATTTAGCTGCCTAACTCTCATATTAAAGCATTTTTCTCTGTTTTTCAGTGTGCTGACTCACAAAGGGCCATGACCCTGCATTTGTTCTTTTCTTCGTTCCATGTAACTATAAAGATTTTGTTCCCATCCGTATGCTAGCTGCTTCTGTATGGATTATTATACTATTTGCAACAAAATAGACTAAAAGAAATATTCAAGGACATTCAACCGCGGACCGAAGAACTTGTGACCCGAGGAACGTGCCAAAAATGATGAACTAATTCAGGATGTGCCACCTCCGAAGGCGTCAATTATGAAGATCAATCAAAGTGTTGTAAATTATCGTGGGATGACAATTGGGATTACCTAATGTATAATTTGATAGGTTAAATATAGTGTGGTATAGTAAATGACCAACAGAATTTTGGGGGAAGGGGTTACGAAAAGGGATAAAAACTCATGTCACAGAAGGGACGTTAGAATTAGGTAGGGAATGCTATCGATTTTCATCCAGAAACTCTGTCACTCTGTTTGGTGATTGGAGTCTTAATACAAATTATAATTTCCCATTGACCGCCCTTACATTTCTCCTCTTTATGAGGGAAGTGCCCCCTGTCTCTTAGATGAAACCAGACTGAAGGCAATCTGACTGATGTCCTGAAGACGAAGACTGATCCTGTGTGCTGACCTATTACTGGAGGGTAATTATGACAATGTAAATTACAATTTGTCTGTTTGATTTTTCTTTCTAGGTACCAACTGCTGTATTGTTTTGAATAAAGGCCATAGCTAGATGTTTTTCTAAATTGGTGTTCTAAATTATTTTGCATTAAGTCCAACACGCTGATGCTAATTAGTGGTTAGACTAGGAAATCACCTGACTGACACTTAAAGACGAACGGACGTTGCGCTATGCTGAACTGAGACTGCATTATATTTTCTGTGTTCTAATCTATGTTTACGATATGTTATACTCTAATGTTCGTGATTCTTGCATTAATGAAATCTTATTATAGTTGCCATATTGTGGTTATGTTCTTGTGCTTTTTGGTTTTGAGATTGACACTTCTACTAGTAGATTGTAACCAATAGGGAATTAAATTCATAAAATTCTATCAAAGGGTGTGGTTATTCATGGCTGAAAGGTCATGGTTGCACCGACGGTTTGATCAATGTCTTTATCCAAAGTAAAGTGACATACTACTCGACATATTGATCAGTTATCTCGTCCTACAGTGTCTCACCACTGGGTCAAAAGATTCATTGGCCTAAAACGAGTCCTAATGTGTATAAAATTGGCATAAAGGGACGCGTTAACAGTTTTGTGAGCTGGTTTATAGCATTTGTGTCCACTGTAACAAACGGCTCCCTGTGTTGGATTAGTGCAAATTTGACCTTATCCTGTTTTTACACAGGAAGTCACCAAAAGTCACTACAGCAAAGATGTATGCCTTTTGCTTGTTCTTGTGCTTGCCACGGCGTACGTGAGAACCCTTTACCATTTGGCACTTTTCAAATCTGTTTTGCTATGTTTGACTGTTACATTTCTCTGCCTGTTTTGTGCCTCACTTTTACTTGTGGTTGTTTTTCATCTTGTCTGTTCGCTGTATTATGTTTTTTCAACAAAAGTGGTTTTCATTTCAGTTGTTTATTTCTTAGTAAAATGCAATTGTAAATTCTAAATCCTCC
Source organism: Pleurodeles waltl (assembly GCF_031143425.1). Lineage (NCBI taxonomy): Eukaryota > Metazoa > Chordata > Amphibia > Caudata > Salamandridae > Pleurodeles > Pleurodeles waltl. The sequence goes on from NC_090447.1 coordinate 1,228,414,438, forward strand.
AGCCCACAATTCTCATGTCTTGACTTGTTTCTTCTACAAAAATGGTTAAACTTACTGCGTGTTTGCTCCTTAAGGAGTTCCTTCTCCTGAAAAATAAAGAAGAATCTGTTTTAGACTTTACACCCAAGAGAGGGGCATGAAAAATAATTGAGTCCAATAATCAGAGAATTAATTTACTACTACATGTGTCTTTAACAGTATGTATGCACAACTTCCAAAGCTGCACAAGAGAACAGATATAGCCACAATTATTTATAATTCATCCCATGAACATGGATGCGCTCATAACACCAAGTTACCCAAATCTGTTGCCACAATGCAATGGGACGTAACATTGCTTAGTGAGCTACTGATGATTTCTCTTAGGAGTTTCTCTATGTTTTGTAATGCATGTTAAATGCTAAGGTGCTGTAATAAAAATGTAACATTTTACAATCAAGGCCCATTAACTCAATGCTGTACATTGGATATGGGTGGAGTAGGAGGGGAGGCAATGTAGTGTAAAGTTATTACTGTCAGTTTCTGAGTTTCCAGGTACTGGCACATTATACTTAACCATCAGCAAATATCTTGAAGGACGTGACTCAAATATTCCCAAGTTCAGCAACAGTTAGCCAAGTTTCTATGGGCCAGATGTACGTAGGTTGTTTGCGATTACCAGATACATTTTTTTTGCAATTTGCTATTTGATAATCACAAACACCAATGTACAAATGTGTCTTTGGTATATTTTGCGATTCCCATTGGGTCGCAAATAGATCTACCTTCTGATTAGTAATGAGGGAGGTCTTGGTTTGTGACCCGTTGGGAATTGCAAAAATCATTTGGATGGTGGTTTGCTGCTGTCAGAAGACCACCTATACTGTGATCGCTTTTAAATAAAGCAATTTTTTTTATGCAGCCCATTTTCCTTAAAGGAAAATAAGATGTGTTTAAAAAAAAAACATGAAAAGTGTTAGTTTCATTTTAAAGTACAGGAAGTGGTTCGTGGGACCACTGCCTGCTCTTAAAAAATGTTTTTGCTAACATTCACAACTTGAAGTTGGTAGTAAATTGAGAATGTTTTGAGACCACATTTCAGTCACAAAACATTCATACATGCCACAGAGATGTTATTTGGAAGGGATGTCCCAAACCCGCCCCTTCATAATACCAAATAGTAAACCCAAAATGAGAATCGGTAAGAGGCTACCGATTCGCAAATAGGGCTTTGTAGTTTTTGAAAAGCCTGACAGTTTGCAACCACAAAAGCATTCTGTACATGTGGGCCTCTGCTATTTATATATGCTGGGTCGCTCATACATACACACACACACACACATCCTATGTTAAGCCACCCAATACCATGTTATTTAGAGCAATTGTACATTGTAAATTTATCATTATAGTGCAATGGTCAAATTGCGGTTTATTACAACAGTAGAGCAAGCTCGACGTGGCATTTTACAATTACTTTATATATGGAACAGATTTTCCAAATGGTCACAAGGCCGTTTCAATCCCTCTTTATGTTACTGCACATATATCAACCCTTGCATCTTGTATTCTAGTTCAATACCTCATTATTAAAAGAAATTGCTGTGGCAAAGAACGTGTATGCAGTTGTACAGAGTGTAAATTGCTGTTTGACACTATTTCTAAGGGAGGGGAATGGCGTCATGCCCCACTACAAGCTTTTTTTTTTTTTTACCAGGAAGGAAAGAAAGACAAAATGCTGTGTAGACCATCCATTTAACTAATTTATTTGTTTAGAGATGCTAAATAGGCCGCAAATGATTTCAAGACTGACATATGGGAAATAATTCACAGATAAGAGCTCTTTTCAGAGGGGGAATATGAGTTTTGAAACCACGACCAAACAGTTATTTTATGTTACTTTGTTATTTTTTTGCCTTCTGTACAGTGCACAACTTACCTGGGAGTGTATCCTATTACTGAACAAGGAGCTGCATGAGATGAGCCAGGGTCAGGGCCAGCTGGACAGCCAGGTCTTCAGTTTCTTGAAAAATTCATTCAAGAATGAGGGAGGAGGCTCTGATTTGCAGGGGCAGGTCATTATTTTCTTTAGAAGCGAGGCAGGAACAGGCAATGCTCCCGGATCAGGCTCTAAGCATGCAAGGGTTTGGGGGCAGAGAGATGTGTAAGTAGGAGTCCATCTGAGCAGGGATGTCTGTAGGTTTGTGGAAGTTAACCGATTGTTGAGGTTCATGGGTCCAATGTTGTTTAAGGCTTTGTATGTGTATGAGGATTTTAAAGAATGCTCGTTTCTGTATTGAGAGCAAGTAGAGTTCTTTGAAGTGCAAGATGACGTGAGTGCAGGGTAGGATGTTGAGGGTGAGTCTTCCCACTTAGTTTCGTATGGTGTGGAGTCTTCTGGTTAGTTTAGAGGTGATTCTACCAAAGAATGTGTTTCAGTAGTCCAGCTTGCTGTTGAAGAAGGCTTGGGTGATGGTTCTGCAGAGGAGCCGTTTGAAGATCTACTTGAACATCATGAGTTGGTGGAAGCTGGAGACTTTATTCACTTTGAGTTAATAGTCGATTACTATCCCTAGATTATTTGCATGTTTCCTGGAGAGGTATAGTCCTAGAGTGAGGTGAGGTGTCTTTGCATGCAGAGAAATCTGTCTGGGTGTTTAGTGCTTTTTCAGAGAGAGAGCGTATGAGATGGGTATAGTCAACATAGGCTATAACGTTGATTCCATGGGTACGAATGATGCTGATGAGTGGAGTCATGTGGGCTTTGAACAGAATGGAGCTGAGTGAGGATCCTTGTGGGACTCCACAGATTAAGTTGATAGTGTCCAAGGTGAATGGGGACAAGCTGATAGGCTGGGTGCAGCTTGTCAAGAAAGAGCAAATCCAGCAAAGTGTGGTACCTTTGATGGCAGCTGTGTGCAGTAATTGGATAAGGATGGAGTGGGAAAAGGTGTCAAAGAATGCAAAAAGATCCAGTAGGATGAAGGACATGGTGTCACTTCTATCCGTGATCACCCAAATGTCATCCATGGCAGCAGTTAGGGCAGCCTTTATATTGTGGTTGGTTGTGAATCCTGACTGAGTGATGATGAGGTGGTTGTCAATGAAGTGAATGGCTCGGCATTTGTTTATCATCTTCTTGTGGACTTTTGCCGTGTAGAGTAGCATGGAGATAGGCCAGTAGTTGGCTAGCATCTTTGGGTTTGCTGCAGATTTCCTGATGACAGGGAATACTGTGGCTTGTTTTTAGGCAACCAGTAGGTGGCTATGGTGATTAAGCCATTCAAGAACAGGGTAAATGCTACGCTGATGGGATCCACTCCTTTGATGAAGACGTGGTGAGAGAAGGGGTCAGAGGATGCTCAGGAGTTTATGGACTCCATGGTAGTTGCAGTTAATGACCGGTGATGGTGGGCCAGATGGTTGGGGTGGTCCTGTGGGCGATGGAAGAGATGGGCAGGAGGGCTGAGGATGGACGTATCCAATCGGGGTTCAACGTTTTTGTAGATCTTGTTGGTGAGGTATAGGAACAATTGAGTGTAGAAGTCCTGAGGAACACGTTACTTACTTTGGTAAACCCTTATCTGTTAGAGACACTATCTAGCTGCAGATTACTTGCCATAGAATTATCCCTAGACAGACTGAATCTGGAAATAATTTTTTTGGGAGCAGTATCCCTACGTGTCAGTAGGTGGCATTTTTCTGCTTTGCACTGCGTCATTAGCATTGTCTACGCTGGAATATACATGCGCTGTACCTACATAGGTGCCACCGCATTGGGCTGATGTCAGTTTCTTTTCATGACTTTCCATGGCAGGAGCACGGAGTCATTAAGAACATTGACCACTGGTGTGGAAAACTATGTTCCCTGAAATGGAAAGAGCCCTGTCCCTAGAAATTCATTCGTAGAGTGGGGAGGAAGGTGGATCGGTAAGGAATCTGTGGCTAGATAGAGTCTTTATCAGAATAGGCATTACCGAAGGTAAGAAACCTGTTCATCTCTTAGAAGCATCTAGCAACATATTCTTTAACTTAGAAGAGATACTCCAGCAATACCTCCCTGGACGTGGGTCTGTGAACAACTTCACGGCAAAAAATCATGCAAGACGAAATGGGCAAAGTGACCTTCCTGACGGGTCTGACTGTCAAGGCAGTAGTGCTTGGTGAATGTGTGCAGAGAAGCCCATGTTGCTGCCTGAGTGATGACAAGGACAACGCAGCAGGCACAGCCTTGGCTTTGGTGGAATGAGCAAGTAAACACTTGGGAGCTGCTTCTTGGCTAGTGTGTAGCAGATTTTAATGTAGAGCACATTCCATCAGGAGATGGTCAGTTTCTGAATGGCCTTCCCCTTCTTTGCTCTGACACACCCCACAAAGATTTGGTCGCCCACCCAGAACTCTTTACTGCACTCAAAGTAGAATGACAGTGATCTTTTTGGGTCTAGTCAATGGAATCACTCCTTTTCCTTAAAGGGATGCGGTGGAGCATAAATGGTAGGCAGGTGATGGATTAGCCTACATGAATAGGAGTAACACACTTTGGAAGGAAAGGAAGCTCTGGTGCGAAGGACCAGCTTGCCTGGGAAGATAGTGTGGTATGGAGGCTTCGACGACCAATCATGGAGAACATTGACCATCTAGGTATATTTTATGACAATTAGGAAGTGTGAGAAGGTAGCCTCTTTCTAGCATTGTTACCCCTACTATTAGCCAGTTTGTGAGTATAATAAAGGTGTTTTTACTGTCTCACTTGGATCCTGCTAGCCAGGACTCCAGTGTTCATAGTGAAAACCTTATTTGTCAGTGTGTTTTACCTGTCTCACTTGGATCCTGCTAGACAGGACCACCATGCTCATAGTTTGTGGCCTGAATGTGTACACCTGTGTAGTGCCTAACTGTGTCACAGAGGCTCTGCTAACCAGAACCTCAGTGCTTATGCTCTCTCTGCCTTTAAGTTTGTCACTATAGGCTAGTGACCACATTTACCAATTTCAATTGGCATACTGGAACACCCTTATAATTCCCTAGTATATGGTACTTAGGTACCCAGGGTATTGGGGTTCCAGGAGATCCCTATGGGCTGCAGCATTTTTTTTGCCACCCATAGGGAGCTCAGACAAACCTCTACACAGGACTGCCATTGCAGCCTGAGTGAAATAACACACACGTTATTTCACAGCCATTTTCACTGCACTTATGTAACTTATAAGTCACCTATATGTCTAACCTTCACTTGCTGAAGGTTAGGTGCAAAGTTACTAAGTGTGAGGGCACCCTTGCACTAGTAAAGGTGGCGCCACAAAGTTCTGGGCCATTTCCCCGGACTTTGTGAGTGCAGGGACACAATTACACGCGTGCACTACATTAAGGTCAATACCTATATGTAGCTTCACAATGGTAACTCCGAATATGGCCATGTAACATGTCTAAGATCATGGAATTGTCCCCCCATTCCAAATTTGGTATTGGGGAGTCAATCCAATGCATCCTGGGGGCTCCACTATGGACCCCCAGTACTGCCAAACCAGCTCTCTGGGGTTTGCTCTGCAGCTACCACTGCTGCCACCCCACAGACAGGGTTCTGCCCTCCTGGGGTCTGGGCAGCCCAGTCCCAAGAAGGCAGAACAAAGAATTTCCTCTGAGAGAGGGTGTTACACCCTCTCCCTTTGGAAATAGGTGTTAAAGGCTGGAGAGGGATAGCCTCACCCAGCCTCTGGAAATGCTGTGAAGGGCACAGATGGTGCCCTCCTTGCATAAGCCAGTCTACACCGGTTTAGGAAACCCCCAATACTTGCTCTGGTGCGAAACTGGACAATGGAAAGGGGAGTGACCACTCCCCTGTCCATCACCACCCCAGGGGTGGTGCCCCAAGCTCCTTCAGTGTGTCCCAGACCTCTGCCATCTTGTTTCCAGAGGTGTGAGGGCACTCTGGAGGCCTCTGAGTGGCCAGTGCCCGCAGGTGACGTCAGAGAGGTGCATACCTGACTAGGTGGCCAATCCTCCTTTGAGGGCTATTTAGGGTCTCTCCAATGGGCTTTTCCTCAGATAATGACTTGCAAAAATTCACCAGAGTTCCTCTGCACCTCTCTCTTTGACTTCTGCCAAGGATCGACCGCTGACTGCTCCAGGACACCTGCAAAACTGCAAAAAAGTAGCCAGAAGACTACTAGCGACATTTTAGCGCCTAATCCTGCCAGCTTTCTCGACTGTTTCCTGGTGGTGTATGCTCTGGGGGCTGCCTGCCTTCACCCTGCACTGGAAGCCACAAAGAAATCTCCTGTGGGTTGATGGAATCTTCCCCCTGCTTCAGCAGGCACCAAACTTCAGCTTCACCGGTACTCTGGGAACCCTCTCATCCTGACGAGCGTGGCCCCTGGAACACATGTGGTTGACCCGAGTGACCCAGACTGTCCAGTGGCCCAACTGTCCGAATTTGGAGGAGGTAAGTCCTTGCCTCCCCTCTCCAGACAGTAATCCTGTGCACCGCATGTTCTACAGCTACAAGGGCTTCTGTGCATATTTCCAAGAAATCCTGCATGCACAGCTAAGCCTAGGTCCCCAGCACTCCAGCTCAGCTCAGCTCAGCTCCTTGAGTTGATCTCCAGTGTCGTGGGACCTCCTTTTACAGTGTTGAGATGACTGCCGTATTCAGTCTTCTTGAACCCATGTTCAAGGACTTCTGTGGGGTGCTTCCTGCTTGTGCGTAGGCTCTCTGCATTGCTGAGGGCCCCTTCTGTCTCCTCTCCCAAGTGGCAACATCCTGGTCCTTCCTGGGCCCGGGCAGCACCCTTTTTCTCCAACGACGACTCTTGCAGCTAGCAAGGCTTGTTTGTGGTATTTTGCCAAAGACACAACTCTGCATCCTCCAGCACACCGTGGAACATCTTCTGCATGAAGAAGAACTTCCTACCACCTTTAGTTGTTGCAGAATCTTCAGCTTCTTCCAACCGGAGTCAGCCATTTTGAACCTTCATCTGGGGATTAGTGGGCTCCTGCCCCCCAGACACTTTAGCGACTGTTGGACTTGGTCACCTTCCTTTGCAGGTCTTCAGGTCCAGGAATCCATCTTCAGTGCTTTACAGTCTGTTGTGGACTTTGCAAAGTCCTTTATCACGACTTTTGTGTTTCTGGGGAAATAGTGGTACTTTACTCCTACTTTACAGGGTCTTGGGGTGGGGTATCTTTGACACCCTTGGTGTTTTCTTACACTCCCACTGATCCTTTACACACTACACTAGCCTAGGGGTCCATTCGTGGTTCGCATTCCACTTTCTTAGTATATGGTTTGTGTTGCCCCTAGGCCTATTGCATCCTATTGTATTCTACAGTGCTTGCACTACTTTCTGACTGTTTTACTTACCTGATTTGGTTTGTTGTGTATATTTTGTGTTTGTACTTACCTCCTAAGGGAATATATCTTCTAAGATATTTTTGGCACATTGTCACTAAAATAAAGTACCTTTATTTTCAGTAACTATGAGTATTGTCTTTCTTATGATATAGTAACTATATGATATAAGTGGTATTGCATGAGCTTTGCATGTCTCCTAGTTCAGCCTTGGCTGCTCTGCTATAGCTACCTCTGTCAGCCTAAGCTGCTAGAAAATTACTACTCTATTAATAAGGGATAACTGGACCTGGCATAAGGTGTAAGTATCATTGGTACCCACTACAAGCCAGGCAAGCATCCTACAGGAAGGCATTGTGATTGTAAGGAGCCTGAGAGAACAGTAGGGTAGTGACTTAAAAGTAGCACACTTCAGAACAATGAGTACTAAAGTGAGGTCCCACTGACTCATGATGAATGTGGATATTTGTTGATGCCTTTTCACAAACCTATTTACAACGGAGGATTTGAACAGGGATGGCTGATCTGGCAAATAAATGAAAAGGATGAGATGGCAGAAAGATAGTCCTTCAAGTTCAAAGCAGAGCCAAGAGAAAGAATGAACAGAAGGACCTAAGTAAGTGGAGCAGAAAGGAGGTCAGTCTGTTTTTTCTGCACACCATGCCCAACAGCAGGCATATTCTGTCATGGTGGAGGGATGCCTGGCTGCCAAGATGACATTACAGACTTTGGGCGGAAGGTAGAAAGCTGTCAACTGTAGCCACTTATTCTCCTTACATGAAGGAGGACCGCTGACAGGTTCAGGTGAAGAACCCACACCTGCTGCTGTATCAGAGGTTCCTAGCAAAAGGGCAGCCTGATCGGAGGGCCAATGGCCATGCTCAACAGCTCTGGATAGTAAACTCTCTGAGCCAAGTCCAGAGACACAAGGTTGACCTGGTCGTTCATGATCTTCTTGAGAATCCTGGACAGGATTTAAACGGGTGGAAAGGTTAACAGAATCACTTAATGCCACTGGAGATGAAAAGTGTTTCCAAATGAGAGCTGACTGGGAAACTCCAGTGCGCAAGACCGCTGACATTGTGCATTGTTGGCGGTGGTGAACAGATCTAACAAAGGTCTTTCCATTCTACTGAACGAGACCTTATACCACCTCAGGCTGGAAATGTCATTTGTGATCCACTAAGCATCGTCGGCTGAGTTCATCCACCCTGGCGTTCAGAGTGCCTGTCAGGTCTTGAACCACCAGGGATATATCCTGATGTTCCAGCCATGTCCAGAGGCAGAGGGCCTCTTAATGAGGGGTCCATAACTCCACCCCACCCTGATTTTTGCAGTACCATGACAGTGGTGGTGTCTGTAAACATCTGCACTAGCCTTCCTTTGATGGAGGATGGAAAAGTTTTAATGCCAACCGTATCACTCAGATAGGTTGATATGAATCCAGATTCCGCCAGAGAATAGAGATGTCTGATCCCCAATTCTCCCAGATGGCAACCCCATCCCAGGAGTGATGCATCTGTCACAACTTTTGGATCTGGTTGAGGAAGGGAGAGGGGTCTGCCACTGACCCAGTTGTGGTTCGTCAACCACCACTGCAGATCTTTTTCACTATCCTCTGAGATCTGGACCATGTTGGAGAGATTAGCCTAATGCTGCACCCACTGGAACTTCAAGTCCCACTGTAAAGCTGGAATATGCCAGCGGGCATGTGTCACCAGCAGGATGCAGGAGGCCATGAGAACCTGCAGCCTCAGAGTCAGTCTCACCAAAACTCAGGATAGAGACTTAAAAAAATTGGTGTCATATCCTGAATATCCACGACTCGGATTTCGGTAGGATAAACCCAAAACTGCACTGTGTCCAGACCAGCTCTGATGAAATTGAGTGTCTGAGAGGGAGTCATGTGTGTCTTTGGCACATTGATAGTGACTCCTGGTGAGTGCAGGAAGTCCACCGTATTCTGGAGGTGGAAAATGACTGCCTGGGGTGAGCCTGCCTTCAACAGCCAGTCATCAAGTTTGGGGAAGACTGGCCCTTTGATCTCCGCAGATAAGCTCCAACCACTGCCATCACCTTGGCGAACTCCTGAGGGGTGCTGGTAAGGCCAAAAGGGAGCATGGGGAACTGAAAGAACTTGAGGTTCACTGTGAACCACTGGTACTGCATATGGGCAAGAAGGACAGGAATGTGGTAATATGTGTCCTGCAAGTCCAACGCTAACAGCCAGTCTTCTGGGTCGATGGCAGGCCCAACATGAGCGAGAGTGAGAATTTTGAATTTCTCCTTTTTTAGGAAGAAACTAAGAGAGCGAAGGTCTAGGATAAGACAAAGGCCTCCGCTCTTCTTGGGCACCAGAAAGTAGCACAAGTCACAAAGGGGAGGGAGTTGTCCCTCTTGGCTATCTGGAGAACCCAGCAGCTGGATGTTATCCACCTCCAGTTGTGTGGGTGATGGCTTAGCCTGTATTCTACTGGCTGCTCATGATGGTCGGAGGGCAAACTAAAGAGGTTTGGAGGCTACCACAAGGTGGTGGACTGACACCCAACCTCTGGCTGTCTAACCCACAAGGTCTGTGGGTACAATGTCCTCAGCCACGCAAATTCTGGCGAGCTTGTGTGTTGTGGTGGCTGGGTGGGTAAAGACATGGTTCAAAGGCCCTTCCGTAGCCACGAAAGGAGAAAAAGGTGGACTGGGTTTGGCAAGGGTCCATGGGGAGGCCCAAAGACCTGGCCAAAGCTCTGCTACCATTGAAGTGCTCCAGCACTGAATCCGCCTTTTTTCCAACGAGACAGGAGCCATCAAAGGCAATGCCCATAAGCAAAGCTTGGACATCCCCTGAAAGGCAGTTGTTCTCAGCCGGGGTGGTGCCGTCAGGTCACTAATGATAAAGCTGCTCAGCCTAGTGAGTTGGTTGTGTCCAGCCCATACCTGATAACAAATGTAGCTGCATCCCTCCTGTATGCCATAACTACACAACTGAATTCCAAAGTGAGTAGGAGTATTGGCCCAAAAAGACCGGTGTTCACTGACCTCAGTGCCAGGCTGGAGGAAGAAGACATTTTCTTGCACAAGGTATCCAGTCTTTTGGATTTTCTAGCCAGTGAGGTAGTACAGAATGAACCTGGCTTTACATGGGAAGTAGAAGTTTGGACCAACAAGCTCTCTGGGGTAGGATGTTGTGTGAGTTCCCCATGGGCGGGGTAATGGTGGCTGTAGGAGGCTGGCCTGGCTTATAGTGGGTACCTTGTGGTACTTACACCTTGTGCCAGGTCCAGTTATCCCTTATTAGTAGATTAATAGTGTTCTAGCAGCTTAGGCTGATAGAGGTAGCTATAGCAGAGCGGCTTAGGCTGAACTAGGAGACATGCAAAGTTCCTACTATACCACTTATATCGCATAGCACTATATCATAAGAAACACAATACTCAGAGTTACTAAAAATAAAGGTACTTTATCTTAGTGACAATATGTCAAAAGTATCTCAGAGGATATACTCCCTTAGGAGGACCTGAGGACTTGCAAAGGAAGGGGACCAAGTCCAAGAGTCACACAAGTGTCCAGGGGGGGCAGGAGCCCACTAAACCCCGGATGAAGGTGCAAAAGGGCTGCCTCCGGGTGGAAGAAGCCAAAGATACTGCAACAACGGAAGGTGCCAGTTCTCTTTTGGTCAGAAGATGTCCTACGGTGTGCTGGAGGATGCAGAGTTGTTTTCACGCAGAAAGACCGCAAACAAGCCTTGCTAGCTGCAAGAGTCATGGTTGAAGATTTTGGGTGCTGCCAGGGCCCAGGAACGACCAGGAGGTCGACCCTCGGAGGAGGAGACAGAGGGGGTGCTCAGCAACAGAGAGAGCCCACGCAGAAGCAGGCAGCACCTGCAGAAGCACCTGAACAGGTGTTCAGAAAATCTGAGCACAGCGGTCATCTGGGCACAACAAAAGAGGGTCCCACGAAGTCGGAGACCAACTCAGCGAGTTGAGCAATGCAGGACGGAGTGCTAGGGACCTGGGATGTGCGGTGCACGAAGGAAATCTTGCAAAAGTGCACAGAAGCCCTAGCAGCTGCAGATCACGCAGTATACAGGATTACTGTCTGGCGTGGGGAGGCAAGGACTTAACTCCACCAAATTTGGACAGAAGGACCACTGGACTGTCGGGGTCACTTGGATCCAGCTGCGGTGTTCCAGGGACCACACTTGTCAAGATGAACCTCCTATAGTACCCTGTGAGGCCTCAAAAGGCTCTCACCTGGGTTTGAGTTGTAGGGGGAGCCCATTCCATAATGGTCTGGATCTTCCCCTGATGTGGTGCAATTTGTTCCCCACCTACCAGGTGGCCCAGATAAACCACTTTCCCCTGCCCTATCTGCCACTTTGAGGCCTTGATAGTGAGGCCTGCCTTTTGCAGGGCCTCCAAAACTTTCCACAGATGGACCAGGTGATCATCCCAGGTGGAACTAAAGACAGCTATATCATCCAGATATGCTGCACTAAAAGCTTCCAACCCTTGCAGGACTGTGCTCACCAACCTTTGTGGCAGGTGCATTCTTCAGACCACAGGGCATCACATTGAATTGATAGTGGTTGAAAATGCAGTCTTGGGTTCAGCATCTTCTGATAATTTAATCTGCCAATACCCTGCAGTTAAATCAAAAGTGCTTAGATACTTGGTAGAAGCCAGTGTATCTATCAGCTCATGTGCCCTGGGTATAGGGTGAGCATCTGTCTTGGTTACTTGGTTGAGCACTCTATAGTCAACACAAAACCTAATTTCTCTTTTTCCATCCTTACTGTGAGGTTTTGGAACAAGCACCACTGGGCTAGCCCATGGGCTTTCTGAAGGCTCAATCACTCCTAAGTCTAACATTTTCTGAACCTCTTGTTTAATGCAGTCCCTGACATGGTCAGGCTGCCTATAAATCTTACTTTCGACAGGCAAACTGTCTCCAGTATTGATTGTATGCTCACACCAAGTAGTGGTACCTGGTATCAGTGAGAAGAGTTCAGAAAACTGACTTAAAAGATTTACACAGTTGTCTTTCTGTTCAGCAGTAAGACAATCTGCAAGTACTACTCCCTCCACTAAGCCATCAGCTTCAGTGGTGAAGAAGATATCAGGGAGAGGGTCAATCTCTTATTCCTGCCCCTCATCAGTTGCATGAGCAGGGTGAGATCAGCCCTGTCATAGTAGGGTTTTAGGTGGTTGACATGGAGAACCCTAAGGGGACTCCTGGCAGTGCCAAGGTCTACCAAGTAGGTAACTTCACCCTTTTTCTCAACATTTAGATGGGGTCCACTCCATTTGTCCTGGAGTGCTCTTGGGGCCACAGGCTCCAATACCCACACCTTCTGTCCCCGGTTGTACTGGGTCAGGACAGCCTTCTGGTCATGCCATTGCTTTTGCAGCTCCTGGCTGAAGGTTTTTACTGGCCTTTTTAATGTACTCAGCCACTCTTGATCTTAGGCCAAGTACATAGTACACAATGTCCTGTTTAGGAGCTTTTAAAGGTTGTTCCCAACCCTCCTTAACAAGTGCAAGGGGACCTCTCACAGGGTGTCCAAAGAGGAGTTCAGAGGGGCTAAAGCCCACTCCTTTTTGGGGTACCTCCTTGTAAGCAAGAAGGAGGCAAGGTAACAGGACATCCCTTCTTCTTCTGAGTTTTTCATCATACATTTGAGAGTTTTATTAAACCTCTCAACCAGACCCTTTGTTTGTTTTTGATAAGGATTAGTAAACTTGTATGTTACACCACACTCCTTCCACATTGCCTTGAGTTATGCAGGCAATAGAGTTAATACCTCTGTCTGACACAACGTCCTTAGGGAAGCCCACTCTGGAAAAGATTCCCAGGAGGGCTTTTGCCACTGCAGGAGCTGTTGTGGTCCTTAAGCGAATAGCTTCAGGGTACCTAGTGGCATGGTCCACTACCACAAGGATAAACCTATTGCCTGTTGGAGGGTCAAGGGGGCCAACTATGTCAACCCCTACCCTTTCAAAGGGCACCCCAACCACAGGAAGTGGAATTAAGGGGGCCTTTGGAGTGCCACCAGTCTTGCAAATGGCTTGGCAGGTCACACAAGAGCGACAAAACTCTTTGGTGTCCTCTGATATATGAGGCCAGTGAAATAGGGGAACAAGTCTGTCCCCAAGTTTTACTTTGGCCCAAATGCCCAGCCCAGCCAAAGGAATGTCATGTGTCAAGGTAAGAAGGAACTCCCTGTATTGCAAAGAGATGGCCAATCTCCTGGCAGCTCCACGTGTAAGGTCCCTTGATTCAGTATACAGGAGATTGTCTTCCCAATACACCTTATGGCTATCACTGACATCCCAATTCTGCTGTTTGACAGCTTGCTGTCTTAAACCCTCTAGTGTGGAACAGGTGTGCTGTGCCGCACTCGGCTCTTCCCTAGCATGCCCCCCTGCACCCAAAAGGTCAGCAGTGTCGGCTGCTAGCGCATCTGGTGTAGGTTCTGCACAGGGAGAGGATTCCTCGTCCTCAAAAGAGAAATCGTCTGGTGAGGGAGGGATAGTGGGCAAGGATTTACCCTTCTTACCCCTAGCTTTTGTGAGCACTTGGTCCATTGTTTCAGGATTCAAGTTTCCCTGTCCTTTTTGCTTTTTGGCTTGAGCCCTTGTTAAAGCAAAAATATGCAGAAGGAATGCCCAGCATTGCTGCATGAGCCTCCAACTCCACTTCAGCCCAAGCTGATGTCTCCAAATCATTGCCTAGTAAGCAATCTACAGGTAAATCAGTGGCTACCACAAGTTTCTTTGGACCAGTAAACTTTGGACTAAGTGACAATATGCCAAAAGTATCTCAGAGGATGTACTACCTTAGGATGTAAGTAAAATACACAAAATATACACACAAACCAAAATCAGGTAAGTAAAAGACTTAGAAAAGTAGTGCAAACACTGTAGAACACAATAGAATGCAATAGGAGAAAATAGGCCTGGGGCAACACAAACCATATACTCCAAAAGTGGAATGCGAACCACGAATGGACCCCAGGCCTAGTGTAGTATGTAGAGCATGGGTACTCACAAACTTTTTCTCGGGGCCAAAATTGCAGTATGGTTTGCGGCCGAGGGCCGCACTGAAGTGACAGCGGGGGGCGGGGCTTAGAGGGGGAACAACCATCCCACCCCCTTTTTCAAAACAATGCTAAACAATGCTGTATTTTGAATCCAGGTATAACTACAAACCTACAAAGGGGACATTTTGAAAAACATTTTTATTATCAGACAATAGTAATCTTAAGAGGCATGGCATGGTAATTCTTGTGAACAGGATATTCAGCACAAGCCCAATGCAGCACAGTTTTCTCTGAGTCTGGAAAATAGGTATGTCAAAGGAAGACATACTACGAACTTATTTTGCACTTCATGTCTCTTATTAGTGTTCTGTAATCTGGTATTATGCCTGAAACGGCAAGCCTTAAGAGCTGATCCAGATGTAAGTCTGTTAGCTTATTTCTGAATTTACTCTTCAAAAGTCCCATTGTGGAAAACGAACCTTCGCAAACATATGTTGACCCGAACATACAAATTATTTTCTGGGCCACTGTAAAAAGAACAGGAAATTTGTCAGAAGGCACAGTGTTCCAGAATTCTTCTGGTGCCTGCCCCAAAAAAGATGCTTCAAGAGCTGAGTTATGCTGCATGTCTATCAGCTCCATTTGTGCTTGCGGTCTTTTCACGCCAATAAGTTCAACAGCATCAAGATTTCGTGCACTCACCATCCAGGGGTTTTCAACCAGCCTGAATAGGGGGATGAGGGTTCTGAATTGAGATAATCGCCTTTTGATCTCCCCAGAAATTTCCTCAAGACATGCACCAAGATTTAGCGTTGGCAGCATTTCTTGTGCATTTGGAAACCTCTGAGTCACAGCCAACAGTTTTGGAAAGTGGGTGAAGTCAGCAACATCCAGTTGTTCTTTGAATAGCACAAGCTTACTTTCAAATGAGTAAATACCATTCATCATGGACCACACAAGCTGTTGTTTGCCTTGCAGCATCAAATTAAGAGCATTGAAGTGTGCAAATAGATCTGAAAGAAAATGGAGCATTAAAAGCCATTTCACATCCTTTAGTTCTGGGAATGTTTGACCTCTGCTGTTTGTAAAGTGTTCAATTTCAGGAAGCAAAGCAATGAACCGCTCCAGAACTTTCCCTTTGCTTAGCCATCGCACTTCAGTGTGCATCAAGAGGTCTGTATATTCAGCTTCAGAATCCTGCAGCATAGCCTTAAAAAGTCTATGGTTAAGGGCTTTGGCACAAATAAAATTAACAATTTTCACTGCAAGTTTTAGGACGTTATTCAGTTCTCCATGCTTTAATTTTGCACACAGAACTTCCTGATGAATAACGCAGTGGTAGTCTATTACAGGCTGTCCAGTGAGCTTCTTTTTAAGCAAAGATACAAAGCCTCTGTCATGGCCTACCATAGCAGGCGCGCCATCTGTTGTGATGCTAACAAGACTGTCCAGTGGTATGTGATGTGTTTCGAAGTAGTTGCAGATACTGTCCAGAATATCTTCTCCTCTTGTGTGCCCGTGCAGTGGTAGAAGGCACAGGAGCTCTTCTTTGGGATGAAGTGATTGGTCCAAATACCTCACCCAAACTAATAACTGGGCCACATCGCCTATATCTGTGGACTCATCCATGGCAATGCTGAAGAACGGTGACTCTCTGACAGCTTTGATCACCTGCTCCTGGATATTTTCACCCATTGACTCTATTCTGCGTGCACAAGTGGAATCCGATAGCTGTAAGGCACCAATTTCTTTTAAAATGCTGGATTTGTTGCTATAGTTCTCAAACAAAATTTCAGCTGCTGAAAGGAAACATTTCTTCACCAGCTCTGCCTCCGTGAATGGCTTCTTATGTTTGGCAAGCAGGTAGCATATTTTGAATGATGCTTTTGTAACAGCCTCAGATTCCTTCATTTGGCAAAGGAAGAGCTTCTGCTGGGAAAGAAGTGTTTGCTTTAACGATGCCACTTTTGCTGAACGCAGTTGTGAGTGCAATGGGAAGTTCTCACTATAACTTGCGTGTCGAGTTTTGTAGTGCCGTTCCAGGTTATATCTCTTAAGAACATTTACTTTCTCTTTGCAAAGCAAACAGGTAGCTTTCTCCTTTGGCCATTCAACAAACAAGTACTCTTCTTCCCATGCTGCCTGGAATGATCTGTGTTCACTCTGTATGGATCTGGGTCGTTTGCAAGGCTTGGTAACTGGACTGTAGGCCATTGGTCTCAGCAAGTTTGTGCAATCATTTTCAAGGGTCAGGAATCAGATTTTCCCCTCACAGCCAAAGGACCGACACCACTTCACGAGCGACAACACTTCACGAGCGACCGATGGACCGACACCGCCTCACGACCAATGGACCAACACTGCGTCTCGCTACAGACCTCTGTGCACAACAGCAAAGTAATATAAAGTGATGTGTAAAAGGAAACAAAGCATACCGTGATCTAACAATTGGCAACACACATGCTGGCCTTTGCGGATTCCCAGAGGACCATAATATAAAAAGTATTTTTTGCAATTATGCTTGCAACCTGCTAGGAATACTAGAGTGATAATGAGGCCAATGAATGGTATACGGGCCTCTTTTTAGAAACTGTTTTTTTTCAGCATGCTGGGTCACACAGCAATAGAAATCAACTGTGCGCGAAATGCCAGGGGCCAGATAAAAAAAAGTGTATTATTGTAAGACATTTTCAACAGCCCTGGCTCTAGTAGTATATTCCTACACTAATCACAAGAGCCAAATGGGAATGTTCCAGAGTATATCCCTATCCTAATCACAAGAGACATTTAATTAGATGCAGCAGCCATTTATCATCCGCACCCCTGGGAGGAGTAAGCTGAAGGTGTTTGCCCATCACACAAAGTGTACCCCACTGGACACTTCACAAATGGTTTGATTTATATTGGGATTGTCATCTGATTTTTGGTAGTTTTCATGGGTGGGTGGTTTCTCTCTGGTTGTACTGGGTTGGTGGGTATGGGTTATAAAAGTAAGCATTATTGTTTAGAGGTTGCACAAACAAAGGTCTAACTTGGTGCCTAAGCATTACAAGACAAAGATACAGCAGCACAGTTCTTACCCTTGCAGGGTCCGGTCTATCACACACAGCGCCATCTGCTCTCACCCCTATCGCCATCTGCACAAAGCGCCATCTGCTCTCACCCCTACCCCAGTAACACACACAGCGCCATCTGCTCTCACCCCTACCTCAGTAACACACACAGCGCCATCTGCACACAGCGCCATCTGCTCCCACCCCTACCCCAGTAACACACACAGCGCCATCTGCTCTCACCCCTACCCCAGTAACACACACAGCGCCATCTGCACACAGCGCCATCTGCTCCCACCCCTAGCCCAGTAACACACACTGCGCCATCTGCACACAGCGCCATCTGCTCTCACCCCTACCCCAGTAACACACACAGCGCCATCTGCACACAGCGCCATCTGCTTTCACCCCTACCTCAGTAACACACACTGCGCCATCTGCACACAGCGCCATCTGCTCTCACCCCTACCCCAGTAACACACACAGCGCCATCTGCTCTCACCCCTACCCCAGTAACACACACAGCGCCATCTGCACACAGCGCCATCTGCTCTCACCCCTACCCCAGTAACACACACAGCGCCATCTGCTCTCACCCATACCCCAGTAACACACACAGCGCCATCTGCATACAGCGCCATCTGCTCTCACCCCTACCCCAGTAACACACACTGCGCCATCTGCACACAGCGCCACCTGCTCTCACCCCTACCCCAGTAACACACACTGCGCCATCTGCACACAGCGCCATCTGCTCCCACCCCTACCCCAGTAACACACACAGCGCCATCTGCACACAGCGCCATCTGCTCTCCCCCCTACCCCAGTAACACACACAGCGCCATCTGCTCTCACCCATACCCCAGTAACACACACAGCGCCATCTGCACACAGCGCCATCTGCTCTCACCCCTACCTCAGTAACACACACTGCGCCATCTGCACACAGCGCCATCTGCTCTCACCCCTACCCCAGTAACACACACAGCGCCATCTGCTCTCACCCCTACCCCAGTAACACACACAGCGCCATCTGCACACAGCGCCATCTGCTCTCACCCCTACCCCAGTAACACACACAGCGCCATCTGCTCTCACCCATACCCCAGTAACACACACAGCGCCATCTGCATACAGCGCCATCTGCTCTCACCCCTACCCCAGTAACACACACTGCGCCATCTGCACACAGCGCCACCTGCTCTCACCCCTACCTCAGTAACACACACAGCGCCATCTGCACACAGCGCCATCTGCTCCCACCCCTACCCCAGTAACACACACAGCGCCATCTGCTCTCACCCCTACCCCAGTAACACACACAGCGCCATCTGCACACAGCGCCATCTGCTCCCACCCCTAGCCCAGTAACACACACTGCGCCATCTGCACACAGCGCCATCTGCTCTCACCCCTACCCCAGTAACACACACAGCGCCATCTGCACACAGCGCCATCTGCTCTCACCCCTACCTCAGTAACACACACTGCGCCATCTGCACACAGCGCCATCTGCTCTCACCCCTACCCCAGTAACACACACAGCGCCATCTGCTCTCACCCCTACCCCAGTAACACACACAGCGCCATCTGCACACAGCGCCATCTGCTCTCACCCCTACCCCAGTAACACACACAGCGCCATCTGCTCTCACCCATACCCCAGTAACACACACAGCGCCATCTGCATACAGCGCCATCTGCTCTCACCCCTACCCCAGTAACACACACTGCGCCATCTGCACACAGCGCCACCTGCTCTCACCCCTACCCCAGTAACACACACTGCGCCATCTGCACACAGCGCCATCTGCTCCCACCCCTACCCCAGTAACACACACAGCGCCATCTGCACACAGCGCCATCTGCTCTCCCCCCTACCCCAGTAACACACACAGCGCCATCTGCTCTCACCCCTACCCCAGTAACACACACAGCGCCATCTGCATACAGCGCCATCTGCTCCCACCCCTACCCCAGTAACACACACAGCACCATCTGCTCTCACCCCTACCCCAGTAACACACACTGCGCCATCTGCACACAGCGCCATCTGCTCTCACCCCACCCCAGTAACACACACACACAGCGCACACACACAGCGCCATCTGCTCTCACCCCTACCCCAGTAACACACACAGCGCGCACACACACAGCGCCATCTGCTCTCACCCCTACCCCAGTAACACACACAGCGCGCACACATACAGCGCCATCTGCTCTCACCCCTACCCCAGTAAAACACACAGCGCGCACACACACAGCGCCATCTGCTCTCACCCCTACCCCAGTAACACACACACACAGCGCACACACACAGCGCAATCTGCTCTCACGCCTACCCCAGTAACACACACTACATTAAAAACAAATAAATAAATAACCAAAGAGCCTTACCTGACTCAAAGCACTGTAAAGATGCCACAAATGTGGAACAGCAGGCAGGCAGGCGGGCAGCAGACGTGGAGCTGGTGACAGGAAGCAGACGACCAAAGCCCCGTAAAAGTTAGCTGCAAGCGCGGACTTTTATGGGGCTTTGGCTTCCAGGATCGTCAGGGCAACGCCATAAACAATGGCCGCCGTATGTAAACATAGAGGAGGGCCGCGGGAGCATGCTCCCGCGGCCCTCTTCTATGTTTACATACTGCTGCCATTATGATATGGCGTTTGGTGTGCGTCTCGCGAGCCGCCAAGCTAGGTCCGTGGGGCCGCTGGCGGCCCGCGGGCCGTACTTTGAGTACCGTTGATGTAGAGGGTTGCTGGGAGTGTAAGAAAACACTAAGGGTGTCCAAGATACCCCACCCCAAGACCCTGAAAAGTAGGAGTAAAGTTATCCTACTACCCCAGAAAGACAGTAAAGTTGAGATAGGGGTTTCTGCAAAGACAACAACTGACTGCAAAGCACTGAAGAAGGATTCCTGGACCTAAGGACCTGCAAAGGGAGGGGACCAAGTCCAAGAGTCACACAAGTGTCCGGGGGGGCAGGAGCCCACTAAACCCCGGATTAAGGTGCAAAAGGGCTGCCTCCGGGTGGAAGAAGCCAAAGATTCTGCAACAACAGAAGGGGCCAGGAACTTCTCCTTTGGTCAGAAGATGCCTCACGGCGTGCTGGAGGATGCAGAGTTGTTTCCACGCAGAAAGATCGCAAACAAGCCTTGCTAGCTGCAAGAGTCACTGTTGAAGAAAAAGGGTGCTGCCAGGGCCGTGGAAGGACCGGAAGGTCGCCCCTTGAAGGAGGAGACAGAAAGGGCGCTCAGCAACATAGAGAACCCACGCAGAAGCAGGCAGCACCCTCAGAAGTACCTGAACAGGCATTCTGAAAATCTGAGCACAGCAGTTGTCTCAGCACAACAAAAGAGGGTTCCACGAGGTTGGAGCCCAACTCAGTGAGTTAGGCAATGCAGGACGGAGTGCTGGGGACCTGGGCTGTGCTGTGCACAAAGGAAGTCTTGCAAAAAGGGACAGAAGCCCTAGCAGCTGCAGATTACGCAGTACACAGGATTACTGTCTGGCGTGGGGAGGCAAGGATTTACCTCCACCAAATTTGGACAGAAGGACCACTGGACTGTCGGGATCACTTGGATCCAGCTCCTGTGTTCCAGGGACCATGCTCGTCAAGATGAGAGGGGACCCAGATGACCGGTGATGCAGAAATTGGGTGCCTGCGTTGGCAGGGGGAAGATTCCGTCGTCCCACAGGAGATTTATTTGTGGCTTCCAGTGCAGGGTGAAGGTAGACAGCCCTCAGAGCATGCACCACCAGGAAACAGTCAAGAAACCCAGCAGGATGAGGCGCTACAATGTTGCTGGTAGTCTTCTTGCTACTTTGTTGCGGTTTAGCAGGCGTTCTGGAGCAGTCAGCGGTCGATCTTTGGCAGAAGTCAAAGAGAGAAGTGCAGAGGAACTCTGGTGAGCTCTTGCATTCGTTATCTGACGGGAAACCCACAGGAGAGACCCTAAATAGCCCTCAGAGGAGGATTGGGTACCTAACCAGAGAAGAGCCTATCAGGAGGGGGCTCTGACGTCACCTGCTGGCACTGGCCACTCAGAGGTCTCCATTGTGCCCTCACACCTCTGCATTCAAGATGGCAGAGGTCTGGGATACACTGGAGGAGCTCTGGACACCACCCCTGGGATGGCGATGGACAGGGGAGTGGTCACTCCCCTTTCCTTTGTCCAGTTTCTCAGCAGAGAAGGGGCTGGGGGATCTATGAACCGCTGTAGACTGGTTTATGCAAGGAGGGTACCATCTGTGCCCTTCAAAGCATTTCCAGAGGCCAGGAGAGGCTACTCCTCTCAGGCCCTTAACTCCTATTTCCAAAGGGAAAGGGTGTAACACCCTCTCTCAGAGGGAATCCTTTGTTCTGCCTTCCTGGGACAGGGCTGCACAGGCCCCAGGGGGGCAGAAACCTGTCTGAGGGTTGCCAGCAGCGGTACCTGCAGAGAAAACCCCAAAGAGCTAGTTTGGCAGTACCCAGGGTCCATGGTGGAGCGCCAGGGATGCATGGAATTGTCACCCCAATACCATATTGGTATTGGGGGGACAATTCCATGGTCTTAGACATGTTACATGGTCATGTTCGGAGTTACCATTGTGAAGCTACACATAGGTATTGACCTATATGTAGTTCACACGTGTAATGGTGTCCCCACCCTCACAAAGTCCGGGGAAATTGCCCTGGACAATGTGGGGGCACCTTGGCTAGTGCCAGGGTGCCCTCACACTTAGTAACTTTGCACCTAACCTTCACCAAGTGAGGGTTAGACATATAGGTGACTTATAAGTTACTTAAGTGCAGTGTAAAATGGCTGTGAAATAACGTGGACATTATTTCACACAGGCTGCAGTGGCAGTCCTGTGTAAGAATCGTCTGAGCTACCTATGGGTGGCAAAAGAAATGTTGCAGCCAATAGGGATCTCCTGGAACCCCAATACCCTGAGTACCTAGGTACCATATACTAGGGAATTATAAGGATGTTCCAGTGTGCCAATCAGAATTGGTAAAATTAGTCCCTAGCCTGCAGTGACAATTTTAAAAGCAGAGAGAGCATAAACACTGAGGTTCTGGTTAGCAGAGCCTCAGTGATACAGTTAGGCACCACACAGGGAACACATACAGGGCACACTTTATGAGCACTGGGGCCCTGGCTAGCAGGATCCCAGTGACACAGGCAAAAACAAACATACTTACAAGTAAAACATGGGGGTAACATGCCAGGCAAGATGGTACTTTCCCTTGTGCAGTGCTTGGACCAGGCATGAGCAGGAAGCTTATAAGAGTTTAAATAAATAGGAGTAGCAGTTCTAAGGGGGTAACTCACAGCAATGTCTTGACTGGTATATAGGGCAGGCTAAGGTCTAGGACTGCAGCCGCCCTGCTCAACTTTATAGCAAATGAGGCTCCCTTGTCCGCAGCCACAGTAGGAGAGGAGACAAAACCAGTATCTGTGGAGGTGTCCAGTTCACTGTCATCTGCCAAAGTGCTCACACCAGGCCATATTGTGGTCTAGAGGTTGGTATTCTTTAGGTTCCATTGACCCTCCAAATCTTCCCTATGTTCTAGCCTAGAGGAATAGTGATCAGGCTCTGGTTTGGGAGGTATGGCTCCAGTTGGCGATGCCCCTCTGGATCCATGTCAGTGTGTGGGATAAGATTAGAGTTGGCTCTGCCAGAGGGCGCCAGCGATGCCAAGAGCATTGACATCAGGACTGCTGCCAGGAAAGGTCAAAGTGGCTCAACCAGTGTCGATCTGGATCCATCTGTGGATTCAAGGGGCCTGACTGAGGTATACCTGCCGACAGGAAAAAGGTTGGGGCCCCACCCGAACCTGCAGTCCTGAAGGCACTCCAGCGAGATCGGGCAGCCCAAATATGAGGTACATGATTTCATAAAATGCTCAAAGTTGGTCGAGGGTCACTCCATTTCCCGAAAATTCATGGAGGCGTAGAAACACCCAGGTGCAGGCTCAATGTGACAATGATACCTCATCTCATCAGATTACTTTGACTGATGGAGTGAAGTCGAAGACCTCAAGGACTTCTTACTCTTCTTCTTTTGGGACTGTGATGAAGATCAGTGGCTCTCTGACCAATCCCTGGACGTACCTCTCGACCAGGATCAAGACCATCCGGCGTCCAATGTAGAGCGGCAAAGAGCTTGAGGGGTCAGTCCCCCAAGGCCTTGGGGCACATGGTGTGACAATTGATTTAGGTCTTGGCATCGTGATCATGGTCAAGACACCAGAGACAGAAGAGGTATGGGTCTTTCACTGACATTTGTTGGTGACAGACGCCGTATAGCTTTTATCCAGTCATGCTTATAGGCATCCATAACACACCAGGAGACAAGTCTCAAAAAACTTTGACAAAATGGTGAACTCTCTGGAGTGGTGCAGAAAGAAAAGAACTGTTGCCAGTGTGCTGGGGTGACATCTGTATGGGCACTGAGGACATCACTTCTGGCGCGGAGGACGCCAAACAGTGCCACATCTGGTACTGCTCACAAAAAAATTCTGGATCCTAAGGGTAATTCTAAGGTAAGGAATCTACAGCTAGAAGCCTCTATTAGATAGTGGGTTTCTCTGTTGGAGCTTGTGGCCAGAGAGTTAAAGTCTTTTACTATGTCAAAGATTTCCTTCCATTGTTTGTGCTGCTTTCAGTGCAGTCAGCAAGTGCGGAGTAATTGGTAGTACTAATGGTATTGTCTGAGTGCACATTTGTAGGGACTTTTGTCTGTATTGTTATGACTTTCTGACTTTCTTTATCATCCTCTACATTCAAGTTGCTTGCAGTAGTGTTTGGTGAGCCTGAGCTCTTCCGGTTACCAGCCAGCTTTGTGGGATTTCAGAGGAATGAGGGTATCTTTGCAGGCAGTGATCCAAGCTTTGAAGTTAGAGATGGATTTAGAGAGGTTCTTGTTGTGTTGAGGCCAGTAGTGTAGGATTCTGAAAGACCAAGATACTTCTGAGACCTTGTACCTATCTCGTTGTGATGATTTGGTGATGATGTTTCTGCAGTGATGTCAGATGTTTCTGCTGAAATTGATGAGGGTGTTGTTGGACCACGTGAATGGTGTGGGTTTATCTACTCTGCTGTTGCTGAAGCTGGTTAAGATGGGGTCTATGTGGCCTCCAGGAGCTGAGTGAGTCTGAGGTTGGACATTTCCTTGAAGAGGTCGGTTGTGTTGGGATCGGTAAGGTCGTCCAGGTGTTAGTTGATGTTGCTGAGGAGGATTTAGGCACTGAAGTCTAGGATCGAACGGTGAAGTTTGGTATGGTGCTAATGAAGTTGGCATGTAGTCCCAGAGGACAGTAGAAGAGGGTGCCGCTCAGGGTCTAGTTGGTGGCGATGAGGAATTTGAAGAACAAGGCACAGATTGATCATACTTTCGTGCAGTACAATGCAGCAAGCTATGTTGATGCACTGTGTGAAAGGCAAAGGGCAGAAATTAGCTGTATTTAATATTATACAATGTGAGAGGAGGCCTCTTTGTGCATGGTTAGCCCCCACATTTTGCCTGATGTTGATGTGTTCTAGAAGTTGGTAGTGCCCAGGACCCCTGCTAACCAGGTTCCCTGGGTCAGAGCTCTTTCCATAATTCTGTTGTGATCCTTGGCACAAATGGATACACTCTTAAATATCCTTATAAGTCCCTGGTAAATGGGTACCCCAGTACCCAGGGCATGAGATATCAAGAGTAGGCCCATGAGAGCAGCAGCACTGATTGTACCACCCACTAGGGCTCTGCACCCAGATTCACCCAGCACTGCCATTGCAGGCTGAGTGTACTGGGGCAAACCTAAAAACACAAATTTGACATGGCACACTCCCTGTGTGCCCTGTCCACCCTACACAGCATATGTTATGGGTAAGTCACCCCTTTAGCAGGCCTTATAGCCCTAAGGCAGTGTGCACCATGCTCTATGTGAGGGCATAATTGCACAAGCAATATGCCCCCACTGTGTCCTTGCCAAACCTGGGACATGGTGAGTGAACAGAGCAGTCATTTTAAGTACATGCACTGGACACTGGTCAAACACAGGTTCCCCAGCTACATGATGCCCACTCTGTACACTGGGTTGTTTGGTATCAAACAACTCAAAATATTAAATTCAAACTGGTACCAGTATTGGATTTAACCCTAAATGTACACAGGGGTCACCTTAGAGGTGCCCCCTGCAAAAGCTATCCTAACTGTCAGAGTTGCTGACTGGTTTCATCCAACCTGCCACTCCCGATGGCCAATAAACAAACCTGGGGGAGAGCCATGGCTCTCTGGTTTGTAAGACAATGGCATTCCTGGCAGGAGGAGCTAACTCTCCCTCCCTCAGGAATGTGCAACACCCTGGCGGTCAGCTTCAAAGGGCTACAGCCCCTGAACCCCGAGCCTCCAGGCCTGCTGCTAGCAGCAGAAGTCTAGGAGGAGTGGCCTCACTGAGCATGCACCACCACTACGGGCTTGCAGGTGAAGTGGACCCTCCGTCTCATTTTCCTCCATGTTGGATGGTAGGAAAAATATCCAATGGGGTTTAGGGAAGTGGTCACTATTGTGGGTGTAGCCACCCAAGGGCAAGTATCATATTGGACACTACCAGGTTCTCCCTAAAACGCCCACTAAATTCAGTATTTAGTGGGATCCCCTAGACCAAGATATTAGATTCACCTGGAAGAAAAGAAGACAGCACCAAAGAACCCGACAGGATGAGAACAGAGCACCCGCTGCACCAGAGGAGGCTCCAAGACCCCTGCTTGCTGCACTAGTGTCCCGACAATCGCTTCTGCGGAGGAGCTGACCACTGGACTGACCTCAAAAACCCCCAAGGCCCTCCAGGCTTCGCAAATAGCCCAGGAACTCCCTCCTGAGTTGAGGCACCACTCAGGAAATTATAGGAACCTGCAAGGAACCTGTAAACCGGGGAGGGACACTTCACCGACCGGACAATATCTCCCCAACAGGAAGTCGCATCCGGACCCAACGATACACCAACAAAAGCACACTCCCGTGGCAGAGTTGTGGCAATACCCCAGGTTCTGACCAGAGCATGTCTGACAACATCAACAACAGCTTTTCCAGGGATGCAACTGGACCAGGAGGGTGCCCCAGTCGAGGGATTTCAGTGACACCCTTGACCTTCAACCAGAGCACCTGTGACATCCTGTGAGACCCCCGGAAGAAGACTCACCTCCAGCTCCAAAGGGTCCCTTTGCGCACATCATCCAAGGCCTCCAAAACGCCCTGTACTTGGCCGCCCTGAACCTTCCATCACGGGATTTGCTCTGTGCCCTGGGTTCCCAACCCCTTGCGACCTCAACAGCCCAAGGGGACCCCCAAGCACCCACCTTAAACTTGCAAACCAACCCATTTTCCAAGTGGCCCCTCCAGGTGGCCCTGTGCCAAGAGGATTTCCAACACTGCTCCCGCCAGAACTGGGAGCTGCTCAAGGCTCTCCAGCTGGCACAGTGTGCCCACCAACCACTCCAACCACCCTGCAAGAGGAGAGACTGTAACCCAACTGTGTGATTTTCAATGCATTGTTAAAAGTGACTGTGTATTGATTCTAGTGGTGTATAATTACTCACAGAAAGACTAATTTTAATAAAACTTCAAAAAGTCAGAACATTAAAAATACTTAACGTATTCTAAAGATCTTGGTCTTAAAATTTATATAAAAGCCTGAAGTATTTTTGTAAATTCTGGTCCTGAGTTATTCATTGAGTGTGTGTGGTGCATGATTGGATTTGTGAGTACAGCAAATACTTTTCCTGGATTAGCTTAACTGCACTACCAGCTACCTTAAAAATTAGAGCATTAGGTGGTCTAAATTTTACCTCTGGAAACCAACGTGTGGTTGCCCGGACCCTCTGCATAGTGTGCTTGATTTTGCATACTACATAGAGGGCCAGCCTCCTACATACAGCACATTCCAGTCCTTTCCTTGTGCTGGGGTACAATGTGCTGCCTTGTTGCAATGTATCCTTGCACCATGGTGCAAGGGTGCCTGCATTGTAGACAGGATGAGAACAGAGCACCTGCAATCCCAGTGTGTTGGCCAGGTGGCGACCTGTTTCAGAACTGGTTTGCAGAGTGAGTTTTTTACTCCACACAAACACCACAAGGTTGTTCCCAAAACACGGCCAAATAGGATAAAGATTCTGCCATGCTGGACTTGGTCAGAGCAATGACCAGAGGCATGATTTAATGCCAAACTCACAAGAAGTGATGTTACAGTGGGTAGGCTTGCCGTGGGACATTTTTTGTCTTTTGGTCAGGAAGTCTCCCCCTCCCACAAGCTAGTGCCAGGCTGAAAAGTGGCAGTCCTGGATATCGTCTTCAAAATACTGCTAATCCAGAAGGACTGCACCTGCTGAACTCTTTGGACTTCAGAAAAAGGACTACACCTATTGTCACCTGGAGAGAGAAACACAAGGTGCTGGACCTGCTTCCTCTTGAACCCAGCACAGAAGTGTGGAGTCCAAGGGCTAGTTACCTAGCAATCTATTAAATTACGGGGACACAAAAGCTACAAGCCCACTTTTCTGAAGACTCCAACTGACCAGTATCAGCCGGACCTGCCCTGAAAGATACTTGTGGTTTCTAACAGAGTAAGTCCTGACCCTCATATGGTGTCCATGGGGTCTTGAGGCCTTTAGGCAAGGGTTGGAGTGTACTCCCCCTGTCTAGCCATAAAACCTGGGACTCAGAAACTTGTTTAAAGATTTCATTCTGGAGAGCTGAAAGAATACTGGGACCTACCTGCAAGCTAGTCTGGCGAAGGTACTTCGTCCGTCGACCTGACTTTACCAAAGCTCCCTCAAGGTTATTTTCAATAGCAGCAAATCTGATTCAGCAGGCTTGCTACCTAACATTATCTAAAGACGTTGAACCCTCTTTGGCTGCAGCTTTGCCCAGCTCAAGGAAACTAGGGCCCATATTTATACTTTTTGTGTGCCGAATTTGCGTCATTTTTTTACGCAAAAGCAGCGCAAACTTGCAAAATACAATTGTATTTTGTAAGTTTGCGCAGTTTTTCCATCAAAAAGCGGTGCTAAAAAAAACTATAAATATGGGCCTAAATTAGAGAAAATAAACTAAGACTGAAGGTAGAAATCTTCACCGTTCCTGACACCTAGCAGCATCTGATTGACATTGATGGCTTCCTGGGCATGAATTCAGAACTTTTTCCACTCAGAGTTTGGATTCACTGAGACTTCGTCCAGTGGCTCACCATCATTGACTCTGTCTTTAGATCCAGTGTGCTGCTTTGCCCCTCTGAGCACTCTACTTTCTTGAAAATCTTCTAAGTCAGAAGGTAACTCTTTGACCAAAACCAACCTGTGCTTTGTAACCAACCCATGCAGTATCACGATCAGCATTAAACCATACTCTTCTTCAGGTCGACCGTGACCACCTGCCTGCAGTTGGTGCTTTGTTGTGGTAAACCTTAACTAAAACTTAAAAAATTCACATATCCCATTCTCCTTATTGGATTTTTTTGCGTTTGGTATCCTTTTGTTCATTAAATGTTTTAAGAAAGTAGCGTGGGATTTTTTATTTTATTGTGTTATCTGCCTATTAACTGTTTTGGTACTGATAAATGCTTTACAGTTTTGTCCTAAGTTAAGCCTGTCTGTTCTGTGCTACATCTACCAAGGACAAAATGTAAATTCTTCTTTTGTAGGAAGTTTAGTAATATACAGTCTGTCCTAAACCTAGATTAAAAGCCTTCCTAAATCAATCTTTAAAAGGAAACAGTGCAGTAAATTAAGACAGGTCTATGGCAACCTCACAACAGTGGAAATTAATAAGATCACCTTAAAGAAATAGCCTGTAACAACATCGTAAAAGCTAAAGTGCTTTCAGGTTAGTTGACATAAGTAGCTACTCTGATGTGCATAGCTGGTAGAATGCTTTCCTTAGTGGTGTGAGTAGTGAGATTAGTGTTGTACATGATACTAAGAGATGTGTTTCAGTTGCAGTAGCATTGTCTTAAGCATGATGTGGAATGCACGGGAACTGAACGTTATAGCTTCACAGGCAGCATGTGCAAATTGGTATGACTTGTAGTGAAAGTGACAGTTGAGTCCAGACCTAGGAGTTCTTCATGGCTGAAGAAAATTCCCACTCCACAAAGAAAATGATATAATGCATAAAAATCATAACATATTAGTTTAAGAAGATTGTTTAAGTTATTCCTTGTTCAGCCTTTATGTGGAGATATTCAGTGTTTTATCAATAGCAATAAAGACAGCTTAGCTTCGAACAAAGAGGACATTGAAAAGGAAGACATTATATTTATATCTCAGTATTGGGCTGATGTTTAACAAGCGTATATTTACAAAGCAATGGGATCATCTGTTTTGACTGCCTGGAAAGGTTAGGCAAAATGCATAGGAGAAGCCATCAAGTGTAGCACAGGTTATTGGATCTAAATTATTAGATCTGCACCAAAAGCAACATCTATATGTATCAGTAAATAGCTGTGTAACTGAAAGTGACCAGGAGAACTCGGTCTAATACTATGGTTAAATTCTAATATAGGTATAATTGTTCAATCTCTAGGATCCTATGAGTGAAGCTCCAAAGGTGAATGAGCTGGGAGTGCAATGCTGCACTTTGTGTCCCTGACAGCAGCCTGGATTAAGATTTGATTCCTGACAAAAAAGGATTTACAAGTTGAAAGTTTTCTTTCGACATTAGGAAGCCACGGTGGTCTTCTGCTAAGATATTTTGATTGAAAAATACTGGTTCATTCTTTCCTGTTTGAGGTGAAAATCTGATAGAACAAAGCTTGAGGCAAGGGATGCAGTTAACCCATAGATGCTGAGGTCTTGTTCTCTTTGTGGGGGGAGCACAGATTGTGGTATTTTGAGACATAATGAATATTTCCACTACTGTTTTATTTCTCTGTGATGGCCTCTCTCTTCACTAATACCTCACCTGGAGCATTACTTAAAGGCAATTGATTTGTTTTGTTCTCGACTGCAAATCTTTAACATTTGCTCAATGTGATAATGGGGGCATGTGGACAGACAAGGAACTGTAATTATAAAGGGGTGATTGTCGTTTGACCTAAACTCTATATCAGACTATGAAGGGTTACAATATGCAAAGGTATGGGTGGCTTTTGTGGTCTTTGGACCTGATAAAAAGCATTTACAGCTAAGTGGTGATAGAACCCCATATATGGGCAGTAAGGAACAAGTTACATACCTGCAATAATGCCCTTTCTGGTCAAAACTCTAGCTAACAGCAGATACGTTATCTTTTAAATATTTTCCAGGCATCACACTTGATCCTTAAACGTTTAAAGAAGTACTTCTGCAGGCCACTAGGTGCCGTCACATCTCTGCATGCCAACGTCCTTCTGCTCCAGATGTGGCATGCAGAGACATATATTAGTGCTACTCATGCATGCTGACGTAATTTGATTTACAGACTGTGTGTTACAATAGATGCAGAGCCCAACAGCAAATTGGCTTTGACCAGTGTGCAGCTCTGTTGACGTGGGGTGTTTTTAGACCAAAAAAGAGACCAGATCACAGAACAGGGAGGATGGGAGGGTTGGTAAGTGTTGTGAGTCATAGGTTCGAGACTCCAGGGCTGAAGGATTTGGGTTCCTAACCAAAGGGTTAAAGGAATTAGTTCAGTGCACCATCACTGAGGAAAGAAGTCCCATTTGATCAGCAACTCCACACCAACAACTTAGCATTCCTGTGAGGGAGATGCTTTCTAGGGTATTAACAGTCCCATAAAAGGTTCAGGTTAATTAGTCTTTCAATAATGCGTTACACACTCAAGGATAATTAAAACCCAATGTACATTTTGACCTATATATTTTTTAACATATTTCTTTCTAATTTCTAGACTAGTGCAAACAGTATTGTATGCTAACATCACAGAAGATACAATTAAGAAGCTACTAAGCATTTCATGAATAGTGGCAACTACAGGGAAAAAATCAAAGTTTGTAGCCTTAAAACGTTCACTGTGCTATCTTTAGGTGCTATGCTAGCTCTGGTAGATCAATGAATAATAATCCCATTTCTCAAGTTTCAGAGAGGTGGTATGCATAACTGGGACAACAAGATTTGCTGTCTGGAAGAGGCTGCAAGCTATTTCGAGAGGCAAAGGTATGCTTGTTCAGGGACAAATATAGTCATAGCACCATTCAGTGCTGCCTGAGCCTCAGACACATCTTGTTGTAACCTTCTTTGGTTGAGGTGGAACCTGGTGCCATGCCAACTGGATCTGCGTTCTGGGTGAAATTTCTCTCTTAGTCAGTGGTCAATTCCAGTGATTTAGATATTGTTTCCTATCTTATGTTTTTAGAATAAAAATGGGGATTTTAAGACACTCACTCTATTGGTCAATGGACATGGAGAAGTGGAAGATCTCTTTGACTTCATGTGGTGGTGTGACTTACCTGAGTGACCCAACGACTCCAAGTGTGACAAGGATCTCAGATACCACAACTGCTCCCTGGACCTTCCTCTTGACTAGGACCTCAATCTTTGTAGCCTTGCACGTCAAGCCACCAGGAGCTTAAGGGACTGCTCTTTCAAGACCTTCAGGTTCATGGTGCGACAACAGACTCAGGCCTTCGGGTCCTGGTTGCGCTCTAGATACCAGTGACATAAAATGTGTGGGTTTGTGACCAACGTCGGTTAGTGACAGGTGCCGCAGGGTTTGAAGCCGGCCTTCCTTGATGACAGCCTGCCACACCAAGTGGAAAAACCTCAAAAAGGCATTTACAAATTTAGTCAAAAAATGACCAAGGGGTAGCTGATCCGGATCTGCCCTGACTGGTACGAAAGAAAAGAACTTAAGCTAGTGCACTGGGGTGGCCCTCCATATAGCCACTGCAAATGTCACTTCCAGTGCAGACAATGCAACATCAAGTGGAAGCGAAAAACGTTGCCTCCCGATTCACAGTGGTAATGCTCATGAATACATTTCCAGATACAGTCTGATAATTCTAAGGTAAGAAATCTCTCTAGAAGTCGGCCGTGGACGTGAGCTTTCCACAGAATTCAAAGACAGAAGCCACAGAACATAACCTAGCCCTTGGTGAGTAAATCTATAATTGAGCAATAGGTGACAAATTGCTGACTGTGAATCAAAGTGCAGGCAGGCTAATTAATGTGTAAACTAGCTAAAGTGGAACCTGTCCTGCATGCGCTAATGAACCTCATACTTTCTACTAAAACAAAAACAAAGAAGACTAAAAGCAAGAGATTAAAATTAATAACATAAAATAGTAGAGTTATGAAGGGGAATGGTCATAGTGGTTATGCCATCGAAACTAATCAATCACAGAAATATGTAATATTAGAATAGTGCTTTTACATAGGTCAGTCAATCAATAATATGTTTATTTGAGCCACAAGCTCCTAAACAATAAGAGCAATACTTAGGCCCGCATTCCAACTTTGGTGGGCGGCAACCGCCGCCTGCCAAGTTGTATCCGCCTGGCGGCCGCCAATGCTCTCACACTCCTGCGGAGGCCATTTGGAAATCCCCGCTGGGCCGGTGGGCGGAAATCTGGAGCCGGCGGTGTTGCAGCTGTGCGACAGGTACAGTTGCACCCGTCGCACTTTTCACTGTCTGCATAGCATACAGTGAAAAGCTCCATGGGGCCGTGGCAGGGGGCCCCAGGGGCCCCGCGACTCTCCTTTCCGCCAGCCTTTTCATGGCAGTTCTTACTGCCATGAAAAGGCTGGCGAGAGGGGGACTCGTAATCCCCTGGGCAGCGCTGCCCTGGGGGATTTAAACCGCTGGGACCAATGTGGCAGGAAACCGCTGGTCCCGACGGTGCGATCACGGCGCTTCCGCCGCGCTCGTAAAACCCGAGATTGCACCACCAGCCTGTTGGCAGTGCAACCTCCAAAACAGCCCTGGCGGTCTTTGATCGCCAGGGTTGTAATGACCCCCTTAGTATCCCCCAACAAACACTGAATCTAGAAATCTAAATATCTCGCAATACAAATATCATAATACACAATAAGGATGAAAATTATTTTAAAATTATTAAAAAGCTTGCCACAGCACAAGTTACATCCATAGATTGCAGCTGAAATTAAGAAAGTCTTTGCTACCAACCAGACCTTATATTATATTATTAATAAACAGGTTTTAAAATTTTCAGTGAGCTTGCAGGTAACCAGGCCAATGTAATGGCAATAGGCGTTACTGCCTTGTGGGTGAAAAGCCATAGGGGACACCTGTGCAGCGGTTCAAAAGGAGTACACATTAGAAACACCAGAACCAAATGAAGGGCCCACTGGGCATAATGTTAATAGAAGGCGGAAACATATGTTGCAAACATTTCAGTAAAAGCATCACAACAAGTAATTTAAACAAGAAGGGCTGATCCAGAAGCAGCAAAAAAGCCAAAAGAACTATCTTGTAGGGATGGGTGGAACTCGCAGAGTTGTCTTCCGCAGAATTTCGCCGAGTTAAATAAAAAATCTGTGCAGCTCCGCAGAGTTCCACCCGCCCACCCTGTACAAGGCATGCTGAATCCTATGGCATATTTCCTGAATAAACCACCCCAAGCATCTAAAAAGTGTCTTAACAGTACATGTTTTCAAAACCCATCAGGGTAGGGGTTGCAGACAGTATACAAAATGAAGAGAGGGGTCTGCCACTGACCCAGTGGTGATCCAACAGGTCTTGTGTAGTCTCATCCGAAATCTGGATGTGATCAGAGAGATCCCGCTGCTGTTTTGTCCTCTGGGACTACATATCCCACTGCAGAACTCATATATCCTACCTGACATGCTTTACAAGCAGGATGCAGGAGGCCATCAGTCCCAGTAGCACTAATGTCAACCTGGACAGAGGGTTAAACATCTGTTTTTGTTTTGTACAATTCGAAAATATAGTTTTGTGAAGGATAAGGGCAAGCTCCGAGGAAATGAGTGTCACTTATATGTGGCTTCACATGTCACTTCCAGAGCGGAACAACATTGATATGGAGCCGCACAACATCACTTATTGGCATGCAGGGCTATTGCTTTAAAAGTGTCTGGATCTAGTTTGACGCTTGAGGTATAGTCAAAAGGTGTGGAATCAGCAGTAAGAAGTGTCTATCAGAAAAAAAGGAACTAATGTTCAGCATGCTTGAGTGGCGCTTATTTGAAGCTCTGCATGCCACTTCCATACTGAAACAACATCAGCGCAGTCACCTCAACACCACCCATCGGCGCTCAGGAGTACTTTGAGAAAAGCTTTTAGATCTAGTTTGATGCCTGGGAAACATTCAAATGGCGTGGAATCTGAGTTGAGAAGTATCTTTCAGAAATTCAGTGTATATAGATATCAATGAAGGTACCATGAAACAGAATCAACAATGCAGTCTTTCTGTCAAATGGCAGTTCAGCAGACATAAACAATTAAAAATTAGGAGGATTTGCAATGAGACCAAGTGTCCACTTCTGTGTTTACCTCTGAAAAATCTTAAGGGCTTTTTTTTTCACTCCCTCACTAGATATTTGCCCCCTTGTTTTCTTTGGAACTCCAACATCAAATTTGTTTCTCGAATCCATTACATTTACAGGAGTGTGTGCATGTGTGTGCTCGCGCATGTGTGTGATGGTGTGTGTGTGTGCATATGTGGGATTGTGGATGTCTGTGGGATGTGTGTGTGTATTTACATATCAGATGTGAAATAGATTCTATCATACCTGGTAACCACCCAATGGATATTATATTGTTGTTATTTGCTGCTTAATGATTTTCGTTCATTCTCAGGTACCTACATAGAAATGGCAAAGTTCAGCTCTCTCAATGAACTGATACACATGTGCTGGCTAGTGCTATTACTGGTACCTTTAAACCAGGAAATCAGCATCTTTGTCAGGATAGTTTTGTGCAGTACACAGGTCCTTCCTAGACAAAGCTAACATTTGAGGCAATCTCACATGCACAGAAGAACACACAAGCCAGCCTCAGGTAGGAGCAGGATTTTGGTGCAATTCCCTGCCTACAGGTTTTTGTAGACATGGATATGCATCAAAACCCATCAGTGGATACAATGACACGCCGTGCACCACCCATAAAATGCCTCCCAGATTCAAAGTTATGCAAGGCAAGTTATGCAAGGCAGAGACTTGTGCGCTATTGCAAAACAGATTTGTGTCAGGTCTGCTTTAAAAAATTATGCAAACCCAACACAAAACATTTTATAAATCTTAGTCTTCATATAATTAGAGTATTTTTCAGCAGTATGGTGGTGATGTAATTTCTTATGGATCTAAACTTCAAAATTACAATGGAGTGGGTGAAAGAAGACATTATCATTTCTCTAATTAAGGATAAACGAATCAGTGTCAACCAGGAAACACTCACATAATGTTATGATGAACTTTGACGAGGCATGACCATAGAACTTCAAGGAGTGCAAAGGTTTCTGACACCCACATGCTTGCTAATAAACACCTTGCACTTCTTAATACAACTGTACATTGGATTTTGACTAAGGTTTTAGTTTTAAGAAGAATAATCTTACCAGGCTTGTTATTTTGTTTGCTGAAACCTCAAGCATAGTCCCTCTGGAAAACAAAACAATGACAACATTTCAGTAATAAAAGTTGAGGTAAGTTGTGACTGCGGAATCTAACCAAAGAGCTCTGGAAAACAAAACAATAAGAACATCTCAGTATTAAGCAAGAAGGTAAGCTGTGGATGCAGAATCAAGCCAGAGAACAACAATACAGAGAAATAAAGTATGAAAAGCATCTGCAGACATCAAGGTTACTTCATAAAATATGGAACCAATAAAGAATGACAACAGATTGAGTGAGGGAGAGAGGTAGAAAACAAATAAAGGAATCAGAGCAGACTTCAGGATATCAACCATTTCCAAGATGTTAGACATTAGGTATAAAAGACAGAACTGAATGTGAGAACTGGCGAGCATCACACCATTGTATTAGAAAGTGAGACTATTACACTGCTACCTTTAAGTTATTTTTATGAATATTACACTTCTACCCTTAACTTCAAGCATCAGACAAGATGGTAAATGGGCTCAGCAGGGGTTCCTGAGATACCAGTACGTACCCTCATAGTGGCACCAATGAAGGCACTTTTGGTTTCCCAGGGATCCTGACATCTAACTGCTTTGAAGCCCTGGCAGTTATAGATTGTCTTGCCCAGGCCATTTGGTCTGATTCTTACCTTGACTTTGCCCAGGATGGTGGGTGACCAGTCAGTGAAAGTTCTGCCTCATCTTACAAGTTCATTTCCTAGAATGTGGCAAGGCTACAGACAAGGTTGGCCTGCCCTAAGTGGTACTCATTTATTGACACCTATGATGTGTGTCTATTCCAAGAAAACATGATCGCTTACACCTTTACACCGTGTAGGATTCACCACATATTCCCGGAAAGCTGTCACATCTAAGAGAGGTAGACCATTGGTTAGTGTCACAATTTGGAATAAAATAACCATACAATGTAAGATCGAGGAAATCAAGTTAATCGCACCCGATTTGACAGGAGTTAGAATGGTTCTTCTGCATATGGGTGTTTGTAATATCTATATCTTTTGTAGATCTGTAGGCAACAGATCAAAGGTAATTGAACTGTTGTTCTCTCACTTAGAAGCACTTCCAGCTGAGGTTTGAAAAATTGTGGGAGGCGACCTCAAATGTCAAGTTGAACCACTTGATGCTAGTATAGACCACTGCATAACTGCGGAAGATGGTCATTCACAGAGTTAATGTTCCCCCTGTAAAAAAATGGTCCCCAGAGGCTACAAAAATCAACATATTCATGCTGAACCAGGGCTTCATGGCAGATCTAATTCTGACAGGGAAGACATCCATACATTAAATCGCCCACAGAGTACAACCCTCATAGACTATATTTTGGGTGGTGTTTGGCTATGGCCGAAATTAATTGATATGGTTGTTATACCCTGGCAAGATAATGACCATAATGCTCTGCCCCCTGATATGAGATCAGTGGTCCCTGTTGCTCCAGCTAATCATGATGAGCCATTAATAGAATGTTAACCATGACCACCAATGAGTGTAGGGTTAAATGGAGCACTTGGTCCCAATCTAAGGAATCAGTTGAAGAACTATATAGATTGATTGCTGAGCGAATAGGGGGGTTGATGTCGCTACTAGAACTGCTGTTAGAGAAGGGGGAGGTCCTGACCAACATTAGTACACTCCACAATAAGTTGTTTGTGAAACTTAGAGATATTTTCTATCTGGAAATTAGAGGATCAGTTAGGAAACGTACTGCGCCCACCTGATATAACAGTGAGTGCAGCAGAGTGAGAAAGGCCCTTACTGAAGCCGTCAAACAGCAAGACAGGTCACTAATAAAAATGAACACAGGAGTCCATTCAAAGAAGCCCTCCAGGACGCAAAGAGAGAATGGGAGATCAGGAATTGGAAGCGCCTGTTGACTGTAGCATGAAGTGGTGACAACCCCTCTTTTTGAAACATTGTCTCCCCAAGCAGAGTTGAAAGTTTTTACCATGTCGAAAATCACATTTCAATGTCCGATTAGGTTGCTCACTTTTCAAAATTGTACTCTACTGTTGAACCAAGTGAAGCTCCTGTGCTGGTATTTAGTAACTCATGTATCAACATACATGATGGGAACCAACAAGGATAGACCCCACTTTATTTCTGAGTGACCAATTGGCAGAAGTTGGCTTTTAACTTGAAGAAATAAAACAAGCTACATTTAAAATTGTTCTGCACAAAGCTCCAGGGCTTGACAAGGTACCAGGGGATCTCTTTTTGGATAGGATTGATGTTTGGTGCTCCTATTTTTCCTTAATTTTTAGTGCTATCATGAAGGGGGTGCTCATTCCACTGACCTGGCCTGGGCCAGAGATTGTTCCTATTTTTAACACGCATTGGCAATGCCAATAGGTTTTGCATTTTCAAGACTTAGAGCTACTGGTGTTGTAAACAACAATGGCCCTCATTACAACCCTGGCGGTCGGTGTTAAAGCAGCGTTAACACCGCCAACAGGCCGGCAGTAAAAATTGAATCATGACCATGGCAGAAACCACCAACACAGACAGCCACTTTAACACTCCGACCGCCACGGGGGTAGCAACAAACACCGCAGCTGTAACCGCCAACAGCCAGGCGGAAGACAATGTACCACCCACAGCATTAACTCTCGCCCATCCGCCAGCTTTTCCGGGGCGGTACCAATGCCATCAAAAGCACGGCGGAAACAGTACTCTGAAGGGAAACCACTCACCTCTCGACACTCGAGGAAGAACCAGGATGACATGGAGTCCGAGTTGCATGTTTTCCCCATGCTGGTGTATCTTCTCATATACCAGGAGCATGAACGCCGTCAACGACGACCACAGTGAGTACTGCACCTAGCACACAAAGGAGGGGGGGAAAAGTAACACACACAACACCCAACACCCCCACTCCCAACACCATACACACAAACACATGCTACAACATTACATATACACCCCCTAGCCCTCAGGAATAATGCAAGAACAAAAGGAATGGAGTCAAATGAGTGTAATATTAGTAATACTTAGAAATACGTTCATAAAGCAAAAACAGTATGCACAATATATACAAAATGCGGGTCAATGCCCACTCAAAAATTGTCCGTGGCCAAAACACATAGGCCAAGCCTACACTTGACTCCTGCCTCAATATGGAGAGAACACTGCAGGGGCATCAGGTCAAAAACACACAGACACCTCAGGGGGACGGGGGGGCACCTCAGCCGAAAGATGGTACAACGCCACTGCCCCTGGAGGGGGCTCTATGCCCACTGCTCGGTCCTGGGGAGAACAAGGCCACAGTCTCTCAAGTGGGTGGTTTGCCCACTGCTTGGTCCTGGGGAGTGCAAGGCCACAGTCTCTCAAGTGGGTGCTTTTCCCACTGCTTGGTCTTGGGGAGTGCAAAGAAACAGTCTCTCTAGTGGATGCCTTCTTCCACTGGTTTTGTAGGGGGCCTTGTGCCCAGTGTGCTTCATCCTGGCAAGGAGGGGCTGAGTGGATGCCTTCTTCCACTGGTTCTGGAGGGGACTTTGTGCCAAGTGTGATTCATCCTGGCAACGATGCAGTGAGTGGATGCCTTCTTCCACTGGTTCTGGAGGGGGCCTTGTGCCCAGTGTTCTTCATCCTGGCAAGGAGGGGCTGAGTGAATGCCTTCTTCCACTGGTTTTGGAGGGGGCTTTGCGCCCTGTGATGCAGATGTTTTGGAGTGCAAGGTCACAGTCTCTCACCTGAGTGTCACATTGACAGCTTTTGCAGGGGCCAGGATGCACTGCAGCCCATGTAGTCACCACTACACACAGCTCCCCAGCGGTTACGGCTGCTCAGTGAATCGCAGTTGCGCTGCAGGTGGCGGTGCTGGCAGTGGTGGTGGTAGCCTCCAGGCCTTCACCTGCAGCCTCGGACGGCTGCCCACTGAAGCTGCTGCTGCTAGCAGTGGTGCTGCTTGTGGCGGGGCAGGTGGCGGTGCTGGTCGCAGTGCAGGTGGCGGTGCTGCCCGCGGTGCAGGTGGTGGTGCTGGCGGTTGTGGTGGTAGCCTTCAGGCCCTCACCTGCAGTGTCGGACGGCTGCCCTCTGGGGCTGCTGCTGCTGGCAGTGGTGCTGCTTGCGGCAGGGCAGGTGGCGGTGCTGGCTGCGGGGCAGGTGGCGGTGCTGCCTGTAGGAGGCTGGCCTGGCTTATAGTGGGTACCTGATGGTACCTACACCATGTGCCAGGTCCAGTTATCCTTTATTAGTAGATTAGTAGTGATCTAGCAGCTTAGGCTGATAGAGGTAGCTATAGCAGAGCAGCTTAGGCTGAACTAGGAGACATGGAAAGCTCCTACTATACCACTTATATCATATAGCACTAGATCATAAGAATCACAATACTCAGAGTTACTAAAAATAAAGGTACTTTATTTTAGTGACAATGTACCAAAAATATCTCAGAGGATATACTCCCTTAGGAGGTAAGTAAAATACACAAAATATACACACAAACCAAAATCAGGCAAGTAAATAGTTAGAAAAGTAGTGCAAGCACTGTAGAATACAATAGGATGCAATAGCCCTAGGAGCAACACAAACCATATACTCTAAAAGTGGAATGTGAACCACAAATGGACCCCAGGCCTAGTGTAGTTTGTAGAGGGTCGCTGGGAGTGTAAGAAAACACTAAGGCCCATATTTATACTTTTTTAACGCCACATTTGCGCCACTTTTTTTACGCAAAAATGGCGCAAACTTACAAAATACAATTGTATTTTGTAAGATTGCGCCGCTTTTGCGTAAAAAAAAAGTATAAATATGGGCCTAAGGGTGTCCAAGATATCCCAACCCAAGATCCTGGAAAGTAGGAATAAAGTTACCCTACTACTCCATAAACACACTTAAGTCGTTATGGGAGATTCTGTAAAGACAACAACTGACTGCAAAGCACTAAAGACGGATTCCTGGACCTGTAAAGGAAGGGAACCAAGTCCAAGAGTCACGCAAGTATCCAGGGGTGGCAGGAGCCCACTAAACCACGGATGAAGGTGCAAAAGAGATGCCTCTGGGTGGAAGAAGCTGAAGATTCTGCAACAATGGAAGATGCCAGGAACTTCTCTTTTGCACAGAAGATGCCCCACGGCATGCTGGAGGACGCAGAGTTGTTTCCACAGAGAAAGACCACAAACAAGCCGTGCTAGCTGCAAAGGTCACAGTTAAAGAAAATTGGTGCTGCCAGGGCCCAGGAAGGACCAGGAGGTCGTCCCTTGGAGGAGGAGACAGAGGGGGCGCTCAGCAAAGAGAGAGCCCATGCAGAAGCAGGCAGCACCCGCAGAAGAACTTGAACAGGTGTTCAGAAGATCTGAGCATGGCGGTCGTCTCAGCACAACAAAAGAGGGTCCCACGAAGTCGGAGGTCAACTCAGGGAGTTGAGTAATGCAGGACAGAGCGCTGGGGACCTGGGCTAGGCTGTACACAAAGGAATCCTTGCAAAAGTGCGCAGAAGCCCTAGCAGGTGCAGTTCACTCAGAACACAGATTTACTGTCTGGCCTGGGGAGGCAAGGACTTACCTCCACCAAATTTGGACAGAAGGACCAGTGGACTGTCGGGGTCACTTGGATCCAGCTCCTGTGTTCCAGGGACCACGCTCGTCAGGATGAGAGGGGACCCAGAGGACCGGTGATGCAGAAGTTTGGTACCTGCGGTAGCAGGGGGAAGATTCCGTCAATCCACTGGAGATTTCTTCTTGGCTTCCAGTGCAGGGAGAAAGCAGACAGCCCTCAGAGCATGCACCACCAGGAAACAGTCGAGAAATCCGGCAGGATTAGGCGCTACAATGTTGCTGGTAGTCATCTTGCTACTTTGTTGCAGTTTTGCAGGCGTCCTGGAGCAGTCAGCGGTCGATCCTTGGCAGAAGTCGAAGAGAGAAGTGCAGAGGAACTCTGGTGAGCTCTTGCATTCGTTATCTGAAGAGGAACCCACAGGAGAGACCCTAAATAGCCCTCAGAGGAAGATTGCCTAGCTAACCAGGTAAGAGCCTATCAGGAGGGGTCTC
Source organism: Pleurodeles waltl (assembly GCF_031143425.1). Taxonomy (NCBI): domain Eukaryota; kingdom Metazoa; phylum Chordata; class Amphibia; order Caudata; family Salamandridae; genus Pleurodeles; species Pleurodeles waltl. The sequence goes on from NC_090447.1 coordinate 1,228,456,382, forward strand.
TGACATCACCTGCTCGCACTAGCCACTCAGTGGTCTCCATTGTGCCGTCACACCTCTCCTTTCAAGATGGCAGAGGTCTGGGACACACTGGAGGAGCTCTGGGCACCACCCCTGGGGTGGTGATGGACAGGGGAGTGGTCACTCCCCTTTCCTTTGTCCAGTTTCACCCCAGAGAAGGGGCTGGGGGCTCCCAGAACTGGTGTAGACTGGTTTATGCAAGGAGGGCACCATCTGTGCCCTTCAAAGCATTTCCAGAGGCCAGGAGAGGCTACTCCTCTCAGGCCCTTAATACCCATTTCCAAAGGGAGAGGGTGTAACACCCTCTCTCAGAGGAAATCCTTTGTTCTGCCTTCCTGGGACTGGGCTGCCCAGATCCCAGGGGGGCAAAAACCTGTCTGAGGGGTTGGCAGCAGCAGCTGCTGCAGTGGAAACCCCCGAAAGGCAGTTTGGCAGTACCCGGGTTCTGTGCTAGAGACCCGGGGGATCATGGAATTGTCCCCCCAATACCAGAATGGTATTGGGGGGACAATTCCATGATCTAAGACATGTTACATGGCCATGTTCGGAGTAACCTTTGTGAAGTTACACATAGGTATTGACCTATATGTAGTTCACACTTGTAATGGTGTCCCCCCACTCACAAAGTCTGAGAAATTGCCCTGAATAATGTGGGGGCACCTTGGCTAGTGCCAGGGTGCCCTCACACTTAGTAACTTTGCACCTAACCTTCACTAAGTGAGGGTTAGACATATAGGTGACTTATAAGTTACTTAAGTGCAGTGTAAAATGGCTGTGAAATAATGTGGACGTTATTTCACTCAGGCTGCAGTGGCAGTCCTGTGTAAGAATTGTCTGAGCTCCCTATGGGTGGCAAAAGAAATGCTGCAGCCCATAGGGATCTCCTGGAACCCAAATACCCTAGGTACCTAGGTACCATATACTAGGGAATTATAAGGGTGTTCCAGTATTCCAATCAGAATTGGTAAAATTAGTCACTAGCCTGCAGTGACAATTTTAAAAGCAGAGAGTGCATAAACACTGAAGTTCTGGTTAGCACAGCCTCAGTGATACAGTTAGGCACCACACAGGGAACACATACAGGGCACACTTTACGAGCACTGGGGTCCTGGCTAGCAGGATCCCAGTGACACAGGCAAAAACAAACATACATACAAGTAAAAATGGGGGTAACATGCCAGGAAAGATGGTACTTTCCTACACCTGGTGTCTTGCAACCACGGAACGCACCTTCCCCCGTAGGTCGTTCCACCTCTTCCTGATGTCATCCCGTGTTCTTGGATGCTGTCCCACGGCGTTGACCCTGTCCACAACTCTCCGCCATAGCTCCATCTTCCTAGCAATAGATGTATGCTGCACCTGTGATCAGAATAGCTGTGGCTCTACCAGGATGATTTCTTCCACCATGATCCTTAGCTCATCCTCAGAGAACCTGGGGTGTCTTTGGGGTGCCATGGGTGTAGTGTGAGTGGTATGTGTGAGGGTGTGTGGGGTGCTGTGTTGGGGTGTGTGCTGTGAGGTGCGTGGATGGTGTATGGGTGATGGTGTTCTGTGGCTCTGATTCAGTGGGTGCTCCTGGCTTGTCTCTCTCTCTCAGTTGGCAATATTTTTTTTCTTTCTAAGGGGTTGTGGGTAATGTGCTTGTGTGTTTTGTAGTGTTGTGGGTGTGTGGGTGTGGTGTGTGTATGCGTGTCAGATGTGTGTCGTTTGAATTGTCCAATGTGATGCTGTTTTGTTAGTGTGTGTGTATTATGAGCGCAGGCCTGTGTACCACCAATGGTTTACTGTGGTTGTATGTCTGCTGCGGTGATTCGTGGGTCATGATGCTGTAGGCTTATTTCTGTTGGTGTAACGGTGTGGGTTTTGCTATCGCCTGTTTAGCACTGACCTTTGGGTTGGCGGACGTGTGTGTGTGTCTGTATAGTGGCGGATTTCTCTGTGTGGGTCCTAATACCGGTAACGGTATGCCGCCGCAGTCACGGTATGTTGGCGGCCGTCAGCACGGCAGTAGGCGCCATTTACCGCCAATGTTGTAATGAGGGCCAATGTATTTTACCCATGTGTTTTGGTTTGGATTGGAGTGGATGTATGTGGTTTGGAGTCGAATTATGTGGGTTGGACAGGAATTGTAAACTGTGGAATTGTGTGGTGTGGAGTGAATTTGTATAATGGAATTATGTGGCATGGTGGATAGTTAGGGACTTGGGGCTGTAAAGGATAACTACGAAGACAAACGCAACAGCTAAAGCAGCAACAGGGAGTTAGGGGAAAAAGAAAGAAGCTGGGGGGGATGTGAGCTGCCCCTGCCTAAAACTAAACCTTGGCATTGTAAATGACAATGTCTTTTACCTGTGTGTTATGGAGTGGAGCGGATGTATGTGGTCTGGAATAGTATTATGTGGGTTGGATTGGAATTTTTAGTTGTGGAATAGAGTGGTCTGGAATGATTTGTGGAGTATAATTCTGTGGCTTGGAGTGCAGAGGAGTTATGTGGATAGTAATTGTGTAGTATTGAACTAGAAATGTAATAATCTGGATTGGTATTTTGTGTTGTTGAGTCATATGTTGTGGAGTTTAATGATGTGGTGTACTATTCTATTTTTTGGCATGATGTATAATTCTGTGATGTGGTGTGGTTTGGATTTATGTGCTGTGCTGTGTAATTGTGTTGTTGAGTTCAATTATGTGGTTTGTTGTAATGGAAATGTGTGAAGATGAACCATGTGGCATGTCTCTATGTGGAACTGACTGAAATTATGCTGATTGTAATCATCTGGCATAGTTTGGAGTGCATTTATGTAGACTGGTGCTACGTGGCATAAAGTGGATTTATGTGGGGTGTATTTATCTTTTATAGAGTAGAGTGTAATCATATGGAGCTGAATCATGTTGTGGTGAGTGGTATTATGTGGATTGTATTTATGTTGGGTGATGGTGAATTGTATGGTGAGGAATTGTGTGGTGTTGGATGTCACACTAAACATCCAGCTACGCCACAAGGTAACCAGGAGAGTGGAGTGATTCTGTTTATTTAACATCTTCTTCAAACTATTCAGATAGGATTCACATTAATGAAGATTATCGGATTTGCCGAAAATTGCACAATGTAGTCAAGTGAGAAAGTCTGGATTAAAACCTACTGGTTCCACAGTCAACAGTTTAACTCCATATCTTTTCTAAGCAATCAAATGTATGTATGGCTGATGTGCCTTTGTGTGCACCTATATTGTTATGAAATGGCTATTTTGACAAATTATTTGAAAACTTGTATTTATATTTCTAAGACGGATGACTGGTACTTAAGAATGAAAAATAAAAAAATAAAATGTTTGCATAAATGTGCTCATGTAAGAAGCCTCGAAAAAGCGAGCAGGGCTGTGGCAGAGTGCTTAGCAGAGCAATCTGCAGCAGTAACAACTTTTCACTCACCACAGAGGATTGCAGAGCTAAGGAAAGCAAGTATTGGCATAGCCAATAGGTCTCACCTATGGCTTTGCCAGTATGTTTTAGCCGTGCTATACTCTAGTGTGGCCACTACTCAGTATGGATAACAGTTATTGGTGTAATGGGGCACGGAGTGAATTGTTCTAAAATTGTCTGAGTGTAGTGTTATGGAGTGGTGTGGGGTAGAGTGGTGTAGAGTTGAGTGTTATGGTGTGTTATTGAGTGGTGTGTCTTGTGCAGTGTAATGTAAGGTGTATAGTGTTATATAATGAAAGGGCATCGAGTTGAATGGAGCAGATTTTTAGAGTGGAGTAGAGTTTTAGAGTGGAGCAGAGTGTTGTGGAGTGCTATAGAGTGTAGTGGAGTTGTGCAGAGCAGAGTTGAGTGGCGTAAAGGGTGTTGTGTAGATTAAAGCAGAGCATTGCAGAGTAGCGTGGTCTATTGTGGAGTAGATTGCAAGAGTGGAGTGGCATAAAGTGGAGTCATGTGGCGAGGAGTGACGTGGCATGGCGTGGCATTGAGTGCAGTGGACTTGCATGGAGTGGCATTGTGTAGAGTGGAGTGGAGTGGCATTGCATGGAATGGTGTTGTGTAGAGTGGCATTACGTAGAGTGTAGCAATGTCATGTGGTATGGAGTAGAGTGCAGTTGTGTGGAGTGATTTTGCATAGAATGGCATTGCGTAGAGTGGAGTGCAGTTGCATGGAATGGAATAGCGTAGAGTGGAGTGGCGTTGTGTAGAGTGGAGTGGTGTTGCATGCAGTGATATTGCGTGGAGTGGTGTGGCATGTTGTGGTGTGGCCTAGAGTGGAGTGGAGTGGAGTGATGAGGTTTGGTGTAGAGTGGGGTGCAGTTGTGGGGAGTGCAGTTACTTAGAGTGGAGCGGCATTTTTTAGAGTGAAGTGTTGTTACATGGAGTGGGAGTGCAGTTTTGTAGTGTGGCATTGTGTGGAGTGACATGTCACAGAGTGGTATTGAGTAGCATGGCGTGAGTAGGCAAGGGCTTACCTCAACACAAGTTGGACAGGTGGAAGAGAGGACCATTGGGACCACTTCAGTCCACCTCCTGTGAAGCAGGATCCAGGCAGCTCAGGAGAGGGGACCCATAAAGCTAGTCACCATCGCAGTTGGTGCCTGCAGAAGCAGGGGAGTGACTCCTTCAGCCCAAGGTAGATTCCTTCTTCTTTCTGATGCAGACTGAAGACGGGCTGTCCTCAGAGGATGCATGACCAGGGAAATGTTGCAGTTGCTGGAAGGAGCCGTGGATACAATGTTGCAGGAGGTGTCTTACTTCTTTGTTGCGGCTTGTCGGGTCCTGGAGTGTACAGATACAGTTTCTTTAGTCAGAAGTCAAAGTGGAGGTTGCAGAGGATTCCTACTGGAGTCTTGCAATCTGAATCTGAGGAATTACCCAGGAGAGAGACCCTAAATAGCCCTGAAAGGTGGGTTGGTCACCTAGCTGTGTGACCACCTATCAGGAGGGGGCACTGACGTCACCTGCTGGCACTGGCCACTCAGATGCTCCCAGAGTTCCCTGCCAACCTTCAGTCCAAGATGGCACAACCCAGGGACCCTCTGGAGGAGCTCTGAGAACCACCTCTAGGGTGGTGATGGACAGGGGAGTGGTCACTCCCCTTTCCTTTGTCCAGTTTTGTGCCAGAGCAGAGACTAGGGGTCCTTGAACTGATGAAGACTGGTTTATGGAAGGAGGGCACCAAATGTGCCCTTCAAAACATTGTCAGTGGCTTGGGGATCCTACCCCTCCCAAGCCTGTAACACCCATTTCCAAAGGCAGAGGGTGTAACACCCCTCTCCCAAAGGAAATCCTTTGTTCTGCCTTCCTGGGATTGAGCTTTTCAAGCAACAGGAGGGCAGCAACCTGTCTAGGAGGTGGCAGCAGCTTAGGCTGCCTGGAAACCCTCAGAAGCTGTAATGGCAATACTGGGGGTCCTCCATGGAGCCCCCAGAGTGCATGGAATCATACACCCAATGCTTGCAAAAGCATTGAGGTTTGATTCCAAAATGTTTGATACCAAACATGCCTATGTTTGGAGGTACCATTATGTAGCGAGACATAGGTATTGACCTATGTCCAGTACATGCGTAAAATGGCATCCTCGCACTCACGAAGTCTGGAGAAAATGGGCCTGGAGTTTGTGGGGGCACCTCTGATAGTGCAGGGGTGCCCTCACACACAAGTACTTTGCACCCTGCCCTCTGGGCTCGAAGGCCTGCCATAGGGGTGGGTTATAGGTGACCTGGTGCAGTGAAAAGTGGCAGTGAAAAGGTGCTTGTACCTTTTCACGCAGGCTGCAATGGCAGTCATGCAGAGCCCCTTGCTTGAGATCCCTATGGTGTCACGGTGTAGGTACTCCTCAGACTCGGTGTGATGCAAACAAGGTCCACCTCCTGACACCACCAAGTCACTGATAAAAAACCACAGTGCATTGGAGTAATCAAGCGAGGGAAGGAAGGGGAAGGATCAGCAGGGACGGGATAACTGTAAAGAAAAATACACAGTGTTAATTATCACATTGTCTGTCTATTCTCATAAGGTCTCACTAAAACCAAAACGACCTGGACTGCCCATAACTCATAAGGGCAGAACTAGTCCTAAGCCTGACTATGTTCCATCAGCATCACCAATGGATGCCCCAAGCCACCTACGGCCACTAATAATCACCTAAGGGTCTCACCGCCCTTCCTCCTAAACAATACTACAGTACGTATAACGAAACGAACATGAGGAGAAAGAATAAGGTGAAGAAAATCTATTTTGTACTTCTTCCTATGATTCAGTTAACCCACTAAGCCTTTCGTTAATGTCACGTATATTTGAAGAAGTACTTCGTTCATATCTCAGTGAATGTTGACAAGAATTATTTGTCCCGGCTGTTTGGAATCCTGCAAACAGTAAATCTCATTCTGAATCGCCGCCAACAAAAAGCCAAAAGATTATGGGGGTCATTACGACCCTGGCGGAACAAGTCCGCCAGGGCCGTGGGACGCGGTGGCACCGCCGACAGGCCGGCGGTGCCCCGCGGGGCATTCTGACCGCGGCGGCTTAGCCGCGGTCAGTAAAGGGAAACCGGCGGTCTCCCGCCGGTTTCCCGCTGCCCCAAAGGAATCCTCCAAGCCGGCGCAGCATGCTGCGCCGGCATGGGGATTCCGACTCCCCCTCCCGCCATCCAGTTCCTGGCGGTTCTCCCGCCGGGAACCGGATGGCGGGAGGGGGAGTCGCGGGGCCCCTGGGGGCCCCTGCCGTGCCCATGCCTATGGCATGGGCACGGCAGGGGCCCCCGTAAGAGGGCCCCTAAAAGTATTTCAGTGTCTGCAAAGCAGACACTGAAATACGCGACGGGTGCAACTGCACCCGTCGCACCTTCCCACTCCGCCGGCTCTATTACGAGCCGGCGTCATCGTGGGAAGGGAGTTTTCCCCTGGGCTGGCGGGCGGTCTTGTGAAGACCGCCCGCCAGCCCAGGGGAAAACTCGGAATACCCTCCGCGGTCTTACGACCGCGGAGCGGTATTTCGGAGGGGGGAAGCCTGGCGGGCGGCCTCCGCCGCCCGCCAGGCTCGGAATGAGGGCCTATGTCTCATAAGATCGCCGTTCCTTTATTATGGTACCTCAAAAAGTAAAGTGCTCCAATTTATGACAGTCACCCCCAACCTGGCCGTAAGGAATGCAGAAATAAAGAAAGGCGATAGCCTCCGGCAAGTAGCAAGCTTGCCGCTTACCACCTTCTTAGTACTTGGAATTCGAAAGGAGGAGCAGCTCGGAACTCCTGCCGGTAAAAGGTCAGTTTCCAGGAGGGGGCCATGCTGAATCTCATTCCTCTTTTCGGGCCGCCGATGAATTTCCCCCTGGGGAACGCCGTCCGCTCCTACTTCGTTGAGGCTCCGACCTGCCTCATTAGCACAAATAACGCACACCCTTTCCAGGGTGCGCCGACTTTTACGCGATCTCTACCGCGCTGGGCTTCATGGGAAGTGTAGTCCTTAATGACTACAATCTCCCGATCGGCCCTGTAGGCGCCGGCTAGCACCTGACAGTACGCCCACCTCCAAAGCGCCTCCTAGGGCCAGGTTTAGTGGGATGACAAGCATGAAACCGTTGCACCGCCCTAGGGGCATGAACATTGCCTTCCGGTTCCCATGAATCCTCCTCGGCCTCATACCCTTTCCACGACACCAAGTACCATAACTTACCCCCCGTAGTTTGGAATCCAACACTTTGCGCACCTCATACTCCAGCTGTCCGTCTCTAACCACCGGAGGCACCGCCCGCCGGGTCGCGGACAGAGCTGGCTTCAAAAGGCTGCAATGAAACACCGGATGGATTCTTAAGGAAGCAGGTAAGTTGAGACGGTAAGCCACAGGGTTTATCTTGCGTACCACCTCATAAGGACCAATGTAACGAGGATGAAAGATGCTACGCATCTTAAAACGTATATACTTGGTGGAAAGCCACACTCGGTCCCCTGGCTGGTACACCGGCCCCTCACGCCGATGTACATCACCCCATTTCTTATACTGTTCCTTGGCTTTATCCAAATTAAGTCGTATTTTCTTTTGCATGGATTGTAGGTTCTTAACCATAGCATGGACAGTAGGTTGATCCGTGACATCCCGAGGTATGATTATGGGCAACATCTCCGCGTGGAACCCTGTGTTAGCACGAAAAGGAGACTCCCTTATCGAGCTATGCCAAGCATTGTTGTACGATAGTTCGGCCAGCCATAGTAATGACACCCACGATTCCTGCGCGTCTTTTGCATAGCACCTCAGATATTTCTTCAGGGTTTGGTTGAGACGCTCCGTCTGGCCATCGGTTTGTGGGTGAAAACTGGTGGATAGGGCGGATTCAATGCGCAGAACCTTGCACCACATGCGCCAAAACCTAGCAACGAACTGGGGGCCTCTGTCTGAAATAATGGTTCTTGGTAAACCATGTAACCGCACCACTTGAGACAGAATTAGATGGGCGGTCTGACTTGCTGTAGGTAGGTTTCTACAAGGGAGAAAGTGACCCATCTTGGTAAGACTATCAATTACTACCATGATAGCATTGTACCCCTGATCCATTGGCAATCCTACCACAAAATCCACGCTGATGGTTTGCCATGGTTTTTCCGGAGTGGGCAAAGGCATCAGCTTGCCCTGGCTCTTCGCGTTTTCTCCCTTGGATCGAGCACATATCTCACACCGAGCTACCCATGTCGCAACGTCCTTAGCCCAACCTTTCCACCTGAAATGTCGTTGAACTATTTGCGCAGTTTTGGTGTACCCCGGATGACCAGCTGTTACCGCATCATGACACCAATTGAAGGCTTGCATTCGAAGTTCAGGTGTTGGTAAATACAAACGATTACCTTGCAACGGTATTCCGTGCTTAAGGGTACGGTCCTGACTTACTTCGGCCCACTCCTTCCACTGAGCAGCAGACTTATGCTTAGAGACCTTTTCTAGGAAGTGAGATATATGAAGGGCACAAAGCACTTTTTCCGGTTGGATGATTGCTTCATCAGGTCTTGAAGTGACGTTCCTCGCGTCCCTTTGTCTAGACAGTGAATCTGCCTTGCGATTGTCGACCCCAGGACGGAAGGTTACTACAAACTCATATTCTGAAAAGAACAGCATCCACCTCATTTGCCGCTGGGTAAGCTGTCTAGCCTCCTTCATATACTGCAGGTTTCGGTGATCAGTATATACCGTGACCGGGTGTTGGGCCCCCCAGAGATAGTGTCTCCATTCCTGAAATGCCTTCTTGATGGCTAGTAGTTCTTTTTCTGCCACCGTATAATTGAGTTCCGCAGCAGATAGCTTCTTAGATAAAAACGCCACCGGATGAAGCTGTCCTGAGGTCTTGTTTCTTTGGGATAACACAGCCCCAATGGCTATATCCGAGGCATCTGCTTCGACTATAAAAGGTACTTCTGGCTGTGGATGCTGAAGTATAGGCGCTGAGCAGAAGGCCTGTTTTAAGAAGCAGAAGGCCTCCTCTGCCTCCTCTGACCAAACAAAAGACACTCCCTTTCTTAGCAACCTTGTTATAGGTGACACAATGTGGGAAAAATGACAGATGAATCTTCTATAGTAATTGGAAAACCCCAGGAAGCATTGCACGTCTCTCACACTAGTGGGCACTGGCCACTCTTGAACCGCCTGTATTTTTCTTGTCGACATGCAGAACCCTTCCGGGCTTAAATCCACCCCCAAGAACTCAACCTTCTGTACATGGAACTCGCATTTGCTCAGTTTGCAATAAAGATGGTGCTGTTGCAATGCTTGGAGTACTAGGGAAACATGTTCCATGTGCCGCTCTAAGGAGGTAGAATACACCAATATGTCATCTATATAAACGATCACAAAGTGGTCTACGTATTCTTTGAGAACATCGTTCAGAAAGTATTGGAAAGCCGCCGGGGCGTTACACAACCCGAACGGCATTACCAAGTATTCAAACAGGCCATAACGGGTCTTAAACGCCGTCTTCCATTCATCCCCTTCACGGATTCTGACCAGATGGTAAGCCCCCTTCAGATCCAACCTTGTATAGATAGTTGCCTCTTTCACCTGTTCCAATAACACAGGAATGAGGGGAAGAGGGTATCTATTCCTTATCGTGTTCTTGTTCAGCATTCTATAATCGATGCAGGTTCTCAACTCTTTATTCGCTTTAGCTATGAAAAAGAGTGGAGAAGCTGCCGGAGAACAAGATGGTCTAATGAACCCGATTTCCAGGAAACGGTCCAGATATCTTCGCAAATGTTTGGTTTCTGGGTCTGATAGAGCATATACCCTACAAGAAGGAAGGAGTGCTCCCGGAATCAGATCTATCTTGCAATCGTATATACGATGGGGTGGCAATGTCTCCGCCTGACCTTCGTCGAACAAATCCTTGAACTTGGCGTAAACAGAGGGCAATATCACCGCTTTCTCCACCACTGTGGCCAACTGTAACCCTTGAGCCAACGCTAACGCGGGGGGGTTATCATATAAGGAACCGACTTTCTCACTCCTCACGGACTGAAAACTAACCGTCTTGGCTTGCCAATCGATAACAGGATTGCTCTTTCTTAGCCAGGGCATTCCCAAAATTATTTCATACTGAGGAGCCTCTATTATATCTAGCCTGATTATTTCTCTGCGTGCCGGAGATACTCCACTGAAAACCAACTCCACATCCTCAGTTTGTTCAGTAAGGGGTCCAGACTTCAGTGGTGTACCGTCAACTGCCAACACAATTTCGGGGTTCTTTCTTGGAATTCTCAGAAGTCCCAGTCTCTTAACCACCCCTTCATCTATGAAATTTCCCGTGGCTCCTGAGTCTATCATTGCCCATACAGGATGGTTTCGATCTTGGGACACCAGCTCTACGGATAACAACAGGTGTGACGCCTTTTCTTCTGGTGGCAAGAGGGTTAAAGAAGTCAACCGGAACCCCGATAGGGGTTCTATAAAGGGCAAATCCTCTTTCTCTGATATCTTCCCTGACGTCACCGCGGCCTTTTGAGTGGGGGAGTAGGAGAACCTTTTTCTTGGTTTTTGGGGACATTCTCTCACATAATGACCCTTCCTGCCGCAATACATGCACAACCCCTGTACCCTCCTACTCTCTTTTTCGGCCTTTGACAGAGGTGCCCTAACGGCTCCCACTTCCATAGGTTCCCCGCATAAATCAGGGGAATTAGGAACTGGTCGCCCCTCTCTTTCTGGAATGACCGGCCGCCTATCACCCGCTCTACGCTCTCCCCTTCTCTCTGCTAGCCGATGATTCAATCTCAAGGTAAGATTCACAAGTTCAGTACACGTGGAAGGCTGTGGATCTATTTGGGCTAGGATATCCTTCATGTCGTCTCTTAATCCTTGATAATAGAGAGACATTCTCTTCTCCTCTGGCCACTCTGATTCCGCTACCAGTCTATTGAAGGTGGTAAGATAAGTAACCAGGTCAGACCTCCCCTGTCTCAGTTCCAGCAGTTCTCTATCAGCACTAAAGGTGGTTGTTCTGTGATCAAACACCTTCTCAAAGGCCGACCGAAAGGCATTCCAATCCGATAATAATGGGTCATCGTTTCTAACTAACGGCACTGCCCAGTTGGCTGCATCTCCCGAGAGATAAGAAATAGCGAACATTACCCTGGAAAGGTTAGAGGGAAAAGACGCCGGTCTACATGAGAATTGAAGAGACAACTGCGTTAAAAAAGCCTGAACTTTCCTGGGGTCCCCTGAAAACCGTTCCGGACTGGCCAAAGGAATTGGAGGGGAGACGTTCACGGTTATCTGCGGTGTAGATGCTGAGGCATCGAAGGGATTCCTAGTAAGCCTTTCTACCTTGTCCCTTAGTGCCGCTGCCTCCACCCTAGAATCTGCCAACTCTTGCTGCACTAACACTAACGCCTGTAATACATCATCCATAGATGCCATCTTTGCATTACACCGAGCAGGAGGAGTATTATTCGTGGGTGCGTTATTCTGTCACGGTGTAGGTACTCCTCAGACTCGGTGTGATGCAAACAAGGTCCACCTCCTGACACCACCAAGTCACTGATAAAAAACCACAGTGCATTGGAGTAATCAAGCGAGGGAAGGAAGGGGAAGGATCAGCAGGGACGGGATAACTGTAAAGAAAAATACACAGTGTTAATTATCACATTGTCTGTCTATTCTCATAAGGTCTCACTAAAACCAAAACGACCTGGACTGCCCATAACTCATAAGGGCAGAACTAGTCCTAAGCCTGACTATGTTCCATCAGCATCACCAATGGATGCCCCAAGCCACCTACGGCCACTAATAATCACCTAAGGGTCTCACCGCCCTTCCTCCTAAACAATACTACAGTACGTATAACGAAACGAACATGAGGAGAAAGAATAAGGTGAAGAAAATCTATTTTGTACTTCTTCCTATGATTCAGTTAACCCACTAAGCCTTTCGTTAATGTCACGTATATTTGAAGAAGTACTTCGTTCATATCTCAGTGAATGTTGACAAGAATTATTTGTCCCGGCTGTTTGGAATCCTGCAAACAGTAAATCTCATTCTGAATCGCCGCCAACAAAAAGCCAAAAGATTATGTCTCATAAGATCGCCGTTCCTTTATTATGGTACCTCAAAAAGTAAAGTGCTCCAATTTATGACAGTCACCCCCAACCTGGCCGTAAGGAATGCAGAAATAAAGAAAGGCGATAGCCTCCGGCAAGTAGCAAGCTTGCCGCTTACCACCTTCTTAGTACTTGGAATTCGAAAGGAGGAGCAGCTCGGAACTCCTTCTGCCGGCAAAAGGTCAGTTTCCAGGAGGGGGCCATGCTGAATCTCATTCCTCTTTTCGGGCCGCTGATGAATTCCCCCCTGGGGAACGCCGTCCGCTCCTACTTCGTTGAGGCTCCGACCTGCCTCATTAGCACAAATAACGCACACCCTTTCCAGGGTGCGCCGACTTTTACGCGATCTCTACCGCGCTGGGCTTCATGGGAAGTGTAGTCCTTAATGACTACAATCTCCCGATCGGCCCTGTAGGCGCCGGCTAGCACCTGACATATGGGTGACAAAATATAGGCTGCAGCCTATAGGGATCACCTGGAACCCCAATGCCCTGGGTACTTAGGTACCATATACTAGGGACTTATAATGGAGCACCAGTGTGCCAATTGTGGGAGAGAGAGCATAATCAATGGGGTCCTGGTTATCAGGATCCCAGTGAACACAGTCAAACACATTGACATCAGGCAGAAAAGGGGGTAACCATGCCAAAAAAGAAGGTACTTTCCTACATGGACTACATACCGTATACATATCACAGTCATTCTACACATGACACATACCTATGTGCACATAAAGGTTGCACAACACTCTCAAAAGGACATACTACATGCACACTACGTACAACCATGTACTATACAGAAATGGTGCTTACCTGCTTATCTAGAGCCCCATACGACTGTCCATACTGGGGTAAGACCCCATCCACAAGCTTGCCAAGTTCTTCTGGTGTGAGGGCTAGGGCCCTATCCCCTGTACAATGTGCCATTGTGGCTTCCAGATACAGGACACTGAAGCACATGCAGTGGAGGTCTTGCTAGTTGGACAGTCAGGAGTCTATCGAAATGGCTTTTAGAAAATGGCAGTCACGGCCACGGCAGTGATCATCGTCACCGCCGGCAGTAATCTTTATCGGCCCCTGCTACCCATAGACGTCAATGTTATCCAATGAGGAGTTGCACAGCGGTTCCTACCGCCCACCGCCATGACAAATAACGCCGGCGGAGTGAGGTCACTTCCATCTGTCCTCTGCATGCAGGACAGGTGGCTGCCATTTTACACTATTATTTATCATTGTACACAACTATATGTCCATCATAGCTTGATCTGGCACACTACATGCCAGGCCCTACAGATTATGCAGTTACTCATCTGAAATGATAATGACTTACACCATTTGTGTTCCAATCAATACTCTGCTCAAAACTGTCAGACCTAGGGAACTGTGATGTACTATATGGTTTCCTGACTTATATCTTCACATGTTTCCACTCATTGTACATTTATGCGTAGACATACAATATAATGAAAGGGGGTTGTATAAGATGTCCGTCAGTATGTAGGAGCAACCAGAGCATAGCTGGCAAATAGGTTGCCTGTGAGGTTGATATGTCAGCTTTGATTGATAAAATGGGTGCTCAATATGTATTTTCTTTGTAACACTTGTTTTGTTTGCTATGTGTATATACCGACCAATGAGGAGGCGGAGAATGCACCCATGTACCAGCCCCTAGTTGACCTGGCTACACTGGAAGAATGACATGTACTGCTCACCTACTGTCTAGATAGTGTGACAATCAGAGAATTGTGTGCTCAATTGGAGCTAGATCTCATGCCTGCTAATCATCATCCAAATGCAATTCCTACTACTGTACAGGTGCTTTCAGTGCTCCACTTTTTTCCACTGGCTCATTTCAAGTGACAGTGGGCTTGGCAAAAGGTATGTCTCAACCAATGTTCAGTTTAGTGTTGAAGGATATTCTATCTGCCTTGCTCAAACACATTGATAGCTACATCAACTTTCCACATGGTGCAGATTTGGGCAGAGTTAAGGCAGATTTTTACGTAATAGGACACCTCCCACATATGACTGGGGCCATTGATGGTACCCATATTGCTTTGGTGCCTCACAGGATAAATTAGCAGGTATTCAGAAACAGAAAAAGTTTTCATTCTCTTAATGTGCAGATGGTGTGCCTCGCTGATCAATATGTCTCACAAGTGAGTACCAAGTTCCCTGGATCTGTGCATGATGCCTACATTATCAGGAACAGCATTGTCCCACACCTGATGGCACAACTACAGAGAGAGACTGACTCATAGGTGGGCATGGTGTTTGTTTTTACTGTGTCACAGCATGTGTCCTTTCCCTTCTCCTCTGTATTGTTGTACGTATGTTATATGTTATTCCACTATTCCCAGGTAACTCAGGCCACCCTAACCTATCCTGGCTGTTGACATCCAAGGACAAAGGCTGACAATCGCTACAATGAGGCACATGGAAAGACCAGAAGAGTGATAAAAAGGACATTTGGTAATCTTAAAGCAAGATTTCAGTGTATACACATGTCCGGTGGATCCCTGGTTTTAACCCCCTGATAAGGTCTGCCAGATATACGTGGCCTGCTGTATGCTGCACAATTTGGCACTCAGAAGGCATGTGGCATTGCTAGAAGAGGATGGGAGTTCCAATACAATGGTGACAGCAGAGGGAACAGAAGACAGTGATGAAGATGGGGAGGAGGATGATGTGGACACCAGGACTCAGCTGATTCAGCTGATTCAGCAACTTCCAATGACAGTCAGGTAGGTTTGTGTTTGAGTTTATTACAATCACCTCATAAAGTGGCAGCTCTTATATTCAATTCAGTAGTATGTGGTTTGGTCTGCCTCAGTCACCTCAGTGTGGTTAGTAGTACAGGGAGGAGATATGGGTTACTGTGCTCCTGCCTTTGCTATGTTTCAACTGTATGTGTGCTCAGATTGGTTTGGCCAACTCACATTTTTGACTCACAGAGCCTCTGTAGTTGGGAAATGCTGTTGGAAGTGTCATGGCTGTAATGATGGCCTCAAATTTCACCTCTGTGATTACGGTCTCTCTGACAGTTTACCCGGCACAGGATGCCATGCAGGAGAGTGTGCCATTGTAGGAAAGTAACATCTTGCCTGGCATGTTACCCCCATTTTTACTTGTGTGTCAGTTTGTTTTTGCCTGTGTCACTGGGATCCTGCTAGCCAGGACCCCAGTGCTCATAGTTTGTAGCCTAAACGTGTTCCCTGTTTGGTGCCTATCTGTATCACTGAGGCTCTGCTAACCAGAACCTCAATGTTTATGCTCTCTCTGCTTTTAAAATTGTCACTGCAGGCTAGTGACCATTTTCACCAATTCTGATTGGCACACTGGAACACACTTATAATTCCCTAGTATATGGTACCTAGGTACCCAGGGTATTGGGGTTCCAGGAGATCCCTATGGGCTGCAGCATTTCATTTGCACCCCAAAGGGAGCTCAGACAATTCTTACACAGGACTGCACTGCAGCCTGAGTGAAATAAGTCCATGTTGTTTCACAGCCATTTTACACTGCACTTAAGTAACTTATAAGTCGACTATATGTCTAACCCTCAGTTAGTGAAGGTTAGGTGCAAAGTTACTAAGTGTGAGGGCACCCTGGCACTAGCCAAGGTGCCCCCACATTGTTCAGGGCAATTTCCCCGGACTTTGTGAGTGCGGGGACACCATTACACGCGTGCACTACATATAGGTCAATACCTATATGTAGCTTCACAATGGTAACTCCGAACATGGGCATGTAACATGTCTAAGATTATGAAAAATCCCCGGGGCTCCATCATGGACCCCGGGAACTGCCAAACTAGCTCTCTGGAGTTTTCACTGCAGCTACCGTTGCTACCAACCCACAGACAGGCTTCTGCCCTCCTGGGGTCTGGGCAGCCCAGTCCCAGGAAGCCAGAACAAAGGATTTCCTCTGAGAGAGGGTGTTACACCCTCTCCCTTTGGAAATAGGTGTTAGGGGCCTGAGAGTAGTAGCCTCTCCTGGCCTCTGGGAATGCTTTGAAGGGCACAGATGGTGCCCTCCTTGCATAAACCAGTCTACACTGGTTCAGAGATCCCCCAGCCCCTGCTCTGGCGTGAAACTGGACAAAGGAAAGGGGAGTGACCACTCCCTTGTCCATCACCACCCCAAGGATGGTGCCCAGAGCTCCTCCAGTGTGTCCCAGACCTCTGCCATCGTGAATGCAGAGGTGTGAGGGCACAATAGAGACCTCTGAGTGGCCAGTGGCAGCAGGTGTCGTCAAAGACCCCTCCTGATAGGCTCTTACTTGGTTAGGTGGCCAATCCTCCTCTGAGGGCTATTTAGGGTCTCTCCTGTGGCTTTCTCTTCGGATAACGAATGCAAGAGCTCACCAGAGTTCCTCTGCATCTCCCTCTTTGACTTCTGCCAAGGATCGACCGGTGACTGCTCCAGGACGCCTGCAAAACTGCAACAAAGTAGCAAGACGACTACCAGCAACATTGTAGCGCCAAATCCTGCCGGCTTTCTTGACTGTTTCCTGGTGGTGCATGCTCTGAGGGCTCTCTGCCTTCACCCTGCACTGGAAGCCAAGAAGAAATCTCCAGTGGGTCGACGGAACCTTCCCCCTGCTAACGCAAGCACCAAACTTCTGCATCAACGGTCCTCTGGGTCCCCTCCCATCTTGATGAGCGTGGTCCCTGGAACACAGGAGCTGGATCCAAGTGACCTCGACAGTCCAGTGGTCCTTCTGTCAAAATTTGGTGGACGTAAGTCATTGCCTCCCCACGCCAGACAGTAATCCTGTGTACTGTGTGATCTGCAGCTGCTGGGGCTTCTATGCATTTTTACAAAGAATCCTTCGTGCAGAGCATAGCCCAGGTCCCCAGCACTCTGCCCTGCATTGCTCAAATCGCTGAGTTGACCACAAGCTTCGTGGGACCCTCTTTTGTTCTGTTGAGACGACCGCTGTGCTCATATTTCTTGAATGCCTATTCAAGTGCTTCTGCGGGTGCTGTCTGCTTCTGCATGGGCTCTCTCTGTTGTTGAGCGCCCCCTCTGTCATTCCACCAAGGGGCGACCTTCTGGTCCTTCCTGGGACCTGGGCAGCACCCATAATCTTCAACGGCGACCCTTGCAGCTAGCAAGGCTTGTTTGCAGTCTTCCTGCTTGGAAACAACTCTGCATCCTCCAGCACGCCGTGGGACATCTTCTGACCAAATGAAAAGTTCCTGGCACCTTCTGTTGTTGCAGAATCGTTGGCTTTTTCCACCCGGAGGCAGCCTTTTTGATCCTTCATCCGGGGTTTAGTGGGCTCCTGCCTCCCCCTGGACACTTGTGTGACTCTTGGACTTGGTCCCCTTCCTTTGCAGGTCCTCAGGTCCAGGAATCCATCTTCAGTGCTTTGCAGTCAGTTGTTGCCTTTGCAGAATCCCCTATCTCCACTTTACTGTCTTTTTGGGGTAGTAAAAATACATGTGAAAACATTTATTAAACACCTGTACAAGACCTACTTTTCAGGGTCTTGGGGTGGGGTATCTTGGACACCCTTAGTTTTTTCTTACATTCCCAGCGAGTCTCTACACACTACACTAGGCCTGGGGTCCATTCGTGGTTCGCATTCCACTTTTGGAGTATAAGGTTTGTGTTGCCCCTAGGCCTATTGTCGCCTATTGCATCCTATTGTATTCTACAGTGTTTGCACTACTTTGCTAACTGTTTACTTACCAGATTTTGGTTTGTGTGTATATTTTGTGTATTTTACTTACCTCCTAAGGGAGTATATCCTCTGAGATACTTTTGGCATATTGTCACTGTAGGAGGCTGGACTGGCTTGTAGTGAGTACCAAGGGGTACTTGCAACTTGCACCAGGCCCAGTTATCCCCTATTAGTGTATAGGGTGTCTAGCAGCTTAGGCTGATAGATAATGGTAGCTTAGCAGAGCAGCTTAGGCTGGACTAGGAGACGTGTGAAGCTACTACAGTACCACTTAGTGTCATATGCACAATATCATAAGAAAACACAATACACAGTTATACTAAAAATAAAGGTACTTTATTTTTATGACAATATGCCAAAGTATCTTAGAGTGTACCCTCAGTGAGAGGATAGGAAATATACACAAGATATATATACACAATAGCAAAAATATGCAGTATAGTCTTAGAAAACAGTGCAAACAATGTATAGTTACAATAGGATGCAATGGGGAAACATAGGGATAGGGGCAACACAAACCATATACTCCAAAAGTGGAATGCGAACCACGAATGGACCCCAAACCTATGTGACCTTGTAGAGGGTCGCTGGGACTATTAGAAAATAGTGAGAGTTAGAAAAATAACCCTCCCCAAGACCCTGAAAAGTGAGTGCAAAGTGCACTGAAGTTCCCCTAAGGACAAAGAAGTCGTATTAGAGGAATAATGCAGGAAAGACACAAACCAACAATGCAACAACAGTGGATTTCCAACCTAGGGTACCTGTGGAACAAGGGGACCAAGTCCAAAAGTCACAAGCAAGTCGGAGATGGGCAAATGCCCAGGAAATGCCAGCTGCGGGTGCAAAGAAGCTTCTACTGGACAGAAGAAGCTGAGGTTTCTGCAGGAACGAAAAGGGCTAGAGACTTCCCCTTTGGTGGACGGATCCCTCTCGCCGTGGAGAGTCGTGCAGAAGTGTTTTCCCGCCGAAAGAACGCCAACAAGCCTTGCTAGCTGCAAATCGTGCGGTTAGCGTTTTTGGACGCTGCTTTGGCCCTGGAGGGACCAGAAGGTCGCAAATTGGACCAGCAGAGAGAGGGGACGTCGAGCAAGACAAAGAGCCCTCTCTGAAGCAGGTAGCACCCGGAGAAGTGCCAGAAACAGGCACTACGAGGATGCGTGAAACGGTGCTCACCCGAAGTCGCACAAAGGAGTCCCACGTCGCCGGAGACCAACTTAGAAAGTCGTGAAATGCAGGTTAGAGTGCCGTGGACCCAGGCTTGGCTGTGCACAAAGGATTTCCGCTGGAAGTGTACAGGGGCCGGAGTAGCTGCAAAAGTCGCGGTTCCCAGCAATGCAGCCCAGCGAGGTGAGGCAAGGACTTACCTCCACCAAACTTGGACTGAAGAGTCACTGGACTGTGGGGGTCACTTGGACAGAGTCGCTGGATTCGAGGGACCTCGCTCGTCGTGCTGAGAGGAGACCCAAGGGACCGGTAATGCAGCTTTTTGGTGCCTGCGGTTGCAGGAGGAAGATTCCGTCGACCCACGGGAGATTTCTTCGGAGCTTCTGGTGCAGAGAGGAGGCAGACTACCCCCACAGCATGCACAAGCAGGAAAACAGTCGAGAAGGCGGCAAGATCAGCGTTACAGAGTTGCAGTAGTCGTCTTTGCTACTATGTTGCAGGTTTGCAGGCTTCCAGCGCAGTCAGCAGTCGATTCCTTATCAGAAGGTGAAGAGAGAGATGCAGAGGAACTCGGATGAGCTCTTGCATTCGTTATCTAAAGTTTCCCCAGAGACAGAGACCCTAAATAGCCAGAAAAGAGGGTTTGGCTACCTAGGAGAGAGGATAGGCTACTAACACCTGAAGGAGCCTATCAGAAGGAGTCTCTGACGTCACCTGGTGGCACTGGCCACTCAGAGCAGTCCAGTGTGCCAGCAGCACCTCTGTTTCCAAGATGGCAGAGGTCTGGAGCACACTGGAGGAGCTCTGGACACCTCCCAGGGGAGGTGCAGGTCAGGGGAGTGGTCACTCCCCTTTCCTTTGTCCAGTTTCGCGCCAGAGCAGGGCTAAGGGGTCCCCTGAACCGGTGTAGACTGGCTTATGCAGAATTGGGCACATCTGTGCCCAACAAAGCATTTCCAGAGGCTGGGGGAGGCTACTCCTCCCCTGCCTTCACACCATTTTCCAAAGGGAGAGGGTGTAACACCCTCTCTCAGAGGAAGTCCTTTGTTCTGCCATCCTGGGTCAGGCCTGGCTGGACCCCAGGAGGGCAGATGCCTGTCTGAGGGGTTGGCAGCAGCAGCAGCTGCAGTGAAACCCCAGGAAGAGCAGTTTGGCAGTACCAGGGTCTGTGCTACAGACCACTGGGATCATGGGATTGTGCCAACTATGCCAGGATGGCATGGAGGGGGCAATTCCATGATCATAGACATGTTACATGGCCATATTTGGAGTTACCATTGTGAAGCTACATATAGGTAGTGACCTATATGTAGTGCACATGTGTAATGGTGTCCCCGCACTCACAAAGTTCAGGGGATTAGCTCTGAACAATGTGGGGGCACCTTGGCTAGTGCCAGGGTGCCCTCACACTAAGTAACTTTGCACCTAACCTTTACCAGGTAAAGGTTAGACATATAGGTGACTTATAAGTTACTTAAGTGCAGTGTAAAATGGCTGTGAAATAACGTGGACGTTATTTCACTCAGGCTGCAGTGGCAGGCCTGTGTAAGAATTGTCAGAGCTCCCTATGGGTGGCAAAAGAAATGCTGCAGCCCATAGGGATCTCCTGGAACCCCAATACCCTGGGTACCTCAGTACCATATACTAGGGAATTATAAGGGTGTTCCAGTAAGCCAATGTAAATTGGTAAAAATGGTCACTAGCCTGTTAGTGACAATTTGGAAAGAAATGAGAGAGCATAACCACTGAGGTTCTGATTAGCAGAGCCTCAGTGAGACAGTTAGTCACTACACAGGTAACACATTCAGGCACACTTATGAGCACTGGGGCCCTGGGTTACCAGGGTCCCAGTGACACATACAACTAAAACAACATATATACAGTGAAAAATGGGGGTAACATGCCAGGCAAGATGGTACTTTCCTACAGTCACTAAAATAAAGTACCTTTATTTTGAGTAACTCTGAGTATTGTGTTTCTTTTGCTATAGTGCTATGAGATGTAAGTGGTATAGTAGGAGCTTTGCATGTCTCCTAGTTCAGCCTAAGCTGCTCTGCTATAGCTACCTCTATCAGCCTAAGCTGCTAGAACACCTCTAATCTATTAATAAGGGATAACTGGACCTGGCACAAGGTGTAAGTACCACAAGGTACCCACTAAAGCCAGGCCAGCCTCCTACAAAGTCCACTAACTAATACAGCTCCAGCCTTTGCACAAACTGCTTCTGGATATTTGACCGACATCAATGATGACGTCTCCGACTCATTCGCCTCTTCAACACCTGAACTGTCTGTAGTGCTTCTGTTCTTTTCTCGTTTTCAGCACTTACATAACATATCAAGAATGCACTTCTGAGTTCAAAGAAGACTTTTATTGTTGTTAATTCTTCCCCAACCGCAATTTCGTAACTGACGGATTAGTAGATTTCAAGCACACGTTCAATGAAAACAAAATATATCAGTTTGCAATATACACAGCAGGTTATATTTATAAGATATTGAATGCAAAGCAAAACAAATACTTCACCGTGTGAGAAACTATTTACAGCTTCATCTTTCTAGGGTCTGCAAGCTGATGACTCCTTGTCAGCTGCGAGAAAGAGATTTATCTATCCACACGGGATGCTGGCAACTGGCGCCAAGTTCCAGCACGAAGTCAGGCAGATTCGAATCTGATTCTCTGAAGCCTGTGACATCCGTTACAAAGGTGTGCCCCCTCCTCTCAGACTCGGGAAAACTACACAAGCCTTTGGAGATTGGCCAGATCTCCTAGACTGCTCCTCTTCCCAGGCTCGAGCAGAGAAAAACACCCAATGTACCCTCTCTTATCAGGTCTAGTCTACTGTGAGAAGAAAACAGCTTGGTTCATCTTGTGGAAAAACACAGCTTGGAAAAATACAGCTTGGATTCTCAACTGCAATATCTAACTCCACGTTAAAGGCAATAGGCAGCTAACCTAAATATCAAATGCAATGTCTAATGTCATGTCAAAGCCAATAGGCAGCTGAGCTGAATACAAAATGCATTGTATAATATCATGTCAAAGCCAATAGGCAGCTGAGCTGAATACAAAATGCAATGTATAATATCATGTCAAAGCCAATAGGCAGCTAAGCTGAATACAGGATGTAATATCTAATAGCATGTCAAAGCCAATAGGCAGAATACAGAATGTAATGGCTAATGCAATGTCAAAGCCAATAGGCGGCTAGGCTGAACAAAACATACAATGTGCTACTAGTGAACATTAAGCAACTAATATGCGCAGTGGTGAAACACAAAGTCATTGGTCAAACTTAATCAATGGCAGGACATTCCACCCTTTGACCAATGAATTTTTGTTTCACATATCTCTTGTTTCAAACAAAAACAAAAAACATCAGCACAAAAAAAAACATTATTAGCAAATCAGATTTGAATGATCAAAGCAATCCCTGTAAAGTAATGGAAGTGGATTAACATATAGATCTCATAACCTTTCACCTCAGATACATCTACACAGAAAAGACTGAGCAATTTTTATACTCTGCATGAGATTATAGTGTCTCTAATTCAACAGTGTTAGCAATTTGATGTGGCATGAGTTCTACTCATGTAAAAGTGCACGGTCCACCTGAAAGGTTTTGCTGGAAGGTAAGTGAAAGTCAGAGTTCCATACGAGAAGGAAAAAAAAAAAAAACACAGCTTAGTTCCAGTGGAAGAATGCAATCAAACAAGTTGAACTTGAACTGAAGGCGCCCTTTGCGCGAAATGGATCCATGGTGCTGGCACTTTACTCAGCCAGGTTCAGGTTGGGGGTTCGGTCCCTTCCCCGACCCCACACGCACACACCGGAAGGGGGACCACACAGCACACTCAGGGACAGTGGCGAAACGTGGTAGGATCTGCAAAATAAAAAAGTATGACTTTTCTTGCAAATAACATTTGTCATTTAAACTGCACCCTTCCTCTTTCTTTCCCTGTTTTATAATCAGCAGGACGTTTTTGGGGCCCTTTGTTATATTTTCTGCAGGTTCTGGAGGGTCACTTAGGGCTTCAACCCACACCTCAGCACTGAGGTTTTTATCTGCTGCACCACAGCTTCCCTTTTCTTGCACTGTCAGAAGGGCTGGGGCAGACTCATTCTTTACCAAACCTCCATTCACTGCACTTTTGTCAAGTTGGGCCATTCTGTCTCCAATTTGTATGAATGAATCAGATTCTTTTCTAGTTATCAGCATAATTTCGATTTTTCTTTGGTAATTTGCAGCAATCACTCTCCCTAAAACCTGATCAATTTGCCATTTCTGTCCTGGTAACTTTCCTCTCCCCAACTGCTCTATGACTGCTTGCATGACAGATTGCTTTTGTGCGTGCTGCACAGTTTTTATCAAATCTAGGGGAATGTGCATCTCTCTCATCTCTGCCCACCTGTAAGTGGCTTTTTCTCTCAGCTGTTCACATTTCTGGGGCACCCACTTAGCCATCCCCACTAAGGCAGAACTCTGGGTGAACACTTCTCTCTCTGAATTTTTCTCATTAACATCTGCAAGGTAATTGAACCAGTTAGGTGCAAGCCATGTGGAAAAACAAACAGCTAAAACATTAGCAATGAACCAAGAATCAGTGTAAAAATGACACATCTCACGTAGCTCTTGCTTTAAAATCTGACACACATTGTACAACGCTGTTCCTTCTCCTGTGCCATAAAATAACATTTCAGTCAATGAATCATTAGTAAAACAAACATGCTTTTTATCTTCAGTGAACACGAATTCAAATGGTGCACTCAAATTCACTGGTGACTCTTTTACCTGTGGTACTCTAGCCCTGTCTTGCAAGTACCAGATCCAGTGTATGATCCTAGCTAGGGGCACTATTTTCTTCCCTTGTTCTTGATTTACATGTACATAAGTATTTCCTTCTAGCACTGCGCAGAAACCTAAAGTCTGCATTATTTCATTTGCCAAATCACAAGCGCGCAGCTGCATATAATTTTTCCCAATGACCATATACAAAAGTGTTAGGATTTCACTCAAATGAGGGCTATTCTGTTTCCAAAAATCAAACAAGCTAATGAAACTCGGTGTCTCTTGCTTAATACAAACAGTAAGAAGCTCTAAAATCTTTCGTTTTACTTGTGCATTTTGCAACGGTAACTCGTAAATCACATTCTGAGCTCCGCCGTTCTCATCCGTGTTATCAGTTAAGGAATGCGCTTTCACTGCCAAAAACCCTGGCTCACACAAAGGCTCAGAGCAGCTGGAAGCTGTCTTAACCCCCTCATTACTGGAATGGGAAAAGAACGATTCTTCTAAAACAGCATTTTTATAACTTTCAGCATTATCTTGAATTAATGTATTCTGGCTAATTTGCTCACGTAAATTCCTATTTTCATGTTTCAACTGCCTACATTTCTCCTGCATTTCTCTGTAAGCAGATAAAGGTATCAAAACCTTTCTGTCATCATTGCTTCCAAAAGGCACATTTTCTAAATATGCTTCATCACAAAAAAGAATATTTCTCAAAGCACCATCAGGCAGTTTAGCTACACATGCATTTTCAAACATGGTCTGCCGTGCTTCTGTAATTCTCCAAACAGAAATCAATTCACAGTTTTTCATAGCACCATCGGGCAGTTTAACAACACATGCATTTTCAAACATGGTCTGCCGTGCTTCTGTGATTCTCCAAACAACAGAAAAAACAATTTCTGTAATTCTCCAAACAACAAAAACAATTACACTTTTAAAGTGTGCACGTAGAAATCTATTAATTCGTCAAACCCCTTAACCGCCTCTTAACGGCCCCACTTCTGGTACCAAATGTAGTGCTTCTGTTCTTTTCTCGTTTTCAGCACTTACATAACATATCAAGAATGCACTTCTGAGTTCAAAGAAGACTTTTATTGTTGTTAATTCTTCCCCAACCGCAATTTCGTAACTGACGGATTAGTAGATTTCAAGCACACGTTCAATGAAAACAAAATATATCAGTTTGCAATATACACTGCAGGTTATATTTATAAGATATTGAATGCAAAGCAAAACAAATACTTCACCGTGTGAGAAACTATTTACAGCTTCATCTTTCTAGGGTCTGCAAGCTGATGACTCCTTGTCAGCTGCGAGAAAGAGATTTATCTACCCACACGGGATGCTGGCAACTGGCGCCAAGTTCCAGCACGAAGTCAGGCAGATTCGAATCTGATTCTCTGAAGCCTGTAACATCCGTTACAAAGGTGTGCCCCCTCCTCTCAGACTCGGGAAAACTACGCAAGCCTTTGGAGATTGGCCAGATCTCCTAGACTGCTCCTCTTCCCAGGCTCGAGCAGAGAAAAACACCCAATGTACCCTCTCTTATCAGGTCTAGTCTACTGTGAGAAGAAAACAGCTTGGTTCATCTTGTGCAAAAACACAGCTTGGAAAAATACAGCTTGGATTCTCAACTGCAATGTCTAACTCCACGTTAAAGGCAATAGGCAGCTAACCTAAATATCAAATGCAATGTCTAATGTCATGTCAAAGCCAATAGGCAGCTGAGCTGAATACAAAATGCAATGTATAATATCATGTCAAAGCCAATAGGCAGCTGAGCTGAATACAAAATGCAATGTATAATATCATGTCAAAGCCAATAGGCAGCTAAG
Source organism: Pleurodeles waltl (assembly GCF_031143425.1). Classification (NCBI taxonomy): domain Eukaryota; kingdom Metazoa; phylum Chordata; class Amphibia; order Caudata; family Salamandridae; genus Pleurodeles; species Pleurodeles waltl. Next base: position 1,228,482,436 of record NC_090447.1, read on the forward strand.
CTGGATACAGGATGTAATATCTAATAGCATTTCAAAGCCAATAGGCAGAATACAGAATGTAATGGCTAATGCAATGTCAAAGCCAATAGGCAGAATACAGAATGTAATGGCTAATGCAATGTCAAAGCCAATAGGCGGCTAGGCTGAACAAAACATACAATGTGCTACTAGTGAACATTGAGCAACTAATATGCGCAGTGGTGAAACACAAAGTCATTGGTCAAACTTAATCAATGGCAGGACACTGTCGAAAACATGTAAGCTGATAAACTGGCTTAAAGTAACTTACTTCATTCTTCCATGGAACTATCTGTGGGTTTCTTTGACTGTACTAGCATTCCTGCTTTGGATTGAGAGAACTGGTGGATGAGTTCCTAAAACCACATTTTTCATCACACAAAGTCCGCAGAGATGTGTCCTGTGTGAACATTTCCACTATACCAATTCCTGATGGGATTGTTTGGGATAAAGTAAGATTTGATATATACAGCCATACTGAGGTCATTCAAATACCATATGTGTTCAAACTTTCAATGAATGATATAATAATACCAGCCATTGTTTCTAATGATTGGGATGTGAAAACAGTTGATTCCATGATGACTGAATTGCAGTATTATACTGTATTTGAAAACGAAGATGTTTATCAATCTAAAGAAAATTATGGTGAAAAGTTTTGCTATAATTATTATGGGCACCACTTCATACACAGAGCGAGCAGTCCAAAAACTGCTTTTAATTATACACAATGGGAACATTGTCTGACTCCACTGCAAGGGAGTTCCAGAACGTATTCTGAAAAGTTTACATATTTCTCTGGGCATGATGTTAGAAATGCTGAGTCGTTTTATTTTAAATTGCCACCTATTGAAAACATGCATATTATTGACAAATACAAAGTTTATATATTCGGATTCCTTTGCTTCCTGGTTGACAGTAGAAGGCTATCAATATTGGCTGAAGTCGATTGACTTGAAAAGTGTGTGGGGAACTAGACATTGGGAAATTAGGGGGAAAGACTGTACAGCAAACAAGTTGTCTAGGCTTAGCAAAGATCAAGGAATTGAACATGCCCAGTTTACCTGACCCTGCAAAATTGTATAATTGGCAAAAATACACAAATACAACTGAAAATGAGCTAGATGAATGGATCCAGAGTGATACATTTAATGTTTCACTGACATGTCCTGGCGGGTGGTTATTGTGGCCAGTATATACCAATGGGTGTCACCAATGTTTTATCAACTCCTCAGGGGGTTTTAGAACTAATAGGCCAGACCCTCGTTATATATCATCCGAACCTGCGAGTATAGTTACAACATACAGTGTAGGGAAACTGTGCCAGCAATGGTTAAGAACTTCCACACTAGACGCGGTTAAAGAACACCTCAGTCTCCTGTCAAATAATACCGATTTACAGGACTTCCTGTTAGGCCGCAGAAAACATTGCAGAAAGCGTTTCTTATATGAAGTATATAATGAAATTTGGAAGCTTTCCCAACAAGAAGCAGCTGTCCGGTTAAGGCAAATGGACCAGGAAAATCTAAAAAAGGCATTAGCTGTTGTAGATAATGGGATTAATACCCTGTCTGATCGGATATACACCTTAAACAATATTGTCTCTTCTGCTTTAGACATTATACAAACAGATATGTCTTCTTTACACCATGGACAGAGTCAGCTAAGGTCCATTATTCAGCTGGGTTGGGCACTTCAAACATTGAAGGTGGGTCGCGTTCCCTGGCAGCATGTCAACGCAAGGGAAATATTTTCTTCCTTTAATTTAACTGGACAACAACAACTAATGGCTAAGAAAGAAGCGACTTATGTCATGCAAAACATCGGGAAATTAGAAGAGTTGACTTCTACTGTGGCTGAAATACCATCTGCTGAGAGCCTAAGACATAGAGTCATTAATCCGCCTATTTAAACACTTCAATTCACCTCCTGTTTAAAACACATTCCAGTAGGCAGATATGAAAGCCTGGGAGATAGTTACCTCCATGAGGTGTGGGAGCTACCCTTCTCGTACAAATGTCTCAGTGGCATGAAAGAAGTCTTTCTTAGTGGTAGTGAATGCGAGACTTCAGTCAGCTGTCCTTGCATGGGGCGTGTAACGGATCTGCAGAAATCTAGCTTTTTATCTGAAGGGAGTTCCAGGTCCCTTGATTAGACCTACGTCCAGGTGCTTTCAAATGGCAGTTATGTTCTCCTCAATATTGAAGACTGTTGTGGGATGCGAGCCAAAATAGTTTATGTTGTTTCAGTTTCTAAGATTGTTACATGCTGCAGGAATGTACTCTTTCCTCCCACCAAAATAAAAGAGGTAGCAGACATCTGGCCTCACATTACTACTTCTAATGTGAATTTTAACAAGTTGAGCAGACTTAAGGCGCTATTGTTTCAAAAACATGTGGCTCTTACATCTGCCCGGTAGACCTACACACTTCAGGTGGCAAGGTCGTCAGCAGAAATACTGTCCCTTTTAAGTACAAACTTTTCTAGACACTTTGGTGAACTCGTGGGAGCGATATTTAATGCGTCCAGTACAACTGGAATCGCAAACTTTTTTAAGGCTATTGGTTCTGGTTTCATTCACACCTTCTCCTCCATATTCAGTTAGATACCATTCAATTTTCTCCGGTATTTTTGGGGGATTTCCAATAACTTTGGCTATGATAGTTGGCATTTTGCTGTCGCCCTTTTTTATGCGCAATGGCTGTCCTGCCGCAACAAGGAGGAATGAAAGCTCTTCCATCAGCGCAGCTGTGTCATGATCGCATGCTGCAGTTTTTTGAAGCAACACTCCTGGAGCACTTGGAGTGTGACTGGTCTCTATTATTTAGACAGGCTTTGGATTGTGTGTAGCCTTTTGTGCTCTTTCGAACAAGCACTGGGAGTTTGCCTTTCCACGCAGTGCTCGCTTTCATTGGATGCTGATCTGTTGATGTTCTCGCTGAGGGATCATTACCAGACATGCTCGTTGAGGGTGTGTTTCCTGCGGGAAGCTACTCATGAGTTACCCTTCGTGGAAGATGTGGCCTTTAACTCATCATTGGGCACTGAGGCCCAGGCTATGGAACACGACTGCTCCCTGGTCCTTCTCGGCGATGCCTTTCTACCTTTAACACCTGCCGAAGTGGAAGATTTCCTGTCCTCTATGATCCCAGAACCAATTGGATATTCTAAAAATAAATCTGAGTCTTGAAATTTGGTCCTTGTACGCCACATGTCAACAATTTTAAGTTGTCCTTTCATACGTTCATATGTCCTTTGAACTTGTGATTGTTGAGATTTTTACATGTATATCTTAGGTTGAGCTTTTAAGTAGCATTTTATATATAATTAGGCTTTGAACCACCTTCAAACGACAAGGGGAGGGTGTTGTGTAGTCATTTTAGCTATAGCTCCATGCACATTATTTTAGCATACTAGGCCAGACGCTGTGCACTCTAACCTAGATATATTTTATTCTGCTTCATTTTATTATTGTTACAATAGCCACTTTTACGGTCTTGTTTTATTTTCTATTTATCTAACTGATTTGTCTAGGCCAGCACTCAGTTCTCAAACAACACATTCTTGCTCACTCTGTGCTTCTTCCAAGGCTACAGCAAGGTACATTGCCGGTGAACGTGGTATAAGTTTAGTCTCCGACATTCGTAGAAAACACACATCCTTACGTAGGGACATTTTCTCAGAACATCAGCTGTTCTATTATAAAAGCGCTTTCCTGTCCCTTACACGTTAGAGGGAGATTCCAGCCAGAGAACCATGACTGTATGCTGATTGCTGAATGCTTCGCTACAGATGCTAATGCAGACTTCAGGCCTTTGTTCTGGTATGGGGGATGATGTCTTCCCAGGGGAACATGAAGGGCAGAATTAGAGCTTAACACGCTGTGCTCTATTGCGATCTAGGCAGGAATTAGTCTATTAATTGTAGTGAGAATATGGTGGCGTTATTCTTATGCTTCATTTTCCTTGTCACCATTTAAATATTGTCATGCTGTGTCATTCTGGTTATTGCAGCTCACGCTCTGCTATCTAAGATGCAGTTGTTTTATTAAAATAATTATTCAAACATTTACTGCCTCTGTTTGTCATTGTATGTATGAGACCAATGTAATTGAGAGAAACGGATGAGACCTGAGTGACCACGGTTTCCCTGAGAAACCAATTATATCATGCGCTCGGCTGCCCAGTCATCCCTGCCCTTGGGTTGAGATAAGGCACTGCTAGTTAGCCAGAGCAAAACCCGGATTGGAGCGACAGGTGTCAATCAGTGGGTTAGACTTAGTCTCCCACACCTATGGCAATTCTGCCACTCGAAATCCAGTAGTCTTGTTAGAATAATGAGAGTCTACGCGACAGTTCCACCTCTTCCTTATGTTGTCCCTTGTGTGTGGATAGTTTCCCACTGAGCTCACTTTGTGGACGATCTTCCGCCATAACTCCATTTTCCTGGATATGGATGTTTGCTGTATCTGTTCCCCAGACAGCTGTGGCTCTACCCTAACAATTTTGTTCACCATGGCACGCAACTCATCATCTGTGAAATAGGTGTGCTTTTGCAGGAACTTGGTAATGTTGATGTGTATGTGGTGAATGGGTTGTGCAGAGGGTGGTGTGTTTTGTGGGAGGTGGAGGGTGTGTGGTTGTGTGGGATTGAGTGCTAATGGTCTATAGTGCAATAGCGCGGTGCATGTTTGTGTGCAATGCTGTTGTGTGGTGTGTGATGGATGTTTGGGGTGTGCAGGAGGCTTGTTGAGGATGTGCAGTTCTTTGCTGTGAGTGGCCACAAGTTGCATGGCAGCTGTTTTCCATTGCAGAGGATTGTGGGATGTGTGGGTGGGTGTTTTTTACTTGTGTGTGTGGTGTTTGTCTGAGTATCAGGTGTGGTGTACTCGAAATGGCCAATGTGGGGTAGTTTTGTTATGAAGTCAATATTCGGACCGCAGCGGTCCACACTGCCAATGGCTTACTGCCGTTGAACGACGGCTGTGCTGATTTGTGGGTTGTCATTTGAAGGGTGGTATCTTCTTGGTGTGGCTGTGAGGGTGTTGGGACCGCCTCTCTCTTGCCGTAGTTCGGCCTGGCGGTGTCAGATTTGTGGCTCTTTTCTGGCGGTTTTGTGTTTGTGACTCATAATACGGCAGGTGACACACGTTGGCTTCTGTGTGCTTCATAAGTTAATGACGACCACTATCTTTGCTGTTGAATTAAGACCTCTCACATTGAGTAATTTTCATAACGATGTACGATGTGGTGGAGTATATATACCAGGTACACCTGGGATAATGATGTTGAGTGGTGGCAAACCTCTCTCTGTCGTCTAAAAGTTGGGCAAAACCATGCTACATTCTATATGTGTGTCCCAGGTGTCCCTTCTGAACCACCCCCAAACCTAACTTCCAACAAACAACCAAAGCAACAAGCAAATAATAAAAAATAAAAGCAGCATTAATGTTACCCTTTGTGTTCATTGTAGTTCACGAGAGCAGGGAACTATGCTGCCCTCCAATCTCTATTCTAAGATATTCCATCTTCCTAGCCAGGCAGCCCTCTGGCACTATTCATTTGGATCATATCCACCACACTTTCCTTTGCCTGCTGCCAATCACCTGCAGGTTCTTTCACCACGGTGTGCTCAGACTTCATTTTCTTAGCTTATCTAGGGGCCGCTCTTTTGGTGAGTTCAATTTATCCCAGCTGCAGGGAGATTTTTTGTCTCTGTGCTTTTAAACAGCTGTACATTTGTGGAGGCCCACTGGGACTACAGTGAGCAGGCAACCAGTCTCTCTCAATTGGTAGTCAGTTAAGAGATCCAAAATTTGGCGTCTGACACAGACCCAATCAAATGTATCTGGCTGTTAGAAGCTAGAACACACAAAATTGCACTAACCTGGTGTTCCAAACCCAGCAAGAGCGATGGCTGAAGGCAGGCCATTCATTCCCTTCAGTGTTCTCTAAGGGGAACAGATATACTGCTCACCAGGAAGCTCACCCAAACGGGTGGGTAAAATGACAAAAGACAGTCTACTGGTAATCTGCAGTTGGAATTCTTTTCTTTCTTATTTGGCCACCTAGGTTCGTCTCTAGGAAGCAGCTTGTCATGTGGAGGCGGGAGCAGGAAGATTACTATCTAACGTCTGTTTTGACAGAAATGATTTGCAAGCACTTCTGATGCCTCTTCTCCCACACTTGTTTACTCATGCTTCCTCTATTCCCAGTCAAACTCAGTGACAAGTGCTATGAGGCTGTTGAGCTTTATTGCAGTTCTTTTAGAGGAGGAGGACATGGAGTTCTCCTCAAGTCTTATATTCATTTATATTCTTGCCCCATAGTTGCTTTACAGGGTGGAGCAATGCTCGACTAACCTAGGCCCTCGCCCGAGTTCTTTATGAATCAAAATACTTTACAGTACGCACAAACCCAATGGTTCCTGATTGTTCTTAGCAGGGGAAAAGAAAGTCAGTGACAGGCTTTATGAGATGTCTTCATTGCAATACAGCTAATGCTAGGTTGTTATAATGGGAGAGTTTGTGGCCATCAAAAAGAACTGATGGGGAAGATTTAATTTTAGTCATAATGTCCTCCTCTCATGTAGAAATGCACTCTCATGAGGATGCTCGGTGGAGCTTCTCTGCAATGCAGCCCGGGGTTAGTTTTATTGGCTCGGTCCAGTTGTATGGGGGTAGCTCAGGCCCATTGTGGGTGTGGTGGAGCTGGTGTTGCATGTAGGCCTGTAGATCAGTCCCTCCTGGCAGCACAGCTGTCCTTCTTCCTGGCATAATGTCCTCGGTTCCGGTATAGTTCTGATTTGGTGGGGTTTGGGGTCCAGAAATTTATATCCAAATGTCTCTTTGAAGCGTAGGAGACTTCAAAGAGGCCTTTGAAGATCAAAGAGTCCCAGTCCTTCTTTACTTGCCTCCAGACAGGGGGTATATAGCCCGTTGTGTGAAGAAAGGCACAGCCCTATGCAGGTGTATGTGGCAGCTCCTCCCTCTACTCTAGCCCAGAGAGACCCACCAGTCTGGTGATGGGCCATCAGGATGCAAATGTCACACCCAAGCTCCCTTTGTGTATGACTTTCTAGAGGTAATGCACTAAACCCAGCTGCCATCCACCCCAGACATACATTTGAGACAGGCAGAAGCACAGAATGGGTAAAGTAAGAAAAGGCCAACTTTCAAAAAATCAAAATGGACAGATGATGGACAGAATGCTAAATAATGCAAGCATTCACCTCCAGTCACAGAAATCTGGGTTTAATCCATTGTTTTTTTGTCCACCACGCCAACCCCGTTTGTACCCAGCCATATGCAAATCAGTCTTGACCCGGCTCTCCATGGGAACAGTCAAGCCTGATCTTCCAGGGCAGGTCCTCCCAGGACCTGAAACAAGCATCCTGGGACCAGTTTCGGGGTATCACCCCTCATCAGCCAAGCTCGCTTGAATCCAGTGGCACAGTGAGCATGAGACCCATGTCTGGGCATACCTTTCCCACTTAGGGTGACAAAGGCAAAAAGAACAGATGATGGACGGAATGCTGAACAATGCAAGCTTTCACCCCCATCACAGAGATCTTGGTGTAATCCATTGTTTTTTGCCCACCAGGCCACATCAGTTTGGACCCAGCCATATGCAAGTTAGTCTTGGCCCTGCTCCCCATGGGAACAGTCCAGCCCAAACTGCCAAGCCTTGTCCTCCCTGGACATCCTTGGACCAGTTTTGGGGTATCACCCCTTATCAGCCAGGCTAGCTTGAATCCAGTGGCACAGCAAGTTTGGGACACACATTTGGGCATACTCTTCCCACTTAGGGTGGCAAAGGCTTTCTAAAAGTGGCATTTTCAGACTTACAATTTAAAATCCAACTTCACCATAAGCTGTGATTTTAAATTGTGAGTCCGTAGACACCAAACTCCAAATTTATATCTTTTCCTAAATCGGAGTTACACTTTAAGGTAACCCCAATGTTAACCTATGAGAGAGAAAGCCTTGCAGCAGTGAAAACATATGTTAAGAGTTTTCACTACCTGGACATGTTAAACCTAAAGGTACATGCCCAATTTTTCAAATACCCTGCACCCTGCCCTTGGGGCTAACCAGGGCCTACCTTAGGGGTTACTTATATGTAATAAAAAGAAAGGTTTGGGCCTGGCAAGTGGGTGCCCACACAGGCTCTGCAGTGGCAGGCCTGAGACATGTGGGTGGCACAATTAGTGCTGCAGGCCCACTAGTAGCATTTACTTTAATGGCCTTCGGCACATATAATGCACTTTACTAGTGCCGTACAAGGAAATTTAATATGCCAATTGTGGATTAGCCAATATTACTAAGTCTAGAGTACATGAGAATCTGCATTAGTCAGCAGTGGTAAAGTGCCCAGAATCCTAAAGCCAGCAGAAATTAAGTCAGAAAAACAGGTCGTCAGAAGGCAAAAAGTTAGGGGAAACCACACCAAGGATGCCGGGCCGAACAGACTTCATTTAGTTGTAGATAGTGGTAGCAGCGTCTACTGATGATATGACCTTTTAGTGGGAAAGAGAGGGTTGAGAAATCAATCCTGTGATGTCATTATGGGCCAAAAGCAAGTAAAGTCACATTTTTTTTCGCTGGCATTTTGGTAAACTAACATTTATAACAGGAACGTGGGTAAATGAAAAGAAACTGATAATTTAATGGGATTTGCCACAGGCAATGATGATACAATACCAGAGCTGGGACTAGGAGATAAAAGTAGTGGGGAAAAGCTTGATATTGAACAAAATGGTACATTATAAGAGCGACCCAAATGTTCACGTAAACATAGATATTAGTAATTGGACAGAAAACAAGCAATCACATAAAACTTATTTAAAGAAACAATATGGAGTACTGCAATCAAATTGATCATAAATGCTAACACAGCTAATCATTTTAATCTTAGAGACAGTTTAAGAATCTGTCTGGTATATGTCCAGAAAATAGGAGGCAACCAGTATCTGAGCTTCTCTTGAACAATACCTTTATTCTAAAGATAAAAAGACATTGAGAATTGCATTGGTGACAAAACCAATGTAGTGAGAAAGTACACCCCAAGTGAAAGAACACCAAATTAAACAATTAGACATATCAATATCTATTTTAAACACAGTCATTGGTGTATTGATACAAAGAAAGAGACACCCACATTTGATAATTTAGCAAGTATAGCCACAGGGCAATTGTCCTTCTGGGATAAAGATTTGATGGGTCTATTTTTTTAACTGTTGATGACATTTGCAACCCACAAAGAATACAGGGGTCTCATCAGGACAACGGATAACCTGGAGGATAGCTGTCCAAGCTAAGGGCTGCAATTAACCTTATTACAGGTTAAATTGCATTATAAACTGCATCGTTCACTGTAAACAACAAGGCTGGCCGTGTGAGTTCAATTTATCTGCATGAATCTTTCCCTCACAAGATGCATTCAGGGTCTCTCTTCCGCAGATGGCTCCATGCACCTTCGCCTTAACAGCTGCATGGCTTCTGCTGGCGTCACCAGTATTCCTGCGCCTCCGGCAACCATATAAGCTTATTTTGCCCCCCCAGGGCTTCAGGAGAACTGCCTTTACAAGTCTCGGACTCCAGAGCTTGGTATTCACACATCTCACTCCATGCGTCCTTGGTCACGACCCCCTGCCCTCCACCCCATCATCGTATTTAGTAGTAAAATTGGGCCTGCACATTTTCAGGATGGCAATATCAGAGGAGCAATTATGTTGTGTATAGAGGTGTCAGAGAGTACTTCCAATAAAAATACATAAACATAGGATCTAAAGCAGTAAGATAATTGAATAAAAATGTAAACATGATACTCTGAAATACCTTACCGATGATACATGACTTTCCGGTCTACAGAGAAAGAGAAAACATGATTATGGAATATTTATTACACACAAGGGTAAAAAACATAGTTAACTGTAGCTCACTTAATATACTGTAGCATATCCCTCAGGGAAATCACTGTACATCATAACTCTAGTGTACACCAGTTACCCACACAAGTCTAAACTGACTATGGATATACTAGCCACATGCAGCATTGACTATCCCAGGAGTCCCCAAATCGCCTGTGTGAAATAACACTGTAAATGAGATAGCACTGCAAATTAGTCATACACAGTAAATAAATGAGAATGATTCATAAATTACATTTCCTCCACTATGGAGACCTCGCTCACTGTGTCTGAAATCCCCCTAGTTAACTAAGCCAGTCACTGAGGCCTGGGTGATGTAACTTAGGTGTTAGTATCTGAGGGCAATTCCAATAAGTTGCTTTCCTCAAACAGAACTGATCTCAAGACTAAAATGAAAGACAGGAATTAGAAGTCTTTTATGGCAGACAAACCCTTTCAAAGAAATATGGCCTTGTGTTCCTTGATATATCCATGGACAATCTTATTGTGTGTCCCGGAAAATATGAACCTCCAAGGAAATCTTATGAGGATGACTCCACATATAGGTTCACAAATAGGAAAAGCAATAGCTTAAAAAATTCCAACTGGGTCTCCGAACATTGTAAATACAGAAAGGACAATACTGCAATAGCTGTGTCACTTCAACTTCCCTTTGTAATAGGCAAAAGATGATGGAATTCCTCCATATGGTTTTAGGTGTCATAGATAGGATACAGACTAACCCTAGATAACTTACTTATATGTTATGTAGTCATTTGCTGGTAATAGGGCATTGTAGGAGGCTGGTCTGGCTTGTAGTGGGTACCAAGGGGTACTTACACTCTGTACCAGGTCCAGTTATCCCTTATTAGTGTAGAAGAGGTGTTTCTAGCAGCTTAGGCTGATAGAAGGTAGTTATAGCAGAGCAGCTTAGGCTGAACTAGGAGACATGCAAAGCTCCTACTATACCACTGGTGTCATATGCACAATATCATAAGAAAGCACAATATACAGATATACTAAAAATAAAGATACTTTATTTTTATGACAATATGCCAAAAGTATCTCAGTGAGTACCCTCAGTATGAGAATGCCAAATATACACAAGATATATGTACACAATACCAAAAATATGCAGTAATAGCAAAAGGAAGTAATGCAAGCAATGTAAAGTTACAGTGAATTGCAATAGGAGCACATAGGTATAGGGGCAACACAGACCATATACTCCAAAAGTGGAATGCGAACCACGAATGGACCCCAAACCTATGTGAGCTTGTAGGGGGTCGCTGGGACTGTAAGAAAACAGTGAGGGTTAGAAAAATAGCCCACCCCAAGACCCTGAAAAGTAGCCCCCAGAGAGCACAGAAGTTGTGATAGGGGGTTTCTGCAAGGAAGACCAACACCAGCAGAGCAACCAAAGTGGATTTCCGGACCTGTGGAACAAAGGGACCAAGTCCAAGAGTCGCGACAATGTCGAGAGTGGGCAGATGCCCAGGAAATGCCAGCTGAGGTTGCAAAGAAGCTGCCACCGGATGGTAGAAGCTGTGGATTCTGCAAGAATGAAGAGGACTAGGAACTTCCCCTTTGGAGGATGGATGTCTCACGTCATGAAGAAGCTTGCAGAGGTGTTCCCACGCAGAAAGACCGCAAACAAGCCTTGCTAGCTGCAACGGTCGCAGTTAAGGTTTTTGGATGCTGCTGTGGCCCAGGAGGGACCAGGATGTCGCCACTTGTATGAGGAGACAGAGGGGGCGCGCAGCAAGTCAGGGAGCCCTCACAGAAGCAGGCAGCACCTGCAGAAGTACCGGAACAGGCACTTGAAAGCGGAGTGAACCGGGGTCCACCCGAAGAAACAAAAGGGAGTCCCACGACGCCGGAGGACAACTCAGAAGGTTGTGCACTGCAGGTTAGAGTGTTGGGGACCCAGGCTTGGCTGTGCACGAAGGAAATCCTGGAAGACTGCACAGGAGCCGGAGCAGCTGCAAATCACGCGGTACCCAGCAATGCAGTCTAGCGTGGGGAGGCAAGGACTTACCTCCACCAAACTTGGACTGAAGAGTCACTGGACTGTGGGAGTCACTGGGACAGAGTTGCTGAGTTCCAGGGACCACGCTCGTCGTGCTGAGAGGGGACCCAGAGGACCGGTGATGCAGTCTTTTGTTGCCTGCGGTTGCAGGGGGAAGATTCCGTCGTCCCACGGGAGATTTCTTCAGCGCTCCTGGTGCAGAAAGGAGGCAGGCTACCCCCAGAGCATGCACCACCAGGAAACAGTCGAGAAGGCGGCAGGAGAAGCGATACAAGGTTGCAGTAGTCGTCTTTGCTACTTCATTGCGGTTTTGCAGGCGTCCTGAGCAGTCAGCAGTCGATCCTTTGGCAGAAGGTGAAGAGAGAGATGCAGAGGAACTCGGATGAGCACTTGCGTTCGTTATCTAAACAATTCCCCAAAGCAGAGACCCTAAATAGCCAGGAAAGGAGGTTTGGCTACCTAGGAAGGAGGATAGGCTAGCAACACAGGTAAGAGCCTATAAGAAAGAGTCTCTGACGTCACCTGCTGGCACTGGCCACTCAGTGCAGTCCAGTGTGCCAGCAACCCCTCTATTTCCAAGATGGCAGAGGTCTGGAGCACACTGGAGGAGCTCTGGGCACCTCCCCTGGGAGGTGCAGGTCAGGGGAGTGGTTATTCCCCTTTCCTTTGTCCAGTTTCGCGCCAGAGCAGGGCTGGGGGATCCCTGAACCGGTGTAGACTGGCTTATGCAGAGATGGGCACCATCAAAGCATTTCCAGAGGCTGGGGGAGGCTACTCCTCCCCAGCCCTGACACCTTTTTCCAAAGGGAGAGGGTGTAATACCCTCTCTCTGAGGAAGTCCTTTGTTCTGCCTTCCTAGGCCAGGCCTGGCTGGACCCCAGGAGGGCAGAAACCTGTCTGAGGGGTTGGCAACAGCAGCAGCTGCAGTGAAACCCCAGGAAAGGTAGTTTGGCAGTACCCAGGTCTGTGCTAGAGACTCGGGGGATCATGAAATTGTCTCCCCAATGTCAGAATGGCATTGGGGTGACAATTCCATGATCTTAGACATGTTACATGGCCATGTTCGGAGTTACAGTTGTGACGCTATACATAGGTAGTGACCTATGTATAGTGCACGCGTGAAATGGTGTCCCCTCACTCACATAGTCCAGGGAATTTGCCCTGAACAATGTGGGGGCACCTTGGCTAGTGCCAGGGTGCCCACACACTAAGTAACTTACCACCCAACCTTTACCAGGTAGAGGTTAGACATATAGGTGACTTATAAGTTACTTAAGTGCAGTGGTAAATGGCTGTGAAATAACGTGGACGTTATTTCACTCAGGCTGCGCTGGCAGGCCTGTGTAAGAATTGTCAGATCTCCCTATGGGTGGCAAAAGAAATGCTGCAGCCCATAGGGATCTCCTGGAACCCCAATACCCTGGGTACCTCAGTACCATATACTAGGGAATTATAAGGGTGTTCCAGTATGCCAATGGGAATTGGTGAAATTGGTCACTAGCCTGTTAGTGACAATTTAGAAAGCAGAGAGAGCATAACCACTGAGGTTCTGGTTAGCAGAGCCTCAGTGAGACAGTTAGTCATCACACAGGAACACATACAGGGCACACTTATGAGCACTGGGGCCCTGGCTGACAGGGTCCCAGTGACACATACCCTAAAACAACATATATACAGTGAAATATGGGGGTAACATGCCAGGCAAGATGGTACTTTCCTACAGGCATAATATTAAAATATAGTATTAAATATGACATTTTCCAATAATGAAGACATGATGTGAATGCTAGAGTGGTACATCCTTACAATTCAAACTAGCTCTAGTAGTCCTACATTCTCCCATTTTTGAGCAGGTTCAAAGAAATGCAGAATAATGCTTTGATGTAGCAAAGGGGTATCTAGTTAACGATTTGTACATACTGCAACATATGGGAAGTGCTCTAACCTTTTTGTGAATGCTCAGTGTAAGGAAATGCCTCTTTTTGTATGGTCACCCCCAAGGTTTTGGGCAAATGTTCCTGGTTTGTTGACTCTTAGAGTGCACTGAGGCCTGCTAACCAGACCTAACTCCCTGTGCCCTTACCATTAATCCGGAATGTCAAATTGGCTCATACCAAGTTGGCTAAACTAGCTTAACTGTAAGTCCCTAGTAGATGGTACCCAGGGTACCCAGGACATGAAAGTTAGAGCGTCACTCCTAGAGCCTGCAGCACTGGTTGTGCAAGAATGGGTATGACTTGAGTACAACAAGAATACCAGCCCACAATTTGCAGGCCGGAAGAGCGTTCTAAACTGCTAGCCTGACTTTAGCATTTAAACTAATGGGAAAGCCAGACTTCCCCTTGATATGTATGTAAGTCACCCACATGGCAGGCCTATTAAGTCCTAAAGCAGGGTGTAACATATCTCATGGGCAGAACATTTATTTTACATATTCTAATAGTACAAATGTGAAGCTGTTGTTTTTACCGTGGAAAGACATGGTTGCCCAATTGGCGAGTACAAAGTTACACGTTGACTTCTCAGCTGTGCTAACTCTTGAACTCTGTGACTGAAGTGGGCCATCCCACGTGAATGTAAACATGCAGTTTATTTTTACAAATTGGTTTTGGTTTTCTTTGGTGTCCTGTCGATTTCTTCTCTTCAATTGTTTTGGTGCTGTTTAAATGCTTAACACGTGTTCCTTTTTGTAAGCCGTACTGCTCAGAGCCACAACTATTCAGAGTATAGCTTAAGGTTTGACATTTGAAACCTAAGGGTCCTAAAGGTTTGGGAAAGTATAATACACATGCGGTCACACAACCACAACATGTAATACACCTGATTTCCTCAAATCAGTTTCTAGAGGAGGAATCCAGACCTTGTGTTTAGCAGTACCATACAGTTGTAGAAGCGAGGCACTAGAATCCAAATAGGTAGACACCTAGAAAAAAAGTCTCTTACCTCCCAAGTAATTTTCGAGTGTGTTGAACTCCAGAAGACAGTTTCAAGGATTATGAGAATGTCTTCATGGTGTTGGGAAATATTTGAGAAAATTGTGGCAAACATTCCCGCAAGATCAAAAAGGTATCAAACAACTTGTTAAATTGATCCTGAATTGATTGCCAAGTCAACATCAGCAAATTGCCACTTTCTTGTCTTTAGCCCTCTGTTCCTGTAACAGTTGCACAGAGGGTACTGTCACTGAGACAACTTTCTGCCCTCCTGGGAAGACATGCTAACTACTGCCAGGAAAGGATACAATAGGCGCCTGCTCTGGAAGGAGGTGTCACCTCCCTCCTACAGGAAGCTGTCATAGTTTGACACTTGCTCTAGGCAAGACTGCTGGTTTAAGGATGACAGTACTTATGTTTGTAGGCGACTATGCCTGTCCTACAACAAGTCGCAACTGTTGTCCCAACCCTCCCAGCTCACAAGCAGCACCTCACCAAAAAACCCAATCATTAAAAGGGTATTTGTGGCAGCCATTACACATTGACTCAAGAGTACGACATTGAGACAACATGTCTGAATCAAACACAGGCAATGAAAGAGATGAAGTAAAGTTTCAATTGGTTTTATTTAGCAAAACTGCAATCTGCGATAAGTTGCATGGGCTGCAATGATTAGGATAATGAAAAATGCACGAAACAGAAGGGTAAAGACGAGAGTCATTAATACAAAGACCCCCACCATCTTGCCATAACGTTAAATGACATGAAGTGTAAAATATGTCCTAATACCCTAATGTCATGTACCTAATCTCTAACCTAGAAGAGAGCCAGGTGCGTTAAACCAAATCTGCCCATGCCATGTCCATGAGAAGAGCCCCCCAACCCTCCTTACCTTGGAAGGAGGTCTCTAGCTCAGACTCCGTAGGGACACGAAGACTGGGTCAGCATCAAGGCGACGTGCAGCATCGATAGCAGCGATGGCATCTGGTCACAATCGCTCTGACTATCTGTCTAAGTGAGGAGCATTTATACAGATCTGTTCGGACCCCTGACATAGGTCTGTTCCCAAACAATAGGTAACAAGACATGCTTAGGACAGTAATTTATGTAAACAATTCCCTCGAAAACGTGAAGAGGGAAAGTACCTAATGTGAGCACCTGCAGTTTGTTTATCTTTGTCGCTTGATATTGATGCCTTAGCACGGTGGCACTGATAACATGAAACTAAAACAAAGGCCTAACTAAAAACAAGACAGTCATCTTAAAAGATATAATTACATAAATGTGCTAAAACAGGGCAAGCTAAGTAGGGTAAAAGTCACTAGGTGATGGGGGCACAAGTCTGCAAACCAAAGACTAGGCTAATGTGAGAAAACAGGGCTGATTGCAGAGGCCCCATAACTTTTTGCCCCCATTTTCCTCTTTTTGCTGGTGTTTTCCTGACTTTGATGGTGCCCTGGGTACTGCTAACCAGTCCCAGGGCCTGTGCTCTGTGTAAAATGGATATGCAAATTAGGCTAATCATAATTGGCTAAGTTAACCTACCTATAAGTCCCTAGTATATGGTAGGGCATGTAGGTTTAGGGACCACAGCATAGGTGGTGCACACCTAGGTGCACTGCTGAGGTGCCCAGTGTCATTTTAAAGGCAGGCCTGCTTTGCTGGCTGCTTTTAAATTAAAGTTATATGCAAATTCGACTTTGGAAAAAAAGGTACTTCCAAAGTCTTAAACTACCTTATTTTTACATATAAGTCACCCCTAAGGTGTGCCCTATGTGCCCCTAGGGCTGGGTGCCATGTAACTATAAGCAGGGATTTTATAAAAATAGATTTATAAGCCCTGGTGAGGTAAAAACAGCCAAATTCGTTTTTCCCTCATTGAAGTAAATGGCCTTCATAGGCTAGAATGGGCAGACTTTATTTTAAATTTTAAAGTCTCCTTAAATGTTACATACCAATAATTTGGTATCAAATTGATTGTTGTAATAAATCCCACAACTTCCAGTTGTTGGATTTAATATAACTTGTCCAGGTAAAAAGTTTAGACTTTACCTAAAAAGTTGCCAATTTCAGCTCTGCATTGTTTTTGCTGCTGTGCTCTGATTGGCCAGCCTGCAGCAGCTTCTGCCAGGCTGCCTTGATTAGGTGTGAAGTGGCCTGGCTTCACACAAAGGAATGTGCTTGGGGGAGAGAATCTCCCCTCAGCAGATGGTGAGGCAGGAAGGGGGAGGGCTGCCAAACTGGTCTTCAAAGGCAGAGAAGGACATTTGGAGCACCCAGCAACACCCCCACATCCTGCAACCCCAGACAATTAGGTGCCCCCTTGATTAGATTAGGAGAGGGCAGGAGAGGGGTGTGTTTATGATTTTTAGCCACACCAGTGGGTGGGCTCAGCCAGATGTAACCTCCAAAAATCAGATTCATCCATGTTGGATTTTTAGAGACTGTTGCCTTCTGGGATGGATTTTTGCCACACTTCCCAGGAAGTGGTCATCACAGGGGGACGACCCTGTCCCTGATTGGAGAACCAGGGCCCCCCCTGCTTTTCACCCAGGAGCAAGGATAAAACTGGCAGACCTGCACCCACGCCTCAGATCCCCTCCAGAAATCAACAAGAAAGGAACTAAAGAAGAAGAAGGACTGCCCTGCTGGACCCCTGGCCTGCACCTGGACCCTGCACTCAGAAGGACTGCACCAGCTGCACACTTGGGCTTCACCACAAGAAGGACTTTGCCTGGCTTCAACTGGTTCAAGGAGGGACTCCCTGTTTGCTACAGGTGAAAAATTGCTAAACCAGAGTCCCCTGCACCAACTCCTGAAGAAAGCGACCAGCTGACCACTGTCCAGTGGCCAAAAAGGAGTTTGCGCCAGGTGCATTCTGGGAGTTGAAGTCCGCACCCCCCAAGGACCATCACAGAACTTCTGGACCCTTGGGGTGAGCTGTGGACCCCAAAAGAACCTTAAAAGAACATCTGGGTGAAGCCCCAGAAGTTTGGAAAAGATTTGAGAATTTTTGGAAAAAAGCTCCAGAGAGGGACTGACCCGCCGCGGAAATTCTAGCCGGCTTGCCTCAACCGCGACCCGGCCTGACTTCGTGGTTCGTCCCGGTAAAGAAAAACATCCAAAAAAGAGACTAAGTCCGAACGTAAAAAGTTGACCGGGACCTCCCAGCCATCGTATCCGAGAAGGGCTCCATGGACGTCGGATCAAGATCCAGGTTTACCCCGGTCGAAGGATTTTCATCTCGAAAAAACGACTAAGTCCGAAGGTAAAAGTCTCCACCGAGGAAACCCACATCGCGTATCCGGACAAGGGCTCCAGGAGGTCGGATTCAACTGGCAGGTTCGTCCCGGTGAAGAAAAACTTCAAAATAAAGACTAAGGGCCTCATTATGACCCTGGCGGGCGGCGGAGGCCGCCCGCCAGGATCCCTCCCTCCAAATTACCGCGCCGCGGTCAAAAGACCGCGGCGGGTATTACGAGTTTTCCCCTGGGCTGGCGGGCGGTTCCAGTAAAACCGCCCGCCAGCCCAGGGGAAAACGACCTTCCCACGAGGATGCCGGCTCGTAATCGAGCCGGCGGAGTGGGAAGGTGCAACGGGTGCAGTGGCACCCGTCGCGTATTTCAGTGTCTGCAAGGCAGACACTGAAATACTTTTCGGGGCCCTCTTACGGGGGCCCCTGCCGTGCCCATGCCATTGGCATGGGCACGGCAGGGGCCCCCAGGGGCCCCGCGACCCCCCCTACCGCCATCCTGTTCATGGCGGCTTTCCCGCCATGAACTGGATGGCGGTAGGGGGGGTCAGAATCCTCATGTCTGCGGAGCGCGCTCCGCAGCCATGGAGGATTCCAAAGAGCAGCGGAAAGTCAGCGGGAGACCGCTGACTTTCCGCTTCTGACCGCGGCTGAACCGCCGCGGTCAGAATGCTCATTGGAGCACCGCCAGCCTGTTGGCGGTGCTCCCGTGGTCGGTGGCCCTGGCGGCCACCGGCCGCCAGGGTCAGAATGACCCTCTAAGTCAGAAGGTAACTTTTTAACCGAGGCCTCCCGCGACCTGTAGCCGAGCAGGGCTCCATCGCGGTCGGCCTGAAAGTTTGACTTTGCCCCGGTCGAGGTGCAACCAGATGACCCGATTGGCGCTTTTTGTTTCTAAGCGCTAGAAAAGTAATAATACTTTAAAAATTCATATCTCCGGTTCCCCTGAACCGATTTTAATCGTTTGTGTGTCATTTTAAAGATAAAAATATAAACTATTTATATAAATTGGTTGTGGATTTTTAAACTGTTTCCTGTGTTTTATTTAATTACTGTTTTGTGATATTTGAATGCTTTACACTTTGTCTCCTAAGTTAAGCCTTGACGCTCGATGCCAAGCTACCAAGGGTTGAGCTGGGATTAATTTACTGAGACCCAACTGTACCTATGTGGAGGTTGGTGGCTTGTTGCTAGGTGTAGGTACCTACCTGCCCTACCAATAACCCATTTTCCAACAGCTAACTTCTGTTTCCCTTTAAAACAAACTAGGATTCACTACACCCTCCCCATTGCCATAACAAGTATGACGCCATAGTATCGACGCCACAGAAGGTGAATGAATTCAACGCTAAAAAGTGTTCTCGACTAAAAGCTAAAAGTCTAAAAAATAGATAAAAAGTTTGGTTAAAAACATGTTAAAAATCAATAGCTAAAACACATACAAAGAGATATAGGTCCTCATTACAACCATGGAGGTCGAGGTTAAAGCGGCGGTAACACCGCAAACAGGCCAGTGGTAAAAGAAAATGAGATCACGACCACGGCGGAAACCGCCAACCTAGACAGCCACTTTAACACTTCGACCTCCATGACGGTAGGAACCGCCAACATACAGGCGGAGGACAATGTACCGTCCATACTATTATGACAGCCCAATCTGCCAGCTTTTCCGGGGCGGTACCAACAACATCAAAAGCACAGCAGAAACAGTACATTGAAAGGGGAACCACTCACCTTTCGACACTCCACAAAGAACCAGGACGCCATGGAGCCCGAATTGCAGATCCTCCCCATGTTGGTGTATCTTCTCATTCACCAGGAAGTAGAAAGAAGGCGGCGGCGGAGATGACAGTGAGTACTGCACCTAGCACACAGGGGAGTGGGGGAGGGAAAAGAGAGTGACACACACATGGCACGCAACACCCCCATCCCCCACCCTCACCCCCAACATCAATACTGATAAACTCCGTCACCCCCTGGAAAAATGCAAGGACCAAAGGAAATGAGTCTAACCAGTGTTACATTGGAACATTCAGATATAGCCATAAAAATTCAAATAATCCGTATATACAAAAGTTTACATTATATACACAAGGCCGTACACTGTCCCTTGTAAATGTCCGTGGACCAGTGGTCCCAAAAAGCATGGGCGGAGCCCACACATGACACCTGCCTCAAAACGGAGAGAACACTGCAGGGGCATCAGCCGAAAAAACACAGGCACCTCAGGGGGAAGGGGAGGGGGGCACCTCAGCCGGAAGATGTTACAACGCCACTTCCCCTTGAGGGGGCCCATGCCCACTGCTTAGTTCTGGAGAGTGCAAAGCCACAGTCTCTCAAGTGGGTGGGTTGCCCACTGCTTGGTCCTGGGGAGTGGACAGCCACAGTCTCTCAAGTAGGTGGGTTGCACACTGCTTGGTCCTGGGGAGTGCAAAGCCACAGTCTCTCAAGTGGGTGGGTTGCCTACTGCTTGGTGCTGGGGAATTGAAAGCCACAGCCTCTCAAGTCTCTCAAGTGGGTGGGTTGCCCACTGCTTGGTCCTGGGGAGTGCAAAGCCACAGTCTCTCTAGTCTCTCAAGAGGGTGGTTTGCCCACTGCTTGGTCCTGGGGAGTGCAAAGCCACAGTCTCTCAAGTGGATGGCGTCTTCCACTGGTTCTGGAGGGGACATTGTGCCCAGAGTGCTTGATCCTGCCAAGGATAGGGGGAGTGAATGCATCTCTCCACTGGTTCTGGAGGGGGAATTGTGCCCAGTGATGCTGCACCCGGGGTGTGGCAGTTATACTCCTCTCACCTGGGTGTCTGAGCCACGAGATGTACATGGAACAGGTAGCATGATACTCCATGGAGGCAGTGCCACACTCCATCCTGCGGCGACTTAGGCTGCTAACTGCTGGTTGTGCCAGTGCTGGTGGTGGTGCCTTAAGTGGCATGTCCAGGACATCACCTGCAGCCTCGGACGGCTGCCCACTGGGGACGCTGCTGACGTCCGATATAGTGGCACCGGCTGGGCATGTGGCGGTGCAGATGGTGGTGCAGGTGGCTGCAGCAGTGGCTGCGGCGTTGGCTGTGGTAGTGGCAGAGATGCTGCTGGTGCTGCCTGTGGTGCAGGTGTCTGTAGTGGTGGAGGGAGACACCAGACCATCTGCGGCACCCTTGGATGGCTGATCCTTGGGGAGGATGCTGCAGACTGACGTTGTGACACCGGAGGTGCAGGTGGCGGTGCAGGTGGCGGTTGTTGCGGCTGTGGTGACTGCAGTACAGGTCGCTGGCATCCCTGATGAAATGGTGGTCACCAGCCCCTCACCAGGAGGTATCGTGCCCTGAGGTGACTTGCCCCTTGTCTTATGTCCCTTCCTCACCTTGGCAGTCGCTGCTGGGACCTTGGCACTGTCCTGTCTGTGTTTGGATGAGGCCTTGCTGGGTGGGTGGTGTGACTTTCCCCTGCTGGATGCCGGCCCCTTCTTGACCTTGGCAGGTGGCGGAATCGGGTGGTCCTTCACATCTGTAGGTGGCACACTGGCAGCTCTGATGGGTGCCCCCTTCGACCCACCTGGACTTGCACAGATCACAGCAGACGCAGATGTGGTGGCTGAGGTGCTGGGCTGGGATCTAGACATCCTGGCCCTAGGGGACAGACGGGGGGAGGTGTAGGAAAGAGGTTAATGCTAGCTAGGAAAAGTTTTTTAGACACACTGGGGCAGGAAGATGGAGGGCGAGTGGGATTGGAGGAATAGGTAGTAGTTGTAGGAGGTGTACGTGTGCTGAGTTTGGGTGAAGGTGCATGGGCTGGAGGTTGTTGTGAGGTGGATGGCTGTTGAGTGGGTGTGTGCCTGTGTTTGTGCACTTTGGGAGGACGGCTCACAGACACACTTGGAGAGGACACAGGGGACGTGTGAATGGTTGTGTGATTGCACGTGAGCAGTGTGTTGTGATGTGCATGCTGGTGATGGAGGAAGTGGCTGATGATGTAGTGCCTGCAGGTGTGAGCGGAGACGAGACTGGGAGGGAGGTGGAGGTAGTGGAGGAGGGGGACACAGTGGAGGAAGTGGATGTTGGTATGTGTGCATGTGTATGGTGCTTGTGTGAATGCCTGTGTGATGATGTTTGGTGCTTATGTTTTCCTGAGCCACTTTTGTTTGTTGATGTGTGTGCATGCTAGTCTGAAGGTGTGCTTGGGATAGGCTGAGGTAGAGGGGTTTGGGTCAAGGGTAGTGGAAGTTGGAGGGGGGAGGCTGGACACAGGGACAATAGCTGCCAGCAGGTCTGAGGCCAGAGCCTGAAATGCTCTCTGTTGGGCCACCACGCCAGAATGAATGCCCTCCAGGTATGCATTTGATGCATTTGTTTGCTGCAAATGCCTCTCAACATCCTGGATGGCATTCAAAATGGTTGACTGCCCAACAGTGGGGATCTCAGGAGGTAATAGCCTCCTCACTGAGGGCAGCAGGGCTGACTGGGGCAGGGCCTGAGGTGCCTGGGGTGAAGGAGATGCCCACCCTCCTGGGTGAGCGGGCACGGGAAACACACTGAGGGGCTGCTGGGAGGGCGGTGCTGGTAGGGGGTGGAGGCAGCTGTACCTGTAGTTGGGGTGGGCACACAGGGGTCTGCCACCGCCAGGGAGCTTCCATCAGAGGAGGAGTCACTGTCACTGGTCTCCCCTCCTGTCCCTGTCGTGGAGCTCCCCTCTCCCACCGTCCCACTGGTGTCTTAACCCTCCGTGGATTCACCCTCATGGGCCATGTGGGATGCAGCTCCCTCCGTCGCCGGTGCCTCAGCTCCTCCGCCAGATGATGCTAATGCACACAAGGACAGGGTGACAAAACAAGAAGGGGGGAAAGACAGAGGACACACATGGTCAATGCCAGCAACACCACTACCGTTGGCGGACACAACACACACTGAGCTGCCTAAGCCCTAGGAGTTGCCCAACCAGTCACTACGGTAGTCACCACCCCATGGGGTACAATGCCTAATGCCAACACATGCACACCTGACACCCGCAGGACCCTACACACTAGTAGCTGCCCAATAGTACCATTGGGGTAGGGGTGCTTCAGAGCCTGCAAACAAGGGACCTACCATGGCATGATCGCCCTGGCCTAGGGGCAACCACAACCCATACCCCCAACCCAGCTACTTCCTAAACCACGCAGAGTCAGCTTTCTGAAACTGTACTCACCCCCTTGTGGCTGCTGTGGAACATCAAAGGGGTCATGGTGAGACGGACACCCATTCCAAGTTGGGAGGCCAGCCCCAGCTGGGCCTCCGCCGTCTTCTTGCTCCAGCAGCGCAGGTCCTCCCATCTCTTGCGGCAGTGGGTGCTCCGTCTGTGATAGACCCCCAGGGTCCGCACCTCTTTGGCGATGGCACGCCAAATACCCTTCTTCTGGTGGGCACTGACCTAGAGGGAAAAGACAGGAGGAAAGGATATTACTCACCTGTCCAGACCATCATACTCATTGCCCCCCAGCTCCCACCCATGCCCTGATGCACATACACTGACCACCCTCACATGCAGCACTCAGGCCACCCCCCAACATGTGGCTTACATCCACACCACTCCAAGCAGGCATTGCCCACGCATCATGCTCACAGTCTACTCACCTGTTTGTCTGGAGGACCGTAGAGTAGTGTGTACTGGGGGAGGACCCCATCCACCAGTTTGTCCAACTCCTCCGCAGTCAAGGCGGGGGCCCTTTCCCCAGACATTGTAGCCATGGTCCCTTCCAGACTCAGGTCACAGCAGCACTTGTAGTGTAGGTCCTCTCCTGTTGATGGTCAGGTATCAAGTGAGTGAAGAGATAGAAAATGGTGGTCACGTCCGCGACGGTGCGTACCGTCACCGCCGGCATACATCGCCATTGGCTCCTGGAACCCATAGGGTCCAATGATAACCAATGCAGAGTTGCGCGGCTGTCTTCGACCGCCTACCATGACGCTGCACAACGCCAGCGCAGTTACCTCATTTCCTCTTGTCCCTCCTCACAAGTCAGGCAGCCACCATTTCAGGGGTGCACATGGCATGGCACCTAACTGCGTTACAGAACATATTGGCACATATACGGACTCACGATTTCACACACGGATTCTGTAACATTAGTTCAGACACAATTGTGCTATCTATGTGGTAAATTACCCTCTGCTCACCGTTCTCCTCCATAGGCTACAACCTCTGGGGTAGATGATGAGATGGTGGCATCCTCTGGTGTACAGACCGCTGGTGGACCTGTCAACAATGGAAGACAGACACATCATAATCACAGGCAGACTTGATCATGCCACAATCCAAGAACAGTGTGCTCAATTGGAGCCAGACCTGATGTCAACTATCTGCCAGCCCACAGGTATACCCCCTCTTGTGCAGGTCCTGTCAGTGTTCCATTTCCTGGCACGTGGCTCCTTCCAAACAACAGTGGCCATGGCATCAGGGATGTCTCAGCCAATGTTCTCTAACGTGTTGAGCAGGGTGTTGTCTGCCCTGCTGAAACACATGTGCAGCTACATCTTGTTCCCCCAGGTGGGTGATTTGGCCACAGTGAAAGCCGACTTCTATGCCCTGGGACATATCCCCAACATCATTGGTACCATTGATGGTACACATGTGGCATTTGTCCCCGCCCCCGCAAAAATGAACAAGTGTACAGATATAGAAAAAGCTACCATTCCATGAATGTGCAAATGGCGTGTTTGGTGGACCAGTACATCTCCCATGTGAACGCCAAGTATCCTGGCTCTGTGCATGACACCTATATCTTGAGGAATAGCAGTATCCCTTATGTGATGGGCCAACTCCAGAGGCACTGGGTGTGGCTAATAGGTGAGCCCAAGGTCCCCACACAGTATGAGTAGGTGTCTGGGTATGGGGTAGTCCCTAAGGGTTAGTGTGTGTCTAACATGTATCCCTCAAAATTTGCAGGTGACTCTGGTTACCCCAACCTGTCTTGGCTACTGACCCCAGTGGGCAATGAAAGGACAAGGGCAGAGGAACGCTACAATGAGGCACATGGGTGAACTAGGCGTATTATTGAGAGGATGTTCGGGCTCCTGAAGGCCAGATTCCGGTGCCTCCATCTAACAAGTGGCTCCCTGTACTACTCACCCAAGAAAGTGTGCCAGATCATCGTGGCATGCTGTATGCTGCACAACCTGGCATTGAGACGCCAGGTGCCTTTTCTGCAGGAGGATGAGCCTGGTGATGGTGTTGTGGCAGCGGTGGAGCCTGTGGACAGTGAGGAAGAGGAGGCAGAGGAAGAAGATATTGACAACAGAACAAACATAATCATGCAGTACTTCCAGAGACACACAGATGAGAGACTGTAACTCCTCTTCACATATCAGTTTACTTTAGGACATTGCACATTGCAGCCTCTTAACCTCTGTATTTGGACACTGACTGTTCCCTTTGGATTTCCTTTTTTTAGATCTGTTTACCCCATTCTTGCTTCTGCTATGTGTACTGCTGCCCAACAACTGTCATACATTGGTATGAGTAAATGAACATATACATTGCAATTTGTTGCTAATGTTGTAGTAATACATTTGTGAATTATCAGACTGACCCCAGATTGATTTTTGATTAAAGGGTGTTTATTTAGGTGCTAATGGGCATAGGGGCATGTGCAAGGGGCTGGGGTGATGGTAGAGGAAGGTCCATGGTTGAGTCCAGTCTCTTGGTATCACAGGTGCATTGTCCAATGGGGCCTAGGAAGGGGAGCAGTGGCAGTTCAAGGTGGACAGGGTGACATAGTGGGACAGAAGGGTGACAATCAGGAGGGTCCTATTTCCTTGCGGGGGTCTTGGCAATGTTCTCTGTTTTCTGCCTGGATCACAGGGACCGTTTGCGGGGCAGGTTCTCCTTCTGCAGGGGGTGGGGTGCTGGTGGACTGTTGGTCCTGTGGCGGGGCTCCTGTCCACTAGCGCCGGCGGAGGTGGAAGGCTGTTCCTCGGTTTGGCTAGTGTCAGGGGCCCTTTGTTGAGCCACTGCCTCCCTCATGGTTTTGCCCATATCAGCCAGCACCCCTGCTATGGTGACCAGGATAGTGTAGGTTTTGGTGAGGTCATCCCTGATCCCCATGTACAGGCCTTCCTGCAGCTGCTGGGTCCCCTGAAACTTGGCCAGTACCGTGCCCATGGTCTCCTGGGAATGGTGGTATGCTCCCTTGATGTTGGAGAGAACCTCGTGGAGAGTGGGTTCCCTGGACCTGTCCTCCCCCTGTCGCACAGCAGTCCTCCCAGCTTCCCTGTTGTCCTGTGCCTCTGTCCCCTGAACTGTGTGCCCACTGTCACTGAGCTCAGGTCCCTGCTCGTCCTGGGTTAGTAGGGTTGCCTGGGTTCCCTGTAGTGGTGGACACACTGTTGATTGACGTGTCCTGGGGACAGTGGCATGGGCCCGCTGGGTGGATGCTCTGCTGGTGTTTTCTGAGGGGGGAGGTTCTGTGTTGGTTTGGGACTGTGGCAGGGGAACCGACTGTCCAGAGGTCCCAGATGGGCCAGGCTGGTCATCCAGTTCCAGGCGTGCAGAGCTGCTGTCATCACTGTGGGCCTCTTCTGTGGGGGGACTGGATATAGCTGGCACCTCCTGTCTGGTGACGTTGGGTAGGGGTCCTGTTGGGATGCAAAAGCATTGTTATTGTATCTGTGTGTCCCATGTTGCGCAATGGGTGTGTGTCCCTAATGGAATTGTGCTTTCCCTGTCGCCTTGGCCTTGTGTGATTGCTGATTGTGTGGGGTGGGTGAGTCTCTCTAGTGTGCATACTGTGATGATGGGAGTCCTTGCAGGTCAGTGATGGGGGTCCATGCATTGGTGTAGCATGCAGGGCTTGGTATTGGGATGAGTGGGTTGTGATAGTGGGGTATATGTGAGGTGGTGGAGTGATGGGGGTGAGGATAGGGGTGGGAGTTAGTGAAGGCACGCAGGTAGGGTGAGGGGGATATAGTGGTAAAGATTTGACTAACCAGAGTCCAGTCCTCCTGCTACTCTTGCGAGACCCTCAGGATTCATGCTCTCCAAGACTTGCTCCTCCCATGTTGTTAGTTGTGGGGGAGGAGGTGGGAGTCCCGCCAGTCCTCTGTACAGCAATCTGGTGTCTTGATACCACGAACGCACCTTCCCCTGTAGGTCGTTCCACTTCTGGCTGATGTCATCCCTGGTTCTTGGATGCTGTCCCACGGTGTTCACCTGTCAACGATTCTCCGCCATAGCTCCATCTTCCTAGCAATGGATGTCTGCTGCACCTGTGATCCGAATAGCTGTGGCTCTACCCGGATGATTTGCTTCACCATGACCATTAGCTCCTCCTCAGAAAACCTAAGGTGTCTTTCAGGTGCCATGATGTGGTGTGAGTGATATGTGTGAGGTGATGTGTAGGGTGCTGTGTTGTGATGTATAATCTGATGTGCGTTGATGGTATATGAGTGATGGTGTTCTGTGCCTCTTGGTGAAGGTGTAGTCTTTGATTTTCTCTCTCTGCTTGTTCTAATTTGTTCATTGAAAGGGTTGTGGGTAATGTGGGTGTGTGTTCTATAGTGGTTTGTGGGTGTGGTGTGTGTGTCAGGTGTGTGTAGTTTGAATTGTCCAATGTGGTGCTGTTTTGTTAGTGTGTGTGTATTTTGAGCGCAGCGGTGTGTACCGCCAATGGTTTACCGCGTTTGAAAGACAGCCGCGGTGATTCGTGGGTCATGATACTGTGGGCGTATTCCTGTTGGCGTGACGGTGTGGGTTTTGGTACTGCCAGTTTATCACTGACCTTTGGAGTGGCGGACTTGTGTGGGTGTCTGTATTGTGGCAGTATTCTCTGTGTGGGTCATAATACCCGTAGCGGAATACCGCTGCGGTCACGGTATGTTGGCAGCTGTCGGCACGGCAGTAAGCGGGATTTACCACCAGGGTTGTAATGAGAGCCATAATGTCGACCATGACAAGCACAGCAGGCCTAAGTAAGGGCAATAAATGCAAACTTTGAATGTGGTAATATAAGGCAATCATCAAATCTTTCTAACAATAGTCATAAGAGCATCTTGGAAGCCATCGAATAGAAAAGACCTCAGGAGAGAGGCCACTTAATCAGATGTTAGATCGATCACAGGCTAGGCAGATGGATACAAGGAGCAGAAGTGCATAGTAGTCTCTTGTGCAGGTCCACCTGCAGGAGTGGCACTCTCCACAGAGCCAAAATGAGCCAAATCACTAACCAAGGGTGGCTCATAAGTGGCCTCATGAATCAGCCTTAGTTTCAAAGGGCACAACTATGAATAAACCCTCATCAGGGACATCAGCAGTGCTGGTCCACAGGAAGGACTGGCGTAACAGCAAGACCCACTATAGCCAAGTGTTCGAAGAGGCACCATACGCAGCAAAAGACTGGTTGCACGCACCCTAGGAGTGGTCGGAATGATAATGACCAATCATGCTCCAATTCCTTTAGCAACAGAGCATTAAAGACCTGAACAATGCATTCACAGCACAGTTGAGCTGGTGGCAGTTGCTCCATTGCTTCGCGCAGATGGAAAGACACAACCACAGCGAATCAGAAGAAGTAACAGCAGTATTCTGCCAATCAATGCCAAAATTATAGGAAAACCGCCAAACACACTTGAAAAGAGTGAATGGATGGCTGATGGAATGACTCCGAAGATGGTTTGGAAGATGGACACAAATCCAGACCCAACAGCCTTAAAGAAGTGGGCAATCCCAGTAGTGCTTGAGGCGTTGATAATTCTGGATATCACTCTCCAAAGTGTTTGGGAAAGTTGGTATTTAATAAGGATTTTATCTCGGCTGATGATCTCGCAATCTGGAGAGCATACGTCTCTCTGGCTGATGTCAACGTGACTTGTTTTTGGAACAGTAACTTCTTTAGTCTGCTCAGCTTGTCATAATTTACACTAGCAGTATTAATGTGAGGCCACATTTCTGATACTTTTCTCGTGTGGGGGGAATAAAACTTACCTTAGAGACTGAAATTGCGCAGGCAACTCCTGGTCGCATACCGCAACAGCTTTGGTCGCTCAGCACCACATAACTTCCATTTGGAAGTACATTAAATGCTGGTTGACTCAAAGGGACAGGAGTACCCTTCAGAAAACAGGCCAAGTTTGCGACCCCCACTTTGCAAAGGCCGTGAAGGGACACCTGCTTGCAGATCATTGAATGACTAACAGTAGTCTCGCATTAGTGTCCGCTAAGAAAGTTCAGACATTTGTATTCAAAGGGCAACTCCCGCTCTTCTTTAATATATCCATCACCTAGTTGCTCGTACCTGCCCACGGCAAGATGCTTCAGGCATTTAAAAAAAACAAAAGTGGAAATGGGCAGATTAAAAATGCCATGTAGGAGCCATAATGTTGAAGGACTGTCTGCAACTGTGAAAGGCAACCTTTCTGACTGGGAAGCATGGTAAAACTCGCTTCCCTTTTAGCCATTGTCTGTTATTCCCTGGATAGATTAAAAGCAGTGAACAATTCACTACCGTTAATGTACTTCCATGGAACTGGGCCATTTTTCAAAGTCTGTAACGTCCAACCTAACTGCATGATGGAGCGCAGCTGACTTTGCCCATGGTATAAAAGGAACATGTCTGTCTGAATGATATCTATCGCAGACAATACTATATTTGTCAGGGAATAAATCCTGTTGGAAAGAGTTGTTCATGCTGTTATCGACAACAGCTGAAGCCTTATCTATGTTTTCTTTATCTATTTGCCTTAAACCCGCATCAGCTGCTATCTGAGAAAGCTTACAGATCTCATTATACATAGCATAGATTAATCTTTTAGAGCGTGGCTTTCTAGGACCCAACAAAAAGTCCTGCAAGTCTACATCCTCAGAAAGAGTGTTCAGATGTTCTTTAACTGCGGTTAACGTGTTAGAATGTACCTACTATTGGCACAGTTTACCCACACTGTATGTTGTAACTATACCCGTGTGTTGACCCAAGACAAAGCAAGGGTCTGGCCGGCTAATCTGGAAACCTCCTGAGGAAGTTACAAAGTGTGCCTGACATCCATTGGTGTCTATTGGCCAAGTCAATCATACGCCAGAACTGGAGGGTGAAGAATTATAGGTACCAGCCTGAACCTTTGTATATAGTTCTTCCACAGTGATATTGAGAAAGGATTGCCAATTATTGAACCTAGCCGGTGTGGGGATACTGGGCATGTTCATTTCTTTTATTTTTACTAACCCCAGACAGGATGTCTGTTGAATGGTGTCATTTAAATAAAAAAGATAATTTGCACAGGAATCAGGCACGCTCTAAACAAAAGCTCTCCTACCCTGTATTTGCCAATCTTGTGTTCCCCATACACTCTTTAAGTCAATGGTGTTCTTCTAGTTTTGGTAACCGTCAACTGCAAGACGAGAAACAAAGGAATCTGAATAAATCAGTTTTGTATCTGTTAGCAAAATTTTCCTAATTTTTGAAGGAGGTAATTTTAAATATTATGACTCTGGATGTTCTGTGTCACGCCCAGAAAAATAAGTAAATTTATCTGAATAACGTTTTGGGCTCCCCAGTGTGTGTAGTTAAGAACTGGTCTGTATCTACTAGCACGGTGCAGGTAGTAATGCCCCCAGTTGTTATAGCAGAACATTTCTCCATAACTCGCTGTATTCGTGTATACATCATCACTTTCAAATACCGAATAATGCTTCATTTCAGTCAACATAGAATCAACTGTCTGGACATCCCAATCATCACATACAACACCAGGTGTAATGACATCAGCCATCTAAATTTTGAATGACTTCAGTAGGCCTGTATATATCAAATGGAACGTTCTACACAATCCCATCAGGAATCAGTACAGCTGAAATGCTCACTACGGACAAGTCTCTGCGGCCCTTAAGTGAGGAATGATATGGAGTTAAGCCTTCATCCACAGGCTCAACAGAGGAGTATTCAGGAAGGTAATGACCATTTCTAAGCAAAATGAAAACAGTCACGAAACCAATCCATAGACACAATGCAAAAAATGTCAAGCAGATCCATAAATAGTTCCATGGGTGAATTAAGTAGTTATCCTTAAGCCATAGGTACAGTTTACGTGTCTTTGATACATTTTCATTCACAGGCGTGGATGAGTCTAAAGAAAAGTCATCAATGTTGATGAAGTAACCAGAAGCAGACTCTGCAAATGCAGGAGCAGGTGCATTACCCGTAGATGAATCGTCTTCGTTCGGGTGGAGGCTCATAGTAAACGGTGTCATCAGTCTGTGTAGTGTTTGTGTAGAAAACAGCCAAATCTTGGACAGGTGCTCTCATTGAGTGGTAACTAGAAAAAGCAAGAGCTCATTTTCCGCCTTCCCCATGGTCGAGGAGGTATTTGTAGCAACATTGGACATGCTTGTTTAGTCAGAATTAATGTTGTTATTTCTGCTTTGAGGAGGTATGTCCTGTTGTGTAGTGAGAGGGGACAGGGAACTACCCAAGGGACCCCTGAGTCTACGGTGCAGGATCGGCCACATGGTGAAGTTTGATGTCATCAATGGAAATGAATCTGCTCACTTTGGAACCAGGCAGCAGTAGTAAGATAACAGTTCTGGTACATTTTACTCCCAGGACAGGGACTGGTGCTCTGTAGGATGGGCCAAAATCCTTCTTCACAGCGATCTTCTCACGAACCAGATCCCCAACTTAAGCAATCCAGCCAGTGGATGTGGTTGGTAAATCCCTTATTCCTAAAGTGGCAGAACTGGCGGATGATTTATCATCACAAAATTGCTGAAGCCCCTGTAAAACAGTGAGACGTTTATTTATGTCAAAAAGTGTGTCTGCTGCCACCAAACCAGGGCCATCATGATCTGGGACATACATAGGTATCCCAAAGAGAACCTCATAGGGAGTGCTTCCCCCCAAAGATCGTCTTGGCAGATTATTCAGTGCTCTCTGGACCGCATATAGGTGATAAAGCCAACTGCGGCCAGAACCTAATACTCTAGCTGTTAAAGACTGCTTTGGATCACGATTCCTCCGCTCCACGACCGAATTTCCCTCGGGATGGTATGGTGAGGAGTAATGGAGTTCAACACCCATCGTCCCCATGGTGTCCCTGAATGCCTTGGAGGAAAAGGCAGGGCCCTGGTCCGAATGGAATACTGCAACCGCATATCTACCGATAAAGATCAGCAAGTCTTTTATAACAGTTGGAGCATCAGCTGACTGCTGTGGCCATGCCCACAGGAATCTAGAACAAGAATCTACAGCGACTAAGATGTATTTGTATGCACCATCAGGTTGAAGGGGAACGCAATGGTCCAGGTACACACACTGTAGTGGCCTGCTAGACACTAAGATGGATGTCTGCAGTGGACGTTTGATGTTGGAGCCCTTAATTTGCTGGCAAATGTCATAAAGGATGTACTGCTTCATCTGTTTGTATAGACGTGGCCACCAGAAGCGTTTCTGTAAGAGTGTTACTGTGGACGAAATACCAGCATGAGCAGAAGCAACACCCTCATGCACTGCTTTTATTAGATCTAATCTCTGGTCTTGGTTAGGGATCACTCGATCTCCAATGCCAGGAAGTGTTGTCTAGGCAACATTCTGTGCAATGATGTGGTAAGAATATTTTGTAGGGTATCCTTTTGGTAGAGACTTGCCTTCAGCCGAAGCTTTCACAGCAGTCAGAATTTCATTATCCAACCTCGTCTGAGAACAAATCACTGCAGCCACGGAAGCCATATCTACTGCAGATTTGGCTGCTTCATCAGCCAAAGTATTGCCAATAACGTGTACTCCTACACATTGATGGCCCAATGTATGTACTACATGGACACAAGGTAGCTTATCCTTAAGATCAGCCACCCTCCCCCACAGTGTTCTGTGTTTTATGGTATTCCCTTTGGAGTCTCTAAACCCGTTCAGCTTCCAATGTTTGAGGTAATCATTGTAGGACTGGACGCCGTAGTATGAGTCACAGACAATTCAATTCAGCAATCCTGACTCTGTGTGTTCTAGTGCTAATGTAGTGAATCCTAGTTTCTTTAAATGGCATAACAGGAGTTAGCTTAGCCTTTGGCTTGCAGACTCGTGCCCCCGTCACCTACTGACTTTTAACCTACTTAGCTTGCTCTGTCTTAGACCATTTATTTAAATAATTCTTCTAATATGGCTGCCTTGTTTATAGTTAGGCCCTTTTGTTTAGAGTTATGTTATCAGTGTTACCGTGCTAAGGCGTCAACTCATGCGACAAAGACAAACAAACTGTAGGTGCTCACATTAGAAATTACCGTCCCAAGCATGCGGTGTTATCTATTGTTTTGGAACAACCTACGTCAGGGTTCCAAGTAGATCTGTATAAATGCATCACACTTTAGACAGATAATCAGAGGGATTCCAACCAGATACCATCGCTGTTATTGATGCTGCACGTCGCCTTGACGCTGACCCGGACTTCGTGTTCTTCCAAAGTCTGAGCTCAGGACCTCATTTCAAGGTAACAAGGGTTGGGGGTTCCTTCCAGGGACATGGCCTTGGCAGATTAGGTTTAACATACCGAGCTCTCCTCTAGGTAGAAGGTTAGGCTCTTTACGACAGGGTACTAGGACATATTATACACTTTATGTCTTTTCATGCTAACGCAAGATGGTGGGGGTATTCATATTCATGACTCTCGTCTTTACAATTCTATTTCTTGCACTGTTCATTATCCTAATCATTGCAGCCCATGCAATTTACCGCAATGTATTAAATAAAAACTATTGAAACATTAATGCATCTTTGTTATTGCCTGTGTTTGGTTGAGACATGATATATCTGTGAGAAAGGGGTAATCTCCGTTTAACCACAACACTCCCTGACATGTCATACTTGAGTCCATGCGTAAAGGCTGCCACAAATCACCTTTAACTGTTTGGGTTGTTGGTGAGGTACTGCTACTGAGCCAGAGGGGTTGGGATTACAGTTGCGACTTGTTGTAGGATATGCATAGTCGCCTACAAACTTAAGTACTGTCATCCTTGAACCAGCAGTCACAAACTACAACACTAAGATAAGGGCTTTAAGTTCAGCCAGCTGAGCTGTGCAGTCCCCTAGGGTGTAGGTATTGTGAGGGTGGAAAACTCTATCCGTCATTACTCCACTCACGGCTGTGCAAGCAGGGGAGTATTGATGTTTGGTACCTACAGCTGGTTGTGCTGAACCATCAGTGTAAATGACAGTATGGTATCTGTCAAGTATCAAAATATCTAGAGGAACGGGGTACTCCTGTTCGAATTGGAGACATTTTTGTGTCTGAAGTTTTGGATCAAAGATGTAATCAACATCAGTGGCAGTCAGGGAGGTTGCCCACTGAATCCAGCGTGGATGTAGTGCTTTAGCATTAGGAACGCTTGCTTTGGTGATGGCTCCTAAGGCTGGCATCAGGGTAACAACAATAATGCATTTCCCTTGGGCAAGTGGCCTCTCCTTAATGACAGCTATCTGAAATGCAGTTAGAATTTTTTCTGGGGTGCAAAATGTTTCTCTGCATTTGAGTATAAATGTGATTTATATGCAATGGGCACCGTGTCACCCTCATTAAAAGTGACGTAAGTGAACCCAGTGGCACCAGCAATTATTCTGATGATCAAATTTGTTTTGTTCTCAAGTGTGCAGGTGTTTTGCTTCTAGCATGTCCTGTTGGAATTCCCTAAGGACGCGTGTGTGTTCAACTGTCCAGTGTCTGTTTGAAAAATGTGGGCGTATTAAGTCATAGAGTAGCTTGATACGTTGTGCATAGTCAGGAATGTATGTTTTGCCAAAATTGAAGAAGCCAAGTAAAGACTGTAGTTTCTTGAGAGTGTTAGGTGGGTGGAGTTGAGCACATTTTTCCAGAAAATGTGAGACCAAGCTCTTCCCTCGTTTGAGAGCTCGTATCCCAGGAACAATGTGCTGAGGAAGGCTATTTTAGTTTTCCTAAAATTAAATTTGTAGGCGAGGGCTGCGAAACCTAAAATGAACCGATCGACCTTGGCAAGATGAATGTTGAGGTCGTCATCTGTGAGATAGATGCAATCCACATAAGACAACGCCTCGGAATCAATATCATGTAACATTGATGTTACATGGGCTGAGAACAGCCCTGGGCTGTTCTTTTAGCCTTGGGGCAAACGGCAGAAGCATTTTTGTGAGCCAAATGAAAAAGCACTCAGGTCCCGACTTTCATGTGCTAAAGTCTGGCAGAAAAAAACATTGGAAATATCCAAGGTTGTTTTTGTTTTTTTTACACACTATATTGTTAATTAGCTCTGTGATATGTGAATTTGTATAGCGTCTGTATGTGTATGACTGTTTAAGTGTCTGTAATCTAAGACTATTCTGTAGGAATGGTCTGATTTTGCAGCGGGGAATAATGGGTTATTCATTGCAGAGAAACAGGGCTCAATTACTCCCTGGTACTCAAGCTGTGTGACGATCTCCCTCACCGGAGCTTTTGCTTCATGTTTAACAGGATATTGTGGCTGAGGCTGTGGTGTAGACCCAATAGGTATTACATAACAAGGAGAATCCTTGTCCCAACCTACATGACTGCAGTACAACGCAGGTGCCTGCACTAAAGGCCAATTGACAACGTAGGCTTGTTTTACCACTTCAGGAAAACGATCAGAGAAAGAAGGCAAAATGACATCTTCCCCATGTGGAAGCTTACGGACATGCTCGGGTGGCCAGTCCCTTTCGGCCAGCAGGATATCACAACTAAGTTCATCCCAGAATACAACACCAAAGGTGCGCTCCACGTCTCCCTCAATTTGGATGCTTAAATCATAAACCCTGTTGGGTGGGAGAAGGTGGCTGTCCGCAGTTTCAACTGCAATGAAATCGCTAGTTGCTGTTGCATTCAGATGATCTTTCAGACTCTGGTGACATATCATGACCTCTTCCGCGCTGTCTAACAGTGTCACTGCCCACGTCTTCTTGTTCAGCAATGTTCTCAAGTGTACTGGCATTTTTAACTGACAGTGCTACTGCCTTTTTCTTTTTAAACTGTGGATTTTATTGTGGAGACTTATCTTCTTTTTTGTTTGAAGACTGTGGTGAGTCTTTCTTCCATTTCACGTATCCAGGACGTCGATCAGGATGGCCCCCTCTCTCTCTACGTCTATCCGGTGCGTCCTGAAACGAATGAGAGGGACGTGAATCAGTATATCTGTCAGGAGCTTTTATATTTTCTCTATTTGTGTATCTCCTGTTGGAGTTCTCTGGGTGTGGAGAATCAGCTCTCCGATTTTGTCCATGTTTAAATTGTTTTTGTTTATCCCAGCATTTCTTAGAACCCTCATGTGCTTGTTTAGTACCTTCCTTAAGAGGTGGTACTCTGTATTTCAAGCTTCTTTGGCTTGGCTCCCAAACTATCCCGTCCTATACTGGTATAGGTATTGGAAATTATTTTCGGTAGCTCTTTCACCAGGTCCAAATGTGGAATTTCTTGGAGGAGCTGAGTATAGCAAGTGCTACCGCTTCCCCTTTACAATTACTGAGTATGATTGAGGAGACTGCGTCAATGTCACGCATTAATTTATTCCCAAAATCCAGGGCTGGAGCAGCCCTGGGCTGATTCTGAATTTATTTTAACACTTCCAGTAAATTGGCAAGTGTCAGGGTACCATGTGGGGTAGTATAAATTGCAGCGAAGACTGCACTCTATGTGGCTCAGTCATCCACCTAGGGAATCATCCCAAAAGGGCAAGCACATTCTGAGTATTCTGTGTTTTTTTTGTGGTCCCGTATGTGGGAACACAACTTCTAGCTGATATGCTTTCTGGGCTATCCAGAACGGTATTCTCTCTCATTCCGTGAGAACCTTACCCATCATAGTGTGTACTGTTTGTGGATTAATTCCAGTAGTCAATTGGTATCCAGCAGGTGCTGGTGGTGCTGGACTCGCTGGTTAAGTGTTTAGAGTTCGCATTACGAACTGAACAGGTCGTCTGTAAAGTGTTACTAGCTCAAGGTATAAGTTTCACAGGTTAGCTCCCTCCATGGTTTGCATACCTGGGTGAGGTGTGTATGTGGCAAACATAGGCTACATTGGTCCATCATTACCTAGGGGACCTAATCTCACGGGTTGTATTACCTGTGGTACGGCGCCTTTAAACCAGTTCTGATGCTCCTGATAAGTGAGCAGTATTTCATTATACTGGTATGCTTGGTACCGAAGAGGTACATTTGCAATTCTGTATGTGCGGAATGTGAATGTAGTGATGTCTTCCCTAAGAAAGTGTACCCAAGAATAGAATGTTTCTGTTTAGTGCGCTTCAATAGCTTCCACTATGAATGTAACATCCTGCCTTCTTCTCTTAAACCATGCGCTACTAGGTGTAATGTTAATGCTTGTCTGGCATTCTCAGGAATCTCTATGACGTTAGCCATATTGTGAAATGGGTAAAAGAGATGGAACACCAAGTGGGAAGAAAAGTCCTTTTATGAGTTCAAGCTCGAACAACCTACAGCCTAATTAGGTGGTCCCTGTTCAGATGAGGAGAATTTTCTCCAAGACGACGGACATCTCCGTATAATGGTACGCATGGACTCGGAGTGTGACATCTCAGGGAGTGTCGTGGTTAAACAGAGATTGACCCTTTTTCACATTAACAATATTTCTCAATCAAACACAGGCAATGAAAGAGATGCAATAAAGTTTCAATAGGTTTTTTTTCAGCAAAACTGCAACCTGTGATAAGTTGCATGGGCTGCAATGATTAGGATAGTGAGAAATGCAAGAAACAGAATGGAAAAGACAAGAGTCATTAATACAAAGACCCCCACCATCTTGCAATAACATGAAATGACATGAAGTGTGAAATATGTCCTAATACCCTAATGTCATGTACCTAATCTCTAACCTAGAAGAGAACTAGGTACGTTAAACCTAATCTGCCAATGCCATGTCCATGAAAAGAGCCTCCAACTCTTGTTACCTTGGAATGAGGTCTCTAGCTCAGACTCTGTAGGAACACGAAGCCTGGATCAGCCTCAAGGGGACGTGCGGCTTCTATAGCAGCGATGGCATCTGGTCACAATCGCTCTGACTGACTAAGTGAGGAGCATTTGTACAGATCTGCTCAGACTCCTGACGTAGGTTTGTTCCCAAACAAAAGATAACAAGACATGCTTGGGACGGTAATTTATGTAAACAATTCCCTCTAAGACGTGAAGAGGGACAGTACCTAATGTGAACACCTATAGTTTGTTTATCTTTGTCCCTTGATATTGACGCCTTAGCGCGGTGGCACTGATAACATGAAACTAAAACAAAGGCCCAACTATAAACAAGACAGCCATCTTAAAAGATATAATTAAATAAATGTGCTAAAAAAGAGCAAGCTAAGTAGGGTAAAAGTCACTGGGTGATGGGGCCACAAGTCTGCAAGCCAAAGGCTAAGCTAACTCCTGTTTCCCTTTAAAACAAACTAGAATTCACTACAAAGCCACACAGGTGTTGGCCCAAAAGATGAGCTTCAAAGGAGAAGCCACTTGTGAAGGGCAAATCGGTAACACTTGGGAGAGTGGCTGCTCCATTGTTCAGGCAGACTGGCTGGGACTAAGATAGGAGAGGGGAAACAAGTTGCCAAACTATTTTTTCAGAGGCGGGTAGACCCCTTGGTAGGCACACCTATGGGTGGGGCTAGGAAGCATCACACATCATGGAGAGTACTCCGGCCATATTAGAAGTGGGCAGAACAGTGCATCCTGGGACACCCATAGGCCACACTTTGCAGGAAGTAGTCATCAAGGGGAGGAAATCTTGGTAGCCCATAGGCTACCAACCAAATCCTGCTCTGAGGGCATTTTTTTTTTCCTAAGCATAAGTAGGGCACTCCAGGTGCTTCCAACTCAGATTTTGACTGGGTTAGAAAAAGGACCAAGAAAGGAATGCTCTGGTGTACCATGGAACAGGCAAAGAGAACCTGCCCTGTGGACTGCACTTGCTGCACCTAGTGGATAGTAAAGGAGAAGGACTGTGCCTGGCATGTCCTGTTCAAGCAGAAGTCATCTCCTGATCCCAGTTAAAGTCCAGAGACTCAAAAGACCAGCTGTCTGGCTTCCTATTCACACTACAGAGACATAACAGCTGAAGAAGCCTGCTAGGGCAAATTGGTATCCCAAAGGCTTCAACCCACTGACAACTGCCTCCATGCAGCACCAGGGATCGAGACCTGATGCATAAAGTTGCACCTCAGTTCACTGAACCTGGGAGTGGTGTTGGACTACAGCTGGAACCTCCATAGGATGAGTGATCAGGAAAACTTCGAGGGATGTTGACCCTGTAACACGGATCACATCACTCCTTTTGTGGCTCAAGGAGCAGTCACTGCAAGGCCCATATCAACAGCATCACATCTTCACATCTACAGCATCTTTGAGCATCTTCAGCATCCTTCATTCCTTGCCTCAGGACCATTTCCATAGGAAAGCCGTGCAAAGGATGGTTATTTGGTACGATACAGCAAAGGCAGTCTAATTAACCATAGAAAACTGACGTGCCAGACTGCTGAAAAAAGAGACCTTTTCTATATGGCACTTTTACAGCTGTTTAAAACTTGGTGTTCTGAATACGAATTACTAGGAGAGTTTGGCTGCTATGAAGACTCTGCAAAACATACCATTGAGTGTTCAGTATTTCCAAAGTACTTGAAAATGTTAAATGATAAAATTGGGCAGGAAAAAACAATTGCTCCAGCCGTAGCTAAGAAGAGTTCACAAAGCAGCCAAAGTTTGGGTCCTCAAAAAATGAAGATGCTATTGCAATTAATGAGGTGGAGATGGATGGAACAAGCGAGCCAGGAAACAATTGATTTGTCAGTCTTAGTTAGACAACTAAATAATGAGCAAAAGGAAATATATATGGAGGTGAAAGCTGCAGTTGAGTATGGAATGCTTCATAAGAAGAAAGAGTGTGCATGCTCAACAGTCAAGCCTATACTGTGGTATATCAGCAGTCAAGCTGGTACCAGTAAAAGCTTCTTAATACAAGTTCTCAGTGCTTTTGTACAGAAGACTACAGGCCGTAATTTACCATGTGCAGTTACAGCACCCACTGGATTAGCTGTGCACATTATCAAAGGGATGACTTTAAATCAACTTTTGATGCTACCTGTGGAACACGACAACAAACTGGAATACCAAATGTTATCTGGTGGAAGATTGCCATCAAGAGTCAAGAGTACTAAAAAACGTAAAACTTTTATTCATCGATGAGGTGAGCATGGTCTCCAACTTAACCCTTGCCTTTGTTCGTTTGAGAATGGCACTGATTTTGAGAATAGATTTGTTGTGCCATGGGCTATGGTTCAGCTTTCATCTCTGCTGTTGCGGACTGCAGCACGGCCTGTGGTGCCTCCCCCAATTGGAACTGCAGCACCTACAGTATATGGTTTTGGGCCCTTTTTACTTACCTCTCCTTTGGTGGACCATGATTTTAC
Source organism: Pleurodeles waltl (assembly GCF_031143425.1). Taxonomy (NCBI): domain Eukaryota; kingdom Metazoa; phylum Chordata; class Amphibia; order Caudata; family Salamandridae; genus Pleurodeles; species Pleurodeles waltl. The sequence goes on from NC_090447.1 coordinate 1,228,522,981, forward strand.
ATCTTCTTTCTATATCCAATCTTGTTCCCAGCATACCGGGGGAGTTGTATTTATTTTCACCCTTCTAAAATGGCAATTTTTCTATGTTTTACTTACTGTTTCCCTATCCAAGATGGATTTTCTTTACTTCCTGTTATAGCACTTCCTTTCTATGGGTATGTAAGGGGCTGAAGTTGCATATCCTTTGTGTTCCAACACTCTTTCTGCATCCTCCTCCTGCCTGGTGTATTTTCATTACTTCCTAGTGCTTACTGTTTTTTCTGAGTCTTTTGGGAGCCCTCTATTATATTTTGTCTCCTCCTCTGGGTTTTCTTTGCTGATCTTGCTGGCCTCTCCTTGATCTCCTTTTGAGGCCTTCTTCTTTCAGGAGTTCCTGTCTGCATCAGAGTTTTTTCCCTTTGTGTTCTTTTTCCCTCTTCTGAAGGGAACAATTTGCTCTGATGTTCTCTGTCGTCAGCTACCGGAAAGGGTAGTCCTTACATTGGGCAGAGCAGAACCTACAAGAGCCGAAGTCGAGACCGGTCACAACGCCCTGAAGTTGGAAGAAAAGGTACAGAACATGACAGATTGCAATGCCCAAAAAACGGTCTAGCCCTCACACTGTGGATGTATCTCAAGTTGCACCTCCAGAAGGCTCCAGGAGGCAGCACACATCTTAATGCAGATTGAGCAACAACAAGCTCAAGAACTGCGACAACTGCAAGATGAGAACATAGCCTTGAGCCAAGCCGCCAGGAAATCTGATGTGCTGATAGTCTATTGTGGTACTTCTCATTATTCTGGTGATCCGAACAAGTTGAAGGAATTTCTGGGTTCCTTGACAGTGTTCTTTCCCTTTCATCCAACTCAAGTTTTCACAAGACAGAACCAAGGTTGGTTATCTGATCAGCACCTTATCTGGTCAAGTACTGGAGTGGGCGACACCTTTGGTAGCCACAGAGGATCCACGATTGTCTGATTATACAACCTTTGTTGCTGTTTTCAAACACATGTTTGAAAGATCTTGCTTAGAGACCTCGGCAAAGAAGCCTTATGTGTGATCCAGCAAGGGAACCAGGATGTCCTACAATATATAACTCATTTTAGACAACTAGCTGCAGAAACCTCTTGCGTGGAACAGATTCTGGTAACGCTCTTTCACAGAGGGCTACAAGATGAATTTAAAGATTAGTTGGTGCATTCACCCCGAGCTGAGACCATGGCTGGTCTTCTCAGTCTAGGGTTGTCTATATAACATTGTCTTCAGGATCATTGGTTAGAGAGACGTAAAGCATTTGCTTCGCCACATACAGGAATAACGCTTTCTACCACGCATCAACCCTCTGCTTCCCAACTTGAAACGCCTCCTTCGACTGGCAAAAAGCCAATGCACATAGGTTTGCCTCTAGGACCTCTTTCAGAAACGGAACGAAAAAACAGGAGAAAATCAGGACTGTGCTTATATTGTGGTTCTCCTGGTTATATGAATCATAATTGTCCAACATGTCCATCTAAACCATCAGGAAATACCCGATCCTGTTCTCTGTAAGAAGGGGGAGGAGGGGATGGTCTGGGGTATCTTCAATCTGTTCCTCGAATGGGACTTCCAACTCACTGTTTCTATTACCTATGTTTCTGAGTTTACCCAATGGAAGTGAAGAAAAAGTATTGGCACTCTTGGACTGTGGTGCTAGTGGAATGTATCAGGGTAAAAGTTGGGCCATGGAAAGACAAATAAATCGAGTACCTAAAGATAGACCCGAACAGGTACACATAGTAGATGGAAACCCCCTTATTTCTGGACTAGTTAAAGAAATTATGTCATCATTATGGCTGACCTTCGTAAAGCTTCAAGAGTACCTGTCCTTTGACCTGATCACTTCACCTAATCATGTCTTGATACTTGGGATTCCATGGTTAATCAGGCAAAAATCCTTATATTTACTGGGAAACCAGGACTATCTCCTTGTCATCTCAATTCTCGCATCAATTAGTTATGCTAACAAGAACTAGTGATCTCCCAAGGAGATGTCCCTAGTGAGAGAAGCCATATGTAACTCCATCAATGTCGTACAGGGGTGCCTAGTCATTACATGGTGTATTCTGAAGTTCTCTGGAAACCAGAGAGCCTGATTTTGCCTACCCATAGGGAATTCGATTGTGCCATGCCTCTTGAACCTGGCCAGTGACAGCAGGTGACGTCAGAGACCCCTCCTGATAGATCCTTACCTAATAAGGTAGCCAATCCCCCTGTGAGGGCTATTTAGGGTCTCTCCTGTGAGTGTTTCCTTAGATTTGGATTGCAAGACTCCAGCAGGACTACTCTGCATCCTCTGCTTCAGCTTCTACCGTCTGATCAATTGCAGTACTGCTCCAGGAACTCTACAACTTGCAACAAAGTATCCAAGGCGACTACTGCAACTCTGCAACTCCAGCTCCTGCCAGCAACTGCAACATTTCCAGGTTGTGCATCCTCGGAAGGCTCCCTGACTTCAGCCTATACTGGAAGAATTGAAGGAATCTCCCATGGAGTGACCGAGTCACTTCCCTGCTTCAGCAGGCACCTTTCTGCAGTGACAACCAGTAATCTGGGCCCCCTCTCCTGTCGACGAGCGAGGTTCCAGGAACACAGGTGGTAGACTAAAGTGACTCTGACTGTCCAGAGGTCCAGCTGTCCAAATTCAGAGGAGGTAAGAGCTTGCCTCCTCATACCAGACAGTACCCCTGTGCACTGCATGTTTTGCAGCTCCTAGGGCTTCTGTACGCTTCTCCAAGAAAGCCTTTGTGCACAGTGTAGCCCACATCCCAAGCACTTCATTCTGTGATGCTCAGCTCCCTGAGTTGTTCTCCAGCGGCGTGGGATCTCTTTGTGTAGTGCTTCGACGGCCTAAATTTGCAACTCATTTGTCCCTGTGTTCTGGGACTCCTGTGGGTGCTGACCGGTCTTCTGAGGGCTCTCTGAAGTGCTATGTGCCCCCTCTCTCTCCTCATCCTGAGTTAAGACCCCCAGGTCCCTCCTGGGCCCGGGCAGTGCCTTTTTCCACCAAACACGTTTTTGTGTGATCCAAGGTTTGTTGGTGGAATCCAGTGACGAAAACCAGCCTGCACTCATCTACTCGACGTGGGATATCTCCTGCACCAAGCAGGAACCCACAGCTGTCTTCTTTTGTGCATTTCGGACTTTTTCTTCTAAAAAGAGGTTTCACTTTTGCATCTTCATCTGTATCAGCAGGACTCTTCAGCGACTCTTGGACTTGGTCTCCTCTCTCCACAGGTATTCAGGTCCAGGAATCCATCGTTGGTGTCTTGCAGTCTTGCTTGGTTTTTGCATTATTCTTTATCACGACTTCGAGTGTGTTCTAAGGAAACTTGTTGTACTTTACTCCTGCTTTCCTGGGCTCTGAGGTAAGGCATTTTACTTACCTTTGGTGCTTTCTTACACTCCCAGCGCGCCTCTACACACTACACTTGCCTAGGTGGAAAACCGACATTAGCATTCCACTATTTTAGTATATGGTTTCTGTTTCCCATAGGGCCATTGCAACTTATTGTGTTTTTCACTGTTAGCACTATTTTATGACTGTTTACTTACCTAATTTTGGATACTAGTGTATATTTTGTGTATAATACTTACCTCCTATAGGAGTATAGCCTATAAGATATTTTTGGCATTGTGTCACTGAAATAAAGTACTTTTATTTTGGTAACACTGAGTATTGTCTTTCTTGTGTGTAAATACTATGTGACTACAGTGGTATTGCAAAAGCTGTGCATGTCTCCTAGTTTAGCCTTGGCTGCTCTGCCTACAGCTACCTATGGAAAGCCTAGCTTCTAGACACTGACTACATTTCACTCATAAGGGATAACTGGACCTGGTATAAGGTGTAAGTACCTTAGGTACCCACTACAAACCAGGCCAGCCTCCTGCAATTCATAGAAGAAACGGATGCTTCAGATAGGGCAGTAGGGGCTGTCCTCCTCCAGAGACAAGAAGATGATGACCTAGAACACCCTGCTTTCTACATTTCACGTGTTGTCAGATTCTGAAAGGAAATATTCCGTTCTCAAAGGAGAACCGTTAGTGATTAAATTAGCCTGCCACAAGTGGAGACAGTTCCTGACGGGCAGTAAGGAACCATTTGAAACCCGAACAGACCATAGGAATTTACAGTGTCTTCACAGATTCCAATGCCAAAACAAACGCCAGGCCTGGTGGGCATTCTTTTTCAGTCAATATAATTTCCCTATCACCTATATACCTAGGTTTCAGAACATTGTGGCTGATGCTCTATCCTGTTATCTGGAAAGTTCTAAAGTTCTACCCTTTCACAACAAAACTTCATAGAATAATTGGCACTGTTCAGTCATTCTTCGATAGGGTCCAGTTGGGATTTACTTCCTTAACCAAAGAAGCATGGGAAATTTTGCCACTCAACTCAATCAACATGGCACACACTATTACAAAGAGAAGGCATTGTTGTCTAGCCATTTTTGCTATAGTTTTATACACACTATTCTAGCAAACTAGGCATGCCACTGTGCACTTTCACCTAGATATATTTTATTAAGCTTCATTTTTATTATTTGAACAATAGCCACATTTGCAGTCTTGTTTTATTTTCTCTATTTAACTGTTCTTTGCCTAGGCCAGCACTGCATTCTTAAACAAGACATTTCTTTCACTCTGTGCTTTTCTCAAGGCTGCAGTAAGATAGTTTGCCGGCAAAAGTGGTACGCTTTGTCTCTAATTTTCACATAAACATACACACTCTTACAATGGGGATCCTTTCTTGGAACATCAGCTGTTTTATTATAAAGCACTACTTTGATCCATGTACGTTTAGGAGATTCCAGCCAGATGACCACGACTGTATGATGATTGCTGAATGCTTCGCTGCAGCTGCTTATTTAGACTACATGCCTCTTGCTCAGGTATGAGGGATGATGTCTTCGCAGGAAAACCTGATGGGCAGACTTAGAGCTTAGCATGCTGTGCTCTAGCATAGTCTAGGTAGGAACTATTCTAAAGAACAGTAGTGATAATAAGGTAGCTTTATTTTTATGTTTTACTCTCCTTGTCACAATTTTAACGCCTGTCATGCTTCATCGTCCTAGTTATTGAAATACATGCTTGTAGGAAAGTACCACCTTGCCTGGCATGTTACCCCCATTTTTACTATATGTATGTTTGTTTTTGCCTATGTGTCACTGGGATCCTGCTAGCCCATCAAAGCATTTCCAGAGGCTGGGGGAGGCTATTCCTCCCCAGCCCTTCACACCTATTTCCAAAGGGAGAGGGTGTAACACCCTCTCTCAGAGTAAATCCTTTGTTCTGCCTTCCTGGTCAAGGGATGTCTGGACCCCAGGAGGGCAGAAACCCCTCTGAGGGGTTGGCAGCAGCTTCAGCTGCAGTGGAGACCCCGGAAAGGCAGTTTGGCAGTACCTGGGTTCTGTGCTAGAGACACGGGGGATCATGGAATTGTCCCCCCAATACCAGAATGGTTTTGGGTGACAATTCCATGATCTTAGACATGTTACATGGCCATGTTCAGACGTTATTTCACGCAGGCTGCAGTAGCAGGCCTGTGTAAGAATTGTCAGAGCTCCCTATGGGTGAGAAAAGACATGCTGCAGCCCATAGGGATCTCCTGGAACCCCAATACCCTGGGTACCTCAGTACCATATACAAGGGAATTATATCGGTGTACCAGTATGCCAATGTGAATTGGTAAATTTAGTCACTAGCCTGTTAGTGAAAAATTTGGAAAGCAGAGGGAGACTGTACACAGAGAGCATAACCACTGAGGTTCTGGTTAGCAGAGCCTCAGTGAGACAGTTAGGCATCACACAGGGAACACATACAGGGCACATACTTATGAGCACTGGGGCCCTGTCTGGCAGGGTCCCAGTGACACATAGACTAAAACAACATATATACAGTGAAATATGGGGGTAACATGCCAGGCAAGATGGTACTTTCCTACACACACAGATTACAACCAAAGTCATTGAAATGTAAATTACACTGTCCCACCTGTGTGTCATTGGAGGCATTGGAGGCATTGTCATATAACTGTTGTCCTCATCCTCTGCCTCCTCATCCTCACTGTCCACAGGGCCTACTGTTGCCACAGGGGCATCTCCAGTCTTCTCCTCCTGCAGAAAAGGGACATGGTGTCTGAGGGCCAGGTTGTGCAACATGCAGCATGCCACTACTATCTGGCAGACCTCCTTGGGTGAGTAGCACAGGGATCCACCTGTGAGATGGAGGCACCGGAACCTGGCTTGTGTTTGCCTGTGACACTCTTGGGTGTTGTCCTGTGTGCATGCTTGTCTGGCTATGTGCTTGGGATGGGTTGGGGTAGAGGAGAATAGGACTGGGAAAAAGAAGTTGGAGGGGGGACGGCAGGAACAGAGACAATGGCTGCAATCAGAGAGGAGGCCAGAGCCTCTGCTGGGCCGCCAGTCCAGTGTGAATGCCCTCCAGGAATGCATTAGATTGTTGCATCTGGGCTGCCAGCCCCTGGATGGCATTCACAATGGTTGACTGCCCTACAGAGATGGATCTCAGGAGGTAAATAGCCTCCTCACCCACGGCAGAAGAGCTAACTGGGGCAGGGCCTGAGGTGCTTGGGGCGAAGGAGATGCCCAACGTCCTGGGTGAGCGGGCACAGGCAACTCGATGAGGGGCTGCTGGGAGGGCGGTGCTGGCACGGGGTGGCGGCTGTAGCTGGGGTGGTCACAGAAGTGTCTTCCACCACCAGGAAGATTCCATTGGAGGAGGTATCTGTGTCTGAATTGTCCCGTCCAGTCTTCACTGTGGTGCTCCCCTCACCCTCCGTCCCTCTGGTGCCCTCAGCGTCAGTGGACTCTGCCTTCTGGGTCCTGTGGGATGCAGCTCCCTCCGTCACTGGTGCCTCTGCTCCTCCGCCAGATGATGCTAATGCACATAAGGACAGGATGACAAAACAAGAAAGGGGTAGAGAGAGAGACAAAGGATACACTGGGTCAGTGGCTGCACCAACATCACCGTTGGCGTACACAGCACCCTCACACACAGGGAACAGGCCTACGCACTATGCATTGCACCACCACTAATATTACTAGCCACCAAGGCATGAGGAGGGGCACACACCGCCAAATGCAGCACACCTGGGAACCATGCAGCCCTGACCAGTACTGGATGCTTACAAGCTCGGTGGGTAGGATTATCCCTTCAGAACCCTAGCCACCAGTGGACCTAGGCAGCTATGTGAGGCCTGGCATAGGGGCACCCACTGAAACACATCCACCGCCCGGATACCACTCCACCAGCTGTAATTTATAATGATAGCCACTGTACTCACCCCCTTGTGGCTGCTGTGATGCCCTCAAGTGCCCATCTAGCTCTGGATAGGCCACCACCAGTATGCGGGTCATCAGGGGGGTCAGGGTTTGACGGGCACCCCTTCCTCGTTGGGCCCTGCTGTCTTCCATGCCCAGCATCTCAGGTACTCCCACCGTTTCCGACAGTGGGTGCTCCGCCTGCCATGGACCCCCAGGGTCCACACCTCCTTGCCGATGGCACGACATATACCCATATTTTGATGGGCGCTGACCTACAGAGGCAATACACACAGGAAAACACCATTAGACAAACAGTCCAGCCTGTTACACATATGGGCCACCATACCCGTTTCCATCACTATTGGCACACACATAGCCCAGCACATAGCGTGTACACTGCAAAGAAGACATCCGCCCTCCTCATATCGAGGCCTTCACAAACACAACACCATGCATTCATGCCTTAGCATCGTGCCCCCAGTGTACTCACCTGTTGGTCTGGAGGCCCATGCAGCAGTCCGTACTAGGGTAGGACCCCATCCACCAGTCTCTCCAACTCCTCTGAAGTGAAGGCTGGGGCCCTTTCTCCGGTCACAGGGGACATGGTAGGTACCAGACACAGGTCACAGCAGCACATGTAGTATAGGTCCTCTCCTGTGGAAGGTCAGGTAGCAAGTGAGGAATATGATAGAACATGGCGGTCACGTCCGCGGCAGTGCATACTGTCACCGCCGGCGTAGGTCACCATTGTCCACTGTACCCCATGGCCTATATTAAACAATGAGGATTTGCACAGCGGTTCCCGACCGCCTCCCGCCCAGGTGCACAATGTCAGCGGAATTACCTCACTTCCCCCTGTTCCTCCACACAGGACAGGAGGACATCATTTCAGGGGGAAAGGGGCAGTCCTATGGATTCATGCTGCGTCACAGGAGATATAGGCACATACTGGATAATTCACACTGACCCATTACAAGTTTACTGACTGAAAACTACTGTTCTGGCTCCAATGTTCAGTTTGTGGCAGCCTCCTCACTCTTGCATCCCTCAGATACTACCAATGTAGATGAACAGGAGATGGAGTCATAACTCCCTGTACAGACCCCAGGCACATTATCCTCACCTATAGACTTGACAGGGCCACAATCTCAGAGCTGTGTGCCCAATTGGAGCATATCCATCACCCGACTGGATCCTCACTCTTGTGCAAGTGCTATCTGTACTCCATTTCCTGGCAACTGGTTCTTTCCAAGTGACAGTGGGCTTGGCAGGATGAATGTCACAGCCAATGTTTTCAATAGTGCTGGCAAGAGTGTTGTCTGCCCTGATAAAACACATGTACAGCTACATTGTTTTGAAGCAGGTTGAGGATTTGGCCACAGTGAAGGCCTAGTTGGATGCAATGGGACATTACCCCAACATAATTGGGGCGATTGATGGTACACATATTGCATTTGCCCCCCCACCCGGCAGAATGAACAGGTGTTCAGGAATTGTAAGAGTTTTCACTCCATGAATGTTCAGATGGTGTGCTTGGCGGACCAGTACATCTCCCACGTCAATGCAAAGTATCCTGGGTCAGTGCATGATGCCTTTGTCCTAAGGCATAGCAGCATTCCAAATGTAATGGGCCAACTACAGAGGCACAGGGTGTGGCTAATAGGTGAGCCCTGGTTCCCACTCTGTATGGGTATGATGTGGGCCATATAGTATAGTGTGTGGCTAAATGTTGTCCCTCAATATTTGCAGGTGACTCTGCTTACCTAAACCTATCATGGCTGCTGCCCCTGTGAGGAATGCCAGGACAAGAACTCACACAAACAACATACAGTTGCAGACATTACAACATCCACTGCCTCCACTGTCTCCCCCTCATCCCCCCTCCACCACCTCCCTCCCGGTCACATCCATCCTCATACCTGTATGCACACTTCATCATCTACTACCAGAATCATCACCACACCAAGCATAACACACACCTCACTGGCAGAAGCCTCTACAACATCCATGCAAACGTCCCCTGTGTCCTCTCTCACTGTGTCTGTTCCCCCTCCTAAAGTACACAAGCGCAAGCACTCAGACACCCACCAGCCATCCACCTCACAATAGCATACAACCAATGCACCTGCACCCAAATCCAGCACACAGACACCTACAACAACCACTCCCTCATCCTCCACTCCCATTCCTTCTTCCTCTTCCAGCACGTATGGCCAGGCTATCACAAACCCAACCAAGCACCTCAGCCACGCAGTCCACGGCCCCAGTTCCATCCGCACCTACTTGTGGTGGAAAGGATTCCAGGCTACATATACTGAAGGGCAAGGAGCCTGCATCAGCAGGCAAGAAGGGCAAGGAGCCTACACCAACAGGCAAGAAGGGCAAGGAGCCTACACCAACAGGCAAGTAGGGCAAGGAGCCTGCACCAGCAAGGCAAGAAGGGTAAGGAGCCTGCACCAGCAGCCAAGAAGTGCAAGGAGCCTGCACCAGCAGGCAAGAAGGACCAGGAGCATGCACCAGCAGCTGTCACAGAGCCCCTACCACCAAGCATGGTTGTGCATCCATCCAAGGGTGCAGGGAATGTACGGGAGCCTCCCACCACCAGTACCCCCACAGTGCATCCATCCAAGGGTACAGGGGATGTGCAGGAGCCTCTCACCACCACCACCAGCACCACCACAGTTCATTCATCCGAGGGTGCAGGGGATGTGCAGGAGCCCCCCACCAGCACCACCACTACAGTGCATTCATACAAGGGTGCAGGGGATGTACAGGAGCATTCCACCACCACCACAGTGCATCCATCCGAGGGTGCTGGGGATGTAAAGGAACCTCCCACCATCACCACCAGCAAAGAACCACCACAGTGCAGCCATCACCGCCAGCGGGCTCAATGTGATCCTGCCTCCATGGGCTGCTCTGCGGGCTGCCCCCTCCAGAACCAGTGGGCAAGTCACCCACTTGAGAGTCTGTGGCCTTACACTCCCCAGGACAAAGCAATGGGCATGTTGCCCCCTCCAGAACCAGTGGGCAAGTCACCCACTCAAGAGACTGTAGCCTTGTACTCCCCAGGACCAAGCACAGGGCATGTTGCCCCCTCCAGAACCAGTGGGTAAGTCACCTACTCCAGAGACTGTGGCCTTGCACTCCCCAGGACCAAGCACAAGGCATGTTGCCCCCTCCAGAACCAGTGGGCAAGTCACCCACTCCAGAGACTGTGGCCTTGCACTCCCCAGGACCAAGCACAGGGCATGTTGCCCACTCCAGAACCAGTGGGCAAGTCACCCTCTCCAGAGACTGTGGTCTTGCACTCCCCAGGACCAAGCACAGGGCATGTTGCCCCCTCCAGAACCAGTGGTCTTGTTTCCGCATCCGGCTGAGGTGCACCTACTGTACCCCTGTGGTGCCTGCCTATTTGCCAATGATGCCCCTGCAGTGTTCTCCCTGTATTGATGCAGGTGACAAGTGGGGCCTTAGACTTTGCCCTGTGGCCATGTGGCCCACGTGAACTGAGGACTGGGCAGTGTCCCTTTTTCTGTACATTTGTACATATCTGTAACATTGGCTAAGTTTTTTTTATACTGTGTTGATATTATTACACTCACTTTAGTAAATTATTTTTGTCCTTGCATTATTCAGCCGATTTAGGGGGCTTAACTTGCTTTCTTGTGCATCTGGTTGTGTGTATGGGGTGTGTGTGGTGTGTGTGTGTGTGTGTCACTCTCTTTTTCCTCCCCCTCCCTTGTGTGCTAGGCAGCTGTACTCACCGTCATCGTCTTCGCCGTCATTGGTGTTCGTGGTGAAGCAGAACATAGAAAATCATCAGAAATACATGCAGTTCGGGTTCCATGGCGGCATGGTTCTTCCCTGTGTCTCCAATGGTGAGTCCTTTCACTTCTGAGCTCTGTTTCCGCCAGGCTTTTGATGTAGTTGGTTCCGGTCCCGGAAAAGGGGGCAGGTTGCAATTTTTTAATACGGTGGGCAGAACATTGCCTTCCGTTTGGCTGTAGGTGGCTACAGCCGAGGTGGCTATTGCTTCCGCCCTGGCGGTCGGTGTGGTACATTGGCTGTCTTTCGGGATCTTTCCGCCATGGTCATAATTTGGCTGTATTTACCACCGGCCTGTTGGTGGTATTACCACCACTTTATAACCGACCGCCAGTGTCATAATGAGGACCTTTGTCTTCTAACCAGAGGTTCCACTTTTCCACGTTCTTCTGAGTTAGCAGGGGCTCCTGTTCTCCTTGGACTCTTCATTGGTTCTTTGACTTAGTCTCCTTCTTCCACAGGTCTTCAGGTCCAGGAATCCATTCTTTGTATCTTGCAGTCTCTTCTGGTTTTTGCATACGCTTCTATAACTACTTCTAGTGTGTTTTAGGAAGTTGTAGTTTACTCCTGCTTTTCTCAGCTCTGGGGTGGGGTATTTTACTTACCTTATTGTTTTCTTATAGTCCCAGCACCCCTCTGCACACCACTTGCATAGGTGTGAAACTGACTTTCGCATTCCACTGGCAACCTATTGTGATGTTCACTGTTTGCACTATTTTATTTTCTGACTATTTACTCATCTGTTTTTGGTTACTAGTGTATATATTGTGTATTATACTTACCTCCTAAGGGAGTATAGCCTCTAAGATATTTTTGGCATTGTGACAATAAAATAAAGTACCTTTTTTTTGGCAACACTGAGTATTGTCTTCCATGTGTGTGAGTACTGTGTGGCTACAGTGGTATTGCAAGAACTTTGCATGTCTCCTAGTTCAGCCTTGGCTGCTCTACCTACAGCTATCTCTAGACAGCCTGGCTTCTAGACACTGACTACATTTCACTAATAAGGGATAACTGGGCCTGGCATAAGGTGTAAGTACAAGGGGTATCGACTACAAACCAGGCCAGCCTCCTACAACAACCATATACTGAGGTGATGACTACAGACTGCTGAGACACATTTGTTGGATAGCTTCACACATTACAGGACATTTGCACAGGATAATACAGTTCAATACAGCTCAATAAATTTCACATTTCTTTCTGATAAAGCACTATTACTCAATTTGTGTTCAAGTGTGTTTATTTGAAGACAAAAAACAACGGGATGTGCAACAGAGTGGGGTGATGGTCAAGGAAAAGTTCAGAGTAGTGGCCCAGTCTCTTTGTGACACAGGTTCAGTGTACATGGGACCATAGAAAGAGGAGCAATGGCAGTCCAAAGTGAACAGGGTAGCTCAGTGGGACAAAAGGGGGACATTCGGGAGGGGCTCAATTCCTGGCAGTGGTCTTGGTAACCGTCTATGGTGTCTGTCTGGGTTGCAGGGAACACATGCAGGGTGGTTCATCCTATGCAGGGGGAGGGGTGCTGGTGGCCTGCAGGTCCTGTGGCAGGTCCTCCTGTCCACTAGCTGCAGCTGATGTTGATGGTTGCTGGGTGGACTGGCTAGTGCAGGTGGGCCGCTGGTGTGCTCGGTTCTCCTGCATAGTGTTGGCCATGTCACCCAGCACCCCTACAAGGGAGGCCATGTTGGAATTTCGGGATTACAACTGCTGCATGACCTCCTGGTGGTGTACCACCTGCAGCCGCTGGTTCTCCTGCATGATGGTGATCTCCTGGCCCATCCTGTCCTGAGATTGTTTGTGTGCTCCCAGAACATTTGTGAGTGCCTCCTGGGCAGTCGGTTCCCTAGGCCTGTCCGCCCCTGGTGCACAGCAGCCCTCCGAGTGTCCCTGGCCCCCTGTGTCTTTGTCCTCTGAACTGTGTGCCCACTCCCACTGACACCAGGACCTTCATCGTCTTGTCTGTGTGGTCTAGACTCAGATCCCTGTAAAGGTGGGCACACCAGTGATTGACGTGTCCTGGGGACATAAGTTTGGGGGCATTGGCTGGCAGCTGTGGTGTTTGAGTCTGAGGGGGCCCCTGTGGTGGACTGGGTGTGGGATGTGGTGTCCGACTGACCATTGGTCCCAGATGGGCCAGGGAGTTCCTCCAGATCCAGACCTCCTGAGTTGCTGTCATCACTAAAGATATATTCTGGTGGTGGACTCGGTTGCCGTGGCACCTCCTTGATGCTGACATCGGCTGGGGCACCTGTGAGGAGGAAGGTGATGTATTAAGGTAATTTTCTGTGCATTATTTCGCATTTCCAGGCTATCCAGAGATATTGGTATTGTCCTCCCACCTTTGGTGTTGTGTGGTGATGTATTGTGGGATTGGTAGTTCTCCATGCTGTCCATGCATTGGTAGTGGGTGTGCATGCGGAGCTGGGAGGGATGTACTTGCAGGGGGTATGGCATGCAGTGCTAAACATTTAGCTATGGTTAATGGGGTGGTCCACCGTGTGGGATGAAGTGGGGTGAAGGGAGTCAGGGTGAGGGGGTGAGTTGACATGCAGGAATGGGGTGGTGGTAGGTTGTTAGTGTTGCCTCATCAGTGTCCAGTCCTCTGGCTACTCCAGTGAGTCCCTCAGAATGCAGGATTGCCAAAACCTGCTCCTCCCATGCTGTCAGCTGTGGGAGAGGAGGTAGGGGTATACTGGCAATCCTCCTGATTGCGAGCTGGTGCCTTGATGCAATGGAATGCACTTTCCCCCATACGTCGTTCCACCTCTTCCGAATGTCGTCCTTTGTGCGTGGATGTTGTCCATTGGTGTTCACTCTGTCCCCGATCCTCTGCGTAGATCCATCGTCCTGGCAATGGAGATCTGCTGGACCTGTGCTCTAAACAGCTGTGGCTCTACCCTGACTACTTCCTCAACCATTGTAGGAGGCTGGCCTGGCTTATAGTGGGTACCTGATGGTACTTACACCTTGTGCCAGGTCCATTTATCCCTTATTAGTAGATTAGTAGTGTTTTAGCAGCTTAGGCTGACAGAGGTAGCTATAGCAGAGCAGCTTAGGCTGAACTAGGAGACATGCAAAGTTCCTACTATACCACTTATATCATGTAGGTACTAAACTATAAGAAACACTATATTCAGGGTTCCTAAAAATAAAGGTACTTTATTTTAGTGACAATGTGCCAAGAATATATCAGAGGATATACTCCCTTAGGAGGTAAGTAAAATACACAAAAAATACACACAAACCAAAATCAGGTAAGTAAAACAGTCAGAAAATAGTACAAACACTGTAGAATACAATAGGATGCTATAGGCCTAAGGGCAACACAAACCATATATTATGAAAGTGAAATGCAAACCACGAATGGACCCCTAGGCTAGTGTAGTTTGTAGAGGGTCACTGGGGAAACCCTAAGGGTGTCCAAGATACCCCACCCCAAGACCCTGGAAAGTAGGAGTAATGTACTACCATTTCCCCAGAAACACACTAAACTTGTGATAGAGGATTTTGCAAAGACCACAACAGACTGCAAAGCATTGAAGACGGATTCCTGGATCTGAGGACCTGCAAAGGAAGGGGACCAAGTCCAAGAGTCGTGAAAGTGTCCAGGGGGAGACAGGAGCCCACTAAGCCCCGGATGAAGGGGCAAAATGCCTGCCTCCGGAACGGAAGGAGCTAGGAACTTCTCCTTTGTACAGAAGATGTCCCATGGAGTGCTGGATGATGCAGAGTTGTTTCTTTGGCAAAAGACCACAAACAAGCCTTGCTAGCTGGAAAGGTTGGGGTTGAAGAAAAAGGGTGCTTCCCGGGCCCAGGAAGGACCAGGATGTTGCCACTTGGGAGAGAAGACAGAGGGGGCCCTCAGCAACACAGAGAGCCCACACACAAGAAGGCAGCACCCGCAGAAGTCCTTGAACACTGGTTCAAGAAGACTGAAAATGGCGGTCGTCTCAACACTACAAAAGAGTGCCCCACAAAGCCGGAGGTCAACTCAGGGAGTTGAGCAATGCAGGGCGGAGTGCTGGGGACCTGGGCTTCGCTGTGCATGAAGGATTCCTTACAAAAGTGCACAGAAGCCCTAGCAGCTGCAGTTCACATGGTGCACAGGATTACTGTCTGGAGAAGGGAGGCAAGGCCTTACCTCCTCCAAATTTGGACAGTTGGACCACTGGACAGTCTGGGTCACTTGGGTCTACCGCCTGTGTTCCAGGGGCCACGCTTGTCAGGATGAGAAGGGTCCCAGAGTACCGGTAACACTGAAGTTTGATGCCTGCTGGAGCAGGAGAAGATTCAGTCGACCCACAGGAGATTTCTTTGTGGCGTCCAGTGCAGGATGAAGGCAGGCAGCCCCAAAGCATGCACCACCAGGAAACAATCGAGAAAGCTGGCAGGATTAGGCGCTACAATATTGCTGGTATTCTTCTTGCTACTTTGTTGCAGTTTTGCAGGCGTCCTGGAGCAGTCAGTGGTCAATCCTTGGCAGAAGTCGAAGAGAGAGGTGCAGAGGAACTGTGATGAATTCTTACAAGTCGTTATCTGAGGAAAAGCCCACTGGAGAGACCATAAATAGCCCTCAGAGGAGGATTGGCCACCTAGTCAGGGAAGCACCAATCAGGAGGGGTCTCTGAGTTTCACCTGCTGGCACTGGCCACTCAGAGGCCTCCAGTGAGCCCTCACACCTCTGGATTCAAGATGGCAGAGGTCTGAGACACACTGGAGGAGCTGTGGGCACCACCCCTGGGGTGGTGATGGACAGGGGAGTGGTCATTCCAGTTTCCTTTGCCCACTTTCACGCCAGAGCAGGGACTGTGGGTTCCCTGAACTATTGTAGACTGGCTTATGCAAGGAGGGCACCATCTGTGTTCTTCAAAGCATTTCCAGAGGCTGGGGCAGGCTACTCCTCCCCAGCCCTTAACACCTATTTCCAAAAGGAAAGGGTGTAATATCCTCTCTCAGAGGAAATTCTTTGTTCTGCCTTCCTGGGACTGGGTTGCCCAGACCCCAGAAGGGCAGACCCCTGTCTGTGGGTTGGCAGCAGTGGTAGCTGCAGAGAAAACCCCAGAGAACTGGCAGTACCTGGGGTCCATAGTGGAGCCCTGGGGATGCATGGGATTGGCACCCCAATACCAGATTTGGCATGGGGGGACAGTTCCATGATCTTAGACATGGCCATATTCGGAGTTACCATTGTGAAGCTACATATAGGTATTTATAGGAAAGTACCATCTTCCCTGGCATGATACCTCGATATTTCACTGTATGTACGTTGTTTTAGCCCCTGTGTCACTGGGATCCTGCCAGGCAGGACCCCAGTGCTCATAGTATGTGCCCTGTATCTGTTCCCTGTGTGGTGCCTAACTGTATCACTGAGGCTCTGCTAGCCAGAACCTCAGTGTTTATGCTCTCTCTTCTTTCTAAATTTGGCACTGCAGGCTAGTGACTAAATTTACCAATTCTCATTGGCACACTGGTACACCCATATAATTCCCTTGTATATGGTACTTAGGTACCCAGGGTATTGGGGTTCCAGGAGATCCCTATGGGCTGCAGCATTTCTTTTGCCACCCATAGGGAGCTCAGACAATTATTACACAGGCCTGCCAATGCAGCCTGCGTGAAATAACGTCCACGTTATTTCACAGCCATTTTACACTGCACATAAGTAACTTATAAGTCACCTATATGTCTAACCTTCACCTGGTGAAGGTTGGGTGCCAAGTTACTTAGTGTGTGGGCACCCTGGCACTGGCCCAGGTGCCCCCACATTGTTCAGGACAAATTCCCCAGACTTTGTGAGTGCGGGGACACCATTACATGCGTGCACTATACATAGGTCACTACCTATTGATAGCGTCACAATGGTAACTCCGAACATGGCCATGTAACATGTTTAAGATCATGGAATTGTCACTGGTATTGGAGGGACAATTCCATGATCCCCTGGGTCTCTAGCACAGAACCCGGGTACTGCCAAACTGCCTTTCCGGGGTTTCCACTGCAGCTGCTTCTGCTGCCAACCCCTCAGACAGGATTCTGCCATCCTTGGTTCCAGGCAGCCCTGGCCCAGGAAGGCAAAACAAAGGATTTCCTCTGAGAGAGGGTGTTACACCCTCTCCCTTTGGAAACAGGTGGGAAGGGTTGGGGAGGAGTAGCCTCCCCAGCCGCTGGAAATGCTTTGAAGGGCACAGATGGTGGCCTCCTTGCATAAGCCAGTCTACACCAGTTCAGGGATCCTACAGCCCCTGCTCTGGCGCAAAACTGGACAAAGGAAAGGTGAGTGACCACTCCCCTGTCCATCACCATCCCAGGGGTGGTGCCCAGAGCTCCTCCAGTGTGTCCAAGACCTCTGCCATCTTGAATGCAGAGGTGTGAGGGCACAATGGAGGCCTCTGAGTGGCCAGTGCCAGCAGGTGATGTCGGAGACCCCTCCTGACAGGTGCTTGCCTGGTTAGGTGGCCAATCCTCCTCTGAGGGCTATTTAGGGTCTCTCCTGTGGGTGTCTCTTCAGATAACGAATGCAAAAGCTCACCAGAGTTCCTCTGCATCTGCCTCTTTGACTTCTGCCAAGGATTGACCGCTGACTGCTCTAGGACGCCTGCAAAACCACAACAAAGTAGCAAGAAGACTACTAGCAACATTGTAGAGCCTAATCCTGCCGGCTTTCTCGACTGTTTCCTGGTGGTGCATGCTCTGGGGGCTGTCTGCCTTCACCCTGCCACTGAAAGCCAAGAAGAAATCTCCCGTGGGTCGACAGAATCTTCCCCCTGCTAATGCAGGCACCAAAATTCTGCTTCACCTGCCCTCTGGGTCCTCTCTCATCTTGATGAGCATGGTCCCTGGAACACAGGAGTTGGATCCAAGTGACCCCGACAGTCCAGTGGTCCATCTGTCCAAATTTGGTGGAGGTAAGTCCTTGCCTCCCCATGCCAGACAGTAATCCTGTGTACTGCGTGAACTGCAGCTGCTAGGGCTTCTGTGAACTTTTGCAAGGAATCCTTCATGTACAGTATAGCCCAGGTCCCTAGCACTCCGTCCTAGATTGCTCACCTCGCTGAGTTAACCACAGACTTCGTGGGACCCTCCTTTGTAATGTTGAGATGACTGCTGTACTCAGATTTCTTGAACGCCTGTTCAAGTGCTTCTGAGGGTGCTGCCTGCTTCTGCATGGGCTCTCTGTGCTGCGGAGCACCCCCTCTGTCTCCTCCTGTAAAGGGGCGACCTCCTGGTCCTTCCTGGGCCTGGGCAGCACCCATTTTCTTCAACCCTGACCTTTGCAGCCAGCAAGGCTTGTTTGCAGTCTTTCTGAGTGGAAACAACTCTGCATCCTCCAGCATGCCGTGGGACATCTTCTGTGCAAAGGATAAGTTCCTGGCACCTTCCGTTGTTGCAGAATCTTCAGCTTCTTCCACCCAGAGGCAGCCATTTTGCACCTTCATCCGGGGTTGAGTAGGCTTCTGCCCCCCATGGACACTTTCGTGACTCTTGGACTTGGCCCCCTTCCTTTACAGGTCCTCATGTCCAGGTATCCATCTTCAGCGCTTTGCAGTCTGTTGTGGTCTTTGCAGAATCTGCCATCACGACTTTAGTGTGTTTCTGGGGAAGTAGGGTCACTTTACTCCTACTTTTCATGGTCTTGGAGTGGGGTATCTTGGACACACTTAGTGTTTTCTTACACCCCAGCAACCCTCTACACACTACACTAGGCCTGGGGTCCCTAAGTGGTTCGCATTCCACTTTCTTAGTACATGGTTTGTGTTGCCCCAAGGCCTATTGCATCCTATTGTATTCTACGGTGTTTGCACTACTTTCTAACTGTTTACTTACCTGATTTTGGTTTGTGTGTATATTTTGTCTATTTTACTTACCTCCTAAGGCAGTATATCCTCTAAGATATTTTTGGCACATTGTCACTAAAATAAAGTACGTTTATTTTTATTAACTCTGAGTATTGTAATTCATGTGATATAGTGCTATATGATATAAGTGGTATGGTAGGAGCTTTGCATGTATCCTAGTTCAGCCTAAGAAGCTCTGCTATGGCTACCGCTATCAGCCTAAGCTGCTAGAACACTACTAATCTACTAATAAAGGATCAAAGGACCTGGCACAAGGTGTAAGTACCATCAGGTACCCACTATAAGCCAGGCCAGCCTCCTACATTCACCCAGATTTTTCATCTGCTTTTAACCAAAGAGATAAAATAAGCTGAAATCTCTGGGTAAAATGTCAAGTGAAAATGAGGCACTATCAGTCGAATCAGACCAGGAATTTCTGATTCCCCATTTCTCAGGGGAACATCAGGGTTCCACCTGTGATCCTTATTTACTTTACCCCTGGATTTACCTGTGCCCCCCATGTTGACAACTCCAAAGGAGGTGAACTTAAATCTGGGAAATTTGTGATGAAGCCCTAAAAGTACTTTATCACCAACTTCACTCTTTTTAATAAAAACTAGGTTTCCTTTCATCTGATCCTTATAGCAGGTATCTGTAGCTAATTTTTTGTGCAACAATAATACACCTGCCAGCAATGTACCACTACTACTCAAACTGAGTCTGACTATGACTAGGGAGTCCGTCATTTTTTAAACAACTGTTATCTTTTGTAAACCCCAACTATTGGGCTATTTGTATCAAGGATAAAGTCTGTTTTACTTACACTTATGCTGATGGCATTATTTTGTCTTGCAGAAGATCTTGCTCCTACTATACCACAGGTGTCATATGCACAATATCATAAGAAAACACAATACACAGAAGTACTAAAAATAAAGGTACTTTAATTTTCTGACAATATGCCAAAAGTATCTCAGTGAGTACCCTCAGTATGAGGATAAGATATATACACAAGATATATGTACACAAACCAAAATTATGCAGGTAATAGCAAGAAAAGTAATGCAAGCAGTGTAAAATTACAGTAGGGGCAACACAAACCATATACTCCAAAAGTGGAAGGCGAACCACGAATGGACCCCAAACCTATGTGAGCTTGTAGAAGGTCGCTGGGGCTGTAAGAAAACAGTGAGGGTTAGAAAAAAGCCCACCCCAAGACCCTGAAAAGTAGGTGTAAAGTGCACCTATAAGCCCCAGAGAGCACAGAAGTCGTGATGGGGGTTTCTGCAAGGAAGACCAACACCAGCAAAGCAACAACAGTGGATTTCCGGACCTGAGTACCTGTGAAACAAGGGGACCAAGTCCAAGAGTCGCGGCAATGTCGAGAGTGGGCAGATGCCCAGGAAATGCCAGGTGAGGGAGCAAAAAAGCTGCCACCGGATGGAAGAAGCTTTGGTTTCTGCAAGAACGAAGAGGACTAGGAACTTTCCCTTTGAAGGATGGATGTCCCACGTCGTGAAGAAGCTTGCAGAAGTGTTCCCACGCAGAAAAATCGCAAACAAGCCTTGCTAGCTGCAAGGGTCGCGGTTAGGGTTTTTTGATGCTGCTGTGGCCCAGGAGGGACCAGGATGTCGCCACTTGGATGAGGGGACAGAGGGGGCGCCCAGCAAGTCAGGGAGCCCTCACAGAAGCAAGCAGCACCTGCAGAAGTACCGGAACAGGCACTTGGAAGAGGAGTGAACCGGAGTCCGCCTGAAATCAGAAAAGGGAGTCCCACGACGCCGGAGGACAACTCAGAAGGTTGTGCACTGCAGGCTAGAGTGTCGGGACCCAGGCTTGGCTGTGCATGAAGGAAATCCTGGAACAGTGCACAGGAGCCGGAGCAGCTGCAAATCACGCGGTACCCAACAATGCTGTCTAGCGTGGGGAGGCAAGGACCTACCTCCACCAAACTTGGACGGAAGAGTCACTGGACTGTGGGAGTCACTTGGACAGAGTTGCTGAGTTCCAGGGACCACGCTCGTCGTGCTGAGAGGGGACCCAGAGGACCGGTGATGCAGTCTTTTGTTGCCTGCGGTTGCAGGGGGAAGATTCCGTCGACCCACAGGAGATTTCTTCAGAGCTCCTGGTGCAAGAAGGCAGGCTACCCCCAGAGCATGCACCACCAGGAAACAGGCGAGAAAACCGGCAGGATGAAGCGATACAAGGTTGCAGTAGTCGTCTATGCTACTTTGTTGCGGTTTTGCAGGCGTCCTGAGCAGTCAGCGGTCGATCCTTTGGCAGAAGGTGAAGAGAGAAGTGCAGAGGAACTCTAGTGAGCTCTTGCATTCGGTATCTAAAGAATTCCCCAAAGCAGAGACCCTAAATAGCCAGAAAAGGAGGTTTGGCTACCTAGGAAGGAGGATAGGCTAGTAATACAGGTAAGAGCCTATCAGAAGGAGTCTCTGACGTCACCTGCTGGCCCTGGCCATTTGGAGCAGTCCAGTGTGCCAGCACACCTCTGAATCCAAGATGGCAGAGGTCTGGGGCACACTGGAGGAGCTCTGGGCACCTCCCCTGGGAGGTGCAGGTCAGGGGAGTGGTCACTCCCCTTTCCTTTGTCCAGTTTCACGCCAGAGCAGGGCTGGGGGATCCCTGAACAGGTGTAGACTGGCCTATGCAGAGATGGGCACCATCTGTGCCCATCAAAGCATTTCCAGAGGCTGGGGGAGGCTACTCCTCCCCAGCCCTGACACTTTTTTCCAAAGGGAGAGGGTGTAACACCCTCTCTCTCAAGAAGTCCTTTGTTCTGCCTTCCTGGGCCAGGCCTGGCTGGACCCCATGAGGGCAGAAACCTGTCTGAGGGGTTGGCAGCAGCAGCAGCTGCAGTGAAACCCCGGGAAAGGCAGTTTGGCAGTACCCGGGTCTGTGCTAGAGATTAGGGGGATCATGGAATTGTCTCCCCTATGCCAGAATGGCATTGGGGTGACAATTCCATGATCTTAGACATGTTACATGGCCATGTTCGGATTTACCATTGTGACGCTATACGTAGGTAGTGACCTATGTATAGTGCACGCATGAAATGGTGTCCCCGCACTCACAAAGACCGGGGAATTTACCCTGAACAATGTGGGGGCACCTTGGCTAGTGCCACGGTGCCCACACACTAAGTAACTTTGCACTCAACCTTCACCAGGTGAAGGTTAGACATATAGGTGACTTATAAGTTACTTATGTGCAGTGGTAAATGGCTGTGAAATAACGTGGACGTTATTTCACTCAGGCTGCGCTGGCAGGCCTGTGTAAGAATTGTCAGATCTCCCTATGGGTGGCAAAAGAAATGCTGCAGCCCATAGGGATCTCCGGGAACCCCAATACCCTGGGTACCTCAGTACCATATACTAGGGAATTATAAGGGTGTTCCAGTATACCAATGTGAATTGGTGAAATTGGTCACTAGCCTGTTAGTGACACTTTGGAAAGCAGAGAGAGCATAACCACTGAGGTTCTGGTTAGCAAAGCCTCAGTGAGACAGTTAGGTATCACTCAGGGAACACATACATACAAGCCACAAACTTATGAGCACTGGGGTCCTGGCTAGCAGGGTCCCAGTGACACATAACAAACATACTGACAACATACGGTTTTCACTATGAGCACTGGGCCCTGGCTAGCAGGTTCCCAGTGAGACAGTGAAAACACCCTGACATATACTCACAAACAGGCCAAAAGTGGGGGTAACAGGGCTAGAAAGAGGCTACTTTCTCACACAACCCCCCCAAACGAAGGACAATAAGGCTAACCTTGGCCAGTTGAGACTTTATTGTCTAAGTGGTGATAGTTACTTCCCTGTGGGGTGTAGGAAAGTACCATCTTGCCTGGCATGTTACCCCCATTTTTCACTGTATATATGTTGTTTTAGTTGTATGTGTCACTGGGACCCTGTTCACCAGGGCCCCAGTGCTCATAAGTGTGCCTGAATGTGTTACCTGTGTAGTGACTAACTGTCTCACTGAGGCTCTGCTAATCAGAACCTCAGTGGTTATGCTCTCTCATTTCTTTCTAAATTGTCACTAACAGGCTAGTGACCAATTTTACCAATTCACATTGGCTTACTGGAACACCCTTATAATTCCCTAGTATATGGTACTAAGGTACCCAGGGTATTGGGGTTCCAGGAGATCCCTATGGGCTGCAGCATTTCTTTTGCCATCCATAGGGAGCTCTGACAATTCTTACACAGGCCTGCCACTACAGCCTGAGTGAAATAACGTCCACGTTATTTCACAGCCATTTTACACTGCACTTAAGTAACTTATAAGTCACCTATATGTCTAACCTTTACCTGGTAAAGGTTAGGTGCAAAGTTACTTAGTGTGAGGGCACCCTGGCACTAGCCAAGGTGCCCCCACATTGTTCAGAGCCAATTCCCTGAACTTTGTGAGTGCGGGGACACCATTACACGCGTGCACTACATATAGGTCAATACCTATATGTAGCTTCACAATGGTAACTCCGAATATGGCCATGTAACATGTCTAAGATCATGGAATTGCCCCCTCTATGCCATCCTGGCATTGTTGGCACAATTCGATGATCCCAGTGGTCTGTAGCACAGACCCTGGTACTGCCAAACTGCCTTTCCTGGGGTTTCACTGCAGCTGCTGCTGCTGCCAACCCCTCAGACAGGTTTCTGCCCCCCTGGGGTCAAGCCAGGCTTGTCCCAGGATGGCAGAACAAAGGACTTCCTCTGAGAGAGGGTGTTACACCCTCTCCCTTTGGAAAATGGTGTGAAGGCAGGGGAGGGGTAGCCTCCCCCAGCCTCTGGAAATGCTTTCTTGGGCACAGATGTGCCCAATTCTGCATAAGCCAGTCTACACCGGTTCAGGGACCCCTTAGCCCTGCTCTGGCGCGAAACTGGACAAAGGAAAGGGGAGTGACCACTCCCCTGACCTGCACCTCCCCTGGGAGGTGTCCAGAGCTCCTCCAGTGTGCTCCAGACCTCTGCCATCTTGGAAACAGAGGTGCTGCTGGCACACTGGACTGCTCTGAGTGGCCAGTGCCACCAGGTGAAGTCAGAGACTCCTTCTGATAGGCTCCTTCAGGTGTTAGTAGCCTATCCTCTCTCCTAAGTAGCCAAACCCTCTTTTCTGGCTATTTAGGGTCTCTGTCTCTGGGGAAACTTTAGATAACGAATGCAAGAGCTCATCCGAGTTCCTCTGCATCTCTCTCTTCACCTTCTGCCAAGGAATCGACTGCTGACCGCGCTGGAAGCCTGCAACACTGCAACAAAGTAGCAAAGACGACTACTGCAACTCTGTAACGCTGATCCTGCCGCCTTCTCAACTGTTTTCCTGGTGGTGCATGCTGTGGGGGTAGTCTGCCTCCTCTCTGCACTAGAAGCTGCGAAGAAATCTCCTGTGGGTCGACGGAATCTTCCCCCTGCTACCGCAGGCACCAAAAAGCTGCACTACCGGTCCCTTGGGTCTCCTCTCAGCACGACGAGCGAGGTCCCTTGAATCCAGCAACTCTGTCCAAGTGACTCCCACAGTCCAGTGACTCTTCAGTCCAAGTTTGGTGGAGGTAAGTCCTTGCCTCCCCACGCCAGACTGCATTGTTGGTAACCGCGACTTTTGCAACTTCTCCGGCCCCTGTGCACTTCCGGCGGAAATCCTTTGTGCACAGCCAAGCCTGGGTCCACGGCACTCTAACCTGCATTGCACGACTTTCTAAGTTGGTCTCCGGCGACATGGGACTCCTTTGTGTAACTTCGGGTAAGCACCGTTTCACGCATCCTTGTAGTGCCTGTTTCTGGCACTTCTCCGGGTGCTACCTGCTGCTAGAGGGCTCTTTGTCTTGCTCGACGTCCCCTCTCTCTCCTGGTCCAATTTGCGACCTCCTGGTCCCTCCTGGGCCACAGCAGCGTCCAAAAACGCTAACCGCACGATTTGCAGATAGCAAGGCTTGTTGGCGTTCTTTCGGCGGGAAAACACTTCTGCACGACTCTCCACGGCGACAGGGATCCGTCCACCAAAGGGAAAGTCTCTAGCCCTTTTCGTTCCTGCAGAAACCTCAGCTTCTTCTGTCCAGTAGAGGCTTCTTTGCATCCACAGCTGGCATTTCCTGGGCATATGCCCATCTCCAACTTGCTTGTGACTTTTGGACTTGGTCCCCTTGTTCCACAGGTACCCTAGATTGGAAATCCACAGTTGTTGCATTGTAGGTTTGTGTCTTTCCTGCATTATTCCTCTATCACAACTTCTTTGTCTTTGGGGGAACTTCAGTGCACTTTGCACTCACTTTTCAGGGTCTTGGGGAGGGCTAATTTTCTAACTCTCACTATTTTCTAATAGTCCCAGCGACCCTCTACAAGGTCACATACGTTTGGGGTCCATTCGTGATTCGCATTCCACTTTTGGAGTATATGGTTTGTGTTGCCCCTATCCCTATGTGTCCCCATTGCATCCTATTGTAACTATACATTGTTTGCACTGTTTTCTAAGACTATACTGTATATTTTTGGTATTGTGTACATATATCTTGTGTATATTTCCTATCCTCTCACTGAGGGTACACTCTAAGATACTTTGGCATATTGTCATAAAAATAAAGTACCTTTATTTTTAGTATAACTGTGTATTGTGTTTTCTTATGATATTGTGCAAGTGACACTTGTGTTACTGTAGTAGCTTCACACGTCTCCTAGTTCAGCCTAAGCTGCTCTGCTAAGTTACCATTATCTATCAGCCTAAGCTGCTAGACACCCTATACACTAATAAGGGATAACTGGGCCTGGTGCAAGGTGCAAGTACCCCTTGGTACTCACTACAAGCCAGACCAGCCTCCTACATTGGTTGTGCAGCGATGGGATAAGTGCTTTGAGACTACTTACCACTCTTGTCATTGTACTTTTCATAAGAGAAAAATATACAAAACAAGTTCAGTGTATGTACACATAGCTAAAAAGTTTAGCATTTTCTCTTTTCACTGTTTTCTAAGTGCTGAAAAGTACTTCTAAACTTTCAAAAAGTTCTTAAAAGTTTAAAAAGTTTTTTTCTGTCTTTCTAAAAAGTTCTGAAAACTTTTTTCTCTTTTTCTATCACTTTAACTCTCTCTAAAAATGTTTGGCACAGGCCAAAATGTTGATCTGTCCAAACTTGCATATGATCACCTTAGCTGGAAAGGAGCCAGGAGTCTCTGCATAGAGAGAGGTTTGAGTGTAGGGAAGAATCCTTCCTTGGAACTGTTAATTAACATGCTTAGAGAACAGGATAAGGCCATAAGTGCCCCATCTGTTGAAAAAGTAGCTAATGGTTCTCAATCTGATCCAGAGACTCCCCCAGGAAAAGGTTCAGGAAAGAAACTTCCTAGCCTGCCCATTACTAGACAGTCTAGCATAGTTGGTAATGATGATGAGCCACACCATACAAATAGTGTTGTCTCACATCATAGCAAAAGCATTTATTCTCACCATACTGGTAGTGATGTTTCTGTTAGCCAAGCTGTTAGGGTGGCCTCTGTAAGGGACAGGTCTCCTTCTGTTCATTCCCATCACACCTCTGTATCTAGAAATGTCCCTCCCACCAGCCCTGAAGACAGATTGTTAGAAAGGGAACTCAATAAGTTGAGAGTGGAACAAACCAGACTGAAGCTTAAAAAACAACAGCTGGATTTGGATAGACAGTCTTTAGAATTAGAGAAGGAAAGACAGAAATTGGGTTTTGAAACCCATGGTGGCAGCAGCAGTATTCCCCATAGTCATCCTGTAAAAGAGCATGATTCCAGGAATCTGCACAAGATAGTTCCCCCTTATAAGGAGGGGGATGACATTATCAAGTGGTTTGCTGCACTTGAGAGGGCCTGTGTTGTACAGGATGTCCCTCAAAGGCAGTGGGCTGCTATCCTATGGCTATCATTTAGTGGAAAAGGTAGGGATAGGCTCCTTACTGTGAAAGAAAGTGATGCCAACAATTTCCAAGTTCTTAAGAATGCACTCCTGGATGGTTATGGCTTAACCACTGAACAATCCAGGATAAAGTTCAGAGAAACCAAAAAGGAGTCTTCACAAGACTGGGTTGATTTCATTGACCATTCAGTGAAGGCCTTGGAGGGGTGGTTAAATGGCAGTAAAGTGACTGACTTTGAAAGCCTGTATAACTTGATCCTGAGAGAGCATATTCTTAATAATTGTGTGTCTGATTTGTTGCACCAGTACTTGGTGGACTCTGATCTGACCTCTCCCCAAGAATTGGGAAAGAAGGCAGACGAATGGGTCAGAACAAGGGTGAACAGAAAACTTCATACAGGGGGTGACAAAGATGGCAACAAAAAGAAGGATGGTAAGTCTTCTGACAAGGGTGGGGACAAATCTAAAAATGAGTCTTCATCAGGCCCACAAAAACACTCTGGTGGGGGTGGTGGGCCCAAATCCTCTTTTAATCAGAACAAGGAAAAGAAACCATGGTGCTATTTTTGTAAAGTAAAAGGCCATTGGGCAACAGATCTCAGTTGTCCAAAGAAAAGCACCAAGCCTCCTACCACCACAACCCCTACTGCTACACCTAGTGTCCCTACTAATAGCAGTGGTGGTGGGAGCAAACCTACTAATAGCCAACCCAAGGGAGTAGCTGGGCTCACTATTGGTAACTTAGTTGGGGTTGGCCTTGTTAGGGAGGCCACAGAGGCTGTGTTAGTCTCTGAGGGGGCTATTGATTTAGCCACCTTAGCTGCATGTCCCCTTAATATGGATAAGTACAAGCAGCTACCCCTAATAAATGGTGTTGAGGTTCAGGCCTACAGGGACACTGGTGCCAGTGTGACTATGGTCATAGAGAAACTGGTCCACCCTGAACAATACCTACTTGGTCACCAGTACCAAGTAACCGATGCTCACAACAACACACTTAGCCACCCCATGGCTGTTGTTAATCTCAACTGGAGGGGGGTTACTGGTCCAAAGAAAGTTGTGGTAGCCACAGATTTACCTGTAGACTGTCTACTAGGAAATGATTTGGAGACATCAGCATGGTCAGATGTGGAGTTGGAGGCCCATGCAGCAATGCTGGGCATCCCAGGGCATATTTTTGCTTTAACCAGGGCTCAGGCCAAAAAGCAAAAAGGACAGGGAAGCTTGGATCCTGGAACAATGGACCAAGTGCTCCCTAAAGCTAGGGCTAGTAGAAGCAAACCACTTCCTACTATCCCTCCCTCTACAGTGGATTCAACTTCAGAGGAAGAAGAATTCCCTCCCTGTGCAGAACCTACACCAGAGGAGCTTGAAGCAGATACTGCTGAGCTTTTGGGTGAAGGGGGGCCTGCCAGAGAGGAGCTGAGTGTGGCACAGCAAACCTGTCCCACATTAGAGGGTCTCAGACAGCAAGCTGTCAAACAGGCTAATGGGGATGTCAGTGACTCTCACAGAGTTTACTGGGAGGACAACCTCTTGTACACTGAGCATAGGGACCCTAAACCTGGAGCTGCCAGGAGATTAGTGATTCCTCAGGAGTACAAAAAGTTCCTCCTAACTCTTGCACACGACATTCCCCTAGCTGGGCATCTAGGACAAATGAAAACTTGGGACAGGCTTGTTCCCTTGTTTCATTGGCCTAGGATGTCTGAGGACACAAAGGAGTTTTGTAAGTCCTGTGAAACCTGTCAAGCCAGTGGCAAGACAGGTGGCACCCCAAAGGCACCCCTTATTCCACTGCCTGTGGTTGGGGTTCCCTTTGAAAGGGTAGGGGTTGACATAGTTGGCCCCCTTGACCCTCCTACTGCTTCAGGCAATAGATTCATCTTGGTGGTAGTGGACCATGCCACAAGATATCCTGAAGCTATTCCTTTAAGGACCACTACAGCTCCTGCAGTGGCAAAGGCCCTCCTGGGAATATTTTCCAGGGTGGGCTTCCCAAAGGAATTAGTATCAGACAGGGGAAGCAATTTCATGTCTGCATACTTAAAGGCCAAGTGGAAGGAGTGTGGTGTAACTTATAAATTCACTACACCCTGTCATCCACAAACAAATGGACTGGTGGAGAGATTTAACAAAACTCTCAAAGGCATGATTATGGGTCTCCCTGAAAAACTGCGCAGGAGATGGGATATCCTTCTACCATGCCTCCTTTTTGCCTACAGGGAGGTACCCCAGAAAGGAGTGGGCTTCAGCCCCTTTGAACTTCTTTTTGGACACCCTGTTAGGGGTCCACTCACACTTGTAAAGGAGGGTTGGGAACAACCTTTAAAAGCTCCTAAGCAGGATATTGTGGATTATGTACTTGGCCTCAGATCAAGGATGGCTGAGTACATGAAAAAGGCCAGTAAAAACCTTCAGGCCAGCCAAGAGCTCCAGAAGCAATGGCATTACCAGAAGGCTGTTTTGGTTCAGTACAAACCAGGGCAGAAAGTGTGGGTCTTGGAGCCTGTGGCCCCAAGAGCACTCCAAGATAAATGGAGTGGACCCCACACAATTGTTGAGAAAAAGGGTGAAGTCACCTATTTAGTTGACTTAGGCACTGCAAGGAGTCCCCTTAGGGTACTCCATGTAAACCGCCTGAAACCCTACTATGACAGGGCTGATCTCACCCTGCTCATGGCAACTGATGAGGGACAGGAAGAAGACAGTGATCCTCTACCTGATCTCTTCTCTTCCACAGAACAAGATGCTCTTGTGGAAGGTGTAGTTTTGGCTGATTGTCTTACTGCTGAGCAGAAAGATAATTGCATAAATCTCCTAGATCAATTCTCTGAACTCTTCTCTACTGTGCCAGGTACCACTTCTTGGTGAGCACACTATAGATACTGGAGACAGCTTGCCTGTCAAAAGTAAGATCTATAGGCAGCCTGACCATGTCAGGGACTGCATAAAGCAAGTGGTCCAGAAAATGTTAGAACTAGGAGTGGTTGAGCACTCTGAAAGTCCATGGGCCTCTCCTGTGGTACTTGTACCAAAACCCCATTCCAAAGATGGAAAGAAGGAAATGCGGTTTTGTGTAGACTATAGGGGTCTCAACTTGGTAACCAAAACTGATGCTCACCCTATACCCAGGGCAGATGAGCTCATAGATACACTGGCATCTGCCAAGTATCTAAGCACTTTTGACTTGACTGCAGGGTATTGGCAGATCAAATTGTCAGAAGATGCAAAACCTAAAACTGCATTTTCAACCATTGGAGGACATTACCAGTTTACTGTAATGCCTTTTGGTTTGAAAAATGCACCAGCCACTTTTCAGAGGTTGGTGAATACAGTCCTGCAAGGGCTGGAAGCTTTCAGTGCAGCATATTTGGACAATATAGCTGTCTTTAGCTCCAGCTGGGATGATCACCTGGTCCACCTATGGAAAGTTTTGGAGGCCCTGCAAAAGGCAGGCCTCACTATCAAGGCTTCAAAGTGCCAGATGGGCAGGGTAAGGTGGTTTATCTGGGACACCTTGTTGGTGGGGAACAGATTGCACCACTTCAGGGGAAAATCCAAACAATTATTGATTGGGTTCCCCCTACCACTCAGACTCAGGTGAGAGCCTTCCTAGGCCTCACTGGGTATTACAGGAGGTTCATTAAGAACTATGGCTCCATTGCAGCCCTTCTTAATGACCTCACTTCCAAGAAGATGCCTAAAAAGGTATTATGGACAGCAAACTGTCAGAAAGCTTTTGAGGAGCTGAAGCAGGCCATGTGCTCTGCACCTGTCCTGAAAAGCCCTTGTTACTCTAAAAAATTCTATGTCCAAACTGATGCATCTGAATTAGGAGTAGGGGCAGTCCTATCACAACTTAATTCTGAGGGCCAGGATCAACCTGTTGCTTTTATTAGTAGGAGGTTGACCCCTAGAGAAAAGCGTTGGTCTGCCATAGAGAGGGAGGCCTTTGCTGTGGTCTGGGCTCTGAAGAAGTTGAGGCCATACCTGTTTGGCACTCACTTCATTGTTCAGACAGACCACAAACCTCTACTTTGGCTAAAACAAATGAAAGGTGAAAATCCTAAATTGTTGAGGTGGTCCATATCCCTACAGGGAATGGACTATACAGTGGAACATAGACCTGGGAGTAGCCACTCCAATGCAGATGGACTCTCCAGATATTTCCACTTAGACAATGAAGACTCATCAGGTCATGGCTAGTCTTATTGTCCTTCGTTTGGGGGGGGGTTGTGTAGGAAAGTACCATCTTGGCTGGCATGTTACCCCCATTTTTCACTGTATATATGTTGTTTTAGTTGTATGTGTCACTGGGACCCTGTTCACCAGGGCCCCAGTGCTCATAAGTGTGCCTGAATGTGTTACCTGTGTAGTGACTAACTGTCTCACTGAGGCTCTGCTAATCAGAACCTCAGTGGTTATGCTCTCTCATTTCTTTCTAAATTGTCACTAACAGGCTAGTGACCAATTTTACCAATTCACATTGGCTTACTGGAACACCCTTATAATTCCCTAGTATATGGTACTAAGGTACCCAGGGTATTGGGGTTCCAGGAGATCCCTATGGGCTGCAGCATTTCTTTTGCCACCCATAGGGAGCTCTGACAATTCTTACACAGGCCTGCCACTGCAGCCTGAGTGAAATAACGTCCACGTTATTTCACAGCCATTTTACACTGCACTTAAGTAACTTATAAGTCACCTATATGTCTAACCTTTACCTGGTAAAGGTTAGGTGCAAAGTTACTTAGTGTGAGGGCACCCTGGCACTAGCCAAGGTGCCCCCACATTGTTCAGAGCCAATTCCCTGAACTTTGTGAGTGCGGGGACACCATTACACGCTTGCACTACATATAGGTCAATACCTATATGTAGCTTCACAATGGTAACTCCGAATATGGCCATGTAACATGTCTAAGATCATGGAATTGCCCCCTCTATGCCATCCTGGCATTGTTGGCACAATTCGATGATCCCAGTGGTCTGTAGCACAGACCCTGGTACTGCCAAACTGCCTTTCCTGGGGTTTCACTGCAGCTGCTGCTGCTGCCAACCCCTCAGACAGGTTTCTGCCCCCCTGGGGTCAAGCCAGGCTTGTCCTAGGATGGCAGAACAAAGGACTTCCTCTGAGAGAGGGTGTTACACCCTCTCCCTTTGGAAAATGGTGTGAAGGCAGGGGAGGGGTAGCCTCCCCCAGCCTCTGGAAATGCTTTCTTGGGCACAGATGTGCCCAATTCTGCATAAGCCAGTCTACACCAGTTCAGGGACCCCTTAGCCCTGCTCTGGCGCGAAACTGGACAAAGGAAAGGGGAGTGACCACTCCCCTGACCTGCACCTCCCCTGGGAGGTGTCCAGAGCTCCTCCAGTGTGCTCCAGACCTCTGCCATCTTGGAAACAGAGGTGCTGCTGGCACACTGGACTGCTCTGAGTGGCCAGTGCCACCAGGTGACGTCAGAGACTCCTTCTGATAGGCTCCTTCAGGTGTTAGTAGCCTATCCTCTCTCCTAAGTAGCCAAACCCTCTTTTCTGCCTATTTAGGGTCTCTGTCTCTGGGGAAACTTTAGATAACGAATGCAAGAGCTCATCCGAGTTCCTCTGCATCTCTCTCTTCACCTTCTGCCAAGGAATCGACTGCTGACCGCGCTGGAAGCCTGCAACACTGCAACAAAGTAGCAAAGACGACTACTGCAACTCTGTAACGCTGATCCTGCCGCCTTCTCGACTGTTTTCCTGGTGGTGCATGCTGTGGGGGTGTAGGAAAGTACCATCTTGCCTGGCATGTTACCCCCATTTCTCACTGTATATATGTTGTTTTAGTTGTATGTGTCACTGGGACCCTGGTAACCCAGGGCCCCAGTGCTCATAAGTGTGCCTGAATGTGTTACCTGTGTAGTGACTAACTGTCTCACTGAGGCTCTGCTAATCAGAACCTCAGTGGTTATGCTCTCTCATTTCTTTCAAAATTGTCACTAACAGGCTAGTGACCATTTTTACCAATTCACATTGGCTTACTGGAACACCCTTATAATTCCCTAGTATATGGTACTGAGGTACCCAGGGTATTGGGGTTCCAGGAGATCCCTATGGGCTGCAGCATTTCTTTTGCCACCCATAGGGAGCTCTGACAATTCTTACACAGGCCTGCCACTGCAGCCTGAGTGAAATAACGTCCACGTTATTTCACAGCCATTTTACACTGCACTTAAGTAACTTATAAGTCACCTATATGTCTAACCTTTACCTGGTAAAGGTTAGGTGCAAAGTTACTTAGTGTGAGGGCACCCTGGCACTAGCCAAGGTGCCCCCACATTGTTCAGAGCCAATTCCCTGAACTTTGTGAGTGCGGGGACACCATTACACGCGTGCACTACATATAGGTCACTACCTATATGTAGCTTCACAATGGTAACTCCGAATATGGCCATGTAACATGTCTATGATCATGGAATTGCCCCCTCTATGCCATCC
This sequence comes from Pleurodeles waltl, assembly GCF_031143425.1. Lineage (NCBI taxonomy): Eukaryota > Metazoa > Chordata > Amphibia > Caudata > Salamandridae > Pleurodeles > Pleurodeles waltl. Next base: position 1,228,556,317 of record NC_090447.1, read on the forward strand.
TGGCATAGTTGGCACAATCCCATGATCCCAGTGGTCTGTAGCACAGACCCTGGTACTGCCAAACTGCCCTTCCTGGGGTTTCACTGCAGCTGCTGCTGCTGCCAACCCCTCAGACAGGCATCTGCCCTCCTGGGGTCCAGCCAGGCCTGGCCCAGGATGGCAGAACAAAGAACTTCCTCTGAGAGAGGGTGTTACACCCTCTCCCTTTGGAAAACGGTGTGAAGGCAGGGGAGGAGTAGCCTCCCCCAGCCTCTGGAAATGCTTTGTTGGGCACAGAGGTGCCCAATTCTGCATAAGCCAGTCTACACCGGTTCAGGGGACCCCTTAGCCCTGCTCTGGCGCGAAACTGGACAAAGGAAAGGGGAGTGACCACTCCCCTGACCTGCACCTCCCCTGGGAGGTGTCCAGAGCTCCTCCAGTGTGCTCCAGACCTCTGCCATCTTGGAAACAGAGGTGCTGCTGGCACACTGGACTGCTCTGAGTGGCCAGTGCCACCAGGTGACGTCAGAGACTCCTTCTGATAGGCTCCTTCAGGTGTTAGTAGCCTATCCTCTCTCCTAGGTAGCCAAACCCTCTTTTCTGGCTATTTAGGGTCTCTGTCTCTGGGGAAACTTTAGATAACGAATGCAAGAGCTCATCCGAGTTCCTCTGCATCTCTCTCTTCACCTTCTGATAAGGAATCGACTGCTGACCGCGCTGGAAGCCTGCAAACCTGCAACATAGTAGCAAAGACGACTACTGCAACTCTGTAACGCTGATCCTGCCGCCTTCTCGACTGTTTTCCTGCTTGTGCATGCTGTGGGGGTAGTCTGCCTCCTCTCTGCACCAGAAGCTCCGAAGAAATCTCCCGTGGGTCGACGGAATCTTCCCCCTGCAACCGCAGGCACCAAAAAGCTGCATTACCGGTCCCTTGGGTCTCCTCTCAGCACGACGAGCGAGGTCCCTCGAATCCAGCAACACTGTCCAAGTGACCCCCACAGTCCAGTGACTCTTCAGTCCAAGTTTGGTGGAGGTAAGTCCTTGCCTCACCTCGCTGGGCTGCATTGCTGGGAACCGCGACTTTGCAGCTACTCCGGCCCCTGTGCACTTCCGGCGGAAATCCTTTGTGCACAGCCAAGCCTGGGTCCACGGCACTCTAACCTGCATTGCACGACTTTCTAAGTTGGTCTCCGGCGGCGTGGGACTCCTTTGTGCAACTTCGGCGAGCACCGTTTCACGCATCCTCGTAGTGCCTGTTTCTGGCACTTCTCCGGGTGCTACCTGCTTCAGAGAGGGCTCCTTGTCTTGCTCGACGTCCCCTCTCTCTGCTGGTCCAATTTGCGACCTCCTGGTCCCTCCTGGGCCTCAGCAGCGTCCAAAAACGCTAACCGCACGATTTGCAGCTAGCAAGGCTTGTTGGCGTTCTTTCAGCGGGAAAACACTTCTGCACGACTCTCCACGGCGAGCGGGATCCGTCCACCAAAGGGGAAGTCTCTAGCCCTTTTCGTTCCTGCAGAAACCTCAGCTTCTTCTGTCCAGTAGAAGCTTCTTTGCACCCGCAGCTGGCATTTCCTGGGCATCTGCCCATCTCCGACTTGCTTGTGACTTTTGGACTTGGTCCCCTTGTTCCACAGGTACCCTAGATTGGAAATCCACAGTTGTTGCATTGCTGGTTTGTGTCTTTCCTGCATTATTCCTCTAACACAACTTCTTTGTCCTTAGGGGAACTTTAGTGCACTTTGCACTCACTTTTCAGGGTCTTGGGGAGGGTTATTTTTCTAACTCTCACTATTTTCTAATAGTCCCAGCGACCCTCTACAAGGTCACATTGGTTTGGGGTCCATTCGTGGTTCGCATTCCACTTTTGGAGTATATGGTTTGTGTTGCCCCTATCCCTATGTTTCCCCATTGCATCGTATTGTTACTATACATTGTTTGCACTGTTTTCTAAGACTATACTGCATATTTTTGTTATTGTGTATATATATCTTGTGTATATTTCCTATCCTCTCACTGAGGGTACACTCTAAGATACTTTGGCATATTGTCATAAAAATAAAGTACCTTTATTTTTAGTATAACTGTGTATTGTGTTTTCTTATGATATTGTGCATATGACACTAGGTGGTACTGTAGTAGCTTCACACGTCTCCTAGTTCAGCCTAAGCTGCTCTGCTAAGCTACCATTATCTATCAGCCTAAGCTGCTAGACACCCTATACACTAATAAGGGATAACTGGGCCTGGTGCAAGTACCCCTTGGTACTCACTACAAGCCAGTCCAGCCTCCTACATTGGTTGTGCAGCGGTGGGATAAGTGCTTTGAGACTACTTACCACTCTTGTCATTGTACTTTTCATAAGACAAAAATATACAAAACAAGGTCAGTGTATATACACAAAGCCAAAAAGTTTTGCATTTCCTCTTTCCACTCTTTTCTAAGTGCTGAAAAGTACTTCTAACTTTCTAAAAAGTTCTAAAAAGTTTTAAAAGTTTTTTTTCTCTGTCTTTCTAAAAGCTCTGACAAACTTTTTATCTTTTACTATCACTTTAACTCTCTCTAAAAAATGTTTGGCACAGGCCAAAATGTTGATCTGTCCAAACTTGCATATGATCACCTTAGCTGGAAAGGAGCAAGGAATCTCTGCATAGAGAGAGGTTTGAGTGTAGGGAAGAATCGTTCCTTAGAACTGTTAATTAACATGCTTAGAGTACAGGATAAGGCCATAAGTGCCCAATCTGTAGAAAAAGTAGCTAATGGTTCTCAATCAGATCCAGGGACTCCCCCAGGAAAAGATTCAGGAAAGAAACTTCCTAGCCTGCCCATTACTAGACAGTCTAGCATAGTTGGTAATGATGATGAGCCACACCATATAAATAGTGTTGTCTCACATCATAGCAAAAGCATTTATTCTCACCATACTGGTAGTGATGTTTCTGTTAGCCAAGCTGTTAGGGTGGCTTCTGTAAGGGACAGGTCTCCTTCTGTCCATTCTCACCATACTTCTGTTTCAAAGCATGTCCCTCCCACCCACCCTGATGACAGATTGTTAGAAAGGGAGCTCAATAGATTGAGAGTGGAACAAACCAGACTGAAGCTCAAGAAGCAACAGCTGGATATGGATAGACAGACTTTAGAAGTAGAGAAGGAGAGACAGAAACTGGGTTTAGAAACCCATGGTGGCAGCAGCAGTATTCCCCATAGTCATCCTGTAAAAGAGCATGATTCCCGGAATCTGCACAAGATAGTTCCCCCTTATAAGGAGGGGGATGACATTAACAAGTGGTTTGCTGCACTTGAGAGGGCCTGTGTTGTACAGGATGTCCCTCAAAGGCAGTGGGCTGCTATCCTATGGCTATCATTTAGTGGAAAAGGTAGGGATAGGCTCCTTACTGTGAAAGAAAATGATGCTAATAATTTCCAAGTTCTTAAGAATGCACTCCTGGATGGTTATGGCTTAACCACTGAACAGTACAGGATAAAGTTCAGAGAGACCAAAAAGGAGTCTTCACAAGACTGGGTTGATTTCATTGACCATTCAGTGAAGGCCTTGGAAGGGTGGTTACATGGCAGTAAAGTTACTGATTATGACAGCCTGTATAACTTGATCCTGAGAGAGCATATTCTTAATAATTGTGTGTCTGATTTGTTGCACCAGTACTTGGTGGACTCTGATCTGACCTCTCCCCAAGAATTGGGAAAGAAGGCAGACAAATGGGTCAGAACAAGGGTGAACAGAAAAGTTCATACAGGGGGTGACAAAGATGGCAACAAAAAGAAGGATGGTAAGTCTTCTGACAAGGGTGGGGGCAAATCTAAAAATGAGTCTTCATCAGGCCCACAAAAACACTCTGGTGGGGGTGGTGGGCCCAAATCCTCTTTTAATCAGAACAAGGAAAAGAAACCATGGTGCTATTTATGTAAAATAAAAGGCCATTGGACAACAGATCCCAGTTGTCCAAAGAAAGGCACCAAGCCTCCTACCACTACAACCCCTACTGCTACACCTAGTGTCCCTACTAATAGCAGTGGTGGTGGGAGCAAACCTACTAATAGCCAATCCAAGGGAGTAGCTGGGCTCACTATTGGTAACTTAGTTGGGGTTGGCCTTGTTAGGGAGGCCACAGAGGCTGTGTTAGTCTCTGAGGGGGCTATTGATTTAGCCACCTTAGTTGCTTGTCCCCTTAATATGGATAAGTACAAGCAGCTACCCCTAATAAATGGTGTTGAGGTTCAGGCATACAGGGACACTGGTGCCAGTGTGAGTATGGTCATAGAGAAACTGGTCCACCCTGAACAACACCTACTTGGTCACCAGTACCAAGTAACCGATGCTCACAACAACACACTTAGCCACCCCATGGCTGTTGTTAATCTCAACTGGGGGGGGGTTACTGGTCCAAAGAAAGTTGTGGTAGCTTCAGATTTACCTGTAGACTGTCTATTAGGGAATGATTTGGAGACATCAGCTTGGTCGGATGTGGAGTTGGAGGCCCATGCAGCAATGCTGGGCATCCCAGGGCATATTTTTGCTTTAACAAGGGCTCAGGCCAAAAAGCAAAAAGGACAGGGAAGCTTGGATCCTGGAACAATGGACCAAGTGCTCCCTAAAGCTAGGGCTAGTAGAAGCAAACCACTTCCTACTATCCCTCCCTCTACAGTGGATTCTACTTCTGAGGAAGAAGAATTCCCTCCCTGTGCAGAACCTACACCAGAGGAGCTGGAAGCAGACACTGCTGAGCTTTTGGGTGAAGGGGGGCCTGCCAGAGAGGAGCTGAGTGTGGCACAGCAAACCTGTCCCACATTAGAGGGTCTCAGACAGCAAGCTGTCAAACAGGCTAATGGGGATGTCAGTGACTCTCACAGAGTTTACTGGGAGGACAACCTCTTGTACACTGAGCATAGGGATCCTAAACCTGGAGCTGCCAGGAGATTAGTGATTCCTCAGGAGTACAGAAAGTTCCTCCTAACCCTGGCACATGACATTCCCCTAGCTGGACACCTGGGTCAAATGAAAACTTGGGACAGATTGGTTCCATTGTTTCATTGGCCTAGGATGTCTGAGGACACAAAGGAATTTTGTAAGTCCTGTGAAACCTGTCAAGCCAGTGGCAAGACAGGTGGCACCCCAAAGGCACCCCTTATTCCACTGCCTGTGGTTGGGGTTCCCTTTGAAAGGGTAGGGGTTGACATAGTTGGCCCCCTTGACCCTCCTACTGCTTCAGGCAATAGGTTTATCTTGGTGGTAGTGGACCATGCCACAAGATATCCTGAAGCTATTCCTTTAAGGACCACTACAGCACCTGCAGTGGCAAAGGCCCTCCTGGGAATATTTTCCAGGGTGGGCTTCCCAAAGGAAGTGGTATCAGACAGGGGAAGCAATTTCATGTCTGCATACTTAAAGGCCATGTGGAAGGAGTGTGGTGTAACGTACAAGTTCACAACACCCTATCATCCACAAACAAATGGACTGGTGGAGAGATTTAATAAAACTCTCAAAGGCATGATTATGGGTCTCCCTGAAAAACTCCGCAGGAGATGGGATATCCTTCTACCATGCCTCCTTTTTGCCTACAGGGAGGTACCCCAGAAAAGAGTGGGCTTCAGCCCCTTTGAACTTCTTTTTGGACACCCTGTTAGGGGTCCACTCACACTTGTAAAGGAGGGTTGGGAACAACCTTTAAAAGCTCCTAAGCAGGATATTGTGGATTATGTACTTGGCCTCAGATCAAGGATGGCTGAGTACATGAAAAAGGCCAGTAAAAACCTTCAGGCCAGCCAAGAGCTCCAGAAGCAATGGCATGATCAGAAGGCTGTTTTGGTTCAGTACCAACCAGGGCAGAAAGTGTGGGTCTTGGAGCCTGTGGCCCCAAGAGCACTCCAAGATAAATGGAGTGGTCCCCACACAATTGTTGAAAAGAAGGGAGAAGTCACCTATTTAGTTGACTTAGGCACTGCCAGGAGTCCCCTTAGGGTGCTCCATGTCAACCGCCTGAAACCCTACTATGACAGGGCTGATCTCACCCTGCTCATGGCAACTGATGAGGGACAGGAAGAAGACAGTGATCCTCTACCTGATCTCTTCTCTTCCACAGAACAAGATGCCCTTGTGGAAGGTGTAGTTTTGGCTGATTGTCTTACTGCTGAGCAGAAAGACAATTGCATAAATCTCCTAGATCAATTCTCTGAACTCTTCTCTACTGTGCCAGGTACCACTTCTTGGTGTGAGCACACTATAGATACTGGAGACAGTTTACCTGTCAAAAGTAAGATCTATAGGCAGCCTGACCATGTCATGGACTGCATAAAGCAAGAGGTCCAGAAAATGTTAGAACTAGGAGTAGTTGAGCACTCAGACAGTCCATGGGCTTCTCCTGTGGTACTGGTACCAAAACCCCATTCCAAAGATGGAAAGAAGGAAATGCGGTTTTGTGTAGACTATAGAGGTCTCAACTTGGTAACCAAAACTGATGCTCACCCTATACCCAGGGCAGATGAGCTCATAGATACACTGGCATCTGCCAAGTATCTAAGCACTTTTGATTTGACTGCAGGGTATTGGCAGATCAAATTATCAGAAGATTCTAAACCTAAGACTGCATTTTCTACCATTGGAGGACATTACCAGTTTACTGTAATGCCTTTTGGTTTGAAAAATGCACCTGCCACTTTTCAGAGGTTGGTGAACACAGTCCTGCAAGGGCTGGAAGCTTTCAGTGCAGCATATTTGGACGATATAGCTGTCTTTAGCTCCAGCTGGGATGATCACCTGGTCCACCTATGGAAAGTTTTGGAGGCCCTGCAAAAGGCAGGCCTCACTATCAAGGCTTCAAAGTGCCAGATAGGGCAGGGTAAGGTGGTTTATCTGGGACACCTTGTTGGTGGGGAACAGATTGCACCACTTCAGGGGAAAATCCAAACAATTATTGATTGGGTTCCCCCTACCACTCAGACTCAGGTGAGAGCCTTCCTAGGCCTCACTGGGTATTACAGGAGGTTCATTAAGAACTATGGCTCAATTGCAGCCCCTCTTAATGACCTCACATCCAAGAAAATGCCTAAAAAGGTATTATGGACAGCAAACTGTCAGAAAGCTTTTGAGGAGCTGAAGCAGGCCATGTGCTCTGCACCTGTCCTGAAAAGCCCTTGTTACTCTAAAAAATTCTATGTCCAAACTGATGCATCTGAATTAGGAGTAGGGGCAGTCCTATCACAACTTAATTCTGAGGGCCAGGATCAACCTGTTGCTTTTATTAGTAGGAGGTTGACCCCTAGAGAAAAGCGTTGGTCTGCCATTGAGAGGGAGGTCTTTGCTGTGGTCTGGGCTCTGAAGAAGTTGAGGCCATACCTGTTTGGCACTCACTTCATTGTTCAGACAGACCACAAACCTCTACTTTGGCTAAAACAAATGAAAGGTGAAAATCCTAAATTGTTGAGGTGGTCCATATCCCTACAGGGAATGGACTATACAGTGGAACATAGACCTGGGAGTAGCCACTCCAATGCAGATGGACTCTCCAGATATTTCCACTTAGACAATGAAGACTCATCAGGTCATGGCTAGTCTTATTGTCCTTCGTTTGGGGGGGGGGTTGTGTAGGAAAGTACCATCTTGCCTGGCATGTTACCCCCATTTTTCACTGTATATATGTTGTTTTAGTTGTATGTGTCACTGGGACCCTGGTAACCCAGGGCCCCAGTGCTCATAAGTGTGCCTGAATGTGTTACCTGTGTAGTGACTAACTGTCTCACTGAGGCTCTGCTAATCAGAACCTCAGTGGTTATGCTCTCTCATTTCTTTCAAAATTGTCACTAACAGGCTAGTGACCATTTTTACCAATTTACATTGGCTTACTGGAACACCCTTATAATTCCCTAGTATATGGTACTGAGGTACCCAGGGTATTGGGGTTCCAGGAGATCCCTATGGGCTGCAGCATTTCTGTTGCCACCCATAGGGAGCTCTGACAATTCTTACACAGGCCTGCCACTGCAGCCTGAGTGAAATAACGTCCACGTTATTTCACAGCCATTTTACACTGCACTTAAGTAACTTATAAGTCACCTATATGTCTAACCTTTACCTGGTAAAGGTTAGGTGCAAAGTTACTTAGTGTGAGGGCACCCTGGCACTAGCCAAGGTGCCCCCACATTGTTCAGAGCCAATTCCCTGAACTTTGTGAGTGCGGGGACACCATTACACGCGTGCACTACATATAGGTCACTACCTATATGTAGCTTCACAATGGTAACTCCGAATATGGCCATGTAACATGTCTATGATCATGGAATTGCCCCCTCTATGCCATCCTGGCATAGTTGGCACAATCCCATGATCCCAGTGGTCTGTAGCACAGACCCTGGTACTGCCAAACTGCCCTTCCTGGGGTTTCACTGCAGCTGCTGCTGCTGCCAACCCCTCAGACAGGCATCTGCCCTCCTGGGGTCCAGCCAGGCCTGGCCCAGGATGGCAGAACAAAGAACTTCCTCTGAGAGAGGGTGTTACACCCTCTCCCTTTGGAAAATGGTGTGAAGGCAGGGGAGGAGTAGCCTCCCCCAGCCTCTGGAAATGCTTTGTTGGGCACAGAGGTGCCCAATTCTGCATAAGCCAGTCTACACCGATTCAGGGGACCCCTTAGCCCTGCTCTGGCGCGAAACTGGACAAAGGAAAGGGGAGTGACCACTCCCCTGACCTGCACCTCCCCTGGGAGGTGTCCAGAGCTCCTCCAGTGTGCTCCAGACCTCTGCCATCTTGGAAACAGAGGTGCTGCTGGCACACTGGACTGCTCTGAGTGGCCAGTGCCACCAGGTGACGTCAGAGACTCCTTCTGATAGGCTCCTTCAGGTGTTAGTAGCCTATCCTCTCTCCTAGGTAGCCAAACCCTCTTTAGATAACGAATGCAAGAACTCATCCGAGTTCCTCTACATCTCTCTCTTCACCTTCTGATAAGGAATCGACTGCTGACCGCGCTGGAAGCCTGCAAACCTGCAACATAGTAGCAAAGACGACTACTGCAACTCTGTAACGCTGATCCTGCCGCCTTCTCGACTGTTTTCCTGCTTGTGCATGCTGTGGGGGTAGTCTGCCTCCTCTCTGCACCAGAAGCTCCGAAGAAATCTCCCGTGGGTCGACGGAATCTTCCCCCTGCAACCGCAGGCACCAAAAAGCTGCATTACCGGTCCCTTGGGTCTCCTCTCAGCACGACGAGCGAGGTCCCTCGAATCCAGCAACTCTGTCCAAGTGACCCCCACAGTCCAGTGACTCTTCAGTCCAAGTTTGGTGGAGGTAAGTCCTTGCCTCACCTCGCTGGGCTGCATTGCTGGGAACCGCGACTTTGCAGCTACTCCGGCCCCTGTGCACTTCCGGCAGAAATCCTTTGTGCACAGCCAAGCCTGGGTCCACGGCACTCTAACCTGCATTGCACGACTTTCTAAGTTGGTCTCCGGCGACGTGGGACTCCTTTGTGCAACTTCGGCGAGCACCGTTTCACGCATCCTCGTAGTGCCTGTTTCTGGCACTTCTCTGGGAGCTACCTGCTTCAGAGAGGGCTCCTTGTCTTGCTCGACGTCCCCTCTCTCTGCTGGTCCAATTTGCGACCTCCTGGTCCCTCCTGGGCCTCAGCAGCGTCCAAAAACGCTAACCGCACGATTTGCAGCTAGCAAGGCTTGTTGGCGTTCTTTCAGTGGGAAAACACTTCTGCACGACTCTCCACGGCGAGAGGGATCCGTCCACCAAAGGGGAAGTCTCTAGCCCTTTTCGTTCCTGCAGAAACCTCAGCTTCTTCTGTCCAGTAGAAGCTTCTTTGCACCCGCAGCTGGCATTTCCTGGGCATCTGCCCATCTCCGACTTGCTTGTGACTTTTGGACTTGGTCCCCTTGTTCCACAGGTACCCTAGATTGGAAATCCACAGTTGTTGCATTGCTGGTTTGTGTCTTTCCTGCATTATTCCTCTAACATGACTTCTTTGTCCCTAGGGGAACTTTAGTGCACTTTGCACTCACTTTTCAGGGTCTTGGGGAGGGTTATTTTTCTAACTCTCACTATTTTCTAATAGTCCCAGCGACCCTCTACAAGGTCACATAGGTTTGGGGTCCATTCGTGGTTCGCATTCCACTTTTGGAGTATATGGTTTGTGTTGCCCCTATCCCTATGTTTCCCCATTGCATCCTATTGTAACTATACATTGTTTGCACTGTTTTCTAAGACTATACTGCATATTTTTGCTATTGTGTATATATATCTTGTGTATATTTCCTATCCTCTCACTGAGGGTACACTCTAAGATACTTTGGCATATTGTCATAAAAATAAAGTACCTTTATTTTTAGTATAACTGTGTATTGTGTTTTCTTATGATATTGTGCATATGACACTAGGTGGTACTGTAGTAGCTTCACACGTCTCCTAGTTCAGCCTAAGCTGCTCTGCTAAGCTACCATTATCTATCAGCCAAAGCTGCTAGACACCCTATACACTAATAAGGGATAACTGGGCCTGGTGCAAGGTGCAAGTACCCCTGGGTACTCACTACAAGCCAGACCAGCCTCCTACATGGGTTGTAAGCCACCCTGTTTGAAGTTTTTTAGCTAACCAACAATGTGAAGATATATTTTCAGAGTTTCTATCAGTAAGTTTTAGTTTAGAACAGTGGGAATTGTCCACTGGACCTATTTCTAGTGATGAGAATGCCAGACAGGGATGCTGTCTCAGTAAAGCCATACCTGGGCAAAAACTTTTTCCATATGGCTGTAAGAGAGAACAGGGATGCTGTTTCTCTTGAGTTGGAGCAGGGCAGGGATGCTGTCCTATGAGCTCCACTCTAGGGCAGGGCTGCTGTCCTAAGTGTTGTGAGGCAGTACAGGGTTTCTGCACTAAAGTTTCTCTGGGAGAGTTGGAGGGATGCTCCATGTTAACTAAAATGGTGCTCTTTTTCTCACCAATATTAGTTATCCCACAGAGAGGTACTTCTACTTCAGGGAGTACAGCTATGCCAGCTGATGATTCCCTTGGTACAGGTGCCACCCCAGGAGAGGTTTCTCCCACCACAGGAATGGTATCCTGAATGGCGGGGTTGGTAGGGGATACTGTGATACTCTTTTTACCTGTTGTTGGAGAGGGATCCTGAGTTTTCAGGCCTTTTTCTCTCCTTTGCTTTTTCATTTCAGTAGAAATGAGAGGGAACAATTCCTCAGGGATACCCAGCATGGCTGCATGGGTATAAAACTCTACTTCAGCCCAACCTGAGGTCTCTAGGTCATTACCTAAGAGACAGTCTACAGGTAAGCTAGGTGTCACTACCACCTGCTTAGGGCCAGTAACTCCACCCCAACTAAGCTGAACTATAGCTAAGGGAAGAAACATAGTGGAGTTATGGACATCAATAATCTTGTACTGTTGTCCAATGATGTGTTGTTCAGGAGCCACTAGGTTTTCAGTCACCAAAGTGATACTGGAACCTGTGTCCCTGTAGGCCTGGGCCTCAACACCATTTATTGAAACTGTCTGCCTGTACTTATCCATTGTAAGGGGACAAGTAGCCAGTGTGGCAAGGCCAATGCCACTAGGTGTGACAGAAACTGTCTTGGGACTGACTACCCCAGTTTCTATGATGGACCCATAAGTGAACCCAACTACACCCTTAGTTTGACTGTTGCCAGCAGTCCCACCACTATTACCATTACTGCTAGGGTCACTATAGTTTGATGTATTAGTGGTGGTAGGCTCAAGGGGTTTACCTGGACAGGACTTATCCCCTGGCCTATGGCTTTATTTTTACACACAAAGCACCAAGGCTTTTTAATGTGTGTATGTTGTGAAGAAGAGGAAGAATTTGATTTATCCCCACCCCCTGAAGAGTATTTAGGATTTGAAGAAGGATCTTTGGTTTTACCCTTATCCCTATGCTTATCCTGAGATTTCTTGCCATCTTTCTTCTTGCCATCCTTGTCACCCCCTGTATGAACTTTTCTGTTCACTCTTGTTCTGACCCATTTGTCTGCCTTCTTTCCCAGTTCTTGGGGAGAGGTCAGATCTGAGTCCACTAGATATTGGTGTAACAAATCAGACACACAGTTATTCAAAATATGCTCTCTCAGGATTAGATTGTACAGGCTTTCATAGTCAGAAACTTTACTGCCATGTAACCATCCCTCCAAGGCCTTCACTGAATAGTCAACAAAGTCTACCCAGTCTTGTGTGGACTCTTTTCTGGTTTCTCTGAACTTAATCCTGTATTGCTCAGTGGTTAAGCCAAATCCATCCAAGAGTGCAGTCTTCAAAACTGTAAAATTATTGGCATCACTTTCCTTCACAGTAAGGAGCCTATCCCTACCCTTTCCACTGAAGGACAGCCATAGGATAGCAGCCCCCTGCCTTTGAGAGACCCCCTGTACCACACAGGCCCTCTCAAGTGCAGCAAACCACTTGTTAATGTCACCCCCCTCCTTGTAAGGGGGAACTATCTTATGCAGATTCCTAGAATCATGCTCTCTCACAGGACTGCTATCTGGAATACTGCTGCTGCCACCATGGGGTCCTAATCCCAACCTCTGTCTCTCTTTTTCTAAGTCTAGGGATTCCCTGTCTAGAGCCAGCTGTTGCTGTTTAAGCTTCAGCCTGGACTCTTCCACTCTCAACTTATTGAGTTCCCTTTCTAACATCTTGTCATCGGGGTGGGTGGGTTGGGAATGTTTTGACACAGAAGAAAGATTTGAATGAGCAGAGGGAGACCTGTCCCTAACAGTTGGCACCCTAACAACCTGGCCTCCAGGAACAAAAACATCCCTACTGTGATGGGAGCTTCTATTACTACCAGCATTGCTAGGTGTTCTGCTAAGGGGCAGGTTTAAAGGGGAACCCAGCAACTCTCCTACTGGGGGCTCCCCTGAGTCAGAGTGTGAGCTATCTATCAACTTTTCAGATAGGTGCCACCCTGGGCCTTATCATTCTCAATAAGCATATTAGACAGTAACTCTCTAGGAGGGTTCTTTCCTACCACTAAACCTCAATCAATGCAGAGACTCCTTAGGCTCTTAAAGTTAAGGTGGTCATAAGTTGTATTGACCAGATTAAGAGGAGTTCCTACACCAGACATGATAGAAAAAGGTTTAGAGACAGATAAAGGATAGAAAACGTTTCAGGACTTTTTAAAGAACAGAAAAAAAACTTTTTCAACTTTTGGAAACTTTTAGAAAGTTTAGAAGTACTTTTCAGCACTTAGCAGATAGTGTAAGAGAAGAAAAGCAAAACTTTTTGGTTAGGTGTACATACACTGAACTTGTTTTGTATATTATTCTCTTATGAAAAGTACACAATGACAAAGTGGTAAGTAGTTACAAGTACTTATCCCACCGCTGCACAACCAATGTAGGAGGCTGGCCTGGCTTGTAGTGGGTACCAAGGGGTACTTAAACTCTGTACCAGGTCCAGTTATCCCTTATTAGTGTGGAAGAGGTGTTTCTAGCAGCTTAGGCTGATAGAAGGTAGCTATAGCAGAGCAGCTTAGGCTGAACTAGGAGACATGCAAAGCTCCTACTAAACCACAGGTGTCATATGCACAATATCATAAGAAAACACAATACACAGATATACTAAAAATAAAGGTACTTTATTTTTATGACAATATGCCAAAAGTATCTCAGTGAGTACCCTCAGTATGAGGATGCCAAATATACACAAGATATATGTACACAATACCAAAAATATGCAGTAATAGCAAAAGGAAGTAATGCAAGCAATATAAAGTTACAGTTGATTGCAATAGGAGCACATAGGTATAGGGGCAACACACACCATATACTCCAAAAGGGTCCACAAATGGACCCCAAACCTATGTGAGCTTGTAGAGGGTCGCTGGGGCTGTAAGAAAACAGTGAGGGTTAGAAAAATAGCCCACCCCAAGACCCTGAAAAGTAGGTGTAAAGTGCACCTATAACCCCCAGAGAGCACAGAAGTCGTGATAGGGGGTTTCTGCAAGGAAGACCAACACCAGCAAAGCAACAACAGTGGATTTCCGGACCTGAGTACCTGTGAAACAAGGGGACCAAGTCCAAGTGTCACAACAATGTCGAGAGTGGGCAGATACCCAGGAAATGCCAGCTGAGGGTGCAAAGAAGCTGCCACCGGATGGAAGAAGCTTTGGTTTCTGCAAGAACGAAGAGGACTAGGAACTTCCCCTTTGGAGGATGGATGTCCCACATCGTGAAGAAGCTTTCAGAAGTTTTCCCACGCAGAAAAAACGCAAACAAGCCTTGCTAGCTGCAAGGGTCGCGGTTAGGGTTTTTGGATGCTGCTGTGGCCCAGGAGGGACCAGGATGTCGCCACTTGGATGAGGGGAAAGAAGGGGCGCCCAGCAAGTCAGGGAGCCCTCACAGAAGCAAGCAGCACCCGCAGAAGTACCGGAACAGGCACTTGGAAGAGGAGTGAACCGGAGTCCACCCGAAATCAGAAAAGGGAGTCCCACGACGCCGGAGGACAACTCAGAAGGTTGTGCACTGCAGAGTGTCGGGGACCCAGGCTTGGCTTTGCACGAAGGAAATCCTGGAAGAGTGCACAGGAGCCGGAGCAGCTGCAAATCACGCGGTACCCAGCAATGCAGTCTAGCATGGGGAGGCAAGGACTTACCTCCACCAAACTTGGACTGAAGAGTCACTGGACTGTGGGAGTCACTTGGACAGAGTTGCTGAGTTCCAGGGACCACGCTCGTCGTGCTGAGAGGGGACCCAGAGGACCGGTGATGCAGTCTTTTGTTGCCTGCGGTTGCAGGGGGAAGATTCCGTCGACCCACAGGAGATTTCTTCAGAGCTCCTGGTGCAAGAAGGAGGCAGGCTACCCCCAGAGAATGCACCACCAGGAAACAGGCGAGAAAGCCGGCAGGATGAAGCGATACAAGGTTGCAGTAGTCGTCTTTGCTACTTTGTTGCGGTTTTGCAGGCGTCCTGAGCAGTCAGCGGTCGATCCTTTGGCAGAAGGTGAAGAGAGAAGTACAGAGGAACTCTGGTGAGCTCTTGCATTCAGTATCTAAAGAATTCCCCAAAGCAGAGACCCTAAATAGCCAGAAAAGGAGGTTTGGCTACCTAGGAAGGAGGATAGGCTAGTAACACAGGTAAGAGCCTATCAGAAGGAGTCTCTGACGTCACCTGCTGGCCCTGGCCACTCAGAGCAGTCCAGTGTGCCAGCACACCTCTGAATCCAAGATGGCAGAGGTCTGGGGCACGCTGGAGGAGCTCTGGGCACCTACCCTGGAGGTGCAGGTAAGGGGAGTGGTCACTCCTCTTTCCTTTGCCCAGTTTTGCGCCAGAGTAGGGCTGGGGGATCCCTGAACTGATGTAGACTGGCTTATGCAGAGATGGGCACCATCTATGCCCATCAAAGCATTTCCAGAGGCTGGGGGAGGCTACTCTTCCCCAGCCCTGACACCTTTTTCCAAAGGGAGAGGGTGTAACACCCTCTCTCTAAAGGAAGTCCTTTGTTCTGCCTTCCTGGGCCAGGCCTGGCTGGACCCCAGGAGGGCAGAAACCTGTCTGAGGGGTTGGCAGCAGCTGCAGTGAAACCCCGGGAAAGGCAGTTTGGCAGTACCCGGGTCTGTGCTAGAGACTCAGGGGATCATGGAATTGTCTCCCCAATGCCAGACTGGCATTAGGTTGACAATTCCATGATCTTAGACATGTTACATGGCCATGTTCGGAGTTACCGTTGTGACGCTATACATAGGTAGTGACCTATGTATAGTGCACGCGTGAAATGGTGTCCCTGCACTCACAAAGTCCGGGGAATTTGCCCTGAACATTGTGGGGGCACCTTGGCTAGTGCCAGGGTTCCCACACACTAAGTAACTTTGCACCCAATCTTCACCAGGTGAAGGCTAGACATATAGGTGACTTATAAGTTACTTATGTGCAGTGATAAATGGCTGTGAAATAACGTGGACGTTATTTCACTCAGGCTGCGCTGGCAGGCCTGTGTAAGAATTGTCAGATCTCCCTATGGGTGGCAAAAGAAATGCTGCAGCCCATAGGGATCTCCTGGAACCCCAATACCCTGGGTACCTCAGTACTATATACTAGGGAATTATAAGGGTGTTCCAGTATGCCAATGTGAATTGGTGAAATTGGTCACTAGCCTGTTAGTGACAATTTGGAAAACAGAGAGAGCATAACCACTGAGGTTCTGGTTAGCAGAGCCTCAGTGAGACAGTCAGGCATCACACAGGGAACACATACATATAGGCCACAAACTTATGAGCACTGGGGTCCTGGCTAGCAGAGTCCCAGTGACACATAACAGACATACTGACAACATAGGGTTTTCACTATGAGCACTGGGCCCTGGCTAGCAGGTTCCCAGTGAGACAGTGAAAACACCCTGACATATACTCACAAACAAGCCAAAAGTGGGGGTAACAAGGCTAGGAAGAGGTTACTTTCTCACAGGTGTGCTACTTATAATATTTTGAAGGTGTGGCTAAACTGTAAATGAAAGTTATAACTATGGCCCTCATTATGACATCGGCGGTATTCTCAGAATACCGCTGATGCCAAGGGTGCCAGAAGACCGCCAGCCATTTCATGGACACTGCAGGATTTCCGCCACAATAAGGATAGAAATCCTGCAGTAGCCACACTGGTGGACGGCGGCGCCCTAGTGCTGGTACCACCAGCACCGCCCCGCCAGTAGGACGCCGCCAGATGTATAAAGGCCATTAGTATGTCCTGGCGGTGTCCTGCTGGTGGGACGCTGCTGGTGGTGGCAGCACCCCTTCCCGTTCCCTGCCTGACGACCTCCTCATGGGACAAGGCAAGTCGGGGTCCGACAGGGGAGGGGGGGTTAGAGGGTGGGGGTGTATTGTGCGTGTGTGGTGTCTGTCTGTGTGTATGAATGTGAGTGTTGTGGTGTATGCGTGGTTGTATGCGTGTGAGTGAATGCATGTATGAAAGTTGAATTGAGTGCGTGTCTGCATGTCAGTGTGTATGCATGCCTGAATGGGCGTTTTGATGTCTGTATGAATGCGTGCCTAAATGCGTGTTGGTATGTATGAGTGAATATGCATGGAAGTGTAGGTGAATGGGTGTATGCGTGCTGCGTGTGGGTGTCTGTGTGCATGTATACAGGGAGGGGGTGTGGGTTGAGGGGGCGCTGTGACCAGGGAGGTGGGAGGGCGATGTGAGTGTGTGTGGCTGTGTCTGTATGGCTGGAGAGCCAGTTGTGTGGTGGATGCGTGTTTGCAGGTGCATGAATGGGTGTCGTGTCTGCAGGTGTGTGCGTGTATGGTGGTGGGGGTGTTTGTGAATGAATCGGGGGCGGGAGGGTGAGTTTGGATGGGGGGTTAGGTGCTTGCTGGGAGGAGGTGGGGGAGCCGCCTACCGGTGACAGGGTAGGGATTCCCTGTCACCGGTAGGCCCTATGCCATGGTTTTTGTGGCTTTGCTAACACTGCTGAAACCATGGCGGTAGGCTGGCTCATAATGCCGCCGGTGGTACTCTGTGGTTCTCCGGGTCGGAAATGAATATCTCCGGCCCGATGGTTCATACCGCCATACCCACCACACTCATAATGTGGCTGTATACACTGCCAGCCTGTTGGCTGTGATACCGCCACATTAACCTGGCAGTCAAAAGACCGCCAGGGTTAAAAAGAGGGCCTATAACTTTTGAATTTCTAAGGTCTGTGTAATTTAAGCTTGGTTTGTTTAGGGAAAATACATTTTCCTAAGAACTAAGCTATAACCTTAGTTTTTGTCATTGAAATTCAATGTTTGTTTTACATTTTTAACAAAAATGCATTTCAAATTGTAGAGTCCAGTGTCACAAGTGGAGAGTTGTTATGTGGAGTGTGGTACAGTGCAATGGAGAAGAGTATTGTAAAGTCTACTGTCATAGAGAGGAGTATTGTTGATTGGAATGTAGTGGAGTAGAGAGTAGAACCATATCATACAGTGTAGTAAAGTGACATATATTGTAGTAGTAGTATTGTGTCTCATACATGTGGAGTCAAGTATTGTAGACTGGGGCAGCGGGTTGCACAGTGCAATGTGATGTCAAACCACAGAGTAGGGTGTCATAGACTATCATAGAGTTTACTAGAGTGTTTTAGAACGGAGAAGGGTGAAGTAGATTGTCACAGAGTCGAGCATCAGCAAGTTGAGTATCATAGAGTACATGGGAAAAAATTGTTGTAGTTTGGAGTGCCGATTCATATAGTGGAGGGGCATATCATAGAGAGAAGGTGAGTGGCGTGGGGCTGAAATTCATACATTATAGTACAGCGGCAAAAAATGGATGGGCATAGACTGGAGTAGGATGTCAGAGTATCAGGGAGTGTAGTACAGAGATGCAGAATGGAGTTGCATCCAATGGAGTAGTGTCTGACACTGGAGCAGCATAGAGTGGAGCATAGGACAGTGGCGTAGAGTGGGATAAAGTTTAGTAGAGTGGAGTATAGTAGAGTAGAGTACACTGGAGTGGGACAGTGTAGAGTGGATTAAAATGTCAGTGTGGAGTGGCACGGCATATACTACAGGGGTGTGCAGTGCAGAAGAGTAGAGTGGCATATCATACAGTTGAGTACAGTGTCATAAATTGGAGCTCTGTGTTGTACAGTAGAGTGTAGTGGGGTGACATACAGGTTGGAATGTGATGTAGACTACAGTAGAGTGGGATACAGTCTAGTTGATTTTTGTAGAGTGGAGCAGTGTACAGTATGGTACAGTGCTGTAGAGTGTGGTAGAATGGACTGGCATACAGTGTTATAGAGTACAAGGGCCTTAAGTGATGTAGAGTAGAGTGGTGTACAGACGAGTACTGGTTCAGAATAGAGTGAATTTATTTTTAAATGTTATTTTAAATCCAATATAATTGTAACATTGCATCTTGTATGAATATTAAGGAATGTGTACTTTCCTAAATTAATCTTTTTCTTGTGTAAAACCTCTGGAATCATATCTGCAAATTTCAACTGTCCCTTGGCAACTAAATTGCTCCCCTGTGGTGGTATGTGAACTAATCCCATGACAGCTGCAAAAGGCCCTGGCTGAGTGGTGGTGTTGTTCTTCCTTTCATAGGGTCGCTACGGGCTGTGCCCACAAACTTGATTTACTTCAAGAAGGCCTACCCAGTAACAGGCTGGTGTAGCTAACACCTGAGCTTTCCCCTTTTTTTTTTTGATGGCCAGACTGCCTCTAATACGAGTGTGAGAGGGGATGCCCGTAAAACACGTTTAAAGTAACCACAGCTCATTTCCATAGCCACACCACTTAGATGGCTCACAGCTGTGAAAATGGGAAGAAAGGTTCTGATGTGTTGTATTCAGGTGGAGAGGGGCACTGTGGGAGGGTTTGCAGTAGGGTACACAGCAAAGATTGCTTATGCTCCTGCCCTTAGCGTTTCCACAGCAGCAAATCCTTTTAACTGGGTCCTCCAACAATGGGACACTGATACCTGGCCTTATAGAGTTCTTTCAGCCACAGCCTTGAGCATTGCCCTGCTGAAAAAATCTGTTTCAAAAGTGTGACTATGCGCCTGACTTAGAGTTTGGCAGAGGGGTTACTTCGTCACAAAAGTGACGGGCATCCCATCCGCCTTATCACAATCCCATAATAGCCTATGGAGATCATAAAATGGTGGACAGGATATCTGTCATGTTTGTGATGGAGTAAACCCTCTGCCAAACTCTGAATCAGGCCCTAAGTCTGAATGTAGAAATCTTCACTTGGTGAAGACAGCAAAAGTAGCTGGCCAGTAAGGGACCTTCCCTAGGAACGAAATTTGAATTTCTGCCACTCAGAGCTTTTCCACCAATAGTCAAAGGCTTCACCGGAAGTCCTTGAGGTGGATACCTACCCTCTCAACTAATACTTCAATATTTAAACTGATGTGTAGACGAATATTGAACTTTAAATGATCATCCAGTAAAAAATGACAAGGGCTGAGGCCCTCATTTAGAGTTTGGCAGTCGGAAAACTCTGCCCGCTAAACTCCTATGGGCAGGAGACAGCCAGTGGGGTCTCCTTCCTGCGGTTCCTATTACCAGTTTACCGCTGGGTCAGCGGGCGGAAACACAGTTTCCACCCACTGGCCCAGCGGGAAACGCACAACAACATTGCTGCCGGCTCGTAATTGAGCCAGTCGCAATGTTGTGCATCGGGTGCACCAGCACCGGGCACGCTTTTCACTGTCTGCTAGGCACGGATCAAGACCACCGGCACTGCCAGCCCCTCCTGTGGAGGGAAACTAGTGGTGCCGGCGGTCGGACCATGGCGCTTTTGCCATGGTCACAATGTGGCAGTCTGACCGCCGCCAAAGCGGTCAGACCACCGCTTTGGCTCTAGTCAGTCCGCCACCGTGGCCCTGGCAGTCAGAAGAAGAACGCCAGGGTCTTAATGAGCCTCTCAGTGTGTGTACTGATTTATTGGTACACGGGATGGGTCTCTCTATATACAACCTGCAGAGGAGAAAGTCTCGGGCAGGTTTGATTGACTCCTAACAATCTCACTCACCAAAACACAGCTCAGAGGACTGATTGTGTCTCAATTCTCTTTTTCTTTGAAAAGGTCAGTGTTCTTTTGGGGCTTTGGGGTCTGCAGGGTATGATCCCAAATACTCTGGGGCAATGCAAAACGTCTCCTCTTGATTCATGAGGTAAGCCTTCTTTTGGTATTTTTAGATCACTTCTAAACAACTGGCATTTTGAGAAACACCTTCATATGACCACTGAATCCACCCGAAGTATTACCTCCAAACATGAGTTGTCGTTTTCTGAGTGGTGCATGTTGCAATCATATTTTCAGAGTTGTTTTTTTGTTATCAAAGTGCAATGGACTCTTCACTCTCCAACATTGTTAAGTTGACATTAAACATTTAACCACCCTACATAAGAAGGACACCTATGCTTCAGTGTCTCCACTCTCACTTTATGAACATGTTTTGCACCATACATGTCATATGCAACACCATGTTAAAGAGGTTGGAACTGTTTTTATGAATTACTCCTCGCCATAACTCAATGCAAGGTTTATTGACTCTGTTATGGAGGGCTAAATCTTGGCTCTGCTCTTTTTTTAGCTCCATATTTTTATTGCACCATCCACAACCCTTCCAACTATTGTGCATCACCTGCAGCTTTCCTCCATATTATACATACACCATCTGTGATGCAATTTTTACTATCCCTGTCAATTTGTGGAAAATGGTATGAAAGATGTTTAATGCTACTGTTCAGCAATCTGGAACCCAAATTAGTGGACTCTGCACCACAGAATACACAAGACCAATAAAATAATAAAGAAAATACGTACCACTATGTGTTCCATCATGTTTTTCTGCTCTGACAAGATGGCCTTATAGAAGGTGTTTTTTCTTTACACCATTATTCTAAGTGTTATGCAGCTGCCTTTCTCAGAACATTGATACACAAGAGATGTTTACAACTGTACATTCTAGCCACCATTGGGCTCAGACTAGGTTGAAATGAAGGAGCTGGCAAAGTGATATATTTGTAACATTTTGTAACAATAACAGAGTTAACACACTTACCATTCTGCAATATCGATACCTGGAAAAACATACATAATTATTAAATATAATTATAGGCACAACAATGATATCATACTGGCATTATATTTATTAAACTTATCATTCTCAGAATAAATGCTTATCATGGTGCATACAAAGTCACAGAGTGTGAATCAAGAATTGGATGGCTGAGAAACACCTTTAAGCCAAGATGTAATAGAACGCTACTATAACTTTGACAGCCTTTAACTTACCGGCTGGACCTTGTCCCTTTCATGATTTGAGTGATCATATTGAGAGCAATTACTAACCTACAGTGCTGCTTCACTACTCCGATGTAACTGAGTTATACTTTTCGCAACACCCTTCAAAATATTCTCCTACACTGTCTCCCATTTAACAAATGAATGCTGTGAACAAGCTGCTTCACATTTCTCTACCGCCGCTTCATCTATGCATCCTATCTAGTTATGCTGATAAGTTCATTGTCAGCTGGACCTCGATACTCTTGTCAATGCCACATGAGTTACACCATATAAAAGTCCTTGCTTCCTGGAAGAACATTTCTGTTAATACTCCTGCACCTCTCTCTAAAATCTCTGGGGGTAAACTGCACCAGTTAGCAATAACATTGACGCAAACAACCACACATCCCACTCACAAGTGCTGCTAGCTCATTTTCTTTCCTCTTGCCCTACATGAAAGTTTCTATTTATCTATTCCTGAAACTCCAAAACAAATCGAAGTTACATATGCATTTTGTCTAGTTCGTCTGGATTTCCCTCTGGAGGAGCAGCCTCTGCTTTACTATTTTCTCACAATGCAAGAATGCTGTTGTATTAAGTACACCTAAAGTTAATTAAACTGATTCAAGTGCTGTAGGAGCCTGGCCTGGCTTGTAGTGGGTACCAGAGGTACGCACACCTTGTGCCAGGTCCAGTTATCCCTTATTAGTGTAGAAGAGGTGTTTCTAGCAGCTTAGACTGATAGAAGGTAACTATGGCAAAGCAGCTTAGGCTGAACTAGGAGACATGTAAAGCTCCTACTATACCACATGTGTCATATGCACAATATCATAAGAAAACACAATACACAGAGTTACTAAAAATAAAGGTACTTTATTTTTATGACAATATGCCAAAAGTATCTCAGTGAGTACCCTCAGTACGAGGATAAGTTATATACACAAGATATATGTACACAAACCAAAATTAGGTAAGTAATAGCAAGAAAGGTAATGCAAACAGTGTAGAATTACAGTAGATTGCAATAGGAGCACATAGGTATAGGGGCAACACAAACCATATACTCCAAAAGTGGAATGCGAACCACAAATGGACCCCAAACCTATGTGAGCTTGTAGAGGGTCGCTCGGACTGTAAGAAAACAGTGAGGGTTAGAAAAATAGCCCACCCCAAGACCCTGAAAGGTAGGTGTAAAGTGCACCTACTACCCCCAGAGAGCACAGAAGTCGTGATAGGGGGATTCTGCAGGAAGAACAAACACCAGCAATGCAATAACAGTGGATTTCCGGACCTGAGTACCTGTAAGACAAGGGGACCAAGTCCAATAGTCGCGACAGTGTCAAGAGTGGGCAGGAGCACAGGAAATGCCAGCTGAGGGTGCAAGGAAGCTGCTACTGGATGGAGGAAGCTTGGAGTTCTGCAACAAAGAAGAGAGCTAGGGACTTCTCCTTTGGAAGACGGATGTCCCACGACGCCGGAGGACAACTCAGAAGGTTATGCACTGCAGGAAGGAATGTCGGGGACCCAGGCTTGGCTGTGCACGGAGCCGGAGCAGCTGCAAATCACGCGGTACAAAGCAATGCAGTCTAGCGTGGGGAGGCAAGGACTTACCTCCACCAAACTTGGACTGAAGAGTCTCTGGACTGTAGGAGTCACTTGGACAGAGTTGCTGAGTTCCAGGGACCACGCGCGTCAGGATGAGAGGGGACCCAGAGGACCAGTGTTGCAGTCTTTTGGTGCCTGCGTTAGCAGGGGGAAGATTCCGTCGACCCATGGGAGATTTCTTCGGAGCTTCTGGTGCAGGGTGAAGGCAGGCTACCCCCAGAGCATGCACCATCTGGAAACAGTCAAGAAAGCCAGCAGGATGAGGCGCTGCAATGTTGCTAGTAGTTGTCTTGCTACTTTGTTGCAGTTTTGCAGGCGTCCTTAGCAGTCAGCGGTCGATCCTTTGGTAAAAGGTGTAGAGGGAGATGCAGAGGAACTCTGGTGAGCTCTTGCATTCGTTATCTGAAGAATTCCCCAAAGCAGAGACCCTAAATAGCCAGAAAAGGAGGTTTGGCTACCAGGTTAGGAGGGTTGGCTACCAAGAGAGGTAAGAGCCTATCAGAAGGAGCCTCTGAGGTCACCTGCTGGCACTGGCCACTCAGAGCAGTCCAGTGTGCCCCCAACAGCTCTGTTTCCAAGATGGCAGAGGTCTGGGACACACTGGAGGAGCTCTGGGCACCTCCCCTGGGAGGTGCAGGTCAGGGGAGTGGTCACTCCCCTTTCCTTTGTCCAGTTTCGCGCCAGAGCAGGGCTGGGGGATCCCTGAACCGGTGTAGACTGGCTTATGCAGAGATTGGCACCATCTGTGCCCATCAAAGCATTTCCAGAGGCTGGGGGAGGCTACTCCTCCCTAGCCCTTCACACCTATTTCCAAAGGGAGAGGGTGTAACACCCTCTCTCAGAGGAAATCCTTTGCTCTGCCTTCCTGGGCCAGGGCTGCCCAGACCCCAGGAGGGCAGAAACCTGTCTGAGGATTGGGAGCAGCAGTACCCGGGGTCCATGCTGGAGCCCTGGGGATGCATGGGATTGGCACCCCAATACCAGATTTGGCATGGGGGGACATTTCCATGATCTTAGACACGTCACATGGCCATATTCGGAGTTACCATTGTGAAGCTACATATAGGTATTGACCTATATGTAGTGCACGCGAGTAATGGTGTCCCCGCACTCACAAAGTCCGGGGAAATTGCCCTGAACAATGTGGGGGCACCTTGGCTAGTGCCAGGATGCCCTCACACTTAGTAACTTTGCACCTAACCTTCACCAAGTTAGGGTTAGACATATAGGTGACTTATAAGTTACTTAAGTGCAGTGTGAAATGGTTGTGAAATAACGTGGACTTTATTTCACTCAGGCTGCAGTGGCAGTCCTGTGTAAGAATTGTCTGAGCTCCCTATGGGTGGCAAAAGAAAGGCTGCTGTCCATAGGGATCTCCTGGAACCCCAATAACCTGGGTACCTAGGTACCATATACCAGAGTAGTATAAGGGTGTTCCAGTGTGCCAATCAGAATTGGTAAAAATGGTCACTGGCCTGCAGTGACAATTTTAAAGACAGAGAGAGCATAAACACTGAGGTACTGGTTAGCAGAGCCTCAGTGACACAGTTAGGCAAGACACAGGGAACACATTCAGGGTACAAACTATGAGCACTGGGGTCCTGGCTAGCAGGGTCCCAGTGAGACATATAAAACGCACTGACAAAAAGGGTTTCCACTATGAGCACTGGGGTCTTGGCTAGCAGGATCCCAGTGAGACAGTTAAAACACCCTGAAATATACTCACAAACAGGCAAAAAGTGGGGGTAACAAGGCTAGAAAGAGGCTACCTTCCTACAGGTGGTCCCAGGGGTGTCCGCCACCACCAGGGAGCTTCATTGGAGGAGGAGTCAGGGTCAGTGTTGTCACCTCCTGTCTCCGCCGTGGTGCTCCCCTCGCCCTCCGCCCACTGGTTCCCTCGGTGTCGGTGGACTCTGCCTCCTGGGTCCTGTGGGATGCAGCTCCCTCTTTTGCTGGTGCCCCTGCTACTCTGCCTGATGATGCTAATGCACACATGGACAGGATGGCAGAATAAAAAAGTGGGGGGGGAAGAGAAAGGGAGCACTGGGTCAATTACAGCACCAATACCACAGTTGGCATACACATTACCATCACACACAGGGATCAGGATTGAGCACTATGCACCATACTGGCATTCTATTGGCTAGGTGCCACAGCAAGATGAAGGCCAACCACCGCCAACTGAACCCCTCCTGGGACCCACTAAGCTCTGTCTGACATGGAATGCAACCTAGCTAGGTTACCTGATTTTGCTGTACACCCATTACCCTTGAGCTGGATCACACTGCAATGTCTGACTAGGCACCTACTAACTCACACCCACCACCCAGGTCCCATGGCACCTACCAATTATTGTAGTAATGCCCACTGTACTCACCCCCTTGTTGCTGCTGTGATGCCCTCAAGTGCCCATCCAGCTCTGGGTAGGCCACTGCCAGTATGTGGGCCATCAGAGGCGTCAGCTTCCGATGGGCACCCCCTTCCTCATTGGGAGACCATCGCCAGCTGGGCCTCCGCGGTCTTCCGTGCCCATAGTCTCTGGTCCTCCCAACTTTTCCTACAGTGGGTGCTCCTCCTGCTGGAGACCCCCAGAGTCCGCACATCCTTGGCGATGGCATGCCACAATCCTTTCTGATGGACGCTGATCTGCAAAGGTAATACAGACAGGAGGGCACCATTACATATACAATTCAGCCTGTCACACATATGACCCAGAAATCCCGTATCCATCTCCATTGGCACACACATCCCCTGCGCCCATGTACACTACCACCAGACATACCACCCCCCCAAATGACACAATGCTTGCACACATCTCCAAGGAGCCTTGCCACATTCATCATGCCCAAGGTGTGACCTGTTGGTCTGGAGGTCCATAAAGCTGTCCATATTGGGGTAGGACCCCATTCGCCAAGCACTCCAACTCCTCCGAAGTGAAGGCAGGGGCCCTTTCCCTGGTCAAATGGGCCATGGTAGGTTCTAGACACAGGTCACTGCAGCACACGCAGTGCAGGTGTTGTCCTATGGAAAGTCAGGAATCAAGTGAGGATTTAGATAGAAAATGGCGGTCACGTCTGTGGCATGTACACTGTCACTGTCACCGCTGTTCTCCTTTGGCCACTGTACTCTATAGAGCCCCATATTAGCCAATGAGGAATTGCACGGCGGTGCAAGACCGATTTCCGCCACGACGCCCAACGTCGGCAGAGTTACCTTACTTCCACCTGTCCCTAGATACAGGACAGACCGTTGCCATTTAATGGTGGTGGACAACATTCAGATAATCTATAACTGCGTCACTGCTGAAAATTGCACATACATTGCCATTTCCAATGTCCCATCACATTAATGCTCTATGTACACTGAGGTGGTGGTTCCATTGCTCAAATTGTGGCACCCTACTCACTCTTGTGACCCTTAGATACCTACCATTGCAGATGAATAGGAGGAGAAGACAAGCACCTGTGTACCGACCCCTTGTGGACTTGGCTACACTGGAGGACAGGCACATAATACTCACCTATAGACTGGACACGGCCACAATCACAGAGCTGTGTGCCCAATTGGAGCCTGATCTGACATCAGCTATCCTTCATCCCACTGGGATCCCCCCTCTTGTGAAGGTTCTGTCAGTGCTCCATTTCCTGGCAACTGGTTCTTTCCAAGTGACAGTGGGCTTGGCAGCAGGAATATCACAGCCAATGTTCTGAATCGTGCTGGTAAGGGTTTTGTCTGCCTTGGTCAAACACATGTGCAGCTACATTGCTTTCCCCCAGGTGGAAGATTTGGCCACTGTGAAGGCAGGATTCTTTGCAATGGGACATATACTCAATATATTTGGGCAATTGATGGTGCACATATTGCGTTTGTCCCTCCCCCGCCAGAATGAACAGGTGTTCAGGAATCTGAAGAGTTTCCACTCACTCAATGTGCAAATGGTGTGCCTTGCATACTGGTACATCTCCCACATCACTGCAAAGTATTCTGGGTCGGTGTATAATGGTTCTGTTTTGAGCAATATCAGCATCTTAAATGTGATGGCACAACTACAGAGGCACAGGGTGTGTCTTGTAGGTGAGCCTGAGTCCCACCCAATGTATGTCAGTGTATGCCTTCTGGCGTTAACCCCATACCATTGTGTAAGGCTAATGTTTGTCCCTCAATACTTGCAGGTGACTCTGCTACCCAAACCTATTGTGGCTCCTGATCCCTGTGAGGAATGCCAGGACAGGGCCTGCAAATCGTTATAATGATGCACATGGGCGAACCAGGAGAATTAATGAAAGGACCTTCGGCCTCCTGAATGCCAGGTTTAGCTGCCTCCATCTGACAGGTGGATCCCTGCGCTACTCACCCAAAAAGGTCTGCCAGATAGTAGTGGCATGCTGCATGTTGCACAACCTGGCCCCTGACAACATGTGCCTTATCTGCAGGAGGAGGAGACTGGAAATGCCCCTGTGGCAGCAGTGGACCCTGAGGATGGTGAGGATGAGGAGGCAGAGGATGTGGACAACAGAACATCAGTCATACATCAATACTTCCAATGACACACAGGTGAGAGAGTGTAACTGACCATTCCTCTGACTATTGATGTTATCTGTGTGGCTGTAGTATGATGGCATTCCCTTCCTTTGCATCGCAACTTAATGTCACCTATGGCTTCTCATTTTGCAGATGTTAGTGATATAACAACAGTTTACTGATGTGATGACTACAGACAGGTACAGGTTATTAATTGTATTCTATCAGAGTGTTCAGATCATTTGCACGAGATGTGAATGTTTCCAGAAATGCACATTTCCATCACAAAAAACACTATCACTCAAGTTGTGTTCAAGGGTGTTTATTGTAGTGTAAATAATTGACTGAAAAGTGGAATGGAATTGGATGATGGTAGAGGTAAGTCTAGAGTATTGGTCCAGTATGTTTGTAGCACAGGTCCAGTGTCCAAGGGGCCATAGGAAGGGGGGCAAAGGCAGTTCAAAGTGGACAAAGTGACAGGGTGGGACACAAGGGGGACATTCAAGAGGGTCTCATTTCCTGGCAGTGGTCTTGGTCTTGGCGAGGGTCTCTGGCTTCTGTCTGGGTCGCAGGGAACGTTTGCGGGGTGGTTCACCCTATGCAGGGGGAGGACTGCTGGTGGCCTGTGGGTCCAGTGGCAGGACCTCCTGCCCACTAGCTGAAGCGGAAGTGGAGGGCTGGTCAGTAGACTGGCTAGTGGTAGGGACCCGCTGGTGTGTCTTAAATTCCCTCATGATGTTGGCCATATCTGCCAGCACCCCTGCTATGGAGACCATGGTGATGTTGAGGGCCTGCAAATCCTCCCTGATCTCCTGATGGTGTTCCTCCTGCAGTCGCTTGTTCTCCTGCATGTTGGTAGGGATCTGGCCCATCTTGTCCTGGGATTGTTGGTAAGCTGTTGAGTGCCTCCTAGAGAGTCCGTTCCCTGGCCCTGTCCTCCCCCTGGGGCACAGCGGTCTTTCCAGTGTCCCTGTTCCCATGGCCTCTGTCCCTGATTGTCTTGGGGGTGAAGTGTGGACTGGGGTCCCTGTACAGGTAGGCACACTGCTGATTGACATGTCCTAGGGACAGAGGTGTTGGGACGCTGGGTGGGTGCTGTAGTGTTGAATACTGATAGGGGAGGCTCTGTGGTGAAGTGTGAGTGGACTGAGGTGGCTGACTGACCAGTGGTCCCTGGTGGGCCAGGTAGCTCATCCAGATCCAGAAGTCCAGAGTTACTGTTATCACTGGGGGCATCATCTGTTGGAGGCCTGGATAGCCATGGCACCTCCTCTCCGCTGACATTGGCTTGGGCATCTGTGGGGATGTAAGTGATGTATTATGCTTCATGTCTGTGACAAATTGTACATCCCTAGCTTCACCTCTATCGTTGCTGTTGCACTGCTAACTTTGTTTGTGTATGGTAATGTATTGTGGGATTATTAGTTCTCCATGCTGTGCATGCGTTTGTAATGGGTGTCCATGAAGGGCTGAGAGTGCTGTCCATGCATTGGTATAGCATGCAGGGCTTGGCATTCCGGTTAGTCATATGTGTAGGTGCAGTGTGTGGGATGGAGTGGAGTGATGGTAGTGTGGGTAAGGGGATAGGATGGCATGCAGGTATGGGGGGGTGATAAGTAGTAAATATTGACTCACCAGTGTTCAGTCCACCGGCAACTCCAGTGAGTCCCTCAGGATGCAGTATTACCAAGACTTGCTCCTCCCATGCTGTGAGCTGTGGGGGAGGAGGTGGGGGTCCACTGCCAGTCCTCTGCATGGCGAGCTGGTGCCTTGCTGTCACGGAATGTCCCTTCCCCGTAGGTCATTCCACCACTTCCTGATGTCATCCCTTGTTCTTGGATGCTGTCCCACAGCACTTACCCTGTCCACAGCTCTCCGCCATAGCTCCATCTTCCTGGCAATGGATATTTGCTGTACCTGTGCTCCAAACAGCTGTGGCTTTACCCTGACTAGTTCCTCCACCATGGCCCGCAACTCCTCATCAGTGAAACTGGGGTGCCTTAGGGGGGACATGGGTGTTGTGTGGTGTGTGTTGTGCAGAGGGTGTTGAGTAATGTGGTGGGGTGTGTGACAGATGAATGGGTGTTTGTGGTGTGTGTGTAGTTATCTCAGTGGTCTTGGTGTCAGTCTCGTGACAATAATTGGTGTTTGTAAAGGGTTGTGGGTAATGTGGGTGTGTGTTTTATTGTTCTGTGGGTGTGGTGTGTATCAGTATCAGGTGTGTGATTTTCGTTTTCGCAAATGTTGTGTTGCTCTGTATTTCGCTAGCCATTCTGGCGCACCGGTGTGTACTGCCAATGGTTTAGCACCAATGAATGTCTGCCGTGCTAGTTCGTGGGTCATAATGTGGTGGGCGTTGTATTGTTGGCATAATGGTATGGGTGTTGGTACCGACATTTTACCACTGACCTTTGGGCTGAAAGATTTGTGTATGTGGCAGTATTCTGTTGGATTTGTGTGTGTCATAATATGGCGAACGGTTATTCGCCACCGCGGCGGTATGTTGGCGGCCGTCACTGCGGCAGTAACCAGGATTTACCACCAGTGTCATGATGAGGGCCAAAGTCAGTTATGCACCCATAAGACAGATTCAAGTTTATGTTTGGTGTAGAAGATGTCCCGTGCCGGATGGATGATTGCAGTCTGGTTTGCGTCACTGGATTCCGCCAACAACCCTTGGCACATGCAAAGCTCGCGGTTAGCGGAAAAAGGCACTGCCCGGCACCAGGAGGGACCTGGTGGCCTCTACCCAGGAGTGGGAGACAGAGGGGGCTCTCAGCAACTCAGAGAGCCCTCAGAAGACCAGGCTGCATGCTCAGGAGTCCCACAGCACGGGGACAAAGGAGGGGCAAATGGAGGCCCATGCAGCACGATACAAAGGGATCCTACGCCACAGGAGAACCACTCAGGAAGCTGAGTGTTGCAGGGTGAAGTGCTGGGGGCCGAAGCTGTGCTGTGCACACAGAACTTCTTGGAAGGTCACACACAAGCCTTGGCAACTGCAAGTCAATCGGTGCACGGGGTACTGTCTTGGGTGGGGAGCCAAGCTCTCACCTCCAGCAAAGTTGGACAGCTGGACCTTGGGACTGCGGGATCTCTTTAGTTCACTACCTGTGTTGCTGGATCCACACTCTGCGACTGGAGAGGAGACCCACGCCACCAGTTGTTGCTGCAGAGAGGTGCCTGCTGAAGCAGGGAAGTGACTCCGTCACTCCACAGGAGATTCCTTTAGATCTTCTAGTGCAAGCTGAAGATAGGCAGTACTCGGAGGATGCACGACTTGGAAACAGTTGCAGTTGCTGGAAGGAGCTGAAGATACAATGTTGCAGAAGTTGTCTTTGCTTCTTTGTTGCAGTTTGCATAGTTCCTGGAGGGTTCAGGTGCGGTTACGTTGGGAGAAGATGAAGTAAGGGATGCAGAGGATTCCTGCTGGAGTCTTGCAATCTGAATCCGAGGAAACACCCAGGAGAGAGACCCTTAATAGCCCTGAAAGGGGGATTGGCTAGCTACACAGGCAAGCACCTATCGGGGAGGGCTCTGACGTCACCTGCTGGCACTGGCCACTCAGATGCTCCCAGAGTGCCCCACCACCTTGGAATCCAAGATGGCAAAATCCGGTGACACTCTGAAGGAGCTCTGAGCACCACCCCTGGGGTGGTGATTGACAGGGTAGTAGTCACTTCCCTTTCCTTTGTCCAGTTTCACGCCAGTGTAGGGACTGGGGGCCCCTGAACCGATGTAGACTGGATTATGTCTAATCTGGGGTACAATTCCCGGTTGTTAGACACCTTACATGGCCATATTCTGAGTTACCATTGTGAAGCTGGACATAGGTATTGGCCAATGTCCAGTGCATGCGTAAAATGGCGTCCCCGCATTCACGAAGTCTGGAAAAATGGTCATGGACAATGTGGGGGTACCTCTGCTAGTTCAGGGGTGCCGTCACTCACAGGTACTTTGCACCCAGCCTTCAGGGTTGGAAGGCCTGACATATAGGTGACTTAAATGTGACCTGGTGCAATGTAAATGGCTGTGAAATGGTGCATGCTCCATTTCACACAAGCTGCAATGGAAGTCCTGTAGAAGCCTTAGCATGGGCTCCCTATGGGTGGCAAAAGTAATGCTGCAGCCCATAGGGATCCCTTGGAACCCCAAAGGCATGAGTACCTAGGTACCAGCTACTCGGGCGGCATTGCGTTTTAAATGCCAGCACAGGGGCATATGTGCTCCTGCACATATGCCATCACTCATGGAACAGTGCACCCTGCACCCTGGGCTAGAGGCGGCGTGCCTTAGGGGTGACTGTCCTGTGCATGGCTGCCCTTGTAGGTTGACATGGGAGCTCTGCAGTCTCTTTTTTACTTGTAGTACTCAGGGTGGCTGTAGGAAAGTACCATCTTGCCTGGCATAGGCAACACATAGCCAAAAAGTTTTGCATTTCCTCTTTTCACTCTTTTCTAAGTGCTGAAAAGTACTCCTAAACTTTCAAAAAGTTCTTAAAAGTTTAAAAAGTTTTTTTTCTGTCTTTCCAAAAAGTTCTGAAAACTTTTTTCTCTTTTTCTATCACTTTAACTCTCTCTAAAAATGTCTGGCACAGGAAAAAATGTTGAACTGTCCAAACTTGCATATGATCACCTTAGCTGGAAAGGAGCAAGGAGTCTCTGCATAGAGAGAGGTTTGAGTGTAGGGAAGAATCCTTCCTTAGAACTGTTAATTAATATGCTTAGAGTACAGGATAAGGCCATAAGTGCCCAATCTGTAGAAAAAGTAGCTAATGGTTCTCAATCTGATCCAGGGACTCCCCCAGGAAAAGGTTCAGGAAAGAAACTTCTCAGCCTGCCCATTACTAGACAGTCTAGCATAGTTGGTACAGAGGTTGAATCACACCATACTAATGGTGTGCTCTCACATTATACTGGTAGCCAAGCTGTTAGGGTGCCCTCTGTAAGGGACAGGTCTCCTTCTGTTCATTCCCATCATACCTCTGTATCTAGAAATGTCCCTCCCACCCACCCTGATGACAGATTGTTAGAAAGGGAGCTCAATAGATTGAGAGTGGAACAAACCAGACTGAAGCTCAAGAAGCAACAGCTGGATTTGGATAGACAGTCTTTAGAAGTAGAGAGGGAAAGACAGAAGTTGGGTTTAGAAACCCATGGTGGCAGCAGCAGTATTCCCCATAGTCATCCTGCAAAAGAGCATGATTCCAGGAATCTGCACAAGATAGTTCCCCCTTATAAGGAGGGGGATGACATTAACAAGTGGTTTGCTGCACTTGAGAGGGCCTGTGCTGTACAGGATGTCCCTCAAAAGCAGTGGGCTGCTATCCTATGGCTATCATTTACTGGAAAAGGTAGGGATAGGCTCCTTACTGTAAAAGAAAATGATGCTAATAATTTCCAAGTTCTTAAGAATGAACTCCTGGATGGTTATGGCTTAACCACTGAACAGTACAGGATAAAGTTCAGAGAGACCAAAAAGGAGTCTTCACAAGACTGGGTTGATTTCATTGACCAGGCAGTGAAGGCCTTGGAGGGGTGGTTACATGGCAGTAAAGTTACTGATTATGACAGCCTGTATAACTTAATCCTGAGAGAGCATATTCTTAATAATTGTGTGTCTGATTTGTTGCACCAGTACTTGGTGGACTCTGATCTGACCTCTCCCCAAGAATTGGGAAAGAAGGCAGACAAATGGGTCAGAACAAGAGTGAACAGAAAAGTTCATACAGGGGGTGACAAAGATGGCAACAAAAAGAAGGATGGTAAGTCTTCTGACAAGGGTGGGGACAAATCTAAAAATGAGTCTTCATCAGGCCCACAAAAACACTCTGGTGGGGGTGGTGGGTCCAAATCCTCCTTTAATCAGAACAAGGAAAAGAAACCATGGTGCTATTTATGTAAAATAAAAGGCCATTGGACAACAGATCCCAGTTGTCCAAAGAAAGGCACCACAGCTCCTACCACTACAACCCCTACTGCTACACCTAGTGTCCCTACTAATAGCAGTGGTGGTGGGAGCAAACCTACTAATAGCCAATCCAAGGGAGTAGCTGGGCTCACTTTTGGTAATTTAGTTGGGGTTGGTCTGATTAGGGAGACCACAGAGGCTACTTTAGTCTCTGAAGGGGCTATTGATTTAGCCACTTTGGTTGCTTGCCCCCATAACTTGGAGAAGTACAAGCAACTAACCCTAATAAATGGTGTTGAGGTCCAGGCCTACAGGGACACAGGTGCCAGTGTCACAATGGTGATTGAGAAACTGGTGCACCCTGAACAACACATACTTGGACACCAGTACCAAGTAACCGATGCTCACAACATAACACAAAGCCACCCCATGGCTGTTGTAAATCTCAACTGGGGGGGGGTAACTGGTCCAAAGAAAGTTGTGGTAGCTTCAGATTTACCTGTAGACTGTCTATTAGGGAATGATTTGGAGACATCAGCTTGGTCAGATGTGGAGTTGGAGGCCCATGCAGCAATGCTGGGCATCCCAGGGCATATTTTTGCTTTGACAAGGGCTCAGGCCAAAAAGCAAAAAGGACAGGGAAGCTTGGATCCTGGAACAATGGACCAAGTGCTCCCTAAAGCTAGGGCTAGTAGAAGCAAACCACTTCCTACTATCCCTCCCTCTACAGTGGATTCAACTTCAGAGGAAGAAGAATTCCCTCCCTGTGCTGAACCTACACCAGAGGAGCTGGAAGCAGACACTGCTGAGCTTTTGGGTGAAGGGGGGCCTGCCAGGGAGGAGCTGAGTGTGGCACAGCAAACCTGTCCCACATTAGAGGGTCTCAGACAGCAAGCTGTCAAACAAGCTAATGGGGATGTCAGTGACTCTCACAGAGTTTACTGGGAGGACAACCTCTTGTACACTGAGCATAGGGATCCTAAACCTGGAGCTGCCAGGAGATTAGTGATTCCTCAGGAGTACAGAAAGTTCCTCCTAACACTGGCACATGACATTCCCCTAGCTGGGCACCTGGGTCAAATGAAAACTTGGGACAGATTGGTCCCATTGTTTCATTGGCCTAGGATGTCTGAGGACACAAAAGAATTTTGTAAGTCCTGTGAAACCTGTCAAGCCAGTGGCAAGACAGGTGGCACTCCAAAGGCACCCCTTATCCCACTGCCTGTGGTTGGGGTTCCCTTTGAAAGGGTAGGGGTTGACATAGTTGGCCCCCTTGACCCTCCTACTGCTTCAGGCAATAGGTTTATCTTGGTGGTAGTGGACCATGCCACAAGATATCCTGAAGCTATTCCTTTAAGGACCACTACAGCTCCTGCAGTGGCAAAGGCCCTCCTGGGAATATTTTCCAGGGTGGGCTTCCCAAAGGAAGTAGTATCAGACAGGGGAAGCAATTTCATGTCTGCATACTTAAAGGCCATGTGGAAGGAGTGTGGTGTAACTTACAAGTTCACAACACCCTATCATCCACAAACAAATGGACTGGTGGAGAGATTTAATAAAACTCTCAAAGGCATGATTATGGGACTCCCTGAAAAACTCCGCAGGAGATGGGATATCCTTCTACCATGCCTCCTTTTTGCCTACAGGGAGGTACCCCAGAAAGGAGTGGGCTTCAGCCCCTTTGAACTTCTTTTTGGACACCCTGTTAGGGGTCCACTCACACTTGTAAAGGAGGGTTGGGAACAACCTTTAAAAGCTCCTAAGCAGGATATTGTGGATTATGTACTTGGCCTCAGATCAAGGATGGCTGAGTACATGAAAAAGGCCAGTAAAAACCTTCAGGCCAGCCAAGAGCTCCAGAAGCAATGGCATGATCAGAAGGCTGTTTTGGTTCAGTACCAACCAGGGCAGAAAGTGTGGGTCTTGGAGCCTGTGGCCCCAAGAGCACTCCAAGATAAATGGAGTGGACCCCACACAATTGTTGAAAAGAAGGGTGAAGTCACCTACTTGGTTGACTTAGGCACTGCCAGGAGTCCCCTTAGGGTGCTCCATGTCAACCGCCTGAAACCCTACTATGACAGGGCTGATCTCACCCTGCTCATGGCAACAGATGAGGGACAGGAAGAAGACAGTGATCCTCAACCTGATCTCTTCTCTTCCACAGAACAAGATGCTCTTGTGGAAGGTGTAGTTTTGGCTGATTGTCTTACTGCTGAGCAGAAAGATAATTGCATAAATCTCCTAGGACAATTTTCAGAACTCTTCTCTACTGTGCCAGGCACCACTTCTTGGTGTGAGCACACTATAGATACTGGAGACAGTTTACCTGTCAAAAGTAAGATCTATAGGCAGCCTGACCATGTCAGGGACTGCATAAAGCAAGAAGTTCAGAAAATGTTGGAACTAGGAGTAGTTGAGCACTCTGACAGTCCATGGGCTTCTCCTGTGGTACTGGTACCAAAACCCAATTCTAAAGATTGGAAAGGAGGAAATGAGGTTTTGTGTAGACTATAGAGGTCTCAACTTGGTAACCAAAACTGATGCTCACCCTATACCCAGGGAAGATGAGCTCATAGATACACTGGCATCTGCCAAGTATCTAAGCACTTTTGATTTGACTGCAGGGTATTGGCAGATCAAATTGTCAGAAGATGCTAAACCTAAGACTGCATTTTCTACCATTGGAGGACATTACCAGTTTACTGTAATGCCTTTTGGTTTGAAAAATGCACCTGCCACTTTTCAGAGGTTGGTGAACACAGTCCTGCAAGGGCTGGAAGCTTTCAGTGCAGCATATTTGGATGATATAGCTGTCTTTAGCTCCAGCTGGGATGATCACCTGGTCCACCTTTGGAAAGTTTTGGATCCTCTGCAAAAGGCAGGCCTCACTATCAAGGCTTCAAAGTGCCAGATAGGGCAGGGTAAGGTGGTTTATCTGGGACACCTTGTTGGTGGGGAACAGATTGCACCACTTCAGGGGAAAATCCAAACTATTATTGATTGGGTTCCCCCTACCACTCAGACTCAGGTGAGAGCCTTCCTAGGCCTCACTGGGTATTACAGGAGGTTCATTAAGAACTATGGCTCCATTGCAGCCCCTCTTAATGACCTCACATCCAAGAAAATGCCTAAAAAGGTATTATGGACAGCAAACTGTCAGAAAGCTTTTGAGGAGCTGAAGCAGGCCATGTGCTCTGCACCTGTCCTGAAAAGCCCTTGTTACTCTAAAAAATTCTATGTCCAAACTGATGCATCTGAATTAGGAGTAGGGGCAGTCCTATCACAACTTAATTCTGAGGGCCAGGATCAACCTGTTGCTTTTATTAGTAGAAGGTTGACCCCTAGAGAAAAGCGTTGGTCTGCCATTGAGAGGGAGGCCTTTGCTGTGGTCTGGGCTCTGAAGAAGTTGAGGCCATACCTGTTTGGCACTCACTTCATTGTTCAGACAGACCACAAACCTCTACTTTGGCTAAAACAAATGAAAGGTGAAAATCCTAAATTGTTGAGGTGGTCCATATCCCTACAGGGAATGGACTATACAGTGGAACATAGACCTGGGAGTAGCCACTCCAATGCAGATGGACTCTCCAGATATTTCCACTTAGACAATGAAGACTCATCAGGTAATGGCTAGTCTTATTGTCCTTCGTTTGGGGGGGGGTTGTGTAGGAAAGTACCATCTTGCCTGGCATGTTACCCCCATTTTTCACTGTATATATGTTGTTTTAGTTGTATGTGTCACTGGGACCCTGGTAACCCAGGTAACCCAGGGCCCCAGTGCTCATAAGTGTGCCTGAATGTGTTACCTGTGTAGTGACTAACTGTCTCACTGAGGCTCTGCTAATCAGAACCTCAGTGGTTATGCTCTCTCATTTCTTTCCAAATTGTCACTGACAGGCTAGTGACCATTTTTACCAATTTACATTGGCTTACTGGAACACCCTTATAATTCCCTAGTATATGGTACTGAGGTACCCAGGGTATTGGGGTTCCAGGAGATCCCTATGGGCTGCAGCATTTCTTTTGCCACCCATAGGGAGCTCTGACAATTCTTACACAGGCCTGCCACTGCAGCCTGAGTGAAATAACGTCCACGTTATTTCACAGCCATTTTACACTGCACTTAAGTAACTTATAAGTCACCTATATGTCTAACCTTTACCTGGTAAAGGTTAGGTGCAAAGTTACTTAGTGTGAGGGCACCCTGGCACTAGCCAAGGTGCCCCCACATTGTTCAGAGCCAATTCACTGAACTTTGTGAGTGCGGGGACACCATTACACGCGTGCACTACATATAGGTCACTACCTATATGTAGCTTCACCATGGTAACTCCGAATATGGCCATGTAACATGTCTATGATCATGGAATTGCCCCCTCTATGCCATCCTGGCATTGTTGGTACAATTCCATGATCCCAGTGGTCTGTAGCACAGACCCTGGTACTGCCAGACTGCCCTTCCTGGGGTTTCACTGCAGCTGCTGCTGCTGCCAACCCCTCAGACAGGCAGCTGCCCTCCTGGGGTCCAGCCAGGCCTGGCCCAGGATGGCAGAACAAAGAACTTCCTCTGAGAGAGGGTGTGACACCCTCTCCCTTTGGAAAATGGTGTGAAGGCAGGGGAGGAGTAGCCTCCCCCAGCCTCTGGAAATGCTTTGTTGGGCACAGATGTGCCCAATTCTGCATAAGCCAGTCTACACCGGTTCAGGGACCCCTTAGCCCCTGCTCTGGCGCGAAACTGGACAAAGGAAAGGGGAGTGACCACTCCCCTGACCTGCACCTCCCCTGGGAGGTGTCCAGAGCTCCTCCAGTGTGCTCCAGACCTCTGCCATCTTGGAAACAGAGGTGCTGCTGGCACACTGGACTGCTCTGAGTGGCCAGTGCCACCAGGTGACGTCAGAGACTCCTGCTGATAGGCTCCTTCAGGTGTTAGTAGCCTTTCCTCTCTCCTAGGTAGCCAAACCCTCTTTTCTGGCTATTTAGGGTCTCTGTCTCTGGGGAAACTTTAGATAACGAATGCATGAGCTCAGCCGAGTTCCTCTGCATCTCTCTCTTCACCTTCTGATAAGGAATCGACCGCTGACCGCGCTGGAAGCCTGCAAACCTGCAACATAGTAGCAAAGACGACTACTGCAACTCTGTAACGCTGATCCTGCCGCCTTCTCGACTGTTTTCCTGCTTGTGCATGCTGTGGGGGTAGCCTGCCTCCTCTCTGCACCAGAAGCTCCGAAAAAATCTCCCGTGGGTCGACGGAATCTTCCCCCTGCAACCGCAGGCACCAAAAAGCTGCATTACCGGTCCCTTGGGTCTCCTCTCAGCACGACGAGCGAGGTCCCTCGAATCCAGCGACGCTGTCCAAGTGACCCCCACAGTCCAGTGACTCTTCAGCCCAAGTTTGGTGGAGGTAAGTCCTTGCCTCACCTCGCTGGGCTGCATCGCTGGGAACCGCGACTTTGCAGCTACTCCGGCCCCTGTGCACTTCCGGCGGAAATCCTTTGTGCACAGCCAAGCCTGGGTCCACGGCACTCTAACCTGCATTGCACGACTTTCTAAGTTGGTCTCCGGCGACGTGGGACTCCTTTGTGCAACTTCGGCGAGCACCGTTTCACGCATCCTCGTAGTGCCTGTTTCTGGCACTTCTCCGGGTGCTACCTGCTTCAGTGAGGGCTCTTTGTCTTGCTCGACGTCCCCTCTCTCTGCAGGTCCAATTTGCGACCTCCTGGTCCCTCCTGGGCCCCAGCAGCGTCCAAAAACGCCAAACGCACGATTTGCGTGTAGCAAGGCTTGTTGGCGTCCTTCCGGCGGGGAAAACACTTCTGCACGACTCTCCAAGGCGAGAGGGATCCGTCCACCAAAGGGGAAGTCTCTAGCCCTTTTTGTTCCTGCAGAAACCTCAGCTTCTTCTGTCCAGTCGAAGCTTCTTTGCACCCGCAGCTGGCATTTCCTGGGCATCTGCCCATCTCCGACTTGCTTGTGACTTTTGGACTTGGTCCCCTTGTTCCACAGGTACCCTAGATTGAAAATCCACAGTTGTTGCATTGCTGGTTTGTGTCTTTCCTGCATTATTCCTCTAACACGACTCTTTTGTCCTTAGGGGAACTTTGGTGCACTTTGCACTCACTTTTCAGGGTCTTGGGGAGGGTTATTTTTCTAACTCTCGCTATTTTCTAATAGTCCCAGCGACCCTCTACAAGGTCACATAGGTTTGGGGTCCATTCGTGGTTCGCATTCCACTTCTGGAGTATATGGTTTGTGTTGCCCCTATCCCTATGTTTCCCCATTGCATCCTATTGTAACTATACATTGTTTGCACTGTTTTCTAAGACTATACTGCATATTTTTGCTATTGTGTATATATATCTTGTGTATATTTCCTATCCTCTCACTGAGGGTACACTCTAAGATACTTTGGCATATTGTCATAAAAATAAAGTACCTTTATTTTTAGTATAACTGTGTATTGTGTTTTCTTATGATATTGTGCATATGACACTAAGTGGTACTGTAGTAGCTTCACACGTCTCCTAGTTCAGCCTAAGCTGCTCTGCTAAGCTACCATTATCTATCAGCCTAAGCTGCTAGACACCCTATACACTAATAAGGGATAACTGGGCCTGGTGCAAGGTGCAAGTACCCTTTGGTACTCACTACAAGCCAGTCCAGCCTCCTACAGTGGCACAATCAGTGCTGCAGCCCCGGCACCTCCTTTTGCCACCATTGCCCTGGGCACGCTGTGTACCATGTACTAGGGACTTACAGGGGTGGTACGGTACTTTCCAATTGGCCTATGCAATTCAACATACAATTTAAGGGAAAGAGCATTATTACTGGGGCCTGGTTAGCAGGCTTCAGTACACTGACAGGTCAAAAACAGCATCTGACAGCAAAATGTGGTGGTGACCATCCAAAAAGGGGCATTTTACAAAAAGCATGCATTGGGTCTCCCTGGTATTTACATTTTTGTGCTGGACTTCTGCATTAAGTAATGAATTGGCTCATGCGTGATGAGTATGTTGTAAAAGTTCCTGATCTTGCGCTACCAATTGTGACCATAATGCCACAGCTGAGAACATTTGGATAATATGTATTTACATATGTCATCTATCGCCTATTTAGATACACCCATGGAATCTTATTACTCATGCCTTGTTTTAAAGTGGATAGCACTGGCCGGATTGGGCATTGGGTGTTTCTCCTGAAGGCTGGAAGGGTGGAGGTCTGTTTTTTATAGCAGTGCAGCAGTTTTTAAAGCACTGCACATTTCCTTGAATATCCAACAGTTTTCAGGCAACATAACATTGGCAAGATAACTCTGGTGATTAATGTACCTGCTGGAGAGAGATGGGGTTTTGTCTAGTGGCAGTTTTGACTCATCTAAGGTAGAGCAAAAGATGAATATGCCCATTGCAAACAATGTGTACCACGCAGATCACAGAACAGTATTTTATGTGATTAGCTCAGTGGGATATTACTTTTGTCAGAGAGCTCCTTTTGCTATTGTGCATTTCATAAGTTACAGTCATAATCTAGCAAAGTGAGTTATGAACAGCCATTAAAGAGGTTCATGCAAACTGTACTGTACAGGTTAGAAAGTATTGTATTTTCCCAGTCTTTGATTGTCCTAATTTTTCCAAAGAGGGTTTGTTTGGGTACAAAAATATTGTTATTAGTAAAGTTAACCCTATCCACTATGTTACATTTGGCCCACGCACTACCAGCATGGATGATGTGAATCCTACACCTTGTAGTCCCCTTTGTCAACATTTCCTAACAATGATTTAACACCTATGATTCATTCTCTCTCTCTGTGTGATTGTGATGTAAAGTGCTCAAACACCCTAAGCTGGTGAGAGAAGTGCTATAAAACAAATTAAGTACATTTGAGAGAGGGGCGATGGAGAGACGAGCAGGTATGACAGAGGGTGACGGTGAGAGAATCACTGAAGATCCCCAATAAAGATTGCTATATCCTGGTGCACTGCTTGGTCATCATTTACTATACTTTAAAAACTAATACAATTGAATATGTAATGAAAAATGTGCGTAGAATGCACCTTTTTTGCCAGTTTTCCCACATTTTCTTGTGGGAGAACCCCTATTGTAGTAGTCAGTTTACTCACTATGCCCCTGTTGTGGCTGGTGTGACAACATTTGCTAGGGCTGTTTTGGGTTCCCAGACTGGTCCTGCTGGTTAGCCTATAAATCAACTGTTGTTTTGTCAAATAGTATTTTGAGGGTTTTAGTTGCAGGCCCATTGTCTTTTAGATTCTCAATCACAACCCATCTTAAATCATTGACTACATGGCCAATTGATGTGTAACTGTACAACTTCTTGGTTGTGTTGTGCTTGAATCGTAAATTGAGACAGTGCTCCCAAATATGATTTTTTTTAACTTCATGCCTATGTATCCAAGTCAGCAATGGCGTGAGATTATGCTTATCACGTGAAATGTGTTACAATTTGTGTATTTTTGTAAAGTCCAGAGTTTTTGTAAACCAAGGTCTAATGTTTTTGTATGTCCACTTTAGTAACATACACTGCAATTACATATTCTGGCTAAACCCAACAAGGTGGCTGTTGGTCACAATCGGGGTATTTCTTCCCTCTGTGTACCACTGTGTTATTTAAAATTCACCCCGTTTTGTATGAGTACAATAATTTCTTTAGAGATAGTCTGCTGGTATTCAATAGCCGCTGGTTTTGACTGATTATTTTTTTACTTGGTTTTATTCAATGTTGTATGTGGTCACAAATAACAGTCTATCACTCTTTGATTCCCGTTATCTATTCTCCAACAAGGCTTCCTCTGTTGTTGTTCCTGGCTCTCTTATTGTTTTTTTTATTTTATTATCATCTCTGGGTAATCGCTTGCTCTGAGTTTTTTTCTGTTTCCTTCCAAGTTGCTACTATTCCTTCGGAGTCTGAGGAATTATCCTTATGGGAGATTTTGCCGTACAGGATGGTAATGAAAGCTGTAAAATTTCAAAAGATTGCTAGTATTTGTAGATTCATGGTATGTGTCAATGTTCAACCCCCCTTAATCTGGGAAAATTCTGACATCTAAGAAGTTTAGTTCCTCATTACTTATATCATAGACGAACGGCTGATATTTCTTACATGAGTTAATACATGATAGAAATTGTAAGGCAGTTTTGTAATTGTCTTCCCATATTATCCGTGCTTCATCAATCATATAAGCATTCTTTTTTACCAGTTGACATGTGGGGTTGGAGTACATGATCCTATATTTTTTTTGTCCTCTAAGAGGCGTGAGCATTCCTTCCTATATTCTGTTAATCTCTGTAATACTATCATCCCACCCATATCTGATGGTTTTATAAGTAGTTTCTTCTCATGATATGAGCTCCTCAGTGCTACCTTGTCTTATCTAGACATGTTGTGAAAGATATTTAGACACATAAGGCCTGAATCACAAAGCTAAAGTTAGACCATAAGACTAATTTAGACCAAAAGTCTAACTTTACTATTTATCAGTATTCACAAAGGTAAGTTACTACTAGTACATTTACTAGTAGTACAGTTACTAGTAGAAACGTATTTTGGGAATACCAAAAAGTAGTAAAGTTAAGACTTTTGGTCTAAGGTAGATTTTAGGACCAAAGTTAGACTTTTGGCCTAACTTCACCTTTGTGAATCGGGTCCTTAGAGCCAATTTTTTCTACGCCATTAAACATGGCCCATTAAAATGCTAGTACCTCTATCAAGATTGAGCTCATAGGTGGGGAAAACTGGATTTTTTTCAGAAGACCTGAATCTTCTTTTTCATCATTGTGGTGGTGCTCGTCATTGGTACCCTTTCATTGGTCATTGTCCTTGTATGTACCCTGGGGCATATTTATCATAGTTTTACGCAGCGCAATGCAGCATGAAAAGGCAGAAATGTGACATATTCAACATCATACAAACATTCCTGTCCTTTCCATGCACTGGTGCACTTTAGGCTGCAAGGGTGCCTGCACTGTAAACTGGATTGGTTTTGTGCAGGAAAAGAAACCTTCCTGCACAAAAACAATCTTAAGAGTCATGCTCCTCTTCCTATGGAATGCAGCACACACAGAAACAGGAAAAAATGAGGAGAAAAAAACATAGTTCCCCTCGTTATAACTCCCCTGGGGAGGCATCGCATTTTGACGCATTCCCAGGTCTACCACTAGGGGTAAATCCAGGAATGTGCCAAAATCCATGGGTGAATGTGAGGAAACACCCACACTCCACCCATGGAACACCTGCCTGGGGCAGAGTAACACATGGCAGCGATTTGCTGCCTTACATTATGTGGGAGGCTGGCCTGGCTTGTAGTGGGTACCTGATGGTACTTACACCTTGTCTCAGGTCCAGTTATCCCTTATTAGTAGATTAGTAGTGTTCTAGCAGCTTAGGCTGATAGAGGTAGCTATAGCAGAGCAGCTTAGGCTGACATGCTGAGACATGCAAAGCTCCTACTATACCACTTATATCATATAGCACTATATCATAAGATACACAATACTCAGAGTTACTAAAAGAACAAGTTACTTACCTTCGGTAACGCTTTTTCTGGTGGATACACTAGCTACCTGTGGATTCCTCACCTTATGAATTCGTCCTTGCG
Source organism: Pleurodeles waltl (assembly GCF_031143425.1). Lineage (NCBI taxonomy): Eukaryota > Metazoa > Chordata > Amphibia > Caudata > Salamandridae > Pleurodeles > Pleurodeles waltl. The sequence continues at coordinate 1,228,600,694 of NC_090447.1, forward strand.
TCAGCATCCAACGGAAAGTCTTCTTCCTAGCTGTCCACGTCGACGAGGACGTCATAATGGCACGGCTCCACGTGACTCCGTCTGACGTCAACGTGCCAATAAGAGGTCCTCGTCGGCGTACTGACGTCAGTTTCACCTCATTTTTTTCGTGCCTTTGAGGCGAACAGGTGATAACCGACCCATCAAAAAACCATGAAAATAGATCTATATATAAATATATACAAACACAAAAATCTTGTCCATTGAACCCATATATTTACATAATCACCTTAAATACATGTATATACAAATATATATATAGAAACATTACTCTAAATACTGCCAGATAAGCGTGTAACCAGGCAGGCAACGGGGAGGCGGGAGGGACCATGAGGAATCCACAGGTAACTAGTGTATACACCAGAAAAAGCGTTACCGAAGGTAAGTAACTTGTTCTTCTGATGGATACAACTACCTGTGGATTCCTCACCTTATGAATAGAGTCCCAAGCAGTACCGCACTCGGTGGTGGGTGCCTGCCTGATTACACCAAGAAATCTTGCAATACCTAACAAGCAAAATGACCGTCCCTCCTCACTTCAGAGTCTAAACAATAATGTTTTACGAAGGTATGAAGGGACGCCAAGTTGCCGCTTTACATATAACTATTAACGGAACTCCTCTCGCTAGGGCCGAGGATGCAGACTTAGCCCTAGTAGAATGGGCCCTGATACCTTCAGGAGGGACTTTTTTCGCCAGAGAGTAACAAACCTTAATACACAAGATGACCCACCTGGAGAGGGTTCGTTTCTGGACCGCTCTGCCCTTTCGCTGTCCAACATACCCAACGAACAGTTGATCATCTAGGCGAAAGTCCTTAGTCCTCTCCAGGTAGAAACTCAGGGCCCTCTTAGGGTCCCACCTATGGAGCCTCTCTTCATCTTTAGAAGGGTGAGGAGGAGGGTAGAACGCAGGTAGGGTAATAGACTGCCCTATATAAAAAGGAGTGACAACTTTCGGCAGAAAAGCAGCCCTGGTTTTTAGTACCACTTTATCAGGGAAAAACATGGTAAATGGGGGCTTAACGGAAAGTGCCTGAAGCTCTCCAACTCTCCTAGCAGATGTGATTGCAATTAAGAAAACAGTCTTCAGGACCAAATATCTCAATGGACATGAATGCATGGGCTCGAAAGGCGAACCCATCAAGAACGTCAATACAAGATTCAAGTCCCACTGAGGCATGTGAAAGGGTGTAGGAGGAACCCTATTCACCAAACCTTTAAGAAACCTGTTTACAATTGGAGACTTAAATAAAGATGGCTGGTCCGGAAGGCAAAGAAACGCCGACAGAGCTGCCAAATATCTCTTAACTGTAACTATCGCACAGCCTTTCCTTGCCAAACTAAGAGCAAACAAAAGAATATCTGAAAGGTGGGCCTTCAAGGGATCTTTATGGTTCTCTCCACACCAAAGCACAAATTTTGCCCACCTACCGGCATAAATAGATTTAGTGGAGTGTCGCCTGGATGAGAGAATAACATCCACTACATCCGGTGGGAGAGAAAACAAACTCAGGTTGCCCCGTTCAATCTCCAGGCATGAAGGTGCAGGCTCTGGAGGTGGGGGTGTAGAACCTGCCCTTGCGATTGTGAGAGGAGGTCTGCCCTGAGACGGAGCGGAGGGCACTGAGAGAGTTGAAGCAGATCCGTATACCATACCCTTCTCGGCCAGTCCGGAGCCACTAAGATGACTTGGGCCCGGTCTTGACGAATCTTCCTCAGAACTCGAGGAATCAATGGTATGGGGGGAAACGCGTAAAGCAACTGCCCGCTCCAGGACATCTGAAACGCATCCCCCAATGCTCCTTGCAACAGATACTGGAGGCTGCAGAACAACGGGCAATGCGCGTTCTCTCGAGTGGCGAATAGATCCACCTGAGGAGTACCCCACATCCCGAAGATGTAGAGGACTAGATCTGGATGGAGACGCCACTTGTGATCTACTGAGAAGTGACGACTGAGACCGTCCGCACGTACATTCAGTACTCCAGCCAAATGATTCGCTATTAAGCAAATCTGATGGTCCTGAGCCCAGGACCAGAGCCGCAGAGCTTCTCTGCAGAGAAGGTACGACCCTACTCCTCCCTGCTTGTTTACATACCACATCGCTATAGTGTTGTCCGTCAGGACCTGAACTGACTGACCGCGAAGGGAAGGGAGGAAGGCCTTGAGCACCAAACGTACTGCCCGCAACTCCAACAGATTGATATGCAACATCTGTTCCGCTGGAGACCAATGACCCTTGATATCCAGGTCCCCCAGATGAGCTCCCCACCTTAGAGTGGAAGCATCCGATATCACTGTGGCCACTGGAGGAGGCAGTGAAAACGGTTTTCCTTGGGAAAGGTTGCCGTCCTCTGCCCACCAAAGAAGATCCGCTACAGCGTCCTTGGAGATCTTTATTGAATCCCTGAGATCTCCTTTGTGTTGGAACCACTGCCTGCGGAGGCACCACTGAAGAGCCCTCATATGCCAGCGAGCGTGAGTGACCAACAGAATGCAAGAAGCAAACAGACCTAGCAGGCGTAAGACCTTGAGGACTGGAACTGCCACTTCAACTTGAAACAACGGAATCAGCGCCTGAATGTCCCGAACCTGCTGAGCCGGGGGTAGGCCCGAAACATTGTTGTGTCCAGTACTGTCCCTATGAACAGGAGGCGTTGAGAGGGCTCTAGGTGAGATTTGGGCACATTCACAGAAAAACCCAGATCGAACAACAACTGGGTTTTCATTCGCAGATGAGACAACACAAGCTCTGGAGACTTGGCTTTGATCAACCAATCGTCCAGGTAGGGAAAAACCGCTACTTCCCTCCTTCTGAGATGTGCTGCAACAACTGACATCACCTTCGTGAAAACCCGAGGTGCTGAAGTAATTCAAACGGAAGGACAGCAAACTGGTAGTGTTGCTTTCCGACCACAAACCGGAGATACTTCCTGTGCGACTTGATTATCGGAACATGAAAGTACACGTCCTGCAAGTCGACAGACACCATCCAGTCTCCTTCGTTCAACACCAATAGCACCTGCGCTAGGGTCAGCATTTTGAATTTTTCCCGCTTGAGGAACAAATTCAACATCCTCAAGTCTAGGATCGGCCGTAATCGACCATCCACTTTGGGAATCAGGAAATATCTTGAATAACACCCCTGACCCCTTTCCTGCAATGGCACCAACTCTATTGCGCCCTTTGCCGACATGGTTATAACCTCCTGTTGCAACAACAGAAGATGGTCTTCTGAACAAAAGGAGGGACTCCTGAAAGGGGAGAGCATAGCCCTTTTCTACAATCCCTTGCACCGAGTCTGTTGTAATTGACTTCCATTTCTGCAGAAAAAGAGTCAATCTTCCCCCTACAGGAGAAGTATGGATGATAAAGTGGGGAAAACTAGGGCTGCTTCTGCTGTTGTCCACCAGAGGAGGATGAAGAAGAAGAAGAAGAGAGTTGCTGGGCTGGACCTCTAGCCCTACCCCGCCCTCTAAAGGCACGATAGGGCGGATTGGCAGGTTGCTGGGCGTAAGACTGCGACTTCCGAAAGGCAGAACCTCAAATGAACCCCTGAAACCTGCAAAAAGGTCTATAAGGCGTTGTAGTAGAGGTCTGTAAGCCCAGGGACTTAGCTGTCGCCCGACAGTCCTTAAACCGTTCAAGGGCAGAGTCCGTCTTGTCCCCAAACAACTTTTCCCCATCAAATGGAAGATCCATCAAGGTGGATTGAACATCTGAAGAAAATCCAGAGGACCTTAGCCAGACATGCCTCCTAGTAGCCACAGATGTTCCCATGGCCCTGGCTATGGAATCCGAGGAATCCAGGCCAGATTGTATAATCTGCTGTGCAGCAGCCTGTGCATCCATAAAAAGGGACCCAAACGATTTCTGCATCGCCTGTGGTAGTTCCTTCGCCATAACTTTAGCGGAGTCCATAAGGGCGTGGACGTATCTGCCCAGCACGCAGGTAGAATTAGTAGCTTTAAGCCCCATGCTGCAAGATGAAAAGATCTTCTTTGAAGACTGCTCCATCCTCTTGGACTCCCTATCAGTTGGGACTCCAGGGAATGTCCCAGGAGCAGTCTTCGCAGAACATGACGCCTGAACTACCAAGCTTTCCGGAGTTGGATGCCGTGACAGAAAAAACAGATCTCCTGGTGCAGCTCTATGTCTCCTCGCCACTGCCCTATTCACAGCGGGAGTTGTCACTGGCTTCTTCCACAAGTCCAAGATAGGCTCATTGAAAGGCAGCAAAGGGTCAGCACTGGACGAAGAGGGATGTAGTACCTATGTGAGCAGGTTAGTTTTTACCTCCGCCACTGACAAAGGCAAATCCAGGTACTCAGCTGCCTTCCTCACCAATGTATAGAAGGAAGCGGCCTCTTCAGTAAACTCCCCCGGAGACACAATGTCCCACTCCGGGGAAGGATCCAGACCACTTGCAGTGGCAAGTCCCTGGAACTCATCGGAAGGCTCGATCTCGCCTTCCTCCAGCTGTCTATATTCCTCCTCTTCCAGAAGTCTCAATGCCTTTCTCCGAGATCGAAGATGTGTCTCTAGGGCCGGCGTAATGTTTCTATATATATATTTGTATATACATGTATTTAAGGTGATTATGTAAATATATGGGTTCAATGGACAAGATTTTTGTGTTTGTATATATTTAAAAAGCCCATCGACGCCGACGATCTCGAATCCCGAACAGGACCAGGAAGACTCCTAGACTCATCCGGCGCCGGCGCGACACGGAGTCGAATGATGACCTTCTCGGAGTCGGTTGGCAGGAAGGTGATGGAGCCAGTCTGGATGGGGATATCAACGAACCGCCAGTCTCTGTAGGGCAGAAGGGCATGAATGGAGCAGCCCTGTACGGCGCCGGCGAGCCCATATTAAATGCCAATGGCCCGTGGGACCCGCCAGTGCACCAGCAGGGGCCATGGATTGGAAGACGGCATACATCGCATTCAAAAATGTGGCCGGATCCGTCCCTGGAGCCGGGAAAGCCGGGTACTGTTGTGCAGATGTCTGCTGAACATCAGGCTCCCTTGATGCCGGCGAAATCTGAGGGCTACGTTGAACGACCTCAAAAACAGAAGGAGCTAGCGACAACTCCGGACTCTCAGGCTGAGGCGTGACAGTAGGACTCATCTCCCATGTCTTCTGGCGTCGTGATGATCGAGACCTCGACCTCGATCGGCTCCGCTCCGAACGGCGCCGAGAGTCATGATGATGCCGCTTCTTATGCCTTTTGGGAGAAGCATGGGAGGAATTCTTTTTATGGCCCTTCTTAGCTTTAGCCAAGAAGAGCTTCGCCTCACGCTCCTTCAGAGCTTTTGGATTCATGCTCTGGCACGAAGAGCAACCTTCCACATCATGCTCCAAACTAAGGCACCAAATACAGTCTGAATGGGGGTCGGTCACTGACATCCGACCCCCGCATTCTCTACACAGCTTGAAACCGGACTTTTTTGGAGGCGACATTGTAACCACCAAAAATCGTTACAGTTAACAACGAGCCAGGAAGAAAAAACGTTGGCGTTGAAGGCACGGAAAAAAGGAAAACTGATGTCAGTACGCCGACGAGGACCTCTTATTGGCACGTTGACGTCAGACGGAGTCACGTGGAGCCGTGCCATTATGACGTCCTCGTCGACGTGGACAGCTAGGAAGAAGACTTTCCGTCGGATGCTGACGCAAGGACGAATTCATAAGGTGAGGAATCCACAGGTAGTTGTATCCATCAGAAATAAAGGTACTTTATTTTAGTGACAATATGCCAAAAGTATCTCAGAGGATATACTCCCTTAGCAGGTAAACAAAATACACAAAATATACACACAAACCAAAATCAGGTAAGTAAACAGTTAGAAAAGTAGTGCAAATACTGTAGAATACAACAGGATGCAATAGGACACAATAGGCCTAGGAGCAATACAAACCATATACTCCAAAAGTGGAATGCAAACGGCAAAATGACCCCAGGCCTAGTGTAGTGTGTAGAGGGTCACTGGGAGTGTAAGAAAACAATAAGGGTGTCCAAGATACCCCACTCCAAGACCCTGAAAAGTAGGAGTAAAGTTACCCTACTACCCCAGAAAGACAGTAAAGTAGAGCTAGGGGATTCTGCAAAGGCAACAACTGACTGCAAAGCACTGAAAACGGATTCCTGGACCTGAGGACCTGCAAAGGAAGGGGACCAAGTCCAAGAGTCACGCAACTGTCCTGGGGGGGCAGGAACCCACTAAACCCTGGATGAAGGTGCAAAAGGGCTGCCTCCGGTGGAAGACACCGAAGATTCTGCAACAACAGAGGGTGCCAGGAACTTCTCCTTTGGACAAAAGAAGTCCCACGGCGTGCTGGAGGAAGAAGAGTTGTTTCACGCAGAAAGACCACAAACAAGCCTTGCTAGCTGCAAGAGTGACGGTTACAGATAATGGGTGCGGCCTGGACACAGGAAGGACCAGGAGATGGCTCCTTGCAGGAGGAGACAGAGGGGGTGCTCAGAAACAGAGAGAGTCCAAGCAGAAGCAGGCAGCACCTGCAGATGCACTTGAACAGGCATTCAAGAAATTTGAGCATGTCAGTCATCTCAACACAACAAAAGAGGGTCCCATGAAGCCGGAGGTCAACTCAGCAAGTTGAGCAATGCAGGATGGAGTGCTGAGGACCTGGTCTGTGCTGTGCACGAAGGATTCTTTGCAAAAGTGCACAGAAGCCCTAGCAGCTGTGGATCACTCAGTAAACAGGATTACTGCCTGGCATGGGGAAGCAAGGACATACCTCTACCAAATTGGGACAGAAGGATCACTGGACTGTCAGGGTCACTTGGATCCAGCTCCTGTGTTCCAGGGATCATGCTCGTCAAGATGAGAGGGGACCCAGAGGACCGGTGATGCAGACATTTGGTGCCTGCATTAGCAGGGGCAAGATACCGTTGACCCACAGGAGATTTCTTCTTGGCTTCCAGTGCAGGGTGAAGGCAGACAGCCCTCAGAGCATGCACCACCAGGAAACAGTCGAGAAAGCCAGAATTAGGCGCTACAATGTTGCTGGTAGTCGTCTTACTACTTTGTTGCAGTTTTGCAGACGTCCTGGAGCAGTCAGCGGTCGATCCTTGGCAGAAGTTGAAGTGAGAGATGCAGAGGAACTCTGGTGAGCTCTTGCATTCGTTATCTGAAGAGAAACCCACAGGAGAGACCCTAAATAGCCCTCAGAGGAGGATTGGCCACCTAACCAGGTAAGCACCTATCAGGAGGGGTCTCTGACGTCACCTGCTGGCACTGGCCACTCAGAGGCCTCCACTGTGCCCTCATACCTCTGCATCCAAGATGCAGAGGAGGAGACACTGGAGGAGTTCTGGGCACCACCCCTGGGGTGGTGATGGACAGGGGAGTGGTCACTCCCCTTTCCTTTGTCCAGTTTCGCGCCAGAGCAGGGGCTGGGGGATTCCTGAAATGGTGTAGACTGGCTTATGCAAGGAGGGCACCATCTGTGCCCTTCAAAGCATTTCCAGAGCCTGGAGGAGGCTACTCCTCCCCAGCCCTTAACACCTATTTCCAAAGGGAGAGGGTATAACACCCTCTCTCAGAGGAAATCCTTTGTTGTGCCAATCCTGGGACAGGGCTGCCCAGACCCCAGGAGAGCAGAAACTTGTCTGAGGGTTGGCAGCAGTGGTAGCTACAGAGAAAACCCCAGAAAGCTAGTTTGGCAGTACCTGGGGTCCATGGTGGAGCACCAGGAATGCATGGGATTGGCACCCCAATACCATATTTGGCATGGGGGGACAATTCCATGATCTTAGACATGTTACATGGCCATATTCGGAGTTACCATTGTGAAGCTACATATAGGTATTGACCTACATGTAGTTCACGTGTATAATGGTGTCCCCGCACTCACAAAGTCCGGGGAAATTGCCTTTAACAATGTGGGGGCACCTTGGCTAGTGCCAGGGTGCCCTAACACTTAGCAACCTTGAACCTAACCTTCGCCAAGTGAGGGTTAGACATATAGGTGACTTATAAGTTCCATAAGTGCAGTGTAAAATGGCTGTGAAATAACATGGATGTTATTTCACTCAGGCTGCAGTGGCAGTCCTGTGTAAGAATTGTCTGAGCTCCCTATGGATGGCAAAAGAAATGCTGCAGTCCATAGGGATCTCCTGGAACCCTAATAACCTGGGTACCTAGGTACCATATACTAGGGAATTATAAGGGTGTTCCAGTGTGCCAATCAGAATTGGTGAAAATGGTCACTAGCCTGCAGTGACAATTTTAAAAGCAGAAAGAGCATAAACACTGAAGTTCTGGTTTGCAGAGCCTCAGTGATACAGTTAGGCACCGCACAGGGAATACATATAGGCCACAAACTATGACCACCGGGGTCCTGGTTAGCAGGATCCTAGTGACACAGGCAAAAACAAACTGACACACAGTTAAAAATGGGGTTAACATGCCAGGCAAGATGGTACTTTCCTACACATTATTCTAGATTTATCAAGCCATGCAGGGCTATGCAAGGTGGCTTTGTGTAACTTGATAAAACTGACTTTAGTGTTGTGTCGCCCTTGCACCCCCTTGCATGATACAAGGGTGACACAACACAATGATAAATATGCCCCCCTCTGTCTGTTGTCTTCCCACTGGACTTGTATCTCTCTTTTTTTTCGGTCTTTGTTGTCCCTGACCTCCTCCTAAAAAAGTAAAACTAGGGGCATTTAAGAGCCCCAGCGCCTCCTTGCACCAAATTAGCATACATTTTTTAACGCTAATGTTGCCCAATGAGGGCAAAATCGCCACACCACATTTACAAAGTGGCACAATGAATGCATTGCACCACTTTGTAAACCTCTGCTCCACATTATGCCTGCACCAGGTATAATGTATGCAAGAGGGGCATTCCCCCATAAGGGGGCCAAAAAAGTGGAGCAAAGAAATCTAAAAGATTTCTTTGCATAATTTATTTCAGCATTTTCAACACCTGCTCAGAGCAGGCATTAAAAAGGGGCATGCCATAGTTTTCAATGGGCGCCTATGTGCTGTTAAGGATTAATGCCAACATTTTGGATGTAACCCACAACAGTACATTATTAGCATCAGAAATTCTGATGCTATTGCAGGAGGCTGACCTGGCTTATAGTGGGTATCTTGTGGTACTTACACCTTGTGCCAGGTCCAGTTATCCCTTATTAGTAGATTAGAGGTGTTCTAGCAGTTTAGGCTGATAGAGGTAGCTATAGCAGAGCAGCTTAGGCTAAACTAGGAGAAAGCTCCTACTATATCACTTATATCACATAGCACTATTTCACAAGAAAACACAATACTCAGAGTTACTAAAAATAAAGGTACTTTATTTTAGTGACAATATGCCAAAAGTATCTCAGAATATATACTCCCTTTTGGCACACTGGAACACCCTTATAATTCCCTGATATATGGTACCTAGGTACCCAGGGTATTGGGGTTCCAGGAGATCCCTATGGGCAGCAGCATTTCTTTTGCCACCCATAGGGAGCTCAGACAATTCTTACACAGGACTGCCACTGCAGCCTGAGTGAAATAAAGTCCACGTTATTTCACAACCATTTCACACTGCACTTAAGTACCTTATAAGTCACCTATATGTCTAACCCTCACTTGGTGAAGGTTAGGTGCAAAGTTACTAATTATGAGGGCACCCTGACACTAGCCAGGGCGAATTCCCAGACTTTGTAAGTGCGGGGACACCATTACACATGTGCACTATACATAGGTCACTACCTATGTATAGCGTCACAATGCTAACTCTGAACATGGCCATGTAACATGTCTAAGATCATGGAATTGTCCCCCCAATACCATTCTGGTATTGGGGGGACAATTCCATGATCCCCCCGGGTCTCTAGCACAGAACCTGGGTACTGCCAAACTGCCTTTCCGGGGTTTCCACTGCAGCTGCTGCCAACCCCTCAGACAGGATTCTGCCCTCGCCCAGGAAGGCAGTACAAAGGATTTCCTCTGAGAGAGGGTGTTACACCCTCTCCCTTTGGAAATAGGTGTGAAGGGCTGGGGAGGAGTAGCCTCCCCCAGCCTCTGGAAATGCTTTGATGGGCACAGATGGTGCCCATCTCTGCATAAGCCAGTCTACACCGGTTCAGGGATCCCCCATACCTGCTCTGGCACGAAACTGGACAAAGGAAAGGGGAGTGACCACTCCCCTGACCAGTACCTCCCAGGGGAGGTGCCCAGAGCTCCTCCAGTGTGTCCCAGACCTCTGCCATCTCGGAAACAGAGGTGTTGGGGGCACACTGGACTGCTCTGAGTGGCGAGGCCAGCAGGTGACTTCAGAGACCCCCTCTGATAGGCTCTCACCTTTCTTGGTAGCCAAACCTCCTTTCTTCGTAGCCAAACCTCCATTTCTGGCTATTTAGGGTCTCTGCTTTGGGGAATTCTTCAGATAACGAATGCAAGAGCTCACCAGAGTTCCTCTGCATCTCCCTCTTTGACTTCTACCAAGGATCGACCGCTGACTGCTCCAGGATGCCTGCAAAACCGCAACAAAGTAGCAAGACGACTACCAGCAACATTGTAGCGCCTCATCCTGCTGGCTTTCTCGACTGTTTCCTGGTGGTGCATGCTCTGGGGGTAGCCTGCCTTCACCCTGCACCAGCAGCTCAGAAGAAATCTCCTGTGGGACGACGGAATCTTCCCCTGCTAACGCAGGCACCAAAATACTGCATCACTGGTCCTCTGGGTCCCCTCTCATCCTGAAGAGCGTGGTCCCTGGAACACAGGAGCAAGGTCCAAGTGTCTTCGATAGTCCAGTGGCCCTTCTGTCCAAATTTGGTGGAGGTAAGTCCTTGCCTCCCCACGCCAGACAGTAATCCTGTGTACTGCGTGAACTGCAGCTGCTAGGGCTTCTGTGCACTCTTGCAAGACTTCCTTCGTGCACAGCCTAGCCCAGGTCCCTAGCACTCCGTCCTGCATTGCCCAACTCACTGAGTTGGACTCCGACTTCGTGGGACTCCCTTTTGTTGTTCCCATCAAAACAGCCAGCCCGAACAAAGCTGAGGTATACAGTGAAGCACGTCAAACTGCAGTGAGTAAATTGGTGCCCCTACACCCCGTGCCTACAGTTTTGAGCCAATCACCGCCACCGGACAGCATTCCCAATACCTGTAGAAATAATCAGATCTTGCCCAGCCTAACTGGTCATCATGTCTGCCATACCTCCAGTAGAACCATTCATTGTCGAAGGAGCCCCATCCCTGCAAGCCCCAAAATGGAAGGAATGGGTGGAAAGAGTACTCCTATTCTTCGAGGCCACCAAGGTAGCAAATGACCAGAAGCGCGCCATGCTCATCCATATAGGAGAGTAGGACATATATAAGAAATCCAAAAACCTCGCTGAAGACGCACCCAAAACACACATAACGCTCATAGCAGCATTAAACAGGCACTTTGAAACCATGGTCAACACTGATTACGAGAGATTCATATTCAGGCAAGCCAGACAAATAAGCGGAGGAGTCGTTGGACGCCTTCCACATGAGGCTGAGAGAGTTAGCGAACACCTGCCGGTTCAATGACGAAACAGAAGAAGTGAGAGGACAACTAATCCAAGGTTGTGCCTCCTTAAAGCTCAGGGAACGCATCCTAGAAGAATCTGGAAAATCCCTGCCGGACATCCTGCAAATGGGGCGCACGAAAGAGCTGTCAAGGGCCCGTGCCTCACACATGGAGGCAGCTCTACAGCGACCTATAAAAGAAGAGACGGCTAGTGCGATCACAGCGCCCATGAACAGGCCAAAACAATGACCGAACAAGGCCCAAACAAGGCAATGTGGGTATTGTGGTGGGATACCACACAAACCATCCGAGTGCCCGGCAAGAGGAAAGATATGCTCCAGCTGCGGGAAGATAAATCACTTCGCAAAAGTTTGCAGGTCCAAGAGAACCGGAAATGCATCAGTCAACACTGCACTGGAGGAGGCCCCTCCAAACAAGTCGGAGCATGGGAGTGACATGGACTATGACGAAGCCGTGATACACGTAGTCCACTCCCTTTTCACCGTCAGGCACACCAACCCTCGTCAAGTACAACTTCCAAAGTGCCAGATCCAGATGGGCAAGCATAAGATCGGCGCGGTAGTAGACACGGGAGCGTCCATAAACCTCCTGGCCACGGAGGAACACCGCCGGATGGTACCAACTCCAACGCTAACAAAGGCAAACATAAAGGTCTACGCCTATGGGCAGAACACTCCTCTAGCCCTGAAGGGCATGTTCCGAACCACCCTCACCCATGGGTCGCAGTCCACCCCAGTGAAGGTATACGTGACAGAGGAAGGAAAAGGAATGCTGTTAGGCTGTAAGGCTGCGGAAGAGCTGGCGATAGTTACGTTCGCATTCAGCATTCACCAAGAGTCCATAACCTACCTGATAGCCAGATATGACGGAGTGTTCGAAGGAATCGGGTGTCTCTGAGACCGTGAGATCAATCTCCACATTGATCAAACGGTACAGCCAGTAGCCCTCTGCCATCGGTGAGTTGCGTTCCACCTTCGGCCCCAAGTGGAGAGAGAGCTGGACCACCTCGAAAAGGCAGGAATCATCGAGAAGGTCTCTGGACCCACACCATGGGTCTCACCCATCGTGGTAGCGCAGAAACCCAAACAACCCAGGGAAGTCCGCATATGTGTGGATATGCACCTCCCCAACGCCGCCATCAAACGGGAAAGGCATCTGACCCCCACAATCGACGATATCTTGGGAGAACTCAGCGAATCCCATTGGTTTTCTAAACTCGACCTCCGGTCCGGATACCACCAGCTTGTGCTAGCAAAAGACTCACGGTACATCACAACATTCTCCACACATGTTGTGCTAAGAAGGTACAAGCGGCTGAGCTTCGGGATATCCAGTGCCGCTAAAGTGTTCCAAAATGTTATATGGGAACTGTTGGCTGACCTACCCGGAACCATAAACGTGAGCGACGATATCCTCGTCCACGCACCCACCATCGCGGAACACCACTCCCCCCTCCAGAGTGTCCTACAGCGCACCCAGGATTCCGGACTCACTCTGCACCGCAGAAAATGCGAGTTCCTAAGAGACAGGATACAGTTCTTTGGCTACACTTTTTCAGCAAGTGGCGTAGCCCCAAATCCGGCCAAGGTGAGCGACATCAAGAAAGCACCCCCTCCTACAAACATCACAGAAGTCTGGAGTTTCCTAGGAATGGCCAACTACTGCGGCCGTTTTATCAAAGACTTGTCCAACCTCACCCAGCCGCTGCGGAGTCTAACCAAAGCCTCTGAGCCATGGAGATGGGGGCCAGCGGAACAAACTGCTTTTGAAGCCATCAAAGAGGGCCTGTCCAGCGAAACCATCTTACAATACTTCGACCCAAAATGAAACACTAAGATCGCCGTCGATGCTGGACCAAAAGGACTAGGTGCGGTATTATTACAAGAACAGGCAGAAGGGATGTGGTTCCCAGCTGCCTACGCCAGCAGGTCACTCACTGAAACTGAGCAAAGATATTCTCATATAGAAAAGAAAGCTATTGCAGTGCACTGAGGCTGTAAGCACTATCATATCTATGTTTACGGCCGCCCATTTATTGTGACCACTGACCACAAGCCATTACTCCCCCTCTTCAATGGCACTGCCTCCAAGCCTCCGCCGGGGATTGAGAAGTGGATGCTACAATTGCAAGACTATAGCTACCAATTGGAGTACCGCCCGGGGTCTGAAAACCCGGCAGACTATTTGTCAAGACATCCACGAGCAGCTTCGGATGTAGAGGTTGAGGAAGCACAGGAGACCGAAGAGTATGTCAGATACATCACAGACCGGTCCAGGCCGATACCCATGTTGATGGACAAAATTGTGCAAGCCACCAAAGATGATGAGTGCCAACAAAAAGTTCTAGTAGCAATGTAGAACAACCAATGGCTCTGTCTAAAAGGACAAATACATTTGCTGACCTCCGGATCCCAACGTGTCATAGGGAGTCTTTACAACGTCAGGGACGAACTCACCACCGACGCAGAAGGGTGCATACTGAGAGGGAATAGGTTGGTCATCCCGTCAGCCCTCACCACCAGAGCGGTTGAATTGGCCCACAATGGCCACCAAGGCATGGTTAAAACAAAGAGCCGCCTCTGGTCGAAAGTGTGGTTTCCCCTTATGGACGAGAAAGTTGAGAGCATGGTGAGGTCATGCGTGTGGTGTCAGGCCACTGGGGAGTCAAGTAGGCTCACCCCCATAGAGACTGAGCCCTCACCCGAAGGACCCTGGGTGTCTGCTAGCCTGGATTTTGGAAGCTTGCCTGACGGTCGCCACACCATGGTCCGCATCGATGATTTTTCCAAGTACCCCGAAGTGGAGATCATCCCTGCCCTCACGGCAGACGTAGTGATCTCGGGTCTTGAGAAATCAATGGCCACTCATGGTCTGATATCTGAGATAAAAACAGACAATGGGCCACCATTCCAAAGCCGGGAGCTAGCTGAGTACCTGAGCACCACTGGCACGCGTCATCGACGAATCACCCCACTATGGTCTCAGGCCAACAGGGAGGTCGAGAGATTCGTGAGGACGCTGAACAAAGTGATTCGTATCGCCCTCGCCGGTGGTTAGGCTGTTGACTATGCGATTTTCTCGTTTCTGCACAATTATCGACAAACACCCCACTCCACCACCAACAGAGCGCCGAGTCACATTGCATTTGGGAGGGCCTCCATGGACACTATCCCACATCACACCTCCTGGAATCCTCCAGCCCTGGAGCGAAACCAAGCCCAGGAGAAGCGTTGTGCGTCCAACCAACGTGCTAGCCGTTCACAGAAAGGGGTCTGCTGTTGTAGCCCAGCGTGGGAGTGAGACCGTCACCCGCAACATATCCTTGTTTAAGAGATTCTACCCAAAAGGTGAATCTATCGAAGAAGATTCTTGTGACATTGGTGATAGAGATCCCTCGTCATTGTCGACCGGAAGTGACAGCCCCAACACCCGTCCTGTTGGTCAACGCGAAGAGCCCCCAGATCCAACCCTGCCCGAACTGTTGGATATCCCCTTGGGTCCGGACTCCATGCAAAGCCGGTCAGGGGCTACCAAATACAATTTGCATAACAACCCCTGCCCCTCCACACGTTTGGGTGATCACTTGTGTGACGGGTGAACCTTCGTCTTTGTGTTCTGTGTTATTTGTTAGTTATAATTTTGTGGAGGAATGTGGTGCTGCTGGTCGGTGGCGCAACCGGCCATCCGACACCGTACAGTAGAATGGGGGAGGCTCCTAGCACGGAGGACATAGATAGTCCCCGTATGTTTAACTGAAGTTTCACCTCAGTTTGTAAACATGATGGTTTGCTCCGAGGCCTCCGACCCGGAGCTATATAATAAAGAGAGGCGTGGTCGGGGCCGGCAGAGGGAGCAGCGCAGCGAGCAGAGGAGCGTCCGCGCTGCAATAATTACACCTGCCTAGGCCCGACCCAACCGCGTCACAACAGAGCGTATAAAAAGTGTCCAGTGTGAATTATTTACCACCGCGAAGCGTTACCAAGCTGTTGGGGCCCCTGGCAACCCCAACACAACACCCATCTCACTCGTTGGTTGGACTGATGCGGGTTCGTGATGGAAGAGTTAAAGCGAGTTTGGATGCCCGAGTTTCCAGAGTAGGCATATATGTGGCACGCCACAGTGCGGTCCTGCCACTACCTACGGCATGCAGGTGATCACATGGCCGGCTGTAACACTCACAACAATGACTCTAACCTCCTTTCCACACATCACGCTGCGCTGCAGAGTATCATGTCAACCTGCCTTCAAGGGCCTAGAGAAAGACCCCTATTACAAAAGCCAGACAATGAAGTTCAGGAAACCCAAAGCTGATGATCTGCACATGTTGCGATCAGGGCTGCAACTTTGTTAAGACAAAATTAACTAGAGGACACGTGGCAATGCATATGCGCAGCAGCGGCTGCCAAAATCTAAAGGGGAGGGCGAGTGGGGGTGTGGGTGGGACGGGGGAAATTCTCAAAAGACTATTTTTTTTAAGTGAGTGCGATCACGCTCTGTAAAACCTATTGAGATTGCGCTGGGTAGGAAATACAAGCATTTGCAATGCAAGAGGTCTTGCATTTGCTCGAGTTAGAGCTATCAGCGTTGTAAACTCCTAACCAGACTTTTCTTGCACACAAATCACAAGAAAAAAACACAGTGCTATCGTGCTGAAATTGAAAACGGAAAAAACGAGTGCGATTGCTCTATGTAAACCCCAGCGCGATCTCGCTGCGTGTAAAATAAAAAGATAAAGTAGTCTGGAAATCGTGCTGAAAGCATCATGCCTCAAATGGTTTCAGTAGTTTATCGATGCTATGTAGGTGGGCTAAACACCGGAAGAGGCATGACGTATGCATGCCACTCACAAATGAAAGCAGGTGGATTTTAAAAGGCAAGCCCACAAACCAATGAAACTGACTGACGTGGCAAAGGCGTAGTTAGAAGCCCAAAGAGAGATTACAGCATGGGGCGGAGGGCTTTCCGCTCGCCCATAAAAAAGGAAAAGATCTACTGGAAGAGCTAAGGAAATAAAGGCAATTCATGGAATGTTAATTGGCTCTGTATAAGGAGCAAACAGAGAATATTCTTACAATATTTAAAGGATCAAGAAGCACAAATTGTTATAATGCAAGAGGCTCATCCAGTATCTGCAGAATCTAAGTCCTTATTCAACAAGCACAAATGGATACAAGAGGCTGTGATGACAGATTAGTCAGACGGCTCAAATGACATAGCTGTCATTATAAGAAAAAACTCTAGGCTCAAGCTTATCAACTATAAAACAGATACTTCAGGTATACAGTAGGGGTGGATGGTGAGCTATCCTCCTCTGGCAGAGCTAACTAAGTTTTTGGCACTCTACACTCCACTTGGAACGCAGAGTTCATCCAAAAACCCTGCTAGCCCCCCCAGCGGAGGTCACTGCGTGCATGCTGTAGTCCAGTTATGGGCCACACAGTGTAAGCACAGACTGTGTCGGTCTGACGTGGCAATGGAGCTGCTCTCTGGCGCCAGTAGCTCCGGATCCAGGCCTCCCTCCAACAGCAGCCCACGCTGGGCCCCAGAGCTGGGGGCAGAGAGAGGCAGAGCACCAGGCCGCTGGCAATGAAGACCCAGGTGAGTCCTCATTTTTTACTTTTTATTTGTGCACACTTGTGCACAAGAAGCCTGAAACAGCAGCTTTTGATGCCTATGTCCCTGGCCTGGGCCTTAGGCAGCAAAAGCTGCAGTGTCAGGCCTCTTGTGTACCGGTATCCCCAGGCCTCTTGTGCACCAGCCTACAGCGCACAGAGGGCAGGCCGGTGCACAAGAGGCCTGAAACAGCCCTGGCCTGAGTTCAGGCCAGGGCCATAGGCATCGAAAGAAAGATGCCATTTCACACAGGCAGGCCAGTGCACAAGATGCCTGAAACTGCAGCTTTCACTGCCTATGGCCCTCTCCTGCATGCACCCAATCTTGGAAGCATTATGCAGGGTCAGCCCTGGCTAACCAGGCCCGACCCTGCTTACCTCTTCCGAGATCTGGCACATTCAGGAGAGGGTGCCACTCCGCAGCTCACGGAACTATGCCTCTGTGGAATTCCACAGAGTTTTAATCAACTCCGTGGAATTACGCGCAGTGGAACTCCATGAGCCTCACCCAGGCCTAGTAGATAGGTTGAGAGGTGTTATTTTGGCTTCACACCTATGTTATTGAAGTAACGTTACATGTAATCAGCACCATATAATCTGTGTGATCTAACACTAACAATGCAAAAAGATGCAACAACATTTTTTATTGAAGGTGCATTCACTGTAGAAATTTGTATTTACATCTGAATTCTAAAGTTTAGCTTTAATACGGAAATTGTAGTACTCATTCATATTTACACTTGTATTTTGAAATGTTGACTTTATTGAAAAGTACATTGTATCTGTAATCATTAATTTATTGATTCTCTTATGCATTTATTCTGATTTTATGCCTGCAATTATAATTGGCCATTAAAAGTTCATATTGACAATGATTTAATAAGTTAGCATGAGTAGGCCTTCACAATAAAGTGTGAAATGCATTTTTTCGCACTCTGCATGTTTTTCTGTTACAGGTGCACATTCTTGATTTCATAGCTAGTGAAAGTAGAATGGTGTATTAGTGATAGCAAGGCCTGAAAAGGATTTTTTTTGGGCAATAACTGGGTGATTTAATAAGCAGAAGAAGGCTCCTATTCATTGTCTGTCTGAAGAGAAGAGACTCAAGGTTAACTTTGTTGCTGGAGTTCTGTAGGATGGAAGAATCGCTCCATGATGCATGTACTCTCCATGAGAAGGAGAAACATTTGGTGGCTCTGGATGACATAACCGAAGATATGGATGTGCCTGGAACTTTCCATCTCAAGTTAGCGTTCACATTCTTAGAGTTGCAGCAGATTCCTAAAAACTTAGAGAAGTGCAGGCCTCTTCAACCCCTTTGCCCTTACAGTGCATGACTTCATGCTGACTTTGTTTTCATTATTGCTGAAGACTTTTACTGACACCTACCTTGGTATGTCCCAAGACCTTTGAGATCCTATTCCATTTAGCTTATTCTATTTAGCTTAGAACCTAACTAGATGTCCTCTGTTTCTGTTGAGGAAGAACAATCTGAGTTTCATCTGAGTTTCATTCACGAATATCAATTTCTATTTCTTAGTTTCTGCATTACTGTGACTGTTATCTTTATATTCCTTATGCATTTGAGATTTACCTTATTCCAGCATTTCAGATGCTGGACCTGTTTTTGTGTCTTTGCTCTCTGATCCTGTTATGCGTTTATATTGGATTGATTACTAATTTGTCATAATCCCACTAAATTCTAATATTGATTCCTGGTTCTTTTTGTGTGGCCAATGAGCTTCACTTGATTATAAATTATAGATTTGTTGCTAACTCCTTTGCCTCCTAGTATACAGCAAGCTCCTGAAGAAGACTGGCCACCACTTCAATGGGTGCTCCTGCAAGATGGTAGCCGAGGATGGTTAGTTATTGGAGCAGGGAGCAAGGGTATCCCCTAGTCTAGATTGACCCAAACCCACTCCAAACCCTTAAAGCCCATTGTTTGAGGCAGAAGACTGATGGAGTTTTAGCTTTTTGAAAGCGAATTTTACCAGCGGAGGAGTATTAACCCCTTCTGTGCCCAGGACGTAATGGTTACGTCCTGAGGCACCGTGCTGCTGTGCCCAGGACGTAACCATTACGTCCTGTGCACAGAGCCCAGAGGGAGCGCTAGCGCTCCCTCTGTGGGGTTCCCCTCCACCCCCCCAAGTCAGGGATGGAAGGGGGAAGCCCTTCCCCTCCCACCCCCAACCCCCCCTGTGACGTCAGCGCGCGCTGATTAGTCACAGGGTCTCCCCCATCGCGCTGGAATCCCATGGGGGAGGCCCCGAGAGGCTTCAAAGGGAAGGAAATGTATTTCCTTCCCTTTGAAGTCTCTCACAGGTTTCAAAAGCCGGATTGCTTGCAATCCGGCTTTTGAAACCCCACTAGACACCAGGGATTTTTTTTTTTTCAATGAAATTATCAAAAGGGAGCAACCCCTTGGGCAAGGGTCGCTCCCAGGGGGGGGCATTTTTTTAGGAAGGCCTTTTCTGCCCCCCCTGGGGGGGCAGAAACCTCTAGGCACCAGGGACTTTTTTTTTTGTGTTTTCTTTTTTTTTAGGTGGGGAGCGATCCCTTAGGCAAGGGTCGCTCCCCTACAGGGCAATATATATTTAGACCATTTCTGCCCCCCTTGGGGGCAGATTGGCCTATTTTCATGAGGCCAATCTGCCCCCAAGGGGGGCAGAAACCATCAGACACCAGGGAGTTTTTTTTTTGCGAGAATTTCACACAACGGGAGCGACCCCTTGGGCAAGGGTCGCTCCCCTACAGGGCAATATATATTTAGGCCATTTCTGCCCCCCTTGGGGGCAGATTGGCCTATTTTGATGAGGCCAATCTGCCCCCAAGGGGGGCAGAAACCATTAGACACCAGGGAGTTTTTTTTTTTGCACGAATTTCACGCAACGGGAGCGACCCCTTGGGCAAGGGTCGCTCCCGGGGGGGCATTTTTTTGGGAAGGCCTTTTCTGCCCCCCCTGGGGGCAGATCGGCCTATTATTAGGCCGATCTGCCCCCAGGGGGGGCAGAAACCTCTAGGCACCAGGGATCATTTCTTTTTTTTTTTCTTTTTGTTATGTTTTCTTTTTTTTTTAGGTGGGGAGCGACCCCTTAGGCAAAGGTCGCTCCCCTAGGGGGCAAATTATATTTAGGCCATTTCTGCCCGCTTTGGGGGCAGATCGGCCGATTTTAGGTCAATCTGCCCCCAAGGAGGGCAGAAACCACTATTGGTATTAGGCGCCAGGGCAAATATTTTTTTTGTGTTGTTTTTTTTTGTTTGTTTGTTTTTTTAGAGATGGGGAGCAACCCATTAGACAAGGTTCGCTCCCCTGGGGGTCAAACTGTGTTTAGACCATTTCTGCCCCCCTTGGGGGCAGATTGGTCGATTTTAGGTCAATCTGCCCCCAAGGGGGGGGGGCAGAAACCACTAGGCACCGGGGATTTGTTTTTTGGTGCCAATGTCACGCAGGGGGAGCGACCCCGTAGGCAAGGGTCGCTACCGGGGGGAGGGTGGGGGTTCGGGGGGCAATTTTATTTTAGGCCATTTCTGCCCCCAGGGGGGAGCAGAAACCTGTAGGCGACAGGGCAAATTTTTTTTTTGTGTTTTTTTTTTTTGTTTGTTTTTTTTTTTAGAGATGGGGAGCGACCCATCAGACAAGGGTCGCTCCCCTGGGGGGCAAACTGTGTTTAGACCATTTCTGCCCCCCTTGGGGGCAGATTGGTCGATTTTAGGTCAATCTGCCCCCAAGGGGGCAGAAACCACTAGGCACCAGGGATTTGTTTTTTGGCGCCAATGTCACGCAGGGGGAGCGACCCCGTAGGCAAGGGTCGCTCCCGGGGGGGGTTGGAGGGGCCAATTTATTTTAGGCCATTTCTGCCCCCCCCTAGGGGCAGATCGGCCTATTATTAGGCCGATCTGCCCCCAGGGGGGGCAGAAACCTCTTGTTGCCAGGACAAATTATTATTATTTTTTTTGTTTGTTTTTTTAGAGATGGGGAGCGACCCATCAGACAAGGGTCGCTCCCCTGGGGGGCAAACTGTGTTTAGACCATTTCTGCCCCCCTTGGTGGCATATTGGTCGATTTTAGGTCAATCTGCCCCCAAGGGGGCAGAAACCACTAGGCACCGGGGATTTGATTTTTGGCGCCAGTGTCACGCAGGGGGAGCGACCCCGTAGACAAGGGTCGCTCCTGGTGGGGGGGGGGGGGGGGTTGGGGATTCAAATTTATTTTACGCCATTTCTGCTATTATTAGGCCGGTCTGCCACCAGGGGTGGGGCAGAAACCTCTAGGCGCCAGGGCAATTTTTTTTTGTGTGTTTTTTTTTTTTGTATGTTTGTTTTTTTAGAGATGGGGAGCGACCCATCAGGCAAGGGTCGCTCCCCTGGGGGGCAAACTGTATTTAGACCATTTCTGCCCCCCTTGGGGGCAGATTGGTCGATTTTAGGTCAATCTGCCCCCAAGGGGGCAGAAACCACTAGGCACCGGGGATTCGTTTTTTGGCGCCAATGTCACGCAGGGGGAGCGACCCCGTAGGCAAGCGTCGCTCCGAGGGGGGGGGAGGCGGGGTTGGGGGGCAAATTTATTTTAGGCCATTTCTGCCCCTCCTAGGGGCAGATCGGCCTATTATTAGGCCAATCTGCCCCCAGGGGGGGCAGAAACCTCTAGGCGCCAGGGCAATTTTTTTTTGTTTTTTGTTTGTTTGTTTTTTTAGCGATGGGGAGCGACCCATCAGACAAGGGTCGCTCCCCTGGGGGGCAAACTGTATTTAGAGCATTTCTGCCCCCTTTGGGGGCAGATTGGTCGATTTTAGGTCAATCTGCCCCCAAGGGGGCAGAAACCACTAGGCACCGGGGATTTGTTTTTTGGCGCCAATGTCACGCAGGGGGAGTGACCCCGTAGGCAAGGGTCGCTCCTGGGCAGGGGGGGTTTGGGGGGGGTGGGGGGTCAAATTTATTTTAGGGCATTCCCCCCCCCCCCCCCCCCCCCCCCCCCCGGGCCGGCTGAGCTAGAGGCCAAAATCCACAGGTAGGCACTTTGCAAAAAACACCTCTGTTTTCTCTGAAAAAATATGTTGTGTCCAGGTTGTGTTTTGGGCCATTTCCTTTCATCGGCGCTCGGCCTACCCACACAAGTGAGGTACCATTTTTATGGAGAGACTTAGGGGAACGCTGGGTGGAAGGAAATTTGTGGCTCCTCTCAGATTCCAGAACTTTCTGTCACCGAAATGAGAGGAAAAAGTGTTTTTTGGCCAGATTTTGATGTTTGCAAAGGATTCTGGGTAACAGAACCTGGTCAGAGCCCCACAAATCACCCCATCTTGGATTCCCCTAGGTCTCTAGTTTTAAAAAATGCGCTGGTTTGCTAGGTTTCCCCAGGTGCCGGCTGAGCTAGAGGCCAAAATCCACACGTAAGTACTGTTTTCTATGAAAAAATGTGATGTGTCCACGTTGTGTTTTGGGCCATTTCCTGTCGCGAGCGCTAGGCCTACCCACACAAGTGAGGTATCATTTTTATCGGGAGACGTGGAGGAACGCTGGGTGGAAGGGAATTTGTGGCTCCTCTCAGATTCCAGAACTTTCTGCCACAGAAATGTGAGGAACATGTGTTTTTTTAGCCAAATTTTGAGGTTTGCAAGGATTCTGGGTAACAGAACCTGGTCCGAGCCACACAAGTCACCCCATCTTGGATTCCCCTAGGTCTCTAGTTTTCAGAAATGTACAGGTTTGGTAGGTTTCCCTAGGTGGCGGCTGAGCTACAGGCCAAAATCTACAGGTAGGCACTTTGCAAAAAACACCTCTGTTTTCCTTCAAAAATTTGGCTGTGTCCACGTTGCGCTTTGGGGCGTTTCCTGTCGCGGGCGCTAGGCCTACCCACACAAGGGAGGTATCATTTTTATCGGGAGACGTGGGGGAACGCTGGGTGGAAGGAAATTTGTGGCTCCTCTCAGATTCCAGAACTTTCTGCCACAGAAATGTGAGGAACATGTGTTTTTTTTGCCAAATTTTGAGGTTTGCAAAGGATTCTGGGTAACAGAACCTGGTCCGAGCCACACAAGTCACCCCATCTTGGATTCCCCTAGGTCTCTAGTTTTCAGAAATGTACAGGTTTGGTAGGTTTCCCTAGGTGGCGGCTGAGCTACAGGCCAAAATCTACAGGTAGGCACTTTGCAAAAAACACCTCTGTTTTCCTTCAAAAATGTGGCTGTGTCCACGTTGCGCTTTGGGGCGTTTCCTGTCGCGGGCGCTAGGCCTACCCACACAAGTGAGGTATCATTTTTATCGGGAGACGTGGGGGAACGCTGGGTGGAAGGAAATTTGTGGCTCCTCTCAGATTCCAGAACTTTCTGCCACAGAAATGTGAGGAACATGTGTTTTTTTAGCCAAATTTTGAGGTTTGCAAAGGATTCTGGGTAACAGAACCTGGTCCGAGCCACACAAGTCAACCCATCTTGGATTCCCCTAGGTCTCTAGTTTTCAGAAATGCACAGGTTTGGTAGGTTTCCCTAGGTGGCGGCTGAGCTACAGGCCAAAATCTACAGGTAGGCACTTTGCAAAAAACACCTCTGTTTTCCTTAAAAAATTTGGATATGTCCACGTTGCGCTTTGGGGCGTTTCCTGTCACGGGCGCTAGGCCTACCCACACAAGTGAGGTATCATTTTTATCGGGAGACGTGGAGGAACGCTGGGTGGAAGGAAATTTGTGGCTCCTCTCAGATTCCAGAACTTTCTGCCACTGAAATGTGAGGAACATGTGTTTTTTTAGCCAAATTTTGAGGTTTTCAAAGGATTCTGGGTAACAGAACCTGGTCCGAGCCACACAAGTCACCCCATCTTGGATTCCCCTAGGTCTCTAGTTTTCAGAAATGCACAGGTTTGGTAGGTTTCCCTAGGTGGCGGCTGAGCTACAGGCCAAAATCTACAGGTAGGCACTTTGCAAAAAACACCTCTGTTTTCCTTCAAAAAATTGGCTGTGTCCACGTTGCGCTTTGGGGCGTTTCCTGTCGCGGGCGCTAGGCCTACCCACACAAGTGAGGTATCATTTGTATCGGGAGACGTGGGGGAACGCTGGGTGGAAGGAAATTTGTGGCTCCTCTCAGATTCCAGAACTTCTGCCACAGAAATGTGAGGAACATGTGTTTTTCTAGCCAAATTTTGAGGTTTGCAAAGGATTCTGGGTAACAGAACCTGGTCCGAGCCACACAAGTCACCTGGATTCCCCTAGGTCTCTAGTTTTCAGAAATGCACAGGTTTGGTAGGTTTCCCTAGGTGGCGGCTGAGCTACAGGCCAAAATCTACAGGTAGGCACTTTGCAAAAAACACCTCTGTTTTCCTTCAAAAATTTGGCTGTGTCCACGTTGCACTTTGGGGCGTTTCCTGTCGCGGGCGCTAGGCCTACCCACACAAGTGAGGTATCATTTTTATCCGGAGACGTGGGGGAACGCTGGGTGGAAGGAAATTTGTGGCTCCTCTCAGATTCCAGAACTTTCTGCCACAGAAATTTGAGGAACTTTTTAGCCAAATTTTGAGGTTTGCAAAGGATTCTGGGTAACAGAACCTGGTCCGAGCCACACAAGTCACCCCATCTTGGATTCCCCTAGGTCTCTAGTTTTCAGAAATGCACAGGTTTGGTAGGTTTCCCTAGGTGGCGGCTGAGCTACAGGCGAAAATCTACAGGTAGGCACTTTGCAAAAAACACCTCTGTTTTCCTTAAAAAATTTGGATATGTCCACGTTGCGCTTTGGGGCGTTTCCTGTCACGGGCGCTAGGCCTACCCACACAAGTGGGGTATCATTTTTATCGGGAGACGAGGAGGAACGCTGGGTGGAAGGAAATTTGTGGCTCCTCTCAGATTCCAGAACTTTCTGCCACTGAAATGTGAGGAACATGTGTTTTTTTAGCCAAATTTTGAGGTTTTCAAAGGATTCTGGCTAACAGAACCTGGTCCGAGCCACACAAGTCACCCCATCTTGGATTCCCCTAGGTCTCTAGTTTTCAGAAATGCACAGGTTTGGTAGGTTTCCCTAGGTGGCGGCTGAGCTACAGGCCAAAATCTACAGGTAGGCACTTTGCAAAAAACACCTCTGTTTTCCTTCAAAAATTTGGCTGTGTCCACGTTGCGCTTTGGGGTGTTTCCTGTCGCGGGCGCTAGGCCTACCCTCACAAGTGAGGTATCCTTTTTATCGGGAGACGTGGAGGAACGCTGGGTGGAAGGAAATTTGTGGCTCCTCTCAGATTCCAGAACTTTCTGCCACTGAAATGCGAGGAACATGTGTTTTTTTAGCCAAATTTTGAGGTTTGCAAAGGATTCTGGGTAACAGAACCTGGTCCGAGCCACACAAGTCACCCCATCTTGGATTCCCCTAGGTCTCTAGTTTTCAGAAATGTACAGGTTTGGTAGGTTTCCCTAGGTGGCGGCTGAGCTACAGGCCAAAATCTACAGGTAGGCACTTTGCAAAAAACACCTCTGTTTTCCTTAAAAAATTTGGATATGTCCACGTTGCGCTTTGGGGCGTTTCCTGTCACGGGCGCTAGGCCTACCCACACAAGTGAGGTATCATTTTTATCGGGAGACGTGGAGGAACGCTGGGTGGAAGGAAATTTGTGGCTCCTCTCAGATTCCAGAACTTTCTGCCACTGAAATGTGAGGAACATGTGTTTTTTTAGCCAAATTTTGAGGTTTTCAAAGGATTCTGGGTAACAGAACCTGGTCCGAGCCACACAAGTCACCCCATCTTGGATTCCCCTAGGACTCTAGTTTTCAGAAATGCACAGGTTTGGTAGGTTTCCCTAGGTGGCGGCTGAGCTACAGTCCAAAATCTACAGGTAGGCACTTTGCAAAAAACACCTCTGTTTTCCTTCAAAAAATTGGCTGTGTCCACGTTGCGCTTTGGGGCGTTTCCTGTCGCGGGCGCTAGGCCTACCCACACAAGTGAGGTATCATTTGTATCGGGAGACGTGGGGGAACGCTGGGTGGAAGGAAATTTCTGGCTCCTCTCAGATTCCAGAACTTCTGCCACAGAAATGTGAGGAACATGTGTTTTTCTAGCCAAATTTTGAGGTTTGCAAAGGATTCTGGGTAACAGAACCTGGTCCGAGCCACACAAGTCACCTGGATTCCCCTAGGTCTCTAGTTTTCAGAAATGCACAGGTTTGGTGGGTTTCCCTAGGTGGCGGCTGAGCTACAGGCCAAAATCTACAGGTAGGCACTTTGCAAAAAACACCTCTGTTTTCCTTCAAAAATTTGGCTGTGTCCACGTTGCACTTTGGGGCGTTTCCTGTCGCGGGCGCTAGGCCTACCCACACAAGTGAGGTATCATTTTTATCCGGAGACGTGGGGGAACGCTGGGTGGAAGGAAATTTGTGGCTCCTCTCAGATTCCAGAACTTTCTGCCACAGAAATTTGAGGAACTTTTTAGCCAAATGTTGAGGTTTGCAAAGGATTCTGGGTAACAGAACCTGGTCCGAGCCACACAAGTCACCCCATCTTGGATTCCCCTAGGTCTCTAGTTTTCAGAAATGCACAGGTTTGGTAGGTTTCCCTAGGTGGCGGCTGAGCTACAGGCGAAAATCTACAGGTAGGCACTTTGCAAAAAACACCTCTGTTTTCCTTAAAAAATTTGGATATGTCCACGTTGCGCTTTGGGGCGTTTCCTGTCACGGGCGCTAGGCCTACCCACACAAGTGGGGTATCATTTTTATCGGGAGACGTGGAGGAACGCTGGGTGGAAGGACATTTGTGGCTCCTCTCAGATTCCAGAACTTTCTGCCACTGAAATGTGAGGAACATGTGTTTTTTTAGCCAAATTTTGAGGTTTTCAAAGGATTCTGGGTAACAGAACCTGGTCCGAGCCACACAAGTCACCCCATCTTGGATTCCCCTAGGTCTCTAGTTTTCAGAAATGCACAGGTTTGGTAGGTTTCCCTAGGTGGCGGCTGAGCTACAGGCCAAAATCTACAGGTAGGCACTTTGCAAAAAACACCTCTGTTTTCCTTAAAAAATTTGACTGTGTCCACGTTGCGCTTTGGGGTGTTTCCTGTCGCGGGCGCTAGGCCTACCCACACAAGTGAGGTATCCTTTTTATCGGGAGACGTGGAGGAACGCTGGGTGGAAGGAAATTTGTGGCTCCTCTCAGATTCCAGAACTTTCTGCCACTGAAATGTGAGGAACATGTGTTTTTTTAGCTAAATTTTGAGGTTTGCAAAGGATTCTGGGTAACAGAACCTGGTCCGAGCCACACAAGTCACCCCATCTTGGATTCCCATAGGTCTCTAGTTTTCAGAAATGTACAGGTTTGGTAGGTTTCCCTAGGTGGCGGCTGAGCTACAGGCCAAAATCTACAGGTAGGCACTTTGCAAAAAACACCTCTGTTTTCCTTCAAAAAATTGGCTGTGTCCACGTTGCGCTTTGGGGCGTTTCCTGTCGCGGGCGCTAGGCCTACCCACACAAGTGAGGTATCATTTGTATCGGGAGACGTGGGGGAACGCTGGGTGGAAGGAAATTTCTGGCTCCTCTCAGATTCCAGAACTTTCTGCCACAGAAATGTGAGGAACATGTGTTTTTCTAGCCAAATTTTTAGGTTTGCAAAGGATTCTGGGTAACAGAACCTGGTCCGAGCCACACAAGTCACCCCATCTTGGATTCCCCTAGGTCTCTAGTTTTCAGAAATGCACAGGTTTGGTAGGTTTCCCTAGGTGGCGGCTGAGCTACAGGCCAAAATCTACAGGTAGGCACTTTGCAAAAAACACCTCTGTTTTCCTTCAAAAATTTGGCTGTGTCCACGTTGCGCTTTGGGGCGTTTCCTGTCGCGGGCGCTAGGCCTACCCACACAAGGGAGGTATCATTTTTATCGGGAGACGTGGGGGAACGCTGGGTGGAAGGAAATTTGTGGCTCCTCTCAGATTCCAGAACTTTCTGCCACAGAAATGTGAGGAACATGTGTTTTTTTTGCCAAATTTTGAGGTTTGCAAAGGATTCTGGGTAACAGAACCTGGTCCGAGCCACACAAGTCACCCCATCTTGGATTCCCCTAGGTCTCTAGTTTTCAGAAATGTACAGGTTTGGTAGGTTTCCCTAGGTGGCGGCTGAGCTACAGGCCAAAATCTACAGGTAGGCACTTTGCAAAAAACACCTCTGTTTTCCTTAAAAAATGTGGCTGTGTCCACGTTGCGCTTTGGGGCGTTTCCTGTCGCGGGCGCTAGGCCTACCCACACAAGGGAGGTATCATTTTTATCGGGAGACGTGGGGGAACGATGGGTGGAAGGAAATTTGTGGCTCCTCTCAGATTCCAGAACTTTCTGCCACAGAAATGTGAGGAACATGTGTTTTTCTAGCCAAATTTTGAGGTTTGCAAAGGATTCTGGGTAACAGAACCTGGTCCGAGCCACACAAGTCACCCCATCTTGGATTCCCCTAGGTCTCTAGTTTTCAGAAATGCACAGGTTTGGTAGGTTTCCCTAGGTGGCGGCTGAGCTACAGGCCAAAATCTACAGGTAGGCACTTTGCAAAAAACACCTCTGTTTTCCTTAAAAAATTTGGCTGTGTCCACGTTGCGCTTTGGGGCGTTTCCTGTCGCGGGCGCTAGGCCTACCCACACAAGTGAGGTATAATTTTTATCCGGAGACCTGGGGGAACGCTGGGTGGAAGGAAATTTGTGGCTCCTCTCAGATTCCAGAACTTTCTGCCACAGAAATTTGAGGAACATGTGTTTTTTTAGCCAATTTTGGGGGTTTGCAAAGGATTCTGGGTAACAGAACCTGGTCCGAGCCACACATGTCACCCCATCTTGGATTCCCCTAGGTCTCTAGTTTTCAGAAATGTACAGGTTTGGTAGGTTTCCCTAGGTGGCGGCTGAGCTAGAGGCCAAAATCTACAGGTAGGCACTTTGCTAAAAACAGCTCTTTTTTCTGTGATGTGTCCACGTTGTGTTTTGGGGCATATACTGTCGCGGGCGCTAGGCCTACCTACACAAGTGAGGTATCCTTTTTATCGGGAGACTTGGGGGAACATAGAATAGCAAAACAAGTGTTATTGCCCCTTGTTTTTCTGTACATTTTTCCCTTCCAAATATAAGACACTGTGTAAAAAAGACGTCTATTTGAGAAATGCCCTGTAATTCACATGCTAGTATGGGCACCCCGGAATTCAGAGATGTGCAAATAACCACTGCTTCTCAACACCTTATCTTGTGCCCATTTTGGAAATAAA
This sequence comes from Pleurodeles waltl, assembly GCF_031143425.1. Classification (NCBI taxonomy): domain Eukaryota; kingdom Metazoa; phylum Chordata; class Amphibia; order Caudata; family Salamandridae; genus Pleurodeles; species Pleurodeles waltl. Next base: position 1,228,630,088 of record NC_090447.1, read on the forward strand.
AAGGTTTTCTTGATAGCTATTTTTTACTCTTTATATTTCAGCAAATTAATTTCTGTATAACCGGCATAGAATGAAAACCCACTGCAGGGTGCAGGTCATTTATTGGCTCTGGGTACCTAGACTTCTTGATGAACCTACAAGCCCGATATATCCCCGCAACCAGAAGAGTCCAGCAGACGGAACAGTATATTGCTTTCGAAAATCTGACATTGCAGGAAAAAGTTACAGAGTAAAACGTAGAGAAAAATTGATGTTTTTTTCACCTTAATTTCAATATTTTTCTATTTCAGTTGTTATTTTCTGTAGGAAACCCTTGTAGGATCTACACAAATTACCCCTTGCTGAATTCAGAATTTTGTCTACTTTTCAGAAATGTTGCGGTTTCTGGGATCCAGCGTTGGTTTCATGCCCATTTCTGTCACTGACTGGAAGGAGGCTGAAAGCACAAAAAATCGTAAAAATGGGGTATGTCCCAGTAAAATGCCAAAATTGTGTTGAAAAATTGGGTTTTCTGATTCAAGTCTGCCTGTTCCTGAAAGCTGGGAAGCTGGTGATTTTAGCACCGCAAACCCTTTGTTGATGCCCTTTTCAGGGAAAAACCACAAGCCTTCTTCTGCAGCCCATTTTTCCAATTTTTTTGAAAAAAACTAAATTTTCACAGTTTTTTGGCTAATTTCTTGGCCTCCTTCTGGGGAACCCACAAAGTCTGGGTACCTCTAGAATCCCTAGGATGTTGGAAAAAAGGGACGCAAATTTGGCTTGGGTAGCTTATGTGAACAAAAAGTTATGAGGGCCTAAGCGCGAACTGCTCCAAATAGCCAAAAAAAGGCTCGGCACAGGAGGGGGAAAAGGCCTGGCAGCGAAGGAGTTAATAGGGTTGCGTGTTGTCATTGCTAATGTAATGGGGTATTGCTTAGATTGTTGTGGGAGTGTGGCGCTTGATGCAGAGAAGTTGAAGTTGTTATCGGGTCTGACATGGCCTAAGATCCTGGGATAGTATTAGAACGCATGGAAGAAACAATATTGTAAATGTTTGCTAAGTTTGGTGGTACTTGTTGTGAGACATCATCAACAGCACAATTGTTAGGGACATTCATTCTGAGGTGAGAGTAAAGTGTGGTTGGAGTGGTAAATTCTAGTGCACAGGGAGAAACTATGCCATTCCGGGTGATTCCCCGCAGATCAAAGTTTAATTCAGGAATGAGTCAGAGTGAGTCAGAAACTGTTGTTCTGAACAGTTTCTTGTGTGGTTGATTGATTTCTTTAGTGGAGCAGAAGTTATTTGTTGACTTTGCTTTGAATTTTGTTGTGCATGTTTAGTATTGAGAACAGTGCGTTCATGAAAACTGTAAAGGAGGGTGAGCCGATGCGAAAAGTAAGTTTGACGTCACAGTGTGCGGTGCTGGTATTGGTCTGTTGGTGGTGAGCCACACTCGCTTTGGCTGTCTACATCATAGAAAGTCGCTCTACTATTGTCTGCTACTGTGAGATGAGAATTGTGAATGAAGAGCTAATTTTAATTCGAAACAGGTTTCAAATTATAATTGCTGAAAAGGATTGTTGAAAAATTAAATGTTTCAATACTTTATGAGATTTACTGAGGAGAGATGCTAGGGGAGGAGGCACCACCCAAAGGCATGCCAAACACACAAATGATAAACCCCGTAACAGAATACATTCCTGTCAACTTAGGTTCCCTTAAAGAGAATCACCAATCTAAGGTATGTGATTGTAGTCCAGTGAGTCTCTTGGGAAGAGACCATTTGTGCAAGCTGATTTCTTGAACTCTGGACTTGTGATGAGGATGTTGCCTTTAAAATGGCAAGAGATAGTTTTTATGTTGAATTGTTCCCCATCATAACACTTGATGAGTTACAACCAGATCGTATAGCTATGGTGAAGCCTGAAGTTTGGGACTTTTTCAGGAACGGACAGAGGTCTTATCAAAGGTGTTGAACCTGTCCACATTAAAGTGCAACCTAATGTTGAGCACTCACGAACCCCATAGTACAATTTGACTCCTGAAACAATTGCAGGGATTACTTCAGTGACTGAATTGAGGATACAGCAAGCTATTTTGAAGGACCTAATGGGAAGTCAATATAACTCACCCATTATAGGCTTGCAGAGGCATAGTTGTAAGTACAGCATTGTCTAAGACTTGAGGACAATAAACACCTATGCTGTCCCATAATGTTCCATGGTACCAAATTCAGTTGTGATTTTATTCTAGCGTTCATCTGAAGCTGAGTGTTTTACTGTTATCAATATGTGTCAGTTATTGTTTTTCATACCATTGCATGAGATAGTCTGTTCCTCTTTGCCTTACTGTTTCACAACCATGTTTTTACATGGTGCTGAGTTCGACAGGGGTACACTGAGAGCTCCTCAATTCTCAACCACATCCTTAAAAAATAATTTGGAGTCCCTAGTAATGCCTTGTAACTCAGTCCGGTGCAAATGACGTGTTGGTGGCACCAGATGCACAGGAAGCTTGCAAGCAAGACACCATTGCCCTGTTGAATCACTTAGCTGAGAATACAAACAAGGTGCACACAAGCAAATTGCAGGACTGTCAAACAGAGGTTCAGTACCATGGACATCACATTGAGAAAGGAGCGTGGAAGGTGTCACAAGAAAGGATTTTGGCATTCTTGAAAATGACTCAGAGAGAAGTCAGAATGTTTTTGAGAATGGTGGGCTGCTGTTGCCAGTGGATACTCAACTTTTCCTTAGTGGCAAAGCTTTTACAGAGGCTGACACACAAAGAATGCCTGATTATAACAAGTTGTTTGCTCTCTTTTGCAGTGAGAGTGAGGCCTGCGCTCTTTTAGTGCTTGCACAATAGCATGGCAATTCATGGAGGCATGTGGCCTATTTTTCTGTTACTCTTAACCTCTTAGGAGCAGCACTGCCAGCCGCTTTAAAACATTGGAGGCTATAGGTGTCAACATTGAGAAATGTGAAAATACTATGATGGGTCATCCCCTTACTGTGTTTGTACCCAACTCTTTTGAATTGTTGTTGACCCGTTCCCACACCCAACACTTGACAAAAAACAGGTTAACATGCCATGAACAAATTATATTGTCTGCTGAAAATGTGACTGTGAAGCATTTTGCTACCTTGACTCCTGCTACATTGTTACTCCTCCCAGAATCTGAGGGAGAAGAGGGAAATGTGGAGCATGACTGTATAGATAAAACTGAACTGTACACCAAGCCAAGACCAGACAATCGAGATGAGCCACTACCTGAGTCTGAGCTCATATTGTTTGATGGATCTTGTTTGATAGACCATGGAGGAAATCTGAGGGCTGCCTACTCAGTTTGTACAGTCTCAGGCACAGTTGAAGCCTCCTGGCTTTATGGAGTGCTCTCCGCACAACTGGCTGAATTAGTTGCTCTTACTAAGCATGCTGCATCTCTGAGCAGTAGAGAGTGATGATTTTCACTGATAGTATGGCTTTGGTGTGGACCATGACTTTGGAGAGTTGTGGTCACAGCAAGGTTTCAGGACCTCTTCTGGTTCTCTCATTCAAAATGGAGAGTATGTACATAATTTAGGACTATGTGACAATGGGTCATCCCCTTACTGTGTTTGTACCCAACTCTTTTGAATTGTTGTTGACCCGTTCCCAGACCCAACACTTGACAAAAAACAGGTTAACATGCCATGAACAAATTATATTGGCTGCTGAAAATGTGACTGTGAAGCATTTTGCTACCTTGACTCCTGCTACATTATTACCCCTCCCAGAATCTGAGGGAGAAGAGGGAAATGTGGAGCATGACTGTATAGATAAAACTGAACTGTACACCAAGCCAAGACCAGACAATCGAGATGAGCCACTACCTGAGTCTGAGCTCATATTGTTTGTTTGATGGATCTTGTTTGATAGACCATGGAGGAAATCTGAGGGCTGCCTACTCAGTTTGTACAGTCTCAGGCACAGTTGAAGCCTCCTGGCTTTATGGAGTGCTCTCCGCACAACTGGCTGAATTAGTTGCTCTTACTAAGCATGCTGCATCTCTGAGCAGTAGAGAGTGATGATTTTCACTGATAGTATGGCTTTGGTGTGGACCATGACTTTGGAGAGTTGTGGTCACAGCAAGGTTTCAGGACCTCTTCTGGTTCTCTCATTCAAAATGGAGAGTATGTACATAATTTAGGACTATGTGACAATGGGCCATAAATATGCAGACAAAGTTGTTAAATACTGTGCTCATAGAGCTTGTACATTCAATGGTGAGTATTGTAGTGAAACAGCAGATGAGACCAATTACAACCTTCTGTTAACCACAGCTGATACATGGGACAGTTAAGAAGACGCATGAGGAAGTGCCAGAGGCAGTCCTGCAAGGTTGGATCAGAGCAGGTAGTGTCAAAAGGGATGATGACATTTAGGCTTCAGCAGATGGAATACCTGTGTTGCCTATGTAGGGAGAGATACCATGGTTCATTTGTTTAGGCACACTTGGTTTAAGCCCAGATTTAGATTGATGACTGCAGGAATGTGTCACAGGTTTATTGTGTGCCAATCGATTCATTTAGGGAAGAGAACTGCAGTAACACTAAGCCATAGAGGAAGGTCATGAGGTCCCTTTAACAGGATGCAGATGGACTTTCTTGAAATGCCTGTATGCAAAGGGCTGAGACATGCCCTGGTGGTTGTGGACATTCTCTCGCGTTGAGTTGAAGCCTATACAACCAGAAGAAATTACATTCTCACAGTAGCTAAAGTGTTGTTGCGAGAACTAATCACTGGATTTGGCTTCCAGACTTCTCCGGAGTCAGACTGAGTGACTCATTTAAAAAACGAGGCTCTGAAATTGTTGTGCGCAGCATTATAAGTGGAGCAGAGACTGCATTGCAGCTATCATCCTGAGGCTTCAAGGATAGTGGTAAAAGAGAATGGCACACTGAAATCTAGACTGGCTAAAGTGTGTGCTTCAACATCTTTGAGATGGCCTGGCACTTTGCCCTTTGTGTTAATGATTCTTTGCAGTTTTCATGATCAGAGGACAGGATTGTCCCCCATGAGATATTCATGGGCAGAGCAATGAGACTGCCAGCTGTACCTGCAAATGCACTTTTGAACATTACAGATGACATGATACTTGATAACCTCACAGGACTGGCTGGCATGGTGCATTCAATGCCTCAGCAGCCACAGCTATGTCACATCAGGAGCAGTTCCAGACTGGTGACTGGGTCCTAGGGCTTCCCATAATCGCCACATTGAATGTCCACCTGATGATGTGGCAGCACCAGTGGTGACAGAGAGACAGAGAAAGCAGGATAAACAACCTGTCGGGGACCAAGCAGAGTCTGAAGCTGAAATTGAGACAAGAGAACCTCGTCCTGTGTTGGTGGATGAGTCAGATTCAGACCCTAGTAAAGGGCTTAGTGCTGTGAGAAAGCAAGTGGGAGCTGGAGACTGCTGGCCAAAAAGTATAGAGTGAGAAAGACTGAGGGCCTCATTACGACTTTGGCAGTCCTTTAACAGGACCGCCAAAGTCGCTGCAGGCAAAAGACCAGTACTGGAGGTCTTTTGTTCGCCATATTAGGAGTGTTCTGCTGGGCCAGCGGACGAAAACAGCGTTTTCACCTGCTAGCCCAGCGGCACACTCACCAAAACATTGACGCCAGCTCGTAATTGAGCTGGCGGCAATGGTGTGGTGCGTCACGTGCAACAGCACCCGTTGCACATTTCATCGGCCTTTAATTCGGGCAGTGAAATGCGCAATGGGCTGTGCATGGGGGCCCCTGCACTGCCCATGACAAGTGCATGGGCAGTTCAGGGGCCCCCAGGGGCCACTCGACACCACCATTTTGGCAGCCTTTTCATGGCGGTATTTACCGCCATGGAAAGGCTGATGGATAGGGACTTGTAATCCCCAGGGCAGTGGTGCTTGCAGCGCTGCCCTGGTGGATTACAACTGTCGGGACCACCAGGCTGCAGGCTGGCTGCAGCCTGGCAGTGTCGGCGGTTGGCCTATCACGGCTCCGCCACGGTCATAATGGGGCAGCCAAGCTGCCCTGTCTGCAGCGGTCCTGCCACCAGCCTCGTAATGAAGCCCTGAGTCTGCCTGAAGGACAAGTACATCAGACTATTTCAGAGAATACTGAGAATGCTGGCTTCAGTGACAGTGAGGATGAAGGAGTTGCATTGAGGAGGCCAACAAAAGTAAGAGTACTTGTCGAAGGTACTCTTTACCTGAATGGACATACTTTGCTGCTGAGGCCAGAGAGAGTGAATTTTTAGACTTAACAGTGCAAATACAATTGAGCCTCCTTGAACTGAACTTTGTGGCTGGACTCTGTTTTGAAATAATCTTGCCACTAAATGAACTGACCCAATTTGCTATTACTGTGATTTCTGAGCTGTGTACATATGAAAGACTCTAGATTAACCTTCATAGGCAATTAAGAGTACAGAGGGCCAAGAAGACTTAGGGTGTCATTTAGAAGAACACAGAGGGCCTGATTCTAACTTTGGAGGACGGTGTTAAACCGTCCCAAAAGTGGCGGATATACCACCTACCGTATTACGAGTTCCATAGGATATAATGGACTCGTAATACGGTAGGTGGTATATCCGCCACTTTTGGGACGGTTTAACACCGTCCTCCAAAGTTAGAATCAGGCCCAGAGTAGGGCTAAGGAAGTCTCACAAATATTTGTGAATAAAAAACATCACATTTGTTGGATTGTGTTTTGCCATTTGTACAGGTGGAACTCAACAGAGAATACTCTGCTGCTGCTATAATTCATTCAACCAGCTGATTTTAGAGAAGTCATGGAAACTAATAACACTGGTAGGCATAGATATGTGTTGATAGGTATATTGATTGTCACTGTTATAGAACTAATTGTTCTTCTTTTATGACTATCTTCATCTACATATTCCACAATAGTTAAACAAAAGTCTAGAGATACCCCTTTGTCCCCAAAATCTATGGATAGTAGTTTACATACGCTAGATGACAAGGAGCTACATGTAGATCTGTCTAGAAGAGGATATTCTTTAAATGCTTACATTTAACTGTTAAATGTTGACACCATTTATCCGATGGACTGTTATGTCTGTATGCAGTTACCCTCATCAGTTGCGGAAGGTGTCAGTTATCACCACACACTTTTATCATACAGTGTCACTTGTAGTCTTTTATAGAACCTTTTCTAGGGACAGGTTTATTTTCAATATTATTTTTGAGTTACAATTTAGTCTTTTTGGAAGTTCCCTTGTTTAAGCATTTAAATAAACATCTGTATGACGAGATCACGGATACACTTAGATGGTATTTTACACCTACCATGACACTAGACACTGCCTATGCACACAGACATAATTTGACTTTAAAACTGACAGAAGTGGAGAAGAATGTTTTAGATTTGGTGGGAGATGTAAGGAGATGGAGCAGCAAATTTTACCAGGATGCCTAAGTGGATTAAAGAGGAGACTGAGCATCAAGTCGCAGGGAGTCAAGCTACATTAGATTTAGACTGGCAACATAAAAGTAAATTGTGTATACTGACTGGTAAGAATGAATTTGATGATCTTTGTGGGAAAGAGTGAATGTGATCAGAGTTTCCAAATCAGAGGGAAGTGGGAATTAATATTACAAATGGGCATGATCCTGTGATTCATGGAGCTTATTTCCTTTGTGGGAAACATGCTTATTTCAAGTTGAGAAGTTGCGAAATTAAGAAGTAGTATGGTACATGCTATTTAGATGCAGTGCTTCCAAAGATTTATCATGTGAAAGCTCTTGATGATCCTGTGCAGACATTGAAATCTAGACATGAGCGAAGAGCTAGTGCTGGTGACCGCGCTGATCCAAATACTACCTCTCTACTCAACAACCTCACCACCCTCGGCCTTGGACAGCTGGTCTCCACACCCACACACATTGCAGGACACACACTGGACCCCATCTTCACCTCAAGCAACTGGATCACCACCCAGACCATCTCCACCCCAGACTGGACCGACCACCGCTGCATACACTTCACAATCACTGCACCCAGCAGTCACACCTGCACCCCCAGAAACCTCCCACAGGAAATGGAACGAAATCACCAACGAGCAACTCACCTCATCTCTCACCAAAACCCTCCTTCCTCCCTCCAATGACACCAACACAGCAGCGTGCAATCTCAATGCATGGATCACCGAATGCGCTGACACTCTAGCCCCATTCTGGCTGACATCAGCCAAATCGTACCTAAGAAAGCCAGCTGATTAACCACTGAGCTCCAAGAATCAAAAACTTACCTGCAGACATTTAGAGAAAAAATGGAGGAACAGCCAAACCAGTGAAGACCTTGCCTTCTTCAGAGCTGCAACCACTGCCCAACAACAAAAAATCAAGAATGCAAGGAAGAACGCACTCCAGGAGCACATTAACTGCTCCACACAAAATTCTAAGGAACTCTTCTCAGTCATGAAGGAGTCCACAGTTCCACCCTCCAAAGCCATCATCATCCCCCGTCACAGGACCTCTGCGACAAACTCGCAACCTTTTTCCACCGCAAGATCCAGGCCATCTACGACAGCTTCCTCCGAGAAAATCCTGGCACCGGAACCTGTGACCGACCCACCCCCCAGAACCTACCCAGACCATTCACAGCTGGTCCACACTCACCATGGAGGGGCTCAGATGACCCTTAATTGGGATGAGAGTAGTGTTAGTGGAGATCGCACAGCATGACACTACACAACACTGATTGGGTGTGATACGCAAGTGCAGTGTTGCATTTAAACCACATGCAATATAAAATTAGTTTGGCTGACTTTATGTTCCGATTTATCAGTCTATATGAATCTTGGCATATGTTACACATTATGTATTATTCTTTTACAGCTAGTCAGAGACCTAAGAACTAAAGCTAGCAACAAGTATCACATTATTGTTTCATTAGGGTATACTCTTTTGGGATCCAATGCTGTCCTGATGAATGACATGGACTCTTTTGAGCTGCTAGGCAGAAACATATCATCACATTGGTGGGGTCGGTGTACTTACTCCCCTATAGCCCACGCCCAGTCCTTTTAATACCAAGTGGTACCCTATGGAGTAAAAACCATACTTGATTACCACAATGGTTTTCAACCTATTTTTTAGATTCTAGGTCAGAAAAGTGCCTCCCTGATCCTAGGGGATGGGTTCCCTCTTCATCAAACCTAAGTTTTTTGTGTGCGTGGGGTTGCCCTATGATGAAACATGACACCTGGTAGGTGTGTCGCGTAAGTAATGAGGCTACTGGATTTGGGCACTAGGATTGCCTAGGTTGTGATTCTTGGTATGATTTCACGCCTGGTGACACCTGTCGACTTAATCCGGTGTTTCCGACTAACTAGCAGCACGCCATCTCTGACCGAGATGATTTTGGCAACCAAGCTCATGGTAAAATAGACTCCCCAGGGAATCGTGGTACATCAGATCACATCCTGTTCTCTCAGTTACCAAGATCTCACTCAGACAAAGACAACAGAGACAGAATATATTTAAAGAAGCATTTATTAAAATATCATATCTGCATCTTAGATAAAAGCAGGTGCATAGCAATAACGAGGATGATCAAAGACAATAGGCGCAGGCATGTGACTAAGAGTGTAAAACACAAAAACAGCACTACCATGCTGACTAAACAGGCTAGTGGTTCTCTAGCCCCTCACCTATGCTAAATATGAGCACAGCATACTAAGATTCATCTGCCCTTTGGGTTTCCCCCTGGAAGAATATCATCCCTCATACCTTGAGAAGAGGCCTGAAGTCTATAAAGACACCGTCCCCATCTGGATCAGGGCTCAGTTGTCTAAGCAGGTAGCTGTAGCGATGCTTGCAGCAATCAGCATACAGTCGTGGTCATTTGGCTGAAATCTCCCTCTAACGTGGCTGGGACTAAGGGGTATTTTAAAGTAACCCAGTTGATATCCTAAGAAATGGTCCTCACGTATGAGTGTGTTGTTTTATGTGAATGCAAGAGACACAGCATACCGTGTTTGTTGGCAATCCTACCCGACTGTAGCCTTAGAAAAGCACAAAGTGAACTATATGTCCTACTAAGAACGCAATTCTATCCTAGGCGAAAGAACAACAAGATAGAGAAAAATAAAACAGCACGGCAAATGAAGCTATTACTAGAAAAACAAAGCAATGCTGAATAAAACAGGCGGGTGAAAGTGCACAGCTGCAGGCCTAGTTAGCTAAAACAACATGCCCAAGACATGGGCGAAATAGCTACACAACAGGTGTGTGAGTACATCCCGTCAAACTTTTTGTGTGTTTCAAAATCAAGACTGGTAAAGATTAAACAATAATATGTTGTAAAACCTAATTTCACTTGGGTTGACTTTGTGGGAAACAATATGCCCCATTTATGTCTGACACTAGATTGTGGTTGGGAGTGGTACGGGTTGCCATGTATTATATGGGTATCAGCTGATATTGCTATGCCATAGCGTATGGAAAATATTTTAAATTTTCTAAATCATGTATATATATATATATATATATATATATATATATACACATATACACATATATATATATATGTATATATATATATATATATATACACAGTTATCAGATTATCAGATATTTACTGAGCGCTAGAGAGTGATATGCCGATCACACACCTGGATGTAGGAGTACTCTCCATTTCTCTTCACAGCTTACTAAGGATTCTAAAGTTGTTGCAGCACACAAACTTTTTCATCAAACACAGATGAGAGTTTTCTCTGGAGTTTTGTTTTATTCTGTTCCTCTGAAGTTCTGGCCATATTTTGTGTGACACATTGTGATTTGCCCTGATGAAGTCGTTGGTGAATTTGCCTCAGGGATGAAACACGTGTTGGCTACATGACCTATCAGAATTGGTTGAAGATTAAGGAGACTGAGAATACACAAACTATTGATTACATGAACTGTCTACACTGACCTTTATAATCATGGTTGCTTGAGGGAATGTTATATACCATAAGAATCCAGACAGTAAGGATCCTTACTCAGGAGCAAAATCCAAATATGTCCCATTCTGAGCTTTTCTGTCAAAAGTCAATAACTTCTCTGAGACAGCTATCCGACCTCATGGAGTTATCTCCTACAGCATCCTGCCTTGCTCGGTTGAAGGTTTTGGGCATCCTTATTTGAGACTTTGGGCCTGATTAATAAACTGCACTTTGTAGTTTGTTTTGTAGTACTTCTAAACATGCTACAAAATGCTATTCACAAACTAAGTGTAGTTTTAAGCCTTCGCCTGTCCTATCTTTTAATGTGTGCACTGCTGAGTTTCCACAACTCGTAAAAATATGGTCGTAAAATACTAGTCATAACATTGCACAGGTAGGGTCCAGTTCACAAAGTGACTTAAGGAATGTAAAGTTATGAGTGCAGAGTCTCCACACTCATGGCAGAATCTGAGTGAGAAAACTCTGCATTTGTAACTTTACCAGTCATAAGTCCCTTTGTGTGTTGCGTTTTAAGCTTTGAACTTACACACAGGCATAATGGCACCTATGCAGTCCTAGTTATGTGTCATCAGTCCAGCTCATCAGATTACAAGTACATCAAAGAAATAGAAATCTCCCTCCCTTGTCCCCCAACGATCAATCAAACATGTAAGCATGTTGAGCATACATTGCAACAGTGTTACAAAACAGCACTCATATTAATTAGAAAAGGAGAGAGAAAACATGCATAATCTACACTTCAGGTGGTAATCTGTGCAGATCTCAGTGGTCTGGGGCGTCCATAAGCTAGTTCCTTGATCAACAAATATTTCATGGACAGTTTCCACTTATTGTCAACTTTATACTCCATTTTAACGAGTACTCAATTTTTCCATAGCTAGCAAAGTCTTCCATTAACTCCTGCATCGTTGGGTTGGCTGGAGACTTCCACTTAAATGCCAACCATTGTTTTGCAGCCAGGTGCATGTTTGCAAAGAGGCTCCAGTTCCATTGTGACGTATGGGTAAGTTCCAGAGGGTGTATGCCAAGGATAAACACTGCCAGATTCAATCTCATCAGGTGACTATCACCGATGAATATGGTTAATGGTCTCTTTCCAAAAGGTGTTAATTTTCAGCACAACCACTAAACAAGTAATGTGCCTCCCTCTTGGTCACTGTTAGAAATTGGGTTTCTAGTTCACAGAGGTATGCAACCTGTCCAAGTAGGGACCAGAATCCTAGTCAGGCTAAGTCCGATACTCACTACATTAACCTGTGCTCCACCTCTGGTAACTTGGCACAGAGTCAGGCTTAACTTAAGAGGCAATGTGTAAAGTATTTGTGCAACACTTAATTACAGTAACTCAGTGAAAGACACCACAAATAGACTTAACACCAGTTTAGAAAACTAGAGAATCTTTATCTGAGTAAAATGAGACCAAAACAACAAAAATCCAATCAGTACCTCTTGAGTTATTGTTTGTTAAGACAAGTATGCAAATTGAGTGCTTAGGAACATATGCACTCATATCCAGTTCACTTCGATAATCCAGGCCCCTTGCACAGTGGTTGCTGGCCGGGGATCATGAATGGGGCTACCCCCACAGTGAAGCAAGAAACCAATGTTCCAAAAAACTTTGAGAGCTATGTGATGACTGTGTCAAGAAAGAGGAGTGCAAGGCGGTGCTTAAGCTTTAACCCGGCTGCCCGTGAAATGTCAATTGATAACACAAAATCTCCCTCTCCCTTGTACCTGGGTTCCGGCAGGAGAAGTAGGAATTTCAAGCTCCTCAATCAAGGCCGCCCTCACATGGAACGTCCTATGTTGGAGGGAGATCTGGGACACAGTCATGCAGGGCTGACAGGTCAGATTCAGCACAGACCCAGCGGCCCAATTTCTGAGCGCAGCATCGGCTAGTAAAGAAGAGTGGTCTGGCCTTACTATGACACTGCAGGGGGAATCCCTCAGTCGTCAAGGCAACGCTGGAGTCCACTCTCGCTGGCTTCCCTTGACACTGCAGTGTCTCTGAAAACACACACAAAGCAAGCAATCTCGGGAGGCAGAGTGTGTGGCTCGTGGCACAGTGAAGTCGAAGATCAGCAAAAGCAGTCACTAGTCCTTCTTCAAAATGAAGCACTCGATCTGAGAGCAATGAAATCTTTGATGATCCTTAGACTTCGGCAGCAGGGCTCAAGCCAAGAAATCCTTGGAGTTTTTGGGTAATTGAGACTGAAGAGAGCAACTCCAATTTTCCCTCACTGCATTGGTGTCAGGCAGCAGGTCATCACAGCAGAGTAAGTTGCAAAGTGGCAGTTCCTCCTGGCAGCACAGCATTTAGCAGGCAAACACAGCAAAGCAATCTACAAAGTGGAAGTCCCTCCAAGCAACACAGCTCCTCTTAGATGCAGAGCCTTCTCAGGACCCCAAAGTGAATGGATTTGGTGGGATACAGGGTCCAGTACCTATACCCAAATGGGCCTTTGAAGTGAAGGAGACTTCAAAGAGACCTTTAAAGATCACAAGGTCCCTGACCTTCCTTCCCTGGCTCCGGACACTCTACAGAGGATCATGCAGCCCTTCCTCCTCATCTAGCCCAGGAAGACCCACCAACCTGATGATGGGCCATCACGATGCAAATGTCATACCCAAAGTCCCTTTGTGTGTGAGCCATCACTTATCACAGACGTGTGTTCAGAGAAAGGCAGAGGCACAGAATGATTAAAGTAAGAAAATGCCAACTTTCTAAAAGTGGAATTTTAAGACTTACAATTTAAAATCTGACTTCACCATAAGTTGTGATTTTAAATTGTAAGACCAGAGACACCAAACTCCATATTTCTATCTCTTCCTATTTGGAAATTACACTTAAAAGATGTTTAAGGCAATCCCAATGTTAACCTATGGGAGGGATAGACATTGCAGCAGTGAAAAACAAATTTAAGAGTTATAAACTAAACCATACATGTCCACCTTTTTAAAATACATTGCATCCTGCTGTGGGGCTAACCTAGGTCTACTTTAGGGGTGGCATATATGCAATAAAAATGAAGGTGTGGACCTGGCAAGTGTGTGCACAAACAGGCTCTGCAGTGGCAGGCCTGACACATGTTTACAGGTCTACTGTAGTGGGTACAATCAGTGCTGCAAGCCCACTAGTAGCCTTTAACTTGCAGGCCATAGGCACATATAGTACACCTTACTAGGGACTTATAAGTTAATTAAATATGTCAATTGTGGATAATCCAATATTGGCATGATTAGAGTAAGGAACACCTGACCTTTACCACTGGTCAGTAGCAGTAAAGGGGACAGAACCCTAAAACCAGCTAAAATGAAGTCTGAAAATCAGGAGGTCAGAGGGCAAAAAGTTAATGGAAACCACACCAAGGATGCCAGGCACATTCTCTCCACAAAGCTATACATTTCCTTCAATCGAACTATTGTCATACACAACTGCATCATTATTTTGTACATCGATTCTCCATGTTCAACACTTTTAATCAGTATGAGTATGTCAGACCACAGTTTCTCCCACTGTGAGGGGTGACCAGGGCTCCGTTCTACTTTTTCATTTATACCTGCCCTGAATTTTGCTCCACCTCAGGATAGTGTAGATGTTAGTAATAAGCCCCTTGGAATTCTAATGTAATGTGATGAGTTTCTCACAATTAGTTAAGGGCCTAATGACTACTAGCTTGTGTAAAGGGAAGAGGGCCCAGTGTGGCAACTGGAAATACTGCACACAGTCTCTCACATGTCAACTCCAGTCTTGTTAACACTGGGTCAACTCTTTAATGTTTCTACCCTGAAAAGGGTGACTACCATTTGGCGAAGTCACCCTTTACATTCCCCAATGAAAAGTCTATGTTACCAAACGATGGTGTAAAGGGCAAACATGACCAAATGTTGATTCCTAGTAAATGTATCCCAAATTTAGAGAGTCGGTTTGAATATACCTGAGTAGTAGCAGACCCTGGGATCTCACATGTCTAGAGAGCCAGGGCATTGCCCACCATCGACGCATCCATATGTAACTAGTGGAATTCAGTTTCAATGGTTGACAACTCATATAGCATTCTCGGTTGAGACACCTGATATTTCTTAATGTTGGGGTAATACAACCCTCCTGGTCTCTTAGAGGCCCTCAACAGTTTCCTTAATACTCACTCTTGCCCTTCACCCTGACCAGATGAATTGATCTATAGGAAACTCAGCTGAAAGAGACTGGAACGGATATAGGGGTCTAGATAATATATTCTATTTAATCATACCTACCCTGCCAGGATACATAGAAATTCTTCTATTTATGTAGATCATTTGTTTTGGGGTATAATTTGTGGCATAGTTTTCGCTATATTGCAAAGTAATGTAAATGCCTAAATATTTCAGCTTTTAGCTGCCCATTGCAGAGAGGTCATTGCTGAATGGATCCGCATGGATGTTGAATAAAATCAAAACTGTTGATTTATATAGCGCGGCTTATCACCCCTGAGGGTTCCAAGGCACTGTCCATGGGCACAGGGAGATTAAGTGATTTCCCCAGAACCACAGGATGTAGTGCCGTCGCGGAGGATCGAACCTCGATCTCTAGCTTCTGAGGCGGTTGCTCTGAACGCTGGGCTACATCCTCTAGTCGGCCACCTCTATTTCAAACACTTCCAATATATTGTAGTTCACTTTAAAGCTTGAGACTGTGATCCACGCCTCCAGGATGTCCAATATTTTGGAGAAAAAGCTTATCGGTCAGGTTGTGACTTATTGTCTAGGGCAGAAATTTTCTCCTAAAGAAAGTGGACTTCATCCTAAAATTTAGTCCCAGAGTTTTGCATATTCTCTAATTCCTGACTCCTAGCGACAATGCTGTCCTCAATTGTGTAGGAGGCTGGCCTGGTTTGTGGTGGGTTCCGAAGGTACTTACACCTTATACCAGGTTCAGTTATCCCTTATTTTATTAGTGAAATGTAGCCAGTGTCTAGAAGCCAGGCTGCTTAGGGGTAGCTATAGCTGAGCCTCCAAGACTTATCTAGGAGACATGCAAAGCTCATGCAATACCACTGTAATCACACAGTACTTACACACATGAAAGAAAATACTCAGTGTTACAAGACTAAAGTTACTTTGGCCCTCATTATGACATTGGCTGTCAGTACCGCTTACCGCCATGCTGACTGCCGCCAACATACCGCCGCCGCAGCGGATTACCGCTACCCGTATTATGACATATACATAACAATCCATCACTATACAGCCACACACACAAGTCTGCCAGCCCAAAGGTCAGTGATAAACTGGCAGTAGCAAAACCCACACGTTACGCCAACAGAACTATGCCCACAGTATTATGACCCACGAATCACCGCAGCAGACATTCAATGGCGGTAAACCATTGACGGGACATACCACTGCGCTGAAAATACACACACACATACAAAGCAACACTACATTGGACAATTTGAATAGCACACACCTGACACCCATACACATATAACAACCACACACCCACACCACTATAAAACACACATCCACATTACCCACAACCCTTTACAACTACAAACAAGTCCCACCAGAGAGATAGCAAGACAACAGACAAGACCACAGACACGCCCCACCATCATCTATACACCAGCCACGCACCTTACATCACACACCCCAACACATCACCCCACACACCCTCATCCACATGACTCACACTACACCCATGGCATCACAACGAAACCCTAGGTTCTCAGAGGAGGAGCTAAGGGTCATGGTGGATGAAATCATCTGGGTAAAGCCACAGCTATTCGGATCACAGGTGCAGCAGACATCCATTGCTAGGAAGATGGAGCTATGGCGGAGAATCCTAGACAGGGTCAACGCCATGGGACAGCACCCCAGGACAAGGGCAACATCAGGAAGAGGTGGAACGACCTGTGGGGGAAGGTGCGTTCCACAGCAGTAAGACACCAAATAGCTGTACAGAGGACTGGTGGTGGGCACCCACCTCCTCCCCCACAATTAACAATATGTGAGGAGCAAGTCTTGGCAATCATTCATCCTGAGGGCCTGGCAGGAGTAGGAGGAGGACTGGACTCTGGTAAGTCAAATCTCTATTACTATCACCCCCCCCCACCTGCATGCCATCACAAACCCCTGCCCTTACCCTCACTCCCATCACTCCATCACCTCACACACACCCCACCATCACAACCCACCTCACCCAATACCAAGCCCTGCATGTAACACCAATGCACGGATCCCCATCACAGACCTGCATGGACACTCATCACTAAAGCATGCACACTAGAGAGAATCACCTAGCCCACCAAATAACTACTCACACAAGGCAAAGCTGCCAGGGCAATAACAACCATAGAGGGCAATACACCCATGCACAAGATGTCACACACAGAAACAATAACACTGCATTTACATCCCCACAGGTCCCCCACCCAACGTCACCGGAGAGGAGGTGCCAGCAACATCCAGTCCCCCCCCCCAGAAGAGGCCCACAGTGATGACAGCAGCTCTGGACACCTGGATCTGCATGACCAACCTGGCCCATCAGTGACCTCCGGACAGTCGGTTACCCAAGCACAGTCCCATACTATCACAGAGCCTCCCCCCTCAGGAAACACCAGCACAGTACCCACCCAGCGGGCTCTTACCTCTGTCCCCAGGAAACATCAATCAACAGTGTGTGCACCACTACAGGGATCCCAGGCCACCCCACAAACACAGGACAATCTAGGACCTGGGGTCCGTGGCAGTGGGCACACGGTTCAGGGGACAGAAGCACAGGCAACAGGGAAGTTGGGAGGACTGCTGTGTGACAGGGGGAGGACAGGTCCAGGGAATCGACTCCACAGGCGGCACTCACCAACATCCTGGGAGCATACCACCATTCCCAGGAGACGATGGGCCAGCTACAGGACAAGTTGCAGGAGACCCAGCGGCTGCAGGAGGGACTGTACCTGGGGATCAGGGAGGGCTTGACGGACATAAACACCACCCTGGTCACCATTGCAGGGGTGCTGGCAGACATGGCCAACACCATGAAGGAGGCAGTGGCACACCAGCGGGCCCCTGACACTAGCCAAACCGATGAACAGCCTTCCACCTCTGCTGCCGTTAGTGGACAGGAGGCCCCGCCATAGGACCAACAGCCCACCAGCACCCCTCCCCCTGCCGAAGGAGAACCACCACACAAATGGTCCCTGCAATCCAGGCAGAAGCCAGAGACTATTGCCAAGACCTCCACCAGGAAATAAGACTTCCCTGACTGTCCCCCTTGTGTCCCACTCTGTCACCCTATCCACCTTGAACTGCCATTGTTCAACTTCCTATGCCCCCTTGGACAATGCACCTGTGATCTACATAGATCACCCCAGCCCATTGCACATACCTCTCTACTCACTAGAACTTAAATAAACACCATTGGAATAAGTGACAGTATGTGTACCTTCAATAGCCCCAATAATGTTGGGGATATGTCCCATTGCATAGAAATCAGCTTTCACTGTGGCCAAATACTCCACCTGGGGGAAAACGATGTAGCTGTGCATGTGTTTAATCAGGGCAGACAACACTCTGGTCAGCACTATTGAGAACATTGGCTGAGACATTACTGCTGCCAAGGCCACTGTCACTTGGAAGGAGCCAGTTGCGAGGAAATGGAGCACAGATGGGATTTGCACAAGAGGGGGGATCCCGGTGGGCTGACGGATAGCAGATATCAGGTCAGGTTCCTATTGGGCACACAGCTCTGTGATTGTGGCCCTGTCCAATCTATAGGTGAGGATAATGTGCCTGTCCTCCATTGTTGCCAAGTCTACCAGGGGCCTGTACACATGGGGATGTCTCCATCTCCTATTCATCGGCAGCGCTTGCAGTTTAGGGGGTAAACGGTGAGCAGCTGGTCAGTATTCCATATTTCCAAACACTACACTGCATTGCATGTTGTGACTGTAACAGTATATTGTTGGACAGGCCCAAATGGTGCCTATGTGTACTGTGACGCAGTTAGGTACCATGGCCTGCTCCCTCTGAAATGGCGTCGCCTGTCCTGTATGGAGGGATATGTGGAAATGAGGTAATTCCACTGCCGTTGTGCGCCGCTGGGGGAGGTGGTCGAGAACCGCCGTGCAACTCCTCACTGGATACCATTGGGCCCTATGGGTTACAGTGGCCAATGGTGATATACAACGGCGGTGACGATATGCACCGCCGTGGACGTGACCGCCATTTTCTATCTGTTCACTCACTTGCTACCTGACCTTCAACAGGAGAGTACGTACACTGCAAGTGCTGCTGTGACCTGTGTCTGGAACCGGCCGTGGCTCGTGTCACTGGGTAAAGGGCTCCTGCCTTCATTGCTGCGGAGTTGGAGAGACTGGTAGATGGGGTCCTACCCCAGTACCGAATGCTGTATGGGCTTCCAGACCAACAGGTGAGTACACTGTGAGCACGATGCATGGGGCCTGAATGCATGGAGTGGTGTGTGTGAGGGCCTTGTGTGGGGGGGTTGGTGGAAGGGCCCTCGGCAGCATGCTGCATGTATAGTGTGCAATGTCTATGCATAAGGGAATTTGAGGGCTATGGTGGGCCATGAGTGTCACAAGCAGTACGATCTGACTGATACCTTTTCCTCTCTGTATTTTTCTGCAGGTCAGCGCCCATCAAAAAAAGGGTATATGGCGTGCCATCGCCAAGGACGTGCAGACCCTGGGGGTCTATGGCAGGCGGAGCACCCACTGTCACACAGCAGTCCTCCCAACTTCCCTGTTGCCTGTGCTTCTGTCCCCAGCAGCCACAAGGGGGTGAGTACAGTGCCCTAATATACTACTTGCGCGTGGTGGGGTGGCATATGGGTGGGGGATGTGGGCCTGTGGGTGCCCCTAGGCCAGGCCGGACATTGCAGGGTAGGGCACATGTTGGGCAGGGTCTGATGTAAGACATCCACTACTGGGCAGGGGTCTGTGGGTCTCAGGTACGCTGCAATTGGCGTTAGGTATCCCTGTCCATGGGCTGGTGAGTAGCATTGTGACTGTTAGTGCATTGCCTAATGCATAGGGCTGTTCCCTCTGTTTGTGTGTGTCGTGTACGCCAACGGTGGTGTTGTTGCCGCTATTGACCAAGTGCATCCTTTGTCTCTCCCCCCTTTTTGTTTTGTCACCCTGTCCTTATGTGCATTAACATCATCTGGCGGAGGAGCAGATGCACCATCGACGGGGACAGCTGTATCCCACAGGGCCCAGGAGGCCGAATCCACCGATCATGAGGGTACCAGTGGGACGAAGGGAGCACCACGGTGGAGACTGGAGGGGACAGTTCTGACAGTGATAACTCCTCCGATGGAAGATCCCTGGTGGTGGTGGACACCTCTGTGCCCACCCCAACTACAGGTACAGCCACCACCCCCTGTACCAGCGAGGAGGTTGGGCATCTCCTTGGCCCCAGGCACCTCAGGCCCTGCCCCAGTTAGCCCTGCTGCCCTGAGTGAGGAGGCTATTGACCTCCTGCGATCCATCTCTGTTGGGCAGTCAACCATTGTGAATGCCATCCAGGAGCTGTCAGCCCATTTGCAACAAACAAATGCATTCCTGGAGGGCATTCACTCTGGCATAGTGGCCCAACAGAGATCAATCCAGCCTTTTGTCCTCCTCCCTGAAGGCAGCCATTGTCCCTGTTTCTAGCCTTCCCCCTCCAATTTCCTCTACCCAATCCCATTCCGCTCAAACCCAAACCTATCCCAAGCACACAGACATACCAGCATTCACCCAGGTCAACACACAGGAGTGGTTCAGGCAAACACAAGCACCACACATTATCCCACAGGCACCCACACAACCACCATCCAGATGCAGACATACCAACAACCACTGCCTCCACTGTGACCCCCTCCTCCTCCTCGTCCACCTCCTTCCCAGTAGCATCTACACTCACACCTGCATGCACTACATTCTCATCCACTACCACCATCACGCCTATCACAACCCTCTCTGGCAGTCATTACCCACACATCCATGCACACGTCCCCTGTGTCCCCTCCCACTGTGTCTGTGCCCCTTCCTCCCAAAGTACACAAATGCAAGCACTCAGAACACCCAACAGCCATCCACCTCACAACAGCATCCAGCCTATGCACCTGCACCCAAACACAGCAGACAGACACATCCTACAACCACTTCCTCTTCCTCCACTCCCAAACCTTCACCCTCTTCCCGCCCCAATGTCCCTAAGAAGCTTTTCCTCTCCACCGTTGACCTCTTCCCTACCACTCCCACCCGTCTATGATGTTGGGCCAGGGTGGTCAGAACCCAGGCGAGCACCTTAGTCACCCAGTCCACGGCCACAGTAGTGTCAACAGCTACTGCAGGTGGGAGAGGATCTTAGGCACCAGGCAGCAACACTGAAAGGGTGCCTGCACCCGGTGCATCAAGGAAAAGCAAGGAGGCACTACCAGATGAGACAGGGAAGGGCAAGGAGGCACCACCAGCTGCAAAAAGTAGGGGCAAGAAGGCACCACCAGCAGTGTCTAGGAAGGGCAAGGAGGCACCACCAGCTGCAGGAGAAAAGGGCAAGGGGCAATCCCCAGCTGCTGACAGGAAGGGCAAGGGGCCTGCACCAGCAGGCAGGAAGGACAGGAGGCCTGGTCCTGGAACTCATTTGGAGCCTCCACCACCAACCATGGTGGTTCAGCCATCTGAGGCTGCAAGGGAAGGGCTGGAGCCTCCTCCCACCACTGGCCGCACCAGCACCACTGACAGCAGCAGCCCCCCACCACTGCCAGCACCGCCACCGGCACCACTGACAGCAGCAGCCCCAGTTGACAGCCGTCCAAGGCTGCAGGGGATGGGCTGGAGCCTCCCCCCACCACTGCCAGCACTGACACCAGCCCCACCACTGCCACCACTGAGTAGCTGTCACCATCCCAGGATGAAGCACACTGGGCACAAGGTCCCCTCCAGAACCAGTGGAGAAGCTACCCACTCACCCATCCTTCCCAGGATGAAGCACACTGGACACAAGGCCCCCTCCCGAAGGCCCCCTACAGAACCAGTGGAGAAGCCATCCACTCACCCCATACTTCCCAGGATGAAGCACACTGGGCACAAGGACCCCTCCAGAACGAGTGGAAATAGCTACCCATTTGCGAGACTGTGGCATTGCCTTCCCCAGGACCAAGCAGTGGGCAAACCACCCACTTGAGAGACTGTGTCCCTGCGCTCCCAAGGACCAAGCAGTGGGCAAACCACCCAGTTGAGAGACTGTGGCCTTGCACTTCCCAGGAGATCGCACAGGGCATGTAGCCCCGTCCAGGACCAGTGGCATTGTACCATCTTCCATTGTACCCCCTCCAACTGAGGTGCCTGTGTATTTTCGACCTCATGCCCCTGAGGTGTTCTCTCTGTGTTGTTGCAGGAGTAAGGTGGGGCCTTTGCCTATGTGTTGTGGCCCTGTGGCAGAGTCCCTACATTTGTACATATGTATATACGTTTGTATTTTGATGCACTTATTCATGTTATTTTATCGTATTACACTCACTTTCTTCAAATCATTTTGTCCTTGCATTATTCCTGAGGGGTATGGGTGAATATATAATGATTGTGCATCTGGTTGTCTGTATGGTGTTTGGGGTGGGGGCGCTGCATGTGTATGTCACTCTCTTTTTCCTCCCCCTCCACTGTGTGCTAGGCGGCAGTACTCACCGTGGTCATCTTCGCTGGCGTTGATGATCATAATGCAGAAAAAGGTAGACGAGCATCAGAAATATGTGCAGCTCGGACTCCATGGCGTTGCGGTTGTTCCCTGAGTCTCCACAGGTGATTCATTTGCCTTCTGTGCAGTGTTTCTGCCATGCCTTTGATGTCATTGGTACCGCCCCAGAAAAGGTGGCGGATTGGCCCGGTCGTAATAGTGTGGGCGGTACATTGTCTTACACCTGGCTGTTGGCGGTTACCACCATGGTGCTTGTTGATACCGATGTGGCGGTTGGTGAGTTAAAGTGGCTCTCTGTCTGAGCGGTTTCCGCTGTGGTCATAATTCCATTTTGGTTACCGCTGGCATGTTGGCGGTATTACCGCTGCTTTATCACCGACCGCCAGGGTTGTAATGTGGGCCTTTATTTTGGTGAGACAAATGCCAAAAATACCCTATAGACTATACTACCTTAGGAGGTAAGTAATTTACACAGTATATACACTAGAATGCAGAAATATCTGTAAAAACAGTTAGAAAACAGTGCAAATAGTGAAAATCACAATAGGTTGCAATAGGCCTAGGGGGGACACAAACCATATACTAAAATAGTGAAAGTTGGTTTCTCAGCTAGGCAAGTGTAGGTTGTAGATGGGTGCTGGGAATGTAAGAAAAAAACAAAGGTAAGTAATAGAACCCACCCCGGAGCCCAGAAAAGCAGGAGTAAATCACAGTAAGTTTCCTAGAAAACACAAAGTACACGTGATAGAAGATAATTCAAGGACCAGAAAAGACTGGAAGACACCAACAATGGATTCCTGGACCTGAAGGCCTGTGGAAGAAGGGGACCAAGTGCAAGAAGCACAGAAGAGTCCAGGGAGGACAGGAGCCTTTGCTAACCCAGATGAAGGTGCACAAGAAGAACCACGGGTGATGAAGAAAAGTCAGTACTGCACCCAAGAAGATGGATGCGGGTTCCTGGTTAGTGCAGATAATGTCCCATGCCAGATGGATGACTGCAGTCTGGTTTGCATTGCTGCATTCCGCCAACAAGCCTTGGCAGACGCAGAGCACACAGTGAGCAGAAAATGGTGCTGCCCGGACCAGGAGGGACCTGGTGGCCTATACCTAGGAGGATGAGACAGAGGGGGCTCGCAGCAACTCAGAGCCCTCAGAAGACCAGGCAATGCACACAGGAGTCCCACAGCATGGGGACAAAGAAAATGCAAATGGAGGCCCACGCAGCACGACACAAAAGCATCCCACGCTGCCGAAGAACCACTCAGGAAGCTGTATGTCACAGGATTGAGTGCTGGGGGCCTAAGCTGTGCTGTTCATGGAGAAATTCGTGGAAGGTTGCACACAAGCCTTGGCAACTGCAAATCAAGTGGTGCACGGGGGTACTGTCTTGCGTGGGGAGGCACGCTCCTACCTCCACCAAAGTTGGACAGCTGGACCTTTTGTAAGAGGCTGGCCTGGTTTGTAGTGGATACCAAAGGTATTTACACCTTATACCAGGTCCAGTTATCCCTTATTAGTGAAATGTAGTCAGTGTCTAGAAGCTAAGCTGTCTAGGGGTAGCTGTAGGCAGAGCAGCCAAGGCTGAATTAGGAGACATGCAAAGCTCTTGCAATACCACTGTAGTCACACAGTACTCATACACATGAAAGAAAATACTCAGAGTTACAAAAATAAAGGTACTTTATTTTGGTGACACAAATGCCAAAAATACCTTAGAGACTATCCTCCCTTAGGAGGTAAGTAATATACACAATATATACACTGATATCCACAAACAGGTAAGTAAACAGTTACGAAACAGTGCAAATAGTGAAAATCACAATAGGTTGCAATGGGCCTGGGGGAACAAAAAACATACATTAAAATAGTGGAATGCGAAAGTCGGTTTCCCACCTAGGCAAGTGTAGTGTGTAGAGGGGTGCTGGGAGTGTAAGAAAACACAAAAGGTAAGTAATAGAACCCAAACTAGAGCCCAGGAAAATAGGAGTAAATCACAGTAAGTTTCCTGAAACACGGAAGAAGTTGTGATAAAAGATTATGCAAGAACCAGAAGAGACTGCAAGACATCAGTGATGGATTCCTGGACCTGAAGACCTGTGGAAGAAGGGGACCAAGTGCAAGAAGCACTTATGAGTCCATGGAGAACAGGAGCCCTTGCTAACCTGGATGAAGGTGCAAAAGAAGAACCACGAAGACAAAGTCAGTTATGCACCCAAGAAGACAGATGCAGGTTAATGTTTGGTGCAGAAGATGTCCCACACCGGATGGATGATGGAAGTATGGTTTGCGTCATTGGATTACGCCAACAAGCCTTGTTACGCACAAAGCTCACGTATTGCGGAAAATGTCACTGCCCAGGACCAGGAGGGACCGTGTGGCCTCTACCTAGGAGGAGGAGACAGAGGGGGCTTGCAGCAACTCAGAGCCCTCAGAAGACCAGGCAGCGCACACAGGAGTCCCACAGCATTGGCACAAAGAAGGCGAGAATGGAGGCCCATGCAGCACGACACAAAGGGATCCCACGCCACCGGAGAACCACTCAGGAAGCTGTGCGTCATAGGACGTGTCTGCACTAGCAGAGGTGCCCCCACATCATCCAGGTCCATTTTCTCAGACTTTGTGAGTGCGGGGACACCATTTTATGCGTGCACTGGACATAGGTCAATATCTATGTCCAACTTCACAATGGTGACCCCAAATATGGCCATGTAAGGTGTCTAACAACTGGGAATTGAACCCCAATCCTGATTCTAGTATTGGTTGTACAATCCCATGTACTTTGGGGGCTCCACAGTGGACCAGCCTTCTGAGGGTTTCCAGGCAGCCCCAGCTGCTGCCACTGCACAGACAAGTTTCTGCTCTCCTGTTACTCAAGCAGCTTGAGCGAGGAAGGCAGAACAAATCATTTCCTGTGGGACAGGGGTGTTACATCCTCTCCCATTGGAAATAGATGTTACAGGCATGGGAGGGGTATCCTCCCAGAGCGTCTGGAAATGCTTTGAAGGACACCAACGGTGCCCTCCCTGAAGAATCCAGTCTACACTGGTTCAGGGACCCCCAGTCCCTGCACTGGAGGGAAACTGGACATAGGAAAGGGGAGTGATCACTCCCCTGTCCATCACCACTCCAGAGATGGCACCCAGCGCTCCACCAGAGTGTCCCTGGCATTAGCCACCTTGGATTCCAAGGTGTGGGGACCCTCTGGAGACCTCTGAGTGGCCAGTGCCAGCAGGTGATGTCAGAGACCCCTTCTGATAGGTGCATACTTGGGTAGGTAGCCAATCCTCCTCTCAGGGCTATTTAGGGTCTCTCCTCTGGGTGTTTCCTCAGATTTGGTTTGCAAGAATTTCTCTAGGACTCCTCTGCATCCTCTGCTTCAGCTTCTGACCGTTGGATCAACCGCAGACTGCTCCAGGAACTGCTGTAACTGCAACTAAGTGTCCAGGGAGACTCCTGTGACCTGCAACTTCAGCTCCAGCCAGCAATTGCAACAGTTTCCTAGGTGTGCAAGCTCTGAGGACTGCCTGTCTTCACTCTGCAACAGAAGAACCAAAGGAATCTCCTGTGGAGTGACGGAGTCACTTCCCTGCTTCAGCAGGCACCTCTCTGAGACGACAACCAGTACTCTGGGACTCCTCTCCTGTTGACAAGTGTGATCCCTAGAACACAGGTGGTGGACTGAAGTGACCCAGACTGTCCAAAGGTCCAGCTGTCCAAATTTGATGGAGGTAAGAACTTGGCTCTCCATGCTGCGACAGTATCCCTGTGCCCTGTGTCTTCTGCAGTTCCTTGGGCTTCTGTGCACTTCTTCCAAAAGTTCTTCAAGCACAGCAAAGCCCACGTCCCCAGCACTCCTCCTGCGACGCACAGCTCCCTGAATTGTTCTCCGGCGGTATGGGATCCTCCATTGTAGCGCTGTGATGACCGCACTTTGCATCTCCTTTATCCCTGTGTTCTTGGACTCCCGTGGGTGCTGCCTGTCTTCTGAGAGTTCTTTGAAGCGCTAAAGTGCTGAGAGCCCCCTCTGTCTCCTAAGTCAGAGTTGAGACCCCCAAGTCCCTCCCAGGTGCAGGCAGCTCCTCCTTGACACAAACCACGTACTTGCTTGAACCAAGGCTTGTTGGCGGAATCCAGAGACGCTAACAGCCTGCATCAAACAACCCGACATGGGACATGTCTTGCACCAAGCAGAGACCTGCAGCTATCTTCTTTGGTGCGTTTATGTACTTTTCTTCCAACCAGAGAATCCACTTTTGCACCTTCTTCCAGGTTGGCAGGGGCTCTTGTTCTTCCTGGACTCTTCTTTGACTTCTGGACTTGGTCTCCTCTCTCCAGGAATCCATTGGTTGTTGCTTGCAGTCTTGCTTGGTTCTAGCATAATTCTTCATCATGACTGGTAGTGTGTTCGGAGGAAACTGGCTGTACTTAACTCCTGCTTTCCTGGGCTCTGGGGTGGGGTACTTTACTTACCTTTGGTGTTTTCTTACACTCCCAGCGCCCCTCTACATACTACAATTGCCTAGGGGGGAATTCGACATTCTCATTCCACTATTTTAGTATATGGTTTGTGTTGCCCATTGCAAACTATTGTATTTTCTACTGTTTGCACTATTCTATGACTGTT
The DNA here is from genome assembly GCF_031143425.1 of Pleurodeles waltl. Lineage (NCBI taxonomy): Eukaryota > Metazoa > Chordata > Amphibia > Caudata > Salamandridae > Pleurodeles > Pleurodeles waltl. The sequence goes on from NC_090447.1 coordinate 1,228,657,375, forward strand.
TACTTACCTGATTTTGGTTAGATGTGTATATATTGTGTATAATACTTACCTCCAGAAGGAGTATTGCCTCTAAGATATTTTTGGCCTTATGTCACTGAAATAAAGTACCTTTATTTTTGGTAACACTGAGTATTGTCTTTACTTGTGTATAAGTACTGTGTAACTGTAGTGGTATTGCAGGAGCTTTGCATGTCTCCTAATTCAGCCTTGGCTGCTCTGCTACAACTACCCCTAGACAGCCTAAGCTGCTAGAACACTGCCTACATTTCACTAATAAGGGATAACTGGACCTGGTATAAGATGTAAGTACCTTAGGTACCCACTACAAACCATGCCAGCCTCCTACAAAATATTATTGGTAGAAGGCTATGAATGACAGCTTAAGCTCGAACCTTAACTGTCTCTCTGACAAAATCCAGGTACTGTTCCTGGCTTTTGCTTTTCATGCTGGTTGACAGAGCAGTCTGCTCCCGCAGGGTACTTGGTTGAAATCATGGTGTGGGGATGACTTCTGCTCCATAGGTCTTGAGAGATATGCAAGGGCCAGTTTTGCAAGGCCTAGGGCTCTCCTTCTTTCCGCAGAAGGGTTCAAGATCAGTGGATGTGTTTGCTGACAGAAGGAAGTGGTGGAGAGGACCAGCAGTCAGTCCTGAGCCTGGGCCTGGAAGGCACCCAATGAACAAAAAGCCTTCCCAAAGAGAAACCTATGTGCTCACTCTCCCAACAAGCCAAATTGCAGGGTCATCTTGGGCTGGGCTCCCAAAAAGCCATGTCGCTTAGGCCCTGCTGCACCCGACCCCATGCCTCTGAGTTTCAAACAACTGAGAAGCAGCACACCTGGGACTGTAGGGCAGCCTAGATGAAAAAAGAGCCGGGTCTATGAGGAAACCCTTGCTTCTTTTAACTGAAACAATGTACCACTCAAATACCCACCAGATGCAAGGCTGAGTGGCCATGGTTAGTTGTCATTTTGATGAGTAGAAGAAGAGCTGCCCCCAACTATTCTGTCTTCCATGTATGCATAAACAGTCTGTAGAAAAGGCTGACTTTCTCTAACAGCATCTCCCTCTGAACAGTGGTGTATTAATCCCACCAGCCCTGCTTTGCACTGTGACCTAGATAAGGTACTCTTGACATGCAGGGGTCTAACCCTGGTAGCCATCAGTTGTGGTGTTTGGTGGCCAACTGATGTGCAAGTAAGGTACCTGGCTGCCCAATATTGTGTGTCTCAATTTAATTTTGAAGACTTGAGCGGTCCCAGCCAGGCTGGCTTCAAAGCTGCCTATCTTCACTGTTGAAACATGAGGTTGTACAGTGGGGATCCAAATACCAGTGAACGCTTGAATCGCTGATGCCGGCTCCTTGAGTAGAAGCATAATGAAGTGATGGGGCATCTTACTGCACAAGCACCAAAAGGGCAGAGCTGCCTTCTTCCAAACTCTCCTGTGCCTGGAGGTGGGTGAAGATTGTAAAATTGCCTGTGAGACTTGGATGTGGTTCACCCTGCCCATACTTCAAATAAGAGCAGAGGTAGCTTTGGGACTTAGTGTTAATTGCAGTATGCACTGGTCACAGACTTTGAACACAAGTTGTAGTGTTGGGTTCCTCTTGGGTTTACGTTTGTGTGTGTGCTCTAATCATTGAGACTTCAAACAAACCTAGTGTTCTCCCAGGGCTGCGTTTGTCTGAAGGCATCCGAAATGTCAATCAACTTAAGTCCGTCCCAGGGCGTAAGGGGGGCATTACAGGGGGCCCTTCTCCCTTAGTTCTGTCAAAAGTCAAATTCTGTTCTCCACTCGCATAACTCACTGGTCCTGACACAGAGGTATGACACTGGGGTGACTGACCCCCCCAGAAGGTAAGCAAGTGCTGCCCTTCCCTGGAAATAAACCCCCTGATTGCGTCTTCTGTCTGTGGTGTCCCAGGGCTGCCTCAGATCTCACTTCCATGTCTAGGGCCTGGAGACTACTTTGCAACCCCCATGAGTGTAGGTTTCCTTTGAATGCTTTGTTGTCCAAGCTGGGAAAGGGTGTGTTACCCAGCCCCCTATTATGAAGAGGAGTTACTGCCCCAGAGTCCCATCTGCACATAGTTGTCAGTTTGGGTCCCTAAACTTCAAATCCAATTACGGCGTGGCAACCTGCTGAACTTAAGACCGACTCCCCGGAGTCGCTCAGGTGGTCAAAACCTTCTGATCAAGGCTCACTTCAAGAAAGATATTTGGCCAGCACAGCTCCTGGCATGCCACAATGGTGTAGGAGGCTGGCCTGGTGTGTGGTGTGTATCTATGGAACTTACACCTTATACCAGGTCCAGTTATAACTTATTAGTATAGTGTAGTCAGTATCCAGAAGCCAGGCTCTCTAGAGGTAGCTGTGAATGAGCAGCAAAGGCTGATCTAGGAGATATGCAAAGCTCCTGCAATACAACTGTAGTCACACAGTACTCACACATGAAAGGAAATACTCAGTATTACAAAAATAAAGGTACTTTATTTTGTTCACACAAATACCAAAAATACCATGGAGGCTATACTCCATTTGGAGGTATGTACTACACAAAATATATACACTAGTATGCAGAAATAGGCATTAAAAACAGTTAGAAAACAGTGCAATCCGTGAAAATCACAATAAGTAGAAATGGGCATAGGAGGCGCAGAAACCATATACTAAGAAAGTGGAATGCAAAAGTCAGTCTCCCACCTAGGCAAGAGTAATGTGCAGAGGGGAGCTGAGAGTACTAGAAAAGCCCAAAGGTAAGTACCACAACCCAACCCAGTGACCAGGAAAACAGGAGTACATCACAGTAAGTTTCCTAGAACACACACAAAGAAGAACAGAAGAATATTGCAAAACCCAGAAGAGACTGCAAGACACCAACAGTGAATTCCTGGGCCAGAGGACCTGTGGAAAGAGGGGACGAAGTCCAAGAAGCACAGAAGAGTCCAGGAAGGGCAGGAGCCCCAACCCACTAGGAGGAAGGTGCAAGAATTGAACCACCGGTAAGGAGTAAGAGTCAGCACTGCACGCAAGAAGACAGAGTCTGGTTTCTGGAGGGTGCAGGTGATGTCCCATGCCAGATGGAGGATTGCAGTCGGGTTTGCATTGTCGGAGTCCGCCAAAAAGCCTTGGCACATGCAAAGCTCGCTGTTAGCGGAAAATTGTGCTGCCAGTGGCCAGGAAGGACCAGGTTGACTGTACCCAGGTGGGGGACCCTGAGGGGGTCCTCAGCGACACAGAGAGCCCACTGAAGACAAGGCAGCACACACAGGACTCCCACAGGATGGGGACAAGAAAGCTGCAGAAGAGGCCCACACAGCACTACAACAAAGGCTCCCACAACGCTGGAGAACCACTGAGGAAGCTGTGTGTCACAGGACAGAGTGCTGGGGGCTGGAGTTTCTATATGCACAAAGATCTTGGATGAAGGATGCCAACAAGCCTTGGCAGCTGCAAAAGATGTGGTGCATGGGGATACTGTCTTGCGTGGGGAGGCAAAGTTTTACCTCCACCAAAGTTGGACAGCTGGAAGAGAGGACCGTCTGGACCACTTCAGTCCACCACCCGTGATGCAGGATCCACATAGTTCAGCAGGAGAGGGGATCCACGCAGCCAGTCGTCATCACAGTTGGTGACTGCAGAAGCAGAGGAGTGACTCCTTCACCCCAAGGGAGATTCCTCCTTCCTTTTGTTGCAGACTGAAGATGCGCTGTCCTCCAAGGATGCACAACCGGGGAAATGTTGCAGTTGCTGGAAGGAGCCGGAGATACAATGTTTCAGAAGGTGTCTTGCTTCTTTGTTGCAGTTTGTAGGGTCCTGTAGAGTCCAGATGCAGTTTCTTGGGTCAGAAGACAAAGTGGAGGGTGCAGAGGATTCCTGCTGGAGTCTTGAAATCCGAATCTGAGTAACCACCCAAAGGAGAGACCATAAATAGCCCTGAAAGGGGGATTGGTTACCTAGCTGGGTGACCACATATCAGGAGGGGGCTCTATTGTCACCTGCTGGCACTGGCCACTCAGGTGCTCACAGAGTTCCCTGCCAACCTAGAATACAAGATGGCAAAACCCAGGGACCTTCTGGAGGAGCTCTGTGCACCACACCTGGGGTGGTGATGGACAGGGGTGTGGTCACTCCCATTTCCCTTGCCCCTTTTTATGCCAGAGGAGGGACTGGGGTTCCCTGAACCGGTATTTATGTAAGGAGGGCACCAAATGTGCCCTTCAAAGCATTGCCAGTGGCTTCCCCGCCCCAGCCTGCAACACCTATTTCCAAAAGGAGAGGGTGGAACACCCCTCTCCCAAAGGAAATCCTTTGTTCTGCCTTCCTGTGCTTGAGCCTCTCAAGCAACAGGAGGGCAGAAACCTGTCTGGGAGGTGGCAGTTACTTGGGCTGCCTGGAAACCCTCAGAAGGCTGAAATGGCAATACTGGGGGTCGTCTAAGGATCCCCCAGAGTGCATGGAATCATGCAACCAGTGCTTGCAAAAGCCTTCGGGTATGATTTCAACATGTTTGATACCAAACATGCCTATATTTGGAGTTACCATTATGCAGCCAGACATAGGTAGTGACCTATGTCCAGTACACACGTAAAATGGCGACCTTGCACTCACAAAGTCACAGAAAATGCACCCGGAGTTTGTGTGGGCAGCTCTGCTAGTGCAGGAGCGCCCTCACACGCAGGAACTTTGCACCTTGCCCTCTGGGTTAGAAGGCCTACCATAGGGGTGACTTATAATTGAACTGCTGTAGTGAAAAATGGCAGTGAAAGGGTGCTTGCACCTTTTCACGCAGGCTGCAACGGCAGTCCTGCAGAAGTCTTTGCATGGGCTCCCTATGGGTGGCAAAATATATGCCGGAACCCATAGGGATCCCCTGGAACCTCAATGCCCTGGGTACCTAGGTGCCATATACTAGGAACTGATAAGGGGGTACCAGTGTGCCAACTGCGGGTGAAATACTGTGATAACAGTACCAACAACAACACTTTAACTACTGGTGTCCTGGTTAGCAAGATCCCAGTAGACACAGTCAAACGCACGGACAAACAGGCCAAAAGTGGGGGTCACCAAGCTAGAAAGAGGCTACTTTTCTACAAATGCATATCATTTATGGGGAACAATGATGTTTCTTTCTTAAATGTGATTTCTGTAGGAACATCATTTCTAAAACAACTAGTTCAACAAACCTATATTACAATAAAAGTATTCCCAGGGCATTAGCGTAGGCAAAATTTAAAACCTCCCAAAAGATGCTCCTGAGACTCCCCCACCACCGCTGATAATAATAATACATGACTGAGGCCACCAAAGTATCTCAAGCTTTGAATGAATCTGTATCCTAGGAGGGCAATTAAAAAAAAAAATCACTTTTGCAGCGGAGATATCAATATTAATTAACACTGTAGATCTAGTTTATCCCTTGTTCAAAAAGATATCTATCACACAGCCTAAAGCCCAGTAACATGTTATGTCAAGCTGTGTAAATGAAACGATGTTGCTGGGTGAATATGGGGTAAGTAGCATGCTGTAGGGCCTACTCTCATTCAGCATTGATGGAGTTTTGACAAGACAGGAAACCAATCTCCACAAAGACTCCTATAATGACCAAATTACATTTTTTTTTTATCAAGTTCAATTAATTCTGCTTTCTGACACAAGGTCTGAAATCCATGAATATTCTAGTATAGGGAATCCTCTCCTTGGGAAGGCCCTTAAATCTTCCTGTAAAAACGGTACTTAGAATACCCACTGGGAGCCAGTTTTTGGTAAATTGCATTATACCAAGGAACCAAACATTAGGGCAACCTACAGATGTCAAACATAGTATTAAAATCACTGAGTTGCCTCAAGTTGTTGAGAAAACTCAACAGCATATGAAGTTTACTAGGAAGGCCTACTGGAGAACCAGCTTGGAAGAAAAGCGACCAGTATACACAACCCACAGTGAATCATACTCTACCATCCTCCTGAACAAACCTCTCAGATTGGGAACAGACAAGGGACCTTACCAGTTGCCCTAGAAGCACTTGCCAACATATTTAAAACCATACACAGTAACGTGGCAGTTGTATGTTCAACATACAAAATACATACTGACTCACCTGTGTATTCAGTAGTTCGTGTTCAATGCTCAGGTTGCGCACCTGCATAAATAGAAAGCAAAGGGGAAAAGTAATTACTTATGAGGCAATCTCAAGTTTGCAACATTCTCACCTGGGCACATGGAAGAGCAGAGTACACTAAGTTACACATCAATATCATACAACCTGCAACCTTGATGAGCATGAATTACATAGTTTGACTTCAATTATATCAATGTAACCGCCACGATGAAGGTAAAACACATAGTGAAATACAAACACATTGACCACAAAAATCACACAATTAAATATAAAGAAAAAACCCTCTGAAATGAGTACACATATTGTCTTAAATAAATATTAAATGAATATACATTCTCACTTAGTGGTTTTAAACTGGCGTAGACCCACTGGTTAACCTATCCATAAACACACCTTACTGAGTAGCTGAAACACAAGCCCCTATGTGTGCCATAGCAAAAAAAATATTTTGAAATGATCCATTGACTGGACTAACAAATCTTTTGGCATAATTGAAGGGGTTACTTGACAACATGGGAAGTACTTTGCAATTACCCAAGTCTATTTTATTGCAACATACTTCAGAGAAAACCTGTGTCACCATTGAAAGGTCTGAAACATATTTTCAGGTAATCTGACGGTTAGCATACTTTCTTTGGTGTGTAAACTATGATTTTCAATACCCCTGCTTCCTTCTCAAATCCTTTGATCTCCTCATTCTGAAGGGCAGCTGCTGACAGTGGGTTCAGCACATATAGAACAAGCAATTACAAAAGTAGTATTGGTTTTGCGATTAGTGAAAATGCTTCTGTGTCGGTTGAATTGTTTGTATTTTTGGTTACGTGGATTGTGAATATGTGGCTGTGGTAATGGATCAATGATATGATAAATGGACAGACAAGTGGGTGTTTCTATGGGAGATAAACTTGGTGAACGGATGGAGGATAGAGTGTATATACGGACGAGTGAATGGGTGCATGAAAACATTTATCAGTGAATGGATGGATGAACCTGTTTGTGGGTGCGTATGGACAGATAAATGAAAACGCCCCTACCAATGTGGCATCCACATACTGCTAGACAAATCATACAGCCATATATGAGTGCATTTACCTGAGCAAAACAACTGGCATGTTACTCTGAAACAGTGTACGGCTAGGGTGAGTGACAACAAATCCAAATCCCGCATTTGGGTCTGGCGTTTGCGAAAACATTTTGATATTTACTAAATAGGTGAATATGTAATTTAAGTATAGGGGCTTTCAGTTGCTTACAGCTGGCCCTCTTCATGCATTCTTCTGTTGTCATTGACCTTCTTTTGGCCACTACAGCATACAGTCCAAGGGCGAAGGCTCAGCCCACATCCTCCACTGGCTAACGTTGCAGCAAGTGACTGCGTTTTGCACTTTGAAAAGTAGCTCATCAAAATGCAAAGAATTCACCTTGAGTGCCGGGGACTACTAAGACAATGTACATGTTTTTAGAGAAAACATTATTTTGCTATTAGCCAGTGTTTTTTTTTTTCCAAATTTAGATGTTGCTGAGGGCCTTGCACTACTTAACAATAAGGTTTTACAGTAGCCATGGCAAAACAATGCAGCCAATGGGGACGTACTGACTTTGCCTGTGCCTGTTTCTTTTCAAATTGCTTCTGCTTTGATTTAAGTGCCCATTCACTGCGAAGGCATCATGGTGATAGGATCCGAAAGAGAAGCAACCGAGCAGAAGGGATACACATTAGAATATTAATTTTAGTATACCATTACTGAGTATCCTATCATTGATCATGCCAAACATCTACCCTAAACAGCTCCCAAACCATCAATTCTGTATAAAGCCTGTAAGACCTGGCATCCTTGATGTGGTTTCCCCTAACTTTTTAGCCTTCTGACCTGTTTGCTAACTTAATTTCTGCTGGCTTTAGGACCCTGGGCATGTTACCACTGCTGACCAGTGCATGTGCTCTTTGACTAAAACATGTTGCCATTGCTTTATCCACAATTAGCATATTTAATTAACCTTTAAGTCCCTAGTAAATTTCACTACATGAGCTTGGAGGCTGTAAATTAAATGCTACTAATGGGCCTCCAGCACTGATTGTGCCACCCACTTGAGTAGCACTTTAAACATGACTCAGACATGCTACTACAGAGACTGTCTGTGCAGTTATAAACTGCCATGACAACCTGGCAAGTGGACTCTCGTGACAGGCCCAAACCTTCCTTTTTAATACATGTAAATGATCCCTAGGGTATGCCCTGGACAGACCCAAGGGCCTGGGTACAATGTATTTAAAAAGTTGGTCATGGACGTTCATGTTTTACATGTCCAGGTAGTGAAAAACTCTTAATTTTGTTTGTCACTTCTGCCAGGTGTATCTCTCCCATAGGATTGCCTTATGTTTTTTAAGTGCCATTTTCAATTAGGAAGAGACAGGACCCCCAAGTTTGGTGTCTCAATTAAAATCACAACTTATGGTGAAGTTGGATTTTAAATTGTAATTCAGAAAATTACACTTTTAGATCTGTGATTGGGAGTGAATGTTTGATTTGCTCTGCATTCCGTCCATCATCTGTTATTTTTGCATGTGTCGCCCTAAAAGGGAAGGGTATGCCCTGACGTGTGTCCCGTGCTCGCAATGCCACCAGATTTAAGTTAGCCTGGCAGATGAGGGGTGATACCCTGAAAACCAGGATACTTGTTTCTGGACCGGGGAGGACCTGATCTGGCAGTTCGGGCTGTACTGCTCCCATGAGAAGCAGGGTCAAGGCTGATTTGGATATGACTGGGTCCAAATTGAAATGGCATGGCAAGCAAAAAAAACCTGATAGGATAGATTAAACCCATATCTGTGACTGGGGGCAAATGTTTGATTTGTTTTGCACTCTGTCCATCATCTGTTCTTTTTGCATTTGTCGCCTTAAGTGGGAAGAGTATGACCAGATGTGGGTACAGAGCTCGCTATGCCACAAGATTCGAATTAGCCTGGTTCCTGAGGGGTGAGACCCCAAAACTGGCCCCCGGATGCTTGTCTCTGGTCCAGAGAGGACCTGGCCTGGCAGATCGGGCTGGATGGTTCACATGGGTGAATGTTTTATTTGTTCTTCATTCAATCCATCATCTGTTTTTTTTTTCATTCATCGCCCTAAGTGGGAAGGATATGCCCTGACGTGTTTCCCATGCTTGGTATGCCACCTGATGCACGCTAGTCTGGCTGATAAGGGGTGGTACCTCAGAGCCAGTCCCAGGATGCTTGTTTCTGGTCCAGGGGGACCTGGCCTGGCAGTTCGGGCTGGAATGTTCTCTTGGGGAGCAGGGTCAAGACTGATTTGCATATGGCTACATAAACAATGGAATGGCATGACCAGCAAAAAAACTGATTGACTAAGCTCAGATATGTGACTGAAGGTAAATGTTTGATTTGTTCTGCATGCGTCAATCATCTGTTCTTTTTACATTTGTTGCACTATGTGGAAAGGGTATGCCCAGACATGGGTCCTGTGCTCGCACAGCCACTAGATTCAAGCAGGCCTGGTTGATGAGGAGTGCTACCCCAAAGCCGGTCCCAGGATGCTTGTTTCTGGTCCTCATGGAGAGCAGGGTAAAGATTGATTTGCATATGGCTGGGTCCAAACTGGAATGGAATGGCAAGCAAAAAAAAGGAAGAATGAAGCCCAGATCTGTGACTGGGAGTAAATTGTTGATTTGTTCTGCATTCTGTCCATCATCTGATCCTTTTGCACTTTTAAGAAAGTTGGCATTTTCTTACTATAAATTATCTAGTGCCTTCTGCCTGTCTCAAAATACACGTCTGGGTGGGTGACAGCTGGGCTCTTGTGCATTCCCTTCAGAAAACAACACACAAAGGGGGCATAGGAGTGCCTGATGGGCCATCTGCATGTTGATGGCCCATCCTGGGAGGACACTTAGACCCTGATTTAGACTTTGGCGGAGGGGATTACTCCGTCACAAATGTTACAGATATCCTGTCCACCTTATTATGATCCAATAATAACTTATGGAGATCGTAATATAGCAGACGGGATATCTATTACATTTTCACCTTATTATGATCCCATAGTAACTTACGGAGATTGGAATATAGCAGACGGGATATCCATCACATTTGTGATGGAGTAACCCATCCACCAAATTATGAATCAGCACTTACATCTGAATGGGCTGTCTCCAGAGCCATCCGAAAGGGCAGCATAACCCTATGTAGTGTGTTTGGAACCAGGTCAGGAAGGGCAAAGACTTGGTGCACTTCAAAGGCCTCTCACTGAAGTCTCCCCCACTTCAAAGGCACCACTGGGTATAAAAATTGGACTTCTGACCCTACCAAATCAGTACACTTCTGGACATGAGATATGCTGCCTGGAAAAGAACTGCTGTACCTCTGAAGGGACTGTTGCTCTGCTGGGGTTCTGCTGGACTTTGCTAGAATTCAGCTTTGCTGTGTCTGCTCTGCTGCTCTCCTTGCTGGGATTGAGAAGGACTGGACCTGCATCTCTAAATCCCCAGAACCAAAGTTACTCCAAGGTCTTGCTGACTTGCCTCCTGTTCTGAAGTCTCAGGGACATCAAAGATTGCCAAGAAGATCCAGTCCAGTCCTGGGCTCTTGGAAATGGTTTCTGCAGCTGTCTCCAAAGAAATCCATGAATTGACGCCATTGTGATGATTGGAACTACTGCAGCTGTCCCTGATGCCGATAGATCACCACTGTGGACAAAGAAATTGCAGCACTAACAGCAAGGCTCGGAAACAGCACCATCAGATCACATACAAGCTACTGTTACAGCTGGACAAGGTTGGTCCCTGTAGTCGGCCTGTACTCCATCAGGGTCGGCCTGAAATTTTGGTTTTACCACTGTCTAGCATTACCACATAGCCCAGTTGGTGCTTTAAGTTTCTAAGCACTATTTTGCAGATATTCTTTACAAATTCATATCTTGACTTCTACTTATTGGAATTTTGTTGTTTTGGTCTTGTTTTGTTCAATACATTATGCTCTATTTTACTAACCTGGTGTGGATTATTTGTGGGCGGCGTTGTCACTGTTGTACTGTTTCAAGTGCTACACAAATATTTAGACCTTGTCTCATAAATTAAGCCTGACTGCTCTGGCCAAGCTACCAGAGGGTGAGCAAAAGGTTAATGTATGGTATATATTTGACTTATCCTGATTAGGACTATGGTTCCTGCTTGGTCATGGTGCATACCTCTGCCAACCAGAAACCCAGTTTCTAACAAAGACCAACATGAGATTTACATTAGCAAAATTCACCAAGACAGTACCTAAAGATAACATGAATTATTTAATTTTATAACCTGTCTTACTAAGAAAGATTCCCAGTAAGCATTGCCTTTTAGATTTCTTTGCAACTTGGAGATAGCCCCAAACATTTTGTAGCCACAGCTTCTATGAGCCTTAAATAGCCCAGTGGCCAAGGACAAAGGAACTTGGTAAGAACACAGACTTTGTGCTGTGTAGTTTGAAACTTTAAAATTTCTCTTTTACTCTACCCATGCCTTTTTAAACTCACATCTGGGTTCTTATACAATTTGCACTTTTTATTCTTCATAAAACTGTTTACATTTCTCTCCTGGTGTTCCCCTAAGCTGTGTAAAGGCTGCTCCCATCTTTGTAGAAGCTAAGAAGGCACAATAGACACCTAAACCCAACCAGACTGTGTTTAAGAGATTGCTTACTCTGTGCTGTAGTTTAAGTTGTGTTTGGACAGTGTATATAGCACTCATGTTTGGATAGAAAAAACATTTTTTTAAATGTGTGAAAAGCAGTATGTTAGTGGCTTGTGATCTGGGCCTTACCTACAGGCTGAACAGGAACTATGAAGTATTTATTGAGCCGGTCTGTATCCAAAGAGATTCTGACTTCAGGAGCACCTCCTCACTCCCTCCACACCAGTCTGTACTTTAGCGATTGGGCCTCTGGCATCTGGGCAGGGCTGACCCCTCCCCTCACACCTGCACAGGCTCCTAGGTTTAAGGTTACTGCTCTTTAAATAGGTTTCTTATTGGTCGTTGCATCCATGTTGTGATTGGTTCCTATGGCTAGGTTTTCTATTGGATATAAGGTTTATGCTTTGTGTTCTGATTGACTGAAAGGGCTAGAGTTCTGATTGGTGACTAAGGTTTCTATTGGGTTTGGGTGCTTAGTGTTTGGGTTCTGACTGGCTGATAGAGCTAGGGGTTTGATTTGGTTCCTAAGGCTATGGTTTCTATTGGCCCCAGGGCTTAGGGTTAGGGTTAGGATTGGTTAGGGTTAGAGCTACAGTTCCTATAGGCCAAAGGTCATATGATCAGTAATGCTATTTGACCATAGGATTCAGGGCATCTTAGCCCAAGCGATGAGGGCAAGGGCGGAAGGGACAAGGGCAGCTGCCTTTTGTGGTGGGTCCTTGACCTAGAAATACTTTCCTTTTTCCAGCAACCACCTTAGGCCATCCACATTCTGAAACATAGTAGCACAATCTAGGCAAACACACACTACTCATTTACAACAACCAAACTCTAAGAACATTGCAATATCTCAACAACCACTACAAAACCCCACAAACCACATCTATATATCCTTCTCCCCTACTGCCATACAATGACACTTTCACACAAACCACCACTCTGCCCTATACCACTAACAAATCCACACCATCAACAAAACACAAATCCACACTATACACAACCTTAATCTCTTCAAATACACACTCCTTGTTCATACAAAATAACAGTTTTACTCTCAATTTACTTCTAACAGACTCCTTTCCTTCACCATCAACCCTATACTCCACCCTCTCTCCTATCATTCATCAACACTCTCCTTCTCTTTTTATCAAAAACTCACAACCAGTCTGTACTCTCCACTCTATCACACACATTACCTGCTCCAAACTCTAACACAAATACCTATAACTCTGTCTGTCTCCTCACACACACAACATTCCCTCTTCTCAAATGCACATCACCACCCTTACCATTCAGCTGCCACTCATCAACAGTACTTTACATCCAAATCCTTCACAGAAATTCACTGTCATTATCTCATCTCACTACTCCACAAAAAAGAGCATAATACACTTACCAGTATATCATAATCTCACATACAATGATATACTACAATCCATCACAAAATAGAAACAAACACCCACTCCCAACTCCTCACTACACCATACAGTTCCTAAACCAACTTTCACCCCTACATTTCTCTATCTTCACCAACATCAACACAACAACATTCATCCACTTCTCGTCCATTGCACAATTTCTAGCTTTAAAACAAGACCCACACGCTCCACCACCACCTCTAATCCATTCACATTCCACCCTCAACAGATGCAAAGGAAATAAATGCCACTCTTCACAACTTCACATCTCCTTGTTTGTTATACAACAAGACTATCCTACAAAAATAACATAGCCTACCAACTCACCATCCCTACCACCTGCACCTACAGACTCAACACAATCCTTCTAAGTCTTTTGGCTGAGGATTACAATGTAGACAAACAACACTATTGCTATCCTGATACAGTTAATACCAACACTAATAATACACCTGCTACTAGTTCAAGGGATACTACGCACTGTTCTTGAAAATAGAGGCACACTACTACCTAAACACAATCTCTAGACTACCTACTAATAAATGCTCAACCACGCTCTAAAAACAAGAACCACGTCTATGAACTAATCACTGACACACAACCTGGGTTATCCTTCATAACTGAGCCATGGTTTGGAGATGAGATGGCTCCAGTATTGCATGAATGTGTTCCTCCAGACTACCAGACTTTCACACAAAATTGCATAGGCCAAAGAAAGAAGAAACAATAAGTATCACCAAAGTTTCCATACAAGGGTGTGAGGCCCTCATCACCAGATGCAACCCTACATTATACCAACTTCCTCCTGCAATCTCCTTCTTTAACGAGCACTACCTACCAATGAAACATTTCCAGACACATTTCTAGACACAGTTTCAAAGCTTATGACACTACACTCCAACCTATGCATCCTTGATGACTTAAACATATGTCAAAAAAAGGGGGGGGTAGAAAAGGAGGATTGGGCGGTCCAGTGAACACCCTCCCAACAACGTGCTAATATGATATGGTACACTGTTCCGAAATCAAGAGAAAAGGAAAGAGAAAGACTCCTGATAATCAGGAGCAATAGTCCTCACACACCGTATTTGGTGTCATGCTTCATCATCGGACAGCTCCTCGTCAGACCGGTGCTGCAATGATCTTTTTGAATAAACTCGATGATGCCACGGAGCCAAATATGGGTCCGAGAGAGGAGAAAATGTACAGAAAAAGAATAATAAAATTGGCTCAGATCCCTCACTTAATAGTTTATTATTTGCTGTTGGGAAATGGTCAAGATTAAAAGGAAATCAAGGTAGTGAAACTAGAGACAATGCTCGGACACTCACACAGAAACAATAAAATTTTTCAGGAGGACGGAGAAGATCCAACACTCCTTAGTATGCGGTCGACATGTTTCGTGTCGTTATTGGTCCGACAGGATCCCGTGACGCTTCTTCAGGACCTACTAAATCATAGATTTTCTCACAAAAAAAAAAATACCTACACTCCTGCTGACTAACGCTCACAGTCAGGGCGTCATCAGTCGCTTACTAGGACTAAACCGGACTGGTTTTCCTTTCCTATCAGTCGCCCATCTCCACTAAAGAATAGGCTCCATGGGATCACACTTGCCCATCGCCCGGTACACAGAAATTTTTCGTTGTTGCCGGCGTCTGTCGCAGCACCTACCCGGGGGCCGCGTTCCCGAATATTAAACATATGGTCTGACAAACCCAGTATGCCCCATCCAAGAGTTATTATCACTGGCCTAAGCACACTGAATCTACATCAGATCATCCACAAGCTCACACACATTGCTGGATACAATCTAGATGTAATTTTTGCATTTCCAGAACTAGATCCCTTTCACCTTGTTACTTTAGTCACATGGTCGGACCACCATCTGGTACCTTTCCAACAAAAAACACCAAAAATCGCCACACCTAAGCCCACCTTACATGCAGCCATATACTGACAAGCTCAATTTTGAATATTTAGAAACATGATTAAAACCTAGCACAGATCTAGACACAATAACTTTAGTTAAAAAACTCTATCAGTGGCTCCAGGACTATCTTGGTATCCTAGTGCTGTTAAGAACAACAAAACAGGACAAAAGAAAAAGAGCACTTTGGACAAATACAGAACTAATAAAAAGATAAAAAACAACACATTTCAAAGCTGCAATGCACCTGGCTCAAAACAAATAACAATTGAGGAAAACTTCACCTACACAAACTGAAAAGAATATACAAGTCAACAATCAAAAAAGCTAAAAGGGTACTATTCAAACAGAATTAAAAATATGATATGTACAAATAAAGAATTTTTTTAAATTCTCAAACCTAAATGCACAGAAAGAACTCATCCCTTTTCTCAAGATTTTCCTGACAAACTGGCAAGTTATTACACAGCCAAATCAGACGTGCTGGACTCCAGCAGCCACACCATCACCATCCCATTTCCAACAATCCCCTCCAATAATAGGCTAACCCAGCCTCTACATTCTTCAAACAATTATCACAAACAATTTCTGGATCTTGTCAAAGCAAGCAGGCCAGCCGGCTGTCTTTCTGACACTTCTCCACCACAAATATTCAAGAACATTCTTTTAGCTGCCTCTGCTGCTACACCAGTCAGAACAATCATCAATAGTTCTTTAACTGCAGGAGCCTTTCCAGAAGACTTAAAAAGGCATATATATATGCTTTTTATTAAAGAAAACAAACCTAGACCCACATGACCCAAACAACTAAAGACCGATTACAAATGGACCTTTCCTGGGCGAACTGATATAAAGAGCAGCATTTACCTGGATGTCACAAATTATTGGATACAACTCCATATTTTTTTACTTTCAAACAGAAGTCCATCCAGAAAGGTGCACAGAATCTGCCTTCATTACCATCTGGGGTGACCTTAATTACACAGTAGCCCAACAAAAGCTCGGACAAAGAGTCTTTTTTTGTGCCAAATGCCTGAACTTACACAAAAGCTAACACTCTTTGGATGGCCTCTCTGGAATGATTTCTTACTCTAGCCCCGATATGAGCTAGAATTGTACTTATTATTCACACAGATCTCTCAACTCAGATTATATTTAACCAGGTTATGGTTGGGCTCATTACATTTTGTTTTTGCTTTCCTACAACAAGGCACCTGGTTTGAAAATGTCCGTAAGTGCTCCTGCAACAATCGTTCAGATCAATCCACTGCTCATCTCATGCTTTTTTTCTTCCTCTATAAAACAGTATGATCTTGGTTTTTAGTTCCAGTCGTATGGCCTATGAATTTTAAATCATATAAATTGGGCTTCCAATACCTACAGCAGTTATATTTAGTGGAAGTGTGTCAGCTGTCCTTAATTTTATTAGAGGGGCACTTAGTATTAGGAAAATATACTCTTGATGAGATTTTTCTATGTTTTATAAGTACAAGATCCGGCATCTTCGTCATTTCAATGGCCACCTTTCATGGTGATTCAAATATGCAGTTTTTTATTTTAAAACTCATAATGAACTGTCTGTTTTTATGTACCTTTTAAATTTGTCATAATTTACTGTTAATCTGTGTGTACGGATACATTTTGAATGATGTACTTTTTATGGCATTATTTTGCTGAATAAAGTCTTTGATTGATTTTTTGATTGAACATAGCAGACCGGGATTGGGTCCTTCTCTTGGACCTTTCATCTTCCTTCGACACAGTTAATTATGACACTCTAATACGAAGACTTTAAGAAGCCAATATAGAGGACACTGCTCTCAACTGGATCACACCCTACCTTCAAACCAGAACAAATGTCAACCATACTCCCCCTTTCTCATCCAAACCATAAGTCACAACAGCAGAAATCCCTCAAGGCTCTATCAACTCAGCCATGCTTTTTAATGTCTACATGATTCATTACCAGCAATGATCAATGAATTTCAACTCTCATGCTATAACTACATAGATGGTACAGGAAAGCTCAGAAGACATTGCAAAACTCAAAAATGTTCAGTTGCCTCAGAGCCATTGATCAGTGGATTACATGGAGCTATCTCAAATTGAATGCATCCAAAACTGAAGTACTCATTTGTGGCGAATGGAAAAATTATGACCCACTCTGTGCCTGGCCTGACTATCTGGGACGACTTCCTAAAGTATCCAAGGAGGAAAGAAACCTTGGAATTACCATCGACTCCAAGTTATCATTATTGCGTTTCACTCATGATAACAATTCTAACTGTGCTATGTTTCATCTTCCTAATTGCAGTCCTTTCACTAAATGCATTGAAAACAGTCCTGTATCTCTTTTTATGCCTATGTATGTGTGAGACCTGTGCTAATAAGAGAAAAGCAAAGTGTGCCAACCATGATTTCCCTGAGGAGTCAGAGAGTGTCATGAGTCAGGCTGCCACCAATCACCTTTATTTCTAGGTTTGGTGCTGCTAGCTAGCCAAAAGGTTTAGGCCAACAGCTAACAGATGGTGTGGGATCGACTCAGTCACCCACAAGCGGTGGTGCTGCTGCCCAAAACCAGCAGTCTTATACGTATGGTAAGAGTCGTACGACAAAGAGTTGGCTCTTTCCTATATGACCACCATAATCAAAACACAAATGCACACCATACGCCTGTGTATGTAAACATGTATAATGTAATTATATGCATGTTTTAGATATATGCATTTCTTTGTACAAATATACATATATATAAACTACTTATGGTTTTAAAATATATTGATATTCTTATAGGTCTGTTTAACAAATGTAGATATCACTATTAGGTCACCGTATAGTTTACATATGGTATTTGAGTATATGCTAATGAATCTCTGTTTTTATTTTATCTATCACAATATATAACCATGATCATAACACTTATCTATAGCTGTTTCACTTTTGAAATATTGGGGGTAATACACAATGACAATAAATAAATATAAATAAATAAACAAATTCCAAACAACATAAAAATTCCCTTTTTTAATGAACAATACATAAATAAATTAGCTTTATGTGCAGAAACACTTGAAAGTCATTGTTTCTAATTATTTATCCATGATTGTCCATATAGGACTTTAACAATACAAAGTTATATCTCTTCATTATTTTCCATATACATGTATACCTTTCAATGCAGTGCTGTATCTATATATTTACTATAGAAAAAATAAATAAATAAGAACCCTTAAACTCTCTCCAGTTCACTACTGCATGTTGCATCCTATATTTCTTTCAGTGTATCCTAAACCTCCACTCTTTGACTTTTCCCAAAACTCATTTTACTTGTATGAGCTCTCTAATACCACTTTCTAGACTCTTCCCTCCGCTATCCCTCCTTTGACTCATATCAAACCTCACTTTACTGCCATGAACTCCCAAATAACACTTTCTTTCCTCAACCCCTCTTTTAGCATTGTCAATGCAACTAATGAGCTAGTCACTGAAAAGCACTTCATCACCTCCTCAGGGGTAATACGTACTATACAATACAATTACAATTACACTGGCAAAACTCCACTCATCACAAATAGAAGTAACACTCAACCTGGGTTGATGAAAGCGGCTGATGAATGTGTGATGGACTGTGGAAAGGGGATGTTGCCTGCATGGTAACCAGGCATGTAACCATGCCCTGAGTATCCTAATGCATGTGAAACTGGCATCCTGATTTTCTGTTTGCCCCTGGCACCACACTAACCTATTATATGTGCAGATGCCTAGGCCTGTCAACAAATGTCCAGAACCTCTTCTGTGACCTGAAGGCGTTTACAAAGAACTCACAAGAAGCTCACAATGCAGGTACACAAAGCAGGCATGGGACAACTGTCTATGCCCTCCGTAAGTTACATAACGTAGTGTTAGCACAACACTGTTTGTGAAATTGTTTTCTATTTGTCAAGGACAGTGTCATCTAATGACCCTTGTTGTGTAAAGTTTCTCTGTTATGTATTTTGCAGATCCTTGCACTGACATCCCATGTGCATGCTGAGTGGTTGTATGTGCAGTGAGTGTGCAGCACTTGTACGGTAGCAGTGTGGTGAGAGTCTGAGTACTGGGACCAGTGCTGTGAAACCCCAAGTCAGATTCGAATAGAAAAGGTTAGGTTAATATGTCTTCCATTGGTTCATAGCTAGTATGTTGTTATCTTTCACATAACTTGCAAGTGTCATCTCAATGCTGGCTAATTATAACATCAGGCAACACAAGGTTAACCCAAACTATTCAATATCTACATCAAGGTTTAACAGCAAATATAGAGGTTAAACATGTGTTTTTGAGGTTTTTTCCTCACCCTAGTTTAGACCAGATGCATCTTGGATGTTAGAAGATCGCCACTTGATTTTACACTCTCAGCCAGTGGTCAATATCCTACATAAAGCCCTGTAATTGACCACAGGGAAGAAGAGGATTTGTTTTACCAGGTCATCATTTGGGGTCTCGGCAGACTGCTGGAACACCCACTTTTATGCCAAGAGTCAATCCAGTGATGAGAGATGCTGAACCTAGCCAATAGAGAGTTTTCCCTCTAAGGGCACACTCTTTTCTAGGTTGGAGTCCTGCTAAACACAGCTGATCTTCTATGAAAAGGTATGGAGCACACAGGGCCCTAAGAAACAAGTTAGACAAGTTAGTTCTTGTACTCATAATGTAGCTCATAGAAGTATCATCAGTGCAGTAGTATGGTACGAACAGTCTAAAACTTATTAGAACTGTCTATTTTATTCTCATTGCTAGGAACATGCATAATTACTAATTATATTCTGTAAGGCTGATTCTCAAAGGTAAACAAAGTTTTGAATAAGTTTATGATTGTTTGCAATTCACAAAGGAATTTTAGAAGTAGTATCTTTATGACTACAGAGTCGCTGTACTCATGTAGCAGACTTTGCACATAAAAACATAGGCAGTTGTACAGATACTCATAAGCTGCTTTGTGAATGGCAAGAGATTGTAAACGTATGTAAACGTGTAAGTGTACCTTTGTGAATCAGGCCCTGTGTGGTTTTCATTCATGTAGTAAGCAAGAGAAGAAGGCTGTTTAAATAAATACTTCAAAATATACATACAGTGTCATTCTTAGTGCAAAGCTTGAGTTGGCTATTCTAAGAACGATCTTGGGTTTGATTTACCACTGTGTCCCTGAACCCATTTTGGGGCTGTTGGTAACTCAGAAAACACAAACACCACCCATGCAAGAATGCTCAGTATGTTATGCAGGCCTGCAGTTAAATCAGTTTTCCTACCTTAGTGTTGGTGAACTAAACTAAGCCATTGAACCCACAGGTTAGGAACCAAATACCTGAAGACATGGAGTGTAAAACCACTCTTTGTTCCACTTCCAAGTTCTTGAAGATCAAGGTGAAAGGGTAGAGACTGCTTCAAAGAGTACACTAAGGACTGCCATATGACCAAGACTCATATCTGCCGGACAGCCAGTATCCCAGAGATAAGGGGATATCACTTAAGCCTGTAGGCCTGTCTGTATGGTAAGACAAAGGAGGCACCAGGATCCCCAGCTGCCTTTTAACTCTGCCCATGGGCCTTTCTACAAGCCTTACATAAATATAAAGTACTGGGGTATGTACACTACTTAAAGTACGACTTCCCTATATACGCCTCATATAAGAAAGTATATAAAAATATTAAGGGGTCACCCCACTCACTACTTCTTGTGGCATACTTCATCATCTGTGACCCCTAGCAATGGAATAAGATAGTACTACACCCGTGGATTCAACCAAAAATAGGTAGTTATTCAATATTATTTTCAGGAAAAATAGTCCATATAGTCAATTGAAAATACTTAAGGGTATACCCCAAGAATATCTCTTTAGTACAGGGTACCCTTGATATAAGTTAAAGGCAAGTGATTAGAGAATGAAAATATTTTTTATCTCACCACAAAGTGTTGCTGACATGTTTTGACCGATTTTAATGCCACAAAACTGGTCAAGGGTCTCCGTCAGTATAAAAAAACTCTTACCTAGCCTGAAGGTATTAGGCATACACAAATATGAGGCATAAGGCTATTATATCTGTTTGATGTGGTTCACCAATAAGCCCTTTGGGAAGTATTGCAAAACAATGTTAGAGTTTGTTAAAAAATAAAAATAAAGATACAAATACAAATAAAATCTCACAATTAGTTTTTCTAAAATGTTTTTCTCAAAGTTATTGCTTATCAATAGTGAATTCTCTGGCACCATTCTATGCCACTCTTAACATACTCACCCCACTCATGACCACTTCAAACATCAATAGCATGTGAGTGTTCCATGTAGATCAATAGAAACTGTAGTAAAAAGTGACTATATATTTACATGCAAGTAAAATGAATACGTTATGTACAATGTGAAATGAAAATATTATTAATCATTACCATCCAAGGCCCTTACCTAATGTGGGATCTGGCTTCATGGTTCAGAGTGGGGGATGCCGCCCCTGTAGTCACAGACTACATGTATGGTAGGAATTTGTAAACATGTTAATCCAGTCCACCAACTGGCAGCAAGTAAAATAATGAGGGAAACACAAAAGAGAACGCATGTAGTACCCCTGGACTCAGATGGTATAATCAAACGGATGGTCCCCAATCTAAATCATTGCTGCAGGAATGTGCATATGAATATAATTCGATTCAGAACAGTCCACCTACCACAAAAATCAACTTCTCCTAAAAGAAATACTAACATGTAAGAGCTAGACAAGCTTACAATATACATATCTAGTCACGTGAGGAAATTACAAATATAACGCACATTTGACTGTCAAAAAACAGCTACATGAGTGCCTTTAAAGAGAATTTTTAAAAGGGGTAACACTCATGAAATCTGCTATGTCCCGAGTAGATGCAGGGTATGATATGCCAGGAAACACACGTCATCAAGAAGTAGATGCTCTTGATAGGAGCAAACTTGACATTTTGCTGCATTAAAATGGAAATTATATCCATGTGTCCATAGCAATTAAAAGAGCTTCCACGTTGGGTCAAGAGCGAGCGTCCCACTAATGTAATGCATTGTTGCATTGATTCTTGGGAAGCAAGGCATATGTAGCCGTAGCATATGGCTGCATTGCTTAGCTAGATAGGAACTGTAGTTTTTTTTTTTAAGAAAGAAGGAACGCACAGAAACATTTCTTATACATACTAGAACAGGCAAAAGAGGGGCCACACCTTCATGTATAAAACAATGAGAGCCACAAAGGAAGGCATCCCTTATTACTAAGAGGGAACCGAATTTACACAAGATATTTGCCATTCCTTAATGACAAAAGCATGGAAAAGAAATAATGTGATGCACAATTGCTGTGAAAATAATTTAACACAATAATGTTTCCAAACAAAGGTGGACGTTAAAAAAGTACAACTTCACTTATTGCCTCTACCAAAAAGAATAATGCCTGTACTGAAAGAACTATTAGACACGTACCCTAAATAAACCTAAGGGCATTAATCATGAGCAAACACATCAAAGCTGTATCCACTGCACTTCCTCATTCAATCCTGTATCTTATGTCTCCAAATGGTACATCCTTCTCTGTTCATTGAAAAAGAGCTTTTTCTTGATGTTTGCTGTGTGTGGTGCTAGCCGATCTAGGACAACTCGTCTGAGGTCATTCTAAGAATTATAATTTTCAAGAACATGTCACATCACCTTAGCAACTCTCTTCTTATATTTGATTCACTTTATTTTACATGCTGGCATGCTTATATATCTGAGACCGCACAGAGACGTGATCATGTAAACAATATTTACTGAGTTGCAGTTAGTGATATTTTTTAAGATCCACTGTGTGTGCATCCTAGTGTTTTGTTGTTGTAAATTGATGAACAGTGCAGTGATTGGAAGGGTAATGCCCTACAACAAGTGGTAAATTCCAAATTGCACATAACGTGTTTTTGGCAAGACATTTTCTGGGGTGTGTAAGGGCCTTTTAATCTGTGTGTGATTTACCCTGTCTAAAAAAACAGTTTTTATAGACATCAATAGGCCTGATGTTAAAATATTTCAGTGTCTTAGCAATCTTCTGCATAGAACTGGAGCGGAAGTTGCTGCACAAATGACACGGTTTGTATCTTGTTTCTGATGTGTTTGCACTGTGATCCCTTGGGCTGATGTACGTCCTTTTGGATGCTCTTTTGATTAGCTTAATAGGATAGTTCTTTGCTTGCGGTTTCTTAGTTAATAAGGCCACATGATGAGTATAATCTTGTTTATGTATACAGTTCTTGAATATTCTTAAGACTATTCCTACTGGCAGATTGTCACTGAGAGATCTAGCATGAAAGCTATGAAACCTTAAAAGGTTGCTACAGTTAGTAGGTTTGTAGAATATATCACACAACTTTATTTTGTGTGGGCTCAAGTTTCAAATTCAGAAAGATTTCAGTTTTACTTTGATTCATCGTAAATTTAAGGTACAGATCTCTTCCATCAATCTATTCAGAAAAAGCAATGTCTTCCTCCATTTACAGTGTCCGGATGCTAAAGATGTGATCAATGTAGAGCTATATCTAAAGCATTAGATGAATTCAAGATGTGTTCTTTCTCAAACATGTGG
The DNA here is from genome assembly GCF_031143425.1 of Pleurodeles waltl. Classification (NCBI taxonomy): domain Eukaryota; kingdom Metazoa; phylum Chordata; class Amphibia; order Caudata; family Salamandridae; genus Pleurodeles; species Pleurodeles waltl. The sequence goes on from NC_090447.1 coordinate 1,228,681,136, forward strand.
CCATAGAGATGTTGTACACTGGGGGCGAAGGTGCTGCCCATCGATGTTCCGAGCACTTGTAGTTAGAAATCATCTTCAAATTAGAATTAATTTTTAGTAAGGGCCGGATGAGCACAATCCAGAATGAAATCAGTAAGTGTTTTTGAAGGCCAGTCTGTGTATGACAGAAGTTCTTCAATGACCTTAAGTGATCCCTCTTGAGGAATACTAGTACAATAATGCTTTGACATCCAAGGATATCAAAAGCTGTGTATTAAGATTGAAATGTATGTCCTCCAATATGTTCAACATTTCCTTAGTATCTCTTATGTATAATGGTATTGCCATGACCAGGGGGGTCTTAAAAAAAAATGTCTGTAAATTTGGATGGAGGTTCCAAAATTGACCCTATTTCAGGAACTATGGGCTGAACTGGAGGTAGTATTTTATTTTTTTATATCTTGTGAAGGATATAGAAAGAAGGGAATTTCAGATTCCTTTCAACCAGAAAGTCTGCATCTTGTTTAGTTGTTCAATGTTTTCCTTCTAACTGTTGTATCATAGATATGAAGTCCTTCTTAAAATCTTCAATAGGGTCCTTGTTTATTTTTTTGTTATGTCTATTGTCCCCTAAGAGGCTGAAGCACTCTGGTTGGTAAATGTCAACAATAGGCATCACTACGATAGCACCTCTTTTCTCGACTGGCTTAGTGAACACTTGTTGCATTTCCGTTAGTTCAGTCAGTGTCTTTTTGACAAGTTGTGAAATCCTTGTATACTGGTGTTTTTCAACTTGTCTACATCATTTGCTACCGCATGTTCAAACAGCAAAACCTCAACCACCATAGTATTAGAAGGAGGATTAAAGTGATATTGCCTTCTTATACCAGTATTGGTTTCCATTTCTTCGCTCTTCGCTGCAATTCAGAGAGAAGAATCTCTCACCCCAAGGTTGTACATTGGCTGTCTGGTGGTGGCACACTGGTTAGAACCAGCCAGCAACTATGCAAGGGTAGTTAGTTTTTTTTAGGGGGCACCTCGAAGGTGCCCCTTGTACTTTTAGTAATAAACCCAACACTGGTACCAGTTTAGATTTATCATTCTGCATTGTTTGATAAAAAAGCGCTCAGAAACACCTTCCTTCAGGGTACACACCTTGCGCTCAACAATTCTAGAAACATCCATAAAGTGACCCAGTTGCCAGTAAGGTTTGAGGCAGCAGAGGTGCTTTCTAACCTATGCCAAGACCACTGAAAGTAATCGATTTTGCGGCCACAAAGTTTTCCACATAATAATGGAATTGGCCCATTTCCGCATGATCCATCAAATGCTGCATAATCTGCAGATTTTTACGAAACAGCTCAAAAGGATGGAAAGCATCTAAAACGCAAGGACACCAGATGCAACGCAGGGGGTGACCCTTCACAAAGGTTGACTGGTCACATTTCAAATTCTTATTGTTGTATTGGAGTGTTAAACTAGTACAAATGAGGTGAAACTTGTGCCCAGACAGCGGTGTTAGTGTGCAGAAATGTCAATATAATCAAGCAAAGCTATCACAAAATTGCCTCAAAAATGATACATGATCTGGTCCCATATGTCAGAGCTAGCCTGTGTTAGATTAACAGTCTCAGTATGGAGTGCACAGCAACCCTATCCACAGCATAATGCCTTAGACAGCAGAGCTATCACTAATGTTTGATGGCTCTCACTGACATCATCTTCGCCTCAACACTCAAAACCATTCAAGTCAATCAACGCTTAATTTGGTTTCTAACCTCTCACCACTACTTGAGGGAAGGCGGTTCTGAGTATTTCGCACCATGTGAACAAGAACAGTCCTAGGCTGCTGACCCTCTAAGCCTCCCACCTAGGGAGTATCAGCACCTCCGAAGCATGTCAATGCCACCTCAGGAGGTCAACCCTCTCTGAATTATGTTAATCCCTTTGTTACACAACCCAGTACAGTGAGGTTCAAATCTGGAAACAGTAAGCACATGTGCACACAACATTAAACAATCACACACACATGTAAGGATGCACATTAAACCCACACAGGCACACGCAGACATAAAAGACCTCTGACACAACACAACTCTACCCAAAACATGCACAAATTGTATTCAGATTTTAACATTTAACAGCACATCTGAAAAGTCAACAGACAAAACTATTTAGAGACAAGAGCTGAGAAGTGTCAACTCTTCTGTCTCCTGCCAGGTCTAAGATGTAAAGTGTTTTCATGTCATTGTTACACCAAAACCACCTGCTATGAAAGACAAGTCTGTATTTTATCACTGCAGACCTGACGCAATTCCCTGAAAAACAAGACTTACTTCAGAGTTACCAGAGTTAATGGCGCATTATAGGCCATATTTATGAAGGCCCTAGCGCCACCTTGTGCCACATTAAGATCATTTTGTTTTACACTAATGTGGCGTTAGGGTGGCAATATTTACAAAGTGGCGTGCCTCTTTGTAACCCCTTGCACCACATATACCTGCGCCATGCATAATGTACGCAAGAGGGGCGTTCCAGCGCTAAGGGGGCTGTAGAAATGGCTCAAAGGAATCTATGAGATTCCTTTGTGCCATTTTTATCAGCATTTTTAATGCCTGCTCCTTGCAGGCGTTAAAAGAGGCACCCATTATATTCCCAGGCTTCTGGGTGCTTTGCAGGATTAATGTCGACATTTTTGATGCTAGTCCTGCAAAGCGCCAGACTAGCATAAAAAAAGTTGATGCTAGCCCCCCTAACTACCGCCATGATGCGCTGTATTTACACATGGTGGCGTTAGGAGGGAACTTAGGGGCGCAAGAAAAGTAGTGCTGCACTAGGTGAGGCGCCACTTTTCATAAATATGCCCCTATGTTTTTTAAATGCACCATGAGATAAAAGTGAAATAAACTGCAGTGTAGCTTTAAAACCTGGAAGAAGGATATCCAGTTCTGTAAAATGAAAGCAACACTGTAGCATTGGAATTCACCGTAAATAGAAAGTAAGCTAAAGTTTGTGGGGAGGATTCATGGCATGGATAAAGTAAGATGGACTAACAATTGAATTGGCCTGTGTGGAAACCAGAGATGACATCTAATAGTCCCCTCATGAATTTTAGCCAGAAGTACCCTTTCCTAAACATTGGACCGAATTCACAAAGGTAAACTTAGACTTCTGGTTTAAATTTATACCAAAAGTCAAAGGGCCAGATTTATGAAATGTGGCGCTGCACCGAGTGCAGTGCCACTTTTCTTGCTCCCCTTAGTGCCCCCCTAAAGCAAGCATGGACGTGCCACATTTAAAATACGGCGCACCAGGGCAGTAGTCAGGGTGACTAGCATCATAATTTTTTATGCTAGTCCGCCGCTATGCAGGACTAGCGTAAACGTTTTTGACACTTATCCTGCAAAGCACCCAGAGGCCCATGGAACACAATGGGAGACACTTTTTTACGCCTACCTTTAGCAGGCTTTAGAAAATGGCAAACAAATGGTGCAAAGGAATCTTAGACATTCCTGTGCACCATTTTTATGGCCCCCTAGTGCTGGAACGCCCCTTTTTCATACATTATGCCTGGCGCAGGCATAATGTGGTGCAAGGGGTTACAAAGTGGCACAATGCAAGCATTATACCACTTTGTAAATATGACACAGCGTTTTTGCCCTTCCAATGCCACATTAGCCTAAAAAAACATGATGCTAATGAGCTGTTCAAATTGCACTATCGACCATAAATCAGGGCCTAAGTTTATGACTTTTCAGTGTTCACAAAGATAAGTTAAAAGTAGCATCTTTATGTCCACATGTGGGGCAGAATCTCCGCACTCAGAGCAGAATCTCTGTACTTGGGGCGGAGATCTGCCCGAGGGCAGAAACTCCACTCCAGGTGCAGAGAGTTCATGGAGATGACGCCCCAAGTGTGGAGATTCCGCCTTGAGTGTGGACGTAAAGATACTACTCCCTTTGTGAATACCGAACAGTAGTAAACTTAAACTTTTGGTCTAAACTTAGCTAAGTCTGCCACTGGATTGTAAAAAATAATGTAAACAAACTGAAGCCTGCTGGGATGCACAATCCACAAAACTTAAATCTTTGGATGATTGTAGGCAGTTGAAATTACCTTTATAATCTTGGACACTCGTACTTTAGCAGCCAGTCCTCCCTGACTTCTGCCCCCAGCAGAGCTACTGGAGGCACAGAAAAAGTTTCATTCCCATCCCAAATGATGTCTCTCAGCTGGCAAGTTTCCTGCAGCATCACATTATCACAGTTCATAATATAATTGAGCTAGTTCAGATCTGACTGCTTTTATCGCAGTCCAGCAATGTTCCAGCAAATGAGAATAGTTAAGGAGCCAGAATCTTATGGCATCTCTGGAGGTATCTCACTGTGAATAGGCAATTCCAGGTCGCTGGTGACACCAACATTACTTTCAAATTTGATGGGTAAAACATGATCATTTGGCGGTACATCTGTATCCTCTAGAACCAATACAGAACTGAATATGTTAGATGTATGGATACAAGCTCAGACACTACATTTAGAAGACCTGGGGGGGCAGGCCATTCGTGACTAACTGTGTGCAAATTGACAATGTAAATAACCCAATGGCTGGATAGCTATTTGATTGTTCTAATTTGACAGTAAACATGTTGGGAACAATTCAAAATTAAATACCCAGCTAGGGTCAGATTTCTACAGATTAAAACCAAACAGTCCCCAGTAGAATGACTGATTGATGACCCAATCCAGCCCACTCTTCTAATAAAGATAATATCACTGAATTCTGAAATGCTGAAATCAGAGGTTTTTTGGGAACCATAAAGCTTACACCCTTGCTGTAGGCAAGCATGGGATGTTAGCCAAAACTGCTATGTAAGGGCTATAGTCAGGAGTGAGGATTTGTCGAGGGCAGTATCCATTCGCAAAGGCGGCCTTCCTGGAATAAATCCAGGGGCAGAATTTCTATGGGCTGAAACTGTCTAGTGGTGATTCCCTGTCCTTGTTGAGCAAAGTTTGTCCAGTGGCGATGGGGGATGTAAATGAGGCTTGCAGCAAACATACATGTCAGAGGTGACACACACTTTACATACTGTCATCATCTGCTGCTCTGGCGCACACAAGAGCTAGGTTTATACAATAATTGGGGTTAGAAAGCTTTGATATCACCAGCTTTAAATAGTAATTTTCTCTCCTAAGGGAATAACACAAGTATGAATTAAATCTTTAATCTTTTCAAGAATTATATCCCAATTAATTTAAGCATTTTCTTCCACAAAGCCTGGAAGAAAAACTGGTTCAGGATAAATATTTATGCACTCAGTTTTATGAGTGGCTTTGTCTTTGACCAGCTTCCCAGTAACCCCAGTCTCGAGACTACATATGGACCTGTTCTAGGGCCTCCTCTTCGCAGACAGACCACCTTCAAAAATCTACATAGAGTCATGGTCAGTTGCATCCGATAAAACGTGCTCTACTCTACAATTGACATTTCTCTCTTCTGGCACTGTATGAATTGATGTTACATTATTAATATCACCAGACTAATGGAATTGTGAAATGTCTGAAAGGCCAGCTAATGTGTTACATTGTTCCAGAGAGACCTGTGTTTCAGCCAGGTCAATTTCTTTTGAAATAACACCAACTGACCTGGCTAAAAATGTTTCCAATGTAGAGCCCATCAGTGTAATGGGTAATTTAGGCTTTTCTCCCCCACCAATTTCCATTTCCTCATCAAAAATATAATAGATGGAGCTCTCCAATGGAGAATGGGATAGAAAGCCATACAGCAAGGTCAAAAGACAGTGGGCCTGATTACAACTTTGGAGGAAGGTGTTAATCCGTCCCAAAAGTGACAGATATACCACCAACCGTATTACAAGTCCATTATATCCTATGGAACTCGTAATACGGCTGGTGGTATATACGTCACATTTGGGACGGATTAACACCTCCTCCAAAGTTGTAATCAGGCCCAGTATCTTTAAAGGATAGAGAGCTTATGAGCTCCAATTAGTCAATATCCTTGGAGTGGCAAGTAGCTTGACCCTCCAGCAGAAAGGGATGGCCCAGCCTCAACTGTGCGATGTCGGGTGAAGATGGCTGTGGTGGGTGCTCACTGGTTATAAGTGCCGGCTCGGTGCAGGTCTAGCTGGCTCTATTTGCTTGCAGCAGAAAAATTCTGGGGCTTTGAGCCCAGCCTTCATCAGTGAAAAAATGTGCATTCCGTGCCATGGTGTGGGCCCGCTATTTATAGGCACTCTCTCAGTGCACATCTAACTGGCTTTGCCTCCTGGAAGCAGAAGAATTCTGGGGTTTTGAGTCCTGCTCCGACACTGAAGAAAAGAAAGATCCACCCCATTGTGGGGGCCCTCTGGTTATAAGCACCCATTCAGCAGAGGTCTAGCTGGCTCGGCCTTCTGACAGCAGAAGAATTCTGGGGCTATGAGTCCCGGCTCCAACACTGAGAAAAAGCTAGTCCCCACACTAAAGTCCACAACCAGAGGTTTCACATTTGCAATTCCCTTACCCTTGTCAATTTAAGAAATGTCACCAACACCATCAAATGGTTGGTTGTGTGCTGAGCCCCTAAAAAATAGAGGAATCCCCCACCACTGCAAGTTCATCTGAGAAAGCCCCAGATACAGGGATGGGTATGATGAATACATATAGAGAGCAAGATGGTATGGGCCTCCTGGTCATAGATGAATACATTTTTAATGGTTGCAAAGAGTACTTGGGGCTCAATGGGAGGTGGGTAGAACACATTACTTTCTCTGGTATGTTTAATTAGCTGAAGTGGGAGAGGTTGGGAATGAAAGTGTGTGTGAGACTCGTTTATCAGAATTAGACACAAAGTTGCTTTGTACTGCTAACCCTAGTCAGCGCTGGTGACAATGGACACAATGCTCAGCGACAGCCCACCTATGTGTACACAACACACATGCACTGAGATACAAAGCTGAGCTAAACGATGAGACCTATTAAGCTTATGAAATGCAATGTCCGAGTACCTAATGAACTGCGTTAAACAAGACGGATGTTACCTATCTGCAACAACATGAAATAGATATAGATAAGTCTTCTACAGGAGACACACATGACCCACTCCGTGGGAGTCAGACTGCACGTCAAATGGATGAAGGCTAAATACCAAACATCTTACTTCTGATATAGACATGGCACAGCCATTCTATTTAGGCACGGGGCCTGGTCTACCCCCTGCACAAGAGGTTAGACTCTGACGGTCAATTAATTATAATACTCATACTCAGACATACACAGCCGACCACAACTGTCTGCACGTATGGCACTAATATAGACACAGTGACGTTTTTAAGTGAAGTTTAGCTTAGAGTACTAAAATATAACTCAGGGAGTGTCATCTTGATGGGAGACTTTAAGGTAATACTAGACCCAAACATAGCCAGATCAAGCACAAGTAGACACCCCTGACAATAGCGGCAAAACAAATACAATAAGTTATTGCGATTAACCGCCTTGTAGATGTATTGCGTGCCAGAAATACAGCAACGAGAGAGGGTACATGCATGTCTGGTTTTGCAACTCTTGGTCTAAATTAGACTACTCACTATTGACCAAGAACATTTGTATATGGAGAATCTGAGTTGTCACAGCACCTTATCAGATGACTCTCTAGTACTCCTTTCTTTGATTGAATACTCCTGGGTAAGTGCACAAAGCATTCTACTGGAGATTTTGCAGTGGAGCTTTATGGGATTCAGTTTTTATAAGGAAGTATGCAACAAGACAATAATGTACTTCTCTGCTAATGAGCATACAGTAAACAGTCCTGCACTGCCATAGGAAGCATACAAAGTTTTTATAAGAGGTTTGTACAAAGCTAAACAGGGAAGGGTCCTAAGACCAGCAGAACCTGATTGGCCAGATTTGAGATAGATCTCAAAACACTAGGGAGAAAGTATACTGCAGAGGGCACCAAAGAATTCCTAGCTGAAGTGCATTCTAAGCTAGATGAATTCCCAAAAACTGCACGAGGTGTATTTAACTACCTGAGAAAAGGGGCAAGAGCTGAGGTGCATGGAGAGGGTGACGGGCCCTATACAACTCTGGCAGCCCTGTTGAGACCTCAGAAAGCAAGTCCTGCTCTCTTAGTCTTCTTTACATTTTTATTACACTGATAGTGAATAGTAATATGTTAGTCACTATCAGTGTAATAAAACTGTAGTACAATTAACTGGAATATGCCCTTCCAATGCAGGTAAGGTCAGTAAACATGCTTTTGAATGTATGTTGTGTGATGCTTGCAGTTGATAGTGTGTTTATGTGTGAGAGAGAGTTTCTATAAGTGTGTATTTGCGTGTGTGTAAAATTATGATTGTGTGAGTGAAAGTAGAAGGCAAAGGGCATGCGATGTCACCTCCATTGCCCCTGGCATTTCGGTGAATTGACTTCCATGGGTTTATAGCTAATACACAAAACTGTACAACACCAGAGATAGGTTGAAACAAGAAGAACTAGATCAATATCATGACAATACAGGGTTGGTGTGGTTCAAACAGTACACATGCATAGTACTAAATCATCAAATATCGACTGAACAACAACACCCCTGGCCATTTGGGATACCAAAGCAGTTCTATAATAAATATGTGCACTTACTGCCACCTAGACTGTTGGATTTATACAAAGAAGCTTTTTTAAAAGGCAGCTGGCCCCCAGCTCTAAGGGAGGCCACAATGATAACAATCCTTAAACCAAGCAAGCCTCTTGACAAAGCAGATCCAGACCTGTCTCATTAATAAATACTGACAATAAGATGTTGTCCAAACATTTGGGCAAAAGAATACTCTCCCTACTATTTTGCATGTTTAGACCGGATCGATTAGGTTTTATGCCTAGTATATTCACACTGTATAATCTTCTTACACTGATTGTAGTCCTATACCATATGGACATGGAGAATGAGACAGCAGCAAGCTTATTTAACATAACAAAAGTATTTAACTCCCTCAATTGGCCATACTTGTTCCGTGTGGGTGGATGGCCTTCATTGAAGTGATGGATAAAGCTGCTTTACATTAACCAGTAGCTAGAATCCAACAAAACAGGGTGATCCTGGCCTAGATAAAAATAGCAAGAGGTAAAAGATAGGGCTGCCTACTTTTACCTATTCTCTTCCCCCATGAAGTGAAGCCACTCACAACCAAGTTTTGATGCCATCATGTATAGAGAAGGCTGAACCTTACTTCACACTGGCTAATAATCTCCCTTTACACCGTTGAAATCACCCTCCATGTAAAGCAACCAGATTACAGTGTAGTACTGCTAATTAGGGAATTTCTTAAGTTTGCCGAGTTCTCTGATGTGCATATTAACTGAGCCAAATCCAATATTATGGCCCTCATTACGAGTTTGGCGGGTGACAGAGGCCGCCCGCCAAACTCATGCCGCCATCAGGCCACCTCTGTGGCCAGAACACCGCAGACCCTATTAGGAGTTCACCGCATGTTATTCAACACTCAACACACACCTGCATTCACGCACACACATACATTCACACACACACAACACCCCCCAACCCCCTCCCCTGTCGGAGACCCGACTTACCTGGATCCAGGGGGTCCACCGGCAGGAGAGGGGACGGGGCACTGCTACCGCCAGCAGCACCCGCCAGCAGAACATCTCTAGGCCGTATTATTTGTCATAATACCGCTGGCAGCGGTCTACTGGCGTGGCGCTGCTGGTGGTAGCAGCGCCATCTTACTGCCATCCACCGGTATGGCCACAACCGGATTTCTGCCATTCTTGTGTCATAATATGGCGGATGGCTGGTAGCTGCGGCGACGGTCTTTTGGCAGCCGTCGCTGCGGCAATAGCCGTTTTTTACTGCCAATGTTGAAATGAGGGCCAATATCTAGAATTTAAAAAATCTAATTAAAATTATCTAGTGAACAAAACATAATCTATGAGGGTCAATGATGCTCCTATCCTAAATGTGCCTGACCCATTTCTAAAAAGACCATTTACAATAAATTGAAACATTTTCTGCTACAATCATCCCTGGGGCTCCTTCATACTATACAGCACCATTAAATGCACACTACTTCAGCACTTGAATATCACAGACCTAGAGCCAGACACTCACCCACTACTCTTTACATTATACAATGTTGGGCATGGCCGTAACCTGATAAAATGGCTTTACAAGACCTTCCAACGCAACTCTTCCACAGTATTAGCACTGCTAAGAAATAAATGGGAAGAATCACTGGGCCAGGAGTTTAATCATTCTAAATGGTTCTGAGTCCTTGAGTATTCCAGCAAAACCTCCAGCAATGTCTGCTTTTGGTGCATAGAGTTCCATTTCCTGCACAGAGCCTTTCTATCCCCCACGGGTTACTTTTGATCTATCCTAGGGGCAGCAAACATTTGGCCATAATATAGGCTACAGCTGGCTGAATGTTTGCATATGGTCTGGTACTACCCATCACTGTAATTGTTCTGGCGATACTCAGTGATATCAAAAAGACAACACAAGAAGATAGACGCCAACTAATGTGTCTTGGAGTTTCTCTAGACCACGACAAAAGAACACCACAACAGGATGTATACATTTGTCCTTCCTACTGGCTAAAAAAGTGATAACCATGAACTGCAAATCTCCATCATCACCACAGCACAGTCAAGACGAGAGGGTATACGATGGGTGGGGACGGAAAGTTCAGGCCTCAGTAGAGAAGAGAGGGCTGACTATGTAGCTCCCAGCAGAGTATTGTGATACAATTTTGCAAGACTGTACGGAACACATTAAAAATGATACTAGACCCAGTGAAGCGGTCTACCTGCACTTTCCACTCCTGAAGCGTATTCATGTGGTTTCACATGCCTGCTACAAAAATTACCTCTTAGTTGCCCCTAGAGTAGCCCGATGCAATGACATGGAAGGTCTGACTCTTAGTACCACAGACATGGAATGATGATTGGTTTGCATGATCCCAACTTCTTCCTGTGGCTGGAGGCAACAGGAATGGGCATGTCACATTGTTTGTTATGGAGTTTAGCAGACCTGTATCATTGGCGAAACTGAACTAACAAAGAATCTTAATTACCATCACAGATGTACTTTCCCCCTTGTTCAAAGAGAAGTTTATCACACAGCTTAAACAGGAACATTTCATTTGAAGCAGAGTAAACAAAACAGTTCTGCTGGGTGAAAGTAGGGTTAGTGTACCCTATTTCAGCATAGTTGAGTATGTGCATTCCCTCAGCCAAAACTCCTGAAATAAAAAAATTACTTATTTTTCATGGGTTTCCCTACATCTTCAATCTGACATAATCTCAATAACCTATATGCATATTTCAGGATAAGAGTCTGAATTCTTTGGAAGACACTTAGGTGGTCATTACGACTTTGGCGGTCTTTTCTAAAGACCGCCGAAGCCGCGGGCGCCAACATATCACCAGTGCTGGCGGTATGCTTGGCGCCCTATTATGATTTTTCCACTGGGCCAGCGGACGGAAACAGCGTTTCCATCCGCTGACTGAGCAGAAAAGTCACAACTACGTTGAAGCCGGCTCGTTATTGAGCCGGCGGCAATGTTGATGTGCAGCGTGTGCAGCAGCACCCATCGCGCAGTTCACTGCGGGCAGTGAAATGCGCAATGGGGCTGTGCCTAGGGGCCCCCTGCACTGCCCATGCAAAGTGCATGGGCAGTGCAGGGGCCACCAGGGACACCCTGAGTCCCCCCTTACCGCCAGCCTTTTCATGGTGGATGGGGACCCATAATTCCCAGGGCAGCGCTGCTTGCAGAGCTGCCCTGGAGGATTACAACCGCCTGGCTGCCACCTAGCGGTAGCCTGGCGGTACCGGCAGTATGACCGTGGCGAATGCGCCACAGTTATAATACAGCTGGTTGACACCACCAGCCTATTGGCAGTACTACCTGGACCGCTGGGATCGTAATGACTCCCTTAGTGTAAAAATGGAATGGAAAATTCTCACGGGAGCCAGTCTAACTGTTCACTGCATCAAGCCTGGGAATCAAACACTATGGAAACTTATGCAAATCAAACATACTATTTAAATAATAGATTATTCTCCTGATGCTGAGTAATATTCAACAACATATGAAGCTGAAAAGGAATGCCTGCTACTGAACCAGCTTGATAAAACAGCTAGCAATTTCACAAACCATTGGAATTATATGATTTTGCGCCTGTGGACATTTCCACACAATAATGCATTTAACTGCTGCTTGACTTGAAAATTGAAATAAAACATGTACTTTCTAGCTTAAATAGATGAAAAGTTACTAAAAATGCAGTGACACTTGTTGCTGTGGAGTGAAAGGCCCTTCATAAAGATTGATTAGTCGCCTTTAAGTTGCCTGTTGCTGTATTCAGGTATGAAACTGGTACTAAAGAAGTGAAACCTTTGTCCGGACAGTGTTAACGTGTACAAATGTCAAAATAATGAAATATTACTGTCACAAAATGTGCCTCATTATGCCAAATAGTTTGTATTTTTGTAGGGTAATTTAGCATTCCCTCCCTCATAATTTGGTCCACCCATGCCGCATAATTCCAGTGGCCATGGTAATACTATATTAGACACATAAATCAGCCCTTCACATTAGAAGTAGACAAAGGGCCTAGCCAATTTGCATAGGATGGATTGCCAACATTTGTAAAACCCTCCTAAACATTATCTTTGCAGCTCAACACGAAGCAATGCATACAGACTCACCTGGTGTCTGAGCTCGTCGTTTTCTACTTGAAGCTGCATGCATAAAAAGTAAAGGGAAAAAGTTATTATTGATGAGAAGATCTCAAGTATGTAACATTCTCACTTGGGATGAAGAAAGAGCAGATCACATTATATGACAAATCAATATACTACGAACTGTTGCCTTGATCAACATGACTTATATAGCTTGACTTTCATGATATCAACCTAACTGGCACGAGGAGAGGAGAATACAAAATGAACCGCAACCAAACTGATCTAAAAAACCATACAATTACAAATAAATCAAAACATTTCTAAAATAAATATACATATATCATTATGAAATTAATAAAGGTTAATTTCATTTTCACTTACTCCTTCAGAACAAACTCAGACACACTGTTTAACCTATTTGTACCCATGGCTGATTGAGTAGATGAACCACAACCGCATGAATTTACTGATTAAGAAGATGAGCCACAACCACATGTATACACTTGAACAAAAAAAGGATATTGTAAAGGACTGGTCTGTAACTGACATCTTTGACTTCATGGAAGAGGTTAATTGACAACAAGAAGGTTTTTTCCAGCCATAGGAACTATAATGCAGTTGCTCAAGTCTATTTTATTGCAGGAGAATCCAGAAAAACACTTGTTATCCTCAAAGGTTTCTTTTGGATCTATAGTTTAGGGCTTAAGTTCTGATTGGCTGATGGACTTTGGGTTTTGATTGGTGTCTAGGGTTTATATTGGGCTTCTGGCGTAGGGTTTGGGTTCTGAATTACTAATAGAGCTAGGGTTCTGATTGGCTCCTAGGGCTAGGGCTTCTACTGGAACTTGGGCTTGGGTTCTGATTGGCTGACAGACCTAGGGTTCTGATTGCTTCCGAGGGCTATAGTTCCTGTTGGCCAAATGTCACCTGATCACTAACCCTATTTAACCTTAGGGTTCAAGGCATCTCATCCTGGGCAATGAGGCTAAGGGTGAAGAGGACAAGGGAAGCTTTTTCTGTTCGGGCCCATGGCCAGAAATGGTGTCCTTTTTACCATTTACCAGCAACCAACTTGGGCCATCCAAATCCTCACACATAATAAAACAATCTAGGCAAAACCACACTGCTCATTTACAACAAATAAATTCTGAGCACATTTCAGTGTATCAACAACCACTACAAAATCCCACAAACCACATCTATATATCCTTCTGCCCCTACTGTCACACAATGCACCTTCACTCTCATACAAAACACCACTCTGTCCTATACCACTATCAAATCCACACATCATCAGCACAGCACAAACCTAAATTTTACATAACCTCAATTCCTTCAAACACATAGTCCCTGTCCATACAAAGCACCAGCTATACCCTCTACATGCTCCTAACAGACCCCTTTCCATCACTACCAACTGTATACTCAACCCTCTTCCTATCATCCACTGTTGGAAATCACCCTTTTTACAGTGTTATCCCCAAATCGTTTGCCTCTGACCTCCTGTTTTGACTGTGTGATGCATTTTGTTTTTGCTGACTTTAGGACTCTGGGCACTTTACCACGGCTGACCACTGCTAAAGTACAAGTGCTGTCTGTGTAAATGGTATTGATGATTGTTTTTTCCATGATTGGCATATTTGATTACTAGTATGTCCCTAGTAAAGTGCACTGTGTGTGTCTAAATGCTACTAGTGGGCCTGATTGTGCCACCCACATGAGTAGCCCTATAAACATGTCTCAAACCTGCTACTGCAGTTTCTGTGTGGGCAGTTTTAAACTGCCAGCTCGACCTGGCAAGTGCACCCACTTACCAGGCTCAAACCTTCCCTTTCACTACATGTAGGTCACCCCTATGGTAGGACCAAGGCAGTTCCATGGGCAGGGTGCAGAGTATTTAAAAGGTAGGATATGTACTGGTGGGTTTTACATGTCCTGATAGCTAAATACTGCTACATTTTCTTTTCTCTATTGCAAGGCCTGTCGCTCCCATATGGTAAAATGGGGATTGCCTTGAAATATCTTTTAAGTGTAATTTCCCATTGGGAGAAGAAAGAGATTGGATTTTGGGGTCTCTGAACTCACAAATAAAAAAAAACATCTTTAGGTGAAGTTGTTTTTTTAAATGTAAGTTTGAAAATGAAAATGTTTAAAAGTGGGCATTTTCTTGCCTAACCATTCGGTGCTTCTGCCTGTCTGATGGATTACACCTCTGGTCAGAATGACAGTTAGACTGTTTGTAAATTAACACAAAGGGAGCTGAGGTATGCCCTGCGTAGCCAGATGGGTCTTCCTGGGATAGAGTGGTGGGAGGAGCTGACTCTTTCACCCGAATAGGGCTGTGCCTGGCCTCATACAAAGCAGTCTCCAACCCCCTGGAGTATGTCTGGGGCCAGGGCATGGAAAGGCAAGGTCTTGTGCACTACAAAGACTTCTCTTTGAAATTTGGGATTTAAGTACCGGACCTCTGACCCCACAAAGTTAGAATTCTTCTGGACTGAGGACATTCTGCCATGAAGAAGAGCTGGATGCTGTAGGAGGAATTGCCACTCTGCCTGTTGCTTTGCTGTGCTGGCCTGCTGCTTGCTGCATCTGTCTTGGGAGTTAAAGAACTGGACTTTGCCTTCTACATCCTCTATCTAAAGGTTCTCCAAGGGCTTAGACTGAGCTTGCCTCCTAATAAGAAATCTCAGGGAAATCAAAGACTTTCTCTGCCAACATCTGGATTCTCTTACTGAGAGTTCTGACATGCCAAGTGGTGCCAAATCCAGTTCCTGAGCCCTTGGAAGTGAGTTTTGGTACAATCAAAAATAAACCAGGCAAAACAACTCCTGAGCAACTTTGGAACAGGCGCAGCTGACTGACTCCGTGCTGCTGCCTGCACCGGAGCCAGAAGCACCGCTGAGTGCAATGACCATGACTGATGCAGCAGTCCCACTGCCGCTGCAGCGCCTCCAAAGTTCTGCCACAGCATGAGTCCAGAGTTATGTGTCACTGCCATCTGCGGCACCCCGCTCCAACTTTGCCGCACCACATGTGACCCTGTGTTGTGATCGCGACACCGTGAAGTTGATGCCTCTCGTCTTGACCTGCCAGATTCATTGACCCTGCCTTGTTGTAAGGAACCACCTCTTTGCAACTGACGCCGCATCAGCTCGCTGCAACCATAAGGAACCAACACCTCACTTTCCCTACCTAACAGTAAGGAATTGATGCCTCACCTCCCTGGTTGCAGTAAGGACCCCACGCCGCACTGGCTCCACCGACGCTTCACCTCTCCAACTCTGTCCGACATCTTTGTTTCCTCATCGTTTACCAAAGATACTGTACCTGGTGTCCGTGAGACTCCATAACTGCCACCCACTCCCTTGCAAGTGGCGTCAGACTGTTGGGAATGACTCCATCAAGATGTTATGATAGCCCCAGGTAGACATATTGTGTTTCTAAGCACTACTCTAATATTTAATCTCTGAAAAGTTGTACCTTTGCTTCTGTACGTTTGATTTTTGTCATTTTAGTCTTGTTTTACTCAGAAAAATATTTTTCTAAACTGTTGTTGAGTACTTTTGTGGTGTTTTCACTGTGTTACTGTGCATATGTACAAATACTTTACACATTTCCGATGAGATAAGCCTGACTGCTTCAGCCAACCTACCAAGGGGGTGACCAGGGGTTATCTTAGCTATGTGACTCCTGTATACTGACTAGAGTGAGGGTCCTTACTTGGACAGGGTGCAAATCAATGCCAACTAGAGACCCCATTTCTAACACCAACACCCTCCTCCTCTTTTTACCAACAACACACAGCCAAACAATCCTTACTCTCCACTCATCACAGAAATTACCTCTTCCTGCTGCAAAACCGAATACAAATATTCATAACCTGTCATTCTCCTCTCACACACCTATACGGTCTTCTCCAACGCACATCACCTTTACATTTCAACTTCCACTCACCAGAAGTACTTTCTGCCCAAATCCTTCCCCCCAAAAACGTAATATGTAAATATCTCATCTCACTACTCCACAAAAACAAAACGTAACATATATACTAGCATATCAAAATCTCATTCACACAGTTTCATACTACATTCATTCACAAAATAGAAACAGACATCCACTCCAGCCTCATCACTACACAAATAATACAGATCCTAAACCAACTTTAGTCCCAAATGTTCTACCTGCACCAATACCTAGCACAAACACCCCAACACAAAAACATTAACCTGCTTCTCTTCCATTGCACAATAGCTTTAAAACATGACCCAAATGCTCTACCACCGCCCCAACTCTGACACCTTCCACCCTAAACAGATGCAAGTGAAATAAACAACATACCACTATTCACAGCTTCTCTTCTCCTTGTCTATTATACAACAAAACTGTTCTATAAAAATAACACAACCCACCAACTCACTTTCAACCACCATCTCCACTACCTAAACACAGACCCAACAAAATGCCTTCTAAGCCTGTTGGCTGAGAATTACAATATAGACATGCAACACTATTGCTATCCTGATACAGTTAATACTAATACTAATAATACACCTTCTACTAGTCCAAAGAATACAACTCACTTTTATAGAAAACAAAGTCACATCACCACCAAAACACATTCTCTAGACTGCCTACTAATAAATGTTTAATCACTCTCTAAAAGCAAAGATATCATCTATGACTTACTTACAGACATACAACTTGACTTGCCTTTCATAACTGAAGCATGGTTGGGAGATGACATGACTACAGTATTGCATTAAAGTATTCCTCCAGGATATCATACTGTCACACAAGATCACATCGGCAAAAGAGAGGGCCACCTAGCTGTTATATTAAAACAAAATAGAATCGCACCAAAGGTTCTATATATAGTTGTGAGGCCCTCATCACCAGATGCAACCCTACATTACACAAACACAGCTAACATCCAGCACAGATCTAAACACAATAATGTAAGCTCAAACAATCTATCAGTGACTTTAGGAAGCTCAGAACAAACACCTTGGATACATGTAGAACTAAAAAAGATAAAACAACAAATTACAAAGCTGCCACTCACCTGGCTCAAAACAAATAACAATCAAGACTAACTTCACCTACACAACCTTAATAGAACATATAAGTCAACAATCAAAACAGATAAATGGTACTATTCAAGCAGAATTCAAAAATGATAAATTTGAAAATAAAGAATTTTATTAAATTTTCACCCAATTCTGTAAACATAAATGCACAGACGGCATTAATCCCATTTCCCAAGAATTTACTGGTGAATCATGACACAACCAAAGCAGACACATTGGACTCCTATATAAAAAAAGAAGAAAACCTGCACAAGGGGTAAGCTAATCCATCCTCTCCATTCTTCAAATAATTATCAGAAACTGAATTTGTGGATCTCATTAAAGAGAGCAGACCAGCAGTCTGTCTTTCTGACCCTTGTCCACCACAAATCTTCAAGAACGTTCTTTTAACTGCCTCTGCTGCCACACCAGTCCGAACTATCATCAATAATGCTTTAACTTTAGGAGCCTTTCCAGAAAACGTAAAAGAGGCATACATATGCCCATTATTAAAGAAAACAAATCTAGACCCGCATGACCCAAAGAACTAAAGATGAATTACAAATGGGCCATGCCTGAGCAAACTAATAGATAAAGCAGCATTCACCCAGATGTCACAATTTATTGAAGACAACTCCATACTTTCTAACGTTCAAACAGGATTCTGTCCAGGGAGAAGCACAGATTCTGTCCTCATCACCATCTGGAATGACCTTAAGAACACAGTAGCTCTGCAAAAGCTCATATAGGAATTAATTTTATGTCCAATGCCAGAACGTATGCTGAGCTAACGCTCTTTGTATGGCCTCTCTGGAAAGATACCTTACTCTTGCCCCTCAATAGGAGCTACAGCTTTACTTAACATTTTCTCAGACCTCGCAACTCAGAGTATATTTAACCAGGTTGTGGTTGGGCTTGCTACATTTTTTCATGCTTTCCCACAACAAGCACTTGGTTGGATAACATCCCTAAGTGCCCCTGCGACAATCGTTCATTTCATGCTTTTTTGTTCACTTTGTAAAGCAGTACAATTTCGGTTTTAACTTCCAGTCTTATGGCCTATGAACTTTAAATCATATAAACTGGGCTTCCAGTATCTACAGCAGTTAGATTTAGTAGAAATGTGTAATGCAGTCCTTAATTTTATTAAAGGGGCACTTATTATTAGGAAAAGATATTGCTGATTAGACTTTTTTATGTTTTATAAGTACACAAATGTTTCAGTATTTTTGTCAGTCCAATGAACAGCGTTTGAGGTGATACAAACATGTAGTTTTTACCTTAAAACTCATCATAAACTGTTTTTATGAGCATTTTAAATTTGTCTTAATTTACTGCTAATCTGTTGTGAGAAATTGGGTTGTTGGTTGACCTGGGTGTGAGCCCTGGTCAAACCACAGCCACAATCTCTTGCAGAGTGAACCACTAAAAGTCACTAATTTAACTTGTGCATAACCCTAGGTAGCTTGCCACAAAAAAGCAGTCAGGTTAAATGTAGAGGCAACATTGTAGGTATTTATGCAGTACACACACAGCAACACAATGAAAACACAATACAATAAAAATCCCAAACGAATTTAGAAAAATAAAGTAAATGTTAATAAATGACTTGACACCAAAGCAATCAAAATCATATCAGGAGACCATTTTTTAAAGTTTAAGGATCACAATTGCAAGTCCTCAGTTTTAGAAAATGGCCACCTAGGCTCCTTTAGCACCACAACCACGGGTCCAGGAGTGCATTGAGACCTCTTGAGGGATCAAGACTCACTCAGGTTGGGTCCAGGTGCAGATTCCAGATGTTGGGAGCCTGTTATGCCACTGTG
Organism: Pleurodeles waltl; assembly: GCF_031143425.1. NCBI lineage: Eukaryota > Metazoa > Chordata > Amphibia > Caudata > Salamandridae > Pleurodeles > Pleurodeles waltl. Next base: position 1,228,700,712 of record NC_090447.1, read on the forward strand.
GCTCTGAACAATAGGCTAGTTAAAACAGACCTTGAAGTCCCTTCTGAAATTCTGGGTGCAGGTGAAGATGCAGTGCCCCACATCTGGTCTAGATTCTGAAGGCTCATGGTAGGTTCCAGTCAGCAAGGCAGTACTTCCAGGTATAGCAGCAGTCTGATAGAGTGCTCAGGAGGTCAATCAATCAATCAATGCATTTATAGAGCGCGCTACTCACCCGAGAGGGTCTCAAGGCGCTGGGGAGGGAGGGGGTGGTTTACTGCTGCTCGAAAAGCCATGTCTTGAGGCGCTTCCTGAAGGCGAGATGGTCCTGGGTAGTTCTTAGGTGTGCGGGGAAGGAGTTCGATGCTTTGGCTGCCAGGTAGGTGAAGGATTTTCCTCCTGCGGTGGTTCTGCAGATACGTGGGACGGTGGCGAGGGCGAGGCTGGCTGAGCGAAGCTGACGGGTGGGCGTGTAGAACAAGAGGTGGCTGTTGAGGTATTCGGGGCCCATGTTGTGGAGAGCTTTGTGTGCGTGGGTGAGGAGCCTGAAGGTGATCCTCTTGTTGACGGGGAGCCAGTGCAGGTGTTTCAGGTGGGAGGATATGTGGCTGTGGCGAGGGATGTCGAGCATGAGGCGTGCGGAGGCGTTCTGTATGCGATGGAGACGTTTCTGTAGCTTTGCGGTGGTCCCTGCGTATAGGGTGTTTCCGTAGTCCAGGCGGCTTGTGACGAGGGCATGGGTAACTGTCTTTCTGGTTTCGGCAGGGATCATTCGGAAGATTTTTTGGAGCATGCGTAGGGTGTTGAAGCATGATGACGAGACGGCGTTGACTTGCTTGGTCATAGTGAGGAGGGGGTCCAGGATGAACCCGAGGTTGCGTGCGTGGTCTGAGGGGGTTGGTGCAGTGCCCAGAGCCGTGGGCCACCAGGAGTCGTCCCAGGCGGAAGGGGATTGTCCGAGGATGAGGACCTCCATCTTGTCTGAGTTCAGCTTTAGGCGGCTGAGCTTCATCCATTCTGCAATGTCTTTCATTCCTTCCTGTAGGTTGATTTTGGCGGTGGTTGGGTCTTTGGTGAGGGAGAGTATCAGCTGGGTGTCGTCGGCGTAGGAGATGATGTTGATGTTGTGTTTGCGTGCGATGTCTGCGAGGGGGCTCATGTAGATATTGAAAAGGGTTGGGCTGAGCGAGGTACCTTGGGGGTACGCCGCAGATGATCTCAGTGGGTTCTGAGCAGAAGGGCGGGAGGTAGACTCTTTGGGTTCTGTCGGAGAGGAACGAGATGATCCAGTCAAGGGCTTGTCCTAGGATTCCAGTGGAGCGGAGGCGGGTTATTAGGGTGCGATGGCACACGGTGTCGAAGGCAGCCGAGAGGTCCCGAAGGATGAGGGCGGTTGTTTCTCTGTTGTCCATCAGAGTTCTGATGTCATCGGTGACTGCGATGAGGGAGGTTTCTATGCTGTGGTTGGCCTGAAATCCTGATTGGGAAGGGTCGAGCGAGTTGTTAGCTTCAAGAAAATTGGTCAGCTGCTTGCTGACGGTCTTCTCGATGACCTTGGCCGGGAAGGGGAGAGGAGAGATGGGGCAGAAGTTCTTCAGGTCATCAGTGTCAGCCGTGGGTTTTTTCATGGCGTTGACTTCCGCGTGTTTCCAGCTCTCGGGGAAGGTGGCAGATGAGAATGAGCTGTTGATGATGCTCCGGAGATAGGGGGCGATGATGTAGTCGGCTTTGTTGAAGATGTGATGGGGGCACGGGTCCGAGGGGGAGCCGGAGTGGATGGTGTTCATGGTGATTCTGGTCTCCTCAGAGCTGATGGGGGTCCAGGAGTTGAGTGTAGTGGTGGGGGCTGTTGGTTCGGTGGTGGGCAGCGGGGCCTGGGGTCCCAAGCTGTTGTGTAGGTCTGCGATCTTTCGGTGGAAGAACGTAGCGAGGGAGTTACAGTGTTCTTGTGAGGGTGTGATGACATTGGAGCTGGCGCTGGGGTTGGAGAGCTCTTTGACGATGTTGAAGAGTTCTTTGCTGTTGTGGATGTTGTTGTCTAGTCGCTCTTTGAATGATGTCCTTTTGGTGGAGCGGATCAGCTGGTGGTGTTCACGAGTGGCGATCTTGAGTGCTGACATGTTTTCTGTGGTGTGTTCTCTGCGCCAGGTTTTTTCGAGGGTACGGCAGGATTTCTTGGATTCTTTGAGGGCGTCCGTGAACCACGGGGGTTTCCTGATGCTGGTCCCACTTGGGTGGCTTTTAAGTGGAGCAAGGTTTTCCGCACAGTTGGTGATCCACTGTGTGAGGCTGAGGGCTGCGTTGTTGCCGTCAGTGGTGATGGCTGGTGGGTTTTGGTTCAGTGTTGAGAGGAGCTGCTCTGTGGAGATTTTGCTCCAGTGTCTTGGGGGGATTTGTTGTGTGCGAAGGTGGTGGGTCTCCCATTTGAAGGCGAAGGGGACGCATCTGTGGTCGGTCCAGTGTAGTTCAGAGGAGTGGCTGAAGGATATGTGGTTGCTGGCGGAGAAGATGGGGTCGAGCGTGTGGCCAGCGGTGTGGGGGGGGGGGTGTTCACCAGTTGCTTGAGTCCGAGGTTGGCGAGGTTGTCGAGCAGGGTGGCGGTGTTGTTGTTGTTGTTTTTCTCCAGGTGGAAGTTCAGGTCCCCGAGGAGGATGTAGTCTGGAGAGGCTAGGGCGTGCGAGCTGATGAAATCTGTGATGGTTTCGCTGAATTGGGCGCGTGGGCCCGGGGGCCTGTAGACGAGAGTTCCTCTGAGGGTGGTTCTGGGGTCGGTATGGATCTGGAAGTGTACGTGTTCGGCGGCGAGGGGGGTGTCTTCGGTGGTGGTCATGATGTTGATGGAGTTCCTGTAGATGATGGCGATTCCTCCACCGGTTTGGTTGATGCGGTCCTTCCGGGCGATCTTGTAGCCTTCGGGGATGGCTATGGCGATGTCAGGAGCCGAGGAGGCGTTCATCCAGGTTTCTGTGATGAAGGTGACGTCTGGTGCTGTTGTGTCCAGGAGGTCCCATAGTTCGATGGCGTGCTTGTGGACGGAGCGTGTGTTGAGGAGGATGCACTTGAGGTGGGTGTTGGTGCGAGGGCCGGTGGGAGGTCTGCAGGCTCGGTGGAATGTGTACTTGCAGGCTTGACAGGTGAAGGGTCCATGAGTACGTTTAGGGCTGGCTTGGTAGCAGGTGGCTGTTCGTCCGGGGTTGAGTGCGTTGAGGGAGGCGGCGTCGTATCTAAGTGGGTGTTTTGAGCGTGGTGGGGGCCAGGGGTTCTGGCGCTGGGCGTGGTCCAGGCACGGACGGGCGCAGAAGGGCTTGTCTTTGGCGCACCTTTGGCGTGCCAGCGGCGGGGCCGCACCGCAGCCGCCATAAGAGGGAAGGGGGGGAGGAGGGGTCAGCTGGGAGGAAGGAGGCGGAAGGGAAGACAGCGAATGGGAGCAGGGGGGGCAGGGCCGCACGGGTGGCAGCAGCGGGAAAAGCTGGAAAAAGCGGGAAAAAGCAGGAAAGCGCACAGCAAAAGAAAAAGAAACAGTGAAAAGCAAAGAGCAAAAGGGAAATGGCAAGAAACAGTGGAAAGCAAAGAGCAAAAGAGAAATGGCAGGAAACAGTGGAAAGCACAGAGCAAAAGAGATATGGCAGGAAACAGTGGAAAGCAAAGAACAAAAGAGAAATGGCAAGAAACAGGTCACAAGAAACAAAAAACAGGTCACAGCAGCATGCAGTCCTTTGAGAGTCCTTCAACAGGCCCAAGTGGTCATTACAAGTTTGGCGGTCTTTTCGGAAGACTGCCGTGGTGGCGGCCGCCAAAAGACCGCCATGGAGGCGGTAATCTGACCAGCGTATAACGAGTCACATACTGAACACCCCCAAAAAACAGCCACAAATCTGACAATTCCAGGCTGATCGATGGCAGGAGAGAAGTTGTCCCATCACCCTCACCACCACACCGACAACAATCCACCCTCCATATTACAAACCAAAAATCAGCACAGCTGTCATTGCATGGCAGAAAACCATCTGCAGTGCAATCACCTCCACAATAACACAACCCCACATTGTACAGTTCGAATACCCCATACCTGACACATACACACACCACTATAAAACACACCTCCACACAACCTACAATCCTTTGCAACCACAACTACGAAGACAGAAAATGAGGAGCACAATGACCATACACCTTGCTCTTGGACACTATTGACATTCATATACAACACTCTACACACCACACAGCTCCGCCATCAACATCATACACCCATCACTACTGCACACAAACACCACAACACACCACCACAAACAACTAAGCACCCCACACACCCCATCATGCACCAAACACTCCAACCTTTGCACAACCCCCCAAGCAACCACTTCACTACCACCATGTCCTGTCAAAATGACTCATGATTCACTGACGAAGAGAGTCATGGTCGATGAAATCATCAGGGTAGAGCCACAGCTGTTCGGAGCACGGGTCCACTAAACATCCATAGTCAGGAAAATGAAGTTATGGCAGATGATCATCAACAGGGTCAACTCAGTGGGCAACCATCAACCACGAGGGAGGACATCAGGAAGAGGTGGAAAGACCTACTGGGGAAGGTGCGTGTCATGGCATCAAGACACCAGATAGCCACCAACAAGACAGGCAATGGGCCCCCATCTCCTCCCCCAGAGTTCACATCGTGGGAGGAGAAGGTTTTGGTCATCCTGCATCCTGAGGGCCTGACCGGAATGACCAGAGGACTGGACTCTGGTAAGTCATTTACACTCCCTTTGCACAAAGTACTCCTGTACAGCATGTGTCACCACCACCCTATCACTCCCCAATTTACCCCATCTTACTAGTGCACTGATAGCACTCACAATGGAAAGCACTACAACGCCAACAATGCATCACTCGTTACACATGAAAAGCTACTGTTCCCACCTCACAGTGGAATACCTGCATGAACAACCATTGCATCTGCTACACCATCTGCATGCTTCAACTGCGTACTACTACATGGCAATGGCAACAACGCAATTCACTCTCTACAACCCTCAATGGAACATGAAACCCATGTAAAAAACCATCACCCACAACAATCTCAGTGCTGCATCTGTCATTGCCATCGCTAGGAACCAAGGCAAGCCACTGTATGCATCAGACTATGGTACTGACAAGTACTCCTCCACAATGAAACACTCTCCATCTCTAACCACAGGGACCACTGCCACTGCCACCATGCAGAGGATGCCATGACAGCCAGCCCCCCCAGGACGAAGGGCCCAGTGAGGACTACAACTCTAGATGTCTGTAAAGTGATGACTTACCTAGCCCATCTGGGGCAACTGGTCAGTCCTCCACCACTGGCCTCACAGGACCCACATCAGAGCACCCCACCGCTGTGGTAACAATTTCACAGCCAAACCCCTCGTCCCCAGACCTGTGTCCCAAGGACTGTTCAATCAGCAGTGTGCCCCACAGTACAGGGACAAGAGCCTATCCCCCACACTCAAGACGATGAAGGTCCTGGTGTAAATGGGAGCGGGCCCACCGTGCCAGAGGCACAGGGGGCCAGGGGCAGTGGTACGGCACCTGTGGGCCAAGGGATGGAGTCCCCAAGGGAAACGACTGGCCAGTAGGCCATCTCCCAAATCCCGGGAGCATACCACCTTTCCCAGGACAGGATGGATCAGATACTCTCCACCCTGCAGGAGAACCAGAGGCTGCAGAGGGAATACCACCAGGAGGCCATGCAGCAGTGGTAGGCTCACAATGCCACCATGGCCTCCATTGCAGGGGTGCTCAAGGAACTAACAACCGTCCTGTGTTCATCCTACACCCACCAGCAGGCACCTTCGACTAGCCAGATATATACTGAGCCATCAACATTTGCGGCAGCTAGTGGAATGGAGTCCCTGCCAGAGGACCCATAGGCCACTTACACCCCTCCCTCTGTAGCTGAGGAACCCCTTGCAAATGAGGTCCTCCATCCAGACATCCAGCAGGAGCTGATGCCAAGACTAAACCCACTGCCAGGAAGTGACCCTCTCCTGAGCATTCTCCCTTGTCTGCCACTGAGACACCCTGTTGACAGTACAATGTCATGTCTCCATTTTCCATTGGCTCTTGGATGTTGGACCTGTACTACCTACAGATAAGCCAACTACTCTGATGATTTTACCCACCATGACCCCACTCGTCACCCATTGCACTTGAGAATCCCAATAAACACTATTGAGCAAAGCTACTGCCTACATGTCTTTATTGTAACTAGAACAATTTTATGTAATCCAAGATGTCATTTCAGTAAACACATTGACAGTAAAAGTCTATAAGATAGGCAGAAGGCGGAGGATTGTTCAGCAAGTATGGGTACAACAGACATTTTCAGAAATCCTCTGTCAAGGCAGCCACCAGACAAGCCAGGAACCAAAGTAGCACCAACTAGCGTCTGTAAGATAGGCAGAAGGCGGAGGATTGTTCAGCAAGTATGAGTACAACAGACATTTTCAGAAATCCTCTGTCAAGGCAGCCACCAGACAAGCCAGGAACCAAAGTAGCACCAACTAGCTGACCTGCAAATAGACCAACACAGGGACAACCATCACAATAGGAGTCAATGTTGGCCATTCAACACACATCCAGTACATTGTCTTCCTTCCTAGTGTGAATTGGTAATTAGAATGTAAACACATATTACCATGGCAGGTCCACATTTTCAAAACATACATTCACTGTGGTCGATACCTCACAGCTGACGCTACCCAACAAAAGGCAAATTCCACTGTCATTGTAAGTCAGTTAACATATTAGTCCATTGCATACAGTGAGGATGAGGAGTACTACTGAAAAACTAAACTGTTTGGCAGACCCTTTACAGTTCAGATTGCAGTACTGAGAACATACAACATGAAAAACCCTTAAGAGATGTTAAGTTTGCCAACTGCCTAGTCTATATAACGCTGACATTTGAAAAGTAACATGTTCTCCTTTCAAACCCACATAGAGGGATATTTACACTTAACACCTCCACTGATGCCACACACCAAGAGGAGCAATGTCACAAGGAAGACAAGAGTAATGATAACATACTATACATGTAACACATACCTCAATTTCATTGGAAGTATTGGTAGATAAGCTCTGCTCTAAAGTCAGCTGCATCATCATCATCATCTGCCTCATTATCACTTTGTATGTCACCATCATCAGCCATCGGTCCAGCTGCCACCACCTCTTCATCCAGTAATGGTATGTGACGTCTCTGGGCCAGATTGTGTAGCATGCAGCAGCCAACAATGATCTGGCAGACTTTTTGCGGTGAGAGGAGCAGGGCACCTCGAGAGACGTACAGACACCTGAATCTGGCCTTCAGTAGCCCAAAGGTCCTCTTGATGACACGTCTGGCCCTGCCATGGGCCACATTGAAACAGTTTTCCCCATATGTTGTAGGGTATCTTACTGGTGTCAGCAGCCAGGGAAGATTAGGATAGCCAGAGTCTCCTGTATGCACAAAGGTTGGACCTATCACAATTCCAGTAAAGACACAGGGCAGAATGGGATGACTGGTGACATCACAGTTGCACATATACAATTGGTTACATACCAATGAGCCAGGCTCTCTGTCTCTGTAGTTGTGCCATCATGTGTGGGGCATTGCTGTTCCTCAGAATGTATGAGTCATGCACAGATCCAGGGAACTTGGCTGTCACTTTGGAGATATACTGGTCAGCGAGACACAACACCTGGACATTGACGGAGTAAAAGTTTTTCCTGTTCCTGTACACTTGTTCATTGGCCCTTGGGGGAACCAAAGCAATGTGGGTGCCATATATGGCTCCTATCACACGAGGGATATATGACATATCACAAAAGTCAGCCTTAACAGTGGGCAGATCCGCAAGTTGGGGGAACCTGATGTAGCAGTTCAGAAAAGCACACAGTACATCCTTTAAAACAAGACTGAACATGGGCTGTGATATCCCTGCGGCCAAGCCCATTGTAATCTGGAAGGAACCTGAGGCAAGGAAGTGTAGCACTGATAAGACCTGTACTGTGGGAGCGATTGCATAGGGATTACATATGGCAGGAAAGCGATCCGGCTCCAACTGGGTGATGGTCTGATTGTTCTGACGATAGGTCTGGATTATGTGTCTCTCTTCCAGGGTAGCAGGGTTGATTAGGGGACAGTACACCAGTACATATATCAATCTCCCCATTGCACGGTATCTAGGATTGGGAGAGAGCAAAATACAAAAGTTGCTGTCCACTGTTTGCATGACACCTAACACGATACTTGTAGCACACAATAGTATGCCGTCCTAGCTGCCTGTTGCTGCCCCAGACAAACAACTTGCCACACACAAAACATGTCAGACATCCATGGAACACCCTATTCCCCCCGGAATTAAGGTGTATGTACAGTTTTCACATACAGATATGGTTATGCCGTCTATGAGGCAGCAAGTGACTGCACACGTCCTGACAGTCATCAGTACATCTAATTACACTTTCCATGTATGGCACATGTGTGAACCCTGCTTTGAAGGGAAGACGTAGTTCATCTATGCACATGTCACTAAAAATCAGCCATGATGCACTTTTAGTTCCCCTACAATACATTAAGTACATGTAAAATGTCAGCTGCCTGTCCTGCATGCACTGGACCGATGAAAGTGGCCTCATTCCGCCGGTGTTAGTCATCATGGCAGTAGGCAGGCAGTAGGCTCCTCATTGGATAACATTGTTGTCTATGGTAGACTGGGGACTGGGTCCAATGATGATCACCGCCGGCGATGACTGTCATGTACGCGGCGGCCGTGACTGCTATTTTCTACTGCATAGCTCACTGCAAGTAAGACCTCAACTGTGTGAGCCGCTGTGTACTGTCTCTCGGAGCCATAATGCCACGTCCTGCATGAGATAGGGCCCATGCCTTCACCCAAGAGGAGTTGGAGAAGCTTTTGGACTAAAGTGACCACGACAGTCCCAAGGTCCAGCTGTTCAATTTTGGTGGGGGAAAGAGCTTACGTCCCCATGCAAGACAGTACCCTGTGCACCGCGTGATTTGCAGTTACCAAGGCTTGTGCGCGACCTTCCAGGACGTTCTTCATGCACAGCACAGTTTACACCCCCAGCACTCTATCCTGCAGTGCACAGCTCCCTGAGTGGTTCTCCGGTGGCGTGGGATCCCTTTGGGTAGTACTGCATGGGCCTCCATTTGCAACTCCTTTGTACCCGTGCTGTGGGACTCCTGTGCATGCTGCCTGGTCTTTTGAGGGCTCTCTGAGTTGCTGAGAATCCCCTCTGTCTGCCCCTCCTGGGTAGAGGCCACCAGGTCCCTACTGGTCCCAGGGAGAGCCATTTTCTACCAATTGCGTGTTTTGCATGAGTCAAGGCTTGTTGCGAAATCTAGCGATGCATGCCAACCTGCAATATTCCATTCGGTGTGGGACATCTCCTGCACCAACCAGGACCACACACCTCTCTTCTTTGGTGCATTACTAACTGTCTTCTCACCGGTGGTTCTTCTTTTGCACCTTTATCCGGGTTAGCAGGGGCTCCTGTTCTCCCTTGACTCTTCAACGGTTCTTGTACTTGGTCCCCTTCTTCCACAGGTCTTTAGGTTCAGGAATACATCATTGGTGTCTTGCAGTCACTTCTGGTTTCTGCATAATCTTCTATCATGACTTCTAGTGTGTTTTAGGAAACTTGCTGTACTTTACTCCTGTTTTCCTGGGCTCTGGGGTGGGGTATTTTACTTACCTTTGGTGTTTTCTTACACTCTCAGTGCCCCTCTACACAGTACACTTGCCTAGGTGGGAAATCGACTTTCGCATTCCACTATTTTAGTATGTGTTTGAGCTCCCCCCTAGGCCCATTGCAACCTATTGTGATTTTCACTATTTGCACTGTTTTCTGACTATTTACTCACCTGTTTTTGTTTACTAGTGTATATATTCTGTGTAATACTTACCTCCTAAGGGAGTATAGACTAAGGTATTTTTGGCATTGTGTCACTAAAAATAAAGTACCTTTATTTTTATAACACTGATTATTGTCTTTCATGTGTGTGACTAATGTGTGACTACAGTGATATTGCAAGAGCTTTGCATGTCTCCGAGTTCAGCCTTGGCTGCTCTTCCTACAGCTACCTCTAGACAGCCTGGATTCTAGACACTGACTATATTGATAACTGGACCTGGTATAAGGTGTAAGTACCTTTGGTACCCACAACAAACCAGGCCAGCCTCCTACAAGACTTCATCAAGTCAATGAGTGACAATTTTCCCACATTAGTAGGTCTACTCCGCATAGCTTTTGTTTCCCCTATGATTTCCCACAGGGTATGCATGTCTATGCAATGGCATGCCCTGCCATGACATAAGAGCAGTAATAAGGTGTTAGTCTGTGTAAATGATGGATTGGTATTGACCTATTCCACCCTTTCTTTCTCTCCCGCCCACCCTCCCTCTCCTCCTCTGTCTTTGTGTGCATCAGCATCATCAGGCGAAAGAGAAGGGGCACCGGCGAGAGTTGAAGCTGCAGCCCACAAGAGCCAGGAGGCTAATGCCAGCACAGTCGAAGGGACCAGTGGGACAGAGCGCGAGGGGGGTGCTATGGGGGAGACTGGATCTACATCCTCTTTGGATTCCTCCTCTGATGGACGCTCCCTGGCAGTGGCGGACCCATCTGAAATCAGCCCAGCATCATTCTTGTCTGCTACCCTTCACAAGCACCGCCCTCCCTGTAGCTCCCCACCCAGTTGCTTATGCCTGCTCACCCAGGAAGGTGGGTGTCTTCTTCGACGCAGGCACCTCTGCACCTGCTCAGTCAGCCCCGCTGCTCTCAATGAGGAGGCCACTGGCCTCCTGAGATCCGTCTCTGTGGGACAGTCAACCATTGTGACTGGCATCCAGGGACTGGCATCACAAATGCAACAAACGAATGCCTACCTGGAAGGCATTCACGGTGCCCTGACTGGCCTGCAGAGATCCTTTCAGGCTCTGACTTCCTCATTGATGGCAGCCAGTGTTCCTTCATCTTCCACCCCCCCCAGCTACCTACGCCCAATACCACACCCCGCTCCCTACACCCATCAAGAGCATACAGTCAGATCAGCATTCATCCACCTCAACAGAAACGGTTTGCAAAGTCAAATGCAGGCACCACAAGACCCACCACCGGTATGCACACAGGCAACACACACATGCAGACACAACAATATGCACTTCCTACATAGACTCCCCTACCACCTCCTGCCTCATAGACTCTACACCACACAAACCTTCAATCAGCACATCAACACTTCCAGATCCAGCTACAAGTCCCCTCATACCTGCCGGCACTACAATAGCAGACCCCTATACATCCGCCCCCACACACCACATGTGCACTCATCACGACTACAAACACCCCCACATGCATCTTACCTGCAGGCGCCACCCCAACAGATGCTCACACATCTACCCTGGCATCTCCCTGAATCTCCCCACGCCCACACTCACCCACCCAACAGACACCCAGCACACACATGGCTTCCACCCACGCACCTGCACCCAAGGCACCTTCCAAGACACACCTCTCAACTACTCCCTCTACTCCCAAACATTTGTCCCTAAAAAAGATACCTTTATGAGTTTTCCCTCTTCCCTCCCAATGTCCTAGCCTGTGGTTCCCCCAAGCATCCTGTTTCCCTCTCCAAGCCCAGCCCTTCCACCTCCCAGTCCTCTCATGTCCCCCCGGTACTACCCATGCCACTCCCCCTGCCAAAATATCCTACCCCCCCAACCCAAGGTCACTCTTTCCAAGCCCAAAGCCAAGGACCCTCCTCAAAAGCATAAAACAAAGGCCAACGTCACCCAATCTACACCCAAGCGAAGGGCCACCCTCCCAAACCCACGCCCCCACCTTTGCCCTCACCCTCAAACCTGAGGTAGCTGTCTGCCCCATTGATGCTCCTGCCATGTGGATGCCACTTTGCAGTCAGGAGTCAAGTTGAGGGCCACAGAATTTGCCCAGTGTGGCTTGGGCACTATAGACTTTGGACTGGCCAGTAGGCTTATGTTGTACATAGTTAATTTGACAAAACCATTTTTGTAATATATATGTAGCAACAAACCATTGGCGTCAAGAGTAACAAACTTGTCCTGCCTTTCCTTCCACATGTATGTGTTGTATTTATTTGATTTGGTGAGCGTGTGTGTATGTATATGTGATGTGTTTGTGTAGCAGCTTGAGTTGTGTAGGTGACTTGTGCAATGGATGTGTTGTGATGGTGTTGTGTGGCATTGTGTGGTAATGGTGTGTGTAGGGATGCATCTGTGATGTGCTTTGTGTGTTAGGTGGACGTGGTGTGTCAGCTGAGACATTGTTTGGTGGTGTTTTTGTTTGGATTGGTTTTGTGCTGTTACGTGTTGCTGCCAGTATTCGATAGGAGGAAAACATCAGGAAACTAGGGACAATTTTACCAGCTGTTTTACAGAGGTGTTAAGTTGGATGAGGGCATACTGTGTGAAATGAAATGCTGAAAAGACAGAGAACCTACTCTTTGGAGGAGCACAACAGATTTGGGACTCCTCTTGCTGGCTGACGGCTCTGGGCTCAGGCCTCAGGATTAAAAAAGTGGCAAAAATGTAGGGATCTTATTAGACAATTCCTTATCCTGGTAAGAGCAAGTCAATGCTGCATTTGACCAATGTTTTGTTGTACTTAAACGCCTGAGAAAGCTCTTCTACGGGATTCCAGTAGAAGGACAAAGAACTATAGTCCAGGCACAAGTGACTAATAGACTGGATTATGGGAAGGCGCTTTATGTGGGCATGGCTGATTACCTTTTCTCTAGTGTTCAGGTAATCCAGAATGCGGCAGTCAGACTAATCTGCAACAAAGACAGATTTAGCTCAGGCTCTGCTTGTTTAAAAACACTGGCTGCCTATGCACAAAAGAGCAACATTTTATCTTCTCTGCTTTGCACACAAGGCACTCTACAAATGGGGCCCAACAATTGTATGTTCTACTTACTGGAACGTACTTCCTCTTGACATTTGCCTCATGGACAAGAACAGTATAATCTTTATACCATTCACTTATCAAACAGCTGATAAACCCCTTACTCTGACCCGAGAGCTCACTGTCACTGTCGTAGGTAAGATTCGTCTTGCAGAAAAACAGCCAACACGTGTTTCATCACACAAGTGACTTTATCAAGGCTGGGTCCGTCCGGCCAAGGAAAATGTAACAGTAACCGGTATGCAGGTAAGTAGTAGTTGTGTACTGAGTTTGGCAAGGACAGTAATTATTGGTCCAGTAGTCAAAGGTAGAGACGGGAAGGCCCTGATAAGCTTCCAAAATTGGTCCTGGTTAGAGCAACGAGGCACACCGGTCCGTCCGAAGAAACGCGTCTGTGTGCCTTGGTCATCTTGCACTACAAAAATAAAATTCTTCTACAACAAATACTAACATGAAACAAGTTGTTGTAAAACCTAGACAAGCTTAGACAATACACAACTGGTCATGTGAGGATATCACAATAATGCACATATATTCGTCAAAGGACAGCTATATGACAGACATATATATGAACAATACACACTTAGTTATGGATTGAAGAGGACTACTTTACAGTGCCCTTAGGACCCTTAAAGAGAATTCTTAAAAGGGGCAACCATCATGAAGTCTGTTATGCCTGAGTAGTTAGTTGTAGGGTAAAATATGCCAGAAAATGTATGTCATCTCGAGGTAGACACAGTGGATAGTACCCAACTTGCTCCCTTGCTGCATGATAGTGGAAACGATTCCCACCCGGCCATAGCGATTAAATGGACAACTGCGCTGGGGCAAGAGTGTGCATCCTAGTGATGTAATGAGATGTTGTATTGATTATTGGGAAACAAGGCTTTATGTAGCTGTAACAAGTCAAAGAGGGGTCTGCACATTCATTTTTACAAAATGTGAGCCACAAAGATACGGCATCCCATATCACTAAGATGGAAATAAATTTACACAATACATTAATCTTTCTTAAATGGCAAAAGATGGAAAAGAAACAATGTGCTGCACAATTTCTCGAAATGAGTTCAACTCCACTTGTCGCCTCTACCAAAAATAATAATGCCTGTACTGAAAAAAGTATTAGTCACGTACCTTAAATAAACCTAAGGGCAGTAATCATAAGGAAACACATCAAAGTTGGGTCCATTGCATTTTCTTTTTCAGGCATGTATCTGATGTCCCCAAATGGTAAGTCTATCTCTGTTTAATGAAAAAGAGCTATTTCTCGATGTTTGCTATGTGTGGTGCTAGCTGATCTATGACAACTCATCTGAGGTAACTCTCACAATGATCCTTTTCAAGAAAGTGTCTCATCATCTTAGTAACTGTCTTCCTATATTTAATTGCACTTCAATGCTTGTTGATACAAATCTTTATTTTACGCATTGTCATGCCTACATATCTGAGGCCGCACAGAGACGTGATCATGTAAACAACGTTTACTGAGTTGCAGTTAGTGAAATTATTCAGGATCCACCGTGTGGGCATCCTGAAATCCAATTGCCTATTTTTTTATTTATTTTTTAGTAAATCTACAAACATTGCAGTGATTGCAAAGCTAATGCCCCACAACAGGTGGTAAGTAAATGCCACATTGTACATAACGTGCTTTTGGCAACATATTTTCTTGGATGTGTGCGGATCAGTTCACCTGTGAGTGATCTACCTCGTCTAAAAGAAAACACAGGTTTTATAAACATCTATGTGCCTGATGTTAAAATACTCCAGTGTCTTTTAACAATTTTCTGCATAGCACTTGAATGAAAGTTGTTGTACAAATGACCCGGTCTCTAGCTGGTTTCTGATGTGTCTGCAATATTGATTCCCTTGGGCTGTTGTATGCCTTTTTAGATTATCTTTTGATTAGCTTAATAGGATAATTCATTGCTTGCAGTTTCTTAGTTAGTTGGGTCGCATGATGAGTACATTCTGGTTTATGTGTACAGTTGTAGCATACATTGTTACACAAAGACTAAGCATGAAAACTATCCTTCCTTAAAACGATGTCACGTTCAGTAGGTTTGTAGAATATTTCACACTCTTTTCACACGCAGAAAGATTTCAGCTTTACTTTGATTCATCGTACATTTAAGGTACTGTGAACTCTTCCACTAATCCATTCAGAAAAAGCAATGACTTCCTCCAGGCACCCGGTCCGGATGAGAACAATATCATCAATGTAGAGCTTCCATAGTGCTATGTTTGAAAACAAAGGACTATGGGCCAGATGTAGCAAAATCCGATTTTGCGACTTGCAAATTGCGAGTCTGAGCGACTCTCAATTTGCAAGTCGCAAAATCGGATGCAGAATGGTGTCTCAGACACCTTCTGCGACTCGCTATGGGGAAGCAAAGACCCACCTCATCAATATTCATGAGGTGGGTCGCATTTTGCGACCCCATAGCGAGTCCCTGCACTCACAGGGATGGTGGCCTGCTGTAGTCAGCAGACCTCCATGTCTGTGACTGCTTTTTAAATAAAGCAGTTTTTTTTTTCATTTTGCAGCCCGTTTTCCTTAAAGGAAAACGAGTTGCAAAATGAAAACAATACCGAAACCATTTGGTTTCGTTTTTTTCTAAGTAGGCAGTGGTCCATAGGACCGCTGCATGCTCTGAGAAAAATATTTTTGTCGACATTCACAAAGGGGAAGGGGTCCCATGGGGACCCCTTCCCTTTTGCGAATGAGTTACCACCAGTGTGACACTGGTGGTAACAGCGAGTTGCATTGCGACCGCATTCGTGGTCACAAAGCAACTCTGAATTGCGATGCGAGTCGCAAATAGGAAGGGAACACCACTTCCTATTTGCGAGTCGCATTCCCAAATTGCGAGTTGGTACCGACTTGCAATTTGAGAATGAGCATCGCGTGAGGCCGTTTGCATGTCGCAAACTGCAATTTTCGCAGTTTGTGACATGCAAACGGCTTGCTACATCTGGCCCTATGTGAATTAAAGATGCTTTCTTTATCAAACATGTGGACATAGAGACGTAGGGGTGAAGTCGCTGCCCATTGATGTTCCGTGCACTTGTAGATATAAATCATCCTCAAATTGGAAGTAACTTTTAGCAAGGAACAGATGAGCACAATCCAGAATGAAATTAATAGGTGTTACGGAAGGCCATTCTGTTTGTGCCAGAAGTTCTTAAATGACATTAAGTGACCCCCTTGAGGGATACTGGTACAATAATACTTTGATATCCAAGGTTATCAAAAGATGTGCATTAAGACTAAAAGATATGTTCTCCAATATGTTCAAAATGTCCTTAGTATTTTTTTTAATGTATAGTGGCATTAACTTTACAAGGGATCTTAGACAATTGTCTGTAAATTTGAATACAGGTTCTAGAACTGACCCTATTCCAGCCACTATGGGCCATCCTGGATGTAGTATTTTCCCTTTTTGCATCTTGAGAAGGATATAGAAATAAGGGACTTTCGCATTCCTGTTTTTCTTCTTCCTGTTGTATCATAGATAAGATGCCCTCTTTAACATCTAGAGTGGTGTCCTTGATTAGTTATCTCTAATGACTATTACCCCCAAAGAGCCTCAAGCACTTTTAGCAGTAGATGTCAACAATAGGCATTATTACTTCTCTTTTCTCAGCTGGCTTGATGATAACCTGTTGCATTCCTGTTAGTTAAGTCAGTGCCCTTTGCTCAGCTTTTGACAAGTTGTGAAATCCTTGTATATTGGTGTTTTTCAACTTGTCTACATCTTTTACCACTGCTTGTTTAAATACCAAAACCTCAACTGCCATGGTATTAGAAGGAGAATTAAAGTGACATTTCCTTCTTATATCGGTGCTGGTTTCCATTTCTTTGCTAGGCTTACTGCTGAATAACACTTTCATCCAAATGGTGTGAAAAAACTCTGCCAATTTCTTCTGTAATTCAAATTCAATGTGGGTGCAGGGTGTTTATTCACTACATGAAGTCGAATCTCAGAGAGATTTTGATCGCTTAAATTGATTACAGCATCTGCTGCTTGCTCGTTCCCTGGTTGGGGCAAAGGATCTCTTC
The DNA here is from genome assembly GCF_031143425.1 of Pleurodeles waltl. Taxonomy (NCBI): domain Eukaryota; kingdom Metazoa; phylum Chordata; class Amphibia; order Caudata; family Salamandridae; genus Pleurodeles; species Pleurodeles waltl. The sequence continues at coordinate 1,228,717,744 of NC_090447.1, forward strand.
CTGTGTGCTAACCTGGCTCCTCTCCCCAGACTCTTTGATCTGTATCCAGCTAGAACTAATGGAAGTTCCCGAAGTGAGGTGGAAGTGGTTAGCTTCTATTATGGTTCCATCCAAAATATGATTGTTGGTATTTGGGAAAACTAAAGGGCTGTATTTAAGGGCTTAGGTTTTTAAAATCTATATCACTCTACTCGGATTCCAAAGAAAGAATTGTTACAAGATATTTCTGATCTTGAAAATTTATTTGGTTCAAAACCCAGTTTTGAATAAGGGTAAGTGCCTTGTAAAGACAATTTTTTCAAATCTTTTTTAAAAGTCTTTATTGTGGGTTATCAAAAAATCTTTATTTTCTGAGATTGTCATTAGTTTCTTCAAGTTTCTTTTTAAACATTGTAATAGGTAGTTTCGTCTTTTGAGAGCATCAGATTGCTTTGCGATTTGGATGATCAGCATTAATCAGTCTTAGTACATTTCCACTTGATTTAAGATCAGTTCTTTCTAAATTCTGCATTTTCTAAGAACATGCATGGTTCGTTAGTTATTATAAGCCCTCTGGGTGCAGCATTGCCTCTCATTTGTTCAGTCATCGGGGCTCTGGGGAGTATTTTCTTTACTTGGGATCTTTTCAGATCCGTTAGAGATTCCCAATCATTGGCATTAGAGATAGTTTGATTAAATGGGGTATCAGTAAACAAGTATGGAATTGAGAGTATAGCGGAAACAACTTCATCATCATATGATAGAATTCCAGCCATCCTACAAGAAATGTCCTATTTAGTAGTAACCTGTGTGAGATTATCTGCTGGAAAATCTGGCTTTTGCCCTAATAACTCTTGGAGCTGTCTGCTCCTCAATCAAGTGAGAGTCAGAGGAAAAACCCTGGCACCTCCTCCTGTCCTGGACATACATATACATAACTTACTGGGGGTTTTCCTCTGACTCTCATTCAGTAGATATAATTTTCTACAAGCCTACCTTCCCCGAGAGCAGACAGGGACACAAAGTGACCATTCAGAGCAGTGCGGCCTAAGTCTACACAGTACCGTACACTGTTTGATTGGATATACTTAGTTAATTTAGGGATGGACTGCTTTGTCATGTCGAGATATTGTTTCAAGCAAAGAGTTTCCAACCTGGCATGAACCATCAGGGATTTTCAACAGTGGTGAGCATCTCAAGAGTGCCATCCCACCCAGCAGAGCAGAAATTGAGAAGCCTGTAAGCCCACCCATGATGGCCTGATTAGAGTGGATGGGGTTGAGTGAGTTAGCTCCCATCACCACATGGTTGCCTTGGTGCGAATGCAATGCAGCTGCCATTTCCAACCAACCAAATTTCCTTGTCAGCACTGAACAACTGTTTAATGTAGAATCCCTATGATCTACACCAGTGGTGATGCCAGAACTCCTACATCTTACTCAGTTATGTGTCAAGCTTGCTTCTCCATATTTTCATTGTGGACTAGGTTGGGTTGCCTGTGTCTCTGTAATTGCCCTCTATACCCAGCCATAAAAGGCTGCAGGAGTCCGCAGACTTTGAAGGGTTACAAAAACCAGATTGGGATGAGGGTGCAGTCCCCTACTCTCCTCCAGGAGGTGTGCATAGCTGGGTGATTGTGTTTGTAGCATATACTTGTCTCAAAGTATAAGCCATGCACTTGTAAGTAAACAAGTATATGTACACGTGTACAGGGAAACTGTGAATGGCTCATTTAACCAGTTATGGTTGTTTTGATCGTACTGTAGTGAATCCTAGTTTGTTTTAATGGGAAAACAGGAGTTAGCTTAGCCTTCAGCTTGCAGACTCGTGCCCCCGTCACCTAGTGACTTTTAACCTACTTAGCTTGCTCTGTCTTAGCCCATTTAATTATTTAATTCCTCTAAGATGGCTGCCTTGTTTATAGTTAGGCAACTTGTTATGCTTTGCATTATCAGTGCCACCGCGTTAAGGCGTCAAGATCAAGTGACAAAGACAAACAAACAGTAGGTGTTCACACTTAGGGACTTTCCCTCTCTATGCTTTCGAGGGAATTGTTTATACTGTATTAATTGCCGCCCCAGCATGCCTGTTATCTATTGTTTGGGAACACACCTACGTCAGGGGTCCAAGTAGATCTGTATAAATACATCACACTCTAGACAGATAATCAGAGGGATTCCGACCAGAGGGCATCGCCACCATCGCTGATATCGATGCTGCACGTCGTCTTGACGCTGACCCAGTCTTTGTGTCCCTACGGAGTCTGAGATAGAGACCTCATTCTAAGGTAACAAGGATTGGGGGCTCCTCTCATGGACATGGCATTGACAGATTAGGTTTAACATACCCAGCTCTCCTTTAGGTATGAGGTTAGGCCTATCATGATAGGGTATTAGGACATATTACACACTTTGGGGGTGATTCTGACCGCCGGGGCCAGGGTCGGCGGGAGCACCGCCAACAGGCTGGCGGTGCCCCGCAGGGCATTCTGACCGCGGCGGTTTGGCCGCAGTCAGAACAGGAAAACCGGCGGTCTCCCGCCGGTTTTCCGCTGCCCTTATGAATCCTCATTCAGACATTCAGACACCCCATACCGCCATCCTGTTCCTGGCGGTTCGCCCGCCAGGAACAGGATGGCGGTATGGGGTGTCGTGGGGCCCCCGTAAGAGGGCCCCACAAAGAATTTCAGTGTCTGCTTAGAAGACACTGAAATTCGCGACGGGTGCAACTGCACCCGTCGCACCTTCCCACTCCGCCGGCTCCATTCGGAGCCGGCTTCCTCGTGGGAAGGGGGTTTCCCGCTGGGCTGGCGGGCGGCCTTCTGGCGGTCGCCCGCCAGCCCAGCGGGAAACACAGAATAACCGCAGCGGTCTTCTGACCGCGGTGCGGTATTCTGGAGGGGGGAACTCTGGCGGGCGGCCTCCGCCGCCCGCCAGAGTTAGAATGACCCCCTTTATGTCTTTTCATGTTATTGCAAGAGGGTGGGGGTCTTTGTAATAATGACTCTTGTCTTTACAATTCTGTTTCTTGCACTGTTCATTATCCTAATCATTGCAGCCCATGCAACTTATCGCAGATTGCAGTTGTGTTAAATAAAAACCATTGAAACTTTACTGCATATTCGTTATTGCCTGTGTTTGGTTGAGACATAATGTGTGAGAAAGGGGTAATCTCCGTTTAACCATTACACTCCCTGAGATGTCATACTCTCGAGTCCATGCGTAAAGGCTGCCACATATCACCTTTTACTATTTGGGTTTTTGGTGAGGTGCTGCTAGTGAGCGGGAAGGGTTGGGATGACAGCTACGACTTGTTGTAGGATAGGCATAGTCGCCTACAAACATGAGTACTGTCATCCTTAAGCCAGCAGTCTTGCCTAGAGCAAGAGTCCAAACTACGACAGTACCATTTGTTACTTGGATAACCTTGGTAGTTCTACAGCTAAAATACAGTGAAGAGTGCTGCATGCATTTATCTGATGAAAACCAAGCCAGCCTCTTTGGTGACCGACCATAAACTATTCTGACTAGCAACCTAACAGTATTATTCCCATGACCCAACAATCAACTTACTCAAAACCTACGTTTTGGGGCTAAAGGGGTGTATGGTTGGTGTATGGTTGCAAAACTGAAACTTAAAGGAATTAAGAGAAGGGCACCACCAGGAGTGGAGCCTGTGGCTTAACTTGATTCTACAATAGAAACCTTACCCAACCTGGACATGAAACAGACTCGCAGACTGATAGCTCTTTCTCTAATCTGTGAGTGGTGGATGATGGCCATTCTTAGTTTGTGTAGCTGTTCATCTGGATAATTAAGATAATGAATGATACTCCTCCATCCTAACCAGTTCTGTGACCCCTGGAGGCTGATGTTCAACTTGACAGAAGGACAGAGTTCCCTTGGCGTCAAAGGCACGGAAAAAAGGAAAACTGACGTCAGCATGCCGATGAGGACCTCTTATTGGCACTGTGACGTCAGACGGAGTCACGTGGAGCCGTGCCATTATGACGTCCCCGTCGACGTGGACAGCTAGGAAGAAGACTTTCCGTCGGATGCTGGCGCAAGGACAAATTCATAAGGTGAGGAATACACAGGTAGTTGTATCCATCAGAAATATGTTTCTGATCACGACTGAGGATTGCAATTATTTTCCCTGAAAGAGAAATTCCCAGTAAATGTGGGTCATACGCAGGTCCTGCTGGAGGGCATGGTAGTAATATGGCTGCACACTTGTGAGGCTCCGCTTGTGGTGTCAGGGATCTGGCAAATATCAGCAACCACCACAATCTAATCCTGTCAGATACCCAAAAGAATGCAATATCAAATAAAGAATTATGCAGAGTGAATAAGTAATATTATTTATGTTAAAAAAGAGAATACGTATCATATGAGTTCCCCCAGAAGTGCTGAAAAGCACAATTTTAGTACACTGCGCAATGCATTTAAAAGTAGCAGCCTTCTAAGTGAGCACGACTGATGCAGCTGTGGAGACATAATACATGGAAGGCCAGGACTGCAAGATTTGTAGACAACAAAACAGCTGTAACCATGCAAGTGTATGTGGACCCTCCTGAAACGATTAAGTAGTACCCTTAACAATAAGGTAGGTCCACTGAATGGCGAGCCTCTGGCGGGGAGAAGAGGGGGAATGAGGCAGATGTAAGCAAGAACCCAGACCTATGGATGGAACAAGAAGAATACCCAACAGAACACTAAGGCCTATATTTATGAAAAATGACACACAACTGGGCTAACGCAGTTGTGAGGCATTTTTTTAACACCATTCGTTAAAGCCATCCATGCGCCATATTTACAAAATGGCGCACAATGGTGCTAAGGAATGGCTAGCGTACAAAAAAGACACAACCTGGGGGTGGCGTTCAGGGAAATGGGGCTAGTGGGTCAGAAATGGCGTTAGGCTGGTTAGCTGTGATTCCAGCTGCTAATCAGCCAAGGGTTAATTTCTGACGCACAAGCTGCCACAAAAATGACTCCTGTCAAAGTATAGACAGAAGACTTCCTCACCACCCCATTGGCCACCTCAGGGACCTAGTGTCCCCTGGGCAAGCCCAATCTACACTATGCCAGGCAGGGGGCCCAATGTAAGGGGCCCCCAGTGGCACACCATAGACTTACCTTACCTGCAACATACCTGGGATTCGCTCACTCCTCCTGTAGTGTCCCTGTGGAGTGGGTGGTGGTGTTTCTGGGGTGGGCATCTTTGTGGCCATTCCATAGTGTTTCACCATGGAAATGGGCCTCTCTGGACCTTAACACCTGGTCTAACCCAGCTGTTAAATAATGGCACTAAGTGGGCTTAGTACCATTATTTAGGTCAGTCTCCTCCTTGTGCGTCGTTTCTGCACCTGGAGGTAAATATGGCGCTATGGGGTTAGCATCGTTTCCAGGATGGGAACGCCTACCTTGCATCTCATTGACGCAAGGTGGGTTTGCGCGTCCTAGAAATGGTGCTAACTCCAATATTTTGATGCTAGATGGGCCTAGCGTCAAAATATAAATATGGAGTTAAGTTTGCACTGTGTTAGCATAAAAAAATGAAGCTAAAACGGCGCAAAGTTTCCATAAATCTGGACCTAAGTACCTCACCTAATGCCACATTAGAGACACATAAAACAAAAGGCTACAGCCAGGCCCGAGAGCACACACTGGGTAGTGAGGATGATTTGTACTGAGATGTGCGGATAGAGGTGAGTCCTTTGCGTGCTAAACATTGAGATCAAACCTGCACCTAAGAGTGGTGCAACCTTAAGGCCCCCAACCCACCTGCGCCAACAAGCATTCTATACCCAATCACATCCCCCAACCCCATGACCAGGAATGCGAAACTGAGCTGTAGAGAAGTCATAAGAGAATAACTCAACAGTGCCTGGGATGCATCGGGCACTCTAGTGAGCTGGGTGTGAGACTCAGTTGCATCAGTGTTACTTAAGGCTTAAATGAATAAAACAAGCACAAATGGATGCCTACATATGGCCCTGTGAGCAGGTCACTGCAGTTTGTCGCAAACAAGGAGCATATCTAGTGATGCAATCAATAATAAAGCACAGACAAAACTCCAAAATGTCTCACGTTTGGCATACACCCAAGTGGCATGCATGAAAACTAAGAAGCAGAGCAGCAACCACAACAATGATGCACACTTTGTATGAATAATAGTATAATACCTTGTGCCGCAAAGAAAACTTATGTGAGGAGATCAATAGAAATATCCTCCTGACCAGCTTAACTAATGGAGAAAAATGACAGAAAGCAAGGAAAAAAATTATTTTGCGATGCAGCGCTCAACATCTCCCTCAGGTTAGGGTTCATAATCTCCCTGCCCTCCCTACAATGACTGTCCACCCCAGATAGAGCTCCTTAACCTTACTGGCCTCCCCTCTTGAGATGGCAGGAGGCGAGGTAAATAAAGCCTTTACTCCGCAAACTTCCACTGTTTCCTTTACATAACTCAGCCACTGGATCCTGAGCTCATGATTGCATGCCAAACAATTGGTTATAACTTCATGATTAAATGTTGTTTTATGGTTGCTCCACATTGAGATCCAGAGGAGGAGTGGAGCAAGCCCCAAAAAATTGATAACTTAGGCTACGCCCATTTCCTCACATATAAAATAATGAGGGCTACCTAGACCTAGTAAAGTATCTGCAAAAATGGTTCTCCTCCCACTGAAGCGGAGCACATTCTCAAAAGCCCCATATTCTAGCCCCATATGTTAACACAGGTAGACATTTCAGCTTATACATTTCCAAAGGGATAGTATTGGTTTGCTACCTACTTTGGACTATACATCAAATAGGGCCATTCAGCATGACTAAAGCAAAGACAGCAGTTGCAGAGACAAGGCAGAAAACTGTTTCGGGAGTTGAAGGGCACCTCCAGGAAAGAGAATACCTTACGCCTAGTGATGTATTACCCCTTATAGAGATAGGTCTAACTTAACTACTCTGGGGGCATACACATAAAGTGAGTTTTAGTAGTGTTTGTGTCTAAGTTCAAGCTATGGATATAAAGTATAAAGTTCTCAACTAAAAGTTGTAATCCATCAGGTGTTCAGTAAAATAAGACTGTGTCATCAGCAGAAGGTAAAGCTGGCACTGGAATAGAGTTCAGCATTAGTAGATCGTTGCCTTTGGCAGTAAGGAAATTATTTAAGTCATTGATATATAGGTAAAACAGGATCTGTGGCAAAACACACCCCTGGCCAACATCACAGTGCAAAACAAAGGTGGATATACACTCCCTATCAGAGTAGCACCTACCCATTGATAAAAGCCGACAATGTAATGCTCATAAAAACACCCACCAAAGTTTGTGGTATGCCAGTCTGGATAAGGATGAGCCCTAATTTTTTTTTGTTTTTGATAAAGAGTTTTTATTGATTTTGCAAAAAACAGTGATACATACAATCAACACAATGCCAACGGGCATTGAACAATAGTCGAAACCCTTCGTCCCCAGCACCACATTATAAGTGACGGTTATACGCATTTTAGAAGCCTGCTGCGGCCTCCCATTTCCCCCATATCTTATTGTATTTATTCGGCATCCTCTAGCCTCATATACAAGTTTTTCACGCTGTGCGCACCAATCCACTCCCTGTCTCCATTTAGTCAGTTTCGGGCCTCTCTGGCCTTCCAGTCCGCCACTATATCCCTCTTGGCCACCAGGCATGCCACCCCTAGGAAAATTCGATCTGCTCTCCGCAGCCCAGTGTCTCCCATGACTCCCAGGAGGAGGGGCAGAGGCACCCTTTCTATATCCTCCTGTAGGGCCTCGGAGACTTCGTGTAAGACAGTTTCCCAATAAGTCACCATGGCTGGGCAGGCCCATACCATGTGGAAGAAGTCAGCTACGGGATTCCTACAACGGGGGCACTCCGCTGTGGGGCGGAGGCCCGCTCTGTGTAGCTTGGTGGGTGTGAGATAGGCTGTATGAAGATAGTAAGTTTGTATTAGTCGGAAACGAGTGGCCCTTGTAAGGGCACGTGGGGCCATCAGTGCTTCTGCCCAATCCGTCTCCTCCATGGGGCCCACCCATCCCTCCCATCTTTGGGGGAGCCCCTCCAGGGAATCAGCAGTGTTGGTAATTAGGGTGCGGTATATCTAGGACACACCCCCGTGCCCAGGTTGCCCATCAATGCCTTTGCTTCCATGGGGCTATATTCAGGTATGATATCTCCAGTCTGGTCATGCACTAGCAGGGCATGGCGGAGCTGGAGATACCGGTGGAACTGTGTCCTGTTTAATGAAAAGTGTGTCTGAAGGTCTTCAAAGGACCGCATGTGTGACCCTCCCCAGACGTCGGCCAGTGTGGAAATGCCTATGTTATCCCAGTTCTGAAAACCTTCCAGGCCCGTCACCTCCACCAAATGCCTCCCGTGCCATAGCGGGGTCTGCTGGGTATGACACCCCCACCACCCTGTTGATCTCTGAGCTGTCCGCCATCCCTGCAAAACCACCTTGGTCACGTCCGGGACCTCTCGGGAGATCGGGCTCCCGTAGAGGGTATCAAAGATCCTGTAGTCCGTCTGTAGTTCCAATCGATATGCGGGGTCTGACCACCCACCTCCCACCCAATCATTAATCACAAGCAAGTGCATCGCAAGGTGGTAGTATTGGATATTGGACATGCCCAAGCCACCTTCGTGTGATGAGCCCTAATTTAGAGTAAATAATACAGTCAAAATCACTGCTTGAATCACGAAGGCAGGAATAAAGGGAGACCTTTTTTGCAATTATATATTTCCTGATCAAAAGAATAAGGTTAATGCACTATTCCTGAGTCCCCACACCCATCACTTTTGGGTTCTGTAAGCCTTTTCCCATTCACAATAGTCCAAAAGCCTCTAGTGTCCTTTCCTTAACATGTACTTAAGAGGCTGTTCTAGGCTTCCTCCTTAAGGGCCAACTTATGTTTTCTTATAGTCATTTTATAGTTCTGTCTTGCTTTGGCTTTAAGATCCCTATACCTAGGGCTGGTATTGAGGGTGGCTTAAAGGAACTGACTGCCATCCCTACAATCTTTCTAAAAACAGCCTGACTGGGTAGTGTTACCATTTTTAGCAGGGCTAATATGGAAGGACTTAATAAATTGACTTGGGTTTTGAAAGGCCGCAATCACTTCCAATGGCAGATGCTGCACAGTTAACAAATGATCAAGAATCAGGCCAAGATTAGGAGAGACAGTAGTTGGTAGTAGAAAGTGAATATTTACGGCCTGCCGTTTAAGCCTAACTTCCTCACCCTGAGGGATCAAGATACTAACTCTTTTCACTGGGATGGTTGGCAAAAAGTCGGTAGAGTAATTTTGGTTCATTAGCATTATGCTCCCTAAATCCACTTGTGATGGTGCCCCGACCACTACATGATCAACTACACCCCTAGAAATGAGTATATATTCTATAATAGTTCCTTGTCCCTAACTTATAAAGGTGGGGCTTGTGTTGCCAAATCACCCTCGATTTTGGCCAGCTTGCAAAGGATAAACTCAAACGAGTAGTTCAATAACAAGGTCAATAATAGTTGGCTTTTTTGATGAGCCCTAGAGCCGGACACAGTAGGAGCAATTACTGCAAAAGGATCAAGCTAGACTATGTATCAGCCTAGCTTAGCATTGAAGCCACTCCCAACCACCACAAGAAACTCACTCAAAATTTTATCAGGCCTATTTACAGCTAATTCTGCCATTGGATTGTGGGAAATATGTTTTTTTAAATGAAAAGTACTGGAGAGAACAATGGGCAAAACTAGAATCTCCAGATGATTGCATGCAATTTAAATTACCTTAAACAACTTAGACACTCATAGCATAGTAACCAGTCCTCCCTGGGTTCTGCCCCCAGCAGAGCTACTGGCATTTCTAGTAAAAGTGTCATACTCATCCCAAATGATGTATCCTAGGTGCCAAGTTTCCTGCAACATCACAGTATAGTTTACAATATAATTGAGCTAATTCGATCTGACTGCTTATATCTCAGGCCAGCAATATTCCAGCAAATCAGATTAGTTAAGGAGTCCGAATCTTATGGCGTCTCAGGAGGTATCTCACTGTCAACAGGCAATTCCAGGTTGCTGCTAACTTCAACATTAATTTCAGATTCAATGCGTAAAACATGATCATTTAGTAGTAAATTTGTTCCCTCTAGACTCAATATTAGATAAAGGGACAGAAGCTCGGTTTATACATTCAGAATATCTGGAGGGCAGGCCATTCCTGCCTAGCTTTGTGCCAGAAAAATTACAATATAAATAACCCAAAGGCCGGGTAGTTATCTGATTGTTCTGAATGTTACAGTAAGCATGTTGGGAACAATTCAAAATTTAGGGCTAGATGTATCAAGCTCCTGGTTTGTATTTCTTAAATAGCGAATTTTAAGAAATTGGTATTTAAGAAATGCAAAATGGGATGTATGAAAATTGCAATTTGGTAATAGCGATTCCTTAAAAATCGCAATTGCTATTAGCGAATCGCAATTAAGGAATGGGACGCCATTCATCTCTATGGGCCTAGCCCATAGGTGCGAATAGTTTTGCATTTCCGAATTTGCGAATTCCTGTTAGGAATTTGCAAATTAGGTAATGCAAATCCCAGGGTGATGGGGCTTAAGGCCCCCTTGGATGCACCCCAAAAAAATATTTGTCGACATGTAAAGCGCACACATGCCCCAGGGGCATGTGTGTGCTATATGTCATTTTTAAAAATGCATTTGTAATGCATTTTTTAAAATTACACATGCTTACCACCAAACTTCAATTCATGGTAATTGCATTTACTAAATGCCAAATTCACATTTAGGAAATGCATGATACATGTGCACTGGTAATCGCAAATAGGTATTCCCTATTTGCAATGACCTATTTAGGGAATCGGAATTTGCGATTCCCTAAATGGAGTCGCAATTTCAGGGAATCGCTATTTTAGCGATTCCTTGAAATTGCACTGCAAATGCCTTTCATACATTCTGAATTTTGCGATTCGCACCGTTTGTGAATGCAAACATTTTTTAAACATCTAGACCTAAGTGCCTAGCTAGGGTCAGATTTTTACAGTATATAACTAAACAGTCCCCAATAGAATGATTGCTTGATGGTCCAGTCGAGCCCACTCCTCTGACAAATAAAATACAACTGAATTCCAAAATGCTGAAATCACAGTTTTTAGTTAGCCAGTGGTTCACCTTATTCTTGAGGTCAGTGTGGGCTTCCACCCTAGCTACAGGCAAACATGGAACATTAGCCAAAACTGCGAAATGAGGGCTACAGTCAGGAGTGAGGATTAGACGAGGACAGGTAATAGTATCCTTTTACAAGGGCGGCCTTCTTTGTTAAATCTTGCATTATGGTGAGCCCTGTCCATGTTGGGCAAAATTACTCCAGTGGGGATGGGGGTGAGGGGAGTGAGACAGCCATGGTGGTGTCTTTCAGTTGATGTAAATGCGACTTACCACAAACTTACATGTCAGAGTTGGCATTTACTTTACATACTGGTGTCATATCTGCTGTTAGTTGGGGGTTAGAAAGCATTGATATTGCAAGCTCTAAACTTGCAGTGTTCTTTCCTAAGGAAGTAACACAAGTATGAATTAAATCTTTAATCTTTTCAAGAATTAATTAATTAATATCAGCATTTATTTCCATCGAGCCTGGTCAAAAAACTGGTTCAGGATAAATATATAGATGCAGCTTTAGTAGTGGCTGAGGGCCAGATGTATGAAAAAGGCCTTCTGCGAATCGGAAATAGCGATTTTTAAGAAATCGCTATTTCCGATTCGCAAAATGCAATGTATCACATTTGCGATTCGGTAATAGCCATTTCTTAAAAATCGCAAATGTTATTACCGAATTGCAAATTGCGATACCGGCCCCCATTCGCACCTGTGGGCCTGTAGGCCCATATTTGGGAATTTTTTGCATTTCCAAAATTGCGAATTCATAACTGGAATTCGCAATTTTTTAAAATGCAAAGTCCAGGGTGCTGGGGGCCTTAGGCCTCCTCTGCTGCACCCCAAAATATTTTTTTACAACATGTGAGGTGCACACATGCCAAAAGGGCATGTGTGCTTTACATGTAAATTTTAAAAATGCATTTAGATGCATTATTAATATTTGCACATGGTTACCACCAAGTTCTACTTGGTGGTAAATAGTGATTCCTTAATGCCCAATTCGCATTAAGGAATTGCATGTTACATGTGCTTTAGAAATCGCAAATAAGGATTCCTTATTTGCGATTTCTTATTTAGAGACTCTCCAAACAGGGTCACAATTGTAAGGAATCGCTATTTTAGCGATTCCTTAAAATTGCATTCAGAATGCCTTTGGTACATTCTGAAATGGCTTTTTGCATTCGCAAACGAGCATTCGCACTGTTTGCGAATGCAAAAAGCTTTGATACACCTGGCCCTTAGTCTTTGCCCAGCTTCCTAGTAACACAAGTCTTGAGACTATGTACGCCCCTGTTCTAGCACCTCTTTTTTTGCGGACACTTTTTGTATGTAGTTTTTCCAGTCTGGTGGGTTAATGTAAGTTGTACAATCTGGACCTCTAATATACGAAAGGCTTGCTGATCTGCCAGTAAAACAGAACGTAGGTCTCTGAGCCACGTATCAATGAACATAGGTGTCGCCGGCTTCCAGCACATGGTGATTTTCCACTTTGCCAATACCATCGCAAGATCAATACAGTTGTTGACTGGTTTGCTAGGAGCAGATTGAGAGGTAATTCCTGATAGACAGTGTATGCCGCCCCTGTGGACCAATGTGTCCACTGTGTCTGAGGTAAACCATGTCACCACTTTCAAGTATTCTGACAGCTGAGGGCAATCCCAGATCATGTGTATGATATTAGCAGTCTGAGAGTGGAACCTTCAGCAGGTATCAGTGGTTCTGGGGTACATTCTTTTCAGGCATTCCCGTGTAAGATAGGTGTTATGCAGGTAGTTAAAATGCATGCATTTGAGTCTAGTGTTTATGAAGATCAATTTTGGCACTTCTATGCATCGTGCCCACTGCCTATTTGCCAGCGATATGTCCAGGGCCTCATCCCAATAAGCACTTTATAGAAGTGAAGGGATCTTCCTGTCCGCGTGTATGGCTACTTACAAGTGTGTGACAGCCTTGCACCCTCACCTGTGCGTTAATAGTACCTGAGGCTCTGGGATATCACTGGTTTGTCGTGTGTTTTGTACCAGAGCAAGTGGCACTAATGTGTGAGGGTGGCACACAAAAGAAAAGAACCGTGTGGAATCCCGTAATCATCCACCAGATTATCAAACGTATTAAGCATTTTGTCAGTGAACAGGTCTCCCCCAGACTGTGATCCCAGTATCAGCCCACGCCACCGCTTCGGTCACGCCTGTAGTATGCAGCAGTCTGGCAGTGCTCATAAATGGAGCTCAGGTGCATATGGTCATGATACCCTCAATTTTTACAAGTACTTGGCCCAACAGAATTTAGCCACTTTCATTAGAGCATTTCCATCCCTCCATAGGACATCGGTTTCTGAGCCCATAAGCCATTGTAATATTGGCAGTGAGGCTGATCCTCCAAACCAGTGTCTAAATTCTATTGTGTTATGACCTGCTAACCAGCCCATGGACCATTGAAGCTGGGCTACTACATAGTAATATTCGTATTTCAGAGGGCCAAGCCCTCCGCATTCCACCCGGGGCATAGAGATTAGTGAGTGCCACACGTCAGCGGCCTTTGACCTATATCAGGACAGCAAGGAGCGCGCAGCGGTCCCTGAAGATTTAGCAGGTAGGTGCACTGGCATGGCAGAAAAAAAATACAGGAATTAACATCTTTGAGGTGACCACTCTCCCTTCTTGGGAGAGTGATACTGATACCCAAAATGAGAGCGGTGAACGTGCCTTGGTTAAGGACTTGCCAATGTTTCCTTCAAATAGGTCATTGACGGAGTGGTACACCTGAAACCCCAGGTAGTTAATAGAGGTACAGGGCCAAGAAAGTTGGGTAGTTGGTTATTTCCCTTGTTGGGACTCGGACAGGGCCATCAAAGAGAAAAATTGAGATTTGTCCCAATTTATCTTTAGCCCAGACACCTCTCTGAAGATTTATAAAAGCTGTATGAACCGAGGGATGATCGTGGCATTGTCACACATGTAGACCAAGGTGTTGTCAGTGTATAGCGATATTATGTGGAAAAAGCAGTGAGCCTGGATACCCCAGTCGGGGGCACGCTGTTTCAGCAAGAAGGCAAGAGGCTCCATTGCTAGTACAAATATTATAGGGATTAGGGGGCATCCTTGGCAAGTGCCTCATTCAATCATGAATGGATCAGACATAATGCAACCTGTTTTCATTCAAGCCTGGGGTTGATTATAGAGTAATGACACCCACTGTAAGAACATTATACACATTTCCATTCTATCAAGAACATTGTGTAGGTAGTCCCACCCAGGGCTGTCAAGTGCCTTTTTCGATATCAAGCGAGACTACCCCTGGGTGTATTCCAGAGGTTTTCACCCTGTCTATCATAAATAAACGGTGCAGATTGAGAAAAGTATTCCTCCAGATATAACCCCATTTTGATCTGGGTGTATGATAGCTTGGGCTGTGAGACTCAATCGGTTAGCCAGCACCTTGTCTAAATTTTTAGTCTGATTTCAATAAACAGATGGGGTGGTATGATCCTCTCAGTAATGCATCCCTGTCCCATGTCGGGAGGATGGTCAGAAGCCCTTCATGGAGAGGTGTACATTTTCAACAAGTGAGGGGCAAGTGTGGAGCTAAAAGTGGCATAGAATTCTTCACAGGACTCAATTTATGTGACCTATAATACTGATACTGCATACATGTCTAAGCAGGTTTCAGGGGTGGAGGTGGGAAAGTACATTATGTTTATACCTCTTACAAAAATGAACAAAGAGATTTAAAAAAAATAGTGCCATAGAATTCTATTGGTCAACCATCTGCGCCAGGAGTTTTGCCTCGTGCCATTTGGTTTCTCGCATCCGTGATCTCTGTCATGGACAGTAGGCTGAAGTTCAACCCATTGGGGCACCTGGAGCCATGGGAGATTTAATGTGTCAAGAAACATTCCAATGCGGGCAATACCCTCCCTTAGCGGGTGGTATATAATTCCTCATAATAGGAACGGAATACTTAATTAACAGCGAGTTGGGTGTTAAGAAAATGGCCTCTTGCCCCACAAATAACAGTGATGGGGGTCCTTTGGGAATCAGAGCTGAGAAGTCATGCCAGCATTTTGCCTGCTTTGTCGCCCTCTGTGTGCTTCTGGGCTAAATAGACTCTGTAGTCCAAATTATCCAGCTGGTCTAATGTATTCGTGTGCACCTGTCACGCTCTCACTAGGACAACAGTGGCCGGCCGTTTGTTCATGTGTACGGGTGTCCCTTTCAAGCCTGTGCAGTTCTTCACGAAGCATCATTTTGTACACTATGCCGTTTTAATCACATGTCCACACAGGACCACTTCAAAAGTCTCACTCAGTACTTGCATTAGATGCAGTACCCTCGTTTTCAGTGATATGTTGCGCTAGTGTCGCATGGAAGGCCTCACCTTGAAGGGTGACTGAGGGCAGATGCCAATTAGGTATACTGGTGCGTCCATGGTCCCAGGACAGTTGGAGGTGGAGGGGGCAGTGATTAGACATGGTACAGCCCAATTATTCTGCTTGCACCACACTCATGAGTGCTACCGAACTGCAACAGATGAGATCAATATGTGTGTGAAGGTCGTGTAATCCGCAATAGAACAAAAGTTCTCTGTGTAGAGGGTGGAGATTGGGCCACGCATCTATTACTTGGTTCTGTGTGGCCGAGTGTGTGACATGTTGAGCAAGTGCAATCAAATGTGCTCCTGGCACAAGCAGGCGAGAGTGATTGCGAATGAGGTATGGTACACAGTTGAAGTTCCCGCCCCAGTGCATGATGCCAGTGTATTCCAGAGGGGGGTTGGGGTGAGAGAATGCAGGAACAGGGCCTTGTTTGAATTCAGAGATTATAAAGAAATAAATGATATTGGGAAGGCATCCAGAATCCCTTCCAGAATCGTGTATCTCCCCTCTGGGTCAATCTGATTAGCTGGGACCTCTCGTGGTCTCCCTGAGGCCACCCAAATGGGCACACTCCTACTGTATTTTGAATACATGATTCCCACCAGAGTTTCCCACCAGCTTTTATGCAGGCTTTGGAGATTAGAGTGCACTAAATGTGTCTGTAGGAGGGCTACCTGTATTTTGCGCCTGCGTAGGTATTGATGGAAGCAGCAGCGTTCCAGGTTATCATGAGATATTGCATACCCATACCAATACCAGGTGTACTCATCTAATGGTCATTGGTAGGCAGAACCCCCAACATCAATATAAGAAGCTGGCTTGGTTTGTAATGGGTACCAGAGGTACTTACACCTTATACCAGGTCCAGTGATCCACCTTAGGGAAATGTAGGCAGTGTCTAGCAGCTTAGGCTGTTTAGAGGTAGCTGTAGCAGAGCAGCCACGGCTGAACTGGAAGACATGCAAAGCTCTTGTAATACCACTATAGTCACACAATACTTATACACAATAAAAGACAATACTCAGTGTTACCCAAAATAAAGGTACTTAATTTTAGTGACACAAGGCCAAAAATATCTTAGAGGCAACACTCCTATTGGAGGTAAGTATTATACACAATATATACACTAGTAACCAAAATCAGGTAGGTACATAGTCAGAAAATAGTGCGAACAGTGAAAAACACAACAGGTTGCAATGGGCCTAGGGGCAACACAAACCATATACTAAAATGGTGGAATGTGAATGTCAGTCTCTAGGCAAGTGTAGTGTGTAGAGGGGCGCTGAGAGTGTAAGAAAACAACAAAGGTAAGTAAAATACCCCACACCTGAGCCCAGGAAAACAGGAGTAAAGAACAGCAAGTTTCCTCAGAACACACTAGAAGCCATGATAAAGGATTTTGCATAGATCAAGCAAGACTGCCAGAAACCAATGATGGATTCCTGGACCAGAAGACCTGTGGAGAGAGGAGACCAAGTCCAGAAGTCGATGAAGAGTCCAGGAAGAACAGGAGCCCCTGCCAACCTGGATGAAGGTGCAAAAGTGGATTCTCTGGTTAGAAGAAAAGTACAGAAATGCACCAAAGAAGACAGCTGCGGGTTCCGGCTTGGTTCAAGATATGTTCCATGTTGAGTCATTGGATGCAGGCTGTTTTCATCGCTGGATTCTGCCAACAAGCCTTGGTTCATGCAAGGATGCGTTTTGAGTCAAAGAGGCGCTGCCCGGGCCCAGGAGGTACCTGGGGGTCTCAACTCAGACTGAGGAGACAGAGGGGGCTGTAAGCACTTCAGAGAGCCCTTAGAAGACAAGGCAGCACCCACAGGAGTCCCAGGATATGGGGACAAAGGAGTTGCAAAGTGTGGTCATTGCAGCACTACACAAAGGGATCCCATGCCACCGGAGAACAACTCAGGGATCTGAGCAACACAGGATAGAGTGCTGGGGACTTGGGCTATGCTGTGCATGAAGACCTTTTGGAAGAAGTGCACAGAAGCCCAAGGAGCTGCAGAAGACGTGATGCACAGGGGTACTGTCTGGCACGGGGAGGCAAGCTCTTACCTCCACCGAATTTGGACAGCTAGACCTTTGGACAGCCAGGATCACTTTGGTCTACCACCTGTGTTCCAGGGATCAAGCTCGACGACAGGAGAGGAGTCCCAGTGTAGCAGTTGTCATTGCAGAGAGGTGCCTGCTGAAGCAGGGAAGTGACTCAGTCACTCCACTGGAGATTCCTTTGGTCCTTTGGGTGCAAAATGAAGACTGGCAGTCCTCAGAGTGTGCACAACCTGGAAACTTTTGCAGTTGCTGGATGGAGCTGAACTTGCAGGGCCACAGTAGCTTTCTTGGATACTTTGCTGCAGTTACAGTGGTTCCTGGAGCAGTCTGCGGTTGATCCGACGGTCAGAAGCTGATGCAGAGGATGAAGAGGAGTCCTGGTGGAGTCTTGCAAACCGAATCTGAGGGAACACCCAGAGGAGAGACCCTGAATAGCCCTGAGAGGGGGATTTGCTAACTACCCATGTATGCACCTATCAGGCGGGGTCTCTGACGTCACCTGCTGGCACTGGCCACTCAGATGCTCTCAGAGAGTCCCCACACCTTGGAATCCAAGATGGCTAGCGCCAGGGGCACTCTGGAGGTGGTGAGGGACAGGGGAGTGGTCACCCCCCTTTCCTTTGTCCTCTCATCCTGACAAGCGTGGTCCCTGGAACACAGGAGCTAGATCCAAGTGATCCCAACAGTACAGTGATCCTTCAGTCCAAGTTTGGTGGAGGTAAGTCCTTGCCTCCCCACACTAGACTGCAAACCTGTGTACTGTGTGATTTGCAGCTGCTCCGGTTTCTGTGCACTTCTCCAAGGATTCCTTTGTGCACAGCCTAGCCTGGGTCCCCAGCACTACGTCCTGCAGTGCTCAACCCTCTGAGTTGGGCTCTGACGTCGTGGGACCCTCCTTTTGTGACTCCGGTTACACCAATCTTCTAAGTGCCTGCTCCGGTACTTCTGCGGGTGCTGCCTGCTTCTGTGGGGGCTCTCTGAGTTGCTGAGCGCCCCCTCTGTCTCCGCCTCCAAGGGGCGACATCCTGGTCTTTCCTGGTCCCCAGCAGCACCCAAAAACCTCTACCACGACCCTTGCAGCTAGCAAGGCTTGTTTGTGGTATTTCTGCATGGAAACACTTCTGCAACCTCCAGCACGCTGTGGGACATCTTCCATCCAAAGGAGAAGTTCCTAGCTCTCTTCGTTGTTGCAGAATCCTAGGCTTCTTCCATCCGGAGGCAGCCTTCTTGCACCTTCATACGGGGTTTCCTGGGCTCCTGCCCCCCCTGGACACTATCGCGACTCTTGGACTTGGTCCCCTTGCCTTGCAGGTCCTCAGGTCCAGGGATCCATCTTCAGTGCTTTGCTGGTGTTTGTGGTTCTTGCAGAATCCCCCTATCACGACTATTGTGTCCTTTTGGAGTAGTAAGGGTACTTTACTCCTACTTTTCAGGGTCTTGGGGTGGGGTATCTTGGACACCCTGACTGTTTTCTTACAGTCCCAGCGACCCTCTACAAGCTCCCATAGGTCTGGGGTCCATTCGTGATTCACATTTCACTTTTGGAGTATATGGTTTGTGTTGCCCGTAGACCTATGTTCACCTATTGCATCCTATTGTAATTCTACACTGTTTGCATTACTTTCTTACTATTACTTACCTGTTTTGGGTTTGTGTACATATGACTTGTGTATACTACTTACCTTCTAACTGAGGGTACTCACTGAGATACTTTTGGCATATTGTCATAAAAATAAAGTACCTTTATTTTTAGTAACTCTGAGTATTGTGTTTTCTTATGATATTGTGCTACATGATATAAGTGGTATAGTAGGAGCTTTGCATGTCTCCTAGTTCAGCCTAAGCTGCTTTGCCATAGCTACCTTCTATCAGCCTAAGCTGCTAGAAACACCTCTATTCTACTAATAAGGGATAACTGGACCTGGCACAGGGTGTAAGTACCACAAGGTACCCACTATACGCCAGGCTAGCCTCCTACACCATGTTGATTTGTAGAGCATCTATCTTAGGCTCTAACGTAGTTCTGATGTTGAGTATTGCTGCCAGGATCTCATCGAACCTGCGTGAGTGCGTATCCAACATTGCTTCAAGCGTACAACCAGTGCTGTTCTGTGGATCTTGGCTAGTTGTCCCTCACATGGGGCCTGGTGCCTGTGTTTCTCTTGCTTGTTGTGGACAATGAGCACAGTATTAATCACCAGCTGGTGGTATTAAAATGAGGTGCCGCACATGCACCGATCACCAGCCTCACTGTTCTGGGAGACTGTCTGGGATGTTACACGGAGGCAGAATTTCAACTATTTGGATAGAGGTGTGCATGTAGAAGTATAAGGTTAACTTGATATGTCTTTGCTTCAGCACTATCAGCAAGAGGTGGCCTCATGGTTTTGCTGTTCACAGTGTCACCCAGAAGTATGAGTGAAAAGGGGGGTGGGGAGCACCTCTGCAGTGTTGTGACTGATAAATTTATAACATGTGGCTGCTCCCCTATCCCAGACAAGTAAGCCTGATGCCCAGTCTCTTTAGTAGAGTTGAGTTCCTGCTGTGTTTGTCAGTGGTCAGTAAGCTCATAGAGGTGTACGTAGCCACCAATATCTGTATCCAGTGGCTTGTAAGGGACCCAAGGTGAATGTACAAGACAGCAGGGAAGGGGGTCAAGAGGTGAGCGAGGTACCTTGAGTGCGGTGCTGATCACTCAGTACCACTGGGTCACATTGACCAGTCAGCTATCCAGGCTCCCCAGGTGACAACCAGCATGTATTGCTGAGAGGCCCGCTGAACTATGGTTGCTGGGCGGCAGCAGCACGATCCCGCTTCGGTAACCCTGTTTGATTAGATGAAGGTGTGGTGAGTCTCTTTCCACCGCTTCTGCACAATTACTTACGTTGAATGCTCATGGCATTTAAGCCACATGTTGATGGGTGTACTGGGGCCAGTAGTGCGGCACCTTGGAACCACCAGCCCAGTAGCAACCCACATGAGGTTGATTCTGTGCAGCTAGCAAGCGTGGAATCTGTTGGTAAGGTGAGGGATGTAAAGTCTTGGAATTCTACACCTCCTGGCATAAACGTTGACCAGGATTCAGTGCGCTACTGCCTCGTGGTGCGACCTACCTCATTACAAGGTCCATTGGGCAGGGTTCCTCGCCTCTTCAGTAAAGATCTTGTTGCCAAAAGCAGGGGGGAGAGGGGTGAGCAAAGTCCCCACACCACCTATTTTTCCCCAGATAAAGTATGGCCGCATAAGCACCACTATATCCACCGCAGATGAAGCGATCTCCTCTATGAGACTGTGCGTTGAGGCTGTTCAGGGCTGCATCTGCCAATGCACTCCAATGGTGTTGCACAAGATCGTCAGAAGGCAAGATAGGCCCCCAATGCCCTGTCCCAACAATCAGAGGGGGTGGCGTGACCTGGGGTCAGTTCAGAGGTTCTCAGGATGATTTATGGGGCTAAGGGCCACGGAATTCTGTTCAGCACGTCCTACCCGGTCACCATCTTGGGCACACCCCACTAATAATCTCCCTTTATTCCAATGACATCACTCTCTATGTAAGGCAGTTAGATGTCAATGTAGTGCTGCTACTAAGGGAATTTCTGAAGTTTGCCAAGTTCTCTGATGTGCCTATTAAGTAGGCCAAATTCACTATAATACCCCTAATTGTCAGCCCTCATTGATGCAAACTAGATAACCGCTTATAGTGGGAAGAGACTTTTTTTGAGCTACATGGGTCCAGAAACAGTAAAGGCATCATATACGAAAGCTATGGTGCTGTTATAGTAAAAAGAGAACAGCAAATAAATAAGTGGATAAAACTGCCACTTTTTCTGGCTGAGTATTTAACACTAGAAAAAATAATGATATGCCTAAATACTTTTTCTGCTCAATAATATACTCATAATGCCAAATGAATTTATTTGGAAGGCGGGATCAAGCTTGACACTCCGTGCATTGACTGGGAAACAGCCTGAACTGAGATGGGAGATCTTGCTGCTTCCTTACAAGCAAGGTAGGCTGGGGGCATCAGATTTTGAGCTGAACTCTGAGTGCTGAAGCACAATACATACAGTACTGGCAATTCCCAACAACATACAAAGCTCATGTGGCAATAGAAATTGATAACCTAGCACCAATGCACCTATATACAATAATAATATGCTCAAACAGCAGACACATCATGGTTGAAATTGATATCACAAAATGTATTATATGGGCTTGGAACAAATAAACAAACCCAGCAAGGCAACCAATAGTGTATGCCCTTAGAATACCCTTAGTCCCCAATTTACAAATTCAGCAGTGTGGAGGCCCTTTGTGAATCAGTCCATCAGCCTTAAACCTGAGCATTCCCCTGACATATTGCCATACTGCACGTTAAACAACTATGACCACTTCTCCTTAGATGCGTAGGGGACCATTGTAGGAAAGTACCATCTTCCCTGGCATGTTACCTCCAATTTTACCTGTATGTCAGTATGTTTTTGTCTGTCTCACTGGGATCCTGCTGGTCAGGACCACAGTGCTCATAGTTTACGGCTTAATTTGTGTGTTTGTATAGTGCTTAACTGTGTCACTGAGGCTCTGCTAATCAGAACCTCAGCGCTTATGCTTTCTCTGCTTTTAAATTTGTCACTGTAGGCTAGTGACTTCATTTGCCAATTTTAATTGGCACACTGGACCCCCCCTTGTAAGTCCCTAGTATATGGTATCTAGGAACCCAGGGCATTGGGGTTCCAGGAAATCCATATGGGCTGCAGCATTTCTTTTGCCACCCAAAGGGAGCGCAGAAAAACCCCTACACAGGCCTGCCATTGCAGCCTGCGTGAAATAAAGCACACGTTATTTCACAGCCATTTACACTGCACTTAAGTAACTTATAAGTCACCTAAATGTCTAACCTTAACCTTCACTTGCTGAAGGTTAGGTGCAAAGTTACTAAGTGTGAGGGCACCCTTGCACTAGCAAATGTGTCCCCACATAGTTCAGGGCCATTTCCCGGGACTTTGTGAGTGCGGGGACGCCATTACACATGTGCACTACATATAGGTCAATACCTATATGTAGCTTCACAATGGTAACTCCGAATATGGCCATGTAACATGTCTAATTGTCCCCCCCATTCCAAATCTGGTATTGGGAAGCCAATTCCATGCATCCTGGGGGCCCTACTATATACCCCAGTACTGCCAAACCATCTCTCTGAGGCTTGCATTGCAGCTACAGCTGCTGCCACCTCACAGACAGGGTTCTACCCTCCTGGGGTCTGAGCAGCTCAGTCCCAGGAAGGCAGAACAAAGCATTTCCTCTGGAAATAGGTGTCACAGGCTGGGGAGGGGTAGCCTCCCCCAGCCTCTGGAAATGCTTTGAAGGGCACAGATGGTGCCCTCCTTGCATAAGCCAGTCTACACCAGTTCGGGGACCCCTTGTCCCCTGCTCTGGCACGAAACTGGACAAAGGAAAGGGGAGTGACCATTCCCCTGTCCATCATCACCCTAGGGGTGGTGCCCAGAGCTCCTCCAGTGTGTCTCAGACTTCAGCCATCTTGCTTTGCAAGGTGTGGGGGCACTCTGGAGGGCTCTGAGTGGCCAGTGCCAGCAGGTGATGTCAGAGACCCCTCCTGATAGGGCCTTACCTGATAAGGTAGCCAATCCCCCTCTCAGGGCTATTTAGGGTCTCTTCTGTGGGTTCTCTTCAGATTCTGCTTGCAAGTTTCCTTCAGGAATCCTCTGCAACTACTACTTCATCCTCTGACCTCGGATCAACCGCAGCCTGCTCCAGGAACCGCTATAACAGCAACAAAGTATCCACAAGGGATACTTTTCTTCTGCAACTTCAGCTCCAGCCAGCAACTGCAACAGCTTCCACGGTGTGCACGCTCTAAGGACTCTTCATCCTGCACCAGAAGGACCGAAGAAATCTCCTGTGGGGTGATGGAGTCACTCCCCTGCTCATGCAGGCACCTTCCAAGTCGACGACCGGTACTCCTGGACTCCTCTTACAGCGACGAGCGCGCTCCTGGACTCACAGAGGGTGGACCCCATCGACCTGTGATCCTGCTGACGCAATTTGGAGGAGGTAACACCTTGCCTTCCCTGAGAGCTACAGGACCCCTGTGTACTGTATCTTCTTCACCTCCTGATGCCTCTGTGCACTATTTGCTAAATTCCTTCGTGCACAGCCTGGCCCAGGTCTCCAGCACTCCATCCTGCAATGCTCAACTCGCTGAGTTATTCTCCGGCGGCGCTGGACCTTCCTTTGTTGTGCTGCACCAACCGTGTTTTGCACCTCCTTTGTCGCCATGTCCTGGGACTCCCGTGGGTGCTGTCTGGCATCTGAGGGCGCTCTAAAGTGCTCAGAGCCCCCTCTTCCTCCTCACACAGAGTTGAGGCCCCCAGGTCCCTCCTGAGTCCAGCCAGCACCATTTTGATGCAAAATGCATATTTGTCGTAACCAAGACTTGTTGGTGACTTCCAACACGAAATCACATCTGCATCCATCTTCACATTGTAGGACATCTTCTGCATCATGCAGGAGCCCGATGGCATCTTCCTAGGGTGCATTCCTGCAGTCTTTGTCCAACGGGGACTCTTCTTTTGCACCCTCTTCTGGGTTTGCAAGGGCTCCTGCCCTTCCTGGAACTTCTTTCGACTTCTGGAGTTGGTCCCCTTCTTTTGCAGGTCTTCAAGTCCAGGAATCCAGCAGTTGTTGTTTGCAGACATGGTTGGTTACTGCAAAATCCCAATCACGAGGTTTAGTGTGTCCTAAGGAAACTTGCAGTACTTTACTCCTGCTTTTCTGGGCTCCGGGGTGGGGTAATTTACGTACCTTTACTGTATTCTTACTCTCCCAGTGATTCTGCACACACTACACTTGTCTAGGGGGGAATTTGTGATTCGCATTCCACTTTCTTAGTATATGGTTTGTGTTGGCACTAGACCTATTTTCTCCCATTGCATTCTATAGCATTTCCTATTGTTTGCACTATCCTATGTCTAATTACTTACCTTATTTTGGTGTCTAGTGTATATATTGTGTATAATACGTATCTCCAGAAGGAGTATTGCCTCTAAGATATTTTTGGTACTGTGTCACCCAAATAAACTACCTTTATTTTTTATAACACTGAGTATTGTCTTTACTTGTGTATAAGTACTGTGTAAATATAAGTGGTATTGCATGAGCTTTGCATGTCTCTTAGTTCAGCCTAAGCTGCTCTGCTATAGCTACCTCTATCAGCCTAATCTGCTAGAACACTACTTATTCACTAATAAGGGATAACTGGACCTGGTATACGGTGTAAGTACCCAAGGTACCCACTACAAACCAGGCCAGCCTCCCATAATAACACCAGGGGCTGAAGCAATGACAGTGCCACCCTGCATGACCAAAGTAAAGAGATTACAGCAAGTCTGTCATTGCAGACTGTAGGAGTAATGCAAACTGCACCAACTTAACTTTGCCCTCAGCAAGAGTGGCAAGATCAAAGCACTATTTTTAATATATGTCAGTCACCCCTAATGTAGGCCTTCTGAGCCCAGGAGGCAGGGTGTATTATATTAAAGGTGTGGACATACAAGTGCAAGCTTATATGTTCCTATTGTGGCCTCTTCCTATTAACCCCTACGCTGCCAGGCCTTTTCCCCCTCAGGTGGCAGGCCTTTTTTGGGCCATTTGGGGCTGTTTGCGGTTAGGCCCTCATAACTTTTTGTCCACATAAGCCACCAGCAAAAATTTTGTTTAAAAAAAAAATGGGAAAAAAGGGATGCAGAACAAGTCTTGTGTTTATTTCCCCTGAAAATGGCATCAACAAAGGGTTTGAGTGCTAAAATGAAAATCCTGCCAGCTTTCAGGAACCGGCAGACTTAAATCAGAAAACTGCTTTTTTCAACACAATTTTGGCATTTTACTGGAACATATTCTATTTTTACTATATTTTTTGCTTTTAGCCTCCTTCCAGTTAGTGAAAAAAATGGGTGTGAAACCAATGCTGGATTCTGGAAAGCTAAACATTTTTGAAAAGTAGAAAAATCTTGAAGTCAGCAAAGGGTCATTTGTGTAGATCCTACAAGGGTTTCCTACAGAAAATAACAGCTGAAATAACAAAATATTGAAATTGAGGTGAAAAAAATTACCCATTTCTCTCCACGTTTTATTCTGTTTCTTTTTCCTGCGAAGTCAGATTTTTGAAAGTAATACTGTTACGTCTGCTGGACTCTTCTGGTTTTGAGGATATATAGGGCTTGTAGGTTCATCAAGAACCCTAGGTACACAGAGCAAATAAATGAGCTGCACCCTGCAATGGGTTTTCTTTCTATACTGGGTACACAGCAATTCATCTGCTGAAATATAAAGAGTGAGAAATAGGTATCAAGGTAACCTTTGTATTTCCAAAATGGGCACATGATAAGGTGTTGAGAAGCAGTGGTTATTTGCACATCTCTGAATTCCGAGGTCCCCACATTAGCATGTGAATTACAGTGCATTTCTCACATAGATGTCTTTTTTACTCACTGTCTTACATTTGGAAGTTAACAATGTAGAGAAAGACAAGGGGCAATAACACTTGTTCTTCTATTCTGTGTTCCCCCAAGTCTCCCAATAAAAATGGTACCTGACCTTTGTGGGTAGGCCTAGTGCCTGCGACAGGAAACGCAACATGGACACATCACATTTTTACATTGAAATCTGAAGTTTTTTTTTGCAAAGTGCCTAGCTGTGGATTTTGGGCTTTAGCTCAGCCGGCACCTAGAGAAACCTACCAAACCTGTGTATTTTTGAAAACTAGATACCTAGAGGAATCCAGGATGGGGTGACCTGTGGGGCTCTCAACATGTTCTGTTACTCAGAATTCTTTGGAAACCTCAAAATGTGACCAAAAAAAACACTTTTTCCTCACATTTCTGTGACAGAAAGTTCTGGAATCTGAGAGGAGCCACAAATTTCCTTCCACCCAGCGTTCCCCCAAGTCTCCCAATAGAAATGGTACCTCACTTGTGTGGGTAGGCCTAAAGTCCGCAGCAGGAAGTGTCCCAAAACACAACGTGGACATATCACATCTTCCTAAAGAAAACAGACCTGTTTTTTGCAAAATTTCTAGCTGTGGATTTTGCCCTCTAGCTCAGCCAGCACCTAGGGGAACCTACCAAACTTGTGCATTTTTTAAAACAACACACCTAGGGGAATCCAAGATGGGGTGACTTGAGGGGCTCTCGCCAGGTTTTGTTACCCAGAATACTTTGCAAACCTCAACATTTCGGTGATAGGAAGTTCTGGAATCTAAGAGGAGACACACATTTTCTGCCACCCAGCACTCCCCCAAGTCTCCCGATAAAAATGGTACCTCACTTATGTGGGTAGGCCTAGTGCCTGCGAAAGGAAATGCCCCAAAATACTATGTGGACACATCACAATTATTAAATACAAAACTATCTGTTTTTGCAGGGGGGCACCTGAGTTTTTGGTCCTGGGCTCAGCAGAAATATAGGGAAACCGACCAAACCCAAACATTTCTGAAAACTAGACACGCAAGGGAGTCCAGGAAGGTGTGACTTACGTGGATCCCCCAGTATTTTCTTACTCAGAATCCTCAGCAAACCTCAAATTTAGCTAAAAAATCTCATGTTCTCCACATTTCTGTGTGGGATCACCGTACCAGAACAAATTTCCTACCACCCAACATTCCCCTCAGTCTCCCGGTAAAAATTATACCTCACTTGAGTAGGTGGGCCAAGTGCCTGTGACAGGGAAGAGCCAAAAACATGTTGAAATTGAGGGGGTACCAAAGCAGGTCCAAAAGGGCAGTTTGAAAAAAAGCATTTTTAGGCTGACAAGTGGGGCAGAATTTTTATCGGTATAGATGCGACAATGCAGGGTGGTAGGAATTTTGTGGATTCCTTTAGATTACGGAAGGTTCCATCACAAAAATGTGGGAAAAACGTGTGATTTCCAGCAAAGTTAGAGGTGTGCAGGGCATTGTGGGTAAGAAACTGGTGCAAGTGCATGTGAAGCACACCACCCTGGACTCACACTGATGTTTAGTTTTCAGATGTGTCTAGGTCTTGTGAATTTTTCTACATGACAGCATCCCAAAGTTCAAAAAGTGCACCATTCAAAGTCGGACGATTTTGAGAGTTAGACAAGCTCTCATGTCCCAAATGTAAAACCAAAACCCAAAATAATCAAATGCCCTCTTGCTTGCCATGGGATAAGATGTTTTAGTATGCAGGGGGAGAGGTGAAAGACTGCTACCCTCTTTCAAAACCTGGCATCTAGTAGGCTTTTTGCCCCCGGGACTGGATCGGGGGTAATTGCCCATCCGCCCACCGGTGGGCAGAACAACTTTGCCCCATTTATTTAAGGTGGGGATATGGCTATACCCCCACCCTCTTTAAAAAAAAAAAAAAATCTTCCCTGGCTGCCCCACACACCAATCCCTGGTGCCTAAGAGGTTTCTGTCCCACTGGGGGCAGATCAGCCTAATAGAAATAGGCTGATCAGCCCCCAAGGGGGGCAGAAATGGCCTAAAATAAATTACCCCCCCCCCTCCCAGGAGAACGACCCTTGCCTAAGGGGCGCTCCCCTTGCGTATAATTGGCACAAAAGGATAAAAATCACTGGTGTCTAGTTGTTTCTGCCGCCCTAGTGGGCAGATTGGCCTAAAAAAAAATTGATCCCCAGGGGAGCAACCCTTGCCTAAGGGGTTGCTCCCCACATAAAAAAAAAAAAAAAAAAAAAATGATCCCCGTGTCTAGAGGTTTCTGCCCCCGAGGCAGGTTGGCCTAATTAGAATAAGCCAATCTCCCCCGGGGGGGGGGGGGGGGCAGAAATAGCCTTGAAATATTTTGCCGCCCTGGGGGGCCCTTGCCCAAGGGGCTGCTCTCCTCATGAGTAAATAAAAAAATATATATATCCCTGGTGTCTAGTGGGTATTTCTGCTGCCCGATTGCTTCACGATCAGGTAGCAAAAATGCTGAGAGAGACATCAAAGGAAAGGAAAGGCCTTTCCTTTCCTTTGATGCCTTTCTCACCCCCTTCACATGATCGGGCGAGAAATGCTTTTGCATTTCTCTACCGATCCATGCTGGAAGCTGAGCTTCCTGCACGCTGAGGATGACCTCTGATAAGGTCAGCACGCGATTGCGCTCTGACATCATCAGAAGTCACTGGGGGGTTGAGGGGGTGGGGGTCGAAGGGGAAGCGCTTCATCTTCCATCCCTGCCCAGGGGAGGGGGGTGCTTGGCCATCGAGGACCCATAGCAGGACATAATGGTTACGTCCTGGGCACCCGAGAGGTACTGCCCAGGACGTAACCGTTACGTCCCGGGCACCCAAGGTAGCCACTTGAGTGCATGTCAGATATGGTGAGACAAGTTGTTGGATACCAAACATGAAACTTTCAATGGGACCATATGGAGCTAGCAAACTTGTGGTGCCCGGGTGCCAGCCCATGTTATCCTTTGGTCCTCTAAACACTTATAGTAGCCCTTAACCCTTCCTGTGCATAGACTGACAGCCTGCATTGTGGCCACCAAGACAGGATGCTGACCCCCTGCCAGAAAGTGTGAACACTCCCAGAAGTCAGAAATAAAGTCCTGCCTGGGTAGGAGGTGTCACCACCCCCTGATAGGATGACTAGTGAAGTGGAACATAAAGGCAGTGATCTTCAAAGCTCTAACTGCATCTGACATGCAACCAGGATGCTTCACAAAGTAAGAAAGAGCCAACGTCTGACACCAGTCATATCTGTACCTGAGCAGGTGGGAAAATTAGGTAGTCAGGAAGCGTACACCTCCATAAGGCTAGCCACACCCCTAGGGTGGGCCACCTGGACTGTACAGCTGAGGAACCATTCTGCCATTGTTAAAAGTGACAGAATCGAGGGCTTTGGGTGGAAAAGTTGGCACACACAACTGGATATGGTCACCTCAGGGGCAGATTAGTTGCTGAGACTAGTAGCCCATTTGCTTCTTTCACCCATACCCCTAATGTCCCTAAATATAGGAGTTGAGGGGCACCCCTGGCACCAGAACCTCCAATCTGCTTGAATTACAACCAAGGACAAAAAAGAGACCGAGTCTGCAATTTCAGGATCTGTTTAAAACAAAAGTGCGGTAACCTGCACCTCTGGCAACCACCCTGCAATTGCATAACTGTGACTGTTCCCAGATCAGAGACCGGTTCCAAAAGGAAGGGGAAACCACTCTGCAAGCCAAAGGCAACTACAAAACTCCCTTGGACTAGAGGTACTAGTCTTCTGAAGCTCGCAGGTAAAGAACACTCCCAGAACCAAAGAATCACTGGCTGTTGGGCCCATTGACTGTGTAGTGCACTGTGAGAAACATAGTTCTGACTTCCAGCAAGTTTCAGGTGGCTACAGTGTTCCCCCAGACTCCAGGTTGTCGAAGTACCCTTAAGATGTGTTTGCTACTGCCAAGGCTTGGTGGTGACCAGTCAGGCCACCACTACCTTCTTTCAATGCTACACCTTGAGGGAATCCCGCAGAATCTTCAACCAGTTGCCTCAGTGGGCCTGTGTTCGAAATTTTGCATCCCTTTCCTCACCAGCACTGTCCAAGCAGCAAAATCAGCACCTGTGGCTCCCTTGTTCAGCACCAGGGACAGCCAGGACAACTCTGCACCTGGGCCCTACAGGACAGGTAAGGTACAACTCACTGTCAGAGCCTAGTCCTGGAACCCGCATCACCTTACCCCTCCCCAGTGGTTTCTGCTGGACTCGATCTGCAAGTGACGCTAGTGTGTTTTGCTATCGACTGCAAAATTATCGTTTTGCAGGTGTTAAATGCAGTGATTTCTATTTCTTTAAAAATCCATAACTGCGGTTGCACTCATCGGGTTGTCTTTATTTTGATAGCGAAATGTATATAAAAATCTGCAAAATTTCTATAAACTAGTGTTCGATTTCTTTTGAGTTGTGTCAATTACTTATCATCCATGTTGCTACTCTGAAATGCTTAATACATGTTCCTCTAATAAAGCCAGACTGCTCTGTGCCACACTACCAGGACTGAGCTAGGGATTTATTAGTGTGAATCAAAGGACTTACTTGGGATAACATGAAGGTACTGCATAGTGAAGACTAACCAGCCTCACTACACAATACCCCACTTTCCTACAACAATCTAGTAGTAACGTTGGTCTGAATTCTATGGGAAGAATTTAGATAAAGAGGTGACATTTGTTGTTGAGACTTGAGTGTATAGCAAACTAAGTTGCCAATTGAAAATGATCGCTGTAAGAAGTTTCATGATTTTATTTATATCCATAGCCACCAATATAATAGATGATGAAAACGTATTTCTAGCTTCAGATCAATTCGGATCACAAATTTACTTTGGGGGAATATTAATCTTAATTTATACCTTAGAGCTCCATTGTTCAAAGAGATCTATATCACACAGCTAAAACAGGAACATTTTGTTAAAAGCTAGAGTACACAAAACAATTCTGCTGGGTGACAATGTAGGATTATCAGCCCAGTCTAGAATGTAACCCATTTCCGCATAGAAAACATTTGTGCCAAGGCAGCACACCGATTTATGTATGTGCATTCCCTCAGCCAGAAATAACAAATTACTTATTTTTCACCTGGTTCCCGTACATCTTCAATCTGATACAAGATCCATAATCCATATCCATATTTCAGAATGAACTCGAATCCTTGGCAAGACTTACTATAAAAACGTAATATTAAATTCCCACTGGGACCCAGTTAGTTTGTGCACTGCATCAGGTCAGGGATTCAAGCACTATAGGATTTTATGGAAATCAAACATACTATTTAAATAATTGATTATTCTCCTGTTGCTAAGAAATATTCAACACTTGAAGTTTAACAGGAATGCCTGCTGTTGAACCAGCTTGATAAAACAGCTAACAATTTTCACACCCCTTTGGAATTTTATGATTCTGCGCCTGTTGAATTTTCCATACAATAATGAATTTGCTACACAATCTTTCATCTGCTGCATGGCTTGAAGACTGTAATAAAAATGTGCTATCTAGCATTAATAGATTAAAAGTTACTAAAAATGCAGTGACACTGTCTGCCGCGGAGTAGAAGGCCCTTCACAAAGATTGATTAGTCACCTTTCAGTTGCCTGTTGCTGAATTCAGGTATTAAACTGGTACTAAAAAAGTGAACTATTTGCCTGGATAGTGTTAACATGTAAAAATGTGAAAATAATGAAGTAGATTTATCACAAAATGTGCCACATAATTAGTATTTTTTGTAGGATAATTTAACAATCTGCCTCATAATTCGGTCCTTCCCTCCCGCATAATTCCAGTGGCCCTGGTGATACTCTATTATACTCGTAAATGAACCTTTCACATTAGAAGTATATAAAGAGCTTAACCAGTTCACACAGGATGGCATGTCAACATTTGTCAAACACTCGTAAACATGAACTTGACAGCTGAACACGAAGCAATGCATACGGACTCACCTTTTGTTTGAGCCCGTCATTGTCTGTTCGAATTTGAGAAAGCTGCATAAAGTAAAGGGAAAACGTTAGTTTTGATGAGGGGATAAGTTGCAACATTCTCACTTGGGAGCATTAAAGAACAGATCATACACACCACAAATCAATATACTACAAACTGTTGCCTTGATGAACATGCCTTGTATAGCTTGGCTTCAATGATATCAGTCTAACTGGCACAAGAAGGGGAAAACACATGATGAACCGCAACCAAAGTGACCTAAAAATCATACAATTACGTATAAACCAAAACATTTCTGAAATAAATATACACATCATATATCATTATGAAATTAATATAGATAAACTACATTTTCACCTAAACCTTTAGGACAGACTCAGACCAACTGGTTCACCTCTTTGGACCCACAGACGACTGAGTAGCTGACCCACAACCATGAGTATAGACTTTAGCAAAAAAGTATATTTTAAAGGACTATACTGTAACTGGCACTTATGACAACTGGCAGAGGATAATTGACAACAATTGTTTGTTCCAGCCATGGGAACTATTTTGGAATTGCCCAAGACTATTTCATTGCGGGAGAATCAAGAGGAAACGCTTGTGACCCTCAAAGGATCTGAAACATATTACCAAGGTGATCTTGTGGTCAGCATGACTTTCTTTGGGGTGTAACCCTTGATTTTCAATCGCCCTGTGCGAGGAACTGGGTTATTGGTTGAGGGAGGGTGTTTACCCTTCTCAAGCAACAACCACAATTCTCTTCAGGGTGAAATACAAATGTCACTAAAGTAAGGTGTGTTTAAGCCTATGGCAGCTTGGCAGTCAAACTTAACTCATAGGTAATGTGTAACAAATTAATAAATTGAAAACACAACACAATAAAAATCAAACACCAATTTCGGAAAATGAGTAATTTAATAAATAATAAATTATTTGACACCATAATGTCACAAATCTAATCAGTAGAAATGGCTGCCTAGTTGCACTGGACCAGAACAAAGTCACAAGTTCTGGCCAACGGCAATGGAGTACAGCCCTGGCACAAGACAAAGATTGGCCTGCTGAGATAGTATATTGTGGTCTTGGAATCAAGATGCGAAGTCCACATCAGCCTGCACTGTGCTGTGTCGAGGAGCCATCAAGCAGGAGCTGCAAAGGGTGAGTTGCATTGTGCTGGGATGGTGCTGTCAAACCTGCCCAATCACAAGCTGCGAAGCTGGTGTCGAATTCCGTCACACTGTGTCAGGTCAATTAAGCCACCGGTCCAGCTGTGCACTGCGGAGACTTGCATCAATATGTGTTGCGCTGGATCGGTGCTGGTGAAGCTGCAGATCAGGAGCCGCGATGCATGGTTGGCGTGGAAGTGTGGTGTGCTGCGTCAGTCCCGATGAAGCCACAGATCTGGAGATGATAACACTAAGACTTGAGTCGAGATATGTTGCATGCCTCAGTTACGATGAAGCCACCAGTCTGGGGCCTGTGATGCACAGACTGGCGTTGGGGTGCACCATGGTGCATCTGTTCTGAAAAAGCTGGAGATCAGAAGCCTGTTGTGTCCCTGTAGCTCAGAATATTAGGTAGCCTGGGGTGAAGGTAGCAGGCCCAGTCCTCCCTCTCAGACAGCAGGACAGTTCTTTTGCAGAAGTGTAGTGCTTCTTCTGTGGTATCCACAGGTCCAAGAGTGTACTGAAGAGTTGGTCTGAGGGTCCAATATTTATACATGGTTCCAGCTTTATAGTGGGAGGATCTTCTAGACTTCCCTCCCTACATCTGGTTTTGAAATTGCATTCCTACCTCCCTGCCTAGGCCCCAAGATGTTTGAAGAGACAAAAGACTGGCATGAAGCTCTTTTGAACTGCAATTATCGTAGGTGACAGCTCTGCCCTCACCCATCCTGTCAGGAGGATCCATCCTGCTCACACCTCAGCCTCCTTTGTGATACTGTCTGGGAGAAAAATACAAAGGCCAACTGCACCTAGTGTGGTGACCTAGGATACAGACTGAAATCACCAAATGATTAGGACAAGAAAATGCCAACATTCTAAAAATGGCATTACAGAATTGGGACTTAAAATCCAATTTTACTAATAGTGGGTTTAAAATTCATTTGAGAGTAAACCATGCATTCCTACCTGCTTACAATCAACATTTTTCACTTATTAAATGTAATAAGGTATCCCCATTTTATCCTATGGTAGAGGTAGGCCTTACGGTAGTAAAAACAAATTAGGAGTTTTTTACTAACAGGACATCCAAATCATAAAAGTGTGTGTCACACTTTTTAGATACACTACACCTACGGGTTGTTGAGGGCCTACCTTTGGGGTGACATATGTGTTAAAAAAGAAGGTTTAGGCCTGGCAAAAGTTTTATTTTGACATGTCAAAATCGCATTTTAAATCTGCAGCACAGGCTGCAATAGCAGACATGAAACATGTTTAGAAGGGCTACTTAAGAAGGTGGCATAATAACGTCTGCAGACCCACTAGTAGCATTTAATTTACAGACCCTCGCTACATGTAGTACCATTTTACTATGGACTTACAAGAAAATTAAATGTACCAGTTGGGAGCAGGCCAATGTTACCTGTTTCGAGGAGTGAGCATAAGCATTTTAGAAGTGGTTAGTGTTAGTCCTAAAGGCAACTAAAACAAATTCAGTAAAATAGGAGTGAAGGCAAAAAGTCTGGGGAGAAAACATGCCAAGGATGTCTGGTCTAACACACTGCTTCTGTCACAATTCCTTTGGTATTCTGATTCGAATGGTTACCTGCTGCAAGTGGGTTCAGCAGAAATATAACAAGCAATTTCAAAAGTAACATGCCTGGTTTTGTTATTAGTAAAAGTGTTTCTTCATCGGGTGGGTTTTGTGTATTTGTGCTTGTGTGGATTGGGAATGTGTAAATATGATACTGGGTCAATGTTCCAATTGATGTGTGGATGAGTAAATGTGTTGATGCAGAAAGGGTTGAGGATCTTGGTGCATCTATGGAGAAGTGAGTTCAAAGATGGATGAGTGACCAGGTGTGTGGAAACCTTTATCAGTGAATGGATGGATTATTCTGTTAGTGGAAGTGTATGGATAAATAACACAAGAAGTATGCCCATACCTATGTGGCCCCATCACACTGCTGGACAAATCACAGTGTCACATGGGAGTACACTGACAAACCTCCATACATCATGAACATCAGTAGCCATCAACCAGAGGGTGATAAATGTGGGTTGATAAATATGTTAAGTGACCTTTGGAATAGGAATGTCCCATGCATGGTAAACAAGCATGAACCCCTGCCAGGAGTGCCGAAATGCATGGGAAACTGGTGTCCTGACTTTTTGTTTGGCCCTGGCACCATATTAATTTAGTCAGTGTACAGAGTTAGAGGCCTGCTACTCCCAACATCAAGAACCGGTTCTGCGACCTGAAGGGGGGCACCAAGTGTGCCAATGTGGTGGGAATAGGACTACTGTTTATGCCCTGGGTAAATCATATAAAGCAGTGTTGGCAACGTACCAAGTTTTGGGGAATCATTAGTGTGACCAGATCTTTTTCTCCGGGTCAAGGACAGTACGGTCTACTCTCCCACTTGTGCAAAGTTCTGCTGTTACAATAGAGCCAGATTCTTGTGCTGGCATGGGGGTGTATGTTGAAAGGCTGTATGTGCACTTGTGCAGCGATCGTACCACACTTGTACAATGGTAGGACAAGCATGTGGTGACAGCCTTAGTACTAAGACTAATGTAATCCATTCAGGGTGGCCTATTGTTTAGCATGGCACAAGATGGAGAAAGGATACAATGTGCCCAGGTAGCGGAATCATTTTAGCTACATTTCTGTGTCTGGAGACTTAGACACTGAAGAGAGGGAGGATGAGGCAGGGCTAACTTTAGAATCTCAGTGACGACCTTATTAGCAAAGGACTGCTTATTAGGGCCAGATGTACGAAGGGTTTTGCGACTCGTAAACGTCGAAAAACGCCATTTGCGAGGCGCAAAAGCCGCTCCGCTATGCAGAAATGCATTTTGCGAGTCGGATCCGACTTGCATAATGCATTTCCGATTCGCAAATAGGAAGGGGTGTTCCCTTCCTATTTGCCACTTGCAATGCTATGCAATTTCATTTGCGACCACGAAAGCGGTCGCAAATGAAATCGCAGTTACCATCCACTTGAAGTGGATGGTAACCCAGTCACAAACGGGAATGGGTCCCCATGGGACCCCTTCCCCTTTGTGAATGGACACAAAAATATTTTTTCAGAGTAGGCAGTGGTCCAAAGGACCACTGCCTGCTCTGAAAAATACCGAAACAAAAGGTTTCGTTTTTTTTTTCTAAGTGCAGCTCGTTTTCCTTTAAGGAAAACGGGCTGCAGATAGAAAAAAAAAACTGCTTTATTAAAAAGCAGTCACGGACATGGTGGTCTGCTGTCTCCAGCAGGCTACCATCCCCGTGAGTGCCCATACTCGTAATGGGGTCGCAAACTGCGACCCACCTCATTAATATTAATGAGGTGGGTCTTTGCGACCCCATTGGGAGTTGCAGAAGGTGTCTGAGACACGTTTCGGCATACCAAATTGCGACTTGCAATTTGCGAGTCGCACAGACTCGCAAATGGCAAGTCGCAATTTTCCACCTACCTACATCTGGCCCTAAGTGCTTCCCGAAAACTGCTAGCCATTTCGTTGGAGTGAAGTGTGGGACTGCAGTTTCTGTCAACTTGGTGCAGACATCTCACATCTCTGTGCCCACGTTTTGAAAACTCTGCCTTGGAGTAAACATAATTTCTACCTGCTGTGAGATCCATACCCTTTTACAAAGGCTGTGTCTAAGAAGCAGCTTGAAAATTATATAAGAAAGGGAACCAACCCAAAACATTTCTGAAATTTTAATATTTGGATCCTCATCCCTTGTATGGAGAATGAGTGTAAGATGGGATCATAACCACCAAGCCTTGTTCCTGTTGCAAGTTCTTCATGATTGAGGGAGAAAATGCTCATCAGGTTGAACAAAGGACAGCTGGGTGACCAGGACTCATGTCTGCATGACAAGCAGCATCCCCAAGATAATGGATCATCACTTGAAACCTGCATGTTCTGCTGAAAGAGCTGGGGGAGTGCCTAGAGCCCAGATGTAAGGGAAGGAGTGTGCCTATCCACGCAGAAGGGCAGACTGTCCAGGAGGATAAGCCCAGGCAGTTCCTGGAGTGAGGAACACAACCAAACGAAGGAGGCAAGGGAACGTAGCCAGGAGTGTTCCATGTATGAAGGGGCACTCCTATTCTCCTTGCATGGTTCTTGTTGTGAACTGCACCAACACTTTTGAATTGGCAAGATGCAGATGCTATACGTTTGGCGGGGGTGCAGGAGACACAGGAGCTGAGGAGGATTCCCAATTCCTCCTTTCTTGGCTGCAATGACATTGTTAACCACACAAAGAGGGTGGTAGAAAAGCTTACTGTTGTTCCTCCTTCCACAGCCTCTGCACCACTCTTTCTCCTGCACAATCCAAAAATCCTATTGAGGTAGGGTATAGGAAGAGCCAGAGGTTATTGATTAGGACATTGAAACGTTACCATATGTAGACTTATTCCAGCATTTCAGGCCCTCTGCTGTTCCATTCTTTTCAATGAAGCTGTCAAATTTCCAAAATTCTAATAAAGAAAACGCCTTCCACTTGTGTTTTTCAGTGTTAAGGTGATCAAGCACTTAACAAATAACTTTGTAGCTGTGCAGTGTTCTAACAAATTTAGGGGTTCCTGATTTTGATTTCAAATATTAAAACATTGAAATCTATTCTTGAGATTCCAGAGTCGTCAGTTGAATGAAACCTCATTCCATTGAATAATCAGATGTCCGTAGCTCCACTGCTTTACCACTTGAGGGAACCAAAGCACTGCCTAAGAGGCAACACTCTTAATATTGGATGATTAAAACCAGACACCTCTGCTGGTCCTCCAAACTGTGAATAGTGCACTGTGCATACAGCCGTGGAAGCAGTTTTCTAGTGGTGCTATATGTATTAGTCAGCTATTTTCCAAGACTATAGGACACGCTGAGTAAATACTAGTGGGAAACAGATTCCTTAGTTGATTTTTCACTACTCATATTTTGAGATAAAACACCTATTTAGCATTCTGAAAGGTCTTTGGACAGTTGTGTTCCATGCATGTTGTGCAAGAGGATGTGATCTAAAAGATAAGTTGCTGATCTTGGAACCTTAAGATCCAGGTTCTAGATCCCGCTTAAGCACTTGAAACACTAAAAAAAGAAGTGCATGACCTAAGGAACAGCTTCACATCATAACATTAACTGTCCCATTAAATGTTGTGTAGGCCTGCTGAGACCTCTCTTTACCACTCTTTCATTAGAGTTACTAAACACATATGGCCCAATTCACAAAGAGCTTCTGCAGTTGTGGCGGAGGCTCCTCAGTCGTGGCAGGGTTTTCACCTTCGTGGCAGAATCTCCACAAAAATAAATTGGATTGTGGCGATTGCGCCACAAATGGGGAAACCCCGCCACGACTGAGAAGCCTCCACCATGACTGCTGAAGCTCTCTGTGATTCGGATCCCAACTGAGGAAAGTACATGCTGTGTATTTAAAGAGAAATAAAAATGCACACGTTTCCTCCCACAAATTCGCAGCACCCTGGAAGGAGTGAGATTGCCTGGGCATTAAATGCAATGTTATACATTTAATGCGAATTCCCTCTGTCTCTTCTTAACAGCAGCAGATTCTATACATTTTATCAAACATAAAACAGTATTATGTATATCACTTTATGGCAGAGAAGGTCCAGCTACAATGCAAATGTATTCTGTGCATGTGTTTTGTATAGACAGGAAAAGCACTGCCTATGGCAACGTTTTGTGGTGCAGATGACCACGGATGTTCAGATGTTGAGAAAAAAAAGGGAACCCCCACTCAAATTCTTAAAAGATGAGCAATTAAAATAGGAAAACCTAGGTATATTCTAAAACACTGTGGTAGCAATTTCCCTATGGGCTGCAGCATTTCTTTTGCCACCCATAGGGAGCTTTGACAACTCTTACACAGGACTGCCACTGCAGCCTGAGTGAAATACCACGTTATTTCACAGCCATTTTTCACTGCACTTAAGTAACTTATAAGTCACCTATATGTCTAACCCTCTCTTGGTGAAGGTTAGGTGCAAAGTTACTAAGTGTGAGGGCACTCTGGCACTAGCCAAGGTGCCCCCACATAGCTCAGGGCAATTTCCCCGGACTTTGTGAGTGTGGGGACAACATTACACACATGCACTACATATAGGTCAATACCTATATGTAGCTTCACAATGGTAACTCTGAATATGGCCATTTAACATGTCTAAGATCATGGAATTGTCCCCCCTTGCCAAATCTGGTATTGGGGTGCCAATCCCATGCATCCCCAGGGCTCCAGCATGGACCCCGGGTACTGCCAAAGCAGCTCTCTGGGGTTTGCACTGCAGCTACCGCTGCTGTCAACTCACAGACTGGCTTCTGCCCTCCTGGGGTCTGGGCAGCCCAGTCCCAGGAAGGTAGAACAAAGGATTTCCTCTGTTTGGAAATAGGTGTTAAGGGCCTAAGAGGAGTAGCCTCTCCTGGCCTCTGGAAATGCTTTGAAGGGCACAGATGGTGCCCTCCTTGCATAAACCAGTCTACACCGGTTCAGGGAACCCCCAGCCCTCCTCTGGCGCAAAACTGAACAAAGGAAAGGGGAGTGACCACTCCCGTGTCCATCACCATCCCAGGGGTGATGCCCAGAGCTCCTCCAGTGTGTCCCAGACCTCTGCCATCTTGAATCCAGAGGTGTGAGGGCACAATGGAGGCCTCTGAGTGGCCAGTGTCAGCAGGTGACGTCAGAGACCCTCCCTGATAGGTGCTTACCTGACTAGGTGGCCAATCCTCCTCTGAGGGCTATTTAGGGTCTCTCCTGTGGGCTTTTCCTCAGATAACGAATGCAAGCGCTCACCAGAGTTCCTCTGCATCTCCCTCTTTGACATCTGCCAAGGATCGACCGCTGACTACTCCAGGATGTCTGCAAAACTGTAACAAAGTAGCAAGAAGACTACCAGCGACATTGTAGCGCTAATCCTGTTGGCTTTCTTGACTGTTTCCTGGTGGTGCATGTTCTGGGGGCTGTCTGCATTCACTCTGCACTGGAAGCCCAGAAGAAATCTCCTGTGGGTCAACGGAATCTTCCCCCTGCAAATGCAGGAACCAAACTTCTGCTTGACCGGTCTTCTGGGTCCTCTCTCATCGTGACGAGCGTGGCCCCTGGAGCACAGGAGCAGGATCCAAGTGATCCCGGCAGTCCAGTGGACCATCTGTCCAAATTTGCCAGAGGTAAGTCCTTGCCTCCCCTTGCCAGACAGTAATCCTGTGTACTGCGTGAACTGCAGCTGCTAGGGCTTCTGTGCACTTTTGCAAGGAATCCTTCGTGCACAGCATAGCACAGGTCCCCAGCACTCCATCCTGCATTGCTCAACTCGCTAAGTTGACCACCGACTTCGTGGGACCCTCCTTTGTAGTGCTGAGATGACCGCCATGCTCAGTTTTCTTGAACCCATGTTCAAGTACTTCTGCGGGTGCTGCCTTCTTCTGCGTGTGTTGCTGAGGGCCCCCTCTGTCTCCTCTTCCAAGTGGCGACCTCCTGGTCCTTCCTGGACCCGGGCAGCACCCATTTTCTTCTACAAGGGACCTTTGCAGCTAGCAAGGCCTGTTTGCAGTCTTTCTGCAAGGAAACAGCTCTGCATCCTCAAGCATTCCGTGGGACATCTTCTGTGCAAAGGAGAAGTTCCTGGCACCTTCCATTGTTGAGAATCTTTAGCTTCTTCCACCCAGAGGCATCCATTTTACTCCTTCATCCGGGTTTTAGTGGGCTCCTGCCCCCCCGGACACTTTTGTGGCTCTTGGACTTGGTCCCCTTCCTTTACAGGTCCTCAGTTCCAGGTATCCGTCTTCAGTGCTTTGCAGTCTGTTGTGGTTTTTGCAGAATCTGCCATCACGATTTTAGTGTGTTTCTGGGGAAGTAGGGTATATTGGACACCCTTAGTGTTTTCTTACACTCCCAGCGACCCTCTACACACCACACTAGGCCAGGTGTCCCTAAGTGGTTTGCATTCCACTTTCGTAGTATATGGTTTGTGTTGCCCTTAGGCCTATTGCAGTCTATTGTATTCTACAGTGTTTGGGCTACTTTTCTAACTGTTTACTTACCTGATTTTGGTTTGTGTGTATATCTTATATATATATTTTACTTACCTCCTAAGGGAGGGAAATATCCTCTGAGATATTTTTGGCACATTGTCACTAAAATAAAGTACCTTTATTTTTAGTAACTCTGAGTATTGTGATTCTTATGATATAGTGCTATATGATATCAGTGGTATAGTAGGATCTTTGCATGTCTCCTAGTTCAGCATAAGCTGCTCTGCTATAGCACCTCTATCAGCCTAAGCTGCTAGAACACTACTAATCTACTAATAAGGGATAACTGGACCTGGCACAAGGTGTAAGTACCATCAGGTACCCACTATAAGCCAGGCCAGCCTCCTACAACTATTTCCTTACAAGTGCTAGGTGGAACTGAAATTAGATATGCCATTTTCTCCCAAGTTAACATGAAAATTGTTTCCTGAAATCATGCATTGCATTCTTGGAATAATGGTTTTTGTCCGAGGATGTGACCCCAGATCTAAATAAGTGTAGTGATGT
This sequence comes from Pleurodeles waltl, assembly GCF_031143425.1. NCBI lineage: Eukaryota > Metazoa > Chordata > Amphibia > Caudata > Salamandridae > Pleurodeles > Pleurodeles waltl. The sequence goes on from NC_090447.1 coordinate 1,228,759,522, forward strand.
CCACAAAATTTTCTTGGAATGGTCATGCACTTTGGACATTTTATTCAAACCATAACAAAGCTGACCAAGCTTTTAAGAGGCATGCATGTATGATGCTATGTAGGAATTGAAAAAGTAACAGATCGCTGCATTTCAAAACACAAAGGGCCTTATTCAGGTCTTGGCGGAGAGGCATACTCGGTCACAAAAGTGACCGATGTTACATCCACCTTATTACGATCCCAACTATATCATATAGAGATCGTAATAAGGCATATGAGATATCTGTCATGTTGGTGACAGAGTATTCCTTCCGCTAAGACCTAATCAGGCCCAAAGTCTGCTTCTCAGCAGAAAATATATTTGTGTTTTATGAACCTCGGAAGCTGACCAAGATAGCTTTGAGCTGTGAATGTAAGCCTGACAGTGTTCAGTGCCATGTGTCATCACTGAGGAAACAATAAGGAATAGACAACTATTGCTTACACCACTAAAGTCCTGCCAGCAACTGGGAAGAAATATGTATATATAAAGAAAGAGGTTTTGAAGAGGCTACTATAATCCCTTGTGGGGGTCTTTCACACCTTTATCTCCATCTCACATCTTTATCTCAATCAATTCCAGTGGCTGTATTACACACTGTGCCCAGAGGGTGCGATGGGAACACGCACCCGCTATTTTGCACCCCCAAGGGGCTATAATAATCCAATTTGTGCTGCCCCTTCTGTAATACCAATAGTGCTACCAAGCATGTAGCGCCAGTGGTATCCTGAGAGAATATTCTCTCATTTGCATGGGGGTGTGGCCAGCCACATGCAAATGAGGGAATCACTTTAAGTCTGCTATCATTCTGTATCGCTAATAGAGGTGAATAGACAAACATGCCCTTAGGGGGTGCACTGATAGAGCTACACAAAAAGGTGGCACACTGTCAGTGCGCTCCAGGAGCAGCTCTCTCGAAAGTTGTAAGAGGGTCACATGGACCCGCAGCAGGAATATCTCTATATCCTACTCAAAATGCAGACAGGTTGCTGCCTACACAGAGAAAGATGGAGCAGCTTTGAAGCTGCATCTTGTACTGAATTTGCTGCCCTCTAGGACATCACGAGTTAGCGGATGGTCAGGGGCCAGCACATTCATTAAAATAAGTCGCACTGTCCTTGTTTGCGCCTGTACCACCTGCTTGTGTTGTATATCAATGCACAAACAAGACAGTGCGCCGTTTATGTAATATGGGTCCAGGTAAGCAAAGACCACAAACCATTAATATTCCTTACATTGACAATGGATTTCCCAGCTACGAAAATATTCTTTTTAGGTACTTATAAGACATGGAGACAGCAACCTGGCTGATCGCTTGTTGATAAGTGGGTACCTACCTCCCTTAACTAGATGAAAGAGTACATGGAGTTGTCTATCCAGATTATTGATATGACTTGCTATACCACGTAGCAAGTGATGCTTTTAGCTTTTTTCCTGTGAGTTTCATCTCCTCATCCTCATAGATCTTAATGGGAAATATTTAGAGGTGCAAGTGGTGCGGTAAACATTTGCTAAGGAAGTTATAAAAATTCAGAAAAAGTTCCTGTTCAAGGGGTACTAGTTAAAACTATGACCTGCCTCTTCACATCTTATCTTTAGCCTCTGAGAACTACTCATTAAAAGATTGCGCCCCAGTAGCTGCAAGTCTATGGAGTGGTGAAAGGGGTTTTGCAAATGATGAACAATATTCTGTGTATTACAGAGATGGAGCACAACAACTGTGGGTGGACCATATGTAGTTATCAAGGAGTTTATGACAATGTACATTTTGCCTCAAGTCATAATACCACAGCCTTAATGGTGAAAGGACTTCTGATAGATGATCCAAGTCCCACTCATCCAGCCTTAAATTTGAAAATATGAATGTATGCATGTAGGCATACAGTATTTCTATAACACCAACCAAGGAAAAAGGCAGCGGATTGCTGAACGTGGTCAAAGACAAGCATGAGGTAAATGAGTAATAGGAAAGGAAAATGGTTTCTGGATGTTTAATGCATAGTGATTTAGTGTTGTTTAAAGAGGTGTCTTCAACCCTTTCCTAAATTTGAGCAGCCTTGGCGTGGCCCTCATAGGTATAGGGGCTCTGGTGCAGATTCTGGCACCTAGGTGGAAAGGGCTTGCACAGTCTTGTATTTTTTTCTTTTTCTTATATACTTTTTAGTCTGCTGTATGACAGTGTCATCTCTGCAGGTGCTGAAGATAATGGGGTTGTCTACATGATGTGGGGGTATTGGTGGTGATGGCTTTGCAAGTGATGCAGTTGTTTTTGAAGAAGGTGTAGGCTGGCAAGCAAACCCAGTGGAGGTCCATTAGAATGGGGTGACATAATTATATTTCTTCATGCCATGAATGAGATGTGGTGTGACTTGTTTGATTCTTTTAAGGGGTATCAGTGACTCTGGGAGGCCGTTGAGTAGAGCATTACCACCATCCAGATGCAAGAGAATTAGGGCTTGAATAGTAGTTTTGAGGTTTTTCTGGAAGAAACATTTTGGCTTTCTTTAGCAGAGAGAGGTGGTACCAAGCCCTCAGGAGAACGTTCAGAAGCCTGTGACAAGTGTAACGAGACTATGTTATACTTTACACAACCTCACCCACTCCCTTCCAAAAAAGGCTTAGTAACTTAATTCAGTACATTTGTGTAGGAGGCTGGCCTGGTGTGTGGTGGGTGTCAGGGAGACCGGATCCTCGGGGCTTGCGCCTGTTCCCAATATGTCCACCTCCTGGCAGCTCCAAACTCTATTAGCTAGGATAGCACAGAGTTAAAGAATGGGCAAGTGGGGGATGGGGTTTTAGGTTGGGAACAGCGGGGAAGGAGACCTGTGGGAGCAAGAGTTAAGAACACAATAGCAAGATTATGCACGTTGACTTTCATAAACTTTGATCCTAATATTTATATACTGATAACATGAATGATCAAGAGCTTTTCTATAACATGACCTTATTAGCTCTGGGTACCTGGAAAATAAAGAAGGATTATGCAAACTTTCATATGAGCGTTCTTAGAATAACACCTTATACTTTGAACATTAAACTGTCTCAAGTTAGTTCTTGGAATAGCAACTACATTATAACAAGAATCATTGAACACATTAGTTTTCATGAATGAACTGCAATAGACTCATGAATGATATTACAAGGTCACACTCTGTCTTGAATTGCAGGATTCAATTGCCTAGAAAATATTATACACTTTAATACAAAAATGTACATTGAGATTTCAGTGCCTAGAAATGATTGCGCACTCTGCTGATCTGATCTACAAAGGTTAATGGGCAAGAATGAATCGCACCAACTGTTGCCTATTCAACCATCAAGATTTAAATGCCAAAATACGATCACGCACACTGCCGACCTGAACTTCAAAAGTTAAATGCCAGGAATGAATTGCGCACACTGTTGCCGAGTCGAACATCAGGGTTTTAATGGCAGGAAATGATCGCGCACACTGCCGACCTGAACTTCAAGAGTTGAATGCAAGGAATGAACAGCGCACACTGTTGCTGATTCGAACATCAAGGTTTTAATGCCAGAAAATGATCGCGCACACTGCCGACCTGAATTGCAAGAGTTAAATGCCAGGAATGAATCGCGCACACTGTTGCCAATTTGAACATCAAGGATTTAATGGATTTAATGCCAAAAAATGATCGCGCACACTGTCGACCTGAATTGCAAGAGTTAAATGCCAGGAAAGAACCGTGCACACTGTTGCCGATTCAAATATCAAGGTTTTAATGCCAGAAAATGATCGCGCACACTGCCGACCTGAATTGCAAGAGTTAAATGCCAGGAATGAATCTCGCACACTGTTGCCGATTCAAACATCAAGGTTTTAATGCCAGAAAATGATTGCGCACACTGCCGACCTGAATTGCAAGAGTTAAATGCCATGACTGAATCATGCACACTGTTGCTGATTCGAACTTCAATGTTTTAAATGCCAAGATAACGATCGCAGACGCGATCAACCAAAAAGGCCCAAAACTCAAATATCTCTGATAACGGAGTCGGGGGCCTAACCCGACCTCCACCTTACCGCCCTGCTGAAGGATCATCAAGATAACGAGGACAGGGCATGGAAAATCCTAGGTAGGCCTTTGGAAACAGGAGCTCAGGGAAATGCTGCTGCTCTGCACCGGGACCTCTGAATAGTGAGTACGTGGAGTTGGGCTGGGTCCCTTAAATGGACCCAAGCCCCGTCCACATGCCACACCCAGCCAGACTGCAGGAAGGAATTCTAGAAGGGTTCAGAATAGGGACCACAACCTGTAATCCTGCAGCAAAGCCTTGAAAATGAGCAATACATTGCAAACAGTATTAAAGACGTTTCAGGAAAAATCTCTGCAATGCAAAAGGTTAACATACTGCATCAACACACAATGCATGAATTATTACATTACATAAGGATTGGCTTTTTGCATTACGTCGCCCGTAGAGCGCGCACTGTCCTGATGTTGACAGTGGGTACCTATGGTACTTAAACCTTATACCAGGTATCCCTTATTAGTGTAATGTAGTCAGTGTCTAGAAGCCAGGCTCTTTAGAGGTAGCTGTGGTTGAGCAGCCAAACTTATCTAGGAGACATCATGCAATGCCAATGTGGTCACACAGTACTCACACACATGAAAGAAAACACTCAGTGTTACAAAAATAAAGGTTCTTTATTTTGGTGACACAAATACCAAAAATATCATAAAGGCTATACTTCCTTAGGAGGTAAGTAATACACAAATTATATACACTAGTAAGCGAAATAGGCATACAAACAGTTAGAAAACAGTTCAATTAGTGAAAATCACACTAGTGAGGAGTAGGCCTGGGGGAGCACAAACTATATACTAAGAAAGTGGAACGCGAAAGTCAGTCCCCCACTTGGTAAGTGTAGTGTGTAGAGGGAGCTAGGAGTACTAGGAAAGCCCAAATGTATGGACCAGAACCCACCCCAGCGACCAGGAAAACAGGAGTAAATCACAGTAAGTTTCCAAGAACACACACAGAAAAGTGAAGAAGATTGTTGCAAAACCCAGAAGAGACTGCAAGACAGCAACAATGGATTCCTGGACAAGGAGACATGTGGAAGAAGGGGATCAAGACCAAGAAACACAGCAGAGTTCAGAAAGGGCAGGAGCCCCTACCCACCAGGATGAAGGTGCAAAAGGTGAACCACCAGTGAGGAAGAAGAGTCAGCACTGCACCCAAGAAGATGAAGTCAGGTTCCTGGAGGATGCAGGTGATGTCTCATGTCGAAAGGGGAGGATTGCAGGCTGGTTTGCGTCTTTGGATTCTGCCAATAAGCCTTGGCACACGCAAAAAACGTTGTTGGTAGAAAGTGGAGCTGCCGGGGACCAGGAAGGACCAGGTGGACTCTACCCAGAAGAAGGAGTCAGAGCGGGCCCTCAGCAACACAGAGAGCCCACAGAAGCCCAGGCATCACCCACAGGAGTCCCACGGGACGGGGACAGGAGAGTTGCAGAAGAGGCCCATGCAGCACTACGAGAAAGTCTCCCACACCGCCGGAGACCACTCAGGGAGGTAGACATCATGGGAAGGAATGCTGGGGGCTGGAGCTTCAGGGTGCCTGAAGAGCTTGGAGGAAGGATGCCAACAAGCCTTGGTAGCTGCAAAGGACACAGTGCATGGGGGTACTGGCATGCATGGGCAGGCAAGGGCATAACTCCACCCAAGTTGGACATTTGGAAGAGAGCACCATCCACCACTTCAGTCCACCACCTGTGATGCAGGATCCACGTAACTCGGCAGGAGAGGGGATCCATGCAGCCGGTCGTCATCGCAGTTGGTGCCTGTAGAAGCAAGAGAGTGACTCATTAGCTCTAAGGGAGATTCCTTCTTTCTTCTGATGCCGGGTGAAGACAGGCTGTCCCCATAGGATGCACAACTGGGGAAATGTTGCAGTTGCTGGAAGGAGCCGGAGATAGAATGTTGAAGAAGGCGTCTTGCTTTTTTGTTGCAGCTTGTTGGCTCCAGATGCAGTTTCTTCGGTCAGAAGTCAAAGTGGAGGGTACAGAGGAATCCTGCTGGAGTCTTGCAATCTGAATCTGAGGAATCACCCAAAGGAGAGACCCGAAATAGCCCTGAAAGGGGGATTGGTCACCTAGCTGAGTGACCATCTATCAGGAGGGGGCTCTGATGTCACTGGCCACTCAGATGCTCCCAGAGTTCCCTGCCAACCTTGAATCCAAGATGGCAAAAACCAGGGACCCTCTGGAGGAGCTCCGAGCACCACCCCTGGGGTGGTGAAGGACAGGGGAGTGGTCACTCCCCTTTCCTTAGTCCAGTTTTGCACCAGAGCAGGGAATGGAGATCCCTGAACAGGAGTAGACTTGTTTATGAGAGGAGGGCACCAAATACGCCCTTCGAAGCATTTCCTGTGGCTTAGGGAGACTACCCCTCCCAAGGCTGTAAAACCTATTTCCAAAGGTAGAGGGTGTAACACCTCTCTCCCAAAGGAAATCCTTTGTTTTGCCTTCCTGGGCTCGAGCTTCTCAAGCAACAGGAGGGCAGAACCCTGCCTGGGAGGAAGCAGCAGCCTGGGCTGCCTGTAAACCCTCATAAGGCTGTAATGGCAATACTAGGGGTCCTGTAAGGAGCCCCCACAGTGCATGGACTCATACAACCAATGCTTGCAAAAGCCTTGGGTATAATTCCAACATGTTTGATACCAAACATGCCTATTTTCGGAGTTACCATTATGTAGCTTGACATAGATAGTGACCCATGTCCAGTACACACATAAAATTAAGTCCCTGGAAAAATGGGCCTGGATTTTCTGGGGGCATCTCTGCTAGTACAGGGGTGCCTTCACACACAGGTACTTTGCATTCTGCCCTCTGGGCTGGAAGGCCTGCCATAGGGGTGACTTATAAGTGACCTGGTGCAGTGAAAAGTGGCAGTGAAAGGGTGCTTGGGCTCTCTATGGGTGGCAAAATATATGCTGCAGGCCATTGGGATCCCCTGGGACCCCAGTGCCCTGGGTACCTAGGTACCATATACTAGGGACTTATAATGGGGCACCAGTGTGCCAATTGTGGGATGAAAGAACGAGTTACTTACCTTCGGTAACGACTTTTCTGGTGGATACATTAGCTACCTGTGGATTCCTCACCTAATGAATTCTCCCATGGCGCCAGCATTCGACGGAAATCTTCTTCCTAGTCTCTGCACGTCGACGAGGACGTCACTCTAGCCCACGCGACGCCGTCTGACGTCATACAGGCAATAAGAGGTCCTCGACGACGTGCCGACGTCAGTACCAATCATTTTTTACGTGCATGAGAACAACCAGGCAATGCAATGAAAGAGCAAGGCAACATATCATAACATTGTAAAATACACAACATTTGCATGAATAGCTGTAAATCTTTTATATATATATATAACTCTCTCTTTTTAAAAAAATATATATACACATCAAGTATATACACAAAGATATATACATATATACATATATATAAATATATTATATACAACATTTATTGCACCCTCGAAGACCAAGAGGAGCGCACTCAAGGATTACTTGGTAAGACCAGAAAGGCAACGGGGAGGCGGGTGGGACCGTGAGGAATCCACAGGTAGCTAATGTATCCACCAGAAAAGTCGTTACCGAAGGTAAGTAACTCGTTCTTCTGATGGATACAACTACCTGTGGATTCCTCACCTAATGAATAGAGTCCCAAAGCAGTACCACGCCTGGCGGTGGGTGCCTAAATGGTCAAACCAAGAAATCCTGCAGCACTGACCGTGCAAAATGGCCGTCCCTTCTAACCTCAGAATCCAAACAGTAATGTTTTGCAAAAGTGTGAAGGGACGACCAAGTTGCGGCCTTGCAGATGTCGACCACAGGAACACCTCTGGCCAAGGCCGAAGTGGCCGACTTAGCTCTGGTGGAATGAGCTCTAATGCCCTCAGGAGGATCTTTCTTTGCCAAAGAGTAACAGATTTTAATGCAAAGAACAACCCACCTGGATAGTGTTCTCTTGTGGACTGCCTTTCCTCTCCTCTTGCCCACGTATCCAATAAACAGCTGATCCTCCAGCCTGAAATCCTTTGTTCTATCAATAAAGAAGCTCAACGCCCTCTTTGGGTCCAGACGGTGCAGTCTTTCTTCCTCTTTGGAAGGATGAGGCGGAGGATAGAACGTGGACAAAGTAATTGCCTGAGCCAAATGGAAAGGTGAAACAACCTTCGGGAGGAAAGCAGCCTTGGTCCTCAACACCACCTTATCCCCATAAAAAGTTGTATAAGGAGGTTTTACTGATAAGGCCTGCAACTCACTCACTCTCCTTGCTGATGTTATAGCTATCAGGAAGACTGTTTTTAAAAACAAATACCTTAAGGGGCAAGAATGCATAGGTTCAAAAGGGGACCCCATAAGGAAAGTCAGGACCAAGGACAAATCCCATTGCGGCATAACGAATGGTTTTGGAGGATATTTATTTAGAAGACCTTTCAAGAATCTGATAACAATAGGGGATTTAAATAAAGATGGTTGGTCTGGAAGACATATGAAGGCTGACAAGGCCGATAAATAACCCTTAATGGTAGCCACTGCACAACCTTTCTGCGCTAGAGACAGAGCAAAAGACAAAACGTCAGATAGATGAGCATGTAAGGGATCAATCTGCCTCTCTCCACACCACGCAACAAATTTAGACCATCTATTAGCGTAGATAGATTTAGTGGAGTGTCGCCTGGCCGCTAATATAACATCCACTACCTCAGGCGGGAGAGAGAAGGAACTCAGGTTGCCCCGTTCAATCTCCAGGCATGTAGGTGCAAACTCTGGAGGTTGGGGTGTAAAACCTGCCCCTGCGACTGCGAGAGGAGGTCTGCCCTGAGAGGGAGACGGAGCGGAGGGCACATTGAGAGTTGGAGAAGGTCGGAGTACCATACCCTCCTTGGCCAATCCGGAGCTATTAGGATGACTAGAGCCCGGTCCTGGCGAATCTTCCTCAATACTCGAGGAATAAAGGGTATGGGAGGAAACGCGTAAAGCAACTGGCCGCACCAGGTTATTTGAAACGCGTCCCCCAACGCTCCCTGCATCGGATACTGGAGACTGCAGAATAACGGACAATGCGCGTTCTCTCGAGTGGCAAACAGATCTACCCGAGGAAACCCCCACCTCTGGAAGATTAAACGGACTTGATCTGGATGGAGACGCCACTCGTGGTCTGCCGAGAATTGGCGACTGAGACTGTCCGCACGCACGTTTAAGACTCCGGCCAGATGGTTTGCTATCAAGCAAATCTGATGGTCCTTTGTCCAGGACCATAGTCGAAGAGCTTCTCTGCAGAGAAGGTACGACCCTACTCCTCCCTGCTTGTTTATGTACCACATCGTGGTAGTATTGTCCGTTAGAACCTGTACCGACTGACCACGAAGGGAAGGGAGGAAGGCCTTGAGAGCCAGACGTACAGCCCGTAACTCTAACAGATTGATGTGAAACATCTGTTCCTCTGGAGACCAAAGGCCTTTGATCTCCAGATCCCCCAGATGAGCTCCCCACCCTAGAGTGGAAGCATCCGTTATGACTGTGGCCACTGGTGGCGACTGCTCGAACGGCTTTCCTTGTGAAAGATTGTTGCTTGCAATCCACCACTTCAAATCCACAGCAGCATCTCTGGAGATCTTGACAGTACTCTCTAGATCCCCTTTGTGTTGAGACCACTGCCTTCGGAGGCACCACTGAAGAGCCCTCATGTGCCAGCGAGCATGCGTGACCAACAGAATGCAGGAGGCAAACAGACCGAGCAGACGAAGGACCTTGAGGACTGGAACTACCGCTCCATTTCAAAACATTGGAACCAAATCCTGAATATCTTGAATCCGCTGAGGCGGAGGAAAGGCCCGACCCAATGTTGTATCCAGTACTGCCCCTATGAACAGGAGGCGCTGAGAGGGCTCTAGGTGAGATTTGGGCTCGTTCACCGAAAAACCCAGGTCGAACAACAACTGGGTTGTTGACTGCAGATGATGCGACACAAGCTCCGGGGACTTGGCTTTGATCAACCAGTCGTCCAAGTAAGGGAATACTGCTATCCCCTTCCTTCTGAGTTCTGCCGCAACCACCGACATCACCTTCGTGAAGACTCGAGGTGCTGAAGTAAGACCAAACGGAAGGACCGCAAACTGATAGTGCTGCGATCCCACCACAAACCGGAGATACTTCCTGTGTGACTTGAGTATCGGGATATGAAAGTAAGCATCCTGCAAGTCGACAGACACCATCCAGTCTTCCTTGTTCAACGCCAAAAGCACCTGTGCTAGGGTCAGCATCTTGAACTTTTCCTGCTTGAGGAACCAATTCAAGATCCTCAGGTCCAGGATTGGTCTCAAACGACCATCCTTCTTGGGAATCAGGAAATACCTTGAGTAACATCCTCGACCCCTTTCCTGCTCTGGGACCAACTCCACCGCGCCCTTTGAAAGGAGGGCTTGTACCTCCTGTTCTAGCAACAGGAGGTGTTCTTCTGAACAATAAGAAGGGTGGGGCGGGATGAGGGGCGGGAACTCCCGAAAGGGAAGGGTGTAGCCTTTTCCCACAATACTGAGAACCCAAGTGTCCGTTGTAACAGTCTTCCATTTGGCGAGAAAATGCTGTAATCTTCCCCCTACAGGAGAGGAGTGAGTGGGGAATGGTGGAAGCCTAAGGCTGCTTCCCCTGCTGCACCCCGCCAGAGGATGAGGAAGAGGCAGAGTGCTGCTGAGAGGCTTCTCTGGTGCGGACCCTACCTCTCCCTCTAAAAGATCTATAGGGATGGGAAGAGGCAGGTTGCTGATATCTTCCCTGAAAGGAAGAGGAGGAAGAGCCACGCCCAAATCCACGAAACCTCCTGAAAAATCTGGAAAAGGCCATGGAAGAAGGAGCTTGGAGCCCTAACGACTTAGCCGTGGCCCTGCTCTCCTTAAAACGTTCCAAGGCCGAATCAGCCTTGGCTCCAAACAGTTTGTCCCCATCAAACGGGAGATCCAACAATGTGGACTGTACATCCGCAGAAAAGCCCGAGTTACGGAGCCAGGCCTGCCTCCTTGCCACCACAGTTGTGCCCATTGCTCTGGCCACCGAGTCGGTCGTATCCAGTCCAGTCTGGATAATCTGGGTCGCAGCAGCCTGGGCATTTGAAACAACGTCCAAAAGACCCTGGGGAAGCTCTGTAAATGATGAGGAAATGTCATCCATCAGAGCATGAATATACCTCCCCAGGATACAGGTTGCGTTGGTGGCCTTCAACGCCAGACTGCAGGACGAAAAAATCTTCTTGGACTGCGCCTCCAGTTTCTTTGAATCTCTGTCCCCAGGCACCGTCGGGAAAGAACCAGGCGCTGACTTGGATGAACAGGAGGCCTGCACCACCAAGCTCTCCGGCGTAGGGTGCCTAGACAGAAAACCAGGGTCAGTTGGAGCCGCCCGATACCTCCTGGCCACGGCCCTGTGAACTGCTGGGGAAGATGCCGGCCTCTTCCACACCTCTAACACCGGATCCAGCAGAGCGTCATTAAATGGCAAAAGAGGCTCTGCCGCAGCTGAGGCCGGATGTAGCACCTCTGTTAGAAGGTTTTGTTTTGCCTCCATCACCGGCAAAGGCAGGTCCAAAAAACTAGCTGCCTTCCGTACCACTGCGTGAAAGGAAGCAGCCTCCTCAGTATATTCTCCCGGGGACGAAAGATCCCACTCAGGGGAAGTGTCCAGCCCACTGGCCGACTCCAGACCACGCCCCCATCACCCGAGTCCTCTAGCTCTCCTTCTTCCAGGGCTCGTTGGTACTCCTGCTCTTCTAATACACGGAGAGCACGTCTCCTCGAATGAAGCCGTTGCTCAATACTCGGAGTCGACAATGCCTCCGCCGAAGTCGAAGATCGGCGCCGATCTTCAGAAGCCACCGACGCCGCGTCCGGCGCCACAGGTAACTTCGGCGCCGACGAAAGAGCAGTCGAAGCAGATGGACCCACCGGAGTCACAGGCCGAAATCCCGACGTCGACGGGATGGAAACCCCCGGGGCCAATCCCTCTGAAGCCACCGGAGCAGTCACCGGCGCCGACACCGGCGCCGAGCCCACGTTCCCAAAAGGGAGAAAGGGCATAAAGGGTGCCGGCCGAAGAGGCGCAGGATCACCCAATGAAAAGGCCAAAGGCCCAGCCGGAGCACCCCCTGGAGCCATCTGTTGGAAGATGGCATACATCGCATTCAAGAATGCGGAACTATCGGCTCCAGGGGTGGGAAAAGCCGGATACTGGGGTGCCTGTCTCGGAGGCGACCCCGACGCCGGCCTCGACGTCTGCGACGCCGGAGATAACACCTGAGGCTCCAATACCTCAATCACCGACGCCTGTCCAGGCGAAGTCGGAGACGCCGGAGAGGGCAACGGCGTCGAAGGATGAGGCGTAACCGTGGGACTGATCTCCCATGTCCTTCGGCGCCGATCCGAAGACCTGGAACGAGTCTCCTTGCTTGAATGACGCCGAGATTCTCTACGGCGCCGGGAGTCTCGATGACGCCGATGTCTTGGCGAAGAAGACTTCTTGTGATGCTTCTCTTTTTTCGATTTCGCCATAAACAGCTTCGCCTCACGTTCCTTGAGGGCCTTTGGATTCATGTGCTGGCATGAATCACAAGTCGAGACGTCGTGGTCGGAGCTCAAACACCAAAGGCAGTCGGAATGAGGATCCGTCACTGACATCTTGCCTCCACACTCACGACAAGGCTTGAATCCAGACTTTCTCTGCGACATTATTACCACAGCGAAAGACTACGCAGCAAAAATACACTGTAACCACAAAAGTAACAGTTGCTCCCTCGAAGATAACTGTTTCGAATGCACGGAAAAAGGGAACTGACGTCGGCACGTCGTCGAGGACCTCTTATTGCCTGTATGACGTCAGACGGCGTCGCGTGGGCTAGAGTGACGTCCTCGTCGACGTGCAGAGACTAGGAAGAAGATTTCCATTGAATGCTGGCGCCATGGGAGAATTCATTAGGTGAGGAATCCACAGGTAGTTGTATCCATCAGAATACAGAGTTTACAGTTACCAACAACTAAATTTAGGGGAGACAGCATAACTACTGGGGTCCTTGCTTAGCAGGATCCCAGTAGACACAGTCAAACACACTAACAAACAGACCAAAAGTGAGGGTAACCAAGCTAGAAAGAGGCTACTTTCCTACAACTTGAATCTATGAATTTTTTTATTTCACCCAGTATGCATGTTTGGACTTTCACTGAAAGAACTAGAGACATAGGGCCAGATGTAGCAAACATTTTTCCATTCGCAAACAGTGCAAATTGCAAAATTCGGCTGTTTGCGAATGCACAAAATGCCTTTCAAGAAGTATCAAAGGCAGTGGCAATGCAATTTCAAGGAATCGCTAAAACAGCAATTCTCTGAAAATGCGACTCCATTTAGAGAATAGCAAATTGTGATTTTCTAAATAAGAAATCGCAAATAGGGAATTCCTATTTGCGATTTCCAAAGCACATGTATCAAGCATTTCTTAAATTTGAATTGGGCATTTAGGAAAGCAATTACCACCAAATCCAAGTTGGTGGTAAGCATCTGCAATTTTTTAAAATGCATTATAAATATATTTTTTTAAATGACATGTGTTGCACACATGCCCCTAGGGCATGTGTGTGCTTCACATGTCCACAAATATTTTTTGGGGGTGCATCAGAGGGGGCCTTTGGCCCCCAGCACCCTGGGGTTTGCATTACCTAGTTTGTGAATTCCTAACTGGAATTCGCAAATTAGGTAATGCAAAACCATTCGCACCTATGAACCTACAGGCCCATAGGGATGAATGGAGCCCCAATCCCTAATTGTGATTCGGTAATAGTGATTGCGGATTTTAAGAAATCGCCATTACAGACTCGCAATTTCCATACATCCCATTTTGCATTTCTTAAATAACGGTTTCTTAAAATTCGCTGTTTAAGAAATGCAAACTGGGAGCTTGATACATCTGGCCCATGGTTTCTGTCACTATCCTTATCAAGACCAGCAACAAATATATTTGTGTGTGTCTGTAGGAGGCTGGCCTGGCTTTTAGTGGGTACCTTGTGGTACTTTCACTTTGTGCCAGGTCCAGTTATCCCTTATTAGTAGATTAGAGGTGTTCTAGCAGCTTAGGCTGATAGAGGTAGCTATAGCAGAGCAGCTTAGGCTGAACTAGGAGACATGCAAAGCTCCTACTATACCACTTATATCATATAGCACTATATCACAAGAAAACACAATACTCAGAGTTACTAAAAATAAAGGTACTTTATTTTAGTGACAATATGCCAAAAGTATCTCAGAGGATATACTCCCTTAGGCGGTAAGTAATATACACAAAATATATAGACACAAACCAAAATCAGGTAAGTAATAGTTAGAAAAGTAGTGCAAACAGTGTAGAACACAATAGAATGCAATAGGAGACAATAGGCCTAGGGGCAACACAAACCATATACTCCAAAAGTGGAATGCGAACCACGAATGGACCCCAGGTCTAGTGTAGTGTGTAGAGGGTCACTTGGAGTGTAAGAAAACACTAAGGGTGTCCAAGACCCTGAAAAGTAGGAGTAAAGTTTCCCTACTACCCCAGAAAGACAGTAAAGTCGAGGTAGGGGATTCTGCAAGGACAACAACTGACTGCAAAGCACTGAAGAAGGATTCCTGGACCTGAGGGCCTGGAAAGGAAGGGGACCAAGTCCAAGAGTCACGCAAGTGTTCGGGGGGGGGCAGGAACCCACTAAACCCTGGATGAAGGTGCAAAAGGGCTGCCTCCGGGTGGAAGAAGCTAAAGATTCTGCAACAACAGAAGGTGCCAAGAACTTCTCCTTTGGTCAGAAGATGTCCCACGGTGTGCTGGAGGATGCAGAGTTGTTTCCATGCAGAAAGACCACAAACAAGCCTTGCTAGCTGCAAGAGTTGCAGTTGAGGATTTTGGGTGCTGCTAGGGCCCAGGAAGGACCAGGAGGTCAACCCTTGGAGGAGGAGACAGAGGGGGTGCTCAGCAATGCAGAGAGCCCACGCAGAAGCAGGCAGCACCCGCAGAACCACCTGAATAGGCACTTAGAAAATCTGAGGACGACGGTCAACTCAGAAAAACAAAAGAGGGTCCCACGACGTCCAAGTCCAACTCAGCGAGTTGGGCAATGCAGGACGGAGTGCTGGGGACCTGGGCTAGGTTGTGGACAAAGGAAGTCTTGCAAAAGTGCACAGAAGCCAGAGCAGCTGCAGTTCACACAGTAAACAGGATTACTGTCTGGCGTGGGTAGGAAAGGACTTACCTCCACCAAATTTGGACAGAAGGGCCACTGGGGTGTTGAAGACACTTGGACCCAGCTCCTGTGTCCCAGGGACCACGCTCGTCAGGATGAGAGGGGACCCAGAGGACCGGTGATGCAGAAGTTTGGTGCCTGCTTTGTCAGGGGGAAGATTCCATCGACCCACAGGAGATTTCGTCTTGGCTTCCAGTGTAGGGTGAAGGCAGACAGCCCTCAGAGCATGCACCACCAGGAAACAGTCCAGAAAGACGGCAGGATGAGGTGCTACAATGTTGCTGGTAGTCTTCTTGCTACTTTGTTGCGGTTATTCAGGCGCCCTGGAGCAGTCAGTGGTCGATCCTTGGCAGAAGTCGAAGAGGGAAGTGCAGAGGAACTCTGGTGAGCTCTTGCATTCGTTATCTGGTGAGATGCCCACAGGAGAGACCCTAAATAGCCCACAGAGGAGGATTGGCTACTGAGAAAGGTAAGCACCTATCAGGAGGGGTCTCTGACGTCTGGGACACACTGGAGGAGCCCTGGGCACCTCCCCTGGGAGGTGCTGGTCAGGGGAGTGGTCATTCCCCTTTCCTTTGTCCAGTTTTGCGCCAGGGAAGGGCTGGGGGGATCCCTGAACCGGTGTAGACTGGCCTATGCAAGGAGGGCACCATCTGTGCCCTTCAAAGCATTTCCAGAGGCCAGGAGAGGCTACTCCTCCCAGGCCCTTCACACCTATTTCCAAAGGGAGAGGGTATAACACCCTCTCTCAGAGGAAACCCTTTGTTCTGCCTTCCTGGGCCCAGGCTGCCCAGGCCCCAGGGGGGCAGACACCTGTCTGAGGGGTTGGCAGCAGCAGTAGCTGCAGTGGAGACCACGGAAAGTTAGTTTGGCAGTACCCGGGCTCTATGCTGGAGACCCGGGATGCATGGAATTGTCCCCCCAATACCAGAGTGGTATTGGGGTGACAATTCCATGATCCTAGACATGTTACATGGCCATGTTCGGAGTTACCAGTGTGACGCTACATATAGGTATTGACCTATATGTAGTGCACGTGTATTTGCCCTGAACAATGTGGGGGCACCTTCGCTAGGGCTAGGGTGCTCACACACTAAGTAACTTTGCACCTAACCTTCACCAAGTGAGGGTTAGACATATAGGTGACTTATAAGTTACTTAAGTGCAGTGTAAAATGGCTGTGAAATAACGTGGATCGTTATTTCACTCAGGCTGCAGTGGCAGTCCTGTGTAAGAATTGTCTGAGCTCCCGATGGGTTGCAAAATAACTGCTGCAGCCCATAGGGATCTCCTGGAACCCCAATACCCTGGGTACCTCAGTACCATATACAAGGGAATTATAAGGGTGTTCCAGTGTGCCCATGAGAATTGGTAAAATTAGTCACTAGCCTGCAGTGACAATTTTAAAAGCAGAGGGAGCATAAACACTGAGGTTCTGGTTAGCAGAGCCTCAGTGATACAGTTAAGCACCACACAGGGAACACATACAGGGCATACTTTATGAGCACTGGGGTCCTGGCTAGCAGGATCCCAGTAACACATAGGCAAAAACAAACATACATACAGTAAAAAATGGGGGTAACATGCCAGGCAAGATGGTACTTTCCTACAGTGTCCGTGTAATAATTACAGGAGAACAGAAGGTGCACATGCAGACTTTATATAAAAGAGAATATTTAGGTGGAAAAGACTACTTGATTTCAATATACTTGCCATGTTGGTTGGGCATATTGAACAGAACGTGAAGTTGAACAGCAGCACATCCCGGAGAATGAGATTCATGCAAATGCAGTAGTTTCCGTTTGGCAACTGTGTATCACACTGCTTCTTGCTACATCTCCACCCTACTCCAACACCCAAACCACCTCTCACAATAGGAATGCAATGTGCGAGCTACAATTGCACAAATGTCATTTGCAAATGGAAATAGTTTTTTTTTATACTTTTACTTCACAATTACATGTTCAATAGAAACAACTGCACACGCAGACTCACCTTCACTCTGAGCTTGTTGTTCGATGTATCTGTTTCCAGAATCTACATAAATAAAAAAAGGAAAAATTATTACTGTTGCAAAGATCTGCAAATAAAATTAGGAAACAGTAAAATCACATAAACTTAAAGTGATATCAGGTAATCTTCAGAATGCCATTGGAAGTAACTGACATGCATATTTAGACTTTTGAAGATATGCATTTTAATTAAATTAGGAGGACTGACAACAAAAGAAGTGCATTCAAATTGACTACACAACACCTGGACTATGTTGGATATTTATACCAGTTGGAAACCTCAAACATACATTGCCATGCGATTCGATCATGTCTCTAAACAGCGATTCATGCTTTTTCGATTTGGCATATTCGAATCCAAAGATCTCGCTCCAGCGTTGAAGGGCGAGAAGACAGAAACAAGTTGTTGCTTATGTGGTTATAAAGTAGAGTCACTCTGTCATTTAATGTGCACATGTCCAAGAGTTACTGCTTACATGAAGCAATGCCTGAAACCAATCTTTCTGGAGTTGAATATACGCACTTGTAGGCAAGCCATTATTACTGACAGGTATGTCATCTACTTTGGCATGCACAGGAACAAAATTTGCTACTACTATAAATGCTCATTTTCAAAAAGTACCTTACGTACACCTAGGACAATACACTACACATGTGCAAAGCTATTAATAATACTAAATTAGCACAAAGGCAAGCAATTAAATGCTGAGAGTGGCAATTTAATATATCCGTAGATAACATGTCTCTTAATGTTCCTAGCAAATAGTTTGTTTTAAATAATCATATTTTAAGAAAGACCCATGATTTTATTGAAAGGTTTTAATTTGTGATCTTAAGCTTGTTCAATTATTCTGTGTATGCACTTTACATAAAGCTACAAAAAGTGACTGTGATCTTATATATGTCTGAATAATGCACTTTAGGGTTGAAGGCAACTGCCCTCAACATAGTTGTGATTGTTAAGCTATTTATGATTACATTTTGCATAAAATGGTAGGTAACATCGGTATTATTTGAAGAAAGAAAGAAAGACTACAAAAATCATTAAATCTGAAACTGTTTTACTAATATTTTTTATGGGGTACCTCTACAAAAATAAAAACATTTTCTGGTTAGGGCTTACCACAGTTCAATGTTAATCTCTACAACTACACCTGGTATCTATGACATTAGTTATAGCAATTCTCCTGAGTTCTAAGTTCAAACTATCCTACAAAGCATTAATTATAAGAACATAACACAATAAATATGCCAAACCAATTTTAAAAAATCAAGATAAAATTTAGTAAGCAAAAGTACAGGTTACAATCAGTCAAGGAATACCACATTTTTAAGTTTTAAGGCTAAAACTGCTCAGAAAACTGAAAGCACAAATAAAAGTCAATAGTTGGGGAAGGCCAAGACCTTATCATGATTTCAGGCCCACAGTAATGAAGCGGGAAGTGGGTCCGTCTAGCAAGTGACACATGTCAACGTTTTTACTGTGGAACTTTGTTATTCTCCTGGGTCTCAGAATCCTTGACTGGGGTAAGCAGAATGTGGAAGACAGTCAAGGTCTGTTAAATTCAAATACATAGTTGCTAAGCTGACTTGAATCCTTCAGGCTAGGCACCATAAACTGTGTGAGGGGCAAAGCTTGATTGTGTAGTATCCTAGGATGCTTTGGCACTGTCAAAAAGTATTTGCTTTGCCTCAGTCTCAAGATCTATGTTGGACACAATCACCTTTTCTGGTGCTTAAACCCTCCATCAGGGTGATGCTGAATGCTGTGGATAGGGAGCGCTGCACAAGGCCACATATCTTTATTTGAAGGTCTCACTGAAGCTTACTTCTTCAAGGCAAAAAGGAAAAAATGTCACAGTGGTACAAACATAAAAGTTGTGCTTGCAAAGGGTGCACCATTCTCAGTTTGCCTTGGTACTTTGTAATGGTCCTCCAGAGACTGATAAGAGTGAGCAAGTCGTAAAGTGTCTTGATACTGGGAACATCACTTCTTTTCTCTCCTACACCCTTAAGGTACCTCTGAGAGGCTTCTAGGCACCAGCAGTGTCACAAGCCAGAACTCCAGGTTTTTTAAGATTAACTAACATCTGGCTGACTGGATCTTCATCACAGCAGGGGACATTTTTCCAGGAGTGGCCGTGTATCCGTCAATAGCTAGATTACAATTTGACAGCAGTTCCAGTCTAGACATGAGGGCCCACATTACATCTAGGGAATTTTGTGCTTGTATGCGCCATGGCACACCTTTAAGCATGTGCCCCAGGTGCAAACATGGACAGTGTGACTCATTATAATGAATGTGCTGGCCCCAGAAAAGCTGTTAAAGAGGAGTTTGAGATCAACATGCAGAAGTCAGGGCTTAATTTCACCCGGTGGTTGCTGGTTTGGGGCTCCGGCACTTATTTTTGAAGGCCGGCACTTATTTTTCTGCATCAGGCAATTACTGTGAGCAGAAGACACATATGGGAAAGGTGGAAAAAGGGAAACAGTAGAGAGCCACAAATTGAGAAAGCAAAAAGCTGAAAGAGTGAGCTGAAGGGGCAGGAATTGGATGTAAATGGATAAAGAGACCCAATATGGTTTTAGGATTACGCTGCCTCACTATTCTGCGTTTGCACATTTAATTGCAGCAGCCATGTGGTTCAGAGGAAAGCTCTGAGCAGGGCACATTTTTATTTTTATATTAACTACTGGCAGGAGTGTGCAGTAAGTGGCTGAACCCACCTAGAGGATGATATCTGTGGGGGTACATGTGACCTCTTTCTGCCCTCACGGGTGCACCAACAGTGCTCTAACTTTTTTGTGTCACACTTTCAGTGTGACACCTAAGGGCATGTGTGCCTCTCTACCTAAGCAGCGCAGGACAAGTGGCAAAGTGATTCCCTCATTTGCATGGGGCCAGAACCCCATGCACACGAAGATATGCCCTCACAGGATACCATTGGCACTAAATGTGCACCAGGGCTCTCAGTATTACAGAATGGGTCGCACCAGCATCTGCAGCTCCTTCTGGAATACTATATTGCCCCAGCAGTGCAAAATGCGGGCACACATACTCGTTGCACCTTTGGGGTAATATGTGCAATGTGCCCCAGGTGTCCTTCCACTGTCTCTCTCCATCAGTCAGACAGAATCTCCTTTCTTCCTTTATTTGTTCTCCCAAGTCCAGGTATTTTCTCAGGAGGTGCCTTTCTTATCCTGTGCACTAGCTAGTGTTTGGTGAATTCTGTATAGCCAATCTTAGCAACTATCCAACTGAAATCTAACTTCCTTTTTCAACATTTCTCCTCTTTTTATTGTAAAACTTCACAAAGTCTCTCATTCAGATTGGTCTTGGGCTTCTGTCCCTTGCAAAATCCTGGTCTTCCTTTTAAGAAACACCCCTAAGGAAATGAGTGATCCCTGTCTTCCTGCAATGGAACCTGTTTTATATACAGTACTCTGTCATACAATCTCGTGGGTCTTAAACTGATATAGTAAAATGCATTACTGCAGGTGAAAGTACGCAAGCATAGGTCAGAGGTGTAACATGGTTAGAGCTGGGGGACGTAGAAAAAAACACCCTGGGAGCTACATTGAGGGACATATAAGGATATTCCCAAAAAGGAGGTGCTTCTTTGATTCATGTACCGCTCCTTCTGCTGTGTACGTGTGAACAGTCAGTACCACTGGTTACGTAAACTAGGAGTATCAAAGCAGTGAATACACTATGAGCAATGTTGTTGACCTACATGACCTAGTGAGGTGGTGTTGTGATGTTTTCCCAGCCTCATTTGGAAATGCAGTGTCTTATATCTTGGCTTGTAGAACAAAAGGTATCACTAGCTGATTATGATGTATCTTCCGTTCTGGATACAGATGAATTTGCAAAAGATTGCTGGGGTTGAAAAGATTTATATCAGCTGTATCCCCACTTCAGATTTCCACTTGAAAGAAGAAGCAGTTCTTTGTCTTACGGTTTATTCAAGTACAAACCTTGAAGGCTCATCCATGCTGTGTGGTGAATTGTACAAGCAGGTTTATTGCTTTCTACCAGGCAACACTTCACTCCTGAATAGGATACTAATTTCAGTCATTGGGGAGATGGCAGTCAGGCTAACTCATTCGAATTTCAGTTTATTCCCAGGTGGCATTTGTTTAATTACTTTTAAACTACACCTAGCAAAAGACTACTTCCACTACTGAATTAGATTTTTGACAACATAACTTTAAAGCACATTTTTACAATTTTCCCAGGCTAAGCTATAAAATAAATTTTTACTGATAATCAAGCTTGCCTATGGAAGCAAAACTGCTATTGATCAAAATATTGACATGGTTATTTATATATATATATATATATATATATATGTAAATACAGGTTTCCATACACACACACACACACACAAAACGTGACATACCTATAATTATAAGGACCAGCCATTGACCGTAATTAATTGTGTATTTACTATTCTAACTACACACACACACACACACACATGTATATATATATATATATATATATATATATATATATATATATGCACATAAAAAAACAAAGGTTACATAGTTCGGTTCTGAATTTACTCCCACAAAACTGGAGAAACCCAGCAGTTATAGCTAGAGTTATTTCAAGTAACTATAACTCACAGACTGAGGTAACTATAATTCATGCCCCCACAATGCAGAGTTATCTGATCAATCATTTTATTGCAGCTGTTACAGTGACATTATCAATGATGATATCAAAGATGTCATGAGTGTTGTAATTTGTGGGGTAATTAGCAGTGCATGATGAGGGCACAAGTTATAGTTACCTTAGGGCACGAGTTATATTTACTTGAAACAATTGTAACTGTAACTGCTGATTTTTTCTGGTTTTGTGTGAGTAAATTCAGAACCTAACCATAACGTCCCAGTAACCTTTGTTTTTTTAAGGACACAGGGAGCCGGCTAGGAGTGCGGGAGCCTTCAGGCTCCCCCTGCGGTCCTCTTTTGACAGCAAGCATCTTGTCTGTATGACACTTTGAAGTTATTCCATGGAGAGATTATTGTAATAACAATAGTTTCAGCATAGAATGATTTCAAAGAGGTACACAAGCAACATGTTTGCTTGCAAATGTTATATTTTGAGGCTCAGCCAAAGAGAGTCTCTTCTGGCCTACTGGTAAGGCTCTTGGATTGTTACTCAGTAGGTTGAAGGTTAAAGTCCTGGTATGTCATGCATTGTGTCTGTTTATTTACTAGTGCTTTGAATGTTAGACATTGTTAGTGGTGAAATATTTATGTCTTTTTCACCAACAAAATCTTTGGTTTGAGTGTCAAAGTGATATCTTTTTTTTTCATCATATGTAAAAGAAACAAAACATCAAGTTGTCAGCTAACATCGAGGTGCAAACCATCAGAGACATAAAACAATATAAGCAATAGAATGCGCACACACACATGGATTCAGTACCTTCGATCATGAATATTTTGCTGTGTAACTTTTAGTCTCACTTTCATGGCGTGAGCTGCACAGCTCCCTGTCTGCTTAGCAAATAATTTGGGAAAGGGTTCAATCTATTTTTGGGATGGGATGCCATGGGCAGTTCCTCCGCATAATCTTCTAGAACATCTTCACAATAAATAACTTCTTACAGCCACTTTGAGTGTGTGGAGTATGCTCTTTCCCCCAATGTATTGCCACTTGTCATTTGGCCAGCAGCAGTGCTATTGCTCTGAATCAGTGTGCCACCAGCTGCAATGAGTTCACCATGCCCAGCAGACACATCTCAATCGTGCAATGCACTGGCACCGTGATTATGTCACACAAGGTGTCTACCACTTGCGCCAGTACTCCCTTATTTGGGGCACTCCCACGCCAAGTGTGCGAATCCCGCTCTTGTTAACCCACATCGAGCACATCGTGTGTCCACCTGTAGTCCATATCATTGCATTTTAAGTGGTGTGTAATACATCTGGTGCAAACATTGATAGTGGATAATGCACAGGTTGCAGTTAGAGGTGAAGCAGCTAGTTAGTGAGCAGCAGTATTTCCAGTCTCCTTCTATCAGGGGAGTTGGGAGGATGGCATTCCAGCGTGCTAGTGCTTTGTCGGTCGACAATGGGCCCTCAGTCTTTGTGGCTACATATAATTTAGTGACTAATTGCCTCCTGTCCGGGCTCGTAAGTAGGGTCTGTAGCGTTCCCAGTGCTTGGGGCTTAGCCAGGAATATCGGGTATAGGGCCTTTATGGCGTGCCTGTGGCAGTGATAACAGAAATTAAAAAGTGACGTGACATTGTGTATCTGTTGCAAATCTGCCAGACCCACGAAGGTCCCACCCGAGTAGAGATCTCCCATGGTGACAATTCCTACTGATTTCAGCAGGGTCAGCGCCCCTTGCTCATGTGTGACCAACAGCACTGGGTGACACTCTACGGGTAATACCAGGGCATACAAAGGCAGTCGTCATGCCTGGGTCCCCAATGCATGCCAGGCTGCAATTGTGCAGTCTACTGTGTTAATCTCTGTGTGAGGCGCGTCTCTACATGTTCATGGCAGCACATGTCGCAATAGCATAGGATGTACATCTTCTGCCTCTACAGTCAGATATTCGGTCGGGCAGTACCAGTAGTGTGCATGTTGCGCTTGCTCACACAGATTGTTTGGGTCGTCAGTCGCAAGATCAGTTATTTTTCCCAATAGATGCTGAGCCCAGAGTGTCGCTCAAATCTTATGTATTCCCTTAGTATAGGTGGTTTCTTACATACACTACCATGTCGTTGCATAAAGCAACACTCCGACCGGACGATGCCGAAATTGAAGCGCCACTTTTGTATGCCTCTGCTATATAATGCAGGCCAGTGGCTCCACCACCAGAGCAAACAGAAGCGGGGACAATGGGCATCCCTGCCTTGTCCCGCGTTGTATAGACACCAAACTCAACGTATACCCATTTATTTGAATCCGCGCAGTCGGACCGCTATATAGTAGTTTAATTCATCAGAGATACGTATTGGGCAAGCCCATTCACTCCAATATCATGAAAATGTAAGGCCATCCTATAGAGTCGAAGGCCTTGGCGGCATCAAATAATACCTTCGCCGCCTCCAGTTGGAGGTTCAAGCGATGTAGCAGAGCAAACAACGTACACCTGGAACTGGATGAAACCCACTGGTCAGGGAAAACCAGCTTTGGCATGAGGGGCTCAAGGCGATTTGCTATTTATTAAGGACAGAGGGCGATATGACCTGCACTGATATGGTCCCTTGTCTTTTTTGAGGAGCACTACAATAAGGGCCTCCCTCAGAGTTGTAGGGAGTTCCCCTCTTGTGTAGGCTTTGTCATACATATTATGAAGGTGGGGGATCACTTGTGCAGCATATGTCTTATAGAACTCCCCGATCAGCACGTAAGAGCCCAGCACTTTTTTGTTTGGTAGTTTCTGTATTGCATCACTGACCTCATCCAAATCTATGGGCCTCGAAAGATCAACCCGCTGGGCACCCAATAGCCTTGCCAGGGCTGCATCTTTCAAGTACACCGCAATATCGGGCTTACTTACTCTGTCAGGAGAGTCATGTAGTGACCCAGAATAGGATTTTCAAAATCCCTTCTGCATCCCAGTGCTCCCGGACAGTCCCGTCTTTGATTTTGGTTACTTGCTAGGCACTCCTGCCTGGTTGTAATTTGGCTGCCACAGAGGGCACTGGGTGCTCCCTTCTCCATATGCCTTAGCCACGTACCCACGGGACATATAATGTATCTTCCAATCAGCAGTGTCCTGATATTCATTAGTATGGTCCCGGAAGCGTGATAATGTTGCAAGATTCCCTGTGTGTTTGTATTCCTGTTCCAGCTACTGGATAGCACTCTCTGCCCTACCCCACTTGTTGTGTATATCATTGAGTATTCCCAATTTTTTTCCAATGCAGACCCCACCTATTGTAGCCTTAAAGGCCTTCCAGAGGGTGCCTGCACTTGTCACTGAGTCCTTGTTGGTATCAAAGTACTCACGCATGGCATGTCCTCTTGTATTCCTGTATACTTGGCCAAGCAGTGCTGTATTCTGAAAACGCCATGTGAATGGTCTGAATGTCAGCGCAGGAATTGTGATATCTAGTCTCACTGGTTTGTGATCGGGCAGCGTCTGTGCCAGGTACTGGACTTTTGTTACCCACAGGCTTGCTTCTTCCGACACTAGCCAGTAGTCAGGGCGGGCCCAGGTAGCATGCACCATGGACGCATATGTGCCCTTCCATGCTTCCTTGTTGCGCAACCTCCAGTTTGCCATAGCTCCCTTGAGTATTTTCGCAGAGCTGTGGTCGTAACTCGCCATCCCCATCGACCTGTCATTTCGTGTATCTAATGTTATGTTTGAGTCCCCTCCCCAGAGGATCACAGCTGGTGGCAGGGTGAGCAAAATATTCCACAGGTTATTGTAAAATGTTGGGTCATCAATGTTTGGTCCGTAAACATTCACAAGTGTGGTCATGTTTCCCCCCTGGGTCCCCTGTAGGATGACATATCTTCCCTGTTTGTCTGTGATGGTGTGCACTGTAGTGAATGGCATGCCTTTTTTTTATTAGTATCAGCACTCCCTGAGAGTATGAGCAGTACGACGAGGATGCTTGTACTCCCGACCACCGCACGCCTATTGCTCTCTGATGTCTCAAGTGCGTTTCCTGTAGGAAGGCAATCTGTAAGTGATGTCTATCAAGGTAGGCAAGTACCTGCCAGGTTTTGTGGGGGCTATTGAGTCCCCGTACATTCCAGGTCAGGAGTGACACAGTACCCGAGTCGTGGGTCTGTTGATTGGGTATTTCACCAGAGCCTCTGACAGTGGTGTGTATATGTACTTGATCATCATACAATGGCTCTGTACATGGTACAGCTGCTGCAGCAACATAACGTAACACCAACATTCACCCCCCACACCCACTTCAGCATCCCAATTATGCTAAAGCAACTCCCATCAACTTGCAGAGCATGTAATATCCGCATTTTGAATTCCTCTTGGAATTTTGTCACTAGCAATAAATACTACAAGGCAAATCATAGATCAGTTCTGTTCAGGGTGCTCCCTCCAAGGGGCGCTCAGAGACCCAATGTCCCCTATCTAGCAGGGTGGCCATGATGACTCACGTTGGAGGCACAGGTTACCTGTCTTTCTTCATACATGGCTGATCTTTTATGGAATGCCTGTGCCACCGACAGCAGTTACCGCAGTGGCGCCCTTCATGCCACGCTTTGCAGAATCCACTACACCAGATCTATGGCTTCCCATATAGGGCCTCATTACGTGTTTGGTGGCGGGATTACTCTGACCCAAAAGTAAAGTTATCCCGGGTGCCGTTTTACAAGTTCCATAGGATACAATGGATCTTGTAATACGGCGAGAAGGATATCTGTCACTTTTGGGATGGAGTAATCCCCTCCGCCAAACTCGTGGTGAGGCCCATAGTCTTGTTTGGTTGGTTCAGCAGGCATTGGTGTTTCAGTGTCCTATCATTCATAGGGGGCTGGGCAGGGCCTCAATTGGAGTCTGCATCAGTTTCGGCTCCTGGAGAGTGCATTGTTCGAGTTTCCTCAACAGCTTGTTGGTGGCCTCCATGTAGTTTCGGTTTTACTAGAAGACATTCTTTGCGAGCTGCTTGTACGGTGGATGTGAAATCAGGGTAAAAGGATGGATGATTTCCCAGGTAAGTGATTTCTCCTTTCTGGCGGGCTATGCTTAGACTGGTGTCCCGGTCCCTGTAGTTCAGCAGCTTGGCCATGACAGGTCGTGGAGGTGCCCCGGGAAGGGGTCTCGGAGAAAAAGATCTGTGGGCTCGCTCCACCACAAACATTCAGACAGGGCATCAGATCCAAAGATTTCAGTTATGAGACTTTCTAGATATGACTCCATGTTCCCTGTGCTAGTCGACTCCGGGAGTCCTATTATGCACAAGTAATTGTGCCTCAAGCATGCCTCCAGAACAGCCTTTTTTGCTTTAATCACCCCCAATACTCTCTCCATGTTCAGCCTTTTCTCCACGGACTTTAGAGCTTCATCTGCGTTGGATACTCTCTGCTCAACATCAGTGAGGCGGATGCTGTTCCAATTTTGTGGAGAGGTTGTCCATGCAGAGGTCTAGTCTATCTATCTTGCTATCGATCATTTGTAGACTTTGCTGCATGGCAAGGAGAATATTTTCTAGAGAGCTTGCAGGCTGGCTTGGCGCTTCTTTGTCTGCCTCGGCTTCTGGAGGCTCACTGGAACTTTTTTTTGGCTTGAAACGACAATCGGGTTTGCGATTTGTCTGATTTGCCCATTATCACTGTGGTCTAGCGGCAGGCAGCCCGCATGCTGCTAACTTCGCACCTGGGTCAGGGTGGGGCACTGGGGCGTCAGTTCTGGGCAGCGTGACTCCCAGTCTTAGGCACAATGTCAGACGTCTGAGAGGACACGCAAGATCAGCCTTGCATGCAGGGCCAGTAGGCCGCCCAGTCCACCTGGGATGCTGGGTGTATTGATGTTGTGCTGGGCCTGGACCTGTGCAGCCTGTGCCTTGTGTTGTCTGCCCTTCGCCTTCAGCTGCAGAAGTGCCCCTGCCCAGCATCATTGCAATGTTCACTATCTGCCTTGAAGACAGTGAACATTACGAGGGTGATGGTGCACCCTGCAGGCTACAGCATTGCCGCCGGATTCATTACAAGCCAACCTAGCGGAAAACTCTTAACTCCAGCAGGGTGGTCGCCACAAAGGCAGCGGCCACCCTGTTGGGAGTTTGGCGGAAGGGTTTTCCCATCAGTCAAATTCGTAATAGGGCCCTTAATCCTTTGAAGGTGACTGGCTACTTGGGCAATGTTCTTCTAACCAATTTGCTAAAATGCAATAGTTAAACCATTTCAAAGTATCACTGTAGAAAAGTACCCTCTTTTTGGCATGTTACCCCCAATTTCTGCCTGATGTCAGTTGGTTGACTGTGTCACTGGGATCCTGCTAAACAGAACCCTAGTGCTTATGCTCTCTCTTCTCAAAATGTTGTCACTGCATACTAGTAACCCAGTATTTCATCCCAAATTGGCATACTGGTCACCTCTTATAAACCCCTAGTATATGGTACTTTGGTACCTAGGGCCACTGGTGTTCCACGGGATCCGTATGGGCTGCAGCATTACTTTTGCCACCCTTAGGGAGCCCATGCAAAGGCTTCTACAGACTGCCATTGCAGCCTGCGTGAAATGGTGCATGCACCATTTCACAGCCATTTACAATGCACCAGGTCACTTATAAGTCACCAATATACCAGGCCTTCCAACCCTGAAGGCTGGGTGCAGAGTACCTGTGTGTGAGGGCACCCCTGCACTAGCAGAGGTGCCCTCACGTCATCCAGAACCATTTTCCCAGACTTCGTAAGTGCGTGTTTGCCATTTCAAGTGTTCACTGGACATAGGTCAATACCTATGTCCAGCTTCACAATGGTAACTCTGAAAATGGTCATGTAAGGTGTCTAACATCTCAGAATTATACCCCAATACTGATTCTAGCATTGGTTGTATAATTACATGCACTCTGGGGGCTCCACAGTGGACCCGCAGTACTGCCATAGCAGCCTCTGAGGTTTTCCAGGCAGCCCCAGCTGCTGCCACCTCACAGATGAGTTTCTGCTCTCCTGTTGCTCAAGCAGCTCAAGCCCAGGAAGGCAGAACAAAGAATTTCCTTTGGGAGAGGGGGGCTACACTCTCTCACATTGGAAATAGGTGTTCCAGGCATTGGAGGGGTAGCATCCCATAGTCTCTGGAAATGTTTTGAAGGGCTTACCTGTGTAGCAGACCAATCCCCCATTCAGAGCTATTTAGGGTCTCTCTAATGGGTGTTTCCTCAGATCCGGATTGCAAGAGTCCAGCAGGAATACTCTGCATCCTTTACTTCACCTTCAACCGACAAAACTGCATCTGGACCTTCAAGGAACTCCACAAACTGCAGCAAAGAAGCAAAGATAACTTCTGCAACATTGTAACTCCTGCCAGCAACTGCAACTGTTTCCAGGTCATGCATCCTCAAAGGACAGCCAGTCTTCAGCCTGCACCAGAAAAACAAAGGAATCTCCCTTGAAGTGAAGGAGTCACTTCCCTGCTTCAGCAGGCACCTCTCTGCAGCGACGACTGGTGACTTGGGTTCTCCAGAAGAAGTGTGTGGATCCAGCAACACAGGTGGTGGACTGAAGTGGTCCCAATGGTCCTGAAGTCCAGCTGTCCAACTTTAGTGGAGGTAAGAGCTTGCATCCTCACGCACGACAGTACCCCCATGAACCCTGTGTTTTGCAGTTGCCAAGGCTTGTTGGAATCCTTCCACGAAATTCTTCATGCACCGTGCAGCTCTAGGCCCCAGCACGCCTCCCAGTGACGCACAGCTTCCTGCGTGGTCCCCCGGCGCCTTGAGACCCTTTGTTGTAGTGCTGTGTGGGCCTCCTTATGCACCTTCTTTGTCCCCGTGCTGTGGGACTCATGTGCACGCTGCCTGGTCTTCTGAGGGTTCGCTGAGTTGCAGAGAGCCCCCTATGACTTCTCCTCCTGGGTAGAGTCCGCCAGATCCCTCCTGGTCCCAGGCAGCGCCATTATCCGCTAACCGCAAGCTTTGCACCAACCAGGAACCTGCATCCATCTTCTTGGGTGCAGTAGTGACTGTTCTTCTTCACCGGTGGTTCTTCTTTTGCACCTTCATATGGGTTAGCAGGGGCTTGTGTTCTCCCTGGACTCTTCAGTGCTTCTCGGACTTGGACCCCTCCTTCCACAGGTTCGTTGGTGTCTTGCAGTCTCTTCTGGTTCTTGCAAAATCTTCTATCACGTGTTCTTGTGTGTTCTGGTAAACCTACAGTGATGTATTCCTGCTTTCCTGGGCTCTGGGGTGGGTTCTATTACTTACCCTCTGCACACTACACTTGCCTAGCTGGGAAATCGACTTTCGATTTCCACAATTTTATTATATGGTTTGTGTTCCCCCAAGGCCCATTTGTAACTATTGTGATTTTCACTATTTGCACTGTTTTCTAACTGTTATACAACTATTTCCGCATTCTAGTGTATATACTGTGTATATTACTTACCACCTAAAGGAGTATAGTCTCTAAGGTACTTTTGGCATTTGTGTCACCAAAATAAAGTACCTTTATTTTTGTAACACTGAGTATTTTCTTTCATGTGGTATTGCTTGAGTTTTGCATGCCTCCTAGTTAAGCCTTGGCTGCTCATCCACACTACCCCTAGAAAGCCTGACATTTAGACACTGACTACATTTCACTAATAAGGGATAACTGGACCTGGTATAAGGTGTAAGTACCATAGGTACCCACTACAAACCAGGCCAGCCTCCTACAATGACTTCCTATCATTAAATTCTATGTTGATCAAGATATGTTTCTTCATTCCTTTAAGGCAGGCCAAGTTCTACCAGTCAAGACATCGAAGATTTACATCCTAATGTGAACTGATTGACTAATGTGCTGCAATTCAAATTCAAAATCATGTGACTGTGGTCAGTGTCCTTTATTGTAACTGATCTGGTTTTCATTCCCATAAAACAGAGACAGATATCATGCTGAGTGTGGGTGGTGCCTCAAGAGTGCTAGTTGGTGGTGATTGCTCTTGAGTGCTTCTAACTAACTCATTTGAGGTGGTCAACCATGCAGCATTTTTTCCCACTTTTTTCCCTGGCATAGCTTTAATCCCACCTTTCCGATCATTCTAAGGGGCATATTTAGGAGCTCCTAGTGCCACCGGAGCATCACTTTTTGAGACGCTCTGGTGGCGCAATGCCCTGCAGCGTATTTGCAAGGTGGCGTTAACGCCACCTTGTACATAAGGCTCCTTCACACGCAGCACTTTGCGTGGAAGGGGCGTGCAATGGGTTTTGCTGTGGGCATGCCACAGCAACACCAATTGCATTTTGACACTGCTTCAGATTTAAGAATTTTTGTAAACCTGAGGCTGCGCCAAAATCTAACGTTACCCCATAGGTGCCGTTAGCATGGCGCAACGAGGAGAAAAGCTTTCATATCTCCTCGTTATTATGCTCTTTCTTTGTGTACTGCATTCTTCAGCACACATAGAAAGGGCAAATCAGCATTTACAATTGTTTTTGTGCAGGAAGGTATTCTTTCCTGCACAAAAACAATCGCCCCCTCAACGTAGCCATCCTTGCACTATGGTGCAAGGGTTGCTGCACTGGTGTACGGCAGCAAATTTGGTGCCAGCGCAGGTGGAAACACAATGGTGCACACTATTCTAGTAAATATAGCACATCCCTCAGTTTTGAAAAGTGATGGCTGGCAAGAGCTCCTTTGTCCACCAGACTAGTGTCCTTGATGCCAAATATTCAGTGCCTGTGTGAAGGACTCAGTGCTACAATGCTACAGAGAATGTTGAGTATTAAGATTTTGAAATTCAATATAGAAAAAAGGTGAGTTTATTTGTTCACAACTTTATTTACTTTTCCAGTTCCTTCTTCTGCTCTTTCTCCAACATGTGTGTTTGCTCATAAATCCCGGGGGGATGCACTCTGTCCCGTTAGCCACACATTGCCAAAATACAGAAAGTATGTTTATAGCATCTGACATTGCTGAAGAAAATCAATCACTTTTTAGCCTGTTTTCTGATATCAGACGCCTGCAGAACAACTATCTAAGCAGTTGTACTACTTTCCTTTGAGTATATCATGTAGGGTTTACCTGGCTCTGCTATTTCTCGCTTGAAATCTGTCCTGCACATGGCTAAGAGATTGGTATTTGGCACACATGTATTTGACCATGTTAACTTGGTTTTATTTTTGAGCTGCCGACTCAAAATCCTAGGTTTGTCTTGCATTGAGGCTGTTTGCACGGGTAAGGGCTGATAGTTTAAAGCTTGGAGCTAAATTGCCTAATTGACCAAAACCAATTTCCAACGTGTGGTGCTGGTTTTGGAGCCTTATGCCATTTTTCCACTTCTGGTTGACTTAAAAAGCCATTAGAAAAAGGAAATTGATGGAGATTTATCTGCTGAAATTTGACACACTTAGAAAGGTATAATTTCTTTTTTGGCAGATTTTTACTCTCTGTTCACACAACAAATAGCCACGCTCCTTGGTGATTAATGGTCAGTGAGAGGGAAGCTAGTCAATCTCCCAGAATCTATTTAGTATTTCTTATATGCCATTCACGGATCAAGAATTATAGGGCCATCTGTATAGAACATTAGCAAATCAGTATTCAGTCGTAAACTGAATATCGGTCACTAAATGGTAGAAATGGAATTTATGGAACCTGTTCGCAGTCCTCAAGTTAACATTCCAAATTACGATTTGCAAATAAGAAATTGTTATTTGTGATTCGCTATTCTTATGTTCATCACAGTCATAAATAATTGCAAAGAACAGCAAATTGCATATGCAATTTCCACCACCTTGACCTAGGTGGAAATCATGTGCAAACTATATAAAGTGCCCCAGAATGCATCAGAGTTTTTCTAAAATGTCTGCTCTGTGTGTCATGGCAGAGAGAATGAGGAAATTATTTGTTGTTCACAAGATTCTGCCTTGCCCAGACCAGGCTCCAGACTCACACCAGGGGGTTGGAGACTGCACTGTGAGAGGGAAGGCATAGTCCATTCAGGTGAAAGTGACCACTCCTCCCTCCACTCAAGCACAGGTGGCTCATCAGGAGATGCAGGCTACACCCCAGCTCTGTTTGTCTCACTGTCTAGAGGGGATTTACAAACAACCCAACTGTCAAACTGACCCAGACAGGCAATCCACAAACAGGCAGAGTCACAGAATGGTTTAAGCAAGAAAATGCCTACTTCCTAAAAGTGGCATTCTCAAGGTAACAGTCTAAAAACCAACTTCAGTACAAAGATGTATTTTTAAATTGTGAGTTCAGAGACCCTAAACTCCACATTTCTATCTACTCTCAAAGGGAATCTGCAATTTAATGTTATTTAAAGGCAGCCCCCATGTTAACCAATGAGAGAGATAGGCCTAGCAACACTGAAGATTACATTTTGTAGTATTTCATTGTTAGGGCATGTAACACACATCAGTACAGGTCCCACCTTTAACATACACTGCACCCTGCCCATGGGGCTACCTAGGGCCTACCTTAGGGGTGACTTAAATGTAGTAAAAGGAAGGGTTTGGGCTTGGCAAGTGGGGACACTTGCCAGGTCGAATTGGCAGTACAAAACTGCACTGCACACACAGACACTGCAGTGGCAAGTCTGAGCAATATTTACCGGGCTACTTATGTGGGTGGCACAACCAGTGCTGCAGGCCCACTAATAACATTTGACAGACCCTCTGCACCTCTAGTGCGCTTTACTATGGACTTACTAGTAAATCAAATATGTCAATCGTGGATAAGCCAATTAAACATACATTTTTCATAGGAGCATTTGCACTTTAGCACTGGTTAGCAGTGGTAAAGTACCCAGAGTATCAAAAACAGCAAAACAGAGCCCAGCCCACATCAACAACCTGGAAAGCAGAGGCAAAAAGTTAGGGGAGACCACGCCAAGTCTAACAGTACATGTGTCAATCTGCCCACCCTCCACTATAGAGTCTTTATACTGCAACAGTTTTTACTGTAGATTTTCAGAATATTATCTCAAACAAAGTCTGCAGCAATACAAATGCATTCAGCCCCTCATTCCTTGCAAATCTCCAAACAGCGTGTCTTTACACATTCAAAACTGTTAGGCCCCCCTATGCCACTTTAAACAAATTACAAAATTATACTTACCTCAACTTATGTGTACTTACCTGGGATGGGACCATGGAAATGAGCCCACAGGTCCCTTAACGCCTGCCCTCACCCAGGCGTTAAAAAACGGCGCACATCAGGCTGTGCACCATTTTTTAAGGCCCGCCCCCTCCTGTGCGTCAAAATGACGCAGAAGTATAAATAAGGCGCACAGGCCTTAAAGTCATTTTTTGGACGGGAACGCCGACCTTGCATGTCATTAACGCAAGGCGGTTTCCCGCATCCAGATAATGACGCACCTGGAGGAATTTTGACGTTCGCGGGGTCGGGCATCAAGATATAAATATGGTGTTGGGTTTGTGCCGAATTTGCATCAAAAGTTTCAAAGCAAATTCAGCGCAACCAGATTATAAATATGCCCCACTGTGTCTCCATTTTCTGGATGCAATACTGTGTTGTGGCGCCCTGTTGTGCTGTGTGTGCACACTAACTGCAGTGCTAGTGTCAGTATTGTCTTTGTGTGCACACACAACCCCTGGCTACAGTACTAGCAGCGCGTAGCTACTCTGGTTATAGTAGCAGCATGTGCGTGTTCTGTGTCTGCAGTGTGCATGTGGCCCTGCTGTTTGTGCTGTTTCTTTTGTTCATCAGTCTTAATGACTTTAACAGGTAACCCTCAATGGAAATATTTTTTTCTGAGAAAGATTATCTTTTAGGTCCAGATGTATGAAAAGTTTTTGCACTTGCAAACGGTGCGAATCGCAAAAATTGCCCGTTTGCGAGTGCAAAAACGTGGTCTGCAATGCATGAAAGGCATTTGAAGTCCAAAAATAAGAAATCGCAAAAATTGAATTTTTTTGCCGTGCGACCGGGTTTTGCGATTTGCATTTTGCGATTCAGCATTTCCAGTAGGAAATTGCGAGGTGCAAAATGCGAATCGCAAAATCCAAATCGCAAATAGATGCATCAAAAAATCGCAATTAGCGATTTTTCGCAGAATGGCATTTTGCACATGCAAAATACCACTAAGTGAAAGCAGGTGGTAACCAGGTGCAGCCTATATAAAGAGGCCCAGAATGCCTCAGACTCTCTACCACAATGGCTGCACTCTACGTCATGGCGAGGAGGATGAGGATCCTGGCAGGTTTGAGGAGAGGGAGGAGGAGACAGGAGCGCATTTTCAGAGTGCGCATTACACTTTTTGACCTGACAGAGGAGGAAATATTTGAGAGGTATAGGTTGAACTCAGCCATGATACTTGACCTGATAGCTGAGCTACAACCCCTTGTGCAGCGCAGAACACTAAGGACACATAGTATCTCCACCCATGTGCAGGTATTATGCTCCTTACACCTACTCGCCTCAGGGAGCTATCAAGGGGTCATAGCAGCGGCTGGGGGGGTGTCACAGAGCACCCTCTCCAGATTCTTCAATGCATTTATCAACGCCATGCTAAACAAACTCCAACAGTACATCCGATTCCCCCACACCTCATATGAAATACAGCAGACAAAAATTGAGTTTTATCAGATAGCACAGTTCCCCACGTCCTAGGTGCCATAGATGGCACACATGTGGCAATATGTCCACCTTCTGTCACAGAGTATGTGTACCGAAACCGTAAACACCAACATTCCATGAATATACAGGTGATATGCAATGCCTCCTACATCATAACTGATCTTGTGGCCAGGTACCCAGGGAGCACACATGATTCATACATCTTTCGCCACAGCAGCATTCACACAAGACTGCTAGCTGGGGAGTTTGGTGAAGGATATCTACTAGGTAATGTCACTCTTTACAATGGCGCATAGATAACAAACCCTTGTCAGATGGCTGAAGTCCTCATCAAACCTTCTGTCCCTTTCAGGAGACAGTGCCTCTGCAGTGCGCACCTACATGATGACGCCATACCTCAATCCCACCACACCGGCAGAACGGAGATACAATGCAGCACACAGGGCAACCCGCAACGTGGTGGAGCGCACATTTGGCCTCCTGAAGAGTCGCTTCCGTTGCCTCCACAAGAGTGGAGGGGCACTACAGTACAGTCCAGAAACCACACGTAGAATAGTGGCTACTTGTGCAATCTTGCACAATATAGCTACAACCAGGGGCATACCTATAGAAATCAGTGACACAGAATCAGATGAGGATGACGATCCCATACCACCTCTACAGCCAGCAGACAGGACCAGTGCAGCAGAGGGACGGCAAAGGCGTGCTGACATCACACACAACCATTTCAGACGTGAGTATGTATAACAAAACTCCACTGACAGTGTAGCTGTAGTGATAGAAATATTTATTACCTTACGTCAGGTTATTAATTGTGATGAAAGAAGTGAAAAGGTGAATGAGAAAAACGAAAATAAACAAATGAATTGAGTCCCACACTATTACTTCATAGTGGGGACACCAGTGTCAATGCGGCAAGAGTCACTTCCTCCTCCCTCGCACACCACTGGGGTGCCCAGTTGACTCACTGGCACCCTGAATGTCACCCTCAGTGGCAGTGCTGCGCCTGGCACTGCACCGTCAGGTGTCTGAAGCAGGTACTTGCACACTACTGAGGCTCGAACTGTCCTCCGTGTCCCCCAAGGCAACCTCACTGGGAGTGGCCGACCTCTGTCCCATTACTAGTTCAATCACATTGGTGATTTGGACAAGGCCCTGGACCACATCCCTGCTGGTGTGTGCAGCCTCAACCTGGGGCGCCACAGCACAACGGCGATGAGGGCGGTGGAGTTGGCCATCCGATTTGAGGACCTGCAGTAGTTCGCAAACATGGTTCGGAAACGGTGATCATGTCTGCGTCGACTCACTCTTTCGTGGCGCAGCTCCTCACACAGGTCACACACTGCAGTGGTCAGCTCCCTAGTGTCCTGAGAGGCCTGCACCTGTCCCTCACGCAGCTGGTTGATATTGTCGTTCAGGGTGTCAATTCTCCGATGCAGGCCAACCATATGTCTGTTGTGGACTCTAAGGTTCCTGTCCAGACTCAGAATTCTCCTGTTTTGCAGGCGCTGTTGCTGCAACATAGCAGCCTCAAGTCCACCAAACAAGGATGTACCCTCAGCTGCCTCCTTCAGTTGGTACTGGGACACTGTGGCACTTCTGCGATGTGCTGAATGACCCCTGTCCTCTGGTATCTGGCTGCGCCTATCGGGTGCAG
This sequence comes from Pleurodeles waltl, assembly GCF_031143425.1. NCBI lineage: Eukaryota > Metazoa > Chordata > Amphibia > Caudata > Salamandridae > Pleurodeles > Pleurodeles waltl. The sequence continues at coordinate 1,228,796,708 of NC_090447.1, forward strand.
ATGGTGTGCCTGGCCCCTCCTGCTGCACATCGGAGTCACCACTGAGGTCTGGAAGTGGCAATGGCCTGGGCCTGCGGCGCACAGTTGAGACATTGACGGACCCACTGGTGTTGGTGTCAGAGGTCAGCTGTGTGTCCGTCTCGCCTACACACGCAATTTCTGTGGCTGCTGTGCCAGGCCCACCTGCAACAACAATATGCAGCATGTCAGTTCTGTATGTTACATTATCTGTCCAGAAATGGCAATAAAGCTATAGGTACTGCTCTACATGGTGTAGTGTGTGTTGTGTTACCTTGGGTTTCACTATGCTTGCTTACATTGTCATGCCACTGTCTGTACTAGTTTGTGGACCACGACTCCCATAATGCATTGTTGTGCTGCTACTAAGATGTGGAGTGGACTACTTCACACACTACTTCACATTACATGCTAATTCCTAAGGGGCTTTTATGCATGCACATATTGGGTTCACACGACAACATTGCACTTACCTTGGCTGGTACTTGGTTGAGCGGAGGTGTCTACATCTGTGACCCCGTCACTGCTTCCGGTAGGAGTGTCAATTCCACCAGGTCCTCCAGTGGTGTGGCAGGTGGCTCGGTTGGTGGTCCTCCTCCTGTGCTCCTGGCCTCTGCAAGTCGCCTTGCCACCCTCTCCTTTGCCCGGGACCGCAGGTCATACCAGCGTTTCTTGATTTCCTCAATAGAGCGCTGTGCCACTCCAATTGCGCAGATTTTACTTTGGATCTCAAGCCAAAGTCTTCTCTTCTCACTCTCTGGCACCTGGAGGGATGATTTGCCAAACAGGCGGTCATGGCTCCTCACCACCTCCTCTTTTAAGACCTCCAGCTCCTGCTCACTGAACTTCAGTTTGCGCTTCCTCTCCTGCTTCTCAAGTCCTGGACCTTGGGGCTCCATTGTGGCTCAGGTGATGCTGCTCCTTTAGAGTGCTGCTCAATGTGGCTGGGATGCTCTCACTCAGGATGCTGGTTTGGGTGTGGCACCTGTAACTGCCTGGGATGATTCATTTCCTGCTGGTGATGTCATCAGGCTCCTCCAGGTGTGCATTCTCGAACTTTCTCGCATTTTGGGATTTTTTACCGAATCGCAAAAAAATCACAAATTGCGAGAATGCAAATTGCGATTCGGTAAATGGGCCTCGCAAACCACAAATTGAGATTTTTAAGAAATCGCTAATTCTAAATCGCAATTTTGTTACATGGCCAATTGCGACTCGGAAATAGCGATTTCTTAAAAATCGCATTTTGCGATTCGCAGACCCCAGTTTTCATACATCTGGCCCTTAGTCATAACACACTAAGTTACCCTAGAAAATCACTTATGGCCCTTTCAACCTAGTGTTATTAGACAGAGGTAAAATATGCACAAATATAAACATGCACGGATAACATAACATTGTTTACGTCATATTGCATTTATCCCAGGATAATGTGCTGCATGGCAAAATACTTTTATGGTCCAAAAAACTAGAACTCTTGGCTATCCCAATGCTTGCATTTCTCGCACAACCAATGAGCTTTTAGAACAATGAATGACTTAATGAGATAGCATTTCAAGACTCTGCATGATTCTGCCCTCCCTCCAGTTGGAAAATCACCCACCTGTATAGCTTGAGTAAATATGTTTTAGAAATCTGACAAAAGTTAATGAGTTAAACCAGTCCATTAGACATTTTGTTAGAGTTAATTGAAAAGCGTGCTTTATCCTTGCAGCACATCTTTGCAGCAACTGTTATGTACCAATATGTTTTATGTTTTTTTTCACAATTTTCAAATACATATTAAACATTTGATTGTTGTAAGAAATTATAGTGCATGTATCAGTGGAACATGTCTATAAATCCATGGGGTAATTTATTTTTCCGTTATCATGCCTTGTTTGGATTGCCAGAGGGATTTGTTTTGTTTTTTTGTTAGTAAATTACCATTTTGCATGATTATCATCTTATGCAGCCATTATGAAGTTCAACCTCTTTGTAACCTCTAGCTGCAGCAAAAACCGCAAGAGGCACTTTCAATGCGCCGTCCCAGTTCCACAGGAACTCTGTCCAATGAGTTGATGCAAAAGTACAATGTATGTTCTATGTCAATATGCAAGAATGATGAGGTCCAGGTGGGTATATTACATTGGTTGATAAGCCACATGTACGAGGCAGGCCTGGCTTGTAGTGGGTACCTTGGGTACTTACACCTTATACCAGGACCAGTTATCCTTTATTAGTGAAATGTAGGGATGTTCTAGCAGCAGTTCTAGCAGCTTAGGCTGAAAGAGGTAGCTGTATTAGAGCAGCTTAGGCTGAACTAGGAGACATGCAAAGCTCCTGCAATACCACTTATAGTTATACAGCACTTATACACAAGTAAGGACAATACTCAGTGTTACCAAAAATAAATGTAGTTTATTTGGGTGAAACAGTACCAAAAATATCTGAGAGGCAATACTCCTTCTGGAGGTATGTGTTATACACAATATATACACTAGACACCAAAATAAGGCAAGTAATTAGACATAGGATAGTGCAAACAATAGGAAATGCTATGGAATGCAATGGGAGAAAATAGGTCTAGGGGCAACACAAACCATATACTAAGAAAGTGGAATGCAAATCACAAATTCCCCCCCAGATAAGTGTAGTGTGTGCAGAATCACTGGGAGAGAAAGAATACAGTAAAGGTAAGTAGATTACCCCGCCCCAGAGCCCAGAAAAGCAGGAGTAAAGTACTGCAAGTTTCCTTAGGACACACTACACCTCATGACTGCAATTACTGCAAGAACCAACCAAGTCTGCAAACAACAAACAGTGGATTCCTGGACCTGAAGACCTGTAAAGAGAGGGTACCAAGTCCAGAAGTCGCAGAAGATTCCAGGAAGGACAGGAACCCCTGCCAACCTAGAAGATGCTGCAAAAGAGGATTCTCCGGTTGGAAGAAGTCTGCAGAAGGGAACCAAAGAAGATAGCTGCGGGTTCCTGCATGATGCAAAGGATCTCCCACGTGGAGATGTTGGATGCAGGTGAGTTGCAGCGCTGTATTCATTCAACAAGCCTTGGTTCAAGCACGGGGACAAAGAAGGTGCAAATTGCAGTTGTTGCAGCACTACAATAGAAGGTCCCACACCACCAGAGAACAACTCAGCGAGTTGAGCGTCGCAGGATAGAGTGCTGGGGACCTGGGCCAGGCTGAGCACAAAGGATTTTTGCAAATAGTGCACAGAGGCCTTAGGAGGCGAAGTTGATGCAGTGCACAAGGGTACTGTCACAAAAGGGGAAGGCAAGCTCTTACCTCCGCCAAATTTGGACAGCTGGACCTTAGGACAGTCTGTGTCGAAGGGGTCCACCACCTGTGTTCCAAGGAGCACACTCGTCATCAGAAGAGGAGTCCAAGAGAACCGGTCGCCGTTTTAGAAGGTGCCTGCTGGAGCAGGGAAGTGACTCCGTCACTCCACTGGAGATTTCTTTGGTCCTTCTGGTGCAGGGTGAAGACAGGAAGTCCCCAGAGCGTGCACACCATGGAAACTGTTGCAGTTGCTGGCTGGAGATGAAGTTGCAAAGGCGCAGTAGCCTTTCTGGATACTTTGTTGCAGTTACAGCAGTTCCTGGAGCAGCCTGTGGTTGATCTGAGGTTAGAGGATGAAACAGGAGTTGCGGAGGATTCCTGCTGGAAAGTTGCAAGCTGAATCTGAAGAGGAACCCACAGGAGAGACCCTAAATAGCCCTGAGAGGGGGATTGGCTACCTACCCAGGTATGCACCTCTCAGGAAGGGTCTCTGACGTCACCTGCTGGCACTGGCCACTCAGAGGCCTCCATTGTGCTCTCACACCTCTGCATTCAAGATGGCAGAGGTCTGGGACACACTGGAGGAGCTCTGGGCACCTTCCCTGGGGCAGTGTGGACAGGGGAGTGGTCACTCCCCTTTCCTTTGTCCACTCTCGTGCCAGAGCAGGGGCTGGGGGATCCCTGAACCGGTGTAGACTGGTTTATGCAAGGAGGGCACCGTCTGTGCCCTTCAAAGCATTCCCAGAGGCCAGGAGAGGCTACTTCTCTCAGGCCTTTAACACTTATTTCCAAAGGGAGAGGTTGTAACACACTCTCTCAGAGGAAATCCTTTGTTCTGCCTTCCTGAGACTGGGTTGCCCAGACCCCAGGAGGGCATACACCTGTCTGTGGAGTGGCAGCAGCAGTAGCCGCAGAGAAAACCCCATAGAGCTTGTTTGGCAGTACCCGGGGTCCATAGTGGAGCCCCGGGGATGCATGGAATTGGCACCCCAATACCAGCTTTGGCATGGGGGGACAATTCCATGATCTTAGACATGTTACATGGCCATATTCGGAGTTACCATTGTGAAGCTACATATAGGTAGTCAATGCGTGTAATGGCGTCTACGCACTCACATAGTCCAGGGAAATTGCCCTGAACCATGTGGGGGCACCTTTGCTAGTGCAAGAGTGCCCTCACACTTAGTAACTTTGCACCTAACCTTCAGCAAGTGCATGTTAGACATATAGGTGACTTATAAGTTACTTAAGTGCAGTGAAAATGGCTGTGAAATAACATGTGTGTTATTTCACTCAGGCTGCAATGGCAGTCCTGTGTAAAGGTTTGTCTGAGCTCCCTATGGGTGGCAAAAGAAATGCTGCAGCCCATAGAGATCTCCTGGAACCCCAATACCCTGGGTACCTAGGTACCATATACTAGGAAATTAGAAGGGTGTTCCAGTGTGCCAATTGAAATTGGTAAAAGTGGTCACTAGCCTATAGTGACAAATTTAAAGGCAGAGGTAGCATTAGCACTGAGGTTCTGATTAGCAGAGCCTCAGTGACACAGTTAGGCACTGCACAGGTATGCACATTCAGGGCACAAACTATGAGCACTGGGGTCCTGGCTAGCAGGACCCCACTGAGACAGTAAAAACACAATGACATATACTCACAAACAGGCTAAATGTGGGAGTAACAATGCTAGAAAGAGGCTACCTTCTCACACCAGTTTACAAAATTGACATGCTGAAGGCAGTTACTCTGCATTGCAGCATAGGAATTGCTAGGGCTTTGTCATACATGACATTAACACACAATTGTGTTTAGTGATCTCCCATGGCACTTACCACCTATAGTACCCCCATCGTTGAAAGGCCAAATCCTCACATTAATAGCTCCAAGGACTGCATTATCTGTGCAATCTGCTCTCATTAAATGTAATTTATCAGTTTCCCATGGTTGCTTCCCTACACATACCCTACACTCTGTAGATTACCTATATGTGCATACTCATCTATCAGGGTTAATACTCCTGTCCCATTGATGCCTGTCATGCGGTGGAACTATACTGCCAGCCCCACAATCACTCTAGACCAGCTACGGTACAAGATTAATATTGTCTCAGTGATAATAGGAGAGTAACACAATAGCACATACAGGATGGCTACACAGATGGGATTAGACTGACACCTCAGATACACTAATGCAGATGGATGGAGCTGGTCATACACAATGCTTAGGGTGATCCAAACTGTCACAACCATTGCATGGGCAGGATGGATTTACACATGTGCCCATGTCATAGCTGCATCTCCACATTACAAACATGGACAGCAATGGAAAAGGGAGATGTACATCCACTGACAGTATAGTATGGTCACACATCCGCAAAATATACTCTACCAGGGTGACTGATACCCATTTCTTTTTGTCGATGTGCATGCAGCATTGACCACCACTACACTGTCCCAGCAGTGAGCCACCCAATCCCTTTTAAGCCCTGACAAGTCCCAGGATACAGCCAGTAGTCACCACCTTGTGCCTGCTGTGCTGCCCTCAAACACCCATCCACCTCAGGGTAGGCCACCGCCAAAATGCGGGCCATTAGGGGGGTCAGGGTCTGACGGGCACCCCTCCCTCGTTGGGAGGATGTCCCCAGCTGGGCCTCCGCAGTCTTCCGGGCACAGAGTCTCAGGTTCTCCCACTGCTTGTGACAATGGGTGCTCCGCCGGCTTTGGACCCCAAGGGTCCGCACTTGCTTGGCAATGGCACGCCAAATCCCCTTCTTCTGATGGGTGCTGACCTGGATGAGTGACACAGACAGAAAGAGAAAGTAACAAAGACTAGCACCACATCAACAGCAGTGGACTACACAAATCAGACACACCAACCCATTGTAACGGTTCACATGCCTGAACTCCATGCCCCCTGCATGCATTCACTCCCTGGCCAGTATGCCTACGCCATTCAACCTCACACACACCCCTATCACAAGGGACAATGGCATTGGGCTCACCTGCTCCTCTGTGCCCCATACAGCTGTCCATACAGAGGTAGGAACCCTTCCACCAGCTTCTCCGGCTCTTCTTGGGTGAAGGCTGGGGCTCTATCACCTGAAGGACGTGGCATGATGGCTCCCAGAGATAGTACACACAGCTCACATCATGGATGTCTTGCTTGCAGGAGTGTCGGTAGTAAAGTGAGCTAGGCACCAGAAACAGCGGTCACGGCTGCCGCATACATGACCGTCACCGCCGGCGGTGATCGTCATTGCTCCCAGTCTCCCATAGGCAGCAATGTAAACCAATGAGAAGTGGCACAGTGGCTGCGACCACCTACTGCCATGATGACATAGGCCAGTGGAGTTAGGTCACTCCCATCTGTCCAGTGCACTCAGGACAGATGGCTACCATTTTATGCACATTTCATGGATTGTTGCAGCAATAAAAGTGTGTCATGCTAGTTTTCTGTCCAGAATGCTGAGCAGGCCTTTGTTCTTCCATCATAATTAGGATCATACATCTGACATTCATGGCACAGTGCTGTTAAATGGGCAGATGTCAAATGAAGTGCATGTCCAGCTACTCGGTGCCTCATAGGCGGTGTAATCATATAGGTCACTGGCATGAGTACATACTTGGTCTGTTCAGGACCCATCTGTGCACTGGACATGGATCATTACACATGTTTTGTGTGTCACAAACTATTGTTCAAGGCCTCCAATGGGCAGCAAGGATGGTTTACATGGCCCTCCTGCATGCCCAATACTGTATGTGTCAACTGTTGAGGCATGTCTACAGTGTTAGGTGTGTGCAAAAAGGATTTCTTCAGGTAACATGTGTTAAATGCTTCTCACATTGTACATACTCTCCTCTCTAACGTAGATACCCTTTGTTGGGGAGTTTGAGACATGCACCAGTGTACCGTCCGCTAGTGGCCCTTGCTACCCTGAAGGAGAGGCACATCATCCAGACCTATCGTCTGAATCGTCTGACCATCATGGATCTCAGTACCCAGTTGGAGGCAGATCTACTGCCTGCCATACGTAATCCCTATGCCATCCCTCCCACACTACAAGTCTTGTCAGTACTACTCTTTCTTGTCACAGGCTCCTTTCAGATTAGAGTGGGCTTGGCAGCAGGGATATCATAGCCCATGTTTAGTCTTGTGTTGAAGGATGTACTGTGTGCTTTTCTAAAACACCTGGACTACTACTTCGGGTTACCCAAACGTGCGGATTTGCCCACTGTGAAGGCAGACTTCTATGATATTGGACACATCCGTCATGTGATAGAGGCTATAGGTGGCACCCATATTGCTTTGGTCCCTCCCAGTGCTAATTAACAAGTGTATAGGAACAGGAAAAACTACCACTCCATCAATGTTCAGGTGGTGTGTCTGGAGGACCAGTACATCTCACAAGTGACAGCAAAGTTTCCAGGATCTGTGCATGACTTCTACATTCTGAGGAACAGCAATGCCCCACACATGATGGCACAACTACAGAGAGAGATGGCTTGGCTCATTGGTATGTACGCATTATGATGTATGTTACTGTTATGTCACCTGTCGTCCCATTCTGCCCTGTGCCTCTGCTGGTCTTGTGACAGGTCCTACCTTTGTGCACACAGGTGACTCTGGATATCCTAACCTTCCCTGGCTGTTAACACCAGTAAGGTACCCTACCACGAATGGGGAACACTGTTTCAGTGAGGCCCACGGGAGGGTTGAGGTGTGTGTCATAGAGAGGACATTTGACCTACTTTGTCTGCAGTCTTTAGAGGTGCCTTACTCTACACTCAACAAAAGATATGCCAGATCATAGTTGCCTGCTGTATGCTCCACAATCTAGCCTTGAGATGTCAGATACCATTACTGGCTGATGAGGAGGAGGCAGCTGGATGGGTGGCTGGTGATAGTGACATGCAAAGTGATGAGGAGGCAGATGAGGACGGTGAAGCTGACTCTAGGACTGAGCTGTTCAATCAGTACATCCAGTGACATACAGTTATGTTGTGTCTGTATATTCACAGGTGTTATATTTCCACTTTGATTTTTGAGAATGCTGCTCCTGGTCAGGTACATCAATGGAGGAGTTAAGTGTACCTATCTCTCTGTGTGGGTTGTGGTAGGAGACAGATTGCATGTCAGGAGCTGTTTTACTGATCTCAACTCTGCAATCTCCTGTCCAGATGAATTTCCAGTGATTAACTGTGTGCTGTGATTCATTCCCTCTCCTACCTGTTGAACGAAGCATTGATGTATATTAGCCTTTGCTAACAGTTGATAATGTAGAGTTTAGCCCATTACAGCTGTCAGCTACAGAGTATAAGTCATGTATTTCCTGAGATTGTTGATATAGAAGTGTCATCTCTTGTGAACCTGTTTCCTGGCCAATCCACACTCGGCACAACAGCAATGACCTGCATATTTGCTTTGAGTGCCACCATGCCTACCAGCCCGATGTGCATCCCTGTCCTGGTCTTTTTGCAGGTTGGATTAGTGGATCTACTCTGGTGTGTGGCTGGACTAGTGACTTCCTTACACTGGATTTTGGGACTTGTCTGATGTTCCGTGTCCCCTGCAGAGGATGCCTCCCTCTGCTATCCATTTAACTGGTTGTCGGTTAAAGGGAGTATACATGCATAACATATTGCTGACCACACATTTGTACATGTAACAATAAAGACACAAATACAGTTGCTGTGATCTACAGTGTTTACTGTCCATATATTGTCCAACAGTTGATGAGTGGCGTCATGGTGGATGAAATCATCAGAGTAGGTGGCCTAGCTGTAGGTAGTCCAAGGGAAATGAGAAAATGGAGGCATGACATTGAACAGACAACAGGGTGTCTCAGTGGCAGGGAGAATGATCAGGAGAGAGTCACTTCCTGGCAGTGGGTTTGGTCTTGGCATCTGCTCCAACCAGATGTCTGGATGGACGGCCACGTTTGCGGGGGTTCCTCAGCTACAGGGGGAGAGGTGCCAGTGGCCTGTGGTTCCCCTGGCAGAGCCTGCATTCCTGTAGCCGCGGCAGATGTGGATGGCTCTATTGGGAAATGGCTAGTGGAAGGGGCCTGCTGGTGGGTAGAGGAAGCATGCAGGGTGGTGGGGAGCTCCCTGAGCACCTTTCAAATGGAAGCCATGTTGGCACTGTGTGCCTGCCACTGCTGCATGGCTTCCTGGTATTATTCCCTCTGCAGCCTTTGGTTTTTCCCCAAGATGGTGAGAATTTGGCCCATCTTGTCTTAGGATTGCTGGTTTGCTCCCAGGGCTTGGGAGATAGTTTCCTGGCCAGTCAAATCCCTTGGGGGCCCCATCCCCCTGACCCACAGGTGCCCTCACACACCCCTTGCCCCCCTGTGCCAGTGTCTACTCCCAGTGTCAGCAGGACCTTCATTGTCTTAGGTGTGGTGGTTCAACTCAGGTCCCTGTACTGTGAGCCACATTATTGATTGAATAGTCCTTGGGACACAGGTTTGAGGACGAGGGGTTGGCTGTGCTGTTGATGCCACAGGGTGAGTGGGTTGGATGTGGGCAGGGTGAGGCTGGCAGTGGTGGACTGACCAGGTGTCTTAGATGGGACAGGTAACTAGTCAATGTCCAGACATCCAGAGTTGTTGTCCTCACTGGGGCCTTCATCCTGGGAAGGGGTGTCTGTCTCTTGCATCCTCTTCATGGTGACAGTGGCAGGGGTACCCGTGGATGGAGTGAGAGTTACATGGTGGAAGTGTGATTGGTTGTCTCTTTGTCTGATGCATACAGTAGCTTGACTTGCTTCCCAGTTATGGAGATGCAGCACTGCTGACATTGTTTGTGGGTAGTGGATTGTGACCTGGGTACCATGTTCCATTGAGGGTTGAAGAATGAGGATTTCATCGCTGTCATTGCAATTTAGTGGTCCTCAATCGGAGCATCCAGTTGGTATAGCAGGTGCAATAGTTCTGCATGCAGGACTTGCGCTGTGAAGTGGACATAGCAAGTTTTGATGTAGATTGGTGGGTGCATTGTGGGAGCTGTAGTGATTATTATTGGCAGTGCTACCCGTGCACTTGGCAGGAACTCTGTGGGCATTGTGGTTGGGTGGTGGTGTGGCATGCAGAGGAGGGGCACTAGGTGATTGGGTGGGAGGTGGAGTAGAAAATAGGGTGACTTGGTGAGCTATAGGGAGGTGGGGAAGCATGCTGGACAGGAGTACTTAGTGCCAGGGGAGTGTTGGTTCCTTACCAGAGTCCAGTCCTCTGGGTATTCCAGTCAAGCCCTCAGGAGGCAGGATGTCCAAGACCTCTCCTCCTATGATGTGAACTCTGGGGTAGGAGGTGGGGTCCACCACCAGTATTGTGCATGGCAATTTGGTACCTGGATGCCATGGAATGCACCTTCCCCTGTAGGTCGTTTCACCTCTTCCTGATGTCCTCCCTTGTGCGTGGATGGTTGCCCACTGAGTTGACCCTGTGGACGATTCTCTGCCAGAACTCCCTTTTCCTGGCTATGGAGGTTTGCTGGACCTGTGCTCCAAACAGTTGTGGCTCTACCCTGACGATTTCATCAACCATGACCCTCAATTAATCGTCTGTGAAGCGTGGATGCTTTTAATGGGACATGGTGATTGTGTTGTGGGTGGTGGTGTGTGTAGTGTGCAAGGGGGGAATGTAGGGTGCTTGGTTAGGGTGGGGGGTTTGGTTGTATGTGCTGGTTGTTTATGGTGTTTGTGTGCAATGTGTGTATTGTATTGATGGTGCAGATGTGGTGTATGCTGAGTGTGAAGTGTGTATGTGCCTATGATGTATAAGTGCTAGGTTAGACGTTTGTGGGTCCTCGCTGTGTCTGTCGGTGGTTTTTGTTGCAAAGCTGCAACTCTCGCAAATGTGAGACCTTGTGCATTGCAAATGCTTGTTTTCCCTCCTGTCAACCAGGGGTTTACCAAGGGTCTATCTAGCGAGCTGATAAACAGAAAGCTGCTATCCTGGTAATTGACTATTGACCCCTTGTAGGAGGCTGGCCTGGTTTGTAGGGGGTACCTTGGTCAGTTATCCCTTATTAGTGAAATGTAGTAGTGTTCTAGCAGCTTAGGCTGATAGAGGTAACTATAGCAGGGCAGCTTAGGCTGAACTAGGAAACATGCAAAGCACATGCAATACCCCGTATAGTTCCACAGTACTTATACACAAGGAAAGACAATACTCAGCGTTACCAAAAATAAAGGTATTTATTTGGGTGACACAGTACCAAAAATATCTTAAAGACAATACTCCTTCTGGAGGTAAGTATTATACACAATATATACACTAGACACCAAAATTAGACAAGTAAATAGTCATAGAACAATTCAAACAGTGGGAAATCCAATAGAATGCAATGGATGAAAATAGGTCTAGGGGAAACACAAACCATATACTAAAAAAGTGGAACGTGAATCAGAAATTCCCCCCTAGACAAGTGTAGTGTGTGCAGAATCGCTGGGAGAGTAATACAGTAGAGGTAAGTAAATTACCCCACCCCAGAGCCCAGAAAAGCAGGAGTAAAGTACTGCAAGTTTCCTTAGGGCACACTACACCTCGTTTTGGGGATTTTGCAGCAGCCAACCAAGTCTGCAAAGTACAACTGCTGGATTATTGGAATTGAAGACCTGCAAAGGAAGGGGACCAAGTCCAGAAGTCGAAAGAAGTTCCAGGAAGGACAGGAGCCCCTGCCAACCTCGGAGAGAGTGCAAAAGAAGAGTCCATGGTTAGTCGAAGACTGCAGAAGAGCACCCTAGGAAGATGCTAGCGGGTTTCTGCAAGATGCAAAGATTTCCCACAGCATGAAGATCGTTGCAGACGAGAATTCGTGTTGGAAGGCGCCAACAAGCCTTGGCTACAACAAAAGTTCTTTTTTTGTCAAAATGGCACTGGATGGACCCAGGAAGGACCTAGGGGCCTCATCTCTGTGTGAGGAGGAGGAGGGGGCTTTCAGCACTTTAGAGAGCCCTCAGGATGCCGACCAGCACCCCCAGAAGCCACAGGATCCAGGTTAAAAAAGGTGCAAAACGCGATTGATGCAGCACAACAAAAGAAGGTCCCATGCCGCCGGAGAACAACTCAGCAAGTTGAGCCTCCCAGGGTGGAGTGCTGGGGACCTGGGCCAGGCTGTGCATGAAGGAATTTTGCAAAGAGTACACAGAAGCCTCAGGAGGTGAAGAAGACACAGTACACAGGGGTACCGTCGTTCCCAGGGAAGGCAAGGTCTTACCGCCTCCAAATTGCATCAGCAGGACCTCAGGACAGTCTATGTCGATTGTGTCCACCCTCTGTGTCCTTAGGAGCATGCTCATCGTTGTGAGAGGAGTCCCAGGGTACAGGTCGTCGTCTTGGAAGGTGCCTGCTTGGAGCAGGGGAGTGATTCTGTCACTCCACGGTAGATTACTTCAGTTCTTCTGGTGCAGGATGAAGACAGGGAGTCCCCAGAGCGTGCACACCGTGGAAACTGTTGCCGTTGCTGACTTGGAGCTGAAGTTGCTAAAGGAAAGTGTCTCTTGTAGACACTTTCTTGCAGTTACAGCGTTTCTTGGAGCAGGCTGCGGTTGATCGGAGGTCAGAAGAGTCTGAAGTTGCTGCAGAGGATTCCTGAAGGAAACTTGCAAGCAGAATCTGAAGAGAACCCACAGGAGAGACCCTAAATAGCCCTGAGATGGGGATTGGCTACCTTATCAGGTATGGATCTATCAGGAGGGGTCTCTGACGTCACCTGCTGGCACTGGCCACTCAGAGCCCTCCAGAGTGCCCCCACACCTTGCAAAGCAAGATGGCTGAAGTCTGGGGCACAATGGAGGAGCTCTGGGCACCACCCCTGGGGTGGTGATGGACAGGGGAGTGGTCACTCCCCTTTCCTTTGTCCAGTTTCATGCCAGAGCAGGGGACAAGGGGTCCCTGAACTGGTGTAGACTGGTTTATGCAAAGAGGGCACCATCTGTGCCCCTCAAAGCATTTCCAGACGCTGGGGGAGGCTACCCCTCCCCAGCCTGTAACACCTATTTCCAAAGGGAGAGGGTGTAACACCCTGCTGTCAGAGGAAATGCTCTGTTCTGCCTTCCTGGGACTGGGCTGAGCTGCTTAGGCTGAACTAGGAGACATGCAAAACTCCTGCTATACCACTTTAGTTACACAGTACTAATACACAATAAAAGACAATACTCAGTGTTACCAAAAATAAAGGTACTTTATTTTAGTGACACAAGGCCAAAAGAATCTGAGAGGCAATAGTCCTTCTGGAAGTAAGTGTTATACACAATATATATACTAGAGACCAAAATCAGTTATGAAAACAATCAGAATAGTGCAAACTGCAGAAAATACAATAGAATGCAATAGGCCTAGGGGCAACACAAACCATATACTAAAAAAGTGGAATGCAAATCACAAATTCCTCCCTAGGCAAATGTAGTGTGTGGAGGGGCACTGGGAGTGTAAGAAAACACCAAAGGTAAGTAAAGTACCCCAACCCAGAGCCCAGAAAAGTAGGAGTAAAGTAATGCAAGTTTCCTCAGGACACACTACAAGTCGTAATAAGAGTTACTGCAAGAATCAAGCAACAAATGGTGGATTCCTGGTCCTGAAGACCTGTGAAGAGAGGAGACTAAGGCCCTCATTACGACCTCAGTGGTCTTTTTCAAAGACCGCTGAGGAACCGCCATGCTGAAGACCACCAGTGCAGGCGGTTTTCCATGCGGCGTATTATGACTGCTGGCAGCCCTCCATCCTTTTTCGGACGGAGAGCCACCAGCAGCCATACTGGGGGTCGGCGGGGAAGTGGAGGTTGCTCCACCTCCACCGCCCCGTCATCAGAACAACGCCCACCAAATCACGTCCCATGATTCGGGGTGGCAGTGTTCTGGTGACGGGGTGCTGGCGGTGGAGCAGCCCCCATGGATCCCGTCCCCTCCTGGAGGATCAACGGACAAAGTAAGTTGATCGTCTGTTAGGGGAGGGGGGGAGGGGGCTGTTGTGTGTTGTGCGCGTGCATGGGGGTGTGCGTGTGAGTATGTAGAGGGGGTGTGTGAGTGCGTGTATGCATGCGGGGGGTTTTGTGTGTATGGGAAATGTGTGCGGGTCGGTCTGTGTGCATGTCTGTATGTGTGCAGGTATGTGTTGTTGCTGTATATGTGTGCGTGTAGGGGTGTGTGTCTGTGCATGTTGGGGGTAGGGGTGGGGAGGGGGTGTGTGTCTGTGCATGTTGGGGTTAGGGGTGGGGAAGGGGGTCCTGCCACCTTTGGGGGGTGTCAGGGTGGTGGGGAGTGTGGGGGGAGGACAAGGGGACAAAGAGGATGCAAAATGCAGTTGGTGCAGCACAACAAAAGAAGGTCCCACGCCGCCGGAGGACAACTCAGCGAGTTGTGCAGTGCAGGATGGAGTGCTGGGGACCTGAACTACACTGTGAACGAAGGGTTCATGGAAGAAGTGCCCAGAAGCCCAAGGAGCTGGAGATGACATGGTGCAGGGTCCTGTCGCAAACCGGGAAGGCAAGCTCTTACCTCCGCCAAATTTGGACAGCTGGACCTTAGGACAGTCTGGGCCGTGTTGGTCCACCGCCTGTGTTCCAGGGAGCATGCTTGTTGGCAGGAGAGAAGTCCCAGAGAACGGGTCGTCATTGCAGAAGGAGCCTGCAGGAGCAGGGAATTGACTCTGTCACCCACCGGGAGATTCCTTCGGTTCTTCTGGTGCAGAGTGAAGACAGGGAGTCCTCAGGGCATTCACACCTTGGAAACTGTTGCAGTTACTGGCTGGAGCTGATGTTGCAGGGTCACAGTAGCCTTTCTAGATACTTTGTTGCAGTTACAGCGGTTCCTGGAGCAGTCAGCAGTTGATCCGACGGTCAGAAGCTGAAGCAGACAATGCAGAGGATTCCTAGAGGCGTCTTGCAAGCTAAATCTGAAGAAGAACCCACAGGAGAGACCCTAAATAGCCCTGAGAGGGGGATTGGCTACCTACCTAGGTGTGTACATAGTAGGAGGGGTCTCTGACGTCACGTGCTGGTACTGGACACCCAGAGATCTCCAGAGTGTCCCCACACCTTGGAAAACAAGATGGCTAATGCCAGGGACACACTGGAGGAGCTCTGGGCACCACCCCGGGGGTGGTGATGGAGAGGGGAATGGTCACTCCTGAAGGAAAGTAGCATCTCTCTTGGTATTTTACCCCCAATTTTACATGTATGTCAGTATGTTTTTGCCTGTCTCACTGGGATCTTGCTAGCCAGGACTACAGTGCTCATAGTTTGTGGCCTAAATGTGTTTACCTGTGTAGTGCCTAACCGTGTCACTGAGGGTCTGCTAATCAGAACTTCAGTGCTTATGCTCTCTCTGCCTTTGAATTTGTCACTATAGGCTAGTGACTACATTTACCAATTCTAATTGGCATACTGGACCCCCCCTTATAAGTCCCTAGTATATGGTACCTAGGTACCCAGGGCATTGAGGTTCCAGGAGATCCATATGGGCTGTAGCATTTCTTTTGCCAGACATAGGGACCTCAGACAAACCCTTACACAGGACTGCCATTGCAGCCTGAGTGAAATAACACACAGGTTATTCACAGCCATTTTCATTGCACTTAAGTAACTTATAAATCACCTATATGTCCAACCTTCACTTGCTGAAGGTTAGTTGTAAAGTTACTAAGTGTGAGGGCACTCTTGCACTAGCAAAGGTGCTCCCACAAAGTTCAGGGCCATTTCCCCGGACTTTGTGAGTGCGGGGACACATTACACGCGTGCACTACATATAGGTCAATACCTTTATGTAGCTTCATAATGGTAACTCCGAATATGGGCATGTAATATGTCTAAGATCATGGAATTGTCCCCCCATTCCATATGTGGTATCTGGGTGCCAATTCCATGCATCCTGGGGGGCTCCACTATGGACCCCCAGTACTGCCAAACCAGCTCTCTGAGGCTTGCACTGCAGCTACAGCTGCTGCGACCTCACAGACAGGGTTCTGCCCTCCTGGGGTCTGGGCAGTCCAGTCTCAGGAAGGCAGAACAAAGCATTTCCTCTGAGAGCATGATGTTACACCATCTCCCTTTGGAAATAGGTGTTAAAGGCTGGGGAGGGGTAGCCTCTCCCAGCCTCTGGAAATGCTTTAAAGGCCACAGATGATGCCCTCCTTGCATAAGCCAGTCTACACCGGTTTAGGGAACCCCATTCCCTGCTCTGATGTGAAACTAGACAAAGGAAAGGGGAGTGACCACTCCCCTGTCCATCACCACCTGAGGGATGGTGCCCAGAGCTCCTCCAGTATGTCTCAGAACACTGTCATCTTGTTTCCAGAGGTGTGAGGGCACTCTGGAGGCCTCTGAGTGGCCAGTGCCAGCAGGTGACGTCAGAGACCCCTCCTGATAGGTGCATACCTGGCTAGGTAGCCAATCCTCCTCTGAGGGGTATTTAGGGTCTCTCCTGTGGCATTTTCCTCAGATTACGACGTGCAAGAATCCATCAGTGCTCCTCTGCACTTCTCTCTTCTACTTCTGCCAAGGATCGACTGCTGACTGCTCCAGGATGCCTACCAAACTGCAACAAAGTAGCCAGAAGGTTACCAGTGACATTGTAGCGCCTAATCCTGATGGCTTTCTCGACTGTTTCCTAGTGGTGCATGCTCTGGGGGCTGTCTGCCTTCACCCTGCACTGGAAGCCAAGAAGAAATCTCCCGTGGGTCGACGGAATCTGCTCCGTGTTAACGCAGGCACCAAACCTCAGCTTCACCGGTCCTCTGCGTCCCCTCTCATCTTGACGAGCGTGGTCCCTGGAACACAGATGCTGGATCCAAGTGACCCCGACGGTCCAGTGGTCTATCTGTCCAAATTTGGAGGAGGCAAGTCCTTGCCTCCCCTCGCCAGACAGTAATCCTGTGTACTGCATGAACTGCAGCTGGTAGAGCTTCTATGCACTTTTGCAAGGAATCCTTCATACACACCATAGCCCAGGTCCCCAGCACTCCATCCTGCATTGCTCAACTCGCTGAGTTGACCACCTGCTTCGTGGGGCCCTCCTTTGTAGTGTTGAGACGACCGCTGTGCTCAGTTTTCTTGAACCTGTGTTCAAGTACTTCTGTGGGTGCTGCCTTCTGCGTGGGCTCTCTGTGTTGCTCCGGTGGGCTTTTCCTCTGATAACGATTTGCAAGAGCTCACCA
This sequence comes from Pleurodeles waltl, assembly GCF_031143425.1. NCBI lineage: Eukaryota > Metazoa > Chordata > Amphibia > Caudata > Salamandridae > Pleurodeles > Pleurodeles waltl. The sequence continues at coordinate 1,228,814,152 of NC_090447.1, forward strand.
GAGTTCCTCTGCATCTCCCTATTCGACTTCTGCCAAGGATTGTCCGATGACTGCTCCAGGACGCCTGCAAAACTGCAACAAAGTAGCCAGAAGACTACCAGCGACATTGTAGCGCCTAATCCTGCCACCTTCTGGCACTGGCCACTCAGAGGCCTCCATTGTGCCCTCATGTAGGAGGCTGGCCTGGCTTATAGTGGGTACCTGATGGTACGTACACCTTGTGCCAGGTCCAGTTATCCCTTATTAGTAGATTAGTAGTGTTCTAGCAGCTTAGGCTGATAGAGGTAGCTATAGCAGAGCAGCTTAGGCTGAACTAGGAGACATGGAAAGCTCCTACTATACCACTTATATCATATAGCACTAGATCAAAAGAATCATAATACTCAGGGTTCCTAAAAATAAAGGCACTTTATTTTAGTTACAATGTGCCAAAAATATCTCAGAGGATATACTCTCTTAGGAGGTAAGTAAAATACACAAAATATACACACAAACCAAAATCAGGTAAGTAAACAGTTAGAAAAGTAGTGCAAACACTGTAGAATACAATAGGATGAAATAGGCCTAGGGGCAACACAAACCACATACTAAGAAAGTGTAATGCAAACCACTTAGGGACCCCTGGCCTAGTGTAGTGTGTAGAGGGTCACTGGGAGTTTAAGAAAACACTAAGGTGGTCATTACAACCCTGGCGGTCGGTGTTAAAGCGGCGGTAAGACTGCCAACAGGCCGGCGGTAAACATTTTGCAATTACGACCGTGGCGGAAACCGCCAACAAAGACAGCCACTTTAACACTCCGACCACCACGGCGGTACAAACAAACAGCGCGGCGGTCACTGCCAACAGACAGGCAGAGGACAAAGTACTGCCCAAAGTACCACAACCTACCAATCCGCCACCTTTTCCGGGGCGGACTCACAGCGGATAAAAACACGGCGGAAACAGGATTCCGAAGGGAAAATGCTCACCTATACACACCCCACGAGGAACTAGGACACAATGGAGCCGGAACTCCAAATTCTCCCTGCGATAGTCTTCCTGCTCCTCTACCAGGAGCACGAACGCCAGCGGCGAAGACCACGGTGAGTACTGCACCTATGACACAGGGGAGGGGGGAGGCAAAAAACAGGGGGACACACACGCAACACCCCCACCCCCACCCCACCCTCACCCAGCACAACACACACACTAATCCATATTGATACATCACAGTTACACCCCCCAACCCCCCAAGAAGAATGCAAAGACAAAAGAAAATGAGTGTACCCATTGTAATATATTAAAAGCAAGTAGGCAAAAATATATATATATGCACCATTAACAAAATATACACCAAGCATAGTAGTCCAGGTAGTGCTCCAATTAAGTCCGTGGAACACTGGGCCCACACGGTATGGGCGAGGCCCACACAAGATCCCCGACTATGACAGAGAGAACACTGCAGGGCCATCAGATAGCAATAAAACAGGCACCTCAGGGGGAGGGAAAGGGGGGGCACTTCAGCCGGTTGAGTGCACAATGCCAAATTCACGAGGGGGCCACATGCCCACTGTTCAATCCTGGGGAGTGCAAAGCCACAGTCTCTCAAGTCTATACAGTGGGTGGGTTGCCCACTGTTCCATCCTGGGAAGTGCAAAGCCACAGTCTCTCAAGTCTATACAGTTGGTGGGTTGCCCACTGTTCAATCCTGGGGAGTGCAAAGCCACAGTCTCTCAAGTCTCTACAGTGGGTGGGTTGCCCACTGTTCAATCCTGGGGAGTGCAAAGCCACAGTCTCTCAAGTCTCTACAGTGGGTGGGTTGGCCACTGTTCAATCCTGGGAGTGCAAAGCCACAGCCTCTAAAGTGGATAACAGTCTCCACTGGTTCTGGAGGGGGCACTGTGCCCAGAGTGCTTCATCCTGCTAAGGACAGAGGTAGTGGATGTATCTCTCCACTGGTTCTGGAGGGGGCATTGTGCCCAGAGTGCTTCATCCTGCTAAGGACAGAGGTAGTGGATGTATCTCTCCACTGGTTCTGGAGGGGGCTTTGTGCCCAGAGTGCTTCATTCTGCCCGTGACGGACTCAGTAGCATCAGTGCCCTTGGCGCCCATGGGCCAGCGTTGCTTGAGACGGCGGTGCCCGGTTCAGCGGTGCTTGAGACGGCGGTGCCCGGTTCAGCGGTGCTTGAGACGGCGGTGCCCTGTTCAGTGGTGCTTGAGATGGCGGTGCCCTGTTCAGCGGTGCTTGAGACGGCGGTGCCCTGTTCATCGGTGCTTAGAACGGCGGGCTCCTTTGCAGTGACTCAGCTGCTGGCGGTCCTTCATGGCCCAGCGGGGCTTGTGCTGGCGGTCCTCTCTGTCCCAGGGGGGCTTGTGCTGGCGGTCCTCTCTGTCCCAGCGGGGCTTGTGCTGGCGGTCCTCTCTGTAGCCCAGCGGGGCTTGTGCTGGCGGTCCTCTGTAGCCCAGCGGGGATGACGGCTGTGGCCTCCTGGGCAGCGGGGATGATGGCGTCGCCTCCTGGGCAGCTGGGCTGGTGCTGGCCTCCTGGGCAGCAGGGCTGGTGGCGGGGGCCTCCTGGGCAGCAGGGCCGGTGCTGGCGGTGGCCTCCTGGGCAGCAGGGCTGGTGGCGGGGGCCTCCTGGGCAGCGGGGATGATGGCGGTCGCCTCCTGGGCAGCTGGGCTGGTGCTGGCTTCCTGGGCAGCAGGGCTGGTGGCGGTGGCCTTCTGGGCAGCAGGGCCAGTGCTGGCGGTGGCCTCCTGGGCAGCAGGGCTGGTGGCGGGGGGGCCTCCTGGGCAGCAGGGCTGGTGCTGGCGGTGGCCTCCTAGGCAGCGGGGATGATGGTGGTCTTCTCCGCCGTGCTGCTCTTCCCAGACATGCTGAGTTTCTTGTGCCCCTTCCCCACCTTGGAAGGTGTCTCAGCTGACTCACTCCCACCGGGACCCCTGGGAGCGGCTTTGGTGGCTGGAGTCTTCCCCTTCTCCCACCGGGCACTGGCCAACTTCTGATGCTTGACAGGTGGGGGACTGTCTGTGCTGTGGCTACATGCCACACTGGCTGCCCTGGTGGCCGGTGCACTCCAGATTCCAGTGACTACAGGCACCACTGGTCCCAGAGATGTTGTGGCTGAGGTGCTAGTTCGGGACCTAGGAGACGGACGGGGTTGGGGAGGTGTGGGAAAGAAGTCAAGGTTGGACAGGAAGAGTTTCTTGGAGACACTGGGACGGGTAGCTGAAGGGGGTTTGGGAGTGGAGGAAGAGGTTGTGGTTGTGGGAGGTGTTCGTTTGCTGACTTTGGGTGAAGGTGCATGCGCTAGAGGCTGTTGTGAGGTGGATGGCTGTTGGGTGGGTGTGTGCCTGCGTTTGTGTATCCTGGGATGGGGCGTCACAGACACACTGGGAGAGGACACAGGGGACGTGTGAATGGTAGTGGGGGTGGTGACTGCACGTGAGCGGGGTGTGGTGGTGGGTGTGCTGGTAGTAGTGACTGTAGAGGTAGTGCATGCAGGTGTGAGTGTAGACGAGACTGGGAGGGAGGAGGGAGACGAGGAGGAGGGGGACACAGTGGAGGCAGTGGATGTTGGTGTGTCTGCATGTGTGTGATGCTTGCATGAGTGCCTGTGGGATGTGTGGTGCTTATGTTTGCCTGAGCTTCCCTTGTGTGTTGACGTGTGTGCATGCTGGTCTAGAGGTGTGCTTGGGATAGGCTAGGGTACAGGGGATTGGGTCTGGGTGGAGGAAGTTGGAGGGGGAGGCTAGACACAGGGACAATGGCTGCCATCAGTGCTGAGGCCAGAGTCTGAAAAGCTTGCTGAAGGGCTTCCTGACCAGAATGAATGCCCTCCAGGAATGCATTGGTTTGTTGCAACTGCCTTTCTACACCCTGGATGGCATTAAAAATGGTTGACTGCCCAACAGTGAGGGACCTGAGGAGGTCAATGGCCTCCTCAATGAGGGCAGCAGGGGTGACTGGGGCAGGGCCTGAGGTGCCTGGGGCGAAGGTGAAGCCCACCCTCCCGGGTGAGCGGGCACGGGGCAAAGGCTGAGGGGCTGCTGGGAGGGCGGTGCTGGAAGGGGGGGTGGCGGTTGTACCTGTAGATGGGGGGGGCACAGATGTTGCCGCCAGCACAAATGAGCTCCCATCAGAGGACGAGTCTGTGCCACTGGTCTCACCTCCTGTCCCCGCCGTGGAGCTCCCCTCGCCCTCCGTCCCACTGGTGAAGTCCTCCATGGCCGTGTGGGATGCAGCCCCCTCGTGCTCCGGTGCCACTGCTCCTCCGCCTGATGATGCTAATGCACACAAGAACATGGAGACCACAAAAAGGGGGGGAAGACATGTTGATTGCATGCATTACCGCTACCTTACCTACTTGGCGGACACGACAGACACAGAAGCCCCCTGCACTACGCCGCGCTCTTGAGCTCCACTGTTCAATCCCTGGGAAATGGCCTACTATGCTATGGATGACAGCTGCACACATGGATGACACAGGGGCATGACTAGGTGTACTTGGCACTCTACAGAGGTGCGGTGGGGTGCCACATGGCCTGCCTTACGGAGGGACCTTGCCTACGGAACTCGCCCTGGCCTAGGGAAACCCACAGCCCACCTCCCCCACCTAGACCCCTCCACTGCGTGCAAAATCAGCAGAATGAGAGTGTACTCACCCCCTTGTGGCTGCTGTGATGCCCTCAAGCGGCCATCCAACTCCGGGTACGCCACCGCCAGGATCCTGAACATCAGGGGGGTCATGGTGCGACGGGCACCCCTCCCATGTTGGGAGGCCATCCCCAGCTGAGCCTCCGCCGTCTTCTTGCTCCAGCGGCGAATGTCCTCCCATCTTTTCCGGCAGTGGGTGCTCCGTCTGTGGTAGACCCTCAGGGTCCGGACGTCCTTGGCGATGGCACGCCAAATATATTTTTTCTGGTAGGCGCTGACCTACATGATTTGTACAGGGGAAGAGAAACTTATTACCAACTGCACCGTCACAGTCATTGGCCCCCATCCCTACCCTTGGTATGTGGCACATGCACTCACCGTCGTTTCATGCACGCCGCACTCTCCCCCCTTCCTTCTTACATCCACCCCTCTCCACACAGGCATAGCCCATACAGCATGCTCCCAGTGTACTTACCTGTTTGTCTGGTGGACCGTAGAGTAGCGTGTACTGGGGGAGGACCCCATCCACGAGTTTCTCCAACTCCTCCGATGTGAAGGCCGGGGCCCTTTCCCCAGACACTCGAGCCATTGTCTCTTTCAGACCGAGGTCACAGCAGCACTTGCAGTGTAGGTCCTCTCCTGTCGAAGATCAGGTATCGAGTGATTGAACAGATAGAAAATGGCGGTCACGTCTGCGGCGGTGCGTACCGTCACCGCCGGCGTACATCGTCATTGGCTCGTGGGACCCATAGGGTCCAATGTTAACCAATGCAGCATTGCGCCGCGGTCTTCGACCGCCTACCGCAACAGTGGACAACGCCAGCACAGTTACCTCATCCCATTTACAGGTCAGGCAGCCGCCATTTCAGGGGCCCACATGGCTTAATTTTCAACTGCGTCACACATACCTAGGCCTAGACTCAATACAGGAATATGATTGGTGTTCTGTATAAGCTGGGGGTACGTACCTCTGAGTTGGTTGACTCTGTGCTCGCTGTTGTCCTTCATAGGCACCGTCCGCTGGGACATGTGAGGAGATGGCGGCATCCTCCGGAGTACTGACCGTTGGTGGACCTGTCGACAATGGAGGAAAGTCATGTGATCATCACATACAGGCTTGACCGTGCCACAATCCAGGAACGGTGTAGCCAGTTGGAGCCAGACCTGATGTCAGCTATCCGCCATCCCACAGGAATCTCCCCTCAAGTGCAGGTGCTGTCAGTGCTCCATTTCCTTCCAAGTGGGTCATTTCAAACAACAGTGGCCATAGCATCAGGGATGTCCCAGCCTATGTTTTCCAACATGTTGTCCAGAGTGTTGTCTGCCCTGCTGAAACACATGTGGAGCTACATCGTTTTCCCTCAGGTGGAGGATTTGCCTACAGTGCCCTGGGACATATCCCCAACATCATAGGTGCCATTGATGGGACACATGTGGCTTTGGTACCCCCCCACAGGAGTGAACAGGTGTACAGAAACCGGAAGAGTTATCATTCGATGAATGTACAGATGGTATGTTTGGCTGACCAGTACATCTCCCATGTGAATGCCAAGTTCCCTGGCTCAGTGCATGATGCCTACATCCTGCGGAATACCAGCATCCCTTATGTGATGGGTCAACTCCAGAGGCACCGTGTTTGGCTATTAGGTGACTCTAGTTACCCCAACCTGTCATGGCTACTGACCCCAGTGAGGAATCCCAGGACAAGGGCAGAGGAACGCTACAATGAGGCCCATATGCGAACTAGGAGGGTGATCGAGCGTACCTTCGGCCTCCTGAAGGCCAGGTTCAGGTGCCTCCATATGACAGGTGGATCCCTATTCTACTCACCAAAGAAGGTGTGCCAGATCATAGTGGCCTGGTGTATGCTTCACAACTTGGCTTTGCGAAGACAGGTGCCTTTTCTGCAGGAGGATGGTCCAGATGGCGGTGTTGTTGCAGCTGTGGAGCCTGTGGACAGTGAAGACGAGGAAGCAGAAGAAGAAGACATGGACAACAGGGACTCAGTGATCCAGCAATATTTCCAGTGAAACACAGGTAAGAATACTAACCGGCCTACATGTATTTAAACACTACTACCTCTCTACTGTCTGTCGTTTTCACCCAGTGTATGGTCACTGAGTTGTCACTTTCCCTTACAATTTCACAGATGTGGGTCCCACATTGTGACATCTGCTTTGATTCCTCATGGACTAGAGCTGTGTGACATAGGTATGTTGACATTACAAATGAAAGAGCTTTTTGCAACAGTAATTGCTAATACAGTATTCCGAAATCACAGACTGACTCCAGATTGTTTTGTGCTTTAAGGGTGTTTATTTTAGTGCTCAAAACTGGAGGGGGTAGCAAAATGGTGAGGGGTGATGGCGGAGGAATGTCCATGGCAGAGTCCAGTCTATTAGTCTCACAGGTGCATTGCCCAAATGGGCATAGGAAGTGGAGCTGGGGCAGTTTAAGGATGGACAGGGTGACAAAGTGGGACAGTAGGATGACAATCAGGGTGGTCTCATTTCTTGGCGGGGGTCTTGGCATCGTTCTCTGTCTTTGTCCTGGATCTCAGGGACCGTTTGCGAGGTGGTTCTCCCTCTGCAGGGGGTGGGGTGCTGGTGTGGTGGTCCTGTGGCGGTGCCTCCTGTCCACTAGCGCCGGCGGAGGTGGTGGGCAGTTCATCATCCAGGCTAGTGTCAGGGGCCCCTTGTAGTGCCACAGTGTCCCTCCTGGTGTTGAGTACTTCCTTCAGCACCCCTACGATGGTGCCCAGGGTGGAATTGATGGTTCTGAGTTCCTCCCTGAAGCCCAAATACTGTTCCTCCTGCAGCCGCTGGGTCTCCTGAAACTTGGCCAGTACCATTGCCATCGTCTCCTGGGAGTGGTGGTATGCTCCCATGATGTTGCCGAGGGCCTCGTGGAGAGTGGGTTCCCTGGGCCTGCCGCCCCCTGTCGCACAGCAGCCCTCCCAGTTCCCCTGTGTTCGTGGGCCTCCGTCCCCTGGACTGTGTGCCCACTACCACTGCCCCCAGGTCCCTGTTGTTGTTGGGGTGGTGGGTTAGCCTGGGTTCCCTGTAGTAGTGGACACACTGCTGATTCACGTGTCCTGGGGACGGTGGTATGGGCCCGCTGGGTGGGTGCTGTGCTGGTGTTTCCAGAGGGGGAAGCTCTGTGGTGGCCTGTGACTGGGTGAGGGGAACCGACTGTCCCGAGGTCCCCGATGGGCCGGGCTGATTATCTAGATCCAGTTGAACAGAGGTGCTGTCATCACTGTGGGCCTCTTCTGTTTGTTGGTGTGGACATGTGTGGACCCTCCTGTCCGGTGACTTTGGGTAGGGGTCCTGCAGGGGTATTAAAGGATGTTTATTACATCTGTGTGTGCCATGGTGTGCAATGGGCGGGTGACCGTGTACCCCAGTGCTTGCATTCCTGTGTGGGACCTTGTGTGATGATGGTTTAGGGGGGTGTATGGGTATGTGCAGTGGCCATGCTTTAGTTATGGGTGTCCATGATTTGTTGTTGCATGCAGGGCCTGGGGTTAGGATGTGTGGTTTGTGATGTTGGGACATTTGGGTGGAGTTAGAGTGATGGGGGTGAGGGTGAGGGTGGGGGTATGTGCTGGCATGGAGGTAGGGTGGGGGATGTAATAGTTAAGATTTGACTTACCAGAGTCCATTCCTCCACCTACTCCTGCGAGGCCCTCAGGATGCAGAATCGCCAAGATCTGCTCCTCCCATGTTGTTAGTTGTGGGGGAGGAGGTGGGGGTCCGCCGCCAGTCCGCTGAACCGCAAGGTGGTGTCTTGAGACCACGGAACGCACCTTCCCCCATAGGTCGTTCCACCTCTTCCTGATGTCCTCCCAATTTTTTGGGTGCTGTCCCACTGCGTTGACCCTGTCCACTATTCTTTGCCATAGCTCCATCTTCCTTGCAATGGAGGTGTGCTGCACCTGTGATCCGAATAGCTGTGGCTCTACCCGGACGATTTCCTCCACCATGACCCTGAGCTCCTTCTCCGAGAACCTGGGGTGTCTTTGCCGTGCCATGGGGTGGTGTAGGTGATGTGTGGGGTGGTGTGTGGGGTGATAAGTCTGCTGATATGTAGTGGTATGTAGTGTGAGGTGCGTGGAAGGTATGTGGGTGATGGTGTTGTGTGCCTGTGGATGCTAGTATTGTTGATGGTGGTGTCTCTCTCTGGCCTTCATTCGTGATTTTTGGTCGTAGGGGTTTGTGGGTGATGTGGGTGGGTGTTTTATATTGTATTGGGTGTGTGGGAGTGGTGTGTGTATGTGTATCAGGTGTGTGTATTTCGAATTGTCCAATGTGGTAGTGTTTTGTAAGAGTGTGTGTATTTTGAGCGCGGTGGTGTGTACCGCCAATGGTTTACCGCGGATGAAAGTCCGCTGCGTGGATTCGGGTGTCGTGATAGTGTGGGCGTATTTCTGTTGGCCGTAACGGTGGAGGATTTGTTTTCGCCAGTTTATCACTGACCTTTGGTGTGGCGGACTTGTGTGGGTGTCTGAATATTGGCGGATTCCGTGCTGTGGGTCATAATAGCTGTGGCGGTTTTCCGCGGCAGTGTGTTGGCAGTCTTCTGCACAGCGGTATGCGGCTTTTACCGCCAATGCTGTAATGACCGCCTAAGTGTGTCCAAGATACCCCACCCCAAGACCCTGAAAAGTAGGAGTACAGTGACCGTGACAGGAAAGCACTGAAGACGGATTCCTGGACCTGAGGACTTGTAAAGGAAGGGGACCAAGTCCAAGAGTCACAAAAGTGTCCAGGGGGGGCAGGAGCCCACTAATCCCTGGATGAAGGTGCAAAATGGCTGCCTCCGGGTGGAAAAAGCTGAAGATTCTGCAACAACGGAAGATGCCAGGAAATTCTCCTTTGCACAGAAGATGTTCCACTGAATGCTGGAGGATGCAGAGTAGTTTCTATGCAGAAAGACCACAAACAAGCCTTGCTAGCTGCAAAGGTACCAGTTGAAGAAAATGGGTGCTGCCCGGGCCGAGGAAGGACCAGGAGGTCGCCACTTGGAAGAGGAGACAGAGGGGGCCCTCAGCAACACAGCAAGCCCGCGCAGAAGAAGGCAGAACCCACAGAAGTACTTGAACAAGGGTTCAAGAAAACTGAGCACAGCAGTCATCTCAACACTACAAAGGAGGGTCCCACGAAGCCGGTGGTCAACTCAGCGAGTTGAGCGATGCAGGACGGAGTGCTGGGGATCTGGGCTGTGCTGTGCATGAAGGATTCCTTGCAAAAGTGCACAGAAGCGCTAGCAGCTGCAGTTCACGCAGTACACAGGATTACTGTCTGGCGAGGGGAGGCAAGGACTTACCTCCTCCAAATTTGGACAGATAGACCACTGGAATGTCGGGTTCACTTGGATCCAGCACTTGTGTTCCAGGGACCAAGCTTGTCAAGATGAGAGGGGACGCAGAGGACCGGAGAAGCTGAAGTTTGGTGCCTGCGTTAGAAGAGGGAAGATTCCGTCGACCCACAGGAGATATCTTCTTGGCTTCCAGTGCAGGGTGAAGAGAGACAGCCCCCAGAGCATGCACCGCCAGGAAACAGTTGAGAAAGCCGGCAGGATTAGGCGCTACAATGCAGCTGGTAGTCTTCTTGCTTTGTAGCAGTTTTGCAGGCGTCCTGGAGCACTCAGCGGTCGATCTTTGGCAGAAGTCGAAGAGGGAGATGCAGAAGAACTCTGGTGAGATCCTAAATAGCTCTCAGAGGAGGATTGGCTACCTAGTAGGTATGCACCTATCAGGAGGGGTCTCTGACATCACCTGCTGGCACTGGCCACTCAGAGGCCTCCATTGTGCCCTCACACCTCTGGATTCAAGATGGCAGAGGTCTGGGACACACTGGAGGAGCTCTGGGCACCACCCCAGCTTCCTGGGCTTGAGCTGTCTGAGAGGTGGCAGCAGCTCGGGCTGCCTGGAAAACCTCAGAAGGCTGGAATGGCAATACTGAGGGTCCTCTAAGGAGCCCCCAGAGTACATGGAATCATACAAACAATGCTTGCAAAAGCATTGGGGTATGTTTCAAACAAGTTTGATACCAAACATGCCTATGTTCAGAGTTACCATTATGTAGCTGGACATAGTGACCTACGTCCAGTACACGCGTAAAATGGTGTCCCCGCACTCATGAAGTCTGGGAAAATGGTCCCGTAGGTCGTGGGAACACCTCTGCTAGTGCATGGGTGCCTTCACACACAGGTACTCTGCACCCTGCCCTCAGGGCTGGAGGGCCTGCTATATGGGTGACTTATAAGTGACCTGGTGCAGTGTAAATGGCAGTGAGAGGGTGCATGCACCTTTTCATACAGGTTGCAATGGCAGTCCTGTAGAAGCCTTTGCATGGGCTCCCTATGGGTGGCACGAGATATGCTGCAGCCCATAGGGATCCCCTGGAACCCCAATGCCCTGGATACCTGAGTACCATATACTAGGGACTTACAGGGGGGGCACCAGTATGCCAATTGTGGGTGAAATCCTGGATTACCAGTATGCAATAACCATAAAATTAAGGGAGAGAGCATAACTACTGGGGTCCTTGTTAGCAGGATCCCAGTAGACACAGTCAAACACACTGACAAACAGGCCAAAAGTGGGGGTAACCAAGCTAGAAAGAGGCCACTTTCCTACAGGAATCCTAGAAAACCTGTACATGTTTTGAAACTGGACACGTAGGGAAATCCAGGAGGGGTGACTTGCGTGGCTCTCGCCATGTTGTTTTGCCCAGAATATAACCTTAGCCTTTGATGAAAAAAAACTAATTTTCCTCAGATTTCTGTGATGAAAAGTCCTGGAATCTGTGGGGAGCCACAATCTACATTCCACTCACCATTCCTCCACGTCTTCTGATACAAATGGTACCTCACTTGTGTGGGTAGGCCTAGTGCCCATAAAAGGAAAGGACCCAAAATACAATATGGAAACATCAACATTTCCTGTCACAAAATGATCTGATTTGGCAATGTGGATAGTAGTGTTTGTTTGGCCAGGGATCGGCAACCACCCAGGGAAACCTACAAAATCCAGACATTTCTGAAAACTAGACACTCAGGAGAGTCCAAAGTTGTATTCTTTGTGTGGATCCCACATTTCTTTTCTTACCCACAATGACATGCAGAGTCAAACTTTGCCTAAAATTGCAGTTTCCTTGCATTTTGGTGACGTAAACTTCCAGAATGTGCAGGAGTCCACAAAGTTCCTGACACCCAGCATTCTTCCACTTGTCCCAATAAAAATGCTGCCTTACTTTTTTGGATGCAACAGGCAAGCATCAATCCATGGTCAATAGGAGCATCACGGATTGAATCTCATTGATCATGGTTGGATTTGTGCCTGTTGAGGGAAAGTTTGAAGTTTGCAGGGCACTGACATTAAAAAAACTTTATTGGATCAACGCAAGGCATACCACCCTGGACTCCCCCAGGGACGAGAGTTTTCATCCAGAATCCGGTCTCTTGCTGGGACATCCTCCCTTCTTGATGTTATCGGCTCTCCGTCTTCTTCTGTGTTCCACCTGGGTATTCGATCCAACTCTCCTCTTCGTCGTCTCTCTTCCTTCCTGGTTTCCACGCCTTCCTCCTTCTTCCACGGCAGCCTTAGTACCTCCTCGGTTTCCGATTTAACCCGCATATCCGGGTTCGATGGGGGACTTTTCGATTTTTGGCTCTCTGTGATACCCCCGGGGTATCGCTCCGATGTTCCGGGGGTAGGGGCTTAAAACAGGGTCCCCGCAACCCTGTTACAGACACATTAGTAGTAATACAAATATTGTGCCAAAACTAAGGTCAAGTTCTCATGAGAATATTATCAAGGCCAAATTAGTGAGGCCTTGGGAAATGTTCACATTAAGTACACAGCATTCTATGAGACAGAAATGAAACATCAACTTGTACATGACAAAGAGATGGTGTCTTTCCAACCTTGTTTACAAAGTTACTAATGAGTGCATGATGATAAAAGGACAGAAAGATGCCTGCATGCTGAAAAGTTGGCTGCAGAGAGCAATAACTATTTAAAAATCGAGTCCTACATTATCCAGTTTTAAAATAGGCACAGTTTCTCAACATGTGTTAATTTCACTTTATGCTAATCATATCTATTTTTAGAATTACTCATCTCTTTTAAAAACCCTGCATTAGGACCATGCCCCAGAGTCCTGTAATGGCTGCCACAACATGTTGTCAATGTTGTGGCCAGCCAATCAAGGGCCATGCTTTGGAATACTCATACACCCACCCACCCATGCCCTTTGGGTCATGATGTGTTCATCCTGCCCCCTTATATATCTTTAACAATCATTTTCAGAGGACAAGGACCATTGTCCCTGAGTCCTGTAGTGGCTTCCACAAACTATTGTTAAGGTTGTGGCTGATCAAACTATATTGACTAGTTCTCTTTATATTGGCCAAAGCATACTGGATACCAACTGTAAACATATCTATAAGTGTGTGCCTTTATTTCTCAAAAAACTACCTAAAAGATTCACACCAAATCACAAAAAGCACACGTTGTGAGTAAATATCTAGTTATCTGTCAAATTTGATGTAATTCTCTTCAGCTGTAGTGCTGTATAAACATGGGTATGGAACATGCATGGAGAAAAGGTGTTTTGGTATTTTGGGCCCCCCCCCCCAATTGTCTCTGCCCACTCTTGACAGTTCACCCCGAAACGTTCCAGGAAAGAGTTGAGTCAAATGAACTTTTTAAAAAGAGTTTTGTGAGTTATTAGCAAAACAACAAAAAAAATCCAATGAAAAGTCTGATTGCACTTTAACACTACACAGTTTCTTTCACTTGGTTGAGTTAGATATCAGAACCAGGTTGGCCACCTATGTACATACTGAATTGAGGTAGCTGGTGAAATGGAGACACTAATGTCAGTTACATTTATTTTTGTGAATGATTGGTGACATCAGTGTTATATTACATTGAATAGCTGCCTTTTCAGAGGGTACATAGGAGTACAAGACTTCAGGTTAACTTAGCTTTGGGAAACTAAGAGAGAAGGACCCCAACCCGGGTTAATAGATGCACAGCAGTATATTTGTCGTTCTCACATGTGAACAACTGTCTAGATTTAATGTATCCTGGTAAGCTTTAAATGTAACAGATTTATGGCAGAGACCACTGAAAGATATAGATGTTTGAGGATGGGATTTGGGTGAATTCAGCACTGTAATAGTTGGTATAAATAAGAAAGGCTGTGTGTAGAAATCTCACATGGTTTACGCCGAACCATTTCAATACCCCTCTTTTCAATGTGTCAAAAGACTTGAGGATGCTGAGGAGTCACCTTTTGGAGCAAGTCACTTATAAATAGATTTGTGTTGCATTGAACAAAAGCATCAGACTCAATAAAAAGTACCGAAACAATCCTTACTTTTTGAGATATTGTGCTGTTTTCTTTCTTGAGCATCTTATTTTCTTCTCTCTGTTTGTAAAAACAAACCAAAGAAAGTCAGTCAAAATAGTACAATCAGTATTCAAAACAATACACTGAGTATTCAAAACAAAAAGTAATGGACACTGGCACAGTGTTATTACTGAACATGACTTTCTAACATCCAGTCCCCAACGTGATTGGCTATTGGCATGAAATTTAGAGGATTTACATTTACCCTTCACAGAAATGTATTGCAGTGATACATTATTTTGCAACATAGTAACAACTAAATAAGAAATCAAATATACTTATTATTCTGTATACAAGAGTTATTTTTCCTACAAAGCTCATTCACATCTACACTGATCCACACCAGTCAAATAAAATTTCGGAACACTCCTTCTAAGCATAAAAAGCCCTCAAATGTTCATACACATAATATGATACAAAAGGCTTTTATGACAAATGAGTAAAGCATTAAGTGATATTAAAGTAGGTGAATGTTCTTGATAAATGCACGCATACATACAGTTTGGTGTTTCCGGTAAAATGCCATTTGTTTCGTAGTATGTTCCTTTTATTGACATGCAGCACAACACATTGCTCACAGGTCAGTTAGTTATGTTCCTTCCTCAAGAATTAAGCTGTGTTTGATGTATGGTTTTCTCAGAAAGGAAAATACGTCATTCTAGTTCTCTAAAAAGTGATAGACAACAGAATGGATGATTGATGATCACCAAATAGTTCTATCAATGTACAGGATCCCAGGACACTTACGGGGCAACTTCAAAAACACTGAACTACCCCAGTCATAGCAAACTGCACAAAGTATAATTATTGCCTACCATATGTTGAATGACACTTTTCATTACATATCAAATGACATCATCAAAGATAGCTGAGATAATTTTGTTGAAGATATCATCCAAGAGATCGCATATGATATCAGTAAAGACCAAGGTTTGGGATGAATGGGGCCAGAGTCACACTTGTGCCCAGTCCCAACTTTGCATGCCAATGAACATGCACAGTCAGGTCTGCGGCCCTTGGGCTACTGAAAAACATGACACAGTTGTACAGGACTGTTAGAAATGGGGTCTCTAGTTGGCAGGCAATGGGCACCCTGTCCAAGTAGGAACCCTCACTCTAGTCGGGGTAAAAGAGATACACAGCTCAGATAACCCCTGCTCACCCCCTGGGAAGCTTGTCACGAGCAGTCAGGCTTATCTCAGAGGCAATGTGTAAAGTATTTGTACAACCACACACAGTAACACAGTGAAAACACCACAAAAGGACACCACACAAGTTTAGAAAAATAGCCAATATTCATCTAAATCAAACAAGACCAAAACAAAACAAAAATCCAACATACACAGATATCAATTGTTAAAGTAAAAAGAGTCTTAATCCATAGACATCAATAGATGCTTTATTTTAGCATAAAGTACCTGGTATGTGTCAAAAATAAAGCTGCATGGGTGAGCGTGCATCGGAAAAGCAAGCGATGTGTCAATTCCTTACACGCAAGTGAGGCTGTGCATCAATTCTTTCTCCGCAAGGTAACCGATGCGTCGATTTATTTCCTCACAGGTAAGGGTTGCGTTGATATCTGGAAAAGCAGCCATGGGTCCATGCGGTGATGTTGAAGATGTTGACGCCCAGGGATGATGCGTGGAAAATCCAGATGCATGGCAGCAATGAATCTGCGCTAAACTGGCGGCACATCGATTTCACCAGCGTTGCGTCAATTTTTCAGCTGCGGTGCAGGTGATGCATGTATTTTTCTGCCGCTCAGCTCCAGTGCGTGGAATTTCACCATGGGTTCACCAGTTTCTCCTTTCAAGGGCGCAGGGACTGGATGTGGCACCACTTGGCAGGGTAGAGGTCCCAGCAACAGACATCAAGTGCTGGCAGATGAAGTATTTGATGGTCCTGCGACTTCAAAACAGGGGGAAAGCTCAGTCCAAGCCCTTGGAGAATCTTCACAAGCAGGATTTCAGTAAGCAAAGTCCAGTCCTTTACCTTCTCAGGCAGAAGCAGCAGTAGCAGGCTAGAACAGCAAAGCAACAGGCAGAGTGGCAGGCCCTCCTCAAGCATCAGGCTCTTCTCCTTGGCAGAGGTACCTCTTGATCCAGAAGCAATCAAACGTTGTGTGGTCAGCAGTCCAATACTTATACTCATTTCTGCTTTGAAGTAGACACACTTCAGCAGAAAGTCTTTGTAATGCACAAGACTCTGCCTCTTCCTTGCCCTGCCCCAGACACACACTAGGGGGTTGGAGACTGTATTGTGAGGGGACAGACACAGCCCTTTCAAGTGCAGATGTCAGCTCCTCCGTCCCACTCTAGCCCAGTAAGACTCATCAGGAAATGCAGGACACACCTCAGCTCCCTTTGTGTCACAGTCTAGAGGGAATTCACAAACAGCCTAACTGTCAGTCTGACCCAGACGTTTATTCAGTAGCCAGGCAGAAGCACAGAATGGTTAGGCCAAAAAATGCCCACTTTCTAGAACTGGCATTTTCAAACAGACAACCTAAAAAACAACTTTACCAAAGGAGGTATTTTTAAATTGTGAGTTCAGAAACCCCAAACTCTACATCTCTATCTGATCCCAATGGTAAACTATACTTAAGAGATGTAAAGGCAATCCCCATGTTAACCTACGGGAGAGGTATGCCTTGCAATGGTAAAAATCAAATTTGGCAGAATTTGTCACGACTCACGTGCTGCTTACGCCTGGAATCCGCAGATCGAGTGGCGTGGGTCTTGAGTGTTCGGCTTTGGCCCAGAAAGGGGCGACTCTTTCTGGTAGCCACGGTGCTGTAGGCAATGGAAACGCCAAGAACAGACCGTGCCCTTCAGAAATAGCGCCAGAGGGAAAAAACCCCTAAGAAGTGGAAAAAACCTCTAAACAGAATGATTCCTGAAAACAAGAACAAAAGAACAGGAATCAAAAGAAACAAAATTCAGGTAACACAGAATTGACGAAATCCAGAACCGAAAGGCAAGGAATCAGGAGCGAAGACACCATCCGAATAGAAAGTGTTGCAGCGCAAAGAAAGGAAGAAAACACATCCCTTAAATACCAAAAAACAGGAAGTAAAAGGACACCATCTTAGATAGGGAAAAATACATAGAACAGAATAGAGTAGGAACCATAGAGAATAGGTAACAAGGAATGCTGGGAAGAAAAAGGTAACATGGGAAGGGGGAAAAGACATAAAGGAAGGTACAACAAAAAGACCCAAGAAAAGAAGAAAAGAAAAAAGAAAGAACAAGAACAGGTAAGAGGGGTCAGGAGGCACAAGAAATGCGGAGTGCCAAAGCAGAGCGAGACCCCATGCCAAGTCTGGGGCCTCGTAATGTGCAGGAAAGGCTAGGGGCGCGCCGCGTCCTGAAAACGCGCTGTTCGGCTCGCGCCGCACCACGCGGCGCGACAGAATTTCACTATCAGGACATGTAAACACACCAGTACATGTCCTACCTTCTAAATACCCTGAACCCTGCCCATGGGGCTACCTATGGCCTACCTTAGGGGTGACTTAAATGTAGTAAAAGGAAGGGTTTGGGCCTGACAAGTGGGCACACTTGCCAGGTCGAATTGGCAGTACAAAACTGCACACACAGACCTTGCAATGTAAGACATGTTTACAGGGCTACTCTTGTGGGTGGCACAATCAGGGCTACAGGCCCACTAGTAGCATGTGATTTACAGGCCCTGGCACACAAGGTGCACTTTACTAGGGACTTAGCAGTAAATCAAATGTGCCAGTCATGGAAAACCAATTACCAATATCACTTTGACAGAGAGCACTTGCACTTTAGCGCTGATTAGCAGTGGTAAAGTGCCCAGAGTATCAAAACCAGCAAAAACTGATTACAGCACAGGATCAAAAAACAAGAGGCCAGAGGCAGAAAAAGTACAGGGAAACCATATAAAGAGCTGCAATGTCTAACAAGGACTCGTGTGCACAGCTAGTGTAGAAAGTATGCGTTCAGGGTGTGGCCAAATGTGAAATGTTGTCAGCAGGACACACTGTAAATGGATGAAGGTGGCCGAGGAGCTGCAGGGGGTGAGAACACACAGTGAATGCAAGACGCAGGTGTAGGAGGCTGGACTGGCTTGTAGTGAGTACCAAGGGGTACTTGCACCTTGCACCAGGCCCAGTTATCCCTTATTAGTGTATAGGGTGTCTAGCAGCTTAGGCTGATAGATAATGGTAGCTTAGCAGAGCAGCTTAGGCTGAACTAGGAGACGTGTGAAGCTACTACAGTACCACTTAGTGTCATATGCACAATATCATAAGAAAACACAATACACAGTTATACTAAAAATAAAGGTACTTTATTTTTATGACAATATGCCAAAGTATCTTAGAGTGTACCCTCAGTGAGAGGATAGGAAATATACACAAGATATATATACACAATAGCAAAAATATGCAGTATAGTCTTAGAAAACAGTGCAAACAATGTATAGTTACAATAGGATGCAATGGGGAAACATAGGGATAGGGGCAACACAAACCATATACTCCAGAAGTGGAATGCGAACCACAAATGGACCCCAAACCTATGTGACCTTGTAGAGGGTCGCTGGGACTATTAGAAAATAGTGAGAGTTAGACAAATAACCCTCCCCAAGACCCTGAAAAGTGAGTGCAAAGTGCACCAAAGTTCCCCTAAGGACAAAATAGTCGTGTTAGAGGGAGAATGCAAGGAAAACACAAATCAGCAATGCAACAACGATGGATTCCTGTCTGAAGGTACCTGTGGAACAAGGGGACCAAGTCCAAAAGTCACAAGCAGCTCGGAGATGGGCAGATGCCCAAGAAATGCCAGCGGTTGGTGCAAAGAAGCTCTTTCTAGGCTGAAGAACTGTGAATACTGCAGGAACGACAAGGGCTAGAGACTTCCCCTTTGGAGGATGGATCCCCCACGCCTTGGAGAGTCGTGCAGAAGTGTTTTCCCGCCGGATGGACGCCAACAAGCCTTGCTACACGCAAATCGTGCGTTTGGCGTTTTTGGACGCTGCTGGGGCCCAGGAGGGACCAGAAGGTCGCAAATTGGACCTGCAGAGAGAGGGGACGTCGAGCAAGACAAAGAGCCCTCACTGAAGCAGGTAGCACCCGGAGAAGTGCCAGAAACAGGCACTACGAGGATGCGTGAAACGGTGCTCGCCGAAGTTGCACAAAGGAGTCCCACGTCGCCGGAGACCAACTTAGAAAGTCGTGCAATGCAGGTTAGAGTGCCGTGGACCCAGGCTTGGCTGTGCACGAAGGATTTCCGCCGGAAGTGCACAAGGGCCGGAGAAGCTTGCAAAGTCGCGGTTCCCAGCAATGCAGCCCAGCGAGGTGAGGCAAGGACTTACCTCCACCAAACTTGGGCTGAAGAGTCACTGGACTGTGGGGGTCACTTGGACGGTGTCGCTGGATTCGAGGGACCTCGCTCGTCGTGCTGAGAGGAGACCCAAGGGACCGGAGATGCAGCTTTTTGGTGCCTGCGGTTGCAGGGGGACGATTCCGTCGACCCACGGGAGATTTCTTCGGAGCTTCTGGTGCAGAGAGGAGGCAGGCTACCCCCACAGCATGCACAAGCAGGAAAACAGTCGAGAAGGCGGCAGGATCAGCGTTACAGAGTTGCAGTAGTCGTCTTTGCTACTATGTTGCAGGTTTGCAGGCTTCCAGCGCGGTCAGCGGTCGATTCCTTATCAGAAGGTGAAGAGGGAGATGCAGAGGAACTCGGCTGAGCTCATGCATTCGTTATCTGATGTTTCCCCAGAGACAGAGACCCTAAATAGCCAGAAAAGAGGGTTTGGCTACCTAGGAGAGAGGAAAGGCTACTAACACCTGAAGGAGCCTATCACAAGGAGTCTCTGACGTCACCTGGTGGCACTGGCCACTCAGAGCAGTCCAGTGTGCCAGCAGCACCTCTGTTTCCAAGATGGCAGAGGTCTGGAGCACACTGGAGGAGCTCTGGACACCTCCCAGGGGAGGTGCAGGTCAGGGGAGTGGTCACTCCCCTTTCCTTTGTCCAGTTTCGCGCCAGAGCAGGGGCTAAGGGGTCCCTGAACCGGTGTAGACTGGCTTATGCAGAATTGGGCACATCTGTGCCCAACAAAGCATTTCCAGAGGCTGGGGGAGGCTACTCCTCCCCTGCCTTCACACCATTTTCCAAAGGGAGAGGGTGTTACACCCTCTCTCAGAGGAAGTTCTTTGTTCTGCCATCCTGGGCCAGGCCTGGCTGGACCCCAGGAGGGCAGATGCCTGTCTGAGGGGTTGGCAGCAGCAGCAGCTGCAGTGAAACCCCAGGAAGGGCAGTCTGGCAGTACCAGGGTCTGTGCTACAGACCACTGGGATCATGGAATTGTACCAACAATGCCAGGATGGCATAGAGGGGGCAATTCCATGATCATAGACATGTTACATGGCCATATTCGGAGTTACCATGGTGAAGCTACATATAGGTAGTGACCTATATGTAGTGCACGCGTGTAATGGTGTCCCCGCACTCACAAAGTTCAGGGAATTGGCTCTGAACAATGCGGGGGCACCTTGGCTAGTGCCAGGGTGCCCTCACACTAAGTAACTTTGCACCTAACCTTTACCAGGTAAAGGTTAGACATATAGGTGACTTATAAGTTACTTAAGTGCAGTGTAAAATGGCTGTGAAATAACGTGGACGTTATTTCACTCAGGCTGCAGTGGCAGGCCTGTGTAAGAATTGTCAGAGCTCCCTATGGGTGGCAAAAGAAATGCTGCAGCCCATAGGGATCTCCTGGAACCCCAATACCCTGGGTACCTCAGTACCATATACTAGGGAATTATAAGGGTGTTCCAGTAAGCCAATGTGAATTGGTAAAATTGGTCACTAGCCTGTTAGTGACAATTTGAAAGTAATGAGAGAGCATAACCACTGAGGTTCTGGTTAGCAGAGCCTCAGTGAGACAGTTAGGCACCACACAGGGAACATATACATGCACACCTATGAGCACTGGGGCCCTGTGTGTCAGGGTCCCAGTGACACATACATATAGGCCACAAACTTATGAGCACTGGGGTCCTGACCAGCAGGATCCCAGTGACACATAACAAACATACTGAAAACATAGTGTTTTCACTGTGAGCACTGAGGCCTGGCTATCAGGATCCCAGTGAGACAGTGAAAACAGTGACAAACACCCTGACATACACTCACAAACAGGCCAAAAGTGGGGGTAACAAGGCTAGAAAGAGGCTACCTTCTCACACAACCCCCCCCCAAACGAAGGACAATAAGGCTAACCTTGGCCAGTTGAGACTTTATTGTCTAAGTGGTGATAAGTAGAGAGTAGCTCTGCAATAGACTGGTTACTCCCTTTATCATCCACTATATGGTTACTTCCCTGTGGGGATGTAAACCATCCTGTTTGAAGTTTTTTAGCTAAGCAACAATGTGAAGATGTATTTTCAGAGTTTCTATCAGTAAGTTTTAGTTTAGAGCAGTGGGAATTGTCCACTGAACCTATTTGTAGTGATGGAAATGCCAGACAGGGATGCTGTCTCAGAAAAGCCATAGCTGGGCAAAAACTTTGTCCATCTGGCTGGAAGAGAGAACAGGGATGCTGTTTCTCTTGGGTTGGAGCAGGGCAGGGATGCTGTCCTATCAGCTCCACACTAGGGCAGGGATGCTGTCCTAAGTGTTGTGAGGCAGTGCAGAGTTTCTGCACTAAAGTTTCTCTGGGAGGGTTGGAGGGATGCTCCATGTTAACTAAAATGGTGCTGTTTTTCTCACCAATGTTAGTTATCCCACAGAGAGGTACTTCCACCTCAGGGAGTCCAGCTTTGCCAGCTGATGATTCCCTTGGAACAGGTGCCACCCCAGGAGAGGTTTCTCCCACCACAGGAATAGTATCCTGAATGGTAGGGTGGTTAGGGGATACTGTGATACCCTTTTTACCTGTTGATGGAGAGGGATCCTGAGTTTTCAGGCCTTCTCTCCTTTGCTTTTTCATTTCACTTGAAATGAGAGGGAACAATTCCTCAGGGATGCCCAGCATGGCTGCATGGGCATAAAACTCTACATCAGCCCAACCTGAGGCCTCTAGGTCATTACCTAAGAGACAGTCTACAGGTAAGCTAGGTGATACCACCACCTGCTTAGGGCCAGTAACTCCACCCCAACTAAACTGAATTATAGCTAAGGGAAGAAACTTAGTGGAGTTATGGACATCAATAATCTTATACTGTTGTCCAATGATGTGTTGTTCAGGAGGCACTAGGTTTTCAGTCACCAAAGTGAAACTGGCACCTGTGTCCCTGTAGGCCAAGGCCTCAACACCATTTATTGAAACTGTCTGCCTGTACTTATCCATTGTAAGGGGACAAGCAGCCAGTGTGGCAAGGCCAATGCCACTAGGTGTGACAGAAACTGTCTTGGGACTGATTACATCAGTTTCCACTATGGACCCATAAGTGAACCCAACTACACCCTTTGCTTGACTGTTGCCAGCAGTCCCACCACTAGTACCACTACTGCTAGGGGCACTAGAGCTTGATGTATTAGTGGTGGTAGGCTCAGGGGGTTTACCTGGACAGGACTTATCCCCTGGCCTATGGCCTCTGTTTTTACACACAAAGCACCAAGGCTTTTTAATGTGTGCAGGTTGGGAAGAAGAGGAAGAATTTGTTTTATCCCCACCCTCTGAAGAGTGTTTAAGATTTGAAGTGGGATCTTTGGTTTTACCCTTATCCCCATGCTTATCTTGAGATTTTTCACCATCTTTCTTCTTATTGCCATCTTTGTCACCCCCTGTATGAACTTTTCTGTTCACCCTTGTTCTGACCCATTTGTCTGCCTTCTTTCCCAATTCTTGGGGAGAGGTCAGATCAGAGTCTACCAGGTACTGGTGCAACAAATCAGACACACAATTATTAAGTATATGCTCTCTCAGGATTGTGTTATACAGGCTTTCATAATCAGTAACTTTACTGCCATGTAACCACCCCTCCAAGGCCTTCACTGAATGGTCAATGAAATCAACCCAGTCTTGTGAAGACTCCTTTTTGGTCTCTCTGAACTTTATCCTGTACTGTTCAGTGGTTAAGCCATAACCATCCAGGAGTGCATTCTTAAGAACTTTAAAATTATTGGCATCACTTTCTTTCACAGTAAGGAGTCTATCCCTACCCTTTCCACTAAATGATAGCCATAGGATAGCAGCCCACTGCCTTTGAGGGACATCCTGTACAACACAGGCCCTCTCAAGTGCAGCAAACCACTTGTTAATGTCATCCCCCTCCTTATAAGGGGGAACTATCTTGTGCAGATTCCTGGAATCATGCTCTTTTGCAGGATGACTATGGGGAATACTGCTGCTGCCACCATGGGTATCTAAACCCAACTTCTGTCTTTCCTTCTCTATTTCTAAAGACTGTCTATCCAAATCCAGCTGTTGCTTCTTGAGCTTCAGTCTGGTTTGTTCCACTCTCAATCTATTGAGCTCCCTTTCTAACAATCTGTCATCAGGGTGTGTGGGAGGGACATTTCTAGATACAGAGGTATGATGGGAATGAACAGAAGGAGACCTGTCTCTTACAGAGGGCACCCTAACAGCTTGGCTAACAGTATAATGTGAGAGCACACCATCAGTATGATGTGATTCAACCTCTGTACCAACTATGCTAGACTGTCTAGTAATGGGCAGGCTGAGAAGTTTCTTTCCTGAACCTTTTCCTGGGGGAGTCCCTGGATCAGATTGAGAACCATTAGCTACTTTTTCTACAGATTGGGCACTTATGGCCTTATCCTGTACTCTAAGCATATTAATTAACAGTTCTAAGGAAGGATTCTTCCCTACACTCAAACCTCTCTCTATGCAGAGACTCCTTGCTCCTTTCCAGCTAAGGTGATCATATGCAAGTTTGGACAGTTCAATTTTTTGGCCTGTGCCAGACATTTTTAGAGAGAGTTAAAGTGATAGACAAAGAGAAAAAAGTTTTCAGAACTTTTTGGAAAGACAGAAAAAACTTTTTAAACTTTTAAGAACTTTTTGAAAGTTTAGAAGTACTTTTCAGCACTTAGAAAAGAGTGAAAAGAGGAAATGCAAAACTTTTTGGCTATGTGTATATACACTGACCTTGTTTTGTATATTTTTCTCTTATGACAAGTACAATGACAAGAGTGGTAAGTAGTCTCAAAGCACTTATCCCACCGCTGCCACCAATG
This sequence comes from Pleurodeles waltl, assembly GCF_031143425.1. Classification (NCBI taxonomy): domain Eukaryota; kingdom Metazoa; phylum Chordata; class Amphibia; order Caudata; family Salamandridae; genus Pleurodeles; species Pleurodeles waltl. The sequence goes on from NC_090447.1 coordinate 1,228,838,392, forward strand.
TAGGAGGCTGGACTGGCTTGTAGTGAGTACCAAGGGGTACTTGCACCTTGCACCAGGCCCAGTTATCCCTTATTAGTGTATAGGGTGTCTAGCAGCTTAGGCTGATAGATAATGGTAGCTTAGCAGAGCAGCTTAGGCTGAACTAGGAGACGTGTGAAGCTACTACAGTACCACTTAGTGTCATATGCACAATATCATAAGAAAACACAATACACAGTTATACTAAAAATAAAGGTACTTTATTTTTATGACAATATGCCAAAGTATCTTAGAGTGTACCCTTAGTGAGAGGATAGGAAATATACACAAGATATATATACACAATAGCAAAAATATGCAGTATAGTCTTAGAAAACAGTGCAAACAATGTATAGTTACAATAGGATGCAATGGGGAAACATAGGGATAGGGGCAACACAAACCATATACTCCAGAAGTGGAATGCGAACCACAAATGGACCCCAAACCTATGTGACCTTGTAGAGGGTCGCTGGGACTATTAGAAAATAGTGAGAGTTAGACAAATAACCCTCCCCAAGACCCTGAAAAGTGAGTGCAAAGTGCACCAAAGTTCCCCTAAGGACAAAATAGTCGTGTTAGAGGGAGAATGCAAGGAAAACACAAATCAGCAATGCAACAACGATGGATTCCTGTCTGAAGGTACCTGTGGAACAAGGGGACCAAGTCCAAAAGTCACAAGCAGCTCGGAGATGGGCAGATGCCCAAGAAATGCCAGCGGTTGGTGCAAAGAAGCTCTTTCTAGGCTGAAGAACTGTGAATACTGCAGGAACGACAAGGGCTAGAGACTTCCCCTTTGGAGGATGGATCCCCCACGCCTTGGAGAGTCGTGCAGAAGTGTTTTCCCGCCGGATGGACGCCAACAAGCCTTGCTACACGCAAATCGTGCGTTTGGCGTTTTTGGACGCTGCTGGGGCCCAGGAGGGACCAGAAGGTCGCAAATTGGACCTGCAGAGAGAGGGGACGTCGAGCAAGACAAAGAGCCCTCACTGAAGCAGGTAGCACCCGGAGAAGTGCCAGAAACAGGCACTACGAGGATGCGTGAAACGGTGCTCGCCGAAGTTGCACAAAGGAGTCCCACGTCGCCGGAGACCAACTTAGAAAGTCGTGCAATGCAGGTTAGAGTGCCGTGGACCCAGGCTTGGCTGTGCACGAAGGATTTCCGCCGGAAGTGCACAAGGGCCGGAGAAGCTTGCAAAGTCGCGGTTCCCAGCAATGCAGCCCAGCGAGGTGAGGCAAGGACTTACCTCCACCAAACTTGGGCTGAAGAGTCACTGGACTGTGGGGGTCACTTGGACGGTGTCGCTGGATTCGAGGGACCTCGCTCGTCGTGCTGAGAGGAGACCCAAGGGACCGGAGATGCAGCTTTTTGGTGCCTGCGGTTGCAGGGGGACGATTCCGTCGACCCACGGGAGATTTCTTCGGAGCTTCTGGTGCAGAGAGGAGGCAGGCTACCCCCACAGCATGCACAAGCAGGAAAACAGTCGAGAAGGCGGCAGGATCAGCGTTACAGAGTTGCAGTAGTCGTCTTTGCTACTATGTTGCAGGTTTGCAGGCTTCCAGCGCGGTCAGCGGTCGATTCCTTATCAGAAGGTGAAGAGGGAGATGCAGAGGAACTCGGCTGAGCTCATGCATTCGTTATCTGATGTTTCCCCAGAGACAGAGACCCTAAATAGCCAGAAAAGAGGGTTTGGCTACCTAGGAGAGAGGAAAGGCTACTAACACCTGAAGGAGCCTATCACAAGGAGTCTCTGACGTTACCTGGTGGCACTGGCCACTCAGAGCAGTCCAGTGTGCCAGCAGCACCTCTGTTTCCAAGATGGCAGAGGTCTGGAGCACACTGGAGGAGCTCTGGACACCTCCCAGGGAAGGTGCAGGTCAGGGGAGTGGTCACTCCCCTTTCCTTTGTCCAGTTTCGCGCCAGAGCAGGGGCTAAGGGGTCCCTGAACCGGTGTAGACTGGCTTATGCAGAATTGGGCACATCTGTGCCCAACAAAGCATTTCCAGAGGCTGGGGGAGGCTACTCCTCCCCTGCCTTCACACCATTTTCCAAAGGGAGAGGGTGTTACACCCTCTCTCAGAGGAAGTTCTTTGTTCTGCCATCCTGGGCCAGGCCTGGCTGGACCCCAGGAGGGCAGATGCCTGTCTGAGGGGTTGGCAGCAGCAGCAGCTGCAGTGAAACCCCAGGAAGGGCAGTCTGGCAGTACCAGGGTCTGTGCTACAGACCACTGGGATCATGGAATTGTACCAACAATGCCAGGATGGCATAGAGGGGGCAATTCCATGATCATAGACATGTTACATGGCCATATTCGGAGTTACCATGGTGAAGCTACATATAGGTAGTGACCTATATGTAGTGCACGCGTGTAATGGTGTCCCCGCACTCACAAAGTTCAGGGAATTGGCTCTGAACAATGCGGGGGCACCTTGGCTAGTGCCAGGGTGCCCTCACACTAAGTAACTTTGCACCTAACCTTTACCAGGTAAAGGTTAGACATATAGGTGACTTATAAGTTACTTAAGTGCAGTGTAAAATGGCTGTGAAATAACGTGGACGTTATTTCACTCAGGCTGCAGTGGCAGGCCTGTGTAAGAATTGTCAGAGCTCCCTATGGGTGGCAAAAGAAATGCTGCAGCCCATAGGGATCTCCTGGAACCCCAATACCCTGGGTACCTCAGTACCATATACTAGGGAATTATAAGGGTGTTCCAGTAAGCCAATGTGAATTGGTAAAATTGGTCACTAGCCTGTTAGTGACAATTTGAAAGTAATGAGAGAGCATAACCACTGAGGTTCTGGTTAGCAGAGCCTCAGTGAGACATTTAGGCACCACACAGGGAACATATACATGCACACCTATGAGCACTGGGGCCCTGTGTGTCAGGGTCCCAGTGACACATACATATAGGCCACAAACTTATGAGCACTGGGGTCCTGACCAGCAGGATCCCAGTGACACATAACAAACATACTGAAAACATAGTGTTTTCACTGTGAGCACTGAGGCCTGGCTATCAGGATCCCAGTGAGACAGTGAAAACAGTGACAAACACCCTGACATACACTCACAAACAGGCCAAAAGTGGGGGTAACAAGGCTAGAAAGAGGCTACCTTCTCACAGCAGGGTGAACAGAAGAGGTGCAGTGGAGGCAGATGCACAGGGGCTGTAGAAGGGCAAGAGCACATAAAGGAGTGGCAGGGGTGGAGTGGATGGTACACAGAGGAGCTGCAGGAAAAAAATCAAGGGGCATAGAAGTTCTGCAGTAGGGGCAGCAGGCATACTGAATCATTGCAGAGGTGGGATGCATCAAGAGGCATACAGAGGAGCAGGAATCACAGATGGGGGTAGGAGCATTTTATTCAGGGTGGGACACACCAACAAGTCAGGGTCTTCAGCTGTCTAAGGTAAGGGCAACTATTTTCACATTCCTCCATGTCACAATACTGGAATATGTGGTATGTAAGTGCCCTCAAGAAGCTACCACTTCCTCAGGAGGAAAAGCCAAAGAGGTAACAACCCTCCTACCTGGATATTCTGATTACCCATCTTCCATAACTGAAGAAAAATGAGAAACCAGATCAATAGGATCCAGCACAAAAGGCTTCAGCTGAAGACATGAAAAGTAGGGTGTATCTTCCAAGAATTGGGAAGACACAACCTAAAGGCAACATGATTGATCTGTTTGGTTATTGTTAAGGGACAAAATTATCGAGGACTGGTAATGTTTGAGTGAATGAGAACCTGGAAGACAATTAAAGCTTTTGGGATCAGTCTTCTCAATTAATTGGTTCTAGCATTTAGAGCAATTTTAGTATCTGGGCAATCCTAGGACTTTCATTGACCTTGATTGGGATTCTTTCCTGTTGCTGGCACTAGACCCAGCCACACAATTGGAGCAGTGAATAGTGTGGTGATGTTGTGTGGTAGGGATTTTATAGATTCTTGCCTATTCTGGAAGTTTCCATCAGAAATTAAAACAAATTGTATTTTTAGACAAAGTTTGAGGTTTGCGGGGCATGGTTCGTAAGAAGACTTTGTGGTATTCACATGAAGCACACTATCCTCGACTCCTCCCAGTGTCTAGTTTTCAGAAATGTCTGAGTTTGGTAGATTTCCCAGAGGTGGCAGCCGAGCCAAGTCACAGTAAACACAGCTACCCCATTACCAAATGAGGTAAATTTTTTGACTGTCTCCACATTACATTTTGGGCCTTTTACGGTTGTGGATGCTAAGCGTACCCATACAAGAATGGTTGTGTTTTATTGTAACCAGGGGGTAATGCTTGTGAGGAGGACTTTTGGAGCTCCCTGTGTATTCTAGGTTTTAACATCACAGATATGCAATGAAAATGTGTGATTTGAGGCACAGTTGAAGCATGCAAAGCATTGTGGATAAGAAAATGGATTGGGATCCATGCAAGGCATACCACCCTGGATTCCACTCTGTCTAGGTTTTGGAAATATTTAGGTCTAGTTGGTTGCTCCCAGGTGGCGGCATACCCAAGTCCAAAAAGGGCAGCCATTCAGCATGGCAGTTGGGACAATATTGTTATTTAGCCCCACTCTCCTGGCCCACATGTACAAACATCACTCCTTTTGCTTCCCACTGTGATGAGGATGGGGATCTCTTAGTCCACAGGGAGCAGAAAGACTGTTGAGGCTTAAGGGGTGAGCCTGATTTTAGGATGGGCCAGAACAGCTCTATCATTTGATAAAAAACAATAATCATGCCATCCAGTGTGGCTTTAGCTCCAAAGGACACAAAATGGAGGGGACCCTCTCTCTGCTCCTAGGGAGGCCAAAATACTGGGTTGACCCTTTTGGGGTAGAAATGTTGCCTAATGCCAGAGTGCTCTCCTGTACCCCTTTCCTTTGGTCCAAATTCAAAATCCCTGGTGTCTAGTGAGCATTCCACCTTGGGGCAACTGGCACAAACCTACTACCAGCCCCCTTCCCAATTGGGACAAACCTCCTACTAGCCCCCAGGGGGCAGAAAGACACAATTACCCCTTATGGGGTGGGGTGTGACTCGATGCGAGGGTGGAAAGCCCCATTCTTTTGTTTGTTCTAGTACCATTTTCAAAACCATTGTATCTAGTGGGCGTTCTGCCCCCTCCACCCAGTGGCAAATGGGAGGCAAGCCCCCGTCTTTCACTGAGGGGGGCTGAAAGACTGGTTTGATACTTTTTTGGGTAAGGACATGACCATGCCTATGGTGGTAAGCCCACATCGCTACGTTCTTTTTTATATGTTCCCCAGTTTTTAGTGGGCTTTCTGTCCTATCCTGGGGAAAGCAACTTCAGGCAAACCTCCAATTGGCCCTCCATAGGGAGCAGAAAGACTGGTGCACCCTCTTTGGACTGGTGGGGGCATGGCCATGCCTGTGGTGGGCAGCCCCCACACGTTTTTTCATTAGCATTCCCTGGTGTCTGGTGGGCCTTCTGGGGTTGGACCATGTTTGGAGCAGGGGCAATCCCCACACCTTTTTTCTAATTATTATTTTATCCCTTGTGTCTAGTGGGATTTCTAGAGCCCCAGGGGTCAGATTAGGGCTATTGGGCTGTGTGGGGGAGAATCACAAACCCTTGCCTAAGGGGCTGCTCCCCCAAACTCTCTAGTGTCTAGTGGGTGTCTACTGGAGGTATCACTGCTTGGGGATCGCTCTACTGTAGCAATCTTCAAGCATGGATCCAGTGGGTTGAGATACCAATGGAAAGGGGAGAGTCTCTCCTTCCCAACCATACCCCGCCCCAACTAAAATATTCCAGGGCTGAACTATGACCCTGAGTACTGATTCAGTGAAAATAAAAAAGGGAATCGGCTTGATTTACTTTCACATTTCAAGTAATGACATCAGCACACCCTGCCAGCTGAGCATCATTACCAAATGAAAAAAAATCCCGAAACTTCTAGAGAAGCTTTTCCAGAACAACTTGAGTGCAAAATATAAAAAAGGAGCCCCTCAGCTACAGGCACCAGAGGGTCCTTTAAAACCTTAGGTAGCATGGGCCAATGGCCGACAGATGCACTGGGGAGGGAAATTGTCCATCAGACATCTAGTAGATTTAGCAGACTCCAAGATGTCTAACCACAGAAGGGTGGATAAGATAACTGATGAATGGGTATTCACTAGGGTGTACAAGAAGTTCCAGAGGGGGGATCCTAAGCAAGGAGTCAAGTTCCCCAACAGGGGAAAGAAGGGAGTGCTAAAGACAAAAAAAAAGAAGTTCCATAAAGGGCCCCAAAGTTTTGCCAAATAGGGAGAGCTCTATGACCCATCCAAAACCAAGGGGAGGGTGTATCTGGTGGCAAATAATTCGGATTCTTACATGCTGGAGTGTGCTATGACTGTCAGCAGTATGGGCATAAGAGAGGAGATCCTAATTCTTCCAAGAAGCCCCCCGTAGGTAGGCCATCCTTACATGTTGCTACTGAAGGGATTTGGATGGAAGTTTGCACAGGGGAAACTGAACAGCACACTGAAGTCACCTTAGTATCAATGGACTGATGGATATTGAGACCTTGAATGCCTTACCTCCCAGCATGGTTTATTACAGGCAATGGCCAAGCATCAATGGTGCTAAGGTAGAGACTCTGTGGGATACAGGTTACAGCATAACGACTATGGTGGGCAAACTGGTTTTCCAAGATCAGTTATTCCCAGATCTACTAGGGTAGTGTGCCTTGCCATCCCAGTGGCATGCAAGCTGGGACATTATCTGGAAAATTGTGCTTGGTCATTTGGAAAGAAGGACTCATGCAGAAATGCAGGGCACAAGCAGCACATCAGAGGAGTCAAGGGAGCCTGGAATAATGGCCCAGGCCTCTCCAAACAAAAGGAATGACAGGAAGTCAAGGAAATCAACTTCGGAGAGTGCCATGACCCAGAAGAAGTCTGGCTATCAGGGGAAGTACATGAAGAGAAAATTATCTCTTGATGGATCTGCCCAGAGTTGCCAGTAGCAGGAGGATCATACAAGGAGGAGTTCTTACAAGGACAGACAACCTTTCCAACTCTTGAGGACCTTCAGCAGCAGGCTGAAATCAAATCCAAGAGAAAGTGGATGGCAGCAGACTCCACAAGATCTACTGGGAGGATGGTGTTTTTCATAATGAAACAAGGGACCCCCAAACCTACAGCAGCTCGTAAATTGGTGGTCCCCCAACAGTACATGGCATCCCTTTGGCTGGGCATCTGAGTATAGGTTGGTCAGCCTGTACTATTAACCCCAGATATTAGAGAAAGTGAAGCAGTTCTGTCAATCCTACCCCACCTGTCAAGTCAATGGCAAGACACGGGGAAGGCAAATGGTCTCAGAGTCTATCTTGGAGTCTTCACCAGAGCAGGGTTTCCTAAGAAGGTAGTATCTGACAGGGCAACAAACCTCTGAAGGCTATGTGGGATGAATGTGGGGTAACCTACAAGTTTACCACTCCTTATCAGACCCCAAACTAGTGGTTTAGTTGAAAGGTTCAACAAAACCATGAAAGGCATGTTTCAGGTTTGCCTGACAAACCTAGAGGAAGGTGGGATGTCCTACTGATTTCTCTGCTATTTGCATATATGGATGTTCCACAAAAGAGACTGGGCTTCAGGTCCTTTGAACTTTTGTGAGAGGTCCCTTAAGCTTGGTGAAAAATTGTTAGGTAAAGTCTTCTACAAAACCAAAGCAGGACACTTTGGACTACATATTAGACCTGGGGTCACTATTGGCAGAGTACATGAAGAAAGCAAATAAGAATTTGAAAGCCAGTCAGGAGTTTATAAGCCACTTGTATGACCACAAGGCAGTCTTGGTTCAGGACCAGCAAAGTCAGAATTTGTGGGCGATGGAGCCAGTGGCACACTGGGCACTCCAGGGCAAATGGACTGGGCCCTATCAGATACTAAAAAAGAAGAGGGGGGTAATTTACTTACTGAATCTGGGAAGCCCCAGACACCCACAATGGTTATACACTTAAACAGGTTAAAACCGCACCGTTACTAGGCTGGCAGGACTATGCTCATGGTGAAAGATGGAGGAGAGGAAGAGGAATGTGAGGCTCTCTAAGACCACCTGTTACAAAATGCCATGGATGGCTCAGTGGAAGAAGTGCTGCTCCCCTCTACAGTAAGAAAACAACAACAGAGGGACTTTCACAACATTTTGAGTCAGTTTGCTGACATGTTCTCTGCAATACCAGATCAGAGTCAGTGGTGTCTCTATGATGTGTGCACAGGTGACCACGTACCTGTCTAGAGCAAAATCAATAAGTTGTCTGACCAGGTATAGGCCAGCATCAAAGCTGATGTTGCTTAAATTCCAGAGCTGGGAGTAATTGAGCTCTGCAGCAGCCCCTGGTCCAGGCCAGTTGTGTTGGTTCTCAATCTTAACTCAAAAGGTGGGAGACTAGAGCAGAGATTTTATGTGGACTACGGGTGGCTCAGAGCAGTAACCAGCCTTATGCTCACCCCATCTCAAGAGCTGATGAGCTCATAGATACATTTGGGGCTGTCAAATAATTGACCACACTTGATCTTACTTCAGGGCATTGACAGATTGCATTTTCCATAATTTCAGGTGATGTACTTTGGTTTAAAGTATAACCCTGCCACATTCCAAAAGTTGGTGATCAAGTTCTATCTCGGCTGGAAGTATTTAGTACAGCCTATCTGGATATATTGCTGTACTTACGTCCACATGGCAGGACCACCTCACGTACCCGCAGAAGGCAGGCCTTACTATTAAGGCAAGAAAATGCAACATAGGACAAGGGACTGTTCTGTAACTAGACTACTTTCTATGTGGGGATAACAGACAATCTCTGACTTGGGAACCTCCAAAAACCCAAACCGAGGCTAGAGCCTTTCTTGGCTTGACTGGGTACTACAGGAGGTTTGTGAGACGGTAAGACTCTACTGTAGCATCCTTACCAAAACTCATTTACAAGAAACAGCCACAGAAAGTTATTTGGACTGAAGAGAGTCAGAAGGTCTTTGACCCCTGAAAGAAGCAATGTGCTCAGCGCCTGTCCTAAATGCAGTAGACTATAGCAGAGAGTTCATTGTTCAGACAAATGTTTTAGAACTTGGGATTTAGGCATTGTAGGCACAGATAAATGATAAGGGCCAGGATCACCATTTCTCCTTCTTAGTACACAACTCCTCCCCAAAGAGGAGCAGTGGAGTGCCATTTTGAGGGAAGCCTTTGCATTGGTGTGGTCCCTAAAGATGTGGAAACCCTACCTGTTTGGTACTCCCTTAGGAGTTCAAATCAACCACAGGCCTCTCAGATGATGTATGCAAATGACAGGAGAAAACCTCAAACTGTTGAGGTGCTCCATCTCCCTACATGTTATGGACTTTGCAGTGAAACACTGACCTGGGTTTGATCATGCTGATGTACCTTTTCAGCTTTTTCCACTTAGATGATGAGAACTACCAGGGTATAGATTCATTTCTAATTTCTTCTCATATGGAAGGATACCCTGTAAGAAGTTACCTCTTTTCATATGGTCATTTCCCACATTTTTGAACCAGTGCTGTTGGTTTTTCATCTCTGAAGTGTGTAGGAAGGTAGCCTCTTTCTAGTCTTGTTACCCCCCTTTTGGCCTGTTTGTGAGTATATGTCAGGGTGTTTTTACAGTCTCACTGGGATCCTGCTAGCCAGGACCCCAGTGCTCATAGTGAAGACCCTATTTGTCAGTGTGTTTTATATGTCTCACTGGGACCCTGCTAGCCAGGACCCCAGTGCTCATAGGTTGTGGCATGAATGTGTTCTCTGTGTGGTGCCTAACTGTGTCACTGAGGCTCTGCTAATCAGAACCTCAGTGCTTTAGCTCTCTCTGTCTTTACAGTTGTCACTGCAGGCTAGTGACCATTTTCACCAATTCTGATTGGCACAAAGGAACACCCTTATAACTCCCTAGTATATGGTACCTAGGTACCCAGGGTATTGGGGTTCCAGGAGATCCCTATGGGCTGCAGCATTTGTTTTGCCACCCATAGGGAGCTCAAATTATTCTTACTCAGGACTGCCACTGCAGCCTGAGTGAAATAATGTCCATGTTATTTCACAGCCATTTTACACTGCACTTAAGTAACTTATAAGTCACCTATATGTGTAACCCTCACTTAATGAAGGTTAGGTGCAAAGTTACTAAGTGTGAGGGCACCCTGGCACTAGCCAAGGTGCCCCCACATAGTTCAGGTCAATTTCCCCGGACTTTGTGAGTGTGGAGACACCATTACATGCGTGCACTACAAATAGGTCAATACCTATATGTAGCTTCACAATGGTAACTCCGAATATGGCCATGTAACATGTCTAAGATCATGGAATTGTCCCCCATTGCCAAATCTGGCATTGGGGTGCCAGTCCCATGCATCCCCGGGGCTCCAGCATGGACCCCGGGTACTGCCAATCTAGCTCTCGGGGACTTTTACTGCAGCTACCGCTGCTGCAAACCCACAGACAGGCTTCTGCCCTCCTGGGGTCTAGGCAGTCCCAGGAAGGCAGAACAAAGGATTTCCTCTGAGAGAGGGTGTTACACCCTCTCCCTTTGGAAATAGGTGTAAAGGGCTGGGGAGGAGTAGCCTCCCCCAGCCTCTGGAAATGCTTTGAAGGGCACAGATGGTGCCCTCCTTGCATAAGCCAGTCTGCACCGGTTCAGGGATCCCCCAGCCCCTGCTCTGGCGTGAAACTGGACAAAGGAAACAGGAGTGACCACTCCCCTGTCCATCACCACCCCAGTGGTGGTGCCCAGAGCTCCTCCAGTGTGTCCCAGACCTCTGCCATCTTGAATGCAGAGGTGTGAGGTCACAATGGATGCCTCTGAGTGGCTAGGGCCAGCAGGTGACGTCAGAGACCCCTCCTGATAGGCTCTTACCTGGTTAGGTAGCCAATCCCCCTCTGAGGGCTTTTTAGGGTCTCTCCTGTGAGTTTCTCTTCAGATAATGAATGAAAGAGCTCACCAGAGTTCCTCTGAATCTTCCTCCTCGACTTCTGCCAAGGATCGACCGCTGACTGCTCCAGGACACCTGCAAAACTGCAACAAAGTAGCAAGAAGACTACCAGCGACATTGTAGCGCCTAATCCTGCCAGCTTTCTCAACTGTTTCCTGGTGGTGCATGCTGTGAGGGCTGTCTGCCTTCACCCTGCACTGGAAGCCAAGAAGAAATCTCCCGTGGGTCGACGGAACCTTGCCCCTGCTAACGCAGGCACCAAACTTCTGCTTCACCGGTCCTCTGGGTCCCCTCTCATCTTGACGAGCGTGGTCCCTGGAACCCATGAGCTAGATCCAAGTGACCCCAACAGTCCAGTGGTCCATCTGTCCAAATTTGGTGGAGGTAAGTCCTTGCCTCCCCACGCCAGACAATAATCCTGTGCATTGAGTGAACCTCCGCTCCTGGGGCTTCTGTGCAATTTTGCAAGGAATCCTTCATGCACAGCACAGCCCAGGTCCCCAGCACTCTGTGCTGCATTGCTCAACTTGCTGAGTTGAACACCGGCTTCATGGGACCCTCCTTTGTAGTGTTGAGATGACTGCTGTGCTCAGTTTTCTTGAACCTGTGTTCAAGTGCTTCTGTGGGTGCTGCCTGCTTCTGTGTGGGCTCTCTGTGTTGCTGAGTGCCCCCTCTGTCTCCTCATCCATGGGGCAACCTCATCATCCTTCCTGGGCCCGGGCAGCACCCATTTTCTTTAATGGCAACCTTTGCAGCTAGCAAGGCTTGTTTGTGGTCTTTTGCCAAAGAAACAACTCTGCATCCTCCAGCATACAGTGGGACATCTTCTGTGGAAAGAAGAAGTTCCTGGCATCTTCTGTTGTTGCAGAATCTTCAGCTTCTTCCACCCGGAGGCAGCCAGTTTGCACCTTCTTCCGGGATTAGTAGGCTCCTGCCCCCCTGGGCACTTTTGTGACTCTTGGACTTGGTCCCCTTCCTTTTCAGGTCCTCAGGTCCAGGAATCCATCTTCAGTGCTTTGCAGTCAGTTATGGTCTTTGCAGAATATGCTATCACGACTTTAGTGTGTTTCTGGGGAAATAGGGTAACTTTACTCCTAATTTTCAGGGTCTTGGGGTGGGGTATCTTTGACACCCTTAGTGTTTTCTTACACTCTCAGCGACCCTCTACACACTACACTAGGCCTGGGGTCCCTAAGTGGTTCACATTCCACTTTCTTAGTATATGGTTTGTGTTGCCCCTAGGCCTATAGCATCCTATTGTATTCTACAGTGTTTGTACTACTTTTCTAACTGATTACTTACCTGATTTTGGTTTGTGTGTCTATTTTGTGTATTTTATTTACCTCCTAAGGGAGTATATCCTCTGAGATACTTTTGGCACATTGTCACTAAAATAAAGTACCTTTATTTTTAGTAACTCTGAGTATTGTGATTCTTATGATATAGTGCTATATGATATAAGTGATATAGTAGGAGTTTTGCATGTCTTCTAGTTCAGCCTAAGCTGCTCTGCTTTAGCTACCTCTATCAGCCTAAGCTGCTAGAACACTACTAATCTACTAATAAGGGATAACTGGGCCTGGCACAAAGTGTAATTACCATCAGGTGCCCACTATAAGCCAGGCCAGCCTCCTACAAAGTGCACTTGGCCTTGCTGACCAGGCCCAACACCTGATTTGACCCCTCAAAGTGTATGTGCAATTAGCTGACCCCTGACAGACATATTTTGTAAATTATTTTTATTGGCATTTATTGAAAATAACACACATCACTGTTACAGCTGCAGGAGCGGGGGGAGGGAAAAAAGAAGGAAAAGGGTACATGGAAGGGGACTGGGAAAGATGAGGCACAATAGCATCGTGAGGCATATAATGAACAGTAGCAGTATGGTTCCGCCAGCAGAGGTGACCGCAAACATCTATTGACAACTGTAGGAGGCAGGCCTGGTTTGTATTGGGTACCTGGGTACTTACTCCTTATACCAGGTCTAGTTGTCCCTTATTAGTGAAATGTAGGCAGTGTCTAGAAGCCAGGCTCTCTAGGGATAGCTGTAACTGAGCAGCCAAGGCTTATCTAGGAGACATGCAAAGCTCTTGCAACACCACTGTACTCACACAGTACTCACACACATGAAAGAAAATACTCAGTGTTACAAAAATAAAGGTACTTTATTTTGGTGACACAATTGCCCAAAATACCATAGAGACAATGCTCCCTTAGGAGGTAATACACAAATTATATACGCTAGTATGCAGAAATAGCTGTAAAAACAGTTAGAAAACTGCAAATAGTGAAAATCACAATATTTAGAAATGGGCCGAGGGGGAACACAAACCATATACTAAGAAAGTGGAATGCAATTGAAGGTTTCCCACCTAGGCAAGTGTAGTGTGTAGAGGGGCACTGGGAGTATTAGAAAACACCAAAGGTAAGTAATAGAACCCATTCCAGAGACCAGGAAACCAGGAGTAAATCACAGTAAATGTCCTAGAACACACAAGAACACGAGAAAGAAGATAATGCAAGAACTAGAAGAGACTGCAAGACACCAACAGTGGATTCCTGGACCGGAAGGCCTGTGGAAGAAGGGGACCAAGTCCAAGAAGCACTGAATAGCAGGGAGAACAGGAGCCCCTGCTAACCCAGAAGAAGGTGTGTGAGAAGGTAGCCTCTTTCTAGCCTTGTTACCCCCACTTTTGGCCTGTTTGTGAGTGTATGTCAGGGTGTTTGTCACTGTTTTCACTGTCTCACTGGGATCCTGATAGCCAGGCCTCAGTGCTCATAGTGAAAACACCATGTTTTCAGTATGGTTGTTATGTGTCACTGGGATCCTGCTGGTCAGGACCCCAGTGCTCATAGGTTTGTGGCCTATATGTATGTGTCACTGGGACCCTGTCACACAGGGCCCCAGTGCTCATAGGTGTGCATGTGTATGTTCCCTGTGTGGTGCCTAACTGTCTCACTGAGGCTCTGCTAACCAGAACCTCAGTGGTTATGCTCTCTCATTTCTTTCCAAATTGTCACTGACAGGCTAGTGACCATTTTTACCAATTTACATTGGCTTACTGGAACACCCTTATAATTCCCTAGTATATGGTACTGAGGTACCCAGGGTATTGGGGTTCCAGGAGATCCCTATGGGCTGCAGCATTTCTTTTGCCACCCATAGGGAGCTCTGACAATTCTTACACAGGCCTGCCACTGCAGCCTGAGTGAAATAACGTCCACGTTATTTCACAGCCATTTTACACTGCACTTAAGTAACTTATAAGTCACCTATATGTCTAACCTTTACCTGGTAAAGGTTAGGTGCAAAGTTACTTAGTGTGAGGGCACCCTGGCACTAGCCAAGGTGCCCCCACATTGTTCAGAGCCAATTCACTGAACTTTGTGAGTGCGGGGACACCATTACACGCGTGCACTACATATAGGTCACTACCTATATGTAGCTTCACCATGGTAACTCCGAATATGGCCATGTAACATGTCTATGATCATGGAATTGCCCCCTCTATGCCATCCTGGCATTGTTGGTACAATTCCATGATCCCAGTGGTCTGTAGCACAGACCCTGGTACTGCCAGACTGCCCTTCCTGGGGTTTCTCTGCAGCTGCTGCTGCTGCCAACCCCTCAGACAGGCAGCTGCCCTCCTGGGGTCCAGCCAGGCCTGGCCCAGGATGGCAGAACAAAGAACTTCCTCTGAGAGAGGGTGTGACACCCTCTCCCTTTGGAAAATGGTGTGAAGGCAGGGGAGAAGTAGCCTCCCCCAGCCTCTGGAAATGCTTTGTTGGGCACAGATGTGCCCAATTCTGCATAAGCCAGTCTACACCGGTTCAGGGACCCCTTAGCCCCTGCTCTGGCGCGAAACTGGACAAAGGAAAGGGGAGTGACCACTCCCCTGACCTGCACCTCCCCTGGGAGGTGTCCAGAGCTCCTCCAGTGTGCTCCAGACCTCTGCCATCTTGGAAACAGAGGTGCTGCTGGCACACTGGACTGCTCTGAGTGGCCAGTGCCACCAGGTGACGTCAGAGACTCCTGCTGATAGGCTCCTTCAGGTGTTAGTAGCCTTTCCTCTCTCCTAGGTAGCCAAACCCTCTTTTCTGGCTATTTAGGGTCTCTGTCTCTGGGGAAACTTTAGATAACGAATGCATGAGCTCAGCCGAGTTCCTCTGCATCTCCCTCTTCACCTTCTGATAAGGAATCGACCGCTGACCGCGCTGGAAGCCTGCAAACCTGCAACATAGTAGCAAAGACGACTACTGCAACTCTGTAACGCTGATCCTGCCGCCTTCTCGACTGTTTTCCTGCTTGTGCATGCTGTGGGGGTAGTCTGCCTCCTCTCTGCACCAGAAGCTCCGAAGAAATCTCCCGTGGGTCGACGGAATCTTCCCCCTGCAACCGCAGGCACCAAAAAGCTGCATTACCGGTCCCTTGGGTCTCCTCTCAGCACGACGAGCGAGGTCCCTCGAATCCAGCGACACCGTCCAAGTGACTCCCACAGTCCAGTGACTCTTCAGCCCAAGTTTGGTGGAGGTAAGTCCTTGCCTCACCTCGCTGGGCTGCATTGCTGGGAACCGCGACTTTGCAAGCTACTCCGGCCCCTGTGCACTTCCGGCGGAAATCCTTCGTGCACAGCCAAGCCTGGGTCCACGGCACTCTAACCTGCATTGCACGACTTTCTAAGTTGGTCTCCGGCGACGTGGGACTCCTTTGTGCAACTTCGGCGAGCACCGTTTCACGCATCCTCGTAGTGCCTGTTTCTGGCACTTCTCCGGGTGCTACCTGCTTCAGTGAGGGCTCTTTGTCTTGCTCGACGTCCCCTCTCTCTGCAGGTCCAATTTGCGACCTTCTGGTCCCTCCTGGGCCCCAGCAGCGTCCAAAAACGCCAAACGCACGATTTGCGTGTAGCAAGGCTTGTTGGCGTCCATCCGGCGGGAAAACACTTCTGCACGACTCTCCAAGGCGTGGGGGATCCATCCTCCAAAGGGGAAGTCTCTAGCCCTTGTCGTTCCTGCAGTATTCACAGTTCTTCAGCCTAGTAAGAGCTTCTTTGCACCAACCGCTGGCATTTCTTGGGCATCTGCCCATCTCCGAGCTGCTTGTGACTTTTGGACTTGGTCCCCTTGTTCCACAGGTACCCTCAGTCAGGAATCCATCGTTGTTGCATTGCTGATTTGTGTTTTCCTTGCATTCTCCCTCTAACACGACTATTTTGTCCTTAGGGGAACTTTGGTGCACTTTGCACTCACTTTTCAGGGTCTTGGGGAGGGTTATTTTGCTAACTCTCACTATTTTCTAATAGTCCCAGCGACCCTCTACAAGGTCACATAGGTTTGGGGTCCATTCGTGGTTCGCATTCCACTTCTGGAGTATATGGTTTGTGTTGCCCCTATCCCTATGTTTCCCCATTGCATCCTATTGTAACTATACATTGTTTGCACTGTTTTCTAAGACTATAATGCATATTTTTGCTATTGTGTATATATATCTTGTGTATATTTCCTATCCTCTCACTGAGGGTACACTCTAAGATACTTTGGCATATTGTCATAAAAATAAAGTACCTTTATTTTTAGTATAACTGTGTATTGTGTTTTCTTATGATATTGTGCATATGACACTAAGTGGTACTGTAGTAGCTTCACACGTCTCCTAGTTCAGCCTGAGCTGCTCTGCTAAGCTACCATTATCTATCAGCCTAAGCTGCTAGACACCCTATACACTAATAAGGGATAACTGGGCCTGGTGCAAGGTGCAAGTACCCCTTGGTACTCACTACAAGCCAGTCCAGCCTCCTACATTGGTTGTGCAGCGGTGGGATAAGTGCTTGAGACTACTTACCACTCTTGTCATTGTACTTTTCATAAGAGAAAAATATACAAAACAAGGTCAGTGTATATACACATAGCCAAAAAGTTTTGCATTTCCTCTTTTCACTCTTTTCTAAGTGCTGAAAAGTACTACTAAACTTTCAAAAAGTTATTAAAAGTTTTAAAAGTTTTTTTCTGCCTTTCCAAAAAGTTCTGAAAACTTTTTTCTCTTTGTCTATCACTTTAACTCTCTCTAAAAATGTCTGGCACAGGCCAAAATGTTGAACTGTCCAAACTTGCATATGATCACCTTAGCTGGAAAGGAGCAAGGAGTCTCTGCATAGAGAGAGGTTTGAGTGTAGGGAAGAATCCTTCCTTAGAACTGTTAATTAATATGCTTAGAGTACAGGATAAGGCCATAAGTGCCCAATCTGTAGAAAAAGTAGCTAATGGTTCTCAATCTGATCCAGGGACTCCCCCAGGAAAAGGTTCAGGAAAGAAACTTCTCAGCCTGCCCATTACTAGACAGTCTAGCATAGTTGGTACAGAGGTTGAATCACACCATACTGATGATGTGATCTCACATTATGCTGGTAGCCAAGCTGTTAGGGTGCCCTCTGTAAGGGACAGGTCTCCTTCTGTTCATTCCCATCATACCTCTGTATCTAGAAATGTCCCTCCCACCCACCCTGATGACAGATTGTTAGAAAGGGAGCTCAATAGATTGAGAGTGGAACAAACCAGACTGAAGCTCAAGAAGCAACAGCTGGATTTGGATAGACAGTCTTTAGAAATAGAGAGGGAAAGACAGAAGTTGGGTTTAGATACCCATGGTGGCAGCAGCAGTATTCCCCATAGTCATCCTGCAAAAGAGCATGATTCCAGGAATCTGCACAAGATAGTTCCCCCTTATAAGGAGGGGGATGACATTAACAAGTGGTTTGCTGCACTTGAGAGGGCCTGTGCTGTACAGGATGTCCCTCAAAGGCAGTGGGCTGCTATCCTATGGCTATCATTTAGTGGAAAAGGTAGGGATAGGCTCCTTACTGTGAAAGAAAATGATGCCAATAATTTTACAGTTCTTAAGAATGCACTCCTGGATGGTTATGGCTTAACCACTGAACAGTACAGGATAAAGTTCAGAGAGACCAAAAAGGAGTCTTCACAAGACTGGGTTGATTTCATTGACCATTCAGTGAAGGCCTTGGAGGGGTGGTTACATGGCAGTAAAGTTACTAATTATGAAAGCCTGTATAACACAATCCTGAGAGAGCATATACTTAATAATTGTGTGTCTGATTTGTTGCACCAGTACCTGGTAGACTCTGATCTGACCTCTCCCCAAGAATTGGGAAAGAAGGCAGACAAATGGGTCAGAACAAGGGTGAACAGAAAAGTTCATACAGGGGGTGACAAAGATGGCAATAAGAAGAAAGATGGTGAAAAATCTCAAGATAAGCATGGGGATAAGGATACAACCAAAGATCCCACTTCAAATCTTAAACACTCTTCAGAGGGTGGGGATAAAACAAATTCTTCCTCTTCTTCCCAACCTGCACACATTAAAAAGCCTTGGTGCTTTGTGTGTAAAAATAGAGGCCATAGGCCAGGGGATAAGTCCTGTCCAGGTAAACCCCCTGAGCCTACCACCACTAATACATCAAGCTCTAGTGCCCCTAGCAGTAGTGGTACTAGTGGTGGGACTGCTGGCAACAGTCAAGCAAAGGGTGTAGTTGGGTTCACTTATGGGTCCATAGTGGAAACTGATGTAATCAGTCCCAAGACAGTTTCTGTCACACCTAGTGGCACTGGCCTTGCCACACTGGCTGCTTGTCCCCTTACAATGGATAAGTACAGGCAGACAGTTTCAATAAATGGTGTTGAGGCCTTGGCCTACAGGGACACAGGTGCCAGTTTCACTTTGGTGACTGAAAACCTAGTGCCTCCTGAACAACACATCATTGGACAACAGTATAAGATTATTGATGTCCATAACTCCACTAAGCTTCTTCCCTTAGCTATAATTCAGTTTAGTTGGGGTGGAGTTACTGGCCCTAAGCAGGTGGTGGTATCACCTAGCTTACCTGTAGACTGTCTCTTAGGTAATGACCTAGAGGCCTCAGGTTGGGCTGATGTAGAGTTTTATGCCCATGCAGCCATGCTGGGCATCCCTGAGGAATTGTTCCCTCTCATTTCAAGTGAAATGAAAAAGCAAAGGAGAGAAGGCCTGAAAACTCAGGATCCCTCTCCATCAACAGGTAAAAAGGGTATCACAGTATCCCCTAACCACCCTACCATTCAGGATACTATTCCTGTGGTGGGAGAAACCTCTCCTGGGGTGGCACCTGTTCTAAGGGAATCATCAGCTGGCAAAGCTGGACTCCCTGAGGTGGAAGTACCTCTCTGTGGGATAACTAACATTGGTGAGAAAAACAGCACCATTTTAGTTAACATGGAGCATCCCTCCAACCCTTCCAGAGAAACTTTAGTGCAGAAACCCTGCACTACCTCACAACACTTAGGACAGCATCCCTGCCCTAGTGTGGAGCTCATAGGACAGCATCCCTGCCCTGCTCCAACTCAAGAGAAACAGCATCCCTGTTCTCTCTTCCAGCCAGATGGACAAAGTTTTTGCCCAGCTATGGCTTTTCTGAGACAGCATCCCTGTCTGGCATTTCCATCACTACAAATAGGTTCAGTGGACAATTCCCACTGCTCTAAACTAAAACTTACTGATAGAAACTCTGAAAATACATCTTCACATTGTTGCTTAGCTAAAAAACTTCAAACAGGGTGGTTTACATCCCCACAGGGAAGTAACCATATAGTGGATGATAAAGGGAGTAACCAGTCTATTGCAGAGCTACTCTCTACTTATCACCACTTAGACAATAAAGTCTCAACTGGCCAAGGTTAGCCTTATTGTCCTTCGTTTGGGGGGGGGTTGTGTGAGAAGGTAGCCTCTTTCTAGCCTTGTTACCCCCACTTTTGGCCTGTTTGTGAGTGTATGTCAGGGTGTTTGTCACTGTTTTCACTGTCTCACTGGGATCCTGATAGCCAGGCCTCAGTGCTCATAGTGAAAACACCATGTTTTCAGTATGGTTGTTATGTGTCACTGGGATCCTGCTGGTCAGGACCCCAGTGCTCATAGGTTTGTGGCCTATATGTATGTGTCACTGGGACCCTGTCACACAGGGCCCCAGTGCTCATAGGTGTGCATGTGTATGTTCCCTGTGTGGTGCCTAACTGTCTCACTGAGGCTCTGCTAACCAGAACCTCAGTGGTTATGCTCTCTCATTTCTTTCCTAGAGGCCTCAGGTTGGGCTGATGTAGAGTTTTATGCCCATGCAGCCATGCTGGGCATCCCTGAGGAATTGTTCCCTCTCATTTCAAGTGAAATGAAAAAGCAAAGGAGAGAAGGCCTGAAAACTCAGGATCCCTCTCCATCAACAGGTAAAAAGGGTATCACAGTATCCCCTAACCACCCTACCATTCAGGATACTATTCCTGTGGTGGGAGAAACCTCTCCTGGGGTGGCACCTGTTCTAAGGGAATCATCAGCTGGTAAAGGTTAGGTGCAAAGTTACTTAGTGTGAGGGCACCCTGGCACTAGCCAAGGTGCCCCCACATTGTTCAGAGCCAATTCACTGAACTTTTGTGAGTGCGGGGACACCATTACACGCGTGCACTACATATAGGTCACTACCTATATGTAGCTTCACCATGGTAACTCCGAATATGGCCATGTAACATGTCTATGATAATGGAATTGCCCCCTCTATGCCATCCTGGCATTGT
This sequence comes from Pleurodeles waltl, assembly GCF_031143425.1. Lineage (NCBI taxonomy): Eukaryota > Metazoa > Chordata > Amphibia > Caudata > Salamandridae > Pleurodeles > Pleurodeles waltl. The sequence goes on from NC_090447.1 coordinate 1,228,858,969, forward strand.
TGGTACAATTCCATGATCCCAGTGGTCTGTAGCACAGACCCTGGTACTGCCAGACTGCCCTTCCTGGGGTTTCTCTGCAGCTGCTGCTGCTGCCAACCCCTCAGACAGGCAGCTGCCCTCCTGGGGTCCAGCCAGGCCTGGCCCAGGATGGCAGAACAAAGAACTTCCTCTGAGAGAGGGTGTGACACCCTCTCCCTTTGGAAAATGGTGTGAAGGCAGGGGAGGAGTAGCCTCCCCCAGCCTCTGGAAATGCTTTGTTGGGCACAGATGTGCCCAATTCTGCATAAGCCAGTCTACACCGGTTCAGGGACCCCTTAGCCCCTGCTCTGGCGCGAAACTGGACAAAGGAAAGGGGAGTGACCACTCCCCTGACCTGCACCTCCCCTGGGAGGTGTCCAGAGCTCCTCCAGTGTGCTCCAGACATCTGCCATCTTGGAAACAGAGGTGCTGCTGGCACACTGGACTGCTCTGAGTGGCCAGTGCCACCAGGTGACGTCAGAGACTCCTGCTGATAGGCTCCTTCAGGTGTTAGTAGCCTTTCCTCTCTCCTAGGTAGCCAAACCCTCTTTTCTGGCTATTTAGGGTCTCTGTCTCTGGGGAAACTTTAGATAACGAATGCATGAGCTCAGCCGAGTTCCTCTGCATCTCCCTCTTCACCTTCTGATAAGGAATCGACCGCTGACCGCGCTGGAAGCCTGCAAACCTGCAACATAGTAGCAAAGACGACTACTGCAACTCTGTAACGCTGATCCTGCCGCCTTCTCGACTGTTTTCCTGCTTGTGCATGCTGTGGGGGTAGTCTGCCTCCTCTCTGCACCAGAAGCTCCGAAGAAATCTCCCGTGGGTCGACGGAATCTTCCCCCTGCAACCGCAGGCACCAAAAAGCTGCATTACCGGTCCCTTGGGTCTCCTCTCAGCACGACGAGCGAGGTCCCTCGAATCCAGCGACACCGTCCAAGTGACTCCCACAGTCCAGTGACTCTTCAGCCCAAGTTTGGTGGAGGTAAGTCCTTGCCTCACCTCGCTGGGCTGCATTGCTGGGAACCGCGACTTTGCAAGCTACTCCGGCCCCTGTGCACTTCCAGCGGAAATCCTTCGTGCACAGCCAAGCCTGGGTCCACGGCACTCTAACCTGCATTGCACGACTTTCTAAGTTGGTCTCCGGCGACGTGGGACTCCTTTGTGCAACTTTGGCGAGCACCGTTTCACGCATCCTCGTAGTGCCTGTTTCTGGCACTTCTCCGGGTGCTACCTGCTTCAGTGAGGGCTCTTTGTCTTGCTCGACGTCCCCTCTCTCTGCAGGTCCAATTTGCGACCTTCTGGTCCCTCCTGGGCCCCAGCAGCGTCCAAAAACGCCAAACGCACGATTTGCGTGTAGCAAGGCTTGTTGGCGTCCATCCGGCGGGAAAACACTTTTGCACGACTCTCCAAGGCGTGGGGGATCCATCCTCCAAAGGGGAAGTCTCTAGCCCTTGTCGTTCCTGCAGTATTCACAGTTCTTCAGCCTAGTAAGAGCTTCTTTGCACCAACCGCTGGCATTTCTTGGGCATCTGCCCATCTCCGAGCTGCTTGTGACTTTTGGACTTGGTCCCCTTGTTCCACAGGTACCCTCAGTCAGGAATCCATCGTTGTTGCATTGCTGATTTGTGTTTTCCTTGCATTCTCCCTCTAACACGACTATTTTGTCCTTAGGGGAACTTTGGTGCACTTTGCACTCACTTTTCAGGGTCTTGGGGAGGGTTATTTTGCTAACTCTCACTATTTTCTAATAGTCCCAGCGACCCTCTACAAGGTCACATAGGTTTGGGGTCCATTCGTGGTTCGCATTCCACTTCTGGAGTATATGGTTTGTGTTGCCCCTATCCCTATGTTTCCCCATTGCATCCTATTGTAACTATACATTGTTTGCACTGTTTTCTAAGACTATAATGCATATTTTTGCTATTGTGTATATATATCTTGTGTATATTTCCTATCCTCTCACTGAGGGTACACTCTAAGATACTTTGGCATATTGTCATAAAAATAAAGTACCTTTATTTTTAGTATAACTGTGTATTGTGTTTTCTTATGATATTGTGCATATGACACTAAGTGGTACTGTAGTAGCTTCACACGTCTCCTAGTTCAGCCTGAGCTGCTCTGCTAAGCTACCATTATCTATCAGCCTAAGCTGCTAGACACCCTATACACTAATAAGGGATAACTGGGCCTGGTGCAAGGTGCAAGTACCCCTTGGTACTCACTACAAGCCAGTCCAGCCTCCTACAAGGTGCAAAAGAAGAACCACCGGCGAAGAATAACAGTCAGTGCTGCACCAAAGAAGGCTTGAGCTGCTCAAGCAAACGGAGGGCAGAAACCTGTCTGAGAGGTGGCAGCAGCTGGAGCTGCCTGGAAAACCTCAGAAGGCTGGAATGGCAATACTGGGGGTCCTTTAAGGACCCCCCAGAGTGCATGGAATCATACTTCAGTATGACTTGCAGCCTGAAGTTTATGGTACAGCAATACTTCCAGGGCCATAGGGCCCTCAAATGGAGGCAGGAATTTGTTCTCTGAGTATAAATTCGATAACTTTGTAAGGTCTCGCTCTCTGGTGCGCATTCTGGTGCCCGTGTCTTGCAAGGGTGGGAACTTGGGGTTATGTCTGAGCGGAATGGATGGTGCGTAGAGGCAAGGCAGTCCAGCGCGTCTTCGCTGGCCATTCCATACCCACCTCGTGAAACGTCCGAGTACACATACACCCTGGAGGCCCTGTAAGGTAAACAGAGAGCAGTGATGTGAGGTCAAGGTGCCTCATGGTTAATGTGGCTGAAAAGGCAGTGGGTAAAGCCAGTGATGTAGGTATTGTGCCTGAGCACCCAGCATTATGTCATGTGAACCAAGGCCTGCCTGGCTAAACGGGAGTCTTGTGGTTTCCCATTTGATAAGGGGTTGTTTGCCCACCCAGGCTAACAAAATTAAGTTGGAGACCAGACGACGCAGGTATTGGGCAATCAGGGGATGGGCAAGTTCAGGAACAGATAAAGGAACTTTGGAAGGACAGTCCTATTTGCTATTTGCTATTGCCATGCGCCGTGCAAGTGTAAGGGGCAGGACCAAAGTGGGATTCTGCCTTCAAGTCAGGACATGGCCCTGCAATAGTTAACTCTCCAAAGTTCGTCTAAGTCATGACTGAGTCAAAACCCTAAATAGCGGACATAAGGGAAAATAACACAGATGTGGACCAATTGATCAAAATACCAGAGTGGCCACTTAAGCAGATGTGTCTCTGGGGCCAAGTTTGTTTGTGGGTTCTGAACTTAAAGGGTGATATTATCTGCATACATGATAGTAACAGCTTCACTGGAGGTGAAGCTGAGACCACGTTGGGCATGATGTTGCCTGAGCTGGGCTGCAAGGGCTCCATTTCCACGGTGAAGAGAATGGGCGACAATGGGCGAGAGACCAGGAACGGTTCTGACAGCATGCCATTGATTAGCACACATGCAGTGGGCAAGGTATATATCAGCCGAATTGTCGGAGGAATATGGCACTCAGACCCATGCGAGCTAGCAGCACAAATATGTGGGGCCACTAGAGGGAGTCGAAGGCCTTCATGGTATCAAGGACAGCCACGACAGCTGGGACCTAAGAGTCTAAATAATGCATAGCTGCAAAGATGGTTCGCAAGTTGTGAGACGTGGAACACCGTGGAATAAATCCAGATTGATCTGGTTGGACAATTTTAGGCAGCAGGGCGAGGAAGTGGTTCGCTAGGTTTTTGTCAAAAATCTTATTATCCATGTTAATCATGGACAGCAGCCAGGGGGAGTCACAATGCAGTGCCAGTTTATCTGGTTTAAGGATTGTTACAGTGATTGTTTCTCTGAGAGTTTGTGGAAGGATGCCCTCCTCCAGTGATTCTTCAAACATGGCTAGCACATGGGGGGACTGGATTGGGGCAAACTCTCTGTAGAAGGCAGATGTCGGGGCCGCCCAGGCCAGATGCTTTATCACCAAGCAAACCATGAATAACTTGTATGAGTTCCTCCACCGTGATAGGGGACTCGAGGTATTCCCAGTGCCCATGGTCCAACCAGATAAGTTGTATTTTGTCAAAGTATGTGGTGAAATCGGTCTCCAAACAGGCAGATCTGGTAGCGTATAGCTTAGCATAAAAGGAGGACATGATAGCCCAAAACATTTTTGAGTCGGAGTGAAGGGTCTGTTGGTCGTCCAGTAGATCAACCACATAGGTAGAGGCTTGTGGCTGGCATAGAGCCTGGCAGGGGAGGTCACCCTCCCCATACCGTCGGCCGGTGTCTCCCTGGCTAGGTAATTTGTCTCATGAGCGGCCTCTTCCAAGTAGTCTGACACCTTGTCTCGGATCTTGGCTAGCGCATTAAATTCACCAGAACAAAAATAGTCTTGTGCTAGAGCTTGGATTTCCCCCTCCAGGAGGACAAGACATTCTCGTACAGCTTTGAGGACTCCAGACTGCTTATAGATGCATGCTCCGCATCTGACGACCTTGAAGGCCTCCCAGAGTATAGATGGAGAAATGACTGTGCCAGAGTTGTGTTTGAAGACCTCTGTAATCTCTGTACGGACCTCCTCACAGAATGTGGTGTCATGCAGTGCCCGTGGGGGCAGATGCCAGACGATGCAGCATCTGAAGCACCAGCAACACAGGGGCATGGTCAGAGAGGGTACACAGCTGGTGTGACACCTGAATGACCCAAATTCAAACATCCTGAGATACCAGCCATTGGTCTCTTCTGGATCATGCACTGTGATGGGAAGTGACAAAGGTATCTTCCTTGAGTGTAGTGTGTGTGTGCCGCTAGAGGTCTAGCAAGGAGTTGTTGTGTATAATAGTGTTAAGTGTCAGTGCTGCGCGGGGTGGGGACATCTCAGACCTGTCAAGTTGGTTATCAAGAATTATGTTAAAAATTCGCCCCCCCCCCCATATAATGGCTCCCGCCCCAAGCTGGAAGTTAGCCTCCATATCTCAGAGAAGACATTTGGATCATCAGTGTTAGGGCCATAAATGGTGGCAATTAAGACAGGTTGTCGGTAAAGGGTGCCGGCAAGCAGCATGTATCTGCTGTCATTGTTGCAGAGAATGCACCGCATCTTCCACTGCAAACCCCTTTGTCGCTATATGGCAACTCCTCTGGCATAACTGGTTCAAATGGAAGCATGTGTTTCCACACACCAGTGTGCACTCAGCCCCAATGCTGAGGACTGGGTGAGGTGGAGTTCCTGAACGAAGCAAATGTCCACTAGGGCCCTGTTGAGGTACACATGTACCAAACGTGACCAAGGATGTTCCAAATGTGACACCTGGTAGTGGTCATGTTGACATGGTGGTTGGGCACAGTGACGGGGCATAGCAATGTTGTGAAATTAAGCAGCTGTGGCGAGGGGAGAGTGTAGCATCAACCCATGTGGAGTAGAGGAGGGGGATACTATACAGCTGCAAGAACATCGAAAAACAACAGCCTAGACTCTCCTGCCACCCACTCCAACTTAAAAACATGGTTGAGTAAAACGATCCTATCCTACACCTCAACTCCCCAATGAGTAAACAATAATCAGTTCGGAAATCATCCCTGGACCCAAAGAGAGGCCAAGCAAATTCCTTTGTTAAGAAAACAAGGTGGCCAGATGGCTGCTGAACACCTCTGGGTCAGAAAGCCGGTCCATAGTGGCTGATAAGCAAGTAGATGGGTGCCGCAGCTGCCTGAGAAGGAACCATCATCGGAGCGCAATCTGGCCTGGCAAATGATGGGGCAAAGCTCACAACAGGATCCCCAGGCTCTCTGCTCATGTATATTGATGATGGACAACAGAAGCCTCATTGTCAGTCATTGTCGCTTTTGGAATTTTTGGCTTGTTCTTGTGGCGATTCCCTGGAGGACCCGGGCACAATGATGGACTTTTTTAAAGCTGATTTGGCATCAGTGAAGTGGTGTGGTCTCCCCTCGAAGGATATGTAGAGTTTCGCCGGATATTGGAGAGCGTCAGATATGTTCACTTTTTGGAGTATCTTTTTGGCTGGGAGAAACTCTTGCCACATCATGTGTTAGAGGGAGTGAAGTCAGTGTAGCGAGAGCACACTTCCTTGACAGGCGATGGTCCTTCTGTTGTGTGTGAGTTGCAGGATATTGTCACGGTCCCTGTTGCTCAACAGTTTGGCGACAATGGGGTGCGCTGGGGCATGGGGAGGGGAGCATGGCCCCAACAAATTATGCTTTTGTTCCACTTTGAAGACCGTCAATAGGGTCCCCCCAAAGAGCTCGCAAAGGAGGGCCTCCAAAATGCCCTCCATCTTGCTGATAGCGGTAGATTCTGCCTATGATGAAGGGGTTGCTCCTCTGCGATCTTGCTCTAAATCCTCATTTTTCCAGGGATCTGTTGTGGGATGCAGGGGGGGGCTTGGCAGCACAGGGCTAGTAGTGGAAAGGGTGGCACAGACAATGGTTCACAATGTTCACGCACCTTCCTTCGGACACCACCACAACTAGTTAGGCTCCAATCATGGGGGGGGCATGAGCAGGCATTGTGCTCTGGGGGGGCAACCCAGAGAAGAGGCAGTCATTGCGCCCTCTGTCGGCAGCAAGCCAGCAAGATAGTTGAGGTTAGGGGACCTGGGTCATGCACAACACAGAGTCACTTGAAATGGGGCAGTGAGAAGCCCTCCAGAGTAGAAATGGGAGGAGGCGTTCCACTGGCAACTAATTAGTAAAGTAGTCAAAGCCCCCTGGATGAGATGCTATGGTGAACAGCAATGGTGATGTGTACCACAGTTCTAGTAAACAGTTCCCAAGTCAGGTACTCAGGCCATCAGCACTCACAAGGCATCACAGGCCCAGGTAAGTCAGGGTCTGGTAAGGAGGCAGGCAGTGGCTTGGGCTCAGAGCAGGTCATGGCAGGTCCAGTGTACAGGTCCTGAAAGATTCACCCTTCAGTATAGGAAAGCGGTAGCAAGCCGCCGGCGAGCGTCTCAGCCACCAGGCAGGACCACTCATGGCGGTCGCAGAAGCTTTCATGTTCAACCCCAGGGCCGTGCAGCCCCGTCCAACCCAGGATGGGGAGCCCACACCAGGATAAATTGGTTGTGGGGCCAGTGTGGGACACGTGTACCCTTCGGCACCTGGGATGTAGCAATTCAGCAATTCAGGCCGAGCTGCAACGGACAGAGGGATCAAACCCCAAGAGGCACCCAAGGTGGCCAGGCAGGACACCGGGAAACCACATCAGAAGCACTTCACACGTGGCCAAGGAGTAGCCCCCTCCCGGATCTCAAGTCAGTCCTGGGGGAGGCCGCCAAAGCGAAGACTGGCTATGGGAAGGATGGTGAAAGGATTATAGATCTGCCCGGCAGAGCACACTCAAGAAGCAGCCATCGTGCGACCCGACCTGACTCCGCCCCACCCCCTATGACTGACAGAACTAACTTGACTCTGAGTCCCTGGAATATGATAAAAAGTGTACCCAGGGAAGGTAAGTTAAATATTACTAGTGGAAAGTTAAATGTCACAAGTGGGCTGCAGCACTTATGTGACAAAGTCAAAACCTGGCTTTAGACCACTGCAGCCTAATCAAGTAGCTTTGAAGCTGCCACCTCAACATGGGAAGATAAAACTTTTTGCCAGGTCGAAAACCTGCTTTTTTATATTTATAAATCACTCCTGAAGTAGGGCTTAGTAGCCCCTAAAGCTAGGGTAGCAAATATTAAAACAAGGACATGATTCATTTATTGCTTTAACCTGACAATGAAAACTCACAATTGTTGTTTCGCTGGTAGTCCCATTGGCTAACGTGGGGTTAAACTATTCCAACTGCTAAGTTAAAACTTCCATTTGGGACTAACAGTCATAATACTATAAGGTATCAAATTAATTGTTACATTAAACCAGATTAATTGCTGAAGTTGAATTTAAAGTTATTTGTATTCTAGACTTTAGAAAGTCACTGCTTTGTGGCCAAAGGTCTGTTAGCCTTTTCCACTTGCTTGCTCCACTACAGCAGTTGTAACCCAAAACAGCCAGCTGCTCTCCTGCGAGAAGGTTTGTAGCACTTCCAGGACTGAGGAAGAAAAGGGACTGTTGGTGGAAGGAGGTGTGACCTACTTCAGCAGGATGGTCAGGGGACTGTGGTCACAGATGGCCCGGCTTCTAAGCCTGAGAGAAGCAAATGGAAGTCACACCTTAGTCTTCCCACTTGTTTCTGTAGGTGGACAGGCTGGAATCTTTTCAGAGAAGGAAAATCCAGTTTTTCCAGGAGTGGCAGCTAATTATACAGGACACATGCCAGGGGTGTGGTGTGCCCATAGCTCTGACCGAGGAAAGAAGGGTTTCTTCATTTTAGATTTCATCAGAGAAATGCACTGTGGGATTGTTTAGTGTCAACCCCACAGCAAATGATGTAAGGGGGAGGGTTGCCCCATGGGAATTGTAGCATAATTGGCCACAAAGGCCTCCCCATCCATAAACTCAAAATAGGCACAAAAGTGTCACCCCTAATCGCCAGCCTCAGAAAACTGTTGGACTCTAAAAGGACAGATGAAGGACTGCACATAATGAATCTAATGGCTTCCGAAAGAAAGGCTGCACCAAGGAAAACTGAACCTGCTGCACTAGCTGAACCAGAAAAGAATAGTGGCATTATTACTTGGTGACATTTCACAACCACCCCAATTAATAATCCACTTTTTCACAATCACACATCCATACAACCACCATTACATGTGAATACATTCATATCATACTTTAGCACAATCAACACAACCAACATCATACATTAAAACATCCACCGTCACACATCAAAAAATTATCATACATCCACCATCAAAGGTCCACATATTTAACATTGTATACCATCTCATCCATCCTCATACAGCCACACAATGCACAAATCACAATTTAGGCCAACATATGCATGATCATACACTAACAAACCTAATGAGATTTAAAAACCTACTGCCATATGCCATCACACTCACCATCATACATCCATACAGAATCATCATACACCAATACTTCCATCATCATACATCCCCAAAAGCACCATTATGATTCCACACACCTCATATGTCCACTAAACTATTATATGCCAAAGCGCCCACCACCATACCTACACATATCCAACATCATATGCCAAGTCACCCACCATTATCCATCTACACAGTGCAAAAACTCATTATAGGCCAACATATCCACCATTGTACTCAGCTACCCCCTATGGCGCACAGCAACAAGCCCATTGCTATAAGCTGTCATATGCCAACACACTCACCATCATACATTCAGACAAGAAACATCATATACCAACCTATCCGTTATCATGATTCAACACAAGCAACCTGTAGGAAAGTACCATCTTCCCTGGCATGTTACCCCCATTTTTTACTTATATGTGTTTGTTTTTGCCTGTGTCACTGGGATCCTGCTAGCCAGGACCCCAGTGCTCATAAGTTGTGCCCTGTATGTGTTCCCTGTGTGGTGCCTAACTGTATCACTGAGGCTCTGCTAACCAGAACCTCAGTGTTTCTGCTCTCTCTGCTTTTAAAATTGTCACTGCAGGCTAGTGCCACATTTTACCAATTCTGTTTGGCACACTGGAACACCCTGGTAATCCCCTAGTATATGGTACCTAGGTACCCAGGGTATTGGGGTTCCAGGAGATCCCTATGGGCTGCAGCATTTCTTTGCCACCAATAGGGAGCTCAGTCAATTCTTAAACAGGACTGCCTCTGCAGCCTGAGTGAAATAACGTCCACGTTATTTCACAGCCATTTTACACAGCACTTAAGTAACTTATAAGTCACCTATATGTCTAACCCTCAGTTAGTGAAGGTTAGGTGCAAAGTTACTAAGTGTGAGGGCATCCTGGCACTAGCCAAGGTGCCCCCACATAGTTCAGGGCAATTTCCCCGGCTTATGTAGCTTCACAATGGTAACTCCGAACATGGCCATGTAACATGTCTAAGATCATGGAATTGTCCCCCCAATACCATTCTGGTATTGGGGTGACAATCCCATTCAACCCTGGGGCTCCAGCATGGTACTGCCAAACTAGCTCTCTGGGGTTTTCTCTGCAGCTACCGCTGCTGCCAACCCTCAGACAGGCCAGTCCCAGGAAGGCAGAACAAAGGATTTCCTGTGAGAGAGGGTGTTACACCCTCTCCCTTTGGAAATACGTGTTAAGGGATGGGGAAGAGTAGCCTCTCCCAGCCTCTGGAAATGCTTTGAAGGGCACAGATGGTGCCCTCCTTGCATAAGTCAGTCTACACCGGTTCAGGGATCCCCCAGCCCCTGCTCTGGCACCAAACTGGACTGTGTGTATATTTTGTGTATTTTACTTACCTCCTAAGGGAGATATTTTTGGCACATTGTCACTAAAATAAAGTACCTTTATTTTTAGCAACCCTGAGTATTGTGATTCTTGTGATAGGGTGCTATATGATATAAGTGATATAGTAGGAGCTTTGCATGTCTCCTAGTTCAGCCTAAGCTGCTCTGCTATAGCTACCTCTATCAGCCTAAGCTGCTAGAACACTACTAATCTACTAATAAAGGATAACTGGACCTGGCACAAGGTGTAAGTACCATCAGGTACCCACTATAAGCCAGGCCAGCCTCCTATATGTATCATCAGCGTAAAAAGTGGATAGAAAGCCAAACAAACAAATAAGTCTGGCCAATGGGGCTACGTACAGATTAAATAATGTAGTACTGAGTGAGGAGCCTTGAGGGACGCCGCATGGCAGTTGATATGCCTGTGCCCTAAAGTCTCCACAGCTCAGCATGATGGATCTTTCTCCCAAAAAGGATTCCAAGATATGTAATGCTGTACCTCTAATTCCTGCTTGATAGAGACAAGATGCCATGATATGAGGTGAAATAGTATCGTAAGCAGTAGATAAATCCAATAGGACTGACATGGCCCCTTGCCCCTCATCGACCATTCTACAAATAGTATCTGAGGTGGTGATAGGAGCGGACACCGTATTATGGGCTCTCCTGAAGCCATGCTGAGAAGAGTCTAGAACTCCCGAAGTTTGGAGAAAGTTGGCTAGCTCTATAATAATTTGTTTCTCAAAAATCTTTCCCTGAACCAGGAGTGAGGCAATAGGCCGCAGCTTTTTAAGATCATGTACTGCTCCATGTGGTTTCTTTTTCAAGGGGACCACTGTCACTTCTTTCCAAGATGGAGGAAAAACTCCTGAAGTTAAGACCTCCTGGAAGATTGGAGCAAGGGCTGTAGATACTAGATCAGAAACCCGCTGTAAGATATGAGGAGGGCAGGGGTCTATGGGGGAACCTGACTTAATTCCCATCAGAATCTCTTTCATCCTTACTGGTGATAGTGTCTGGAAGTTAGTTAACATGGGGCAGTCTTTGTCTAGAATGTTATTGCATATGGGCAAGATATCCCTGCAGAATGAGTGAAATTTGCATGGATTTGTAAGACTTTATTATCAAAGAAGGTCGCCTACTTATTGCAAAATTCTTGTGAATTCTCCAATTCAGGGGGTGTAGAGGGGACCGTCAGGGAGTGTATCACTTTGAAAAGTTCTCTAGGGGCATTTGATGCCTCCTTAATTTTCCAAGTGAAATACTCAGATTTGGCTTTTGTACATCCATGGACAACTCTAAGCTTCTCTTTCGAGTTTGGATCTAACTTCCATCTCCGTTCTTGTTGGCAATATTTTCTCTGTAAGTGCTTGAGGTCCTTAGTAAACCAGGGGCAGCTAACTTTTTTATTTTCTGGAAAAGCAGGGTGTAGGAAAGTACTATCTTTCTTGGCATATTACCCCCAGTTTTACATGTATGTCAGTTTGTTTTTGGCTGTCTCACTGGGATCCTGCTAGTCAGGACCCCAGTGCTCATAGTTTGTGGTATGAATGTGTATACCTGGTTAGTGCCTAACTGTGTCACTGAGGCTCTGCTAATCAGAACCTATTACACATTTAGCCAGTGCTGCAAGAAGTTGGAGTGAGGACCCAGAGACCGATAGACCAAGAGTCCTTCAAATAGTACAGAATTTTTCTGGTCCTTAGTGGAGCCCCCAGTGTGCATGGGATTGGCCCCCAATACCACATTTGGATTGTGGGGTTAATTCCATGAACCTTGACAACTCACATGGCCATATTCAGAGTTACCATTGTAATGCTGCATATATGTACTGACACATAGGTAGTGCACGCTTATAATGGTGCCCCCGCACTCACGAAATCCACGGATTGGCCCTGGACAACATGGGGGCACCGTTACTAGTGCAAGAGTGCCCTCACACACAGTAACTTTGCACCTAGCTTTCAGTAAATGAAGGTTAGACATATAGGTGACTTATAAGTTACTTAGGGGGTCATTCTGACCCTGGCGGTCATTGACCGCCAGGGCCAACCATCACGGAAGCATCGCCAACAGGCTGGCGGTGCTTCCTGGCCAATTCTGACCGCGGCGGTAAAGCCGTGGTCAGAAAAGGGAAACCAGCGGTTTCCCGCCGGTTTTCCCCTGGCCAAATGAATCCTCCATGGCGGCGCTTGGGGATTCCGACCCCCTTCCCGCCAGCCTGTTCTGGCGGTTTTCACCGCCAGAACCAGGCTGGCGGGAACGGGTGTCGTGGGGCCCCCTAACAGGGCCCCATAATGATTTTCAGTGTCTGCTGTGCAGACACTGACAATCGCGACGGGTGCCACTGCACCCGTCGCACACCAGCAACTCCGCCGGCTCCATTCGGAGCCGGCTTCATCGTTGCTGGGTCTTTCCCACTGGGCGGGCGGGCGGCCTTTTGGCGGTCGCCCGCCCGCCCAGCGGGAAAGTCAGAATGACCGCCGCGGTCATTTGACCGCGGTGCGGTCTTTTGGCGGTCTCCGCCCGGCGGGCAGCGCCCGCCACCCGCCGGGGTCGGAATGACCCCCTTAGTGCAGTGTAAAATGGCTGTGAAATAGTGTGTGTGCTATTTCACTCAGGCTGCAGTGGCAGTCCTGATGAAAGGTTTGTATGAGCTCCTTATGGGTGGCAAAAGAAAAGCTGCAGCCCGTAAGGATCTCCTGGAACCCAAATGCCCTGGGTACCTAGGTACCATATACTAGGGACTTATAAGGGGGGTCCAGTATGCCAGAAATTGGGGGTAACATGCCAAGAAAGATGGTACTTTCCTACACAACCTCCCCCCCAAACGAGGGACAATAAGGCTAACCTTGCCCTGATGAGTCTTCATTGTACAAGTGGAAATATCTGGAGAGTCCATCTGCATTGGTATGGTTACTCCCAGTCTATGTTCCACTGTAAAGTTCATTCCCTGTAGGGAAATGGACCACCTCAACAATTTAGGGTTTTCTCCTTTTATCTGTTTAACCATAAGAAAGGTTTGTGTTCTGTCTAAACAATGAAATAAATCCCAAATAAGTATGGTCTCAACTTCTTCAAGGACCAGACCACAGCAAAGGCCTCCCTCTCTATGGCTGACCAACGCTTTTCTGTAGGCGTCAACCTCCTACTGATAAAACCAACAGGTTGACCCTGGCCCTCTGAGTTCAGTTGTGATAGCACTGTTCCAACTCCCAGTTCAGATGCATCTGTCTGGACAATGAATCTTTTAGAGTAATTTGGACTTTTTACGACAGATGCTGTACACATAGCCTGCTTAAGCTCCCCAAAAGCTCTTTGACATCTGGCTGTCCATGTAGGAGGCTGGCCTGGCTTATAGTGGGTACCTTGTGGTGCTTACACCCTGTGCCAGGTCCAGTTATCCCTTATTAGTAGAATAGAGGTGTTTTTAGCAGCTTAGGCTGATAGAAGGTATCTATGGCAAAGCAGCTTAGGCTGAACTAGGAGACATGCAAAGCTCCTACTATACCACTTATATCATATGCACAATATCATAAGAAAACACAATACGCAGAGTTACTAAAAATAAAGGTACATTATTTTTATGACAATATGCCATAAGTATCTCAGTGAGTACCCTCAGTAAGAAGGTAAGTAATATACACAAGTTATATGTACACAAACCCAAAACAGGTAAGTAAGAGTCAGAAAAGTAGTGCAAACAGTGTAGAATTACAATAGGTTGCAATAGGCAAACATAGGTCTAGGGGCAACACAAACCATATACTCTAAAAGTGGAATGCGAATCATGAATGGACCCCAGACCTATGGGAGCTTGTAGAGGGTCGCTGGGACTGTGAGACAGTCAGGGTGTCCAAGATACCCCAACCCAAGAACCTGAAAAGTAGGAGTAAAGTACACCTACTACACCAAAAGAACACAATAGTCGTGATAGGGGGATTCTGCAAGAACCACAAACACCAGCAAAGCACTGAAGACGGATTCCAGACCTGATGACCTGCAAGACAAGGGGATTAAGTCCAAGAGTCGCAATAGAGTCCGGGGGGGCAGGAGCCCAGGAAACCCCGGATGAAGGTGCAAGGAAACTGCCTCCGTATGGAAGAAGCTTAGGATTCTGCAACAACGAAGAGGACTAGGAACTTCTCCTTTGGATGGAAGATGTACCACGTCGTGCTGAAGGTTGCAGAAGTGTTCCCACGCGGAAATACCGCAAACAAGCCTTGCTAGCTGCAAGGGTGGTGGTAGAGGTATTTGGGTGCTGCTGGGGACCAGGAAGGACCAGGATGTCGCCCCTTGGAGGGGGAGACAGAGGGGGTGCTCAGTAACTCAGAGAGCCCCCACAGAAGCAGGCAGCACCCGCAGAAGTATCGGAGCAGGCACTTAGAAGATTTGTGAACCGGAGCTGGCTCAGAGTCACAAAGGAGGGTCCCATGAGGCCGGAGGTCAACTCAGAGGGTTGAGCACTGCAGGACGGAGTGCTGGGGACCCAGGCTAGGCTGTGCACGAAGGAAATCCTGGAAGAGTGCACAGGAGCTGGAGCAGCTGCAAATCACGCAGTACACAGGTTTGCAGTCTAGCGTGGGGAGGCAAGGACTTATCTCCACCAAACTTGGACTGAAGGATCACTGGATTGTGGAAGTCACTTGGACAGAGTTCCTGTGTTCCAGGGACCACGCTCGTCAGGATAAGAGGGGACCCAGAGGATCGGTGACGCAGTCTTTTGGTGCCTGCGTTAGCAGGGGGAAGATTCTGTCGACCCACGGGAGATTTCTTCTTCGCTTCCAGTGCAGGGTGAAGGCAGACAGCCCCCAGAGCATGCACCACCAGGAAGCAGTCGAGAAAGCCGGCAGGATGAGGCGCTACAAAGTTGCTGGTAGTCGTCTTGCTACTTTGTTGTGGTTTTGCAGCCGTCCTGGAGCAGTCAGCGGTCGATCCTTGGCAGAAGTCGAAAAGGGAAGTGCAGAGGAACTTTGGTGAGCTCTTGCATTCGTTATCTGAAGAATTCCCCAGAGGAGAGACCCTAAATAGCAAGAAAAGGACGTATGGCTACCAAGAAAGGAGGATTGGCTACCAAGAGAGGTAAGAGCCTATCAGAGGGAGTCTCTGACGTCACCTGCTGGCACTGGCCACTCAGAGCAGTCCAGTGTGCCCCCAACACCTCTGTTTCCAAGATGGCAGAGATCCGGGACACACTGGAGGAGCTCTGGGCACCTCCCCTGGAGGTACTGGTCAGGGGAGTGGTCACTCCCCTTTCCTTTGTCCAGTTTCACGCCGGAGCAGGGCTCGGGGATCCCTGAACCGTAGTAGACTGGCTTGTGCAGAGATGGGCACCATCTGGGCCTATCAAAGCATTTCCAGAGGCTGGGGGAGGCTACTCCTCCCAGCCCTTCACACCTATTTCCAAAGGGAGAGGGTGTAACACCCTCTCTCAGAGGAAATCCTTTGTTCTGCCTTCCTGGGCCAGGGCTGCCTGGACCCCAGGAGGTCAGAATCCTGTCTGAGGGGTTGGCAGCAGCAGCAGCTGCAGAGGAAACCCCGGAAAGGCAGTTTGGCAGTACCCGGGTTCTGTGCTAGAGACCCGGGGGATCATTGAATTGTCTGGTATTGGGGTGACAATTCCATGATCTTAGACATGTTACATGGCCATGTTCGGAGTTACCATTGTGACGCTATACATAGGTGGTGACCTATGTATAGTGTACACGTGTAATGGTGTCCCCGCACTCACAAAGTTTGGGGAATTTGCCCTGAACAATGTGGAGGCACCTTGGCTAGTGCCAGGGTGCCCACACACAAAGTAACTTGGCACCCAACCTTCACCCAGTGAAGGTTAGGCATATAGGTGACTTATAAGTTACTTATGCGCAGTGTAAAATGGCTGTGAAATAACGTGGACGTTATTTCACTCAGGCTGCAGTGGAAGGCCTGTGTAAGAATTGTCTGAGCTCCCTATGGGTGGCAAAAGAAAAACTGCAGCCCATAGGGATCTCCTGGAACCCCAATACCCTGGGTACCTAAGTACCATATACAACAAAATTATATGGGTGTGCCAGTGTGCAAATGATAATTGGTAAATTTAGTCACTAGCCTGCAGTGACAAATTTAGAAAGCAGAGGGAGCATTAACACTGAGGTTCTGGTTAGCAGAGCCTCAGTGATACAGTTAGGCACCACACAGGGAACACATACAGGGCACGTACTATGAGCACTGGGGTCCTGCCTGGCAGGATCCCAGTGACTCAGGGGCTAAAACATACATACGTACAGTAAAAATGGGGGTAACATGCCAGGCAAGATGGTACTTTCCTACAGTCCATAATACCTTTTTAGGCATCTTTTTAGGAGTGAGGTCATTAAGAGGGGCAACAATGGAGCCTTAGTTCTTAATGACCCTCCTGTAATCCCCAGTGAGACCAAGAAAGGCTCTGACCTGGGTCTGAGTAGTAGGGGGAGCCGAGTCTAAAATAGTCTGTATCATCCCCTATAGTGGCTCAATCCTTTCTCCACCTACCAGGTGGCCCAGATAAACAACTTTCCCCTGCCCTATCTGGCATTCTGAAGCCTTGATAGTGGGGCCTGCCTTTTGCAGGGCCTCCAAATCTTTCCACAAGTAGTCCAGGTGGTCATCCCAGGTAGAGCTAAATACATCAATATCATCTCCGTATGCTGCATTAAAAGCTGCTAGACCTTGGAGGACTGTGTTCACCAGCCTCTGGAAAGGGGCAGATGCATAACTGTAAACTGATAAAGCCCTCCAATGGTTCAAAATGCAGTTTTTGGTTTAGTATCCTCTGACAATTTCATCTGCCTATACCCTGCAGTTAAATCAAAGGTGCTTAGATACTTGGCAGAGGCCAGTGTATCTATGAGCTCATCTGCCCTGGGTATAGGGTGAGCATCTGTTTTAGTTACAGTATTGAGCCCTCTATAGTCCACACAAAACCACATTTCTCTTTCCTTCTTTGCTATAAGGTTTGGGGAGAAGCACCATTGGGGTGGCCCAGGGGCTCTCTGAGTGCTCAATAACACCTAGGTCCAACATTTTCTGAATGTCAGACATGATCAGGCTGCCTATCAATCTTACGTTTGACAGGCAAACTGTCTCCAGTATCAATGGTATGTTCACACCAAGTAGTGGTACCAGGTGTGAGTGAAAATAGTTTAGAAAACTGGCCTAGTAAATTCTTACAGTCCTCCTCTGCTCTGCTGTGAGGCAGTCTGCAAGTATAACTCCCTCCATTAAGCCATCAGCTTCAGTGTTGGAGAAGAGGTCAGGGAGAGGGTCACTTTCTTCCTCCTGCTCCTCATCTGTGGCCCTGAGTAAGGTTAAATCTGCCTTATCATAGTAGGGTTTAAGGTGGTTCACATGAAGTGCCCTATGGGGACTTCTGGCAGTGCCAAGGTCTACCAAATAGGTGACCTCACCCTTTTTTCTACACAATAAGATGTGGCCCACTCCATTTGTCCTGGAGAGCTCTTGGTGCCACAGGCTCAAAAACCCACACCTTCTGTCCTGGGTGGTACGCAGTCAGGACAGCCTTCTGGTCCTGCCATTGCTTTTGAAGCTCTTGGCTGGCCTGAAGGTTCTCAGTGGCCTTTTTCATATACTCAGCCATCCTTGATCTTAGGACAAGTACATAGTCCAAAATGTCTTGTTTAGGGGACTTCAATGGATGCTCCCACCCCTCTTTCACAAGACCCAGGGGACCCCTAACAGGGTGACAAAAGAGGAGTTCAAATGGTCTGTAGCCCACTCCTCTCTGGGGTAACTCTCTGTAAGCAAAAAGGAGGCATATTAGGAGGACATCCCATCTCCTTCTGAGGTTTTCAGAGAGTCCCATGATCATGCCTTTGAGAGTTTTGTTCCATCTCTCAACCAGTCCATTTGTTTGTGGATGATAGGGATCTGTAGGTTACACCACACACCTCCCACATAGCTTTTAAGTATGCAGACATGAAGTTACTACCCCTGTGTGATACTACCTCTTTAGGAAAGCCCACCCTGGAAAATATTCCCAGGAGGGCCTTTGCCACTGCAGGTGCTGTAGTGGTCCTTAAGGGGATGGCTTCTGGGTATCTTGTGGCATGGTCCACCACCACTAAGATGAACCTATTACCAGAAGCAGTCGGAGGGTTAATGGGGCCAACAATGTCAACCCCTACACTTTCAAAGGCCACCCCAACCACTGGCTGTGGGATTAAGGGGGCCTTTAGGGTGCCACCAGTCTTGCCACGGACTTGGCTAGTCACACAAGAGCAACAAAACTCTTTTGTGACCTCTGACATATGAGGCCAGTGAAAGTGAGGGACAAGTCTGTCCCAGGTTTTGCTTTGCCACAGATGTCTAGCCAAGGGAATATCATGTGCCAGACTTAGGAGGAATTCCCTATACTGCAAGGGAATGACCAGTCTCCTGGTAGCACCAGGTTTAGGGTCACTTGCCTCAGTATAAAGTACAGTGTGAGTCATTGATATTCCCATGTTCCTGTTTGACAGCTTGCTGTCTTAGACACTCTAGTGTAGGACAGGTCTGCTGTGCCACACTCATTTCCTCCTTGGCAGCCCCCCCTGCACCCAAGAGCTCAGCTGTGTCAGCTTGAATCTCCTCTGGTGTAGGTTCTGCATTAGGGGTTGGCTTCTCCTCATCAAAAGGGGAATCTTCTGGAGAGGGAGAGATAGTGGACAAGGGGTTGCCCTTTCTACCCCTAGGTTTTGGGAGCACTTGGACCATTGTTCCAGGATCCAAGTTTTCCTGTCCTCCTTGCTTCTTGGTCTGAGCCCTGGTAAGAGCAAAGATATACCCTGGAATGTCCAGCATTGCTGCATGGGCCTCCAGCTCCACTTCAGCCCAAGCTGAAGTTTCCAAATCATTGCACAATAGACACTCTATAGGTAAGTCAGTAGATACCACAACCTTTTTAGGACCAGTACCCCACCCAGTTGAGATTCACAACAGCCATGGGGTGGCTAACAGTGTTTTTGTGGGCGTCAGTAACTTGGTACTGATGACAAAATAGGTGTTGCTCAGGGGCAACCAGTTTCTCCATCACCATAGTGACACTGCCACCTGTGTCCCTGTAGGCCTCAGTCTGAACACCATATATTAGGGGTTGTTGCTTGTACTTATCCATATTAAGGGGACAAGCAACTAGGTAGCAAGGTCAATGCCACCATCAGAGACTACAACAGCCTCAGTGGTTTCCTAAATAGACCAACCCCAACTACATTACCAAAAGTGAGCCCAACTACACCCTTTGGCAATTTGTAGAGTTTTTCCCACCACCACAGCTATTACTAGGGGCACTAGTGAAAGCAGATGGGATTGTGGTGGTGGGAGGCTTGATGTTTCTCTTGGGACAAGTGGGGTCGCTTTCATAAATAACACCAAGGCGTTTTCTAATGATTAGAAGAGGATTTGGACCCACCACCCCCAGAGGATTTTTATGAGCCTGATAAAGACTGATGACATTTTATCTTTGTCCCCACCCTAGTCATGTGACTTACCATCCTTCTTCTTGCTGTCCTAGTCATCCCCTGTATGAGCTTTTCTGCTCACCCTTGTTCTGACCCATGTGCCTGCCTTCTTTCCCAATTCTTGGAGAGAGGTTAGATCTGAGTCCACAAGATATTGGTGCAACAAATCAGACGCACAATTGTTAAGAATATGCTCTCTCAAGATCAGATTATATAAGCTTTCATAGTCAGACACCTTGCTGCCATGCAATCAACCTTCTACAGCCTTCACTGAACAGTCCACAACATCTATCCAATCCTGTGAAGACTCTTTTCTGGTTTCTCTGAACTTGATTCTATATTGTTCAGTGGTTAAGCCAAATCCATCCTAGAGTGCGTTTTTCAAAACATTATAGTTGTCTGAGTCATCTTCTCTAACAGTAACAAGTCTATCTCTCCCCTTGCCAGAGAAAGACAACCACAGGATAGCTGCCCACTGTACCTGAGGGACCCTCTGAACTTTACAGGCCCTCTCAATTGCAGCAAACCACTTATAAATGTCACCCCCCTCTGTGTAACGGGGGACAATCTTGTGTAGGTTTCTAGAATCAAATGTGTTTTCTCTAACACTGGAATTTCTGAAACTACGGCTGCTGCTGCCACCATGGGGAACTAACCCTAACCCCTGTCTTTCCCTTTCCACAGCCAGGGATTCCCTATCTAAGGCCAGCTGTTGCTGCTGCAGCTTCAGTCTGGCCTCCTCCATCCTAAGCTTTCTGAGTGCCCTATCTAGGGATTGATCCTCAGGGTTGGATGTGTGGGACACTTCTGATACAGAAGTGACACTGGAATGAGTAGAGGTGGACCTTTCCCTAAATTGAGATACTTTAGTGACCTGGCCTCTAGGTGTGAAGCGCGCCCTACCTGTGTGTGGCCTCTTCCTACTACCAGCTACACTAAGAGGTTTGTTAAGGGAAAGATCTGCGATCCCTGGATCTTCAGGACCCTCTCCTGAATGCACCTGGGTGGAATCTCCCTCTCCCTCCCCTTCTGATTGTACCTGACCATTAGGATGCTACTCGTCATCTTGTAAGAGGACATTTACGAGAAATTCCGTGTTAGGGTTCTTCCTAATTCCTACGCTTCTTTCCAAGCAAAGACCCCTCAGACTTTTGAAATTCAGACTTTCATAAGTGGTCTTAACAACCCTGGGGGTAGCCTCTATAGAAGACATAGTGATAGAAAAAGTTAGGGAGAAGAGTAAGAAGTTAGCAGACTATTTCACCTAACTTTTTAGAGGAAAATATATTTTTTCTGAACTTTGTAAAACTTTTAGAACTTTTGAAAGATAGTTAAGACATGACTGCTAGGTATAATTGTACATAGCGTTAAGTTAAGTATTGGAGTCACTTTTCCTGTGAAAAACACCAGTAACAAAGTGCTAAAGCAATTGCAAGTACTTATCCCACCACTGCCACCAATGTAGGAGGTTGGCCTGGATCGTAGGGGGTACCTAAGGTGCTTCCAACTTATACCAGGTCCAGTAATCCCTTATTAGTGAAATGTAGGCACTGTCTAGCAGCTTAGACTGTCTAGGGTTAGCTGTAGCAGAGCAGCTTAGGTTGAACTAGGAGACATGCAAAGCTCCTGCAATACCATCATAGTTACACAGTACTTCTACACAATAAAAGACAATACTCAGTGTTACCAAAAATAAAGGTACTTTATTTTAGTGACAGAAGGCCAAGAATACCTTAGAGGCAATATTCCTTCTGGAGGTAAGTATTACACACAATATATACACTAGTAACCAAAATCAGATAAGTAGACAGTAAGAAAATAGTGCAAACAGTAGATAATACAATAGATTGCAATGGGCCTAGGGGCAACACAAACCATATACTAAAATAGTGGAATGCTAATGTTGAATTCCCCCCCCAGGCAAGTGAAGTGTGTAGAGGGGTGCTGGGAGTGTAAGAAAGCACCAAAAGTAAGTAAAGTACCCCACCCCAGAGCCCAGGAAAGCAGGAGTAAAGTACAGCAAGTTTCCTCAGGACATATTACAAGTCGTGATAAAAGATTATGCAAGAACCAAGCAAGACTGTAAGCAACAAACAATGGATTCCTGGACCTGAAGACCTGTGGAGAGAGGAGACCAAGTCCAGAAGTCGAAGAAGAGTCCAGGAAGGACAGGAGCCCCTGCCAACCTAGAAGAAGGTGCAACAGTGGATTCTCAGGTCAGAAGAAAAGTACAGAAGTGCACCAAAGAAGATGGCTGCAGGTCCCTGCTTGGTGCAGGAGATGTCCGCGCCAAATTCTTGGATGCAGGCTGTTTGCGTCACGGGATTCCGCCAACAAGCCTTGGTTTCAGCAAGTACGCGGTTTGAGTCAAAAAGGAGCCTGCACTCGGGAGGGTCCTGGGGTCTCAACTCAGACTGAGGAGACAGAGGGGGCTCTCAGCACTTCAGAGAGCCCTCAGAAGACCAGGCAGCACCCACAGGAGTCCCAGAACAGTGGGACAAAGAAGATGTAAAGTGCAGGTATTGCAGCACTACACTGGAGGGCCCCAAGCTGCTGGAGAACAACTCAGAGAGCTGTGCATTGCAGGATGGAGTGCTGGGGACCTGGGCTACACTGTGCACAAAGAACTTTTGGAAGAAGTGTACAGAAGCCCAAGGAACTGTAGAAAAGACAGTGCACCGGGGGTCTGTTGCAGCATGGGGAGGCAAGCTCTTACCTCCACCAAATTTGGACAGCTGGACCTTGGGACAGTCTGGGACACTTCAGACCACCACCTGTGTTCCAGGGAGCACACTCGTTGTCAGGAGAGAAGTCCGGTTGTCGTTGCAGAGGGTTTCCTGCTGAAGCAGGGAAGTGACTCTGTCACTCCACAGGAGATTCCTTCGATTCTTCTGGTGCAGGGTGCAGACAGGCAGTCCTCAGAGCGTTCACACCTTGGAAACTGTTGCAAATGCTGGCTGGAACTGAAGATGCAGGTCACAGGAGTCCTCCTGGATACTATGTTACAGTGGTTCCTGGAGCAGTCTGCAGTTGATCTAATGGTCAGAAGCTGAAGCAGAGGATGCAGAGTCCTGGAGGAATCTTGAAAACCGAATCAGAGGAAACACCCAGAGGAGAGACCCTAAGTAGCCCTGAGAGGGGGATTGGCTACCTACCCAGGTCTGCACCTATCAGGAGGGGTCTCTGAGGTCACCTGCTGGCACTGGCCACCCAGAGGTCCCCAGAGGGTTCACACACCTTGGAATCTAAGATGGCTAATGCCATTGACACTCTGGAGGAGCTCTGGGCACCACCCCTGGGGTGGTGATGGACAGGGGAGTGGACAATCCCCTTTCCTTTGTCCAGTTTCATGCCAGAGCAGGGGCTGAACCGGTGTAGACTGGATTATGCAAGGAGGGCACAGTTTGTGCCCTTGAAAGCATTTCCAGAGGCTCTGGGACGATACCCCTCCCATGCATGTAGCACATATTTCCAATGGGAGAGGGTGTAACACCCTTCTCCTAAAGGGAATGCATTGTTCTGCTTTCCTGGGATTGAACTGCTCAATCCCCAGGAGGGCAGAAACTTGTCTGTGAAATGGTAGCACCTGGGACTGCAGTGGAAACCTCAGAGAGCTGGTTTGGCAGTACTGGTGGTCCATGGTGGAGCCCACAGAGTGCATGGGATGGGCCCCCAAATACCAGATTTGGATCTTAGGCACCTTACATGGCCATATTCGGAGATACCATTGTGAAGCTACATAAATGTATTGACATATATGTAGTGCACGCTTATAATGGTGTCCCCACACTCACGAAGTCCGGGGATTTTGGCACTGGACAATGTGGGGGCACCTTTGCTAGTTCAAGGGTGCCCTCACACACAGTAACTTTGCACCTAGCCTTCAGTAAATGAAGGTTAGAAATATAGGTGACTTACAGGTTGAAGGAAAGTACCATCTTTCTTGGCATGTTACCCCCAATTTTATATGTATGTCAGTATGTTTTTGCCTGTCTCACTGGGCTCCTTCTAGCCAGGACCCCAGTGCTCATAGTTTGTGGCCTAAATGTGTATGCCTGTGTAGAGCCTAACTGTGTCACTGAGGCTCTGCTAATCAGAACCTCAGTGCTAATGCTCTCTCTGCCTTTAAATTTGTCCCCATAGCCTGGTGACTACATTTACCAATTCTAATTAGCATACTGGACCCCCCTTGTAAGTCTCTGGTATATGGTACCTAGGTACCCAGGGCATTGGTGCATGCACCCTTTCACAGCCACTTACACTGCACCAGGTCACTGATAAGTCATCTATATGTCTAGTCTTCCAACCCTGAAGGCTGGGTGCACAGTACCTGTGTTTGAGGGCGGGCAGCCCTGCACTAGCAGAGGTGCCCCCACATCATCCAGGACCATTTTCCCAGACTTCGTGAGTGCAGGAACGGCATTCTATGTATGCACTGGACATAGGTCAATACCTATGTCCAGCTTCACAATGGTAACTCAGGAAATGGCCATGTTACTTGTACTGGCACCTGGGAATTGTACTCCAATACTGATTCTAGTATTGGTTTTACAATTCAACACTCTGGGGGCTCCACAGTGGACCCCCAGTACTGCCATACCAGCCTTCTGAGGTTTTTCAGGCAGCCCCAGCTGCTGCCACCTCACAGGCAGGTTTCTGCCCTCCTGTTGCTTGAGCAGCTCAAGCCAGGAAGGCAGAACACAGCGTTTCGTCTGGGAGAGGGGTGTTACACCCTATCCCTTTGGAAATAGGTGTTACAAGCATGGGGGGGGTAGACTTCCAGAGCCTCTGGAAATGCTTTGAAGGGCACTGACAGTGCCCTCCTTGCATATTCCAGTCTACACCGGTTCCTGCTCTGGTGTAAATGAAAGGGGAGTGACCACTCCCTTGTCCATCACCACCTCAGGGGTGGTGCCCAGAGCTCCTCCAGAGTGTCCCTGGGTTTTGCCACCTTGGATTCCAAGGTGGTGAGGCAGTCTGGGAGCATCTGAGTGGCCAGTGCCAGCAGGTGACGTCAGAGCCCTCCCCTGATAGGTGCTTACCTGTGCAGCTGACCAATTCCCCTTTCAGGGCTATTTAGGGTCTCTCTTCTGGGTGTTCCCTCAGATTCGGATTGCAAGACTCCATCAGGAATCCTCTGCATCCTTTACTTCATCTTCTACTAACAGAACTGCATCTAGACCCTCCAGGAACTCTACAAACTACAAGAAATAAACAAAGATGACTTTTCCAACATTGTATCTTCAGCTCCTGCCAGCAATTGCAACAGTTTCCAGGTCGTGCATCCTCCAAGGACTGCCTGTTTTCAGCCTTCACCAGAAGAACCTAAGGAATCTCCCTTGACGTGAAGGAGTCAATTCCGTGCAGCAACAACTGGTGGCGTGGGTCCCCTCTCCAAAAAATGAGTGTGGATCCAGGAACATGGGTGGTGGGCTAAAGTGACCCCGACAGCCCCAAGGTCCAACTGTCTAACTTTGGTGGAGGTAAGAGCTTGCCTCCCCATGCAAGACAGTACCCCATGCACTGCATGATTTGCAGTTGCCAAGGCTTGTGTGCGACCTTCCACAAAGTTCTTTGTGCACAGCACAGCTCTGGCCCGAGCACTCCTTCCAGCAATGCATAGCTTCCTGAATGGTCCTCCGGTGGCATGGGATCCCTTTGTGTTGTGCTGCATGGGCCTCCATTTGCACCTTCTTTGTCCCCGTACTGTGGGACTCCTGTGCGACTTCTGAGGGCTCTCTGAGTTGCTGAGAGCCCCCCTGCCTCCCCCTCCTGGCTAGAGGCCACCAGGTCCCTCCTGGCCCTGGGCAGTGCCATTTTCCACTAACCCTGTGCTTTGTGTGTGCCAAGACTTGTTGGTAGAATCCAGCTATGGAAACCAGAGTGCAATCATCCATCCGGCGTGGGACATCATCTGCAACAACCAGGAACCCACATCTATCTTGCTGGGGGCAGTAGTGACTGTTCTTCTGCAACAGCGGTTCTTCTTTTGTACCTTCATCCGGGTTAGCAGAGGCTCCTGTTCTCCCTGGACTATTCAGTGCTTCTTAGACTTGGTCCTCTTCTTCCACAGTTCTTCAGGTCCAGGAATCCATCATTGGTCTCTTGCATTCTCTTCTGGTTCTTGCACAATCTTCGATCATGTCTTCTTGTGTGTTCTAGGAAACTTAATGAGATTTATCCCTGTTTCACCGGGCTCTGGGGTGGGTTCTATTATTTACCTTTGGTCTTTTCTAACACTCCCAGCGCCCCTCTACACACTACACTTGCATAGGTGGGAAACAGACTTTCCCATTCCACTATTTTAGTATATGGTTTGTGTTCCCCCAGGCCCTTTGTAACCTATTGTGATTTTCACTATTTGCACTGTTTCTTACTGTTTTTACAGCTATTTCTGCATTCTACTGTATATACTGTGTATATTACTTACCTCCTAAGGGAGTATAGTCTCTAAGTGTCAACATCTGGGCAGGGCGTGCTCTACGGGTGACTGGAATGCAAAAACCCTGCACTTTCAAGATAACGTAATTTATGTAGTGTGCTGATATGCTGTTGTTTAACCTTTTGCATTGCAGAATTTAATCCTGAAGACTTATGTTCAAGGTGCTTATAAATACTGTTCATTTGCAATGTACTGCTGCAGGCGTTCAGAGTGTGTCAGGGTGTGGTCCCTATCCAGGGCCTTCTAGAAGCTTTCCCTGCAGCATGCCTGGCTGTGGTTTGTGAGCTGGGCCAAGACTTTATATAAGGGAGCCAGCCCAGCTCCACATGCTCACTATTCAGAGGTCCCAGTGCAGAGCAGCAGCAACTTCCTGAGCTCCTGTTCCGGAGGCCTACTTTGATCTTCCAGGCCTCGCCCTTTCACTTTGTTCGGTGATTCTTGATCAGGGCGGTAAGACGGAGGTCGGGCTGGGCCCCCGATCCCGTTCTCTAAGGATTTAGAGTTCTTCGGCCTAATTAGCATGATAAAACAATTTTGCTCTTGTGCGTGTGAATGTGCGCTTGATGTTTTATGGCATTTACATGCTGACACTCGAATTGACGTGTGATTCCTTACTCATGTACAAATCTTGATATTCATTGTGCGCTACCATTTTATGGCATTTACAAGGTAGCATTCAAATCGGCAAGACTCGCAATTAATTTCCTGTGCTTAATTCATGTTATTCATTGTACTCTACCATTTCTTGGCATTCATATGGTGGTATTCGAATCGGCAAGATGCGCAATTCATTTCTTGTGCTTAAGTCATGATATTCAGTGTGAGCTACCATTTCTTGGCATTCACATAGTGGCCTTCGAATCGGCAAGACGTGTGATTCATTTCTTGTGCTTAAATCACAATGTTCATTGTGCGCTACCACTTCATGGCATTCACATGGTGGCCTTTGAATCGGCAAGACGTGCGATTCATTTCTTGTGCTTAATTCATGATATTTATTGTGTGTTACCATTTCTTGGCATTTACGTGGTGACGTTCGAATCGGCAAGACGCGCGATTCATTTCTTGTGCTGGACTCATGTTACTCATGGTGCGCTACCATTTCACGACATTCACATGGTGGCATTCGAATTGGCAAGACGCGTAATTCATTTCTTGTGCTTAATTCATGTTATTCATTGTGCACAACCATTTCATGGCATTTACATAGTCTTGTGAAAATCAACAATGTGCGCAATTCATGTTCCTGCATTCTAAGAAACTAAAGTGCTAAAATTCTAGACAATATATTGTGTGTGCATAATAAGTTCCTTAAGTACAATTCCTATGGTGTTATAGAATTCATTCAGGTTATTTTCTTGTCCTCATGCGAAAGACTATGCTTGAATTTGAAAACGTAATTCTAGAAGGTTCTGATGTTTCTAATTCATGTGTAACATTTCATTGAGAGGTTCATTGAACAGTTGTATTAATCCTTCTTGATTCCTTCACAGGTAATCAGACATCTTGAGGCCTAGCTATTTAGTTCATGCTTAAGTCATCAATGTTTCCTCAGTCTAAGTATTATTTCATGTTCCGAGTATCACTGAACTCTAGACGCAACAGAGTGTTATTTCATGGTCCCAGTATCAATGAACTCTAGACTCAACAGAGTGTTATTTCATGTTCCGAGTATCACTGAACTCCAGACTCAACAGAGTGTTATTTCATGTTCTGAGTATCACAGAACTCTAGACTCAACAGAGTCTTATTTCATGTTCCGAGTATCACAGAACTCTAGACTCAACAGAGTCTTATTTCATGTTCCGAGTATCACTGAACTCTAGACTCAACAGAGTGTTATTTCATGTTCCAAGTATCACTGAACTCTAGACTCAACAGAGTGTTATTTCATGTTCCGAGTATCACAGAACTCTAGACTCAACAGAGTGTTATTTCATGTTTCGAGTATCACTGAACTCTAGACACAATAGTGTTATTTCATGTTCCAAGTATCATTGAACCCTAGATTCAACAGAGAGTTTTTATGAATCTAAATGTGGTTTGATTCTGATGTTGTGTTGTTTAATCTTTTTGTTTCCTACAGGTCTCCTTCCCAGCTTTTCCCTTCCTAATCCCCTTTTTCCCACTTGGACTCTCTTAGACTCTGTGACATTCTAATCAGAGTATTGGAGCTGTCTTGTGGTGGGCATGTTGGGAACGTGCGCAGACCCCGAGGATCTGGTGACTTTGACACTAAGGTATTTTTGCCATTGTGTCACTAAAAATAAAGTCCCTTTATTTTTGTAACACTTAGTATTTTCTTTCATGTGTGTGAGAACTGTTTGACTACAGTGGTATTGCAAGAGCTTTGCATGTATCCTAGATAAGCTTTGGCTGCTCAGATACATCCACCACTAGACAGTCTGGCTTCTAGACACTGACTACATTTCACTAATAATGGATAACTGGACCGGTATAAGTACCTTTGGCACCCACTACAAACCAGGCCAGCCTCCTAGAGCTGATGGTTTTGGGCATGCTGCTGGATGGGATGGTGGTGGTGGTACATGCGTCCTTGGTGGTGGGTGTGGTGGTTGTGTTTGTGGTGGTGAGTGCTGTGGTGGTGGGTGTTATAGTGGTGGGTGTTTTGGTGGTAAGTGTTGTAATGGTAGATGTTGTCATGGTGGGTGTTGTCATGGTGGGTGTGGTGGTGGGTGTGGTGGTTGTTGGCATTGAATCTGCAGTGTGTGTATGTTGGCTGGGTCCATACTTTATTTCTTTGTGTGTTTATATGTGTGTGTTCTGCTTGTGTCTGTTTGAGTGGGCGCATGCAAGAAAGTGGGTGTGCTTGGGACAGGGCTGGGAATAGGGAATTGGGATAGGGAAGGGGCGGGAGTTGGGGCACAAGGCTGGGATGGTTGGGAGACTGTGGTCAGTGAGGAGGCTAGACCTTTAAATTACCTCTATAGGCTAGACATAGTACTGTAAATGACTTCCAGGTATGCTACCATTTGTTGCATATAGCAACTAAGTCCCTGGGTGGCCTTCGGGAGTGCAGTCTGGCCTATAGAGATGTTCCATAGAAAATAGCCTCCTCCCTCTCTGCAGTCAGGTGGGTCAGAGGGAGGGGGGAGTTGCCTGCAGTGAAGGAGACACCACTCCTTTCAGCTGGGCGGGTTCGGTCAACTGGGGGTAGAGGAGAAAAAGGAAGGGTGGAAATGGTAATCTGGGTGTCTGACAAGGAAGCAGGTTGAACAGTTGCTATAAGGTCAGCCACCACTAGGGACTGGTCTTCTGTGGAGGCTTCCAAAGATGATGACATGGAGCTTGTGGTTTTCATGCCAGTCTTCTCACCCTCCATGCCACTGGATCCCTCGGCGTCAGTGGTCTCAGCACGTGGACCACAGTGACCAGCTTCTTCCCTGCCTCCTACAAGACCAATGTCTCCTCCACCTGCAAATTTCTTGCATCAGTGTAAATTGAACTTATTATGAACTTTGATCAAAAAACATTTTCCAAGTTTTCAGTTCATCTGCTTCAAGGCTCTCAAACTTTGGTTCTTTATTAATATTATCACATGTATGTAGGGAACATTTTCAGAAAACATTTGCTCACAGTTTTGTTATTCCCCATGATGGCTCACTCATCATGAATGGCCTTGACTCTCAAATCAGTTTTAATTTCTCTGCAGAAACTGTTTAATACTTCTGAATTGGTGGGCTTTGTTGTCGCCATCGTCTCTTGGGAGTGGTGGTAGGCCCCCATGATGGTGGTGAGGGCCTCTTGGAGAGTGGGTTCCCTGGGCCTCTCCTCCCCCCCCTGTCGCACAGCAGCCCTCCGAGCTGCCCGGTTTCCCCCGGCCTCTGTCTCCTGGACGGTGTGCCCGCTCCCACTGCCCCCAGGTCCCTGTTGTTGTTGGGGTGTTGGGTTAGCCTGGGTGCCCTGTAGTGGCAGACACACCGCTGATTGACGTGTCCTAGAGACAGAGGCATGGGCTCGCTGGGTGGGAGCTGTGCTGGTGTTGGCAGAGGGGGTCGGGTCTGGTGTGGCCTGTGTCTGGGTGAGGGGAACCGACTGCCCAGAGGTCCCCGATGGTCCGGGCTGGTCATCAGGTTCAGTGTCGACAGAGCTGCTGTCCTCACTGTGGGCCTGTTCCGGGGGTGGGATGGACATTTCTGGACCCTCCTGGCTGGTGTTTTGGCGTTCGGGTCCTGCATGGGGTAAGAGAGTTTGGTTATTGTTTCTGTGTGTGCAATAGCGTGCGTGTTATGGGTGCCCTCGTCCCCCAGTGCAGGCATTCCCTTGAGGGAGGTGTTGTGAGGGTAGTTAGTGGGGGGGGGGGTAAGTGCAATGGTCATGCTTGGGTGATGGGTGTCCATGGATTGTGTTGGCATGCAGGAGTTGGTGTTGGGATGGGTGGGTTGTGCTGGTGAGACATTGTCAGGGAGGATGTGTGCTGGGGGGTTGGGGGTGAGGGTGGGGGTGTGGGTTGGCATGCTGGTGGGGTGGGGGGGATCTAGTAGTTGAGATTGGACTTACCAGAGTCCATTCCTCCGGCTACTCCTGCGAGGCCCTGAGGATGCAGGATGTTGAAGACCTCTTGCTCCCATGATGTAAATTCGGGAGGGGTGGGTGGGGGTCCGCCGCCAGTCTTCTGGACCGCGATGTTGTGCCTGGAGACCATCGATCGGACCTTCCCCCGTAGGTCGTTCCATCGTTTGCGGATGACCTCCCTATTCCTGGGATGCTGTCCCACCGCGTTGACCCTGTCCACGATCCGCTGCCATAGCTCCGCCTTCCTAGCTATACTGGTGTGCTGCACCTGTGAGCCGAAGAGCTGGGGTTCCACTCTTAGGATTTCCTCCACCATGACCCGGAGTTCTTGGTCCAAAAAACGTGGGTGCCTTTGGGGTGCCATGGGTGGTGTGGGTGAGGTGTGGGGTGGTGTATGTGATGATGAGTATGTTGGTGTGTGGTGCTTTGTGCTACTATGTGGTGTGTGTGATGGTGTAGTGTGCCTCAGTGTGTATTGCTATGGATTGTCTGCTGTGTCTCTCTCTCCTTCTCTCAGTAATTGTGGTCGTAGGGGTTTGTGGGTGATGTGGGGGGGTGTTTTATAGTTGATTGATTGTGTGGGAGTGGGTTGTGTATGTGTATCAGGTGTGTGTATTTGTAATTGTCCAATGTGCCTGTGTTTTGGTGCTGTGTGTGTATTTTGACCGCGGCGGTGTGTACCGCCAATGGAATACCGCGTTGGAAAGCCCGCCGCGTTGATTCGTGGGTCGTAATGGCATGGGCGTTTTTCTGTTGGCGTGACGGTGGAGGTTTGGTCATCTCCAGTTTATCGCTGCCCGCTGATGTGGCGGGCAGCAGTGGAGGTCGGATTTTTGGAGGTTTGGCCGTTGTGGGTCAGAATGACCGTGGCGGCTTTCCGCGGCCGCGGCGGTGTTATGGCGGTCTTCTGACCGGCGGTAAGCGCCTTTTACCGCCGAGGTCAGAATGACCCCCTAAGTTACTTGCCACCTAACCTTCACCAAGTGAGGGTTAGACATATAGGTGACTTATAAGTTACTTATGTGCAGTGAAAATGGCTGTGAAATAACATGGACTTTATTTCACTCAGGCTGCAGTGGCAGTCCTGTGTAAGAATTGCCTGAGCTCCCTATGGGTGGCAAAAGAAATGCTGCAGCCTATAGGGATCTCCTGGAACCCCAATACCCTGGGTACCTAGGTAACATATACAAGGAAATTATAAGGGTGTTCCAGTGTGCCAATGAGAATTGGTAAAATTGGTCACTAGCCTGTAGTGACAATTTTTGGAAAGCAGAGAGAGCATAAACACTGAGGTTCTGGTTAGCAGAGCCTCAGTGATACAGTCAGGCACCACACAGGGAACACATACAGGCCACAAACTTATGAGCACTGGGGTCCTGGCTAGCAGGATCCCAGTGACACATACCAAACACACTGACAACATAGGGTTTTCACTATGAGCACTGGGCCCTGGCTAGCAGGATCCCAGCGAGACAGTAAAAACACCCTGACATATACTCACAAACAGGCCAAAAGTGGGGGTAACAAGGCTAGAAAAAGGCTACCTCCCTACACAACCCCCCCAAACGAAGGACAATAAGGCTAACCTTGGCCGTTGAATCTTTATTGTCTAAGTGGTGATAAGTAGAGAGTAGCTCTGCAATAGATTGGTTACTCCCTTTATCATCCACTATATGGTTACTTCCCTGTGGGGATGTAAACCACCCTGTTTGAAGTTTTTCAGCTAGCCAACAATGTGAAGTTATATTCTCAGAGTTCCTATTAGTATGTTTAAGTTTAGAGCAGTGGGAATTGTCCACTGGACCTATATCAAGTGATGAGAGTGCCAGACAGGGATGCTGTCTCAGTAAAGCCATAACTGGGCAAAAACGTCATCCATATGGCTGTGTGAGAGAACAGGGATGCTGTTTCTCTTGAGTTGGAGCAGGGCAGGGATGCTGTCCTATGAGCTCCACACTAGGGCAGGGCTGCTGTCCTAAGTGTTGGGAGGCAGTGCAGGGTTGCTGCACTAAAGGTTTCTCTGGGAGGGTTGGAGGGATGCTCCATGTTAACTAAAGTGGTGCACTTTTTCTCACCAATATTAGTTATCCCACAGAGAGGTACTTCTACCTGAGGGAGTTTAGCTGTGCTAGCTGATGGTTCCCTTGCTACAGGTGCCACCCCAGGAGAGGTTTCTCCCACCACAGGAATGGTATCCTGAATGGCAGGGTGGGTAGGGAATAATTTGATGCCCTTTTTACCTGTTGTTGGAGAAGGATCCTGAGTTTTCAGGCCTTTTTCTCTCCTTTGCTTTTTCATTTCAGCAGAAATGAGAGGAAGCAATTCCTCAGGGATACTCAGCATGGCTGCATGGGTATTAAACTCTACCTCAGCCCAACCTGAGGCCTCTAGGTCATTACCTAAGAGACAGTCTACAGGTAAGCTAGGTGATACTACCACCTGCTTAGGGCCAGTAACTCCACCCCAACTAAACTGAATTATAGCTAAGGGAAGAAACTTAGTGGAGTTATGGACATCAATAATCTTGTACTGTTGTCCAATGATGTGTTGTTCAGGAGACACTAGGTTTTCAGTCACCAAAGTAATACTGGCACCTGTGTCCCTGTAGGCCTGAGCCTCAACACCATTTATTGAAACTGTCTGCTTGTACTTATCCATTGTAAGGGGACAAGCAGCCAGTGTGGCAAGGCCAATGCCACTAGGTGTGACAGAAACTGTATTGGGACTGACTACCCCAGTTTCTATGATGGACTCATAAGTGAACCCAACTACACCCTTATTTTGACTGTTGCCAGCAGTCCCACCACTATTACCACTACTGCTAGGGGCACTAGAGTTTGATGTATTAGTGGTGGTAGGCTCAGGGGGTTTACCTGTGCATGACCTATCCCCTGGCTTATGGCCTTTACTGTTACACGCATAGCATCAAGGCTTTTTAAGGTGTGTGGGTTGTGAAGAAGAGGAAGCAGTTCATTTATCCCCACCCACTGAAGAGTGTTTAGGATTTGAAGAAGGATCCCAAGTTTTACCTTTATCCCCATGCTTATCCTGAGATTTCTCACCATCTTTCTTCTTGTCATCCTTGTCACCTCCTGTATCAACTTTTCTGTTCACTCTTGTTCTGACCCATTTGTCTGCCTTCTTTCCCAATTGTTGGGGAGAGGTCAGATCTGAGTCTACCAAGTACTGGTGCAACAAATCAGACACACAATTGTTAAGAATATGCTCTCTCAGAATAAGATTATACAGGCTTTCGTAGTCAGAAACTTTATTGCCATGCAACCAACCTTCCAAGGCCTTCACTGAACAGTCCACAAAATCTGTCCAGTCTTGAGAGGACTCTTTTCTGGTGTCTCTGAACTTAATCCTGTATTGTTCAGTGGTTAAGCCAAATCCATCCAAGAGTGCATCCTTCAAAACATTGTAGTTATTTACATCACTTTCTCTGACAGTAAGGAGCCTATCCCTACCCTTTCCAGTGAAAGATAGCCACAAGATAGCAGCCCACTGCTTTGAGGGACCAACTGTACCATACAGGCCCTCTCAAGTGCAGCAAACCACTTATTAATGTCATCCCCCTCCTTGTAAGGGGGGACTATCTTATGCAGATTGCTGGAATCTTGCTCTCTAACAGGATTGCTATCAGAAATACTGCTGCTGACACCTTGGGGAACTAACCCCAATCTCTGTCTTTCCCTCTCTATGTCTAGGGATTCCCTGTCTATGGCCAGCTGCTGCAGTTTAAGCTTCAGTCTGGTCTCTTCCAACCTCAGCTTTCTGCGTTCCCTTTCCATGAAGTTATCCTCAGGGTGGGAGGCTTGGGAATGTTTGGACACAGAGGAGATTTTGGAATTGGCAGAGAGAGACCTGTTCCTAACTGGCTGAATCCTAGTAACCTGGCCTCTAGGAGTAAAAGATGCCCTACTAATGTGTGACCCTCTAACACTACCAGTGTCACTAGGAGGCCTGCTAGAGGGCAAGACTTTGTAAGAACCCACCCCAGCATCTTCAGGGGACTCCTCTGAGTCTGACTGGGAAGCCTACCCTTTTTCCACTCTCTCCTGAGATGGGCCAGACTGGTTCTGGTCATCTAGTAAGAGCAGGTTAAAGAGAAACTCTTTTGTGAGATTCTTACCTATGCTTAAACCTCTATCTAGGCAGAGACCCCTCAAACTTTTATAGTATAAACTCTCATAAGTTGCTTGAACAATTTTGGGAGTGGGCTCTACTGAAGACATGATAGAAAAAGGTTTAAGGACAGTGAGAGAAAAACTTTTAGAACTTTAGAAAGCACAGAGAAAAACTTTTCAAACTTTTAGAAAGCTTTTAAAAGTGTTCAGAACTTTTCAGAAACTTAGTAAAACATTGTAGAGCAGAAAAGTAAACTGTTTT
This sequence comes from Pleurodeles waltl, assembly GCF_031143425.1. Taxonomy (NCBI): domain Eukaryota; kingdom Metazoa; phylum Chordata; class Amphibia; order Caudata; family Salamandridae; genus Pleurodeles; species Pleurodeles waltl. The sequence continues at coordinate 1,228,894,158 of NC_090447.1, forward strand.
AGTTCAATGTACATATACTGAACTATTTAGTATATGATTTTCTTATGAAAAGCACCAAATGACAAAGTGGTAAAGCAGTTACAAGTACTTATCCCACCGCTGCACCACCAATGCATGAGGCTGGCCTGGCTTATAGTGGGTACCTTGTGGTACTTACACCTGTGCAGGTCCAGTTGTCCCTTATAAGTAGAATAGAGGTGGTTCTAGCAGCTTAGGCTGGTAGAAGGTAGCTATGGCAAAGCAGCTTAGGCTGAGCTAGGAGACATGCAAAGCTCCTACTATATCACTTATATCATATAGCACAACATCACATGAAAACAAACAAAGGTAATTTATTTTAGTGACAATATGCCAAAAGTATCTCAGAGAATACCCCTCACTTAGGAGGTAAGTAATATACACAAGTTATATGTACACAAACCCAAAACAGGTAAGTAACAGTAAGAAAAGTAGTGAAAACAATGTAGAATCACAGTAGGATGCAATAGGTAAACATAGGTCTAGGGGCAACACAAACCATATACTCCAAAAGTGGAATGCGAATCACGAATGGACCCCAGACCTATGGGAGATTGTAGAGGGTCGCTGGGACTGTGAGAAAACAGTAAGGGTGTCCAAAATACGCCACACCAAGACCCTGAAAAGTAGGAATAAAGTTACCCTACTACCCAGAAAGACACAATAGTCGTGATAGGGGATTCTGCAAGAACCACAAGCACCAGCAAAACACTGAAGACGGATTCCTGGACCTGAGGAACTGTAAAGGAAGGGGACCAAGTTCAAGAGTTGCGATAGTGTCCAGGGGGGGCAGGAGCCCAGGAAGCCCCGGATGAAGGTGCGAAAGGGCTGCCTCCAGGTGGAAGAAGCCAAAGATTCTGCAACAACGAAAAGGGCTAGGAACTTCTCTTTTGGATGGAAGATGTCCTACGGCGTGTTGAATGTTGCAGAAGTGTTTCCAGGCAGAAATACTGCAAACAAGCCTTGCTAGCTGCAAGAGTCGCAGTTGAGGATTTTGGGTGCTGCTGGGGACCAGGAAGGACCAGGATGTCGCTCCTTGGAAGAGGAGACAGAGGGGGCACTCAGCAACTCAGAGAGCCCCCGCAGAAGTACTGGAACAGGCACTTAGAAAATCTGAGGACAGCTGTCGACTCAGAGTCACAAAAGGAGGGTCCCACGATGTCAGAGTCGAACTCAGTGAGTTGGGCAATGCAGGACGGAGTGCTGGGGACCCAGGCTAGTCTGCGCACAACGGAAGTCCTGGAAAAGTGCACAGAAGCCGGAGCAGCTGCAAATCACGCAGTACACAGGTTTGCTGTCTGGCGTGGTGAGGCAAGGATTTAACTCCACCAAATTAGGACAGAAGGGCCACTGGACTGTGGGAGACACTTGGACCCAGCTCCCGTGTTCCAGGGACCACACTCTTCAGGATGAGAGGGGACCCAGAGGACTGGTGATGCAGTAATTTGGTGCCTGCGTTGGCAGGGGGAAGATTCCGTCGACCCACAGGAGATTTCTTCTTGGCTTCCATTGCAGGGTGAAGGCAAACAGCCCTCAGGGCATGCACCACCAGGAAACAGTCGAGAAAGCAGGCAGGATGAGGCGCTACAATGTTGCTGGTAGTCGTCTTGCTACTTTGTTGCCGTTTTGCAGGTGTCCTGGAGCAGTCAGCAGTCGATCCTTCGCAGAAGTCGAAGAGGGAAGTGCAGAAGAACTCTGGTGAGCTCTTGCATTCGTTATCTGAAGAATAGCCCAGAGGAGAGACCCTTAATAGCCAAAAAAGGAGGTTTGGCTACTAAGAAAGGAGGTTTGGCTACTGAAAGAGGTAAGCACCTATCAGGAGGGGTTTCTGACATCACCTGCTGGCACTGGCCACTCAGAGCAGTCCATTGTGCCCCAACACCTCTGAATCCAAGATGGCAGAGGTCTGGGACACACTGGAGGAGCTCTGGGCACCTCCCCTGGGAGGTAATGGTCAGGGGAGTGGTCACTCCCCTTTCCTTTGTCCAGTTTCACGCCAGAGCAGGGCTGGGGGATCCCTGAACCGGTGGAGACTGCCTCATACAGAGATGGGCACCATCTGTGCCCATCAAAGCATTTCCAGAGGCTGGGGGAGGCTACTCCTCCCCAGCCCTTCACACCTATTTCCAAAGGGAGAGGGTGTAGCACCCTCTCTCAGAGGATATCCTTTATTCTGCCTTCCTGGGCTGCCCAGACCCCAAGGGGGAAGAATCCTGTCTGAGGGGTTGGCAGCAGCAGCAGCTGCAGTGGAAACCCCGGAAAGGCAGTTTGGCAGTACCCAGGTTCTGTGCTAGAGACCCGGGGATGCATGGAATTGTCACCTCCAATACCAGAATGGTATTGGGGTGATAATTCCATGATCCTAGACATGTTACCTTGCCATGTTCGGAGTTACCATTGTGACGCTACATATATGTAGTGACCTATATGTAGTGCACGAGTGTAATGGTGTCCCCGCACTCACAAAGTCCGGGGAATTGGCCCTGAACAATGTGGGTGCACCTTGGCTAGTGCCAGGGTGCCCACACACTTAGCTACTTGGCACCTAACCTTCACCAAGTGAGGGTTATACATATAGGTGACTTATAACTTACTTATGTGCAGTGAAAATGGCTGTGAAATAATGTGGATGTTATTTCACTTAGGCTGCAGTGGCAGTCCTGTGTAAGAATTGGCTGAGCTTCCTATGGGTGGCAAAAGAAATGCTGCAGCCTATAGGGATCTCCAGGAACCCCAAAACCCTGGGTACCTAGGTACCATAAACAAGGGAATTATAAGGGTGTTCCAGTGTGCCAATGAAAATTGGTAAAATTAGTCACTAGCCTGTAGTGACAATTTTTAGAAAGCAGAGAGAGCATAAACACTGAGGTTCTGTTTAGCAGAGCCTCAGTGATACAGTTAGGCACCACACAGGGAACACACACAGGCCACAAACCTATGAGCACTGGGGTCCTGGCTAGCAGGATCCCAGTGACACATACCAAACACACTGACAACATAGGGTTTTCACTATGAGCATTGGGCCCTGGCTAGCAGGATCCCAGTGAGACAGTAAAAACACCCTGACATACACTCACAAACAGGCCAAAAGTGGGGGTAACAAGGCTAGAAAGAGGCTGCCTTCCTACAGATAGACCCTAATTAGCCCTCAGAGGAGGATTGGCCACCTAACCAGGTAAGCACCTATCAGGAGGGGTATCTGATGTCACCTGCTGGCAGTGGCCACTCAGAGGCCTCCGTTGTGCCCTCACACCTCTGTATTCAAGGTGGCAGAGGTCTGGGGCACACTGGAGGAGCTCTGGGTACCACTCCTGGGGTGGTGATGGACAGGGGAGTGGTCACTCCCCTTTCCTTTGTCCAGTTTCGCGCCAGAGGAGGGGCTGGGGGATCCCTGAACCGTTGTAGACTGGCTTATGCAAGGAGGACACCATCTGTTCCCTTCAAAGCACTTCCAGAGGCTGTGGGATGCTACTCCTCCCCAGCCCTTAACACCTATTTCCGAAGGGAGAGGGTGTAACACCCTATCTCAGAGGAAATCCTTTGTTCTGTCTTCCTGGGCTGCCCAGACCCCAGGGGGGCAGAAGCCTATCTGTGGGTTGGCAGCAGCGATAGCTGCAGTGAAAACCCCAGGGAGCTAGTTTGGCAGTACCCTGTGCCCATGCTGGAGCCCCGGGGATGCATGGGATTGGCACCCCAATGCCAGATTTGGCATGGGGGGACAAATCCATGATCTTAGACATGTTACATGTGTAGGAAAGTACCATCTTGCCTGGCATGTTATCCCCAATTTCACTGTATGTATGTACTTTTTAGCCCCTGTGTCACTGGGATCCTGCCAGGCAGGACCCCAGTGCTCACAGTATGTGTCCTGCATGTGTTCCCTGTGTGGTGCCTAACTGTATCACTGAGGCTCGGCTAACCAGAAACTCAGTGTTGATGCTCTCTCTGCTTTCTAAATTTGTCACTGCAGGCTAGTGACTAAATTTACCAATTCACATTGGCACACTGGTACACCCATATAATTCCCTTGCATATGGTACTTAGGTACCCAGGGTATTGGGGTTCCAGGAGATCCCTGTGGGCTGCGGCATTTCTTTTGCCACCTACAGGGAGCTCAGACAATTCTTACACAGGCCTGCCACTGCAGCCTGAGTGAAATAACGTCCACGTTATTTCACAGCCATTTTTCACTGCACATAAGTAACTTAAAAGTCACCTATATGTCTAACCTTCACCTGGTGAAGTTGGATGCCAAGTTACTTAGTGTGTGGGCACCCTGGCACTAGCCAAGGTGCCCCCACATCGTCCAGGGTCACTACCTATGTATAGCGTCACAATGGTAACACCGAACATGGCCATGTAACATGTCTAAGATCATGGAATTGTCACCCCAATACCATTCTGGTATTAGGTGGACAATTCAATGATCCCCCGGGTCTCTAGCACAGAACCTGGGTACTGCCAAACTGCCTTTCCGGGGTTTCCACTGCAGCTGCTGCTGCTGCCACCCCCTCAGACAGGATTCTGACCTCCTGGGGGTCCAGGCAGCCTCAGCCCAGGAAGGCAGAACAAAGGATTTCCTCTGAGAGAGGGTGTTACACCCACTCCCTTTGGAAATAGATGTGAAGGGCTGGGGAGGAGTAGCCTCCCCCAAGCCTCTGGAAATGCTTTGATGGGCACAGATGGTGCCCATCTCTGCATAAGCCAGTCTACAGCGGTTCAGGGATCCCCCAGCCCTGCTCTGGCAGGGAACTGGACAAAGGAAAGGGGAGTGGCCACTCCCCTGACCAGTACCTCCCAGGGGAGGTGCCCAGAGCTCCTCCAGTGTGTCCCAGACCTCTGCCATCTTGGAAACAGAGGTGTTGGGGGCACACTGGACTGCTCTGAGTGGCCAGTGCCAGCAGGTGACATCAGAGACCCCCTCTGATAGGCTCTTACCTTTCTTGGTAGCCAATCCTCCTTTCTTGGTATCCAAACCTCCTATTCTGGCTATTTAGGGTCTCTCCTCTGGGGAATTCTTCGGATAATGAATGCAAGAGCTCACCAGAGTTCCTCTCCCTCTTCGACTTCTACCAAGGATCGACCGCTGACTGGTCCAGGACGCCTGCAAAAAAGCAACAAAGTAGCAAGATGACTACCAGCAACATTGTAGCGCCTCATCCTGCCGGCTTTCTCGACTGTTTCCTGGTGGTGCATGCTCTCGGGGTCTCCTGCCTTCACCCTGCACTGGAAGTCAAGAAGAAATCTCCCGTGGGTCGACGCAATCTTCCCCCTGCTAACGCAAGCACCAAAAGACTGCATCACCGGTCCTCTGGGTCCCCTCTCATCCTGACGAGCGTGGTCCCTGGAACACAGGAACTCCATCCAAGTGACTCCCACAGTCCAGTGATCCCTCAGTCCAAGTTTGGTGGAGGCAAGTTCTTGCCTCCCCACGCTAGACTGCAAACCTGTGTACGTGATTTGCAGCTGCTACGGCTCCTGTGCACTCTTCCAGGCTTTCCTTCATGCACACCTACCCTGGGTCCCCAGCACTCCGTCCTGCAGTGCTCAACCCTCTGAGTTGGCCTCCAACGTTGTGGGACACTCCTTTGTAACTCTGCGTGGACTCCGGTTCACAAATCTTCTAAGTGCCTGCTCCGGTACTTCTGCGGGTGCTGTCTGCTTCTGTGGGGGCTCTCTGAGTTGCTGAGCGCCCCCTCTGTCTCCTCCTCCAAAGGGGCGACATCCTGGTCCTTCCTGGTCCCCAGCAGCACCCAAAAACCTCTACTGCGACCCTTGCAGCTAGCAAGGCTTGTTTGCGGTATTCTGCGTGGGAACACTTCTGCAACCTTCAGCGCGACGTGGGACATCTTCCATCCAAAGGAGACGTTCCTAGTCCTCTTCTTTGTTGCAGAACTCCAAGCTTCTTCCACCTGGAGGCAGCTTCCTTGCACCTTCATCCGGGGTTTTCTGGGCTCCTGCCTCTCCTGGACACTATCGCGAATCTTGGACTTGGTCCCCTTGCCTTGCAGGTCCTCAGGTCCAGGAATTCACCTTCAGTGCCGTGCTGATGTTTGTTGTTCTTGCAAAATACCCCTATCACGACTATTGTGCTCTTTTGAGGTAATAGGTGTACTTTACTCCTACTTTTCAGGGTCTTGGGGTGGGGTATCTTGGACACCCTGACTGTTTTCTTACAGTCCCAGCAACCCTCTACAAGCTCCCATAGGTCTGGGGTCCATTCGTGATTCGCATTCCACTTTTGGAGTATATGGTTTGTGTTGCCCCTAGACCTATGTTTGCCTATTGCAACCTATTGTAATTCTACACTGTTTGTATTACTTTTCTGACTCTTACTTACCTGTTTTGGGTTGGTGTACATATAACTTGTGTATATTACTTACCTTCTTACTGAGGGTACTCACTGAGATACTTGTGGCATATTGTCACAAAAATAAAGTACCATTATTTTTAGTAACTCTGAGTATTGTGTTTTCTTATGATATTGTGCATATGATATAAGTGGTATGGTAGGAGCTTTGCATGTCTCCTAGTTCAGCCTAAGCTGCTTTGCCATATCTACCTTCTATCAGCCTAAGCTGCTAGAAACACCTCTATTCCACTAATAAGGGATAACTGGACCTGGCACAGGGTGTAAGTACCACAGGGTACCCAGTATAAGCCAGGCCAGCCTCATACATTGGTGGTGCAGCGGTGGGATAAGTACTTGCAACTGCTTTACCACTTTGTCATTTTGTACTTTTCATAAGAGAATCATATACCAAACAGTTCAGTGTATGTACACTTAACCCAAAATGTTTGCTTTTCCATCCTATAACTTTTTACAAAGTTCTGAAAAGTTTCTTAAAACTTCTAAAAGTTTTCTAAAAGTTCTCTAAAAGTTAGAAAAAGTTTTTTTCTCTGTGCTTTCAAAAGTTCTAAAAACTTTCTCTCTTTCCTCACTATCATTAAACCTTTAGTATCATGTCTGTTGTAGACTCCACTCTCAAAACTGTTAATGCAACCTATGAGAATTTGAACTACAAGAGTTTAAGGTGTCTCTGCCTGGATAGAGGTTTATGTATAGGAAAGAACCCTACAAAAGAGTTTCTTTTTAGCATGCTTGTTGTGGATGACCAGAACCAGTCTGGCCCATCAAATGAGAGGTTAGAAAATGTGGAAGCTTCCCAGTCTGACTCAGGAGAGTTCCTTGAGAAAGCGGGGGAGGGTTCTTATCAGGGCCTGCCCCCTAGCAGGGCACCTAGTGATGCTGGTAGTGATAGAGGTTCCCATTACAGTAGGGCATCCTTTATCCCTAGAGGCCAGGTTACCAGGGTCCAGACAGTTAGGGACAGGTCCCCCTCTGAAACTTTCCATATTTCATCTGTGTCAAAGCATTCCCAACCCACCCACCCTGAGGATAACTTGTTAGAAAGGGAACTCAAAAAGTTGAGGGTTGAAGAGACCAGACTGAATCTTAAACATCAGCAGCTGGCCTTAGATAGGGAATCCCTAGACATAGAGAAGGAAAGACAGAGGTTGGGGTTAGTTCCCCATGGTGGCAGCAGCAGTATTCCTGATAGCAATTCTGTTACAGAGCAAGATTCCAGGAATGTGCACAAGATAGTCCCCCCTTACAAGGAGGGGGATGACATTAATAAGTGGTTTGCTGCACTTGAGAGGGCCTGTATGGTACAGTTGGTCCCTCAAGGGCAGTGGGCTGCTATTTTGTTGCTATCATTCACTGGAAAGGTGAAGGGATAGGCTCATTCCTGTTAGAGAAAGTGAAGCCAACAACTACACAGAATTGAAAGATGCACTCTTGGATGGATTTGGCTTAACCACTGAACAATACAGGATTAAGTTCAGTGACACCACAAAAGAGTCTTCTCAAGACTGGACAGATTTTGTGGACTGTTCAGTGAAGGCCTTGGAAGGCATATATGGCAGTAAAGTATCTGACTGTGAAAGCCTGTAAAATCTTATTCTGAGAGAGCATATTCTGAACAACTGTGTGTCTGACTTGTCGCACCCATACCTAGTGGACTCGGATCTGACCTCTCCCCAAGAATTGGGAAAGAAGGCAGACAAGTGGGTCAGAACAAGGGTGAACAGAAAAGTTCATACAGGGGGTGACAAGGATGGCAAGAAGAAGGATGGTAAGTCTTCTGAGAAGGGTGGGGACAAAAGTAAACATTCTGAGTCTTCATCAGGCCCACAAAAATCCTCTGGGGGTGGTGGGTCCAAATCCTCTTATAATAATCAACTTAAAAAGCCTTGGTGTTATTTGTGTAAAGTCAAAGGCCATTGGGCAACTGATTCCAGTTGTCCAAAGAAAAACACCAAACCTCCCACCACCACAACCCCTGCTGAAAATTCTAGTGCCCCTAATATTAGCAGTGGTGGTGGGGAATCTACTACTAATAGCCAATCCAAGGGTGTAGCTGGGCTCACTATTGGCAATGTAGTTGGGGTTGGTCTTGTTAGGGAGACCACAGAGGCTGTTTTAGTCTCTGATAGTGGCATTGATTTTGCCACCTTGGTTGCTTGTCCCCTTAATATGGATAAGTACAAGCAACTTACCCTAATAAATGGTGTTCAGGTTCAGGCCTAAAGGGACACAGGAGCCAGTGTAAATATGGTGATAGAAAAACTGGTCCACCCTGAGCAACACCTACTTGGTCAGCAGTACCAAGTGACAGACGCTCATAACAACACTCTTAGCCACCCCATGGCTGTTGTGAATCTCAACTAGGGGGGGGTTACTGGTCCAAAGAAAGTTGTGGTTGCCTGAGATTTACCTGTAGACTGTCTACTAGGGAATGATTTAGAGACATCTGCTTGGGCAGAAGTGGAGTTGGAGGCCCATGCAGCAATGCTGGGCATTCCTGTGCATATTTGTGCTTTAACCAGGGCTCAGGCCAAAAAGCAAAAAGGACAGGGTGACTTGGATCCTGGAACAATGGACCAAGTGCTCCCTAAAGCTAGGGGTAAAAAGGATACATCCCTACCCATTATCCCTCCCTCTACAGATGATTCCCCTTCTGAGGAAGAAGAATTTCCTCCTTGTGCAGAACCTACACCAGAGGAGCTAGCAGCAGACACTGCTGAGCTTTTGGGTGGAGGGGGGCCTGCCAGGGAAGAGCTGAGTGTGGCACAGCAAACCTGTCCCACATTAGAGGGTATCAGACAGCAAGCTGTCAAGCAGCAAAATGGGGATGTCAGTGACAGTCATAGAGTATACTGGGAAGACAACCTCTTGTACACAGAGTCAAGGGACCCAAAACCTGGAGCAGCCAGGAAATTGGTCATTCCCCTGCAGTACAGAGAGTTTCTTCTCACTCTAGCACATGACATACCTTTGGCTGGGCATTTGGGCCAGACGAAAACTTGGGAAAGACTTGTCCCCTTGTTTCACTGGCCTCATATGTCAGAGCACACCAAAGATTTTTGCAAGTCTTATGTGACCTACCAAGCCAGTCAAGCCAAAGGCCCCTCTAATTCCATTTCCAGTTGTTGGGATGCCCTTTAAAAGGGTAGGGGTTGACATAGTTGGCCCCTTGACCCTCCTACTGCTTCAGGCAATAGATTTATCTTGGTGGTAGTGGACCATGCCACAAGATACCCTGAAGCCATACCTCTAAGGACCACTACAGCTCCTGCTGTGGCAAAAGCCCTTCTGGGAATCTTTTCCAGAGTGGGTTTTCCTAAAGAGGTGGTGTGAGACAGAGGTAGCAACTTCATGTCTGCATACCTAAAAGCAAAGTGGAAGGAGTGTGGTGTTACCTACAAGTTCGCCAACCCTTACTATCCACAGACAAACGGACTGGTTGAGAGGTATAATAAAACTCTCAGAGGAATGATAATGGGACTCCCTGAAAAACTCAGAAGGAGATGGGATGTCCTGTTACCTTGCATCCTTTTTGCTTACAGGGAGGTACCCCAAAAAGGAGTGTGCTTTAGCCCCTTTGAACTCCTCTTTGGGCACCCTGTGAGATGTCCCCTTGCTCTTGTTAAGGAAGGTTGGGAACAACCTTTAAAAGCTCCTAAACAGGACATTGTGGATTATGTACTTGGCCTCAGATCAAGAATAGCTGAGTACATAAAAAAGGCCAGTGAAAACCTTCAGGCCAGCCAGGAGCTGCAAAAGCAATGGCATGACCAGAAGGCTGTCCTGACATAGTACCACCCAGGACAGAAGGTGCGGGTATTGGAGCCTGTGGCCCCAAGAGCACTCCAAGACAAACGGAGTGGACCCCATCTCATTGTTGAGAAAAAGGGTGAGGTTACCTATTTGGTAGACCTTGGCACTGCCAGGAGTCCCCTTAGGGTGCTCCATGTCAACCGCCTGAAACCCTACTATGACCGGGCTGATATCCCCCTGCTCATGGCAACTGATGAGGGACAGGAAGAAGAGAGTGCCCCTCTCCCTGATCTCTTCTCCAACACTGAAGCTGATGGCTTAGTGGAGGGAGTAGTGCTTGCAGATTGTCTTACTGCTGAGCAGAAAAATAACTGTATGAATCTTTTAAGTCAATTTTCTGAACTCTTCTCACTGATACCAGGTACCACTACTTGGTGTGAGCATACAATCAACACTGGAGACAGCTTACCTGTCAAAAGTAAGAGTTATAGGCAGCCTGACCATGTCAGAGACTGCATTAAACAAGAGGTCTAGAAAATGTTAGACTTAAGAGTGATTGAACCTTCAGAAAGCCCATGGGCTAGACCAGTGGTGCCTGTCCCTAAACCTTACAGCAAGGATGGTAAAAGAGAGATAAGGTTTTGTGTTAACTATAGAGGGCTCAATCAAGTATCCAAGACAGATGCTCACTGTAGGAAGTTGGCTCTGTATGTGCTATTTCAAAGTAAGGAATAGCATGCACAGAGTCCAAGGGTTCCCCTTAGAGGTAAAATAGTGGTAAAAAGAGATAATACTAATGCTCTATTTTGTGGTAGTGTGGTCGAGCAGTAGGCTTATCCAAGGAGTAGTGTTAAGCATTTGTTGTACATACACATAGACAATAAATGAGGTACACACACTCAGAGACAAATCCAGCCAATAGGTTTTTATATAGAAAAATATCTTTTCTTAGTTTATTTTAAGAACCACAGGTTCAAATTCTACATGTAATATCTCATTCGAAAGGTATTGCAGGTAAGTACTTTAGGAACTTCAAATCATCAAAATTGCATGTATACTTTTCAAGTTATTCACAAATAGCTGTTTTAAAAGTGGACACAGTGCAATTTTCACAGTTCCTAGGGGAGGTAAGTATTTGTTAGGTTAACCAGGTAAGTAAGACACTTACAGGGCTTAGTTCTTGGTCCAAGGTAGCCCACCGTTGGGGGTTCAGAGCAACCCCAAAGTCACCACACCAGCAGCTCAGGGCCGGTCAGGTGCAGAGTTCAAAGTGGTGCCCAAAACACATAGGCTAGAATGGAGAGAAGGGGGTGCCCCGGTTCCGGTCTGCTTGCAGGTAAGTACCCGCGTCTTCGGAGGGCAGTCCAGGGGGGTTTTGTAGGGCACCGGGGGGGACACAAGCCCACACAGAAATTTCACCCTCAGCAGCGCGGGGGCGGCCGGGTGCAGTGTAGAAACAAGCGTCGGGTTTGTAATGGAAGTCAATGGGAGATCTAGGGATCTCTTCAGCGCTGCAGGCAGGCAAGGGGGGGATTCCTCGGGGAAACCTCCACTTGGGCAAGGGAGAGGGACTCCTGGGGGTCACTTCTCCAGTGAAAGTCCGGTCCTTCAGGTCCTGGGGGCTGCGGGTGCAGGGTCTCTCCCAGGCGTCGGGACTTTGGATTCAAAGAGTCGCGGTCAGGGGAAGCCTCGGGATTCCCTCTGCAGGCGGCGCTGTGGGGGCTCAGGGGGGACAGGTTTTGGTACTCACAGTATCAGAGTAGTCCTGGGGTCCCTCCTGAGGTGTTGGATCTCCACCAGCCGAGTCGGGGTCGCCGGGTGCAGTGTTGCAAGTCTCAAGCTTCTTGCGGGGAGCTTGCAGGGTTCTTTCAAGGCTGCTGGAAACAAAGTTGCAGCCTTTCTTGGAGCAGGTCCGCTGTCCTCGGGAGTTTCTTGTCTTTTCGAAGCAGGGGCAGTCCTCAGAGGATGTCGAGGTCGCTGGTCCCTTTGGAAGGCGTCGCTGGAGCAGGATCTTTGGAAGGCAGGAGACAGGCCGGTGAGTTTCTGGAGCCAAGGCAGTTGTCGTCTTCTGGTCTTCCTCTGCAGGGGTTTTCAGCTAGGCAGTCCTTCTTCTTGTAGTTGCAGGAATCTAGTTTCTAGGTTCAGGGAGAGCCCTTAAATACTAAATTTAAGGGCGTGTTTAGGTCTGGGGGGTTAGTAGCCAATGGCTACTAGCCCTGAGGGTGGGTACACCCTCTTTGTGCCTCCTCCCAAGGGGAGGGGGTCACATCCCTAATCCTATTGGGGGAATCCTCCATCTGCAAGATGGAGGATTTCTAAAAGTCAGAGTCACCTCAGCTCAGGACACCTTAGGGGCTGTCCTGACTGGCCAGTGACTCCTCCTTGTTGCTTTCTTTGTTCCCTCCAGCCTTGCCGCCAAAAGTGGGGGCCGTGGCCGGAGGGGGCGGGCAACTCCACTAAGCTGGAGTGCCCTGCTGGGCTGTGACAAAGGGGTGAGCCTTTGAGGCTCACCGCCAGGTGTTACAGCTCCTGCCTGGGGGAGGTGTTAGCATCTCCACCCAGTGCAGGCTTTGTTACTGGCCTCAGAGTGACAAAGGCACTCTCCCCATGGGGCCAGAAACATGTCTCTAGTGTGGCAGGCTGCTGGAACTAGTCAGCCTACACAGACAGTCGGTTAAGTTTCAGGGGGCACCTCTAAGGTGCCCTCTGGGGTGTATTTTGCAATAAAATGTACACTGGCATCAGTGTGCATTTATTGTGCTGAGAAGTTTGATACCAAACTTCCCAGTTTTCAGTGTAGCCATTATGGTGCTGTGGAGTTCGTGTTTGACAGACTCCCAGACCATATACTCTTATGGCTACCCTGCACTTACAATGTCTAAGGTTTTGTTTAGACACTGTAGGGGTACCATGCTCATGCACTGGTACCCTCACCTATGGTATAGTGCACCCTGCCTTAGGGCTGTAAGGCCTGCTAGAGGGGTGTCTTACCTATACTGCATAGGCAGTGAGAGGCTGGCATGGCACCCTGAGGGGAGTGCCATGTCGACTTACTCGTTTTGTCCTCACTAGCACACACAAGCTGGCAAGCAGTGTGTCTGTGCTGAGTGAGAGGTCTCCAGGGTGGCATAATACATGCTGCAGCCCTTAGGGACCTTCCTTGGCATCAGGGCCCTTGGTACTAGAAGTACCAGTTACAAGGGACTTATCTGGATGCCAGGGTCTGCCAATTGTGGATACAAAAGTACAGGTTAGGGAAAGAACACTGGTGCTGGGGCCTGGTTAGCAGGCCTCAGCACACTTTCAATTGTAAACATAGCATCAGCAAAGGCAAAAAGTCAGGGGGCAACCATGCCAAGGAGGCATTTCCTTAAACAACCCCCCCCCCCCAAACGAAAGAGGATGAGACTAACCTTTCCCAAGAGAGTCTTCATTTTCTAAGTGGAAGAACCTGGAAAGGCCATCTGCATTGGCATGGGCAGTCCCAGGTCTGTGTTCCACTATAAAGTCCATTCCCTGTAGGGAGATGGACCACCTCAACAGTTTAGGATTTTCACCTTTCATTTGCATCAGCCATTTGAGAGGTCTGTGGTCAGTTTGAACTAGGAAGTGAGTCCCAAAGAGGTATGGTCTCAGCTTCTTCAGGGACCAAACCACAGCAAAGGCCTCCCTCTCAATGGCACTCCAACGCTGCTCCCTGGGGAGTAACCTCCTGCTAATGAAAGCAACAGGCTGGTCAAGGCCATCATCATTTGTTTGGGACAAAACTGCCCCTATCCCATGTTCAGAGGCATCAGTCTGCACAATGAACTGCTTAGAATAATCTGGAGCTTTTAGAACTGGTGCTGAGCACATTGCTTGTTTCAGGGTGTCAAAGGCCTGTTGGCATTCCACAGTCCAGTTCACTTTCTTGGGCATTTTCTTGGAGGTGAGTTCAGTGAGGGCTGTCACTATGGATCCATATCCCTTCACAAACCTCCTGTAATACCCAGTCAAGCCAAGGAATGCCCTGACTTGAGTCTGGGTTTTTGGAGCTACCCAGTCCAGAATAGTCTGGATCTTGGGTTGGAGTGGCTGAACTTGGCCTCCACCTACAAGGTGTCCCAAGTAAACCACAGTTCCCTGCCCTATCTGGCATTTGGATGCCTTGATAGAGAGGCCTGCAGATTGCAGAGCCTTCAAAACCTTCTTCAGGTGGACCAGGTGATCCTGCCAGGTGGAGCTAAAGACAGCAATATCATCAAGATAAGCTGTGCTAAAGGACTCCAAGCCAGCAAGGACTTGATTCACCAACCTTTGGAAGGTGGCAGGGGCATTCTTTAAACCAAAGGGCATAACAGTAAACTGATAATGCCCATCAGGTGTGGAGAATGCTGTTTTCTCTTTTGCTCCAGGTGCCATTTTTATTTGCCAGTACCCTGCTGTCAAGTCAAAGGTACTTAAGAATTTGGCAGCACCTAATTTATCTATGAGCTCATCAGCTCTTGGAATGGGATGAGCATCTGTCTTGGTGACAGAATTGAGCCCTCTGTAGTCCACACAAAACCTCATCTCTTTCTTTCCATCTTTGGTGTGAGGTTTGGGGACTAAGACCACTGGGCTAGCCCAGGGGCTGTCAGAGCGCTCAATTACTCCCAATTCCAGCATCTTGTGGACTTCCACCTTGATGCTTTCCTTAACATGGTCAGACTGTCTAAAGATTTTGTTTTTGACAGGCATGCTGTCTCCTGTGTCCACATCATGGGTACACAGGTGTGTCTGACCAGGGGTTAAGGAGAAGAGTTCAGGAAACTGTTGTAGGACTCTCCTACAATCAGCTTGCTGTTGGCCAGAGAGGGTGTCTGAGTAGATCACTCCATCTACTGTGCCATCTTTTGGGTCTGATGACAGAAGATCAGGGAGAGGTTCACTCTCTGCCTCCTGATCCTCATCTGTTACCATCAACAGATTCACATCAGCCCTGTCATGGAAGAGCTTAAGGCGGTTCACATGGATCACCCTCTTGGGGCTCCTGCTTGTGCCCAGGTCCACCAGGTAGGTGACCTGACTCTTCCTTTCTAGCACTGGGTAAGGGCCACTCCATTTGTCCTGGAGTGCCCTGGGAGCCACAGGCTCCAGAACCCAGACTTTCTGCCCTGGTTGGAACTCAACCAGTGCAGCCTTTTGGTCATACCAAAACTTCTGGAGCTGTTGGCTGGCCTCAAGGTTTTTGGTTGCCTTTTCCATGTACTCTGCCATTCTAGAGCGAAGGCCAAGTACATAGTCCACTATGTCCTGTTTAGGCTCATGGAGAGGTCTCTCCCAGCCTTCTTTAACAAGGGCAAGTGGTCCCCTTACAGGATGACCAAACAGAAGTTCAAAGGGTGAGAATCCTACTCCCTTCTGTGGCACCTCTCTGTAAGCGAAAAGTAGACATGGCAAGAGGACATCCCATCTCCTTTTGAGTTTTTCTGGGAGCCCCATGATCATGCCTTTTAATGTCTTGTTGAATCTTTCAACCAAGCCATTAGTTTGTGGATGGTATGGTGTAGTGAATTTATAAGTCACTCCACACTCATTCCACATGTGCTTTAGGTATGCTGACATGAAGTTGGTACCTCTGTCAGACACCACCTCCTTAGGGAAACCCACTCTGGTAAAGATACCAATGAGGGCCTTGGCTACTGCAGGGGCAGTAGTCGACCTAAGGGGAATAGCTTCAGGATACCTGGTAGCATGATCCACTACTACCAGGATATACATATTTCCTGAGGCTGTGGGAGGTTCTAGTGGACCAACTATGTCCACACCCACTCTTTCAAAGGGAACCCCCACCACTGGAAGTGGAATGAGGGGGGCCTTTGGATGCCCACCTGTCTTACCACTGGCTTGACAGGTGGGGCAGGAGAGGCAAAACTCCTTAACCATGTTGGACATATTGGGCCAGTAGAAGTGGTTGACTAACCTCTCCCACGTCTTGGTTTGTCCCAAATGTCCAGCAAGGGGAATGTCATGGGCCAATGTTAGGATGAACTCTCTGAACAGCTGAGGCACTACCACTCTCCTAGTGGCACCAGGTTTGGGGTCTCTGGCCTCAGTGTACAGGAGTCCATCTTCCCAATAGACCCTATGTGTTCCATTTTTCTTGCCTTTGGACTCTTCAGCAGCTTGCTGCCTAAGGCCTTCAAGAGAGGGACAGGTTTCTTGTCCCTTACACAGCTCCTCCCTTGAGGGTCCCCCTGGGCCTAAGAGCTCAACCTGGTAAGGTTCAAGCTCCAAAGGCTCAGTTCCCTCAGAGGGCAGAACTTCTTCCTGAGAAGAGAGGTTCCCTTTCTTTTGCTGTGTTGCAGTTGGTTTCCCAACTGACTTTCCTGTTCTCTTGGTAGGCTGGGCCATTCTTCCAGACTCCAGCTCTACTTGTTCACCCTGTGCCTTGCACTGTGCTCTTGTTTTCACACACACCAGTTCAGGGATACCCAGCATTGCTGCATGGGTTTTTAGTTCTACCTCAGCCCATGCTGAGGACTCCAGGTCATTTCCAAGCAGACAGTCCACTGGGATATTTGAGGAGACCACCACCTGTTTCAGGCCATTGACCCCTCCCCATTCTAAAGTAACCATTGCCATGGGATGTACTTTTTTCTGATTGTCAGCGTTGGTGACTGTGTAAGTTTTTCCAGTCAGGTATTGGCCAGGGGAAACCAGTTTCTCTGTCACCATGGTGACACTGGCACCTGTATCCCTCAGGCCCTCTATTCTAGTCCCATTAATTAAGAGTTGCTGTCTGTATTTTTGCATGTTAGGCGGCCAGACAGCTAGTGTGGCTAAATCCACCCCACCCTCAGAAACTAGAGTAGCTTCAGTGTGGACCCTGATTTGCTCTGGGCACACTGTTGATCCCACTTGGAGACTAACCATACCAGTGTTACCTGGATGGGAGTTTGGAGTGGAACCTTTCTTGGGACAGGCCTTGTCTCCAGTTTGGTGTCCATGCTGTTTACAGCTATGACACCAGGCCTTTTTGGGATCAAAGTTTTTACCCTTGTACCCATTGTTTTGTGAAGAGGCTCTGGGCCCACCCTCCTGTGCAGGTTTTTGGGGGCCTGTAGAAGACTCTTTACTATTTTTAGTTTTGGTTGTCTCATCACCCTTCCCCTGGGGAGTCTTTGTGACCCCTTTCTTTTGGTCACCCCCTGTTGAAGTCTTGGACACCCTTGTCTTGACCCAATGGTCCGCCTTCTTTCCCAATTCTTGGGGAGAAATTGGTCCTAGGTCTACCAGATGCTGATGCAGTTTATCATTGAAACAATTACTCAATAGGTGTTCTTTCACAAATAAATTGTACAGCCCATCATAATTACTTACACCACTGCCTTGAATCCAACCATCTAGTGTTTTCACTGAGTAGTCAACAAAGTCAACCCAGGTCTGGCTCGAGGATTTTTGAGCCCCCCTGAACCTAATCCTGTACTCCTCAGTGGAGAATCCAAAGCCCTCAATCAGGGTACCCTTCATGAGGTCATAAGATTCTGCATCTTTTCCAGAGAGTGTGAGGAGTCTATCCCTACACTTTCCAGTGAACATTTCCCAAAGGAGAGCACCCCAGTGAGACCTGTTCACTTTTCTGGTTACACAAGCCCTCTCAAAAGCTGTGAACCATTTGGTGATGTCATCACCATCTTCATATTTTGTCACAATCCCTTTGGGGATTTTTAACATGTCAGGAGAATCTCTGACCCTATTTATATTGCTGCCACCATTGATGGGTCCTAGGCCCATCTCTTGTCTTTCCCTTTCTATGGCTAGGAGCTGTCTCTCTAAAGCCAATCTTTTGGCCATCCTGGCTAACAGGAGGTCATCTTCACTGAGAGCATCCTCAGTGATTTCAGAAATGTGGGACCCTCCTGTGAGGGACTCACTATTTCTGACTAACACAGTTGGAGACAGGACTTGAGGGGTCCTGTTCTCCCTATTTAGGACTGGAGGAGGGACATTGGCCTCCAAGTCACTAATTTCTTCCTCTGTGATGTCATCATGAGAGGGGTTGGCTTTTTCAAACTCTGCCAACAGCTCCTGGAGCTGAATTTTGGTAGGTCTGGAGCCAATGGTTATTTTTTTGATATTACAGAGAGACCTTAGCTCCCTCATCTTAAGATGGAGGTAAGGTGTGGTGTCGAGTTCCACCACATTCATCTCTGTATCAGACATTATTTTGCTAAAAGTTGGAAGACTTTTTAAAGAATCTAAAACTGTTTCTAGAATCTAATTTCAAACTTTTAACAAACTTTTTAAACTCTAAAAGACAATGCTAAACAGGGACTTAACACACAAGGCCCTAGCAGGACTTTTAAGAATTTAGAAAAATTTCAAATTGCAAAAATGAATTTCTAATGACAATTTTGGAATTTGTCGTGTGATCAGGTATTGGCTGAGTAGTCCAGCAAATGCAAAGTCTTGTACCCCACCGCTGATCCACCAATGTAGGAAGTTGGCTCTGTATGTGCTATTTCAAAGTAAGGAATAGCATGCACAGAGTCCAAGGGTTCCCCTTAGAGGTAAAATAGTGGTAAAAAGAGATAATACTAATGCTCTATTTTGTGGTAGTGTGGTCGAGCAGTAGGCTTATCCAAGGAGTAGTGTTAAGCATTTGTTGTACATACACATAGACAATAAATGAGGTACACACACTCAGAGACAAATCCAGCCAATAGGTTTTTATATAGAAAAATATCTTTTCTTAGTTTATTTTAAGAACCACAGGTTCAAATTCTACATGTAATATCTCATTCGAAAGGTATTGCAGGTAAGTACTTTAGGAACTTCAAATCATCAAAATTGCATGTATACTTTTCAAGTTATTCACAAATAGCTGTTTTAAAAGTGAACACTTAGTGCAATTTTCACAGTTCCTAGGGGAGGTAAGTATTTGTTAGGTTAACCAGGTAAGTAAGACACTTACAGGGCTTAGTTCTTGGTCCAAGGTAGCCCACCGTTGGGGGTTCAGAGCAACCCCAAAGTCACCACACCAGCAGCTCAGGGCCGGTCAGGTGCAGAGTTCAAAGTGGTGCCCAAAACACATAGGCTAGAATGGAGAGAAGGGGGTGCCCCGGTTCCGGTCTGCTTGCAGGTAAGTACCCGCGTCTTCGGAGGGCAGTCCAGGGGGGTTTTGTAGGGCACCGGGGGGGGACACAAGCCCACACAGAAATTTCACCCTCAGCAGCGCGGGGGCGGCCGGGTGCAGTGTAGAAACAAGCGTTGGGTTTGTAATGGAAGTCAATGGGAGATCTAGGGATCTCTTCAGCGCTGCAGGCAGGCAAGGGGGGGATTCCTCGGGGAAACCTCCACTTGGGCAAGGGAGAGGGACTCCTGGGGGTCACTTCTCCAGTGAAAGTCCGGTCCTTCAGGTCCTGGGGGCTGCGGGTGCAGGGTCTCTCCCAGGCGTCGGGACTTTGGATTCAAAGAGTCGTGGTCAGGGGAAGCCTCGGGATTCCCTCTGCAGGCGGCGCTGTGGGGGCTCAGGGGGGACAGGTTTTGGTACTCACAGTATCAGAGTAGTCCTGGGGTCCCTCCTGAGGTGTTGGATCTCCACCAGCCGAGTCGGGGTCGCCGGGTGCAGTGTTGCAAGTCTCACGCTTCTTGCGGGGAGCTTGCAGGGTTCTTTCAAGGCTGCTGGAAACAAAGTTGCAGCCTTTCTTGGAGCAGGTCCGCTGTCCTCGGGAGTTTCTTGTCTTTTCGAAGCAGGGGCAGTCCTCAGAGGATGTCGAGGTCGCTGGTCCCTTTGGAAGGCGTCGCTGGAGCAGGATCTTTGGAAGGCAGGAGACAGGCCGGTGAGTTTCTGGAGCCAAGGCAGTTGTCGTCTTCTGGTCTTCCTCTGCAGGGGTTTTCAGCTAGGCAGTCCTTCTTCTTGTAGTTGCAGGAATCTAGTTTCTAGGTTCAGGGAGAGCCCTTAAATACTAAATTTAAGGGCGTGTTTAGGTCTGGGGGGTTAGTAGCCAATGGCTACTAGCCCTGAGGGTGGGTACACCCTCTTTGTGCCTCCTCCCAAGGGGAGGGGGTCACATCCCTAATCCTATTGGGGGAATCCTCCATCTGCAAGATGGAGGATTTCTAAAAGTCAGAGTCACCTCAGCTCAGGACACCTTAGGGGCTGTCCTGACTGGCCAGTGACTCCTCCTTGTTGCTTTCTTTGTTCCCTCCAGCCTTGCCGCCAAAAGTGGGGGCCGTGGCCGGAGGGGGCGGGCAACTCCACTAAGCTGGAGTGCCCTGCTGGGCTGTGACAAAGGGGTGAGCCTTTGAGGCTCACCGCCAGGTGTTACAGCTCCTGCCTGGGGGAGGTGTTAGCATCTCCACCCAGTGCAGGCTTTGTTACTGGCCTCAGAGTGACAAAGGCACTCTCCCCATGGGGCCAGCAACATGTCTCTAGTGTGGCAGGCTGCTGGAACTAGTCAGCCTACACAGACAGTCGGTTAAGTTTCAGGGGGCACCTCTAAGGTGCCCTCTGGGGTGTATTTTGCAATAAAATGTACACTGGCATCAGTGTGCATTTATTGTGCTGAGAAGTTTGATACCAAACTTCCCAGTTTTCAGTGTAGCCATTATGGTGCTGTGGAGTTCGTGTTTGACAGACTCCCAGACCATATACTCTTATGGCTACCCTGCACTTACAATGTCTAAGGTTTTGTTTAGACACTGTAGGGGTACCATGCTCATGCACTGGTACCCTCACCTATGGTATAGTGCACCCTGCCTTAGGGCTGTAAGGCCTGCTAGAGGGGTGTCTTACCTATACTGCATAGGCAGTGAGAGGCTGGCATGGCACCCTGAGGGGAGTGCCATGTCGACTTACTCGTTTTGTCCTCACTAGCACACACAAGCTGGCAAGCAGTGTGTCTGTGCTGAGTGAGAGGTCTCCAGGGTGGCATAATACATGCTGCAGCCCTTAGGGACCTTCCTTGGCATCAGGGCCCTTGGTACTAGAAGTACCAGTTACAAGGGACTTATCTGGATGCCAGGGTCTGCCAATTGTGGATACAAAAGTACAGGTTAGGGAAAGAACACTGGTGCTGGGGCCTGGTTAGCAGGCCTCAGCACACTTTCAATTGTAAACATAGCATCAGCAAAGGCAAAAAGTCAGGGGGCAACCATGCCAAGGAGGCATTTCCTTACACTCACCCTATACCCAGGGCAGATGAGCTCATAGATACACTGGCTTCTACCAAGTATCTAAGCACTTTTGATCTATGTGAGAAAGTAGCCTCCATCTAGCCTTGTTACCCCCACTTTTGGCCTGTTTATGAGTTTATGTCAGGGTGTTTTCACTGTCTCACTGGGATCCTGCTAGGCAGGGCCCAGTGCTCATAGTGAAAACCCTATGTTGTCAGTATGTTTGTTATGTGTCACTGGGACCCTGCTAGCCAGGACCCCAGTGCTCATAAGTTTGTGGCCTATAAGTATGTGTTCCCTGTGTGATGCCTAACTGTCTCACTGAGGCTCTGCTAACCAGAACCTCAGTGGTTATGCTCTCTCTGCTTTAACAATTTTCACTAACAGGCTAGTGACCACTTTTACCAATTCACATTGGCATACTGGAACACCCTTATAATTCCCTAATATATGGTACTGAGGTACCAAGGGTATTGGGGTTCCAGGAGATCCCTATGGGCTGCAGAATTTCTTTTGCCACCCATAGGGAGATCTGACAATTATTACACAGGCCTGCCAGTGCAGCCTGAGTGAAATAACGTCCACGTTATTTCACAGCCATTTACCACTGCACTTAAGTAACTTATAAGTCACCTATATGTCTAACCTTCACCTGGTGAAGGTTGGGTGCAAAGTTACTTAGTGTGTGGGCACCCTGGCACTAGCCAAGGTGCCCCCACATCGTTCAGGGCAAATTCCCCGGACTTGGTGAGTGCGGGGACACCATTTCAAGTGTGCACTATACATAGGTCACTATCTATGTATAGCGTAACAATGGTAACTCCGAACATGGCCATGTAACATGTCTAGGATCATGGAATTGTCACCCCAATGCCATTCTGGCATTGGGGAGACAATTCCATGATCCCCCGAGTCTCTAGCACAGACCTGGGTACTGCCAAACTGCCTTTCCCGGGGTTTCACTGCAGCTGCTGTTGCTGCCAACCCCTCAGACAGGTTTCTGCCCTCCTGGGGTCCAGCCAGGCCTGGCCCAGGAAGGCAGAACAAAGGACTTCCTCAGAGAGAGGGTGTTACACCCTCTCCCTTTGGAAAAGGTGTCAGGGCTGGGGAGGAGTAGCCTCCTCCAGCCTCTGGAAATGCTTTGATGGGCACAGATGGTGCCAATCTCTGCATAAGCCAGTCTACACCGGTTCAGGGATCCCCCAGCCCTGCTCTGGCGCGAAACTGGACAAAGGAAAGGGGAGTAGCCACTCCCCTGACCTGCACCTCCCAGGGGAGGTGCCCAGAGCTCCTCCAGTGTGCTCCAGACCTCTGCCATCTTGAAAACAGAGGTGTTGCTGGCACACTGGAGTGCTCTGAGTGGCCAGTGCCATCAGGTGACGTCAGAGACTCCTTCTGATAGGCTCTTACCTGTGTTGCTAGTCTATCCTCCTTCCTAGGTAGCCAAACCTCCTTTTCTGGCTATTTAGGGTCTCTGCTTTGGGGAATTCTTTAGATACCGAATGCAAGAGCTCATCAGAGTTCCTCTGCATTTCTCTCTTCACCTTCTGCCAAAGGATCGACCGCTGACTGCTCAGGACGCCTGCAAAACCGCAACAAAGTAGCAAAGACGACTACTGCAACCTTGTATCGCTGATCCTGCCGCCTTCTCGACTGTTTCCTGGTGGTGCATGCTCTGGGGGTAGCCTGCCTCCTTCTTGCACCAGGAGCTCTGAAGAAATCTCTTGTGGGACGACGGAATCTTCCCCCTGCAACCGCAGGAAACAAAAGACTGCATCACCGGTCCTCTGGGTCCCCTCTCAGCACGATGAGCGTGGTCCATGGAACTCAGCAACTCTGTCCAAGTGACTCCCACAGTCCAGTGACTCTTCAGTCCAAGTTTGGTGGAGGTAAGTCCTTGCCTCCCCACGCTAGACTGCATTGCTGGGTACCGCGTGATTTGCAGCTGCTCCGGCTCCTGTGCACTCTTCCCGGATTTCCTTTGTGCACAGCCAAGCCTGGGTCCCCGACACTCTAACCTGCAGTGCACAACCTTCTGAGTTGTCCTCCGGCGTAGTGGGACTCCCTTTTCTGACTTCGGGTGGACTCCGGTTCACTCCACTTCCAAGTGCCTGTTCCGGTACTTCTGCAGGTGCTGCCTGCTTCTGTGAGGGCTCCCTGACTTGCTGGGTGCCCCCTCTGTCTCCTCATCCAAGTGGCGACATCCTGGTCCCTTCTGGGCCACAGCAGCATCCAAAAACCCTAACCGCGACCCTTGCAGCTAGCAAGGCTTGTTTGCGGTCTTTCTGCGTGGGGACACCTCTGCAAGCTTCTTCACGACGTGGGACATCCATCCTCCAAAGGGGAAGTTTCTAGCCCTCTTCGTTCTTGCAGAATCTACAGCTTCTACCATCCGGTGGCAGCTTCTTTGCACCCTCAGCTGGCATTTCCTGGGTATCTGCCAACTCTCAACATTTGTCGCGACTCTTGGACTTGGTCCCCTTGTTCCACAGGTACTCAGATCCGGAAATCCACTTTGGTTGCTTTGCTGGTGTTGGTCTTCCCTGCAGAAACCCCCTATCACGACTTCTGTGCTCTCTGGGGGTTATAGGTGCACTTTACACCTACTTTTCAGGGTCTTGGGGTGGGCTATTTTTCTAACCCTCACTGTTTTCTTACAGTCCCAGCGACCCTCTACAAGCTCACATAGGTTTGGGGTCCATTTGTGGTTCGCATTCCACTTTTGGAGTATATGGTTTGTGTTGCCCCTATATCTATGTGCTCCTATTGCAATCTACTGTAACTTTACATTGCTTGCATTACTTCCTTTTGCTATTACTGCATATTTTTGGTATTGTGTACATATATCTTGTGTATATTTGGTATCCTCATACTGAGGGTACTCACTGAGATACTTTTGGCATATTGTCATTAAAATAAAGTACCTTTATTTTTAGTATATCTGTGTATTGTGTTTTCTTATGATATTGTGCATATGACACCAGTGGTATAGTAGGAGCTTTACATGTCTCCTAGTTCAGCCTAAGCTGCTCTGCTATAGCTACCTTCTATCAGCCTAAGCTGCTAGAAACACCTCTCCTACACTAATAAGGGATAACTGGACCTGGTACAGAGTGTAAGTACCCCTTGGTACCCACTACAAACCAGGCCAGACTCCTACAATCTAACTGTAGGGTATTGGCAGATTAGGTTATCAGAAGATGCAAAACCAAAAACTGCATTTTCAACCATTGGAGAGCACTATCAATTTACTGTAATGCCCTTTGGTCTGAAAAATGCACCTGCCACTTTTCAAAGGTTGGTGAACACAGTCCTGCAAGGGTTGGACGCTTTCAGTGCAGCATATCTAGATGATATAGCTGTCTTTAGCTCCATCTTGGATGATCACCTGGTCCACCTGTGGAAAGTTTTGGAGGCCCTGCAAAAGGCAGGCCTCACTATCGGGCCTCAAAGTGCCAGATAAGGCGGGGAAAGTTGTTTATCTGGGCCACCTGGTAGGTGGGGAACAGATTGCACCACTGCAGGGGAAGATCCAGACCATTATGGAATGAGCTCCCCCTACAACTCAAACCCAAGTGAGAGCCTTTTCAGGCCTCACGGGATACTACAGGAGGTTTATTAAAAATTATGGCTCCATTGCAGCCCCTCTTAACGACCTCACTAGTAAAAAGATGCCTAAAAAAGTATTGTGGACAGCTAGCTGTCAAAAAGCTTTTGATGAGCTCAAACAGGCCATGTGCTCTGCACCTGTCCTAAAAAGCCCTTGCTACTCCAAAAAGATCATAGTCCAGACTGAGGCTTCTGAATTGGGGGTTGGGGCAGTGCTATCACAGCTTAATACTGAGGGCCAGGATCAATCTGTTGCTTTTATCAGCAGGAGGTTGACCCCTAGAGAAAAGTGTTGGTTTACCATAGAGAGGGAGGCCTTTGTTGTGGTCTGGGCACTGAAAAAGTTGAGAGCATACCTGTTTGGTACTCACTTTATTGTTTAGACAGACCACAAACCTCTACTTTGGCTAAAACAAATGAAAGGTGAAAACCCTAAATTGTCGAGGTGGTCCATATCCCTACAGGGAATGGACTATACAGTGGAACATAGACCTGGGAGTACCCACTCCAATGCAGATGGACTCTCCAGATATTTCCACTTAGACAATGAAGACTCATCTGGGCAAGGTTAGCCTTATTATCCCTCGTTTGGGGGGGTGGGGGGGGGGTGGTGTAGGAAAGCCTGGCATGTTACCCCCATTTTTTACTGTATGTATGTTTGTTTTTGCCCATGTGTCACTGGGATCCTGCTAGCCAGGACCCCAGTGCTCATAAAGTATGCCCTGAATGTGTTTCATGTGTGGTGCCTAACTGTATCACTGAGGCCCTGCTAACCAGAACCTCAGTGTTTATGCTATCTCTACTTTTAAAATTGTCACTGCAGTCTGGTGACCAATTTTACCAATTCTGATTGGCACACTGGAACACCCTTATAATTCCCTAGTATATGGTACCTAGGTACCAATGGTATTGGGGTTCCAGGAGATCCCTATGCGCTGCAGCATTTCTTTTGCCACCCATAGGGAGCTCAAACAATTGTTACACAGGACTGGACACCCTGGCGCTAGCCAAGGTGCCCCCACATAGTTCAGGGCAAATTCCCCAGACTTTGTGAGTGCGGGGACACCATTACACGTGTGCACTACATATAGGTCAATACCTATATGTAGCGTCACAATGGTAGCTCCGAACATGGCCATGTAACATGTCTAGGATCATGGAATTGTCATCCCAATACCATTCTGGTATTGGGGGGACAATTCCATGCATCCCCGGGTCTCCAGCATAGAGCCCGGGTACTGCCAAACTAACTTTCCGGGGTCTCCTCTGTAGCTACCGCTGCTGCCAAACCCTCAGACACGTTTTGGCCCCCTTGGGGCCTGGGCAGCCTGGTCCCAGGAAGGCAGAACAAAGGATTTCCTCTGAAAAAGGGTGTTACAGCCTCTCCCTTTGGAAATAGGTGTGAAGGGCCTAGGAGGAGTAGCCCCTCCTGGCCTCTGGAAATGCTTTGAAGGGCACAGATGGTGCCCTGCTTGCATAAGCCAGTCTACACCGGTTCAGGGATCCCCCCAGCCCTGCTCTGGGGTGAAACTGGACAAAGGAAAGGGGAAGGACCACTCCCCTGACCAGCACCTCCCACGGGAGGTGCCCAGAGCTCCTCCAGTGTGTCCCAGACCTCTGCCATCTTGGATGCAGTGGTGTGAAGGCACAATGGACAGCTCTGAGTGGCCAGTGCCAGCAGGTGACGTCAGAGACCCCTCCTGATAGGTGCTTACCTTTCTCTGTAGCCAATCTTCCTCTGAGGGCTATTTAGGGTCTCTCCTGTGGGCATCTCACCAGATAACGAATGCAAGAGCTCACCAGAGTTTCTCTGCGACCACCTGGTCCTTCCTTGGCCCTGGCAGCACCCAAAATCCTCAACCGCAACTCTTGCAGCTAGCAAGGCTTGTTTGCGGTCTCTCTGTGTGGAAACAACTCTGGATCCTCCAGCATGCCGTGGGACATCTTCTGACCAAAGGAGACGTTCCTGGCACCTTCCGTTGTTGTAGAATCTTTGGCTTCTTCCACCCGGAGGGAGCCCTTTTGAACCTTCATCCGGGGTTTAGTGGGCTCTTATTGTGACTATTTGTCTTGGTCCCCTTGCCTTGCAGGTCCTCACGTCCAGGAATCCGTCTTCAGTGTTTTGCTGGTGCTTGTGGTTCTTGCAGAATCCCCCTATCACGACTATTGTGTTCTTTTGGGGTAGTAGGGTAACTTTACTCCTACTTTTCAGGGTCTTGGGGTGGGGTATCTTGGACACCCTGACTGGTTTCTTACAGTCCCAGCAACCCTCTACAAGCTCCCATAGGTCTGGGGTCCATTCGTGATTCGCATTCCACTTTTGGAGTATATGGCTTGTGTTGCCCCTAGACCTATGTTCACCTATTGCATCCTATTGTGATTCTACATTGTTTGCACTACTTTTCTTATTGTTACTTGCCTGTTTTGGGTTTGTGTACATATAACTTGTGTATATTACTTACCTTCTAACTCAGGGTAGTCTCTGAAATACTTTTGGCATATTGTCATAAAAATAAAGTACCTTTATTTTTAGTAACTCTGAGTATTGTGTTTTCTTATGATATTGTGCTATATGATATAAGTGGTATAGTAGGAGCTTTGCATGCAAATGCTGTCTCCTAGTTCAGCCTAAGCTGCTTTGCCATAGCTACCTTCTATCAGCCTAAGCTGCTAGAAACACCTCTATTCTACTAATAAGGGATAACTGAACCTGGCAAAGGGAGTAAGTACCACAAGGTACCCACTATAAGCCAGGCCAGCCTCCTACAGGTATCTTGGGCACCCTTAGTGTTTTCTTACACTCCAAGCGACCCTCTACACACTACACTAGGCCTGGGGTCCATTTGTGGTTCGCATTCCACTTTTGGAGTATATGGTTTGTGTTGCCCCTAGGCTTATTTGTCCCTATTGCATTCTATTGTGTTTTACAGTGTTTGCACTACTTTTCTAACTGTTACTTACCTGATATTGGCTTGTGTGTATATATTTTGTGTATATTACTTACCTCCTAAGGGAGTATATCCTCAGAGATACTTTTGGCATATTGTCACTAAAATAAAGTACATTTATTTTTAGTAACTCTGAGTATTGTGTTTTCTTATGATATAGTACTAGGTGATATAAATGGTGTGGTAGGAGCTTTGCATGTCTCCTAGTTCACCTAAGCTGCTCTGCTATAGCTACCTCTATCAGCCTAAGCTGCTAGAACACTCCTAATCTACTAATAAGGGATAACTGGACCTGGCACAAGGTGTAAGTACCACAACGTACCCACTATAAGCCAGGCCAGCCTCCTACAACTACCAATCTAGATTCTGCCCAGGAAGAGACACTGATTCTGTACTCATCACAACCTGGGATGATCTGAAAAGCAGAGTTGACTGCAAAGGAGTTCAAAACTGAACAAATGTCATATATTCTTCCCCTTTCCCATCCAAACCCTACTTCCCAAAAGCAGGGGTCCCTCAAGGATCAATCACCTGCTTTTCAACACCTATATGATGTAATTACTGGAATTGGTCAATTAATTTCAACTCACATGTTACGACTATGCAGAAGGCACACAAATACTCCTTACATTGGAATCCCCCAAAGACATTAGAAACCCACAAATCTTCAGTTGCCTCTGAGTTGTTGATCAGTGGATGACTGAGTCATCTCATACTGAATGCTTCCAAAATGGAAGTACTCACATGTGGCAACTGGAAAAATTATGACCCACTGTGCGTCTGACCTGATGATCTGGGACCACCTCCTCAGGTATCTAACTAAGTTAAAAGCCTTGGAATTACCATGAACTCCAAGTTAACAATGAATGCCAAGTGGACAAATTAGCACAATCAAGCTTCATCACCTTGAAAAATTTGTGATGCATCTTCCCCCACCTCACATTTCCACACAAGGTCTAGGATACTATCTCTCTTGTCCTATCTAAACTAGATTACGCCAATGGCCTCTACCATGGATCATCTCTATTTGCTATGAAAAAACTACAACACTTTCAGAACTCATTTGCCAGACTACTACTACTACATGTAAAGCCACAAGCACACATCTCCCCTGCCTTGAGGGTACTTGAATTATAAGAGTGTTCCAGTGTGCCAATTAGAATTGGTGAAAATGGTCACTAGCCTATAGTGACAATTTTAAAGGCAGAGAGAGCATAAGCACTGAGGTTCTGGTTAGCAGAGCCTCAGTGACACAATTAGTCACTACACAGATACACACATTCAGGTCACAAACTATGAGCACTGGGGTCCTGGTTTGCAGGATCCCAGTGAGACAGGCAAAAGCAAACTTACATACATATGAAAATGGGGGTAACATGCCGGGCAAGATGGCACTTTACTACACAACCCTCCCCAAACGAGGGACAATAATGCTAACCTTGCCCAGATGAGTCTTCATTGTCTAAGTGGAAATATCTGGAGAGTCCATCTGCATTGGAGTGGGTACTCCCAGGTCTATGTTCCACTGTATAGTCCATTTCCTGTAGGGAGATGGACCACCTCAACAATTTAGGGTTTTCACCTTTCATTGGTTTAAGCCATAATAGAGGTTTGTGGTCTGTCTGAACAATAAAGTGAGTACCAAACAGGTATGGTGTCAACCTTTTCAGGGCCCAGACCACAGCAAAGGCTTCCCTCTCTATGGCAGACCAACGCTCCTCTCTAGGGGTCAACCTCCTGCTGATAAAAGCAACAGGTTGATCCTGTCCATCAGTGTTAACCTGTGATAGAACTGCCCCTACCCCTAATTCAGAAGCATCAGTCTGGACTATGAATTTCTTGGAATAACGAGGGCTTTTTAGGACAAGTGAAGAGCACATGCCCTGTTTTTGACAGCTAGCTGCCCATAATACCTCTTTAGGCATCTTTTTGGATGTGAGGTCATTAAGAGGGGCAGCTATACTGCCATAATTCTTGATGAACCTCCTATAGTACCCTGCGAGGCCTAAGAAGGCTCTCACCTGGGTTTGAGTTGTAGGGGGAGCCCATTCCATAATGATTTGGATCTTCCTCTGCAGTGGTGCAATCTGTTCCCCACCTACCAGGTGGCCCAGATAAACCACTTTCCCCTGCCCGATCTGGCACTTTGAAGCCTTGATAGTGAGGCCTGCCTTTTGCAGGGCCTCCAAAACTTTCCATAGGTGGGCCAGGTGATCATACCAGGTGGAGTTAATGACAGCTATATCATCTAGATATGCTGCACTAAAGGCTTCCAATCCTTACAGGACTGTATTCACCAACCTCTGAAAAGTGGCAGGTGCATTTTTCAATCCAAAGGGCATAACAGTGAACTGATAGTGCCCTCCAATGGTTGAAAATGCTGTTTTAGGTTTAACATCTTCTGACAACTTATTCTACCAATATCCTGCAGTTAAGCCAAAAGTGCTTAGATACTTGGCAGAAGCCAGTGTATCTATTAGCTCATCTGCGCTGGGTATAGGGTGAGCATCAGTTTTGGTTACTTGATTGAGACCTCTGTAGTCAACACAAAACCTAATTTCCTTTTTACCATCTTTACTATGAGGTTTGGGGACCAGCACCACTGGGCTAGCCCATGAGCTTTCAGAATGCTCAATCACTCCCAAATCTAACATTTTCTGTACCTCTTGTTTCTATGCAATCTCTGACATGGTCAGACTGCAAATAAATGTTACTTTTGACAGGCAAACTGTCTCCAGTGTCAATTGTGTACTCACACCAGGTAGCTGTAACTGAAATCAGTGAGAAGAGGTCACAGAACTGATCTAAGAGATTTATGCAGTTGTTCTTCTGCTCAGCAGTAAGGCAATCTGAAAGCACAACTCCCGCCACTAAGCCATCAGCTTCAGTGGTGGAGAAGAGGTCAGGGAGAGGGTCACTCTCTTCTTCCTGCCCCTCATCAGTTGCCATGAGCAGGGTTAAGTCAGCCCAGTCATAATAAGGTTTTAGGCGATTGACATGAAGCACCCTAAGGGGACTCCTGGCAGTGGCCAGGTCTACCAAATAGGTGACCTCACCTTTCTTTTCTACTATGAGATGGGGTCCACTCCATTTGTCTTAGAGTGCTCTTGGGGCCACAGGCTCCAATACCCACACCTTCTGTCCTGGGTGGAACTGGGTCAGAACAACCTTCTGGTCAAGCCATTTCTTTTGGACCTAATGGCTGGCCTGAAGGTTTTTACTTGCCTTTTTAATGTACTCAGCCATTCTGGATCTTAGGCCAAGTACATAATACACAGTGTCTTGTTTAGGAGCTTTTAAAGGTTGTTCCCAACCCTCCTTAACAAGTGCAAGGGGACCTCTCACAGGGTGTCCAAAGAGGAGTTCAAAGGGGCTGAAGTCCACTCTTTTTTTGTGGTACCTCCCTCTAAGCAAAAAGGAGGCATGGCAACAGGACATCTCATCTCCTTCTGAGTTTTTCAGGGAGTCCCATGATCATGCCTTTGAGAGTTTAATTAAACCTCTCAACCAGACCATTTGTCTGTGGGTGATAAGGAGTAGTAAGCTTGTAAGTTACACCACACTCCTTCCACATAGCTTTGAGGTATGCAGACATAAAGTTACTACCTCTGTCTAACACCACTTCCTTAGGGAAACCCACTTTGGAAAATATTCCCAGGAGGGCTTTTGCCACTGCAGGAGCTGAAGTGGTCCTTAAGGGAATAGATTCAGGATACCTAGTGGCATAGTCCACTACCACAAGGATAAATGTATTGCTTGAAGCTGTTGGAGGGTCAAGGGGGCCAACTATGTCAACCCCTAGCCTTTCAAATGGCAACCCAACAACAGAAAGTGGAATTAAGAGGGCCTTAGGTGTGCCACCAGACTTGCCACTGGCTTGGCAGGTCACACAGGAGCGACAAAACTCCTTAGTGTCCTCTGACATATGAGGCCAGTGAAACAATGGAACAAGTCTGTCCCAAGTTTTACTCCGGCCCAAATGCCCAGCCAAATGAATATCATGAGCCAAAGTCAGATGAAACTCCCTATGCTGCAAAGGGATGACCAATCTCCTGGCAGCTCCAGGTTTAGGGTCCCTTGACTCAGTGTAGAGGAGGTTATCTTCTCAATAGACTTTATAGCTATCAGTGATATCCTCATTCTGCTGTTTGACAGCTTGCTGTCTTAAACTCTGTAGCGTGGGACAGGTCTGCTGTGCCACACTCAGCTTTTCCCTAGCAGGTACCCCTGCACCCAAAAGCTCAGCAGTGTCTGCTGCCAGCTTGTCTGGTGTAGGTTCTGCACAGGGAGAGGATTCCTCTTCCTCAAAAGGGGAATCTTCTGGAGAGGGAGGGATAGTGGGCAAGGATTGACCCTTTGTACCTCTAGTTTTTGGGAGCACTTGGTCCATTTTTCCAGGATCCACGTTTCCCTGTCCTCCTTGCTTCTGGGCCTGAGCCCTTGTGAGAGCAAAGATATGCCCTGGAATGCCCAGCATTACTGCATGAGCCTCCAACTCCACTTCAGCCTAAGTAGATGTCTCTAAATCATTGCCTAGTAAGCAGTCTACGTGTAAATCAGTGGCTACCACAACTTTCTCTGGACCAGTAACTCCCCCCCAGTTGAGATTCACAACAGCCATGGGGTGGCTAAGAGTGTTGTTATGAGCATCAGTCACTTGGTACTGCTAACCAAGTAGGTGTTGTTCAGGGTGAACCAGCTTCTCAGTCACCATAGTGACACTGGCTCCTGTGTCCCTGTAGGCCTCAACCTCGACACCATTGTTAAGGTAAGTTGCTTGTACTTACCCATATTAAGGGGACAACCAACCAAGGTGGCAAAGTCAATACCACCATCAGAGACTAAAACAGCATTTGTGGTCTCCCTAACAAGACCAATTCCAACTACATTACCAATGGTGAGCCCAGCTACACCCTTTGATTGGCTATTTGTAGTATTCTTCCCACCACCACTGCTATTACGAGGGGCACTAGAGGACGCAGTTGGGGTTCTGGTAGTGGGAGCCTTGGTATTTTTCTTTGGACAAGTGGAATCACTTGCCCAATGGCCTTTACTTTTACATAAATAACACCATGGCTTCTTTTGATTGTTAGAAGAGGATTTGGACCCACCTCCCCCAGAGGATGTTTGTGGGCCTGATGAAGACTCAGAATGCTTTTTATCTTTGTCCCCACCCTTGCCAGAAGACTTACCATCCTTCTTCTTGCCATCCTTGTTACCACCTGTATGAGCTTTTCTGCTCACTCTTGTTCTGACCCATTTGTCTGCCTTCTCTACCAAGTACTGACGCAACAAGTCAGACACACAATTATTCAAAATATGCTCTGTCAAAATAAGATTATATAGGCTTTCATAGTCAGTCACCTTACTGCCATGTAACCATCCCTCCAAGGCCTTCACTGAACAGTCTACAAAGTCGGTCAAGTCTTAAGGGGACTCTTTTCTGGTATCTCTGAACTTTATCCTGTATTGTTCAGTGGTTAAGCCAAATCCATCTAAGAGTCCATCTTTGAAAACTTTGTAGTTGTTGGCATCACTCTCTCTGACAGTAAGGAGCCTATCCCTACCCTTGCCAGTGAAAGATAGCCACAAGATAGCAGCCCTCTGCCTTTGAGGAACCAACTGTACCATACAGGCCCTCTCAAGTGCACCAAACCACGTGGATGCATGTGATTGACACCCCAATACCAGATTTGGCATAGGGGGACAATTCCATGATCTTAGACATGTTAAGTGGCCATATTCGGAGTTACCATTGTGAAGCTACTTATAGGTATTGACCAATATGTAGTGCACACGTGTAATGGTGTCCCCGCACTCAGAAAGTCTGGGGAAATGGCCCTGAACTATGTGGGGGCACCTTTGCTAGTGCAAGGGTGCCCTCACACTTAGTAACTTTGCACCTAACCTTCAGCAAGTGAAGGTTAGACATATAGGTTACTTATAAGTCAATTAAATGCAGTTGCAGTGAAAATGGCTGTGAAATAACATGTGCCTTATTTCAATCAGGCTGCAGTGGCAGTCCTGTGTAAGATTTGTCTGAGCTCCCTATGGGTGGCAAAAGAAATGCTGCAGCCCATAGGGATCTCCTGGAACCCTAATACCCTGGGTACCTAGGTACCATATACTAGGGAATTATAAGGGTGTTCCAGTGTGCCAATTAGAATAGGTGAAAATGGTCACTAGCCTATAGTGACAATTTTAAAGGCAGAGAGAGCATAAGCACTGAAGTTCTGGTTAGCAGAGCCTCAGTGACACAGTTAGTCACTACACAGATACACACATTCAGGCCACAAACTATGAGCACTGGGGTCCTGGCTAGCAGGATCCCAGTGAGACAGGCAAAAACAAACTCACATACTTGTAAAAATGGGGGTAACATGCCAGGCAAGATGGTACTTTCCTACAGCACTACATTGGTTACCAGTTGGCAGTAGATCCACCTTCAGGCTGCTTTGCATTGCCCACATAGCAATACATGGAACAGGACCACTTTTTATCAGGAAAACAAATCACCAAATACATTCAACAAATAAATGTCCACCCACGATTGGCACCCTGCCTTAAAACACCCTACAAGAAAAAGAAAATAGGTGGCATATCCTTCTCTATTCAAGAGGCCAATTTATGGAATTCATCACCCCCAAATATAAGATCCACAGATAATTATATTGTCTTCAGAAGACTACTCAAGAGTTGGCTCTTCCCATCATAACCACCGTATCCTAACAGCAGTGAACTGCATATGCCTCGGTTGGTAAACGTTTATAATCTGATTATGTGAATGACATTTGGATAAAAGAAGAAATCGTGACGAGGTCCACCTATTAAAAAACAAAGTGAGTGCATATCTATTCATCTTAAAATACAGTTTAGAGATCTAATGCAAAAAAATAATTCTGGCATTCAAATATTTTCAGTATAAACCCTTTACATAAAGCAAACTGTCTTAATAGTCTTTCACCACTTCTCATAAGTAGGGTGGTTGGGACTTTTCTAATGCACGTCAATAATTGAATTTGCCAAGAGCGTAGCTTTTATTTGTTCAATTTTATGTTCAACCAGTCTCCCACCACAGATTGTGGATAGGCCAACGGTGCTAGTATTGGGTCTGATAACAGATTTAAATTGGTGATCGGCATACTCCATTTCTTTGTCCGTAATGCTTGTCCAGTAATGCTGGATAGAAAGTGGATATGGTGAAAAAGCTAACTGCATCTTTAAGACATAAGACCAGATTTACTAGCATTTTAACAGTTGCAAATGCACCAGTTCTGGATTTGCGACCCATAAATGCTTTTTCTTCTTTATTACTCCCATTTTAGCAGTTTAAAAAGTGTTTCAGACTCCTGAAATGCACTTCATAATGGATACAATTCAATATCTGGGAGAGGTGTGCTGTAGGTACCCTTTCCAAATGCCAAATTAGTATCCAATGTACCAGTTTTTCATGAATGGTTGTAAAACATTGATATATAACTGAAGCTTCAAAAAAGGTGGGAACTGATTTGTGAAAGGGAAGTTTGTTGTATATGAATGTAAAAAAAGGTTTTCTTTAAAAAGTAAGTTTGCTTTATTAAAAAGAAATAACAGATATGATGGTTAGGCTACTATTCTCTGTCATGACTTTTAATGTCAATGAGAAGCAATTTGTAAGCTACCTCATTAATATGAATGAGATAGGGTGGATTACAATGCACTAGCACGAAGGTCAATTATTAAAAATACTTACTGGTTGCAAAAATATTGGGGCCGGTTTGCAACCAGTTTTTAGAAATCAGATATAAGTACATCTCGACCATCACTCACTGGAATTTTGTGATGCAAACTACTCTCAATTATCCACAGCATGATGGTCAGACAAGCAAGCTTAGCACCTAGAATGATCATTCATTTTGTTTGTCTTCTTCTCACACTAGGAGCAATTCTACTCTCTCACAATCCCAAGGAGCACCACACTAGAAGAACTTGAAAGTTAGTCTAGACATAAGGCGTCAAGAGAGGAGCTACTCAATGAACATGAGGTCCTAAAACAAGGGCCACCGTACTCTAAGATCATCTCTGGCTAACCTGAGAAAAAATGCTGCATACATTTGATAGAACAACACTTAATACTTTTGCATATTCTATCATATACCTGATTTGGAAACAGAACAGCAAATTATGTTTTCTTTCAAAATATAATTTTATTGGAAAAAGCAGTATAAATTAGCACAATACAAAAGTTTAATTATATTTCATACACTTAATGGGAACCTTTCTGCTGTTGGGCTAAAAGGAACCATGATCACACATTATTATAAGAATAGTTAACGCCTTGCATGTCTATATTTTCACACATGCACACTTCTGAAATGTGCCAACAGTTTACCTGCCCTTCTTCACACACTTAGGTCTTTCCCATCAGGCCTCTTCCCACTCATCACTCCTCACCCCACCACTATCTCTCACAGGACTAATACAAGAAGAAAGTACCACTGCACTCATTGTCCCCAACATTCTGCAGATATGCAAGTGCAAATAAATATCATGGAAGATATATCACTTACAATTACTCGCACTGCTTCCAATAATGGGTCATCTCCTTCAGGGGAGTCTCCCACAGGATAGTCAATTCTATAACGGCAGAAAGAACAGAAAGTGGATCTTAGCTGGCACTGGCTTCTATGTATTTAGAATGAACATACTGTCTCTCATAGATTCTATGATTTTCAAGGTTTTCAAAAGATTTGGTGCAAAGTTCAAACATTGACACATCTAGATTAATTTCACAGTTTTAGATTACAGAAATAGAAACTCAAACACAATCGATAAACACCTCTATTATGGTTTGACTGCTCAATATATCATATCTGTCTATTCTCTGCTAAGGTTGTGAATCCCGAAAGAAACAAAATGTTATTATTACTTATTGCAAGACCTTTTAGACATTCCATCTTCATTACAGAAGGATTACCATGTGGGATAACAAGAGCGGCAAAATAATTGGGGAGAGATATCATACAAAGTAACCTGTTATTGTCATGTTGGGTGGGAAAAGGTAGTTGCAGACTGTATTTTGATCCACCTAGCTGTTTCCTCTGCGGATTGCCAATCAGAAATATTTTCTCCTCACTTGGTGTCCAAGTATGGCCAGAGGGTAGTAGTGATTCCCAGCGTGAGAGTCTGCTAGAACAGGTATACTAGATAAGCAGATTTTAAAGGCTTGTCTAAATGAAAACAGTTTGGGGAATTCTACAGCAGGGTATGCTGAGCCTGTTCAAACGTAGCACCTAACAAAGCAGGGTTATGGTCTTATGGTTAACATCATAAATAGCTAAAAAGATGACACTCGGTGTTAAGAGCTGTATATAGAAAAAACAAGATTAATTTGAAAGGGGGACATGTAAAAACAATCACAACCATCCACTCACTGATGGGTGGCTCTCCACTGGTGGATGCATCAATTGGAGGCTATTTGACATTATAAATGGTTGGTTTACTAAGCCCAGTGACCCTTTCCCACCATAAGAAGGATTCTGAAAAACTGGTACAGTTCAGCACAGCACTGTATTCAAAAGATGTACATGTCACTACTTGCTTGCTTTAAATATCCTGAGGACTGCAAAGAGGGCCCTCAAATGTTTGTAGTGACTGCACTCAAAAAGGAGTTGAGAAAACCTAAAAAAGTGAACTACATGATGCAGCTGAATTCCGCTAGCTGTGCCCTACCTCCTAGGCCAGTCACCAATACTGGGTGGCGAATGCTCCATACCAGTTAATGTTCTTTGTGCAAGAGGTGCTCCTACTGATGGTGTTATACTTATCAGCTAGCCATTGAAATCAGTTTATACTCAGGATCGCGGCCTATCATCACTTTATCTTCACGTTTTCCTTCCACAATAAATCATAATTTCCTGATTCTGTATCTATAGGAAAGGTACTCCTAAAAAAATAGGGCCTGATTAAAAGTTTGGCAGTGAGACCACCATGGTGGCAGTCCTTCAAACGGGGCCAGGCTGATGGTCCCAGGACCACCAGATTACGAGTTCCCAATGTGGGTGGTGCGACTGCCGGGAGGAGGCAGGGGGCAGTATCATGGAACCATGAGCAGACTGTGCCCATGCACCATGCTGTGCAAGAGGCAAGGTGCACCCCGAGCCCCAAATGTTTTGGAGGTCCCACATGGGCCCCTGCTTCACCCTCCATGGGGCTGTATACCCTGGGCCCCCATGTGTTGGGCCCTTCACCTGCCTGACCACCAAGCTTTCCATGGTGGTGGGGTCAACAGTGAAAGCTTGGTGGTCCTGCAGGTCGTAATGGCCATGGCAGTCCCAATGCCAGGGTCTCCAATACTGGCTGCCGTAGTCCACGCCGTACTGACTATGGCGGTGCCGGTAGACCACTGGCAGTTTTCTGGCAGTTAGACTGCCAAACTCATCATTCTTCTGTCCAATCCCTACCAGGGCAGTCCTTGGATCGCCAAACTCATAATGTGGTCCATAGTGTCCAGCCGAGTAGCTAACATGTCCTCCTGTTGGATGCAACACATATTTCTGCACTTAGAATCAACATATAAAAAATGTAGCTAAAAGCAGTTAAGGCAAGGCTTAAATGAGTTGTATATTCAAACTATCAAACGGATGCTATTGAAATTTGCAGGGCATCAAGGAAAGGATCAGGTAGAAATATTAACGCCTTGGACATATTATTGTGCAGAGCACAACACAATCTTTCATAGGATTCAGTCTTTTTGAACACCTGTGTGGTAGACAGGTCTGAACCCTAATAACTGTTCTTGACAAGAAAAGGAAGGGAAAGGGATACAGAGAAATAGCTAAAAACAACAAGAAACATGCTTAAATTAAGAATGCCACAGATGATTTCAAAAGGGGCACTTTGAGTAAGCCAGCTTCACAAAACAAAGTCCTATCACTATTGAACAGGCCATAGGAGACAGTTTACTGGTAGGGAAGGTGCCCTTAAATGTAAAACAACCATTGGTTAAACCACAAATCAATTTGAAGCAAGAAAATCATTGTGTTATCAACATAAGTAGTTGCAGCCCTGCTACATCATCCAACCTTCTTTGACATACAAACTGTAGGAAAGTACCATCTTGCCTGGCATGTTACCCCCATTTTTCACTGTATATATGTTGTTTTAGTTGTATGTGTCACTGGGACCCTGCCAGCCAGGGCCCCAGTGCTCATAAGTGTGCCTGACTGTGTTACCTGTGTTATGAATAACTGTCTCACTGAGGCTCTGCTATCCAGAACCTCAGTGGTTATGCTCTCTCATTTCTTTCCAAATTGTCACTAACAGGCTAGTGACCAATTTCACCAATTCACATTGGCATACTGGAACACCCTTATAATTCCCTAGTATATGGTACTGAGGTACCCAGGGTATTGGGGTTCCAGGAGATCCCTATGGGCCGCAGCATTTCTTTTGCCACCCATAGGGAGCTCTGACAATTCTTACACAGGCCTGCCACTGCAGCCTGAGTGAAATAACGTCCACGTTATTTCACAGCCATTTACCACTGCACTTAGGTAACTTATAAGTCACCTATATGTCTAACCTTTACCTAGTAAAGGTTGGGTGCTAAGTTACCTAGTGTGTGGGCACCCTGGCACTAGCCAAGGTGCCCCCACATCGTTCAGGGCAAATTCCCCAGACCTTGTGAGTGCGGGGACACCATTACACGTGTGCACTACACATAGGTCACTACCTATGTGTAGCTTCACAATGGTAACTCCGAATATGGCCATGTAACATGTCTAAGATCATGGAATTGCCCCCTCTATGCCATCCTGGCATTGTTGGTACAATCCCATGATCCCACGGGTCTGTAGCTCAGACCCGGGTACTGCCAAACTGCCTTTTCAGGGGTTTCACTGCAGCTGCTGCTGCTGCCAACCCCTCAGACAGGTTTCTGCCCTCCTGGGGTCCAGCCAGGCTTGGCCCAGGAAGGCAGAACAAAGGACTTCCTCAGAGAGAGGGTGTTACACCCTCTCCCTTTGGAAAAAGGTGTGAAGGCAGGGGAGGAGTAGCCTCCCCCAGCCTCTGGAAATGCTTTCATGGGCACAGATGGTGCCCATTTCTGCATAAGCCAGTCTACACCGGTTCAGGGACCCCTCAGCCCTGCTCTGGCGCGAAACTGGACAAAGGAAAGGGGAGTGACCACTCCCCTGACCTGCACCTCCCCTGGGAGGTGCCCAGAGCTCCTCCAGTGTGCTCCAGACCTCTGCCATCTTGGAAACAGAGGTGCTGCTGGCACACTGGACTGCTCTGAGTGCCAGTGCCAGCAGGTGACGTCAGAGACTCCTTCTGATAGGCTCCTTCAGGTGTTGCTAGCCTATCCTCTCTCCTAAGTACCCAAACCCTCTTTTCTGGCTATTTAGGGTCTCTGCTTTGGGGAATTCCTTAGATAACGAATGCAAGAGCTCATCAGAGTTCCTCTGCATCTCTCTCTTCACCTTCTGCCAAGGAATCGACTGCTGACCGCGCTGGAAGCCTGCAAAACTGCAACAAAGTAGCAAAGACGACTACTGCAACTCTGTAACGCTGATCCTGCCGCCTTCTCAA
Source organism: Pleurodeles waltl (assembly GCF_031143425.1). Lineage (NCBI taxonomy): Eukaryota > Metazoa > Chordata > Amphibia > Caudata > Salamandridae > Pleurodeles > Pleurodeles waltl. The sequence continues at coordinate 1,228,934,568 of NC_090447.1, forward strand.
CTGTTTTCCTGGTGATGCATGCTGTGGGGGTAGTCTGCCTCCTCTCTGCACTAGAAGCTCCGAAGAAATCTCCTGTGGGTCGACAGAATCTTCCCCCTGCAACCGCAGGCACCCAAGAACTGCATTACTGGTACTCTGGGTCTCCTCTCAGCACGACGAGCGAGGTCCCTTGATTCCAGCAACTCTGTCCAAGTGACTCCCACAGTCCAGTGACTCTTTAGTCCAAGTTTGGTGGAGGTAAGTCCTTGCCTCCCCACGCCAAACTGCATTGCTGGGAACCGCGTCTTTTGCAGCTACTCCGGCCTCTGTGCACTTCCGGCGGAAATCCTTGGTGCACAGCCAAGCCTGGGTCCACGGCACTCCAACCTGCATTGCACGACTTTCTAAGTTGTCCTCCGGCGGCGTGGGACTCCTTTGTGCAACTTCGGGTGAGCACTGTTTCACTCCTCTTCGTAGTGCCTGTTCCGGCACTTCTGCGGGTGCTGCCTGCTTCTGAGAGGGCTCCTTGTCTTGCTCGACACCCCCTCTGTCCCCAGACGCAATTGGTGACATCCTGGTCCCTCCTGGGCCACAGCAGCATGCAAAAACCCTTACAGCACGATTTGCAGCTAACAAGGCTTGTTGGCGGTCTTTCTTCAGGAAAACACTTCTGCACGACTCTCAACGGCGTGGGGGATCCATCCTCCAAAGGGGAAGTCTCTAGCCCTTGTTGTTCCTGCAGAATCCTCAGCTTCTACTGTCAAGTAGCAGCTTCTTTGCACCCACAGCTGGCATTTCCTGGGCATCTGCCCATCTCCGACTTGCTTGTGACTTTTGGACTTGGTGCCCTTGTTCAACAGGTACCCTCGTTTGGAAATCCATTGTTGTTGCATTGCTGGTTTGTGTCTTTCCTGCAGAATTCCCCTATCACGACTTCTATGTCCTTTGGGGAACTTTAGTGCACTTTGCACTCACTTTTCAGGGTCTTGGGGTGGGCTATTTTTCTAACCCTAACTGTTTTCTTACAGTCCCAGCGACCCTCTACAAGGACACATAGGTTTGGGGTCCATTCGTGGTTCGCATTCCACTTTTGGACTATATGGTTTGTATTGCCCCTATCCCTATGTGTCCCCATTGCATCCTAATGTAACTATACATTGTTTGCACTGTTTTCTAAGACTATACTGCATATTTTTGGTATTGTGTACATATATCTTGTGTATATTTGCTATCCTCATACTGAGGGTACTCACTGAGATACTTTGGCATATTGTCATAAAAATAAAGTACCTTTATTTTTAGTATATCTGTGTATTGTGTTTTCTTATGATATTGTGCAAGTGACACTAGTGGTACTGTAGGAGCTTCACTCGTCTCCTAGTTCAGCCTAAGCTGCTCTGCTAAGCTACCATTATCTATCAGCCTAAGCTGCTAGACACCCTATACACTAATAAGGGATACCTGGGCCTGGTGCAAGGTGTAAGTACCCCTTGGTACTCACTACAAGCCAGTCCAGCCTCCTACACAAACACATGGCAGTTATTTTGGGAAAAGTGTGCTCCATATTCTCTCCACAGCCTCCGTTCACTTCTTTGATAGAACACTCAGACCAAACCATGGAAACTGAAAAGTACACCAGAGACCTTGCAGGATTCCAAAGGTTTGAAAGCTGCAGTGCACATAGAAGAACTGGTAGATAACGGCACCACTGAACCTTTTAAAAGTAACTGGTGCTCACCCATTGTAAAGGTGTCAGAGCTAATGGATAAGTTGTGCTCTGCATTGATATCTGAAGATAAAACCTGATATCTGCCTTTGACTAGCATCCCATTACAGGAATTAATGACAATTTTATTCAGAAATCCACTAAGGGACACATGCAGATTACTCGTAAATACTAAAGAGGGATGTAAAACCACAGTTGCCCCTTAAAAGGGATTGTCTCATTTTTGTGAAGACCCCTTTGGCTGAACCTTTCCCCTTTCAAGTACTGATGGATAACCTCTTGAGAAAACACCATGGGTAATCATGTACAAACACACAAATAAAACCTAAACATTTTCATTCTTCTTTAAGCAAACAATCATACAGGAAATCCAAGAATGTGCCTTAGTCACAAAACAAATCCAATGTGTAGGGTACGTATTGTGCAACAGACGTATCAAAATGTAGACAAAGAAGTGAACAGGTTTATAAAGCAAGTTGTAATACCTTCCACGAAGAAAAAAGTCTGTTTTCCTGTGATACAGAGGTTTTATTTCTAGATGTTCCAACTTTGCTGCTCCTTTGTGTAGGAAAGTACCATCTTGCCTGGCATGTTACCCCCATTTTTCACTGTATATATGTTGTTTTAGTTGTATGTGTCACTGGGACCCTGTTCACCAGGGCCCCAGTGCTCATAAGTGAGCCTGAATGTGTTACCTGTGTAGTGACTAACTGTCTCACTGAGGCTCTGCTAATCAGAACCTCAGTGGTTATGCTCTCTCATTTCTTTCCAAATTGTCACTAACAAGCTAGTGACCAATTTTACCAATTCACATTGGCTTACTGGAACACCCTTATAATTCCCTAGTATATGGTACTGAGGTACCCAGGGTATTGGGGTTCCAGGAGATCCCTATGGGCTGCAGCATTTCTTTTGCCACCCGTAGGGAGCTCTGACAATTCTTACACAGGCCTGCCACTGCAGCCTGAGTGAAATAACGTCCACGTTATTTCACAGCCATTTTACACTGCACTTAAGTAACTTATAAGTCACCTATATGTCTAACCTTTACCTGGTAAAGGTTAGGTGCAAAGTTACTTAGTGTGAGGGCACCCTGGCACTAGCCAAGGTGCCCCCACATCGTTCAGGGCAAATTCCCCGGACTTTGTGAGTGCGGGGACACCATTACACGCGTGCACTACACATAGGTCACTACCTATGTGTAGCTTCACAATGGTAACTCCGAATATTGCCATGTAACATGTCTATGATCATGGAATTGCCCCCTCTATGCCATCCTGGCATAGTTGGCACAATCCCATGATCCCAGTGGTCTGTAGCACAGACCCTGGTACTGCCAAACTGCCTTTCCTGGGGTTTCACTGCAGCTGCTGCTGCTGCCAACCCCTCAGACAGGTTTCTGCCCTCCTGGGGTCAAGCCAGGCTTGTCCCAGGATGGCAGAACAAAGGACTTCCTCTGAGAGAGGGTGTTACACCCTCTCCCTTTGGAAAATGGTGTGAAGGCAGGGGAGGAGTAGCCTCCCCCAGCCTCTGGAAATGCTTTCTTGGGCACAGATGTGCCCAATTCTGCATAAGCCAGTCTACACCGGTTCAGGGGACCCCTTAGCCCTGCTCTGGCGCGAAACTGGACAAAGGAAAGGGGAGTGACCACTCCCCTGACCTGCACCTCCCCTGGGAGGTGTCCAGAGCTCCTCCAGTGTGCTCCAGACCTCTGCCATCTTGGAAACAGAGGTGCTGCTGGCACACTGGACTGCTCTGAGTGGCCAGTGCCACCAGGTTACGTCAGAGACTCCTTCTGATAGGCTCCTTCAGGTGTTAGTAGCCTATCCTCTCTCCTAGGTAGCCAAACCCTCTTTTCTGGCTATTTAGGGTCTGTCTCTGGGGAAACTTTAGATAACGAATGCAAGAGCTCATCAGAGTTCCTCTGCATCTCTCTCTTCACCTTCTGCCAAGGAATCGACTGCTGACCGCGCTGGAAGCCTGCAACACTGCAACAAAGTAGCAAAGACGACTACTGCAACTCTGTAACGCTGATCCTGCCGCCTTCTCGACTGTTTTCCTGGTGGTGCATGCTGTGGGGGTAGTCTGCCTCCTCTCTGCACTAGAAGCTCCGAAGAAATCTCCTGTGGGTCGACGGAATCTTCCCCCTGCAACCGCAGGCACCAAAAAGCTGCATTACCGGTCCCTTGGGTCTCCTCTCAGCACGACGAGCGAGGTCCCTCGAATCCAGCAACTCTGTCCAAGTGACCCCCACAGTCCAGTGACTCTTCAGTCCAAGTTTGGTGGAGGTAAGTCCTTGCCTCACCTCGCTAGACTGCATTGCTGGGAACCGCGACTTTTGCAGCTACTCCGGCCCCTGTGCACTTCCGGCGGAAATCCTTTGTGCACAGCCAAGCCTGGGTCCACGGCACTCTAACCTGCATTGCACGACTTTCTAAGTTGGTCTCCGGCGACGTGGGACTCCTTTGTGTAACTTCGGGTGAGCACCGTTTCACGCATCCTCGTAGTGCCTGTTTCTGGCACTCCTCCGGGTGCTACCTGCTGCTAAGAGGGCTCCTTGTCTTGCTCGGCGTCCCCTCTACCTCCTGGTCCAATTTGCGACCTCCTGGTCCCTCCTGGGCCACAGCAGCGTCCAAAAACGCTAACCGCATGATTTGCAGCTAGCAAGGCTTGTTGGCGTTCTTTCGGCGGGAAAACACTTCTGCACGACTCTCCACGGCGAGAGGGATCCGTCCACCAAAGGGGAAGTCTCTAGCCCTTTTCGTTCCTGCAGAAACCTCAGCTTCTTCTGTCCAGTAGAAGCTTCTTTGCACCCACAGCTGGCATTTCCTGGGCATATGCCCATCTCCGACTTGCTTGTGACTTTTGGACTTGGTCCCCTTGTTCCACAGGTACCCTAGATTGGAAATCCATCATTGTTGCATTGTTGGTTTGTGTCTTTCCTGCATTATTCCTCTATCACGACTTCTTTGTCTTTTGAGGAACTTTAGTGCACTTTGCACTCACTTTTCAGGGTCTTGGGGAGGGCTATTTTTCTAACTCTCACTATTTTCTAATAGTCCCAGCGACCCTCTACAAGGTCACATAGGTTTGGGGTCCATTCGTGGTTCGCATTCCACTTTTGGAGTATATGGTTTGTGTTGCCCCTATCCCTATGTGTCCCCATTGCATCCTATTGTAACTATACATTGTTTGCACTGTTTTCTAAGACTATACTGCATATTTTTGGTATTGTGTACATATATCTTGTGTATATTTCCTATCCTCTCACTGAGGGTACACTCTAAGATACTTTGGCATATTGTCATAAAAATAAAGTACCTTTATTTTTAGTATAACTGTGTATTGTGTTTTCTTATGATATTGTGCAAGTGACACTTGTGGTACTGTAGTAGCTTCACACGTCTCCTAGTTCAGCCTAAGCTGCTCTGCTAAGCTACCATTATCTATCAGCCTAAGCTGCTAGACACCCTATACACTAATAAGGGATACCTGGGCCTGGTGCAAGGTGTAAGTACCCCTTGGTACTCACTACAAACCAGTCCAGCCTCCTACACTTTGAAGATGGAAGAGGTGGATGAGATTGTTTGTTGTTGCAGTCCCTTCTATTACAACAAGCATTTTCAATGCAGCAGGTCTCGCATTATGTTGAGTTAGAGCTATTAGCGCAGTAAACTCCTAACCGGACTTTTCTTGCCACATTAAATGAAAAAAATAAAAACTACCATGATTGCGCTGCGAAATAGAGAAAAAGTAGTCCGGAAACTATACTGAAAAGATGGAGCCTTGTATGTTTCCAGTAGTTTACCAGTGCTCTCGAGGAGGGCTAAACACCAGAAGAGGCATGATATACGCATGCCTTCCGCTAATGAAATCAAGCAGATTTTAAAAGGCAAGCCCAGGAACCAATGAAAGTGACCAACATAACATGGTCGTAGTTAAAATTCCCCCTAAGAAAGATTAGAAGAGGGACGGAGCATTTTGCGCTCGCCCCTAAACAGCACGCCTGGAAGAAGGTCACAGTGCAGATGTTCTGTAGCACTGGCAAGACTCTGGATGAAGCTCTCACTGCTGAATTCTAGCGCTGGAGGGACACAGGGGGAGGACACTGCTTTGGAGAACGGGAAAATCACACTCCAGGAGAAGTCAAGTGCTAAGAGGACACTGCTGTCAGAGGCTGACCCTGCCTGGAATTGTAAAAGCTCTCAGAATGCTCCTTTAGATGAAGTTCCAACTCTGGTGGTTCTCTAGCACTGTGACTACACCTTTTGCAATATGTGTAAACTCTTGGATTCCTCGAGTCCTGAGGAAAAATATGTAGAATGGGAAGTTTATGCTCCTCGAGTACTCTAGCACTTAAAAAGGTAGCAGATATAACTCATGCTGCTGAATAAGCACAGTATGTGGCTATAGAGAAGTATCACTTGACACACATCGTTGCACATCCGTTGTTGGGAAGCACCAGCAGCTCATCCTAGGTCAGGGTCAATATAGTGTCTGTTCCCCTGGAAGTGCAGAAACCTAACTGACTCCAGTGGGGAAACTGAAGACATCCTACATTTTGCCAGAGTGAAGCAGCAGCTCAACTATTGATTACTTTGGGTACAAAAATGGTATGCATGAGGGTGTTGGGTGCCAATGTCCAAGTGTTGCGTGGCTGGCTTTTTCTATGACTAGACAGGTGATGTGTGGCTGGATTCCTTGCGAATGCACAGGTGCTGCTTGGCTATCCACTTTACGAATGGATTGGTGTTGCAGCTAAAGTCATTAGGTATGGACTGGTGTTGAAGGGCTGGATTCTTTTTGAATGGACTGGTGTTGTGTGGCTGGATTCTTTTTGAATGGGCTGGTGTTGCATGGCTCAGTTCTTTGAGGATGATCTGGTGTAGTGTAGCTGGATTTTTTTGAATGGGCTGGTGTTGTGTGCCTGGATTCTTTCTGATGTGAGTGGTGTTGAATGGCTAGATTATTTTGAATCAACTGGTGTTGGGTGGCTGGACTTTTTTTTTATAGACTGTTGTGTGGCTGGATTCTTTACGAATTGGCTGTTGTTATGGGGCTGGAGTCTTTACAAATTGGCTGTTGGTGTGTGGCTCGGTTCATTACGATTGGACTGTTGTGTGCTGAGTTCTTTTGAACTGATGTTGACTGACTGGGTTCTCTATGAATGAACTAGTTTCTGCTTTGGTGCAGCAGCCAGGAAGACGGCATCATGTGGGGATGTGAATTGCAAGAGTGGGTACTGTAATCTTCTAGACATGGATACCTCTGTGCAGTTCTCAGTATGCCTATGCAACATAGTGTGCAGTCGTTTTCAGGGGCTAAGCCCTCCTCATGCAGAATCTGGTCTCCTAGTCTGACCTGGAGGTGAGTGGGTGCCTGGTACTGATAACCAATAGGTTATCCGTGACTGCCCTCCTCAATCCATGTTGGAGTCTGCAAGTTTATTGGTGTTGTTAATCAGTGAATCCTAGTCTGCGCATTTCAAACAGATATGACCTTCAGGTTTTTGCCTACATACTTTATGGCCTGATTTTCACCTACGTTCCCAATTTCAGATAGTGGACTTACACAACAATTTTGAAAAGTGGTTGTTTCCATGGGTCTGCTGTCCATTGTAGGGTAGCATGATGGATGGGGGAGGTAGGAGGAAGGACTGTGTAGCGTGTGTGTGTGTGGTGGTTGTGTCTAAGAAAGCAAAAGACAGTCAAGAGTCCTTGAATGCGAACTTTTAAAATGTATTATGACGTAAAATTAACCTTATTCTAGTTGCACCCTGATGCAAACTATTTCGATAGGTATTATTTTTCATGTAAATTTGAGGTACATCGTCACATTTGCATTTACTCCAGAGGTTTGTCATTTTAGGGCCCATGTTTGGTGCTGGGAGTTTTTAAATGAGAACGTCACACCCACAACTGTGGACTGCAAGTGCTGAGAGGACAAATTTCTTCACACTAACAGCGTTCACATGAAGTTGCATTATTGCACTCAATTCAGGGCGTTCACAGAAACACACAAACTAATTACGCTAACCACCCTTAATTTTCTGTTCTGCAATACTGGCCTGAGATGAAAGAGACCGCATATAAAGAGGGCCTGGAGCAATTAACACTTATTAATGTCTGACAGCATATATGTCTTAAGGCTATTAACATACCCTCTCCTTGCTCCATGCCTGATTAATATCCCTGCTACACAATTTAACTAAATTTAAAGCGACAGTACAGAGTTCACAGAAGCATTTTGACTTGCTTAACCAGATGTCTTCTCTCCATACCCAGTCCTGATATGGAAAACGATTCCGTCACTGGGCCAGTACTTCTGTGTACCCTTACCTGAATGTATAAATGTCTAATCGAGCAGAGAAGACTAGAGGTCTCGCTCACTGTCAAGGGAGGTTAAAACTCCTCCACACAGGATTTTGGCCGCTTGTGTGTGGATATATGATGCTGTGCACGGTAACAGCCCTGTTTGAAGTAACATCGGCGTTCAGTGCAGCCATACGTTTTCTGTATGAATGGGGTTTTTGTGGTGGGAGATTGCAGCAGTGTGTGCTCCTGTTTGCACGCTATAGCAACCGGGTGAAAACAGACGTAAATATTGTGCTATGCAGAGGCAAAGACAATCGTTAGAAAAAAAAGTAGAAGGGGAAGTAGAAGAAAATTCCAACCAGGTAGACTCAGAGGAGCATTCTGATAATCCTGGGGAGGGTCCTTCCACTGATCATTCTGTAAACAAACCCCCTAGTGTAGCTGGGAGTGGAAAGGGGTGTAGGAAAGTACCATCTTGCCTGGCATGTTACCCCCATTTTTACTTGTGTGACAGTTGTTTTTTCCTGTCTCACTGGGATCCTGCTAGCCAGGACCCCAATGCTCATACTTTGTGGCCTAAATGTGTTCCCTGGGTGGTGCCTAACTGAGTCAATGAGACTCTGCTAACCAGAACTTCAGTGCCTATGCTTTTTCAGCTTCCAAATTAGTTACTATAGTTTAGTGGCTTCATTTACCAATTTCAATTGGCACACTGGACCCCACTCATAAGTCCATAGTATATGGTATCTAAGTACCCAGGGAATTGGGGTTCCAGGAGAGCCTTATGGCCTGCAGCATTTCTTTTGCCGTCCATAAGTAGCTCAGACAAACCCTTTCACAGGACTGCCACTGAAGCCTGCGTGAAATAGAGCACACACTATTTCACAACCATTTAACTTATAAGTCACTTATATGTCTAACCTTCATTTACTGAAGGCTAGGTGCAAAGTTACTAAGTGTGAGGGCACCCTTGCACTAGCAAAGGTGCCCCCACGCTGTCCAGGGCCAAATTCCCAGACTTCGTGAGTGCAGGGATACCATTACACCCGTGCACTACATATAGGTCAATACCTATATGTAGCTTCATAATGGTAACTCCGAATATGGCCATGTAAGGTGTCTAAGTTCATGGAATTGTCCCCCCATTCGAAATCTGGTATTGGGGGAATCAATCTCATGCATCATGGGGGCTCCACCATGGACCCTCAGTACTGCCACACCAGTTCTCTGAGGCTTGCACTGCAGCTACAGCTGCTGCCACCTCACAGACAGGGTCCTGCCATCATGGGGTCTGAGCAGCTCAGCCCCAGGTAGGCAGAACAAAGCATTTTCTTTGGGATGAGGTTGTTACACCCTCTGCCTTTGGAACTATGTGCTGCAGGCTTGGGAGGGGTAGCCTCCAAGAGCCTCTGGAAATGCTTTGAATGGCGCAGATGGTTCCCTCCTTGCATAAGCCAGTCTACACCGGTTCAGGGATCCCCAGTCCCTGCTCTGGCGCAAAACTGGACAAAGGAAAGGGGAGTGACCACTCCCCTGTCCATCACCACCTAGGGGTGGTGCCCAGAGGTCCTCCAGTCTGTCCCTGGCGTTATCCATCTTCTTCCAAGGTGATGGGACACACTGCAGGTGACGTCAGAGACCACTCCTGATAGGTGCATACCTGGTTAGGTAGCCAATCCCCCTCTAAGGGCTATTTAGGGTCTCTCCTGTGGGTTCCTCTTCAGATTCAGCTTGCACGTTTCCACCAGGAATCCTCTGCAAGTCCTGCTTCATCCTCTGACCTCGGATTAATGGCAGACAGCTCCAGGAACCGCTGTAACTGCAACAAAGTATCCAGAAGAGCTACTGTGACTCTGCAACTTCAGCTCCAGCCAGCAACTGCAACAGTTTCCATGGTATGCATGCTCTGCGGACTCCCTGTCTTCACCCTGCCCCAGAAGGACTGAAGAACTCTCCCGTGGAGTGACAGAGTCACTTCCCTGCTCCAGCAGGCACCTTCTAAGACAACAACCGTTCTCTTGGACTCCTCTCCTCGCGACGATTGTGCTCCTTGGAATATAGGTGATAGACCCCTTCGACACAGACTGTCCTAAGGTCCAGCTGTCCAAATTTGGAGGAGTTAGCGAGACTACCCCTGTGCACCGCATCAATTTACCTCCTGGGGCCTCTGTGCACTATTTGCAACAATCCGTTATGCACAGCTTGGCCCAGGTCCCCAGCACTCAATCCTGTGACGCTCAACTCGCTGAGTTGTTCTCCGACAGCGTGGGACCTTCCTTTGTAGTTCTGCAGCAACTGCAATTTGCAAATTTTTTGTCCCGGTGTCCTGGGACCTCTGTGGGTGCTGCCTGATCATCTGTGGGTTCTCTCCAGTGTTGGGTGCCCCCTCTTCCTTCTCAGTCTGAGTTGAGGCCCCCAGGTCCCTTCTGGATCCAGGCAGCGCCATTTTGATGCAATCCGCGACACTGCTTGAATCAAGGCTTGTTGGAAGAATCCAGCACTGCAACTCTCCTGCATCCAACATCTCCATGTGGGACATCCTTTGCATCATGCAGGAACCCGCAGCCTTCTTCTTTGGTGCTTGTTTGCAGACTTCTTCCAACCGGAGAGTCCTCTTTTGCAAAATCTTCTAGGTAGGCAGGGGCTCCTGTCCTTCCTGGAATCTCCTGCGACTTCTGGTCTTGGTCTGCTCTCTTTACAGGTCTTCAGGTCCAGGAATCCAACATTTGTTGCTTTCAGTCTTGCTTGGTTCTTGCAATAACTCTAATCACGACTTGTAGTGTGTCCTAAGGAAACTTGCAGTACTTTACTCCTACTTTCCTTGGCTCTGGGGTGGGGTATTTTACTCACCTTTGTGGTTTTCTTACACTCCAAGCGATCCTCTACAAACTGCACTTGCCTAGGGGGGAATTTGTGATTTGCATTCCACTTTCTTAGTATATGGTTTGTGTTGTTCCTAAGCCTATTCATTCCTATTGCATTCTATGGTAGTTTCTATTGTTTGCACTATCCTATGACTATTTACTTACCTGATTTTGGTGTTTAGTGTATATATTGTGTATAATACTTGCCTCCAGAAGTGGTATTGCCTCTAAGATATTTTTGGCCTCGTGTCACTAAAATAAAGTAACTTTCTTTGTGGTAACACTGAGTATTGTATTTTATTGTGTATAAGCACTGTGTAACTATAGTGGTATGGCAGGAGCTTTGCATGTCTCCTAGTTCAGCCTAAGCTGCTCTGCTACAGCTACCTCTATGAGCCTAAGCTGCTAGAACACTACTGCATTTCACTAATAAGGGATAACTGGACCTGGTATAAGGTGTAAGTACCCAAGGTACCCACTGCAAACCAGGCTAACCAATGGGTACAGGTAGTACTATATATTAGAAACCTAGTAAATTAAAAGTGCCATTCAGGTGTATACCAATTTCCCCATGGTTAAAAGAAAGGGAGATCACAAGCACTTTACCTCTAGTTAGCAGGGGTAAAGTGTGCAAAGTTCTAAGGTCAACAAAAACACAGGTTTAGCAAAGGAAGGCAATAAATCTGTAGTGACCCTCCGAAAACAGGTGCTATATAAACAAATAAATAGTGTCTGGAGTACGAGTAAATGCAGCCCTGTCTGACCCTTTTGAGCTAGGACAGTGGGACACAGACTCCCTCTGTCACCCATGGCTTTGAGTCGGGCAGTGGAAAGTCCGGTAGCATAAGTCAACGTGGCTCAGGGAGGGCCCCCCATCAGGGGATTGCACTGGGATGATATGTGGGAGGGTAGAAGTTATGCATAAGACATGTCAGCCTATATTGCTGAACCAGGGCAAACGATCACCAGATTGTTATAAGTGTTTGAGATGTTTAGGAAATACTCAGGATACAATTGGGGAAAATAGATTGGAATACATTTGTGGATAATTGTTTCCCCTAAACAAACATATGTCGTAGTTACTGATATATTGCCCAACACAGCTGACCACCTAGGACTTCAGATATTTGTGTATATTTATAACTCAAGAGAGACAGACCTTTCTCTACAAAAAACATGTTCAGCTTGTTAGAGGGATCTAGAACAGAGATTGAGCACTGGTGACCACTGCCAGTTTCACTATTTGGCAGGACAACAATGTTAAAGATATATCCTTGCCCAGGGTCATTCATGCCCTTCAAGGTACATCATGAGAGGTTCCCTACCAACTTATTCACAAACTTAGAGCCAAAGATTCCACTATTGCTATGGGATGATAGTTACTCCTGCATATGCTTCAATAAATTGGTCAAGGGAGTTACGACAGAAGCATAAACCTTCTAGAAATTAAAAAATACTACTGGGCCATGCAGTTGACACTTAACAACTGGGTTTGTGCACCCCAAGACAAGCCTAAAGTCTAAATTGCCAGACATGCCATGGGGCATAGAGGTTAGCCATCAACATTATACAGGTAGAAAATCCTTAAGGCTTTGCCGACTCAAACACAAACAGTGGTGACAATATGGTGGGAAATAACAAGGTTTCTGAGATAAGAGAGGACCCTTAAAATGGCTGAGATCTTTCCTCGTGGACAGATACCAAGAGGTCTGGCTGCCTCCTTTTACTTCCAGTAACAGTAGTGTCCTAGTGGGAGTGTCCCAGGACTCGACCCTCAGTCCAGTGGTGTTTGACATCTACACGACTCCTGTGGCCACTTTAGTCGAGTCTTTTGGGTCCAAGATAATGTCCTACACCAACGACACCAAGTTACTCTTCTCTTTTAAGACAGATGAGCCAATTGAACAAGATTCCTTCAAACCCTGTCTATCTGTGGTCTTTCAATAGATGCGTTTTAGTCAACTCAATTGCAACGCAGATAGTACTGAGATTCTCAGGTTTGGACAAATTTCACCCTGAACCAACAAGCTCATTGACTGTACAAGAATCCTCTGCTTAATGCCCAAGCTGAAAAAGTCCAAAGCTGAAGTAGTGAAGAACTTGGGTGTTAAGACTGACAAACAGTTGACTCTACACATTCAAATTAATACGGTAGTCAGCACATGTTTTGGTATGATGCACACTGCCAAAATGCTCTACAAATCCTCTCCTTGCCCATAAGGATTACTGTTCTCCTAGCTCTGTTTGTGTCCAGATTCGACTATGCCAATGCCAGGACTTTTACAATACGTGCTGCAAAAACTACAAACTGTCCAGAACACAGCAGCTGTTTTGGCTCTCAAATTACCTAGGTAAGTATCAATATTGTCTCATTTGAAGATCATACACTGGCTTTCTGTTAAGAAAAAGTATGTTTAAAACATTGACCCTTAGGCACAGGGCTCTAAACAGTCTGGTCCAGAAAATCAGCCCTTCAGGATTCAATTTTACTCTCACCTCAGAACTCAGCGCTCATCCTCCGTCCATAATGCCAAAGTTCCAAGGTAAAAATAAAGTGAGCAAAAACTGGAGGTAGCTTCTTTTCCCTCTTGGGCCCTCAAGCTTGGAATAGCTTGCTTGTTGAACTATGCCAAGTAGATAATGAACAGTCTTTTAAAAAGTACAATAAGACCTGGCTTTTCACTCTCTAATGAATATCTGAATTCACTCTTACTCTCACTTTTCAGTTAGCAATGGGACACTCCTGGGAGTAGCCATGTTCTCTAGAAATCTGGACATTCATTCATTCATTCACTGGCTCACACAACAGTTGTGACAATATGGTGGGAAAACCACAAGGTTTCTGAGATTGAAGGAAACCTTACAAAAGATGCTGTTTTGTGGACAGTGATTTCCTATCAGAATTGAGTAAACTGGAGGGGCTCAAATGGTAGGAAATGATAGGCATTAGTAAACTGGGGTAATCTAGTTGTTTGAAGAGATATCCTTTAGTGCCCACCATCAGAAGTAGCAGAAGCTGGAGACTGAATACTAGCAATATATGCAGATTAGACATTCACTTACGTGCAACATTAAAGAGGTAATCTCACTTGCTCATTCATTCCACTTACAGGACAAGATTTTAAAGGAGCCCCTATTCAAGAAAGCAGTATCATCGAGGTACAAAAAGGCAATGAACAAATCACTCAATATCATGCAGACACTGAGAACAAGATGTGACTTAGATGTAGGACACCTGGAGGATGACAGGTAAAAAGACGCATTGAAAGCCCAAAGGGAAACTGCAATTCGAATTAGGATTCTAAGTTATCCAGCTGCATATTGTGCACAGTGTCTGGATACTCTCACGGATGATTAACTGCACTTTATAAATCCTGCTTGATTGATTGACAGGTCAGAGTACTCCAGGAGACTTCAGAAATGAATTGGAAGGATTGACTCTGACAGCTGTTTTAGTTGTTCCATACTGCTTGGCACCCTCTTACATACTATATGGTCATACCCAAAGGTACAGCACTACTGGGAGGGAATACACAAATGCATAGACTTGACGGTTACAGAGTCATTTGAAGCTGCTAAAAGATGCCTATTATATATTTGGTGGGGGTGATGGTACACTCAAGAACATCAAGGTATGACTGAGCTTGGGTTGGGCAGCTGCAAAATGTAACATACCCAAGCAATAGAGAGATAGGCTCTGTTCAGGTCTAGAAACCTAGAAAGAAGCTATGGATTGGTGCATGTTAACCAAAAAACAAATTCATGAGAGCAGAGGTGGTCTTATTAAATGGACTAAGATTTGGGGACCATGGCAAGCCTTTTGTGGGCCAAGTATATCTATGTAAGTGGATGTGAATCTGTGATAAAGATTGGGTGATGTGGGAGAATGGTTGTGTCTATAAACATATCAAATTAGTCCAGTGACTACCCTGTCACTCTAATACTGTGAATGGCCTGTTATTTTGTGCCTCTATTGTGAGAAACTGCACTCAATAAAAGGAGGTTATAAAAACAAAAACTTTCAGCCCTAATGTGCTTAATGCAGAAATCGCAAGAGTTAATTCATAAAGCTCAAAAACTTTCAGCCCTAATGTGCTTAATGCAGAAATCGCAAGAGTTCATTCATAAAGCTCAGAAATTAACTTGGTAAGAAAATAGTGATAAATGGAAATACTTGTCTCTAGGGAAGAGTGATAATTCCTGAATGGTCTGCACCTCTTGTAATCTAATGTACTGTGACAGATGTCAGGTGTGAATTTCAAAAGCCTGAAGTGCATTGGAATCGTCCTTCGAATGCACAATGTGCATCTCTCGAAGCTATAGGGTCAAGTAAGTGTCAGTCCCATGTGAGGAGCACTTCGACTGGGTTGAATGGCTAGAGCTGAGTTATCACATTCCCTAAGCATTTATTTCTGGCCAGTTATACTTGATTTACCAATTATCTTATAAAAGTCTATCACCGAATATTCAGTGGTTGGGGCACCATCAGTCACATGTCAGTTACACAGCTGAAAGACCAGTGGGACTGTGGGAAAGACTTTAACATGTCAGCCATGTTTCAGAAGAACAAGTCACTTACCTTTTGGTAACTATATTTCTAGTGGTCTAACTTCAGATTCCTCATCTTTTGCATACTTCCTAAGAGTCAAACTGGATCTAGAAACTTTCAAGCAGTACTCCTGTATGCCATAGGTGGCGTCTTGTGGCTCAGTGCCAAAATCCTTCCACTCCATGAGTGACCTGCAGAGCCACATATAAACTCCAATCATCCCAGGCGATGTCAGTTGCCTTCTAGGCTTTTTTGCATCATCAGATGCAGGTCTTAACAGCAGATTGGCTTGACCAGTTAGCAGATTTCTAAACTTGGAACATTTTTAATGTGAAAGATACCAGTTCACTGAAAGAGGAGGTGGAGGGTTTGAGAGGAATCTGCAGTTAGATACTGCATCCATAAGAGATTGTGTTACAAAAGGTAAGTAACTTGTTCTTAAGATGGATGCTTCTACCAACAGAATCCTCACCTATTGAATAAATACCTAAGCAATACAACCCGAATGGTAAGTCTGTGAAGTGATTCAAACCCAAATGTCCAGCAGGACTTTGTTGGTAAAGTGCTGCTCTCCATGGACCTGACTGTCCAGACAGAAGTGCTTTGTGCCCATATGGAGATGATCGTCCATATGCTGTTGTTTGGTACTACTAACATAGAAACTCAAGCCTCTTTTAGGATCCAAGCAATGGAGAGCCTCTTCCACCTTAGAGGGATGTGGCAGAGGGAAGAATGCCAAAAGGGTAGCAGCCTGTCTGACATGGAATGCAGTGGCCAGTTTTGAAAGAAAAAAAGCTCAGGTCCTCAATACCAGTTTGTCCTGAAGGAGTGAAGTGTTGACAGAGAGGGCCTGTAGCTCACTCACACGATGAGCCAATGTTGTGGTGATAAGAAAGTCCTTTGTTAGAGTGAGGAACTTCAAAGGACAGCTATGTGGTCTGATTAAAGGGGATACATGTTAGGAATGCGATGACCAAGTTCAAGTCCCACTTGGGCATTACAAACAATGTATGAGGAAACAGATGCAGTAATCCTTTTAGTCCTATGCTCCATTCTAGGAGGAATGAGTCTTCAAGAGAGCCATCTTGGAAACTCCAGCACACAAATTTGTTGACATTGCACAATATCAGCAATGGTAAAAAGATCAATATAGGGTTCTTTCTATTTGTGACGATTCCCTGTGCTATTTTGGGATGTAACAGTCAATTGTGATCCACTAGGGTTTGGTGGATGAGTTCATCTGGCCTGATATTTAAAGATCCCGCAAGATAGTGTATAACCAGGAAAAATCCCATGGTGGTGCAATTAATTCAAGAGGCATAGCATCTCTTGTCACAGGGTTGATGACGCCATACCGCCCTGCTTGTTGCTGTACCAAATGCTGTAGTGTTGTCTATGAGCCCCTGTACCAACCTTCCTCTAATGAATGGTAGAAAGGCATTCAGCGCCTATGAATCAACAGATTGATGTGGAGTCCTCTGATCTCCACCTCTACCAGATGAAATCCTCAACCAAAAAGTAATACACCCCTCACCGCTGTCAACTCTGAGTGGGGTAAGAAGAGCATCTGCCACTGGCCCAATTGCAAAGCAGCAGCTACCACTTCATATCTTTTGCTGTCACCTCTAAAATACTGATATAATTGTAAATAAACACCCAGTGCTGTGGCCACTAGGACTTCAGATCACACTGTAGGCCTCACAAATGCCACTATGGTATGCATTGCCAGCAGTATGCTGCAGGAGGTCAGCAATCTAAGAAGTTTCAGAGTCATCCTCACTGAGGTCCAAGACATTGGCTACAAGATCAGGATCCTAGCCAGAATGTTCTGAACTCTCCACTCAGGGAGAAAGACAAGAAACTGTACCATGTCCAGAACTACCTTAATGAATGGGAGTATCTGTAAAGTCAGGTTTAACTTTGGAACATTGATATTGACCTCAAATGATGTTAGGAGGTTCAACATTATCTGGAGCTGGTTGATGACTGTGTGGGACAAGAGCACCTTCAACAGCCAAACTGACAAAATAGGGTAACACTGACCTCAGGCCACGCTATCTTTGAACTGTTCCAGGACTGAATCAGTTTTTTCACTAAAAAGGGCATGTCCTTTGAAGATAACTAGACATGACATTGAAGATAACTGGACATCTCCAGAGACGTCTGTAGACCTCGTCCATATGTGGCATTTGAGTGCCATACAGGTGCTGTATGTCTGGCCGAGGCAGTCGATGGTGTGAAGCCCACAATGAATCATGAATTTTACAGCTTCAGGACCATTATGGAAACTTGAATAAGAGAAACACAAAGAACCTCACGTATGGCAGGCAAGGCTTCAGCCACAGTATCCCAAAGTAACTGGGAGTAGCTTTGCCAGAGTGTAAGGCAGGTTGTTTTGAAGAAACAGGTCCAGGTCTATATATATAATAATACAGAATGTTATAGCAGAATTATATCAAAAGACTTTAGATGACTTATGAATATCTTATTTTGTGTCCTTCTTGACAACATGCCTAGGACCCATTGAGCTATTCAGGAACTCATTGAGCAGACAATGAAGGAGTTTCGTATGAGCCCCTATAACTGGAGGAGTCTTGTCTTGATGGTCTTTTGGAACTGTAAATGACATGAAAGTAGTCAAAGATTTTGGGAACACTGATTCCACAATGAAGATGTTTGGTAGCTAACTGATCCACTTCTACGGCAAGCAGGCAAGCATAAAACAATTTCAAGAGGGCCTGTCAAAAGGTTCATGTAGTACATGCAGTAAATGTACCCTATACCATATAAGTCAGTGGGGATAACTGTCAGGACTTACAATTTGGAACCTCTCTTCAATGCTAGCCAGTACAGGCAATCCAAGGCATGTCAAATGTTCAGAAGCAGTCTGGGGTAACCACATAATTTTGAAGGCCCAGGTATATGTTCTTTCCATAATGTATGCTGAACAATCTAAAAATCATCCACATATCACAAATTACTTTCTCAAGAATGCCATTTGACAGTTAAAGGTTTCACAGAAAGAATAAACAGCAGTGGTGAGAGGGCAGAGCCATGGGGAATTCCCCAAATGCACTGCTCCCAATGAAGAATGAAAAGAAGGTACAGAGCCAGACCAAGATTATTTAGTTTAAAAAGTGAGCAGACAATCCAGAACATTGCTCTGGATGTTATACACAATCACTTGAGGAAGATTATAGCGCTGACAATGTTGAATGCCTCTAATACATCTTAAACAGGTCAACTGCATGGTCAATATCCATTTTCATTCTTAAATTATCAAGACCAATAGCTGAGGTGGCTAAGATGAAAGACTATCTGCATTGGATGCAGCAGTCTGAGTCAACAAATATCCGCAGTTTTAAACTGATTACTCTATCGAATGGTTGGTCTGGGAAACAATGGGCAAAGCTTGAATGATAATTTGTTCGATCGATCAGATGGTTTCCGATTGGGTTTCTTCAGTTGTGGTGTCCAAGACATAGGCTTAGGAGAATCAGAGGTAATGCTGGTTGTCAGCAAGAAATTAATTATGGAAAACAGCAGTCATGCACCCAAGTAGCCCTTGGAGGAGAGAGCACAGTTAAGGAACTTACATGGAGCCTGACGTTTACTGTGGTTGTTAGAAATGGGGTCTCTAGTTGCCAGAGGTATACACCCTTGTCCAAGTAGGGACCACAATCCTAGTGAGGGTAAGTCACACACAATCCACATTGTCCTGTGCCCACCCTCCGGTAGCTTGGCACTGAGCAGTCAGGCTTAACTTAGAAGGCAATGTGTAAAGTATTTGTGCAATAAATCATGCATTAACACAGTGAAGACACCACAAAAATACACCATACAGGTTTAGAAAAATATAAGAAATTTATCTGAGTAAATTAAGGTCAAAACTATCAAGATTTGATAAGCACAAGTCAATTCAATTCAATTCAATTCCGCTTTATTTCGGTAAAATATACCATAAAAGCACAGTACAAAAACATTTAAAAAATAGAAATCAAATATAAAAACAATATCCTTTTAGCGAAACATTAAAATACAATATATATTAAGTATATATACAATTAAGACCCAAATCCGTAGCTAAACTACTGAACAACAATGCATCACCTGATTAAGTGCTACTCGTCAAAATATCACTTTTGCAATGATAAGAAGAGTCTTAAGTCTTTAAAAATCAACAAATGTTGCTTGTGTGCAGAAAGTACCTGGTATGCGTCAAAATTACATGCACAAAGACCGCAGAGGAGGAGATGCGTGGAAAAAGGAAGGTGTGCATTGGATTTCCTGGCACGCAAATGATGCGCCGGTTCTTCCCACGCTGCCAGGGCTTTGCATCAATTTCCAGCATGCAGTCTTGGATCCTCACTGCGATGCGGGGTCTTTTGACAACCAAGGATGATGCAGGGAAATCCTGGGCGTGCGAGATGAAGTCACAGGTGCTGCGTCGACCCAGTGTGGCGATGGGTCTAAGTTTCTGTCACACAGCAGGCGCTGCATCGATTCCACATGCAGGGTGTCGGGCTGCATTGTTCTGGCTCGGCGATGCGTCAATCCGGTATTGCTGTGCATTGAAGTTCCTGCCGCAACGCAGGCGCTGCATTGATCTCCACTCAGGGAGGTGGACTGTGTCGTTCCGGTTCGGTGATGAGGTGATTCTCTCACTGCTGGGCAGGCTGCGTGTTGATTCTGGCAGGCTGTGTGTCGATTTTCACCGCACTAGGGGTTTCCTTGAAGAGGATAAGCCCTTTTGGTCCTGAGACTTCAGGGAACAGGAGGCAAGCTCAATCCAAGCCCTTGGAGAGCACTTCTCAGCAGAGCCAGAGGTCAGCAAGGCAGCGGGACAACAGCAAGGCAGCAGTTCTTCACAGCAAAGCAATCCAGGTGAGTCCTTTGGGCAGCCAGGCAGCTCCAGCTTTGCAGGTTGCAGGATCTGGTTCAGAGTGTCAGTCCCAGGAAGTGTCTAAGTTGGTGGGATCAGGGACCTATGTTATATACCCAAAAGTGCCTTTGAAGTGGGGGAGACTTCAAAGAATGGTTTTGAAGTGCACAATGTCCCCTTTTAGTAAAGGTCTGTCTGCCAGGGTCCCAGTAGGGGGTATGGCAATCCATTGTGTGACGGCAGGCCATTAGCCTTTGAAATGTAAGTGTCAGGCCCCTCTGCCCACCCAGCCCAGGAAGCCCCATTCAGTATGCAGATGAGTGCAGGTGTGACTGAGTATCCTGAGTTTGTGGTTGTCTGGGTGAAATGCACAAAGGAGCTGTCAACCAGCCCAGCCCAGACGTGGATTGGAGACAGACTGTGAGGCACAGATGGATTTTAAGTGCAGAGAAATGCTCACTTTCTAAAAGTGCCATTTCTGAAATATTAATATTAAATCCAACCTCACCAATATGAAGGACTTTGTGCTACCATTCTGGCCATAATAAATATGACCTGTGTACCCCTTTCTGATCAGAGTCTACCACTCAAACAGTATATGAGGGTAGCCCTAATGATAGCCCATGGAAGGAGCAGGCCTCATAGCGGTGGAAAACAAATTTAGGAGTTTTCTGCTACCAGGACATAGAAAACACACATGTATGTGTCCTGCCTTTTACCTACACAGCACCCTGCCCTATGGGTTACCTAGGGCCTACCTTAGGGGTGGCCTATATGTAGAAAAAGGGGAGTTTAAGGCTTGAAAATTACTTCTAAATGCCAAGTCGAAGTGGCAGTGAAACTGCACACACAGGCCTTGTGATGGCAGGCCTGAGACATGGGGGTGGCACAACCAGTGCTGTAGGCCCACTAGCAGCATTCAATCTAAAGGCCCTGGGAACATGTAGTGCACTTTACTAGGGGCTTACAAGTAGATCAAATATGCCAATTAGGTATGAACCAATGTTACCATGTTTTAAGGAAGAGAGCATATGCACTTTAGCACTGGTTAGCAGAGGTAAAGTGTGCAGGGTCCTAAAACCAGCAAAAACAGTGTCAGAAAAGTGGAGGGAGGCAGGCAAAAAGTTGGGTGATGACCCTGCAGAGAGGCCATTTCCAAAAGTGGTCAATAGTTTTAAAAATCAGGAAGAGGGTTTAAAGGAAGCACAAATCAGAGAGTTCAGTTATTACTATAAAGATCTCCTTTGAGGTAGTTGCTACTTCAGAAACCCTGTAATCATTCATCACAAAACTCACTCATACATCCATTCACTCTCCCATCCACTCTGCCATTCTGGCACTCACTCACCCATTCTACCTTCCATGTGCTCATCAGTTCACTTAACCTTTCATTCCATTTCTTTACGGCCCCATTGATTAATCTGTGAACTCACATGCTTTGATCTGCTCTTGTTTATCCATCCATTATTTCATTGCTCACCTATCTTATCTTGGCACTCACTCTAAATGCCTCCAACTGTACACCACTTTACTCATTCTCACATCTTCCCACTTGCCCACTCACACCCACAAGCATGTATACTTATGTAATAATAATAACTTTGTTGTTTAGTTGCTTAAAACCATTAAAGTCAATAATATGTGAACAGTGTTAAAATTCCATGTCAAATTAATTTCAAAGCATTTTTACATTTTAACGAAAGACATTATGGCCTATAACCATATGAAGATTTTTTAAATAAAAGTCAAATTACTTTAAACCATTTTATATTTGTTGATATTGATGGTGCAGACAACTTTCCCAGTGACTAATAAAAACAAAGTGCAATATATAAAATAGCAGCAGAACTTTAATCAACAGACTTTAGGTGCAATCACCTAATATCCCACCAGGAACTTACAGAGAGTTCATATTTTGCAATTGTTGACAATGCTGGTGCAGACAACTGCTCCAATGACTAATAAAAACAATCGTGGAGTGAAAAATATGAAATAGCAGCAGACTTCTATCAACAGAAGTTAAGAGCCAGCGCCTAGGTTGCTCAAATTTGTTAAGACCATGACAACCAAAACAACATTGAAACAGCATAACCAAAGAATATCAGTGTGTTTTCAGTATACTTACGTAAACTCCTCAACCAATGAAGATACACTTTTAACTTTATGGCAAGACCGGAGGCTCCTATTATGCTTTAGTCTTTTCTTTATTTTCAATAGCAGCCGCAGTCAAGAACAGAACTACTGATCCCATAAGGCCAACCACAACGGCCAATGAGGATCAAAAGGTAGTTCCAAGCAAATGCACCAATCACCAACAACCTGTCGTAATAATACCTATCTTGACTGGGAACAGCCCTCTTTTCTTGCTGCTCGCAGTCAAGATAAGTACATCCATTTCCTATGTCTTCTATATATTTAGGTTTATAGTTATTATTACGTGTGTTTCTACTTCAAATGTTATAATTTCTGTGTTTGGTGCTTAACATACGTTTATTTCTTCTCAGCCGGCTTGTAGCCGCAATTTCAGAATGTTCAGCGCGAGTGCGTCTTTTTTAGTTAACCGTTCCCTCTTCAGCGCGCGCTGTTATTTCAGCGCCCGTTGAGGAAAAAGCTATTTTCTGCATGCTTCACGTCTCCCAGGCTTCAGCGTTTCAATCGGAAAGCTTATAATTGGATTATCTCAGCGCCTGCTGAGTTAATCCAGTTTTCTCTTCACGCTTCAGTGAGCGCGTTGCTCCAGGCTTTCAAGTATTTACTTTGAACGCTTGGAGGTTTTTCTTTCACCTCCTGTCACTTTGACTGCTCTATTAATCCCCGGTCGGCTCCCCAGGGATTTCCCCTTTCAGTGAACTCTTGTTGCCTACAGCTCCTGCTGTCAGGCGCCCAGGAAATATTTTTCCATCCTTTATTTATTGGTTAACAACGGCGGACTCCTATTTCTTTGGAGTTTCGGTTTCAGTTTCGATTTTTGTGTTTCAATTTTAAATTTTTCCTGCCTAGGGTAAAAAATACTAACCCTTTCTTTGGCAGTTATTTTTTACTTGTTTTTCCCTATTACCATGGACAGCTCTAACGTTCCAATGCTGTCTCAGGAGGAGGAGGAAGAGGTCCTCAAGGACAATCTGAATGACTTCATTCAGTCCTCAGTTGAGCAGGCCATGGCTGTTTCATGGCAAAAGTTATCAAAAAATGTGGAAAATTCTGTGGTGTCTTTGGTGTCAAAAACCATGCTGGCCCAATCTGCGGGGGAAGGCAGAAAGTGTCTAAATCCTTCAAAAAATACTAAACCGACGCTAAAGGCAAGTGACAAGAGTTCACACGTGGCAGAGGACGTGGCTCCTCAAAGGCCTCCTTTATAGGAGGGTTTATTGAATAAAACACCTAAAAAGTGCATGGTTAAGGCTAAACATATTTCTCCAATCCGTATCTCAAACATTTTAGACACCGATGAAGAAGTGCAAGACCCTGATTCGGATTCGGATACTTCCGACAGGGATGTGGGAGATGTCTTCTCCCCTCCTCCTCCCAAAAAAGCCAAATGTGGGTCACAAGATTTTGCGGGCTCTTGCACGATTTTAGATGCCGAAGGGGTGCCAATGTTCGATCCTTCCAGCATTCAGCACCCCAACTCGAATGAATGGCTCCCTACGGACCATGTGGCAGAATATATTACGGCCAGACTGCGTACTCCCCTTGATAAACAGGTGCGGGATAATCTCAGATCCGAATGTCCTCGTCCCGCCCGTTCCTCAAAAATTACTGCCACCCCATCTATTGATACTTCTCTCATAACCTTTTTTACTAAATATGGCAAGGACCCACGCAAGGGGGTGGATAAAGCATGGTCTTCTTGTCAAGACAAACTGTTAGACGTGGTAGGTCCCCTAACTCGTATTTTCAACCTGGCAGAATCAGCTCGATTGGAACAGGCTTCGGTCGACCCAGCGGAACTTTTCTTGCGGGCCCAACGTGCCATTTGCTTGCTGGGAAACGCCAATTCTTCCATTATGCACCAACGCAGGAAAGGTCTTCTCCTCAAACTTGACCCTAAGCTGGTCAACTTGGCCGGTTCGGACCCTGGGGTCAAAGCAGAAGGCATGCTTTTTGATGACTCCTTTATCAAGGAGTTGAGTAAATATGTGGCCACTTTTTCATCCCTTGATAAAGCCCAACAATCTTTGAAGAAGATGTTTTCGTCACGTGTTTTTGCCAGGGCTGGCAGAGGCATGAACCGCTTTGCCGGCCGTACCTATGCTAACCAAGGTTCCCGGGGTTACTACGGCAACACAACATCTCAAGACTACAGGCCACAATTCTATCCCCAAAGGCACAGGGGCTTCAGGAACAGAGGGAACCGAAGTTCCAAGTTCTCCTCTAAAACCGGTAAGTAAACCAATTGTTTCTCAGGCTCTGGGGGTCGTATTTCAACTTGCCTGTCAAAATGGAAAGAACTAACATCAGATCCATGGGTGTTAAATACCGTTCAGGGATATGTTATAGAGCTATTTGCAGAGCCTTTGCAAACTGTTTTTCCTCCTCCACCTCAATTTTCTTTACAAATGACAGACCTAATTTCCCTAGAAATTCAAGCATTGCTTCAGAAACAGGCGATAATCCCTTGTCCTTTAGATCCTTCAGGGTTTCTCAGTTTAGTTTTCCTGGTACAGAAAAATAACAAAAAGATGAGACCAGTTATCAACCTTTGGCAATTCAATCAGTTCGTTCTTTACAGACACTTCAAGATGGAAACTATCATTCATCTCAGGGATACCCTCCTACAAGGAGATTGGATGGTAAGGTTAGACCTAAAGGATGCTTATCTAACCGTGCCCATACACCCCGTCTCTCAAAAATTCCTCCAATTCCAATGGGCTGGTCAAACTTTCCGGTTTACTTCTCTGCATTTCTGGCTCTCTTCCGCTCCATGGTGTTTCACAAAGCTGATGAGACCGGTGGCAGCTTTTCTCAGGGCTCGGGCGTCAGGTTGATTATCTACCTGGACGATATCCTCATGATGAATCAAAATCGCTCCTCCCTTCTGGCCCAAGTGCGTCTTTCCTGCACGCTACTTACAGATCTAGGTTTTATCATAAACTACGAGAAATCTTCCTTAGATCCAACCCAAAAGATCGAATTTCTAGGTTTCCTCGTAGATTCCATTCCAGCTTCTCTTCTTCTTCCTTCCTCAAAGATAAAATCCATCAAGTCAGAAATTCTGTTCATTCTTCGCAACTCTCATCTCTCTCTCTCATCCCTTGCAAGAGACATAGGTCTTCTCTCTTCCTCAATCCAAGCTATTTTCCCAGGTCCTTTACATTATCGAGCTTTGCAAAGGTTGAAAATACGCCACCTCCAAGGGGGGTTGGCCTATTCAGATTCCATAGAACTAGATCAGGACTCTCGAGTGGAACTCCAATGGTGGATAGACCATTTAGATGCCTGGAACGGCAGGACCATCTTTGCATCAGCCCCAGATCCAGTATTAGAATCAGGTGCAAGCCTTCAAGGATGGGGCGCCCGTTGTAGTACAGTCTCGACTGGAGGATTATGGTCGCGAGAGGAGTCAAAACTGCACATAAATTGTTTAGAGATGCTTGCCGGCTCCTTTGCAATCAGAAGCCTTGCAAGAGACAGGGTTTCCTGCTCCGTTCTACTCAGGATGGACAACATTTCCGCGGTTCGCTACATCAACCGCTTGGGGGGCACAAGGTCCAAGCCTTTAGCGGAATTAGCAAAAGGGTTCTGGGAGTTTTGTCTTCTAAACAGAATCTCAGTGCAAGCGGAGTACCTTACGGGCAACCTCAACGTGGTAGCAGATTGGTACTCTCGACATTTTCAAGATTCCAGCGACTGGATGCTCAATGTGCAGGTCTTCAACAGCATCCTTCACAAGTGGGGTCCTTTCGAGGTAGATCTATTCGCTTCACGACTCAACGCACAACTACCAAAGTTCTTCAGTTGGCATCCAGACCCGCTAGCCCTAGCATTCGATGCTTTTTCTCAAGACTGGTCTTCTTCCCTCAATTACGCCTTTCCCCCCTTCATTTTGATTTCCAGGGTTATAGCACATGTCAGACGCCAACAGGCTTCCATAGTACTCATAGTTCCCTTCTGGCATGCTCAGGTGTGGTTTCCATCCCTCCTAGAACTTTCAATAGAACCTCCATTCTTACTTCCTCCGATCCCGGACCTTCTAACCAATCCTCAAGGCCTATCTCACAACCTAATTCTCCAGAATGCTCTCATTCTCTCAGCTTGGAAGATTTCAGGGAATCCCAGCCTGGCACTTCTATTTCGACAGAAGCTTCAAATTTCCTGGACATGGCTAGAGCTCCAGGAACAAAGAAAGCATATAGATCAGATTGGGATCTCTGGCATTGCTGGTGTGTGGGAAAACAGGTGAATCCCTTTACAGCAGATGTAACAATGGTTATCAATTTTTTGGCAGCAGAAGCTTCCAAAGGTAAATCTTTCCGTACTATTAATTTGTATAGGTCGGCTATTTCTTCGTCACATGTGTTTTTACAGGGTAAACCTGTTGGAGAACATCCCTTGGTATGTTGCCTTTTAAAGGGAGTACAATTTTCCAATCCTCCAAAGCCAAAATATAGTTCTATATGGGATGTTAATACTGTATTAAGATTGTTTGTGTCATGGCCGGATAATGCCTCTTTGTCGTTGAAGCAGCTTTCAGCCAAATTGACTATGCTTTTAAGTCTGGTGTCTTTCAAACGCTTATCTGATGTTAAAGCTTTGGACATTACAGCTCGTCAGTTCACTCCTTCTGGGGTGTTGTTTAATGTGGTCAGACGTACAAAAACTAACCTTTCTTCAGTTTTTTACCCCTTTTTTCCAGATCAGCCTAAACTTTGTGTAGGTCAATGTTTAAAAGTTTGTGAACAACAGACAGCCGGTCTGAGGAATTCCTCTTCTACCCAGCTCCTGATTTCCTTCAGGAAGCCTTCCAAACCCGTGTCCTCCCCAACCTTAGCTCGTTGGGTCCGCTGGATTATGTCTTTGGCTGGAATTGATATCTCCATCTTTGGGGCTCATTCGGCTAGGGGAGCCATGGCGTCCAAAGCTTTTTGGGCCGGTTCCCGCTTAGAGGATATTCTCAGGTCGGCTGACTGGTCCAATGACAATGTTTTTAAAGTTTTCTATTGTAAACCGATTGAACATGTCTCTTTCAATGTGATTAATACGCTTTAAAATAGCATAATAGGAGCCTCCGGTCTTGCCATAAAATGTAGATTTTCCTAGTAATTTATGAAGGAAAGTCTTAATTTTATTAAAGACACGGAGGCGAGTATTATCCTGCCGCTACAAAATTAATTCTACTATTTTGTCTCCCTCCCTTTCAGCTTCTACATTGGGACAACAGTCAACGACATAAGGGTCCGGCCTTCGTCTCTTCGGCGGCTTCATTCTTGACCAGTTTCGCCTCTACAATCTTTTCTCCGTCCTCTCAGAACACCCTTCCGGAGGGCACTCAAAGACTGATTTACTCTTCACAAGAATTTTTAGCTCTAGGCTTAGCTATTTGTGTTTGTAGTTTAATTGTTCTGTTGTTTTCTACGGTTTAAGCTCGCACAAGAAAAGAGGGCTGTTCCCAGTCAAGATAGGTATTATTACGACAGGTTGTTGGTGATTGGTGCATTTGCTTCGAACTACCTTTTGATCCTCATTGGCCGTTGTGGTTGGCCTTATGGGATCAGTAGTTCTGTTCTTGACTGTGGCTGCTATTGAAAATAAAGAAAAGACTAAAGCATAATACTCGCCTTCGTGTCTTTAATAAAATTAATACTTTCCTTCATGAATTACTAGGAAAATCTACATTATGAAAACGAAAGATCTATTTGTTAATGCTGGTTTCATATTAGGCTTTATGAATCACACAATACTGCAGGCGCATATGTAACAAATGTGGCCATGACTGAACATTCCACAATTTAGCACAAAGCTGAATGTGGAAAGTAGTCGCTGAATGGGAACGGCTGCTTGGCAGAAGTCTAATGAAAGTATTCACATAAATAGCATGATTTGTGAGTGTGCAAAAGCATAATTTAAGTTCCATCCCTATATGTTACGGAATAATGGTACTTACATGCATTAGCACCATATATTTAGTGTGTGCCTTAATCCCTGCTCGTGTAAAGTGATGTACCAAACATACAACTGGAGTGTACTCACTGAGGAAGGTAGTCATTCATATAGGTGTGTGCTCTAATATTTTCATTATGTTGTTACCAATTGCAGCTCTTGTGCTCATTTGCACATATGTATTTCAAATTATATTGTTATTCTGGAATTTAATTTTTATGTACTCGTACTTTCATTTATCAATTTTTTTTGCATTTATTATATATTATATATATTCTTATATACTAGTAGGTACACCCATAATCCCGTATTCAATGTGTATATTTATTGTCTTATTAAGTTAGCTTAACCAAAGGCCTTAGGAGGTTGGGGACAGCTATACGTAGGTAATCGTTTCCAATTACGAAACATCAATTTTTTTGTGATTTGCTATTTGGTAAAGGCCAAATGTACAAATGTGTGTATTACAAATTTTGCAATTCGCACTGGGTCACAAAAAGACCTGCCTCATGAATATTAATGAGGTATGTCTTGGTTTGTGACCCATTGAGAATCACTAAAATCACAGGGATGGTGGCCCGCTGGGGTCAGCAGACCACCATCCCTGTGATTTCTTTTAAATAAAGCATTATGTATTTCTTAAAATGCAGCCTGTTCCCCTTAAATGAAAACAGAATGTTTGAAAAAAAAAAGGTTTTCTTTTCATTTTTTTAACAGAAAGCAGTGGTCCATGAGACCACTGCCTGTAATTAAAAATGTTTTACAAACATTCATAAAGGGGAAGGTGTCACCACCTACTT
The DNA here is from genome assembly GCF_031143425.1 of Pleurodeles waltl. NCBI lineage: Eukaryota > Metazoa > Chordata > Amphibia > Caudata > Salamandridae > Pleurodeles > Pleurodeles waltl. The sequence goes on from NC_090447.1 coordinate 1,228,963,782, forward strand.
AAAGTAGGTGGTAAAATGCTACTGTTTTGCAACCACATTGCAGTTGCACACCATTCAAAGCACACCCCTTCCTAATCCCAAATCAGAAACCCAATTTGCACTTGAGTAAAAGGTTAACGAATCGCAAATAGGGTTTTGTACATTTAAAAAGACTTTTTGCATTCACAATCGTGCCAATTCTGTAAATCGGCACATTTGTGAACACATTAAATGCTTTGTACATCTGGCCCTTGGTTCCTAATGTTTAACTTTTAACATGAAAGTTTTGCTTGCACTGCAGTGTTTTTTCTTGCTGGTGCATTCACGTGATCTCATAGTCAGTCAAAGGCATATTGTGTATTAGAGATAGTGAGGTCCGGGAGGAGAACGTTTTGCCACACTGAGAGGTGCCAACAAATTGAGAGAAGACTCCCCTTCATGTCACATCAGGAAGAGGGAGACATCCAGGTTCGTCCTGATGTTCAAACTTGAGGATGGGAAAATCGAGAGAAGTTGCCTATTTCTGTTGCAAGAAGGCGGAAAACTACTGGAGTCGATGACTGAGTTCTTGAAAGTTCTGTTGGTACAATTGATGTTTACACTGTTAGTTAAGGACTGATTTTCTTGAACTTTGAGGGGTACAGACTGCTCCGCTTTTATTTACTTTGTGTGGCTTTATGCTATGCATTGCCTTGATTTGAATGATTTCTACTGAAGCTTCCACTACGTTGATGCCTTCCTGCTCTTCCAGAACTAAATAGGTTTTCCCAGTTTCCCAATTTCGTTTAGGACTGATTTAGGCGACTTTAGATATATTCATGCATTGACAGGGGGATCGAAACCTGTACACTGATCATCAAATCCTATTTTTTATCTTTGGCATTGCAGCAACTAAATTTCTGCATGCCTTATGCTACTAGGATTTAATTTCATTCAAAGCTTTTGTTTTACCTTTGATTATCCTAAATCTTTACAATACGTTCTTGAGATTCAGATACAGTGGATTAGTTGTAAAATTGTAATAAACTTATTTAACTTTATTTATCAATTCCTGTGTGGCCAATTTGGGCTACACTGTAAATAGACCCGTTTGATTGATGTTAACACCCCTTTACACCTCAGGGAACTAAAAAGGTTAATCGCAGGAGACCCAGCCCAGTGTTCCACCAAGTGTACATATTCCAGAAACTGAAGCATGCAGTGGTCAATGAACCAAAAAAGCACAGTAATTTAGCACCACAAGCAGAAAACTGTAATAGGCATCACTATAAGCGACAGGAGAACCATCAAAAGTGATATGTCATCAATATTATAGACTGCGCCTTGGAAAATTCGGAGTAAATGAACAGTTTGAGTGGGGGTAGGGAGAAGTTACCATCCCCTGGAAATTCGGTGGGGTATAGGAATCATTTAAATCTACATGATTGAAAACACAATTATAATTCACTACACTTTATTCATGGGACCTTAAACAAAGTAGAGAGCTACCAGCAGATGAACCAAGAACAGGCAAAGGCTATAAATGTGAAGAAGGAAGGGGAAGATTCTAGCAAAGGATGTGGCATTTCCATACTGTCCAAAGATTCTGGAAAGTGGTGTCGGGAGGCCTAGCCACATTATTGAAAACAGGAAATGTACACCAGGTCAATCAGAAACATTAATGTGGGGTGGCAGGTGCCATGACAGCCTGCATGTGAAGAGAAGATGAGCGAGCGCTGTGTTAGGAATATTACTGTAGGAAACAGACCCAAACTGAGGTTGAAATGTCTTATCAAATAATACAAGAAACTTATTAAAGATTAATGGTAGGATATGCAGCATGCTGTAGAGAAGCAGCAAAGAAATGTAAATGATTTAGGAGGATGGGTAATGCTTTAAAATATAATTAGAAGAGGCTCCAGGAACAAAATATATCATTGGTTTTCATATAACAAAGAAAGATGTTTGTGTACAATCGCAACTACTTCAAATTGGAACATATCTAAAAGACTGCACTTATTTGGAAACTAATAAAATCAAATTAGCAAAAACTAATGTTTTTCCTGTGTGCATTTAGGTTGTGTAAGAGGAGCAATAGTCACAAGTAAGCATGTATAGAAGAGTGTGCTGCTCCGTGAGTAACTCTGCAGAAGGTTTACAAACATAACAAAGAAACAGTGAAGGGGAAACTGTTTCAGGAGTCCCAGGACAGTTAGGGATTCAAGCTCCAGATCAGGGCTGGTTACCACCGTGTAGGAAAGTACCATCTTGCCTGTCATGTTACCCCCATATTTCACTGTGTATATGTTGTTTTAGTCTATGTGTCACTTGACCCTGCCAGGCAGGGCCCCAGTGCTCATAAGTATGTGCCCTGTATGTGTTCCCTGTGTGGTGCCTAACTGTCTCACTGAGGCTCTGCTAACCAGAACCTCAGTGGTTATGCTCTCTCTGCTTTCCAAATTTGTCACTAACAGGCTAGTGACTAAATTTACCAATTCACATTGGCATACTGGTACACCCATATAATTCCCTTGTATATGGTACTGAAGTACCCAGGGTATTGGGGTTCCAGGAGATCCCTATGGGCTGCAGCATTTCTTTTGCCACCCATAGGGAGCTCTGACAATTCTTACACAGGCCTGCCACTGCAGCCTGCGTGAAATAACGTCCAGGTTATTTCACAGCCATTTACCACTGCACATAAGTAACTTATAAGTCATCTATATGTCTAACCTTCACCTGGTGAAGGTTGGGTGCCACGTTACTTAGTGTGCGGGCACCCTGGCACTAGCCAAGGTGCCCCCACATCGTTCAGGGCAAATTCCCCGGACTTTGTGAGTGCGGGGACACCATTACACGCGTGCACTATACATAGGTCACTACCTATGTATAGCATCACAATGGTAACTCCGAACATGCCCATGTAACATGTCTAAGATAATGGAATTGTTATTGGGGGGAAATTTCCATGATCCCCCGGGTCTCTAGCACAGAACCCGGGTACAGCCAAACTGCCTTTCCGGCGTCTCCACTGCAGCTGCTGCTGCCAACCCCTCAGTTTCCGCCCTCCTGGGGTCCAGGCAGCCTTGGCCCAGGAAGGCAGAACAAAGGATTTCCTCTGAGAGAGGGTGTTACATCCTCTCCCTTTGGAAATAGGTGTGAAGGGCTGGGGAGGAGTAGCCTCCCCCAGCCTCTGGAAATGCTTTGATGGGCACAGATGGTGCCCCTCTCTGCATAAGCCAGTCTACACCGGTTCAGGGATCCCCCAGCCCTGCTCTGGCGTGAAACTGGACAAAGGTAAGGGGAGTGACCACTCCCCTGACCAGCACCTCCCAGGGGAGGTGCCCAGAGCTCCTCCAGTGTGTCCCAGACATCTGCCATCTTGGAAACAGAGGTGTTGGGGGCACACAGGACTGCTCTGAGTGGCCAGTGCCAGCAGGTGACGTCAGAGACCCCTTCTGATAGGCTCTTACCTCTCTTGGTAGCCAATCCTCCTAACCTGGTAGCCAAACCTCCTTTTCTGGCTATATAGGGTCTCTGCTTTGGGGAATTCTGCAGATGACGAATGCAAGAGCTCACCAGAGTTCCTCTGCATCTCCCTCTTCACCTTCTACTAAGGATCGACCGCTGACTGCTCCAGGACGCCTGCAAAACTGCAACAAAGTAGCAAGACGACTACCAGCAACATTGTAGCTCCTAATCCTGCTGGCTTTCTCAACTGTTTCCTGGTGGTGCATGCTCTGGGGGTAGCCTGCCTTCACCCTGCACCAGAAGCTCCGAAGAAATCTCCAGTGGGTCGACGGAATCTTCCCCCTGCTAACGCAGGCACCAAAAAACTGCATCACCGGTCCTCTGGGTCCCCTCTCATCCTGACGAGCATGGTCCCTGGAACACAGCAACTCTGTCCAAGTGACTCCCACAGTCCAGTAACTCTTCAGTCCAAGTTTGGTGGAGGTAAGTTCTTGCCTCCCCACGCTAGACTGAAAAGCTGTGTACTGCGTGGTTTGCAGCTGCTCCGGCTCCTGTGCACTCTTCCAGGATTTCCTTCGTGCATAGCCAAGCCTGGGTCCCTAGCACTCCGTCCTGCAGTGCACAACCTTCTGAGTTGTCCTCTGACGTTGTGGGACCCCTTTTGTAACTTCGCGTGGACTCCGGTTCCCTCTCCTTCCAAGTGCCTGTTGGGGTACTTCTGCGGGTGCTGCCTGCTTCTGTGAGGGCTCTCTGAGTTGCTGAGCGCCCCCTCTGTCTACTCCTCCAAAAGGCAACATCCTGGTCCTTCCTGGTCCTCAGCAGCACCCAAAAACCTCTACCGCGACCCTTGCTAGCAAGGCTTGTTTGCGGTCTTTATTCGTGGGAACACCTCTGCAAGCTTCATCGCGACGTGGGACATCAGTCTTCCAAAGGAGAAGTCCCTAGTCCTCTTCTTTCTTGCAGAACTCCAAGCTTCTTCCATTCGGAGGCAGCTTCCTTGCACCTTCATCCGGGGTTTCCTGGGCTCCTGCCCCCCCTGGACACTGTCGCGACTATTGGACTTGGTCCCCTTGCCTTGCAGGTCCTCAGGTCCGGAAATCCGTTGTTAGTGCACTGCTGGTGTTTGTTCTTCCTGCAGAATCCCCCTATCATCACTTTACTCCTACTTTTCAGGGTCTTGGGGTGGGGTATTTTTCTAACCCTCACTGTTTTCTTACAGTCCCAGCGACCCTCTACAAGCTCACATAGGTTTGGGGTCCATTCGTGGTTCGCATTCCACTTTTGGAGTATATGGTTTGTGTTGCCCCTATACCTATGTTCTCCTATTGCAACCTATTGTAATTCTACACTGTTTGCATTACTTTTCTTGCTCTTACTTACCTGATTTGGGTTTGTGTATATATAACTTCTGTATATTACTTACCTTCTTACTGAGGGTACTCACTGAGATACTTGTGGCATATTGTCATAAAAATAAAGGACCTTTATTTTTAGTAACTCTGTGTATTGTGTTTTCTTATGATATTGTGCATATTATATTAGTGGTAGGTATAGTAGGAGCTTTGCATGTCTCCTAGTTCAGCCTAAGCTGCTTTGCCATAGCTACCTTCTATCAGCCTAAGCTGCTAGAAACACCTCTTCTACACTAATAAGGGATAACTGGACCTGGCACAAGGTGTAAGTACCTTTGGTACCCACTACAAGCCAGACCAGCCTGCTACACACCGGTGTCCAGAAACTTAATTGTACATTTGGACTCAAAGCTCAGTCTCAAATACACCCCTTATAGCATTGGCTCCCACTGGATCATAGGCGAGCAGGCCAAGGCTTGCTCGGGAAGTGTTCTAGGATTACAGGCTCAGAACACAACACATATCAAACAGATATAAAGTCTAGCTATAATTTATCTTATCAGAAAAAATACTTTATTGCACTATCCTACTCACTCCTAGAGTTACTACACATGATAGCTAAAGGACCATTTGTTTGTACTAATTGGAAAAATAATCACATGGATAAAAGTGACAATGTCTGAAGTTAAAATGTCTTGGTCCATAGCCCAGTATGGGGGGATCTCAGTGTTATTAGTTGGAGTGGAACCAATCCTGCTGCTCGCAGACACAGACACTGGTTATTCCTGTCTAACCACTGTCCACTCATTGGGGAGGTCAAGTTCTGGGCATGCTATTTAGCCTAGTACATGCAAACTCTTTGTTAGGCCGTACAATGTTTGTGCACGCAAGTCTTATTCATATGGTGTGCAGTGCATAGCTCACCCTGCAATGTGAGACCCCATCTCCAGCCAAGCCTATGAATCACATGAAGAGTGCGGTGACCGCAATCTTCCAAGCAGCAGCACTGGCACTATTCTGTTGATGGTGCACTGAAGGTAATGGAGCTTGTTTTCATGAGGAGTTTGCCACTTGTGTCTTCCTGAGGCCAATTGCAAAAGAACCTTATCCAAATAAACAAGTGCCTACTATTAGCAACAACAGTGGCCCTCCTCCGGCTGGTCTTCACTTTTGTCTCAACACTTACAGATTCTTTAGAGTCTGATCACATCCAGCAGTCACAGCTTGTCATAGTGTTTCAGCATGGCTTGGCGCAACTCAATGGATCTCAGCTCTGGTCGAGTTTGGGGGCACCTTTTATCTCAGGGGGCTACTGTAGATATTGCTGGCTAGAAACATCTAAGCTCAGTCCACCTGCTTTATATTTGGGAAAGGGTAGCACCATGTGCGGCATGTACAGTTGATTGCTCCACATACCTGAGCCCTTCGTAGTCCACGCTTCTTCTGAGCAGCATCATCTTTGTGCAAGGTCACCTTCAATCAGTCAGTCAGCTCTCTCCCCTCAACATTTGATGCAGCCATCCACTCCCGACTGGCTAGCTAGATCTTCCCCAGGCTCAAGTCCCAAGCCTGACAAGCATAGTTGGTAGTGAGTCTCTCAGCCCTGGAGAGAACAGGATTCCTCTGGTGACCACTGGGGTTAGCCCCCAGACTTCTGATAAGGAGATCTTGACACAGTGACGGCAAGTCAGATTTTGTGTATTCCACAGTTCAGTTCTTTGTGGTTCTATGATGGTTGTGGGCAGTTCTGTATCTTTGAGATGTCCACACAGACCTGTCTAGTTATGATCTTTGTCAAAAATGTGAGCATTTGGGAGGGATGAAGCTGGGAGCCTCTCTCTCAGAGGAAACTCAATAAGAGGTCACTTAAGAATACAGGGCCCAATTTACAAAAGTAAAGTTAGACCAAGAGTCTAACTTTATCACTTTTCGGTATTCACAAAGGTAAAATTAGACCAAAAGTTTAACTTTTCCAGTTGTAAAGTTATGAGTAGTAACTTACCTTTGTGAATACCGAGACTTTTGGACTAAGTTAGACATTTGGTCTAAAGTTACTTTTGTGAATCGGGTCCTCGATTGTTGTCCCAATGAGCTACCTGTTAACCATAGGTGGTCCTACCCTTCCAGTAAAAAAAGTGCTAGGAAAGAACGGGGGAAACGCCCTGACTTCAAAGGGACCCACTGTCTCCTCTTGTAAACACTCTCTGGTCCTTCCCATTACTAGATACATGGAATACCTGAAAGGAACATCTAATTAACATCTGCTGTCTGGACTCAGTCTCTGCCTTTCCATCTTATGTACCATAAGATTTGATCACACTCAAAACAGAAGTCAATGTAGCTATGGCTACTAAGCACACATATTTCAATCACACATGTACCACTCATTCACAAACAAAATTGCAAAGGACCTGGTTGAAGGTACTGGGATACAACTGAAAAAAGTGGGAGATGCCAGCAGATCATCTCTCTAGCAGACGACAAGCAAAATGGCCTGCACTGCTAACTAAACACCTTATTGCTATCACCATAGTCAGTCCTCTACAACCGAGCAAGGTGACAGTAGTCACACTTGTGCAAGTAGCGTGCACATGTACAGTGTGCCTATCAATAACAACACAACCTACCTCTGGGTTACTTCCTTTTGAAAACGGGCATCAGTACACTCTTGTTATCAGTGCGGTCAGGTGGGAGTCAAAACACTGCATCCTGCAATGGTGACATTGCCTCCACAGTTTTGTAAAGGGACTTTCCTGTGTCGTTGAAGGTGACTCTCAAAGACCTGATAGAAAAAACTAATAGTCCTTCTCAGCATTACAACTAGCTTAAAGAGTGGCAACAGTTGATTGTGATCAAAGAGAGAGGATTATCTAAACAAGACATGCAGACTCCAAACTCATCACTGACAGTCGGGAGAGCGTTGCTGTTAGAAATTGGGTTGTTGATTGACTCGGATGTGAACCACAAAGAAAATAAAAAAAAATAACTAAATTCACCTGTAGCTTGGAACATGAAGCTGTCAGGCTTAACGTAGAGGCAGTGTGTAATGTATTTATGCAGCACACAAGCAGTAACAAAGTGCAATCACAACACAAGAAAACTCCCAAACCAATTTAGAAAAATAGAGTAAATAAATTATAATAAATTATTTGACACCAAAATAACAAAAATCCAATTAGTGGAACTGGAATTATGAAAAAGTGCCTAAAAGATCAAAGCGCCAACCCTAGATATCAAGGTAAAAAAAAATATGACTGACCGCAATGGAGTATGGTTCGGATACAAGAGTGGATGGGCACAATCACCACTTGCCATCTGGTTCAGAAGAAAATCTGAGAAAAAGTGTCTGAGAAGGTTAAGTTTAGTGGGCAAGGCTGCAGGAGGTGTCAGAGGAGGGAGCATTGCAGTGGGATGGCCTTCGGTCGAATAGTACCACTGAAAATGATTTGCTGAAACGGAGAAGTACATAGCAGGAGAAGCCGCAAAGGCAGTTGAACCGTAAAGTCAATCTAACAGTTGCTAATAAAGTAGAAAATAGTTTATTTGCTGAAAACTGGCTGATAGGGGCATGTGGGTGCGTCCTGCTAGTATCGAGAACAATAGTTTCCTGTTGTGTAACCTTTCCACCCAAAGAATACATTTTTGAGCAGAGTTGTCATTCTCAATTCTCACATACAAAAAGTACTCAAAAATCAATCTAAAGTGAGCACAATGCATAACGGAGTAGACTATTGCAATTAATGTACCCCTTTTGGGCTCATGCAAGGGTTTAGCTAGACTGACCTTTGGACTTCTCTTTAAGTTTTTTCAAAATGATGCCTTCCTGACAAAAGCCATCAGTCTGCTGCACCTTTATCTTTGTTCAGGGCTTTCTTCCTTTCCTGCACCTCAATATCTGTCACGTTCCTATATTATCACATCCTTTAAACAATTATCAAACATATTACTATTGAAATCAGTGGTTACTGCACACTAGTGCCATACTAACATCACAGCACTTGATAGGTGGAAAGTAAAGACTTTGCAGCACAAATGAACTCAACAAACCATATTTCCATATGCAGGGGAATCTATCTTGGAGATTACAATTCAAAATTCTATTAGATAAGGTCTAGAATTGTTTCAAATTATATGATCTCGCCCATGAGATGAGTTAACAGCAAATTGTTTGAATGATTGAAACTCATTTTTTACTTAGGAGGCTGTGGACCAATATGTCTTATAAACTTATGAATTCAAATTGTTCGATATGAGCATTAGTTTCTTTCTGTAAGTTTTCTTTCCTTTAAACCGCTATATTCCAAGAAGCCATCATCCAAATATTATCATGAGTCTAAGCCTCCACAATGAAAAAAGTTGATACATTTTTCTTCATTTTTCACTTCCATTCAGTCATGACCACGCAATGAACCAGCATTCTTTCCACTATCAATGAAAAATGTATCCTGTGACCATCTCTAGTTCTCTCTACACAGTTACTTCCAGGTTATCTGTCTTGTTTAAATAAAAAAAAACATCTTTCCTGATTATATGGATACCTTTACCCCCACCCACTGCACCCGCACTCACCTAATTGTCAATTTATCTTTCCCTATTAGCCTGTGTTCATTATCTCCTTGATGCCAGGAACACAGGCAAGGCCTGGTGGCAGAGTGGACAAATTAAAGAGACAATTGGTTACAAAGCTACTCAAGGTCACACATGGAGTCAGAGGAGAAAATGGCAAAGTCCTGACCAAGGGCACAAGAAAGTAAGATCACCGAAAGAACAGGCTATCAAGGCATGCAGAATAACTAACCCCTAGGATGGATGTAAGACACTCATGAGCTCTACATCGTGAGACTGAAGTTTAGTAAGTTCCTCACCCACACCTGATGTCACAGATACTGCAAATATCCACAGATAGGATGTACATGCAAAGCCAGGGTCTGTGGAGCTGATTCTTTTGGTGATGTTACACAAGTAACATAAAGACAATACTCGCAGTGGACAAGAAACACCACCTAGGTTGTCATCCGATCCCATAAATCCTGGAGAAGAAACAGAACACTCAAGGCAGTAACAGCAGTACTACAGATAGACAAGGAGCTAGAAAAGAAGAGTGCTCAAAAGGAAACAAGAGAAAACAAAGGACACTCTTGCCAGAAAGCAAGTAGCAAACCGCACAAGGGAAAAGAAAGCTACATTAGTAGGCATAGGAAGGTAGCATACTAGAATCTGGAATCTAAGCTAAAGGGAAAGAAAGGCAAGGACTGGGAAAGAGAATCTACAGAAAGAGATAATATTCAAGGATGAAGTATGCACTAAAATAGTGCTGGCTCAAGAATCAGGAATCAAGATACTGCTGCAGACAGTTCAAGGCACAAGAATGCACTAAAATAGCACTACCCCAGGAATCAAGGAAGCACTCTAGGCAGTTCAAGAAACAAGGCATTAGCTACAGTTCAGGAACCAGGAGTCTCCAGGAAACAAGGAATAACAATATCTCAGGAACTCTGGAAACAAGGGGTCCATCAAACAGGACCACCGCTACAATGGCTAACACTGGATTTAAAGAAACTGGGGCTTAAAAAGCTGTATGTGCTCACATTACTCAGGTTTGAGCAGACTAGCACCACAGGTGTGTTGATTTCCTTTACCCATCCTTTTCTTCCAAGAGTGGAAGCAAAGAAATGTGCAGGGAATTATAAGTATTGTAGTTTTTAGGAACCACAGACTGGCTTCCATAACCCAGCATGGATTCAGAATGTATTGGAATTTCATAACAGTGTATAAGAAGCTTAATTTCAGTATATGGACATAGCGGAAGGTTCAGAAGCTTATTTGAACACAGAAAAGGCATACACGTAGGCCCTGTGGTGGTGGGAACAACAGGTAAGTGAGCGAAAAGTGACACTTGGGTATTACGTTAGAATCCCAATCTTCTCAGTGAAGGTGACGCTTTTCCTATTGATCACTGAAGTTTATATACTTCAGTGCATGAATTGCTTATTTAAACAGTTTGATTCAAATGAGTAATTTACTCCACCCCCTGACGGAGTACAATTCACCTGCCAAGTTATAAACAGCCCCCAAGTCCCATTCAATACAGTTGTGCACAGTGAAATGCTCATGGCTTTTTAGCAGTTCATATCAGAAATCAATCACTTTTCAACCGCACATGTTTGCAACACTTTCTAGACACTGCAGTGGATCAACCGTCCAGTTGCGGCTCGCGGGGGTGGAATGTATATTATATAAAAATATAAAGAAAAAAAAACTTACCTCAGCGCCGCCGCTCCTCCATGTCCTCTGCAGGCAGGCACAGGCTCCCAGCCTACCCTGCAGCCAATCCTGATGCTGCTCAGAGCAGCATTAGGATTGGCTGGGAGCCTGTGCTTGCTCTCTCCAGCCTGGCAACACAGTGCCAACACTCCTCCGCCATAGCAGGATTGCCGCCACTGCAACCATCTGAGAAAATTTTAAAAGATCTGGGTGTCAACTGTCTTTAGCTTGTAGAACATATGTGCATTGTGGATTAAGAAGAACATGTGCACGAAGGAAATATGCTACAGAAAGCAACCAAGGTCAAAGATAGAAATGAGGAGCTCTCAGGACTGGAGTTTCCTTGGGATATAATGACAAAAACTAATTTATGTGTGTAACACTGGTCCTGCACATGCTCACACCCTCCCAGACAGATAGGATCCTACTTTCTTTCTCAATATAACAATAACAGGTTCTAAGGGTGGAATTTCCTAAGGATATACAAATCACAAAATAGTGTGAATATTTAAATTTTAAAAAACGAAATTTTTATACTTTTCTTTATGCAAAGTCACAATTGTAGTACGTACCGAAAAACACATGCTGACTATAGTTTTCAGATCATATAGCACTTGGGAAGACAAATGTATAATGGAAAGAACTATTGCCTTCTGCAGTGGTGGCTGGTGAGGTTTGAGAGTGGTGGGGCTGGACTTGTTCTCGCAGGGGAGCGGTATGGGGGTATTAGGGGGGATTTCTGCTTTTTTACTGCCTAACCACTGGGATAGGGGGCATTTCTTTGCATTGGGGTCCTTGCCAGCCTTGCTGCCACACCGACTACTGTGGAGGATAAACATAACTATGCTGCTGCAACAGTCATGTCTGAGACCGCCTCCACCCATGTACCAGCACCCCTTTTGCACTTTCTTGTGAAGCATGAGGCTGCTGCAAACTATGCCGACAACACTTGTAGCCCAGCAGTGTGCACTTGCAGTTATGAGTGCAGCAGTGACTAATACATTCCATTGAAAAATGCACAGTGGCTCCTCTTTCGTTGTGATTGGCATCAGCTTCTCTCACAATCTCAACAAATTGCAACATAACTTCCATTAAAATAACGTCAATGTCACATTCAAATGGCATCACCAAATATCCAGTGTGTAAGGAAAACACAGTGAAATAAAGTATAAAGGTGAAAGGCAGAGGGGACAAACCGCAATAGAGAACAAAAGGACACCATAGGAGCGGCCAGAGGGTGACAGGCAAGACACCAAAGGTACTACAGGGGGCAGAGAAAATACTGACTTAACAGAGAACAGCAGGAAACTCAAAGATAAAGCGTGAAACCAGTCAACCAACCCCAACCCCCAACTTGGTTCCCTCAACTCTGTCAGCAGGTTTACAGCTTTACTAGCGGTAGCTTCTGTCTCCCTCTTGTATGTTCTATTAATTGCTCCAAGTCCACCCCTACCTTGTCCACCCCTGGGTGCAACTGGACAGGAACATGACCTGGTCAGCACCATCAGACAGATTGTAAGTTGATCAGCAGGATTTTAGTGTCCTGATCACTGTCTTGAAAAAGTGTGCCATTTGCTGTTGGCACAATACAAAAGCTAGTCAATGGCTGTTGGCACAATACATACTAATTAGTACAATTATAAAATACTTAAGGATGATTTCGCGAAGCAGGAAGATGTTCTGCCGATGTATTCCAACCACAATACTAAATATGAGCCATAGGTGTGCTGCAGCAGGCCTACTGCTTGAATAAACATCGTTCTTTCTTTTAATCAGCAAGCATGCTTGCTTGTTGAATAAAGGTAGCTTGATGAGCATATGCCGTTGGAAAAACCGCCGACTGTGACTGACACACAAGAGTGGCTGGAAGCTGTCAGTGCAGCCATGGAAGGTCAGTAAGAGTTGTGCTTTTAATTATAATGGTGCGCTGATCTGGAAACAGCACAGAGGCTCAGGAGCCCTAGCCTAACCACATGCAGGAATGGCCACTAGCACAAGAATGCCAGGTAAAAGTGCTTGAGCAGAGCCCTCGAACCACGGCACATCAACTGACATCCGCGTTGAGCTGGGAAGTGCTAATCAAGCAAAAAGGAAAAAAACTGGTTACCGTAACTAGTACAAACGTGTCCAAAGTGCTCTGCACACATTTTGATCAGGACGGGCAGCTGAAGGCTGTTGCTAAGAATCATGTATGTAATCCTCTGGGCTCTGTGTGAAGTGAGGAATTCTTCTCAAATCCGTCGTTGCAAAATCTGAAGTGATGGGGACACTCAGACATGGACAGTTCAACTAATAAAAGATTTATTGGTAATAAAGAAGGTTTACAAGTAATAAAGTACAGATCCCAGAACCACACAAACTTGCAGTGCTATATACAAGGACCCTGCTGGCTCTGCAGACTGCAGTAAATATCCAGCCATGTGTCTGAACACTCAGCCACAGACCGAGCTGAAAGGCATCCAGCTCCAAATCATGTGCGCGAAGCAGTGTTTCTCACTCACCCCACAGGTTGACTCGAGTCTGTGCAGACTCGATTTCTTGCCTTCCAGCCAGCAGCCTTTCTACCACACCCATTTCCTTCTCATCACAGGGTGGGGGTCCCACCCCACCATGTGACAAGTTGGGAAAAGGTGGGGTGACAATGCTTTCCAGGCCCTGATTGACGTGGAGGCTTAGACCTACAGGGCTTGCATATGAAACGCCTGTGGCTAACTTTACCTCCACGTCATCAGGGGGTGGAGGCTGGGCCTTGATGCTCAGTGTTTGCCGAGCTGATGACTTCACAGGCCTCAGGACTATGAGACTGTCAGCCCAGCAAATACTTAGACTTTTGGCCCATCCAGGTTGAGAAACGCTGTGAAAGAGCGTGAGTCACGTGTCCCCACTACTATTATCGACAATCACAGCAGTAACACAACGAGTGGGACAGAAAGGTGCCCCAAAGCAATTTACAAGCATATATTAAACAGATTTTGCATTGCTATGTTTACCACGCGGACACCCCAACGCCCTTATACAGAAACCACCACTGGCCTTTTGACTGGAGATGAATTGGAAAAATGAAGCACCACATGTGGTAAAAAATAACCAGTCTGTATAAATACAAGAAACTCTGGGCACATAATTAAATGTTACTGTCTGATAATTGGTTTTGTATGAAAAAATATGAAAACCCTTTTTTTAAAAAAATACTGTCATGGTAATGTATGTCCACCCTGAATTACAGAATTCAGTTCTTGGGATCCGCTTATGTAACTTCAAGAAATTGTTTGGAATCAACCATTTCAAAAAGTGTTAACAAACACAAATTATGGATGCAACGTGGAACCAATGAAACATTCACCTCCAGTCAGATCTGGGTTTAATCCATCAATTCTTTGGCTCACCATGCCACCCCAGTTTTGACCCAGCCATATGCAAATCAGTGTTGACCCTGTTCCCCATGGGAACAGTCCAGCCCGAACTGCCAGGCCAGGTCCTCCCTTGACCGGAAGCAAGCATCCTGGGATGGTTTCAGGGTATCAACCTCCATCAGCCAGGTTAGCTTGAATCCAGTGGCAGAGTGAGCCCACAACCCACGTCTGGGCATACCCAGTGCACTTAGCGCGACAAAAACAAACAAACACAAATGATCGACGGAATGTGGAACCAATCAAACATTCACCCACAGTCACAGATCTGGGTTTAATCCATCAACTGTTTTGCTCACCACACCAGAAATTGTAGCTGCAGCAGATGCCACTTGGATCTTCATAGCCATAATTCTAGCTTACATCCTATTAATTGCAAACACATTAGTAGGTTTTATATCTACCATGAGGAAAATCAGTACTTAATGATTACACATCTGCTGGTCACTAGAGAGATGTTGTCAACTCATTGACCTTTTGACAAATCCATGTTGGGATTGTCTACTTTGATAAATGGAGCTACCTATTCCCCAATGAATGCTTTGTGGCCGTAGGTACACAGTATAAGATCTGGCTATGATTCTAGTGGACAGGAGCATTGAGGTCATTATTAGTTTTAATAGTTTATCATACTCTATACTGGAGAAAAATAAATCTATAATTACAAAAATGGAACATAACCAAGGAAAAAATGGAAAAACATGATAAACCATTAGATAACAGGTACAAAATAGTGAATGAATTAATTATTTTAGAAGGAGGGGAAGAGACGTTGACTAAAGAAATCTGGAAAACTCACTCAAGAGATATTTGATAAGGAA
Organism: Pleurodeles waltl; assembly: GCF_031143425.1. Classification (NCBI taxonomy): domain Eukaryota; kingdom Metazoa; phylum Chordata; class Amphibia; order Caudata; family Salamandridae; genus Pleurodeles; species Pleurodeles waltl. Next base: position 1,228,979,058 of record NC_090447.1, read on the forward strand.
GGATGGGGTTGAGATTCATTGCATAGGGTTCAAGTGGAGGAAAGGAATGAAATATGACGTAAGCTCGAAAGAAAAATGGCAGATCAAAAAGAGCAATGCAATTTGCAATGACTATTTTCTTTTCACCTGCAGATTAACAATCTCCTTGAGAATTGTTTTTCCTTTCAGAAACCTAAAAATATTTGACTACGCATTCTACAAATAACATAAGGATTCATGTTAATGGATGATTATACGGCAGTAGTTAGATAGATCCCTTTGAAAGTGCTGATATATTTTGATTGAAAAAAGCGACTCATTGACGACCCAAAAAGTCACATGCTCCCTTCCTTCGGAGCGTTTGCTATTGAATGAAATGTTTCTATTGTGGCAAATCATGCAAGGAAAGGCAGCCTTTTGTCAGTGGTAAATTATTTGATAATCTATACAAAATCTTCATACATCAAAATACATTTCTTAATATGTTTTCCTGATTGGTGGGCTAGCAATCACTGAGAGTATAAAACATGTATGACGTGGCTGTATGTGTTAAAGGAAGTATCTCTATACAGTAGTCAGTAAATACATCCAAACAAGGAGTCACTTTCTTAACAGAAAGGGCTGTATCAGCATACCCAGCTAATGTCAGAAAACTGCTCAAACAATGTACCATAAATATATAAACTAAATATTCCCAGTATACATATCCCACATTCAATTAGGAAACATGTAAAACTAAAATTCAAGCTTCAACCCCACTTATGTATTAATCGTACCTGTCCATAATATACCAACAATCTAAAACATCTGGTATCAGTATAAACTGGGAATCCAATCGATTTCCAACTTGCTCCTGTAGTGCTGCCAGGAGCAATGAACATCCAAGTAGGTTCAGAACCTTCATGGTCAGCCATGACAACAGAAGAAGCTGGTGACACGTTTCCTACATCATAAAGGAGTGCAGTGTGTGCGTGAGTGAACCCTTCAGTCTCATGTCACTGCCCTACAGTTTCAGCTTATACTTAAGAAATTGCGTTTGTCCATTCAGATTTATTTAATGAGCACATCAAGTTATGTTACTTAAAACACGTTTCCATCTAAAGAAGGCAACCAATATTGTTTAACTGTCATACTTGTGTATAATGCAGTTCTGCCCTAAATCACACATAAACTGCTTTGCTCAATAATCCTGAGACACCATTAATAAGGTACAGCACTATAAATATATTTGTGTTTTTGTGACTTTTTTTCTGTGGTGACCAGGCCAATTCGGGGTGTTAGAGTGCAATATGCAGTGGTGTGACTTGCTTTCACTCACAAGATATGCCAGTGGTATTCAGTAATATTGAGGATTTTTCCACTCAAGTAGAGAACGATTAGCAGAATACCAGTAATTACAGAATGAAGAACATTTATTTGTTTATCTCTATATCTTTAAATATAATATTGAATATAGTCGCCATAGTCAATGGGGAAGCAAAGCACTTTACGTAAAACCACAGATCACAATATAACATCCTGTGCACGGATTACATTGCGTTGGGGAGCCGAATTAAACTTTCAATTAACCCCTGTATAAGTACATTTTCAAGTTTTATGAAAAGAGCATGTCTGTAAGCTGAGCATTTTCTGGTAAGCCTTTCCAGTGTCTTGGGGCTTCACTGGAGAAGGTCTGGTTGAGTGTTTTAGACTTTTTGGCCGTTAGGATTCCAGGAAATAGGCAATATTTGATTTTAGTGTTTCTCCTTTTGTTCTGTGCGACCTGTCTAGTGTGAGTGCTTAGTGACTGAGAGGTATAATTTTAGAGTGGCTTCTGTATTCAATCGAGCTCTCCATGAAAGAGTGTCAACTGATTTTCTTGTTCCTTTTACCTGGGAAGCTGCAGCAGAAGGCATGGGTGCTGGAGCAAATTTGTGGAGGTCATTTTGCTTCGCATTGCCATTATAAAGCTGCAAGAGAAGCAAAGGCTGAACAACTGCTTCGAAGTCTGCTTGAGGGATTGAGGGCTTCATTGTCTACGAGGAAAGAGTTGGAAGATGGCTGATTTAATAAATCTGGAGATGTGAGACATCATTAACACATTGTGGCTCATGATCAAGCCTAGTGCTTTGGCAACGGAAAACAAACAGATATGCCATGGCCCACATGTCTAGGGTTAATTAATATTCTATCATTTAAATGAATTTCCCCGCATTACCTCATTCAAATGTAATCCCATGCATATGTAGCTCACCTTAATTTCTCTGGGAGCCTAATCCTAGCTCGTGGCATTAGGCAGGACTCTACTTTAATATCAGCACTGCTTGTGTAAAGCTAGCACTAGTGTGCCTGAAATTTTAAAGTGTCTCAGCAAATGTGAGGGAGACCTAGAGAAGAGTTTTCTGTGGTCATCTTGGTAACCAGTTCTAGGCCCATTAAACTCTTACTAAGATTGGCAGTGACAGAGCCGAATCCCAATCAGTGCTCCCAGACTGCACAAGGAACCTCGCTAGTGCGCACCGCTACGACCCCTGACTTGCCCTTTCTGACCTCTGCCACTTCTTGTGCAACCCATGGCCTCAGAGATGGCAAAATCAGTGCCAGTAACAAACACAGGGGTGTCTTGCATTATCACAATTAAGTTTCAACATCTTTGTTGCTGGAAATGGCCTTTCTGCAGGGTCACCCCCAAACCTTTTCCCTTCCTCCTTCTCCCTTTCTGACCTCATTTTTGCTGGCTTTAGAACCCTGCGCACATTACCACTGCTAATCAGTTCTAAAATGCATATGCTCTCTCATTAAAACATGGTGACATTGGCTCATAACCAATTGGCTGTTTTAATTTACTTGTAAGTCCCTAGTCACGTGCACTACATGTGCCCAGGGCCTGTAAATTAAATGCTACTAGTGAGCTGCAGCACTGGTTGTGCCACCCACATAAGTAGCCCCCTAACCATGTCTCAGGCCTGCCATTTCAGGGCCTGTGTGTGCAGTTTCACTGCCACTTCGACTTGGCATTTAGAAGTACTTGCCAAGCCTTAAACTCCCGCTTTTCTACATATAGGTCACCCCTAAGGTAGGTCCTAGGTAGCCCATAGGGCAGGGTGCTATGTAGGTAAAAGGCAGGACATGAACATGTGTGTCCTATATGTCCTGGTAGTGAACAACTCCTAAATTTGTTTTTAAACTGCTGTGAGGCCTGTTCCTTCCATATGATAGCATTAGGGCTACCCTCATATACTGTTTGTGTGGTAGATCCTGATCTAAAAGGAGTATCCATGTCATATTTAGTATGGCCAGAATGGCGATACAAAATCCTGCTTAATGGTGAAGTTGCATTTTATATTATTATTTTAGAAATGCTACTTTTAGAAAGTGAGCATTTCTCTCCACTTAAATCCTTCTGTGCCTTTCAATCCACTTTGTCTAGGTTTAGTTGACAGCTCCCTTGTGCATTCAACCCCAAACACAGGATGCTCAGTCACACTTGCACACATCTGCATATTGAATGGGTCTTTCTGGGCTGGGAGGGTGGAGGGCCTGACACTTACATATCAAAAGACAATAGCCTGCCCTCACACAAAGGACTGCCACACTCCCTACTGGGACCCTGGCAGACGGGATGGAACTGAAAGGGGACATTGTGCACTTCTAAGCCACTCTTTGAAGTCTCCCCCACTTCAAAGGTACATTTGGATATTTAAGCAGCGTATCTGACCCTACCAACTTAGACACTTCTGAGGTAGACACTTCTACCTCACAGACACTTCCTGGAGAAGAAACCCTGAACCAGAACCTGCAACCTGCCAAGAAGAACTGCCTGGCTGCCCAAAGGACTCACATGGATTGAGTTTCTGAGACGGACTGCTGCCTTGCTGTTGCCCTGCTGCATTCGTGCTCTCTGGCTGTGCTGAGAAGTGCTCTCCAAGGGCTTGGATAGAGCTTGCCTTCTGTTCCCTGAAGTCTCAGTACTAAAAAGACTTAGGGGGTCATTACAACATTGGCGTTAAAAGCCGCTTACCGCCGTGCAGAAGACCGCCAATACACCGCGGCAGCGGCGGGAGACCGTCACAGCTATTATGACACACATCACGGAATCCGCCGAAATTCAGACACCCACACAATACCGCCACACCAAAGGTCAGCGATAAATATGCGGAAACAAATCCTCCACCTGCACGCCAACAGAAACACGCCCATGCTATTACGACCCACGAATCCACGCAGCGGTCTTTCAACCGCGGTATTCCATTGGCGGTACACACCGCCGCGCTCAAAATACACACACAGCTCCAAAACACCGCCACATTGGACAATTACAAATACACACACCTGATACACATACACACACCACTCCCACACACCCAACACAATATAAAACACACACCCACATCACCCACAAACCCCTACGACCACAAATTAGAGAGGAAGGCCAGAGAGAGACAGCACAGAATAGATAACACTATCACACAGAGGCACACTACACCATCACCCACACAACATCCACGCACAAAACACCACATACCACTACACTCACCACACTCATCAACACATACACCACCCCACACATCACACACACCACCCCATGTCACGCCAAAGACACCCCCGCTTCTCCGAGGAGGAGCTCAGGGTCATGGTCGAGGAAATCATCAGGGTAGAGCCACAGCTATTTGGCTCACAGGTACAGTACACATCCATAGCCAGGAAGATGGAGCTATGGCAAAGAATAGTGGACAGGGTCAACGCTGTGGGACAGCACCCAAGAAATAGGGAGGACATCAGGAAGAGGTGGAACGACCTACGGGGGAAGGTGCGTTCCACGGTGTCCAGGCACCACATCGCGGTACAGCGGACTGGCGCGGACCCCCACCTCCTCCCCCACAACTAACAACATGGGAGGAGCAAGTCTTGTCCATCTTGCATCCTGAGGGCCTCCCAGGAGTCGTTGGAGGAACGGACACTGGTAAGTCAAATCTGAACTATCATATCCCCCACCCTACCTGCATGCTATCACACACCCCCACCCTCACACCCTCCCCTATCACCCTAACTCCTCACTAATCTACCCATAACACCAACCACCCATCCCAACCCCAAGACCTGCATGACACAACTAAGCATGGACACCCATCACTGAAGCATGCCCACTGCACAGACCCCCAACACCCCCCAACCATCACCACACAAGCCCCCACACAGGAATGCCTGCACTGGGATTCACGCACACCCAACCATTGCACACCATGAAACACACACATGCAATAATCATGTACTTATACCCCCGCAGGAACCCGAAGGAACGTCACCACACCAGAGGGTCCAGACAACACCACTCCACCCCCAGAAGAGGCCCACAGTGACAACAGCAGCTCTGCCCTACTGGATCTTGATGACCAGCCCGGACCATCGTGGGCCTCAGGACAGTCGGTTCCCCTTGCCCAGCCACAGCCCAACACTGAGCTTACACCCTCTGGTAACCCCAGCACAGCACCCACCCAGCGGGCCCATACCTCCCTACCCAGGACAGGTCAATCAGCGGTGTGTCCACCACTACAGGGCACCCAGGCTAACCCAACACCCCAACAACAACAGGGACCTGGGGGCAGTGGTAGTGGGCACACGGTCCAGGGGACGGAGGCACAGGAACACCGGGGAACTGGGAGGGCTGCTGTGCGACAAAGGGAGGACAGGCCAAGGGAACCTACTCTCAACGAGGCCCTATCCTCCATCATGGGAGCATAACACCACTCCCAGGAGATGATGGCAACGATCCTGGACAAGTTTCAGGAGACCCTGCGTCTGCAGGAGGAGCAGTATTTGGGGTTCAGGGAGGAGCTCAGGACCATCGCCTCCGCCCTGGGCACCATCGTAGGGGTGCTGACAGACATTTAAAAGACCTTGAGGGACACCGTGGCACTCCAAGGGGCCCCTGACACTAGCCAGGACGATGAAATGCCCACCACCTCCGCCGGCGCTAGTGGACAGGACGCCCCGCCACAGGACCACCACACCAGCACCCCACCCCCTGCAGACGGACAACCACCACGAAAGCGGGCCCTGAGATCCAGGAACAGGACAGAGCAAGATGGCAAGACCCCCGCCAGGAAATAAGACCACCCTGATTGTCCCCCCACTGTCCCACTTTGTTACCCTGTCCAGCTTGGAACTGCCCCAGCTCCACTTCCAATGGCCAGATGTGCAATGTACCTGTGAGACTAATAGACTGGACTCTGCCATGGACATTCTTCCACCATGACCACTCCCCATTTCACAACCCCCCTACATTTTTATGCACTTCAATAAACACCCTTGAAACCTCAATAATATTGGAGTCAGTCAATGATTGTGAACTTTGTATTGTCAATTACAGTGTTAAAAAAGGTTACCCATTGGAAGGTCAACATACCAATGTCACACATCACAAGCTTTTCAAGGGTGCAAGCTGTTGACACGTAGGTTACCACATTACTGAAACTGAAATGGAAGGGGACAACTCAGTTACCAAATAGGGAGTGAAATGTAGGTACAGGATAGAGGTAGACGTGTGAAATGTAACATAATGTGAAACATGAAATTGTACTCACCTGTGTCTCATTGAAAATATTGCTGTATGACTGACTCCCAGTTGTCGTTTTCATCTTCATCAGCTTCATTCTCATCACTGTCCACAGGCTCCACAGGCTCAACCGCTGCAACAACACCGTCATCTGGATCATCCTCCTGCAGAAAAGGCACCTGGCGTCGCAATGCCAAGTTATGGAGCATGGAGAAGGCGATGATGATGTCGCACACCTTCTTCGGTGAGTAGAATAGGGACCCACCTGTCATATGGAGGCACCTGAACCTGGCCTTCAGGAGGCCGAAGGTCCGCTCGATCACCCTCCTAGTCCGCCCATGGGCCTCATTGTACCGTTCCTCTGCCCCGGTCCTGGGATTCCTCACTGGGGTCAGTAGCCAGGACAGGTTGGGGTAACCAGAGTTCCCCAATAGCCATACACGGTGCCTCTGGAGTTCACCCATCATATCAGGGATGCTGCTATTCCGCAGGATGTAGATGTCATGCACTGAGCCAGGGAACATTGCATTTACCTGCGAGATGTACTGGTCTGCCAAGCAGACCATCTGGACATTCATGGAATGATAACTCTTCCTGTTCCTGTACACCTGTTCATTCCTGCGGGGGGGACCAGAGCTACATGGGTCCCATCAATGGCACCTATGACGTTGGGGATATGTCCAAGGGCATAGAAGTCACCTTTCACTGTAGGCAAATCCGCCACCTCAGGGAAAATTATGTATCTCCTTACGTGTTTCAGCAGGGCAGACAACACTCTGGACAACACGTTGGAAAACATAGGCTGGGACATCCCTGATGCCATGGCCACTGTTGTCTGAAAAGACCCACTTGCAAGGAAATGGAGCACTGACAGCACCTGCACGTCAGGGGGGATTCCAGTCGGATGGCGGATTGGTGACTTCAGGTCTGGCTCCAACTGGGTACATAGTTCCTGGATTGTGGCACGGTCAAACCGGTAGTTCACAATGACATGTCGCTCTTCCATTGTCAACAGGTCCACCAGCGGTCGGTACACCAGCGGATTCCGCCATCTTCCAATTTGTCCCAACTGACGGTGCCTAAGAAGGACAACAGCGAAGAAACTGTCACCATTCCTCCAGGTATGTACCCACAGTCACACACAAGACTACAACAGACAATTAACCCATCCGGGAAAGGTTTTGAGTGTAGGCCTCGGTATGTGTGACGCAGTAGTAATTGAAGCCATGTGGGCCCCTGAAATGGCGGCTGCCTGACCTCTAAACTGGGACAATGGAATTGTGGGGTAACTGTGCTGGTGTTGGACACGGTCGCGGTAGGCGGTCGTAGAGCGCAGCGCAATGCTGCATTGGTTAACATTGGACCCTATGGGTCCCAGGAGCCAATGAACAGGTGCGCTGGTGGTGATGATGCGCACCGCCGCGGACGTCACTGCCACGGACGTCACCACCATTTTCTATCTCTTCAATCACTAGATACCTGACCTTCGACAGGAGAGGACCTACACTGCTAGTGCTGCTGTGACCTCGGTCTGGAAGCGACGATGGCTGCTGCGTCTGGGGAAAGGGCCCCTGCCTTCACTGCACAGGAGTTGGAGAAACTTGTGGATGGGGTCCTCCCCCAGTATACGCTACTCTACGGTCCTCCAGACCAACAGGTTAGTACACAGGGAGCACGTTGTATGGGCTAGGCCTGGGTGAAGAGGGCTGGGTGGATGAGGGAAGGGGGCAGAGTACATAGAACAGTCATGCATGGGGATGAATGGGCCACAGGGATAGAGTTGGGAGGGGGCCAATTACAACGACGGTGCTGTAGGTTATGACTGTTCCTCTTTCCTTGTGCATGTCATGTAGGTCAGCGCCCACCAGAAGAGGGACATTTGGCGTGCCATCGCCAAGGAAGTCCGGACCCTGGGGGCCCACCAGAGACGGGGCACCCACTGCCGGAAGAGATAGGAGGACATTCGCCGCTGCAGCAAGAAGACAGCGGAGGCTCAGCTGGGGATGGCCTCCCAACGTGGGAGGGGTGCCCGTCGCACCATGACCCCCCTGATGTTCCGGATCCTGGCGGTGGCCTACCCGGAGTTGGATGGGCGCTTAAGGACATCACAGCAGACACAAGGGGGTGAGTACAACCTCATCCTATGGACTTTGCGTGCAATGGAGCTGTCTGGGTGGGGGTGGTGGGCTGTGGGTGACCCTAGGCCAGGCCGAGTTAGGTAGGCAAGTCCCCTCCGTTATGTAGGCCATGTGGCACTCTACCCCAGCTAAAAAAAAAGGCAAATTGATGTATAGTTGCCCCTTTGCTATCCATGTGGGCAGATTTCTACCATTGCCATGTAGGCCATATCCCAGAAATTGCATGTGCAGAGGGCAGGAGCACGGCGTAATGCAGGGGGCTGCTGCGTTTGTCTTGTCCGCCAACGGTAGCGGTATGCCATGCACTAAAACTCTCTTTCTTCGGTCTCCACCCTTTTTCTGCTCTCCCTGTCCTTCTGTACATCAGCATCAAAAGGCGGAGGTACAGTGGCACCGGAGCACGAGGGAGCTGCATCCCACATGGCCATGGAGGGCCACACCACAGACTCTGAATTCACCAGTGGGACGGAGGGCGAGGGGTGCTTCACGTCGGCCACAGGATCACCAAACAGCGACACGGACTCGTCCGCCGATCGGAGCTCCCCTGTGGTGGCGGCACCATCTGTGCGCCCCACTTCTACAGGTACAGCCGCCACCTCCCCTACCAGCACCGCCCTCCCAGCAGCCCCTCAGCGTTCGCCCGTGCCCGCTCACCCAGGAGGGTGGGCATCACCTTCGCCCCAGGCACCTCAGGCCCTGCCCCAGTCACCCCTGCTGCCCTCAGTGAGGAGGCCATTGACCTCCTCAGGTCACTCACTGTTGGGAAGTCTACCATTGTGAATGCCATCCAGGGTGTAGAACGAGAGTTGAAACACGGTTATGCATTCCTGGAAGGCATTCATTCTGGTCAGGCTGTCCTTCAGCGAACCCTGCAATCTTTGGCTTCAGCACTGACGGCAGCCATTGTCCCTGTGTCCAGCCTCCCCCCTCCAACCTCCTCCACCCAGACCCAATCCCCTGTACCCCAGCTCATCCCAAGCACACCTACAGACCAGCAGGCACACAAGTCAACACACACAAGTAGCTCAAGCAAACATAGGCACCACACACACCACAGGCACTCACACAAGCATCACACCCATACAGACACAGCAACATCCACTGTCTCCACTGTGTCCCCCTCCTCCCTCCTAGTCTCGTCTACACACACACCTGCATGCACCACATCTACAGGCACTAGGACTCGCACCAGGACACCCAGCACCACAAGCGGCTCACCTGCACTCACCACCTCTACTGCCACATACACGTCCCCTGTGTCCTCTCCCAGTGTGTCTGTGACACCCCCTCCTAAAGTACACAAACGCCGGCAATCACTCACCCAACATCCATCCACCTCACAACAGCCTCCAGTACTTGCACCTGCACCCAAAACAGCTAAAGTGACACCTCCTACAACCACCTCCTCTTCCTCCACTCCCAGACCCCCTCCAGCTACCCATCCCAGTGTACGTCAGAAACTGTCCCTATGTCAAATTGACCTTTTTGCCCCCACCCCACCCTCCAATTCATCAGTCCTGTCGTAGCGCCTCAGCCAAAAAGCCTCCAGTACCAGTGGTGCGTGTACCAGGTTTTTGGAGTGCCCCATCCACCAGGGCAGGCAGTAGGACCCGGAGCCAAGGCACTGTCAGCCCACCCCCTGTAAAGGCTCCGAAATTGGAGAGTGGACAATGGGACCGTGTCAAGACTCCTGGTGGGACAAACAGTGAAATGGGATCCAAGGCGATTGGTGAGTCATCTGTAACTCAAAAGAAGGTGGGGAAGGTCCCGAGGAAGTCTCCCCAACCTGTTGTGGGTGTCACGGCGGAGAAGTGCGCCATCATTTCCGGCGGTCCAGACACAACCGCCAGCACCGTCGTTACTGGTCAGGAGACCACCGCCAGAGTCATAGCCCAGGAGGGCTCAAGTATCGTAACTGGTCAGGAGACCACCGCCAGAGTCATAGCGCAGGAGGGCCCAAGTATCGTTACTGGTCCAGAGACCACCGCCAGAGTCATAGCCCAGGAAGGCTCAAGTATCGTCACTGGTCCAGAGACCACCGCCACCGCCAGAGTCATAGCCCAGGAGGGCCCAAGTATTGTTACCCGTCCAGAGACCACCGCCAGAGTCGTAGCCCAGGAGGGCTCAAGTATCGTCACTGGTCCAGAGACCACCGCCAGATTCATAGCCCAGGAGGGCTCAAGTATCGTAACTGGTCAGGAGACCACCGGCAGAGTCAGCCCAGGAGGGCCCAAGTATCGTTACTGGTCAGGAGACCACCGCCACCGCCGGAGTCACAGCCCATGAGGGTCCAGAATCCCACAGCCCCGCTGGGCAATGATGGAACATCAAGCCACACACCAACGTCCAGTTTGGAGCTCGGCATGCCACACACCAACGTCGAGTGTGGAGTTCGTCATGCCACACACCAATGTCCAGTGTGGAGATCGTCATGCCACACACCAATGTCCAGTGTGGAGATCGTCATGCCACACACCAACGTCCAGTGTGGAGTTCATCATGCCACACACCAATGTCCAGTGTGGAGATCGTCATGCCACACACCAATGTCCATTGTGGAGATCGTAATGCCACACACCAATATCCGTACCAGAACCGCCATGGCAAAGCACCGCTGAACAGGGCAAAGACTGCCATGGTGAAGACCGCTGAACAGGGAAAGACTGCCATGGCAAAGCACCGCTGAACAGTCCATAGCCAGCCATGGCAAAGCACCACTGAACAAGGCCAAGACCGCCATGGCAAAGCACCGCTGAACAGGGCAAAGACCGCCATGGTGAAGACCGCTGAACAGGGCAAAGACCGCCATGGTGAAGACCGCTGAACAGGGCAAAGACCGCCATGGCAAAGCACCGCTGAACAAGGCCAAGACTGGCATGGCAAAGCACCGCTGAACAAGGCCAAGACTGCCATGGTGAAGACCGCTGAACAGGGCAAAGACCGCCATGGTGAAGACCGCTGAACAGGGCAAAGACTGCCATGGCAAAGCACCGCTGAACAGTCCATAGCCAGCCATGGCAAAGCACCGCTGAACAAGGCCAAGACTGCCATGGCAAAGCACCGCTGAACAGGCCAAAGACCGCCATGGTGAAGACCGCTGAACAGGGCAAAGAGTGCCATGGCAAAGCACCGCTGAACAGTCCATAGCCAGCCATGGCAAAGCACCGCTGAACAAGGCCAAGACCGCCATGGCAAAGCACTGCTGAACAGGGCAAAGACCGCCATGGCAAAGCACTGCTGAACAAGGCCAAGACTGCCATGGTGAAGACCGCTGAACAGGGCAAAGACCGTGTGGGTATGAATAGTCCGGCACATCAGGCATCGTTCTCCCATGTGCAGCTGGGACTGTGACAGGACATGTACTTTCACAGGGAGACTCATCCAGTCTGGGCACCAGTCCCACCCAGTACCAGTAGAGAACTGCATCTACTTGCGAAGATGTGTCTGTGCACTCCCCAGGATGGCACAGTGGGCAACCCACCCACTGTAGAGAGTTGAGAGACTGTGGCTTTGCACTCCCCAGGATGTAACAGTGGGCAAGCCACCCACTGTAGAGAGTTGAGAGACAGTGGCTTTGCACTCCCAGGGTGTAACAGTGGGCAAGCCACCCACTGTAGAGACTTGAGAGACTGTGGCTTTGCACTCCCCAGGATGGCACAGTGGGCAACCCACCCACTGAAGTGACTTGAGAGACTGTGGCTTTGCACTCCCCAAGATACATCAATGGGCATGGAGCCCCGTCGTGGATCTGGCTTCGCATTCATCTGGCTGAGGTGCCCCCCCTTCCCTTCCCCCTGAGGTGCCTGTATTGTTTCTATCTGATGCCCCGGCAGTGTTCTCTCGGATTTTGGTCAGGTATCTATTGTGGGCGTCGCCCATGCATTTTTGGACTGTTGGTGCACGGACATTGTTGTGTACATATCTGCACTACTTCTTGTATTGTACAATTTTTTTTGACGGATTTCGTGATATATATATCCGTATATTTTTTAATGAGTAGTATATTGGCACAATACAAAATTTGACCGCTATTCGCTTTGTCTTTGCATTCTTCCGGGGGGATTGTGGGTTGTTACTGTGATTTTTGTGAATGCATTGGTGTGTATGTTGTCATATGCGAGGGTGGGGGTGTTTGGTGGGTGTCCCCGTAACTTTTGCCTCCCCCTCCCGGTGTCGTAGGTGCTGTACTCACCGGTATGTTCTGCGCCTATGTCGCTGTTGGTCGTAGATGAGCAGGAATGCAAGGGCAGGGAGTATTTGTAGTTCTGGCTCCATGGTGTCCTCGTTCCTCGTGGGATGTGTTGAGGTGAGCGTTTTCCCATAGCACAAGCTGTTTCCGCCGTGTTTTTATCCACGGTGAATCCGCCCCGGAAAATGTGGCGGATTGGTGTGTTGTGATAATGTGGGCGGTACATTGTCTTCCGCCTGTCTGTTGGCGGTGACCGCCGCGCTGTTTGTCTGTACCGCCGTGGCGGGCGATGTGTTAAAGTGGCTGTCTTAGTTGGCGGTTTCCGCCAGGGTCGTAATTCCCTTTTTTTGTCCGCCGGCCTGTTTGCGGTATTACCGCATCTTTGACACCGTCCGCCAGGGTTGTAATGACCCCCTGAGTTCCTGCAAATGTATTCCTTGTGCGGTGAAAATCGGCGCACAGCCTGCAAGAAACAACGCACAGCCTGCATCGCGGTGAGAAAATCACTGCACGCCGGACCGGAGTGACGCAGCCTGACTTCGCAAGGAGAAGATCGACGCAGCGCCAGCGCTGCGACTGGAAATTCGACGCATAGCCCACTTGATCGACGCAAACCTGAGCCAGAACGACTGAGAGGAAACGATGCAGCACCTGCCATGCAGCAGAAATTTCCACGCATCACCCACCGGATCGTCGCAGCTCCTGTGACTTCGTCCTTCACACCAGGATTTCGACACATCGTCCCCGGGTGTCCGAAAACTTTGCATCCCAAAGAGCATCCCAGTCTCCGTGCCGGAAATCGACGCAAGGCCTGCCCTGCGTGAAAACTCAACAACATCGTCTGTGTGATGAGGAAAAATCGATGCACACCTCCCCGTTTTCCACGCATCCCCTCCTCTGCGGCCCCTTGCGATGAATCTGAACGCAAACCAGGTACTTTGTGCTTGCAAGAGGCATTTGTTGCTTTTTAAAGAATAAAGACACTTTATATCATTTTTACAGTGATATTTCAACGCTTACTTATTGAATCTTGATAGTTTTGACCTGCATCTTACCAGATAAATATTATATATTTTTTCTAAACACTGTGCGGTTCTACTGTGTTATTGCATGATTTATTGCACAAATACTTTACACATTGCCTTCTAAGTTAAGCCTGACTGCTCAGTGACAAGCTACCAGAGGGTGGGCACACAATAATTTGGATTGTGTGTGACTTACCCTGGCTAGAGTGAGGGTCCTTGCTTGGACAGGGGGTAACCTGACTGCCAACCAAAGACCCCATTTCTAACACTTGTTTACTGCTCATTTATTATTATTATATGAATTTTTAATAATGGTCTATCATTCACTAATAGTAAAATCAGAAGTGGAGCAGTAGCAACTTAGAAAGTAAAAAACAAAATATTTTAAAGGTCTGGTTATGCATGTGAGAGTGAGTGAGTTTGTAGGAGAGATCATGTGTATGCTTGAGCATTTAGGTTTGTATGTAGGAAATGAGTGAAAGTGAGTGAGAAATTACAAGAGTAAAAGTGAGAGAGTATGAATCAGCGAGCCAGGGTAAGAATGAGTGCAAGAGACTGCATGAAAATTATGAGTGCAAATGAGTGAGTGTCTGGGGTGGCTGGTGTTAAAGGGTGTGTGGAGTGTCAACCTAGCATCATGAGGGAGAGGGAAAAAATCTACGAGTAGCTCTAGGTGCACTAGGTGCAGCTCCACTTTTCTCAAATCTGCCCCAAGGAGTGCTGCAGTGCACATGTTCTATTGTTGTGGCAGAGCTACTCCTTCTTGTCCGTTGGCTGCGCTGACTCACCAGTAACTGCCTTTGTAACCTGATTTGCCTTATTAAACTAAACTCTGTCTTGGGTAACTGCACATATGCCTTCAATCTGCTCGGTTCCTTTAAGGAATGTAAGCCATCTACGATTACAGTGGCAATCCCAGCATGTTAATTGCTGTTTAAATATTGTAGTTCAAGTGAATAACAAGTGTGAGTCTCTCTTATTTTTTAGGTCGGGCCTAGACAGCGCACATGCGCTGTCTGCAAGACCTGTTGGATGGAGTATAGGACTTTGCTTCCGCCTGTCACTGCCTGCCACTTACCATAGGTTGAAGGCAGTGTCACTCTTGTTTTGCTGCCATCTAACTGGTTTGGCAGTTGATACAGCACTTCCTGTACTTGGCTGAGGAACACCATCCAAGTAGTATAATTACGTGTGGAATGTTTTTTTGTTGCTTGGATGGACTATTTTTCTTTGTCTCCTGCCTCTCGTGTTTGTCAGTAAGCACTTGTGTTCACACGCGAGGTTCGGTTTCCACCTTTGCCCTTCACTTGGTCCTTATTTTACTTAATCAGTAATTACAAGTAGTTGTGTCGTGCTTGTGTTATGTACATTTTTTTGTGGCATGAAATCAACCCAGGAATGAATCCTAAAAAAGCAGCTCTCCCCGTACAGTGTGAGAGCTGATACTACAATATTCACTGTACTCGGGAAAACTCACCCCATAATGCTTTGCCGGCATTCCTTTTACAACAAATTTTTGGCCATCACTCAGCTGAAGGATGATAATTGTCCTAGGCACTACTAATTCAGTCAGCTCAACAGGGACATCCAGACACGACCAGTGGTATGGCACCCTTTGCCAACGTCATAGTTTTGGGCGGGTCTACTCAGGACTCTGGTTGGGACATCCCTTGAGGTCACAGAATATCTCCCGAGGAGGTAGTGTACCAAAGCAGAAAGAAACCTAAAGGCATACACGAGGAAAGGACAGCTATGGTAAGGCACATAAACAGGATAGTGAAGGCAAAGCAACCTTAGTGTGAACAAACAGGGAACGGATCAGTAATAGACAAACAGGCTGGGGTTATCACTAAGGTTGGACACAGGGTAGGGCTCAGAACTTCCCACAGCAATAGGGAACGTCATTGCCTCTGTGCAGATTACTGACCACCCGCAAGCCCCATAAAAAGGAGGCAGCAGAAGGGATTCTGTCTCTGGACCCTTAGGGCACAAACAAGGATTGTACTTACATTCTCAAGACTAGCCCTTGTGGGTCCAGCTTGAAACACAGTGGCAATTCCTGAAAAACAGCAATAGCACACTGTCACTGTTAGGCACTAAACATTACATGCAACACTAGGCAGAGGATGGGGGCTGGAATTGCTTCCTGGAAACCACGAGCCAACCCCAGTACAAAGAACAACACTTACACACAGGTGAGGACTGATAGTACACTTACCAGACACGATAACCCAAGAGGAAACAGAAACAGAAGGAACGAACTAGGAGACAAAGGCAGGAACAGGGAACAGGCTGAGGCTGAAGCAAAGGCAGAAACAGCAGTTTCTGGCTAGAACAAGCAAGAACAGGACTGGGATACAGAGAGCAGGCTCTGACTGGAACAAGCAAGAACAGGACCAGAAAACGGATAGCTGGAACAAGCAGGAACAGGGCTGGGAAACAGAAAGCAGGCTCTGGCTGAAACAAACAGGAACAAGGCTAAGAAACAGGGAGCAGACTCTGGCTGAAACAAGCAGGAACAGGGCTGAGAAAAAGAGCAGGTTCAGGCTGAAGCCGAACAGGAATAGGACTGGAATACAATCCACCAAGGGGTCTGGTACACAACAGAATCGAACTCCAATGCACGACGAGGAGCTTCACGGAATGGAAGATTATAAGCAGTTATAGGTAGCAGTAAACCAAGGGTGGTGTCACATGGCTGGGCTGCACGAGAGGTCACAGGTGTGTGCAGTTTCAGTTTCTCACAGGTCCTGGAGGAGAGAATCCAGTATAAAGGAAAAACCTGACTTTTCCCATAGGAAGCAATAGACAGAAGATTACAGGTCGTACTGACTACCAGACACTGCATTATGGGACCTGAAGTCCATAGGAGCAAATGTAGTTCTTCTATAGCATGCCATATCGAAAAGGGAAGCCAATAGGAATCAGAAAGGGACTCTCAGTGAGTGTTAGTGATGATTCCCAGGCTACAGATAGTCTATTTACAGCACCCCCTAGAGATGGGACTGCAGAGTCGTAATAGCTAATGCACACAGTTTATTTCTGATAAAGGTTAAACGTAAGCACAAACACAGTTAATTTCTGATAAAGGTTCAATGTACAGCATGGCTAAGTATTTCAACTGTTTCACTGAGGACCTGCTGTAGGAAAGTACCATCTTGCCTGGCATGTTACCCCCATATTTCACTGTATATATGTTGTTTTAGTGTATGTGTCACTGGGACCCTGCCAGCCAGGGCCCCAGTGCTCATAAGTGTGCCATTTATGTGTTCCCTGTGTGATGACTAACTGTCTCACTGAGGCTCTGCTAACCAGAACCTCAGTGGTTATGCTCTCTCTGCTTTCTAAATTGTCACTAACAGGCTAGTGACCAATTTCACCAATTCACTTTGGCATACTGGAACACCCTTATAATTCCCTAGTATATGGTACTGAGGTACCCAGGGTATTGGGGTTCCAGGAAATCCCTATGGGCTGCAGCATTTCTTTTGTCACCCATAGGGAACTCTGACAATTCCTACACAGGCCTGCCACTGCAGCCTGAGTGAAATAACGTCCACGTTATTTCACAGCCATTTACCACTGCACTTAAGTAACTTATAAGTCACCTATATGTCTAACCTTCACCTGGTGAAGGTTGGGTGCTATGTTACTTAGTGTGTGGGCACCCTGGCACTAGCCATGGTGCCCCCACATCGTTCAGGGCAAATTCCCCGGACTTTGTGAGTGCGGGGACACCATTTCACGCGGGCACTATACATAGGTCACTACCTATGTATAGCGTCACAAAGGTAACTCCGAACATGGCCATGTAACATGTCTAAGATCATGGAATTGTCACCCCAATGCCATTCTGGCATTGGGGAGACAATTCCATGATCCCCCGAGTCTCTAGCACAGACCCGGGTACTGCCAAACTACCTTTCCTGGGGTTTCACTGCAGCTGCTGCCAACCCCTCAGACAGGTTTCTGCCCTCCTGGGGTCCAGCCAGGCTTGGCCCAGGAAGGCAGGACAAAGGACTTCCTCAGAGAGAGGGTGTTACACCCTCTCCCTTTGGAAAAAGGTGTCAGGGCTGGGGAGGAGTAGGGAGGAGTAGCCTCCCCCAGCCTCTGGAAATGCTTTGATGGGCACAGATGGATCCCCCAGCCCTGCTCTGGCGCGAAACTGGACATAGGAAAGGGGAGTGACCACTCCCCTGACCTGCACCTCCCAGGGGAGGTGCCCAGAGCTCCTCCAGTGTGCTCCAGACCTCTGCCATCTTGGAAACAAAGGTGCTGCTGGCACACTGGACTGCTCTGAGTGGCCAGTGCCAGCAGGTGACGTCAGAGACTCTTTCTGATAGGCTCTTACCTGTGTTACTAGCCTATCCTCCTTCCTAGGTAGCCAAACCTCCTTTTCTGGCTATTTAGGGTCTCTGCTTTGGGGAATTCTTTAGATAACGAATGCAAGAGCTCATCAGAGTTCCTCTGCATCTCTCCCTTCACCTTCTGCCAAAGGATCGACCGCTGACTGCTCAGGACGCCTGCAAAACCGCAACAAAGTAGCAAAGACGACTACTGCAACCTTGTATTGCTGATCCAGCCGCTTTCTCGCCTGTTTCCTGGTGGTGCACACTCTGGGGGTAGCCTACCTCCTTTCTGCACCAGGAGCTCTGAAGAAATCTCCTGTGGATCGACGGAATCTTCCCCCTGCAACCGCAGGTAACAAAAGACTGCATCACCGGTCCTCTGGGTCCTCTCCCCGCACGACGAGCGTGGTCCCTAGAACTCAGCAACTCTGTCCAAGTGACTCCCACAGTCCAGTGACTCTTCAGTCCAAGTTTGGTGGAGGTAGGTCCTTGCCTCCCCACGCTAGACTGCATTGCTGGGTACCTCGTGATTTGCAGCTGCTCCGGCTCCTATGCACTCTTCCAGGATTTCCTTCGTGCACAGCCAAGCCTCGGTCCCCGACACTCTAACCTGCAGTGCACAACCTTCTGCATCGTGGGACTCCCTTTTGTGTCTTCGGGTGAGCTCCGGTTCACTCCTCTTCCAAGTGTCTGTTCCGGTACTTCTGCGGGTGCTGCCTGCTTCTGTGAGGGCTCCCTGACTTGCTGGGCGCCCCCTCTGCCTCCCCATCCAAGTGGCAACATCCTGGTCCCTCCTGGACCACAGCAGCATCCAAAAACCCTAACCGCGACCCTTGCAGCTAGCAAAGCTTGTTTGCGGTCATTCTGCATGGGAACACCTCTGCAAGCTTCTTCACGACGTGGGACATCCATCCTCCAAAGGGGAAGTTTCTAGCCCTCTTCGTTCTTGCAGAATCCACAGCTTCTACCATCCGGTGGCAGCTTCTTTGCACCCTCAGCTGGCATTTCCTGGGCATCTGCCCACTCTCGACTTTGTCACGACTCTTGGACTTGGTCCCCTTATTCCACAGGTACTCTCGTCCAGAAATCCACTTTGGTTGCATTGCTGGTGTTGGTCTTCCTTGCAGAATTCCCCTATCACGACTTCTGTGCTCTCTGGGGAATATAGGTGCACTTTACACCTACGTTTCTGGGTCTTGGGGTGGGCTATTTTTCTAACCCTCACTGTTTTCTTACAGCCCCAGCGACCCTCTACAAGCTCACATAGGTTTGGGGTCCATTCGTGGTTCGCATTCCACTTTTGGAGTATATGATTTGTGTTGCCCCTATACCTATGTGCTCCTATTGCAATCTACTGTAACTTTACATTGGTTGCATTACTTCCTTTTGCTATTACTGCATATTTTTGGTATTGTGTACATATATCTTGTGTATATTTGGCATCCTCATACTGAGGGTACTCACTGAGATACTTTTGGCATATTGTCATAAAAAAAAAGTACCTTTATTTTTAGTATATATGTGTATTGTGTTTTCTTATGATATTGTGCATATGACACCAGTGGTATAGTAGGAGCTTTGCATGTCTCCTAGTTCAGCCTAAGCTGCTCTGCTATAGCTACCTTCTATCAGCCTAAGCTGCTAGAAACACCTCTTCTACACTAATAAGGGATAACTGGACCTGGTATAGAGTTTAAGTACCCCTTGGTACCCACTACAAGCTAGGCCAGCCTCCTACAAGTGACTTCTGTGCATTGAAAAGGAAACCTAAATCTTGCAGAAGACTGATGGTCCAATTTAAGTGGTCTAGAAGGACTTGAGGGGATTGTGCCATCAGTAGAATGTCGGCCAGATATATAATTAATCTGACTCCCCTGGCTCGGAGCCATTCCATCACCGGCCTCAGGAGTTTCGAGAAAGCACCAAGGGGCTGACGACAGACCGAATGGAAGGGCACGAAACTCTAAACAATGTCCTTTCCATAGGAATTGTAGGAACCTCCTGTGAGGAGGAAAAATTGGAATCGACAGATAGGCATCTTTTAAGTCCAGCCTTACCATCCAATCTCCTTCTAGGAGAATATCCCTTAGTATGTGGATGCCCTCCATCTTGAAATGTCTGTAGAGGATCAACTGATTGAATTCTTTGAGGTTCAAGACCAACCAGTGACCTCCTCCTCGCTTGTCTACAACGAAAATAGGACTGAGGAAACCGTAAGGATGAGGGTAAGTAAACTGGACTGCTCCCTTGTCTATGAGAGCCTGCACTTCTTTGTCTATAAAATTTTGATTTGCTAGGGAAAAACACATCTGTGTTGGAGGGGAGAGTTGAGAGGGGGTACTGATAAACTCTAGTCGAAACCCTTTGACCGTTTGAAGAAACCATGGATCTCCAGAGATCCATTTCCAATGATTAAAGCATAAGGCTACTCTGCCCCCAAGCTTTACCTGAGAGTAATGAATAATGCTCACCTGTGAAGTTTGAGTCCTGTATGGCTCCTTGCTGTCCTCTGCGGTGGCCCCAGCGGAACCGAGGACAACCTCCTCGGGGACGGGTGATCCCCATACCAACCACCTCTGCCTCTCGGATAATAGTTTTGGGGACTAGTGTAGGAGCCGCGGCCAGGCATAAGTCCTCCATAACGACCGGCTCTGACAAAAAGGCCTCTTTTGAACACCTTCTTGAGGGATATTTGGGCTTTGTCAAGGTAAGAAAAGGTAGAGCAGAACTTGGCCAAGTCTTTAATAAAGGATGATCCGAAGAGAAGACCTTCCGCCGAAGGGCCCGCTTCCGAGGATGCCAGGTCAGACAATTTTGGGTATATATTTGCATTAGTACTGACTTTCTGCGTTCTGCAGAAATAGCGCAATTTGAATTACCTAAAAGACATATGGATCTTTGTGCCCAACCGATAAGGACATCCGTGTCCACCGGGGAGCCTGATTCTTTGGCCACATAAGCCATCTCCAGGATTTTTGTCAGAGGACCCGACAAATCCAGTAACTTGTCTTGGCAACTACGCCAGGATCGATCCAGGCCTTTCTTGGGATCCTTTGCACATTTTTTTATAAAAGTGACCATGGTAGGGTCTATCTCTGGAGTGTCGGATACCTTGCCTTCTAGGTCAGGTCTGGGGCATTCAGCTTTTAATCGCGATCTGACTTCTTTATCGAAGCTCTTTCTTAAATTAGTTTGGACATATTGAGCCGCCTCGGGTGGTGGCACCCAATTGGAAGCTCTGGGGTGTATTATTTCAGTGGGGTCGAAGTCTATGACCTGGGAAGGAGGGGGGCTTTCTTAGCTTTCTTGCTAGGAATTGGGGAAACCTAGTCATCGGAATCATCAGAAGAGGAGTAATTATCCGAGGAGGAGGGAGAGAAGGAGGCCTCCTTCTTAGAGCTATAGTTATGCTCCCCACTATGTTTTTTGCGAAGTCTATCAAATGCGTCTGCATGAACATCGCTAATCCCGGCTCCAGATTCTAGATTTTTAGATTTGTCCTTAACCTTCTTAGGTTCAGTTAGGGGTTGTTGTTGTTGTTGCCCTTGCATCCAACCCTGTGAACGGGCGTAGTCAAATAGTTGTCCCGAAAAGGGACCCAAAGCTCTGACAGGGCGTCGTTTACCGACTGTTGGACCCTGGTGTCAAGGGCTTCCACTAGATCTACCTCTAGTTGGTTGCCCAACTCCTCTGTATAATATTCTGTATCCTGGTCATCCCATTGAGCCATTATGGGAGAGTATTTATTGCAAAATACCTTTAACAAGCAAAATTAACTTGAAGGCTAGGAGTTGTAAATGGGGGAGTGCAAAAACCCCAAAATTCAGGCTAGGAGTGAAAAAGCCCTTATTTAGAATGTGGAGGGAGCTGCCTGAAGGCACTCTAGGCTGCAGCCTAGTTTAATTTTACAACCCAGTCAGTTCAGAGACTGCTGGGCGTCAGGGAGCAAGTTAGAGGTATTTTTGGGGTTCTCTGGTACACTCGCACTGCAAATCCATGAAGCCGATCTCAATTCAAAAGTGAAAGTGAGATTGGGTCGTGGAGGCGAGCGCGTTCGCAGAAATAGAAAGGAGACTGCAAAAGCAGCTCCGCTCCCCCTCCACAAAAAAAGTGGGCATTAAAATTTTTTGGCAAATGGCAGAAAAAACGAGCGAGTACGATCGCTATATCAGCATAAACAAAAGCGTGCTGAATCGCGACACCCAAATAATTACAAATACAGTAAAAAATCTATAAATATAACCGAAAATATCAGAGAGAAATAAATTGTGTGCTTATCTGCTGCGAAGCAGCAAAGAAAGAGGAAGTGACATCAAGGGTCAAAGGACTTATTACAGAGGACATGGATAGTGATTGGACCATGTGATAGGATGTTATGGCATCATGGGATTTGTAGTTTTTTCTTTTACTAGTATTTGATTGGCTGCTGTTTTAAGTCAGTAAAGAAAGAGAAAGCATAATCGGAGCCTCCGGTCCTGACACAGAATTCCTCTGCACTTCCCTCTTCGACTTCTGCCAAGGATCGACCGCTGACTGCTCCAGGACGCCTGCAAAACACAACAAAGTAGCAAGAAGACTACCAACAACATTGTAGCGCCTCATCCTGCCGGCTTTCTCAACTGTTTCCTGGTGGTGCATGCTCTGAGGGCCATCTGCCTTCATCCTGCACTGGAAGCCAAGAAGAAATCTCCCGTGGGTTGATGGAATCTTCCCCCTGCTAACGCAGGCACCAAACGTCTGCATCACCGATCCTCTGGGTCCCCTCTCATCCTGACGAGCGTGGCCCTTGGAACACAGGAGCTGGGTCCAAGTGTCTCCCACAGTCCAGTGGCCCTTCTGTCCAAATTTGATGGAGGTAAGTCCTTGCATCCCCACGCCAGACAGTAATCCTGTGTACTGTGTGTTCTGCAGATGCTTGGGCTTCTGTGCACTTTTCCAAGACTTCCTTTGTGCACAGCCTAGCCTGGGTCCCCAGCACTCCGTCCTGCATTGCCCAACTCGCTGAGTTGGACTCCGACGTCGTAGGACCCTCCTTTGTGACTCTGAGTCGACCACTGTCCTCAGATCTTCCAAGTGCCTGCTCCAGTACTTCTGCGGGTGTAGCCTGCTTCTGTGGGGGCTCTCTGAGTTGCTGAGTGCCCCCTCTGTCTCCTCCTCCAAGGGGCGACATCCTGGTCCTTCCTGGGCCCCAGCAGCACCCAAAAACCTCTACTGTGGCCCTTGCAGCTAGCAAGGCTTGTTTGCGGTATTTCTGCGTGGAAACACTTCTGCAACATCCAGCACGCCGTGGGACATCTTCCATCCAAAGGAGAAGTTCCTAGCCCTTTTTGTTGTTGCAGAATCGTTGGCTTCTTCCACCCGGAGGCAGCTTCTTTGCACCTTCATCTGGGGTTTTCTGGGCTCCTGCCCCCCCGGACTCTATTGCGACTCTTGGACTTGGTCCCCTTCATTTTCAGGTCCTCAGGTCCAGGAATCCGTCTTCAGTGTTTTGCTGGTGCTTGTGGTTCTTGCAGAATCCCCTATCACGACTATTATGTCTTTCTTGGGTATTAGGGTAACTTTACTCCAACTAGGGTCTTGGGGTGGGGTATCTTGGACACCCTTACTGTTTTCTCACAGTCCCAGCGACTCTACAATCTCCCATAGGTCTGGGGACCATTCATGATTCGCATTCCACTTTTGGAGTATATGGTTTGTGTTGCCCCTAGACCTATGCTTGCCTATTGCATCCTATTGTGATTCTACATTGTTTGCACTACTTTTCTTATTGTTACTTACCTGTTTTGGGTTTGTGTAGATATAACTTGTGTATATTACTTACCTCCTAATTGAGGGTATTCTCTGAGATACTTCTGGCATATTGTCACTAAAATAAAGTACCTTTATTTTTAGTAACTCTGAGTATTGTGTTTTCTTATGATATTGTGCTATATGATATAAGTGGTATAGTAGGAGCTTTGCATGTCTCCTAGTTCAGCCTAAACTGCTTTGCCATAGCTATCTTCTATCATCCTAAGCTGCTAGAAACACCTCTATTCTACTAATAAGGGATAAATGGACCTGGCACAGGGTGTAAGTACCACAAGGTACCCACTATAAGCCAGACCAGCCTCGTACATTGGTGGCGCAGCGGTGGGATAAGTACTTGTAACTGCTTTACCACTTTGTCATTTGGAGCTTTTCATGAGAAAATCATATACCAAATAGTTCAGTATATGTACATTTAACCAAAACGGTTTACTTTTCTGCTTTAAAACTTTCTACTAAGTTTCTGAAAAGTTCTGAAAACTTTTAAAAGTTTTCTAAAAGTTTGAAAACGTTTTCTCTCTGTACTTTCAAAAGTTCTGAAACTTTTTCTCTCTCTGTCTTAAACCTTTTTCTATCATGTCTACAGTAGAGGCTACTTCCAAAGTTGTTCAGGCAACTTATGAAAGTTTAAACTACAAGAGTTTTAGGGATCTCTGCCTGGATAGAGGTTTAAGCATAGGTAAGAATCCAACAAAAAGAGTTTCTCTTTTCTTACACAATGACCAGAACCAGTCTGGCCCATCTCAGGAAAGGGTAGAAAAAGGGGAGCCTTCCCAGTCAGACTCAGAGGAGTTCCCTGAAGATGCTGGGGAGGGTTCTTACAAAGTCCTGCCCCCTAGCAGGCCACCTAGTGACACTGGTAGTGTTAGAGGGTCACACATTAGTAGGGCATCTTTCACTCCTAATGGCCAGGTTACTAGGGTCCAGCCAGTTAGGGACAGGTTTCTCTCTGCCAATTCCCACATCTCCTCTGTGTCCAAACATTCCCAAGCCTCCCACCCTGAGGATAACTTAATGGAAAGGGAACTCAGAAAGCTGAGGTTGGAAGAGACCAGACTGAAGCTTAAACAGCAACAGATGGCCTTAGACAGGGAATCCCTAGACATAGAGAGGGAAAGACAGAGATTGGGGTTAGTTCCCCATGGTGGCAGCAGCAGTGTTTCAGATAGTATTCCTGTTAGAGAGCAAGATTCCAGAAACCTGCATAAGATAGTCCTCCCTTACAAGGAGGGGAATGACATTAATAAGTGGTTTGCTGCACTTGAGAAGGCCTGTATGGTACAGTTGGTCCCTCAAAGGCAGTGGGCTGCTATCATGTGGCTATCTTTCACTGGAAAGGGTAGGGATAGGCTCATTACTCGCGCACGCTTGTTTCACCCTTCTCACGTCCCCAAATGCTCTTGATATATTGCTTATGGGGACGCTATGGCAAAGGCTGTGGCTGCGGTTGTAGCTGTATCTGTCCAGGAGCCAGCCCCCCCGGTGAACAATAAGTGAACTTGTGCCTGTGTTTGGCTCCACTCTGCCGCTGCTCCTACCTGGGCCTGCTAGTCTTACTTATTGCCTCTGTGCCAATCTGTGGAGCTGTAGGTCGTTGGTGGTCGTCCTCGGCGGTCGGTGGTTCACTCTTGTTGCTGGCTGGGGACTCAAACACAGACCACCAGACCACCAGAAGGCAAAAGGATACACCAACACTCCCAGCACCGATGGTGGAGAAGACGCTGGAAGTGGAAGCCCCACTGATACCCCTCAGGGCCCCTCTCAAGACCCTTCGGCTCAGAGGCCTCCCGAGAGGGCAGGGGTGGGTTGGGAGGGGGCACAAGGGGGACGGAGTCAAGAGGGCAGGACCAAGCGGCTGTGGTCTCCAATCTGAAAGGGGGGCCTGAATGGCAACCCCCTGTGTGTCTGGCGGTCAAAGATGCCTGACAGCAGCCACAAACCACCAGCGACCTCCGGGCCAGTGCCGGGCAGCGAGTGCGTCGAGGGCTTAGGACCGCACCGCCCCGCACCCAACTCCCGACTCAGGGGACAATCTGCGGACCGTACAGCAGACCGTACAGCGGTTGGCTGTCCGTGCAGCGCAGCACCGCCTTCCCAGACTGCAATTCACAGTTCACACACCACGTCCCGTCACATCACGTCTCAGAAGACAGAAGAGACTGAAAAAAACACGCAAAGCCATAAAACAAAACATTCAATGGAATCACATTGGGAGAACACTCAATGAGACCAGCAACTCCCCAGATACATTTGTAGGAGGCTGGCCTGGCTTATAGTGGGTACCTCATGGTACTTACACCTTGTGCCAGGTCCAGCTATCCCTTATTAGTAGATTAATAGTGTTCTAGCAGCTTAGACTGATAGAGGTAGCTATAGCAGAGCAGCTTAGGCTGAACTAGGAGACATGCAAAGCTCCTACTGTACCACTTATATCATATAGCACTATAGCATAAGAATCACAATACTCAGAGTTACTAAAAATAAAGGTACTTTATTTTAGTGACAATGTGTCAGAAATATCTCAGAGGATATACTCCCTTAGGAAGTAAGTAAAATACACAAAATATACACACAAACCACAATCAGGTAAGTAAACAGTTAGAAAAGTAGCGCAAACACTGTAGAATACAATAGGGTACAATAGGCCTTGGGGCAACACAAACAATAAACTAAAAAAGTGGATTGCGGACCACTTAGGGACCCCTGGCCTACTGTAGTGTGTAGAGGGTCACTGGGAGTGTTAGAAAACACTAAGGGTGTCCAAGATACCTGTAGGAGGCTGGCCTGGTTTGTAGTGGTACCAAGGGGTACTTACACTCTGCACCAGGTCCAGTTATCCCTTATTAGTGTAGAAGAGGTGTCTAGCAGCTTAGGCTGATAGAAAAGGTAGCTTAGCAGAGCAGCTTAGGCTGAACTAGGAGACGTGTAAAGCTCCTACTATACCACTGGTGTCATGTGCACAATATCATAAGAAAACACAATACACAGATATACTAAAAATAAAGGTATTTTATTTTTATGACAATATGCCAAAAGTATCTCAGTGAGTACCCTCAGTATGAGGATAGCAAATATACACAAGATATATGTACACAATACCAAAATTATGCAGTAATAGCAATAGAAAGCAATGCAAGCAATGTACAGTCACAATAGATTGCAATCAGAGCACATAGGTATAGGGGCAACACAAACCATATACTCTAGAAGTGGAATGCGAACCACGAATGGACCCCAAACCTATGTGAGCTTGTAGAGGGTCGCTGGGACTGTAAGAAAACAGTGAGGGTTAGAAAAATAGCCCACCCCAAGACCCTGCAAAGTGGGTGCAAAGTGCACCTAAGTTCCCCAGAGAGCACGGAAGTCGTGATAGGGGAATTCTGCAAGGAAGACCAACACCAGCAATGCAACAACGATGGATTTCCGGACGAGAGTACCTGTGGAACAAGGGGACAAAGTCCAAAAGTCACGATCAAGTCGGGAGTGGGCAGATGCCCAGGAAATGCCAGCTGTGGGTGCAAAGAAGCTGCCACCGGATGCTAGAAGCTGAGGATTCTGCAAGAACGAAGAGGGCTAGAAACTTCCCCTTTGGAGGATGGATGTCCCACGTCGTGAAGAAGCTTGCAGAGGTGTTTCCGTGCAGAAAGACCGCAAACAAGCCTTGCTAGCTGCAAGAGTCGCAGTTAGGGTTTTTGGATGCTGCTGTGGCCCAGGAGGGACCAGGATGTTGCCAATTGCGTGAGGAGACAGAGGAGGCGTCCAGCAAGACAAAGAGCCCACTCAGAAGCAAGCAGCACCCGCAGAAGTGCCGTAACAGGCACTACGAAGAAGAGTGAACCGGAGCGCACCCGAAGTCACAAAAGAAGGTCCCCCCACGCCGGAGGACAACTCAGGAGGTCGTGCACTGCAGGTTAGAGTGTCGGGGACCCAGGCTTGGCTGTGCACAAAGGAAATCCTGGAAGAGTGCACAGGAGCAGGAGCAGCTGCAAATCATGCGGTACCCAGCAATGCAGTCTAGCGTGGGGAGGCAAGGACTTACCTCCAACAAACTTGGACTGAAGAGTCATTGGACTGTGGGAGTCACTTGGACAGAGTTGCTGAGTTCCAGGGACCACGCTCGTCGTGCTGAAAGGGGACCCAGAGGACCGGTGATGGAGTCTTTTGGTGCCTGTGGTTGCAGGTGGAAGATTCCGTCGACCAACAGAAGATTTCTTCGGAGCTTCTAGTGCAGAGAGGAGGCAGACTACCCCCACAGCATGCACCACCAGGAAAGCAGTCGAGAAGGCGGCTGGATCAGCGATACAAGGTTGCAGTAGTCGTCTTTGCTACTTTGTTGCGGTTTTGCAGGCGTCCAGAGCAGTCAGCGGTCGATTCCTTGGCAGAAGGTGAAGAGAGAGATGCAGAGGAACTCTGATGAGCTCTTGCATTCGTTATCTAAAGAACTCCCCAAAGCAGAGACCCTAAATAGCCAGAAAGGGAGGTTTGGCTACTTAGGAAGGAGGATAGGCTAGCAACACAGGTAAGAGCCTATCAGAAGGAGTCTCTGACGTCACCTGCTGGCCCTGGCCACTCAGAGCAGTCCAGTGTGCAAGCAGCACCTCTGTTTCCAAGATGGCAGAGGTCTGGAGCACACTGGAGGAGCTCTGGGCACCTCCCAGGGGAGGTGCAGGTCAGGGGAGTGGTCACTCCCCTTTCCTTTGTCCAGTTTCGCGCCAGAGCAGGGCTGGGGGATCCCTGAACCGGTGTAGACTGACTTATGCAGAGATGGGCACCATCTGTGCCCATCAAAGCATTTCCAGAGGCTGGGGAGGCTAGCCCTCCCAGCCCTGACACCTTTTTTCCAAAGGGAGAGGGTGTAACACCCTCTCTCTGAGGAAGTCCTTTGTTCTGCCTTCCTGGGCCAAGCCTGGCTGGACCCCAGGAGGGCAGAAACCTGTCTGAGGGGTTGGCAGCAGCAGCAGCTGCAGTGAAACCCCGGGAAAGGTAGTTTGGCAGTACCCGGGTCTGTGCTAGAGACTCGGGGGATCATGGAATTGTCTCCCCAATGCCAGAATGGCATTGGGGTGACAATTCCATGATCTTAGACATGTTACATGGCCATGTTCGGAGTTACCATTGTGACGCTATACATATGTCGTGACATATGTATAGTGCACGCGTGTAATGGTGTCCCCGCACTCACAAAGTCCGGGCAATTTGCCCTGAACAATGTGGGGGCACCTTGGCTAGTGCCAGGGTGCCCACACACTAAGTAACTTAGCACCCAACCTTTACCAGGTAAAGGTTAGACATATAAGTGACTTATAAGTTACTTAAGTGCAGTGGTAAATGGCTGTGAAATAACGTGGACGTTATTTCACTCAAGCTGCAGTGGCAGGCCTGTGTAAGAATTGTCAGAGCTCCCTATGGGTGGCAAAAGAAATGCTGCAGCCCATAGGGATCTCCTGGAACCCCTATACCCTGGGTACCTCAGTACCATATACTAGGGAATTATAAGGGTGTCCCAGTATGCCAATGTAAATTGGTGAAATTGGTTACTAGCCTGTTAGTGACAATTTGTAAAGAGAGAGCATAACCACTGAGGTTCTGGTTAGCAGAGCCTCAGTGAGACAGTTAGGCATCACACAGGGGACACATACATATAGGTCACAAACTTATGAGCACTGGGGTGCTGGCTAGCAGGGTCCCAGTGACACATAACAAACATACTGAAAACATAGGGTTTTCACTATGAGCACTGGGCCCTGGCTAGCAGGATCCCAGTGAGACAGTGAAAACCCCCTGACATACACTCACAAACAGGTTCTCACACAACCCCCCCCCCCCCAAACGAAGGACAATAAGGCTAACCTTGGCCATTTGAGACTTTATTGTCTAAGTGGTGATAAGTAGAGAGTAGCTCTGCAATAGACTGGTTACTCCCTTTAACATCCACTCTATGGTTACTTCCCTGTGGGGATGTAAACCACCCTGTTTGAAGTTTTTTAGCTAAGCAACAATGTGAAGATATATTTTCAGAGTTTATATCAGTAAGTTTTAGTTTAGAGCAGTGGGAATTGTCCACTGAACCTATTTCTAGTGATGAGAATGCCAGACAGGGATGCTGTCTCAGTAAAGCCATAGCTGGGCAAAAACTTTGTCCATATGGCTGGAAGAGAGAACAGGGATGCTGTTTCTCTTGAGTTGGAGCAGGGCAGGGATGCTGTCCTATGAGCTCCACACTAGGGCAGGGATGCTGTCCTAAGTGTTGTGAGGCAGTGCAGGGTTTCTGCACTAAAGTTTCTCTGGGAGGGATGGAGGGATGCTCCACGTTAACTAAAATGGTGCTCTTTTTCTCACCAATGTTAGTTATCCCACAGAGAGGTACTTCCACCTCAGGGAGTACAGCTATGCCAGCTGATGATTCCCTTGGAACAGGTGCCACCCCAGGAGAGGTTTCTCCCACCATAGGAATGATATCCTGATGGGCAGGGTGGTTAGGGGATACTGTGATACCCTTTTTACCTGTTGTTGGAGAGGGATCCTGAGTTTTCAGGCCTTCTCTCCTTTGCTTTTTCATTTCAGTAGAAATGAGAGGGAACAATTCCTTAGGGATACCCAGCATGGCTGCATGGGTATAAAACTCTACATCAGCCCAACCTGAGGCCTCTAGGTCATTACCTAAGAGACAATCTACAGGTAAGCTAGGTGACACTACCACATGCTTGGGGCCAGTAACTCCACCCCAACTAAGCTGAACTATAACTAAGGGAAGAAACTTAGTGGAGTTATGGACATCAATAATCTTATACTGTTGTCCAATAATGTGTTTTTCAGGAGCCACCAGGTTTTTAGTCACCAAAGTGATACTGACACCTGTGTCCCTGTAGGCCTGGGCCTCAACACCATTTATTGAAACTGTCTGCCTGTACTTATCCATTGTAAGGGGACAAGCAGCCAGTGTGGCAAGGCCAATGCCACTAGGTGTGACAGAAACTGTCTTGGGACTGACTACCCCAGTTTCTATGATGGGCACATAAGTGAACCCAACTACACCCTTAGTTTGACTGTTGCCAGCAGTCCCACCACTATTACCACTACTACTAGGGGCACTAGAGCTTGATGTATCAGTGGTGGTAGGCTCAGGTGGTTTACCTGGACAGGACTTATCCCCTGGCCTATGGCCTCTGTTTTTACACACAAAGCACCAAGGCTTTTTAATGTGTGTGGGTTGAGAAGAAGAGGAAGAATTTGTTTTATCCCCACCCCCTTAAGAGTGTTTAGGATTTGAAGAAGGATCTTTGGTTTTACCCTTATCCCCATGCTTATCCTGAGATTTCTCACCATCTTTCTTCTTGCCATCCTTGTCACCACCTGTATGAACTTTTCTGTTCACTCTTGTTCTGACCCATTTGTCTGCCTTCTTTCCCAATTCTTGGGGAGAGGTCAGATCTGAGTCCACTAGATATTGGTGCAACAAGTCAGACACACAGTTATTCAGAATATGCTCTCTCAGGATTAAGTTGTACCGGCTTTCATAGTCAGAAACTTTACTGCCATGTAACCACCCCTCCAAGGCCTTCACTGAATGGTCAACAAAGTCTACCCAGTCTTGTGAAGACTCCTTTTTGGTTTCTCTGAACTTGATCCGATACTGTTCAGTGGTTAAGCCATAACCATCTAGGAGTGCATTCTTTAAAACTGTAAAGTTATTGGCATCACTTTCCTTCACATTAAGGAGCCTATCCCTAACCTTTCCACTGAAAGATAGCCATAGGATAGCAGCCCACTGTCTTTGAGGGACCCCCTGTACAACACAGGCCCTCTCAAGTGCAGCAAACCACTTGTTAATGTCATCCCCCTCCTTGTAAGGGGGAACTATCTTGTGTAGATTCCTAGAATCATGCTCATTTACAGGATTACTATCTGTAATACTAATGCTGCCACCATGGGGTCCAAACCCCAACCTCTTTCTTTCTTTTCTAAGTCAAATGCTTCCCTGTCTAGATCCAGCTGTTGCTTTTTCAGCTTCAGCCTGGATTCTTCCACTCTCAATCTATTGAGTTCCCTTTCTAACACTCTGTCTTCAGGGTGGGTGGGTTGAGCATGCCTTGACACAGAAGAATGGTGTGAATGAACAGAGGGAGACCTGTCCCTAACAGATGGCACTCTAACAACCTGGCCTAAAGGAGTAACCTCTCTACTGTGATGAGAACTCACATCAGTACCAGCCCTGCTAGGTGGCCTGCTAAGGGGCAGGTTGGGAAGGTTCCCTTCTAACACTTTCACTGGGGCTACCCCAGAATCAGAGTGTGAACCATCAGCTAATCTCTCACCAGATGTGCCAGCTATGGTCTTATCATTTTCAATGAGCACATTAACTAACAATTCTCTAGAGGGATTCTTCCCTACCCCTAAACCTCTATCAATGCAGAGACTCCTTGCACTTTTCCAGCTAAGGTGGTCATAGGCAGTGCTGGTCAGATCCAGAGTTTGACCTGTACCAGACATGATAGAAAAATGTTTAAGGGACAGAAAAAGAAAGAAAAAGTTTCAGAACTTTTTAAGGAACAGAAAAAAAAACCTTTTTTCAACTTTTAAGAACTTTTTGAAAGTTTTAGAGGTACTTTTCAGCACTTAGCAATAGAGTAAGGGAAGAAAAGCAAAACTTTTTGGTTAGGTGTACATACACTGAACTTGTTTTGTATATTTTTCTCTTATGAAAAGTACAAAATGACAAAGTGGTAAGTAGTTGCAAGTACTTATCCCACCGCTGCACAACCAATGTAGGATGCTGGCCTGGTTTGTAGTGGTACCAAGGGGTACTTATACTCTGCACCAGGTCCAGTTATCCCTTATTAGTGTAGAAGAGGTGTCTAGCAGCTTAGGCTGATAGAAAAGGTAGCTTAGCAGAGCAGCTTAAGCTGAACTAGGAGACGTGTAAAGCTCCTACTATACCACTGGTGTCATGTGCACAATATCATAAGAAAACACAATACACAGATATACTAAAAATAAAGGTATTTTATTTTTATGACAATATGCCAAAAGTATCTCAGTGAGTACCCTCAGTATGAGGATAGCAAATATACACAAGATATATTTACACAATACCAAACTTATGCAATAATAGCAATAGAAAGCAATGCAAGCAATGTACAGTCACAATAGATTGCAATGAGAGCACGTAGGTATAGGGGCAACACAAACCATATACTCTAGAAGTGGAATGCGAACCACAAATGGACCCCAAACCTATGTGAGCTTGTAGAGGGTCGCTGGGACTGTAAGAAAACAGTGAGGGTTAGAAAAATAGCCCACCCCAACACCCTGCAAAATGGGTGCAAAGTGCACCTAAGTTCCCCAGAGAGCACAGAAGTCGTGATAGGGGAATTCTGCAAGGAAGACCAACACCAGCAATGCAACAACGATGGATTTCCGGACGAGAGTACCTGTGGAACAAGGGGACCAAGTCCAAAAGTCACTATCAAGTCGGGAGTGGGCAGATGCCCAGGAAATGCCAGCTGTGGGTGCAAAGAAGCTGCCACCGGATGGTAGAAGCTAAGGATTCTGCAAGAACGAAGAGGGCTAGAAACCTCCCCTTTGGAGGATGGATGTCCCACGTCGTGAAGAAGCTTGCAGAGGTGTTTCCGTGCAGAAAAACCGCAAACAAGCCTTGCTAGCTGCAAGAGTCGCGGTTAGGGATTTTGGATGCTGCTGTGGCCCAGGAGGGACCAGGATGTCGCCAATTGCGTGAGGTGACACAGGGGGCGTCCAGCAAGACAAAGAGCCCACTCAGAAGCAAGCAGCACCCGCAGAAGTGCCGTAACAGGCACTACGAAGAAGAGTAAACCGGAGCTCACCCGAAGTCACAAAAGAAGGTCCCACGACGCCGGAGGACAACTCAGGAGGGCGTGCACTGCAGGTTAGAGTGTCGGGGACCCAGGCTTGGCTGTGCACAAGGGAAATCCTGGAAGAGTGCACAGGAGCCGGAGCAGCTGCAAATCACGCAGTACCCAGCAACGCAGGCTAGCGTGGGGAGGCAAGGACTTACCTCCACCAAACTTGGACTGAAGAGTCACTGGACTGTGGGAGTCACTTGGACAGAGTTGCTGAGTTCCAGGGACCACGCTCGTCGTGCTGAGAGGGGACCCAGAGGACCGGTGAAGCAGTCTTTTGGTGCCTGCGGTTGCAGGGGGAAGATTCCGTCGACCCACGGGAGATTTCTTCGGAGCTTCTAGTGCAGAGAGGAGGCAGACTACCCCCACAGTATGCACCACCAGGAAAGCAGTCGAGAAGGCGGCTGGATCAGCAATACAAGGTTGTAGTAGTCATCTTTGCTACTTTGTTGCGGTTTTGCAGGCGTCCAGAGCAGTCAGCGGTCGATTCCTTGGCAGAAGGTGAAGAGAGAGATGCAGAGGAACTCTGATGAGCTCTTGCATTCGTTATCTAAAGAATTCCCCAAAGCAGAGACCCTAAACAGCCAGAAAAGGAGGTTTGGCTACCTAGGAAGGAGGATAGGCTAGCAACACAGGTAAGAGCCTATCAGAAGGAGTCTCTGACGTCACCTGCTGGCCCTGGCCACCCAGAGCAGTCCAGTGTGCCAGCAGCACCTCTGTTTCCAAGATGGCAGAGGTCTGGAGCACACTGGAGGAGCTCTGGACACCTCCCAGGGGAGGTGCAGGTCAGGGGAGTGGTCACTCCCCTTTCCTTTGTCCAGTTTCACGCCAGAGCAGGGCTGGGGGATCCCTGAACCGGTGTAAACTGGCTTATGCAGAGATGGGCACCATCTGTGCCCATCAAAGCATTTCCAGAGGCTGGGGGAGGCTACTCTTCCCCAGCCCTGACACCTTTTTCCAAAGGGAGAGGGTGTAACACCCTCTCTCTGAGGAAGTCCTTTGTTCTGCCTTCCTGGGCCAAGCCTGGCTGGACCCCAGGAGGGCAGAAACCTGTCTGAGGGGTTGGCAGCAGCTGCAGTGAAACCCCGGGAAAGGTAGTTTGGCAGTACCCGGGTCTGTGCTAGAGACTCGGGGGGATCATGGAATTGTCTCCACAATGCCAGAATGGCATTGGGGTGAGAATTCCATGATCTTAGACATGTTACATGGCCATGTTCGGAGTTACCATTGTGACACTATACATATGTCGTGACATATGTATAGTGCACGCGTGTAATGGTGTCCCCGCACTCACAAAGTCCGGGGAATTTGCCCTGAACAATGTGGGGGCACCTTGGCTAGTGCCAGGGTGCCCACACACTAAGTAACTTAGCATCCAACCTTTACCAGGTAAAGGTTAGACATATAGGTGACTTATAAGTTACTTAAGTGCAGTGGTAAATGGCTGTGAAATAACGTGGACGTTATTTCACTCAGGCTGCAGTGGCAGGCCTGTGTAAGAATTGTCAGAGCTCCCTATGGGTGGCAAAAGAAATGCTGCAGCCTATAGGGATCTCCTGGAACCCCAATACCCTGGGTACCTCAGTACCATATACTAGGGAATTATAAGGGTGTCCCAGTATGCCAATGTAAATTGGTGAAATTGGTCACTAGCCTGTTAGTGACAATTTGTAAAGAGAGAGCATAACCACTGAGGTTCTGGTAGCAGGATCCCAGTGAGACACAGTCGAGAAGGTGGCAGGATCAGCGTTACAGAGTTGCAGTAGTCGTCTTTGCTACTTGGTTGCAGTTTTGCAGGCTTCCAGCGCGGTCAGCAGTCGATTCCTTGGTAGAAGGTGAAGAGAGAGATGCAGAGGAACTCTGATGAGCTCTTGCATTCGTTATCTAAGGAATTCCCCAAAGCAGAGACCCTAAATAGCCAGAAAAAAGGGTTTGGCTACTTAGGAGAGAGGATAGGCTAGCAACACCTGAAGGAGCCTATCAGAAGGAGTCTCTGACGTCACCTGCTGGCCCTGGCCACTCAGAGCAGTCCAGTGTGCCAGCAGCACCTCTGTTTCCAAGATGGCAGAGGTCTGGAGCACACTGGAGGAGCTCTGGGCACCTCCCAGGGGAGGTGCAGGTCAGGGGAGTGGTCACTCCCCTTTCCTTTGTCCAGTTTCGCGCCAGAGCAGGGCTAAGGGGTCCCTGAACCGGTGTAGACTGGCTTATGCAGAAATGGGCACCATCTGTGCCCATGAAAGCATTTCCAGAGGCTGGGGGAGGCTACTCCTCCCCTGCCTTAACACCTTTTTCCAAAGGGAGAGGGTGTAACACCCTCTCTCAGAGGAAGTCCTTTGTTCTGCCATCCTGGGCCAAGCCTGGCTGGACCCCAGGAGGGCAGAAACCTGTCTGAGGGGTTGGCAGCAGCAGCAGCTGCAGTGAAACCCCTGAAAAGGCAGTTTGGCAGTACCCAGGTCTGAGCTACAGACCCGTGGGATCATGGGATTGTACCAACAATGCCAGGATGGCATAGAGGGGGCAATTCCATGATCTTAGACATGTTACATGGCCATATTCGGAGTTACCATTGTGAAGTTACACATAGGTATTGACCAATGTGTAGTGCACGCGTGTAATGGTGTCCCCGCACTCACAAAGTCTGGGGAATTTGCCCTGAACAATGTGGGAGCACCTTGGCTAGTGCCAGGGTGCCCACACACTAAGTAACTTTGCACCTAACCTTTACTAAGTAAAGGTTAGACATATAGGTGACTTATAAGTTACTTAAGTGCAGTGAAAATGGCTGTGAAATAATGTGTGCATTATTTCACTCAGGCTGCAGTGGCAGGCCTGTGTAAGAATTGTCAGAGCTCCCTATGGGTGGCAAAAGAAATGCTGCAGCCCATAGGGATCTCCTGGAACCCCAATACCCTGAGTACCTCAGTACCATATACTAGGGAATTATAAGGGTGTTCCAGTATGCCAATGTGAATTGGTGAAATTGGTCAGCCTGTTACTGACAATTTGTAAAGAAATGAGAGAGCATAACCACTGAGGTTCCGGATAGCAGAGCCTCAGTGAGACAGTTAGTCATAACACAGGTAACACAGTCAGGCACACTTATGAGCACTGGGGCCCTGGCTGGCAGGGTCCCAGTGACACATACAACTAAAACAACATATATACAGTGAAAAATGGGGGTAACATGCCAGGCAAGATGGTACTTTCCTACACAACACCCCCCCCCCCAAACGAAGGACAATAAGACTAGTCATTACCTGATGGGTCTTCATTGTCTAAGTGGAAATATCTGGAGAGTCCATCTGCATTGGAGTGGGTACTCCCAGGTCTATGTTCCACTGTATAGTCCATTCCCTGTAGGGATATGGACCACCTTAACAATTTAGGATTTTCACCTTTCATTTGTTTTAGCCAAAGTAGAGGTTTGTGGTCTGTCTGAACAATGAAGTGAGTGCCAAACAGGTATGGCCTCAACTTCTTCAGTGCCCAGACCACAGCAAAGGCCTCCCTCTCAATGGCAGACCAACGCTTTTTTCTAGGGGTCAACCTCCTACTAATAAAAGCAACAGGTTGATCCTGGCCCTCAGAATTAAGTTGTGATAGGACTGCCCCTACTCCTAATTCAGATGCATCAGTTTGGACATATACATTTTTAGAGTAACAAGGGCTTTTCAGGACAGGTGCAGAGCACATGGCCTGCTTCAGCTCCTCAAAAGCTTTCTGACAGTTTGCTGTCCATAATACCTTTTTAGGCATTTTCTTGGATGTGAGGTCATTAAGAGGGACTGCAATGGAGCCATAGTTCTTAATGAACCTCCTATAGTACCCAGTGAGGCCTAAAAAGGCTCTCACCTGAGTCTGAGTAGTAGGGGGAACCCAGTCTATGATAGTCTGGATTTTCCCCTGAAGTGGTGCAATCTGTTCTCCACCAACCAGGTGTCCCAGATAAACCACCTTCCCCTGCCCTATCTGGCACTTTGAAGCCTTGATAGTGAGGCCTGCCTTTTGCAGGGCCTCTAAAACTTTCCATAGGTGGACCAGGTGATCTTCCCAGCTGGAGCTAAAGACAGCTATTTCGTCCAAATATGCTGCACTGAAAGCTTCCAGCCCTTGCAGGACTGTGTTCACCAACCTCTGAAAAGTGGCAGGTGCATTTTTCAATCCAAAAGGCATTACTGTGAATTGGTAATGGCCTCCAATGGTTGAAAATGCAGTTTTAGCTTTAGCATCTTCTGATAATTTGATCTGCCAATACCCTGCAGTCAAATCAAAAGTGCTTAGATACTTGGCAGATGCCAGTGTATCTATGAGCTCATCTGCCCTGGGTATAGGGTGAGCATCAGTTTTGGTTACCTGGTTGAGACCTCTGTAGTCTACACAAAACCGCATTTCCTTCTTTTCATCTTTGGAATGGGGTTTTGGTACAAGTACCACAGGAGAAGCCCATGGACTTTCAGAGTGCTCAACCACTCCCAGTTCTAAAATTTTCTGCACCTCTTGCTTTATGCAGTCTCTGACATGGTCAGGCTGCCTATAGATCTTACTTTTGACAGGCAAGCTGTCTCCAGTATCTATAGTGTGCTCACACCAAGAAGTGGTACCTGGCACAGTGGAGGAGAGTTCAGAAAACTGACCCAGGAGATTAATGCAGTGGTCTTTCTGCTCAGCAGTGAGACAATCTGCTAGTACAACACCTTCCACTAGAGCATCTTGTTCTGTGGAAGAGAAGAGATCAGGGAGAGGATCACTGTCTTCTTCCTGTCCCTCATCAGTTGCCATGAGCAGGGTGAGATCAGCCCTGTCATAGTAGGGTTTCAGGCGATTGACATGGAGCACCCTAAGGGGACTCCTGGCAGTGCCTAAGTCAACTAAGTAGGTGACTTCACCCTTTTTCTCAACAATTGTGTGGGGTCCACTCCATTTATCTTGGAGTGCTCTTGGGGCCACAGGCTCCAAGACCCACACTTTCTGCCTTGGTTGGTACTGAACCAAAACAGCCTTCTGGTCATGCCATTGCTTCTGGAGCTCTTGGCTGGCCTGAAGGTTTTTACTGGCTTTTTTCATGTATTCTGCCATCCTTGATCTGAGGCCAAGTACATAATCCACTATATCTTGCTTTGGAGCTTTTAAAGGTTGTTCCCAACCCTCCTTGACAAGTGTTAGTGGACCCCTCACAGGGTGTCCAAAGAGGAGTTCAAAGGGGCTGAAGCCCACTCCTTTCTGGGGTAACTCCCTGTAGGCAAAAAGGAGGCATGGTAAAAGGATATCCCATCTCCTGCAGAGTTTTTCAGGGAGTCCCATAATCATGCCTTTGAGAGTTTTGTTAAATCTCTCCACCAGTCCATTTGTTTGTGGATGATAGGGTGTAGTGAACTTGTAAGTCACACCACACTCCTTCCACATGGCCTTTAAGTAAGCAGACATGAAATTGCTTCCCCTGTCTGATACTACCTCTTTTGGGAAGCCCACCCTGGAAAAGATTCCCAGGAGGGCCTTTGCCACTGCAGGAGCTGTAGTGGTCCTAAGAGGAATTGCTTCAGGATATCTGGTGGCATGGTCCACTACCACCAAGATAAACCTATTTCCTGAAGCAGTAGGAGGGTCAAGGGGGCCAACTATGTCAACCCTTTCAAAGGGAACCCCAACCACAGGCAGTGGAATAAGGGGTGCCTTTGGAGTGCCACCTGTCTTGCCACTGGCTTGACAGGTTTCACAGGACTTACAAAACTCTTTTGTGTCCTCAGACATTCTAGGCCAATGAAACAAGGGAACAAGCCTGTCCCAAGTTTTCATTTGCCCCAAATGTCCAGCTAGAGGAATGTCGTGAGCAAGAGTTAGGAGGAACTTTCTGTACTCCTGAGGAATCACTAATCTCCTGGCAGCTCCAGGTTTAGGATCCCTTGCCTCAGTGTACAAGAGGTTGTCCTCCCAGTAAACTCTGTGAGAGTCACTGACATCCCCATTAGCCTGTTTGACAGCTTGCTGTCTTAGACCCTCTAGTGTGGGACAGGTCTGCTGTGCCACACTCAGTTCCTCCCTGGCAGGCCCCCCTTCACCCAAAAGCTCAGCAGTGTCTGCTTCCAGCTCCTCTGGTGAAGGTTCTACACAGGGTGGGAATTCTTCTTCCTCAGAAGTTGAATCCACTGTAGAGGGAGGGATAGTAGGTAGTGATTTACCTTTGCTACCCCTAGCTTTAGGGAGCACTTGGTCCATTCTTCCAGGATCCAAGTCACCCTGTCCTTTTTGCTTTTTGGCCTGAGCCCTGGTTAAAGCAAAAATATGGCCTGGAATGCCCAGCATTGCTGCATGAGCCTCCAACTCCACTTCTGACCAAGCTGATGTCTCCAAATCATTCCCTAATAGACAGTCTACAGGTAAATCTGAGGCAACCACAACTTTCTTTGGGCCAGTAACTCCGCCCCCCCAGTTGAGATTTACAACAGCCATGGGGTGGCTAAGGGTGTTATTGTGAGCATCGGTTTCTTGGTACTGGTGACCAAGTAGGTGTTGTTCAGGGTGGACCAGTTTCTCTATTACCATTGTAACACTGGCACCAGTGTCCCTGTAGGCCTGAACCTCAACACCATTTATTAGGGGTAGTTGCTTGTACTTATCCATGTTAAGGGGACAAGCAACCAAGGTGGCTAAATCAATAGCCCCCTCAGAGACTAACACAGCCTCTGTGGTCTCCCTAATCAGACCAACCCCAACTAAGTTACCAATAGTGAGCCCAGCTACTCCCTTGGATTGGCTATTAGTAGGTTTGCTCCCACCACCACTGCTATTAGTAGGGACACTAGGTGTAGCAGTAGGGGTTGTAGTGGTAGGAGGCTTGGTGCTTTTCTTTGGACAACTGGGATCTGTTGTCCAATGGCCTTTTATTTTACATAAATAGCACCATGGTTTCTTTTCTTTGTTTTGATTGGAAGAGGATTTGGGCCCACCACCCCCACCAGAGTGTTTTTGTGGGCCTGATGAAGACTCATATTTAGATTTGTCCCCACCCTTGTCAGAAGACTTACCATCCTTCTTCTTATTGCCATCTTTGTCACCCCCTATATGAACTTTTCTGTTCACCCTTGTTCTGACCCATTTGTCTGCCTTCTTTCCCAATTCTTGGGGAGAGGTCAGATCAGAGTCCACCAAGTACTGGTGCAACAAATCAGACACACAATTATTAAGAATATGCTCTCTCAGGATCAAGTTATACAGGCTTTCATAATCAGTTACTTTACTGCCATGTAACCACCCCTCCAAGGCCTTCACTGAATGGTCAACAAAATCAACCCAGTCTTGTGAAGACTCCTTTGTGGTCTCTCTGAATTTCATCCTGTACTGTTCAGTGGTTAAGCCATAACCATCCAGGAGTGCATTCTTAAGAACTGTAAAATTATTGGCATCACTTTCTTTCACAGTAAGGAGCCTATCCCTACCTTTTCTACTAAATGATAGCCATGGGATAGCAGCCCACTGCCTGTGAGGGACATCCTGTACAACACAGGCCCTCTCAAGTGCAGCAAACCACTTGTTAATGTCATCCCCCTCCTTATAAGGGGGAACTATATTGTGCAGATTCCTAGAATCATGCTCTTTTGCAGGATGACTATGGGGAATACTGCTGCTGCCACCATGGGTTTCTAAACCCAATTTCTGTCTTTCTCTCTCCACTTCTAAGCACTGTCTATCCAAATCCAGCTGTTGCTTCTTGAGCTTCAGTCTGGTTTGTTCCACTCTCAATCTATTGAGCTCCCTTTCTAACAATCTGTCATCAGGGTGGGTGGGAGGGACATGCCTTGAAACAGAGGTATGGTGAGAATGAACAGAAGGAGACCCATCCCTTACAGAAGGCATCCTGACAGCTTGGTTCTACTGTGGTGAGAAGGAATACTCTTGCTATGATGTGAAACAACACTATCAGTATGGTGTGAATCTACATCAGTACCAACTATGCTAGGCTGTCTAGTAATGGGCAGGCTAGGAAGTTTCTTTCCTGACTCTTTTTCTAGGGGAGTCCCTGGATCAGATTTTGAACCATTAGCTACTTTTTCAACAGAGTGGGACCTTTGGTCTTATCCTGTTCTATAAGCATGTTAACCAACAATTCTCTGGGGGGATTCTTCCCTACACTCAAACCTCTCTCTATGCAGAGA
This sequence comes from Pleurodeles waltl, assembly GCF_031143425.1. Taxonomy (NCBI): domain Eukaryota; kingdom Metazoa; phylum Chordata; class Amphibia; order Caudata; family Salamandridae; genus Pleurodeles; species Pleurodeles waltl. Next base: position 1,229,021,109 of record NC_090447.1, read on the forward strand.
CTCCTTGCTCCTTTCCAGCTAAGGTGATCATATGCAAGTTTGGACAGATCAACAGTTTGGCCTGTGCCAGACATTTTAGAAAGTGTATAAGTGATAGAAAAAGTGAGAAAAAGTTTTCAGAACTTTTGGAAAGACAGAAAAAAAACTTTAAAAACTTTTTAAGAACTTTAAGAAAGTTTAGAGGTACTTTTCAGCACTTAGAAAAGAGTGAAAAGAGGAAATGCAAAACTTTTTGGTTATGTGTATACACACTGAACTTGTTTTGTATATTTTTCTCTTATGAAAAGTACAGTGACAAAAGTGGTAAGTAGTTGCAAAGTACTTATCCCACCGCTGCACAACCAATGTAGGAGGCTGGACTGGCTTGTAGTGAGTACCAAGGGGTACTTACACCTTGCATCAGGCCCAGGTATCCCTTATTAGTGTATAGGGTGTCTAGCAGCTTAGGCTGATAGATAATGGTAGCTTAGCAGAGCAGCTTAGGCTGAACTAGGAGACGAGTGAAGCTCCTACAGTACCACTAGTGTCACTTGCACAATATCATAAGAAAACACAATACACAGATATACTAAAAATAAAGGTACTTTATTTTTATGACAATATGCCAAAGTATCGCAGAGTGTACCCTCAGTATGAGGATAGCAAATATACACAAGATATATATACACAATACCAAAAATATGCAGTATAGTCTTAGAAAACAGTGCAAACAATGTATAGTTACAATAGGATGCAATGGGGACACATAAGGATAGGGGCAACACAAACCATATACTCCAAAAGTGGAATGCGAACCACGAATGGACCCCAAACCTATGTGACCTTGTAGAGGGTCGCTGGGACTATTAGAAAATAGTAAGGGTTAGAAAAATAGCCCACCCCAAGACCCTGAAAAGTGAGTGCAAAGTGCACTAAAGTTCCCCAAAGGACATAGAAGTCGTGATAGGGGAATTCTGCAGGAAAGACACAAACCAGCAATGCAACAAAGATGGATTTCCAGTCGAGGGTACCTGTGGAACAAGGGGACCAAGTCCAAAAGTCACAAGCAAGTCGGAGATAGGCAGATGCCCAGGAAATGCCAGCTGTGGGTGCAAAGAAGCTGCTACTGGACAGTAGAAGCTGAGGATTCTGCAGGAACAACAAGGGCTAGAGACTTCCTGTAGGAGGCTGGACTGGCTTGTAGTGAGTACCAAGGGGTACTTGCACCTTGCACCAGGCCCAGTTATCCCTTATTAGTGTATAGGGTGTCTAGCAGCATAGGCTGATAGATAATGGTAGCTTAGCAGAGCAGCTTAGGCTGAACTAGGAGACGAGTGAAGTTCCTACAGTACCACAAATGTCACTTGCACAATATCATAAGAAAACGCAATACACAGTTATACTAAAAATAAAGGTACTTTATTTTTATGACAATATGCCAAAGTATCTCAGAGTGTACCCTCAGTGAGAGGATAGGAAATATACACAAGATATATGTACACAATACCAAAAATATGCAGTATAGTCTTAGAAAACAGTGCAAACAATGTATAGTTACAATAGGATGCAATGGGGACACATAGGGATAGGGGCAACACAAACCATATACTCCAAAAGTGGATTGCGAACCACGAATGGACCCCAAACCTATGTGACCTTCTAGAGGGTCGCTGGGACTATTAGAAAATAGTGAGGGTTAGAAAAATAGCCCACCCCAAGACCCTGAAAAGTGAGTGCAAAGTGCACTAAAGTTCCCCAAAAGACAGAGAAGTCGTGATAGAGGAATAATGCAGGAAAGACACAAACCAACAATGCAACAACGGTGGATTTCCAATCTAGGGTACCTGTGGAACAAGGGGACCAAGTCCAAAAGTCACAAGCAAGTCGGAGATGGGCATATGCCCAGGAAATGCCAGCTGTGGCTGCAAAGAAGCTTCTACTGGACAGAAGAAGCTGAGGTTTCTGCAGGAACGAAAAGGGCTAGAGACTTCCCCTTTGGTGGACGGATCCCCCTCGCCGTGGAGAGTCGTGCAGAAGTGTTTTCCCGCCGAAAGAACGGCAACAAGCCTTGCTAGCTGCAAATCGTGCGGTTAGCGTTTTTGGATGCTGCTGTGGCCCAGGAGGGACCAAGAGGGACCAGGAGGTCGCAAATTGGACCAGGAGGTAGAGGGGACGTCGAGCAAGACAAGGAGCCCTCTTAGCAGCAGGTAGCACCCGGAGAAGTGCCAGAAACAGGCACTACGAGGATGCGTGAAACGGTGCTCACCCGAAGTTACACAAAGGAGTCCCACGTCGCCGGAGACCAACTTAGAAAGTCGTACAATGCAGGTTAGAGTGCCGTGGACCCAGGCTTGGCTGTGCACAAAGGATTCCCGCCGGAAGTGCACAGAGGCCGGAGTAACTGCAAAAGTCGCGGTTCCCAGCAATGCAGTCTGGCGTGGGGAGGCAAGGACTTACCTCCACCAATCTTGGACTGAAGAGTCACTGGACTGTGGGGGTCACTTGGCCACAGTTGCTGGATTCGAGGGACCTCGCTCGTCGTGCTGAGAGGAGACCCAAGGGACCGGTAATGCAGCTTTTTGGTGCCTGCGGTTGCAGGGGGAAGATTCCGTCGACCCACGGGAGATTTCTTCGGAGCTTCTAGTGCAGAGAGGACGCAGACTACCCCCACAGCATGCACCACCAGGAAAACAGTCGAGAAGGCGGCAGGATCAGCGTTACAGAGTTGCAGTAGTCGTCTTTGCTACTATGTTGCAGTTTTGCAGGCTTCCAGCGCGGTCAGCAGTCGATTCCTTGGCAGAAGGTGAAGAGAGAGATGCAGAGGAACTCTGATGAGCTCTTGCATTCATTATCTAAAGTTTCCCCAGAGACAGAGACCCTAAATAGCCAGAAAAGAGGGTTTGGCTACCTAGGAGAGAGGATAGGCTACTAACACCTGAAGGACCCTATCAGAAGGAGTCTCTGACGTCACCTGGTGGCACTGGCCACTCAGAGCAGTCCAGTGTGCCAGCAGCACCTCTGTTTCCAAGATGGCAGAGGTCTGGAGCACACTGGAGGAGGTCTGGACACCTCCCAGGGGAGGTGCAGGTCAGGGGAGTGGTCACTCCCCTTTCCTTTGTCCAGTTTCGCGCCAGAGCAGGGCTAAGGGGTCCCCTGAACCGGTGTAGACTGGCTTATGCAGAATTGGGCACATCTGTGCCCAAGAAAGCATTTCCAGAGGCTGGGGAGGCTACTCCTCCCCTGCCTTCACACCATTTTCCAAAGGGAGAGGGTGTAACACCCTCTCTCAGAGGAAGTCCTTTGTTCTGCCATCCTGGGACAAGCCTGGCTTGACCCCAGGAGGGCAGAAACCTGTCTGAGGGGTTGGCAGCAGCAGCAGCTGCAGTGAAACCCCAGGAAAGGCCGTTTGGCAGTACCAGGGTCTGTGCTACAGGCCACTGGGATCATGGAATTGTGCCAACTATGCCAGGATGGCATAGAGGGGGCAATTGCATGATCATAGACATGTTACATGGCCATATTCGGAGTTACCATTGTGAAGCTACATATAGGTAGTGACCTATATGTAGTGCACGCGTGTAATGGTGTCCCCGCACTCACAAACTTTGGCCCTGAACAATGTGGGGGCACCTTGGCTAGTGCCAGGGTGCCCTCACACTAAGTAACTTTGCACCTAACCTTTACCAAGTAAAGGTTAGACATATAGGTGACTTATAAGTTACTTAAGTGCAGTGTAAAATGGCTGTGAAATAACGTGGACGCTATTTCACTCAGGCTGCAGTGGCAGGCCTGTGTAAGAATTGTCAGAGCTCCCTATGGGTGGCAAAAGAAATGCTGCAGCCCATAGGGATCTCCTGGAACCCCAATACCCTGGGTACCTCAGTACCATATACTAGGGAATTATAAGGGTGTTCCAGTAAGCCAATGTAAATTGTTAAAATTGGTCACTAGCCTGTTAGTGACAATTTGAAAGAAATGAGAGAGCATAACCACTGAGGTTCTGATTAGCAGAGCCTCAGTGAGACAGTTAGTCACTACACAGGTAACACATTCAGGCACACTTATGAGCACTGGGGCCCTGGAGAACAGGGTCCCAGTGACACATACAACTAAAACAACATATATACAGTGAAAAATGGGGGTACATTGCCAGGCAAGATGGTACTTTCCTACACAAACCCCCCCCCCCCAAACGAAGGACAATAAGACTAGTCATTCCCTGATGGGTCTTCATTGTCTAAGTGGAAATATCTGGAGAGTCCATCTGCATTGGAGTGGCTACTCCCAGGTCTATGTTCCACTGTATAGTCCATTCCCTGTAGGGATATGGACCACCTCAACAATTTAGGATTTTCACCTTTCATTTGTTTTAGCCAAAGTAGAGGTTTGTGGTCTGTCTGAACAATGAAGTGAGTGCCAAACAGGTATGGCCTCAACTTCTTCAGTGCCCAGACCACAGCAAAGGCCTCCCTCTCAATGGCAGACCAACGCTTTTCTCTAGGGGTCAACCTCCTACTAATAAAAGCAACAGGTTGATCCTGGCCCTCATAATTAAGTTGTGATAGGACTGCCCCTACTCTTAATTCAGATGCATCAGTCTGGACATAGAATTTTTTTGAGTAACAAGGGCTTTTCAGGACAGGTGCAGAGCACATGGCCTGCTTCAGCTCCTCAAAAGCTTTCTGACAGTTTGCTGTCCATAATACCTTTTTAGGCATTTTCTTGGATGTGAGGTCATTAAGAGGGGCTGCCATGGAGCCATAGTTCTTAATGAACCTCCTGTAATACCCAGTGAGGCCTAGGAAGGCTCTCACCTGGGTCTGTGTAGTAGGGGGAACCCAATCAATAATTGTTTGGATTTTCCCCTGTAGTGGTGCAATCTGTTCCCCACCAACAAGGTGTCCCAGATAAACCACCTTACCCTGCCCTATCTGGCACTTTGAAGCCTTGATAGTGAGGCCTGCCTTTTGCAGGGCCTCTAAAACTTTCCATAGGTGGACCAGGTGATCATCCCAACTGGAGCTAAAGACAGCTATATCATCCAGATATGCTGCACTGAAAGCTTCCAGCCCTTGCAGGACTGTGTTCACCAACCTCTGAAAAGTGTCAGGTGCATTCTTCAATCCAAAAGGCATTACAGTGAACTGGTAATGTCCTCCAATGGTTGAAAATGCTGTCTTAGGTTTAGCATCTTCTGATAATTTGATCTGCCAATACCCTGCAGTCAAATCAAAAGTGCTTAGATACTTGGCAGATGCCAGTGTATCTATGAGCTCATCTGCCCTGGGTATAGGGTGAGCATCAGTTTTGGTTACCAGGTTGAGACCTCTATAGTCTACACAAAACCGCATTTCCTTCTTTCCATCTTTGGAATGGGGTTTTGGTACAAGTACCACAGGAGAAGCCCATGGACTTTCAGAGTGCTCAACCACTCCTAGTTCTAACCCTTTCTGCACCTCTTGCTTTATGCAGTCCCTGACATGGTCAGGCTGCCTAAAGATCTTACTTTTGACAGGCAAGCTGTCTCCAGTATCTATAGTGTGCTCACACCAAGAAGTGGTACCTGGCACAGTAGAGAAGAGTTCAGAGAATTGATCTAGGAGATTTATGCAATGGTCTTTCTGCTCAGCAGTAAGACAATCAGCCAAAACTACACCTTCCACAAGAGCATCTTGTTCTGTGGAAGAGAAGAGATCAGGTAGAGGATCACTGTCTTCTTCCTGTCCCTCATCAGTTGCCATGAGCAGGGTGAGATCAGCCCTGTCATAGTAGGGTTTCAGGCGGTTGACATGGAGCACCCTAAGGGGACTCCTGGCAGTGCCTAAGTCAACTAAATAGGTGACTTCTCCCTTTTTCTCAACAATTGTGTGGGGACCACTCCATTTATCTTGGAGTGCTCTTGGGGCCACAGGCTCCAAGACCCACACTTTCTGCCCTGGTTTGTACTGAACCAAAACAGCCTTCTGGTCATGCCATTGCTTCTGCAGCTCTTGGCTGGCCTGAAGGTTTTTACTGGTCTTTTTCATATACTCAGCCATTCTTGATCTGAGGCCAAGTACATAATCCACAATATCTTGTTTTGGAGCTTTTAAAGGTTGTTCCCAACCCTCCTTGACAAGTGTGAGTGGACCCCTCACAGGGTGTCCAAAAAGAAGTTCAAAGGGGCTAAAGCCCACTCCTTTCTGGGGTACCTCCCTGTAGGCAAAAAGGAGGCATGGTAGAAGGATATCCCATCTCCTGCGGAGCTTTTCAGGGAGACCCATAATCATGCCTTTGAGAGTTTTGTTAAATCTCTCCACCAGTCCATTTGTTTGTGGATGATAGGGTGTAGTGAATTTATAAGTTACACCACACTCCTTCCACATGGCCTTTAAGTATGCAGACATGAAATTGCTTCCCCTGTCTGATACTACTTCCTTTGGGAAGCCCACCCTGGAAAATATTCCCAGGAGGGCCTTTGCCACTGCAGGAGCTGTAGTGGTCCTTAAAGGAATAGCTTCAGGATATCTTGTGGCATGGTCCACTACCACCAAGATAAACCTATTGCCTGAAGCAGTAGGAGGGTCAAGGGGGCCAACTATGTCAACCCCTACCCTTTCAAAGGAAACCCAAACCACAGGCAGTGGAATAAGGGGTGCCTTTGGTGTGCCACCTGTTTTGCCACTGGCTTGACAGGTTTCACAGGACTTACAAAACTCTTTTGTGTCCTCAGACATCCTAGGCCAATGAAACAAGGGAACAAGTCTGTCCCAAGTTTTCATTTGTCCCAGATGTCCAGCTAGGGGAATGTCGTGGGCAAGAGTTAGGAGGAACTTTCTGTACTCCTGAGGAATCACTAATCTCCTGGCAGCTCCAGGTTTAGGATCCCTTGCCTCAGTGTACAAGAGGTTGTCCTCCCAGTAAACTCTGTGAGAGTCACTGACATCCCCATTAGCCTGTTTGACAGCTTGCTGTCTTAGACCCTCTAATGTGGGACAGGTTTGCTGTGCCACACTCAGCTCCTCCCTGGCAGGCCCCCCTTCACCCAAAAGCTCAGCAGTGTCTGCTTCAAGCTCCTTTGGTGTAGGTTCTGCACAGGGAGGGAATTCTTCTTCCTCAGAAGTTGAATCCACTGTAGAGGGAGGGATAGTAGGAAGTGGTTTGCTCTTACTAGCCCTAGCTTTAGGGAGCACTTGGTCCATTGTTCCAGGATCCAAGCTTCCCTGTCCTTTTTGCTTTTTGGCCTGCGCCCTGGTTAAAGCAAAAATATGCCCTGGGATGCCCAGCATTGCTGCATGGGCCTCCAACTCCACATCTGACCAAGCTGATGTCTCTAAATCATTTCCTAGTAGACAGTCTACGGGTAAATCTGAGGCTACCACAACTTTCTTTGGACCAGTAACCCCCCCCCAGTTGAGATTTACAACAGCCATGGGGTGGCTAAGTGTGTTGTTGTGAGCATCGGTTACTTGGTACTGGTGACCAAGTAGGTGTTGTTCAGGGTGGACCAGTTTCTCTATGACCATAGTCACACTGGCACCAGTGTCCCTGTAGGCCTGAACCTCAACACCATTTATTAGGGGTAGCTGCTTGTACTTATCCATATTAAGGGGACAAGGAACTAAGGTGGCTAAATCAATGGCCCCCTCAGAGACTAACACAGCCTCTGTGGTCTCCCTAACAAGACCAACCCCAACTAAGTTACCAAAGGTGAGCCCAGCTACTCCCTTAGATTGGCTATTAGTAGGTTTGCTCCCACCACCACTGCTATTAGTAGGGACACTAGGGGTAGCAGTAGGGGTTGTAGTGGTAGGAGGCTTGGTGCTTTTCTTTGGACAACCGGGATCTGTTGTCCAATGGCCTTTTACTTTACATAAATAGCACCATGGTTTCTTTTCTTTGTTTTGATTAAAAGAGGATTTGGGCCCACCACCCCCACCAGAGTGTTTTTGTGGGCCTGATGAAGACTCATTTTTAGATTTGTCCCCACCCTTGTCAGAAGACTTACCATCCTTCTTTTTGTTGCCATCTTTGTCACCCCCTGTATGAACTTTTCTGTTCACCCTTGTTCTGACGCATTTGTCTGCCTTCTTTCCCAATTCTTGGGGAGAGGTCAGATCAGAGTCCACCAAGTACTGGTGCAACAAATCAGACACACAATTATTAAGAATATGCTCTCTCAGGATCAAGTTATACAGGCTGTCATAATCAGTAACTTTACTGCCATGTAACCACCCCTCCAAGGCCTTCACTGAATGGTCAATGAAATCAACCCAGTCTTGTGAGGACTCCTTTTTGGTCTCTCTGAACTTTATCCTGTATTGTTCAGTGGTTAAGCCATAACCATCCAGGAGTGCATTCTTAAGTACTGTAAAATTATTGGCATCACTTTCTTTCACAGTAAGGAGCCTATCCCTACCTTTTCCACTAAATGATAGCCATAGGATAGCAGCCCACTGCATTTGAGGGACATCCTGTACAACACAGGCCCTCTCAAATGCAGCAAACCACTTGTTAATGTCATCCCCCTCCTTATAAGGGGGAACTATCTTGTGCAGATTCCTGGAATCATGCTCTTTTGCAGGATGACTATGGGGAATACTGCTGCTGCCACCATGGGTTTCTAAACCCAACTTCTGTCTTTCCTTCTCTAGTTCTAAAGACTGTCTATCCAAATCCAGCTGTTGCTTTTTAAGCTTCAGTCTGGTTTGTTCCACCCTCAACTTATTGAGTTCCCTTTCTAACAATCTGTCATCAGGGTTGGTGGGAGGGACATTTCTAGACACAGAGGTATGATGGGAATGAACAGAAGGAGACCTGTCCCTTACAGAGGGCACCCTAGCAGCTTGGCTAACAGAAACATCAGTACCACTGTGGTGAGAATAAATGCTTTTGCTATGATGTGAGACAACACTATTTGTATGGTGTGGCTCTTCATCATTACCAACTATGCTAGACTGTCTAGTAATGGGCAGGCTAGGAAGTTTCTTTCCTGAATCTTTTCCTGGGGGAGTCCCTGGATCAGATTGGGAACCATTAGCTACTTTTTCAACAGATGTGGCCCCTTTGGCCTTATCTTGTTCTCTAAGCATGTTAAGTAACAATTCCAAGGAAGGATTCTTCCCTACACTCAAACCTCTCTCTATGCAGAGACTCCTTGCTCCTTTCCAGCTAAGGTGATCATATGCAATCTTAAACAGGTCAACATTTTGGCCTGTGCCAGACATTTTTAGAGAGAGTTAAAGTGATAGAAAAAGAGAAAAAAGTTTTCAGAACTTTTTAGAAAGACAGAAAAAAAACTTTTTAAACTTTTAAGAACTTTTTGAAAGTTTAGAAGTACTTTTCAGCACTTTAGAAAAGAGTGAAAAGAGGAAATGCAAAACTTTTTAGCTATGTGTACACACACTGAACTTGTTTTGTATATTTTTCTCTTATGAAAAGTACAATGACAAGAGTGGTAAGTAGTCTCAAAGCACTTATCCCACCGCTGCACAACCAATGTAGGAGGCTGGACTGGCTTGTAGTGAGTACCAAGGGGTACTTGCACCTTGCACCAGGCCCAGTTATCCCTTATTAGTGTATAGGGTGTCTAGCAGCATAGGCTGATAGATAATGGTAGCTTAGCAGAGCAGCTTAGGCTGAACTAGGAGACGAGTGAAGTTCCTACAGTACCACAAGTGTCACTTGCACAATATCATAAGAAAACGCAATACACAGTTATACTAAAAATAAAGGTACTTTATTTTTATGACAATATGCCAAAGTATCTCAGAGTGTACCCTCAGTGAGAGGATAGGAAATATACACAAGATATATGTACACAATACCAAAAATATGCAGTATAGTCTTAGAAAACAGTGCAAACAATGTATAGTTACAATAGGATGCAATGGGGACACATAGGGATAGGGGCAACACAAACCATATACTCCAAAAGTGGAATGCGAACCACGAATGGACCCCAAACCTATGTGACCTTGTAGAGGGTCGCTGGGACTATTAGAAAATAGTGAGGGTTAGAAAAATAGCCCACCCCAAGACCCTGAAAAGTGAGTGCAAAGTGCACTAAAGTTCCCCAAAAGACAGAGAAGTCGTGATAGAGGAATAATGCAGGAAAGACACAAACCAACAATGCAACAACGGTGGATTTCCAATCTAGGGTACCTGTGGAACAAGGGGACCAAGTCCAAAAGTCACAAGCAAGTCGGAGATGGGCATATGCCCAGGAAATGCCAGCTGTGGGTGCAAAGAAGCTTCTACTGGACAGAAGAAGCTGAGGTTTCTGCAGGAACGAAAAGGGCTAGAGACTTCCCCTTTGGTGGACGGATCCCCCTCGCCGTGGAGAGTCGTGCAGAAGTGTTTTCCCGCCGAAAGAACGCCAACAAGCCTTGCTAGCTGCAAATCGTGCGGTTAGCGTTTTTGGATACTGCTGTGGCCCAGGAGGGACCAGGAGGTCGCAAATTGGACCAGGAGGTAGAAGGGACGTCGAGCAAGACAAGGAGCCCTCTTAGCAGCAGTAAGCACCCGGAGATGTGCCAGAAACAGGCACTACAAGGATGCGTGAAACGGTGCTCACCCGAAGTTACACAAAGGAGTCCCACGTCGCCGGAGACCAACTTAGAAAGTCGTGCAATGCAGGTTAGAGTGCCGTGGACCCAGGCTTGGCTGTGCACAAAGGATTTCCGCCGAAAGTGCACAGAGGCTGGAGTAGCTGCAAAAGTCGCGGTTCCCAGCAATGCAGTCTGGCGTGGGGAGGCAAGGACTTACCTCCACCAAACTTGGACTGAAGAGTCACTGGACTGTGGGGGTCACTTGGACACAGTTGCTGGATTCGAGGGACCTCGCTCGTCGTGCTGAGAGGAGACCCAAGGGACCGGTAATGCAGCTTTTTGGTGCCTGCGGTTGCAGGGGGAAGATTCCGTCGACCCACGGGAGATTTCTTCGGAGCTTCTAGTGCAGAGAGGAGGCAGACTACCCCCACAGCATGCACCACCAGGAAAACAGTCGAGAAGGCGGCAGGATCAGCGTTACAGAGTTGCAGTAGTCGTCTTTGCTACTATGTTGCAGTTTTGCAGGCTTCCAGCGCGTTCAGCAGTCGATTCCTTGGCAGAAGGTGAAGAGAGAGATGCAGAGGAACTCTGATGAGCTCTTGCATTCGTTATCTAAAGTTTCCCCAGAGACAGAGACCCTAAATAGCCAGAAAAGAGGGTTTGGCTACCTAGGAGAGAGGATAGGCTACTAACACCTGAAGGAGCCTATCAGAAGGAGTCTCTGACGTCACCTGGTGGCACTGGCCACTCAGAGCAGTCCAGTGTGCCAGCAGCACCTCTGTTTCCAAGATGGCAGAGGTCTGGAGCACACTGGAGGAGCTCTGGACACCTCCCAGGGGAGGTGCAGGTCAGGGGAGTGGTCACTCCCCTTTCCTTTGTCCAGTTTTGCGCCAGAGCAGGGCTAAGGGGTCCCCTGAACCGGTGTAGACTGGCGTATGCAGAATGGGGCACATCTGTGCCCAAGAAAGCATTTCCAGAGGCTGGGGGAGGCTACTCCTCCCCTGCCTTCACACCATTTTCCAAAGGGAGAGGGTGTAACACCCTCTCTCAGAGGAAGTCCTTTGTTCTGCAATTCTGGGACAAGCCTGGCTTGACCCCAGGACGGCAGAAACCTGTCTGAGGGGTTGGCAGCAGCAGCAGCTGCAGTGAAACCCCAGGAAAGGCAGTTTGGCAGTACCAGGGTCTGTGCTACAGACCACTGGGATCATGGAATTGTGCCAACTATGCCAGGAAGGCATAGAGGGGGCAATTCCATGATCATAGACATGTTACATGGCCATATTCAGAGTTACCATTGTGAAGCTACATATAGGTAGTGACCTATATGTAATGCACGCGTGTAATGGTGTCCCCGCACTCACAAAGTCCGGGGAATTGGCCCTGAACAATGTGGGGGCACCTTGGCTAGTGCCAGGGTGCCCTCACACTAAGTAACTTTGCACCTAACCTTTACCAAGTAAAGGTTAGACATATAGGTGACTTATAAGTTACTTAAGTGCAGTGTAAAATGGCTGTGAAATAACGTGGACGCTATTTCACTCAGGCTGCAGTGGCAGGCCTGTGTAAGAATTGTCAGAGCTCCCTATGGGTGGCAAAAGAAATGCTGCAGCCCATAGGGATCTCCTGGAACCCCAATACCCTGGGTACCTCAGTACCATATACTAGGGAATTATAAGGGTGTTCCAGTAAGCCAATGTAAATTGTTAAAATTGGTCACTAGCCTGTTAGTGACAATTTGAAAGAAATGAGAGAGCATAACCACTGAGGTTCTGATTAGCAGAGCCTCAGTGAGACAGTTAGTCACTAAACAGGTAACACATTCAGGCACACTTATGAGCACTGGGGCCCTGGAGAACAGGATCCCAGTGACACATACAACTAAAACAACATATATACAGTGAAAAATGGGGGTAACATGCCAGGCAAGATGGTACTTTCCTACACTTCCCCTTTGGAGGATGGATCCCCCACGCCGTGGAGAGTCGTGCAGAAGTGTTTTCCCGCCGAAAGACCGCCAACAAGCCTTGCTAGCTGCAAATCGTGCGGTTAGGGTTTTTGGATGCTGCTGTGGCCCAGGAGGGACCAGGATGTCGCCAATTGGGTCTGGGGACAGAGGGGGCGTCGAGCAAGACAAGGAGCCCTCTCAGAAGCAGGCAGCACCCGCAGAAGTGCCGGAACAGGCACTACGAAGAGGAGTGAAACGGTGCTCACCCGAAGTTGCACAAAGGAGTCCCACGCCGCCGGAGGACAACTTAGAAAGTCGTGCAATGCAGGTTAGAGTGCCGTGGACCCAGGCTTGGCTGTGCACAAAGGATTTCCGCCGGAAGTGCACAGAGGCCGGAGTAGCTGCAAAAGACGCGGTTCCCAGCAATGCAGTCTGGCGTGGGGAGGCAAGGACTTACCTCCACCAAACTTGGACTGAAGAGTCACTGGACTGTGGGAGTCACTTGGACAGAGTTGCTGGATTCAAGGGACCTCGCTCGTCGTGCTGAGAGGAGACCCAGGGGACCGGTGATGCAGTTCTTTGGTGCCTGCGGTAGCAGGGGGAAGATTCCGTCAACCCACGGGAGATTTCTTCGGAGCTTCTAGTGCAGAGAGGAGGCAGACTACCCCCACAGCATGCACCACCAGGAAAACAGTCGAGAAGGCGGCAGGATCAGCGTTACAGAGTTGCAGTCGTCGTCTTTGCTACTTTGTTGCAGTTTTGCAGGCTTCCAGCGCGGTCAGCAGTCGATTCATTGGTAGAAGGTGAAGAGAGAGATGCAGAGGAACTCTGATGAGCTCTTGCATTCGTTATCTAAGGAACTCCCCAAAGCAGAGACCCTAAATAGCCAGAAAAGAGGGTTTGGCTACTTAGGAGAGAGGATAGGCTAGGAACACCTGAAGGAGTCTATCAGAAGGAGTCTCTGACGTCACCTGCTGGCCCTTGCCAGTCAGAGCAGTCCATTGTGCCAGCAGCACCTCTGTTTCCAAGAAGGCAGAGGTCTGGAGCACACTGGAGGAGCTCTGGGCCCCTCCCAGGGGAGGTGCAGGTCAGGGGAGTGGTCACTCCCCTTTCCTTTGTACAGTTTCGCGCCAGAGCAGGGCTGAGGGGTCCCTGAACCGGTGTAGATTGGCTTATGCAGAAATGGGCACCATCTGTGCCCATGAAAGCATTTCCAGAGGCTGGGGGAGGCTACTCCTCCCCTGCCTTAACACCTTTTTCCAAAGGGAGAGGGTGTAACACCCTCTCTCTGAGGAAGTCCTTTGTTCTGCCATCCTGGGCCAAGCCTGGCTGGACCCCAGGAGGTCAGAAACCTGTCTGAGGGGTTGGCAGCAGCAGCAGCTGCAGTGAAACCCCTGAAAAGGCAGTTTGGCAGTACCCGGGTCTGAGCTACAGACCCGTGGGATCATGGGATTGTACCAACAATGCCAGGATGGCATAGAGGGGGCAATTCCATGATCTTAGACATGTTACATGGCCATATTCGGAGTTACCATTGTGAAGTTACACATAGGTATTGACCTATGTGTAGTGCACGCGTGTAATGGTGTCCCCGCACTCTCAAAGTCCAGGGAATTTGCCCTGAACAATGTGGGAGCACCTTGGCTAGTGCCAGGGTGCCCACACACTAAGTAACTTTGCACCTAACCTTTACTAAGTAAAGGTTAGACATATAGGTGACTTATAAGTTACTTAAGTGCAGTGAAAATGGCTGTGAAATAATGTGTGCATTATTTCACTCAGGCTGCAGTGGCAGGCCTGTGTAAGAATTGTCAGAGCTCCCTATGGGTGGCAAAAGAAATGCTGCAGCCCATAGGGATCTCCTGGAACCCCAATACCCTGGGTACCTCAGTACCATATACTAGGGAATTATAAGGGTGTTCCAGTATGCCAATGTGAATTGGTGAAATTGGTCACTAGCCTGTTAGTGACAATTTGGAAAGAAATGAGAGAGCATAACCACTGAGGTTCTGGATAGCAGAGCCTCAGTGAGACAGTTAGTCATAACACAGATAACACAGTCAGGCACACTTATGAGCACTGGGGCTCTGGCTGGCAGGGTCCCAGTGACACATACAACTAAAACAACATATATACAGTGAAAAATGGGGGTAACATGCCAGGCAAGATGGTACTTTCCTACAAAAACCCCTGACATACACTCATAAACAGGCCAAAAGTGGGGGTAACAAGGCTAGAAAGGGGCTACTTTCTCACAATACCCCACCCCAAGACCCTGAAAAATAGGAGTAAAGTGACCCTACTTCCCCAGAAACACACTAAAGTCGTGATAGGAGATTCTGCAAAGACCACAACTGACTACAAAGCACTGAAGATGGATTCCTGGACCAGAGGACCTGTAAGGAAAGGGGACCAAGTCCAAGAGTCACAAAAGTGTCCGGGGGGGGGGTAGGAGCCCACTAAACCCCAGATGAAGGTGCAAAATGGCTGCCTCCGGGTGGAAGAAGCTGAAGATTCTGCAACAACGGAAGGTGCCAGGAACTTCTCCTTTGTACAGAAGATGCCCCAAGGCGTGCTGGAGGATGCAGAGTTGTTTCCTTGCAGAAAGGCCACAAACAAGCCTTGCTAGCTGCAAAGGTTGCAGTTGAAGAAAATGGGTGCTGCCCGGGCCCAGGAAGGACCAGGAGGTCGCCACTTGAAAGAGGAGACAGGGGGGGCGCTCAGGAACACAGAGGGCCCATGCAGAAGAAGGCAGCACCCGCAGAAGTACTTGAACATGGGTTCAAGAAAACTGAGCACAGCAGTCGTATCAACACTACAAAGGAGGGTCCCACGAAGCCGGTGGTCAGTTCAATGAGTTGAGCAATGCAGGACGGAGTGCTGGGGACCTGGGCTGTGCTGTGCACAAAGGATTCCTTGCAAAAGTGCACAAAATCCCTAGCAGCTGCAGTTCACGCAGCACACAGGATTACTGTCTGGCGAGGGGAGGCAAGGACTTTTGTCCAACAAATTTGGACAGATGGACCACAGGACTGTCGGGGTCACTTGGGTCCAGCACCTGTGTTCCAGGGACCACGCCCGTCACGATGAGAGAGGACCCAGAGGACTGGTGAAGCAGAAGTTTGGTGCCTGCGTTAGCAGGGGGAAGATTCCATCGACCCACCGGAGATTTCTTCCTGGCTTCCAGTGCAGGGTGGAGGCAAACAGCCCCAGAGCATGCACCACCAGGAAACAGTCGACAAAGCAGGCAGGAGTAGGTGCTACAATGTCGCTGGTAGTCTTCTTGCTACTTTGTTGCAGTTTTGCAAGCGTCCTAAAGCAGTCAGCGGTCGATCCTTGGCAGAAGTCGAAGAGGGAGATGCAGAGGAACTCCGGTGAGCTCTTGCATTCGTTATCTGATGAGAAGCTCACAGGAGAGACCCCAAATAGCCCTCAGAGGAGGATTGGCCACCAAGTCAGGTAAGCACCTATCAGGAGGGTTCTCTGACGTGACCTGCTGGCACTGGCCACTCAGAGGCTTCCATTGTGCCCTCACACATCTGGATTCAAGATGGCAGAGGTCTGGGACACACTGGAGGAGCTCCGGGCACCACCCCTGGGGTGGTGATGGACAGGGGAGTGGTCACTTCCCTTTCCTTTGTCCAGTTTTGCGCCAGAGCAGAGGCTGGGGGATACCTGAACCGGTGTAGACTCGTTTATGCAAGGAGGCCACCATCTGTGCCCTTCAAAGCATTTCCAGAGGCCAGGAGAGGCTACTCCTCTCAGGCCCTTAACACCTATTTCCAAAGGGAGAGGGTGTAACACCCTCTCTCAGAGGAAATCCTTTGTTCTGCCTTCCTGGGACTGGCTGCCCAGACCCCAGGATGGCAGAAGCCTGTCTGTGGGTTGGCAGCAGCGGTAGCTGCAGTGAAAACCTCAGAGAGGTGGTTTGTCAGTACCCCGGGTCCAATGCTGGAGCACCGGGGATGCATGGGATTGGCACCCCAATACCAGATTTGGTGTGGGGGGGACGATTCCATGATCTTAGACATGTTACATGGCCATATTCAGAGTAACCATTGTGAAGCTACATATAGGTATTGACCTATATGTAGTGCACACGTGTAATGGTGTCCCGCACTCACAAAGTACATGAAAATTGCCCTGAACTTTGTGGGGGCACCTTGGCTAGTGTCAGGGTGCCCTCACACTTAGTAACTTTTCACCTAACCGTCACTAAGTGAGGGTTAGATATATAGGTGACTTATAAGTTACTTAAGTGCAGTGAAAAATTGATGTGATATAACGTGGACGTTATTTCACTCAGGCTACAGGGGCAGTCCTGTGTAATATTGGTCTTAGCTCCCTATGGGTGGCAGAAGAAATGCTGCAGCCCATAAGGCTCTCCTGGAACCCCAATACCCTGGGTACCTAGGTACCATATACTAAGCAATTATAAGGGTGTTCCAGTATGCCAAATAGAATTGGTGAAAATGGTCACTAGCCTGCAGTGACAATTTTAAAGGCAGAGAGAGCATAAGCACCGAGGTTCTGATTAGCAGAGCCTCAGTGACACAGTTAGGCACTACACAGGGATACACATACAGGTCACAAACTATGAGCACTGGGGTCCTGGCTAGCAGGGTCCTATTGAGACATATAAAACACACTGACAAATAGGGTTTTCTCTATGAGCACTGGGGTCCTGGCTAGCAGGATCCCAGTGAGACAGTAAAAACAGCCTGACATACAGGGAGTGCAGAATTATTAGGCAAATGAGTTATACTCACAGACATGCCAAAGGTGGGGGTAACAATGCTAGAAAGAGGCTACCTTTCTACAACATTGGAGCCTTATCCTATTTTTAAGCAGAGACCAGCAGCTACCTCCACAATGAGCACTCGCCCAGAGGGGGAAGATCTCTCGTCCAACATCAAGCCTAAACTTCAAATCAATGACAATAAGGTTGCTTTGGCTCACAAAGAAGATCATAAGCCTCCGCCTATCAACTCTAGGATGGAGGATTCCAACATAGAATTTAGTCAAGTACCACCCACAGTAGATGTTAGACCTGACAGAATTGCTGTTCCAAGGTTAATAAAGGGGCTGTCACAAGTTGGAAGGGTGGTGCCTGCGATGGAACAAGACTTTACCAGGAGCACCGAAACAGCACATGGGTCTAGCTACACCCCTGTGCCTTATTTACTGGGCATGAAGGGTAGGAGCAGCATCACTGAAGGTAGTCTAGATAGAAAGTCAAATAATATGCCATTTGTCACCAACGGGGGCCTAGGCTTGAATAAACAAAGTAATAGTGACAATGCAATGGACCAGCACCTGATCTCTGCAGACACCACTTCTGAACCTCATGAGGAAAAGCGGACAGCTGCGAGGGGGTCTCAATCCACAGGAAGCTCAAGATTAGGCCAGGTGGGGGCTCGGAGCAGTGAGAACAGATGTCAACTGCGAAAAGATTATAGCCCTGCCCCAGATTATGAATATACTAGGGTATTAAATATAAAGCCCGCAACCCATCAGGAAATCACAGATCAGCCGACCATAATCTTCACCCCATTATATGCTTCCCAGAGGCCATGGGATATTCTCAACAGATCAAATATCCTACGATTATTACATCATATATTGGCATTTGAAAACTTACTGTCGGAAGATCTACTAGTGGTGAATTTGGAGCACTCTCACATGGATTAGTCAGAACAAATCTACATTGCCCATATGGTCTGCACAAAGTAACATCGATAGAATCTTTGAATATGAAGGCCTCCTGGAAAATTGGGGTATAAAGATTAGCAAGGAAGTCAGAGAACTGTACCCATGATTCTTAGCTGGTGGAAACTAAGCATCACATCGGGTGAGAGAAAATCCCAGTGCCTTGAGAGGAACTCCAGTCATGAAACCACTACCCTTAGGGGAAAAAATAACCATTCATCTGATAGGGAAAACTGGTGAGCCCAACCAGTATGGGCTTAGGAATACAGGTATGTTTCTCTCTGATGGGCTAAATGACAGTCATGATGTTGTGAGGGAGCAAGAATGGGAATGGCTCCCTACAGCTCTGTCTACTAAAACGAAGAAGTGTGTTTAGACCTGAATGGCCTCCCACAAAATCTGAACTTAACGCAATTAAAATAATTAGCTGGAATGTGGCCGGCCTGGCCTCACTAATAACCGACGCTTGCGCTAAGAGCTTTGTAACTGAGGCAGATATTATGGGGGTTATTCTAACTTTGGAGGAGTGTTAATCCGTCCCAAAAGTGACGGTAAAGTGAAGGATATACCACCAGCCGTATTACGAGTTACATAGGATATAATGGACTCGTAATACGGCTGGTGGTAAATCCGTCACTTTTCCGTCACTTTTGGGACGGATTAACACCTCCTCCAAAGTTAGAATAACCCCCTATGTGTTTCCAAGAAACATGGTTGGCAGAGCCTCTGACCATAGAGGGCTTTATAACATTTCACTCGCCTGCCTACAAACAAAACTTGTTTGGAAGATATATCAGAGGTCTTGCTACATACATTAAGTTAAATCTGGCTGTTAAATTAGCAATGTGGGAGAAATCTACAAGCAACAGGCTGTTGTTAACAATACATGGCTTAGCCTTATGTAAAAAAAAGAAACTGTGATAAACATATACATTAAACCCCATCAAAGAAAGAAACAGATGATGGCTAAATCTATACTGGTCCTTCTGAAAGAGTTTGTCTACGAACACCCAGGCCATGAATATGTGTTTGCAGGCGATTTTAATATTCGCCAGCTTGGCAGGGAAGGAGGGCCTTGCCGAGATCCAGTAAGATTGGCCATAGAATCTTTCCTCAGTGAACATGACCTAAAAACGACAGATCACAGCAACCTACTAGCAGGCACGTGCATCCCTACTTTCAGAAATATATCCACAATAGATTATATCTTTCTAAGCCCAGCACTCCTGAGCAGGTGCTTGAGCCACAAGGTGGTTCATAGAACTAAAAGTGACCATAACCCGGTGGTAAAAAAAGGGGATCTAGGGTTTATGAGACATGATCTGTATAAAGCGAATGACCGTCAACTCACCGGAGGCCCCTTAATAAAACGCATTGAAGGGTCTGCAGTCTACAAAATAAAATATGAGGCATGGAAGCAGGCTAATGGCCCAATAAATTTCCATCAGGGGGTTGGTCAATTAACTGATCAATGGGGGCTGGTGCTCAAAAACCTCCAAGCTCATCTTTGCAATAGAGCGCTGCCCGGTCAAACTGGGGGCACAAAGAATAGGGTGGATAATAAGCTAGTATCCGAGGAATGGTTAAGGCATAAAAAGAGATATCGGCAGGCAGAAAGGTGCTACAAGAGGATCAAAACTCCGGCCTCAGATGCACTAAGGAAGTCGGCAAGGAAAGACTTTAAAAGAGCACCATGGATAATGAAAGCTAAAGAGACGGAAGAATGCTGGAAACACCTGGTAAGATTGCTGCCATCTAATAAAAGCAGAGAATTCTGGGATTACATTAGCACATTGCTCTATGATTCTGAAACAAGTACTAACTTGATCTCTGCCAGCGATTGGGAAAGGCGTGTGGGAAATCTCTATGTGGACTCAAAATATGCAGGGGATCAAGTTCTCAACGCTGGTCTCAATGAATTGGATGGGCTAGATGATAAAACTGCTCCTATTACCACTAAAACTGTGCAAATGATCCTTGGCAAAATGAGGCGGGATGGGGCTTCTGGTCCCAATGGCCTACCAGGGATTACCTTTAGAGAAGATCAAGCTTACTGGGACGAACCCCTGATCACTCTATTTAATGATTGCTTACACTTTTCAATGGTTCCAGAGGCTTGGAAGGGCTCAATACATCAACCCATTTATAAAAAAGGGGGTTGTACCTGCCCTTAAAACTATAGGCTGATAGCCTTATTGGATGTAGATGGCAAAGCATATGCAAGGGTCTTGCTACAAGAGTTAGAAGAATGGATCTCAGCAAATGGCATCATCCCACCATATCAAACAGGCTTTAGACCTAGCTCCTCTATGTAAGACAATGTCCTGGCACTCTCATATCTTGGGCAACGAGCACTAAAACCAACATTTCCTTTGCTTGTTTTATTGATTATAGCGCGGCTTTCGATGGGGTGGTGCAGCATATCCTTTGGAACAAATTAGCGTCCTGGGGGATTCCAAGGAAATTGCTAGCTTCACTAATGGCCCTATACTCTGACACTTGGGTGTGAATAAAAATCACAAAAACATGTGTGACCAGGAAGATTTTTACCAACAAAGGCCTAAAACAGGGCTGTGTTGTCGCCCTCACCCTCCTTAACTTATACACAGCTGATCTGGGTGCCAAGTTGCTCAGAGGATATACGTTTCTTCCAAGGCTGAGGCAATTGGTGCTCCCCATAATACAATACGCAGGCGATATGGTCTTGCTCGCCCAAACCAGGATTGGGCTCAAAAGTGGTCTTGACATACTGCATGACTACAATGAAAGAAATGTCTTACAAGCAAATGCAGAAAAAACAAAAGTTCTGGTCTTCAGCTGTCAGACAAAAAATCTGCATAGAATATGGAAACTTGGACCTTTGAGCATAGAGATGGAAGATAAATATCACTACTTGGGGGTTTGGCTATCAAATACGGGGAGAACCATACACCAGGCAGCAGCACTGACTTACAAAGCAGTGAAAATCTCCTATGCATTAGCAAAACTCCATCGACGGCTTTATGCACCTACATTTGAGCCATTAAGGAGGGTGATAAGAGCAAAATTGCTATCCACAATTACCTACGGCCATTTGCCATTTCCGGGCAAATTGACAGCCACACTAGAGAATGCCCATATGAGAGCCTACAAAAGGACCCTCAAGATCACCAGACCAACAAGGCATGCAGGGATACGTCTGGAATTAGACATAATAAGTATGGACTTAACGTGCAAAATGGATATGATAAAGCTTTATCATCGTGTCTGCAGGGCAGAGGCACGCAGCCTCAGGTGGGGTCTTAAAACTAATTAATCATGCAATAAAGATTCATTCACTGCTTTCAGGCTGGACCTAAAACTTTTAAGACCCATCCAATAGCCCCTTCTGTGCCCAGGGCGTAATGGTTACGTCCTGAGGCACAGTGCTGCTGTGCCCAGGATGTAACCATTACGTCCTGGGCACACAGCCCAGAGGGAGCGCTAGCGCTCCCTCTGTGGGGTTCTCCCCCCCCCCAAGTCAGGGATGGAAGGGGAGGCCGGGAGAGGCTTCAAACGGAAGAAAAGTTATTTCCTTCCCTTTGAAGTCTCTCTCTGCGTTTTGGCAGCCGGATTGAAAGCAATCCGGCTGTCAAAACGCCCACTAGACACCAGGGATAATTTTTTTGTTTTGTTTTTGTTTTTTTTGTTTTAGAGGTGGGGAGAGACCCCTTAGGCAAGGGTCGCTCCCATAGGGGGCAAATTATATTTAGGCCATTTCTGCCCCCCTTGGGGGCAGATTGGCCTATTTTTATGAGGCCAATCTGCCCCCAAGGGGGACAGAAACCACTAAATACCAGGGAGTTTTTTTTTTTTTGTTCGTGGATTTCACGTAAGGGGAGTGATCCCTTAGGCAAGGGTCGCGCCCCAGGGGGCTGGGGGGGCATATTTATTTTAGGCCATTTCTGCCCCCCCTGGAGGCAGATCAGCCTATTGTTATTAGGCCGATCTGAAACCTCTAGGCGCCAGGGCTAAAAAAAAATTTGTGTTTTTGTTTGGTTTGTTGTTTGTTTTTTTTAGAGATGGGGAGCGACCCCTTAGGCAAGGGTCGCTCCCCTGGAGGGGCAAATCGTATTTAGGCCATTTCTGCCTGCTTTGGGGGCATATCGGCCGATTTTAGGTCAATCTGCCCCCAAGGGGGTCAGAAACCACTAGGCACCAGGGATCTTTTTTTTTTTGCGCCGTCACGCAAGGATAGCGACCCCGTAGACAAGGGTCCCCAGGGGACTGGGGGGGCAAATTTATTTTAGGCCATTTCTGCCCCCCCTGGGGGCAGGTCGGCCTATTGTAATTAGGCCGATCTGCCCCCGGGGGGGGGCAGAAACCTCTAGGCGCCAGGGCACATATTTTTTGTTTGTTGTTTTTTTAGAGCTGGGGAGCGCCCCTTAGACAAGGGTCGCTCCCTTGGAGGGGCAAATTGTATTTAGACCATTTCTGCCCCCCTTGGGGGCAAATCGGCCGATTTTAGGTCAATCTGCCCCCAAGGGGGGCAGAAACCACTAGGCACCGGGGATCTTTTTTTTTGCGCCGTCACGCAAGGGGAGCGACCCCGTAGGCAAGGGTCGCTCCCAGGGGGGATTGGGGGGGGCAAATTTATTTTAGGCCATTTCTGCCCCCCCTGGGGCCGGCTGAGCTAGAGGCCAAAATCCACAGGTAGGCACTTTGCAAAAAACACCTCTGTTTTCTGTGAAAAAATGTGATGTGTCCACGTTGTGTTTTGGGCCATTTCCTTTCCAGAACTTTCTGTCACCGAAATGAGGGGAAAAAGTGTTGTTTGGGCTGAATTTTGAGGTTTGCAAAGGATTCTGGGTAACAGAACCTGGTCAGAGCCCCACAAGTCACACCATCTTGGATGCCCCTAGGTGTCTAGGTTTCAAAAATGTGCTGGATTGCTAGGTTTCCACAGGTGCCGGCTGAGCTAGAGGCCAAAATCAACAGGTAGGCACTGTTTTCTGTGAAAAAATGTGATGTGTCCACGTTGTGTTTTGGGCCATATCCTTTTGTGGGCGCTAGGCCTACCCACACAAGTGAGGTAACATTTTTATCGGGAGACTTGGGGGAACGCTGGGTGGAAGGAAATTTGTGGCTCCTCTCAGATTCTAAAACTTTCTCTCACCGAAATGTGAGGAAAATGTGTTTTTTTAGCCAAATTTTGAGGTTTGCAAAGGATTCTGGGTAACAGAACCTGGTCAGAGCCCCACAAGTCACCACATCTTGGATTCCCCTAGGTCTCTAGTTTAAAAAAATGCACAGGTTTGGTAGGTTTCCCTACGTGCCGGCTGAGCTGGAGGCCAAAATCTACAGGTAGGCACTTTGCAAAAAAACACCTCTGTTTTCTGTGAAAAATTGGGATGTGTCCATGTTGTGTTTTGGGGCATTTCCTGTCGCGGGCGCTAGGCCTACCCACACAAGTGAGGTACCATTTTTATCGGGAGACTTGGGAGAACATAGAATATCAAAACAAGTCCTATTGCCTCTTGTTGTTCTCTACATTTTTTCCTTCCAAATATAAGAGTGTGTAAAAAAGACGTCTATTTGAGAAATGCCCTGTAATTCACATGCTAGTATGGGCACCCCGGAATTCAGAGATGTGCAAATAACCACTGCTCCTCAACACCTTATCTTGTGCCCATTTTGGAAATACAAAGGTTTTCTTTATAGCTATTTTTTACTCTTTATATTTCAGCAAATTAATTGCTGTATACCCGGTATAGAATGAAAACCCACTGCAGGGTGCAGCTCATTTATTGGCTCTGGGTACCTACAGTTCTTTTTTTTTTTTTTTTTTTTTTTTTTATTGGAAAGGTATCATACAACAAATACAAATAAGAAAATAAAGCAAATAACACCCAGCGGGGGATAAACCTTTGGAAGACAAATGTCCATCTCTTAAATGGTGACATACCATTTTGGTTTAAACATTTAAACATTATGAGCAAAAATCCAATCCTGAAATGCCCCCCATATTACCTTCCCTTTCCTCCTCGCATATTTCCCTTTCCGTTCATACAATGCTGTTTCCAAATAATACACTGACAATAATCTGGCCAACGATTGTTGCCAAGTCGGGGGTCGGACATTGAGCCAGGCGGATGCTATACATAATCGAAATACTGCCATAGCCACAAATATAAATGCTTCATAAAGATTGTCCGTATCACCCAACACCCCTAAAACCATTACCTCGGGGGTTAGGATTAGATCAAATCCCAGGACTTCTTTCAATACAGATTGAATGCCCTCCTTCAGATCCTTCAATTCCCCGCATGTAGCCATCATGTGTACAATATCTATTCCATACATTCTACATCTTGGACAGCTGGTTCCCAATAAACTGCCCCATTTAACAAGATGAGCTGGGGTATGATACAAATCAAACACAGTTTTATAATGTTGTGCTTGGAGGGAAGAAGAGAGTAGAATAGTGTGTCCCAATTCTAATGACCTTAGAAAGATTTTACTCCCGTCTTCCAGTTTCCTACTCCACTTTTCACAATTCTTCTCTAAATCATCGGGCTGTTCTAACATTAATAATCGATAGATTGACCTGATTGATATATTAGGATTAGTCACAATATCATCCAGCAATTGAACGCTCCTAAATCCCTGCACCCCTCCTGTTTTTCTTAAAAGGAAATCTCGTATCTGAAGGTATTTAAAAAAATCCCTACGCTCTAAACCATAACACTTCTGTAGATCGACAAATGCCTTAACCCCCGAGTTATCAAAGAGATTCCCCAACCTCTCTATACCTGCCGAAACCCAGCTTGCCATACATTTATCCTTGAATATGTCGGGGAGCAATGGGTTCTTTTTGATCATGGTATAACAATTATATCTACCAAAACCTTTCTTTTTATACCATGACCGCCAGCACTTATAGGCCGCCTCCAATACCTTATATCGAGTTTTCTTATAGTACCCGGGCTCATGAAAACTTACCAAACATCCATTAGCTGTTGCACCCATCTGCAGCTCATATATATTAGGACTATCCTCTTCTGGAATCCCTCCTTTTTTAGAACCCCATAAAGGGCGCATATACTGAAAGGCTGCCGCCATTTGGTATAATTTTATATTCGGCAAAGACCACCCCCCCCTTTCTCGGGAAAGTGACATGAATTTACTTGTTCTTCTGCATTTACCATATGCCCAGATAAATCTCATAACCACTCTATCTATCTCTTTAAATCTCGAGTTAGTAAAGCTCAATGGTACAGCCCGGAACAAATACAACAGCTTAGAGAGGAAAATCATTTTTACCATATTACACCTCCCCATGATGGTTAAATGTAAATTATTCCATCTGCACATATCTTGTCTTGCTTTAGCAAGTATGGGATCCAGATTTAACTTAACAATTTCTCCTACTTGTGGCGTGATATCTATTCCCAAATATACTGCATGGTCGACCCTTCGTGTATCCTGAGTGCTGGTGTATTGATTAATCAATATCTGTGTTTTATCTCTGTTTAGACGATATCCAGAAAATCTTCCGAACTTCATTGACACCTTTTCAACCTCTCTCAATGCCAGATCAGGGGTGGGAGTTAGTATAGCAATATCATCTGCATATGCTAGAACTTTTATATCCCATCCATGCCTATGAATTGGTGGAATCTTGCTGTTATCTTCAATCTGTCTAAGCAAGGGATCTATATAAACAGCAAACAGGAGCGGAGAGCATGGACATCCCTGTCTAGTACCTCTTTTAACCTGGACACTCTCCGATTGTCCCCCCATTAGTTGTATTTTGACTACCGGTGATCTATATAGAGCCCTTATTGCTGCAATAAATTTCTTCCCTAACCCATAATACTCCATTACATGCCATAAATACTTCCAGCTCACCCGGTCAAACGCCTTTTCCGCATCTAATAATGCAACTGCCATCGGCTCCTGGGCCACTTCTGTAGCGTCCAAAAGTGCAATAACTTTTCGGATATGATCGGTAGTATCTCTTCCTGGCACAAACCCATGCTGACTAGGAAAAACTATCTTCCTGATCACAAGAGATAGTCGAGCGGCTAATATCTTTGAATATATTTTAGTGTCGCTATTGATTAGTGTAATTGGCCTGTATGACGCCGGGTTTGATGCGAGTTTCCCTTTCTTCAAAAACATTACTATATTAGCCGTATCCCATGATGGTGGAATTGCCCCTCCATTCTGTACCTGAATAAACAGTTCTATCATTACCGGAAGCAATATGGCTTTAAATGTTTTATAAAACTCTAAAGGAATTGAATCGGGGCCTGTAGCTTTACCCGTGGCTAAATCCCCCAGTGCTTTGTCAATTTCCGAGATATCTATTTGTTCCCCTAGATATGAAGTATCACTCTCCGATAATTTATTAACTTTAATGGGGGTTAAAAATCTCAATATTTCTTCATCCGAGTATATAGATGCGTCATCATACAATTCCGTATAATATCTGTGGAAAACCCTCCTAATTTGATCCACTTCTACAACCATTTGTCCTTGCCAATCTTTAATCTCTCTAATAGTCCCGGATGCTATTTTCTGGCTTGCCCGTATTGCTAATAAACGCCCGGATTTTTCTCCATACTCGTATCCTAATGAACGCTGCGCAAGATATTTCTCTGCTATTCTTTGAGTCATAGTTTCGTTAATTGCGGCTTTAGCTATTACCACTTCCTCCTGAACCTTTTTAACATCACTCCCTGTTTCTATCGCCACAACCAACTGTCTTTCCAATACCCTCAGTTTCATTTGAAGATCTTTTACTCTGTTTTGGGTACTTTTTTGCTTTTTTATACTAAAACTCAATGTTTCACCACGTATTCCAGCTTTTAAAGTGTCCCAGACTATCTCTACCGGAGCTGTCCCTTGGTTAAACCCCAGAAATTCGGCTATCCACTTACTCATATGCGTACAATATTCCGGGTCCCTAAGAAGCCCTCTTTCAAATGTCCATCTCCTCTCCTTTTGTTCCAACCCGTCTAACTCCAATTCTAGTACTAGGGGATTATGATCTGAAACCACCCGCGGATATAACTCCATCTGACCCTGGTTTAATAGTACTGGGGAAACCAGAAAATAGTCGAGTCGTGCTACTTTCATATGCGGGGCGGAGTAATAGGTATATCCAGGATCTGGCTTACATAATCTCACCCATGCGTCCACTAATCCTAGTTCTTTCTGAATAGCGACCATTGCATTATATACTCGCGGTTTCCGCCCTTGGTATTTCTTTGTAGGCACTAAAACATCCTGTAGTCCCTCCCAGGATCCATTCAAATTACAATCGCCACAAAGAACATACGGGGGAGCCCATCCTATTAATTCTATAGCCAGGGTATCTAAAACTATTGGGTCATTCGTGACCGTGCTGTATACGGAACAGAGTGTAAAGCTACCATGTCCATAACTACACTCTACAATTACCCATCTTCCTCCCCTATCTGCCTTTTGCCTACCAAAATTCAATTTATTAGTCCGATCTAATATCGCAACCCCTTTAGTTCTAACCTCTTGTTCTGTTCGGGCAATTACTTTCATACCAAGTGTACCCAGAATTCCGACATTCCTATATTCCACATGTGTCTCCTGTAAACAGTAAATGTCTGCTTTAAAAGTTTTAAATTCCTCCACTACTCTACTTCTTTTACGAGAGTCATTTAACCCACAAATATTAACTGAAGCGATTCGAAGTCTAGCCATTTTCTATTTTAGGCTTTCTTTCTCTCTTTTTGTCCTCCCAGATTTTCATATCTGACTGTGCTTTATCTTGAATTTTCCACTCAATTTGCTCCCCTCCTTTTGTCTCTCCTGCCCCTGCTATCAGTTGCTTCCCTTGTTGCACTCCTACTTCCATCCCTTTCCTTTTTACTCCCTCGTTTTCCATCCTTTCCCTCCCTTGCCTATCCTTCTTCTCTTCCTCTCCGACCCCTCCCTCCTTTCCCCCTCCCCAACCGCCATCCTTCCTCCCTCCCCTCCCCTCCCTGGACCAGTCCCTCCCACCCCCCTCCCGTATTAACTTCCTCCCTGAGACTGGCCCCCCATCCTGTAGAGCAATCAGACCACTCATCGTCTGAATGTTGGCGTCGTGAAAGTGCGAACCCACCCACCAGTTACCGGAGCACTTTTGCTGACCAAGAAACTCTATTTCGTTATCTGGCCCCCCTCACATATTCTTTTGCTTTAATTTCTGACGTGAATATCTCTGTTTTCCCATTCAATATTATTTTGAGGCGAGCCGGGGCCAGCAAATACGCTTCCCCGCCTTTTTCTAGAACTGGTTTAATAAGTTGTCGGAGCCGCCATCTCCGTTCAACAGTAGCATGACAAAAATCAGGTCGAGTGAAAAAAGTCACCCCATCCACAGTGCGAGGGGTATTTGGGCGGGTTTTATCCAAGATCTCCTGTCGCAATAAATAATTCCCAAAATACACTAAAATTGCTCTGGGATATTTGGAATCTGCACGTTGGCCCCCCTCCCGCCGGTTTAGTGGGAACCTATGTACACGCTGCAGTTCATTCTCCCAGCTCCAATTCCCCAGCTCCGGAAAAGCACCACGCAAAAAATTGATCATATATGTCCGTATATTAGTTCCTTCTAGCCCTTCCGGTATGCCCAGAATTCGGAGATTATTCCTTCTTTGCCTGTTTTCAAAATCTTCCAATTTCCACATTACATCTGTCAATTGTTCATCCCTCATAGTATTCTGTTCTTTAAGATTAACAACATCCTCCTCGACCGTTATGATCCTTTCTTCCATTAAGGATAGCTTAGTCCCAATTTCTGTACATGATTTGGCCACTTTACGAACTGTTCCCTGTAATCTCTTCGTGGCAACCCTTGCACGTCGACTTTCGATCCTTGTTTCTGTTTGCAACTCTTTGATTGAGTTGTAAATTGACTGCAACATTCCTGCCTCAGCCCCCAGCGCGGGTGGGCTATAAGTAAGAGGGCCAATATCTGATTCCTTATTGCCATTAGCTGAGCCCTGGTTAGTTAAAGTTATAGATGAGGAATCTGTGAGTCCAATACCTGCATAGTCCCATTTTAAATTCTTACCGCCCGTGGATGACGGGTTTCCTGAGGACCCCTGAGCGCAAGGCCGTGCTTTGACCAATTTACGCTGTCGACGCAGCTGTCGCACTGTAGGTTCGTTGCTTGAGGTTTTATCTTCCGTCTCCGACGTTTCACTGTCCTCAGACCCGCCAAGACTGTGATCACCACTACTGAGATCAGACTCTTCTGTCAAAGAATAAAATTTATCACTATTATCCTTTCCCCATTCCGCCAATTGAGAGACTTTTCCTGCTGTTTTGCCCAAAGTTTTAGTATTTGCGAAACTCTTATGCAAATTCTCTTCTTCTGTTGTAGATTTTAATATAGACGCACCTCCTTCCCCATCTCGATATTCCAATTGCTCAGACCAGTCGAGATGTTGTGCCTGAGGCTGCTTAATCTCTGTATAGGAGCCAGAATTTTTTTCCCTTACCTCCCTCTGACTGTCTACTGACTCTGGTATGCCTTGCTTAAGTTTCACAGAGGGATCGTTGTTCGTAATACATCCACTTATACTACTACTACTACTGCTCGGAGGGGGTTCTGTCCCAACCACCTTACTCTCAGAGGGGAGGGTAAAATGTACCGGCCGCATATCCTGTGCCCCTCCTTCAAGAAACGTATGCCCCATATGCCTTCTTGCAAAGAGACTGTCAAGCTTTATGCAGCCTTATCCGTGCAATCTTACCCCAAACGCCAGTGGCTCAATGTGGCTCCACACTTTCTTCCATGCGGGGTAAAGAAAACCAAACACAGAAAAAAGAAGGCAAAACGACCGGCACACCACCCTCGGCCCGGTTTCAGTTGCCTTTCGCTGCCATAATCACTTCGGCCGCCGCCGCCCTCCTCCCCCCTCCGCTGGACCGCGGGGGAGAGTGAATAATAAAGACGGGCCGAGGTTCGGCCTCTATCCGCCCGTTTTCTTTCGCCGCGGCCACCGCGATTACACTCCCCGCTGCGAGTACAACCGCGGGAGAGGAAGCAAACCGCTCCCGCGGGAAGCTCGCAGCGTGTCAGGCTGCTTCACCACGGACGCCTCGACCGCCGATCCTTCGGCTCCCCTGGTGGGCGGAACTGCAAGAACGCAGTTACGCTGACGCCGACGCCATGTTGCTACAGTTCTTGATGAACCTACAAGTCCTATATATCCCCGCAACCAGAAGAGTCCAGCAGACTTAACAGTATATTGCTTTAAAAAATCTGACATTGCAGGAAAAAGTTACAGAGTAAAACATAGAGAAAAATTGCATTTTTTTTACCTCAATTTCAATATATTGGTTTTTTCAGTTGTTATTTTCTGTAGGAAACCCTTGTAGGATCTACACAAATTACCCCTTGCTGAATTCAGAATTTTGTCTACTTTTCAGAAATGTTTCGGTTTCTGGGATCCAGCATTGGTTTCATGCCCATTTCTGTCACTGACTGGAAGGAGGCTGAAAGCACAAAAAATCGTACAAAATGGGGTATGTCCCAGTGAAATGCCAAAATTGGGTTGAAAAATTGGGTTTTCTGATTCAAGTCTGCCTATTCCTGAAAGCTGGGAAGCTGGTGATTTTAGCACCGCAAACCCTTTGTTGATGCCATTTTCAGGGAAAAAAAACACAAGCCTTCTTCTGGAGCCCCTTTTTCTTATTTTTTGGGGGAAAAAAATGAAATTTTCACTGTATTTTGGCCAATTTCTTGGCCTCCTGCTGGGGAACCCACAAAGTCTGGGTACCTCTAGAATCCCTAGGATGTTAGAAAAAAAAGACTCAAATTTGGCGTGGGTAGCTTATGTGAACAAAAAGTTATGAGGGCCTAAGCGCGAACTGCCCCAAATAGCCAAAAAAAGGCTCGGCACAGGAGGGGGAAAAGGCCTGGCAGCAAAGGGGATAATAATGATATGAGTTTAAACTATACACTCCATTATATAAGAGTAAAATTGCATGAAAGTGTACAGTTTCATCTAGTATTTCTGCACTACAAAGTAAAACAATCTAAATCGCTTACACCCAGCAGCATGGCATCCCATTCTTTTACACTCTAGTATTAAACAGGAAGCAGGACTCGCTCTGATTTCGTCCTTTTTCAATGTCGGCTGGTACTGTCATTGAACGGCCATGATCGTAATTAGTGCCTGTTCCTACTTCTATGTCTGTGGACGCTTCCGAAGCGTAGTCCTACCTTTGTGTCTAATCATCACACTACAGCTGCTCTAGTTTAAGGAATTACATTTTTTAATAGTTAAGAACACGATTTTGCTCACAGTGAGCCATCTGCATTTCATAACCGTGCTTGTTTTTGTGGTCTGTGTTCCTTTTATGAAGGGCTGGGTTTGTTTTGGACTTTTTTTTCACGAAAATAGTGCTTGCTTTGTGTTTGTGTTGATGGGGATTTGCCCTTGTTTTTATACTTTTCGATCTGGAAACACCGTAAAGAACATGGAATCAAATTTATGAGACCCTTCGTAGGGAGTCCGGGAGGTAGGTTATGTGTTCGGGACCCTTTCTCCTTATTACGGTGCTATTTGGCTGTAGTGATTATGATACATTGAGATGATACAACGTAAATGTGGGGTTCTTTACTTGGACACTGGAATGTGTGTACTCTGACCTTTTGGTTCCGTGCTTTCTTTCCATCTCACTTAGATCTGTTCGTTCTACTTTTTATTTGTTAAGCCTTTCGTCTCTTTTTATTCTACCATTCACTTTTATTTTCCCCTTTTTTTCACTCATTCGTCCATGTTATTCCCTAGCGCTATCCCTTCGCCCTTTACATTGTACCGATAATTTTCTTCAGTAATATCTTTTTTGTTTCGCTATACTCTTCTTTTTTTATTTTCCTAAACCGTCATCTCTTTCGTATCCCTTCTTTCCTGGTACAACTAAATAAATATTAGAGTGCAATAGTATACACTTGCAGTATCACTACAGTTTGATTATATGTCTATCTACTCCACTGTTACCTGCATACATCAGTAGTATGACGCCCCTTGGCCCGATGACGAGCTGTATTTTTAAAGTCGCCTTTCCATTTAAGAAGCTCCCTTAGAATAGATAGAGCATTCGCTTGATTTGATAAAATCCCACATGTACCCTTCGTCTATTGGCTATGTACCTGCGTGCCTTAAGACACGAAGGGCCTTCTGCACTCCTGAAAGCAACGAAGCATCCCACTGCATCCCTTCTCTTCTTACACATTCTGACGGCGATGTAGTGCCTGAGCCGTATGGCTTCACCTAGCGATGTCAGCAGCTGAAAAAAGCCTGAAGATTGGCTTTTGAAAGCGCTTTGTTAAGCTGGAATCCAAGCATGGAATGTTTATTTTCGCTCTAGTGTAATGATTTAACTTGGAATCTTTGAAGGCTGTATCAGTTGAGACTGTACCCTGCGTTTATGAACAGCTAGTCAGGAGTGTCGATTTTAGTAATAAAACCTTTGGCGGTATCTACGCTCCTCGTTGGAAATTGTCTTTACCGTCCCCTGGCTATACATATACCACCAAAATGCAGGCTTCATGCTTGGTTTTAACGCTGTTTAATAGGCAAGTCAACCTTGTGTGCATTTGTTTCAACCACTACCACAGAGAAGATCCGTAGCATCAGTCCAATTACTTCTTGACAGTAGAAGGTGTGCATTACACCTCCCCGTCAATACTCTGACATGACGCACAGCACTTCTTCACTTCCCTTTGTCAAACAGACCAATACTTTGCTTGGTAACGTATAAAGAGGTCATTGTCAATTTGTTTTGTAACTGATCCTTCTCTTTCGCCTGTTACTGCCTCTGGTACACTGCCCCATCTCTTTAATGTGTCTTCCCTGTTCTCTTTTACATTTTCTCCCACTACGATTGTAGCCCTCCTCCTTCTCCGGTTGCACTCTTCCCCCCCTCTCTCGGGTTCTAGGACTGTTCCCTCTCTGTTGGACCACTGATCTCTCTCTTTTTCTCACCACAGCTGCCTCCCAGTGGGAAAAACAATCTATTGGAGCTCCCCTCAGAATTTTCACTTTTTTTTTTTATTACGCTGACAGTGTTTAAATATGTCAAGACTTATTTATTCATTGCAGGTAATTTTTTTATTTTTTATTTTTTTTATGCAATTGAATACGTTTGCCTAACATACTAGTCTGGTCCGGCAGGCCTTACTATTGTGTAAAAGTATCCGTAGCGTTATTATTAGAACTGGGGGTTTTGAAGAACCTTTGGAGTCCCTTCCCTTTTGTAGGAGGCTAGCCTGGCTTGTAGTGGGTACCAGAGGTACTTACACCTTGTGCCAGGTCCAGTTATCCCTTATTAGTGTAGAAGAGGTGTTTCTAGCAGCTTAGGCTGATAGAAGGTAGCTATGGCAAAGCAGCTTAGGCTGAACTACGAGACATGCAAATCTCCTACTATACCACTTATATCATAAGAAAACACCATACACAGAGTTACTAAAAATAAAGGTACTTTATTTTTATGACAATATGCCAAAAGTGTCTCAGTGAGTATCCTCATTAAGAAGATAAGTTATATACACCAACCAAAATTAGGTAAGTACTAGCAAGAAAAGTAATGCAAACAGTGTAGAATTACAATAGATTGCAATAGGAGCACAAAGGTATAAGGGCAACACAAACCATTTACTCCAAAAGTGGAATGTGAACCACAAATTGACCCCAGACTTATGTGAGCTTGTAGAGGGTCGCTGGGACTGCAAGAAAACAGTGAGGGTTAGAAAAATAGCCCACCCCAAGACCCTGAAAAGTAGGAGTAAAGTACACATACTATCCCCAGAGAGCACAGAAGTCGTGATAGGGGAATTCTGCAGGAAGAACAAACACCAGCAATGCAACAACAGTGGATTTCCGGACCTGAGTACCTGTAAGACAAGGGGACCAAGACCAATAGCCGCATCAGTGTCGAGAATGGGCAGGAACCCAGAGAATGCCAGCTGAAGATGCAAGGAAGCTGCCACCTGTTGGAAGAAGCTTGGAGTTCTGCAAGAAAGAAGAGGACTAGGGACTTCTCCTTTGGAAGACTGATGTCCCACGTCACGATGAAGCTTGCAGAGGTGTTCCCATGCAGAAAGACCGCAAACAAGCCTTGCTAGCTGCAAGGGTCACAGTAGAGGTTTTTGGGTACTGCTGTGGCCCAGGAGGGACCAGGATGTCGCCACTTGGAGGAGGAGACAGAGGGGGTGCCCAGCAACTCAGGGAGCCTTCACAGAAGCAGGCAGCACCCGCAAAAGTACCCTAACAGGCACTTAGAAGAAAAGTGAACCGGAGTCCACGCGAAGTCACAAAAGGGAGTCTCACGACGCCTGAGGACAACTCAGAAGGTTGTGCACTGCAGGATGGCGTGCCGGAGACCCAGGCTTGGCTGTGCACAAAGGAAATCCCGGAAATGTGCACAGGAGCCGGAGCAGCTGCAAATCACGTGGTACACAGCTTTGCAGTCTAGCGTGGGGAGGCAAGGACTTACCTCCACCAAACTTGGACTAAAGAGTCACTGGATCGTGCGAGTCCCTTGGACAGAGTTGCTGTGTTCCAGGGACCACGCTATTCGGGCTGAGAGGGGTCCCAGAGGACCAGTGAGGCAGTCTTTTGGTGCCTGCGTTAGCAGGGGGAAGATTCTGGTGACCCACAGGAGATTTCTTCGGAGCTTCTGGTGCAGGGTGAAGACAGGTTACCCCCAGAGCATGCACTACCACGAAACAGTTGAGAAAGCCGGCAGGATTAGGCGCTACAATGTTTCTAGTTGTCATCTTGCTACTTTGTTGCGGTTTTGCAGGCGTCCTGGAGCAGTCAGTGGTCGATTCTTGGTAGAAGGTGAAGAGGGAGATGCAGAGGAACTCTGGTGAGCTCTTGCATTTGTTATCTGAAGAATTCCCCAAAGCAGAGACCCTAAATAGCCAGAAAAGGAGGTTTGGCTACCAAGGAAGGAGGATTGGCTACCAAGAGAGGTAAGAGCCTGTCAGAAGGAGCCTCTAATGTCACCTTCTGGCACTGGCCACTCAGAGCAGTCCAGTGTACCCCCAACACCTCTGAACCTAAGATGGCAGACGTCTGGGACACACTGGAGGAGCTCTGGGCACCTCCCCTGGGGGGTACTGGTCAGGGGAGTGGTCACTCCTCTTTCCAGTTTCGTGCCAGAGCAGCGCTGGGGGATCCCTGAACCGGTGTAGACTGACTTATGCAGAGATGGGCACCATCTGTGCCCATCAAAGCATTTCCAGAGGCTGGGGGAGGCAACTCCTCCCCAGCCCTTCACACCTATTTCCAAAGGGAGAGGGTGTAACACCCTCTCTTAGAGGAAATCCTTTGTTCTGCCTTCCTGGGCCAGGGCTGCCTGGACCCCAGGAGGGCAGAAACCTGTCTGAGGGGTTGGCAGCAGCTACAGTGGAGACCCCGGAAAGGCAGTTTGGCAGTACCCGGGTTCTGTGCTAGAGACCAGGGGGATCATGGAATTGTCCCCCCAATACCAAAGTGGTATTGGGGTGACAATTCCATGATCTTAGACATGTTACATGGCCATGTTCGGAGTTACCATTGTGACGCTATACATAGGTAGTGACCTATGTATAGTGCACGCGTGTAATGGTGTCCCCGCACACACAAAGTCTGGGGAATTTGCCCTGAACGATGTGGGGGCACCTCGGCTAGTGCCAGGGTGCCCACACACTAATTAACTTGGCACCCAACCTTCACTAAGTGAAGGTTAGACATATAGGTGACTTATAAGTTACTTATGTGCAGTGGTAAATGGCTGTGAAATAACGTGGACGTTATTTCACTCAGGCTGCAGTGGCAGGCCTGTGTAAGAATTTTCTGAGCTCCCTATGGGTGGCAAAAGAAATGCTGCAGCCCATAGGGATCTCCTGGAACACCAATACCCTGGGTACCTCAGTACCATATACAAGGGAATTATATGAGTGTACCAGTATGCCAATGAGAATTGTTAAAATTAGTCACTAGCCTGCAGTGACAATTTTAAAGTAAAGAGAGAGCATAAACACTGAGGTTCTGGTTAGCAGAGCCTCAGTGAGACAGTTAGGCACCACACAGGGAACACATATAGGCCACAAACCTATGAGCACTGGGGTCCTGGCTAGCAGGATCCCAGTGACACATAACAAACACTCTTACAACATAGGGCTTTCACTATGAGCACTGGGCCCTGGCTAGCAGGATCCCAGTGAGACAGTGAAAACACCCTGACATATACTCA
Organism: Pleurodeles waltl; assembly: GCF_031143425.1. NCBI lineage: Eukaryota > Metazoa > Chordata > Amphibia > Caudata > Salamandridae > Pleurodeles > Pleurodeles waltl. Next base: position 1,229,057,514 of record NC_090447.1, read on the forward strand.
CAAACAGGCCAAAAGTGGGGGTAACAAGGCTAGAAAGAGGCTACCTTCCTACACCTTTTGACACAAACACCTAGCTAGGACATAAATGATGAAAGATGTTAGTAATGGCCCATTACTGAGCAGTTTGATGTCGCTCATTGTTCCCCCCACTTAACAGTGCTGTGTTTTATCAGCTTAATGCTTCCAGGGGTGTGGAATTTAATAAATTGCCTACTTTTCCACGGGACAGGTTGCTTCTTAAATCTACTTGTCCTGTAAAATCAAAAATCTACTTGTCCTTTTTGTGCCATGTAGTACAGCGACCAATTATGGCAGCAATCGCATTATGTAAGAGCTTTGATAGTAGCCTCTCTGATTATGTCAGGGCTACTACTATAGTAATGCTTGAATACTTGCAATTTCAATCCCTACAATAGCAATCCCCTTATTTTGCCACCTTTCCGGAGATCTACATACTGGGGCTGAAGGAAGCAGCAATAATTCCTGGGCTGGAATGCCTTTGAGTCTGCAAACATACTAACTTGCATGTTTTAAGGATTTCCACCAGCTCTTCTCATATCTATTCCCATAATGAGAAAGGTTGGAAATTTACTCCTGACAATGGCAGAAGTAGAAGTTCTTCCAGGGTTGGGGAAAAAGTGGTTGGAGGGAAAGTGAACTTGCAAACGGTCGATAGTTTTTTTTCCAATGAGCAAATCTACACATGTACATTTTCTTGTGCTAAAATACAGTTCACAAATATTTTCTAGGAGTACGATTTCCTGGTCTACTTTTGTAAGCTTTTGTGAATTCATGAAAGCCACTAATTCAAAGACGTATACCATGGGTGCGCTTTTGAGACTTTCTTTAAAAAATTGGGTCCCTAATTAGGTGTGGCGTTAACAAAGACATTTTGTTTTTATTAAACTTCTATTTCTCTCTCAATTGGCTCGCTTTATGGATCGCATTCTGCTCTCCTATAAGGAGCATGTTGGCACACAAAGTAGTTTAGTGCCAGGAACTACTGTGGCAATCAGTGGCGTAACAAAACTGAAGGCCCCCCCCATGCAAGCAATATGGAGGGCCCCCCTCCAAACTCATTCATAGCAGTTGCTGTGTTGACGCCCCCCCGAGGGGTGGCTGCAGGGCCTCTGATGGCAATGTGTGCTTTATGAGATTAAAAAAAAAAAGCTTTTTTTTTTTCTTTTCTTTTTGCCAATGTTTGCTACAATGGTGAGGGTCTGGCAGCTCCCACAACAATAACGTGTTACAAAAGCCATGTCAAAACAAGACATGTATTGACAAAACCTAAACTTGGATCGGCTGGCTTTACCAGTGCTTGTTTATTTTCATGCTTCCCATAATCTTGTTGAAAATGGTTACACTGATTTTCCATTAGGTATATTTTTTTATAAATACTAGCATGCATGAATAGCACGTAACATTTCTTTGCAGCGAAGCGTTTTTTTTTCCTACTTGCATTTTTTCCCACTTTAATTTTTTTTTCTGAACGTTTTATTTTGAAAGCAAAGACACATCACTCTTGCTTTGAAGCTCCTGCAAACATTTGCGTGTAATCAGAGAGCATTCTGGGAGCATTATACTTAGCCTCATATTGTTGAACTTTTCAAACGTGTCCACTTTTTTTTCTTTCTTACTACAACCACTGTCAGTAGGGTAGTGTGACCTTAAAACGTTTATTAATAGGCTCACCCTAATAATGAAGGCTTTTCATCAGTGAATAATAAATACAAGTTCGAACAGCATTAACATATGGACACATGTTACCTCGACTACAGACAGTTCCCTTCTTTGTAAACTTGCATCCAAAGGATTTGTGCTGAAAGGGGTTGGGCCTACTTGTCCCAAGGACAAAATAATCATGAAAACTTGTTGCCCTTGACCCCAAACAATATGTCCTGGGCATCAGGCGATAGGAACTCCACATTCCTGTGCTTCTTTTGGCCAGAGCCCAGGAGCACTTGAGGCCCCCCAGTTTGAAGACCCCTGCTCTATGATCACAACTCCCTCCCTCTCTGCAGTCACTGCTTCACTCAGGATCTTTGCTGTAGTAGCCCCTCTGGATTTCTGCGTTCACAACCTCTTCTGAATCTCTGTAGTCGCAGTAGCCCCTCATTTTCTGTGGCCACAGTACCCCTTCATTTTCTGTGGTCACAGTACCCCTTCATTTTCTGTGGTCACAGTATCCCTTAATTTTCCGGTGACGCAGTACCCCTTTGTTTTCTCCGCTACCCCTTGATTTTTGTGGTTGCAGTGCCTCTTTGATCGTTGCGGTCGCAGTGCCCTCTTGATCTTTGCGGTCGCAGTGCCCTCTTGATCTTTGCGATCACAGTGCCCCCTACGACCACTGCAGTTGCAGACCCCCCCCTTTTCGACCTCTGCGGTTGCAGACCCCCCCCCTTCGACCTCTGCGGTTGCAGACCCCTGCCCTTCGACCTCTGCAGTTGAGGACCCCTGCCCTTCGATCTCTGCGGTTGCAGACCCCCCCTATGGCCTCTGTGGTTCCAGGCACCCCCCTTTGACCTCTGTGGTTGCAGCCCCCCCTTGACCTCTGCGGTTGCAGCCCCCCCCCTTGACCTCTGCGGTTGCAGCCCCCCCCCTTTTGACCTCTGCAGTTGCTGCTCCCCCCCTCCCCCCCTTGACCTCTCTGGTTGCAGCCCTCCTCGATTTCTGCAGTCACAGTCCTCCCATGAATTTGGTAGTCCCCCCTCAATTAGGGTTACCAGCTGGCTGGTTTTATACAGACACAGCCAACATTTTAAAATTCATTCCTGTACAAAATTAGGAAAATCACCTACAGCAGGTATTTTTTCTCCTTTATCAGCACATCCTTTAAATCAGTAAATGTAAGAATAAAACACTTTCAAATGTTTCTTAGAGCTGCTTTAATTACCTCTGGCTGATAATTAAAGTATTCAAAGACAGAAAGGCCATGTTAATAATAAATACAGATCATTTCATTTAAAGTTGTACTTAATATTCAGGTCTGTGACTTTGCAGACTCTTAAAAGGTGAACAGATGGCTAACATGTTTGCCTGGCAAAAGTGGTAATCCTAGCTTTGTTTCTGCATTTTGCAGTCCTCCCGCGATTTCTGCGTTTCACTGCCCCCCTCCTTAATTTCTGCATTTGCAGCCCGCCCCCTCGACTTCTGTGGTTGCAGCCCTCCCTCAGTCTTTACGGTTGCACCCTCAACCACTGTGTACCCCTGTTCGATCTTTGCAGCTGTTCCACCCTCTCAGTCTCTGCGGTTACTGTCTCATGTCACTCTGCAGTCGCAGCCTCCCCTCTTTCTCTCACCTTCTCTCTATTGTCACAGCACCCCCTTAGCGCTCTTCTTTCTCCCTCTCTTTCTCTCTCCCTCTCTCTATGCACCTATCCCTATCTCTTGATGCAGCCCAAGTCCCCTTTCTCTTTTTCTGGTTACAGTGTGGTAGACAGCGACCAGTCTCCTTGCCTACTTACTAAGTTCTGCAATGGTGCAAACATCATGGGTCTTGAAACAAGCAATCCTGCATTACTATCTTGGTTTACATATTTGACCAACTTACTTGATCTTGTGCAATGAAAGTCTTTAAGTCTGTAGGTCTTTGTTCCGTGACCTTCTGGTATGTGTCAAATTTGAACCTTACTCAAAACAAGAAATGACCACCAAGTCCTGGAATCACCCTAGCACTCTGTGGTGCCAGGTTTGCTATTTAGAGTTCCTAAGTAAATATTACCCAGATATTCATCTAGCACTGTTTTCACTGTTTTTTCTATTATGCCATCATATCTTTATGGCCAGATGACTATAGTTGCTAGGTAATGACCAACAGTGACTCTTATTAATCAACCACAAGTGCTATTTAATTTCAAGTGTTGTTTTTTGCTATTTCGTTATGGTTATAATAAAATTGTGCAAAAATATAAAATTTCTAAGAAAATTGTTTCCCAAGATTCGCAAAGGTATAGTTTTTACAAACAGTAAGATTGGTTGGATCATTACCTACCATTAAGGCAATTTAGGTAATGTTGGGCTTCAAGGAAGTGCCTTTTTAGTGTAGGACCCTGCTCTCCCCAGTTTCAGGCCATATTTATAGCAAGAGTTTACATTCCTCCTTAAATGCATCTCTAAAGGTAAGCAAAACTGATCTTTTCTGGATGTCTTATGTGCTGCATGCAGCTTGTCTCTCAGTTAGCCAGTGAATTAACACTGACTCCCTCAAACGCCCCACTTCATGCATCTTCTTAACAGTGTGTAGGGCTGTGAGAGACACATCCAGCCATGCCAACTGGAGGCACTCTGCCAATTTCTCTCACACCCTCCTGAATGAGGTCCTGCTGTCAGCAGATTCATCTAGCTCTGGAGTCCTACATAAACCCAAGTGATTAGCCACTACACTCTCCGGTTGTTGAACTGCTAACGCGTCCCTTTATGATATTTTATTACACATCAGGACTCGTTTTACGCCAATTAATCTTTTGACCCAGTTGAGAGACACCGTAGGACGAGATAGCTAATCAATATATCCATCAATAATGTCATCAATATTTATCACGACAATGCATTTCACTTTAGTCAAAGTCATTAATCAATTCAAAGACGCTACCATGACCTTTTATCCATGAATAACCACACCTTGTTTAGTAGAATTTATGAATTTTATTCCTTATTAATTACAATCTAGTAGCAAATGCGTTAATCTCAACACCAAGAAACATAATAGCATAGTCACGATATGGCAACTGTGATAAGATTTCATTAAAGCAAGAATCACAAACATCAGAACATAACACGGCGTGAACATAGATCAAGTTTAGCAGACTGTCAATATTGCGTCAGTTTCAACAAAGCATAGTCTCGGTCGTTTGTCTATTTGCGTTAGTTTGTTGAACCCCTGTCCTAACCACTGATTAGCATTCGCATGTTGGGCTTCATGCAAAACAATTTAGAACACCAATTTGGAAAACATCTAGCTTTGGTCTCTGTCAAAAGCAAGCAGTTGGTACCTAGAAAGGAAAAGCAAACAGACAAATTACAAATGCATTGTCATAATTACCCTCCAAGGATTAGGTCAGCGCACAGGTTCAGTCTTCGTCTTCAGGACATCAGTCAAATCGCCAACAGTCAGCACTCAGCTAAGGGGGCAAAGAGCACTTCCCTCATAAGGAGGAAAGTGTAAATGGACAAACTAAGGGCAAGGATGGTTTAATAAAATCTCAAGTCACCAAAGAGAGTGACAGAGTTTCTGGATAAAATCAGTAGCATTCCCTAACCCACCTAAATTACCTTTCTGTGACATGGGTTTTTATCCCTTTTTTCGAGGTACATTCCCCCATAATCCTATTGGACATTTGCTATACCCCACTATCTTTAACCTATCAAATTAAACATTAGGTCATCCTAATCTTCACCCCGTATTGGTTTACAAGTCTTTGATTGGTCTTCGTAATTGACGTCTTCAGAAATGGCACGTCTGGTGTGATCTCATCCTCCTGTAATTCTTTGCACATCTTTTGGTCAGCAGTTCCATTGTCTTCACCGGGTTGAATGACCTTGTACATTACATTAATCTACACTGTTTCAATTCATTTATGACATTTAGTTTTCAAGACGATGAGAAGCAGTGGGAAACGAATCTACATGGTTACATTCATTCTCTAAGTTCGAAGGAAAAGAACAAGCGGGGTCATGGCCCCTGGTGAGTAGGCACACTGAAAAATAGAAAAATGCATTTAATATGAGAGCCAGGCGGCTAAGCTCCGGCTCATGCTAACTTAAGGCCTATGAGGTTTTCAATACAGATTTAATAACGCAAATGTTAGTATAAGCTCATTTGAACGTAACATAAACATTTTGATCATCATTATTAGTTTGCGTATACATTGGTGGCCACTCTTCGTGGTCATAATTCAAGTGCACGTTTAAGCAAAATTGCTATTATTATAGTTTTCTATGCAGCAGTATCACACCTTAATTCATAATCATTTCATGTTAATATAGATAATATAAGATACGCTCTCTCAGTCCCTCCTCTGATGACGTTCGTCATCACACAAACTTTTTCCTTTGACCTTTCACTTAATTTTTCACTTTACGCATAATGCGCATTTCAACATCTTGTCCCTTGTGTGAACGTTCCCAATTTCATTAAACATTTTCTCCCTTTCATTTTCCTCATTCTTTCTGCTTCTCTTTGTCCAATTTCTTTTAATTTTATAATTAATTTTGCATGCTCCCCATAATCCTAATAGACAGGCCATAACAATTAATAGACCCCATAATATTTTTGCAAGTACCCCATTCCAAATATTGCTAAACCAGATCCCTACTCTGGCAATTCTTTTTCCATATTTTTCCCACACTCCAGGTTCCTTCAAGTCCTTAAAATCTGCACTATCCTTAGTTAAGTTAGTAAGCATACCTCTAATCTTTTTACTATTATCTGGTATAAATGAGCAACAATGACGCTTGTTGGGCATCTTGCAGACCCCGCCACTCTTTGCTAAAAGAATGTCTAAAGCAAGCCGATTTTGAAGAGTCCTAGCTCTTTCTGCAGCAAGTTCAGTATCCATCAGGAGTATAGCCCCTGTAAAATTTGTCCGCATGTTATCCACAAGTAGACAACTTTTGAATCTTTATGGAGTTTAAGATAACCCCTACTGAAGGAATTATGGCTCCAAATATATCTCCAACGACAGCAGCCGCTGTCTCTCGTTTTTGTCTCGCATGTTGTAATTCAGATGTTTTAGGTATTTGCTTTAAGTCATCAATCTGGTAGATCTTTGGGAAAACTATTCCCAAATAACATGTCCCATACCATCCCTTAGGGAAACGGTAATAAGCATTAAGTCCACAGATGTAATAGATCCCAGGCATCGCTGGATCCTGTCCATTTAACATAAATGTCCATTTACTCTGAAACAAAAACACATGTGTGCATTCACTCGTTCCCACAAATAAAGTGTCATGCTCGGATTTTGGCCTATATATACAAAGCCTCCCTACATGTAGTGCATCTATTGCTAGTTTGCCTTGCGTTTCTATTGCAGTGTAAGCATAATCATTTGCATATGTGCGTTTCTCTAACCCCTTTTCTAATCTTTCCTTCAATGCTTTGCGTCTATCATCAGTGTGATCTAAGAAGCTTTTCTCTACAGGTGTCAATAAGCAGGTCAGATTGTTGCGGTGTGCATAAGCTGTCCCAAATGTAAGGGTCGGTTCAAAGAAGCCTCTAACTAATTTTATACTATGCTCCTTAGCTAGCTTGTTCAGAAACTCAATCACAGGCACAAAAGAAAACACAACTTCCAGATTTGAATAGAAGTATTGCACATGCTCTTGATCATAAAATCTTGTTAATAGCAAGCTACAGCTTATCCCATAAGTTAACGGCAAGCTATGATAGGTGACCCCTTCTTTCACTGACGAAGGAATCTTTGTACACACACAACAGTTTTTCGCATCCATGGTCTCAACATACTCATTCAGTAAGCGATAGAAGACATTAGTAGAAAGTTCCCCCTTTGAATTAGTTCCCTCATGCAAGTGTTTTGCATCATGCTCAAACTTTTCCCACGGTGTTAATGTTGTAGTCTCAGGTTTTGAAGCAGTGTTAGTTGCTTTGTTATCCAACCACGGCATTCCCACAATCACTGCCACAATTATTATTGCACACACAATACCTATTATAAGACTCAACCAACCACACACTTTACCCTTTTTGTTACTACCTCTATTATAAGCCATGTCTGTAAAGCATCAGACAGCGAACCAACAATCAACTTGAGGACGATATAAAACTCTCTCTTTTTTATTTTTTTTATTTGATGCAAAAGTCTCTTTCTTTCTGCGTGTATTTACAGCGTATCAGTCACTCCAGGACCCCTTTGTCAAATCAGATTAGCAGCTTGTCATAATCAGGTTCTCAAAGTCAAATCAGGTTATCTGTGTCGCATCTGGTAATTTATAGTCTCTTTTCTTTAGTTTTTTCAATTTTCGATTTTAACAAAATCTTTTTCTTTGAGTTACTTCAGGTACTGTAGTATTGCCTGGTACTTCTCGATCAAAACAGAACGCTAAGAATTCTTGTTGCCATTCAGATGTTGTTGCATATGCCCATTCAGGACCTGCGCACCTTCTATTTGCGGTTCTCTTTCTTTTCAGTCTGCGTTCACCTTGCAATTCTCCTTCACTCAGATCTTCTACTTGAGATGTATCAGTCTCTTCTGTTATTGTTTCACCTGGTACGCTTCTTGCTTTTGCAGCCTGTTTCTCTGGCCAGTTATCTCCCTTATGCGTCTTCTTCCGGTTTGTCTTTTCAGGACACTGAACAGCACCCTCCTCTTGTAATATGGTGTTTTCTCTTGAGGGACCTGCAACTGGCTCTGGGGATGCCGAAGTACTATGGTCTCTCTCTATTATTTCCCCTTCTTCTTCTTCTGAATCTGTAACGGGTTCAAGTTCTAACCCGTATCCGTCTATTTCTGGGAGAACCTTTCCTTGATTTAGTTCTCCTGCTGTCTCTACTGAAATAGGCACACTGTCACCTCTCTCGAACTCGTTCACTGTTTGAGGGACTAGGCTGTTCTCAGTGGTCTCTCCTGCAATCTCAGTTCCTCTTGGCTGCTTTCTGGCCCTGAGACTTCCCTCTCTGGAACTGTTGTGCCAGAAACTTCAAGTTCCTCATCAGTTGGACACATTACCTTTTTTGTGTAACTGGCATGTATCCAATTTGGAACGCCTGCACATTTCACAGCAGTGATTGTTGTCAAGATTGCTTGATATGGCCCCTTCCAGCGCAGCTCCATACACGACTTTCTCATGTGCTTCTTGACAACCACCCAGTCACCAGCTTGTAGGGTGTGACCTGGATCACCGATCGGTGGCAATTTGTTAGCTTCTACCTGGTGAGAAAGAGCGAATCACATCAGCCAAGCCTTTGCAGTAGCCCAACACCATATCATCCGTGATATTCACTAGAGCATTTGCAGGTACTGCGGGTAACCTCATAGCTCTGCCCATGAGGATCTCATGGGGTGATAGTCCTGTCTTCTTACCAGGGATGTTCCTCATTGACATCAGCACTAAGGGTAATGCATCTTGCCATTTCATATTGGTAGCTGCGCACATCTTTGCCATTCTTGATTTCAAGGTACCATTCATTTGCTCTACTAATCCTGATGCTTCAGGGCGGTAGCTACAGTGCAGCTTCTGCTCAATATCTAAGGCGGCACACAAGAGTTTAATCACCTCATTGTCAAAGTGTCTGCCCCTATCTGATTCTATAGAGACCGGAAACCCGAACCTGGGTATTAGTTCCCTAAGCAACAGCTTTGCAACTGTGAGACTGTCATTTCTACGTGTGGGGTAAGCTTCAATCCAATGGCTGAAAACACACACAATCACCAACACGTATTTTAATCCTCCACAAACAGGCATCTCAATGAAATCCATTTGCATCTTGCTAAATGGACCGCCAGCTCTCCCAATGTGGCTTAGAGTTACCACAGTCCCTTTTCCGGCATTCATCTGCTGACAGGTGATGCACCTATGACAGGTAACCTCTGCGGCATGTCTGAACTTTGGATTAAACCAATCGATTTTGAATGACCTGACCATCGCATCTCTCCTGAGGTGAGCCTGTCCATGGTAGAGCCTAGCGAATTGTGACAGAAGACTGTTTGGCAAAACTAACTTTCCCTCCTCTGAGACCCACAAGTCGTCAGCCCTCTGTACACATTGCATTCTTTGCCAGGAATGTTTTTCTTCTTTGCTAGCACGACCCTGTAGTGTCTTTAACTCATCTAGGGTATCAACCACCCTTAATGCGAGGTTCAGGCATGTGTCATTTTCAGTTTGCGGCATCAATTCCCACTGATCCCTAAACGATATACAGTTCAATGCGCAAAACCTTGTGACTTGATCTGCATAACCGTTTCTCATGGACACATAGTCTTGTGACTTAACGTGAGCATTGCATTTCACCACGGCAATTTCAAGAGGTAACTGAATCGCATGTAACAAATCCTTAATTTGTTCACCATTTTTCACAGGAGAACCAGAAGAGTTCATAAAACCTCTCTGCGACCACAATTGGCCAAAATCATGTACAAATCTGTATCTGCTGTCAGTATAGATAGTGACTCTTAGATTTTCAGCTGCGTGGCATGCCTTAGTAAGAGCAATTAGCTCTGTCACTTGTGCGGAATACTCTCTCGAGCCAGGAAGCTTCAATGATGCCAGCTATGGTACATACAGCGTAACTGGCTCTCAGCATTCCGACTGAGTCTCTCAAACAGGATCCATCAACAAACATAATGCAGTCATTTTCTTTTAACTGGGTATCTTGAATATCAGGTTATGGCTTGGTACATAGTTCTGTTACCTCAAGACAATCGTGCTCAACTTCCTCTTCATTATTATCTTCAGTATTCTGAGCAGGAAGTAGAGTTGCCGGGTTCAACACAGTACATCGTTTCAGTGAAACATTAGGTGACCCCAGTATAATTGTCTCATATTTGGTAAGACAAGCATTTGTCATGTGCTGAGTTTTGGTTCGAGTCAACAAAATTTAAACTGAATGCGGAGCCATTACTGTTAGGGGATATCCCATTACTATGCCTTCACACTGCGTGAGGCTCTGACGAACTGCTGCAACTGCGTGCAAACAACCCGGTAAGGCTGCTGCGACGGGGTCCAAGGTAGCTGAAAAATATGCTACAGGGCGGTTTACACCTCCATGGACCTGTGTTAAGACATACAAAGAACAAGCATCACGTTCATGACAAAACAGTAGAAAAGGCTTTGTGTAATCAGGCATACCCAAAGCTGGTGCCCTGCACATGCACTCTCTCAATTCCATAAATGACTCAAGCTCTTCCTTGGACAAAGCTATGGTATATGGCTCATCCTTGATCTCTTTGCCTGTCAGCTTTATCAATGGTTTTGAGATAATCGAGAAGTTGGGTATCCACTGGCGGCAGTAGCCCACCATTCCCAAAAACATCCTGACATCACTCTTTGTTGTTGGGGGGTTCATTTGCAAAATGGCTGTTATTCTTTCTTTCGATATTCTCCTAGACCCTCTTTCAATTATGTTTCCTAAGTACTTCACTTCTTTCTGGCAGTACTGCAGCTTCTTGGGTGATACTTTATGTCCATTCTTTCCCAAATGATTCAGGAAAGCAATTGTGTCATACCTACAGTCATCCCTTGTCCTGGATGCAATCAGCAAGTCGTCAATGTACTGCACTAGAGTCAAGTTAAAAGGCAATACTAAGGATTCTAAGTCCTTTTTCAATATCTGATTGAAGATGGATGGTGACTCAGAAAACCCTTGAGGAATTCTGCACCAACTGTACACCTTTTCCAGGAATTTGAAACTGAATATAAACGGGCTGTCCTCGTGAAGAGGTATCGAAAAGAAAGCTTGTGACAGGTCTACAACGGTGAACCATTCAGCATCACACGGGACCTGAAACATAATCACTGCTGGATTGGGTACTATGGGGCAACATTTGACCACAATCTTGTTTATTTTTCTTAAGTCCTGCACAATTTGAACTTTCCCACAAGGCTTCTTCAGACCCATTATCGGTGAATTACGTGGGCTGCTCAACACTTCCTTCAGGACTCCCTGTTTCACAAAATCTGCAATTATTTGTGACACTTGAATGAGAACATCGTGTGCCATGTGATATTGTGGCACCTGGGGAAACACTGCATTTGGCTTCACTTGTACTCTAACTGGTTCCACACCTTTTATCAGTCCCACTTCTTTTCCTGTCAAATCCCACACTTTCTCTGTCACTGTCCCTTGTAACTCGGGAACTCTGAGAACTGACCATCATCCCCTTCATCATCACTGTTTGTCTGCACTTCGATTCCATCATTGGAACAGGTAATCGAACATTTTGTCTTGCACAGTAAGTCTCTTCCCAGCAGGGATACCGGACTCGAATTGCAGACTTCAAACTTATGCAGTCCCTAGAAGTTGCCTATCTCAACTTGCACTGGATCTGTAATCGGATTTATCAGGTACTGGTTTGCTACTCTGACCACCCTTATGGTACGCCCCAAAAGTGCTAATTTCAGAACCTCTGCACTTCTGACGGTAGAGCGTGTAGCTCCGGTATCAACCAAGAATGAAACTTTGTGACCCATTACTTTTCCCTTTACATAGGGTCCCCTCTGATCTACCTCTAGGGATGCCGCAAGCCTGCACTCTTCGCTATCTGAGCTGTCATCCGACCACTCCTCATTCATTCCATCTTCAACACGCAATGGGAATTGCTGTACTGCATTATTTTGACTCATCACTTGACCTGTGACCTGCTGAGGAAGCATCACCTGTTGCTGTCCCATCGGACCCATTGATAATTGCATTTGCTGTCTAGGTACCATGGGAACCTGCTGTTGTACTTGCTGCATTTGCGCTGGTTGAACGTGCAGCATTTGCATTTGCTGCATGGGCTGTAACCCTTGCATCTGAATCATGTTATTTTGGAAGTTCGGGTTTTGATTTCTCAGTTTTGGACCTTTCATATTTTGCAATGTACCGACATTAGTGCTTTGTTGAACGTCACCATCCTGCACCACATTCGGGCATTCCCGCTTCCAATGCCCCACACCCCCGCACGCGTGACATGGTGACATGGTGACATCCTTTTCATCCCTTGTGCATCATTTTGGACCACAACAGTATTTAAGTCTGGACCGCGATTCACAAAACCTCGACCTCTCGGTTGTGCCTGAAACACACCATTCACTTGCGGTTGCTGCTGTATCATCAGTTGAACTCCATTTCCGTGTATTCCTGCCTGTGCAGCCCTTATCTGCATCACCATCACTTTCTCCTTTAACTTTTTCCTCTTCAGCTCAATTTCGTCACTACAGTATTTCGCATACTGCAACACCTCATCAATCGGCTTCGCTTGCCAACAAATGATTATTAATTATCTGGCTAACCTCTGGTCTTAGCCCTTCAACAAATCTGAACACGAGATGGTTCATGTCTTTCGGCTCAATGGTCTCAGTACCACTATAATGTTTAAATGCCTTCAACAATCTCTCATAATAAGCAGGAGTTGATTCTTTGACCTCCTGCGAGGTCCGGTCGATTTTCTGCCAATCAGTCACCTTTGGCGACACTTTCTGCTTCAAAAACTCAATCACTCTATGATAGTATTTCATCACCTCCTCAGAGGGAGCTCCGGTCACCTTATCCCTTGCGGGCTCCTTCGTCGGCCAGTCTACCCCTCTCTTGCACTCGAGCCACAAATCAGGCGGAACAATGATCTCAAACAAGGTATTCAAGTCTTCCCAGAGACACTTTGCAAGCTTCACAAACCTATCTGTTTGTTGGTACCACTCAATCAGTTACTCCCTCAACCTGGGATAATCATTTGTAAAAGATAGGATGTCTCCTCTGGACCACGGCACATGAATTAAAACTCCACCAGCTGTTTCTCTCATGGGTAGTATTTTTACTGATTCCGTATTGGGTGAAGCTTTAGCCTGACTTGACCCCGGACTGTCACTTTTCTCCTTATCTCTTTTCTTTGCCCATCTGCATTCCCATTTTTCTAACGCACCCCAGATTTGCGCACTTTGCAGTATTTCTCTTAAATGCGCTTTCATTCCGGCAGACCTCATATGCTCGAAGTCTTTTGAATCAAAATCTAACCTGTAACTTCTTTTCAAATGTTTAGTGTTCTCAATATCAATGTTGTACTTGTCTGCCAGGTTTGCTAATCTCTGATGTTCCTTGCCTACTTCTTTAGTAATCTTAGGGCACAGGTATCTCAATTATGCTTCTGTGTATGACTCTAATCTGTTCACCCCCATTGTTCCTTCTACTAGTTCAGCAGCTTCCACCCCCAGTCTTACAAAGTTCAGGGACTCATCTTTCTCTGCCGCTATTGCAGCAAGTGGTGAAGGTTTATTATTTCCCAGCCAGCCACTCGTTTAGTTGCTGCACAGAAAAACCTTGTAACGAGATATTTCCTGCCTGCATTATCGGAGTCTGTGATTTTTCCACACTCATTGTCTGAGGGGCGAACACGCTTGACCCTACTTGTCTTATCGCTCCGACAGGGGCTCCAACTGGGCTGAGACTTAACAGAGACCTGAGGTGTTCAGCTGCTTGCGATCTTGGTGATATTGATCAAGGGGTTCCTGTGAATTCCCCTCCTATTACATCCTGGGTTATTGCTCCCTGATCACGTACACCAGATTTACCTTGTGCATACAATGGCACCGGTGGACCAACAGTAATTGGTAACGATATTGCGGCAGGTGTCTAACCTGGTCCCAGACTTCTTGGAGCTGCTGCTACAAAATGATCCTCTGAAGCCGGGGCAGGTATTAATGGAGGACCTGCTGCCGGGTTATATCCTGGTATCAATTGTGGTTGCGGCTGGGGCAGCAATTGTGGAGTTGGCTCAATCTGCACTAACCTCGATTTTGTATATATCGGGTCTGGCGGCACTATCAGATTTGTAGTAGTCTCTAGCACTGGGACGTCTGGATAGATTCGGTGTATCTTCTGTGGATGTTGCAACTGTATCTGCATGTCTGGCGCAGTGGGTACACTGACACCATTCTGTATCGAACCCGTATCACTAGTCTGTACCGTATCAGTAACTCCCTTCTCCTGCGTCTGGTTCCCAGGACCCGTACTAGTGCTCTGGACATTGTCGCTTGCCGCATAAGGTGGCGGGCGATCATGTAATATCCGATCCATTGATTCTTCATCGTCTGAGTCGTCCTCCTCTTCCCATGGTCTCTTAGTTTATTTAGGCTTACTAGAGTCTTTGTCTGTTTTACAGGTGGCTTTCTTTCCCTGCGTCTCTTCTCCCTGTGTTATTGCTGGGAACAATTTCAATCCATCAACTATTCCCCGTCTTCACATTTTGCTCTCATTATCCCACCTAGCTTCTGCACAAGTCTTTTCTGCCCTTTTTATTCTTCTTTGGAATTTTTCTTGTCTCTGTTTAAGAGCCATTAGATCCCAAATCGCTAAAGCCACATACTGCGCTGGCCTCGAAGGTGGTTTCTGTACGCTTAACATCCATCTTAAATTCTCTAGCACCCTCGTATTGAACGTCCCATGTTCTGGGAATGCTAAACATCCCTCTTTCTCTGTTAATTTGCGCCACTGTTTCATCCATAAACAAGGCGCGACACCTTTCTCCTCCATAACTATGTAGGCTGGAGTACCCTCAGGCGCTGTAGGCTCCCC
Organism: Pleurodeles waltl; assembly: GCF_031143425.1. NCBI lineage: Eukaryota > Metazoa > Chordata > Amphibia > Caudata > Salamandridae > Pleurodeles > Pleurodeles waltl. The sequence continues at coordinate 1,229,072,740 of NC_090447.1, forward strand.
TTCACTCGCCATAATGTATGCATCTCCTTTCAGAGCACTCTTAAAAGCTTTGACAAAATTCATCTCTGCGTCTTTTCTTCTTGTTTGTATTTAATCAGAAATTGACTTTAATTCCCAGGACACTCTTCACCCACCTTTCTCAACCTATTGCCCCTCACGGACGGCAGCCAATCCGTGCGCGACCCCTCTCGACAGCTGACCTATCTCAGCGCGGCACCACTGTCACACTCACACACTGCAGCTGACAAAGTCTTGCGGCTCGTCCGCCCCTCACTGGATTCACACCAAACTAATGCAAAATTTTACTGCGAGCACCTTAACAACAACACAAATCTGCCGGTTTACTACAGGAAGGGTAACACATCCGCTTCAGAACTTTACAGAGATTTCACTTGAAGCCTCGGCCGCTAGTCTCTCCTTCTCAATTCCCACATACGCAAGCAGAATTCGTCCCGCAAATCCTACTCTCGACTTGTCAGTGGTTCGTCCTAGTGCACTTTAGAACTTGCCAAATCTCCATCGAAGGTTTCACATATACATTTTGACTCAAACTCGACTTGTCAACCACGCCCGATTGACCTATTAAACCGCACAGATTACAACATAAACCCAAGTGTCTCCTACACTTGTCAATATACTCCGGAGTCTTAGACCACGACGGGTCTGTACAAAACAACCAACCACGTAGATAATTTTGAGCACAAAGCGCCACACTCATATGAAGTACGCCGACTTCCCTACTCTCATACTGCGAAGTACGCCCACTCCTTCTAAAACAACATTTACCTGGCCTAAATACACACAGATTTCACAATCACCTGCAAAACGTCACAAGCTGAGCAAGCGCAAAACCCTATACTATACACGCTATGACGCCGAGAACATTCCCAACTCACTTAGGCAGGCTCCAAGATCCAGGGAAAGTCGTGGTGAATTTAGAAACACATCATACCTCCAATTTGCATTATCCCAGAAAAACAATTTAAACAATGATTCTCCGTCCTAGGGCCCCAAAGGGCCAAACCGTCGCTCTGCTACCAGAACTGCTAACGCGTCCCTTTATGATATTTTATTACACATCAGGACTCGTTTTAGGCCAATGAATCTTTTGACCCAGTTGAGAGACACTGTAGGACGAGATAGCTAATTAATATATCAATCAATACATCAATAATGTCATCAATATTTATCACGACAATGCATTTCACTTTAGTCAAAGTCATTAATCAATTCAAAGACACTACCATGACCTTTCAGCCATGAATAACCACACCTTGTTTAGTAGAATTTATGAATTTTATTCCCTATCAAGTACAATCTAGTAGCAAATGCGTTAATCTCAACACCAAGAAACATAATAGCATAGTCACGATATGGCAGCTGTGATAAGATTTCATTAAAGCGAGAATCACAAACATCAGAACATAACACGGCGTGAACATAGATCAAGTTTAGCAGACTGTCAATATTGCGTCAGTTTCAACAAAGCATAGTCTCGTTGTTTGTCTATTTGCGTCAGTTTGATGAACCCCTGTCCTAACCACTGATTAGCATTCGCATATTGGGCTTCATGCAAAACAATTTAGAACACCAAATTGGAAAACATCTAGCTATGGTCCCTGTCAAAAGCAAGCAGTTGGTACCTAGAAAGGAAAAGCAAACAGACAAATTACAAATGCATTGTCATAATTACCCTCCAAGGATTAGGTCAGCGCACAGGTTCAGTCTTCGTCTTCAGGACATCAGTCAAATCGCCAACAGTCAGCACTCAGCTAAGGGGGCAAAGAGCACTTCCCTCATAAGGAGGAAAGTGTAAATGGACAAACTAAGGGCAAGGATGGTTTAATAAAATCTCAAGTCACCAAAGAGAGTGACAGAGTTTCTGGATAAAATCAATAGCATTCCCTAACCACCTAAATGACCTTTCTGTGACATGGGTTTTTATCCCTTTTTCGTAGTACATTCCCCCAAAATCCTATTGGACATTTGCTATACCCCACTATCTTTAACCTATCAAGTTAAACATTAGGTAATCCTAATCTTCACCCCGTATTGGTTTACAAATATTTGATCGGTCTTTGTAATTGATGTCTTCAGAAATGGCACGTCTGGTGTGATCTCATCCTCCTGTAATTCTTTGCACATCTTTTGGTCAGCAGTTCCATTGTCTTCACCGGTTTGAATGACCTTGTACATGTACACTACACTGTTTCAATTCATTTATAACATTTAGTTTTCAAGACAATGAGAAGCAGTGGGAAACGAATCTACATGGTTACATTCATTTTCTAAGTTCGAAGGAAAAGAACAAGCGGGGTTATGGCCCCTTGTGAGTCAGCACACTGAAAAATAGAAAAATGCATTTAATATGAGATCCAGGCGGCTAAGCTCCGGCTCATGACAACTTAAGGCCTGTGAGGTTTTCAATACAGATTTAATAATGCAAATGTTAGTATAAGCTCATTTGAACGTAACATAAACATTTTGATCATCATTGTTAGTTTGCGTATACATTGGTGGCCACTCTTCGTGGTCATAATTCAAGTGTACGTTTGAGCAAAATTGCTATTATTATAGTTTTCTATGCGGCAGTATCACACCTTAATTCATAATCATTTAATGTTAATATAGATTATATAAGCTACGCTCTCTCACTATCGTCTCCATCCCTTTGTTGCCCTGGCCTCACGCTTCTGTTGCTGCTTCGCCCTCTTGCTTATCTATACGTCTTTTCGTTGTTTTCCTTGCTCAGTCCTATCGATGTTCCCTTTTTAGGTTTCACCTGCACAGTGCTTGTGCTGTGCTTGTGAAACCTTTTGTATTTAATATAACCATTAAAAGGCTTACATCCCACCCTTGCTTCTCATTGTTTCATGTGCTTGCCACTTACTTTTCCTCCATTTCTATTGGTTGTAGCATCTATTTCCTGTTGTTCCTCTGTGTGTTTCTCTTATCAGTCTCCGATGGCCCTAGGACTGTTTTCATCCACTTTTTGGGACTTTCTTTAAACTTTAACCTGCACAGCGTTTTTAATATCTGCCACGTGCATGTAGCTCTACAATTTGTCTCTGTCCTGTCACTTGGATTCATGCGTTTCACTTTAGTGCTAGGTCGGCGTCACTTAAGCCTCTCGGTACCCTTGTGTAAGGGGCGTAAAGCGGGGGCCTGCTGCGTGTGCAATCTTACATTGAAGATGTGTTCATGAATTGTAGTCCTATTTCTATGCGCACATGCGGCCCTGGTCAAACAAATGGAACTACCGTACAAATAGCTTTCACTATTCCGTCAGCATGCATGGCATTCACTGTTGCTTCCCTTTTGTTCCACAGTTCACAGTGAAACGATAGCACGATAGTTCCCCAATAAAACTCCTTTTGAGACTCCTTATTAACATGGATCCATTGAGCTATGATGAAGTTGTTCTTCAGTCTCTATGGTTGCTATCAGTAAATGGCTCGTCTAGCAAAAAATAATATCCGTTTGGTGCACTTCCGGTTGGGGTGAGTTATAGTCGTGCTGGCTGCCTTAGCATTCGATTCTCCGGGAGCCTCTGATCACCAGAGTGCACACTTCCGACCAGACCTCTTTGGGGCAGGAGGGCAAATTTCGTTTTTCAGAGATAGCGTCTGTTGTGTACTTTCGGTGTGGCAGCAGTGCCGGGCTATTTCCCGCACAAATGGGTGACGTTTTCCCCATTTGTGTGGGGTAAAAACTCACCTAGCTGGTGACAGATTTTTGGGCTGGGTTATACCATGTATGCGTCTTTTAACTAGATGAGGCGGCACCTCATTGATGTCTCTGGTTGCACAGTGGTTACGTGCGTACCCGGGGCACACCAGGTCCGTGGCAGGACAGCTCTGTGAACCAACGTCGCCCGCGATTTTGTGCCTTTCGCTTTCCTGCCTGCCTGCCCTTGATGTTCATCCTCCAGCATGCACCAACCATTGATTCAGCAGCAGCCGTATGCTAACAGGATCTCTGCCACGCCAGAGTCGATGGGTGAGTGCAGCCTGTGTAGGAAGTGGCTGAAAGCTGGGACACAAGTGCACGTACCACAGTCCCGTCCTATCTCACGCACCCTCCGTGAGATGCCATTCGCATGCACTTTATCCCCACTATTTGTCTGTTTACACTCGCTGTGTCCTCCGCCCTCGGCTCATACCCCCCACCCCCGTGCGCCCCCGCATGCACCACAGAGAAGTGTGCTTGACACCTGCCTCATGAGACCCCGTGCACAGACAAGCATCCTATACCAGATGTATGCACAGCTCTGAGCCCTCTCTGCCTCCCTCACGCACCGTAACTCTTCAAGCCCCCTGTTGTCCAATGGAGGGGCGTGGTTGACAACCAGAATATTATAAGCGCTTTAAGGGATATTTTTTTCTATCTGCTTCTCCCTTTGTGTCTGAGTAGTTATAGTGTTTACACATTTTAGTGGTAATATCAGTGCTCTGCATGCGCGGATAGTCAGACAACCCAAAGTTCTCATTGAACCTGCTCTGCTTTATAGGTGGTGGAATCCTTCCCAACCCCCAACAAATAGCCCATTCACTTAGTATATAAAGTACCACGCACAAACTATGATATTACTTTTCATGAACTCCTGAGAACGTATGTCAATAGTATTTTTTTTTATTTTTTTTATGTAAACGTCCGTTTAGATGGTGTGATTTAAAAACTAAAATTTTGCAAGGCTGTTACAACTTGCATCAGTTGTCACAGGAACATAAAGCACGCTTTTTTGTCCAGAGACTTTATGCAAAATGGGACCACTCTGGGCAGCAGGATCTTTGTGATGCCCTTGGTTCTGTCCTTCTCAATTTTCTGATTTGCAGCTCACACGGCCCTTCGTTGCCTTCATGTGTCACTCTTTTGATGCACTAGTCTGTCACAATTACTTCTCTCTAGTTGTGTTACATGCTTCATATTAGAGATGATTTGAAAAAACTACATTCTTGCTTCCTCCGTTAAAATGAAATTTGTAACCAGATAATAATAATGGTTCTGATGATATCATTACAGAAACATCTCTCAAATATTCCCATAGCTAGAACAGCGGTTTATTGCTTCTTTACTGGTGTTGTCATGTTTCATTCTGAGCAACCGTCACACAGGCGCCATGTCAAACAATTTTACTGTGCTTTGCAGTGCCTCAATTCTCTAGGACTCTTTCCTTTGTCCCGAGATAGTAGGCGGTGGCTGTCTCTCCACATTACTAGTAATGTTGTAAACATGCATCAATATCCCACAGTTACAGCCCAGTAGTTAGTTCCTTTCCCTTGCCAGATATACCCCTTCTAGCGTGTTTGAATACTATTGGAGGAGTTACAGGGTAAATTATCTACTGTTTTTAAAAATTTTAAAACACTCTTCATTTTGTAGTCTTTTTGTTCCTTATGAATATTGTGCTCATCTTTAGGAAGTGCCTTGTAAACAAAATAAAAAAAACTCATCTTTCACAGAACCCACAACTGTAGAGAATGCTCAGAAACCTTGCCCTGTTGGTGAACACAGACTGTTTTCCCCTCGTGTTGTGGGCTCTGTGGGTGCTGCTGCACACACCTACCATTTAACCATGGGCAAAACCAAAACAGTGTATAAATAGCAAAAAAAATGTAAGGGCTGATCACTTGGTGAGTGAAACATTGACGCATGACATTGAATTATGGATATAGGTGAAGACTTATCATGAGATATGGGGCCATATCATAAACGCTTGTGCACACACAGGGAACAGCTGTACCTCTATTTGTATGCAACTGCACTTTCTGAAGTGCAGAAATATGTGATAATTGTTGGATGTACTTCTGACAGCACAGCCAGAAAACGGTAAGCAGTGATTTTCTCTCACTTACCTTGCCTAGTGTGAAATCTCTATTCCTTCTGGATTTAGCCTCTGTTTGGTTATCACTCAGTAGCTCTTCCCATAATGACGTGCTGTGCGGTCTTTCATCCGAAACAGTGTGCAAATCTAAAGACCATGACCAGGCCGGCATAGCGTCATACTAGTGACCCGAGGGTAGCACACACAATACTTTACCTCCCGCTAGCCACATTGCCATTTCCATCTATTGCCATTCAGCACTTTCAGGTTTATTTTTTTTAAAGTGGGTCTAAGATAGTGGACAGATATTGTCAGTGGACGATCTGGCGTGTATATTCAGTGTGGTATGGTTTCATGCACAATTCAGGTAATGGCTGGTATGTCTGTGCTCTGCTGTACTTCTCACTCTACTTCTTACACATGAGTTCTGAGATTTGAAATGTCCGGGATACAGTACAGGACAGCTGAAAGTGTGTAATATCAATTGACCAAGGATTACCTATCGAGACCAAGCCTTGCCTGCCACTGTGCCATGTTCCCGTGGATAGCATGGTGCATCTTCCTTTGGCTTTCATGAAGAATTGCTTCTTTTCTCAATCTAACTTAAACAGTATCAAAAACAATTTTACTCCTTTTCATAAATTTTATTTAGAAGACTAACACCGATTTTTGGGCTGGGTTGTACCCTGTGTGTGTCTTTTCACCAGATGAACCCCTGACTCCCACAACTGGTTGCTTGAATGCGAAACACTTACACCTCCCCCCCCCCCCCTGTCCCCCCCACCCCACTCTCCAACCAACTCCCACAATATGTTGCTTGAATCCGCTGCAGAAACTGTTTTGCCCTGGTCACATTTTTGTATTTCCGTAGTGTTTCGTACCAGCAGCTGTGAATAAGTTCCTGTTTGCTTCTTTTTTCACTTTTGCCAGCCACAACAACAGCAGTGGTACTTAGGGCGAACATGCATGCTTTAGAATAGGCCAAATTATATTACATTTACGGGTTTTTTGAGGATTAGGTTTAAGGACATTACATGAGAGACCTGTGAATATTTTCTGGCTGCTATGTAACTTGTTTTTTCTTTAATTCATTTTTGGAGCGTTTTTATATAACGCTAACACCACCCGAAGGCTTTATATTAGCACCAGTTGCTGCACAATATATTGCCTTTCACAAAAAATAAGAAATTGCAATTACGGAGTTTCCTTAAATTACGTTGCACAACTGCTCACAAAGTTAAAACATAAAAAAAAAAATATTAATCACATAGTGAAACCTATTGCATTTGCCAGTGCTTGTCTTCACAGTGCTGCCTCACACCTGCTGTTTCCACCATTTCCAGTCACTACTTCCTCACTTCCTTCACAACCCATCTTTCCTGTCACATATACTTTCCTGCCTGTCACTGTCCACCTACCTCCTTTTATCACCTATCTCTCCTCTGAACATTGCTATCATTTCAATGCACCTCCCTCTTTGCATCACCACTATACCTCGCTGTCCTGCCCTCTTCTTCCTGTTGCAGCCCTAAGTTTGCTTCTTCAACTGTCCCAGTAGTTTTTTGCAGCCACCCTCTCCTTGGTGTTATCCTATTGTTTTCCATCACAACATTCTTTCCTATCACTGCCCATCTCTCTCTTTCATCTCCTCTGTCATCGGCGATCTCTCTTTTTTCATTGCTAATTTTTACTTGCTTTTGCTACCCCTCCATCGCAAACGCCTGTAATTGCCCTTCTCTCCATTGTTATGGCTAACTCCTTTACTGTTATTGCACCTCTCAGGTCTTTGCCACATCTGCTGCATCTGTAAATTACATACAGTTTTTCTCTCCGAGACCACTTATACAGTTTTAAGCTTGCCAGTAAATGTAAATCACACCTCGCTAATTCACTAAGATTACATAAAGCAGCTAAAATACATAACGAAATAAAATATTTGAATGAAGAATAAAATCAACTTTAATTTGAGTGTATCATCGCTAGTACAATCAAGTGCATTTCATTTGGCGAAAATATTTTTAATTAGTAGTTAATTACCTATTAAAAACTTTAGATCAATGGACTATTGACATTTGGAAGATTTTTTTTTGAACTATGGCCCTCATTACAACCCTGGCGGTAAATGCTGCCTCCCGCGTGCTGATGGGCGCCAACATACTGTGACCGCAGCAGTATACCGCTACGGGTATTATGACCCACACAAAGAAATCCGCCACTATACAGACACCCACACAAGTCCGCCACACCAAAGGTCAGTGATAAATTGGCGGTACCAAAACCCACACCGTTACGCCAACAGGAATAGGCCCACAGTATCAGGACCCACGAATCACCGCGGCGGTCTTTCAACTGCTGTAAACCATTGGCGGTACACACCGCTGCGCTCAAAATGCACACACACTATCAAAACTACACCACATTGGACAACTCAAACTATACATACCTGGCACACATATACACAACACACCCACACACTCAGACCACTATAAAGCACCCACCCACATTACCCACAACCCTTTCAATGAAAAACAAAGATTTCCAATAGAGAGAGACACAAGCCAGGTGCACCCACCCAGTCTGAGCCACAGAACACCATCACCCATACACCATCCACATACCTTACAGCACACACCACAACACATCACCCCACACATCCTCACACATATCACTCACACCACATCCATGGCACCCCAAAGATACCCCAGATTTTCAGAGGAGGAGCTAAGGGTCATGGTGGAGGAAAGCATTCGGGTAGAGCCACAGCTATTCGGATCACAGGTGCAGCAGATGTCCATTGCAAGGAAGATGGAGCTATGGTGGAGAATCGTGGAAAGGGTCAACGCCGTGAGACAGCACCCCAGAACAAGGGATGACATCAGGAAGAGGTGGAACAACCTACGGGGGAAGGTGCGTTCCTTGGTTGCAAGACACCAGGTAGCTGTACAGAGGCCTGGCGGTGGACCCCCACCCTCTCCCCCACAACTAACAACATGGGAGGAGCAAGTCTTGGCGATCATGCATCCTGAGGGCCTAGCAGGAGGACTGGACTCTGGTAAGTAAATCAAAGCTTTACTATTATATCCCCCACCCTACCTGCATGCCATCCCAAACTCCAACCACCACCTTAAATATACCCTACTATCACAACCCACCCATCCCAATACCAAGCCCTGCATGCCACACCAAAGCATGGACACCCATCACAGACCTGCATGGACACCCATCACCACAGCATGCCCATTAGAGATAATCACCTAGCCCACAAAATCACCACTCACATAAGGCAAAGCTGACAGGACAGTCACAACCATACAGGGTAACACACCCATGCACAAGATGGCACATGCAGATACAATAACGCTGCATTTGCATCCCCACAGGACCCCTACTCAACGTCACCGGAGAGAAGTTGCCAGCAATATCTAGTCCCCCCACCCCCAGAAGAGGCCCACAGTGATGACAGTAGCTCTGCACGCCTGGATCACGATGACCAGCCTGGCCCATCAGGGACCTCTGGACAGTCGGTTACCCTGCCACAGTCCCATACCACCACAGAGCCTCTCCCCTCAAGAAACACCACCACAGCACCCACCGAGCCCATACACTGTCCCCAGGACACGTCAATCAGCAGTGTGTCCACCACTACAGGGACCCCAGGCAATCCCACAAACCCAAGAAAATAAGGGACCTGGGGGTCAGTGGCAGTGGGCACTCAGTTCAGGGGACAGAGGCACAGGACAACAGGGAAGCTGGGAGGACTGCTGTGCGACAGGGGGAGGACAGGCCCAGGGAACCCACTCTCCAGGAGGCACTCACAAACATCCTGGGAGCATACCACCATTCCCAGGAGACCCTGGGCCAGATACTGGCCAAGTTGCAGGAGACCCAGCGGCTGCAGGAGGGACAGTACCTGGGGATCAGAGAGGACTTCAAACACATCTACACCATCATGGTCACCCTTTGCAGGGGTGCTGGCTGATATGGCCAACACCATGAGGGAGGCAGAGGCACAACAACGGGCCCCTGACACCTGCCCCACCGCCGGCGCTCGTGAACAAGAGGCCCCGCCACTGGAACAACAGGCCACTGGCACCCCACCCTCTGCAGAAGGAGAACCACCCCACAAACGGTCCCTGCGATCCAGGCAGAAGCCAGAGAACATTGCCAAGACACCCGCCAGGAAATAAGACTCTCCTGATTGTCACCCTTGTGTCCCACTCTGTCACCCTGTCCACCTTGAACTGCCATTACTCCCCATTGGACAATGCACCTGTGATACCAAGAGACTGGATTCTACCATGGATATTCCTCCACCATCACCCCAGCCCATTGCACACCCCCCTCTACGTATTAGGACTTAAATAAACACCCTAGGAACAAATACAAATCTGGAGTCTGTCAATTGATTGAAATATGTATTAGTACAACATTCTGAAAACGTTGCAAGTCATATGTACAGTAATTAATACATACAGTTTGGCTGATACAGCACTGATTGATTCTTCAGCATTTTGGCAGGTGCAGTCCCACATAGATCTTCAGAATTCAGCAGATGCAGCCTCACAATGTTCTTCTAACAAGACATCCAGACTTCAGATGATTTTTTTTTTTGAGAGATTGACGGTTAGGCAGACATCAGCGCTGGTTGCACAGCAGCCCTTAGAATACTCTGCAGGGAACTCCCATTTGTGGCCCTTGAGGGCTTGGATCCAGAGCAAAGTAAAGTGGTTTGTGTCCAAAGTTTAAACACAACTTTCAGGGTTGGTATGTGATCTGCTTCCTCAAAGCGTAGTACTGATTTAGGGTGGTGGCCTTTCAGTTGTCCCTTGCAGTCTTTTCTTCAGACAGTCTGTGTGTAGAGTGATGCTTCTCAGAGCTGGATTGTCTCCAACTTGGAGCATCCACAACAGATACACAAAAAGGTGTGAGGGTTCTGCAATTGGCAGTCTTCAGCCCATCTGAAGGAGCACTCAGGGAAAGGCAAAAGGCAAGACTCACCTGACTTCCTCACCCTTTCACAGCACAGACTATCTCACAGAATCTGCGGTCTCACACCTCACCTGTACCATTCACCAAATTACACAGTGTTCAGGAAGACTTAGCAGCAGCTCCTGGATAAGCAAAAGGCCTCACAGGCTATCTAAAAGAGCCCTGTCTCAATTCCCATCTCCACTGCCAAGGTCTCCTACCTCCAGCTTCAGAAATGTACACAATATACATCCTCTGTCTGGGAGTACAGGCCTTACCTTCCATCGTGGCCAAGGCCAAGGTAGTGGCTTCCGAAGTGGATTCTATTGGCTGCTATTGCCATGGCTCACTGAGACGCACCATGCATTTGCCACACTGGCCCCACCCGCTCACATGCTTAACACACACTGGATATGTTAGCACAACAAACTGAGCAAGTGCATTGGAGCGGAACATTAAGCGTTTGGGCAATTAGGCTGCCACTCCAGTGAACCTGATAAAAAGGTCTGGTCACACTGTTGACCCTCAACTCTATATGCTGCCACTACCGCTTTATTTACTAAGCCCTAGACAGCAACAGCAGTCCTCTCAAAATGAGCGCATGCTTGGTGCGCCCCTCCAGGTCACAGGACAGGTCCAGCATCTCTCATACTCAAGGGCAGGACTAAGCCTCTCCACACATAGTTAAATTAGTGTGATGTCAGGATCAAAATAAAAAGGCAAGAGACCTGATACACGCAGTAGGGAGCTCAAGCCATAAGAACACATCCGTTTACCGTACAGAGGATATTTGCGTCCAAAAATGGGCGATTGCAAAGATAGTTAAATGGGTGAAGTTTTGTTTGCAGGGATTGGTGCACAAGAGGGCACATACAAAAGTGAATAAGTTTATATGGATGAATAAATGAGATGAGGGAGCCCATTGATATCCCAAGGCAGAATGCTGGCGTCTGTGTCCCAATAGTTGTAAGGAGGCTTGTCTTCCTTCCTGCTCTCCTATCTCTTGTCATGCATTCTCAACCGGTCATCCATCCTTGCAACCTGTAATCACTTCATCTGCAGGAGAAACAAAGTCAAATTGTGTAACTTAAGTTTTATTGTGGGATACTTTACCAGCCGCAGAAGTAACCATCACAACGACGCAGTAGACTTCCAGGATGCGCTTTGAACTGGCTTGTGTTGGTTTTGGCAATCTTTAACCCATAACTACAGACAGCAACAGTGCTCCTATTGCGGCACCATTCTTTTAACACGCCTTTACGAGGCATTTTGTGTCTGGCTTGAAATCAAGCATAATCATTTGCAATGCAATTTGCCTCGCGTTTGCTCTAGTTAGAGCTAATAGCGTTGTAAATTTCCAACTGGACTTTTCTTGCCACATAATTTGAAAATGAAAAGTACAACAGTTGACAGAAGCAAGTCAATTCAAAGCGCCACGGTCGTCATGAGTGTGATCCTGAGAGTTATTGGCTTCCTGCGTGAGTGAATGTCTAGAAACGATCGAGGCTGGGATGAAAGCCAAAATTAAACCGGAGGAGGCGCCATCACACACTGTAACAGGAGGAAGCGATGTCCGACGAAAAATTTCACTTAGTGAAATCGCCTGGAAGGGAACTCTGCACACAAAGGAGGGGCATTTCACAAAATGCACCAATAAAGATGAAGCAAGACCAGCACAACAAAGAATAAATAGCAAGAGTGAGCGTGGTTAAAAGCACACAGATTACAACAGGCCAGAGCGCTTGCACGCTCAAACCTAAAAAGCGCTACTGACAAGGCTATGGTTGTGCCCAAACATTGATTGTCCTAAGAACAGATTTTGATTTGGCAGAAGTTTGGTGTTTACACTCAAAAACCACTTGCATAGTGCACCTTTTTGCCCCATGGGTAAAATGTATTTGTGCTCAACCTAGCAGGGCTGAGTTGGTTATGATGATACACCAGTAATCAAGACTATAGGCCTGATCAGTTTATTATGAAAAGTTATCCTAGTAAACAAGGGTTTGGATGTTGGGTACCCACTCTTAATGACCTTCCATGTAGAGGATTTGCTCTCTGATTATCCCCCTTAAACCACCTAGGAGGGGTGAATATTGTTTTGTCTACTCGTTATGTATATCTTTATCATTGTGTAACTATATGTCTGATGATTGCCTTGTGGAAAGCCTATGCTGAATTCAGTAGTCCCGATATGGATTTGGTGACAAGCCAATGTTAAGGGCAATATGACTGATTGGTTCTTTGGAAAATTGTATGTCAGCTGTTGTAGATCTGCCATGTTTATTATGAATCGTTATGACGAAGAAAGTAGGCTGGAACCATTTTTGGTGAAAAGCGTATGTTCAAGACAATAGGCCTTTAAAACAGAACTGTTAATACCCTTAGGCTGTGGGGAGATATTTTGTTACATTTAATATTACTGATTACCGCATTAGGCAGGGAGTTTGGTGTTGGTTACCTCCTTGTAGGAAGGTAGCTTCTTTCTAGCCTTGTTACCCCCACTTTTGACCTGTTTGTGAGTATATGTCAGGGTGTTTTTACTGTCTCACTGGGATCCTGCTAGCCAGGACCCCAGTGCTCATAAGTTTGTGGCCTATATTGTGTTCCCTGTGTGGTGCCTAACTGTATCACTGAGGCTCTGCTAACCAGAACCTAGGTGTTTATGATCTCTCTGCCTTTAAAATTGTCACTGCAGGCTAGTGACTAATTTTACCAACTCTGAGTGGCACACTGGAACACCCTTATAATTCCCTAGTATATGGTACCTAGGTACCCAGGGTATTGGGGTTCCAGGAGATCCCTATGGGCTGCAGCATTTATTTTCCCACCCATAGGGAGCTCAGACAATTCTTACACAGGACTGCCACTCACTTAGTGAAGGTTAGGTGCCAAGTTACTTAGTGTGTGGGCACCCTGGCACTAGCCAAGGTGCCCCCACATAGTTCAGGGCAAATTCCCCAGACTTTGTGGGTGCGGGGACACCATTACATGTGTGCACTACACATAGGTCACTACCTATGTGTAGCGTCACAATGGTAACTCCGAACATGGCCATGTTGTAACATGTCTAGGATCCTGGAATTGTCACCCCAATACCATTCATGTATTGGGGTGACAATTCCATGCATCCCCTGGTCTCTAGCAGAGAACCCGGGTACTGCCAAACTGCCTTTCTGGGCTTTCCACTGCAGCTGCTGCCAACCCCTCAGACAGGATTCTGCCCCCCTGGGGTCTGGCCAGCCCAGTCCCAGGAAGGCAGAACAAATGATTTCCTCTGAGAGCGGGTGTTACACCCTCTCCCTCTGGAAATAGGTGTGAAGGGCTGTGGAGGAGTAGCCTCCCCCAGCCTCTGGAAATGCTTTTATAGGCACAGATGGGGCCCATCTCTGCATAAGCCAGTCTACACCTGGTCAGGGATCCCCCAGCCCTGCTCTGGCGCGAAACTGGACAAAGGAAAGGGAAGTGACCACTCCCGTGACCAGTACCTCCCCGGGGAGGTGCCCAGAGCTCATCCAGTGTGTCCCAGACCTCTGCCATCTTAGATTCAGAGGTGTTGGGGCACAATGGACTGCTCTGAGTGGCCAGTGCCAGCAGGTGACGTTAGAGACCCCTCCTGATAGGTGCTTACCTCTTTCAGTAGCCAAGCCTCTTTCTTAGTAGCCAAGCCTCCTTTTTTGGCTATTTAGTTTTTCTTCTCTGGGCTATTCCTCTGATAACGAATGCAAGAGCTCACCAGAGTTCCTCTGCACTTCCCTCTTCGACTTCTACCAAGGATCGACCGCTGACTGCCACAGGACGCCTGCAAAACTGCAACAAAGTAGCAAGAAGGCTACCAGCAACATTGTAGCGCCTCATTGTGCCGGCAACTGTTTCCTGGTGGCGTATGCTCTGAGGGCTGTCTGCCTTCACCCTGCACTGGAAGCCAAGAGGAAATCTCCCGTGGGTCAACGGAATCTTCCCCCTGCTAACGCAGCACCAAAGTTCTGCATCACCGGTCCTCTGGGTCCCCTCTCATCCTGACGAGCGTGGTCCCTGGAACACAGGAGCTGGGTCCAAGTGTCTCCCACAGTCCAGTGGCCCCTCTGTCCAAATTTGGTGGAGGTAAGGCCTTGCCTCCCCTCGCCAGACAGCAAACCTGTGTACTGCGTGATTTGCAGCTACTCCGGCTTCTGTGCACTTTACCAGGACTTCCTTTGTGCACAGCCTAGCCTGGGTCGCCAGCACTCCATCCTGCATTGCCCAACTCGCTGAGTTAAAATCTGATGTCGTGAGACCCTCCTTTGTCACTCTGAGTCGACCGCTGTCCTCAGATCTTCTAAGTGCCTGTTCCGGTACTTCTGCAGGTGCTGCTTGCTTCTGCGGGGCTGTCTGAGTTGCTGAGCGCCCCCTCTGTCTCCTCCTCCAAGGGGTGACATCATGGTCCTTCCTGGTCCCCAGCAGCACCCAAAATCTTCAACTGCGACTCTTGCAGCTAGCAAGGTTTGTTTGTGGTATTTCTGCCTGGAAACACCTCTGCAACCTCCATGATGGGACATCTTCCATCCAAAGGAGAAGTTCCTAGCCCTTTTCGTTGTTGCAGAATCTTCGGCTTCTTCCACCCGGAGGCAGCCCTTTTGCACCTTCATCCGGGGTTTAGTGGGCTCCTGTAGGAGGCTGGTCTGGCTTATAGTGGGTACCAGAGGTACGTACACCTTGTGCCAGGTCCAGTTATCCCTTATTAGTGTAGAAGAGGTGTTTCTAGCAGCTTAGACTGATAGAAGGTAGCTATGGCAAAGCAGCTTAGGCTGAATTAGGAGACATGTAAAGCTCCCACTATACCACTGGTGTCATATGCACAATATCATAAGAAAACACAATACACAGAAGTACTAAAAATAAAGGTACTTTATTTTTATGACAATATGCCAAAAGTATCTCAGTGAGTACCCTCAGTATGAGGATAAGTTATATACACAAGATATATGTACACAAACCAAAATTATGCAGGTAATAGCCAGAAAAGTAATGCAAGCAGTGTAAAATTACAGTAGATTGCAATAGGAACACATAGGTATAGGGGAAACACAAACCATATACTCCAAAAGTGGAATGCGAACCACGAATGGACCCCAAACCTATGTGAGCTTGTAGAGGGTCGCTGGGACTGTAAGAAAACAGTGAGGATTAGAAAAATAGCCCACCCCAAGACCCTGAAAGGTAGGTGTAAAGTGCACCTACTACCCCCAGAGAGCACAGCAGTCATGATAGGGGGATTCTGCAGGAAGAACAATCACCAGCAATGCAAGAACAGTGGATTCCCAGACCTGAGTACCTGTAAGACAAGGGGACCAAGTCCAATAGTCACGACAGTGTCAAGAGTGAGCAGGAGCCCAGGAAATGCCAGCTGAGGGTGCAAGGAAGCTGCCACCTGTTGGAAGAAGCTTGGCGTTCTGCAAGGAAGAAGAGGACTAGGGACTTCTCCTTTGGAAGACTGATGTCCCACGCAGAAAGACCGCAAACAAGCCTTGCTAGCTGCAAGGGTCACCGTAGAGGTTTTTGGGTGCTGCTCTGGCCCAGGAGGGACCAGGATGTCGCCACTTGGAGGAGGAGACAGAGGGGGTGCCCAGCAACTCACGGAGCCCTCACAGAAGCAGGCAGTACCCGCAAAAGTACCCTAACAGGCACTTAGAAGAAAAGTGAACTGGAGTCCACGCGAAGTCACAAAAGGGAGTCCCACGACGCCCGAGGACAACTCAGAAGGTTGTGCACTGCAGGATGGAGTGCCGGGTACCCAGGCTTGGCTGTGCACAAAGGAAATCCTGGAAGAGTGTACAGGAGCCGGAGCAGCTGCAAATCACGCGGTACACAGCTTTGCAGTCTAGCGTGGGGAGGCAAGGCCTTACCTCCACCAAACTTGGACTGAAGAGTCACTGGACCATGGGGGTCATTTGTACAGAGTTGCTGTGTTCCAGGGACCACGCTCGTCGGGCTGAGAGGGGTCCCAGAGGACCAGTGATGCAGTCTTTTGGTGCCTGCGTTAGCAGGGGAAGATTCCGTCGACCCACGGGAGATTTCTTCGGAGCTTCTGGTGCAGGGTGAAGACAGGTTACCCCCAGAGCATGCAGAACCAGGAAACAGTCGAGAAAGCCGGCAGGATTGCTGGTAGTCGTCTTGCTACTTTGTTGCGGTTTTGCAGGCGTCCTGGAGCAGTCAGCGGTCGATCCTTGGTAGAAGGTGAAGAGGGAGATGCAGAGGAACTCTGGTGAGCTCTTGCATTCGTTATCTGATGAGATCCCCAAAGCAGAGACCTTAAATAGCCAGAAAAAGAGGTTTGGCTACCTAGGAAGGATGATTGGCTACCAAGAGAGGTAAGAGCCTATCAGAAGGAGCCTCTGACGTCACCAGCTGACTTGTGACGCTGTACATAGGTAGTGACCTATGTACAGTGCACGCGTGTAATGGTGTCCAAGTACTCACAAAGTCCGGGTAATTTGCCCTGAACGATGTGGGGGCACCTTGGCTAGTGCCAAGGTGCCCACACACTAAGTAACTTTGCCCCCAACCTTCACTAGGTGAAGGTTAGACATATAGGTGACTTTTAAGTTACTTAAGTGCAGTGGTAAATGGCTGTGAAATAACGTGGACGTTATTTCACTCAGGCTGCACTGGCAGGCCTGTGTAAGAATTGTCAGAGCTTCCTATGGGTGGCAAAAGAAATGCTGCAGCCCATAGGGATCTCCTGGAACCCCATACCCTGGGTACCTCAGTACCATATACTTGGGAATTATATGGGTGTACCAGTATGCTAATGTGAATTGGTAAATTTAGTCACTAGCCTGTTACTGACAAATTTGGAAAGCAGAGAGAGCATAACCACTGAGGTTCTGGTTAGCAGAGCCCCAGTGAGACAGTTAGGCATCACACAGGGAACACATACAGGGCACATACTTATGAGCACTGGGGCCCTGCCTGGCAGGGACCCAGTGACACATAGACTAAAACAACATATATACAGTGGAATATGGGGGTAACATGCCAGGCAAGATTGTACTTTCCTACTGCTCCTGCCCCCCCGGACACTTGCGTGACTCTTGGACTTGGTCCCCTTCCTTTACACGTCCTCAGGTCCAGGAATCCTTCTTGAATGTTTTGCTGGTGCTTGTGGTTCTTGCAGAATCCCCTGTCTCGACTATGCTGTCTTTCTGGGGTAGTAGGGTAACTTTACTCCTACTTTTCAGGGTCTTGGGGTGGGGTATCTTGGACACCCTTACTGTTTTCTCGCAGTCCCAGCGACCCTCTACAACCTCCCATAGGTCTGGGGTCCATTCGTGATTCGCATTCCACTTTTGGAGTATATGGTTTGTGTTGCCCCTAGACCTATGTCTACCTGTTGCATCCTATTGTGATTCTACATTGTTTGCACTACTTTTCTTACTGTTACTTACCTGTTTTGGGTTTGTGTACATATAATTTGTGTATATTACTTAACTCCTAAGTGAGGGTATCCTCTGAGATACTTTTGGCGTATTGTCACTAAAATAAAGTACCTTTATTTTTAGTAACTCAGAGTATTGTGTTTTCTTGTGATATTGTGCTTAATGATATAAGTGGTATAGTAGGAGCTTTGCATGTCTCTACCTTCTATCAGCCTAAGCTGCTAGAAACACCTCTATTCTACTGATAAGGGATACCTGGACCTGGCACAGGGTGTAAGTACCACGAGGTACCCACTATAAGTCAGGCCAGTCTCCTACACTCCTCCAACAAACACTTGCGGATCATCATTGTGATAATCCTTGATTAAAAGGGACTGTATATAGTTTTGTTTTGTGTTATTTTGGACATATGTGCCTTATTGTTACCAATTTATGTGCAATAGAGGGGGCCTCACTTAATGGCTATAGGCTTTATTGGTTAATTGGGAAAAGTTATGTCAGATGTCACAGGTTTGATCTGTTTGCTATGAAACATTATTACAGATGCTATAGGCCTGCTTATTTATTGTGTAATGTAGGTGTTAAAGGCAACAGGCCTCCCCTGAAGTTTATCACACTGTTGTTGGCTGTAGACTGGTATTGTTACATTATTCTCACAGATTACTATAGTAGGCAAGGGGTCTGGCTGGCATTTCCAATAACACTGTGAGGGTGGAACATGTATACTGTGATAATCCTTGTTAGGCCTTCTAGGACATGATTGATTATTGGTTTACCAACTCTAATTTCATATATAGTTCTAATTTTATACTTTATGGTTATGCCATAGGTAAACGTTGCTCAGTGTAGTGTGCCTGTGTTTTTAAATGGCATAGGCTGATTTATACATAAGAGTTAAGCCAGAATCCATAGATATGTTCTGTTTTTTTTTTTTTTTTAATTAAAATTACAACAAAGACATTATGCCTGACTTATTGTGAAAATCATATGTGAAAGGAAATAGGCCTTTAAGGGTGGATTAATATTACATGGAGTTGATATTACTTTTTTCACACAGATTACTGTAGTAATCAAATATTTTGGATTTGCTTACTTTCTTTGACTCACCGTTGGGATAGAAGGTATGCACTGTAACAATCCACTACTAAATCCCTTTAGAAGGGCCTGGCAGTTAGAGTTGTCTAACAGGCCCTTGTAAGTAAAGAAAGCATAAAAATCTCTCCAAAGAGTGGATTTTGGGTCAGTCCTGTTTTGTTCTTTCAAATGTCATTCACATTCTGCTTCCACCTACGACGGCATACTGCATGGTTAGCCCATATTTGCCTTTGGCTCTTTTGCCCTTTTGAGTATTAGCATTTTCTTTATAGTATGCAAATCTGCAAGGACATTTTTTGGTAATTTAATTTTTCAGAGAGTCTTGCAGCTCCGCAGACAGTCCTCCTGGGCCACTGGCCCTTGCATCTCTTTTCTGTGAGAGACCTGCGTCACGGAGCCACATAGAAGCGGCCTACAGTGGCATCTGGGGGGGAGGGGTGGATTCACCGCAGTGTCCGCTGTAAAGTTGGTTAAGAGTCGTGTGAAGAGCACATAACGGTCCTGCGACCTAGAGTAGGAATCTTTGAAGGAAGGGCCTGCGTTCGTGAAACATGCAAGTTTGCGAAGCCTTTAAACATCTGTTTCTGATGGATAGACCTACCTGTTTCTGATGGATAGGCCTACAGTTGCGCATCTGTAGTTACTATGTCGCAGCCAAGAAAATCTGGTTTTAAACCTTGTAACCAGTGTGGGGGTCGGATGTCGGTCAAATTGTTTGTGGTGCCTTAGCTCCGACCATGAGGTCGAGTCATGCGGTTCCTGCCAGCACATGAACCCTAAGGCGCTTAAAGAGAGAGAGGCTAAATTATTCCTAGCCCGTTCCAAGAAGAGGAAGGAAAGGCGGCATCGTAGAGATTCTTCTTCGAAGACTCATTGTCGCCATGGAGACTCTCGGCGTCATCACGACTCTCGGTGCCGATCGAGTAGAGGTCGGTCCAGGTCCAGATCTCCATCAGCTCGGCGCCGTCCGACATGGGATATTAGCCCGACCATCTCTCCTCCGCTGCCTACGACTCCGGCTTCTCCGACTTCGCCTTTGTCGGTGTTTGAAGTCGAACCTCTTCAAGAACCGGCGGCTTCTCCGGCGCAGGAGATGCCATCATCGGCTTCTATGCCGGCGGCGACTCCGCAGGCATATCCAGCTTTCCCGGTGCCGGGTACGGATCCTGCTGCATTTTTAAATGCTATGTTTAATATCTTTTCCACCATGGCGCCTGGTGGAGGGCATGCGGGTCCGTCAGGCCCTTTGGCTTTTAATTTGGGTGCTCCGGCTTCTTACAAGCCGACACCCTTCATGCCATTTTTGCCTTCTGGAGCCGCTGCGGCGCGATGCCTTTGGCATCGCCCAGGAGACCTGTGACGTCTGCAGCATCTGCTACTCCGGAGGGTCCGGCGTCAGATGGATCTGAAGAGCGGCGCCGGCGAAGATCTTCACCGTCGGCCAATGCCTTATCGACGCTGGGACACGAATCCAGGCTCCGGTCCAGAAGACTAGCTTTATGCCTCCTGGAGGAGGAGGAATACAGCAGACAACATCTGGAGGAAGGTGAAATCTTGGAGCCTTCAGGTGATTTTCAGGGCCTGGACACTGCAAGTTGTATTGACACTTCCCCTGAATGGGATTTAGCTTCCCCGGTGGAGTATACCGAAGAGGCTGCATCTTTTCATGCAGTAATAAGGAAGGCTGCAGTCTTTTTAGATCTTCCTCTTCCGACTGCTGAGGTGAAAAGGAACCTTTTGACGGAAGTGCTGCATACGGCTTCAGTGGTGGCGGAGCCTCTCTTGCCCTTCAATGAGGCTCTCCTGGACCCCATCAAGGACATTTGGAGAAAGCCTGTGACTTCTACAGCTGTCAACAGGGCGATAACAAGGCGCTATCGTGCGGCTCCAGGTGACCTGGACTTCCTCTCCAAACATCCAACTCTGGAAAGTTTGGTGGTTCAGGCATCGTGCTCCTCCCGGTCATCCCCTGGTTCGTTCCCCTGGACCCTTTCGGACACGGAATATAGGAAAAAGGACCACACAGCAAAGAAGGCCATTTCGTCATGCAGTATGGCCTTGAAGTCGACCAATGCAACCTGCATTTTGGGACGTTATATTCATGCCATTATGGAGGAAGCGAAAGGTCATCCTAACTTGCCACAAAGAGGTGTTGCATTTGCTAACGGACGCTCAGACGGCGGTGACCCAGGTGACTCAGTCTGGGTTGGACACCTCTGACTCTGTGGCAAGGGCTATGGGTACATCCATAGTGTTGAGGCGTCAGGCTTGGCTGCGCTCATCAGGCTTCTCTTCGGATGTAGAAGCAACTCTTCTGGATCTGCCTTTTGACGGGGAAAAACTCTTTGGGACAAAGGCAGATTCTGCTCTTGAACGTTTCAAAGAGAGCAGAGCCACAGCGAGGTGGTTAGAACTTCAGGCAGCCACTTCCTCTACCTTTAGGTCATATAGGAAGTTTAGGGGTTTTGGACGTGGCTCCTCCTTTCGTGGCAGTTTCCAGGCACCACAACAATCTGCAAGCTCCCTGCCTTACAGATCCTTCAGGGGCAGGGGCAGAGTACGTACAAGGGGAGCCACCCAGCAGCACTCTGCCTCTTCCTCTTCCTCTGGAGGGGTGCAGCAGGGAAAGCAGCCTTAGTCCTCCACCACTCCCTGTTGACTTGTCTCCGGTAGGGGAGAGACTTGCCCAATTTCTTCCAATGTGGAAGTTTATAACATCAGACTCTTGGGTCATCGACATTGTGAAGAAGGGGTACTCTCTTCCCTTTCGGGAGTTCCCTCCTCCCTTCCCTCCCCGCCCATACTTCTGTTCGGAAGACCATCTTCTGTTACTGCAACAGGAGGTGTTATCCCTATTGTCAAAAGGCGCAGTAGAGTTGGTTCCCGAGCAGGAGAGGGGTCAGGGCTGTTATTCAAGATACTTTCTGATCCCCAAAAAGGATGGTCGATTGAGACCAATTCTGGACTTGAGGATTTTGAATTGGTTCCTCAGGCAGGAAAAGTTCAAAATGCTGACCCTTTCACAGGTTCTTTTGGCGTAGAACGAAGGAGATTGGATGGTGTCTGTCGATTTGCAGGATGCTTACTTCCATATTCCGATCCTCAAATCACACTGGAAGTATCTCCGGTTTGTGATGGGGTCGCAGCATTATCAGTTTGCGGTCCTCCCGTTTGGTCTTACTTAAGCACCTTGAGTCTTCACAAAGGTGGTAGCGGCAGAGCTCAGAAGAAGAGGGATAGCGGTGTTCCACTATCTGGACGATTAGTTGATCAAAGCCAAGACTCCAGAGCTCGTGCGGCGTCACCTGCAGTCGACAACTCAGTTGTTGTTCGACCTGGGTTTTTCAATCATTGTGCCCAAATCTCACCTGGAGCCCTCTCAACGCCTCCTGTTCATAGGGGCAGTACTGGACACAACATTGAATCAGGCCTTTCCTCCGCCCCAGCGGGTTCAGGACATTCAGGCGTTGATTCCGATGTTTAGAAATGGAGCGGTAGTTCCAGTACTCAAGGTCTTTCGTCTGCTAGATCTGTTTGCTTCTTGCATACTGCTGGTCACTCATGCACGCTGGCACATGAGGGCACTTCAGTGGTGCGTCCGCAGGCAGTGGTTTCAGCACAAAGGGGATCTTGAGGATTCGATCACGATCTCCAGAGACACTGCAGTGGATTTTCAGTGGTGGGCTGCGATCGGCAACCTGTCACAAGGAAGGCCGTTCTCGCTACCTCCGCCGGTGGCCACAGTTGTAACGGATGCTTCCACTCTAGGGTGGGGAGCTTATCTGGGGGACCTGGTGGTCAAAGGCCTTTGGTCTCCAGTGGAACAGAGGTTTCACATCAATCTGTTGGAATTGCGGGCAGTACGTCTGGCTCTCAAGGCCTTTCTACCTTTCATTCACGGTCACTACCGCGATGTGGTATATAAACAAGCAGGGAGGAGTGGGGTCGTACCTTCTTTGCAGAGAAGCTCTTCGACTCTGGCTTGGTAGCAAATCATTTGGCCGGAGTTCTGAATGTACGTGCGGATGTTCTCAGTCGACGAAGCTCGGCCGACCACGAGTGGCGTCTTCATCCGGGTCTGGTTCTTTACATCTTCCAGATGTGGGGGTGTCCGCAGATAGATCTGTTTGCTACTCAGGGGAACGCGTAGTGTCCGTTATTTTGCAGCCTTCAGTATCCAGTGCAAGGAGCTTTGGAGGACGCGTTTCAGATGTCCTGGAAGGGTCAGTTGCTTTACGCATTTCCTCCCATACCCCTGATTCCTCGAGTTCTGAGGAAGATCCGCCAAGACCGGGCCCAGGTCATCTTGATAGCCCCAGATTGGCTAAGAAGGGTGTGGTACACAGACCTCCTCCAACTCTCTCTGTGCCCTCCGCTCCGTCTCCCTTGCAGGGTGGACTTCCTCTCGTAGTCGCAGGGGCAGATTCTACACCCCCACCTCCAGAGTCTGCACCTTCATGCCTGGAGAGTGAACGGGGCAATCTGACTGCTTTTTCTCTCCCACCAGAAGTGGTGAATGTTATTTTATCGGCCAGGCGACACACCACCAAATCGATCTATGCAAGTCAGTGGGCTAAATTTGTACGTTGGTGTGGAGAGAACCGAATTGATCCCTTAAAGGCTCACTTGTCTGAAATATTATTATTTGCTCTTTCCCTGGCACAGAAGGGTTGTGCAGTTGCCACAGTTAAGGGCTATTTATCAGCACTGTTGGCTTTTCTGTGCCTCCCAAATCAACCTTCCTTGTTTAAATCTCCGCTTGTTTTGAGGTTCGTTAAGGGGCTCACTAATAAGTTTCCGCCCACACCATTTATTATGTCACAGTGGGACCTAAACTTGGGATTAACATTCCTAATGGGATCGCCCTTTGAACCAATGCATTCTTGTGCTTTGCGTTTGCTGGTTCTTAAGACTGTATTTCTGGTGGCCATAACATCAGCTAGAAGAGTTAGTGAGCTTCAGGCTCTTAGTGTAGAGTCTCCATACCTTTCCATACCTTTCCTTCTTTAGAGACAAAGTGGTGTTAAGGACCAAGGTGGCTTTCCTCCCGAAGGTTGTTACACCCTTTCACTTGGGGCAGTCTGTTACTCTCTCTTCCTTTTACCCCCCGCCTCATCCATCCAAGGAGGAATAGAGGCTCCACCACCTGGATCCACGAAGAGCATTGAGCTTCTTTGTCGACAGGATGAGGGAGTTCAGGCAAGATGATCAGCTCTTCGTTGGATACGTGGGGAAGAGGAAAGGCAGAGCAGTCCACAAGAGAACGCTATCCAGGTGGGCCATTCTCTGTATCAAGCTTTGTTATTCCTTAGCTAAGAAAGAACCACCTGTGGGGCTTCGTGCTCATTCCACCAGAGCTAAGGCTGTTTCTTCGGCTTTAGCTAGGGGTGTTCCTGTGGTTGACATCTGCAAGGCGGTAACTTGGGCATCCCTCCATACTTTTGTCAAACATTATGGTTTGGATTCTGAGGTTAGGAGGGATGACCATTTTGCTCGCTCGGTGCTGCAGGATTTCTTGGTTTGACCATTCAGGCACTCACCTCCGGAGGTAGTACTGCTTTGGGACTCTATTCTTTAGGTGAGGAATCCACAGGTAGGTGTATCTATCAGAAGAATAAGTTACTTACCTTCGGTAATGCTTTTTCTGGTGGATACTTTTACTACCTGTGGATTCTTCACGGTCCCACCCGTCTCCCCGTTGCCTGACTGGTCGTTCCACGAAATCCGTGGGTGAGCGCCATTGTCGTGTGTGTGTGTGTGTGTGTGTACCTAGCATGTATATATGTATTTCTTTCTCTGACTTTGATGATTCAAGTACCCATGATTGAATTTGACTGCTATAGTGGGTTTCATATGGACCAGTATTGCTGTTGGTTTCTCATTATTTTTATTGTAATAAATGTTGTGTTTCACTTCTTTTGATGTGATTATGTTCTCTTCAAAGTCAATGTTCATCTGTTCGCCTCTAAGGCACGTAAAAAATGGTGATTACTGACGTCTGCACGTCGACGAGGGCTTCTTATTGCCTAGATGACATCATACGGCGTCGCGTGGAGTCGGGCAATTGTGACGTCATCGTCGACGTGCAGGGCTAGAAGAAATTTCTGTCGAAGCTGGCGCGAGGGGAGAATTCTTTAGGTGAGGAATCCACAGGTAGTAAATGTATTCACCAGAAAAAGCGTTACCGAAGGTAAGTAACTTATTCATGACACAATTGAGCATAGAGGCAGGAAAGTGACTTAGCTGAGGCTGCTGAGCAGTGAAGAAAGAGGGAGTCTGGACAGCCTGATTGGTTGTTGGACTATTGTGGTTCCCTAGTGTTCTAGGAAGTGTAAGTTGTTTTTTTCAAGTTAATGAAATGGCTGCTGTTAGTTTACAATTTGATTAAAGCGAAGAGAAATAGGCACATTCCTAGCCTCCATGCCTTTAATAGAATTTAAACTTTCCTTTATTAAAGCTAGGCAAATTAAAACATTTTTAAAGATCTACTTCCCTAAGGGAGAGAATGTTGCAGAAATCTACTTTTCAAATACATAAATCCACTCGCCTATTTTTTTATTTTTTTGTTAAAGCAAACATTCATGATTTGTGTGTAATTGGGAAAATATGTTCATAGTTTGAGGTGGTTATGGGTGCTACATTGGTACAAATTAGGAGTAGATTTATGTTAAAGTGCACTGTTTTAACCACTCGATACTGATACAGAGCTCAGACCAACAGTGCACTCTCTCCAGCATCATTAGGATTGGAACCAATGATACCCAGGTAACAAAGATCAGCGCAGTATGTACATTAACCCCTTATGAAAGACTGTGATTGGAAATTGGGCCCAATAGTTTTCAATCATTTAATGGCTTTAGTGCATTGACCTGCTGAGCTACCTCATAAGGGTTATTCTGACCTGCAGGAAAATACACAGTTCTCTCCAGTAGACGTATTTACTTAATTCTTTGGCCCCCTTTTTGAAATTCTGGTTTCTTGGCCTACATACTTATTTATTTCATATTTTTGCAGATGCTCTAATTTCTCTTCTCTGACTTCTTCTTTCTTTGTCCTCTGTCTCACTGTGTTCTTTCATCTCTGCTGAAGTGACAAACAGGGCCGAATCACTTGAAGAGCATCCGTTTTTGAGCTGGTGACTTTAATGATTTTCAGAAGAGCAACAGGCAGCCCCATTAAGATGTAGAAGGACAAGTACCATACAAGGGATAGGCACACTCCATGCCTTCACACCAATACAGACACACACCCAGAAAAGGCAAGCCTATCTTCTTCACACGTGTACATACATCCATCTTGCAGACCCACAACCTCCTGCATAGGCACTCTGTTCACAAAGACACACACAGTCCCCTTGCTTGACAGGTACCCTATCTGACAGACGGCTGTGCCCAGACACACAAAAATGACATTGTGCACCAATTTATATTCCATATACATCACTCAACCTGTAGACACACAATGCCAGCAGCAAACTTCTGCCTCAACAGATACACATTTTTAGCGACCAAAGCGTCCATCTAGGCTGTGAAAGGAAAGGTCCAAATAACTTTAGAGGGAAAGAGAGGTCTGGACTTCCCAGGATAGCATCCTTCCAAGATGAGCAAACTAAAACAAGAACTATCTGGGTTGGTGACATTACACAAAAGAAATACCCAAGTGTGGGTTGCTAACTGTCAGTCTGCCAGGATTCTTAGAAAAAAGTTATGACAAATCCTCATCCACCAATCTAGGTGACATGCTTCATCTTTTAGTTGTCGTGTCCGCCCAACAGGTTTGTAAGGTGCAGGCGCTAAGCACTCTGTAGTGGTGGAGGTTTACCCCTAATTTATGAGGTGAGGAATTGGTGCATACTAAAAATCTCTTTTACATGATAACCAAGTCCATAATTTATTATCAGTTCCTCGGAGGCATGCTAAAGACAATAATGATGGGACAGAAGTGATAGTTTCTCCCTTAGAATAAAATGTTTCAGCTTACTGGGGCTCCCTAGGGGATTCAAGGCTTTCTTCTGGATCATGATCCCTGTGATTCATTCAACTCTCATTCACACCTGCATGCACTAAAATACATGCATTGTGCACATTGTGCACATAATATTCGCAGTGGTAGTAGGATTGTTCTTGCTTAGAGTTCCCTGGTAAAGGATTCATAAAGGTCTCTTGTAGTAACACAGTCTTTAGAGGGTGTCATCTGCAGTTAGCCTAACTGTGATGCCTCCTCCAAATCTTGATCAAGCAGGATTAATTTAAGCCTTATCTGGAGGAGGGCATATATAGTTTTCTTTAGCCAGTCTTGAACTTGAAAGCAGCCATGGACTTGAAAGCAACCATGAACTTCTACCCATTTGCACTCCTTCACATATTCCCCACGTTGATGGAAATTGTTATTGCCTCTGGTCACCAGGCTGTCACAGCTCTGTTTTACTTAAAGAAACCTAATGTTAGTTGCCCTTTAGGGCAAGCTAGAGATTAAGGGCCTTTTTTAGAGTTTGCGGGCAGCGGAGGCTGCCCATCAAACTCTTTGGGTCGGAAAACCACCACTCTGGTTTTCTGCCCGCTAGCCCTATTAAGAGTTTCCTGATGATCCGTTTCTGGCCGCTGGTGCAGCAGGCAACTCACCACAACATTGATGCTGGCTCGTAATTGAGCTGGTGGAAATGTTGTGGTTCGTCGGGTGCAACAGCACCCCTCGCGCTTTTCACTGTCCGTAATTCAGGTAGTGAAGAGCGCGACGGGGCTGTCCATGGGGGCTCCTGCACCATTCCAAGTCCATGGGCAGTGCTGGGGCCCCCGGCACCCCGTCTCCGCTAGCCTTTGCATAGCGGTGGGACCGCCAAGCAAAAGTTGGCAGAGAGGGGAGTTGTAAACCTAGGTCAGCTCTGCCAGCAGCGCTGCCCTAGAGGATTCAGACCGCCAGCACCACCAGGCTGTCGACCGGCGGCAACCTGGCAGTGCTAGCACTCGACCGCCACAGTAAGTGTGGTGGTCTCAAGTCTGCTGCCCTCGTAATAGGGGCCTAAGACTTTATGCCTGTGACAGAAATCAACATAGCTTGGGTGTTGGGCACTATAACATCCCATCCCTGAATTTTTGGGACTTTAAAACAGCGATACACTATACACAATACTATTTCAAGACAGCCATCTACTGCTATTTGTATTGAAAGTACATACCCACCATGTTTAGGAGGCATCATGTTTTTTTCTCTACACTTACTCTTATCTTTCGTATGCGTTTTCAGCTTGTGTTTCATTGTGGACTGTAAAAAAAAAAAAAAAAAAAAAAAAATGACTTCAAGAATGAGTCCGTGGGTGGACAAATGGATGTTTGAATGGCACTGTGCAGTTGCCTTACATATATAGCTGAGGTGAACAATTCACTACATGTGTTCAAGACAAAAAAATCTCTTTATAATTCAACATCAGCATTGTTTTTTTGTTTTTTTTAATTCTCCTTTTTTTTTAAATTGCCTTTTTTTCTGATTTTTTTCCAAATTAAATTCCTGACTTTTTTTTATTTTTGCACCGTGATTTTTGCAAGGATGGAGATGGATCTTCGCAACATTGAAAACTTCAGAGTAGCAGAAATGAAGAAGCTCTGCAAGGAGAGCGGGGCTGGCCTTTAGGGAACAGTTCACCAAAGTGGTCTATATGATAGCCCTCCAAGTCAGAGAGGAAGTCCGCCTGATGCAAGCCACTGCCCAAGAGCAGGCAGAGGCTAAGGATGAAGTACATGATGAGGGGTAGGAGCAATGAGAGGAAAATGACCTGGCTGCAGGCCCAAACCCAAACCAAGAGAAGGAAGAAGTGTCCAAAGGGATGAGGTCCCATGCAATGGCTTTGGCTAGGAGCCATGTTTCATCTACTAGCCTGACACAATCAGAGTTCGACGACTGACAGGCAAGGAGGAACCTGAAACTGCAACATACTAAGAGAAAATAGGCTGTAGAAGAGAAGAAAGCAGCCACAGAGGAGTGGTGAGCTAAGGCTGAGAAAGCCATTCTTTTGGCCCTTAAGATGAGCCAGAAAGAACTGGACATGAAAGCCAGTGGTGTCTAGAGGGGGTAAAAGGGTACACATCCCCAAAGATCCGGTGCTAGCTTTGTGGTGGGGGATGCTATTGACAAGTGGCTTGACGTAGAGAAGCTGGCCTTGGAAAAGAACAAGGTCACTGAGGAGGATTGGGGGTGAGTCTTTGGAAACATATGTCCACTTCAGGGACGGATGCCCTACTGGCACTAGGTGAGGGAAACCGGACAAAGTGTACACTCATTAAGGAAATCCTTGTTAAATATGGCTTGATCCCTGAGAAGTTCTGCTTAAAGTTTAAGGACAACCAGAAAATGTCTCACCAGTCTTGGGTGAATTTCATGGAATACTCTAGGGAGGCACTAGAAGGATGGGTAAAGGGCAGCAAAGTAGGTGATTTATTATGAGCTGTACAATTTATATTTTGAAAGATCACATGTTCAATGTTTGGTTTTTAGAGCTGATCCAGAAACTGATTGATTTAAAAGTAACTGTGATCTATGAGCTTGTGAAGGAAGTTCATCTCTTGATAAGTACCAGGGTGTCAAAAATGTTCCTAAGGGGATCACCAGAAGGGTTGACAGGGTTGCAGTAGGAGGAGCAAAATCAAGGGAGTTTGCAAAAGGCCCCCAAAAGATTTTTCATGAGGAAGAACACGTCTGATCCTGAGCAGATGGAGGGTGGTTTTAATGGGAAGAAGACCCCCTGCTACTTTCGGGCCATTGCCATGAATGTTACCAGCATGGACACTATCTGCCCCTGCAGGATGTAGCCCCTAATGATGGGTCTACCCTGGGGATGGCCTGTGTGGTGCTGGGGGAGGAGGTTGCCTCCTCTTTAGGAGTGCAGAGGTTACTCTAGTGTCCCTAGGAGACGAGGTGATGCTAAAGACTCACATGCCTGACAACAAAATGTACAGGCAGTGGGTCACCATCTGTGGACAGACGGTGGAGGCTCTGATCGATATAGGAGCCAGTATGACTACTGTTTTAACATATGTTCCCTGAGCAGGTAGCCCCAGATGTAGGTCGCCAAGTTGTGACATCCGATAACCAGGTGTTTTACAATACTTCAGACTGAGAGAAGACAACGTGTAAGGAATGCCAACAATGCAGCACACTTAGTCTGAGTAATTAATTTATGTAGGCACTTCTCAAGGTTCATACAGGGAAAGCATTTAGCTCAAATGCAGCAACACCAGTACGCTTCTGAATATAATCACAGCAGTAGAATAATAATGATCATAGAAACAAACAAACAAAATACACTACTTCAACCATGGATAATATATCTATATATAGTGATTAAATATGTTCATGCACAACACAAAGATAAAAATAACAATTAAAAATGCATCACCATGGGGCGCGACATAGACATCATCTCTTTGCCAGCTGCTAGCTGTGAACCCAAACAACCGTGAAAAGACAGAGCTACTCACAATGAGAATCCGGGCAGAGGCATCCCCCTCCCAGAGATGAGTTCTGTCTAATCCTAGACAGTGGTGCCCTGTGGCTCCTACCTTATTTAGCTGGGTGGCAAACTGAAGGGGTGGATGGGTCATCCCAGGGAGAGTTCGACAATGCGCAGAGGGAGTGCCCTACTCTTGAGGGCCTAGTAAGGCAGGCAGAGACCCAGGCAGCTGTCATTACCTCTGGTGATAACCTCTATTATTGGGGGAATAGTCTCATGGATAGTGATCCTAAGGTCCTTGAGCCTGATCTGTCTGTGTTTTGGTGGCTTCCCAGTGCTACCTGGTCCTCTTTCTGGATTTGGTTCATGATATTCCACCAGCAGAACATCTAGGGCAAGCCAAAACCTTTTGGCTGACTTGGCCTCAGATGTGGATATAGTCTAATTCCTTCTGCTAACCATGCGTGATCTGCCAGGCCAGTGGTAAGCCAGAAGTAAGGCATAAGGGCCCCTCTGCTTTCATTCCCTGCTGTGGGAACATGTTTTGAGAGGGTGGGCATTGATATTATTGGGCTTCTGGACCTTAAGACTGCTCTAGGCAAAAGGGTCATCCTGGCCTTAGTGGACCATGCCACACAGTACTCTGAGGCCGTACTCTTGAGGTCGTTGACTAGGCCGTGGTGACCAAGGCACTGATGGTGATATTTACTTGTGTGGATTTCCCCAAGGAGGTTGTGTCTGACAAGGGAAACAACTTCATTTCTGCGTACACGTTCTCAACTCCATAGAACCCCTAGACCAAATGGCCTGTTAAAAGATTCAATAAGGCCCTGAAAGGCATGATTATGGGTGTACCGGAACCCATGAGATGTAAGTGGGGTATCTTCTTGTCATGCTCGCTGTTTGCCGACAGTGGAGCTTAATGAGAATGGAGTTTCTTCAGTCCCTTTGAACTTCTGTTGGTCCATCCTGTGTATGGATCTCTGTCTTGTGAAGGAAGGGTTGGAGCAAGTTCACAATGTAGGATTTACTGAGGTACATATTGGTCCTCTGGTCTCACATGAAGTGCTTCTGGGAAGGGCCACTCTTGTGCAGAAGAACCTGGAGGACAGGCAGGAAGTCATGAAACACTAGTCCCACCAAAAGCCACTCTGGTGGAGTTGCAGCCTGGCCAGAAGGTGTGGGTGATGGAGTCTATGAATCCCCAGGCCTTAAAGAACCAGTGGACCAAGCCCTATGATGCAGGGATGTGGAGTTCCTATCGTCCGGTGCCTGGGACATATTGTTTGTGGTCAAGGGCAACACTTTTTCATGTTTAATTTGTCCTTGGGACAAGGAGGCCCATCCCCCTGCAACGCACACCCTTTGGCTGCTAGTTTATAGAGAAGGAAACTATGTGCAGTTGAGGTTTTGTGTGTGTCCATATGTTAATGTTGTTCTAACTTGTATTTATGGTTCGTTAATGAAATGCCTCCTTCATTATTAGGGTAATAGAAAATCAGTGTAACTATTTTCAACAATATTATGACAAGCGTAAAATTAAACAAGCACTGGCAAAG
Organism: Pleurodeles waltl; assembly: GCF_031143425.1. NCBI lineage: Eukaryota > Metazoa > Chordata > Amphibia > Caudata > Salamandridae > Pleurodeles > Pleurodeles waltl. The sequence goes on from NC_090447.1 coordinate 1,229,105,044, forward strand.
TCAACTGATCCAACACTTTTTGTGAGACTTTGGGTTTCGTCAATATGTGTCTTGTTTTGACATGGCTTTTGTAACACTTTATTGTTGTGGGAGCTGGCAGGCTCTCACCATTGTAACAAACACTGGCAAAAAGGAAAAAAACTTTTTGGCCTCAAAAAGCACGCATTGCCACCAGTGGTGTAACAAATGTCCTGCAGCCCCCCTGAGAACAGCACCTGCCCTTAGTGAGTCTGGAGGCTGAAGGCCCTCCGTGTTTTTTCCAGGTGGGGCCTCTCCAGTTTCATTACACCACTGATTGCTACAGTAGTTCTTGGCACTGAAAAAAACGACTTTGTGTACCGATATGCTCCTTGTGGAAGAGCAGAATGTGGTCACTCACAATAAAGCCACCTTATAGAGAGAAATAGAAGTTTAATTTAAAAAAATTATTTTTTTAACGCCAAACCTAATTAGGGACCCAATTCTTAAAGAAAGTCACAAAAGTGCACCCATGTTGTATGTCTTTGAATTAGGGGCTTTCATGAATTCACAAGAACTTACAGAAGTAAACCAGGAAATTCTACTTCTAGAAAATCTTTTTGAACTGTATTTTAGCACTGGCAAATATGCATGTGTGGATTTTCTCAATGTGAAAATCTATTGAGCGTTTACAAGTTCAGTTTCCCTCCAGCCACTTTTTTCCCCAACCCTGGAAGATCTTCTACTTCCTCGAATGTCATGAGTAAGTTTCCAGCCTTTCTCATTATGGGAAAAGATTAGAGAAGAGCTGGTGACAATCCTTAAAACATGCTAGTTAGTGGGTTTGCAGACTCAGACATTCCAGCCCTGGAACTATTGCTTACTGCTTCCATCAGCCCCATTATGTAGTTCTGCGGAAAGGTGACAGAATAAGGAAATTGCTATAGTAGGGATTGAAATTGCAAGTATTCAAGCCCTACTATAGTATTGGTCTCGTATAATCAGAGAGGCTATTATCAGAGCTCCTACATAATGAGATTTGTGCCATAATTAGTTGCCGCACTACATGACACCAGAGGAACAAGTAGATTTACGAAGCAACCTGTCCCATGGACGAGCAGATATTTTATTAAAGTTCAAATCCCTGTATGATGTGAGGAACGAAAAGGGGAGGTCGTCTACCTGGTGGACCTATTGGGAGAACCCATATAGCAAGATGTGTCAGTGGAAGGCGTTGTCCTCTATCCTACCCTTACTCAAGAGCTGGTTCTTGTTGGGGCAGTTTGCCTCCCTTTTCCCATAGCCTAGGGTTCAGTGATTGGTGAGTTCACGATGTAGATATGGAGGACAGCATGTCTGTCAAGAATAAAATCTACAGGCTGACAAAGTGAGAGCCAACTTCAAGGATGAGGCAGCCAGTATGCTAGATTTGGGGGTGCTTTAGCCCTCCTGTAGCCCCTGGTCCAGTTCAGTGGCACTGGTACCCAAAGCTGCCCTGCTGGCCACCACCCCAGAATTTAGGGTCTGTGTTGATTACAGGGGTGTCACTACAGTCACAAAGACTGATGCTTGCCTAGTCTTCATAGCTTATAAGTTCATTGATGGTTGAGGGCTAAACGTCAGTATCTTTGACTTGAAATAAGGATATTGGCAGATCACAATATGCCCCTGCCACTTTCTAGAGGTTATTAATCTTGGTCGTGGCCGGACTGGAATACTCAACTGTGGCCTACTTGAATGACATTGCTGTTTTCAGCTCCAGCTGCAATGTGCGCCTTCACCAACTCCGGGAAGTGCCTCAGGGCCTGCAAAGGGCTAGTCCGATTATAAAGGTCAGTGAGTGGCAGATAGGAATAGTATCAGTTGTTTACTTAGGTCACCAAATCGCTGGAGGCAAGTGTTTAGCCTCTCTAGCCCAAGATACAGACCAATATGGCTGAGGAGCCTCTCAAGACCCAGACAGAAGTGAGACCCTTCTGGGAACTGCAGGAGACTTGGGAAGGCATATGGCGCCATATTCTCCTTTTAACTGAGATGACGTCCAAGAAGATGACCTGGATGGAGGTGTGCAAGAAGGTCTATGGTGCTCTGAAGGAGGCCCTGTGCACAGCACCAGTGCTCAAGGTACCCAACTTCTCAAAGGAATTTCTGATTCAGACATATGCTTCAGAGCAAGGCAATGGGGCTTTCATATCACAGCTGAACGGTGAGGGCTTGGACCAACCTTTAGCCTTCATCAGCAGGAGGCTGCTTTCCAGGGAACAGAGGTGTTGTGCAGTTTAGAGGAAAGTATTTTCTATAGTCTGGGCCCTGAAGAAGTTGAGACCATATCTGTTTGGGACTCACCTCCGCATTCAGACAGACCACGGACCCCTCAGATGGATGAGGATATAAAACTGTTGGTTGTCCACCTCCCTGCACGTAACGGACTTTACGGTCGAACATTGACTTGGGACTGACCACTCCAGTGCTGATGGTCTTTCCATGTTTTTCAGTCTTAGCATTAAAAACTTCCATGATGGTGGGTAGTTTTCCCTGCTTTCTGCTGAGGGTGGGGTGGACATATTTTGAAATGTTGGAAATGACCATTTGTGGTATTCCACCGGATTTTTGCCTTCTTACCTAACCTTCTTTTTGTTTGGCATTGGACTACACACACCTTACTCGTGCTAACCAGCAGTAAAGTACTTGTGCTTTCCCTTTTAAAGAAGGTAAAAGTGGCGTACGTCTAATCGGCATATGTCATTTAGATACAAGTCCCTAGTTTTATAGTACTGTGGGTAACTAGGGCCTGTAACTTATGCGACAATTAGGCTGCAGGACACCTTGTGTCACTCACTAAGTTAACACTGTAAAACATGCCCCATGCCTGCCATTGCAGCCTGTAGTGCAGTTCAAAACTGCCATATCAACCGTGCAAAATAAATCTTTGGCCAGGCCTAAACCTTATTTTTTAGTACTTATAAATCACCCCTAAGATAGTTCCTGAATACCCGCAGGATAGGGTACATGCTATTTAAAAACATGTATATTTAATGTTTTACATGCCCTAGTAGTAAAACCCCCATTACATTGTTTTTCATTGTAGCAAGGCTGGCACTTCCATAGGGAAACTCTGGATTACATTAAAGCAACTACTTATTCAGCTAGAAAAATAATTCAAGGACTCTTTTTAATGATAACTTAAAATATGACATAATGGTAAAGTCAGATTTTAATATTCCTATTTTCAAAATTACATTTTTATAAAGCTGTCATTTTCCTCTTAAGCCAGATGTGCATTGCTTCTAGTTCCCAGTATCCTCTGTCTGTTAAGTGGCTCCCCTGTGGTGAGATGTTCATTTTTAGCAGACCAAGAACAAGTGGCTTGGGTGTTGGGGGGAGGCGGGGTGGTGTAATTCCTACTTAAACAGGATGGCCTAGGGGCCTGTGCCCGACCCCTTCCTGAGCTTCAAAGGGTATCTGCACTGTCACTAGCTATGTAATTCACACATAGGCCAGCCTCCCTTTATCTTCATATCTGTCAGCTTGGCTCCATGCTACACCCAGTATTGGGAGGGATGCCTTAAAACTGGTTTGGAGTGACCTTGAGGGTAGGCTTGCTGGTTTCCATAGCCATACCACTGTGTGGACATATGGAGATCTTACCAAATTAAATGCATAAATGAAAAATCCCAAACCAATTTAGCAAAACAGAGAAAACTATAATAAAAACACACCACCAAAACAACAAAAATTCAATAAGCAGAACCAAAGATAGAAATGTTTAAAATTTAAAGCTTCACAATAGTGGCAAAAAGTTTTAAACGCAAACCCCAGTCATCTGGTTGCACTCAACCAGGACATGAGTAAGATTTAAAGGTGACCACGAAGGGGAGCGGATTATACAGATGGACGAAGTTCGTCCTGGTGAAAAGTCTTATCTTTGGACTTTGCCTCAAGGGTCGAAGTAAAAAATCCTCAGGGGTGTAAGCAGGCTGTGACAGAAGAGGGCTCCAGATAGTCCGATAGCTGCTGGACAAGGTCTTGTTGAAAATGTTGACTCTTGGTGGGAAAATTCCTTTATGGCTGGATACTTTTTGTGGCTTGGTTGCTTAAGACTGCTTCTAGCTTGCAGTGTTTGTTTTGTTACTTAGAGTTGCTTGCTTTGCATTTGCCGGTTTTATTTGTTTTAGACTGTCTAGCTTGAGTTAATCTCTCCTATGGAGCATAGCTTGTTTACTGTAATCTCCCACGAACCCTCGCTTTCTGTTAAAAGGTCTATAAATGTTGTTCTTATCTTAGCAAATTTGCTTTGCATTAAAGACAGTGGTCAAATGGTTTCTTCTCAAGGAGCTTGGTGTTTAGTTTTCTTTCTGTGACTTCAAAGTGAGAGGATTTATCTAACAGCCTGGGGGGATGTAAAAAAAGGTTTTTTTCTAGCACACAACAAAATCTAAATGTCTGTAAATGAACCATGCAAACTGGTACTTTTTCAGATGTTAAATAGTTTTAAAACTTTATAATGCAAGCAATTCCAAGAGGGCAAAAGGATTTACCCAGATAGCCAACGGCTTGATGATGATCCTAAAATACTCCTCTGTTTTGATACATGATTTGGTAGACAATGTTGCAAGCCATTTACTGATTGGGGCTCACCTAAGCAAACCAATGATTTAAAAGAGCTGGCCCTACGACCATGCTGTGTGTGTTGGACTAAAGAGCTTGCCTTTGCCAGACATAAAAAGGTCTGAGTCCGGGAAATAAACAGTTATTGCTCTAATTATCCAGCTAATACAGCTAAAGGTGGTTGAATAGCCTGATGAACACCAGTGCCAATATTCATGAAAGATGTAGAGATTCCAGTTATTTTTTAAGCCCGTTCCCAACAACAAGAACAGATTGGCAAAATGAGTTGAATTAATCTGCAAAATTAATAGCTGTTTCAGAGTACTGTCAAGTATAAATGTCTGCTGAAGAATTCAGAACAATATCCTGTTTCATTAGAAGTAACACTTTTTCAAGTTTATCAAAGGCCAAAACACTTACAGAGTGATCTAAAGTTTGGCAGACAAGGTACTCCATCGCAGAGGTAAGCAACAGAGTACCCTGTCTGACCCACAGTAAGTCCACCTGCCTTAGAGTCTTTAGAGTCTGTTGGATCAACAGCTTTCCTTCAACGGAGCCCCATTTAGCTCTTTTGATTGAAAGCTTTCTCTGAAGGCCCAGTGGGGTAAGGGCCGTCACAGGAATGACAAAACAGCCTCCACCTTCCTTAGGATGGATAGTGTAATGTCTTATTTTTTTTATCTTGTCCATCACTGCTTGGTAAAATTTGGTCGTGAGGGTCAGAAAAAACAGTAATGAATCCCAGACCCTGGGAGTCTTCTCCCAGGGTGTGGGGCTCATTGGTGTTTTGTTTTTCAGAAAGTAACTCCTGCTTTGGGAGTTTGTTTCTGAAAAACAAAACCTTTTGAAAAGTTGGGTGAACTGCTGTCAAAACAAACAGCTGTCCACCACACATTTCGTACATTAAAAGGAACTGCAGTGACAGCAGCTTCTTTAAATATACAGAGACGACCACTGGGCTGGTAGTTCTTTCTAAATGTGGCATCAAGCCATAGATCAGGCTCCTAGTTTGATGTTTTACTTTCAGAGAACAGTCATTTTTTCAGCGATCAGTGAGAACGGTTATTCTAGGACCACACTAATTTAAAGACCGCAGCAAGTTTTATTAGTAGGAAGATAAATCAAACCATTCGCATGGTTTAGCAGAAAATAGGGGCACTAGAATTTGCAGCAGGGGTTGTGGTAGTGGGAGGTTTGGTGTTTTTCTTTCGACAACTGGAATCAGTTGCCCAGTGGCCTTTGACTTTACACAAATAACACCAAGGCTTTTTAGGTTGATTATTGGAAGAGGATTTGGACCCACCACCCCCAACAGAGGATTTTTGTGGGCCTGATGAAGACTCAGTTTTACTTTTGTCTCCACCCTTGTGAGAAGACTTACCATCCTTCTTCTTGCCATCCTTGTCACTCCCTGTATGAACTTTTCTGTTCACCCTTGTTCTGACCCACTTGTCTGCCTTCTTTCCCAATTCTTGGGGAGAGGTCAGATCCGAGTCCACTAGGTATTGGTGTAACAAGTCAGACACACAGTTATTCAGAATATGCTCTCTCAGAATAAGATTATACAGGCTTTCATAGTCAGATACTTTACTGCCATGTAACCACCCCTCCAAGGCCTTCACTGAACAGTCCACAAAGTCTGTCCAGTCTAGAGAGGACTCTTTTCTGGTGTCTCTGAACTTAATCCTGTATTGTTCAGTGGTTAAGCCAAATCCATCCAAGAGTGCATCCTTCAATACTGTGAAATTGTTAGCTTCACTTTCTCTAACAGTAAGGAGCCTATCCCTGCCCTTTCCAGTGAAAGATAGCCACAATATAGCAGCCCACTGCCTTTGAGGGACCCCCAGTACCATACAGGCCCTCTCAAGTGCAGCAAACTACTTGTTGATGTCACCCCCTCCTTGTAAGGGGGGACTATCTTGTGCAGATTCCTGGAATCATGCTCTCTAACAGGATTACTATCAGGAATACTGCTGCTGCCACCATGGGGTCCTAACCCCAACCCCTGTCTTTGCTTCTCCAGGTCTAGGGATTCCCTATCTAAGGCAAGCTGTTGCTGTTTAAGCTTCAGTCTGGTCTCTTCAACCCTCAACTTTTGGAGTTCCCTTTCTATCAAGTTATCCTCAGGGTGGGTTGGGAATGCTTTGACACAGAAGACAAGTTGGAAACTACAGAGGGGGATCTGTCCCTAACTGACTGAACCCTAGAAACTTGGCCTCTAGGAATAAAGCCTTCCCTACTGTGATGGGAACCTCCATTACTACCAACACTACTGGGTGTCCTGCTAAGGGGCAGACCCTGTTCAGAACCCTCCCCACCTTCCTCAAGGTGTTCCCCTGAGTCAGAATGGGAACCTTCTATTAACCTCTCATCTGATGGGCCTGCTTGGGACTCATCATTTACAATAAGCATGTTAAACAGAAACTCTTTTGTAGGGTTCTTTCCTATCACTAAACCTCTATCTAAGCAGAGACTCCTTAGGCTCTTGTAATTCAAATTGTCATAAGTTGTATTGACAGTTTTAAGAGCTGAATCTACCACAGACATGATAGCAAAAGGTTTAGAGATAGTGAGAAGGAAGAAAAAGTTTCAGAACTTTTTAAACAACAGAGAAAATAACTTTTTCTAACTTTTAGAAAACTTTTAGAAGTTTTAGGAAACTTTTCAGAACTTTGTAAAAAGTTTGAGAGAAGAAAAGCAAAACATTTTGGTTAAGTGTACATACACTGAACTGTTTTGTATATGATTCTCCTATGAAAAGTACACAATGACAAAGTGGTAAGTAGTTACAAGTACTTATCCCACCGCTGCACAACCAAATGTAGGAGGCTGGCCTGGCTTGTAGTGGGTACCAGAGGTACTTACACCTTGTGCCAGGTCCAGTTATCCCTTATTAGTGTAGAAGAGGTGTTTCTAGCAGCTTAGGCGGATAGAAGGTAGCTATGGCAAAGCAGCTTAGGCTGAACTAGGAGACATGCAAAGCTCCTACTATACCACTGGTGTCATATGCACAATTTCATAAGAAAATACAATACACAGAGTTACTAAAAATAAATGTACTTTATTTTTATGACATGCCAAAAGTATCTCAGTGAGTACCCTCAGTAAGAAGGTAATATATATACACAAGTTATAGGTACACAAACCAAAGTTAGGTAAGTAATGGCAAGAAAAGTAATGCAAACAGTGTAGAATTACAATAGGTTGCAACAGGAACACATAGGTATAGGGGCAACACAAACCATATACTCCAAAACTGGAATGCGAACCACAAATTGACCCCAGACCTATGTGAGCTTGTAGAGGGTCACTGGGACTGTAAGTAAACAGTGAGGGTTAGAAAAAAAAAACACACCAAGACCCTGAAAAGTAGGAGTAAAGTACACCTACTACCCCTAGAGAGCACAGAAGTCATGATAGGGGGATTCTGCAGGAAGAACAAACACCAGCAATGCACTGACAACGGATTTCAGGACCTGAGTACCTGTAAGACAAGGGGACCAAGTCCAATAGTCACAACAGTGTCGAGAGGGGGCAAGAGCCCAGGAAATGCCAGCTGAAGGTGCAAGGAAGCTGCCACCGGTTGAAAGAAGCTTGGAGTTCTGCAAGAAAGAAGAGGACTAGGAACTTCTCCTTTGGAGGACGGATGTCCTACGTCGCGATGAAGCTTGCAGAGGTGTTCCCACGCAGAAAGACCGCAAACAAGCCTTGCTAGCTGCAAGGGTCGCAGTAGAGGTTTTTGGGTGCTGCTGTGGCCCAGGAGGGACCAGGATGTCGCCACTTGGAGGAGGAGACAGAGGGGGCGCTGAGCAATTCAGAGAGCCCTCACAGAAGCAGGCAGCACCCGCAGAAGTACCCCAACAGGCACTTAGAAGAAAAGTGAACCGGAGTCCACGCAAAGTCACAAAAGGGAGTCCCACGACGCCGGAGGACAACTCAGAAGGTTGTGCACTGCAGGATGGAGTGCCAGGGACCTAGGCTTGCCTGTGCACGAAGGAAATCCTGGAAGAGTGCACAGGAGCCGGAGCAGCTGCAAATCACGCAGTGCACAGCTTTGCAGTCTAGCGTGGGGAGGCAAGGACTTACCTCCACCAAACTTGGACTGAAGAGTCACTGGACTGTGGGAGTCACTTGGACAGTGTTGCTGAGTTCCAGGGACCACGCTCGTCAGGATGAGAGGGGACCCAGAGGACCAGTGATGCAGTCTTTTGGTGCCTGCGTTAGCAGGGGGAAGATTCCGTTGACCCACAGGAGATTTCTTCGGAGCTTCTAGTGCAGGGTGAAGGCAGGCTACCCCCAGAGCATGCATCACTAGGAAACAGTCGAGAAAGCCGGCACTACTTTGTAGCGGTTTTGCAGGCGTCCTGGAGCAGTCAGCGATCAATCCTTGGTAGAAGGTGAAGAGGGAGATTCAGATGAACTCTGGTGAGCTCTTGCATTCGTTATCTAAAGAATTCCCCAAAGCAGAGACCCTAAATAGCCTGAAAAGGAGGTTTGGCTACTAAGTTAGGAGGATTGGCTACCAAGAGAGGTAAGAGCCTATCAGAAGGAGCCTCTGACGTCACCTGCTGGCACTGGCCACTCAGAGCAGTCAAGTGTGCCCCCAACACCTCTGTTTCCAAGATGGCAGAGGTCTGGGACACACTGGAAGAGCTCTGGGCACCTCCCCTGGGAGGTACTGGTCAGGGGAGTGGTCACTCCCCTTTCCTTTGTCCAGTTTCGCACCAGAGCAGGGCTGGGGGATCCCTGAACCCGTGTAGACTGGCTTATGCAGAGATGGGCACCATCTGTGCCCATCAAAGCATCTCCAGAGGCTGGGGGAGGCTACTCCTCCCCAGTCCTTCACACCTATTTCCAAAGGGAGAGGGTTGTTCTGCCTTCCTGGGCCAGGGCTGCCTGGACCCCAGGAGGGAAGAAACCTGTCTGAGGGCTTGGCAGTAGCATCAGCTGCAGTGGAGACCCCGGAAAGGCAGTTTGGCAGTACCCAGGTTCTGTGCTAGAGACCCGGGGGATCATGGAATTGTCACCCCAATACCAGAATGGTATTGGGGTGACAATTCCATGATCTTAGACATGTTACATGGCCATGTTCGGAGTTACCATTGTGACTCTGTACAGGTAGTGACCTATGTATAGTGCACATGTGTAATGGTGTCCCCGCACTCACAAAGTCTGGGGAATTTGCCCTGAACAATGTGGGGGCACCTTGGCTAGTGCTAGGGTGCCCACACACTAAGTAACTTTGCAGCCATCCTTCACCAGGTGAAGGTTAGACATATAGGTGACTTATAAGTTACTTATGTGCAGTGGTAAATGGCTGTGAAATAACGTGGATGTTATTTCATGCAGGCTGCAGTGGCAGGCCTGTGTAAGAATTGTCAGAGCTCCCTATGGGTGGCAAAAGAAATGCTGCAGTGCATAGGGATCTCCTGGAACCCCAATACCCTGGGTACCTCAGTACCATATACAAGGGAATTATATGGGTGTACCAGTATGCTAATGTGAATTGGTAAATTTAGTCACTAGCCTGTTAGTGACAAATTTGGAAAGCAGAGAGAGCATAACCACTGAGGTTCTGGTTAGCAGAGCCTCAGTGAGACAGTTAGGCATCACACAGGGAACACATACAGGGCACATACTTATGAGCACTGGAGCCCTGCCTGCCAGGGTCCCAGTGACACATAGACTAAAACAGCATATATACAGTGAAATATGGGGGTAACATGCCAGGCAAGATGGTACTTTCCTACAGATATCCTGAGAAACAACCTTCAGTATACACTGTATTCCTGTTTTTTTTTCCGCTTCTTCAAAGTCACATTCTGAATATGGCAATTTTGCCCCATTTCAGAGCGTTCCCCATTGGAATTATTTCTGACATCACTGCTAATCAACACAGGTTTATCTTCTAGTACAAACGTTTAATTGGTAAGGTGATATCCAATAACTATAGATATATGGATGATATAATTTCTGTTAGCAAGCCAAACAGTCTACTTTTGAACAACCCCTTTATTTGATAAGCGAGCAGAAAAAATTAAACAAATCCACAAACTAGGAATTTTTTGTGCACAAAGTAGGTTGTAGAACACTTCTTTGTAAACCATGTGCATTGATAGTCTTTAACAATATATGTTCTAAACAAGGCTTAGTCATTTACTAAATTCTATGTGCTTTGAGGCACTGTATGGCTCAAAATAATTCAGTCACTCCATTGTTTGTAGCTGTTCTGCTCTGAGAAAAGATGTATCCCTTTTCATATTTTGAAGTTGGAGGAATCAGAAGTGGTGTAATTTGTTGTGCAAGAACCTGCATATTATTAATAAGAAAACGTGTGTTGCAGAAGAAGCATTTCTCCAGTGCGACTTATTGCTTGCTTCTATGTGTATGTGCATTTCCAGTTAAATAATTTCATAAGTGGAGAACTAATCAGCTCTTGATTTTATTTCCTAGAAGAAATGGGTCCTGTAAGAAAACTAGTACTATAGTACCCATGAACTGTTTTCTGCTTATAGTGGACAGAATGTCCCACAAGAATAATTAGTGACGAAAACTGAAGGTTATCTGAGGGTTGCCTTGGCTGGCATGCTAATGGATCATGACCTGCTCCTAACCCTTTATATCATTCATTCCTTGCTATTTGCCAACATACTGATTCTCTGCAAGTACAATGTGCTGTTGGGAACAGTCCCAACCTTAACCAATTCCTTCATTTTGTTCTCTGGAGGCCCCTTTTCCAAGGCTAGTCAGGCAAGTGAGAATACTTTTTTGAGACACTACTAAATTCATATCTCCAACCATTTTAAAACCTAAGCATGTAGTCGAATGGACAATATTGATTAGAAAACATTAATTTGTAACAATGCTTGAAATTAGAGAAAAGTGTGTGAGAACCTTGCACCCGTCGAACCTCCTAACTCCAGGCCTGTCTGAAGAGATTGACTCCTCTCTAAATGTCTAGCCTGACGTGAAGTATGACTAGTAATGGTAGGTGAATACATAATTTTTGTTTCTTATCAAGACGCTTCCGGTTCCTGTATGTAAGAAGATGATCAACCATTATTTTGTGAAGTGTTGTACTTTTGTAAAAACATCTTTCTGAAATAAGGTTTAATATGTATGTTAAGCAGAGTTCGCATTCAGTATATCTTTAGATTTCAAAGGAAGCATTTGCAAGATTCAGAAAGCAGTCATTGTACTGATGGAAACAAAATACATGTTTGTTATCATTTGCTTCAAATTCAGTGTCCTCAAGTGCTGCATATGGTTTTGAATCCATAGTGCTTTGTATTAAAACCTCCATATTAAGTGGATTTGCATAGGGTTATGAAAGTGTATAATCATTTTAAGAAGAACCAAAAAAATATCAAAGAGCCCTGATCAGATAGTTAACTCTTACCTAAAACCATGATTTAGTGGAATTGCAGTGATGCTAACAGTGAATACATTACTTTAGACTTGGTGAAATGGAAAATGGTTTTTGAGTTTTGTTGACTGGACCAGGAGTTTGATCTTCCTGTCCATGTCACAGCTGTGCAATGGTAACCACAATTGTAATCCCCCAAATGAAATTAAATCCTACAATTTTAATCCAGTCATGTATCTAAGGTGGGCTCAGATACTTGTCAAGACTGACATTGAGGAAGACAAGTCCAGTGTGCTGCAGTGGTGATGTTACAATGACACTTCAAAATGAAGTGGTCCAACACAGAGTTACACTTGCAGAAATAGTGTAGGAAAATGGCTCCTTGCTGCAGTTACTCCTCCCCCCCCCCCCCCCCCACGTTTTGCCTGATATTGATGCTGACTTGACTTAGAAGTGTGCTGGGATCCTGATAACTAGGCCCCAGCACCAGTGTTCTTTCACTAAAAATGTACCATTGTTTCCACAATTGGCACAACCCTGGCACACAGATAAGTGCCCCTGTAAAAGGTACCAGTGGTACCAAGGGCCCTGTGACCAGGTAAGGTCCCTAAGGGCTGCAGCATGTGTTACTCTGAGGGACCCCTCACCTAACATGTGCACACTGCCATTGCAGATTGTGTGTGTTGGTGGGGAGAAAAAGGCAAAATCGACATGGCATCCCCCTCAGGATGCCATACACAAAAAATACTGCATGTGGCATAGGTAAATCACCCCTCTATTAGGCCTTAAAGCCCTAAGGAAGGGTGCACTATACCACAGGTGAGGGCATTGTTGCACGAGCAATATGCCCCTACAGTGTCTAACTCCATTCCTAGACTTTTTAAGTACAGTGTGGCCATATTAAGTATATGGACTGGGAGTTTGTTAAAAAAAACTCCACAGCTCCATAATGGCCACTCTGATTACTGGGAAGTTTGGTATCAAACTTCTCAGAATAGTAAACCCACACTGATGCCAGTGCTGGATTTATTACAAAATGCACACAGAGGGCATCTTAGAGATGCCCCCTGTATTTTACACAATCCTTCAGTGCAAAACTGACTGGTCTGTGCCAGCCTGCCACTGAGAGATGGGTTTCTGGCCACATGGGGTGTGTACCTTTGTGCACTCTGTGACCAGGAACAAAGCCTGTCCTGGGTGGAGGTGCCTCCCCCCCTCCCGACCCCCTTTGCAGGAACTGTAACACCTGGCGGTGAGCCTCAAAGGCTCAAGCCTGGTGTTACAACGCCCCAGGGCACTCCAGCTAGTGGAGATGCCAGCCCCCACTTTTGGTGGCAAGTCTGGAGGAGATAATGAGAAAAACAAGGAGGAATCACCCTCCAGCCTGGACAGCACTAAGGTGTCCAGAGCTGAGGTGACCCCTTCCTTAGAAAATCCTCCATCTTGGCATGGAAGATTTAGCACAATAGGATTAGGAATGTGCCCCCCTCCCCAAAGGGAGTAGGCACAAGGAGGTTGTAGCCACCCTCCGGGACAGTAGCCATTGGCTACTGCCCTCCAGCCTTAAGCACACCTGTAAATCTAGTATTTAGGGGTGACCCTGAACCCAGAAATTTGATTCCTGACACCTAAGGAGGACTGCTGACCTGAAAACCTGGCAGAGAAGGAGACGACAACTGCTTTGGCCCCAGCCCTACCGGCCTGTCTCCAGATTCAAAGAATCTGCAAGAGCAACACATCCAGTGGGACCAGCGACCTATGCCGACTCAGAGGACTGCCCTGCAACCCAAAGGACCAAGAAACTCATGTGGACAGCTGCTCTGTCCAAAACAACCAAGAGGAAACCAACTCCTCCTAAAGCGTGTGTCCTCAACACTCTGCACCCGACGCCCCCAGCCCGTGACCAGAGAAACCAACACTGCAGCGAGGACCCCCAGACGACGCTGTCCCTAAGATGACCTCCCTGCACCCCCACGGCAATGCCTGCAGAGAGAATCCAGAGGATCCCCTGACCACAACGGTAACAAAGAGCCCGACGCCTGGAAGAAGCACTGCAGCCCCCAGGCCCGAGAGGAACCAACTACTGGTGCAGGAGTGAGCAGCAGGCGGCCCTCATCTTTGCCCACTCAGTGACTGGCCCGAGAAGCCCCCCTGTTCCCTGCCTGCATCGCCAGAGTGACCCCCGGGTCCCTACATTGATTTCAGTCACAAACCCGACGCTTTGTTTGCACACTGCACCCGGCCGCCCCTGTGCGGCTGAGGGTGTATTTTGTGTGCCTGTTTGGGACCCCCTCCCCCCAGTGCTCTATAAAACCCCCCTGGTCTGCTCCCCGAGGGTGCAGGTACTTACCTGCTAGCAGACTGGAACCAGAGCACCCCTAGTCGCCATAGGCGCCTATGTTATTTGGGCCCCTCTTTGACCTCTGCACCTGACCGGCCCAGTGCTGCTGGTGTTGTCTGTTTGGGGATATCTTGAACCCCCAATGGTGGGTTCCCTATGCCCCGGTGACTGAACTTGTAAGTGCTTTACTTACCTGACAAACTAACCTTTACTTACCTACACCCGGAACTGTTGAATTTTGCACTGTGTCCACTTTTAAAATAGCTTATTGACATTTTATGCTACACTGTGTACTGTTTTTATTTAAGTTCTATATTTACCTATGCCAGGTACCTTACAATGTACGTACTTACTTGATATCTGAATATTGTGGTTCTAAAATAAATTAAGAAAATATTTTTCTGTATAAAAACCTATTTGCCTGGAGTTAAGTCTTTGAGTGTGTGTTCTCATTTATTGCCTGTGTGTGTACAGCAAATGCTTAACACTACCCTCTGATAAGTCTAACTTCTCGACCACACTACCACAAATAGAGCATTAGTATTATTTATTATTGCCATGATCAACCTCTAGGGGGAATCCCTGGACTCTGTGCACACTATCTCTCACTTTGAGATAGTATATGCAGAGGCAGCTTCCTACAAATAGGATTAAACATTTTTGGAACTGAGGGAGACAAAGGCACACCCATGTGTTTCTGTGTTTATTTAAAAAAAAATGATTATGAAGTCTATAATTAAATTATGCATGAAAACATTAGACCACCAATAGTAAATAAGTTAACCTGCAGAAATAGGTAAATAGAAAAATTCAGTATTATACGGGATATTAAATCTATACATACTTAAAAAAAAGAAAAAGTAGTAATTAACTTTTTCCTAAAAACGTGTAAACATCAGCGGGGTAAGAAGGAGCTAATACTAATTTTCTTACATCATTTGTAGTAGAAATTGCTTCCCACAGTATCACAGACTTCAAGTATGTCTTACAAACTACTTTTACTCCTGGGCATATGACCAACACATGATAAAGAGGTTTAATTTCACCCCACATAGATTACAAAATCTTCCTTGGTTTCTTATACCAGCTAAATCCCTCAGTAATTTCTTTGGCCGTTTGAGAAGCTGCTGAGTCAATATCATCCTTGTCAGCCACCATTCCTGGTAAAGGAACTGTTGTCTCTGAGTTGTTAGTTTAACAGAATGCCCTGTTGAGGGATCATAAAAGGTACTTTAGTTCCTGGACTCAACTGAAGATAATTTACTCCCTGATGAGGTTTTGCAGAGTAAATTAAAACCTGTTAATTCTTCTTAGACCTTTGTAATGGTGGCAGGGTTACAGTTTTTATGTCTTTTTCTCCAGTCTTGCGCGCTAAATGGCTGTTTCTAATGGACTTTCGTTTGAACAAAGTTGAAGAATTTGGAATGCAGACAGTAGTTTTTGCATCTTCCTGACAGAGTAGCTCCAATATCTGCTCACTGGTCTCTTGCAGTCTTGTGAAAAACAAGATGCATAGTAAGGCCTCAGCCCACTTGAGAGGTTTTGAATATGCATAGGAATGCCAAATAATGTGTAACACCTGTTTAAGCATAAACTTAGCACCCACAAGTTCAAAGCTTGGTCACATTTTCTCTCTTAAAAATTACATTGCTTTGAGGGTGGAAGAAATGTGAGAATCATAATTGCACTCCCACGGCAAACATTTGCAGCTATCTAAACGAACAACTTAAATTGCGCCAATTGCTGATAAAGACTGTGGTTCTCTTGGTGCAATGTGAGCACTGGCTGTGTGTTGTCTTCACCCAAAGAAATCTAGAACAGGACTCAGCAGCAGCCAAAGTATGTTTTGCAATAATTCTGATTAGTTACTGAAAACAAGGAGTGCCTCCTCTCAGATAAATGAGTGCTGAAACTGTAATCTGTTTTCCATTAACAAGTAGAGAAAGGGTAGCAGAAGTTTGTAAAAAGGCCATTGAGTGGTGCCCGTAAATCATCATAACTAAAACTAACATTGGGATAAAGGTGAGAGAGCACACAGACACACTGATGAATTGCAGCATTGCATCAATCGGCAAGTCTCCTGTTAACTATAAACACATAAAATGCCAAGAAACGGCTAACCCCTATCGCGTACGTTCTCATTATTTTAATGAGGCTACTGGATGTGGGCGGCAGAATTGCATAGATTGCAACTAGCAGCGCTTCATCTCTGCCCAAGAGTAGGGATGATTGTGGCAACCGGGCGCATCACAAGAAAGACTCCTCAGGGGAATCATGGTTGATCAGATCTCGTCCCTTTCTCTCACTTACAGTAGTCTCACACAGGCAAAGACAAACAGAGGCAGAATATAGTTCAGTAAGGGTTTATTGAAGTAACTGCTTCTTGGATAGAATGGCACATATTGCAATAACTAGGATGATAAAACACAATAAGAGCAAGATTGTGACAAGGAGAGTGAAACATAAAAACAGTCCCACCATACTGTCTTTAGAAGTCATATATATTTCTTCCCTACTTAAGATATGTGGGCGCACAGCATAATAAGCCTAATCTGCTCTTCAGGGTTCCCCCCTGGGAAGATGACATCCCCCATACCTGAGCTAGGAAGTCTGTAGTCTAGAGAGACACCTTTCCCATATAGGCCAGGGAGTCGGTAGGTCTAAGCAAGCAGCTGTAGCGAAGGCAATCAGCATGCAGTCATGGTCATTTGGCTGGAATCTCCTTCAAATGTGTATGGGAAAAGGGAGTGTTTGTATAATTTTAAAAAATTGACATTCTAAGAAAGCGTCCCCACCTAGGAAAATGCATGTTTCTGTGAATGTTGGAGACATAGTGTACCACTTTTGCCGGCAACCCTATCTGACTGCAGCCTTGAGAAAGTCACAAAGTGAAATGAATGCCCTGCTAAGAAAGTAATGCTTTCCTACGCGAAAGAACAACTAGATAGAGAAAAATAAAACAATACCACAAATGTGGCTAATGCTAGAAAAAGCAATGCTGAATAAAATGTGACTGGGCTAAAGAGCACAACGGCAGGCCTAGTTTGATATAATAACGGGTCTAAAATATGGCTAAAATAGCTATACAACATCCCTACAGTGCACTTAAAAAAATACAGGTAACACATTCCAGATGGGTGAGAATTGTATGTCAATAACTGAGGGATTTACCTCCTTGTTAAAGCAAAACACTTTATGCTCTGTTTTAGCCTCTTTTTTCACTCATTCAAGTTTATGAATCATTCTATTTTCATCACAACAAAGTCTTCCATCCACTTTTTGGTCAGTTTCCGGTATCCTCTGTTCCATATTTCTGTATTTGTGAGTCTTGTTGGTGTTATGTCCTACCAAAAAAAGCATTTTGAGCACAGCATTGACTCCTAGGTTAGTGCTGTAGGTTTGTAAATGAACTCATGCTTGGCCTTAAAAATGTATTGTAGCCCAGAGCGACATTTTTATTAGAAATTGGGTTTCTAGTTGGCAGACATGCTCACCCTGGGCTAGCAGGAACCTCATTCCTAGCCAGGGTATGTCACAAACACCCTCTATGTAGGTGCTCACCCTCTTTTAGATTTATTTTGCCATTTTGAAAGAAAATGATTTTTGTGTTATTAAAAGAGTCACTATTAAGAAGGTGCCAAATTTGTAACACTGATTTTTGGCAAGTTTGCTCAAATTACCATTGTGGTATCACACACTAGTTTTAGTTCATTTTCCTACATACATACCGTAAGCAACTGTGTGCAGTCAAAAAACAAAACAAAAAAACTCTTCTTAGCCTTCTTATCAGCCTACTGCGAAACAGTTTATAGAAGAGATAAGGCAGCAATGATAGCACAGTGAGAGTTTGCATTTTCTCAAGGTGGTTCCATGCCTGGGGAAAATGTTATTTAATTACTAATTCAGAGGCCTCGTGGTTTAGATGTATTTACAGTGCTTTCCTCAGTCTGATGCTCTGCTTTGAGATGATGGGATAGAGAAAGTGAGTGTCAGAGGCAATGAGTCCGGAATGCAAAGCACTCTGCACCCTATAATATTTGCATCCCGTCAAGAGGACTGACTGATCTGAACGGGGTAGTGTGGCATTATCAGCTAGACATGTAGTATAGCACCCTACTCTAGAGGTTCATATACATGTGATATCGGGTCTTGAAATTGACCCATTGCTGACTCAGAAGTCTGCGGAGTGGCATCAGTGCACATGAGAATTTTCTGGGCACTTCAGGCTCATATTGAGGTGAATGACATGATTTTGCACTCTTTGAGGGTTGACTCTTTAATTGATTGGCACTCCTTTATAAACTCCATTGCTTTTAATCAGTTGTGGAAGTTTCCACTACATGTACAAGAGAGATCTATTGAGAGCCAGAGCAGCAGCATCATTAATCAAAGGACACAAAGATGGCAGGTGCCATTTTTGATGTTGTTGTTTGGTCTATAATCATTGATAGGTAATGAGACTGTGAGAGCCCAGGAAAAACAGCCAATCAAATGGAAATGAGGCCAGTTTTCCTGAATCCAAAGACTTTTATGTATATCATGTGCTGATTCATCCAGTTTTGGATCTTTTTCAAATGCTCCATCCTGTGCCTTGAACCACAAGTTTGATGAACACTGTTGCACGTGTTTGAGTGTTACAGTTAAAATGTCTGAAGGCATGAGTAAGGTTTTGGGGCAACAGTGGTCTGTTAGGAACCTTTAAATGTGAAATGGTTGAGTGTGTTAGCTGTTAACACCAGGCAGACAGAAACAAGGTGCACGTTAAACTGTCCCTTGGACATTTTAGATGGGTAAGTATGTCAAATGACACTTGCAGATAGATGACCAGTGTACAAACATGACCATAGTCTAATGCACTGGGTACCTCTCCTCTAATATTGACCAGAATTGGCCCTTACTGTCACTGCATGTCGAACCATGACGAAATGCTACTGAAAAGGTCGTTCTGCTCCACGCTGAAATGCCTATTGCTATTTCAAGACTGTTGGCTAGTTGGATGAAGTGATAGCTGTGATGTTACCTTGCAGAGTGTCTGTTTGGAGCTGTGACTTGTTGAGCTGTGGGTCACCTTGTTTTGGTTACAGCAAGTTCATTATGTATCCTGAATATTTCTTTAGCGGATTTGTCTGCTTTGGACACAAGAATGTGGAAGAGGGCTTATCTTTGTAACCAACAGTTCAGTTCCATCCCTGTTAATGTATGGGACATTGAATGCATTATGGAGGTTAAATTGCTTTACTTCTCTGCCTTAACAGTGTGCTTCTTTGGCATTTCATGAAATGGAATGTCACTTGGTCGAGGGTAGTGGTCTTGCTTGCATTCATTTATATTTATTTACTTATTTTTATCATTTATTATGGATAGCTGCTATGTGGTACTTCTGCACATGAAAGAGTGCAGAGAAAGGAGTTCATATTGATGTAGTGCTGGTTTCTGTACAAAGAGACGCTAGATTTGCAGGCAGAGGCTGGCGTTATTGGAGGTGAGCTCACCTGCTACTGAGAAACTGAAGAGGTTGTGATCCAAGAACAGGTCAATCGAAATATCTGGTTTTGGGACATATGAGAAAATTGTGATTGATTTGACTGACATTATGATGCATTGTGGCCATTCGTAAGAAGCAGTTGCCGTCCTTGTTATTAACTACAGCTCGCTTTTATAAATTGAATAAGTCAATATGGTCTGGTTTACAAGATGATTTGGTATGTAAGTTCCAGAGAGCAGTAGACTTGTGTAGCCAAACTAGGAACCTGGGTGAGGGATGCATTTCACAAGCAGGTGCCTGATTGTGCATTATTGAGACTTTGGATACCACAACAATTTGAACACCACACCACACCCATTAGTCCTGTTTCATTGGAAAACAATGAAGCTAGTCCAATGAAGATCTTGGAGAATAAACAAATCCTTTAGCCCAGTTTGAATGACTGGGAGGAGGTTAAGAGGAGACTGGAAATACCTTCTTGGAAGTTCGTAGCAATTGTCGGTGGGCCCAGCACCTGAGGCTGTTCTCGTGAAGGGTCGGTCACAAGTAAGGGGGGTTTATTTACAAAGTAGGTTCTTCATTGGGGATAAGGGAATGTCTCTTTTTACATGATCACCTCCAAGGTTTTGAGTGATGCTGCTGGTCTTTCGACTCTTGTGAGTACATTGAGACCTACCAACAGTTCTCAGTGCAAATAGTCTGATCCTTAAAACGTGTATACATGATTGGCTCACCCACAATTGATATGTTAACATACCTGGTGGTTTATAGTATATTGTTCCAGGGATACTCCAGGTCTGTAAGGTAGTGTCCCTTGTGGACTGCAGCACTTATTGTGCCAACACAGGTGTGACAAAGCAAAGCAAGAGTCCTAGCCTGCCATTGTTAGCAGAACAGTTATTGGGCTGCTAACTAAACTTTGCAATTTGAGCTAATGACAAAGTTCAGGCTTTCCTTTTGACTATATGTCTCACCCCTAAGGCATGCGTAGTGACTCCTGAGGCAGAATGATGTATATTAAAAAGTCTGGGAAAGAGAGGAGGAAACAGTTGCCAAACGACTGTTCCTAGGGTGTGTTTCCCTCAGGAAGCCACACCTCACGCATGGGCTACCAAACTCCACACACTGGGAGAAGGGGTCTGGCATCTTGGGAGTGGGCAGAATATTGCATACTGGGACATTTGACAGGATGTTTTCATCAGGCGTGTGGAGTAGCCCATTGAACCACACATCCAAAAAAGTCAAGTTCTGGTGTTAAAAGTAGCACCCCTCTCACCCAGACCTCAGATCATGTCTGCAATAGAGAGAATTGCTGTTCCCTGGATCCGACAAAGAGAGACTGCACCAAAGACTGGACTGATCCTTTGGCTAGCAAAAACAGGACAGTGCTTGTGGTGCACTGCTCGAGGAAAAGTCCTCCCCATCCCTAGAAGTGACTCCAAGAGTTACTTGGCAGACTTCCTGTTACAGGGCCACAAACGCTGAATAAGCCTGTCATAGCGTGTTGACCGCCACTGATCGCAGAGAGAAGCCTGGGAGACAGAGTTTTGTCACTCAAAATTTGCATGTGAGTTAGTTGGACCTGGGAGAGATGTCGGAGTGCAGTTCTGTCACCCAAGACGGACACTAGCCTCAGTTGAAGGGGCAGCTTTTTGATGAAACCTGAGACCAATAGACCAATGGCAACTGGTTTTTGCCTGGGTTTCAGCTATTCTTCAGGGGACATGGACCTCTTTGGCTAAAGTCGCCTCACTGTGTTTGTGGAGCTAAGGGTAGCCCCAGAAAGTTGCCAGTCACTGGATCAATATCCTTGAGCATCTCCAGCAGCCTCTATCCCTTACATCAGGACTACTCAATATGTTCATATATAGAGCATGTAACTGGATTAGTGACTACTTCGACTGCAAGGTAATGGTCCTGTTAAGCCTCATTGGTTACTGTGACTCGCTTCCTGCCT
This sequence comes from Pleurodeles waltl, assembly GCF_031143425.1. Taxonomy (NCBI): domain Eukaryota; kingdom Metazoa; phylum Chordata; class Amphibia; order Caudata; family Salamandridae; genus Pleurodeles; species Pleurodeles waltl. Next base: position 1,229,126,759 of record NC_090447.1, read on the forward strand.
GAGTTGGTCGCCCAGAATGGGCTAGAATAGTCATGCTCAACTTTAGAAAGGTTTTAGAATGAAGAAGAGAAAGTTGGTCTTGAAATCTTCAGTGACTACAGTGATAATTTTCAGCTGCAGTCTTATTCGTTTTTGGAGTGAGCATAGTGGTAAAATATCCTTGTGTTTGCAGGCTTATGACTCTGGGTGGAAGATACCAAATAACACAGACTGATTTCACACCCCTTTTCCTGGTATTCCGTGTGAAACTTTTGTGTGTGCATCCAGAGAAGTGGTGGGGGCAGATCAGCTAGACCACAGTTTGTATCTCTCTTTGAATGTATGTTTTCTTGTTTACAGAGAATTACAGGCCAAGGACTGCACAAGTTATATTGGTAGTTTGGCCTTTTTTTAATTTTTTTTTTTTTTAATTAGTCAGCTCTTACTATAGCATATCTTTCATTTGTTGTGAGATTCAATAACACCCAGAAGACACATATCTGTGCAATTCTTTGTCTGTTTAATCAGTGTAGGCGTTATCTAGTTAACTATCCATCCACCTAATACGCCAGAGAGTTGTGAAACTTGTCATTTATAATGTATAGTTATTTTTTTCTGTATTCTAGGAGATGCCTGCTGCACTGAGAGCATGCCTCTCTGAAGCCCTCAGAGAGAGCTATTTTCGAAAATTTAAGCCATAAAAGGTGGGTAGGTGCCTGCTTTGTCAGAAATCTGTACAGCCTGTTAATTGCCAAACAGTGTGGATAATGGCAACTTTGATAATTATTTTTCCTCTCTTTATTGCTTATAGAAGGTCGGACTCCGTTTCTTCTCACTTTACATTTGATCTGTGGTGCTCGCCACAGTTCTCTTTTCTGTGACAGGCTTATTGTGTGAAGGGAGGCTGTGGGAAACAATGTGGCAAGGATCGTGGTGTATTTTGCTCAATCTGTGGGTCCCTGTAGGTCTCTCTTACATTCCTTTTTGTATTATGATTCATTTCATTTCATAATGTGGCCTTTGTTTTTCTGTTGATTTGACTTATTATTCCTTTTTCTATGAATCACATTAACCTTTTAGGGAACTTTTTCTATCCTTTCTTTTTTACCAGTCTTCTCATTTTGTTAATATGTCTTAACATTTTTTGGGTCTCTCTGTTATCATTTCTGTGGCTTCCTCTTTCTTCAAGTCTCTTTTACTGTTTCTCTTTTTCTAGTTCATACCTTCATGCAAGCTCCTGTTTTCCTTTCTATTCTTTCCCTTTTTGTGAGTTTCTCTAATTTATCCCATTTCCCACTATGTGAGATTTTAGTTCAATCACTCAATTTCTTTCTGTGTCTTTCTTTTTTTCTAGAAGTGTCATTTACCTTTCTATGTCTTTCCTTTTTCTTTTTTTTTGTTTTGGTTTTCTTTCTCTACTGTCTGGCTATACTGTTAACCCTTTGCACCTATGTTTCTCAGTTTCTGTAATGCCATTTCTCACTATCTTTCTTACCATAGACATTTGTTTTATTTTCTTACATTTTTCCTCTCTTACTTGCTTCCTCTGTTTTTGTAAATTCACCCTTCTCCAATCACATACAAGAGGATAGATATACAACCTCCAAAGAATAGACAGACGTCACCACATGACAACTGCAACAGCACTTCAGAACAGTCCTACCCGCCTTTCCATTGGCCCCTTATACTACAAGCTCTATCTTCACCCTCCTGAACTTGCCTCCTCCACCACCTCTTCCCTAAACTCTTCCACCAAGTACTTCCTTACCCTTGCACTACCTTTCTTCAATCAATTCTATGTTTGGACCGGAGGCGAGGATTATGCATATTTTTCTCCACTTTATTTATTAGCAGCCGAACATTCAACAATAAAACTACTACTCCAATGACAGCTTGGGTATTGGAGTACGTTAAAAACCAATAAAAACATGTATTTAGAACCAATCAGGAACAAGCAGTCCATATCATAGTCCATTGTTTGTGTCTCCTCCTCCTCTTTCTTCGCTACTTGCAGCCGAGATAAGTTGACGTTTCCTTCTACTCTAGTTTGTTTGTGTTGTTTGTTGTTTCTAATCTTCTTTTCATTATTGTTGTTACAATTATTTTATTGCATCCTTTGCAAACGTTTTTCTTTTGGTGCACTTTCAGTGAGGTGCTATCGACCGCCAAATGGCGCTCGTTTAGAACGCTTGCACGATAACGGATGCGCTGAGGGAGACGCGCAGCTTCAGTTTTCTCACAATACAACACGAAGCTCTATGCCTTCTCTCAGTGCGTTCTGCTCAGTCTGCCTGAAGAGAGATGCCCTTATTGAAATAAGGGTCTGTACTTCATTATAGCATTCTGAACGCCCCATTTTTGATTTAAGGGGTCTGTATTGTTTATTCTTTTTATACCCTATTGGGTCTGTATTTTGCCTTATTAGCCTATTGTGGGACATGCTCCCAGGCAAATGATATATTTATATATTATATATATTGAACCCCTTTTAAATATATTGTGCACCGGGGTGAAGTGTCCCTGGCTGTAGCCCTTTGACGTATTGAGTGAATTTACACTCTTAAAGATATATGCTGACACACAGCCTCTTGATTATATATCTGCCCAATTTAATTTAACTTAATTTAATTATAATCAACCCTCATACATAATATTGTGGACCTTAATGATGATGAGGAGTTTTTTTGACGCTGTTGATGCATCTATCTACAGATCAGTTTCGGTAGCAATAGGTCATCTTGAGGACAGGCTGTCTCAACAAGTAGCACGTGAGTGCAGAAAATAGACAGCCTCTAATCTCACTCCCTTAGTCCCTCCTGCCTCTAATGATTCTTTCCCTGCTGTGGACGCAACTCCAGCTAGGCGTCCTCGCGTAGCAGGTGTTGAACAAGATGTTTTTGATTGTGTCAAAAATTCCCTAATTTCCCTCGCAGACCCTTCCCTTTTTCATAGATACAACAAGGTCCCATTCCCCAAACCTGCAATATACTGATTCCTCTGAAGATCAGGATGACAATGCCAGTCCATCCAGACCATGGCTTCCTTCCTTTTCTTAGCCTGCTCTTAACATCTCCTCTCCCGCAATTTCTGCTATGTTAGATTCAGATAAAATTGTCCATCCTAGGTTTTCTGAATGGGCCCCGTTCGAGAACGTAGCGATTTTATGTGGCACGGCACATTCGGAAACCGATAAAGAAAGAATCCCGTATCTGCCTCAGAGCTGAATGCCCTCGTCTTTCCTTAGCAGACAAAGTCGCTATAACTTCTGAGTTGGACCCCAGGATGTCCACATTCTTGCAAAAGTTTATAAAAGATCCTAAAAATTGAATTGACAGATCAGGGAGATCATGTCAAGATAAATTTCTGGATGTCCTAGGCCCTTTAACAAAATTCCTTGATATGGCTGAAGATGCTAAGTCTTCTGATGCATTAATTTCTCCTGATGTCCTCTCAGTGTGGGCACAGCGTGCTAATATTTTTTTAAGGAACACAAACTGTGCTTTCTCTACAGAACGTCGTCGTTCACTGTTAATAAAAGTGGACCCTAAGCTAGGAGATCTGGCTGACTCTGAAGTGCGTGCTGGAATAAGAGAAGTTCGTAAACACTTTCACTTCCTGGGGATAAGGCACAATCTTCAATGAAGAGAGTGTTTTCCTCACGATTTTTCTCGGGCCGGTCGAGGCAGGGGTTGCTTATCGGGCCATACTCAACCACTCACCACTTTCAGAGAACAAGGCTCCAGGCAAGGACAATTTCAGGACTAAACCCGATTTGCTAATTTCTACCCAACTAGAGGCAGACTCTTCAGGCATCAAAGCGGTAGAGGATCTTCAACAGCATCTTCTTGCGTTAAGTGTTATCCCTTCTTCCCTTCTAAGAGTAGGGGGAGATTTGGCGAATTTTATCCAGGCATGGAGACAAATAACGAAAGATGCATGCGGCTTGCAGACAATAAAAGGATTCCAGATAAAATTTGTTGGAGCTCCCAGACAGATCTCACGCCCGAATCCTTTTGTGTTTTCTTCACAGGACACTATTTTGGTGGACGCGGAGGTTGCAGCATTGAGGACAAAGGGGCTATTTGCCCGGCAGTACCTCATCCTCGGGGGTTCATAAGCAATCTGTTCCTGTTAGACCAAGCCGATGGAAGTCGCCAACCAGTTATAAATCTCAAGGAATTCAACAAATGGCTAGTTTTTCGTCATTTTAAAATGGAAGGGATTCACCTTCTTTGCGATGTACTGCGTCCTCTAGATTGGTTGGTTCGTCTTGACTTAAGACACTTATCTCACTATGCCTATCTTTCCACCACAGAGGCGTTTTCATTTCGTTTGACGAAATCAAACATTTGAGTTCACTACTATTCCAATCAGTCTATCCTCGGCGCCTTGGTGCTTCACAAAGGTCCCCAAGCCTGTCGTGGAACATCTCAGAGCGCAAGGGATACAACTAACCATTTACCTCGACTACATGTTACTTTTAGCCCAATGTCCCAGACAACTCTCTGCCCAATTGCAGGTGACAGTAAACTTGCTACAGGACCTAGGGTTTGTCATAAACAAGTCCAAATCTCTCTTAGCCCCTTCTCAAAGGGCAGTCTTTCTAGGTTTCGCCATAGATACGGTTTTGGCTGCACTAAGTCTTCCCCCTTGCAAAATGAAAAATAAATTGCCACAAATTGCACCGTACTCTGGGTCAAACAAAAGGTTTCCCTTCAACAAATTGCACGCTTGGTAGGACTCCTCTCATCTCAATTTTTCCTGGTCCTCTACGTTATCGAGCTCTTCAAGTTCTGAAGGCAGCTCATCTATGCAAGGGTCTAACGTACTCTCAAAAGGTACTTCTCTGGCAAGAAGCTGTAGAGGAAATTCATTGGTAGCTTTTGCACATGGAAGCCTGGAACGGCAGAGCAATCTTCGGTTCGGCTCCAGATTTCATAATCAAATCCGATACCAGCAGATCAGGTTGGGGTGCTTGATATGGAGATTTCTCAACCGCGGGAACATGGTCCCCAGAAGAACAAAGGCTACATATAAATTGCCTCGAGCTTTTAGCTGGTTCATTAGCAGTCAAGTGCTGGACCAAAGACTCAATTAATTCGTGTGTTCTCCTAACGATGGACAACATCTCTGCAGTCCGCTATATCAGTCACCTAGGGGGCACCCGATCCAAGGCACTCCCCAATCTGCCAACCAGTTTTTGGCAATACTACCTGGTTCATGAAATTTCGGTCACAACACAATACCTTCCTGGCAATCAAAATCAGATTGCAGATTTTCATTCCAGACACCTCAGAGACTCCAATATGTAGAAACTCAATCCAGACATGTTTTCTTGTCTTCTGGACCTATGGGGTCTGTTTACTGTGGATTTATTTACATCCAGGTTAGATCACAAACTACCCAGATTTTTCAGTTGGAGACCAGGTCTGTTGGCAACTGCCACAGATGCTTTCCTTCAGGATTGGAGACAAGACGAAGCTTACACTTTTCCTCTGTTTGCAATGATTACTCAAACGCCTGCCCAGGTATGCCGACAATCAGCAAACATAGTATTGATCACTCCAATTTGGAAGTCTCAAGTTTGGTTTCCAGTTCTTCTGGAACTTTCTTGGGATTCTCCAATCCGACTCCCCTGTTTTTTTTGCTTCTTCTAAGTCTGAACGAAATGCCTCATCAGATGGTTCTAGAAGCCTCCCAATCTTTGATGGCGTAGCGAGTTTCCGGGGACGATGGTTGGTCCCGGGACTTTCTCAACAGGCTGAAGATCTGTTATCCAAAGCATGGGCTCCCAGTACGTCCGCAGACTGGTGTTTGCGAAGGAATGTCAATCCTGTGGAAGCTGATGTAGTCCATATTCTTACTTTTCAAGCGGACCTCGCGTCAAGAGGCCGTGTGTATCGTTCTATTGATTCTTACAGATCCGCTATTTCTGCTGGACGTACTTTGGTGGATGGCTTCCCTGTGGGAGAACATAAACCAGTCTTCTTCGAGGCATAAGGCTCTCTTTTCTTCTTGAACCCCGCTATTCATTCCTTTGGGATGTCAGTCAAGTGCTGAACCTCTTTTTGTTTTGGCATCCTAACCAATATCTTTCCAGAAAGGAACTTTCTGCTAAATTAGCCATGCTTCTTTGTTTAATATCTTGTAGAAGAGTTTCTGACGTCCCTGCTTTATATCTCAAACTGAAATTTTTCCCTTTCGGGAGTCTCCTTTTCGGTAAGTAGATGAACAAAGACCAATACCAGAGTAATCTTATCCTGCTTTCCCAGATGTCCCAAAACTGTGCCGTGCACTGTCTCAAAGTATGTGAGGAGATGTCTTCAGAAATTCACCCTCTGGCAAAACGACAACTCATTATTATATTGCGTAAGCCGAATAAAGTAGTTACCTCTCGTACCATTGCTCAGTGGGTTCAAAGCTGCCATTAGCATTTCCCTCTTTGGTTATTGTAAGGAAATGCCTCCTTGGCATGGTTACCCCCTGACTTTTTGCCTTTGCTGATGCTATGTTTTGAATTGAAAGTGTGCTGAGGCCTGCTAACCAGGCCCCAGCACCAGTGTTCTTTCCCTAACCTGTACTTTTGATTCCACAATGGGCACACCCTGGCACCCAGATAAGTCCCTTGTAACTGGTACCCCTGGTACCAAGGGCCCTGATGCCAGGGAAGGTCTCTAAGGGCTGCAGCATGTATTATGCCACCCTAGAGACCCCCCACTCAGCACAGACACACTGCTTACCAGCTTGTGTGTGCTAGTGAGAACAAAATGAGTAAGTCGACATGGCACTCCCCTCAGGGTGCCATGCCAGCCTCTCACTGCCTATGCAGTATAGGTAAGACACCCCTCTAGCAGGCCTTACAGCCCTAAGGCAGGGTGCACTATACCATAGGTGAGGGTACCAGTGCATGAGCACTGTGCCCCTACAGTGTCTAAGCAAAACCTTAGACATTGTAAGTGCAGGGTAGCCATAAGAGTATATGGTCTGGGAGTCTGTTTTACACGAACTCCACAGCACCATAATGGCTACACTGAAAACTGGGAAGTTTGGTATCAAACTTCTCAGCACAATAAATGCACACTGATGCCAGTGTACATTTTATTGTAAAATACACCACAGAGGGCACCTTAGAGGTGCCCCCTGAAACCTAACCGACTATCTGTGTAGGTTGACTGGTTCCAGCAGACTGCCACACTAGAGACATGTTGCTGGCCCCATGGGGAGAGTGCCTTTGTCACTCTGAGGCCAGTAACAAAGCCTGCACTGGGTGGAGATGCTAACACCTCCCCCAGGCAGGAGCTGTAACACCTGGCGGTGAGCCTCAAAGGCTCACCCCTTTGTCACAGCACCGCAGGACACTCCAGCTAGTGGAGTTGCCCCCCCCCCTCCGGCCCCGGCCCCCACTTTTGGCGGCAAGGCCGGAGAAAATAATGAGAATAACAAGGAGGAGTCACTGGCCAGTCAGGACAGCCCCCAAGGTGTCCTGAGCTGAGGTGACTCTAACTTTTAGAAATCCTCCATCTTGCAGATGGAGGATTCCCCCAATAGGATTAGGGATGTGACCCCCTCCCCTTGGGAGGAGGCACAAAGAGGGTGTACCCACCCTCAGAGCTAGTAGCCATTGGCTGCTAACCCCCCAGACCTAAACACGCCCTTAAATTTAGTATTTAAGGGCTTCCCTGAACCTAAAGATTTAGATTCCTGCAACTACAAGAAGAAGGACTGCCGAGCTGACAAACCCCTGCAGAGGAAGAACAGAAGACACCAACTGTAGGAGGCTGGACTGGCTTGTAGTGAGTACCAAGGGGTACTTGCACCTTGCACCAGGCCCAGTTATCCCTTATTAGTGTATAGGGTGTCTAGCAGCTTAGGCTGATAGATAATGGTAGCTTAGCAGAGCAGCTTAGGCTGAACTAGGAGACGTGTGAAGCTACTACAGTACCACTTAGTGTCATATGCACAATATCATAAGAAAACACAATACACAGTTATACTAAAAATAAAGGTACTTTATTTTTATGACAATATGCCAAAGTATCTTAGAGTGTACCCTCAGTGAGAGGATAGGAAATATACACAAGATATATATACACAATAGCAAAAATATGCAGTATAGTCTTAGAAAACAGTGCAAACAATGTATAGTTACAATAGGATGCAATGGGGAAACATAGGGATAGGGGCAACACAAACCATATACTCCAGAAGTGGAATGCGAATCACGAATGGACCCCAAACCTATGTGACCTTGTAGAGGGTCGCTGGGACTATTAGAAAATAGTGAGAGTTAGAAAAATAACCCTCCCCAAGACCCTGAAAAGTGAGTGCAAAAGTGCACTAAAGTTCCCCTAAGGACAAAATAGTCGTGTTAGAGGGAGAATGCAAGGAAAACACAAATCAGCAATGCAACAACGATGGATTCCTGTCTGAAGGTACCTGTGGAGCAAGGGGACCAAGTCCAAAAGTCACAAGCAGCTCGGAGATGGGCAGATGCCCAAGAAATGCCAGCGGTTGGTGCAAAGAAGTTCTTACTAGGCTGAAGAACTGTGAATACTGCAGGAACGACAAGGGCTAGAGACTTCCCCTTTGGAGGATGGATCCCCCACGCCTTGGAGAGTCGTGCAGAAGTGTTTTCCCGCCGGATGGACGCCAACAAGCCTTGCTACACGCAAATCGTGCGTTTGGCGTTTTTGGACGCTGCTGGGGCCCAGGAGGGACCAGGAGGTCGCAAATTGGACCTGCAGAGAGAGGGGACGTCGAGCAAGACAAGGAGCCCTCACTGAAGCAGGTAGCACCCGGAGAAGTGCCAGAAACAGGCACTACGAGGATGCGTGAAACGGTGCTCGCCGAAGTTGCACAAAGGAGTCCCACGTCGCCGGAGACCAACTTAGAAAGTCGTGCAATGCAGGTTAGAGTGCCGTGGACCCCGGCTTGGCTGTGCACAAAGGATTTCCGCCGGAAGTGCACAGGGGCCGGAGAAGCTTGCAAAGTCGCGGTTCCCAGCAATGCAGCCCAGCGAGGTGAGGCAAGGACTTACCTCCACCAAACTTGGGCTGAAGAGTCACTGGACTGTGGGGGTCACTTGGACGGTGTCGCTGGATTCGAGGGACCTCGCTCGTCGTGCTGAGAGGAGACCCAAGGGACCGGAGATGCAGCTTTTTGGTGCCTGCGGTTGCAGGGGGAAGATTCCGTCGACCCACGGGAGATTTCTTCGGAGCTTCTGGTGCAGAGAGGAGGCAGGCTACCCCCACAGCATGCACAAGCAGGAAAACAGTCGAGAAGGCGGCAGGATCAGCGTTACAGAGTTGCAGTAGTCGTCTTTGCTACTATGTTGCAGGTTTGCAGGCTTCCAGCGCGGTCAGCGGTCGATTCCTTATCAGAAGGTGAAGAGGGAGATGCAGAGGAACTCGGCTGAGCTCATGCATTCGTTATCTAAAGTTTCCCCAGAGACAGAGACCCTAAATAGCCAGAAAAGAGGGTTTGGCTACCTAGGAGAGAGGAAAGGCTACTAACACCTGAAGGAGCCTATCACAAGGAGTCTCTGACGTCACCTGGTGGCACTGGCCACTCAGAGCAGTCCAGTGTGCCAGCAGCACCTCTGTTTCCAAGATGGCAGAGGTCTGGAGCACACTGGAGGAGCTCTGGACACCTCCCAGGGGAGGTGCAGGTCAGGGGAGTGGTCACTCCCCTTTCCTTTGTCCAGTTTCGCGCCAGAGCAGGGGCTAAGGGGTCCCTGAACCGGTGTAGACTGGCTTATGCAGAATTGGGCACCTCTGTGCCCAACAAAGCATTTCCAGAGGCTGGGGGAGGCTACTCCTCCCCTGCCTTCACACCATTTTCCAAAGGGAGAGGGTGTCACACCCTCTCTCAGAGGAAGTTCTTTGTTCTGCCATCCTGGGCCAGGCCTGGCTGGACCCCAGGAGGGCAGCTGCCTGTCTGAGGGGTTGGCAGCAGCAGCAGCTGCAGAGAAACCCCAGGAAGGGCAGTCTGGCAGTACCAGGGTCTGTGCTACAGACCACTGGGATCATGGAATTGTCCCAACAATGCCAGGATGGCATAGAGGGGGCAATTCCATGATCATAGACATGTTACATGGCCATATTCGGAGTTACCATGGTGAAGCTACATATAGGTAGTGACCTATATGTAGTGCACGCGTGTAATGGTGTCCCCGCACTCACAAAGTTCAGTGAATTGGCTCTGAACAATGTGGGGGCACCTTGGCTAGTGCCAGGGTGCCCTCACACTAAGTAACTTTGCACCTAACCTTTACCAGGTAAAGGTTAGACATATAGGTGACTTATAAGTTACTTAAGTGCAGTGTAAAATGGCTGTGAAATAACGTGGACGTTATTTCACTCAGGCTGCAGTGGCAGGCCTGTGTAAGAATTGTCAGAGCTCCCTATGGGTGGCAAAAGAAATGCTGCAGCCCATAGGGATCTCCTGGAACCCCAATACCCTGGGTACCTCAGTGCCATATACTAGGGGATTATAAGGGTGTTCCAGTAAGCCAATGTAAATTGGTAAAAATGGTCACTAGCCTGTCAGTGACAATTTGGAAAGAAATGAGAGAGCATAACCCCTGAGGTTCTGATTAGCAGAGCCTCAGTGAGACAGTTAGTCACTACACAGGTAACACATACAGGCACACTTATGAGCACTGGGGCCCTGGGTTACCAGGGTCCCAGTGACACATACAACTAAAACAACATATATACAGTGAAAAATGGGGGTAACATGCCAGGCAAGATGGTACTTTCCTACACAACCCCCCCCCAAACGAAGGACAATAAGACTAGCCATTACCTGATGAGTCTTCATTGTCTAAGTGGAAATATCTGGAGAGTCCATCTGCATTGGAGTGGCTACTCCCAGGTCTATGTTCCACTGTATAGTCCATTCCCTGTAGGGATATGGACCACCTCAACAATTTAGGATTTTCACCTTTCATTTGTTTTAGCCAAAGTAGAGGTTTGTGGTCTGTCTGAACAATGAAGTGAGTGCCAAACAGGTATGGCCTCAACTTCTTCAGAGCCCAGACCACAGCAAAGGCCTCCCTCTCAATGGCAGACCAACGCTTTTCTCTAGGGGTCAACCTTCTACTAATAAAAGCAACAGGTTGATCCTGGCCCTCAGAATTAAGTTGTGATAGGACTGCCCCTACTCCTAATTCAGATGCATCAGTTTGGACATAGAATTTTTTAGAGTAACAAGGGCTTTTCAGGACAGGTGCAGAGCACATGGCCTGCTTCAGCTCCTCAAAAGCTTTCTGACAGTTTGCTGTCCATAATACCTTTTTAGGCATTTTCTTGGATGTGAGGTCATTAAGAGGGGCTGCAATGGAGCCATAGTTCTTAATGAACCTCCTGTAATACCCAGTGAGGCCTAGGAAGGCTCTCACCTGAGTCTGAGTGGTAGGGGGAATCCAATCAATAATAGTTTGGATTTTCCCCTGAAGTGGTGCAATCTGTTCCCCACCAACAAGGTGTCCCAGATAAACCACTTTACCCTGCCCTATCTGGCACTTTGAAGCCTTGATAGTGAGGCCTGCCTTTTGCAGGGCCTCCAAAACTTTCCAAAGGTGGACCAGGTGATCATCCCAGCTGGAGCTAAAGACAGCTATATCATCCAAATATGCTGCACTGAAAGCTTCCAGCCCTTGCAGGACTGTGTTCACCAACCTCTGAAAAGTGGCAGGTGCATTTTTCAAACCAAAAGGCATTACAGTAAACTGGTAATGTCCTCCAATGGTAGAAAATGCAGTCTTAGGTTTAGCATCTTCTGACATTTTGATCTGCCAATACCCTGCAGTCAAATCAAAAGTGCTTAGATACTTGGCAGATGCCAGTGTATCTATTAGCTCATCTGCCCTGGGTATAGGGTGAGCATCTGTTTTGGTTACCAAGTTGAGACCTCTATAGTCTACACAAAACCTCATTTCCTTCTTTCCATCTTTAGAATTGGGTTTTGGTACCAGTACCACAGGAGAAGCCCATGGACTGTCAGAGTGCTCAACCACTCCTAGTTCCAACATCTTCTGAACTTCTTGTTTTATGCAGTCCCTGACATGGTCAGGCTGCCTATAGATCTTACTTTTGACAGGTAAACTGTCTCCAGTATCTATAGTGTGCTCACACCAAGAAGTGGTGCCTGGCACAATGGAGAAGAGTTCTGAAAATTGTCCTAGGAGATTTATGCAATTATCTTTCTGCTCAGCAGTAAGACAATCAGCCAAAACTACCCCTTCCACAAGAGCATCTTGTTCTGTGGAAGAGAAGAGATCAGGTAGAGGATCACTGTCTTCTTCCTGTCCCTCATCTGTTGCCATGAGCAGGGTGAGATCAGCCCTGTCATAGTAGGGTTTCAGGCGGTTGACATGGAGCACCCTAAGGGGACTCCTGGCAGTGCCTAAGTCAACCAAGTAGGTGACTTCACCCTTCTTTTCAACAATTGTGTGTGGACCACTCCATTTATCTTGGAGTGCTCTTGGGGCCACAGGCTCCAAGACCCACACTTTCTGCCCTGGTTGGTACTGAACCAAAACAGCCTTCTGATCATGCCATTGCTTCTGGAGCTCTTGGCTGGCCTGAAGGTTTTTACTGGCCTTTTTCATGTACTCAGCCATCCTTGATCTGAGGCCAAGTACATAGTCCACAATATCCTGCTTAGGAGCTTTTAAAGGTTGTTCCCAACCCTCCTTTACAAGTGTGAGTGGACCCCTAACAGGGTGTCCAAAAAGAAGTTCAAAGGGGCTGAAGCCCACTCCTTTCTGGGGTACCTCCCTGTAGGCAAAAAGGAGGCATGGTAGAAGGATATCCCATCTCCTGCGGAGTTTTTCAGGGAGTCCCATAATCATGCCTTTGAGAGTTTTATTAAATCTCTCCACCAGTCCATTTGTTTGTGGATGATAGGGTGTTGTGAACTTGTAAGTTACACCACACTCCTTCCACATGGCCTTTAAGTATGCAGACATGAAATTGCTTCCTCTGTCTGATACTACTTCCTTTGGGAAGCCCACCCTGGAAAATATTCCCAGGAGGGCCTTTGCCACTGCAGGAGCTGTAGTGGTCCTTAAAGGAATTGCTTCAGGATACCTTGTGGCATGGTCCACTACCACTAAGATAAACCTATTGCCTGAAGCAGTAGGAGGGTCAAGGGGGCCAACTATGTCAACCCCTACCCTTTCAAAGGGAACCCCAACCACAGGCAGTGGGATAAGGGGTGCCTTTGGAGTGCCACCTGTCTTGCCACTGGCTTGACAGGTTTCACAGGACTTACAAAATTCTTTTGTGTCCTCAGACATCCTAGGCCAATGAAACAGTGGTACCAATCTGTCCCAAGTTTTCATTTGACCCAGGTGCCCAGCTAAGGGAATGTCATGTGCCAGTGTTAGGAGGAACTTTCTGTACTCCTGAGGAATCACTAATCTCCTGGCAGCTCCAGGTTTAGGATCCCTTTGCTCAGTGTACAAGAGGTTGTCCTCCCAGTAAACTCTGTGTGAGTCACTGAGATCCCCATTAGCCTGTTTGACAGCTTGCTGTCTGAGACCCTCTAATGTGGGACAGGTTTGCTGTGCCACACTCAGCTCCTCTCTGGCAGGCCCCCCTTCACCCAAAAGCTCAGCAGTGTCTGCTTCCAGCTCCTCTGGTGTAGGTTCTGCACAGGGAGGGAATTCTTCTTCCTCAGAAGTAGAATCCACTGTAGAGGGAGGGATAGTAGGAAGTGGTTTGCTTCTACTAGCCCTAGCTTTAGGGAGCACTTGGTCCATTGTTCCAGGATCCAAGCTTCCCTGTCCTTTTTGCTTTTTGGCCTGAGCCCTTGTCAAAGCAAAAATATGCCCTGGGATGCCCAGCATTGCTGCATGGGCCTCCAACTCCACATCTGACCAAGCTGATGTCTCCAAATCGTTCCCTAATAGACAGTCTACAGGTAAATCTGAAGCTACCACAACTTTCTTTGGACCAGATACCCCCCCCCAGTTGAGATTTACAACAGCCATGGGGTGGCTTTGTGTTATGTTGTGAGCATCGGTTACTTGGTACTGGTGTCCAAGTATGTGTTGTTCAGGGTGCACCAGTTTCTCAATCACCATTGTGACACTGGCACCTGTGTCCCTGTAGGCCTGGACCTCAACACCATTTATTAGGGTTAGTTGCTTGTACTTCTCCAAGTTATGGGGGCAAGCAACCAAAGTGGCTAAGTCAATAGCCCCTTCAGAGACTAAAGTAGCCTCTGTGGTCTCCCTAATCAGACCAACCCCAACTAAATTACCAAAAGTGAGCCCAGCTACTCCCTTGGATTGGCTATTAGTAGGTTTGCTCCCACCACCACTGCTATTAGTAGGGACACTAGGTGTAGCATTAGGGGTTGTAGTGGTAGGAGCTGTGGTGCCTTTCTTTGGACAACTGGGATCTGTTGTCCAATGGCCTTTTATCTTACATAAATAGCACCATGGTTTCCTTTCCTTGTTCTGATTAGAGGAAGGTTTGGGCCCACCACCCCCACCAGAGTGTTTTTGTGGGCCTGATGAAGACTCATTTTTAGATTTGTCCCCACCCTTGTCAGAAGACTTACCATCCTTCTTTTTGTTGCCATCTTTGTCACCCCCTGTATGAACTTTTCTGTTCACTCTTGTTCTGACCCATTTGTCTGCCTTCTTTCCCAATTCTTGGGGAGAGGTCAGATCAGAGTCCACCAAGTACTGGTGCAACAAATCAGACACACAATTATTAAGAATATGCTCTCTCAGGATTAAGTTATACAGGCTGTCATAATCAGTAACTTTACTGCCATGTAACCACCCCTCCAAGGCCTTCACTGCCTGGTCAATGAAATCAACCCAGTCTTGTGAAGACTCCTTTTTGGTATCTCTGAACTTGATCCTGTACTGTTCAGTGGTTAAGCCATAACCATCCAGGAGTGCATTCTTAAGAACTTGGAAATTGTTAGCATCATTTTCTTTTACAGTAAGGAGCCTATCCCTACCTTTTCCAGTAAATGATAGCCATAGGATAGCAGCCCACTGCCTTTGAGGGACATCCTGTACAGCACAGGCCCTCTCAAGTGCAGCAAACCACTTGTTAATGTCATCCCCCTCCTTGTAAGGGGGAACTATCTTATGCAGATTCCTGGAATCATGCTCTTTTGCAGGATGACTATGGGGAATACTGCTGCTGCCACCATGGGTATCTAAACCCATTTTCTGTCTTTCCCTCTCTATTTCTAAAGACTGTCTATCCAAATCCAGCTGTTGCTTCTTGAGCTTCAGTCTGGTTTGCTCCACTCTCAATCTATTGAGCTCCCTTTCCAACAATCTGTCATCAGGGTGGGTGGGAGGGACATTTCTAGATACAGAGGTATGATGGGAATGAACAGAAGGAGACCTGTCCCTTACAGAGGGCACCCTAACAGCTTGGCTACCAGTATAATGTGAGAGCACATCATCAGTATGATGTGATTCAACCTCTGTACCAACTATGCTAGACTGTCTAGTAATGGGCAGGCTGAGAAGTTTCTTTCCTGAACCTTTTCCTGGGGGAGTCCCTGGATCAGATTGAGAACCATTAGCTACTTTTTCTACAGATTGGGCACTTATGGCCTTATCCTGTACTCTAAGCATATTAATTAACAGTTCTAAAGAAGGATTCTTCCCTACACTCAAACCTCTCTCTATGCAGAGACTCCTTGCTCCTTTCCAGCTAAGGTGATCATATGCAAGTTTGGACAGTTCAACTTTTTGGCCTGTGCCAGACATTTTTTAGAGAGAGTAAAAGTGATAGACAAAGAGAAAAAAGTTTTCAGAACTTTTTGCAAAGACAGAAAAAAAACTTTTTAAACTTTTAAGAACTTTTTGAAAGTTTAGAAGTACTTTTCAGCACTTAGAAAAGAGTGAAAAGAGGAAATGCAAAACTTTTTGGCTATGTGTATATACACTGACCTTGTTTTGTATATTTTTCTCTTATGAAAAGTACAATGACAAGAGTGGTAAGTAGTCTCAAGCACTTATCCCACCACTGCACAACCAATGTAGGAGGCTGGACTGGCTTGTAGTGAGTACCAAGGGGTACTTGCACCTTGCACCAGGCCCAGTTATCCCTTATTAGTGTATAGGGTGTCTAGCAGCTTAGGCTGATAGATAATGGTAGCTTAGCAGAGCAGCTTAGGCTGAACTAGGAGACGTGTGAAGCTACTACAGTACCACTTAGTGTCATATGCACAATATCATAAGAAAACACAATACACAGTTATACTAAAAATAAAGGTACTTTATTTTTATGACAATATGCCAAAGTATCTTAGAGTGTACCCTCAGTGAGAGGATAGGAAATATACACAAGATATATATACACAATAGCAAAAATATGCAGTATAGTCTTAGAAAACAGTGCAAACAATGTATAGTTACAATAGGATGCAATGGGGAAACATAGGGATAGGGGCAACACAAACCATATACTCCAGAAGTGGAATGCGAATCACGAATGGACCCCAAACCTATGTGACCTTGTAGAGGGTCGCTGGGACTATTAGAAAATAGTGAGAGTTAGAAAAATAACCCTCCCCAAGACCCTGAAAAGTGAGTGCAAAAGTGCACTAAAGTTCCCCTAAGGACAAAATAGTCGTGTTAGAGGGAGAATGCAAGGAAAACACAAATCAGCAATGCAACAACGATGGATTCCTGTCTGAAGGTACCTGTGGAGCAAGGGGACCAAGTCCAAAAGTCACAAGCAGCTCGGAGATGGGCAGATGCCCAAGAAATGCCAGCGGTTGGTGCAAAGAAGTTCTTACTAGGCTGAAGAACTGTGAATACTGCAGGAACGACAAGGGCTAGAGACTTCCCCTTTGGAGGATGGATCCCCCACGCCTTGGAGAGTCGTGCAGAAGTGTTTTCCCGCCGGATGGACGCCAACAAGCCTTGCTACACGCAAATCGTGCGTTTGGCGTTTTTGGACGCTGCTGGGGCCCAGGAGGGACCAGGAGGTCGCAAATTGGACCTGCAGAGAGAGGGGACGTCGAGCAAGACAAGGAGCCCTCACTGAAGCAGGTAGCACCCGGAGAAGTGCCAGAAACAGGCACTACGAGGATGCGTGAAACGGTGCTCGCCGAAGTTGCACAAAGGAGTCCCACGTCGCCGGAGACCAACTTAGAAAGTCGTGCAATGCAGGTTAGAGTGCCGTGGACCCCGGCTTGGCTGTGCACAAAGGATTTCCGCCGGAAGTGCACAGGGGCCGGAGAAGCTTGCAAAGTCGCGGTTCCCAGCAATGCAGCCCAGCGAGGTGAGGCAAGGACTTACCTCCACCAAACTTGGGCTGAAGAGTCACTGGACTGTGGGGGTCACTTGGACGGTGTCGCTGGATTCGAGGGACCTCGCTCGTCGTGCTGAGAGGAGACCCAAGGGACCGGAGATGCAGCTTTTTGGTGCCTGCGGTTGCAGGGGGAAGATTCCGTCGACCCACGGGAGATTTCTTCGGAGCTTCTGGTGCAGAGAGGAGGCAGGCTACCCCCACAGCATGCACAAGCAGGAAAACAGTCGAGAAGGCGGCAGGATCAGCGTTACAGAGTTGCAGTAGTCGTCTTTGCTACTATGTTGCAGGTTTGCAGGCTTCCAGCGCGGTCAGCGGTCGATTCCTTATCAGAAGGTGAAGAGGGAGATGCAGAGGAACTCGGCTGAGCTCATGCATTCGTTATCTAAAGTTTCCCCAGAGACAGAGACCCTAAATAGCCAGAAAAGAGGGTTTGGCTACCTAGGAGAGAGGAAAGGCTACTAACACCTGAAGGAGCCTATCACAAGGAGTCTCTGACGTCACCTGGTGGCACTGGCCACTCAGAGCAGTCCAGTGTGCCAGCAGCACCTCTGTTTCCAAGATGGCAGAGGTCTGGAGCACACTGGAGGAGCTCTGGACACCTCCCAGGGGAGGTGCAGGTCAGGGGAGTGGTCACTCCCCTTTCCTTTGTCCAGTTTCGCGCCAGAGCAGGGGCTAAGGGGTCCCTGAACCGGTGTAGACTGGCTTATGCAGAATTGGGCACCTCTGTGCCCAACAAAGCATTTCCAGAGGCTGGGGGAGGCTACTCCTCCCCTGCCTTCACACCATTTTCCAAAGGGAGAGGGTGTCACACCCTCTCTCAGAGGAAGTTCTTTGTTCTGCCATCCTGGGCCAGGCCTGGCTGGACCCCAGGAGGGCAGCTGCCTGTCTGAGGGGTTGGCAGCAGCAGCAGCTGCAGAGAAACCCCAGGAAGGGCAGTCTGGCAGTACCAGGGTCTGTGCTACAGACCACTGGGATCATGGAATTGTCCCAACAATGCCAGGATGGCATAGAGGGGGCAATTCCATGATCATAGACATGTTACATGGCCATATTCGGAGTTACCATGGTGAAGCTACATATAGGTAGTGACCTATATGTAGTGCACGCGTGTAATGGTGTCCCCGCACTCACAAAGTTCAGTGAATTGGCTCTGAACAATGTGGGGGCACCTTGGCTAGTGCCAGGGTGCCCTCACACTAAGTAACTTTGCACCTAACCTTTACCAGGTAAAGGTTAGACATATAGGTGACTTATAAGTTACTTAAGTGCAGTGTAAAATGGCTGTGAAATAACGTGGACGTTATTTCACTCAGGCTGCAGTGGCAGGCCTGTGTAAGAATTGTCAGAGCTCCCTATGGGTGGCAAAAGAAATGCTGCAGCCCATAGGGATCTCCTGGAACCCCAATACCCTGGGTACCTCAGTGCCATATACTAGGGGATTATAAGGGTGTTCCAGTAAGCCAATGTAAATTGGTAAAAATGGTCACTAGCCTGTCAGTGACAATTTGGAAAGAAATGAGAGAGCATAACCCCTGAGGTTCTGATTAGCAGAGCCTCAGTGAGACAGTTAGTCACTACACAGGTAACACATACAGGCACACTTATGAGCACTGGGGCCCTGGGTTACCAGGGTCCCAGTGACACATACAACTAAAACAACATATATACAGTGAAAAATGGGGGTAACATGCCAGGCAAGATGGTACTTTCCTACACCAACTGCCTTGGCCCCAGACTTACCGGCCTGTCTCCTGCCTTCCAAAGAACCTGCTCCAGCGACGCTTTCCAAGGGACCAGCGACCTCTGAATTCTCTGAGGACTGCCCTGCTTCGAAAAAGACAAGAAACTCCCGAGGACAGCGGCACTGCTTCAAAAGAACTGCAACTTTGTTACAAGGAGCAGATTTAAAGACCCCTGCAACTCCCCGCAAGAAGCGTGAGACTTGCTACACTGCACCCGGCGACCCCGACTCGACTGGTGGAGAACAACCGACTCAGGGAGGACCCTCCGGCGACTCTACGACTGTGAGTAACCAAAGTTGTCCCCCCTGAGCCCCCACAGCGACGCCTGCAGAGGGAATCCCCAGGCTCCCCCTGACCGCGACTGTCTGAACTCCATTTCCCGACGGCTGGAAAAGACCCTGCACCCGCAGCCCCCAGCCCCTAAAGAAACGGAACTTCTGTGCAGGAGTGACCCCCAGGAGGCCCTCTCCCTTGCCCAGGTGGTGGCTACCCCGAGGAGCCCCCCCCCTTGCCTGCCTGCATCGCTGAAGAGACCCCTTGGTCTCCCATTGAAAACTGAAGGAAACCCGACGCGTGTTTGCACACTGCACCCGGCCGCCCCCGCGCTGCTGAGGGTGTACTTTCTGTGCTACTTTGTGTCCCCCCCGGTGCCCTACAAAACCCCCCCTGGTCTGCCCTCCGAAGACGCGGGTACTTACCTGCTGGCAGACTGGAACCGGGGCACCCCCTTCTCTCCATTGAAGCCTATGTGTTTTGGGCACCTCTTTGACCTTTGCACCTGACCGGCCCTGAGCTGCTGGTGTGATAACTTTGGGGTTGCTCTGAACCCCCAACGGTGGGCTACCTTGGACCAAAAACTGAAAACTGTAAGTGACTTACTTACCTGTGAAAACTAACAATAACTTACCTCCCCCAGGAACTGTGAAAATTGCACTAAGTGTCCACTTTTAAAACAGCTTATTGTGTTTTATGTGAAAAGTATACATGCTAAAGTAATGATTCAAAGTTCCTAGAGTACTTACCCGCAATACCCTTCAAATGAGCTATCACATGTAAAATTTGAACCTGTGGTTCTTAAAATAAACTAAGAAAAGATATTTTTCTATAACAAAACCTATTGGCTGGATTTGTCTCTGAGTGTGTGTTCCTCATTTATTGCCTGTGTGTATGTACAACAAATGCTTAACACTACTCCTTGGATAAGCCTACTGCTCGACCACACTACCACAAAATAGAGCATTAGTATTATCTCTTTTTACCACTATTTTACCTCTAAGGGGAACCCTTGGACTCTGTGCATGCTATTCCTTACTTTGAAATAGCACATACAGAGCCAACTTCCTACATTGGTGGATCAGCGGTGGGGTACAAGACTTTGCATTTGCTGGACTACTCAGCCAATACCTGATCACACGACAAATTCCAAAAATTGTCATTAGAAATTGATTTTTGCAATTTGAAATTTTTCTAAATTCTTTAAAGTCCTGCTAGGGCCTTGTGTTAGTCCCTGTTAGCATTTCTTTTAGAGTTTAAAAGTTTGTTAAAAGTTTGAATTAGATTCTAGAACCAGTTTTAGATTCTTAAAAAGCATTCCAACTTTTAGAAGAATAATGTCTAGTACAGATATGAATGTGGTGGAACTCGACACCACACCTTACCTCCATCTCCAGATGAAATAGCTAAGGTCACTCTGTAACATAAGAAAAATAACAATGGGCTCCAGACCTACCAAAGTACAGCTCCAGGAGCTGTTGGCAGAGTATGATAGAGCCAACCCCTCTGTGGATAACACAGAGGAGGATGATAGTGAACTGGAGGAAGAATCCCCTCCACCAGTCCTATCCAGGGAGAACAGGGCCTCTCAAGCCCTGACTCCAAAAATAATAGTCAGAGATGCTGGCTCCCTCACAGGAGGGTCCAGCCTCTCTGAAATCACTGAGGATAACTCCAGTGAAGAGGACATCCAGTTAGCCAGGATGGCCAAAAGATTGGCTTTGGAAAAACAGATCCTAGCCATAGAAAGGGAAAGACAAGAGATGGGCCTAGGACCCATCAATGGTGGCAGCAACATAACTAGGGTCAGAGATTCTCCTGACATGTTGAAAATCCCCAAAGGGATTGTAACTAAATATGAAGATGGTGATGACATCACCAAATGGTTCACAGCTTTTGAGAGGGCTTGTGAAACCAGAAAAGTGAACAAATCTCACTGGGGTGCTCTCCTTTGGGAAATGTTCACAGGAAAGTGTAGGGATAGACTCCTCACACTCTCTAAAAAAGATGCAGAATCTTATGACCTCATGAAGGGTACCCTGATTGAGGGCTTTGGATTCTCCACTGAGGAGTATAGGATTAGATTAAGGGGGGCTCAAAAATCCTCGAGCCAGACCTGGGTTGACTTTGTAGACTACTCAGTAAAAACACTAGATGGTTGGATTCAAGGCAATGGTGTAAATGATTATGATGGGCTGTACAATTTATTTGTGAAAGAACACCTATTAAGTAATTGTTTCAATGATAAACTGCATCAGCATCTGGTGGACCTAGGACCAATTTCTCCCCAAGAATTGGGAAAGAAGGCGGACCATTGGGTCAAGACTAGGGTGTCCAAAACTTCCACAGGGGGTGACCAAAAGAAAGGGGTCACAAAACCTCCCCAGGGGAAAGGTGGTGAGACAGCCAAAAACAAAAATAGTAAAGAGTCTTCTTCAGGCCCCCAAAAACCTGCACAGGAGGGTGGGCCCAGAGCCTCTTCACAAAACAATTCTGGGTACAAGTGTAAAAACTTTGATCCCAAAAAGGCCTGGTGTCGTAGCTGTAGTCAGTCTGGACACCAAACTGGAGACAAGGCCTGTCTCAAGAAAGATACCACTTCTAACTCCCATCCAGCTAAAACTGGAATGGCCAGTCTCCAAGTGGGATCAACAGTGTGCCCAGAGCAAATCAGGTGTCACACTGAAGCTACATTAGTCTCTGAGGGTGGGGTGGATTTAGCCACACTGGCTGCCTGGCCCCCTACCATGCAAAAATACAGGCAGCAGCTCTTAATTAATGGGACAAGTGTAGAGGGCCTGAGGAATACAGGTGCCAGTGTCACCATGGTGACAGAGAAACTGGTTTCCCCTGGCCAATACCTGACTGGACAAACTTATCCAGTCACCAATGCTGACAATCAAACTAAAGTACATCCCATGGCAATGGTAACTTTAGAGTGGGGAGGGGTCAATGGCCTGAAACAGGTGGTGGTCTCCTCAAATATCCCAGTAGACTGTTTGCTTGGAAACGACCTGGAGTCCTCAGCATGGGCTGAGGTAGAACTGAAAACCCATGCAGCCATGCTGGGTATCCCTGAACTGGTGTGTGTCAAGACTAGGGCACAGTGCAAGGCACAGGGTGAAAAAGTAGAGCTGGAGTCTGGAAAAATGGCCCAGCCTACCAAGAGAAAAGGAAAGTCAGCTGGGAAACCAGCTGCAACACAACACCAAAAAGAGAACCTCTCTTCTCAGGAAGAAGTTCTGCCCTCTGAGGGAACTGAGCCTATGGAGCTGGAACCTTATCAGGTTGAGCTCTTAGGCCCAGGGGGACCCTCAAGGGAAGAGTTGTGTAAGGGACAAGAAACCTGTCCCTCTCTTGAAGGCCTTAGGCAGCAAGCTGCTGAAGAGTCCAAAGGCAAGAAAAATGGAACACATAGGGTCTATTGGGAAGATGGACTCCTGTACACTGAGGCAAGAGATCCCAAACCTGGTGCCACTAGGAGAGTGGTAGTGCCTCAGAGTTTCAGAGAGTTTATCCTGACCTTAGCCCATGATATTCCCCTTGCTGGGCATTTGGGACAAACCAAGACGTGGGAGAGGTTAGTCAACCACTTCTACTGGCCCAATATGTCCCAGAAGGTTAAGGAGTTTTGCCTCTCCTGCCCCACCTGTCAAGCCAGTGGTAAGACAGGTGGGCATCCAAAGGCCCCCCTCATTCCACTTCCAGTGGTGGGGGTCCCCTTTGAAAGAGTGGGTGTGGACATAGTTGGTCCACTAGAACCTCCCACAGCCTCAGGAAATATGTACATCCTAGTAGTAGTGGATCATGCTACTAGGTATCCTGAAGCTATTCCCCTTAGGTCAACTACTGCCCCTGCAGTAGCCAAGGCCCTCATTGGTATCTTTACCAGAGTGGGCTTCCCTAAGGAGGTGGTGTCTGACAGAGGTACCAACTTCATGTCAGCATACCTAAAACACATGTGGAATGAATGTGGGGTGACTTATAAATTCACTACACCATATCATCCACAAACTAATGGCCTTGTTGAGAGATTCAACAAGACATTAAAGGGCATGATCATGGGGCTCCCAGAGAAACTCAAAAGGAGATGGGATGTCCTCTTGCCATGTCTGCTTTTCGCTTACAGAGAGGTGCCTCAGAAGGGAGTAGGATTCTCACCCTTTGAACTTCTGTTTGGCCACCCTGTAAGGGGACCACTTGCTCTTGTTAAAGAAGGCTGGGAGAGACCTCTTCATGAGCCTAAACAAGACATAGTGGACTATGTACTTGGCCTTCGCTCAAGAATGGCAGAGTACATGGAAAAGGCAAGTAAAAACCTTGAGGCCAGCCAACAACTCCAGAAGTTGTGGTATGACCAAAAGGCTGCACTGGTTGAATTTCAACCAGGGCAGAAAGTCTGGGTTCTGGAGCCTGTGGCTCCCAGGGCACTCCAGGACAAATGGAGTGGCCCTTACCCAGTACTAGAAAGGAAGAGTCAGGTCACCTACCTGGTGGACTTGGGCACAAGCAGGAGCCCCAAGAGGGTGATCCATGTAAACCGCCTTAAGCTCTTCCATGACAGGGCTGATGTAAATCTGTTGATGGTGACAGATGAGGACCAGGAAGCTGAGAGTGAACCTCTCCCTGATCTCCTCTCATCAGACCCTAAAGATGGCTCAGTAGATGGAGTGATCTACTCAGACACCCTCTCTAGCCAACAGCAGTCTGACTGTAGGAAGGTCCTGCAGCAGTTTGCTGAACTCTTTTCCCTAACCCCTGGTCAGACCCACCTGTGTACCCATGATGTGGACACCGGAGACAGCATACCTGTCAAAAACAAAATATTTAGACAGTCTGACCAAGTTAAGGAAAGCATCAAGGTGGAAGTCCACAAGATGCTGGAATTGGGAGTAATAAGTACTCTGACAGCCCCTGGGCTAGCCCAGTGGTCTTAGTCCCCAAACCTCACACCAAAGAAGGAAAGAGAGAGATGAGGTTTTGTGTGGACTACAGAGGTCTCAACTCTGTCACCAAGACAGATGCTCATCCCATTCCTAGAGCTGATGAGCTAATAGACAAATTAGGGGCTGCCAAATTCTTAAGTACCTTTGACTTAACAGCAGGGTACTGGCAAATCAAAATGGCCCCTGGAGCAAAAGAAAAGACAGCATTCTCCACACCTGATGGGCATTATCAGTTCACTGTTATGCCCTTTGGTTTAAAGAATGCCCCTGCCACCTTCCAAAGGTTGGTGAATTAAGTCCTTGCTGGGTTGGAATCCTTTAGTGCAGCTTATCTTGATGATATTGCTGTCTTCAGCTCCACCTGGCAGGATCACCTGGTCCACCTGAAGAAGGTTTTGAATGCCCTGCAATCTGCAGGCCTCTCTATCAAGGCATCCAAATGCCAGATAGGGCAGGGAACTGTGGTTTACTTGGGACACCTTGTAGGTGGAGGCCAAGTTCAGCCACTCCAGCCTAAGATCCAGACTATTCTGGACTGGGCAGCTCCAAAAACCCAGACCCAAGTCAGGGCATTCCTTGGCTTCACTGGGTACTATAGGAGGTTTGCGAAGGGATATGGATCCATTGTGACAGCCCTCACAGAACTCACCTCCAAGAAAATGCCCAAGAAAGTAAACTGGACTGTAGAATGCCAACAGGCCTTTGACACCCTGAAGCAAGCTATGTGCACAGCACCAGTTCTAAAAGCTCCAGATTACTCCAAGCAATTCATTGTGCAAACAGATGCCTCTGAACATGGGATAGGGGCAGTTTTGTCCCAAACAAATGATGATGGCCTTGACCAGCCTGTTTCATTAGCAGGAGGTTACTCCCCAGGGAGCAGCGTTGGAGTGCCATTGAGAGGGAGGCCTTTGCTGTGGTTTGGTCCCTGAAGAAGTTGAGACCATACCTCTTTGGTACTCACTTCCTAGTTCAGACTGACCACAGACCTCTCAGATGGCTGATGCAAATGAAAGGTGAAAATCCAAAACTGTTGAGGTGGTCCATCTCCCTACAGGGAATGGACTTTGTAGTGGAACACAGACCTGGGACTGCCCATGCCAATGCAGATGGCCTTTCCAGGTTCTTCCACTTAGAAAATGAAGACTCTCTTGGGAAAGGTTAGTCTCATCCTCTTTCGTTTGGGGGGGGTTGTGTAAGGAAATGCCTCCTTGGCATGGTTACCCCCTGACTTTTTGCCTTTGCTGATGCTATGTTTTGAATTGAAAGTGTGCTGAGGCCTGCTAACCAGGCCCCAGCACCAGTGTTCTTTCCCTAACCTGTACTTTTGATTCCACAATGGGCACACCCTGACACCCAGATAAGTCCCTTGTAACTGGTACCCCTGGTACCAAGGGCCCTGATGCCAGGGAAGGTCTCTAAGGGCTGCATCATGTATTATGCCACCCTAGAGACCCCCCACTCAGCACAGACACACTGCTTACCAGCTTGTGTGTGCTAGTGAGAACAAAATGAGTAAGTCGACATGGCACTCCCCTCAGGGTGCCATGCCAGCCTCTCACTGCCTATGCAGTATAGGTAAGACACCCCTCTAGCAGGCCTTACAGCCCTAAGGCAGGGTGCACTATACCATAGGTGAGGGCACCAGTGCATGAGCACTGTGCCCCTACAGTGTCTAAGCAAAACCTTAGACATTGTAAGTGCAGGGTAGCCATAAGAGTATATGGTCTGGGAGTCTGTTTTACACGAACTCCACAGCACCATAATGGCTACACTGAAAACTGGGAAGTTTGGTATCAAACTTCTCAGCACAATAAATGCACACTGATGCCAGTGTACATTTTATTGTAAAATACACCACAGAGGGCACCTTAGAGGTGCCCCCTGAAACCTAACCGACTATCTGTGTAGGCTGACTGGTTCCAGCAGCCTGCCACACTAGAGACATGTTGCTGGCCCCATGGGGAGAGTGCCTTTGTCACTCTGAGGCCAGTAACAAAGCCTGCACTGGGTGGAGATGCTAACATCTCCCCCAGGCAGGAGCTGTAACACCTGGCGGTGAGCCTCAAAGGCTCACCCCTTTGTCACAGCACCGCAGGACACTCCAGCTAGTGGAGTTGCCCACCCCCTCCGGCCCGGCCCCCACTTTTGGCGGCAAGGCCGGAGAAAATAATGAGAATAACAAGGAGGAGTCACTGGCCAGTCAGGGCAGCCCCTAAGGTGTCCTGAGCTGAGGTGACTCTAACTTTTAGAAATCCTCCATCTTGCAGATGGAGGATTCCCCCAATAGGATTAGGGATGTGACCCCCTCCCCTTGGGAGGAGGCACAAAGAGGGTGTACCCACCCTCAGGGCTAGTAGCCATTGGCTGCTAACCCCACAGACCTAAACACGCCCTTAAATTTAGTATTTAAGGGCTTCCCTGAACCTAAAGATTTAGATTCCTGCAACTACAAGAAGAAGGACTGCCGAGCTGACAAACCCCAGCAGAGGAAGAACAGAAGACACCAACTGCCTTGGCCCCAGACTTACCGGCCTGTCTCCTGCCTTCCAAAGCACCTGCTCCAGCAACGCTTTCCAAGGGACCAGCGACCTCTGAATTCTCTGAGGACTGCCCTGCTTCGAAAAAGACAAGAAACTCCCGAGGACAGCGGCACTGCTCCAAAAGAACTGCAACTTTGTTACAAGGAGCAGATTTAAAGACCTCTGCAACTCCCCGCAAGAAGCGTGAGACTTGCAACACTGCACCCGGCGACCCCGACTCGACTGGTGGAGAACAACCGACTCAGGGAGGACCCTCCGGCAACTCTACGACTGTGTAGGAAGTTGGCTCTGTATGTGCTATTTCAAAGTAAGGAATAGCATGCACAGAGTCCAAGGGTTCCCCTTAGAGGTAAAATAGTGGTAAAAATAGATAATACTAATGCTCTATTTTGTGGTAGTGTGGTCGAGCAGTAGGCTTATCCAAGGAGTAGTGTTAAGCATTTGTTGTACATACACATAGACAATAAATGAGGTACACACACTCAGAGACAAATCCAGCCAATAGGTTTTTATATAGAAAAATATATTTTCTTAGTTTATTTTAAGAACCACAGGTTCAAATTCTACATGTAATAGCTCATTCGAAAGGTATTACAGGTAAGTACTTTAGGAACTTCAAATTATCAAAATTGCATGTATACTTTTCAAGTTATTCACAAATAGCTATTTCAAAAGTGGACACTTAGTGCAATTTTCACAGTTCCTGGGGGAGGTAAGTTTTTGTTAGTTTTACCAGGTAAGTAGGACACTTACAGGGTTCAGTTCTTGGTCCAAGGTAGCCCACCGTTGGGGGTTCAGAGCAACCCCAAAGTCACCGCACCAGCAGCTCAGGGCCGGTCAGGTGCAGAGTTCCAAGTGGTGCCCAAAACACATAGGCTAGAATGGAGAGAAGGGGGTGCCCCGGTTCCGGTCTGCTTGCAGGTAAGTACCCGCGTCTTCGGAGGGCAGACCAGGGGGGTTTTGTAGGGCACCGGGGGGGACACAGGTCCACACAGAAATTTCACCCTCAGCGGCGCGGGGGCGGCCGGGTGCAGTGTAGAAACAAGTGTCGGGTTCGCAATGTTAGTCTATGAGAGATCTCGGGATCTCTTCAGCGCTGCAGGCAGGCAAGGGGGGGGTTCCTCGGGGAAACCTCCACTTGGGCAAGGGAGAGGGACTCCTGGGGGTCACTTCTCCAGTGAAAGTCCGGTCCTTCAGGTCCTGGGGGCTGCGGGTGCAGGGTCTCTCCCAGGCGTCGGGACTTTAGGTTCAAAGAGTCGCGGTCAGGGGAAGCCTCGGGATTCCCTCTGCAGGCGGCGCTGTGGGGGCTCAGGGGGGACAGGTTTTGGTACTCACAGTATCAGAGTAGTCCTGGGGTCCCTCCTGAGGTGTCGGATCTCCACCAGCCGAGTCGGGGTCGCCGGGTGCAGTGTTGCAAGTCTCACGCTTCTTGCGGGGAGCTTGCAGGGTTCTTTCAAAGCTGCTGGAAACAAAGTTGCAGCTTTTCTTGGAGCAGGTCCGCTGTCCTCGGGAGTTTCTTGTCTTTTCGAAGCAGGGGCAGTCCTCAGAGGATGTCGAGGTCGCTGGTCCCTTTGGAAGGCGTCGCTGGAGCAGGATCTTTGGAAGGCAGGAGACAGGCCGGTGAGTTTCTGGAGCCAAGGCAGTTGTCGTCTTCTGGTCTTCCGCTGCAGGGGTTTTCAGCTAGGCAGTCCTTCTTCTTGTAGTTGCAGGAATCTAATTTTCTAGGGTTCAGGGTAGCCCTTAAATACTAAATTTAAGGGCGTGTTTAGGTCTGGGGGGTTAGTAGCCAATGGCTACTAGCCCTGAGGGTGGGTACACCCTCTTTGTGCCTCCTCCCAAGGGGAGGGGGTCACAATCCTAACCCTATTGGGGGAATCCTCCATCTGCAAGATGGAGGATTTCTAAAAGTTAGAGTCACCTCAGCTCAGGACACCTTAGGGGCTGTCCTGACTGGCCAGTGACTCCTCCTTGTTATTCTCATTATTTTCTCCGGCCTTGCCGCCAAAAGTGGGGCCTGGCCGGAGGGGGCGGGCAACTCCACTAGCTGGAGTGTCCTGCTGGGTTGGCACAAAGGAGGTGAGCCTTTGAGGCTCACCGCCAGGTGTGACAATTCCTGCCTGGGAGAGGTGTTAGCATCTCCACCCAGTGCAGGCTTTGTTACTGGCCTCAGAGTGACAAAGGCACTCTCCCCATGGGGCCAGCAACATGTCTCGGTTTGTGGCAGGCTGCTAAAACTAGTCAGCCTACACAGATAGTCGGTTAAGTTTCAGGGGGCACCTCTAAGGTGCCCTCTGGGGTGTATTTTACAATAAAATGTACACTGGCATCAGTGTGCATTTATTGTGCTGAGAAGTTTGATACCAAACTTCCCAGTTTTCAGTGTAGCCATTATGGTGCTGTGGAGTTCGTGTTTGACAGACTCCCAGACCATATACTCTTATGGCTACCCTGCACTTACAATGCCTAAGGTTTTGTTTAGACACTGTAGGGGTACCATGCTCATGCACTGGTACCCTCACCTATGGTATAGTGCACCCTGCCTTAGGGCTGTAAGGCCTGCTAGAGGGGTGTCTTATCTATACTGCATAGGCAGTGAGAGGCTGGCATGGCACCCTGAGGGGAGTGCCATGTCGACTTACTCGTTTTGTCCTTACTAGCACACACAAGCTGGTAGGCAGTGTGTCTGTGCTGAGTGAGAGGTCTCCAGGGTGGCATAAGACATGCTGCAGCCCTTAGAGACCTTCCTTGGCATCAGGGCCCTTGGTACTAGAAGTACCAATTACAAGGGACTTATCTGGATGCCAGGGTCTGCCAATTGTGGATACAAAAGTACAGGTTAGGGAAAGAACACTGGTGCTGGGGCCTGGTTAGCAGGCCTCAGCACACTTTCAATTGTAAACATAGCATCAGCAAAGGCAAAAAGTCAGGGGGCAACCATGCCAAGGAGGCATTTCCTTACACAACCCCCCCCCAAACGAAAGAGGATGAGACTAACCTTTCCCAAGAGAGTCTTCATTTTCTAAGTGGAAGAACCTGGAAAGGCCATCTGCATTGGCATGGGCAGTCCCAGGTCTGTGTTCCACTATAAAGTCCATTCCCTGTAGGGAGATGGACCACCTCAACAGTTTAGGATTTTCACCTTTCATTTGCATCAGCCATTTGAGAGGTCTGTGGTCAGTTTGAACTAGGAAGTGAGTCCCAAAGAGGTATGGTCTCAGCTTCTTCAGGGACCAAACCACAGCAAAGGCCTCCCTCTCAATGGCACTCCAACGCTGCTCCCTGGGGAGTAACCTCCTGCTAATGAAAGCAACAGGCTGGTCAAGGCCATCATCATTTGTTTGGGACAAAACTGCCCCTATCCCATGTTCAGAGGCATCAGTCTGCACAATGAACTGCTTAGAATAATCTGGAGCTTTGAGAACTGGTGCTGAGCACATTGCCTGTTTCAGGGTGTCAAAGGCCTGTTGGCAGTCCACAGTCCAGTTCACTTTCTTGGGCATTTTCTTGGAGGTGAGCTCAGTGAGGGCTGTCACAATGGATCCATATCCCTTCACAAACCTCCTGTAGTACCCAGTCAAGCCAAGGAATGCCCTGACTTGAGTCTGGGTTTTTGGAGCTACCCAGTCCAGAATAGTCTGGATCTTGGGTTGGAGTGGCTGAACTTGGCCTCCACCTACAAGGTGTCCCAAGTAAACCACAGTTCCCTGCCCTATCTGGCATTTGGATGCCTTGATAGAGAGGCCTGCAGATTGCAGAGCCTTCAAAACCTTCCTCAGGTGGACCAGGTGATCCTGCCAGGTGGAGCTAAAGACAGCAATATCATCAAGATAAGCTGTGCTAAAGGACTCCAAGCCAGCAAGGACTTGATTCACCAACCTTTGGAAGGTGGCAGGGGCATTCTTTAAACCAAAGGGCATAACAGTAAACTGATAATGCCCATCAGGTGTGGAGAATGCTGTCTTTTCTTTTGCTCCAGGTGCCATTTTTATTTGCCAGTACCCTGCTGTCAAGTCAAAGGTACTTAGAAATTTGGCAGCACCTAATTTATCAATGAGCTCATCAGCTCTTGGAATTGGATGAGCATCTGTCTTGGTGACAGAATTGAGCCCTCTGTAGTCCACACAAAACCTCATCTCTTTCTTTCCATCTGTGGTGTGAGGTTTGGGGACTAAGACCACTGGGCTAGCCCAGGGGCTGTCAGAGCGCTCAATGACTCCCAATTCCAGCATCTTGTGGACTTCCACCTTGATGCTTTCCTTAACATGGTCAGACTGTCTAAAGATTTTGTTCTTGACAGGCATGCTGTCTCCTGTGTCCACATCATGGGTACACAGGTGTGTCTGACCAGGGGTTAAGGAGAAGAGTTCAGGAAACTGTTGTAGGACTCTCCTACAATCAGCTTGCTGTTGGCCAGAGAGGGTGTCTGAGTAGATCACTCCATCTACTGTACCATCTTTTGGGTCTGATGACAGAAGATCAGGGAGAGGTTCACTCTCTGCCTCCTGATCCTCATCTGTTACCATCAACAGATTGACATCAGCCCTGTCGTGGAAGAGCTTAAGGCGGTTTACATGGATCACCCTTTTGGGGCTCCTGCTTGTGCCCAGGTCCACCAAGTAGGTGACCTGACTCTTCCTCTCTAGTACTGGGTAAGGGCCACTCCATTTGTCCTGGAGTGCCCTGGGAGCCACAGGCTCCAGAACCCAGACTTTCTGCCCTGGTTGGAACTCAACCAGTGCAGCCTTTTGGTCATACCAAAACTTCTGGAGCTGTTGGCTGGCCTCAAGGTTTTTGGTTGCCTTTTCCATGTACTCTGCCATTCTAGAGCGAAGGCCAAGTACATAGTCCACTATGTCCTGTTTAGGCTCATGGAGAGGTCTCTCCCAGCCTTCTTTAACAAGGGCAAGTGGTCCCCTTACAGGATGACCAAACAGAAGTTCAAAGGGTGAGAACCCTACTCCCTTCTGTGGTACCTCCCTGTAAGCGAAAAGCAGACATGGCAGGAGGACATCCCATCTCCTTTTGAGTTTTTCTGGGAGCCCCATGATCATGCCCTTTAATGTCTTGTTGAATCTCTCAACTAAGCCATTAGTTTGTGGATGGTAAGGTGTAGTGAATTTATAAGTCACTCCACACTCATTCCACATGTGCTTTAGGTATGCTGACATGAAGTTGGTACCTCTGTCAGACACCACCTCCTTAGGGAAACCCACTCTGGTAAAGATACCAATGAGGGCCTTGGCTACTGCAGGGGCAGTAGTCGACCTAAGGGGAATAGCTTCAGGATACCTGGTAGCATGATCCACTACTACCAGGATATACATATTTCCTGAGGCTGTGGGAGGTTCCAGTGGACCAACTATGTCCACACCCACTCTTTCAAAGGGCACCCCCACCACTGGAAGTGGAATGAGGGGGGCCTTTGGATGCCCACCTGTCTTACCACTGGCTTGACAGGTGGGGCAGGAGAGGCAAAACTCCTTAACCATGTTGGACATATTGGGCCAGTAGAAGTGGTTGACTAACCTCTCCCACGTCTTGGTTTGTCCCAAATGTCCAGCAAGGGGAATGTCATGGGCCAATGTTAGGATGAACTCTCTGAACAGCTGAGGCACTACCACTCTCCTAGTGGTACCAGGTTTGGGGTCTCTGGCCTCAGTGTACAGGAGCCCATCTTCCCAATAGACCCTATGTGTTCCATTTTTCTTGCCTTTGGACTCTTCAGCAGCTTGCTGCCTAAGGCCTTCAAGAGAGGGACAGGTTTCTTGTCCCTTACACAGCTCTTCCCTGGAGGGTCCCCCTGGGCCTAAGAGCTCAACCTGATAAGGTTCAAGCTCCAAAGGCTCAGTTCCCTCAGAGGGCAGAACTTCTTCCTGAGAAGAGAGGTTCCCTTTCTTTTGCTGTGTTGCAGTTGGTTTCCCAACTGATTTTCCTGTTCTCTTGGTAGGCTGGGCCATTTTTCCAGACTCCAGCTCTACTTTTTCACCCTGTGCCTTGCATTGTGCTCTTGTTTTCACACACACCAGTTCAGGGATACCCAGCATTGCTGCATGGGTTTTTAGCTCTACCTCAGCCCATGCTGAGGACTCCAGGTCATTTCCAAGCAGACAGTCCACTGGGATATTTGAGGAGACCACCACCTGTTTCAGGCCATTGACCCCTCCCCATTCTAAAGTAACCATTGCCATGGGATGTACTTTTCTCTGATTGTCAGCGTTGGTGACTGTGTAAGTTTTTCCAGTCAGGTATTGGCCAGGGGAAACCAGTTTCTCTGTCACCATGGTGACACTGGCACCTGTATCCCTCAGGCCCTCTATTCTAGTCCCATTAATTAAGAGTTGCTGTCTGTATTTTTGCATGTTAGGCGGCCAGACAGCTAGTGTGGCTAAATCCACCCCACCCTCAGAAACTAGAGTAGCTTCAGTGTGAACCCTGATTTGCTCTGGGCACACTGTTGATCCCACTTGGAGACTAGCCATACCAGTGTTACCTGGATGGGAGTTTGGAGTGGAACCTTTCTTGGGACAGGCCTTGTCTCCAGTTTGGTGTCCATGCTGTTTACAGCTATGACACCAGGCCTTTTTGGGATCAAAGTTTTTACCCTTGTACCCATTGTTTTGTGAAGAGGCTCTGGGCCCACCCTCCTGTGCAGGTTTTTGGGGGCCTGTAGAAGACTCTTTACTATTTTTAGTTTTGGTTGTCTCATCACCCTTCTGCTGGGGAGTCTTTGTGACCCCTTTCTTTTGGTCACCCCCTGTTGAAGTCTTGGACACCCTTGTCTTGACCCAATGGTCCGCCTTCTTTCCCAATTCTTGGGGAGAAATTGGTCCTAGGTCTACCAGATGCTGATGCAGTTTATCATTGAAACAATTACTTAACAGGTGTTCTTTCACAAATAAATTGTACAGCCCATCATAATTACTTACACCACTGCCTTGAATCCAACCATCTAGTGTTTTCACTGAGTAGTCAACAAAGTCAACCCAGGTCTGGCTCGAGGATTTTTGAGCCCCCCTGAACCTAATCCTGTACTCCTCAGTGGAGAATCCAAAGCCCTCAATCAGGGTACCCTTCATGAGGTCATAAGATTCTGCATCTTGTCCAGAGAGTGTGAGGAGTCTATCCCTACACTTTCCTGTGAACATTTCCCAAAGGAGAGCACCCCAGTGAGATCTGTTCACTTTTCTGGTTACACAAGCCCTCTCAAAAGCTGTGAACCATTTGGTGATGTCATCACCATCTTCATATTTAGTTACAATCCCTTTGGGGATTTTCAACATGTCAGGAGAATCTCTGACCCTATTTATGTTGCTGCCACCATTGATGGGTCCTAGGCCCATCTCTTGTCTTTCCCTCTCTATGGCTAGGATCTGTCTTTCCAAAGCCAATCTTTTGGCCATCCTGGCTAACTGGATGTCCTCTTCACTGGAGTTATCCTCAGTGATTTCAGAGTTGTTGGTCCCTCCTGTGAGGGAACCAGCATCTCTGACTATTATTTGTGGAGTCAGGGCTTGAGAAGCCCTGCTCTCCCTAAGTAGGACTGGAGGGGGGGAATTTCCCTCCAAGTCACTATCTTCATCCTCTGAGTTGCCATCCTCAGAGGGGTTGGCCTTTTCAAACTCTGCCAAAAGCTCCTGGAGCTGTACTTTGGTAGGTTTGGGGCCCATTGCTATTTTCTTTAGTTTACAGAGTGACCTTAGCTCTCTCATCTGTAGATGGAGGTAAGGTGTGGTGTCGAGTTCCACCACATTCACATCTGTGCTAGACATTATGCTTCTAAAAGTTGGAATACTTTTTAAGAAACTAAAACTGGTTCTAGAATCTAATTCAAACTTTTAACAAACTTTTAAACTCTAAAAGAAATGCTAAACAGGATCTAACACAAGGCCCTAGCAGGTCTTTTAAGAATTTAGAAAACTTTTCAAATTGCAAAAATCAATTTCTAATGACAATTTTGGAATTTGTCGTGTGATCAGGTATTGGCTGAGTAGTCCAGCAAATGCAAAGTCTTGTACCCCACCGCTGATCCACCAATGTAGGAAGTTGGCTCTGTATGTGCTATTTCAAAGTAAGGAATAGCATGCACAGAGTCCAAGGGTTCCCCTTAGAGGTAAAATAGTGGTAAAAATAGATAATACTAATGCTCTATTTTGTGGTAGTGTGGTCGAGCAGTAGGCTTATCCAAGGAGTAGTGTTAAGCATTTGTTGTACATACACATAGACAATAAATGAGGTACACACACTCAGAGACAAATCCAGCCAATAGGTTTTTATATAGAAAAATATCTTTTCTTAGTTTATTTTAAGAACCACAGGTTCAAATTCTACATGTAATAGCTCATTCGAAAGGTATTACAGGTAAGTACTTTAGGAACTTCAAATTATCAAAATTGCATGTATACTTTTCAAGTTATTCACAAATAGCTATTTCAAAAGTGGACACTTAGTGCAATTTTCACAGTTCCTGGGGGAGGTAAGTTTTTGTTAGTTTTACCAGGTAAGTAGGACACTTACAGGGTTCAGTTCTTGGTCCAAGGTAGCCCACCGTTGGGGGTTCAGAGCAACCCCAAAGTCACCGCACCAGCAGCTCAGGGCCGGTCAGGTGCAGAGTTCCAAGTGGTGCCCAAAACACATAGGCTAGAATGGAGAGAAGGGGGTGCCCCGGT
This sequence comes from Pleurodeles waltl, assembly GCF_031143425.1. Taxonomy (NCBI): domain Eukaryota; kingdom Metazoa; phylum Chordata; class Amphibia; order Caudata; family Salamandridae; genus Pleurodeles; species Pleurodeles waltl. The sequence goes on from NC_090447.1 coordinate 1,229,162,214, forward strand.
TCCGGTCTGCTTGCAGGTAAGTACCCGCGTCTTCGGAGGGCAGACCAGGGGGGTTTTGTAGGGCACCGGGGGGGACACAGGTCCACACAGAAATTTCACCCTCAGCGGCGCGGGGGCGGCCGGGTGCAGTGTAGAAACAAGCGTCGGGTTCGCAATGTTAGTCTATGAGAGATCTCGGGATCTCTTCAGCGCTGCAGGCAGGCAAGGGGGGGGTTCCTCGGGGAAACCTCCACTTGGGCAAGGGAGAGGGACTCCTGGGGGTCACTTCTCCAGTGAAAGTCCGGTCCTTCAGGTCCTGGGGGCTGCGGGTGCAGGGTCTCTCCCAGGCGTCGGGACTTTAGGTTCAAAGAGTCGCGGTCAGGGGAAGCCTCGGGATTCCCTCTGCAGGCGGCGCTGTGGGGGCTCAGGGGGGACAGGTTTTGGTACTCACAGTATCAGAGTAGTCCTGGGGTCCCTCCTGAGGTGTCGGATCTCCACCAGCCGAGTCGGGGTCGCCGGGTGCAGTGTTGCAAGTCTCACGCTTCTTGCGGGGAGCTTGCAGGGTTCTTTCAAAGCTGCTGGAAACAAAGTTGCAGCTTTTCTTGGAGCAGGTCCGCTGTCCTCGGGAGTTTCTTGTCTTTTCGAAGCAGGGGCAGTCCTCAGAGGATGTCGAGGTCGCTGGTCCCTTTGGAAGGCGTCGCTGGAGCAGGATCTTTGGAAGGCAGGAGACAGGCCGGTGAGTTTCTGGAGCCAAGGCAGTTGTCGTCTTCTGGTCTTCCGCTGCAGGGGTTTTCAGCTAGGCAGTCCTTCTTCTTGTAGTTGCAGGAATCTAATTTTCTAGGGTTCAGGGTAGCCCTTAAATACTAAATTTAAGGGCGTGTTTAGGTCTGGGGGGTTAGTAGCCAATGGCTACTAGCCCTGAGGGTGGGTACACCCTCTTTGTGCCTCCTCCCAAGGGGAGGGGGTCACAATCCTAACCCTATTGGGGGAATCCTCCATCTGCAAGATGGAGGATTTCTAAAAGTTAGAGTCACCTCAGCTCAGGACACCTTAGGGGCTGTCCTGACTGGCCAGTGACTCCTCCTTGTTATTCTCATTATTTTCTCCGGCCTTGCCGCCAAAAGTGGGGCCTGGCCGGAGGGGGCGGGCAACTCCACTAGCTGGAGTGTCCTGCTGGGTTGGCACAAAGGAGGTGAGCCTTTGAGGCTCACCGCCAGGTGTGACAATTCCTGCCTGGGAGAGGTGTTAGCATCTCCACCCAGTGCAGGCTTTGTTACTGGCCTCAGAGTGACAAAGGCACTCTCCCCATGGGGCCAGCAACATGTCTCGGTTTGTGGCAGGCTGCTAAAACTAGTCAGCCTACACAGATAGTCGGTTAAGTTTCAGGGGGCACCTCTAAGGTGCCCTCTGGGGTGTATTTTACAATAAAATGTACACTGGCATCAGTGTGCATTTATTGTGCTGAGAAGTTTGATACCAAACTTCCCAGTTTTCAGTGTAGCCATTATGGTGCTGTGGAGTTCGTGTTTGACAGACTCCCAGACCATATACTCTTATGGCTACCCTGCACTTACAATGCCTAAGGTTTTGTTTAGACACTGTAGGGGTACCATGCTCATGCACTGGTACCCTCACCTATGGTATAGTGCACCCTGCCTTAGGGCTGTAAGGCCTGCTAGAGGGGTGTCTTATCTATACTGCATAGGCAGTGAGAGGCTGGCATGGCACCCTGAGGGGAGTGCCATGTCGACTTACTCGTTTTGTCCTTACTAGCACACACAAGCTGGTAGGCAGTGTGTCTGTGCTGAGTGAGAGGTCTCCAGGGTGGCATAAGACATGCTGCAGCCCTTAGAGACCTTCCTTGGCATCAGGGCCCTTGGTACTAGAAGTACCAATTACAAGGGACTTATCTGGATGCCAGGGTCTGCCAATTGTGGATACAAAAGTACAGGTTAGGGAAAGAACACTGGGGCTGGGGCCTGGTTAGCAGGCCTCAGCACACTTTCAATTGTAAACATAGCATCAGCAAAGGCAAAAAGTCAGGGGGCAACCATGCCAAGGAGGCATTTCCTTACAGACTGTGAGTAACCAAAGTTGTCCCCCCTGAGCCCCCACAGCGACGCCTGCAGAGGGAATCCCCAGGCTCCCCCTGACCGCGACTGTCTGAACTCCATTTCCCGACGGCTGGAAAAGACCCTGCACCCGCAGCCCCCAGCCCCTAAAGAAACAGACCTTCTGTGCAGGAGTGACCCCCAGGAGGCCCTCTCCCTTGCCCAGGTGGTGGCTACCCTGAGGAGCCCCCCCCTTGCCTGCCTGCATCGCTGAAGAGACCCCTTGGTCTCCCATTGAAAACGGAAGGAAACCCGACGCGTGTTTGCACACTGCACCCGGCCGCCCCGCGCTGCTGGGGGTGTACTTTCTGTGCTACTTTGTGTCCCCCCCGGTGCCCTACAAAACCCCCCTGGTCTGCCCTCCGAAGACGCGGGTACTTACCTGCTGGCAGACTGGAACCGGGGCACCCCCTTCTCTCCATTGAAGCCTATGTGTTTTGGGCACCTCTTTGACCTTTGCACCTGACCGGCCCTGAGCTGCTGGTGTGATAACTTTGGGGTTGCTCTGAACCCCCAACGGTGGGCTACCTTGGACCAAAAACTGAAAACTGTAAGTGACTTACTTACCTGTGAAAACTAACAATAACTTACCTCCCCCAGGAACTGTGAAAATTGCACGGTGTCCACTTTTAAAACAGCTTATTGTGTTTTATGTGAAAAGTATACATGCTAAAGTAATGATTCAAAGTTCCTAGAGTACTTACCCGCAATACCTTTCAAATGAGCTATCACATGTAAAATTTGAACCTGTGGTTCTTAAAATAAACTAAGAAAATATATTTTTCTATAACAAAACCTATTGGCTGGATTTGTCTCTGAGTGTGTGTTCCTCATTTATTGCCTGTGTGTATGTACAACAAATGCTTAACACTACTCCTTGGATAAGCCTACTGCTCGACCACACTACCACAAAATAGAGCATTAGTATTATCTCTTTTTACCACTATTTTACCTCTAAGGGGAACCCTTGGACTCTGTGCATGCTATTCCTTACTTTGAAATAGCACATACAGAGCCAACTTCCTACAGTTATCACTCCACTTGTGGAGCTATGGCTTTTAAAGCATTTAGCTTAGGTGCTCGTTTGGAAGATATCATGAATGCAGCAGACTGGTTTTCGGACTCTTCTTTTAAGACGTTTTATTTTAAACCAGTTTTAGATATTGCTCAATTAGTTGTGGACAAGCTTTGAACAAGCATAATCCTCTTCTCCGATCCTGACATAGAATGAAAAAATTCCTAGCTATTGTAACAGAAAGTTTCAACTCTATTAAGGACTCGGAAGTGAGGTGTATCCCACCCTAATCCCCTCATCAATACTGTAAATTTAGAGACTCCCTCCCCGTATTTAGTAAGTAATTTCTCATTATGTTTCAGCATTCATATGTCGAATATGTTTGATTGTACTGCCATATACAACTGTTAACTTGATAGTCATTTCTATAGGAAATTCCTTTCAAAGTTTCAAATACCTTGTTCCTTTTCAAATTGTATTCTTTCTTCTTAAGTATCTTGCTTCACTGTTTCAGATCCTAACGATAATTGTCAGCCTGGCTCGCACAACAAAAGAGGAGGAGGAGACACAAACAATGGACTATGTTATGGACTGCCTGTTCCTGATTGGTTCTAAATACATGTTTTTATTGTTTGTTAACGTACTCCAATTCCCAAGCTGTCATGGGTGTAGAAGTTTTATTGCTGAATGTTCGGTTTCTATTAAATAAAGTGGAGATAGATATGCATAATCCTCGACTCTGAGTCCTTAATAGAATTGAAACTTTTTGTTATGATAGCTAGGAAATTTTTCATTCTCTGACATGCCTTTACTAAACAACCTTTCACAGTTCCCAGTAACACCTCCTATCTCCACCCCCTCCGAAACATAATCTCTTTTCACCAATTCCATCTCTAAACCCTTTTCCTTTCTCTCACCCCTAAATCTCTGTATCTCTGTATCTCACTATCTCCACCCCCTCAGTTTCTTATCTCACAACCTCCATTCCACCCCACACCACACTCCCCCAACCTCAGCACAGTCTGTCTTTGTCCCAACTCCCATCCCTTTGTAGAATGCTGGATTGCTACACAGGAAACTACCTGGTGCCACCCACCCACTTGAATGCAGCATTTCAAGATCAGACTGTCAAGTACACAACAAAGTTTGCTCTGGAAAGCCTACCACATTGACCATCCAAAAAGACCAGTGAGCGACCACACCAGTTCAGTTTCGAATTGGAAAATTGTCATCTGTGGTCATGTTAAAAATAAAGGAGGCTCTCGGTAAACCAACATCAAATAAAGTAGCTTAGAAAACCCACATGCTGCTGTGAAGAAAGACCTTCGATATTAAGATAGATATAGTGGGATAGTGAAGCAAGGGAACAGAGGACAAAGGGCACAGTATGTTACCAGAACAGTACTACACTTAGCACAGATTTACCTACTTCACTGTCCTAAACAATACTTACTTTAGGTTTGCACAGACCACTAATGCAGCAACTTGACATTAGCATCAGACTAAACATGAAACAATGATAAACTCAAACACTTACAGGAAACTCTTTTAAAACTAAGATAGCAGAGTTGTATCCATACGACAGGTAGTTAGTTGTTCAAGACCTCGAGCAGGAAAAACTAACTAAAACTTCTGACACAGATTAGCCATATGTTTAAATGGCCCTCATACCTACTTTTCTCCGAAGAGCCAGTCCTAAAACACCTCAGTCTCAAATGTGTTTCCTGGAATGTCGCAGTGATCCTCCCTCTGTTTGGAACACAAGGGAGGTAAATCCAAATATCCAACACACTATACATCTCAATACATTGGGCATGTTCAATCCACAGATAGCCTAATGGATGATCACAAATAGATGAACAGACAGCCAAACACGTCTGCACACAAGTAAAGGGCAAGTAAGGACGTAGCAAAACATGATATCCTTTTTTCCCCACACTTTTTGTATGAGCATTCTTCTATCTTTCTTGTACTTCAGTGACACTGCCTTCATTGTTTATTTGTTTCCTAATGCTAGCTCCCTGCTCTAATCTCTACGCCCTCCCCTCCCAACAAAGTATGTGTGCTTGCTCCTCTCAGTATCACGTAGAGCAGGGCTTGGGATGAGGTAAGTTGATATCACTTGGCCTTGTAAATGCCCCTTTCTTACCATGTCCAACAGGCAGTTTAAAACCTATGCAAATCTAGATTTATTCCCTCCTCTTCTGATGTGTGATTGTCTTCAGTGTACTCGTAGTAGATCAATATTTGTGAGCTGCCATGATTAGAAGAGATCCATGTTTCCCACATCTTCACTACCTACATTCTGAGTGCAAATATAAGAGACTTCCCTTTCAGAGAACATGACTGTCCCCTGAATGATGGGGTGGCGAAATTATGGCAGATCACAATATAAAAGTTCAAAGAGCTACTGCAGCGATGCGACCCAGCATTATATGTTTCTTATTGCTTCTCTTCCTCGGAATCCTTAATTGGTAGTTTATTTTTTTTATCACACAGTTCAATAAACCTCAGCAAACAACTATGGTTGCCTATCTGCTGCCTAGCAAGTGACAGAAATCGGGCATCCTCTTTGTGTCTGGCGTCTTGCACAATGGTAAGAAACCACATACTCGTTTATGTTGGTGGAGCTATATTTCCTTCTTTTTGTTCTTTATCTCAAGTTATGTGTCCACTTTTTTCAGTTAAGCAGAACACACAGTCATAAGTGCGCGCACACACACATTATTTACTGGTGGCAACACAGAAAGGGAATCTTGTATTATCTGCTCAAGCACCTGATTCTCAAAGTATATTCTATGGGCTACTTATGACAAAGCACTTCCTCACACCAGATACCAAACCGAGGAACGGTTAACTGGAAAAGTAGAACAGATCCTGGAGATGACAGGACATTCTAATCCAAATCCTGTAAGGAACATTGTTAATCTTTGTCAGAAAGGAGCCAGTCCCGCCTTCTAGCTGAACATAGTTAAAATAATTGTGTGTGTACATTTTTATGAGGCGTATCTAGTTTAAAATGTGTTCACATCTCAGCCATTAGAATTCAGAGTCGTTTCTGTTGTGTATTGTGCTGTCGTGTATGATAATTCCACTTGTTCTTGATAAGCATATGTAGAGAAGATTACAAAGTTTCAAGTTACTTTTGAGAGGTAGGTTTTTGGAGGTCTTAAAAAACGTTGTACTGTTCTCCCAACAGTTGTTAATAAACTAGTGCAAGGGGGAGTGCTGTGAACCGAAGAATATGGGACACCAAGGGTGGACATCAGTATCCTCCACGGATACTACTGATAAGTCACTGACTCACCCTGGCCACTTTGACAAAAAACCTCACACAAGTGACTCTCAGGAATGTGAACAGTATTAAAATGTCATTGTTTTTCTTGGTGCTTGGTAGTGTACCCACGAAATACTGCTGACGTGAAGTTTCAGTGTGCCACCATTTACTTATGGCGGCCCGTTATGTCACTGGTCCATGATTTTAAAGGAGCCAGTGCCCGCATATGAAAATTTGGTGTGCACATACTCTTTAAAAATCAGTGCAGCATGCATTTAGTAGTCTTTGATGCATACCTTTAGTAACACTCATACAGTGCAGTGTTCAAAACACTGCGTGCCCCCTACCCAGGGAATGGCCAATTGAATACTGCTTGGGAAGATTATTTGTTAATATTATGCAGGCACTCAGCAGATAGCATAATCTCAATAATATGGGGGTTACATAAATGGACACCCCACTCCAGATGAGGGCTCCTCGTTGGATAAGTTACAAAGGCCTATAAACTCCATGACTAACACAGTATTTCACGTGTGGCCTCTGTTATGGGGAAGTATGCCAGTAAGGTCTGAGAACTGGGTACGTTACTCCAGATTTCAATACAGTACATTCTTTAAAGCAGTTTTTGTAAATGTGCAAAATACTTAATGTTTGGAGCCAGTGCTCCAGAAACCATCCCCAGAAACAGGACACCACACTTCAGGAATTACCTTCATATTCATTCACCCATTTGTCCACATGCAAATGTATGTGTGTTAGCTAGCTGAATGAATACCTGTATTTGCATTCTTGTGTGCCTGTATATATATATGTTCGATGGCATGTGTAGCTGCAGATACACATGCTGTGCACATCCCGCCATCTGGTGTTGGGCTCGGAGTGTTACAAGTTGTTTTTCTTCGAAGAAGTCTTTTCGAGTCACGAGACCGAGGGACTCCTCCCATTTCGACTCCATTGCACATGGACGTCGACTCCATCTTAGATTGTTTTTTTTCCGCCATCGGGTTCGGACGTGTTCCTTTTCGCTCCGTGTTTCGGGTCGGAAAGTTAGTTAGAATCTCGGAAAAATCGTCGGTATTGTTTGCGTTCGGTATCGGGTTAGTTACAACAGATCGACACCGATTTTCGAAGAGCTCCGGTGGCCCTTCGGGGTTTTTTCGATTCCCCCGTCGGGGCCTGGTCGGCCCGGCCACGTGTCTCTTCAAGGCTGATGCTATAACAAGTATCCATATACAGATCAACATCTGGTCTGTAACTTGTGTTTGTCGCCAGAACACAAGGAAGATACTTGTGAGGCCTGTCGAGCATTTCGGTCCAGGAAGACACTCAGAGACCGAAGAGCAAGAAGACTGCAAATGGCGTCGACGCCGACAGGACAAGGGCATTTCGAGGAGGATGAAGAAACATTCTCCACCCACGATTCGGACTCGGAGGAGATCGATCCCGAAGAAACGGTGAAAACCGTGAGTAAGACGTCGAAACAAAAGACTCACGAGAAGACCGCTAAAGCCCAGGGGACGCCACCGCCAACAGGCCATGGCTTAACCCGAAAAATAGGTGACCGATCATCGGCACCGAAAAAGGGCACGCTGGTGTCGAAGTCATCCGACTCCGGTCGAGATACCGGCACACAGCAATCTCGGGCCCGAGATAGTGGCTCCGAGCAGGTTGGGCACCGAGACAGCGGCACCGAAATGGGTCGGCACCGAGAGAGCACGACGCCGAAAGTAAAGAAGGTTTCGTCAGAACCGAAAAGCGGCCGAAAAGGTTTCGGTACCGAAACATCCGGCCTCGGAACCGAAAACAAGTTCCTATTCAGAGGAACAAGGACTGTCCTCACAAATGAAGACACATAAATTTGGACAGGAATTAGAGACAATGGAGCCAGATTACACACAAAGAAGGCTCCATATTCAAAAAGATACAGGGAAGATCAGCACTGTTCCTCCAATCAAAATGAAACGCAAACTTGCCTTCCAAGAAAAGGACAAACAGCCACAGGCAAAGGTGGCTAAACAAGTAACACCGCCACCATCCCCACAACACTCTCCGCAACCATCACCGGTAGCCACTCCACCAATGATGCAATCCCCAACTCATACAGGAATGAGTCAAGATGACCCTGACGCATGGGACCTTTATGACGCACCAGTGTCAGATAATAGTCCTGAATGCTATCCAGCTAGACCGTCGCCACCAGAGGATACTACAGGCTACGCACAGGTGGTGTCGAGAGCAGCGGCATTTCATAATGTCAGCCTTCATGCAGAGCCCATTGAAGACGACTTTCTTTTTAATACACTGTCGTCCACACACAGCCAGTATCAGAGTCTTCCTATGCTACCCGGAATGCTAACACACTCCAAACAAGTGTTTGAGGAGCCTGTTAAAGGAAGAGCCATTACTCCAAGAGTAGATAAAAAATATAAACCGCCACCAACAGACCCAGTGTACATTACACAACAGCTAACACCAGACTCTGTTGTAGTAGGAGCAGCGCGCAAAAGAGCCAACTCACATACTTCAGGAGATGCACCACCTCCAGATAAAGAAAGTCGCAAATTCGATGCTGCAGGCAAAAGGGTGGCGGCACAGGCAGCAAACCAGTGGCGTATTGCAAATTCACAAGCTTTGTTAGCCAGATATGATAGGGCCCATTGGGATGAAATGCAACACTTTATTGAACATTTACCCAAGGAGTTCCAAAAAAGAGCGCAGCAAGTAGTAGAAGAAGGACAGAGTATCTCCAACAATCAGATACGGTCAGCAATGGATGCTGCAGACACAGCTGCTAGAACTGTCAACACAGCAGTAACAATAAGGAGACATGCATGGCTGCGTACATCAGGATTTAAACCAGAGATACAGCAAGCTGTGCTGAATATGCCATTCAACGGACAGCAGTTGTTTGGGCCGGAGGTGGACACTGCGATCGAAAAACTTGAAAAAGACACTGATACGGCCAAAGCCATGGGCGCACTCTACTCCCCACAGAGCAGAGGCACATTTCGAAAGACACAATTTAGAGGGGGGTTTCGAGGGCAAAGCACAGAAGCCACAACCTCACAAACAAGGCCCACTTACCAGAGCCAGTATCAGCAAGGAGGTTTTCGGGGACAGTATAGAGGGGGACAATTTCAAAAGAATAGAGGAATGTTCCAAAGTCCCAAAACTCCTCCAAACAAACAGTGACTTCAAAGTCACAAATCCCCAACACATAACACCTGTGGGGGGGAGACTAACCAAGTTTTACAAACATTGGGAGGAAATAACAACAGACACTTGGGTCTTAGCAATTATCCAGCATGGTTATTGCATAGAATTTCTCAAATTCCCTCCAAACGTACCACCAAAAACACACAATATGTTAAAACAACATATAGATCTTCTAGGACTAGAAGTTCAGGCATTGCTACAGAAAGAAGCAATAGAATTAGTGCCAAAGCAACAGAAAAACACAGGAGTTTACTCCCTGTACTTTCTGATACCCAAAAAAGACAAGAGTCTAAGACCTATACTAGATCTCAGAACATTAAATACCTACATCAAATCAGATCACTTCCACATGGTCACATTACAAGACGTAATCCCACTGCTCAAACAACAAGACTACATGACAACACTAGACCTAAAGGATGCATATTTCCATATACCAATACATCCTTCACACAGAAAGTACCTAAGGTTTGTATTCCAAAGGGTACATTACCAATTCAAAGTGTTGCCATTCGGAATAACAACTGCGCCAAGAGTTTTTACAAAATGCCTAGCAGTAGTAGCTGCACATATCAGAAGGCAGCAAATACATGTGTTCCCGTACCTAGACAATTGGTTAATCAAAACCAACATGCTAAAACGGTGTTCACAACACACAAAATAGGTCATAGAAATCCTCCACAAACTAGGTTTCTCAATCAACTACAGAAAGTCGCACCTTCTGCTGTGTCAAACACAGCAATACTTAGGGGCGACAATCAATACAGCAAAAGGGATTGCCACTCCAAGTCCACAAAGAGTTCAGACATTTCACAATGTAATACAGGCCATGTATCCAAAACAAAAGATACAAGTAAAAATGGTGATGAAACTACTAGGCATGATGTCTTCATGCATAGCCATTGTCCCAAACGCAAGGTTGCACATGCGGCCCTTACAACAGTGCCTAGCATCACAATGGTCACAAGCACAGGGTCAACTTCTAGATCTGGTGTTGATAGACCGCCAAACATACATCTCGCTTCAATGGTGGAACAGTATAAATTTAAACCAAGGGCGGCCTTTCCAAGACCCAGTGCCACAATACGTGATAACAACAGATGCCTCCATGACCGGGTGGGGAGCACACCTCAATCAACACAGCATCCAAGGACAATGGGACATACAGCAAAAACAGTTTCACATAAATCACTTAGAACTATTAGCAGTATTTCTAGCGCTGAAAGCATTTCAACCCATAATAAGCCACAAACACATTCTTGTCAAAACAGACAACATGACAACAATGTATTACCTAAACAAACAGGGAGGGACACACTCAACACAGTTGTGTCTTCTGACACAGAAATTATGGCATTGGGCGATTCACAACCACATTCGCCTAATAGCACAATTTATTCCAGGAATTCAGAACCAGTTAGCAGACAATCTCTCTCGGGATCACCAACAGATCCACAAATGGGAGATTCACCAACAAATACTAAACACTTACTTCCAGAATTGGGGAACACCACAAATAGATCTATTTGCAACAAAGGAAAACGCAAAATGCCAAAACTTCGCATCCAGGTACCCACAAGATCAGTCTCAGGGCAATGCGTTATGGATGAGCTGGTCAGGGATATTTGCTTACGCTTTTCCCCCTCTCCCACTCATTCCATATCTAGTAAACAAATTGAGTCAAAACAAACTCAAACTCATACTAATAGCACCAACATGGGCAAGACAACCTTGGTACACAACACTACTAGACCTCTCAGTAGTGCCTCATGTCAAACTACCAAACAGACCAGATCTGTTAACACAACACAAACAACAGATCAGACATCCAAATTCAGCAGCGCTGAATCTAGCAATTTGATTCCTGAAATCCTAGAATTCGGACACTTAGACCTCACACAAGAATGTATGGAGGTCATAAGACAAGCTAGAAAACCTACCACTAGACACTGCTATGCAAATAAGTGGAAAAGATTTGTTTATTACTGCCATAATAATCAAATTCAACCCTTACACGCATCTGCCAAAGATATAGTAGGATACTTACTTCATTTGCAAAAGTCAAAGCTAGCTTTCTCTTCCATAAAGATACATCTTACCGCAATTTCAGCTTACCTGCAAATTACGCACTCAACTTCATTATTTAGGATACCAGTCATAAAAGCGTTTATGGAAGGCCTAAAGAGAATTATACCACCAAGAACACCACCAGTTCCTTCATGGAACCTCAACATTGTCTTAACACGACTCATGGGTCCACCTTTTGAGCCCATGCACTCTTGTGAAATGCAATACTTAACATGGAAAGTTGCATTTTTGATTGCCATCACATCTCTAAGAAGAGTGAGCATTTACCATACAAGAACCATTTATTCAAATACACAAGCATAAAGTAGTTCTACGGACAAATCCAAAATTTTTACCAAAGGTTATATCACCGTTCCACTTGAATCAAACGGTAGAACTACCAGTGTTCTTCCCACAGCCAGATTCTGTAGCTGAAAGAGCACTACATACATTAGACATCAAAAGAGCGCTAATGTACTACATTGACAGAATAAAACTAATTCGAAAAACAAAACAATTATTTATTGCTTTCCAAAAACCTCATACAGGAAATCCAATTTCTAAACAAGGCATTGCTAGATGGATAGTTAAGTGTATTCAAACCTGCTATCTTAAAGCAAAGAGAGAACTGCCTATTACACCAAAGGCACACTCAACCAGAAAGAAAGGTGCTACCATGGCCTTTCTAGGAAATATTCCAATGACTGAAATATGTAAGGCAGCAACATGGTCTACGCCTCATACATTTACCAAACACTACTGTGTAGATGTGTTAACTGCACAACAGGCCACAGTAGGTCAAGCTGTACTACGAACATTGTTTCAAACAACTTCAACTCCTACAGGCTGAACCACCGCTTTTGGGGAGATAACTGCTTACTAGTCTATGCACAGCATGTGTATCTGCAGCTACACATGCCATTGAACAGAAAATGTCACTTACCCTGTGTACATCTGTTTGTGGCATTAGTCGCTGCAGATTCACATGCGCCTACCCGCCTCCCCGGGAGCCTGTAGCCGTTTAGAAGTTGATCTTGAACATTTGTAAATATAATAGTTTAAACTTCATTATGTACATACGTATTCACTCCATTGCATGGGCACTATTACTAGTATACACAACTCCTACCTCACCCTCTGCGGGGAAAACAATCTAAGATGGAGTCGACACCCATGCGCAATGGAGTCGAAATGGGAGGAGTCCCTCGGTCTCGTGACTCGAAAAGACTTCTTCGAAGAAAAACAACTTGTAACACTCCGAGCCCAACACCAGATGGCGGGATGTGCACAGCATGTGAATCTGCAGCGACTAATGCCACGAACAGATGTACACTGGGTAAGTGACATTTTCCTTATGAACACAGGTGACTTAGTGTTCAAGTGTATCTAGATGTTTATTTTCCTCCTTGTACATTGGCCTGCATGGTTGCTGCTTTATCTTTAAGAATATATGATGTGAATTTGTGCCTTTGTCATGTCTGAAAATATCAAAGCCAAAACTGTTGACTTTCTTAATGATTGTTTACCTTTTTCTTAATATTCATTATTATTCTAAGATTATCCCAATGGGTGATGAGCAACTTTGGCAGCACCTTAGTTGGATTCAACACGATTTAATGAATAATTAATAGCTTGATCATTAGATGCAAACCTTTTAAATCCTCTGTGAGGTTTCGCCCTTTGTAATATTGAACAGCGTCCCTTTCTCGTTAGGACTTTCTTATCATGCCTTCTTTGTGTTGAAGAGTGTTCCTGCTTTATCTTTTAGCAACAAGTTTTGGAACTTGCCCTGGAACGTGCAGAGGTGAGTTAATTTTGTGTAGATTTTGTGTTGTAAATTTGTTGATGGCGTAGATGTGCTGGCTGTTCAATGCTATTCCACTTGTAAACTGCACTGTCACTATAAATGTTTTCCTGGCACTGCAGGATTGGCTGAGAGCGGGAAGAAATCACGTTTTGCTAAGGAAATGTAGGTCGAAAAAAAGGAGCATTTTAAGACCATTCCGAAAGGATAGCTAATTATCAAGGCACATGATGTAGGGAAGGAGAGAATTTTAGTGTGTAGCAGTGAGAAATGAGGAAGAATGGTCTTTAGTGCAATGAGATGGATCTTGGGTAAGGTAATAAGCCACAGAGAAAATCGCTGGAATCGAGATTGGGGGAAAGGCTTGCAAGTGGATGATGCAGTGAACTAAACCATTAGCTTTGAAAATGGTTGAAAAAATGACCATTTGGAAATTAGAAACATTTGAAGAGAGGAAAGGTAGTGTGAAACAGGGAGTCAAGGAAAATTAGTTTAACTGCATTACTCTGATTATGATGGCTGTGCTCTAGTGTTGCAAATGTTATGTCACATTGCAATGCTTTATCAGTATTGTGTGTATTTGTATTTATGTGCAGCCTGGCGAGCAATTCCTTTTCTACATCAGCCTTGAGTGATGCACCGCAAGCAAGTCAATTACATTCCACAATCTGTGTCATCAAACCACTTGTATCTTGCTTATTTCCTCTCCACAACCTTCAGTCATTTTACCCATAGAGTCCAGGTCTGCCTAGGTGCTGTGGTGTTGGCTTGTTCCCAGGTGCCCTCTCTTTGAGCAAGAGAAATGGTGACACTTGTTTGAAACTGTGTGGTGTCTTCCTGTACGTCTATGCCATCTGGTAGGCCAAAACAAAAACCCACTAGAGGGTTTAACATGTATTGGCAAAGACAAATGTTTTACGTTTAATGTGCAAAAGAATACAGCAGGAGCAGACCCCTAGAGACTGGGCTGTAGCGTTGAGCCTCATGCAGTTCAGTGCAAGCATTTGAATGGAGATGGAAGGGTACACTCGGAGAGCCAATTGCATTAGGTGAGAGATGACTAATCCACTCGTTAGAGCCAACACGTGTCTGACAAAGTCCCAAGACAGTGGCTTAAAGAGTCTGCTAAAAAAACAGCAGTGGTTTACATTTTTGGACAAAAAGTCCACACAATATGTACACAATATGTACAATGTTCACAATAGTTTGTTTGACAACTGCGCTGTCAAACCCTGCACCTAAAAAAAATGCTTCTTTATTGTAAGCTTAGTGTTCTGTGCACTGATCCTGGACTTGTACTGTTAATTAACACTGCACATTTCCATAATTAACTCTATGCATATACCTCAGTCTATGTCAGTGTTTTGCAGTACCCAGAGAATGCTATGATTGTCTGACTGTGGCAACAGTGCATTGTCCATGCACTCTTGCAGCATACATCTGTCTCTTGACTTCCAGGAAACAGGAATGATATGCTCATTGCACATACACCACACGTGTAGGATTGATCAGTTCTGAAAGCATGTTGTAAGTTGGCCAGGTATGCATGTATGAACATCACTCACTCTAATGGACATTAATCTTGCACAGAAGAAACGTTACAGTAGGTTAACGGGCATTATGATAGTTGCATCATTCCAAATTTGCCAAAAACTAGTACAAATTTAAATCAATGCCATTGGTAACGGCTCAATTGGAAACTAGCAATTAATGCATATGAACAATTCAGCTGTACTCCAGAATAGATCAGAGGGTATGTTTTATGGATCAAATGTGTTTAATACATTTTTTCAATTATAAAACATCGCACATCTAATACATCACAGTATTGCCAAAAGGCACATAGTTAGCTTATTCCATGCGAAACAATAAAAAAGAAGAAGATTAAATGTTTAACACAACTATGTTTCCCCACTGTTGGTTGCCAATGCATTAATCAAACGATCTCAGGCTATATTACCATATAGTTCTAGCCCAGTATAAACATCCCCTCGTAGGCGACCTCCCCGGCAATCAATTCAAATTCAGAACCCTCAAATAAGTTGGACATGTCAGCTCTGAAAACTCCCCAGATAGAATACGTAAAAACGGTTGCCAAAGTTCCCTAAAGTCCCCACTCCGCAGCTGTGAAGTCAGGGTAAGCTTTTCCATAACAAGGATAAACCAGAGCTTGTGCAGCCAAGAGACTGTTGATGGGATCTGCTCTGTCCCCCACACTGATAGCAACAGCTGTACAGCAGCATTCAAGGCTAAGGCCATCTGCTGACCCTTCAAAGATCTTAGGGGAAAAGTGAGCGGGTTGGGGAGACCTAGCAAAATATACGGAGGAAATCTAGGGATCTGAGTGTCAAAGGCCCTCTCCACAGTGTCTATTATGTCCTTTCAGTACCGGTGTAGTTTGGGACAATGCCATAGTAAGTGCACAAGCGAGCCCCCAACCCCTTCCAGCAAAGACTAGATTTGTCAATGATTCCAAGTATGGATCCTGTTTGGGGTGTAATACCAGGAGGAGGCTACTTTATAAGCTGTCTCTGTACCTGCTGAGTTATAAGCTGTGTGGTGCGCCCTATAAAAAACACTCTCCCACTCATCTTCCGATAGCTCCCTCTCTAGTTCCTTCTCCCATCTCAATTGACCCTTAGTCTTGGTTGAACGGGCCTCCCCCGCAAGAGGACATAGAGTTCAGAAACCACACGCTTATCACCCTTTTTCATTAGAATCAATTTTTCAAACTGGATTAACGGCCTATCGATTAATATCCTATTGGCTAGAAGCAGGGCCGAGTGTCTTATTTGGTAGTACATCATCCTGGCGGCCTCGATTAGGCCATATTGCTCCCTCTGCTGGTCAAAGGGGATAACCCCCTGCTCATCAAATAAGTATCCCACCCTTTTGCAGCCCCTCTCATACCACCGACGCAGTGCTTCCGGCTGTTGGCCAGGGCCAAAATCGGGGTTCACGCCCAGTAGAGTCATTGGGGACAGGAAGGTCGTCAAACCCGCCCTGCCGGACACCCGATCCCACGCTCTCATCGTAACCTCCGTAACCAGTGATATATACAACCCCTGCGCCCTGCGACGGTGCCTAAGCCAGGGTTCCTTCCATATGTGAGTGCCGGCAACTGCCTGGTCCATGAAGCACCAATGCTTCTCAGAAGACAGTCGGTTCCATTCCAAAAGGAAACCTAACTGTGCTGCCTGAAAGTATCGAAGGAGGCAGGGGACCGCCAGCCCCCCCTCCCTCTTAGGACGATACAGAACCTGCTGTGATATCCGCGCCGCCTTCCCTTCCCATATAAATCTTAAGACCGCCGTTTGGAGGGACGATATCGTTCGCAGGGGGGGTTCCAGCGGGAGCACCTGGAACAGATAAAGTATACGTGGTAGGATCGTCATTTTCACTGCCGCAACCCTGCCCAGCCAGGACAATTTAAGCCTCCTCCATGACTCCAAGTCGCGCTGCACCTCTCGCATTAGTTTCGAATAGTTCAACTTCGCTGTACTGGCGACTGTGGAGCCCAGCTCAGTCCCCAAATATGGGAGCCCCGAAGAGGCCCATGTAAAGTGGAAATGGGCCTTCAGGTCCCTTTCATGCTCCGCAGAGATAAACTTGCCCAGAGCCTGCGATTTAAGCATGTTCATTAGGAACCCCGAAACCTGCCCAAATTCCTCTATAACACCCATTAGCGCCGGTATTGAGGTCATGGGCTCCGCCTAAGTAAGGATGACTGCGTATAGTGAAATAAGATGCTCATCCCCCCAAAACTCATACCTGTGATCTGAGGGTTGTCCAGGAGCCTCTGTGCCAGTGGCTCCATGTAAAGCACGAACAGGAGGGGCGAAAGCGGACACCCCGCCTGGTACCTCTTTGGATGGCGAATGGCAAAGAGAGCGTCCCATTAACCCGGACCGCTGCCTGAGGCTCTTGATAAGTGCATCAAATCCATGTCATAAAGCCTGAACCCAGTCCAAAGCGTTCGAGCACCCTGAACAGGTATGGACAGCGAACCCTATCAAAGGCTTTCTCAGCGTCAATAGACAGGAAGAGCGCCGCCCTACGGGAACGTTCAGTTTTGTCCAAGAGATGGAGCAATCGCTTGGTATTATTGCTGCACTGTCTATGAGGTATAAATCCCGACTGGTCGGGGTCCACAAGCCCCGGCATATAATAGTTGAGACGGTGTGCCAAAATGCCAGTGAACACTTTGGCATCGATATTCAGGAGGGAGATCGGCCTGTACGAGGCGCATTCCTCGGGGTCCTTCCCCGGTTTCGGGATAACAACGATAGTAGCGTCTAACATACTAGGCGAAAGCACACCCGTTTGACAAAAGGAGTTAAAAAGTCGCACAAGAACGGGAACAAGTTCTGCACAGAAGGATTTATAAAAAAGCACAGAAAAACCATCGGGCCAGGTGACTTCCCGGTCTGCAACCGAGCAATCGCAGATATAACCTCACCAGATCAGCTCCGCAGGACCTCCCAGGTCACTTTCCAAGGCCGGTCAGTATGCGCCGCTCTGTCCGGAACTGCGCCCAGGTCCAGCTCCCAGCCGCCACCACTTACAACAGTCCGCTCCTTGCGCCTTTTCGCAAGTCTGCAGGGCCAGGCTACTTAAAAGATCTAACAAGGCTAATTCTGTCACAGACAAAGGAGTGATTGCTATGTCATCTAGGAAGGATTCTGGGGCTAAGTCACCGGGCTTCTCAGCCATGTACAGATTTCGATAGAATTCTGCAAAAGCCTGCGCTGTTTGGTCGCTCGTGCGCGCCTCTGCCCCAGAGGGGAATCGTACCATTTTTATCAGTGACGCTGCACGCTGTGCTCTCAACCTACGCGCCAGTAGCTTGCCGCACTTGTTACTTCCTACATAATACTTTTGTTTGAGGCGGACTACCGCATACTCTGCCCTGTCCCAGTCCAACCTCCTCAGCTGCTTTCGGACCTTCTCGAGCTCTTGCCATATTCTAGGAGCACCAGTGTGTTTATGTGAGCGCTCTAACACCCTCACTCGCTGCTCCAAGTCCCCCCTGAGTTGAGTCCTCGCCTTATTGTCCCTAGAAGAAAGCAACATCACCTCACCCCTCAAGACAGCCTTCAGTGCCTCCCACAGTGTTGCAATGCTTGCTGTCCCTTGTCGTTAAAGCTAAGGTAATCTATTATTGCCCTTCGGATCGCCTCTACCGTTGCACCGTTCTGAAGCATCAAGTCCCTAAATCGCCATCCCGATGGACTGACCCTCTCCATGTCCGAGTGAATCTCAACTGTTACCGGAGCATGATCCGACAAAGCCTGCGGCTCAATCGCCGAGTCTCTAACCCTGGGGAGAAGCTCCTGGGATGCCAGAAAAAGGTCCAATCTAGCGTATGTTTTGGTTGTCGATGAGTAAAAGGAGTAGTCCCTCAAGGTGGGGTGCACACCCCTCCACACATCCACCAGACGACACTCACTCAGCAACTGCCGCCCTGCATCCGACAAAGACCCAGTCTGACCATACCGTTGGCCTGAGCGATCCAGGTCCCCATCCATCACCAAATTAAAATCACCCCCCAGCAATACAGCACCATCAGGGGATTGGAGCAGCGGAGTCAGAGACTGTCTCAAGAAGGCTTCTTGTTGGGAATTGGGTGCATATAGAGAAGCAATCGTGAAGGAGAAACCCCCCCCAATCGAATCCTCATGGCTAAGAGCCTCCCCAGAACCTCATGCAATTTGGATATCACTTCCCCCGGGAATGAGCGTGATAAAAGAATCGCCACCCCTGCATGATTTGACGGTAGCGAGGACCAGAACTGCCTGGGAAACCACTTAGAGCGCATGCAGTAGGTATCTTTAAGGACAAGGTGCGTCTCCTGCAAAAGACATACATGACTCCCAGATCTCTCTAAAGCTGAGAGGATGCCTAGCCTCTTAGTAGGGTTATTTAGCCCCCTAACATTTAAGCTTATACATTTGATGGTCATAGCCTATACTGAAGAAAGCAAGCAGTGGAGACAAGAGCACAACATAGGACTACCACCCACAATATTATCTAGACCGCCTAGAATACTCAGGCCTGAGGATGCCTTCTCAAAGGACCAGCATCGCAGGGAAAACCAACAGCAAACAACCAAAAAGCACAACAGGTGCATATGACACAAAAGTCCTCGATCGTCCATCATCGCGAGGTAAAATCTCCACGGGGCAGTATATCCCACCATATCAGTGACTCAGTCCATTGCCCCCGCCGCCTCGACCCTCTGCGACAATCAACATATTATTACGACTGCGGCCTGTGGTAAACCCGGGTGTCCAAACTAGGCTGAAGTACCGGCGGCCACGCTGTTCAAAGCGGCTTCTCTCTCCGATCTCAGCTCTGAGGCCGTCGGGCACTGCAGCTTCCTTTTCTTCTCTTTTCTCTGCCACCGAGGAGGGCCCCCCGCCGATAGAGCTGCCCCCTCGCTCGCCTCCCGGCCTATATCCTCGAGGCCCAGGACACGGCCAGCCTCCATAACAGATTTCACCTGCCGAAGCTGTTCCTCACAGCGGAAGACCAGGCGGAACGGATGGCCCCAAGAATAGGACACATTGTGCGCCCTCAAGTGGTCCGTGATCGGCCTAAACTCTCTCCGTCTCTGCAAAGTCTGCACAGATAAATCATGAAAGAGCTGGAGTTCATGTCCTCGAATGAGTACACTCTGGAGGTTGCGGGCCCGCTGTAGAATCTTTTCTTTAAGGACAAAATTGTGGAGACAGGCAAAAATGTCTGGGGGGCGGTCTCCAGGGGCCCCAGCGCCCCCAACTCGGTGCACCCGGTCCAGGACTACCTCCTATGTCCACCACGTAGCCCCCAATGTCCTCTTTTTCAGCGCCAACCGGGACCCCTCGTATACGAATATTTTGTCTCCTCAAGCGATTTTCCAAGTCCTCGACCGCCATCTGAAGAAGATCCGGTTGCTCTCGGAGGCGGACTACTTCCTGTTGCAGGCCTGCGACCTCTTCACCGCGAGGGATCTCGCTATCCTCTAGCTGCGATACACGTTCACCCAAGGAGGTAACCTCTCCTCGTATCTCCTTCACCTCCCGTGAGATGTCCCTACGCAGCTCTTGGATATCGCCCTGGAGCGACTCAAACAGGGAGGTGAGAAAGCCCTTCGTAACGGAAGAACTCTCCTCTGGATCCGTCTCAACCCGACTCTCCAAGGCCCCCGTCTCAGGTAAGTCCTCCGTCACAGTCCCAGGTGCAAAGCACGCCCCTGCCAACATATCCCTCACTGAGCGCTCGCGTTTGGACTTTGATGTCTCCATGACGCGCCGGCCTGATCACACCTCACCAGATCAGCTCCGCAGGACCTCCCAGGTCACTTTCCGAGGCCGGTCAGTATGCGCCGCTCTGTCCGGAACTGCGCCCAGGTCCAGCTCCCAGCCGCCACCACTTACAACAGTCCGCTCCTTGCGCCTTTTCGCAAGTCTGCAGGGCCAGGCTACTTAAAAGATCCAATGCTGGGGTTGTGCCACCCGGAGCCCAGGTAGCTGGGCCCCCACTCTTCACTGGGGTCGCGCACCTCATCGACCCCGCTCCATGGCGAGGAAGCCCCGTCAGCAGCCCCCGGTCCAACAGGGCATGTGGGAGCACCTCTCTCCCTTCAGGCGCTCCAACCGCCGGGTCCCGCGATGATCTCCAGTTATTAAGGGGCCCAGGGTGAACCCCTCGGCCCTCAATTCCCGGCGCCTCGTCTGCAAGGGCCACCGAGGGAAAGGCCCGTCCCGCGGCCGCACCCCGACTCCTGGGCCGAGCCCTGCTCCTCCCACGGGAGCGGCGCAACTTGGCCCCGACCGGAGCCGAGAAGCCCAGAACACCTGGGGGAGCCTCGCGATGTAGGGAAAGCCTCCAGGCTTCCCCCAAACTGGCCGCAGGGCACTTTCTCTGGTCGAAGCAGCGGAGCGCTAGCAGGAACGTCTTAGCGCTCCGCCATCTTGGACACGCCCCCAGAGGGTAGTAATGTGCAGTGTTCGCATAATTTCCTTTTGTGTGATTACAAGAGATTGTGGAAAAATGAATCAAAATGACATGAAATGCAAATTTGACATTTAGAGCTATACAAATAGTGTTTGAAGCCACGTTATGTCCGTTGGCGTTGTTTCAATGCTGCTACAATAGAATTTTTACCCAAATAAACTTGAAGTTACAGTGGCCTAATTTTGGGAATTTTGTGAAACAACCACAATGTAATATGCTGGAAATGGTGCATGACTATGCCAGTGTAAAAAATGTTCTCCTGGACATAGTATTCCTATGCCCCTTAAGGCCATGTCATTGCACGTGAACTCTAGATAGGCCAGTTCTAAATGCAGTCACATTTACAATAGCATTCCAAGTTCATACCTGTAGTTGTTTCATGCTTCCATCCTGATCCAAATGCTGGCATGAGGCAGGGGCAGAGCATAAACTGGTGAGCAGTACAGTTGACTCTCTCCTCCATCTCTTAATTACTTTCCTGTGACCTCTTTATGTCAGTGATGCCTTCAGTAAGTATGGATGCTTGTGGATCCTCGAGTCCACTTCACCAGTGACCAGCATGCTCAAAAGGCAAGCACCCAGCACCCCTATAGCTAGATATGGCGGTGCCTGCTGGATAAACATACGCAAATAATTTGCTTTTGTATTGTAATTTATCAAATATCTTAGTGGGATTTCCACTGTTGTGTGTTTTACCTCAATTACATTGCTGTCATTTGCCTGTACTTGGCCACTTCAATTTTCCATTTGTACCTTCCTTTGTACTTTTCCGTATTGATATCCAAAGTTTTGTGACCAGTCATGCAGTGGGATGTTCAGCACAAATTGTGGGCAGTACAGTTGGCAGAAAGATAATTGTACAAATTCTCACAACAACTCTTAGATTGTGCCAATCACCTTTTATTTATTTTTTCATTTGTGTTTCATGCTTATTTTGCTCATGCATAAGTTGCCTTTTTTGAGTGCAAGGCACTTTGTTAATATCAATATTTATTAAACATATGCCCAACTGAGTAGCGAGAAGTACTGAAATATTCATAAGTATTCAGGGAAACTGACTGTTTTACAAAACTGTGACATATGCTTTACATGTGGTATATTGGTAGAGATGGTTTGCCAGAAAGTGCTCAGTTTTGTGCAGCAAGTGTTATTCTCAAATATCTGAAATGGTGCTACAAGAAAGCCTGCAACAGTAAATGAGTATCATCAGAGA
This sequence comes from Pleurodeles waltl, assembly GCF_031143425.1. Taxonomy (NCBI): domain Eukaryota; kingdom Metazoa; phylum Chordata; class Amphibia; order Caudata; family Salamandridae; genus Pleurodeles; species Pleurodeles waltl. Next base: position 1,229,184,894 of record NC_090447.1, read on the forward strand.
TGCAGGCAGTGTGTATAACCCAGTAATAACCATAGATAAATAATGTTTCTGTTGATCTTAACTTCAATAAATGAGTCAAGTTATGGTTTCACTGTCCCTTGTCGCAAGTGAATTGTCATATTTACTGTTGTCAAAGTTTTATGTTTTGGAGTTTCTACTATTTTCCACGGTCTCCTGGCATTTGTCCCACAATGGATTGTGCTTCTCTGCGGGATTAGCTCCCATGACAGTTTCAACTCATTACTGTTTGCATACCCTATGTAGTCATTGTGTATATTCACATGAGAGCACTTAGTCCTGTTAGTCTAATGTATACATTGTGTGCTTTCATTCTCTTGCACACCATGTGCTGTCTCTCCCTGTAACTGTTATCTTGTAGTTGTGCTTATTAGAAACCTCTCGGTTGGCTTGTGATATATGGCTAAGACGTGATTATGTGCAGGAGAGTAATGTTTTCTTGTACCATTGTCTTTGTCAGTGGCTTGTGGTGTACATGTTTGTGTACCTTATAATTAGATTTTGCTGTGTAAACCAACCTTTTGCAGGATTTTCACCAGTTTCATGCGTATGAGAAGTGGTACCTTTGAGTTCTCAGTTGCTTTGTGGTGAGGGTATTGTGTAACCCTCGTATGGCAAATTCACCCATTTCTCTGACTAACATCAGTCTGTTGTGTTGACAAGGTTGTTGGAAAACCTCTTCCAATGAAAACTACCAGGTCAAATAGGCCTTCCTGTTACACCTGCCTCATTGATACATTTACCTGCAGAACCCAGAGTTAGAAGAGAGAGAGTGGAGGAGGTGGAATTAGGGTACAGTCAACTGCATAGCTTTTTATTAAACAGAGAGCTCTGGTTTGTGGAAGAACCAAAACACCTGAATTTGAGTGAGAGGCTCTTAATGGCAGTTAAGAACTTTGTATTTTCTAGTCCCTGGGTGGCAGGGCCTCTATTGCCAGTGTACTCTCCTAAATCTAGGCGATGACCGTGGCTGCTCCAATGCACCAGTTGTGACTTCCCCATCGAGGCATAATAATAACAAAAAGCTCTGATGGTGTTCAATGATTACTTAAGTACATTGCAAGGACAACTCTGGACGAGGAAGTTACAGAAAAGGACCCAGGGGTACTTCAACATCACAATAGACAAATGCTATGTGATGTAATGATGTCATGTTAGGTATACCTTATTATTGAATTCTGTGGCGATGGGTCTACTGAAGGGTTTAATCTTGTAATGGTATTATATTTTAACTTGTTCATAGAAAATCCCAAACTGTGTGTAGACTGAATGGCATAATGTTAGCATCTGATTATGAAGTGGCTATTTGAAGAGAAGCAGAACACTTTAAGAAACTATGATTGAGAAATGTTCCAGTAAAATGTTCATCCAGTTAAATATTGGGAGCAAGGGTAATATTGCTCCCATTAAATTTCTGCAGTCGCTTACCATAAGAAATTAGGTGTTCTATTTCTTGCAGGGTTAGGTGTTTGTTAGACTGTGTTGTGTACATTGGAATCTGAGTGAACTTCTCACCTGAAAACAACCACTGTAACCATTCAACAACATCTCTGCATGGCCCATCCTTAAACTGACATCAAGACACTACAAGAGGAATGGGAATGAAAAACAGTATTGAAGCCCCGAACTTCAGTCCTAAAGAGCTTGTGTGGCAAGGGTTTCTTTTTCAGTCTAGGAAGGACAAGGGCACTGATTGGATTGAGCAAATTTGCTTATCTTGTTTTTTTAAAGGAATCAAAAGGCATGAGAGTCAAGACTACACACACCTTTTTATATCACTGTTATGTAGTGAGTTTGTCCTATGCAGAGAATGTGCATCCGTAATTTCCAGGGGTACCTCTGGTCAGCAACCATCACTTATGTGTTTCAAACTCTACTGTGGAATCAAGGGCGTCTAGTGCTTATACTTTGTTAGTCTTATGATGCTACTGTACCTTGGGGATGACAGGGCCCACAATGGAAAGAATAAAACCTTTAAATATAATTCGATAGTAAGCACACATGCACATAATATCTTCCTTTCCTATTTCCTCATATCGTTTCTTTCAATCCTCTCTTATTACATACTATTGTTCTAGAGTGGTAGAAAGTCCAAGCTCTTTCTGAGCCATGAACTAACTGTCAAAACATGTGTGCCATTCTACCTCTTGCACATAAGGTACTGTCATACTGGTGTCCAATGCAGTCAACTGCTGGTCCTAGGTGACCTGAACACATAAGCTAAGCCTGTTTGTGAGTAAGAGTCAGCTGGGATTCCAAATAAAACGTCACACTGATGGACTGTATCACTCTTTATGGTCTGAGGCAGATGGCCATGAACATACGTAGCATATCAGCCAAATCTTTTCAGGGGATCCTCTATTACCTTGCTGAATACCAGTCTTCAACACCATATACAACCAGAGTCTACACACATTATGTTTTCTTAGTGTTTTCCTTGTTTTCATATGAGAACGTTAGGCAAGAAGACCCCAAACCCTCTACTAAACCACATAATGCACTTTTCAAAACATAATAATTTTGCTGGCTGCTAGTGACAAAAGAGGCAAGGTAGTCCTGAGAATGTTTAAGCACACCTTTTTTCATTGGTACATGTCTGTTGTACCGAAAGTAGTGCAGTCTTGGTTGTATATTCTTGTTTACATTCTGTGCTATGCTAGATACGCAGTAGGTTAAGCGGACTTAAGATGTATTTTCAAGCATCTTTATTGAAACTGTTTTTGTCATTCATTTATTAGTATGTCATTGAAAGTGCCCGCCAGAGACCTCCAAAGAGAAAACATTCATCTGGCGGAAGGTAAAGAAAACGTTATCCTTTATTGTGATGTAAAATTCCTCGTTTTTTGCATGTGACTTGTGGCACCTCCTGGCTGGTAAGGAAAGTATTTGTTTACTTTGAAAGCCTGTTAGTGAAATTAAGTACTATTTTCGTAAATTTTATCTTAACATATTTTTCAGGAAATCTGTGTTTCAAAAGCTATATGACTTGTATTTGGAGGAAAGTGAAAAAGAGCCAAACATAAAGGTAAATGGTATTTTGCTTTTTGACATGGTTTCCTGTTGACTTCTTTTAACTACAGCCAGAAATTATGCAATTGAGATTATGTGTATTTCATTGACACAGTGAATTACTATACACTGCTATTACATTATATTATCTTTAAGAGAAAGAGAAATGTGTTTCAACAATTGACCTTGCGATGATCAGCCACATGCTGCAGTTTCAAAATGATAAGGTGTTTGTGTCCTTACAAACCATTTGTGGTCTATCTTTCGATTGAAATTTAGCTTTTCTCAAATTAGTTATCTCTTTTTGGTTTGAAATAAACATTTATTTGCTTATGAAAATGTTAGTCTTCGTAAAAAAAAATCTAATTTAGTATGTTAAAATGTGCTACCATTGTGAAACCTTATACCTATTGGTTAGGTGGGTTCCAGTTCACAAATGTGTTTGCAACATTATGTGGCACAACAATCGGATAATTCACTTCTTTGAGTCACAAAATAAAAACTTGTGCATACACCTAGATTTAGTCACACTTATGTTTTACCTATAAGGCAGACTGCTGTCTGTGAGTAAATCTTCTTAAATTGCCAGGTTGTGGGTGTTCCAGGGTGAGGTTGCCCACCAAAGTATACATGTACCATGAGACTTGCAAGTCGTTGATATTAACACATTTAATTAGGCGTGTTATCATCCTAGAGGTGGTCAGAAATTTGTTCCCGTCAAAAGTGTACGTCCCTATCACGGGTGAACATAGGAGGAAAGCACCCTTTACGTTAGTGAGCGTGTGTGTGTGCGTGTGTGTGATATGGAAAATCGTGTCCATGTAGAGAAGGAAAAAAAACTCTTAAGTGTAGAAAAGTTGTAATTTTTCAGGAGTAATGCTGAAATTGTTTTTAATTCTAAGAATGTCAGAAATGCATGCATATGTTGCATTTATGATTTCTGATCTTGTAAATTATGAACTGCTCTTTGGCTGTTGCTTTCAAGTTAATTCATACTATGCACTAGAAGAGCGCAACATTTTTAGTTCTCACCTAAAGTTAGCAAAAGCCTCTTGTGAACCACACCGAACACTTACAGTGGCATAGAGCCCACCCGTTGCTTTCCATTGGTTGGATTTATATTCATTCTTGTTTGCTTGTCTCTTAATCAATGACTTGCCTAACTCCTCTAGTTTTTGCCCGCCGTTAGAGCTTATTCTCTTTACAGTTATTTTGATTGGCGTACTTGTGTCCTTCCACAGATCAGTAGGGAATGACTTTTCTCTTTTTTGTTAAGCACTCCATGAAATTGCAAGTTTTCCAGCTCTCCCCCCACAAATGCCTCTCTCATGTGCACTGTTTTACTCTCTTCCTGTTTGTAAGAAAGTACACCTTATTGACATGGTCACCTCTGCTTTTTGCCTGGTATTTGATGCAGTTTTGAATGAAAGTGCACTGGGTTCCTGCTAACCAGGTCCCCAGTGCCAGATCTCTTTCACTTAAACTGTGCAGTTGATATCCAATTGGCAGCATCTTTGGCACCCCATAAGTCGCTAGTAAATGGTTCCCCTTGTACCTAGGACATGCGCACCAAAGAGGGTCCCCAAGGGCTGCAGCATGTATTCTGCCACCCTCACGGACCCCTCCCCTAGAACATGCATACTGTCATTGCAGGCTCTGTCTTGGTACAGCTAAAAGTGAAAACACGACATGGCACACAGCCTGTTTGCCATGTACCCTAACACTGCGTGCTATATATGTAAGTCACCCCTACGGCAGGTTGTACAGCACTCAGGCATTATATTACATTTTAGGACATATCTGCACGAACAGATATGCCCCTGCTATGTCTTTGTAGATTCTTAGACACAGTGAGTAAACAAGGAAGCCATTTTAAGTACATGTGCTGGACACTGGTCAACACAAGTTCCCCAGCTACATGATGTTTTCACTGAAAATAGGGATGTTTGGTGTCAATCACATATTAATAAACCCTCACTGATGCCAGTGATGGATTTATTGATACATGCACCCAGAGGGCAACTTAGAGATGCCACCAGAAAACCTACCAACTACCAGTGTGCGGAGTGACTAGTTTTAGCCAGCCTTCCATCACCAGACATGCTCCTGACCCACAAGGGTGAGAGCATTTGCTCTTGGACGGTCAGAAACTAAGCTTTCTCTGGGAGAGGTGTTTACAGACCCCACCCAACAGGATGACCTGTGAATCTGTGTTCCAAGGCAGGGGTCTTCAAAGAAGCCCACTGCCCTTTGTATACAGATCTGGTGTAACTCAAAGGAGAGATGCTGATCCGTGGGCCCATTTGGCACTTGGACAGGTGGGAAATTTAGTAATCAAGGATGTGTGTCCAGCCCTCTGGTCAGTCCCACCCATAAGCTGAGCTGCCTGATATATACACAACATTTAGAATTCTGCCATCTTGGTGTTGGCAGAATTAGAAACTCTGTGATAGGTTTATGCCCACTTCGGACAGGAAGTGGTCAAATATGGGGTGTAGTCACCCCAGGGATTATTAGCCTTTTGGCTACTACTCCACACTCCCCTAAACACCTCTAAAAATTTTATTTTGGAGAGCCCCTTGCAGCAGGAAATCAGATTCCTGCCGACTTATGAGTGACACTTGAGCTGCAAAAGCTTAGGAAGAAACACCTAACCAGGACCCAGCCCAGCTAGTCTGTTTGCTTCTTCCGTTGAATTGTACCTAGGTCGTCACATCCTGCATATGTTGTGCCTCCAAAAGCATGTGAGAATTGCCTGCCTTCAACAAAGGTCCAGGAATTCATGTGGAGCCACGGAACTACTTCCCTGCATCTTGCAGGCACCCCAAGAGAACTGCGAGGACTCTGGACGTCTGAAAATCCGACACCTTAAAGCACCTTTCCACCTGTGCCTCCTAGCCCAAGTTGAAGTGGGCCAACGGGGCCAGCATGGTCCCCCGGCCATCCAGAGATGAAGCCGACCTTGGACTCGTCCACTATGGATTCACAGATGCAGCCTCTGCCTGCAGGCCCCCCTCAGCTGCGGGTGCTCCAGTGGAGAAAACCCAACGCCTCAAGACACCTCTGCATTTGTGCAGTCGTATGCAGCTGAAGGGGAATCAAGCTGATATTCCTAGTTTTGGGAACATTGTTCAAAGGTGAAACATCCTAAGTCAGCTCATATCCGTTGCTTGACTGTGACAAGAGACTAGGAATGGAAACTAGCAGATTGTTTGTTTAGATTTTAAGAAAATATTTCACACTTATTTTAGTTGGACGCTTGGCTGCCTTCTGGAATCTAGGGTGATGATTTGAGCTATAAAGTGGCTAAACAACAGGCATAGGATCTTCAGTTACATTTAGGAGAAGTAAATAAACTTTTTAAAAAGAGTCTTGGTCCCAAAGCTTATGCTTTTACATTCTTTTGATTCACTGTCTCAGTTAATGTACCAAAATTGGTTAGATTTCAGAAACGTAAAGCCTATTCTCAAATGACCTTACTCCAGTAGATCTTATCTACTGGAATAAAAAGTTGCTCTTCCCTCATAGTATCAATATTTTGTTTCACAGCAGACAATGCCTACCTAACAGACTTTTTCATTTGAATAAGCTCAGGCAATGGAAAGGGTGAGGAAACAGACGTCCATTCAAACATTAGGGAACTCACACCTAGTGTTAAATTTGTTGGATTCACAAAATATTTGCAAATGGCATTGGAGGCTGGGGACAGGGAAGAACCCACCCCACGCATATTACACTTTGAAGACAAAGAGGGAAAATACAATGACAGTTAATTCTTCCTCTTAACTGTGAACTGGCAGATTTCCAATGGCAGGACACACACCTCGCATGTGGTTATTGCTTCCAGGTGTACTGTTGGAATTCCACAAGAAGCCCAGATTTCCAGGATCTGCAAAACACACGTTGTTTTTTAATTTCCCTGAAATCAACATTAGACGTATTTCTGCTCACTTAGATGTTCTATTTTCTTTGACAGTTGGACTCCGTGCTTTTATTAAAACTACAACTCTGTCTTGTGACATTTCAATTCAGCACTCATGCTTTTGTTAACTTTCTAAAAAGTTACTTTATTGTAGCTTGTAACATTTTTTTTAGGATGATAAGCCTGCTTTATTCTAAAGTCCCACTGAGAAATACATGCCACAGTATGGCTTTTGGTTATCAGTAGCCACAAATTTATAATTATTTTCATACAGCCCAAAGTTTACTGATGAAATGAAAAGGGTGTAATGTGCTTATGCAATCTGTACATGTTTGATGAAGTCATAATCATTTCACTTCTCTTCCATCTCAACCTTCTGAAGTAAATTTGGTTTGCCATTAAAACTGGACAAAGAAATAGACTGTTTATTTATTATCATGAGTAGGTTTCAATTGTTTTCCTGCTTTCAGCTGAAGCATTTGGCCTTGGTTACCTCTTTGCATGTGCCTTTTGGCATAGCCGTACGTAAATGGAAATGTTATCATTCTTCCATGTTGTTGGTCCCTCTCTCATTTTCTGTGGCAAATTGAACAAATGCTCTTGCTGCATATTTTCTTTTTTTTTTATAACTACCCCAAAAGTACTTTTTTGTCTGAATACAAATCCATTAGATAGTAAAATTAACATTTCCTGATCAGACTCTTACATTAAAGTACGTCCTGAAAAAAGGATTGTTGCTCTGCGTGCTAGGAGGTTTGATTTTCATGAGTACTGTTTTGTTTTTAAAGCAGAAGCTGAGAAGAAATGTGAACTTGCTGGAGAAGCTGGTTATGCAGGAGACACTCTCTTGTCTTGTGGTGAACCTCTATCCAGGAAACGAGGGCTATTCGCTGATGTTAAGAGGAAAAAATGGATCAGGTAACCTGTTAATGATTTGCAAAGCTGCAGTTCTGATACAGAAACTGTCACTGTTATGTGTGTGACCTTTGATTTTGAGACCACAAACAACATTGTAATAGATGCAGCCATGATGAATTTAAAGTTCTTTAAGGTTATAAGGGTCTGTGCTATCCAGACGATAGTTTGAGAGCTTTCTCATCAATTTAGTTACAAAGAAGTTGCAGTTCTTCGCATTAGTCTCTTGATTTTCTAAGCTGCCAGTCCACAGACTTTTGTGAGAGCTGCTAAGTTCAACATGGCCTCAAGTTTCAGATGAATTCTGCCAGCCTTGGTATTCACAGTCACTGCCTCACATGCTGTCTTAAGTCAAACATAGATCTTGAAATTTGAGAATCCTTATAACTAATGATCTGTACAAAAGCTGCAGTGTTTTTCCTCTAGACTTTTATACGTTGAGCAATGCTATACCATTACGCTGAATAATATGTGTGATCATTATAAAAGCTCTATTGGCCCGATTTCTTATATTTTTTTATTTAATTTAGTTAAGACCTTGTTAGTTCTTTTCTATGCTTTAATAGAAGACCTTGATATATGTATGATTTTGTTGTGACTTAATACATGACTGTCTTAAGCCAGGGGAAATCTTTTGTTAATCACAACCATTTTTACTGGTCTGAAGCAGTGTAATGGCTGCCTTAGTGTGATGGCAGTTAGTTTAGTTATTCAGGCCTCAAATTATTTTACTACAGGCTCTCATCTTGATTTTCCAATCGATGCTTCATCCTACAGAAGTCTTGCCTTATTAGTATACTCGGGATGCCATTTCAACAGTGACAAAATTAAATCTCTTCTCCTAAGGTCTTCCGACAATGTCATAAGATGATGTGTTTTTTGAATCCCCACAACATCTGCACATGGCGTCTCAGCCCTTTCGTGTACTCCTCAGCTTGTAACTCCTTCACCTGTGTGTACCGGAAGGCTTTCATGAAACAGGAGGCCAAGTAGTTCTAGAATCTGGCCCTTCAGAGCACATACAAACTGTCCCCTCATTGGGTGAACTCGTGACAATATGCTATCCCTCAAAGGTCCCTCCAGTGAGAAATGCCAAAAACTCCAAAGGAAGAAGTCCTCATCTTTGAAAATGGTCCTGCTTCCAGGATTTGTCTATTGTTTCCCTAGTCCTCTTGAGAGCCAGTCCTGATTCTAAAAAAAAAAAAAAAAAAAAAAACCATAGTTCTTAAATTCATCTACTTTGCCTTCCAAGTTAATGCCTTTTGGCAAGCCATGTTAGATAACTTTAGGACTGCACTACTTTCCTCTAACCCAATCCCCTGGGATGGACCTGATCTGTGGATTTTGCAATTCCGGCAGCTCTGACCACAACTCTGTGCCGTCAAAGGGTCCTGCCTCTGCACCACTTCCATGAAAGCCTTTCCACATCAAGGCTTTGCACTCATTGCCCTTAACTCAACTCTAGATTCCTCTTTGCTGCCATCATCGGAGCTTATCTTGGTACTTCCTCAGCCTTCTCAATTGACTGAGATTATTGATTTAACTCAGTTCAGAGGGATTATTGGAGTAGTAAGCTGTTAAAGCCTGCTTGTGTGAAATCTTACTTGGGCCAGGCAATTCACTGACAGATGGTACTATGTTACAGACCCAAGCCTTCTGATCTCAAGTTCCTGTTGGTGCATCCTTCTTTGGCGAACACCAACACTTTCTCCACTGCTTCACCAGACCATGCATCCAAACTGCTTGACTCTACCTGAAACACTTTATCTTCAGGCTGTCTAGCTCTGTGCACTGCCAGCAAAGGCATACCATCTGAAACAGTTCCATCAAGCCTTGTGGGAATTAACAAGAATCACTTCCTGATGGCATGAAGAAACACTTTTCTGATCTAGTGAGTGATGGGTTGGATTCTTCAAAACAAATTCTGACGTGTGGTTATGATTCAGCTGACTCCATGGCCCTGTTCAAAGATACATCTGTCATTCTAGACAGACATGCCTAATGTATTTCACAGACTTTCACAGACTTCTGCTTAGGAGTTGTACAGGTGGCCTTAATAGATGCACCCTTTGAGGATGAGAAACTGTTTTGTTATAAAGCTGACTACTCCCTGGAATGGTTAAAAAATAGCTGTGGTAGGGTCACTGGGCGTACCCTCTCTGACTAAAAAGTTCCTCTACAATATTTTCACTTATAGGACTTCTCCAGTGGACAGCCTTCACAAGAGTGGCAATCCTTTGAGCCAGTCCAGATGACACTGCAGCTCTACAGGTCATTTTGATGAACAGATGTTCCTAGGTAATGTCAACAGCAGACGCAGAAACCCCAGCCTCCCCCCTCCTTCCACTGGATCTAGTGTTTCTAACCTTTTTTTATTTAGCCACCATGAGCTTCCAGTAGGGGAACACTGTCTCATTTGCAGGTGACCTGGGCGGCCATCACATGAGCTCCCTGGGTGCCCCTGCAAATCCCCAAGGGCAACATCCATCCCTTTCTAGCTACATTCCTGAAGCCTTCCCTGGTGCATGCCCGAAACTTGAAGACAAGTTCTCTCCCTGTTGCTTTGGTAGGTTATAGAAGTGTTGTCCTTGGAAGAGAGTGACACAGACATTTACAATCTTTATGTCTTGGTTCTAAAGAAGGAAGTGGACCTTGGCCTCATTATCCTTCTTTTCTATGACAGGATAAGTTCACCGTGGTGTCTAACTCATTTCACTTTCGCCTTTTATACACAATGTTAGATGGTGTCCTTGTATCTTCATGATGCCTACTTCCATTGACAGTGAGCCATACCTCTCTTTCACTTCCTGGGCTTCTCTATCAACCTTCAGCAGTCACACCTAGTTCATGCTCCTAGGCAGACGTTCCTTGACACTGTACTTGACATGACGTATGAGAATATTTATTCCAACAGGGTGGCTTTTATATATTAGTAATGTGATTTTGATGTTTCTGAATCTGATTCTAATCGCACTTCTACAAGTCCTTTGCCGGTCGTGCTTGATGGTGTCTACCGTCCACCTGGTGCCTCATGCCAGATGGTGAATGTCCTTCAGCAGTTGTTAAGAAGAGCTTAAGAAGACAGTTGCTGCAGCATCGTGGGAGTCACTGTGCTCATGTAGAGATCTTTCGTTCTGTCTTCGTAGACCTCTTTGTAGGTGAGAGTTTCTGTCTGCCCAACTACTCTGAAGGTATTTCATCCCTACACCTTGAAATGTGTTACTCAGATCTTTTCAGTCAACCTCACTACATCCTTTGCATCAACAGAAAGCACGATGTGGATTCTTGCATTGGAATGCCTCACACAGTGAGCTCTGCCACAGGGTATTTTCCCATTGCCAGCCCATTTTGTTGATGCCTTGAGTCACCTGTGTGAATTTCATCCTACGTGCAGAAGAAGACTTTGTTGCAGCTGGGTTGTCTTTTTTGGATCTCTTTGATGCAGACCTTAACAACCAGTAGCCTCTGTTCTTTGCACTGCGCTTCCTTCCGAGTGTCTCCCTTAAGCATATCTTCCGATTCAGCACATTTCAGGGTGAACTGTACATGTCCCCTCCGATTCCTCTGCTTTGAATGAGCCTGTGGATGGTGTGAGAGGAATGAGGAAAACCGTGATTATTCTCACCCAGACTGGACAAGGCCAATTTGGTACACTGATCTGTTGGAGTTAAGCTCTCCACCCCTCCAACTCAGACTTGAAATGCTTTCAAAACAGGGTGCCTGGGTGCTGCACCCCAATCTTCAGGCGTTTATCTCCACAGATATTGAGCGATAAAAATAAGAGGCCTTTTCCTTGTTGTTGGAGCTAGTGCACGCTATCTTGTATACGTGAAACCTGCTACCAAGTTGGTTTATGCAGACTGCTGGACCAAGTTCGTTTTTTGGTGAAAGTTCAGAGGATTAAACCTCTTTGAATCTTTTCTTTCTGACTTCCGTGTTTTTCACTTGCTGAAAGTCACCACTTGAAGGGATATTTGGCTGCTCTTTGGGGTCACGTGGCTCCAAGAGAAGCTCTGGGAAGCGACTGCTGAGGAAAATTTTTTCAAGGTCCAATCTGGAACTTGCAGCATATTCATAAAATGAGGAACCTCTAGGAAGATAAGGTATCCCTATAAATTATATCGTTATTAAAGATAAGTAACGTTTTCTTTTAGAAATGTAATTAATTCCTTCACAAAGTGTGGGCAGCATTCCTTTAACCCTCCTCTTTCGTTGTTACATGAGCAAACTTTATTTCCTCCCGCCACCTCAGATTCCTTTCATTTTCATGCTATTAAATAATCTCGCTACTTGAATACATTCTATTAACCTCATGACCGTTTGCTTTGATGGTTTTCCTAATTACTTTCTTTCTTCCCTTCCGAGCCTATCTAATATTGCTTCTTCATTTATTGTTTAACAATATATGGTTTTAAACATCAGTGTTATTCACTCTGCTGTGCTCAGTTTTCACTGCTGATTTACGTGCTAGGTTATTCGAGTCACACTGCAGGTTAAAAACGTTCACTCAAAGGTTACTTAGAGCTTATGCAAATGCATAATCTAGTGAGAAAAGGATTTTCATTTCGCTTTCTTCGCTGTCCCAAAACGTGTATGGTCATTATTCATTTAGATTTGACATGGCTGCGGTGCTAGTGGTATTCCTTTCTTTTGTTCCTGCATTTGACACACACTATATTGCCATCACTACGTCATAGTCATAATCTTTTCTTGACTACTTTCTCCTTATCTGCTTTTCAATCCAATGATTTCCGTAAGGTCTAAACTGGTGAAGATGCACTATAATAGTGGCCCGATATAAGAGACAATCTAGTAATTTTTGCTAATGGCTGGGTTACTGTTTAATATACTTCGCTTGAATTTTGAAATTGGCTCCTGTCTTTTTAAATGTCATACAAGTTGAACGACAATCATGTTGTCTTTCAGTCATTTCTTAGTAATCCATTTATATAAATCATATTAAATATTAGGGTTGCTGTTGAAAGACTGCAGCCCTTTCTGACAGTGTAAGGTTGTTTTGGCTCAGAGTTTAACTCTATTAATACCTTTCAACCTTTTACTTTGTTAGCTGGGTAAATATCCATAGTATGTATAGTTCATTTATTTAATCCTTGCAATTATAGTCGGAATTATTGAAATATAAGAAGCAAATCACCTTCATTATTTAGCAGCTGTCAAAGACATTACATAAAATCATTTCAGATTCTGAAACTATACGACTACCCTATGAAGAAGGAGAACTTTTGGACTACTTGGATGCAGAAGAGTTGCCCCCTATTTTGGTGGACCTCCTCGAAAAATCTCAGGTAATTTATTTTGAAAGGAGGCTTTTGTTATATTTTGATTTCTTGTCACTTGTGACTGAATTGAAAGGGTATCAGAACGTATTGTTAAATGTAAACATTGAAAAATTGTGTCCTCCTTTGAAACGGGATACATATATTTTGAAAAATATAGTTTGATGCTCAGTTTTACATGCTTTTTTTATTTATTCTCAAACAGGTCAATATTTTTCATTGTGGTTGCGTCATAGCAGAGATCCGTGATTACAGGCAGTCTGGTAACCTAAAATCTCCGACATACCAAAGCCGACATATTCTTTTGCGCCCAACAATGCAGGTAAAGTGTACTGTAAAGCAACAAATGACCTTAAAGAATTAAACAGTAAATATGGAACCATGTAAGTGAGAGTGTAGTGTGTTAGTTTTAAATGTTTTTATATCACAACAATCAAAAATAATCACTACTGTAGAGGAAATAAAAATGAAGGAGAAAAACGAGGATCTTTCAGCTACAGTCCATTATCCCTCTTTTTCCCTTTAACCCCTTCCTCCTTACCTCTTAGCCAGAATCCAATGCTACACATTTTTTAAACTGCTCTTGTCTGAAAAAACATGTGTTTCCTTCCCCACTAATCATTTTAGAGTGAGTACACCTCTCTAGTTGTTCCGATAATGTTTCTGGTAAGTTAAAATTAATTTGACTTATTTATAGTGGGAACCAATGCCTGCAGTTTGATATTTAAGATTGGCACGTTTTGATCCATTTGGGGGAAACAGTTGAATAACTTGTATTGCCAAGGTTGAGAAAAGTAATCCACAACCTCTTGTTTCCACCAGGTGCTATGGAGATATATCTCTGAGATGTAAGAATCTCGTTTCTCTTACTCCATTTTGCTTATCCTGAGAATAGTTAGTCATCTTGCACTGCAGGCTTTTGGTCTTCTATATGCCAGTGTTATTGGTTTCACACTATTCAGAATCCCTCAAACACAGCATTTATATATGCAGTCTTAGGCATTTTTGCTTATACTGATTCTCTCAGAGTAGCTGAACCCAATGTTACTATGCTTCCAGGACCATCTCGCTGTACCATTCATCACTTAACAGCTAGGTGGGCTACCTATACCAGGTAGTTATGTACTGTTAACACCGGAATGCTCTCCAGTGCTCAAAGACTGCTATCGTTGTGTCCCTCTCCGGTTTGTACTAGTCCAATTCCGAACATGTCCATTGGGCAAGCACTCCACAGCAACCCCACTGACTTACAGACTTCTGCCTCTACAGCAGATAGGTCCAAGAGAGTCCATGCAACACCAGTATTTCTCCACAGCTCGTTTGCATATCCAGGCGCAGCCCACGCTCTATGGTCACGTGAGAAGGGTCAGATCAGTGTAGACTTTGACACTGCATGACTTCACTGGTCAGACCTCTAAAGGTTGATCTTACTCACTGTTGCCTTTTAAATGGCCAGAGCCAAATATTTCAGTTAGGCTTATCAGAGGATAGTTTTAAGTATTTATTGTACACACACAATAAGTAAAAACACACACTCAATGACTTATCTCCAGGCCAATAGGTTTTTATATAGAAAGATATTCTTTTGTTAATTTATTTTTAGAACCACAAGATTCAGATTGCAGATACATTCATTAAGTGTAAGGTACTTTGCATAGTAATACTTAGAACTTTGAACCAAAACAGTAATGTACACAGTTTTTCATTAAATGGCAATAAGCTATTTTAAAAGTGGGTCAGGGCGCGTGGCCAAGCAGCTAAGATGGCGCACGCTTGAGCGCTCAGCTCTGGAGGGGCCTACAATTAATCCCATGAAAATAGCTCATACCCCTGGCCCATCGGCTCCGTAAGTCGGTGCCTGGGGGGACTGAGCCCAGGAGAAACGCGTGGGGATCCGACCCTGAAGTCTGGGGGACGCAGGCAGGCCGACATCGCAGCACCTGTGGCTGGCGCTGGAGCCGGAGACTAAAGTGCGGACACCAGGGGGCCCGAGCCCGGTGGCTTGGGTGCGCTGCGGGCCTGTCCCCGCCGGGCCTGCGACCGACGGCGGGACCGCGCAACGAGGCAGCGGTAAGGACTGGGCCCGCGGCGGTGTGGCGGCCTGGACCGGCGGGCGGCTCGGCACGAGGCGACGGAGGAGGGGGCCGGGACCAGGCCAGAGTAAGGACACGCTGTGGGGGACGGAGGGCGCGCGCCTACCGCCCCCAGCAAGGAGAGGCCCCGGGGAGCGGGAGACAGTGGAGGGCATCAGCAGACTTGTGGAAGTGCCCTCGCCCACCGGGGCGACCCTGCAACAACTGTGTTTTGCCACTGGGGAGACCCCCAATATGGAAATGGAAAGGTGATGACCGGGAGCACGGGCAGAACAGTGTGGAGACAGGAAATCGGCCCGCATAGAGGCGACCAAGCTGGCATTTGTAAGCTGGGACAGTGCCCTGGCAAGGGCAAACGAGGCAACCCTGACGCACGTGGTGGCAACACATTGACCAAGCACATCAAATATTGGTTTACTGCATTATAGAGACAGAGATACCCTACTCCAGAGAGCGAGGGAGGCGGTCCCCTACAGAGTGGTGAATGGAGAGGTGACGTTGTTCCCAGATTTCACGTTTGAGGTCCAGATCAAGCGAAACTCGTATATGGCAGTCAAGAAGGACCTCAGAGCGGAGGGGATCCAGTACTCACTCCTCTTCCCGGCTCGCCTGAGAGTGATGCACCAGGGTAAATCTCTTTTCTTTCAGCAACCGGAGGAAGCGTGGGAATGGCTTGCTCAGGGGGACAATGATCTCAGAAGGCAAGGGTCAATACTGGAGAGAACGGAGGGCGCAGGAAACCGAGGAGACGGAGAAGGGGAGGCCGCTCCCGAGGAATGCCACCACAGACAAAGAAAGAGATCGGAAGGCAGGCGGTGGCATTCTTGAGCAGAAAGACGTCCCCTCCGGGGGTCTCTGGGGTGGATTCGGACGACACGGCCGTGTCCTCCATAGGATGCTCGGAATCTTCAGTGCGCGCCCGAGGGTAACCCCTCAGACATCGGACGAACTCTGATAACAGAAGAAGTGTACTGGCCTTGGGGTGAGGTGATTTTAATACTTACGAGGCCCCTCCGGACGTGGCTACC
The DNA here is from genome assembly GCF_031143425.1 of Pleurodeles waltl. NCBI lineage: Eukaryota > Metazoa > Chordata > Amphibia > Caudata > Salamandridae > Pleurodeles > Pleurodeles waltl. Next base: position 1,229,201,176 of record NC_090447.1, read on the forward strand.
CACACTTGAATTCTTGACCAAACAGTTAGACTGGCAAGAATCTCAGAAACCTTGTTCAATATGTTGCATTGTTGCAGTTTGCTGGGCAACCTTCTGTTCACAAGGTGCCCCGGGGAGAGGGAGTTGGGGTTTACAGTTACAAAGTTTGATGGTACGTTGGATGGGTTGGAGAGAGGAGTTTAGACATGCACCCAGAATTAAGGGGGTTATGTATGCAGAGCGGGGACTGGCAATGGGTAATGCTAATAAGACATGTCCATGACGGAACATAAGTTACTAACATGGAATATACGTGGTATGGGTTCTCTGTCCAAACGACATAGAATACTGTCTTTCCTGAAACAAAGGGGGGGTACAAGTAGCAATGCTGCAGGAGACTCACTTAACCACGGGAGAGGTAGAGAAATAAAGACGCAGATGGCGAGGGCAAGTGTTTGCTACTGGTGACTCAGCATACGCAAGGGGCGCTTTGATCTGGATACGTGCGGGGGTCTCCTTTGAACTAATATAGAAAGTAGACCATGAGGGAAGGTTTGTGATTGTGGAGGGTAGTCTTAATGGAACCCCAGTGGTGCTGGGCAGTGTGTACGCCCCTAATCAGGATCCAGTCCCCTTTATTACACGACTGTCGAGCCACCTCACATATCAACAGCTCGGGGGAATATTAATAGGAGGAGATTTTAATGGAGTACTAGACGTGAATTTGGACCGCTCCTCTCCTCCACTTACAGGTGCAGCGACACATAGGGTAGTGAGACATTAAGGGAGTGTATGGAAGTATGGGGCCTTTTAGTGTAATTGGTGGGAACAGCACCCCACAGACATAGACTACTCATTCTACTCGGGATTGCATAAAGTGCATACTAGAATAGATAGAGTAGTGTGCACAGCGGAATTAGCACAGGGCATGGTTCATTCGGAATACCTTGCTCGCACACTGTCAGATCATAGCCCACTACTGGTCACCTGGAGCGCGACACTAGACAGACCCCCCCGTCCCAACGTGGAGATTGACCCCTTCCTCACTAGAAGATCAAGCATACCGAGAGTCCCTTCGCTTATACCTATCTGATCACACTAAAATTAACAAGGGATCTGCCTCCTCAAGGTCACTGGAATGGGAGGCCCTTAAAGTGGCAACCAGAGGTTTCTGTCCAAGTCAAACAGCTGGAGTGAGACGCACCCTAGAACGGGAATTAAATATCTTAGAGACGATAATGCATGAAGGGGAGCGCAATAGGGAGACTGAGGGAGTGGAACAGGAAAAGTATGATCAGGCGCGAAAGTCCTATGCTCAGGTCGAAGAGCAGCTTCATTGTCACAGCCTCCGAAGGTACCTGGCCTTGCTCCAAGCAGAGGAGGGACACTCAGTCAGAATGCTGGCATGGTTGGTGAGAGCAGGTGGGGGGGAATGTCTGTGTTGACCGGGACCCATAAACAACACCTTTAAGGATTAATATTCGCACCTGTATAGAACCCCGGGGGACCCTGAGATGGATGACTTAGACGATTTTTGGAGTCCACTTCCTCTGACCACACTACCACCCGAGGAACAAGACAGTTTAGGGGGCCCACTGACGGAGGATGAGGTACAAGAAGCTAGTAAGCAGTTGGCTCCAGGTAAGACCCCAGGCACAGATGGGCTTCCAATGGATTTTTACAAGAAATATTCCACACTATTGACCCCCAATTTAGTGGAAATGTATATGAAAGCGCTGCAACGGGGAACTTTGCCAGACTCATTGAGAAGCTCTGGTGGTCCCCCTACCCAAATCGAAGTCAAAGGAAGTCTCTGTGACTGACTTTCGCCCGTTATCAATGCTAAATAACGATTTTTATATCCTTAGTAAAACCCTGGCCAACAGATTATTACGATACATCATGACTGATTTTCGCCAGTTATCAATGCTAAATAACGATTTTAAGATCCTTAGTAAAACCCTGGCCAACAGATTATTATGATACATCACCAGCTTAGTACATGCAGATCAAAATGGCTTTGTACCGAACCGCAGTACCTCCCTGAACCTGAGGTGCTTATTCGCTATCTTGCACATGCCAGAGGAAGTGAAACCCAAGGCGGGGATACTGCTAGCAGTAGACTTTGAGAAAGCCTTCGACTCAATTTGATGGGATTATCTTAGAAAAGTGATGTGTTGGATGGGCATGGGTGAGGGATGGATAAAGTGGGTAGACTTACTATATTCGGCACCGTTGGCAAGGGTGAAGACGGGCAGAGTGATTTCGGACACTTACCCGATTCATAGGTGTAGGAAGTTGGCTCTGTATGTGCTATTTCAAAGTAAGGAATAGCATGCACAGAGTCCAAGGGTTCCCCTTAGAGGTAAGATAGTGGCAAAAAGAGATAATACTAATGCTCTATTTTGTGGTAGTGTGGTCGAGCAGTAGGCTTATCCAAGGAGTAGTGTTAAGCATTTGTTGTACATACACATAGACAATAAATGAGGTACACACACTCAGAGACAAATCCAGCCAATAGGTTTTGTTATAGAAAAATATCTTTTCTTAGTTTATTTTAAGAACCACAGGTTCAAATTCTACATGTAATATCTCATTCGAAAGGTATTGCAGGTAAGTACTTTAGGAACTTCAAATCATCAAAATTGCATGTATACTTTTCAAGTTATTCACAAATAGCTGTTTTAAAAGTGGACACTTAGTGCAATTTTCACAGTTCCTAGGGGAGGTAAGTATTTGTTAGGTTAACCAGGTAAGTAAGACACTTACAGGGCTCAGTTCTTGGTCCAAGGTAGCCCACCGTTGGGGGTTCAGAGCAACCCCAAAGTCACCACACCAGCAGCTCAGGGCCGGTCAGGTGCAGAGTTCAAAGTGGTGCCCAAAACACATAGGCTAGAATGGAGAGAAGGGGGTGCCCCGGTTCCGGTCTGCTTGCAGGTAAGTACCCGCGTCTTCGGAGGGCAGACCAGGGGGGTTTTGTAGGGCACCGGGGGGGACACAAGCCCACACAGAAATTTCACCCTCAGCGGCGCGGGGGCGGCCGGGTGCAGTGTAGAAACAAGCGTCGGGTTCGCAATGTTAGTCTATGAGAGATCTCGGGATCTCTTCAGCGCTGCAGGCAGGCAAGGGGGGGATTCCTCGGGGAAACCTCCACTTGGGCAAGGGAGAGGGACTCCTGGGGGTCACTTCTCCAGTGAAAGTCCGGTCCTTCAGGTCCTGGGGGCTGCGGGTGCAGGGTCTCTCCCAGGCGTCGGGACTTTAGGTTCAAAGAGTCGCGGTCAGGGGAAGCCTCGGGATTCCCTCTGCAGGCGGCGCTGTGGGGGCTCAGGGGGGACAGGTTTTGGTACTCACAGTATCAGAGTAGTCCTGGGGTCCCTCCTGAGGTGTTGGATCGCCACCAGCCGAGTCGGGGTCGCCGGGTGCAGTGTTGCAAGTCTCACGCTTCTTGCGGGGAGCTTGCAGGGTTCTTTAAAGTTGCTGGAAACAAAGTTGCAGCTTTTCTTGGAGCAGGTCCGCTGTCCTCGGGAGTTTCTTGTCTTTTCGAAGCAGGGGCAGTCCTCAGAGGATGTCGAGGTCGCTGGTCCCTTTGGAAGGCGTCGCTGGAGCAGGATCTTTGGAAGGCAGGAGACAGGCCGGTGAGTTTCTGGAGCCAAGGCAGTTGTCGTCTTCTGGTCTTCCTCTGCAGGGGTTTTCAGCTAGGCAGTCCTTCTTCTTGTAGTTGCAGGAATCTAATTTTCTAGGGTTCAGGGTAGCCCTTAAATACTAAATTTAAGGGCGTGTTTAGGTCTGGGGGGTTAGTAGCCAATGGCTACTAGCCCTGAGGGTGGGTACACCCTCTTTGTGCCTCCTCCCAAGGGGAGGGGGTCACAATCCTAACCCTATTGGGGGAATCCTCCATCTGCAAGATGGAGGATTTCTAAAAGTTAGAGTCACCTCAGCTCAGGACACCTTAGGGGCTGTCCTGACTGGCCAGTGACTCCTCCTTGTTTTTCTCATTATCTTCTCCGGCCTTGCCGCCAAAAGTGGGGCCTGGCCGGAGGGGGCGGGCAACTCCACTAGCTGGAGTGTCCTGCTGGGTTGGCACAAAGGAGGTGAGCCTTTGAGGCTCACCGCCAGGTGTGACAATTCCTGCCTGGGGGAGGTGTTAGCATCTCCACCCAGTGCAGGCTTTGTTACTGGCCTCAGAGTGACAAAGGCACTCTCGCCATGGGGCCAGCAACATGTCTCGGTTTGTGGCAGGCTGCTAAAACTAGTCAGCCTACACAGATAGTCGGTTAAGTTTCAGGGGGCACCTCTAAGGTGCCCTCTGGGGTGTATTTGACAATAAAATGTACACTGGTGTAAGGAAATGCCTCCTTGGCATGGTTGCCCCCTGACTTTTTGCCTTTGCTGATGCTATGTTTACAATTGAAAGTGTGCTGAGGCCTGCTAACCAGGCCCCAGCACCAGTGTTCTTTCCCTAACCTGTACTTTTGTATCCACAATTGGCAGACCCTGGCATCCAGATAAGTCCCTTGTAACTGGTACTTCTAGTACCAAGGGCCCTGATGCCAAGGAAGGTCTCTAAGGGCTGCAGCATGTCTTATGCCACCCTGGAGACCTCTCACTCAGCACAGACACACTGCTTACCAGCTTGTGTGTGCTAGTGAGGACAAAACGAGTAAGTCGACATGGCACTCCCCTCAGGGTGCCATGCCAGCCTCTCACTGCCTATGCAGTATAGGTAAGACACCCCTCTAGCAGGCCTTACAGCCCTAAGGCAGGGTGCACTATACCATAGGTGAGGGTACCAGTGCATGAGCATGGTACCCCTACAGTGTCTAAACAAAACCTTAGACATTGTAAGTGCAGGGTAGCCATAAGAGTATATGGTCTGGGAGTCTGTCAAACACGAACTCCACAGCACCATAATGGCTACACTGAAAACTGGGAAGTTTGGTATCAAACTTCTCAGCACAATAAATGCACACTGATGCCAGTGTACATTTTATTGTAAAATACACCACAGAGGGCACCTTAGAGGTGCCCCCTGAAACTTAACCGACTATCTGTGTAGGCTGACTAGTTTTAGCAGCCTGCCACAAACCGAGACATGTTGCTGGCCCCATGGGGAGAGTGCCTTTGTCACTCTGAGGCCAGTAACAAAGCCTGCACTGGGTGGAGATGCTAACACCTCTCCCAGGCAGGAATTGTCACACCTGGCGGTGAGCCTCAAAGGCTCACCTCCTTTGTGCCAACCCAGCAGGACACTCCAGCTAGTGGAGTTGCCCGCCCCCTCCGGCCAGGCCCCACTTTTGGCGGCAAGGCCGGAGAAAATAATGAGAATAACAAGGAGGAGTCACTGGCCAGTCAGGACAGCCCCTAAGGTGTCCTGAGCTGAGGTGACTCTAACTTTTAGAAATCCTCCATCTTGCAGATGGAGGATTCCCCCAATAGGGTTAGGATTGTGTCCCCCTCCCCTTGGGAGGAGGCACAAAGAGGGTGTACCCACCCTCAGGGCTAGTAGCCATTGGCTACTAACCCCCCAGACCTAAACACGCCCTTAAATTTAGTATTTAAGGGCTACCCTGAACCCTAGAAAATTAGATTCCTGCAACAAGAAGAAGGACTGCCCAGCTGAAAACCCCTGCAGCGGAAGACCAGAAGACGACAACTGCCTTGGCTCCAGAAACTCACCGGCCTGTCTCCTGCCTTCCAAAGATCCTGCTCCAGCGACGCCTTCCGAAGGGACCAGCGACCTCGACATCCTCTGAGGACTGCCCCTGCTTCGAAAAGACAAGAAACTCCCGAGGACAGCGGACCTGCTCCAAGAAAAGCTGCAACTTTGTTTCCAGCAACTTTAAAGATCCCTGCAAGCTCCCCGCAAGAAGCGTGAGACTTGCAACACTGCACCCGGCGACCCCGACTCGGCTGGTGGCGACCCAACACCTCAGGAGGGACCCCAGGACTACTCTGATACTGTGAGTACCAAAACCTGTCCCCCCTGAGCCCCCACAGCGCCGCCTGCAGAGGGAATCCCGAGGCTTCCCCTGACCGCGACTCTTTGAAACCAAAGTCCCGACACCTGGGAGAGACCCTGCACCCGCAGCCCCCAGGACCTGAAGGACCGGACTTTCACTGGAGGAGTGACCCCCAGGAGTCCCTCTCCCTTGCCCAAGTGGAGGTTTCCCCGAGGAACCCCCCCCTTGCCTGCCTGCAGCGCTGAAGAGATCCCTAGATCTCCCATTGACTTCCATTACAAACCCGACGCTTGTTTCTACACTGCACCCGGCCGCCCCCGCGCTGCTGAGGGTGAAATTTCTGTGTGGACTTGTGTCCCCCCCGGTGCCCTACAAAACCCCCCCTGGTCTGCCCTCCGAAGACGCGGGTACTTACCTGCAAACAGACCGGAACCGGGGCACCCCCTTCTCTCCATTCTAGCCTATGTGTTTTGGGCACCACTTTGAACTCTGCACCTGACCGGCCCTGAGCTGCTGGTGTGGTGACTTTGGGGTTGCTCTGAACCCCCAACGGTGGGCTACCTTGGACCAAGAACTGAACCCTGTAAGTGTCTTACTTACCTGGTAAAACTAACAAATACTTACCTCCCCTAGGAACTGTGAAAATTGCACTAAGTGTCCACTTTTAAAACAGCTATTTGTGAATAACTTGAAAAGTATACATGCAATTTTGATGATTTGAAGTTCCTAGAGTACTTACCTGCAATACCTTTCGAATGAGCTATTACATGTAGAATTTGAACCTGTGGTTCTTAAAATAAACTAAGAAAAGATATTTTTCTATATAAAAACCTATTGGCTGGATTTGTCTCTGAGTGTGTGTACCTCATTTATTGTCTATGTGTATGTACAACAAATGCTTAACACTACTCCTTGGATAAGCCTACTGCTCGACCACACTACCACAAAATAGAGCATTAGTATTATCTATTTTTTACCACTATTTTACCCCTAAGGGGAACCCTTGGACTCTGTGCATGCTATTCCTTACTTTGAAATAGCACATACAGAGCCAACTTCCTACATTGGTGGATCAGCGGTGGGGTACAAGACTTTGCATTTGCTGGACTACTCAGCCAATACCTGATCACACGACAAATTCCAAAATTGTCATTAGAAATTGATTTTTGCAATTTGAAAAGTTTTCTAAATTCTTAAAAGACCTGCTAGGGCCTTGTGTTAGATCCTGTTTAGCATTTCTTTTAGAGTTTAAAAGTTTGTTAAAAGTTTGAATTAGATTCTAGAACCAGTTTTAGTTTCTTAAAAAGTATTCCAACTTTTAGAAGCATAATGTCTAGCACAGATGTGAATGTGGTGGAACTCGACACCACACCTTACCTCCATCTACAGATGAGAGAGCTAAGGTCACTCTGTAAACTAAAGAAAATAGCAATGGGCCCCAAACCTACCAAAGTACAGCTCCAGGAGCTTTTGGCAGAGTTTGAAAAGGCCAACCCCTCTGAGGATGGCAACTCAGAGGATGAAGATAGTGACTTGGAGGGAAATTCCCCCCCTCCAGTCCTACTTAGGGAGAGCAGGGCTTCTCAAGCCCTGACTCCACAAATAATAGTCAGAGATGCTGGTTCCCTCACAGGAGGGACCAACAACTCTGAAATCACTGAGGATAACTCCAGTGAAGAGGACATCCAGTTAGCCAGGATGGCCAAAAGATTGGCTTTGGAAAGACAGATCCTAGCCATAGAGAGGGAAAGACAAGAGATGGGCCTAGGACCCATCAATGGTGGCAGCAACATAAATAGGGTCAGAGATTCTCCTGACATGTTGAAAATCCCCAAAGGGATTGTAACTAAATATGAAGATGGTGATGACATCACCAAATGGTTCACAGCTTTTGAGAGGGCTTGTGTAACCAGAAAAGTGAACAGATCTCACTGGGGTGCTCTCCTTTGGGAAATGTTCACAGGAAAGTGTAGGGATAGACTCCTCACACTCTCTGGACAAGATGCAGAATCTTATGACCTCATGAAGGGTACCCTGATTGAGGGCTTTGGATTCTCCACTGAGGAGTACAGGATTAGGTTCAGGGGGGCTCAAAAATCCTCGAGCCAGACCTGGGTTGACTTTGTTGACTACTCAGTGAAAACACTAGATGGTTGGATTCAAGGCAGTGGTGTAAGTAATTATGATGGGCTGTACAATTTATTTGTGAAAGAACACCTGTTAAGTAATTGTTTCAATGATAAACTGCATCAGCATCTGGTAGACCTAGGACCAATTTCTCCCCAAGAATTGGGAAAGAAGGCGGACCATTGGGTCAAGACAAGGGTGTCCAAGACTTCAACAGGGGGTGACCAAAAGAAAGGGGTCACAAAGACTCCCCAGCAGAAGGGTGATGAGACAACCAAAACTAAAAATAGTAAAGAGTCTTCTACAGGCCCCCAAAAACCTGCACAGGAGGGTGGGCCCAGAGCCTCTTCACAAAACAATGGGTACAAGGGTAAAAACTTTGATCCCAAAAAGGCCTGGTGTCATAGCTGTAAACAGCATGGACACCAAACTGGAGACAAGGCCTGTCCCAAGAAAGGTTCCACTCCAAACTCCCATCCAGGTAACACTGGTATGGCTAGTCTCCAAGTGGGATCAACAGTGTGCCCAGAGCAAATCAGGGTTCACACTGAAGCTACTCTAGTTTCTGAGGGTGGGGTGGATTTAGCCACACTAGCTGTCTGGCCGCCTAACATGCAAAAATACAGACAGCAACTCTTAATTAATGGGACTAGAATAGAGGGCCTGAGGGATACAGGTGCCAGTGTCACCATGGTGACAGAGAAACTGGTTTCCCCTGGCCAATACCTGACTGGAAAAACTTACACAGTCACCAACGCTGACAATCAGAGAAAAGTACATCCCATGGCAATGGTTACTTTAGAATGGGGAGGGGTCAATGGCCTGAAACAGGTGGTGGTCTCCTCAAATATCCCAGTGGACTGTCTGCTTGGAAATGACCTGGAGTCCTCAGCATGGGCTGAGGTAGAGCTAAAAACCCATGCAGCAATGCTGGGTATCCCTGAACTGGTGTGTGTGAAAACAAGAGCACAATGCAAGGCACAGGGTGAAAAAGTAGAGCTGGAGTCTGGAAAAATGGCCCAGCCTACCAAGAGAACAGGAAAGTCAGTTGGGAAACCAACTGCAACACAGCAAAAGAAAGGGAACCTCTCTTCTCAGGAAGAAGTTCTGCCCTCTGAGGGAACTGAGCCTTTGGAGCTTGAACCTTATCAGGTTGAGCTCTTAGGCCCAGGGGGACCCTCAAGGGAAGAGCTGTGTAAGGGACAAGAAACCTGTCCCTCTCTTGAAGGCCTTAGGCAGCAAGCTGCTGAAGAGTCCAAAGGCAAGAAAAATGGAACACATAGGGTCTATTGGGAAGATGGGCTCCTGTACACTGAGGCCAGAGACCCCAAACCTGGTGCCACTAGGAGAGTGGTAGTGCCTCAGCTGTTCAGAGAGTTCATCCTAACATTGGCCCATGACATTCCCCTTGCTGGACATTTGGGACAAACCAAGACGTGGGAGAGGTTAGTCAACCACTTCTACTGGCCCAATATGTCCAGCATGGTTAAGGAGTTTTGCCTCTCCTGCCCCACCTGTCAAGCCAGTGGTAAGACAGGTGGGCATCCAAAGGCCCCCCTCATTCCACTTCCAGTGGTGGGGGTGCCCTTTGAAAGAGTGGGTGTGGACATAGTTGGTCCACTGGAACCTCCCACAGCCTCAGGAAATATGTATATCCTGGTAGTAGTGGATCATGCTACCAGGTATCCTGAAGCTATTCCCCTTAGGTCAACTACTGCCCCTGCAGTAGCCAAGGCCCTCATTGGTATCTTTACCAGAGTGGGTTTCCCTAAGGAGGTGGTGTCTGACCGAGGTACCAACTTCATGTCAGCATACCTAAAGCACATGTGGAATGAGTGTGGAGTGACTTATAAATTCACTACACCATACCATCCACAAACTAATGGCTTGGTTGAGAGATTCAACAAGACATTAAAGGGCATGATCATGGGGCTCCCAGAAAAACTCAAAAGGAGATGGGATGTCCTCCTGCCATGTCTGCTTTTCGCTTACAGGGAGGTACCACAGAAGGGAGTAGGGTTCTCACCCTTTGAACTTCTGTTTGGTCATCCTGTAAGGGGACCACTTGCCCTTGTTAAAGAAGGCTGGGAGAGACCTCTCCATGAGCCTAAACAGGACATAGTGGACTATGTACTTGGCCTTCGCTCTAGAATGGCAGAGTACATGGAAAAGGCAACCAAAAACCTTGAGGCCAGCCAACAGCTCCAGAAGTTTTGGTATGACCAAAAGGCTGCACTGGTTGAGTTCCAACCAGGGCAGAAGGTCTGGGTTCTGGAGCCTGTGGCTCCCAGGGCACTCCAGGACAAATGGAGTGGCCCTTACCCAGTACTAGAGAGGAAGAGTCAGGTCACCTACTTGGTGGACCTGGGCACAAGCAGGAGCCCCAAAAGGGTGATCCATGTAAACCGCCTTAAGCTCTTCCACGACAGGGCTGATGTCAATCTGTTGATGGTAACAGATGAGGATCAGGAGGCAGAGAGTGAACCTCTCCCTGATCTTCTGTCATCAGACCCAAAAGATGGTACAGTAGATGGAGTGATCTACTCAGACACCCTCTCTGGCCAACAGCAAGCTGATTGTAGGAGAGTCCTACAACAGTTTCCTGAACTCTTCTCCTTAACCCCTGGTCAGACACACCTGTGTACCCATGATGTGGACACAGGAGACAGCATGCCTGTCAAGAACAAAATCTTTAGACAATCTGACCATGTTAAAGAAAGCATCAAGGTGGAAGTCCACAAGATGCTGGAATTGGGAGTCATTGAGCGCTCTGACAGCCCCTGGGCTAGCCCAGTGGTCTTAGTCCCCAAACCTCACACCAAAGATGGAAAGAAAGAGATGAGGTTTTGTGTGGACTACAGAGGGCTCAATTCTGTCACCAAGACAGATGCCCATCCAATTCCAAGAGCTGATGAGCTCATTGATAAATTAGGTGCTGCCAAATTTCTAAGTACCTTTGACTTGACAGCAGGGTACTGGCAAATAAAAATGGCACCTGGAGCAAAAGAAAAGACAGCATTCTCCACACCTGATGGGCATTATCAGTTTACTGTTATGCCCTTTGGTTTAAAGAATGCCCCGGCCACCTTCCAAAGGTTGGTGAATCAAGTCCTTGCTGGCTTGGAGTCCTTTAGCACAGCTTATCTTGATGATATTGCTGTCTTTAGCTCCACCTGGCAGGATCACCTGGTCCACCTGAGGAAGGTTTTGAAGGCTCTGCAATCTGCAGGCCTCTCTATCAAGGCATCCAAATGCCAGATAGGGCAGGGAACTGTGGTTTACTTGGGACACCTTGTAGGTGGAGGCCAAGTTCAGCCACTCCAACCCAAGATCCAGACTATTCTAGACTGGGTAGCTCCAAAAACCCAGACTCAAGTCAGGGCATTCCTTGGCTTGACTGGGTATTACAGGAGGTTTGTGAAGGGATATGGATCCATTGTGACAGCCCTCACTGAACTCACCTCCAAGAAAATGCCCAAGAAAGTAAACTGGACTGTGGACTGCCAACAGGCCTTTGACACCCTGAAACAGGCAATGTGCTCAGCACCAGTTCTCAAAGCTCCAGATTATTCTAAGCAGTTCATTGTGCAGACTGATGCCTCTGAACATGGGATAGGGGCAGTTTTGTCCCAAACAAATGATGATGGCCTGGACCAGCCTGTTGCTTTCATTAGCAGGAGGTTACTCCCCAGGGAGCAGCGTTGGAGTGCCATTGAGAGGGAGGCCTTTGCTGTGGTCTGGTCCCTGAAGAAGCTGAGACCATACCTCTTTGGGACTCACTTCCTAGTTCAAACTGACCACAGACCTCTCAAATGGCTGATGCAAATGAAAGGTGAAAATCCTAAACTGTTGAGGTGGTCCATCTCCCTACAGGGAATGGACTTTATAGTGGAACACAGACCTGGGACTGCCCATGCCAATGCAGATGGCCTTTCCAGGTTCTTCCACTTAGAAAATGAAGACTCTCTTGGGAAAGGTTAGTCTCATCCTCTTTCGTTTGGGGGGGGGTTGTGTAAGGAAATGCCTCCTTGGCATGGTTGCCCCCTGACTTTTTGCCTTTGCTGATGCTATGTTTACAATTGAAAGTGTGCTGAGGCCTGCTAACCAGGCCCCAGCACCAGTGTTCTTTCCCTAACCTGTACTTTTGTATCCACAATTGGCAGACCCTGGCATCCAGATAAGTCCCTTGTAACTGGTACTTCTAGTACCAAGGGCCCTGATGCCAAGGAAGGTCTCTAAGGGCTGCAGCATGTCTTATGCCACCCTGGAGACCTCTCACTCAGCACAGACACACTGCTTACCAGCTTGTGTGTGCTAGTGAGGACAAAACGAGTAAGTCGACATGGCACTCCCCTCAGGGTGCCATGCCAGCCTCTCACTGCCTATGCAGTATAGGTAAGACACCCCTCTAGCAGGCCTTACAGCCCTAAGGCAGGGTGCACTATACCATAGGTGAGGGTACCAGTGCATGAGCATGGTACCCCTACAGTGTCTAAACAAAACCTTAGACATTGTAAGTGCAGGGTAGCCATAAGAGTATATGGTCTGGGAGTCTGTCAAACACGAACTCCACAGCACCATAATGGCTACACTGAAAACTGGGAAGTTTGGTATCAAACTTCTCAGCACAATAAATGCACACTGATGCCAGTGTACATTTTATTGTAAAATACACCACAGAGGGCACCTTAGAGGTGCCCCCTGAAACTTAACCGACTATCTGTGTAGGCTGACTAGTTTTAGCAGCCTGCCACAAACCGAGACATGTTGCTGGCCCCATGGGGAGAGTGCCTTTGTCACTCTGAGGCCAGTAACAAAGCCTGCACTGGGTGGAGATGCTAACACCTCTCCCAGGCAGGAATTGTCACACCTGGCGGTGAGCCTCAAAGGCTCACCTCCTTTGTGCCAACCCAGCAGGACACTCCAGCTAGTGGAGTTGCCCGCCCCCTCCGGCCAGGCCCCACTTTTGGCGGCAAGGCCGGAGAAAATAATGAGAATAACAAGGAGGAGTCACTGGCCAGTCAGGACAGCCCCTAAGGTGTCCTGAGCTGAGGTGACTCTAACTTTTAGAAATCCTCCATCTTGCAGATGGAGGATTCCCCCAATAGGGTTAGGATTGTGTCCCCCTCCCCTTGGGAGGAGGCACAAAGAGGGTGTACCCACCCTCAGGGCTAGTAGCCATTGGCTACTAACCCCCCAGACCTAAACACGCCCTTAAATTTAGTATTTAAGGGCTACCCTGAACCCTAGAAAATTAGATTCCTGCAACAAGAAGAAGGACTGCCCAGCTGAAAACCCCTGCAGCGGAAGACCAGAAGACGACAACTGCCTTGGCTCCAGAAACTCACCGGCCTGTCTCCTGCCTTCCAAAGATCCTGCTCCAGCGACGCCTTCCGAAGGGACCAGCGACCTCGACATCCTCTGAGGACTGCCCCTGCTTCGAAAAGACAAGAAACTCCCGAGGACAGCGGACCTGCTCCAAGAAAAGCTGCAACTTTGTTTCCAGCAACTTTAAAGATCCCTGCAAGCTCCCCGCAAGAAGCGTGAGACTTGCAACACTGCACCCGGCGACCCCGACTCGGCTGGTGGCGACCCAACACCTCAGGAGGGACCCCAGGACTACTCTGATACTGTGAGTACCAAAACCTGTCCCCCCTGAGCCCCCACAGCGCCGCCTGCAGAGGGAATCCCGAGGCTTCCCCTGACCGCGACTCTTTGAAACCAAAGTCCCGACACCTGGGAGAGACCCTGCACCCGCAGCCCCCAGGACCTGAAGGACCGGACTTTCACTGGAGGAGTGACCCCCAGGAGTCCCTCTCCCTTGCCCAAGTGGAGGTTTCCCCGAGGAACCCCCCCCTTGCCTGCCTGCAGCGCTGAAGAGATCCCTAGATCTCCCATTGACTTCCATTACAAACCCGACGCTTGTTTCTACACTGCACCCGGCCGCCCCCGCGCTGCTGAGGGTGAAATTTCTGTGTGGACTTGTGTCCCCCCCGGTGCCCTACAAAACCCCCCCTGGTCTGCCCTCCGAAGACGCGGGTACTTACCTGCAAACAGACCGGAACCGGGGCACCCCCTTCTCTCCATTCTAGCCTATGTGTTTTGGGCACCACTTTGAACTCTGCACCTGACCGGCCCTGAGCTGCTGGTGTGGTGACTTTGGGGTTGCTCTGAACCCCCAACGGTGGGCTACCTTGGACCAAGAACTGAACCCTGTAAGTGTCTTACTTACCTGGTAAAACTAACAAATACTTACCTCCCCTAGGAACTGTGAAAATTGCACTAAGTGTCCACTTTTAAAACAGCTATTTGTGAATAACTTGAAAAGTATACATGCAATTTTGATGATTTGAAGTTCCTAGAGTACTTACCTGCAATACCTTTCGAATGAGCTATTACATGTAGAATTTGAACCTGTGGTTCTTAAAATAAACTAAGAAAAGATATTTTTCTATATAAAAACCTATTGGCTGGATTTGTCTCTGAGTGTGTGTACCTCATTTATTGTCTATGTGTATGTACAACAAATGCTTAACACTACTCCTTGGATAAGCCTACTGCTCGACCACACTACCACAAAATAGAGCATTAGTATTATCTATTTTTTACCACTATTTTACCTCTAAGGGGAACCCTTGGACTCTGTGCATGCTATTCCTTACTTTGAAATAGCACATACAGAGCCAACTTCCTACAACTGGCATCAGTGTGCATTTATTGTGCTGAGAAGTTTGATACCAAACTTCCCAGTTTTCAGTGTAGCCATTATGGTGCTGTGGAGTTCGTGTTTGACAAACTCCCAGACCATATACTCTTATGGCTACCCTGCACTTACAATGTCTAAGGTTTTGTTTAGACACTGTAGGGGTACCATGCTCATGCACTGGTACCCTCACCTATGGTATAGGGCACCCTGCCTTAGGGCTGTAAGGCCTGCTAGAGGGGTGTCTTACCTATACTGCATAGGCAGTGAGAGGCTGGCATGGCACCCTGAGGGGAGTGCCATGTCGACTTACTCGTTTTGTCCTCACTAGCACACACAAGCTGGCAAGCAGTGTGTCTGTGCTGAGTGAGAGGTCTCCAGGGTGGCATAAGACATGCTGCAGCCCTTAGAGACCTTCCTTGGCATCAGGGCCCTTGGTACTAGAAGTACCAGTTACAAGGGACTTATCTGGATGCCAGGGTCTGCCAATTGTGGATACAAAAGTACAGGTTAGGGAAAGAACACTGGTGCTGGGGCCTGGTTAGCAGGCCTCAGCACACTTTCAATTGTACACATAGCATCAGCAAAGGCAAAAAGTCAGGGGGCAACCATGCCAAGGAGGCATTTCCTTACACAACCCCCCCCCCCAAACGAAAGAGAATGAGACTAACCTTTCCCAAGAGAGTCTTCATTTTCTAAGTGGAAGAACCTGGAAAGGCCATCTGCATTGGCATGGGCAGTCCCAGGTCTGTGTTCCACTATAAAGTCCATTCCCTGTAGGGAGATGGACCACCTCAACAGTTTAGGATTTTCACCTTTCATTTGCATCAGCCATTTGAGAGGTCTGTGGTCAGTTTGAACTAGGAAGTGAGTCCCAAAGAGGTATGGTCTCAGCTTCTTCAGGGACCAAACCACAGCAAAGGCCTCCCTCTCAATGGCACTCCAACGCTGCTCCCTGGGGAGTAACCTCCTGCTAATGAAAGCAACAGGCTGGTCAAGGCCATCATCATTTGTTTGGGACAAAACTGCCCCTATCCCATGTTCAGAGGCATCAGTCTGCACAATGAACTGCTTAGAATAATCTGGAGCTTTTAGAACTGGTGCTGAGCACATTGCTTGTTTCAGGGTGTCAAAGGCCTGTTGGCATTCCACAGTCCAGTTCCCTTTCTTGGGCATTTTCTTGGAGGTGAGTTCAGTGAGGGCTGTCACAATGGATCCATATCCCTTCACAAACCTCCTGTAATACCCAGTCAAGCCAAGGAATGCCCTGACTTGAGTCTGGGTTTTTGGAGCTACCCAGTCCAGAATAGTCTGGATCTTGGGTTGGAGTGGCTGAACTTGGCCTCCACCTACAAGGTGTCCCAAGTAAACCACAGTTCCCTGCCCTATCTGGCATTTGGATGCCTTGATAGAGAGGCCTGCAGATTGCAGAGCCTTCAAAACCTTCTTCAGGTGGACCAGGTGATCCTGCCAGGTGGAGCTAAAGACAGCAATATCATCAAGATAAGCTGTGCTAAAGGACTCCAAGCCAGCAAGGACTTGATTCACCAACCTTTGGAAGGTGGCAGGGGCATTCTTTAAACCAAAGGGCATAACAGTAAACTGATAATGCCCATCAGGTGTGGAGAATGCTGTTTTCTCTTTGGCTCCAGGTGCCATTTTTATTTGCCAGTACCCTGCTGTCAAGTCAAAGGTACTTAAGAATTTGGCAGCACCTAATTTGTCTATGAGCTCATCAGCTCTTGGAATTGGATGAGCATCTGTCTTGGTGACAGAATTGAGCCCTCTGTAGTCCACACAAAACCTCATCTCTTTCTTTCCATCTTTGGTGTGAGGTTTGGGGACTAAGACCACTGGGCTAGCCCAGGGGCTGTCAGAGCGCTCAATTACTCCCAATTCCAGCATCTTGTGGACTTCCACCTTGATGCTTTCCTGAACATGGTCAGATTGTCTAAAGATTTTGTTCTTGACAGGCATGCTGTCTCCTGTGTCCACATCATGGGTACACAGGTGTGTCTGACCAGGGGTTAAGGAGAAGAGTTCAGGAAACTGTTGTAGGACTCTCCTACAATCAGCTTGCTGTTGGCCAGAGAGGGTGTCTGAGTAGATCACTCCATCTACTGTGCCATCTTTTGGGTCTGATGACAGAAGATCAGGGAGAGGTTCACTCTCTGCCTCCTGATCCTCATCTGTTACCATCAACAGATTGACATCAGCCCTGTCGTGGAAGAGCTTAAGG
This sequence comes from Pleurodeles waltl, assembly GCF_031143425.1. Classification (NCBI taxonomy): domain Eukaryota; kingdom Metazoa; phylum Chordata; class Amphibia; order Caudata; family Salamandridae; genus Pleurodeles; species Pleurodeles waltl. The sequence continues at coordinate 1,229,218,184 of NC_090447.1, forward strand.
CGGTTTACATGGATCACCCTCTTGGGGCTCCTGCTTGTGCCCAGGTCCACTAGGTAGGTGACCTGACTCTTCCTTTCTAGTACTGGGTAAGGGCCACTCCATTTGTCCTGGAGTGCCCTGGGAGCCACAGGCTCCAGAACCCAGACTTTCTGCCCTGGTTGGAACTCAACCAGTGCAGCCTTTTGGTCATACCAAAACTTCTGGAGCTGTTGGCTGGCCTCAAGGTTTTTGGTTGCCTTTTCCATGTACTCTGCCATTCTAGAGCGAAGGCCAAGTACATAGTCCACTATGTCCTGTTTAGGCTCATGGAGAGGTCTCTCCCAGCCTTCTTTAACAAGGGCAAGTGGTCCCCTTACAGGATGACCAAACAGAAGTTCAAAGGGTGAGAATCCTACTCCCTTCTGTGGCACCTCTCTGTAAGCGAAAAGCAGACATGGCAAGAGGACATCCCATCTCCTTTTGAGCTTTTCTGGGAGCCCCATGATCATGCCTTTTAATGTCTTGTTGAATCTCTCAACCAAGCCATTAGTTTGTGGATGGTATGGTGTAGTGAATTTATAAGTCACTCCACACTCATTCCACATGTGCTTTAGGTATGCTGACATGAAGTTGGTACCTCTGTCAGACACCACCTCCTTAGGGAAACCCACTCTGGTAAAGATACCAATGAGGGCCTTGGCTACTGCAGGGGCAGTAGTCGACCTAAGGGGAATAGCTTCAGGATACCTGGTAGCATGATCCACTACTACCAGGATATACATATATCCTGAGGCTGTGGGAGGTTCTAGTGGACCAACTATGTCCACACCCACTCTTTCAAAGGGGACCCCCACCACTGGAAGTGGAATGAGGGGGGCCTTTGGATGCCCACCTGTCTTACCACTGGCTTGACAGGTGGGGCAGGAGAGGCAAAACTCCTTAACCATGTTGGACATATTGGGCCAGTAGAAGTGGTTGACTAACCTCTCCCACGTCTTGGTTTGTCCCAAATGTCCAGCAAGGGGAATGTCATGGGCCAATGTTAGGATGAACTTCCTGAACAGCTGAGGCACTACCACTCTCCTAGTGGCACCAGGTTTGGGGTCTCTGGCCTCAGTGTACAGGAGTCCATCTTCCCAATAGACCCTATGCGTTCCATTTTTCTTGCCTTTGGACTCTTCAGCAGCTTGCTGCCTAAGGCCTTCAAGAGAGGGACAGGTTTCTTGTCCCTTACACAGCTCCTCCCTTGAGGGTCCCCCTGGGCCTAAGAGCTCAACCTGATAAGGTTCAAGCTCCAAAGGCTCAGTTCCCTCAGAGGGCAGAACTTCTTCCTGAGAAGAGAGGTTCCCTTTCTTTTGCTGTGTTGCAGTTGGTTTCCCAACTGACTTTCCTTTCCTCTTGGTAGGCTGGGCCATTCTTCCAGACTCCAGCTCTACTTGTTCACCCTGTGCCTTGCATTGTGCTCTTGTTTTCACACACACCAGTTCAGGGATACCCAGCATTGCTGCATGGGTTTTTAGTTCTACCTCAGCCCATGCTGAGGACTCCAGGTCATTTCCAAGCAGACAGTCCACTGGGATATTTGAGGAGACCACCACCTGTTTCAGGCCATTGACCCCTCCCCATTCTAAAGTAACCATTGCCATGGGATGTACTTTTCTCTGATTGTCAGCGTTGGTGACTGTGTAAGTTTTTCCAGTCAGGTATTGGCCAGGGGAAACCAGTTTCTCTGTCACCATGGTGACACTGGCACCTGTATCCCTCAGGCCCTCTATTCTAGTCCCATTAATTAAGAGTTGCTGTCTGTATTTTTGCATGTTAGGCGGCCAGACAGCTAGTGTGGCTAAATCCACCCCACCCTCAGAAACTAGAATAGCTTCAGTGTGGACCCTGATTTGCTCTGGGCACACTGTTGATCCCACTTGGAGACTAGCCATACCAGTGTTACCTGGATGGGAGTTTGGAGTGGAACCTTTCTTGGGACAGGCCTTGTCTCCAGTTTGGTGTCCAGACTGACTACAGTTTCGACACCAGGCCTTTTTGGGATCAAAGTTTTTACCCTTGTACCCAGGATTGTTTTGTGAAGAGGCTCTGGGCCCACCCTCCTGTGCAGGTTTTTGGGGGCCTGTAGAAGACTCTTTACTATTTTTATTTTTGGCTGTCTCACCACCTTTCCCCTGGGGAGGTTTTGTGACCCCTTTCTTTTGGTCACCCCCTGTGGAAGTTTTGGACACCCTAGTCTTGACCCAATGGTCCGCCTTCTTTCCCAATTCTTGGGGAGAAATTGGTCCTAGGTCTACCAGATGCTGATGCAGTTTATCATTGAAACAATTACTTAACAGGTGTTCTTTCACAAATAAATTGTACAGCCCATCATAATTACTTACACCACTGCCTTGGATCCAACCATCTAGTGTTTTCACTGAGTAGTCAACAAAGTCAACCCAGGTCTGGCTCGAGGATTTTTGAGCCCCCCTGAACCTAATCCTGTACTCCTCAGTGGAGAATCCAAAGCCCTCAATCAGGGTACCCTTCATGAGGTCATAAGATTCTGCATCTTTTCCAGAGAGTGTGAGGAGTCTATCCCTACACTTTCCAGTGAACATTTCCCAAAGGAGAGCACCCCAGTGAGATCTGTTCACTTTTCTGGTTACACAAGCCCTCTCAAAAGCTGTGAACCACTTGGTGATGTCATCACCATCTTCAAATTTTGTCACAATCCCTTTGGGGATTTTTAACATGTCAGGAGAATCTCTGACCCTATTTATATTGCTGCCACCATTGATGGGTCCTAGGCCCATCTCTTGTCTTTCCCTTTCTATGGCTAGGAGCTGTCTCTCTAAAGCCAATCTTTTGGCCATCCTGGCTAACAGGAGGTCATCTTCACTGAGAGCATCCTCAGTGATTTCAGAAATGTGGGACCCTCCTGTGAGGGACTCACTATTTCTGACTAACACAGTTGGAGACAGGACTTGAGGGGTCCTGTTCTCCCTATTTAGGACTGGAGGAGGGACATTGGCCTCCAAGTCACTAATTTCTTCCTCTGTGAGGTCATCATCAGAGGGGTTGGCTTTTTCAAACTCTGCCAACAGCTCCTGGAGCTGAATTTTGGTAGGTCTGGAGCCAATGGTTATTTTTTTGATATTACAGAGAGACCTTAGCTCCCTCATCTTAAGATGGAGGTAAGGTGTGGTGTCGAGTTCCACCACCTGTATCTCTGTATCAGACATTATTCTGCTAAGAGTTGGAATACTTTTTAAAGAATCTAAAACTGTTTCTAGAATCTAATTTCAAACTTTTAACAAACTTTTAAACTCTAAAAGACAATGCTAAACAGGGACTTAACACACAAGGCCCTAGCAGGACTTTTAAGAATTTTGAAAAATTTCAAATTGCAAAAATCAATTTCTAATGACAATTTTGGAATTTGTCGTGTGATCAGGTATTGGCTGAGTAGTCCAGCAAATGCAAAGTCTTGTACCCCACCGCTGATCCACCAATGTAGGAAGTTGGCTCTGTATGTGCTATTTCAAAGTAAGGAATAGCATGCACAGAGTCCAAGGGTTCCCCTTAGAGGTAAGATAGTGGCAAAAAGAGATAATACTAATGCTCTATTTTGTGGTAGTGTGGTCGAGCAGTAGGCTTATCCAAGGAGTAGTGTTAAGCATTTGTTGTACATACACATAGACAATAAATGAGGTACACACACTCAGAGACAAATCCAGCCAATAGGTTTTGTTATAGAAAAATATCTTTTCTTAGTTTATTTTAAGAACCACAGGTTCAAATTCTACATGTAATATCTCATTCGAAAGGTATTGCAGGTAAGTACTTTAGGAACTTCAAATCATCAAAATTGCATGTATACTTTTCAAGTTATTCACAAATAGCTGTTTTAAAAGTGGACACAGTGCAATTTTCACAGTTCCTAGGGGAGGTAAGTATTTGTTAGGTTAACCAGGTAAGTAAGACACTTACAGGGCTCAGTTCTTGGTCCAAGGTAGCCCACCGTTGGGGGTTCAGAGCAACCCCAAAGTCACCACACCAGCAGCTCAGGGCCGGTCAGGTGCAGAGTTCAAAGTGGTGCCCAAAACACATAGGCTAGAATGGAGAGAAGGGGGTGCCCCGGTTCCGGTCTGCTTGCAGGTAAGTACCCGCGTCTTCGGAGGGCAGACCAGGGGGGTTTTGTAGGGCACCGGGGGGGACACAAGCCCACACAGAAATTTCACCCTCAGCGGCGCGGGGGCGGCCGGGTGCAGTGTAGAAACAAGCGTCGGGTTCGCAATGTTAGTCTATGAGAGATCTCGGGATCTCTTCAGCGCTGCAGGCAGGCAAGGGGGGGATTCCTCGGGGAAACCTCCACTTGGGCAAGGGAGAGGGACTCCTGGGGGTCACTTCTCCAGTGAAAGTCCGGTCCTTCAGGTCCTGGGGGCTGCGGGTGCAGGGTCTCTCCCAGGCGTCGGGACTTTAGGTTCAAAGAGTCGCGGTCAGGGGAAGCCTCGGGATTCCCTCTGCAGGCGGCGCTGTGGGGGCTCAGGGGGGACAGGTTTTGGTACTCACAGTATCAGAGTAGTCCTGGGGTCCCTCCTGAGGTGTTGGATCGCCACCAGCCGAGTCGGGGTCGCCGGGTGCAGTGTTGCAAGTCTCACGCTTCTTGCGGGGAGCTTGCAGGGTTCTTTAAAGTTGCTGGAAACAAAGTTGCAGCTTTTCTTGGAGCAGGTCCGCTGTCCTCGGGAGTTTCTTGTCTTTTCGAAGCAGGGGCAGTCCTCAGAGGATGTCGAGGTCGCTGGTCCCTTTGGAAGGCGTCGCTGGAGCAGGATCTTTGGAAGGCAGGAGACAGGCCGGTGAGTTTCTGGAGCCAAGGCAGTTGTCGTCTTCTGGTCTTCCTCTGCAGGGGTTTTCAGCTAGGCAGTCCTTCTTCTTGTAGTTGCAGGAATCTAATTTTCTAGGGTTCAGGGTAGCCCTTAAATACTAAATTTAAGGGCGTGTTTAGGTCTGGGGGGTTAGTAGCCAATGGCTACTAGCCCTGAGGGTGGGTACACCCTCTTTGTGCCTCCTCCCAAGGGGAGGGGGTCACAATCCTAACCCTATTGGGGGAATCCTCCATCTGCAAGATGGAGGATTTCTAAAAGTTAGAGTCACCTCAGCTCAGGACACCTTAGGGGCTGTCCTGACTGGCCAGTGACTCCTCCTTGTTTTTCTCATTATCTTCTCCGGCCTTGCCGCCAAAAGTGGGGCCTGGCCGGAGGGGGCGGGCAACTCCACTAGCTGGAGTGTCCTGCTGGGTTGGCACAAAGGAGGTGAGCCTTTGAGGCTCACCGCCAGGTGTGACAATTCCTGCCTGGGGGAGGTGTTAGCATCTCCACCCAGTGCAGGCTTTGTTACTGGCCTCAGAGTGACAAAGGCACTCTCCCCATGGGGCCAGCAACATGTCTCGGTTTGTGGCAGGCTGCTAAAACTAGTCAGCCTACACAGATAGTCGGTTAAGTTTCAGGGGGCACCTCTAAGGTGCCCTCTGGGGTGTATTTGACAATAAAATGTACACTGGCATCAGTGTGCATTTATTGTGCTGAGAAGTTTGATACCAAACTTCCCAGTTTTCAGTGTAGCCATTATGGTGCTGTGGAGTTCGTGTTTGACAAACTCCCAGACCATATACTCTTATGGCTACCCTGCACTTACAATGTCTAAGGTTTTGTTTAGACACTGTAGGGGTACCATGCTCATGCACTGGTACCCTCACCTATGGTATAGGGCACCCTGCCTTAGGGCTGTAGGGCCTGCTAGAGGGGTGTCTTACCTATACTGCATAGGCAGTGAGAGGCTGGCATGGCACCCTGAGGGGAGTGCCATGTCGACTTACTCGTTTTGTCCTCACTAGCACACACAAGCTGGCAAGCAGTGTGTCTGTGCTGAGTGAGAGGTCTCCAGGGTGGCATAAGACATGCTGCAGCCCTTAGAGACCTTCCTTGGCATCAGGGCCCTTGGTACTAGAAGTACCAGTTACAAGGGACTTATCTGGATGCCAGGGTCTGCCAATTGTGGATACAAAAGTACAGGTTAGGGAAAGAACACTGGTGCTGGGGCCTGGTTAGCAGGCCTCAGCACACTTTCAATTGTACACATAGCATCAGCAAAGGCAAAAAGTCAGGGGGCAACCATGCCAAGGAGGCATTTCCTTACAATAGGGGTACGTGACAGGGTTGCCTGCTGTCACCATTATTGTCCCCCTTGCCATAGAACCACTTGCGGCTGAGATGCGATGCAGGGGAATAAGATGGGGTCAATCAGAACATATTATATCACTGTATGCAGACGACATTCTTATTTATGCCAGAGATGGGAGTCGGACTTACCCTGGGCCCTAACGACGCTGGACCGATTCGGTGCATTATCAGGCCTACACCTTAACAGAGGTAAGACATGTGTCTTCCCTCTAACACAAAACTTGGGGCGACCTTTCTCTTGCCCAGAGGACGTGGTTCGGTCCCCACGCACCTTCAAATACTTGGGTATACAAATATACCACGAGATCGGGGATTTACGGGATGGGAACATTGGGAGGGAGCTCTGCTCCCTGAGGGCCTCATTTGGGTTCTGGCGCTCACTAAAATTAACCATAATGGCCAGAATTTCCCAAAAAGATTATTTTGCCCCGCCTTCTTTATTATTTTGCCAATCTACCGATATTGATCCCTCAGACCTGGTTCTGCAAACTGAATACATTACTCAGGGAACTTATCTGGGAGTACGGCCACAGACGTACTGCACTCGTGACCCCCTGTAGACCAATGCTGTCGGGAGTCTACTTTCTTGTGTGTGGGATCTCTATGTTGCTGAGTGCCCCCACTGTCTCCTCTCCCAAGTGGTGACATCCTGGTCCTTCCTGGGCACGGGCAGCATCATTTGTCTTCAACCGCAACTCTTGCAGCTAGCAAGGCTTGTTTGCGGTATTTTGCAAAGGAAACAACTTTGCATCCTCCAGCACTCTGTGGGCCATCTTCTGCAAGAAGGAGAAGTTCCTAGCACCTTTGGTGTTGCAGAATTGTCAGCTTCTTCCATCTGGAGGCAGCCATTTTGCACCTTCATCCGGGGTTTAGTGGGCTCCTGCCCCCCCGGACACTTGCACGACTCTTGGACTTGGTCCCCTTCCTTTACAGTTACTCAGGTACAGGAATCCGTCTTCAGTGCTTTGCAGTCTGTTGTGGTCTTTGCAAAATCCTCTATCATGACTTTAGTGTGTTTCTGGGGAAACAGTAGTACTTTACTCCTACTTTCCAGGGTCTTGGGGTGGGGTAGCTTGGACACTCCTAGTGTTTTCTTACACTCCCAGCGACCCTCCACACACTACACTAGCCTAGGGGTCCATTTGTGGTTGGCATTCCACTTTCTTAGTATATGGTTTGTGTTGCCCCTAGGCCTATTGCATCCTCTTGTATTCTACAGTGTTTGCACTACTTTCTGGCTGTTTTACTTACCTGATTTTGGTTTGTGGGTATATTTTGTGTATTTTACTTACCTTCTAAGGGAGTATATCCTCTGAGATATGTTTGGCACATTGTCACTAAAATAAAGTACCTTTATTTTTAGTAACTCTGAGTATTGTATTTCTTATGATATAGTACCTATATTATATAAGTGGTATGGTAGGAGCTTTGCATGTCTCCTAGTTCAGCCTAAGCTGCTCTGCCATAGCTACCTCTATCAGCCTAAGCTGCTAGAACACTACTAATCTACTAATAAGGGATAACTGGATCTGGCACAAGGTGTAAGTACCATTAGGTACCCAATGTAAGCCAGGCCAGCCTCCTACATGTGTTGATTTTTCAGCCGCGGCGCAGGTGCTGTGCTGATTGTTTTGCAGCTCGCCTCCGGTACATGGATTTTCACATTGGGTTCACCAGCTTCTTCTTTCAAGGGCCCTGGGACTAGATGTGGCACCACTTGGCAGGGTAGTGGGTCTCCGCAAGAGAGCCCAGGTGCTGGCAAATGAAGTCGTTTTTGGCCCTGAGACTTCAGAACAAAGGGCAAGCTCAGTCCTAACCCTTGGAGAAACTTAACAAGCAGGATTTCAGAAAGCAAAGTCCAGTCCTTTCCCTCTTAAGGCAGAAGCAGCAGCAGAAGGCCAACACAGCAAAGCAACTTCGCAGAGGTTCCACTTGACCCATAAGTAATCTAAAGTTGTGGGGTCAGCAGTCCAAGACTTATGCTCATTTCTGCTGTTGAAGTAGGCAAACTTCAAAGGGAAGTCTTTATAGTGCACATGACCCTGCCTCTTCCTTCCCCTACCCCAGATACACTCTAGGGGATAGGAGTCTGTATTGTGTGAGGGCAGACACAGCCATTTCAAGTGCAGGCGACAACTCCTCCCTCCTACTCTAGCCCTGGAAGACTCATCAGGATATGCAGGAATCACATCAGCTCTCTTTGTGTCACTGTCTAGAGTGAATTCACAAATAGCCCAACTGTCAATCTGGCCCAGAATTGTGTTCAGCAGCCAAGCAGGGGCACAGAATGGTTAAGTAAGAACATGCCCACTTTCTAAAAGTGGCATTTTCAAACAGAAAATCAAAAAAACAAGTTTACCAAAATATGTATTTTTAAATTGTGATTTCAGAGACCCCAAATCTCTATCTGCTCCCAATGGGAAACTGCATTTAAATGAGATTTAAAGGCAATCCCAATGTTAACCTATGGAAGAAAATTTCACTATCAGGACATGTAAAACACATGAGCACGTGTACTACCTTTTAAATACCCTACATCCTGACCATGGGGCTACCTAGCACCTAATGTAGTGGTTACTGACATGTAGTAAGAGGGAAGGTTTGGGCCTGACAAGTGGCTACACTTGCCAGGCCAAACTGACAGTTCAAAACTACACACACAGACACTGCAATGGCAGGTCTGAGAAAGGTTTACAGGGCTACTCATGTGGGTGGGACAATCAGTGCTGTAGGCCCACTACTAGCATATGATATAGAGGGCCTGAGCACATTTGGTGCACTATGCTAGGGACTTACCAGTAAATCATTTTTGCCAGTCACAGAAAACCAATTACCAATATCATTTAAACTGGGAGCACTTTCACTTTAGCACTGGTTAGCAGTGGTAAAGTGCCCAGAGTATCAAAGCCAGCAAAAACAAATTACAGCACAGGATCCAAAAACAGGAGGTCGGAAGCAAAAGGACAGGGAAAACACACCAAGAGCTTCCAGGTCTAACAACGTAAAACACATGAACCCACAAGATGAGGAGCAGGAGCTCTTCTACAAGGAGGAAGAACAGTAGGAGGACTTCAAATCAGGGGAGGAAGTTGGCAGGACCTTGACACAGATTCCCACAAGGACGACATAGATTCATAGACCTCCAGATGACCTCGCCATCTACACTGGGGTAATTAAAAGGGCAAGAGATACATTTTGACTGCAGCTGGAGAAGGAACAAACGGAGTCCAGCTTTCTTCCTGGATACCCGTCTTCTCTTCATAAAGAAATAAATAATACCTACCCATGCTACCCAGAATCCTGGACCAAGGGAAGGAGGCATTAGGGAACCTTCTCCTTCCAAAGCAGGCCCCTCAAGAGTGGAGAAGTAATGTTGACAGTCCTCGAAAGACACAATATACATTACAGCTGATTCCATAATAGTGTCCTCAGTCTGGAAAATGGCAAATGGTCTGGCTTCTTCTGGCTCAACCGTTTCCAAAAAAGCAAGGGGGTGGAAAAAATGAAAAGATTGGTTGCAATTCAGTGGTGGTTAGCCAATTGAAATGCTCTACTAAAGGAGCATGAAGATCAACAGTGAGAGGAGATGGAAGATGTCATGCAACACCTCCCACAGTAGTACAACACGAGGACTAAGGGTGAGTTTCATTAGAGTAAGACCATTGCCAATAACTGTCTAAAATAAACTTTAGACACAGCTGGCACAATAAGCAGGCAGATGTGCTTGGGCACCATCCTCAGAAGAGATGTCTGTTAAAGGGTGTTGGGGTTCAAGTAGGATGCTTGGGCATTATTTATCAACATGCCCTTTACATGAGTCCCTTCAGCAAGTGAAGGAGGACAGTGATACAGCGAAGGCAATGGGGGTGTTACAGTTGAGGATAAAGATCTTTTTATTCAGTTTAGAGCTTGACACAAGTACAGTAATGTTACAACCATCAGCAGGTGGTCACCAGTAATAGAAAAGGGGAGGGAATGAACAGGGGAAAAACAAGGCAAAACAATACAAGACTCCTATGTCTATTCCTGGTCATACGAACAGGTCCTTTAATAGGGCGTATAGGGACTAGCTATGAAGCTCTATAAAGGTGAATGCAGTCTTGTCGAGGTGGCATTGGAAGCGGTCAAGTGTAGTATGCATTGATAATGAGGGCAGGTCAGCTCTCTAAACTCTTCGGAGAGGTAGTTGATGCAGGGGCCCCAGGTCTGGACGACTTCAGCCCTTTAGCCTCCTGTAAGTCCCTTTTAAATGGTACCCCTGGTACCTAAGAGATGGGTACTAAAGAGTGCTCATCAGAGCTGCAGCACAACTTGTGCCACTCTGAGGGATCCATCACCAACCTTATGCAGACTGCTATTGCAGGCTGCGTGACAAGGTGCTCCCAAAATTGAAAACATGACATGACACACACTTTTTGGCCATGTCCCCTAAAGCACTGCTTGTAATATCTGTAAGCCACCCTACATCAGGCCTTCAGCCCTAAGGCAGGGTGCATTATATTACATGTGAGGACATATACGCATGAGCATGTATATGCCTCTACTATGTCTTTGTCAATGTAGAGGAAAGCCATTTTAAATACATGTGCTTGACACTGGTCACAGAGTTCCCCAGCTTCATGATGGTTTATCTGAACATAGGGATGTTTGGTATCAAACATCTTGTATTAATAAACCCTCACTGGTTCCAGTGATGCATGTATTAGTACATGCACCCAGAGGGCCCTTAGAGGTGCCCCCTGAAAAACCTACCAAAACTGGTGAGCTCAATGACTGGTCCTGGCCAACCTGCCACGAACAGGTGAGAATCTGACCTCCCAGAGGGACAGCCTCTGCCTCGGGAGGTCAGAAACAAAAGACTTTCTGGGCTGGGACCACACTAACAGGCCACGTGGGGGAGTTCTGGTGCACCCAGGTGCAGAGGTGTGTTAGTGTCCCCTCCCCCACAGGATGACCTGTATTCCAAAGCAGGAGCTTCAAAGAATTGCACTGCCTTTGGTATGTAGCACTGGCCTTCCTCAGAGGAAGAGGCCAACCCCCCACCATAGGGCCCATCTGGCACCTGGACAGGCGCAAAAATTAGCTATGCAGGAGGCGTGTCACACTTCCAGACTGGTAGCACCCCTAGGGTGGCCAGCCTGAAGTGGATACACATGGAAAATGCCACCATCTTGCATGTGGTGGAATTTAGGCACTCTGGATAGGGTTTTGCCTACTCCCCACAGGAAGTGGTCAGCTAGGGGGGGTTGTAGTGACCCCAAGGGTAAGTAGCCCAATGGCTACTCCCCTTAACGCCCCCAAAATTGCGTATCTGATATCAATTCCTCAGACCTTTCCTGGACACAAAAGGAGGAGTGGATAAGAAGCCTGCTGAACCTGAGAACCGAGGAGCACGACTGACTTGGCGCCAACCCTGCCGGCCAGCCTGCTGCACCCAATCCTCGAGGAGCAATTTACCCGTCCTGCTGCTACAAGAAATGGGGAGAGCTGTCAGTGCTTTGCCAATTTTCAGGAGATACTCCCTGGGAGTAGAGTAGCTGTTCCCCTTCCTCTGCAGGCACCCAAGAAAGCTCAGAGGGGACCGGGACTGCCAGAAACTTGGCGTCTGAAATCACTACTGCCCGAGCTGCCTAACCCATGTTGAAGTTGGCCAGCAGTGTCAGCGTGGTCCCCAGGCCCTCCAGAAAAGACCACCCTGTGCTGACCCACTGTGGACTTCAGGACGGCATCTGCAGACCCCCCTCTACCCGCGAATGACCAGGAGGCAAAGACCAGATGCCCTAGGACACCTCTGCACCCGTCCGCCTCGGACCCAAGAGAAGAGAACCAAGAGTGTCCCCACATCTCCCCACCTCTTGAGACCTGAGCCCACTTGTTGGCTTGGTTGGACTGGACCCCCAGTCCACTCCTGCAGAGTGTTTCTGGGGCTCCCCTGCAACTGCGAGGAACTTCAGTGTTGGACCCGATGAGGGAAGACACCCTTGCACCCCACGCCCTACAGCCTGAGGAGGAGTGGACTGACATTGTCCCCACATGCCTGAGGACCTCAAGGGTCGCGCCCCTGCTGTGGTTTTCTCTGGACTATCCTTCCAGTCCATCCCTGCAGCCATTTTGTAACCGGACCGATCCCCATAGACTTTAGTGGGACAGCTGACACTGTAACACACCTCTGCACCCGGGTTCACAGAGCTCCTCAAAATGGCCTGTTGGTGTGGCCATCGACCTTGCCCCAAAAACCACCTTAAGCCCAGTAGATTAGTCCTGTAAATTGTTGTAATCTACCTGGATTGGTGGTGTTTACCCCTGTAGGATTGCATTGCAGCTTTCTGAAAAATGCACTGTCTACTTTTGAAAACTTCATAACATACTGACCTGACTCTGGTGGTGTAGGAAGTTGGCTCTGTATGTGCTATTTCAAAGTAAGGAATAGCATGCACAGAGTCCAAGGGTTCCCCTTAGAGGTAAGATAGTGGCAAAAAGAGATAATACTAATGCTCTATTTTGTGGTAGTGTGGTCAAGCAGTAGGCTTATCCAAGGAGTAGTGTTAAGCATTTGTTGTACATACACACAGGCAATAAATGAGGAACACACACTCAGAGACAAATCCAGCCAATAGGTTTTGTTATAGAAAAATATCTTTTCTTAGTTTAGTTTAAGAACCACAGGTTCACATTCTACATGTAATATCTCATTTGAAAGGTATTGCAGGTAAGTACATTAGGAACTTTGAATCATTACATTAGCATGTATACTTTTTACATAAAACACAATAAGCTGTTTTAAAAGTGGACACAGTGCAATTTTCACAGTTCCTGTGGGAGGTAAGTTTTTGTTAGTTTTGTCAGGTAAGTAAATCACTTACAAGTCTCAGGTTTGGGTCCAAGGTAGCCCACTGTTGGGGGTTCAGGGCAACCCCAAAGTTACCACACCAGCAGCTCAGGGCCGGTCAGGTGCAGAGGTCAAAGAGGTGCCCAAAACACATAGGCTTCAATGGAGAGAAGGGGGGTGCCCCGGTTCCGGTCTGCCAGCAGGTAAGTACCCGCGTCTTCGGAGGGCAGACCAGGGGGGTTTTGTAGGGCACTGGGGGGGACACAAGTTCACACAAAAAGTACACCCTCAGCGGCACTGGGGCGGCCGGGTGCAGTGTAGAAACAAGCGTCGGGTTTTCAATGTAAATCAATGAGAGACCAAGGGATCTCTTCAGCGTTGCAGGCAGGCAAGGGGGGGCTCCTCGGGGTAGCCACCACCTGGGCAAGGGAGAGGGCCTCCTGGGGGTCACTCCTGCACAGGAGTTCCGTTCCTTTAGGTGCTGGGGGCTGCGGGTGCAGGGTCTTTACCAGCCGTCGGGAAATGGAGTTCAGGCAGTCGCGGTCAGGGGGAGCCTCGGGATTCCCTCTGCAGGCATCGCTGTGGGGGGTTCAGGGGGGACAACTTTGGTTACTCACAGTCTCGGAGTCGCCGGAGGGTCCTCCCTGAGGTGTTGGTTCTCCACCAGTCGAGTCGGGGTCGCCGGGTGCAGTGTTGCAAGTCTCACGCTTCTTGCGGGGAGTTGCAGGGGTCTTTAAATCTGCTCCTTGAAACAAAGTTGCAGTTCTTTTGGAGCAGTGCCGCTGTCCTCGGGAGTTTCTTGTCTTTCTTGAAGCAGGGCAGTCCTCAGAGGATTCAGAGGTCGCTGGTCCCTTGGAAAGCGTCGCTGGAGCAGGTTTCTTTGGAAGGCAGGAGACAGGCGGGTAAGTCTGGGGCCAAAGCAGTTGGTGTCTTCTGTTCTTCCTCTGCAGGGGTTTTTCAGCTCAGCAGTCCTCTTCTTATTGTAGTTTCAGGAATCTAAATCTTTAGGTTCAGGGAAGCCCTTAAATACTAAATTTAAGGGCGTGTTTAGGTCTGGGGGGTTAGTAGCCAATGGCTACTAGCCCTGAGGGTGGGTACACCCTCTTTGTGCCTCCTCCCAAGGGGAGGGGGTCACATCCCTAATCCTATTGGGGGAATCCTCCATCTGCAAGATGGAGGATTTCTAAAAGTTAGTCACCTCAGCTCAGGACACCTTAGGGGCTGTCCTGACTGGCCAGTGACTCCTCCTTGTTATTCTCATTATTTTCTCCGGCCTTGCCGCCAAAAGTGGGGGCCGGGGCCGGAGGGGGCGGGCAACTCCACTAGCTGGAGTGTCCTGCGGTGCTGTGACAAAGGGGTGAGCCTTTGAGGCTCACCGCCAGGTGTTACAGCTCCTGCCTGGGGGAGGTGTTAGCATCTCCACCCAGTGCAGGCTTTGTTACTGGCCTCAGAGTGACAAAGGCACTCTCCCCATGGGGCCAGCAACATGTCTCTAGTGTGGCAGGCTGCTGGAACCAGTCAGCCTACACAGATAGTCGGTTAGGTTTCAGGGGGCACCTCTAAGGTGCCCTCTGTGGTGTATTTTACAATAAGATGTACACTGGCATCAGTGTGCATTTATTGTGCTGAGAAGTTTGATACCAAACTTCCCAGTTTTCAGTGTAGCCATTATGATGCTGTGGAGTTCGTGTAAAACAGACTCCCAGACCATATACTCTTGTGGCTACCCTGCACTTACAATGTCTAAGGATTTGCTTAGACACTGTAGGGGCACAGTGCTCATGCACTGGTGCCCTCACCTATGGTATAGTGCACCCTGCCTTAGGGCTGTAAGGCCTGCTAGAGGGGTGTCTTACCTATACTGCATAGGCAGTGAGAGGCTGGCATGGCACCCTGAGGGGAGTGCCATGTCGACTTACTCGTTTTGTTCTCACCAGCACACACAAGCTGGCAAGCAGTGTGTCTGTGCTGAGTGAGGGATCTCCAGGGTGGCATAAGACATGCTGCAGCCCTTAGAGACCTTCCCTGGCATCAGGGCCCTTGGTACCAGGGGTACCAGTTACAAGGGACTTATCTGGGTGCCAGGGTGTGCCCATTGTGGAATCAAAAGTACAGGTTAGGGAAAGAACACTGGTGCTGGGGCCTGGTTAGCAGGCCTCAGCACACTTTCAATTCAAAACATAGCATCAGCAAAGGCAAAAAGTCAGGGGGTAACCATGCCAAGGAGGCATTTCCTTACACAACCCCCCCCCCAAACGAAAGAGGATGAGACTAACCTTTCCCAAGAGAGTCTTCATTTTCTAAGTGGAAGAACCTGGAAAGGCCATCGGCATGGGCTGTCCCAGGTCTGTGTTCCACTACAAAGTCCATTCCCTGTAGGGAGATGGACCACCTCAACAGTTTTGGATTTTCACCTTTCATTTGCATCAGCCATCTGAGAGGTCTGTGGTCAGTCTGAACTAGGAAGTGAGTACCAAAGAGGTATGGTCTCAACTTCTTCAGGGACCAAACCACAGCAAAGGCCTCCCTCTCAATGGCACTCCAACGCTGCTCCCTGGGGAGTAACCTCCTGCTAATGAAAGCAACAGGCTGGTCAAGGCCATCATCATTTGTTTGGGACAAAACTGCCCCTATCCCATGTTCAGAGGCATCTGTTTGCACAATGAATTGCTTGGAGTAATCTGGAGCTTTTAGAACTGGTGCTGTGCACATAGCTTGCTTCAGGGTGTCAAAGGCCTGTTGGAATTCTACAGTCCAGTTTACTTTCTTGGGCATTTTCTTGGAGGTGAGTTCTGTGAGGGCTGTCACAATGGATCCATATCCCTTCACAAACCTCCTATAGTACCCAGTCAAGCCAAGGAATGCCCTGACTTGAGTCTGGGTTTTTGGAGCTACCCAGTCCAGAATAGTCTGGATCTTGGGTTGGAGTGGCTGAACTTGGCCTCCACCTACAAGGTGTCCCAAGTAAACCACAGTTCCCTGCCCTATCTGGCATTTGGATGCCTTGATAGAGAGGCCTGAGATGGCAGGGCCTTCAAAACCTTCTTCAGGTGGACCAGGTGATCCTGCCAGGTGGAGCTGAAGACAGCAATATCATCAAGATAAGCTGCACTAAAGGATTCCAACCCAGCAAGGACTTGATTCACCAACCTTTGGAAGGTGGCAGGGGCATTCTTTAAACCAAAGGGCATAACAGTGAACTGATAATGCCCATCAGGTGTGGAGAATGCTGTCTTTTCTTTTGCTCCAGGGGCCATTCTGATTTGCCAGTACCCTGCTGTTAAGTCAAAGGTACTTAAGAATTTGGCAGCCCCTAATTTGTCGATGAGCTCATCAGCTCTAGGAATGGGATGAGCATCTGTCTTGGTGACAGAGTTGAGACCTCTGTAGTCCACACAAAACCTCATCTCTCTCTTTCCTTCTTTGGTGTGAGGTTTGGGGACTAAGACCACTGGGCTAGCCCAGGGGCTGTCAGTACTCAATTACTCCCAATTCCAGCATCTTGTGGACTTCCACTTTGATGCTTTCCTTAACTTGGTCAGACTGTCTAAATATTTTGTTTTTGACAGGCATGCTGTCTCCTGTGTCCACATCATGGGTACACAGGTGTGTCTGACCAGGGGTTAGGGAAAAGAGTTCAGCAAACTGCTGGAGGACCTTCCTACAGTCAGACTGCTGTTGGCTAGAGAGGGTGTCTGAGTAGATCACTCCATCTACTGAGCCATCTTTAGGGTCTGATGAGAGGAGATCAGGGAGAGGTTCACTCTCAGCTTCCTGGTCCTCATCTGTCACCATCAACAGATTTACATCAGCCCTGTCATGGAAGAGCTTATGGCGGTTTACATGGATCACCCTCTTGGGGCTCCTGCTTGTGCCCAGGTCCACCAGGTAGGTGACCTGACTCTTCCTTTCTAGTACTGGGTAAGGGCCACTCCATTTGTCCTGGAGTGCCCTGGGAGCCACAGGCTCCAGAACCCAGACTTTCTGCCCTGGTTGAAATTCAACCAGTGCAGCCTTTTGGTCATACCACAACTTCTGGAGTTGTTGGCTGGCCTCAAGGTTTTTACTTGCCTTTTCCATGTACTCTGCCATTCTTGAGCGAAGGCCAAGTACATAGTCCACTATGTCTTGTTTAGGCTCATGAAGAGGTCTCTCCCAGCCTTCTTTAACAAGAGCAAGTGGTCCCCTTACAGGGTGGCCAAACAGAAGTTCAAAGGGTGAGAATCCTACTCCCTTCTGAGGCACCTCTCTGTAAGCGAAAAGCAGACATGGCAGGAGGACATCCCATCTCCTTTTGAGTTTCTCTGGGAGCCCCATGATCATGCCCTTTAATGTCTTGTTGAATCTCTCAACAAGGCCATTAGTTTGTGGATGATATGGTGTAGTGAATTTATAAGTCTCCCCACACTCATTCCACATGTGTTTTAGGTATGCTGACATGAAGTTGGTACCTCTGTCAGACACCACCTCCTTAGGGAAGCCCACTCTGGTAAAGATACCAATGAGGGCCTTGGCTACTGCAGGGGCAGTAGTTGACCTAAGGGGAATAGCTTCAGGATACCTAGTAGCATGATCCACTACTACTAGGATGTACATATTTCCTGAGGCTGTGGGAGGTTCTAGTGGACCAACTATGTCCACACCCACTCTTTCAAAGGGGACCCCCACCACTGGAAGTGGAATGAGGGGGGCCTTTGGATGCCCACCTGTCTTACCACTGGCTTGACAGGTGGGGCAGGAGAGGCAAAACTCCTTAACCTTCTGGGACATATTGGGCCAGTAGAAGTGGTTGACTAACCTCTCCCACGTCTTGGTTTGTCCCAAATGCCCAGCAAGGGGAATATCATGGGCTAAGGTCAGGATAAACTCTCTGAAACTCTGAGGCACTACCACTCTCCTAGTGGCACCAGGTTTGGGATCTCTTGCCTCAGTGTACAGGAGTCCATCTTCCCAATAGACCCTATGTGTTCCATTTTTCTTGCCTTTGGACTCTTCAGCAGCTTGCTGCCTAAGGCCTTCAAGAGAGGGACAGGTTTCTTGTCCCTTACACAACTCTTCCCTTGAGGGTCCCCCTGGGCCTAAGAGCTCAACCTGATAAGGTTCCAGTTCCATAGGCTCAGTTCCCTCAGAGGGCAGAACTTCTTCCTGAGAAGAGAGGTTCTCTTTTTGGTGTTGTGTTGCAGCTGGTTTCCCAGCTGACTTTCCTTTCCTCTTGGTAGGCTGGGCCATTTTTCCAGACTCCAGCTCTACTTTTTCACCCTGTGCCTTGCACTGTGCCCTAGTCTTGACACACACCAGTTCAGGGATACCCAGCATGGCTGCATGGGTTTTTAGTTCTACCTCAGCCCATGCTGAGGACTCCAGGTCGTTTCCAAGCAGTCTACTGGGATATTTGAGGAGACCACCACCTGTTTCAGGCCATTGACCCCTCCCCACTCTAAAGTTACCATTGCCATGGGATGTACTTTAGTTTGATTGTCAGCATTGGTGACTGGATAAGTTTGTCCAGTCAGGTATTGGCCAGGGGAAACCAGTTTCTCTGTCACCATGGTGACACTGGCACCTGTATCCCTCAGGCCCTCTACACTTGTCCCATTAATTAAGAGCTGCTGCCTGTATTTTTGCATGTTAGGGGGCCAGGCAGCCAGTGTGGCTAAATCCACCCCACCCTCAGAGACTAATGTAGCTTCAGTGTGACACCTGATTTGCTCTGGGCACACTGTTGATCCCACTTGGAGACTGGCCATTCCAGTTTTAGCTGGAGTGGAGTTAGAAGTGGTATCTTTCTTGGGACAGGCCTTGTCTCCAGTTTGGTGTCCAGACTGACTACAGCTACGACACCAGGCCTTTTTGGGATCAAAGTTTTTACCCTTGTAACCAGAATTTTTTTGTGAAGAGGCTCTGGGCCCACCCTCCTGTGCAGGTTTTTGGGGGCCTGTAGAAGACTCTTTACTATTTTTGTTTTTGGCTGTCTCACCACCTTTCCCCTGGGGAGGTTTTGTGACCCCTTTCTTTTGGTCACCCCCTGTGGAAGTTTTGGACACCCTAGTCTTGACCCAATGGTCCGCCTTCTTTCCCAATTCTTGGGGAGAAATTGGTCCTAGGTCCACCAGATGCTGATGCAGTTTATCATTGAAACAATTACTTAATAGGTGTTCTTTCACAAATAAATTGTACAGCCCATCATAATCATTTACACCATTGCCTTGAATCCAACCATCTAGTGTTTTTACTGAGTAGTCTACAAAGTCAACCCAGGTCTGGCTCGAGGATTTTTGAGCCCCCCTGAATCTAATCCTATACTCCTCAGTGGAGAATCCAAAGCTCTCAATCAGGGTACCCTTCATGAGGTCATAAGATTCTGCATCTTTTTTAGAGAGTGTGAGGAGTCTATCCCTACACTTTCCTGTGAACATTTCCCAAAGGAGAGCACCCCAGTGAGATTTGTTCACTTTTCTGGTTTCACAAGCCCTCTCAAAAGCTGTGAACCATTTGGTGATGTCATCACCATCTTCATATTTAGTTACAATCCCTTTGGGGGTTTTCAACATGTCAGGAGAATCTCTGACCCTAGTTATGTTGCTGCCACCATTGATGGGTCCTAGGCCCATCTCTTGTCTTTCCCTTTCTATGGCTAGGATCTGTTTTTCCAAAGCCAATCTTTTGGCCATCCTGGCTAACTGGATGTCCTCTTCACTGGAGTTATCCTCAGTGATTTCAGAGAGGCTGGACCCTCCTGTGAGGGAGCCAGCATCTCTGACTATTATTTTTGGAGTCAGGGCTTGAGAGGCCCTGTTCTCCCTGGATAGGACTGGTGGAGGGGATTCTTCCTCCAGTTCACTATCATCCTCCTCTGTGTTATCCACAGAGGGGTTGGCTCTATCATACTCTGCCAACAGCTCCTGGAGCTGTACTTTGGTAGGTCTGGAGCCCATTGTTATTTTTCTTATGTTACAGAGTGACCTTAGCTCTTTCATCTGGAGATGGAGGTAAGGTGTGGTGTCGAGTTCCACCACATTCATATCTGTACTAGACATTATTCTTCTAAAAGTTGGAATGCTTTTTAAGAATCTAAAACTGGTTCTAGAATCTAATTCAAACTTTTAAACTCTAAAAGAAATGCTAACAGGGACTAACACAAGGCCCTAGCAGGACTTTAAAGAATTTAGAAAAATTTCAAATTGCAAAAATCAATTTCTAATGACAATTTTTGGAATTTGTCGTGTGATCAGGTATTGGCTGAGTAGTCCAGCAAATGCAAAGTCTTGTACCCCACCGCTGATCCACCAATGTAGGAAGTTGGCTCTGTATGTGCTATTTCAAAGTAAGGAATAGCATGCACAGAGTCCAAGGGTTCCCCTTAGAGGTAAGATAGTGGCAAAAAGAGATAATACTAATGCTCTATTTTGTGGTAGTGTGGTCGAGCAGTAGGCTTATCCAAGGAGTAGTGTTAAGCATTTGTTGTACATACACACAGGCAATAAATGAGGAACACACACTCAGAGACAAATCCAGCCAATAGGTTTTGTTATAGAAAAATATATTTTCTTAGTTTATTTTAAGAACCACAGGTTCACATTCTACATGTAATATCTCATTTGAAAGGTATTGCAGGTAAGTACATTAGGAACTTTGAATCATTACATTAGCATGTATACTTTTTACATAAAACACAATAAGCTGTTTTAAAAGTGGACACAGTGCAATTTTCACAGTTCCTGTGGGAGGTAAGTTTTTGTTAGTTTTGTCAGGTAAGTAAATCACTTACAAGTCTCAGGTTTGGGTCCAAGGTAGCCCACCGTTGGGGGTTCAGAGCAACCCCAAAGTTACCACACCAGCAGCTCAGGGCCGGTCAGGTGCAGAGGTCAAAGAGGTGCCCAAAACACATAGGCTTCAATGGAGAGAAGGGGGGTGCCCCGGTTCCGGTCTGCCAGCAGGTAAGTACCTGCGTCTTCGGAGGGCAGACCAGGGGGGTTTGTAGGGCACCGGGGGGACACAAGTTCACACAAAAAGTACACCCTCAGCGGCACTGGGGCGGCCGGGTGCAGTGTAGAAACAAGCGTCGGGTTTTCAATGTAAATCAATGAGAGACCAAGGGATCTCTTCAGCGTTGCAGGCAGGCAAGGGGGGGGCTCCTCGGGGTAGCCACCACCTGGGCAAGGGAGAGGGCCTCCTGGGGGTCACTCCTGCACAGGAGTTCCGTTCCTTTAGGTGCTGGGGGCTGCGGGTGCAGGGTCTTTTCCAGCCGTCGGGAAATGGAGTTCAGGCAGTCGCGGTCAGGGGGAGCCTCGGGATTCCCTCTGCAGGCATCGCTGTGGGGGTTCAGGGGGGACAACTTTGGTTACTCACAGTCTCGGAGTCACCGGAGGGTCCTCCCTGAGGTGTTGGTTCTCCACCAGTCGAGTCGGGGTCGCCGGGTGCAGTGTTGCAAGTCTCACGCTTCTTGCGGGGAGTTGCAGGGGTCTTTAAATCTGCTCCTTGAAACAAAGTTGCAGTTCTTTTGGAGCAGTGCCGCTGTCCTCGGGAGTTTCTTGTCTTTCTTGAAGCAGGGCAGTCCTCAGAGGATTCAGAGGTCGCTGGTCTGTTGGAAAGCGTCGCTGGAGCAGGTTTCTTTGGAAGGCAGGAGACAGGCGGGTAAGTCTGGGGCCAAAGCAGTTGGTGTCTTCTGTTCTTCCTCTGCAGGGGTTTTTCAGCTCAGCAGTCCTCTTCTTCTTGTAGTTTCAGGAATCTAAATCTTTAGGTTCAGGGAAGCCCTTAAATACTAAATTTAAGGGCGTGTTTAGGTCTGGGGGGTTAGTAGCCAATGGCTACTAGCCCTGAGGGTGGGTACACCCTCTTTGTGCCTCCTCCCAAGGGGAGGGGGTCACATCCCTAATCCTATTGGGGGAATCCTCCATCTGCAAGATGGAGGATTTCTAAAAGTTAGAGTCACCTCAGCTCAGGACACCTTAGGGGCTGTCCTGACTGGCCAGTGACTCCTCCTTGTTATTCTCATTATTTTCTCCGGCCTTGCCGCCAAAAGTGGGGGCCGGGGCCGGAGGGGGCGGGCAACTCCACTAGCTGGAGTGTCCTGCGGTGCTGTGACAAAGGGGTGAGCCTTTGAGGCTCACCGCCAGGTGTTACAGCTCCTGCCTGGGGGAGGTGTTAGCATCTCCACCCAGTGCAGGCTTTGTTACTGGCCTCAGAGTGACAAAGGCACTCTCCCCATGGGGCCAGCAACATGTCTCTAGTGTGGCAGGCTGCTGGAACCAGTCAGCCTACACAGATAGTCGGTTAGGTTTCAGGGGGCACCTCTAAGGTGCCCTCTGTGGTGTATTTTACAATAAGATGTACACTGGCATTAGTGTGCATTTATTGTGCTGAGAAGTTTGATACCAAACTTCCCAGTTTTCAGTGTAGCCATTATGGTGCTGTGGAGTTCGTGTAAAACAGACTCCCAGACCATATACTCTTATGGCTACCCTGCACTTACAATGTCTAAGGATTTGCTTAGACACTGTAGGGGCACAGTGCTCATGCACTGGTGCCCTCACCTATGGTATAGTGCACCCTGCCTTAGGGCTGTAAGGCCTGCTAGAGGGGTGTCTTACCTATACTGCATAGGCAGTGAGAGGCTGGCATGGCACCCTGAGGGGAGTGCCATGTCGACTTACTCGTTTTGTTCTCACCAGCACACACAAGCTGGCAAGCAGTGTGTCTGTGCTGAGTGAGGGGTCTCCAGGGTGGCATAAGACATGCTGCAGCCCTTAGAGACCTTCCCTGGCATCAGGGCCCTTGGTACCAGAGGTACCAGTTACAAGGGACTTATCTGGATGCCAGGGTGTGCCAATTGTGGAATCAAAAGTACAGGTTAGGGAAAGAACACTGGTGCTGGGGCCTGGTTAGCAGGCCTCAGCACACTTTCAATTCAAAACATAGCATCAGCAAAGGCAAAAAGTCAGGGGGTAACCATGCCAAGGAGGCATTTCCTTACAGGTGGTCATAGTATCAATGTTTATATAAAAGTATTGTTATTTTTATAAATTGGTGTCGGATTTATTTGAGTGTATGTCTCACTTACTGCATGAGTGTGTGCATCACATGCTTATCACTACCCTCTGATATGCCTAACTGCTCGATCACACTATCCAAAAAGAGAGCTTGGACTCTTTGCACAGTGTACCTCATTTTAGTCTAATATATAAAGAGCCAGGTTCCTACAGTGGCCATCACTGCAGATGCTTCACACATGGAATGAGGAGCATACATAGGGAATCTAAGCATAAGGGGTTAATTGAACTCTCTAGAAGCAGTCAGACACATAAATGTGTTTGAAGTAAAGACTGTAATTCTAGAGCCAAAAGCTTTACTTGCACATCAGGTGTAAAAAAAATATAAATGTAGACATACAATAAAGCAACCATGTTCTTCCTCAACAACTGGAAGGGACAAGGTATCATGTGGAGTCCAAACTAGCACAGGAGATCTGGAACTTGGCAATACAGAGTGGCGTAACTCTGATAGCTATCCACCTGCCAGACATTCAAAACATAGAAGCAGACAGACCAGTACCTCACACAAGTGGGATTTAAAAGAGTATATGATGGTTTACCTAGACTGGGTATTGCCAGAAATACCTTGAACCACTATAAGAGAAAGATTAAGGCTAATGCTGATACTGCGTCTGCCTCGAATAAGCTATCACATCACAATATAACTTGGTATTGTTAAAAGTGCATGGAATTGTTTTAAGAGAGTAGGTTAGTTGGACTGACGTTTCAGATCTTGTACAAAAGCATCCAGAAGTACCTGGTCTTTTGGTGACTGAGTTATATTGTGATGTGATAGGTCATGCCATACATGTGCCTTGTTGCAGCAAACACAATACCCAAAGCTATGCATCCAGGAATCCTCGCAGTCTATTTCAAAGGAATCCGCTATTGATCGGTCAGGGAAATTTGTGAATGCTTTTGTCAGTATCTCACAGATACCAGTGATACTCAGGTGTAGCCATACAACCATTGGCATGAGGTTATTTATGGGCACGTTATTTTAGCCATAGGCCTGCAGCTTGCGCCTTTTAGACTAGTAACAATTCATTTTATATTCTGAGCAGAAACTTTCTTCTGTGGTGATGTTTTATTTTCCTTTATCTCATACGCTCTTAGCACAGGAATTTTTTTCATTCCTTTTACTCTGACATTCTTGTTTTGTTTTTTGCTTAAGGTTGTCTCCAATTTGTTGTTAGTACAAAGTGGAACACCGCAATCTTTGTCACTTCATGAGAAACATGTGTTCTTACGTTAGGGCAGGCTTCTCAGAACACCAGCAGTGTTACGATAAAACATCTCTCTGCCCCTATCTGTTAGAGGCAAAGTTTCAGCCAGAAAATTGTCACTGCATGCTGTTGCTGGACTGCAGCTCTCTGCTGAAACTGGGTGTCTTTCCATTTACAAGAGAGAGGACTCTCAGTAGACCAACAGCCCTCTTCACTATTAGCATATTTAGGTATGGGGGATGGTGTCTTCCCAGGGAGCCTAAATGGCGTATTAGAGCTAACACTGCTGAGCTCTAGTGGTACCTTAGTGGCGTAGGTAGGAATCCTGACACAGTGTTCATAGTTGCATACACACCAGGTGCTATAGGATTGAATTTCTCTCAGTCAATGGTTGTCAAAAGATTTCGAGAAGGTGCCAAGAAGAGTTGCACCAAAAAGATCAGCACCCACACCAGCGTGGAATCTAAACCTAGTATTAGCATGGGTAGTGAAATCATTATTTGGGGCTAAGCACAAATCAGGACTAAAATTACTATCACTTAAACAGCTTTTTTAGTTGCTATTGCTTCACTGCATAGTCAGCTAGTTGTAGGCACTCACAATATAGGAACCTTATCTCTAAATACACAGGGAATAAGTAGCCTTGAAAACAAACCTCCAGTTGTTTTCCAAGGTCAGTTCTCACTTCCATGTTAACCAAGCAATACAGCTGTCAGCCTTCTTCCAACAGACAAAGACACAAGCAGATAGGGCCCTGCATTCTCTAGATGTCGAGAGCAGTGATGTGCTACTTACAGGAAATATATCTAGAAGGGCAACCAGTGTTTTACTTCTTACACACTAGCTAATATAGTGCCCCCAGTCACAAAAGGGAACAACATGAGGTGAATACTAAAAACCATCAAGGCATGCTGTAAACTAGCAGGAGTAGTTCTGTAAAAGAGAAGCCAAGAGCACTCTCCACAAGGATGAATGGTGCCATACAGACATTAATTTCCAACTTATTCATACATTCCTTCTGCATTGCAGGTACATTTGCATTGGTACACACCTTTTAAACAAAATATTTCTGTGGATATTCAGGCAATCAAACAAGTACAGGTTGGACAAAAATATACTAAGACACCTCTCAGCCAACAAATAACCACTCTACCCTAACCACCGACTAGGGGGAAATACTGCTACAAAATCAGTGTACACTATGCAAATCCAGGAAAGATTTGCGCTGCAAAATGAAATGGTTACTTTACCTGTAGGAGTAGTTTTGCAGCTTAAAGAATTTTCTGGATTCGGGTATGACCCTCCCAAAATACTTTGTCTGAGTAGTGAAAAAAAATATATATAGAGCCAGCCACAAGGACAATGTTAATCACCAAAGGGGGGGGGAGAGAAACTGAAGATAGGGACCACAGACAAGGACTTAGGGGGCATAACTCTGCCATCACAAGGGGACAGACATTTACACCAAATGATCGACTACCGGACTAAGAGGGAAAAAAAGAGAAGCGACTTTTCAGGCCCAGTCATAACATGGAGCATGTGAATACAGAAAATTCTGCAAGCTCCAAAACTACTCTTACAGGTAAGTAACCATTTTGTTGCTGATCAGAGACACAATGATAGTGAGAGTACCATTTCTCCAGAATGTTATTTTTCATAGATTTAAAAGCTTTTGAAGAATTTCTCAACATCTAGAACTACAAAAATACCACAGTAGTTTAAGTTTTGTTTACTGTGCTTGTCACTTTGCCTTTGTTAGCACATCTGGACAAGTGCAGCTTCACTGGACAACACCATTAACAGGTCATTTCCTGGGATAAATTCTTTCTGTGTTTAGGTTTCCCATACAGCCAGCTAGTGGCTGTCTGTTGTTTGAAAAGTCGTACTGTTGACATACCCGGAACTCAAAGCGAGCTTTATCTTAACTCATTGCTTGGCATTGGTTGTGTTTATGGATGATCTAGTTTGCTTGTTTCTTATTCAGTGGCAGTCCTTCCACTTCTTGTGTTTGTCCCTCCCCTGGTGCATAGATTCTGATGGATATTTTGAATTATAGATTACTCACTATGTGAATATTCCCCATGCGTAAGAATGGGTCTGAGAACTTTGAAAGCAATATTCCTGTGTGAACGTAGGTGCCATCCTTCCGCTTTGGAGGTGACAGACGCAGCCAGATATACACTTCACCATGTAAACTGACATCAATTAATTTCTTTCCATGCCTGCAGACACAAGTCCAAAGGTACTCCTTGGTTTTTGAATACCCTTTTTGCAATTTTTTTCGTGTGCAAGTGAACTGGGTATCAGCCCCGTCCTGACATTCGGGGACTTCATAGAGGGTGTAGGAAGCTGGCTCTGTATATACTATCTCAAAGTGAGAGATAGTGTGCACGGAGTCCGAGGGTCCCCCAAGAGGCTTGACAGAGGCTATAATAGGTAATACTAGTGCTCTATTTGTGGTAGTGTGGTTGAGCAGTTAGGCTTATCAGACGGTAGTGTTAAGCATTTGTTGAACACACTCAAGCAATAAATGAGAACATACACTCAATGACTTAACTCCAGGCCAATAGGTTTTCATATAGAAAAATATTATTTTCTTTATTTTAGAACCACAGCATTCAAATTGCAGGTAGGTACATTAAATGTAAGATACTTTGCATGGGTATAGTTAGGACTTTGAACCAAAACAATAATGTACATAGTGTTTCATAAAATGACTATGCCATTTTAAAACTGGACACTGCAAAATTCATCAGTTCCTGGGGGAGGTAAGTACAGTTAGGTTAATGTGGTTAGTAAAGCACTTACAAGTTCAGTCTCCGGGGCATAGGTAGCCCACCATTGGGGGTTCAAGTCAACCCCAAGCACCAGCAACACAGGGCCGGTCAGGTGCAGAGGTCAAAGAGGAGCCAAAATAACATGTGCACCTATGGAGACAGGGGGTGCTCCAGTTCCAGTCTACTGGCAGGTAAGTACCCGCGTCCTCGGGGAGCAGACCAAGGGTGTTTAGTAGAGTACGGGGGAGGGTCCCAAGTAAACACACAAAACACACCTTCAGCGGCACAGGGGCGGCCGGGTGCAGTTGGCAACAGGGTGTCAGGTTTACAATAGATTTCAATGGAGGGACCCGGGGGTCACTCAGACGTTGCAGGCAGGGCACAGAGGAGCTTCTCGGGCCAGCCACT
This sequence comes from Pleurodeles waltl, assembly GCF_031143425.1. Lineage (NCBI taxonomy): Eukaryota > Metazoa > Chordata > Amphibia > Caudata > Salamandridae > Pleurodeles > Pleurodeles waltl. Next base: position 1,229,245,661 of record NC_090447.1, read on the forward strand.
GACTCTGCGAGGGTGAAGACCGCCTGCTGGTCACTGCTGCACCAGTGGTCGGTTCTTCACAGGCCTGAGGGCTGCGGGTGCAGTGCTTCTTCCAGGTGTCGAATTTCCCTGTTCCTATTGGGCTAAATCCTCCAAAACAAGATGGGGGATTTTCCAAGGAGGGGTCACTTCAGCTCTGGTCACCTTAGGGGACCTGGCTGAGGGGGTGGCTTCTCCTTGTTTTCCTCATTATTTCCCCAGACTTGCGCCAAACGCGGGGGCTATGTCCGAGGGGCAGGCACACCAGGTTTGAGCCTTTGAGGATCACTGCCACGTGTTACAGTTCCTGCAGGAGGAGGTGTGAAGCACCTCCACCCAGGACAGGCTTTGTTCCTGGTCACAGAGTGCACAAAGGCACTCGCCGCATGTGGCCAGAAACTTGCCTGGAAGCGGCAGACTGGCAGTGACCGGTCAGCCTAGCACTAGCAGTTGAGCTGGCATGCAGGGTGCATCCTTAAGATGCCCTCTGTGTGCATGTCTCAGTAAATCCCACACTGGCATCAGTGTGGGTTTATTGTGCTGAGACGTTTGATACCAAACTTCCCAGTATTCATTGTAGTCATTGTTTTTGGCAAACTCCCAGACCATATACTCAGTATGGCTACCCTGCACTTACAATGTCTAAGAATTGACTTAGACACTGCAGGGGCATAATGTTCATGCAGCTATGCCCTCGCCTGTGGTATAGTGCACCCTGCCTTGGGGCTGTAAGGCCTGCTAGAGGGGTGACTTACCTGTGCCCCAGGCAGTGGGTTATGGGCATGGCACTCTGAGGGGAGTGCCATGTCGACTTTGTCTTTTTCTCCCCACCAGCTCACACAAGCTGTGAGGCAGTGTGCATGTGCTGAGTGAGGGGTTCCCAGGGTGGCATAATACATGCTGCAGCCCTTACAGACCTTCCGTGGCCACAGGGCCCTTGGTACCACAGCTGCCTTTTACAAGGGACATAACTGTGCCAGGGCTGTGCCAATTGTGGAGACAGTGTACAGTTTTAGGGAAAGAACACTGGTGCTGGGGCCTGGTCAGCATGGTCCCAGCACACTTCCAGTCAAAGCTGGCATCAACAAAAGGCAAAATGTTAGTGGGTAACCATGCCAACAGTGGCATTTTCCTACACCCCCCCCTCCCCCAAAACGAAAGAGGATGAGACTAACCTTTCCCAAGAGAGTCTTCATTTTCTAAGTGGAAGAACTTGGAAAAGCCATCTGCATTGGCAGGGGCAGTGACGGGTCTGCATTCCACTACAAAGTCCATTCCCTGTAGGGATATGGACCACCTCAACAGTTTAGGGTTCTCTCCTTTCATTTGCATGAGCCACCTGAGAGGTCTGTGGTCAGTTTGAACTATAAAGTGAGTACCAAACAAGTATGGTCTCAACTTTTTCAGTGACCAACCCACAGCAAAGGCCTCCCTCCCAATGGCACTCCAACTCTGCTCGCTGGGGAGTAACCTCCTGCTAATGAAAATAACCGGCTGGCCAAGGCTATCATCATTGGTTTGGGATAGGACTGCTTGTATCCCATGTTTGGAGGCATCTGTCTGTACAATGAATTGCTTAAAATAATCTGGAGCTTTCAGAACTGGTGCTGAGCATATAGCTTCTTTCAGGGTGTCAAAGGCCTTTTGACAGTCTAAGGTCCAGTTAACTTTCTTAGGCATTTTCTTGGAGGTAAGTTCTCTGAGGGGAGTCACTATGGATCCATATCCCTTCACAAACCTCCTGTAGTATCCACTCAAGCAAAGGAATGCCCAGACTTGAGTCTGGGTTTTTGGAGCTTCCCAGTCCAGAATTGTCTGGATCTTGGGTTGTAAGGGTTGCACTTTGCCTCCACCTACAAGGTGACCCAAGTATACAACTGTTCCCTGCCCTATCTGGCATTTGGATGCCTTGCAAGAGAGGCCTGCTGCTTGCAGGGCCTGCAAAACCTTCTTCAGGTGGACCAGGTGATCCTGCCAGTTGGAGCTAAAGACAGCAATATCATCTAGATATGCGGCACTAAAGGACTCCAAGCCAGCAAGGACTTAATTTACCAACCTTTGGAACTTGGCAGGGGCATTCTTTAAGCCAAACGGCATAACAATAAAGTGATAATGCCCATCGGGTGTTGAGAATGCTGTTTTGGCTCCAGGTGCCATCCTAATTTGCCAGTACCTTGCAGTTAAGTCAAAGGTACTTAAGAATTTGGCTGCACCTAATCTATCAATCAGTTCATCTGCTCTTGGTATGGGGTGAGCATCTGTCTTGGTGACAGAATTGAGCCCTCTGTAGTCCACACAAAACCTTGTCTCTCTCTTTCCATCCTTGGGGACCAAGACCACTGGGCTAGCCCAGGGACTGCCAGAGTGCACTATTACTCCCAACTCCAGCATCTTGTGGACTTCCACTTTGATGCTTTCTTTGACTTGGTCAGACTGTCTGAATATTTTGTTTTTAACAGGTAAACTGTCACCTGTGTCCACATCATGGGTACACAGAAGTGTCTGTCCAGAGATCAAAGAAAAGAGCTCAGCATACTGCTGTAGGACTTGCCTGCAGTCAGCTTGCTGTTAGGCAGAGAGGGTGTCTAAGTAGACAACTCCATCTACTGATCCATCCTTAGTGTCATTGAGAGGAGGTCAGGGAGAGGTTCACTCTCTGCTTCCTGCTCCTCATCAGTAACCATCAACATGGTTATGTCTGCCCTGTCATTGTACAGTTTACTGCGGTTAACATGGCTCACCCTTTTTGGTGTCCTGCTAGTGACAAGGTCCACTAGGTAAGTGACCTGACTCTTTTTCTCTAGCACTGGGTAAGGGCCACTCCATCTGTCCTGGAGTGCCCTGGGAGCCACAGGCTCTAGAACCCAGACTTTCTGCCCTGGTTGGAATTCAACCATTGCAGCCTTTTGGTCATACCACAATGTCTGCAGTTGTTGGCTGGCCTCAAGGTTTTTGAATGCCTTTTCCATGTACTCAGCCATCTTTGAGCGGAGGCCAAGCAAATAGTTCACCACATTTTGTTTAGGCTCATGGAGAGGTCTCTCCCAGCCTTCTTTTACTAGTGCTAGTGGTCCCCTTACAGGATGGCCAAACAAAAACTCAAAGGCCTAAAACCCTACTCCCTTCTGTGGCGCCTCTTTGTAGGTGCAAAGCAGGCATGACAGAAGGACATCCCATCTCCTTTTGAGTTTTTCAGGGAGCCCCATGATCATGCCCTTCATTGTCTTGTTAAATCTTTCCACAAGATCATTGGTTTGTGGATGATAAGGTGTGGTGAATTTGTAAGTCACCCCACACTCATTCCACATATGCTCTGAGTAAGCTGACATGAAGTTGGTATTTCTGTCAGAAACCACCTCCTTAGGGAAACCCACTCTGGTAAAGATACCAATTAGGGCCTTGGCTACTGCAGGGGCAGTAGTTGACCTAAGGGGAATTTGCTTCAGGGTACCTGGTAGCATGATCCACTACTACCAGTATGTACTGGTTCCCTGAGGCTGTGGGAGGTTCAAGTGGACCCACGATGTCCACACCAATCCTTTCAAAGGGGACTTCCACTACTGGAAGTGGAATGAGGGGCCACCTGGCTTGCCATTTGCTTGACAGTTGACACAGGAGCTGCAAAACTCCCTTACCTTCTGGGACATATTGGGCCAATAGAAATGGTTCACTAAACTGTCCCATGTCTTGGTTTGCCCCAGATGCCCAGCTAGGGGAATTTCATGGGCTAAGGTGAAGATGAACTCTCTCAACTCCAGAGCCACTACCACTCCTAGTGGCACCAGGTTTGGTATCTCTTGCCTCAGTGTAAAGGAGTCCATCCTCCCAATAGACCCTGTGGGATCCATTGACACTTACTTTTTCCTGCTCAGCTGCTAGCTGTCTCAGGCCTTCAAGAGTGGGACAAGTATTTTGCCCCTGACACAGATGTTCCCTTGAGGGTCCCCCTGGGCCCAACTACCTGGTAAGGCTCCGGCTCCAAGGACTCAGTTCCCTCAGGGAATAGGACATCTTCCTGGGAAGAGTGATCCTGTTTCTTTTTATGTACAGAGGCTGGTCCCTCAGTCCTCTTACCTTTTCTCTTGGATGGTTGGGCCATTATTCCAGGTTACAACACTTTTTTTTCACCCTGTGCTCTGCTCTGTGCCCTTGTCGTAACACACACCAGTTCAGGGATACCCAGCATGGCTGCATGGGTCTTGAGCGCTACCTCAGCCCATGCGGAGGACTCCAGATCATTCCCTAGCAAACACTCTACTGGAATTGCAGAAGAGACCATTACCTGTTTCAGGCCAGCAACCCCTCCCCATTCTAAAGTCACCATTGCCATGGGATGGACTTTAGTTTCATTATCAGCATTGGTGACTGGATATGTCTGTCCAGCCACAAACTGTCCTGGGGAAACCAGTTTGTCTGTCACCATCGTGACACTGGCACCTGTATCCCTCGGGGCTTCTACCTTGTTCCTATTTATCAAGAGCTGCTGCCTGTATTTTTGCATGTTAGGTGGCCAGGCAGCTAGGGTGCCTATATCCACCCCACCCTCAGAGACTAAAGTAGCTTCAGTGTGAACCCTGATTTGCTCTGGGCACACTGTTGATCCCACCTGGAGACTGGCTATTTCAGTGCTAACTGGAGTAGAAGTTGGGGGACTTTTCTTGGGACATGCCTTGTCTCCAGTTTGGTGTCCATGCTGTCTACAGTTGTGACACCAGGCCTTCTTGGGTTAAAAGTTTTTACCCTCGTACTCATTTGTGGACTCTGAAGAGGCCCTTGAGAAGACTCTTTAGTTTTGTCCTTGGATGTTTCACCACCCTTCCCCTGGGGAGGCTTTGTGACCCCTTTCTTTTGGTCACCCCCTGTGGAAGTCTTGGTCACGCTTGTCTTGACCCAGTGGTCTACCTTCTTTTCCAATTCTTGCGGAGAATCTGGACCTAGGTCTACCAGATATTGATAAAACTTATCATTGAAGCGATTACTTAACAGATGTTCTTTCATGAGACTCCAAAACCCTCAATCAGGGTAGCCTTCATGAGGTCATAGGATTCTGCATCCTTACCAGAGAGTGCGAGGAGTCTATCCCTACACTTACCAGTAAACATTTCCCACAGGAGAGCTCCATAGTGAGATCTACTTACATTTCTGTTTGCACAAGCTCCCTCAAAAGCTGTGAACCACTTGGTGACATCATCACCTTCTTCCTATTTAGAAAGAATCCCTTTGGGGATTTTTAGGATGTCAGTATTCTCTCGGCCCTATTTATGTTGCTGCCACCGTTTATGGGTGCTAAACCCATTTCTTGTCTCTCTCTCTCTCTTTCTATAGCTAGGAGCTGTTTCTCCAAAGCTAATCTTTTGGCCATCCTTGCTAGAAGAATGTCCTCTTCCTTGAGGCTGTCCTCAATGTGAACAGAGGGGCTGGACTCCCTTGTGGAAGAACCAGCATCTGTGAATCGGATTTGTGGAGACAGGGGTCTTGGAACCATATTCTCCCTAGTTAAGGTAGCAGGGGGAGTTCTTCCTCCTGATCCCCAACTTCTTCCCACTCTGAGGGGAGGTCTTCCCCTGCAGCAGGGTGGTCCCTGGCGTATTCTGCCAAGAGCTCCTGGAACTTGACCTTGGTAGGATTGGAAGCAGTTCTAATCTGTCTTAGTTTACAGAGAGTCATTAACTCTGCCATCCCTCTATGGAGGTAAGGGGTGAGGTTGAGTTTCATCACCATCTCATCTGTGCTATTCATTATGTCTCTAAATGTTGGGATTACTTTTTAAGAAACTAAAAACTACTTCTAGTACTTAAATCCTAACTTTTAAACTTAAAAAGAGATGCTAACAGGAACTCACACAAGGCCCTAGCAGGACTTTTAAAAATGTGGAAAAATAGGGGGTAACCATGTCAACAGTGGCATTTTCCTACAGAGGGTCTGAGGGCATTGGTGTGTCACCTGGTCCCGGTCTCGCTCCATATCTCAAGTCTAGCCCGGAAGCATTCCATATTTTTGGGTTTCTTGACGAAATTGCAGCAAGTAGAGGACTTTCAGCAGGCCATGCTGTGCATTTTTGTCACTTTACTGGTTCTCTCTGGTGTTCCTTCTCTCTGGCAAGCCCGCAGTGAGTGCCCCTCAAACCGTTCTCGGTCTCAGCATTTTTTTATTGATGCCACCACTGCTGACTCCAGAGCAGGCTTTGCAGTTCACTTTGCTTTCTGACCTCAATGAAGACCATGCCGTGCTTCCTCTGGAGTACGGTCAGCCAGCATCCCTTCTGATGATGGTACTTTGCCTTTACCATGCAGTTAGGCCCAGACTGCACAGTCTTTTTTGCACTGATTCCAGTAATGACAATTTTGATGAGAGGGATGATTTTGTTCCCCAATATTATGAGAACAACTGGTATTAGGAACTACAAGATGCCAGTCACCTGGACACTGCTCCTGGTACTGGCCTTGTTTTTCCCTTCCTTGGCTTGCCAATGATGAAAGTGCCCCCATTTGCTTTCGTTATGTGGAGGGCGGCAGAAGTACTAGACCCACAACTCCCTCCTATGGTGGTGAAGAATAATGTTCTGGCAGAAGAACTCCAGCCTGGTGAACCGCCCTAGCAAAAACTCAGATTCAGCCCTGGAACGGTTCAAGCAGGGCACACAGCAGATTCCTTGGGTCAATCTGCATCCCCCAGACAATTACACTAACAAGTTTTCCCCCTCTGTGGTAGGGGTTTTTAATTTTTGTCAGGGTCTGTCAGCATAGCAGCACTTCCAGCCTTTTCATGGTTGAGGTGCGGCTCACAAAGACATCGTCCTTGTCATCAGGGACAACATGCAGCTCAGTCCCTCACCCTTCCAGCAACCACAGCCGCATAAATGCTTTAGTATGTCCCTGTAGTAGGCAGGATTCAAAATTTCCTTCAAAGGTGGCAAACCATCACCTCGGACAAATGGGTTCTCCGAATAGTCAGTCTGGGCTTTGCTCTTCCATTTCTTTCCACCTTTTGCGCACTTCACTACCATCGGGGTGGCTGATGGAGGGCCACCTTTCCATCTTGAAGTGCAGGCTTTTTTTTGGCCCGGAGGGCCATACAGATAAATCCAGCATTGGAACTAGGAGCTAGGTGTTACTCCTGCTACTTCCTGGCACAGAAGGATGGAAGCCTTTGTCCTTTTCTAGATTTCCCCCAGCTCAGCACTTTCTTATGGAAGGAAACATTTAAGCTAAACTTTTTATCCCAGGTCCTGTCTGCTCTAGAGTTCGGAGACAGGATGGTGACCCTGAACCTGCAAAATATTTATTTTCACCTCTCCGTCCTACAGGCTCATATGTGCTACCTGTGGTTCACTGTGGGCCTGGAGAATTTTCAGTTCTTAGTGCTCTCTTTTAGCCTCAGCAGTGTTCCTTGGATGTTCCCAAAATTGATGCCTGTGGTTGCAGCACACTTGGGGAAGTCATGGGTACCAGTCTTCCTGAACTGCAACTACTGTCTGTTGAAGGTGTATTTGCCCCTGACCATCGTATATCACCTCCAGATGACCGTGAACTTCCTAATATCATTGGAGTTTGCTATCAATGTGCCGAAGTTGCTTCACCCATCTCAAAGTGCATCCCCTGCAATCCTTGTAGCGCCCTATTTCTATGTTGCTCTCTTCTTTCTCCTATATTCCGCCCTCTTTTTCCTCACGCTCCTCCAATCTTCCATCAGTCTTTTTGTTTTAAACATTTTTTAACCCCACCCACCTACTTCTACCCCTTCCATTTCGGTTTTGAAAAACAAATAGCTTGGCCATTCATTTTCAAAACAGTGCTTTCATGCAAATTTACATTATGTTTTATCTTTACTGCTGTGAGATTGGTGTATACCACGTTGGAAGGGAGGTAAAAGAAAAAAAAAATCTGGCTGCCATGTGGTACTTATATGCGCATGCACAGTTACTCACATATGCATATACATCATCAAGCTAGACCGCCATGGTCATGACGCATGTGTTAACATCTTGGCACTTTTTGTTTATTTTGTACTTTTGCAATGCTGCACAGAACTGGCAAAAAGTATTTCATTTTTTTTAAAATGCTAAACAGCATCAGCAAAAAGCATTGACAGAGCCAGTAGTTTTGCATTTGAACCCAAATGATGAGTCCTGCTGGCTTTGCTAATGCTTGCATTTACTTGCTCTTCATCCTGCTTATAAATGAGATATGTGGTGTAAGGAAATGTCTCTTTTTGCATGGTCACCCCCAAGTTTTCTGATGAAGCGGCTGGTTTTTCGACTCTTAAGAGTGTACTGTAGCCTGCTAAGCTCAATGTCAGTGCCCTGAAACTAAACTGTATATCCAATTGCCTGATCTAATTGGAAATGGCTGACTTACCTGTAAGTCCCTAATAGATGGTACCCTGGTACCCAGGGCATGTATGTTAGAGGGGTACCCCAGGGCTTGTAGCACTGGTTGTGCCACCCTGGAGGTCCCCCAAGTAAAACGGGTCCCCTAGCCCGCCACTGCGGACACTTAGAACAGTCGCACACTGCTAACCTAACTTTGTCATAGACAACAAAAGCAAAGCGCCCACTTTCCCTAAACATGTGTGTAAGTCACCCATCTGGCAGACCTACCGTGACCTAAAGGCTGGGTGCAACATAAGATACAGGCAGGAGATGTACTTTATATATCCTTACAGTAACACACACAAAACTACGGTTTTAGGTTGGAATAACTTGGTCGCCCAAATAGTGAGTGCAAAGTTACACGCTGACCCTTCAGCTGTGCTAGCTCCTGATTGGTGCGACTAAAGTGGGAACTCCAAGGTATCAAAACAACTCATTACATTAAGCACGGCTTGTATCTAAAATTTAAATAATGTAATGTAATGCAGTGTGCAGCTTTAGCAAAATTACCACTTTTTTGCCTTTAAAACTCCTGTGCCTTCCCGGGCACACATGGAGCATGTTCCATGAGACAGCTTCTGCCCTCCTGGAGAGACGTGCCAATCACACCTAGGAAGGAGGACAATGAAGGATTGCGGTCCAGTGAGGCATCACCTCCCTCTTGCAGGAAGCCAGTTGGCTGCCCCAAAAGGCAGGCTTCAAAGGTGAAGCCACCTATGAACGGCAGTGGTGGAACAGCGGGGGGGCGCTGCCCCATTGCTGAAGTAGACTAGGTGGCACGGGGAGCAGAGAGGGGAACAAGTTGCCAATCTGGCGTCCCCAGAGGCATGTAGCCCTGAGGTAGCCACACGTTGGTTGTGGGCTAGGGAAGTCTGAAAATCAAGAAAGGGATCTTGCCATCTTCGGAATGAGCAAATGGTCAATTTGGGGTAGCCACATGCCCCACTCCACAGGAAGTGGTCACCAGTTGGGAAGGACCCTGGTAGCTCATTGGCTAATCGCAGCATCCAGGCCTGAGGGCACTGTCTGAGCATACAAGGGGTAACCCTGGCATCCAGACCTCAGATCTTGACTGACTTGCAAAAAGGACCAAAGGAGGACTGCCCTCCAGCACCGAGTGAACAGAAAAAAGAGACTCCATCATCAAAGATTTCACCTGCTGCACCTGGTGACTAGCGAACAGAGGGACTGTGCCTGCTGTGTGCTGATCAAAAAGGCGTTGTCTCCAGAGCCCTGAGAAACCGAGAGGTCCAAGGTCCAGCCGACTGGCCTCCTGTTTGCAGAACAGGGACATGTAGGAAGTTGGCTCTGTATGCACTATTTCAAAGTAAGGAATAGTATGCACAGAGTCCAAGGGTTCCCCTTAGAGGTAAGATAGTGGCAAAAAGAGATAATACTAATGCTCTATTTTGTGGTAGTGTGGTCGAGCAGTAGGCTTATCAAAGGAGTAGTGTTAAGCATTTGTTGTACATACACACAGGCAATAAATGAGGAACACACACTCCGAGACCATTCCAGGCCAATAGGTTTTTGTATAGAAAAATATATTTTCTTAGTTTATTTTAAGAACCACAGGTTCAAATTCTACATGTAATACTTTGCATGAAAGGTATTGCAGGTAAGTACTTTAGGAACTTTGAATAATCACAATAGCATATATACTTTTCAAATCAAACACATATAGCTATTTTAAAACTAGACACAGTGCAATTTTCACAGTTCCTAGGGGAGGTAAGTTATTGTTAGTTCTTGCAGGTAAGTAAACCACCTACGGGGTTCAAATTGGGGTCCATGGTAGCCCACTGTTGGGGGTTCAGAGCAACCCCAAAGTTACCACACCAGCAGCTCAGGGCCGGTCAGGTGCAGAGTTCAAAGTGGTGCCCAAAACACATAGGCTTCAATGGAGAAGGGGGTGCCCCGGTTCCAGTCTGCCAGCAGGTAAGTACCTGCGTCTTCGGAGGGCAGACCAGGGGGGTTTTGTAGGGCACCGGGGGGGACACAAGTTAGCACAAAAAGTACACCCTCAGCAGCACGGGGGCGGCCGGGTGCAGCGTGCAAACACACGTCGGGTTTGTAATAGGAATCAATGGGAGACCAAGGGGTCTCTTCAGTGATGCAGGCAGGCAAGGGGGGGGGGCTCCTCGGGGTAGCCACCACCTGGGCACGGGAGAGGGCCTCCTGGGGGTCACTCCTGCACTGGAGTTCCGATCCTTCAGGTCCTGGGGGCTGCGGGTGCAGGGTCTTTTCCAGGCGTCGGGATCTGGGAGTCAGGCAGTCGCGGTCAGGGGGATCCTCGGGATTCCCTCTGCAGGCGTCGCTGTGGGGGCTCAGGGGGGACAACTTTGGTTACTCACAGTCTCGGAGTCGGCGGGGAGTCCCCCCTGAATCGTTGTTTCTCCACCAGTCGAGTCGGGTCGCCGGGTGCAGAGTTGCAAGTCTCATGCTTCTGGCGGGAAATGCTGTTGTCTTTAAGTTGCTCCTTTGGAAACAAAGTTGCAGTCTTGGGTGAACAGGGCCGCTGTTCTCTGGAGGTTCTAGGTCCTTTTAGAGCAGGGCAGTCCTCTGAGGATTCAGAGGTCGCTGGTCCTGGGGAAAGCGTCGCTGGAGCGGTTTTCTTCCGAAGGGAGGGAGACAGGCCGGTAGAGCTGGGGCCAAGGCAGTTGGTGTCTCCGTCTTCTCTGCAGGGTTTTTCAGCTCAGCAGTCCTCTTCTTCTTAGGTTGCAAGAATCTGATTTCCTAGGTTCTGGGGAGCCCCTAAATACTGAATTTAGGGGTGTGTTTAGGTCTGGGAGGGCAGTAGCCAATGGCTACTGTCCTTGAGGGTGGGTACACCCTCTTTGTGCCTCCTCCCTGAGGGGAGGGGGGCACATCCCTATTCCTATTGGGGGAATCCTCCTTCTACAAGATGGAGGATTTCTAAAAGTCAGAGTCACCTCAGCTCAGGACACCTTAGGGGCTGTCCTGACTGGCCAGTGACTCCTCCTTGTTTTTCTCATTATCTCTCCTGGACTTGCCGCCAAAAGTGGTGGCTGGGTCCAGGGGGCGGGCATCTCCACTAGCTGGAGTGCCCTGGGGCATTGTAACACAAAGCTTGAGCCTTTGAAACTCACTGCTAGGTGTTACAGTTCCTGCAGGGGGGAGGTGTGAAGCACCTCCACCCAGAGCAGGCTTTGTTTCTGTCCTCAGAGAGCACAAAGGCTCTCACCGCATGGGGTCAGAAACTCGTCTCTCAGCAGCAGGCTGGCACAGACCAGTCAGTCCTGCACTGAACAATTGGGTAAAATACAGGGGGCATCCCTAAGATGCCCTCTGTGTGCATTTTTTAATAAATCCAACACTGCCATCAGTGTGGGTTTATTATTCTGAGAAGTTTGATACCAAACTTCCCAGTATTCAGTGTAGCCATTATGGAGCTGTGGAGTTCGTTTTTGACAGACTCCCATACCATATACTCTAATGGCTACCCTGCACTTACAATGTCTAAGGTTTTGCTTAGACACTGTAGGGGCATAGAGCTCATGCACCTATGCCCTCACCTGTGGTATAGTGCACCCTGCCTTAGGGCTGTGAGGCCTACTAGAGGGGTGACTTACCTATGCCACAGGCAGTGTGAGGTTGGCATGGCACCTTGAGGGGAGTGCCATGTTGACTTAGTCATTTTATCCCCACTAGCACACACAAGCTGGCAAGCAGTGTGTCTGTGCTGAGTGAGGGGTCCCCAGGGTGGCATAAGACATGCTGCAGCCCTTAGAGACCTTCCCTGGCATCAGGGCCCTTGGTACCAGGGGTACCAGTTACAAGGGACTTACCTGGATGCCAGGGTGTGCCAATTGTGGAAACAATGGTACATTTTAGGTGAAAGAACACTGGTGCTGGGGCCTGGTTAGCAGGGTCCCAGCACACTTCTCAGTCAAGTCAGCATCAGCATCAGGCAAAAAGTGGGGGGTAACTGCAACAGGGAGCCATTTCTTTACAGGACACAACAGCTGAAGAAGCCTGCTGGGGCAAGTTGGTAGCCTAAAGTCTTCATGTTGCTACCGCCTCTATGCAGTGCCAAGGACCATGACCCAAACCACAGCCTTGCACCCGAGTTGGCTGAACCCAGGAGTGCTGCTGGATTGTTGCTGGACCCTCAGAAGACGCATTATCGACTCAGGAAGGATTGGCCTGTGACTTCGACAATGGGCGACTGGTAATCTGGTGCCGCCTGGACTTTGGCTAGACCAAGGAGGACTTTGCAGGATGTCAACCCTGCAAAGAGATCCCCCTCACCATCTTCGCTGACTGAGGAATTCCTGCAGGAATACCCTTTGTCGACCGCGTCTCATCCACAACATCCTTTGAGCATTTTCAGCATCCTTCATCCCTTGCATCAGGACCACTCCATAGGATTCCATTGTAACACGAATAAAGTGCTTGGAACTACTGAAGGACTGCTCCTTCTATGAAGGTAAATATTCTTGATGTCCTTGCTGACCCCCTAACTAGCTCCCTGCCGAAGTTGGTCACCTCAAGTACTTAATCGACTGCATTGAAACTTACCTAGATTTTTTTTACAATTATTTTTAAGTATCCTATTCGTTGACTTTGCGAAGGCTTGTTTGCGGGTTGAGGGAAATTGCTGTGATTTTTATTACTTGTAAAATCTATATCACTGGAGCTCTCTTTTGGATTTTTTTCGTTCTAGTGTCTAGAGTCTTATAAAAATACAAAGTATTTTTATAAATTGTTGTTGGATTTTTTGAGTATTGTGTTGATTTCTTCAATTCTTTTGGCCTTGATACTGAGTGCCACAACTACCAAAGGATTAGCCGAGGGATAGACAGACGAAACCTAGGGGTCCAAAAGGGGTTGGTAAGTATATTACTCAGTGAGGTTTCACCACCACACCATATAACACATCCCATTTCTTCACACCAGCAGTAAATAAATGGAGGATTGAACAGTGATATAGGTTTCTGTGAATGTACAAGGAAGGAGAGAAGTGTGAGATCGCCACACATGAACTATTTACTGTTCATACCGTCTTGGTGCGGTATCGTGGAAATTATTGAAACCAAAAATACTGATGGAAAGACAGGTGGACAGGGCTTTGCTGCACTTACTCTATTTAAAAAAAATACAGGCTACTTTAACACTACAAAATGATAATTCTGAAGTTGATACTGAATGACTGGCAAACTCTGAGTCTTGCCAAATGAAAGTCTTGCAGAACTCCTCAAGCATCTCATTTCTGGAATTAAAATAATCCACATTCAAAAATAAAGGAAATTAAAATCTAATGATGTACAGATAAGGTTTTCACAGATTGAACTATTTGCCCCTGAAACGTAAGAAATTACAGCTTATAGTGTGTTTTCCCACTTCTAACTGTTTAAAGCCCCTTGATGTTGGATGTAGCTGGTATGATTCAAACATTAAAATAACAGCTGCCTGTAGTGTGACACACTCCAAATTGTAGCAGTCCTGCTGGATACATATCCAACATTAGGACCACCATAAATATATGCAAACTGAACATGTAAGCAAACTGACCATAGGGAGCCAAATCAACATAGTCGTTGTCTCCTCCTATTTCCACACCCTCTGCATGCTCCACAGAATCTTCAGATGGGTCCCAGTCAAAATCATGAAAACGGTCATACAGGCGCTTGTCACCAGCCGCCTCGTCTACGGCAATGCACTCTAAGCCACCATCTCCTCCCAACTCCTCAAAAGACTCCAAACCATACAAAACGTGGCTGCCAGACTGTAGGAAAGTACCATCTTGCCTGGCATGTTACCCTCATTTTTACTTGTGTGTCAGTTTGTTTTTGTCTGTCTCACTGGGATCCTGCTAGCCAGGACCCCAGTGCTCATAGTTTTTGGCCTAAATGTGTTCCCTGTGTGGTGACTAACTGTGTCACTGAGGCTCTGCTAACCAGACCCTCAGTGCTTATGCTCTCTCTGCTTTTAAAATTGTCACTGCAGGCTAGTGACCATTTTTACCAATTCTGATTGGCACACTGGAACACCCTTATAATTCCCTAGTATATGGTACCTAGGTACCCAGGGTATTGGGGTTCCAGGAGATCCCTATGGGCTGCAGCATTTCTTTTGCCACCCATAGGGAGCTCATACAATTCTTACACAGGACTGCCACTGCAGCCTGAGTGAAATAACGTCCACGCTATTTCAAAGCCATTTTATACTGCACTTAAGTAACTTATAAGTCACCTATATGTCTAACCCTCACTTAGTGAAGGTTAGGTGCAAAGTTACTAAGTGTAAGGGCACCCTGGCACTAGCCAAGGTGCCCCCACATTGTTCAGGGCAGTTTCCCTGGACTTTGTGAGTGTGGGGAAACCATTACACGCCTGCACTACATATAGGTCAATACCTATATGTAGCTTCACAATGGTAACTCTGAATATGGCCATGTAACAAGTCTACGATCATGGAATTGTCCCCCATGCCAAATCTGGTATTGGGGTGTCAATCCCATGCATCCCCGGGGCTCCAGCATGGACCCCTGGTACTGCCAAATTAGCTCTCTGGGGTTTTCACTGCAGCTACCGCTGCTGCCAACCCACAGACAGGCTTCTGACCTCCTGGGGTCTGGCTAGCCCAGTCCAGTCCCAGGAATGCAGAACAAAGGATTTCCTCTGAGAGACCGTGTTACACCCTCCCCCTTTGGAAATAGGTGTTAAGGGCTGGGGAGGAGTAGCCTCCCCCAGCCTCTGGAAATGCTTTGAAGGGCACAGATGGTGCCCTCCTTGCATAAGCCAGTCTACACCGGTTCAGGGATCCCCCAGCCCCTGCTCTGCTGCGAGTCTGGACAAAGGAAAGGGGAGTGACCACTCCCCTGTCCATCACCAACCCAGGGGTGGTGCCCAGAACTCCTCCAATGTGTCCCAGACCTCTGCCATCTTGAATGCAGAGGTGTGAGGGCACAGTGGAGGCCTCTGAGTGGCCAGTGCCAGCAGGTGATGTCAGAGACCCCTCCTGATAGGTGCTTACCTAGTTAGGTGGCCAATCCTCCTCTGAGGGCTATTTAGGGTCTTTCCTGTGGGTTTCTCTTCATATAACAAATGCAAGAGCTCACCAGAGTTCCTCTGCATCTCTCGCTTTGACTTCTACCAAGGATCGACCGCTGACTGCTCCAGGATGCCTGCAAAACCACAACAAAGTAGCAAGATGACTACCAGCAACATTGTAGCGCCTATTCTTGCCGGCTTTCTCGACTGTTTCCTGGTGGTGCATGCTCTGAGGGCTGTCTGCCTTCACCATGCACTGGAAGCCAAGAAGAAATCTCCTGTGGGTCGACGGAATCTTCCCCGTTCTAACGCAGGCACCAAACTTCTGCATCACCGGTCCTCTGGGTCACCTCTCATCTTGACGAGCGTGGTCCCTGGAACACAGGAGCTGGATCCAAGTGACCCCAACAGTCCAGAGATCCTTCTGTCCAAATTTGGTGGAGGTAAGTCCTTGCCTCCCCATGCCATACAATAATCCTGTGTACTGAGTGAACTGCAGCTGCTAGGACTTCTGTGTACTTTTGCAAGGAATCCTTCGTGCACAGCATAGCCCAGGTCCCCAGCACTCCGTCCTGCATTGTTCAACTCGCTGAGTTGACCACCGGCTTCGTGGGACCCTCCTTTGTAGTGTTGAGATGACCGCCGTGCTCAGATTTCTTGAACGCCTGTTCAAGTGCTTCTGCGGGTGTTGCCTGCTTCTGCGTGGGCTCTCTGTGCTGCTGAGCGCCCCCTCTGTCTCCTCCTCCAAGGGGCGACTTCCTGGTCCTTCCTGGGCCCGGCAGCACCCATTTTCTTCATCCACGACTCTTGCAGCTAGCAAGGCTTGTTTGCGGTCTTTCTGCGTGGAAACAACTCTACATCCTCCAGCACGCTGTGGGACATCTTCTGTGCAAAGGAGAAGTTCCTGGCATCTTCCGTTGTTGCAGAATCTTCAGCTTCTACCACCAGAAGGCAGCCCTTTTGCACCTTCATCCGGGGTTTAATGGGCTCCTGATTCCCCCCCCCCCCCCACACTTCCCCCCCACCACCCTGGACACTTGTGTGACTCTTGGACTTGGTCCCCTTCTTTTACAGGTCCTCAGGTCCAGGAATCCGTCTTCAGTGCTTTGCAGTCAGTTGTTGCCTTTGCAGAATCTAATATCACGACTTTAGTGTGTTTCTGGGGTAGTAGGGTAACTTTACTCCTACTTTTCAGGGTCTTGGGTGGGGTATCATGGACACCCTTAGTGTTTTCTTACACTCCCAGTGACCCTCTACACACTACACTAGGCCTGGGGTCCATTCTTGGTTCGCATTCCACTTTTGGAGTATATGGTTTGTGTTGCCCCTAGGTCTATTGTCTCCTATTGCATTCTATTGTGTTCTACAGTGCTTGCACTACTTTTGTAACTGTTTACTTACCTGATTTTGGTTTGTGTGTATATTTTGTGTATATTACTTACCTCCTAAGGGAGTATATCCTCTGAGATACTTTTGGCGTATTGTCACTAGAACAAAGTACCTTTATTTTTAGTAACTCTGAGTATTGTGTTTCTTGTGATATAGTGCTATATGATATAAGTGATATAGTAGGAGCTTTGCATGTCTCCTAGTTCAGCCTAAGCTGCTCTGCTGTAGCTACCTCTATCAGCCTAAGTTGCTAGAACACTACTAATCTACTAATAAGGGATAACTGGACCTGGCACAAGGTGTAAGTACCATCAGGTACCCACTATAAGCCAGATCAGCCTCCTACACAGACTCGTCCTGGACCTCCACAAATGTACCAACATTTTCCCCACCTCAGAAACCTCTGCTGGCTTCTGTCCAGAAGAGATGCCAGTTGAAGCTCCTCACGCATGCCTACAAAGCTCTACATGATCAAGGATCGGTCTACATCAATCAGTCAATCAGGTTGTACTTACATAGTATGGCTTATCACCCGTGAGGGTATTCAGGTGCTTTGCTGCGGGCCTCATTCGAAGAGCAAGGTCTTTAAAGCCTTTATGAAGTTGGTCAGTGAGGGTGAGGTGCGGAGGTGGATGGTGTTCCGGGCTTTAGATGCAAGATGGGAGAAGGAGTGTCCTCTGGTGTGGCATTGGCGTACACGGGAGATCTTTGCAAGAGCCTGGTGTGCAGAGCGGGTGTTCCTAGAGGGATGGTGGAAGTACAGCTGGTGGTTCAGGTAGGTAGGTCCCTGGTCATGGAGGGCTTGGGTCAGAAGCTTTAATTGGCATCTCTTCTGGACCGGAAGCCAGTGGAGGTCTTTCAGCTGCTCCGTGATGTGGGCTCTCTTGGGTAGGTAAAGGATCAATCTGGTCCGACTGGAGTAATTATATTAGTTTGGAGGTGCATAGAGTGAGTTGCCGTAGTCCAGTCAGCTGGTAATGAGGGCATGCGTCACTGGTGTCGATGTGGAGCCACTTGAAGATTTTGCAGAGTATGCAGAGCATGTTGAAGTAGGCTGAGGAGACAGAGTTGATCTGTTCCTTTATGGAGAGCTTGTGGTCTAGGATGATGAAGAGGTTGCAGGTGTGGTCTTTTGGTGTGGGAATGGGACCACGTTCCGAGGACCACCAGGAGCTGTTCCAGAGGTCTGGGTGTTTGCTGAAGATGAGGACTTCTGTCTTGTCGGTGTTGAGTTTTAGGCAGTTGTCACTCATCCTTGCGGATATGTCCTTCATGCAGCTGTGGAAGCTAGCCTTTGTCGCAGACATTTCGGCGGAGAGCAATAAGACTAGCTGCGTGTTAGCATGGGAGATGATGTTGGTGGCGTGCGTTCTGCCGATGTATGTGAGCCTTGGGGAATGCTGCATATGATGTGCTTGCGATGTGAAGGGGGGAGGCAGACATTGTGGGTGTGTCCTGTGAGAAAGGATGCCATCCATCTGAGCACATTGTCTGTTATTCCAATCTGGCATAGGTGGTTGAAGAGAGGGTGATGGTAGACCGTCTCAAAGATGGCAGAGAGTTCGAGCAGGATCAAGGCTGCTGATTCTCCTCTGTCAAGTAGAGTGTGGATGTCTTCATTTGCGGTGATCAGTGCTGTCTCTGTGCTGTGATTGGTTCTGAATCCTGATTGGGAGGTGTCTAGCATGTTTTTTCTTTCCATGTGGTTGATGAGTTGTAGTTTGAGGGCCTTTTCCAATACCCTAGTGAGGAATGGAAGCAGAGAGATGGGACAGTAGTTCTAGAATTCGCTGGGGTCTGCCGAGGGTTTCTTGAGGCGGGGTCTGACATCTGCGTGTTTCCCGGCATCAGGGAAGGTGGCGGTGGTTAGCAAGAAATCAGTGACTGTGGAGAGGTGGGGGCTAATCTTGTCTTTTCCTAGGTTGAAGAGTCTGTGCAGGCAGGGGGCAGTATGTGCTTCTGAGTGGATGGAGTTCATAAGGGTGACTGTGTCTTGTGCGCTGGGCTTGTCCCCATTGTTGAGTGTGAAATCGGAAGTGGTGGTTGGTCGGAAGCTGCATGGGTTGGAGGGTTGGACATCAAAGTTCTTGTAGATGGTTGCTATCTTGTTGTGGAAGTGGTTGGCGAGGGTGTCCCAGAGTTCTAGCAAGGGTGGGATCGCATTTTCCGTGGTTGTTGGGCTGGTAAACTCTCTGACAATGGTGAAGAGCTCCATGGTTTGGTTAGCGCTGGTTTTGATGAGATGAGTTCGTGCCTTTCTTTTTGCTGCTTTGATCTGATGTTGGTATTCATTGGGGGCTGATTTGAAGGTGGCTTTGTTGGTGCAGCCCTTGCTGGTGCGCCATCTTCTCTTCAGCTGCTTACACTTGTGTTTTGATGTGCTGAATTGCGGGGTGTACCTGTTAGCTTGTTTGATGGGTCTGTGTGTTTTGGGTGATTTGGTGGGGGCAACTTGGTCACCCACATTAGTGGTCCAATTGTTGAATTTCTGAACAGGGAGGTCCAGTTTTGATGGTCCCGGCAGGCTCTGTGCTGTTGAGGACGTGTGTCTGTTGTTGCCGCGGGACTATGGACCAGCTCCGGAAGTTGGTGTTGAGTTATCTGGGGTGTGCAGGAGTTTACAGGAGTGTCCAGCTATGGTGAAGTTTACGATGGAGTGGTCTGAACAGGTGAGTTCTGAAGTATGGCTGTATTGGATTCCATTGCTAGAGGTAAAGATGGGGACAAGAGTGTGTCCTGCTGTGTGAGCGGAGTCGGTGACTAGTTGCTTGAGGCCAATGTTACCCTATCTCTCCAGGAGGTCAGTGGAGTTGGTGTTGATGGGGTCGTTTAAGTGAAAGTTGACGTCTCCCTGGAAGACGTAGTGTTTGGTTTCAATGGTGAGTGGGGTGATGAAATCGAAGATGGGGTTGCTTAGTCTGGTGCGTGGTCCAGGCGATCTGTAAGCAAGGTTGCCTTTGATGGTGTAGTTGCTGTCAGTGCTGAGCTGGAAGTTCATGTGTTCCAGGATGAGTGTGGTTTTGTTGTCGGTGATGGTGCAGGTGATTGTGTCCATTAACCACTGACTAAGCTTCCACCAGTCCACCAGACACCTGTGCTCCCCCTCGCTGGCCCTTGCACACACACCCGGAATCCAATGCAGCTGCAGTGTTGGCTGCTCCTTCTCTTACATCACCACCAAGGCTTGGAACAACTAGTCCTTACCCCTCCGAACAGCACCCTCACCACAGACTTCAGAAAAAACTCGACCTGGCTCTTTGACAGAGACATCACACCCTAGCACTCAGATACCCTCTGGGGTGAAAGTGCTGCGCTCTACAAATACTGATTTTGATTCGGTTTGATTATGATTTGCTATGCTGACTTGTGGGAACTGAGTCATAAGGCTAGCCATGTTTGCCTTTTTGTTACTTGTATTAGGTTAAACACTGTCAAAATAATTAGACTATTTTGCTGCAGTGTTCTTCATGAGAGAACATGGACAAAACAATTCTTGTGCTCTGTCCCAAAAGCAAGGGTTTTTTGCACAATCTTTAGCCATTGTACAGTGGTATGGATGCTGTCAGTGTGCTGCAACATGTGGTGCCTAATTTGGCAGTGGGCCACTTACTCTAAAAACATTATTTGAGCCATCCATTGAAACTCTTTTGAGCTAGAGAGAACTGAAAAGAAATGTACATTTTTCCAGGACCCTGGACAACAGTCTCTTGGATAATCTTTTTTGAACTGGGTAGAAGGGAATCTTTGTCATTGCTTTTACTCTCACCTATGTGTTATACAGAATAGTACAGAAGATTAGCCTTGAAAACTGATTATTGACTACATTAACAGACAACCCCCCCTAGTTTTTAGACGTAATTACCAGTATTTGTGGCACACCATTAGCAACTTCCAAACTCACACAGACTGTTCATAAGGGACGATAGAGAGCTTATTGCATATTACCAGTTTGTCTTAATGTCCTATCTCTGGACACAACAGTTCATGTGTAGTCTCATTCAAACAATATCCTTTCTTATAGGAGATGGATATGGTAAGCAATTAAGGCAATTTAACCGTTTTTCTGACAGGTAATACCTTGTTACTTATATAACCCTTCATACCAGCATTTGGCCAGCTCCTAGGGGCCCATTTAAGAGACTTTTTTCCCCCATGGGTAGGTTTTTCCATAGTTTGCTATCTCATCCCAGTTACTTTATATCCATCCATCTAGGTACCTTTAGCTCGATTCTCTTACGAAAAGCACTCAGAGAAACTAAAGAAAGAATACAATGAGAATTAGAGAGAGAAATGCTTAGAAAAAGTATAATGACAGAGGAGTAATGAGGGAAAATAGAATGCATGTCCACCAATCCATCTGCCACGTCAGATCTTTCATTCCAGAAGTCCCACCCAGGAGACCGATCCACAAAACCAATATGGGACTCACCTTATAGTGTCATCTTCAATTTTGGCCTGAGAAAAAGAAAAGAAAAGCAGTAGTGTTTACATGCACTATTTATGAACTACTGCTAGACAGGTTACACTTCACGAAAGACAGTGTGCAGATAAAGAGTTTAAGGAATTTATTTTGTGAGTCAGTTCTGCTGTGGTACAGTATTTATTCAGAAACAACTGTCAGACTTCAATGAATTCTGAGAATGTGCTTTGTTCTTGATGTATCAGCTTCTCTCTGTTATAGTCATCCAATGCCGACAATCTCCTTGGAAGGTCCAACTTCTTCCAGAATTCAGCTGGTAAAGTTCTTCCAGCTGTGAGCCTCACTCAAATCATTTTAGCAAGCTTCTTGATATCTTGTTCCACTGCCAGGATACCAAATCCTATCTGATTCTTATTCCAGAATAGATATGCATCTGTGCGCTCCACAATCCACTCCATGGCCACTTTTCAATATTTTTACGTTTTGCTGCAGCTCTACCACATCGGATATTAAGTCCCACTCTCACCATATTCCCTAGGACAAGACAGAGACGTCCTATGAAACATCTTTGAGATTCACCATAAATCATAGTGGCATCAGTGCATCAGCTTAAAGTATCTTCAATTCTATACTTGGGTATAAAATCATGGCTTTTAGTGATGATAGTCTTATTTAATTTTGAAATCAAATCTTTGCAATATGCAGATACATTAAGGTCCTCTTCAAAAGCATCAGTGACCTCTTCAGTTTCAGCACCTATCTTATTTTTAGAACCCTCTTTTCAACTTCAAGAAACAAAGATATCTAAGTATTCAGTCTCTAGTCGTGCCCTCATAGTTTTTGCGTACACTAACGGCTCCCCTTTTTTAAGTGTCCCTGATTATTTCTGATAGATTCATAAACCTCCCATAAATTGGCTCGGCAGTTTATTGTATCACCTTCCATTGGAAGAATAGCCCCAGTTAATTATGTTGTCACGTTCATAGGTATTCTGATTGTTTCATATAGAAGTTAAGGGTCTGGGATTGAAATCTGTGGAAGTATTCACAATGACTGAAAGAATGAGTGACTCCATATACTTATTAAGCACATGTAACAAAATGAGTATGGGTTGTTTCTAGGTGTTGTGCATCAGCTTTTAAAGATACATTTTAAATAAGCTGCTGGAAATTGGATATTTATCGACTATCTCATAAAATGGCACTGTCTGGTTGGAAAAGACCTAAGATGTCTTCACAGTAGCTGCTATCTGTGACCAGTAGTGTTTTCAAATATTTGAGTCTTAAAGTCTACATATTCTTTCAGTTGAATGGGCTATAAGGGAGAAACTAATTAAGTTATAGTCTAATAAGTCTTAAGAACAAGACTTGGAAGACGGAAGATCTAACAAATTTTGATCAACTGATTAAGGGTATGCCAAGAATGGATGTAATAAAAAGAAAATTATCAATCAGAGCAAAGTAAAATTAAACCTTTAAAGGTTAGACATGCCACTTCAAGCATGGGTGCAATGTTACAATGAGACAGTTCTTCCTTTTTCTGAAAATGCTGCTTCTGTCCATTGATGCTTTGAATCACCTCAGTCACAAACCCAATGAAGTCATATGGTGAAAAGTGGTGTTGAGGTATTATTCTGACTAGGTCAGCTAAATCTTCAAACACTTTTTATTCACTGCTATTCAGTATTTCTGCCATTTCAGTGTTCGCCTTAGGAGCTTATTGGGTCTTGGTCACTATCGGATTTGGTGTCAGGCCTATTTTTGACAAGGACCCTGAACACTTTACTCTTTCTTTCCCAAAGGGTACCCTGCATTTGTGTGAACCAAGAAAAATCCTCAGCCTCACGCTTGTAGAACAGAAGATTTTTTTTCTGGCAGTAAGAAAGACTTTGATGTTTTGTCCCATCTTAAATAGGTTATGTACTGGTCAAAGGTTCTTTATATCGGGAAGCCGGATATCCATCCTGCATGTGTCCTTTGTTAAACACTAATCCATCCTGGCATTATTACTTTGAGTGTCAAAGCCCAGGCACCAAGACCTTTAGATGAAGATGCAGTTCAGTAGGGTGGAGGTTTTAGCATACATTTTTTATAACGAAAGTCAATATTACAAAATAAGCAAATACTAATAATAATATTTGTTACATGGGGAATTGGAAGGAAATCTATAGCCAAAACAACCCAATATTTCCAGTTAAGACTTGTGTGTTGTAATGTTTTGCTTTGTGTTGGTGCACCGATTTGGAGCTTTGCCCTCATGCGCACCTTCGGTAAGTTATGTGATGCAGCAGCATGGCCCAGTTCTACATCGAGACACCTCTATATTTATGCAGTGCAGACTTCCAAACAAAATTCTTGAACCTGTCTACTGAGACAGAAATGTTGCTCCCATGATGAAAGACGGGTACCCCTGTCCTGAGTGCCCAGCTGAGGTGATATCTGGATCCTTGGTAGCAAGTTGTTTTCATGGGCAAAGACGGATCATGCACGTGTGCTATGACCTAGGCCTCTATCAAGGATTGAAGTCTGGTTAGACTGAGAGGGGTGCAAAATGATGTTCTACCATTATGGTGGTGAAGGGCTAGTGCCCTTCTCAAGAGCTGATTACCATGAGCATGGTGGTGGCAGCCTACCATTCTGTAATGAGTAATCATTAGCACGGCATGGCTGGCTTACCTGCGTCATGGGAGTGGATCCTTTTGGCCAACTCAGTCAAAAATCTATTGCTGTGTGTACAGCTCACCTTTACTTATTTCAGGATGGAAGGAGGGCTGGAAAAGTGTGTGCGTTACACAGCGCACTGTTATGTATGTGTGCCCAGTGCTTGAAGACCTGCGCATGTATCTTTAAATCGCATTCTTTTATGCATGTGTGCCCGGGGCAGCTGTACGTGGAGAGCATCATGTAGGCTTGCGTACACCACTAAGGATACACAAGCGCCTGTGAGTGGTACAGTGCATGGAATCGGTAGGCTCAGATTAGGAACCCCAGGGCTGGCTGGAGCAACATGTGGAAGAAGAGGCTTCCCACCGATAAAGTTGTGGATTGCTGCATTCCTGAAAGCTGAATGGGTCACAAACTGGAGGAAGGAAGAGCCAGTATTGTCAGTACACTTCAAAGGGGGCTATTCAATTCTGAAGGAAGTCACTGATCAAAGGGGCCTGGGAATGTCTCAGAAAGGAGATGGGACCGATAGGGAAGTTTATAGAGAGCATGGCTTGGGCCGTTTGGTAACCTTTTGATGCATATATCACTGAGTCTAACATCCAGGTGTGAACCTCTAGTCACTCCCATGGCTGGTGTTTGGGGCTGTCCAGATTGTGTTGCTGTGATAGGCTGCTCTCTAGAGGGAGAGCACAACAGAGGAGTGGACACTTCAAAGTGGTCAAACGCCAGAACATAAACCTAAGACCAGAGGACCCTGTGAGGAGAAGGGGATTAACACCTGGAAGGAGGGAAATTCAGGTCCATCAGGCCCACCGCACTGATAATGCTGTCTGCCTGTGTGCACTTTTGCAAACGAGCTATGCCAGGGGGGTTCTTAATGAAGAATAAGGGTCTTCTCCCCTGATGCCATTCTGTGGCAAGAGACAGTCTGTCATCCTGTTTAGCGTCATGACCTGACCAAGACCGTTGATTTTTTTGGCACTGCTCAGGACCCCTGTATGCCAGATGGAGCCCGTGGGGAAGGTTAAAGGTTGTTGTGCTGGTGGGTCGTTGTGACGAGAGGAGGGCTGTGACCCGTACGTGCTCTGACCTTAGGAGGCCGTAGCCCTGTGTGCTGGTATTCGCGAACCCTGGTATGCCAAGGGGGGGGTGCGTTGTGAAGTGAAAGGGGTGTCACTACAGGGCAATGTGCTGCCATGAAGGAAAGGGCCTTGACACACGGAACACATACAGTGTGACCAGTGGTGCGCTGTGAACGCCTCCAGACCTCACTCCAGGATCATATCTCTGCACTGATACTCTGACCTCAGAGTGAAATTGCTATGACATACTTGCTGTAGTGCCTTGGACAAGACATTAAGACTTAAACTCACTAGCAGTTCCTAGCTTAAATGTCACCTCAGTTAACTGGGCAATAACAGACCTTAGACTTATGACCAGTTTTGGGGTTTCTGCCACTTGGAAGGTACATCTTGTATAAAGAAGAATGTTGTCTCCTCCTACCAAGACACTCCTGGAGCTTCTCAGACTTGCTTTGCTACAAATTCCTGACATGACTTCTTAATAATCCATGTAACCCTTCTTTACCTTCCTTGTGCTGAAGTTCACCACTTGTGTTCTGGGAAGCTAGTTCTGCACTAATCCTCTCTAGCCCTATCTACTCCTAAGTGCCAGTGCTGCATGTATGAGCTATTCGAAGTGTACCCAAATACCAGTCCAGTACATGCCCAGATAGCACACGTGATGTCAGCAATTTACACCAGATTGTTTAAGGAGGTAATACATATAGCTGTTTGACCAGTCTCTTCAATTTCTAAATAATATTTAATTCAAGGAGCAGGTATGGTTCCTGAAGTTGACTGACACAGTTAAGGCATCTTAATTTGATTTCGAGAGGCAGATGGCCATGCATGTTGTTTGTAACACCTGATATGGTTTTAGCTAGCTAAGCCAGCTACGTTTTCCAGGATATATTTGGGATTTGATGAGGAGAAAGGCACATCATAACATTTTGCTTGCTGCATCCTGGCACCTGTCATCCTCATGTTGGTCTCCTGTTTTGCAATCTTTCCTTATGATGGACATGAAGAATCCTAGACCGAGGAATAAACAATTGTTTTGTTTGAGTGACAAGGTTATTCTCTTTATAGTAACCTTCCTTACTTGTAGCTTGTAACGTCTGGTTGGCTCTTGGTTATGAAGTGAGGAGTATTGCACGAAATGGACCACTACTACAGGAATCATTTACCTCACTTTACTTTACCTTTGGAACCGTGTAAGGAGGTGTTCATTAGATGGCGATCGTCCCATTTGTTGCCTTAGGAATCAATTGCCTGGGAATGTCACTGTGGAACATGCTACAACAGATGAACAACATACTTTAAACTATGAACTACAAACTGTCCTTTCTTTAGCAATGCAAATCAGATTAAAAAGTTATGTTTTTTCCGTTGCAGACTTTGGTTTCTGATGTACACTCCATAACAAGTGACAACCACAAATGGACACAGGCAAGTTCCCTTTCTTTGTGTGATTCTGTGACTGAAGTATTTGTTTGAAATTCTTAAACAAACCTTGGCTCAAAATCAGAGGTCCTTAAATGCTTCAACAGTACAAGACCTCCTCCGAAATCTGTTGTTCGTGTGTTCCTTGGCAACACAAATTCCACTTTAGTACTCATATATTTAACCGAAGTCCAATCACACAGTGCTCAGTTACAAATACAACTTTCTCTACACAGTTCCATTGAAAAGAGCCACGTTTCAAATATTTTTTCTGAAAACCTTATTTTGAGTGGTTTGGCCAAACCTCTTACCTCTAAAACGTAGTTTTTAAAAATTAGCATTCATTAGAAATTGTTTTTATTTTTCATTAACTGTGCCTAGTGCTTACTTTATAAAGTGAATGCTCGCTCGGGAATTTGTAAAGAAGTGCTTGTTACTGTTGTGTTTCCATTATTTTCCATTTTTTCATTTTGACTTTTGTATCAGCTTTACTTGCTAATATATATATGTAAACTGATATTTCATTAAAAGTTGGGACAACTTTGTAGCACAGTTTTAAAGTCAGTGTGCATCCTGTACATTTTCTTTTTGCTTTTAATAGTTGGTAATAATTACAAGATTGTTTTCTTATATTCTGATAAACGGGATTAAAGGATGCGTTTCATCCTTAGCCATCCCTACTCTGAGAGGATTGCTCGCTTAAATATGTGACTCATATATGTTCCCTGCTACTTTATTTAAGATGGAGACCATTATTGTTATGCTGGTAGACTCTGCTGCCATTTCTGTTAATGAAACTTTAGTGTACCTTTCACAGAAAGATATGCCTTGAGTGCATTTAAGTTGGTCTTCCAGTGTTCTGTGTTTTCACATTGTACATATCTGAAAAACTCTGACCTGGCAACAG
Organism: Pleurodeles waltl; assembly: GCF_031143425.1. Taxonomy (NCBI): domain Eukaryota; kingdom Metazoa; phylum Chordata; class Amphibia; order Caudata; family Salamandridae; genus Pleurodeles; species Pleurodeles waltl. The sequence continues at coordinate 1,229,272,952 of NC_090447.1, forward strand.
TGCAAGAAACCCTCGGTCCTCATAAATGGTAGCTCAACCAGCTCCTCGGGAAATATAACTTTGAGCTCCACTGGTACCAATCAGTGCCATAGTGTTCATGCATAAACGTACTGTAAGATTGCATAAAAAATTGAACCACAATATTGGTTTGATGTTAATACATTTGTTTCATGCTGTTTTTTTTTCTTGTTTTTTTAAGGCCACAAAAATGCCCCCACAACATACTACAGACATCGCAACTTTATTTAGCAATCCTAATTCCCTGTTAAAGGCATTGGGGGCCAGCTGCCTTGGAGACTTTTAGTGGCATCACATCAGAGCCAATCAATGTACCTAGCACAAATAAGTGTGTAGATCCCTATTGCATACCCTTATCTACCACTCCTTTGGCTATCTTTATGTTTGTTTGTCATAGTAAAGACAGGGACAGCCATTGATTATTATGGCCTAGGTCCATCAGTTCTCCCGCTGCTCATTACCAAGAGTGTCCACACACACCCGCGAAAACCTAGTAGGTTTTATAAAGTGCATGTTACCCTATTCTGTCATTCTTAAGATGCTTCTGTAGGCAAGTGTGGAGACACTTCTAGAACCACACATTGTGCGTGCTGCTCATAAAGCTGCCACAACGAAGAATGGTCATGTCGGTTTCACCAAGCTCGCCCCCTCACTCCCCAAATAATATTTCCCTTTCAAATACACATCTTGAGAGGTCAAACCCCTCATGTGGGAAAGGGGGTAAGAGTCTCTTTTAGGGTGAAAGAGCAGATATATAAGCAGTGGACTAGTCTGATACCTTGATGAATAGAAAAGCGACAGAGAAGTTTTAGAAGAGAGTAGGCCAGAGCAGATGCCATCTTTTCGATACAATTGATGGGAAATGGTTGAAAAGAAACTTGCATTAATATGCTTCTATTGTTTAAAGAAAGCGGCTGCCTTAGAGCATTAGTATATACAGTACTGCAGTTGTAGAAAAATCAAGTACATAGCAGTGACCTGAAGCCATCGTTCAAACTATAAGTACACTTTTTCCTAAAATCAGGATCGTGATATATGAGCACATTTTACAAATCTCACTGATGCCAGATAAATGGGTGACCAGTCTGGTTGAGGTTGGAATTATGGAAATAAGAGGGAAATTGAGGGGTGGTAGTAAATATATTGTAATCTGATTTGTTTGGCTGATTGGGGCCTGGCACTGGCATACGATTATGCCCATGTCATTTCTGTGGTTGTATGATATGTCAACCAAGTTGTTAGAAGCAGAAAAGCTACAAATGAACTGTCTAGTACCTACACTAATATGGAAGTACGTTGTTATATTGTACTCTGCTTTTTGTGTCTAGGAAGATAAGCTCCTACTTGAAAGCCAGCTCATCCTAGCTACAGCAGAACCTTTATGTCTCGAACCTTCTGTTTCTGTGACCTGCACAGCAAACCAACTGCTGTATAACAAGCAAAAGATGAATACCCACTCAATGAAACGGTAAAAAAGTGAATTTCTCACATCTTTGACACTTTTTGCTGGAGTGTTTGGTTGCAAAAATAAGCCAATTAGACATTTTGTTATTAATTTTAGCACATAATTTAGATTCTAGAAGTGATTTTGATTTCGACTCCTATTCTTGCTTTATCAGGCAAGGCGATACTTCATCTATTCACTTATTTAATGGCAGATAATGCCTGTCAGCTGAATATTTAGCTGGTCCTAATGAAAGCTTCTTTCTTTGTTGCCTCTCTGCCTGTCAAATGCATGCTTATTGCACAGCATGCCGCGCATTGATTAGCTCTGCCAAAAGTGATCCTACATTTTTTTAGTTATTTTAAAATGTTGCAAATATCTTTGCATGCAGTAATGTATAAGGTACACAGAGGCAGACGTATTTTATGTAATAATTATACACATTGATGCTTGATGAGATGTGACAAAATGTGAGAAGATAAATAAAAATGTAAGTATCCAAACAGAAATTGAGTTGCTCTTATTAGCCATATGAGCACAAAGGTTGTCCTTTAAGTACGAGATATGACTGCAAATAGTATTCTGTCTCTTTAAAAATCTACTCCTTCATTTAAATGAAAGACTAAATAACCTAAAACCTTCTTTGTCTTCCAGAATGTTACTTTTTTTATAATTAAGTTAGTATCGAGTAACAGAGAGTTCCTGCGATGGAACCAGATAATTAAAGACGTTTGGTCCTGCTGGAAATGTTGAGCTTTGGAGATTTCATGCTTAAAAACCCAACGCAGAATAAAACTTAGGGCCTGATTTAGATTTTGACGGACGGGTTTGTCTGTCACAATGGTGATGAATATTCCTCCTGCTGAAATATAAATCCCATTATTTCCTACGGGATTTAAATTTAGATGAAGCGATATCGCTCACCATTGTGACGGAGGAGGCGGTCTACCAAAATCTAAATCTGGCCCTTAGGCATTTTTTCTGAGCTGCTTAGATCTTTGACCCCTGAAGCTTTGAAGGAAAAGTTTTTCAAAGTTTCCTAGCTTTCTTCTGGTGCCCAAACAACCGCAGGAGTACACTTCCAAGGCCCAACACCTCAGGGGAGAAAACTTTGAGGCTTTTAAGGTGCCAGACGGAGGTCACCAGCAATGTCCAGTCTACCTACCATTGGTCACCTGGGTACTTCCAGGAAAATACCTTTTGTAGCTTATTGTGTCCTTGTAACCACACAGGAGTTGGCCAACAGCCCATTGGAGTCGTTTCTTTATCCTGGGTATAGGAGAGAGCAGATCCAGCGCTTCAGGGCTTCTCCCAGATCACAGACAGATAGGCCCTCATTACAAGTGTGGCAGTGTAAAGAAATGGCTCCCTGTTGCAGTTACCCCCCACTTTTTGCCTGATACTGATGCTGACTTGACTGAGAAGTGTGCTGGGACCCTGCTAACCAGGCCCCAGCACCAGTGTTCTTTCACCTAAAATGTACCATTGTCTCCACAATTGGCACAACCCTGGCACCCAGGTAAGTCCCTTGTAACTGGTACCCCTGGTACCAAGGGCCCTGATGCCAGGGAAGGTCTCTAAGGGCTGCAGCATGTCTTATGCCACCCTAGGGACCCCTCACTCAGCACAGACACACTGCTTGCCAGGTTGTGTGTGCTAGTGAGGAGAAAATGACTAAGTCGACATGGCACTCCCCTCAGGGTGCCATGCCAACCTCACACTGCCTGTGGCATAGGTAAGTCACCCCTCTAGCAGGCCTTACAGCCCTAAGGCAGGGTGCACTATACCACAGGTGAGGGCATATGTGCATGAGCACTATGCCCCTACACTGTCTAAGCAAAACCTTAGACATTGTAAGTGCAGGGTAGCCATAAGAGTATATGGCCTGGGAGTCTGTCAAAAACGAACTCCACAGCTCCATAATGGCTACACTGTCTTTTTTTTACATTTACATTTTTACACTGAATACTGGGAAGTTTGGTATCAAACTTCTCAGAATAATAAACCCACACTGATGGCAGTGTTGGATTTATTAAAAAATGCACACAGAGGGCATCTTAGAGATACCCCCTGTATTTTACCCAATTGATCAGTGCAGGACTGACTGGTCTGTGCCAGCCTGCTGCTGAGAGACGAGTTTCTGACCCCATGTGGTGAGGGCCTTTGTGCTCTCTGGGGACAGAAACAAAAGCCTGCTCTGGGTGGAGGTGCTTCACACCTCCCCCCTGCAGGAACTGTAACACCTAGCAGTGAGCCTCAAAGGCTCAGGCTTCGTGTTACAATGCCCCAGGGCACTCCAGCTAGTGGAGATACCCACCCCCTGGACACAGCCCCCACTTTTGGTGGCAAGTCCAGGAGAGATAATGAGAAAAACGAGGAGGAGTCACTGACCAGTCAGGACAGCCCCTAAGGTGTCCTGAGCTGAGGTGACTCTAACTTTTAGAAATCCTCCATCTTGCAGATGGAGGATTCCCCCAATAGGGATAGGCATAGGCATGTGACCCCCTCCCCTTGGGAGGAGGCACAAAGAGGGTGTGCCCACCCTCAGGGCTAGTAGCCATTGGCTACTAACCCCCCAGACCTAAACACACCCTTAAATTTAGTATTTAAGTGCTCCCCTGAACCTAGGAACTCAGATTCCTGCAACCTAAGAAGAGGACTGCTGAGCTGAAAAACCCTGCAGAGAAGACGGAGACACCAACTGCTTTGGCCCCAGCCCTACCGGCCTGTCTCCCCCCCCTTCTGAAGAAACTGCTCCAGCGACGCTTTCCCCAGGACCCGCGACCTCTGAATCCTCAGAGGACTGCCCTGCTCTAAAAGGACCAAGAAACTCCTGAGAACAGCGGCCCTGTTCACCAAAGACTGCAACTTTGTTTCCAAAGGAGCAACTTAAAGACAACTGCGTTTCCCGCCAGAAGCGTGAGACTTGCAACCCTGCACCCGACGCCCCCGGCTCGACTTGTGGAGAAACAACACTTCAGGGAGGACTCCCCGGCGACTACGAGACCGTGAGTAGCCAGAGTGCCCCCCCTGAGCCGCCACAGCGACGCCTGCAGAGGGAATCCCGAGGCTCCCCCTGACCGCGACTGCTTGACTCCCAGATCCCGACGCCTAGAAAAGACCCTGCACCCGCAGCCCCTAGGACCTGAAAGATCGGAACTCCAGTGCACGAGTGACCCCCAGGAGGCCCTCTCCCTTGCCCAGGTGGTGGCTACCCCGAGGAGCCCCCCCCTTGCCTGCCTGCATCGCTGAAGAGACCTCTGGTCTCCCATTGATTCCAATTGAAAACCCGACGTGTGTTGGCACACTGCACCCGGCCGCCCCCGTGCTGCTGAGGGTGTACTTTCTGTGTGGACTTGTGTCCCCCACGGTGTCCTACAAAACCCCCCTGGTCTGCCCTCCGAAGATGCGGGTACTTACCTGCTGGCAGACTGGAACCGGGGCACCCCCTTCTCCATTGAAGCCTATGCGTTTTGGGCACCATTTTGACCTCTGCACCTGACCGGCCCTGAGCTGCTGGTGTGGTAACTTTGGGGTTGCTCTGAACCCCCAACAGTGGGCTACCTTGGACCCAAACTTGAACCCCATAGGTGGTTTACTTACCTGCAAGAACTAACAATTACTTACCTCCCCTAGGAACTGTGAAAATTGCACTCTCTAGTTTTAAAATAGCTATATGTGTTTTATTTGAAAAGTATATATGCTATTGTGATTATTCAAAGTTCCTAAAGTACTTACCTTCAATACCTTTCATTTGAGATATTACATGTAAAATTTGAACCTGTGGTTCTTAAAATAAACTAAGAAAAGATTTATTTCTATACAAAAACCTATTGGCCTGGAATTGTCTCTGAGTGTGTGTTCCTCATTTATTGCCTGTGTGTATTTACAACAAATGCTTAACACTACTCCTTTGATAAGCCTACTGCTCGACCACACTACCACAAAATAGAGCATTAGTATTATCTCTTTTTGCCACTATCTTACCTCTAAGGGAACCCTTGGACTCTGTGCATACTATTCCTTACTTTGAAATAGTGCATACAGAGCCAACTTCCTACAGGCAGTCTTAAGACCGCCACACTCGCCGTGGTGGTCGGACCGCTGTCATAGTGGCGGTCCGACTGCCACATTGCGACCATGGCGGAGCCACCACAGTCCGACCGCCGGCACAACCAGGTTGTCGCCAGTCGCCAGCCTGGTGGTCTCGCCGGTCGTAATCCGTCAGTGCAGTGCTGCTCTCCAGATTACGAGTCCCGTTTCCTCCAGCCTTTGCTGGCTGGCGGATAGGCGCATCAGGGGTCTGATGGGGGCCCCTGCACTGCACATGCATTTGGCATGGGAAGTGCAGAGGTCCCCATGGACAGCCCTTTAGTGCTTTTCACTGCCCAAATTACGGGCTGTGAAAAGCGCGACAGGTGCTGTTGCACTTGACGCACCACAACATTGCTGATGGCTCGATTATTAGCTGGCGTCAATGTTGTGGTGAGTTTCCCGGTGGGCGGAAACGCTGTTTATCGAATTTACTTAATTCAGGCTGAACAGTTGCTGGCGAGCTAATGCAAAGTAGCCTCCTGTAGCTGCAGGCAGGATAAGGGTACATTTTATTTTCTAAAAGTTACATTTCCAATATTAAAAAAAAAAAAAATCTATTTTACCATTGAAATGGATTTTGATTAAGCTTAAGAATAAGGGCCTGATTTTGAGTTTGCGGGCCAGTTTACTCCATCACAAACGTGACGGCTATCTCGTCCTTCGTATTATGATTCCCATAGGATATAATGGTATTGTAATACTGCTGATGGGATATCTGTTACGATTGTGATGGATTAACCCCACCTGCCAAACTCTAAATCAGGCCCTAAGTCTTTGAATGAGCCTTTGGCTAGTACAGGCCAAACGTTATAGATAAAAAATATACTATCTATAGTTTGACTTTTCCGATGTGCCAGCTACAGCCTGACCACTGACAGTTTTATTTTGTGTCTAGTCACAGAGGGAAAATGCCAATTCTGTCACACATGTATTATGAACCTACCTTGTGGACTGCAAGATGTGCGTTGGGGTTACTTATTTCCTATGCATCAAAATTGTGATTTCAGTAGGTCTGTGCAGCAAAATGCAAGCTGCTGTAGTCGGGCTACACAGCGTAGATTTGAAGCCATGTTTTCAGTGTCACTGTAGTGGGATGGAACAATAGGTGCTGCAGTCCACAAGTTATATTTAACTGCCCATGCAGTGGGTGTACTTTACTCCACACACACACACACACTATAGACTGTTACGAAAGTTAAATGTGCCAATCTGTTTCGAGACAAGTGTTGACATGTTTTAAGGGTTCAGTGCACCTACACTGGAGAACAAAAAAGTGCCCCCATGTTTAAGTTCAAGATTACTAGCAGGTATGAAAAAACTAGGGGTGACCACCCAAAAAGGGGCTACTTTGCAACAGTTACCTCATTTCCATCCACGATGCAAAAGCTGTGATTCATTTAACCTTCTGCCTAAAGTTTACCAGGTAAAAAAGCACACCGTCAAACAAATCATTTAGTAACTCATCGTACATCTGAAAGGTCGCTTTTACTATAGCAATATTATGCAAGGTAGGTGGCACTCTCAGGTACTTATTGAGTGGGATGGAGTAGGGTCATCTACAAGCCGTTTGACAACCCTGGTCGATAACTACCTGGATGTACATTTCCATTTCGATACTTTTGCCTAAATAATCCAGGATGTGTGGTGGCCAAGTGCATGTAGCATTTCTGGAACTGGTTTGATTTTTTTGCTTGTTAAAGAAGCATTTCCTGCAGCACCTATAACTGATCTAGCTCTTCTGTCATGATATTACTGTTGCTGGTAGAAGTGAGATGATACCACAACTATAGTTTGCATGTCCCAAAGAGGACAAGTTTGGCTGTAGGCTAGCACTTTTGGTGTTAATATTGTACTCCGCAGACTTTTACGAAGGCTCTAATAGGTTTAACTTCTTCCTCTAGAAAGGAACAGTGCATTCTGTGTGTCTGCTCCATTTGGATATAACAGTATTGTAATGCAAAGTTCAAAATATGTTTAGAACATGAAGCTTTCGCATTGAGGTTTTACCCAAGCTTTAGAAAATGCTGAAATTGTACGTTTTGAAATGGCAAAATGCAACTTTAGCTGAAAACAAAAGGCTTTGATACAGAATAGGTGACGTCTTTATACTTACCTGTTCACGTTTTCTGGTGCTGGCAGCTGAGCTTTTCACTTCAGATCTGATGGAGACGGGTATTAGGAAACAAATAAGGAGTGAGCTAAAGTAGTTGCATTTTATGTATGGGGTTCAATCGTGTTCCTTAGAATGCTTAAGAGCAGCATAATAGCTTAATTGTTCTATGGGCATGAGATATTTGTTTTTCTTGATGTATTATTTAGCGGTTTTTATAGTACTCTTACAACCTGCACCACAGTGACTTACGGAGGTTTTCAGTAAAACTCATAGGATTACATCAAGTAACAAGGCAACCATTAGCAGCATCAGACCATTCACGGTGGAAATCTAGTTTTCTTTAGGATGCAGAGTTATGACCTTGAAGTAGTCTTTTACCTCTCAAAATGTTGTCTGGCGTTTAGAGGTAAAATGGACTACTCAGGTGCGTGCTTTGCAGGTCAGGCAACATAATTAATTGAATTCTAGCAGCTATTAATAGTCAATACAGTTCACATTGAAAAGGTGAGAAAATGCTCTAATTGTTTTTACTTTTGAGCCTGTGATTAATCTGACCACAGAGTGACGTAGTGCTTTAATTGATTACGTTTGTGGGTCACCTGTAAAGATAACATTACCGAAGTGCAGCCAGGATATAATGGGGCTTAGACTGCTGTCATGAGGCAGTCTGAAGAGATTAGATATTTAATTTTCTTGAGACAATTTGTAGAATTTAGAGTATTTAGCTGATTAATGTGTGGGAAAGAGAGTAGAATTTTAGATAAAGCGAAAGGAAAGCGAGAAAGTGAGTAGAATGTAAGATAAAGCATAAGGTGTTCACTTTAGCAGAACAGAAGATGAAAAGTTTTCGATTCTCAGTATGTCTAGTCGTGAAGGCTTAAATTATTTCTGTGCTTGGATTTAATGAGGCTATTCATTGACCAAAATAAATTTACAGACATCCAACCAAGGTCCCCTTTTAGGCAGGTGTGTGAACCTATTGTCAGTGTTTCATGTGTTTAAAGTAGATGAGTGTTTTCCAAGTATTGGGCCATTGAAATTCCTTTTCAGACTCAGCAGTTACATGTACAGATGGAAAAGTGCAGCGGCTAGTATCGATCCTTTGGAAACTCCATAATTAATACCAAAACACAACCCTGTTTAAAAAAAATATATAATGTGGATGTTTTGCGTAAAACCAAAATGGAATGTCTAAATCGAATTATCTTTCCTATATAATACATGCTCTGCAAATTCAGAATTCCAGGTGGTTTTTCTTGTTCTCTGAGAGTGTAGCACATTTTTCTGCTTTGAACCGCTGCCACTTCTCTTTAGGTGTTTCAAGAGATACTCAAGGACCTCTCTAAACAGACTGCAGGAGGTTTCTAACTGTCCGAACCCACCACAATTGAAACTTCTGGACTTCTTGCAGAAAAGAAAGGAGAGAAAAATCGCCCCTCCACAGTTAGACCTAAAAATTTCAAAAGTTGGGAATGTAAGTATAATTAAGAGAACATATCAAGTTATTGTCTAGGATTTGTGTTTTTCAAATATGCTTCATGGTATTTGCTTATGTTCTACTTTTGCAGTGTGTCGATATGTGGAAGCAGAATGCTTGTCAGTTGACTGTACCATCAGAAATAGAGGTACGTTCATGTGCAGCTATATATATTTGTCTGCTTTTAATTGTAAAGGTACCAGATCTCAGTGGAATGTTGTCTCAAATGATGGAGCATTACCAGGAGCAGTCATGTATTCCCACATCATCTCCCGCTTTGCTCAGACTGGCCATTTTTTTTACATTTTCTTTCATACCTCAAGCCTTCTTCCAAACAAGGGTTCTGCTTGCTGCCATTTCTGATCATTTGTTTAGTTATGTGAATGTTTTCATATTTGGATTAGGACTCGGACATTTAATTTCTAAATGTAGTTGTACATGTGTATTAATGGCTGCCTTTTCCTCCTAAATCGTTCAGATATACTTGAAGCCACAATAAGGAATGAAAATGTATAGTAAGAGAAAGTGTACATTTCAAAATCAAACATATGGTTCTACCAGCACAGTTACAAGCTTTCAGTTAAACCTGATCTATTTTACAAAAACTGCAACAGCATAGCATTCTGTGGATGTATTAAGGTGTACATATTTAAAGACTTTTTGGATTGCTTATCGGCCAAGTTTTACAAATCTGCACATCATTTTACAAAATATTGAATAAGCATATATGGAGTTTTGCCCAGATTGATCATCACGAAGGAGTAGTGACCCTACAGAGTGGTCACGTTTTGATGTAAAGGGCTTAGCTTGCTGAATTGTAGGTGGCATTGTTTCTTTTTTCAGCTTTTTGCAGAAGTAATGGAGGACTTTAAATGCTGTGCTCTGCTATAGACTTTAAAAAAATTAACTCCATCATGTTAGTAGAATGAGTCCGCTATTTGAACAGAAAAAGCAGTTTACTTTTTTGATGAAAAGTGATCAAGCTGGCGACCTGTAACAGAAGCAGACCATAAGAGCTTTCGCTACAACCCGCTATTCATGTCATGCTGAGATGGGCAGTCAATCTAAGTCCACCTCACAAAGTCGACATCTACACACTGGTCTTCTCCCAGCACTAGGTATGGAAATATGCCTCATTTAGTGTATCCAGCTGGCAATGTGAATGTTGGGAAACCACTATGTTTCTTTCTACCACGGAATTTCAGTAGCTTTCCTGCACTGTAACCCAAGCATTTCCACCTTTAAGTTGCTCTCTGCATTGTTCACCAACTAGTGTTTTTTGCATAGCTGTTATAGAGAAAGTTGCACAATACCTCTACAAGTTTGCATCAAAGATTGTCAAGGTTTGCTGACTTGAAATGTTGAAATACCTTGAACAAACTACATGCAGCAGATTTACTTAGTTGGTATTGTCATCTTACATGTTTCAGAACAGAGTAGGAGTTTCATTTATCTGTCGGTAGCACAAAGAAACCCACTCAGAAGTGAATGTTTGCTCTACAAATCCACAAGTTATGTTATGCTGTTTTGTGTTGGTGTAAATCTTTACATTCGTCACAAATTTAAAAGATAAAAGTGGCAGAACTATATACATATACTGACAGTTGCGTTCCTGACCTGGGTCAGAAATTGTAGTTTTGAACGTGTAATTAATTCTGAATGACCAAGGTGCTATAACTTCTTGTTGGTTTTTCAAGATTCATTAACCAGCAGTCCCAAATCACAAGATTTGTAGTGGGAAATATACAGAATGCTTTTTCTTGCTAATAGGATGAACAGAAGAGGATAGGTGTTAGATGCAAAATTGCTGACTGTCTGATATATGCCAGAAGCCACAAAGGGTAATGTAGCCCCGGTTACCGCGCTCCTGCCTTTTGTGTCAATAAAGTGGCTGCTGGGAATGGATAAATATAAAAGCCACCTCATTACCTGACCTTGCACAAGCACAAACCGGTGGATGAAGATCAGGATATCCTGACAGCTGTTTCAACCTCCCCTGGAAAAGAAAAGCCTTCAACCTCAAAGGGAATAAAACAGTTCTCTGCAGGAATTCAACTTCTCAAACGTAAACAAAAAAATTAGCACAAATTGCTTGTTTCCATATCTGTTTGCGGAATGTGAAAATGACATTGTTTGCTGAATATGGTAGTGAAGCATCACACATGCATATAATGATAGTGTTTTAATTTGAGGTTGACTTTCATGTATAAAAACATGGTTGCAGAAGCAACATCATTGATGACATTGCTCATAACCACTGATGTGGTGATGAGTACCATTGCTGGCGCCACAGACAGTTGCTTTCTTCAGTAGAAATAGTCTTCCTTCCATATGTATCTATTCAGAGGTTAACTGCTGTGGGCAGGGTACTGAGCACATGACAGTGCTTATAACATGTCCTGAGCTGGGTAGGCCTTGGCCATACAAGTCTTAGCCTCAGGTCATATCATTTGTCCAGTTATGGCCTTTGTAGTTTTCGCAGACCATACTTTCTGGCCAATAAGGTTCTCAAACCTAAAACAAATAATGTACTTATTTATTTGTTGTTTTCTTTAGTGTGAACGAGATTCAAGGAAACAGCAGGGCACTTTGCAGATGTTAATAGGTACTACAAGGTTACAAAGACCGGTATGGGGGGGCGTGGCCTGACGCCGATGGCAGTGGAAGCCTCTCCGTGAGGCTCCTACCAGAGATCCCCACTCCGGTCCAGTCTGAAAGGAGGTGGACCCCCTGCACGCCCCACGGACTATCAGCAGGGTCGGGGGGGTCCGGAGACTCATTTGGCGGGGTCCGACCCCGGAAAAAGGAGAATTTCGGGGCCGAATTAGCGCCCGACGGAGTGCCGCGAGGAAGGGAGAGAAAAAAAGAAGATGGCGGCCGCGACTTGAACGGCGTTTCTGGAGGCGGAGGACCCAGTAAAGGCAGGTTCTTGCTCCCTTCCAGTGTATCCCCCCGGGAGTCAGAGAACGAAGGGTGCACTAGGGGATACTTTTGGGGACTCATAGCGACGAACAGAGAGGTCCAGTATTGCGGCGGAGACCAGATAGGGACCGCGGGGCATTCGCAGCGCGGCGTCCCGCGCCCTAAGGCTGAATCGGATGGGACTCGATAAGGGGCGATAGCGCCGGGATCTCTCCTGGGGCTCCAGAGACAACCTATCTTTGGCGACGACTGCTTGAGAGAGACGCAGTGGATCCGAGGGGCCTTTTCCGGTGCGGCCCGACTCCTTGGTCCGCCGGAGGGGGGCTGGAGCGAGAAAGGCGAAGCTAATGGTTAGAAGGGGCGAACTTGGACGAGACAGAGAAGCGGCGCAAAAGTCCCCGTACTGCGGAGATTCCCCCTGATGATGCGGCGCTGTGTGCACAAGAGCGCAGGAGATCCCCAAATTCAGGTTGAGAGCCACTCCGACTTGAAGGTTCTCCCCATGAACAGCGACGTAATCGGGCTGGATGAGATCGCACCCTGACTCACGGACGAGACGGTGAAGCGGCACAAAGGACCCCGTGCTGCGGAGATTCCCCCGATTGCGCGGTGCTGAGAGCATAAGAGCGCAGGCGACCCCAAAATCCAGGATGAGAGCCAGTCAGACTTGAAGGTACCCCCCATGACCGGTGAAGAAATTGGGCTTGATGTGATCGCACCCTGACTAGGAGGAGGGTGTGAGGGGCCCATCCTTCTGGAGTGAAATACCCCTCGGGAATGGTCAGTAGTCTAGAGTGAGGAGGATGGCTGGTAACAAGAGGCAATAAATCTCATACGCGGGCATAGTGTGCTGGAAACAGCAATTTATTAATGAAGGACTGGAGTTCCCCCTGGCGGAGCAGGGCACCGAGTTGTGATGAAAGAATAAATGTTTAATGACCATTGAACAGTCGTTGTTGAAGCTACACCTCAGAAAATGGGTAAAACCGGTCGCCGAAGAGACACAGAACAAAAAGAGGGGCCCACAGTTGAGACACAGGCAGATACGCCCGAACACAGAAATGACGCCTCGGGGGGTGAACATACCGATCCCACACTTCAAGATGTCCTGCAAGCTATAACGGCTTCCCGGGTAGCACTGGAGGGGATAATTGATGCATTAGCCACGGATTTTACAGTACTACGAGACGATCACCGCCGCCTGGCTGAAAAGGTGTCCACCACAGACAGACAACTTAAAGAGCTCTTCCCGGAGGTTAAGGATTCTACTAAGGCCACAAAGCTGCTGGAGTCCAGAATTAGGACCTTAGAACTAAGAGCAGAAGATGCCGAGAATAGGTCACGGTGCAATAACATTCGGGTGATTGGAATGCCTGAAAGTGTTCCTCAAACAGGCCTGGCGGAGTTCCTCGAGCGATGGCTTCGAGAGGGCTTAGCGGGCGATGGACTTTCTCCCTTTTTTGCCATTGAAAGGTGTAGGAAGTTGGCTCTGTATGTGCTATTTCAAAGTAAGGAATAGCATGCACAGAGTCCAAGGGTTCCCCTTAGAGGTAAAATAGTGGTAAAAAGAGATAATACTAATGCTCTATTTTGTGGTAGTGTGGTCGAGCAGTAGGCTTATCCAAGGAGTAGTGTTAAGCATTTGTTGTACATACACATAGACAATAAATGAGGTACACACACTCAGAGACAAATCCAGCCAATAGGTTTTTATATAGAAAAATATCTTTTCTTAGTTTATTTTAAGAACCACAGGTTCAAATTCTACATGTAATAGCTCATTCGAAAGGTATTGCAGGTAAGTACTTTAGGAACTTCAAATCATCAAAATTGCATGTATACTTTTCAAGTTATTCACAAATAGCTGTTTTAAAAGTGGACACTTAGTGCAATTTTCACAGTTCCTAGGGGAGGTAAGTATTTGTTAGTTTTACCAGGTAAGTAAGACACTTACAGGGTTCAGTTCTTGGTCCAAGGTAGCCCACCGTTGGGGGTTCAGAGCAACCCCAAAGTCACCACACCAGCAGCTCAGGGCCGGTCAGGTGCAGAGTTCAAAGTGGTGCCCAAAACACATAGGCTAGAATGGAGAGAAGGGGGTGCCCCGGTTCCGGTCTGCTTGCAGGTAAGTACCCGCGTCTTCGGAGGGCAGACCAGGGGGGTTTTGTAGGGCACCGGGGGGGACACAAGTCCACACAGAAATTTCACCCTCAGCGGCGCGGGGGCGGCCGGGTGCAGTGTAGAAACAAGCGTCGGGTTCGCAATGTTAGTCTATGAGAGATCTCGGGATCTCTTCAGCGCTGCAGGCAGGCAAGGGGGGGGTTCCTCGGGGAAACCTCCACTTGGGCAAGGGAGAGGGACTCCTGGGGGTCACTTCTCCAGTGAAAGTCCGGTCCTTCAGGTCCTGGGGGCTGCGGGTGCAGGGTCTCTCCCAGGCGTCGGGACTTTAGGTTCAAAGAGTCGCGGTCAGGGGAAGCCTCGGGATTCCCTCTGCAGGCGGCGCTGTGGGGGCTCAGGGGGGACAGGTTTTGGTACTCACAGTATCAGAGTAGTCCTGGGGTCCCTCCTGAGGTGTTGGATCGCCACCAGCCGAGTCGGGGTCGCCGGGTGCAGTGTTGCAAGTCTCACGCTTCTTGCGGGGAGCTTGCAGGGTTCTTTAAAGTTGCTGGAAACAAAGTTGCAGCTTTTCTTGGAGCAGGTCCGCTGTCCTCGGGAGTTTCTTGTCTTTTCGAAGCAGGGGCAGTCCTCAGAGGATGTCGAGGTCGCTGGTCCCTTTGGAAGGCGTCGCTGGAGCAGGATCTTTGGAAGGCAGGAGACAGGCCGGTGAGTTTCTGGAGCCAAGGCAGTTGTCGTCTTCTGGTCTTCCGCTGCAGGGGTTTTCAGCTGGGCAGTCCTTCTTCTTGTAGTTACAGGAATCTAATTTTCTAGGGTTCAGGGTAGCCCTTAAATACTAAATTTAAGGGCGTGTTTAGGTCTGGGGGGTTAGTAGCCAATGGCTACTAGCCCTGAGGGTGGGTACACCCTCTTTGTGCCTCCTCCCAAGGGGAGGGGGTCACAATCCTAACCCTATTGGGGGAATCCTCCATCTGCAAGATGGAGGATTTCTAAAAGTTAGAGTCACCTCAGCTCAGGACACCTTAGGGGCTGTCCTGACTGGCCAGAGACTCCTCCTTGTTATTCTCATTATTTTCTCCGGCCTTGCCGCCAAAAGTGGGGCCTGGCCGGAGGGGGCGGGCAACTCCACTAGCTGGAGTGTCCTGCTGGGTTGGCACAAAGGAGGTGAGCCTTTGAGGCTCACCGCCAGGTGTGACAATTCCTGCCTGGGAGAGGTGTTAGCATCTCCACCCAGTGCAGGCTTTGTTACTGGCCTCAGAGTGACAAAGGCACTCTCCCCATGGGGCCAGCAACATGTCTCGGTTTGTGGCAGGCTGCTAAAACTAGTCAGCCTACACAGATAGTCGGTTAAGTTTCAGGGGGCGCCTCTAAGGTGCCCTCTGGGGTGTATTTTACAATAAAATGTACACTGGCATCAGTGTGCATTTATTGTGCTGAGAAGTTTGATACCAAACTTCCCAGTTTTCAGTGTAGCCATTATGGTGCTGTGGAGTTCGTGTTTGACAGACTCCCAGACCATATACTCTTATGGCTACCCTGCACTTACAATGTCTAAGGTTTTGTTTAGACACTGTAGGGGTACCATGCTCATGCACTGGTACCCTCACCTATGGTATAGTGCACCCTGCCTTAGGGCTGTAAGGCCTGCTAGAGGGGTGTCTTACCTATACTGCATAGGCAGTGAGAGGCTGGCATGGCACCCTGAGGGGAGTGCCATGTCGACTTACTCGTTTTGTCCTCACTAGCACACACAAGCTGGTAAGCAGTGTGTCTGTGCTGAGTGAGAGGTCTCCAGGGTGGCATAAGACATGCTGCAGCCCTTAGAGACCTTCCTTGGCATCAGGGCCCTTGGTACTAGAGGTACCAGTTACAAGGGACTTATCTGGATGCCAGGGTCTGCCAATTGTGGATACAAAAGTACAGGTTAGGGAAAGAACACTGGTGCTGGGGCCTGGTTAGCAGGCCTCAGCACACTTTCAATTGTAAACATAGCATCAGCAAAGGCAAAAAGTCAGGGGGCAACCATGCCAAGGAGGCATTTCCTTACACAACCCCCCCCCCAAACGAAAGAGGATGAGACTAACCTTTCCCAAGAGAGTCTTCATTTTCTAAGTGGAAGAACCTGGAAAGGCCATCTGCATTGGCATGGGCAGTCCCAGGTCTGTGTTCCACTATAAAGTCCATTCCCTGTAGGGAGATGGACCACCTCAACAGTTTAGGATTTTCACCTTTCATTTGCATCAGCCATTTGAGAGGTCTGTGGTCGGTTTGAACTAGGAAGTGAGTCCCAAAGAGGTATGGTCTCAGCTTCTTCAGGGACCAAACCACAGCAAAGGCCTCCCTCTCAATGGCACTCCAACGCTGCTCCCTGGGGAGTAACCTCCTGCTAATGAAAGCAACAGGCTGGTCAAGGCCATCATCATTTGTTTGGGACAAAACTGCCCCTATCCCATGTTCAGAGGCATCAGTCTGCACAATGAACTGCTTAGAATAATCTGGAGCTTTGAGAACTGGTGCTGAGCACATTGCTTGTTTCAGGGTGTCAAAGGCCTGTTGGCAGTCCACAGTCCAGTTCACTTTCTTGGGCATTTTCTTGGAGGTGAGCTCAGTGAGGGCTGTCACAATGGATCCATATCCCTTCACAAACCTCCTGTAGTACCCAGTCAAGCCAAGGAATGCCCTGACTTGAGTCTGGGTTTTTGGAGCTACCCAGTCCAGAATAGTCTGGATCTTGGGTTGGAGTGGCTGAACTTGGCCTCCACCTACAAGGTGTCCCAAGTAAACCACAGTTCCCTGCCCTATCTGGCATTTGGATGCCTTGATAGAGAGGCCTGCAGATTGCAGAGCCTTCAAAACCTTCCTCAGGTGGACCAGGTGATCCTGCCAGGTGGAGCTAAAGACAGCAATATCATCAAGATAAGCTGTGCTAAAGGACTCCAAGCCAGCAAGGACTTGATTCACCAACCTTTGGAAGGTGGCAGGGGCATTCTTTAAACCAAAGGGCATAACAGTAAACTGATAATGCCCATCAGGGGTGGAGAATGCTGTCTTTTCTTTTGCTCCAGGTGCCATTTTTATTTGCCAGTACCCTGCTGTCAAGTCAAAGGTACTTAGAAATTTGGCAGCACCTAATTTATCAATGAGCTCATCAGCTCTTGGAATTGGATGGGCATCTGTCTTGGTGACAGAATTGAGCCCTCTGTAGTCCACACAAAACCTCATCTCTTTCTTTCCATCTTTGGTGTGAGGTTTGGGGACTAAGACCACTGGGCTAGCCCAGGGGCTGTCAGAGCGCTCAATTACTCCCAATTCCAGCATCTTGTGGACTTCCACCTTGATGCTTTCCTTAACATGGTCAGATTGTCTAAAGATTTTGTTCTTGACAGGCATGCTGTCTCCTGTGTCCACATCATGGGTACACAGGTGTGTCTGACCAGGGGTTAAGGAGAAGAGTTCAGGAAACTGTTGTAGGACTCTCCTACAATCAGCTTGCTGTTGGCCAGAGAGGGTGTCTGAGTAGATCACTCCATCTACTGTACCATCTTTTGGGTCTGATGACAGAAGATCAGGGAGAGGTTCACTCTCTGCCTCCTGATCCTCATCTGTTACCATCAACAGATTGACATCCGCCCTGTCGTGGAAGAGCTTAAGGCGGTTTACATGGATCACCCTTTTGGGGCTCCTGCTTGTGCCCAGGTCCACCAAGTAGGTGACCTGACTCTTCCTCTCTAGTACTGGGTAAGGGCCACTCCATTTGTCCTGGAGTGCCCTGGGAGCCACAGGCTCCAGAACCCAGACTTTCTGCCCTGGTTGGAACTCAACCAGTGCAGCCTTTTGGTCATACCAAAACTTCTGGAGCTGTTGGCTGGCCTCAAGGTTTTTGGTTGCCTTTTCCATGTACTCTGCCATTCTAGAGCGAAGGCCAAGTACATAGTCCACTATGTCCTGTTTAGGCTCATGGAGAGGTCTCTCCCAGCCTTCTTTAACAAGGGCAAGTGGTCCCCTTACAGGATGACCAAACAGAAGTTCAAAGGGTGAGAACCCTACTCCCTTCTGTGGTACCTCCCTGTAAGCGAAAAGCAGACATGGCAGGAGGACATCCCATCTCCTTTTGAGTTTTTCTGGGAGCCCCATGATCATGCCTTTTAATGTCTTGTTGAATCTCTCAACTAAGCCATTAGTTTGTGGATGGTAAGGTGTAGTGAATTTATAAGTCACTCCACACTCATTCCACATGTGCTTTAGGTATGCTGACATGAAGTTGGTACCTCTGTCAGACACCACCTCCTTAGGGAAACCCACTCTGGTAAAGATACCAATGAGGGCCTTGGCTACTGCAGGGGCAGTAGTCGACCTAAGGGGAATAGCTTCAGGATACCTGGTAGCATGATCCACTACTACCAGGATATACATATTTCCTGAGGCTGTGGGAGGTTCTAGTGGACCAACTATCTCCACACCCACTCTTTCAAAGGGCACCCCCACCACTGGAAGTGGAATGAGGGGGGCCTTTGGATGCCCACCTGTCTTACCACTGGCTTGACAGGTGGGGCAGGAGAGGCAAAACTCCTTAACCATGCTGGACATATTGGGCCAGTAGAAGTGGTTGACTAACCTCTCCCACGTCTTGGTTTGTCCCAAATGTCCAGCAAGGGGAATGTCATGGGCCAATGTTAGGATGAACTCTCTGAACAGCTGAGGCACTACCACTCTCCTAGTGGCACCAGGTTTGGGGTCTCTGGCCTCAGTGTACAGGAGCCCATCTTCCCAATAGACCCTATGTGTTCCATTTTTCTTGCCTTTGGACTCTTCAGCAGCTTGCTGCCTAAGGCCTTCAAGAGAGGGACAGGTTTCTTGTCCCTTACACAGCTCTTCCCTTGAGGGTCCCCCTGGGCCTAAGAGCTCAACCTGATAAGGTTCAAGCTCCAAAGGCTCAGTTCCCTCAGAGGGCAGAACTTCTTCCTGAGAAGAGAGGTTCCCTTTCTTTTGCTGTGTTGCAGTTGGGTTCCCAACTGACTTTCCTGTTCTCTTGGTAGGCTGGGCCATTTTTCCAGACTCCAGCTCTACTTTTTCACCCTGTGCCTTGCATTGTGCTCTTGTTTTCACACACACCAGTTCAGGGATACCCAGCATTGCTGCATGGGTTTTTAGCTCTACCTCAGCCCATGCTGAGGACTCCAGGTCATTTCCAAGCAGACAGTCCACTGGGATATTTGAGGAGACCACCACCTGTTTCAGGCCATTGACCCCTCCCCATTCTAAAGTAACCATTGCCATGGGATGTACTTTTCTCTGATTGTCAGCGTTGGTGACTGTGTAAGTTTTTCCAGTCAGGTATTGGCCAGGGGAAACCAGTTTCTCTGTTACCATGGTGACACTGGCACCTGTATCCCTCAGGCCCTCTATTCTAGTCCCATTAATTAAGAGTTGCTGTCTGTATTTTTGCATGTTAGGCGGCCAGACAGCTAGTGTGGCTAAATCCACCCCACCCTCAGAAACTAGAGTAGCTTCAGTGTGGACCCTGATTTGCTCTGGGCACACTGTTGATCCCACTTGGAGACTAGCCATTCCAGTGTTACCTGGATGGGAGTTTGGAGTGGAACCTTTCTTGGGACAGGCCTTGTCTCCAGTTTGGTGTCCATGCTGTTTACAGCTATGACACCAGGCCTTTTTGGGATCAAAGTTTTTACCCTTGTACCCATTGTTTTGTGAAGAGGCTCTGGGCCCACCCTCCTGTGCAGGTTTTTGGGGGCCTGTAGAAGACTCTTTACTATTTTTAGTTTTGGTTGTCTCATCACCCTTCTGCTGGGGAGTCTTCGTGACCCCTTTCTTTTGGTCACCCCCTGTTGAAGTCTTGGACACCCTTGTCTTGACCCAATGGTCCGCCTTCTTTCCCAATTCTTGGGGAGAAATTGGTCCTAGGTCTACCAGATGCTGATGCAGTTTATCATTGAAACAATTACTTAACAGGTGTTCTTTCACAAATAAATTGTACAGCCCATCATAATTACTTACACCACTGCCTTGAATCCAACCATCTAGTGTTTTCACTGAGTAGTCAACAAAGTCAACCCAGGTCTGGCTCGAGGATTTTTGAGCCCCCCTGAACCTAATCCTGTACTCCTCAGTGGAGAATCCAAAGCCCTCAATCAGGGTACCCTTCATGAGGTCATAAGATTCTGCATCTTGTCCAGAGAGTGTGAGGAGTCTATCCCTACACTTTCCTGTGAACATTTCCCAAAGGAGAGCACCCCAGTGAGATCTGTTCACTTTTCTGGTTACACAAGCCCTCTCAAAAGCTGTGAACCATTTGGTGATGTCATCACCATCTTCATATTTAGTTACAATCCCTTTGGGGATTTTCAACATGTCAGGAGAATCTCTGACCCTATTTATGTTGCTGCCACCATTGATGGGTCCTAGGCCCATCTCTTGTCTTTCCCTCTCTATGGCTAGGATCTGTCTTTCCAAAGCCAATCTTTTGGCCATCCTGGCTAACTGGATGTCCTCTTCACTGGAGTTATCCTCAGTGATTTCAGAGTTGTTGGTCCCTCCTGTGAGGGAACCAGCATCTCTGACTATTATTTGTGGAGTCAGGGCTTGAGAAGCCCTGCTCTCCCTAAGTAGGACTGGAGGGGGGGAATTTCCCTCCAAGTCACTATCTTCATCCTCTGAGTTGCCATCCTCAGAGGGGTTGGCCTTTTCAAACTCTGCCAAAAGCTCCTGGAGCTGTACTTTGGTAGGTTTGGGGCCCATTGCTATTTTCTTTAGTTTACAGAGTGACCTTAGCTCTCTCATCTGTAGATGGAGGTAAGGTGTGGTGTCGAGTTCCACCACATTCACATCTGTGCTAGACATTATGCTTCTAAAAGTTGGAATACTTTTTAAGAAACTAAAACTGGTTCTAGAATCTAATTCAAACTTTTAACAAACTATTAAACTCTAAAGAAATGCTAAACAGGATCTAACACAAGGCCCTAGCAGGTCTTTTAAGAATTTAGAAAACTTTTCAAATTGCAAAAATCAATTTCTAATGACAATTTTGGAATTTGTCGTGTGATCAGGTATTGGCTGAGTAGTCCAGCAAATGCAAAGTCTTGTACCCCACCGCTGATCCACCAATGTAGGAAGTTGGCTCTGTATGTGCTATTTCAAAGTAAGGAATAGCATGCACAGAGTCCAAGGGTTCCCCTTAGAGGTAAAATAGTGGTAAAAAGAGATAATACTAATGCTCTATTTTGTGGTAGTGTGGTCGAGCAGTAGGCTTATCCAAGGAGTAGTGTTAAGCATTTGTTGTACATACACATAGACAATAAATGAGGTACACACACTCAGAGACAAATCCAGCCAATAGGTTTTTATATAGAAAAATATCTTTTCTTAGTTTATTTTAAGAACCACAGGTTCAAATTCTACATGTAATAGCTCATTCGAAAGGTATTGCAGGTAAGTACTTTAGGAACTTCAAATCATCAAAATTGCATGTATACTTTTCAAGTTATTCACAAATAGCTGTTTTAAAAGTGGACACTTAGTGCAATTTTCACAGTTCCTAGGGGAGGTAAGTATTTGTTAGTTTTACCAGGTAAGTAAGACACTTACAGGGTTCAGTTCTTGGTCCAAGGTAGCCCACCGTTGGGGGTTCAGAGCAACCCCAAAGTCACCACACCAGCAGCTCAGGGCCGGTCAGGTGCAGAGTTCAAAGTGGTGCCCAAAACACATAGGCTAGAATGGAGAGAAGGGGGTGCCCCGGTTCCGGTCTGCTTGCAGGTAAGTACCCGCGTCTTCGGAGGGCAGACCAGGGGGGTTTTGTAGGGCACCGGGGGGGACACAAGTCCACACAGAAATTTCACCCTCAGCGGCGCGGGGGCGGCCGGGTGCAGTGTAGAAACAAGCGTCGGGTTCGCAATGTTAGTCTATGAGAGATCTCGGGATCTCTTCAGCGCTGCAGGCAGGCAAGGGGGGGGTTCCTCGGGGAAACCTCCACTTGGGCAAGGGAGAGGGACTCCTGGGGGTCACTTCTCCAGTGAAAGTCCGGTCCTTCAGGTCCTGGGGGCTGCGGGTGCAGGGTCTCTCCCAGGCGTCGGGACTTTAGGTTCAAAGAGTCGCGGTCAGGGGAAGCCTCGGGATTCCCTCTGCAGGCGGCGCTGTGGGGGCTCAGGGGGGACAGGTTTTGGTACTCACAGTATCAGAGTAGTCCTGGGGTCCCTCCTGAGGTGTTGGATCGCCACCAGCCGAGTCGGGGTCGCCGGGTGCAGTGTTGCAAGTCTCACGCTTCTTGCGGGGAGCTTGCAGGGTTCTTTAAAGTTGCTGGAAACAAAGTTGCAGCTTTTCTTGGAGCAGGTCCGCTGTCCTCGGGAGTTTCTTGTCTTTTCGAAGCAGGGGCAGTCCTCAGAGGATGTCGAGGTCGCTGGTCCCTTTGGAAGGCGTCGCTGGAGCAGGATCTTTGGAAGGCAGGAGACAGGCCGGTGAGTTTCTGGAGCCAAGGCAGTTGTCGTCTTCTGGTCTTCCGCTGCAGGGGTTTTCAGCTGGGCAGTCCTTCTTCTTGTAGTTACAGGAATCTAATTTTCTAGGGTTCAGGGTAGCCCTTAAATACTAAATTTAAGGGCGTGTTTAGGTCTGGGGGGTTAGTAGCCAATGGCTACTAGCCCTGAGGGTGGGTACACCCTCTTTGTGCCTCCTCCCAAGGGGAGGGGGTCACAATCCTAACCCTATTGGGGGAATCCTCCATCTGCAAGATGGAGGATTTCTAAAAGTTAGAGTCACCTCAGCTCAGGACACCTTAGGGGCTGTCCTGACTGGCCAGAGACTCCTCCTTGTTATTCTCATTATTTTCTCCGGCCTTGCCGCCAAAAGTGGGGCCTGGCCGGAGGGGGGCGGGCAACTCCACTAGCTGGAGTGTCCTGCTGGGTTGGCACAAAGGAGGTGAGCCTTTGAGGCTCACCGCCAGGTGTGACAATTCCTGCCTGGGAGAGGTGTTAGCATCTCCACCCAGTGCAGGCTTTGTTACTGGCCTCAGAGTGACAAAGGCACTCTCCCCATGGGGCCAGCAACATGTCTCGGTTTGTGGCAGGCTGCTAAAACTAGTCAGCCTACACAGATAGTCGGTTAAGTTTCAGGGGGCGCCTCTAAGGTGCCCTCTGGGGTGTATTTTACAATAAAATGTACACTGGCATCAGTGTGCATTTATTGTGCTGAGAAGTTTGATACCAAACTTCCCAGTTTTCAGTGTAGCCATTATGGTGCTGTGGAGTTCGTGTTTGACAGACTCCCAGACCATATACTCTTATGGCTACCCTGCACTTACAATGTCTAAGGTTTTGTTTAGACACTGTAGGGGTACCATGCTCATGCACTGGTACCCTCACCTATGGTATAGTGCACCCTGCCTTAGGGCTGTAAGGCCTGCTAGAGGGGTGTCTTACCTATACTGCATAGGCAGTGAGAGGCTGGCATGGCACCCTGAGGGGAGTGCCATGTCGACTTACTCGTTTTGTCCTCACTAGCACACACAAGCTGGTAAGCAGTGTGTCTGTGCTGAGTGAGAGGTCTCCAGGGTGGCATAAGACATGCTGCAGCCCTTAGAGACCTTCCTTGGCATCAGGGCCCTTGGTACTAGAGGTACCAGTTACAAGGGACTTATCTGGATGCCAGGGTCTGCCAATTGTGGATACAAAAGTACAGGTTAGGGAAAGAACACTGGTGCTGGGGCCTGGTTAGCAGGCCTCAGCACACTTTCAATTGTAAACATAGCATCAGCAAAGGCAAAAAGTCAGGGGGCAACCATGCCAAGGAGGCATTTCCTTACAAAAGGGCTCATAGAGTACCGGCACGCCCTCCCCCACCGGGAACCCCCCCGAGGCCTATAATAGCCAAGCTGCTCCATTACCGAGACAGAGACTACCTATTGCATCAAAGCAGAACCAAAGGGGATCGTACAATGGACAATCACAAGGTTCGTATTTTCCCAGACTTTTCCCGGGAAGTTCAGAAACAAAGGGCCACTGTAAAGAAATGGCTCCCTGTTGCAGTTACCCCCCACTTTTTGCCTGATACTGATGCTGACTTGACTGAGAAGTGTGCTGGGACCCTGCTAACCAGGCCCCAGCACCAGTGTTCTTTCACCTAAAATGTACCATTGTATCCACAATTGGCACACCCTGGCATTCAGATAAGTCCCTTGTAACTGGTACTTCTAGTACCAAGGGCCCTGATGCCAGGGAAGGTCTCTAAGGGCTGCAGCATGTCTTATGCCACCCTAGAGACCCCTCACTCAGCACAGACACACTGCTTACAAGCCTGTGTGTGCTAGTGAGAACAAAATGAGTAAGTCGACATGGCACTCCCCTCAGGGTGCCATGCCAGCCTCTCACTGCCTATGCAGTATAGGTAAGACACCCCTCTAGCAGGCCTTACAGCCCTAAGGCAGGGTGCACTATACCATAGGTGAGGGTACCAGTGCATGAGCATGGTACCCCTACAGTGTCTAAACAAAACCTTAGACATTGTAAGTGCAGGGTAGCCATAAGAGTATATGGTCTGGGAGTTTGTCAAACACGAACTCCACAGCACCATAATGGCTACACTGAAAACTGGGAAGTTTGGTATCAAACTTCTCAGCACAATAAATGCACACTGATGCCAGTGTACATTTTATTGTAAAATACACCCCAGAGGGCACCTTAGAGGTGCCCCCTGAAACTTAACCGACTATCTGTGTAGGCTGACTAGTTTTAGCAGCCTGCCACAAACCGAGACATGTTGCTGGCCCCATGGGGAGAGTGCCTTTGTCACTCTGAGGCCAGTAACAAAGCCTGCACTGGGTGGAGATGCTAACACCTCCCCCAGGCAGGAATTGTCACACCTGGCGGTGAGCCTCAAAGGCTCACCTCCTTTGTGCCAACCCAGCAGGACACTCCAGCTAGTGGAGTTGCCCGCCCCCTCCGGCCAGGCCCCACTTTTGGCGGCAAGGCCGGAGAAAATAATGAGAAAAACAAGGAGGAGTCACTGGCCAGTCAGGACAGCCCCTAAGGTGTCCTGAGCTGAAGTGACTCTAACTTTTAGAAATCCTCCATCTTGCAGATGGAGGATTCCCCCAATAGGGTTAGGATTGTGACCCCGTCCCCTTGGGAGGAGGCACAAAGAGGGTGTACCCACCCTCAGGGCTAGTAGCCATTGGCTACTAACCCCCCAGACCTAAACACGCCCTTAAATTTAGTATTTAAGGGCTACCCTGAACCCTAGAAAATTAGATTCCTGCAACTACAAGAAGAAGGACTGCCTAGCTGAAAACCCCTGCAGAGGAAGACCAGAAGACGACAACTGCCTTGGCTCCAGAAACTCACCGGCCTGTCTCCTGCCTTCCAAAGATCCTGCTCCAGCGACGCCTTCCAAAGGGACCAGCGACCTCGACATCCTCTGAGGACTGCCCCGGCTTCGAAAAGACAAGAAACTCCCGAGGACAGCGGACCTGCTCCAAGAAAAGCTGCAACTTTGTTTCCAGCAGCTTTAAAGAACCCTGCAAGCTCCCCGCAAGAAGCGTGAGACTTGCAACACTGCACCCGGCGACCCCGACTCGGCTGGTGGCGATCCAACACCTCAGGAGGGACCCCAGGACTACTCTGATACTGTGAGTACCAAAACCTGTCCCCCCTGAGCCCCCACAGCGCCGCCTGCAGAGGGAATCCCGAGGCTTCCCCTGACCGCGACTCTTTGAACCTAAAGTCCCGACGCCTGGGAGAGACCCTGCACCCGCAGCCCCCAGGACCTGAAGGACCGGACTTTCACTGGAGAAGTGACCCCCAGGAGTCCCTCTCCCTTGCCCAAGTGGAGGTTTCCCCGAGGAATCCCCCCCTTGCCTGCCTGCAGCGCTGAAGAGATCCCGAGATCTCTCATAGACTAACATTGAAAACCCGACGCTTGTTTCTACACTGCACCCGGCCGCCCCGCGCTGCTGAGGGTGAAATTTCTGTGTGGACTTGTGTCCCCCCCGGTGCCCTACAAAACCCCCCTGGTCTGCCCTCCGAAGACGCGGGTACTTACCTGCAAGCAGACCGGAACCGGGGCACCCCCTTCTCTCCATTCTAGCCTATGTGTTTTGGGCACCACTTTGAACTCTGCACCTGACCGGCCCTGAGCTGCTGGTGTGGTGACTTTGGGGTTGCTCTGAACCCCCAACGGTGGGCTACCTTGGACCAAGAACTAAGCCCTGTAAGTGCCTTACTTACCTGGTTAACCTAACAAATACTTACCTCCCCTAGGAACTGTGAAAATTGCACTAAGTGTCCACTTTTAAAACAGCTATTTGCGAATAACTTGAAAAGTATACATGCAATTTTGATGATTTGAAGTTCCTAAAGTACTTACCTGCAATACCTTTCGAATGAGATATTACATGTAGAATTTGAACCTGTGGTTCTTAAAATAAACTAAGAAAAGATATTTTTCTATATAAAAACCTATTGGCTGGATTTGTCTCTGAGTGTGTGTACCTCATTTATTGTCTATGTGTATGTACAACAAATGCTTAACACTACTCCTTGGATAAGCCTACTGCTCGACCACACTACCACAAAATAGAGCATTAGTATTATCTATTTTTACCACTATTTTACCTCTAAGGGGAACCCTTGGACTCTGTGCATGCTATTCCTTACTTTGAAATAGCACATACAGAGCCAACTTCCTACAGCCACCTTCAGTGCTGCAAAACAGAAACTGCGCCAATTAGGTCTGCAATATGGCATGATGTTCCCGGCAAAACTTAGAGTAGTAACCAAAGAAGGGACACAGTTTTTCACTACGGCGGAAGAGGTATGGCAATGGCTTGACCAGCTTCCACAAGAGGGGAATGGTCCTCCGGGACAAGTCCCCGGTCATGGGCGGAAGAGAGAGGCTAAACGCAAAACGGCCCGTACTGTAAACAGTCCTTCGCATGGGGAGATGCAAACGGAGAGGCGAAAAGCCATGGAGGCAGCAGCTTCATTGAACGGGTCGGATCGCGGGTCACAAGTGCAGTCTACTGTGAACCATCTGATTCAGAGCATGAGTCAGAGTCCTCTCGGGTATCCGACAGATCGGGACCAGTCATAACTCCGGGCACCTCTGACTGTATCATATGAAAACCCTCATACCAAACTGCTCTTGTGGCAGTTGTCCTAGTAATGAAGGTTTCCAGTGGCGGACATCGTGGTGCTTAGTGAGGAGGGAGCACTGGCTGTTGCTGTGGAGGTTATCCTCACTAGATGGGCGAGAAAATGGGTCCACAAGTACTACGACACCCTGTAATCCGGTAGTGGGGATCAGAGGGATGGCCCACTCCTTCGAAGAACTTGGAGTAACCCCAATTACAATAAGCTAGTTAAGATTTTGAGTCGTTTGGATGAGAGCTGTTTTAACTTTTGTCCTGGGGAGAGGGAGTTGGGGTGTTAATTGTTGGGGTATGTTTAGGGGGAGTGATGAATGGTGGGTATCTATCACTGATCTACTGATGGTGTGTGAAGTGAGAACAGGGTTCCTAGTGGTAAATGCTAGCCCTACACGGGATTGGACACAGATGGGGCTTGAAACACAGCTATGGCGTCATTAGGCAATTATAAATTTTTATCATGGAATGTACGGGGTATGCACACAATGGCTAAAAGATATAAGGTATTTTCTCATTTGAAGCGGAGGGGGATTCAGATTGCGCTGCTTCAAGAAACACACTTAAGCCAGTCTGAAGGGCTTGCTCTGCAGAAAAGGTGGAGAGGCCAGACATACTATACCTCTTATTCTGCATTTGCCAGGGGTACTTTGATATGGATCGGAGCTGGGGTCCCTTTCCAACTTTTGGACAAGCTCATAGACCCGGAGGGTCGTTTTGTAGCAATCCGAGGGCGATTGGAGGGAAGGGATCTGGCGTTGATTAATGTCTATGCCCCGAACGGGGATCAGGGGGAGTTCTTCACTCGCTTATCGGGCCACTTGGCCGCCTATATGCAGTTCCCCCTCGTGATGGGGGGCGATTTTAATTGTGTGGCCGATCCTTCTAGAGATCGCTCCCACCCCCCGTTACACGATTCTCCTTTGATGAGAGTAGCAAGATTATTTTCTTCCTGGCAGGCGAGTTGGGGACTTGTGGATGTCTGGAGAAAGCTGCACCCGGGGGCCAGAGACTATTCCTTCTTCTCCCCTTGGCACGAGCTCCATGTCCGTTTAGATGTGTTTTTCTGCTCGCCAGACATTTCCCCTCGAGTGCATAATGTTGAATACCTGTCCCGCACTATCTCCGATCATAATCCTCTTTTATTGGAGATAGGCTGGGGTTCACCCCCTTCCCGCATCCCCACCTGGCGGCTGAAGATTGAATCCCTAGAAGACAAACCCTTTCAGGAAGAGCTAAGACAGCATATTGTCCATTACTTTATAGATAATGAGGCTTCGACAAATAACCCATTGATTGAATGGGACGCTTTTAAGGTGGTAGTGCGAGGGCGCTGTATTGCGGGTGCTGTGGGGGTCCGAAGGTCTTTACTTAGGGATACTGAAAAAGCAGAGAGTGAACTGCGGGAGATGGAGAAAAAAAGGCCTGAAAATCCGCTCCTTCAGCCTTCTATCTTAGAGCTTAGAGCAACGGTGGCTGACTGTGTGGAGCGCCTTAGATGTTTTGACTACCAAAACTATATTACACGGGCACATGAAGAGAGAGACAAAGCAGGTCGGATGTTAGCTTGGGTGGTATCGCAAACACATAAGACGTCGCCCATCCTGGAAATGATCTCGGAGGATGGGAATTCCCTTTACGGGCAGGAGCAAATTAACTCTCACCTGATGGCCTTTTATGAACGATTATATAAAAGCACTCTCTGTACAGACGGTAGCTCTATCGATAATTATGTATCTGGACTGCAGTTGCAGACACTGCCGCCAGATGCTACACCACAACTTGAAGGCCCCATTACACAACCAGAGATTCGGAAGGCCATTAGTGAGCTATCGAGGGGAAAGACTCCGGGTACAGATGGTCTTCCCATCGAATTCTATGCCGCATATATAGATCAGTTAGCTCCTAGACTCGAGATTCTATATCAATCTGCCAGAGATAGGGGAATCTTACCGGCAACAGCGAGGGAGGCAGTAATAATACCCTTGCTTAAAACAGGGAAAAATCCAACGGAAGCTGGGGCATACAGACCTCTATCCATGCTGAACCTGGACTACAAGATCCTCAGTAAGGTTCTGGCCAATAGACTGCTCCCCCACATGACAACACTAATTCATACTGATCAGGCGGGGTTCATCCCGGGGCGCAGCACAGCGGATAACATACGCAGATTTATAGCAGTCATGAATGATCGAAAATCGTCCAGCTCAGCCCCCGGAGTCCTCGCAGTCGATATAGAAAAGGCCTTTGACAGCTTGGAGTGGTCATTCCTTTATACAGTGTTGTCCCATCTTCGATTTGGACCGGAATACATTGCCTGGGTCAGACTGCTGTATACTAAACCCATTGCTAGAGTACGTACGGGGCGGATCATATCCAACCCCTATGTCGTTGAACGGGGTACCAGACAGGGATGCCCCCTATCGCCGCTGTTGTTTGCACTGGCTATGGAGCCGTTGGCGGCGGGTGGGGGGAGAGGGGGCCCTGGTATAGTGGCAGGGGACAAGAGACATCAAATAGCGTTGTATGCAGACGATCTATTGATTTTCCTAGACGATATACACAGAGACCTACCCCGGGCCCAACAGTTGCTTTCGCAGTTTGGTGAGCTTTCTGGTCTACGGGTGAATTGGGGTAAGACCGGCTTGTTTCCTTTGAATGCTACAGTAACGCCTCCATTAGAATTGGGAAATGTCCAGTGGGTTCCAAGATGCCTCTCATACTTGGGGGTCAAGGTTTTTCACGACCCACAGGATATAATCGACAGCAATATTGGAGGCGCACTGAGTTCTACCCGATCCAACATGGCTTTTTGGCAAACCTTGCTTTTATCTGTGGCGGGGAGGGTAGCCATCCTTAAGATGGTGGTACTGCCTCGTCTCCTGTACTATTTCACAGTCCTGCCGGTATGGGTTCCTAAGGCCATATTTACAGAACTGGAGACCATGGTCATAGCATTTATCTGGGGAGACAGTCGAAAGCGAGTTGCTCTGTCCAAACTTCAGAGGCGTTCAATAGATGGTGGCCTAGCAGTCCCAGATTTTGAGGCTTATTACTTGGCAGCGCAACTTCAATGGTTGGCACAATGGATATCCAGCAGGGCTGCAACAGGGTTGAGGGTTAAGGCGTTTACTCCCCCAGAAGCTAGATTATACGAACTGTTACTAGGGTACCCGAGTAGGGGAAGAATGACTCCCCTGAATTTAAAGTCCTTGCGCGATGTTGGAGGAGATTTTTGCGTAAAATCAAAGTAAGGGCTCCTTACTCCCCGGACCTGCCCCTCATGTCCTTAAGGGCTTTACCTCATCGTGGAGACTGGGGCGGCCTCCGGTCCTGGGTGGAAGCTGGGATACAGTCGGTGGGAGCACTGTTTAGGGAGGGAACACTGATGTCATTTGAAGCACTGCGGTCACAATTTAATCTACAGAGGGGACACTTTTTATTATTTGGCTCTGTGGCGGCTAGTATCAGAAAACATTGGTTAACAGGAACTGGGGGGCCCGCAACACAAACAACCTGTACATATTTGGTGACCTCTTCGGGGGCCTTCAGAGCAGTTTCTAACCTTTACAACAGAATTCGGGAGGATATGGCCACACCTTTGTCTCAGCTCAAATCGTCCTGGGAGGTAGACCTGGGCACAGCTATATCCGACGAGGATTGGGAGCGTACGCTTGGTGGTTTCCCTAAGATGACTCGCAATGCCAGATTTAAGCTGATTAATTTTT
This sequence comes from Pleurodeles waltl, assembly GCF_031143425.1. NCBI lineage: Eukaryota > Metazoa > Chordata > Amphibia > Caudata > Salamandridae > Pleurodeles > Pleurodeles waltl. Next base: position 1,229,304,005 of record NC_090447.1, read on the forward strand.
ATGTCCTACATAGGGCTTATCTCACTCCTGAACGGATCAGCAGATACTTTGGGGTGGAGGGATTGGGATGCCCGAGGTGCGGGTTGGAGAGGGCTGAATTTGGACATATGTTCTGGAACTGCCCTGTTGCGGAGGGATTTTGGGCGGGGGGGTGTAGACTGGTGTCTGGAGCGATGGGAAGAGAAGCCCCTTGCACGATAGGGCAATGTTTGCTAGGGTGGTTTCCACGCACGGCTAAGTACAAAATAACCAACAGATTCAGGGATCTGGCCTTCGTGTTGGCCAAGAGGGAAATAGCGATATCCTGGAAAAAGCCGATTGGACCAAGATTGTCCCAATGGTCCAGAGAGCTAATTAGATGGGCTGGATGTGAGAGCTCTGTCCTTCATAGTGAGGAGAGAAGGGGTAGACGGCCCCTGGGGGCGGCACAATGCTGGGATGCAATACTTGATTCCTTTAAAGAAGAAAGCCGGGTAGAACCAGTCCCCCTAAGCGAAGGGTGATAGGATGCCATTTTGAAACTGTCAATAGTCCCAACAAATAGTTGCAGTGCAAGATGACCCAGAGGTGAGATTCTGGGTGTAGGCTATTCGGAGAACCACGTGCACGTTAAGAGCAGAGGGCTGACTCCTTCATATCACATCTACACACAAAACGACAATCTAGGCATACTACTAGTATCATCACTGGGGGGAGGGTACAGTTGGGGAGGTTGAGGGATGGGGAGTAGGGTAGATAACATAACAATAGAATGCTAGTTAAGTGGGAATGAGTAGGTTGGAGATCACTGGACTTATGAGTATGTGAAATTGTTTTTTATTTTTTTATTGCTATGTACTCACAAGTGTTGAATTTCCTACTTATTGCCGTTAAGAAATGCAATAAAATGTGTTTACAAAAAAAAAACAAAGACAGGTATGAACAAACTATTTTCAGGGTACAGATGGAAAGCACTTATTAAGTTGAATTGAAACTTTTAATTACTAACGTGTGACAAATGGTAGAACAGCATCAGTGGAACTCAAGTGATGAGGGAGACAATTGAATTGCCAACATAGCATGCAGTAAAAGACAGATGAGACATAACTCAGAAACAAGAATTTAGCCTGGGAAGTACATACCTGGAGCTCAAGTGAGGGGTCAGTTTCAGATCTGATGGCTTTTAGTGGTAGTGAATCCTTTCATGTCCTTGTAATGTCAAATGTGATTCCTCATCAGTGATGTTCGTAATAATAGCATTGGTCATGCCACCGGTGATAGCATCAGTGATGTGTAATGCTATGGCTTTATCTTTTTAAAATTCTTCTTGGGATCCTGGGGAAATCCGAGGCTAATGTTCAACATTCTGTGTGAATACTGTTGTTCACTCCTGGTGTCCCAGGGCAGGGCCACAGTGCAGATGCACTGCAAATTGTGTAAATGAGAGTCTATGTTAGCACTTGACACGCAGGGTAGCTGTAGGAAGTTGGCTCTGTATGCACTATTTCAAAGTAAGGAATAGTATGCACAGAGTCCAAGGGTTCCCCTTAGAGGTAAGATAGTGGCAAAAGAGATAATACTAATGCTCTATTTTGTGGTAGTGTGGTCGAGCAGTAGGCTTATCCAAGGAGTAGTGTTAAGCATTTGTTGTACATACATATAGACAATAAATGAGGTACACACACTCGGAGACAAATCCAGCCAATAGGTTTTGTTATAGAAAAATATCTTTTCTTAGTTTATTTTAAGAACCACAGGTTCAAATTTTACATGTAATATCTCATTTGAAAGGTATTGCAGGTAAGTACTCTAGGAACATTGAATCATTACTTTAGCATGTATACTTTTTACATAAAACACAATAAGCTGTTTTAAAAGTGGACACAGTGCAATTTTCACAGTTCCTGGGGGAGGTAAGTTTTTGTCAGTTTTGTCAGGTAAGTAAATCACTTACAAGTCTCAGGTTTGGGTCCAAGGTAGCCCACCGTTGGGGGTTCAGAGCAACCCCAAAGTTATCACACCAGCAGCTCAGGGCCGGTCAGGTGCAAAGGTCAAAGAGGTGCCCAAAACGCATAGGCTATAATGGAGAGAAGGGGGTGCCCCGGTTCCAGTCTGCCAGCAGGTAAGTACCCGCGTCTTCGGAGGGCAGACCAGGGGGGTTTTGTAGGGCACCGGGGGACACACAAGTCCACACAGAAAGTACACCCTCAGCAGCGCGGGGGCGGCCGGGTGCAGTGTGCAAACAAGCGTCGGATTTCCTTTAGTTTTCAATGGGAGACCAAGGGGTCTCTTCAGCGATGCAGGCAGGCAAGGGGGGGGCTCCTCGGGGTAGCCACCACCTGGGCAAGGGAGAGGGCCTCCTGGGGGTCACTCCTGCACAGAAGTTCCGTTTCTTTAGGGGCTGGGGGCTGCGGGTGCAGGGTCTTTTCCAGCCGTCGGGAAATGGAGTTCAGACAGTCGCGGTCAGGGGGAGCCTGGGGATTCCCTCTGCAGGCGTCGCTGTGGGGGCTCAGGGGGGACAACTTTGGTTACTCACAGTCGTAGAGTCGCCGGAGGGTCCTCCCTGAGTTGGTTGTTCTCCACCAGTCGAGTCGGGGTCGCCGGGTGCAGTGTTGCAAGTCTCACGCTTCTTGCGGGGAGTTGCAGGGGTCTTTAAATCTGCTCCTTGTAACAAAGTTGCAGTTCTTTTGGAGCAGTGCCGCTGTCCTCAGGAGTTTCTTGTCTTTTTCGAAGCAGGGCAGTCCTCAGAGGATTCAGAGGTCGCTGGTCCCTTGGAAAGCGTCGCTGGAGCAGGTTTCTTTGGAAGGCAGGAGACAGGCCGGTAAGTCTGGGGCCAAGGCAGTTGGTGTCTTCTGTTCTTCCTCTGCAGGGGTTTGTCAGCTCAGCAGTCCTTCTTCTTGTAGTTGCAGGAATCTAAATTCTTAGGTTCAGGGGAGCCCTTAAATACTAAATTTAAGGGCGTGTTTAGGTCTGGGGGGTTAGTAGCCAATGGCTACTAGCCCTGAGGGTGGGTACACCCTCTTTGTGCCTCCTTCCAAGGGGAGGGGGTCACATTCCTATCCCTATTGGGGGAATCCTCCTTCTACAAGATGGAGGATTTCTAAAAGTCAGAGTCACCTCAGCTCAGGACACCTTAGGGGCTGTCCTGACTGGCCAGTGACTCCTCCTTGTTTTTCTCATTATCTCTCCTGGACTTGCCGCAAAAAGTGGGGGCTGGGTCCAGGGGGCGGACATCTCCACTAGCTGGAGTGCCCTGGGGCATTGTAACACGAAGCTTGAGCGCTTGAAGCTCACTGCTAGGTGTTACAGTTCCTGCAGGGGGGAGGTGTGAAGCACCTCCACCCAGAGCAGGCTTTGTTTCTGTCCTCAGAGAGCACAGAGGCTCTCACCGCATGAGGTCAGACACTCGTCTCTCAGCAGCAGGCTGGCACAGACCAGTCAGTCCTGCACTGAACAATTGGGTAAAATACAGGGGGTATCTCTAAGATGCCCTCTGTGTGCATTTTTTAATAAATCCAACACTGGCATCAGTGTGGGTTTATTATTCTGAGAAGTTTGATACCAAACTTCCCAGTATTCAGTGTAGCCATTATGGAGCTGTGGAGTTCGTTTTTGACAGACTCCCAGACCATATACTCTTATGGCTACCCTGCACTTACAATGTCTAAGGTTTTGCTTAGACACTGTAGGGGCATAGTGCTCATGCACTGGTGCCCTCACCTATGGTATAGTGCACCCTGCCTTAGGGCTGTAAGGCCTACTAGAGGGGTGACTTATCTATACTGCATAGGCAGTGTGAGGTTGGCATGGCACCCTGAGGGGAGTGCCATGTCGACTTACTCGTTTTGTTCTCATCAGCACACACAAGCTGGCAAGCAGTGTGTCTGTGCTGAGTGAGGGGTCCCCAGGGTGGCATAAGATATGCTGCAGCCCTTAGAGACCTTCCCTGGCATCAGGGCCCTTGGTACCAGGGGTACCAGTTACAAGGGACTTATCTGGGTGCCAGGGTTGTGCCAATTGTGGAGACAATGGTACATTTTAGGTGAAGGAACTCTGGTGCTGGGGCCTGGTTAGCAGGGTCCCAGCACACTTCTCAGTCAAGTCAGCATCAGTATCAGGCAAAAAGTGGGGGGTAACTGCAACAGGGAGCCATTTCTTTACAGTAGCGATGCTGAATATTTTCTTATGAGTAATTGTAGGAAGCTAGCTCTGCATATACTATCTCAAAGTGAGAGATAGTGTGCACAGAGTCCAGGGGTTCCCCAAGAGGCTTGACAGAGGCAATAATAGATAATACTAATGCTCTATTTGTGGTATTATGGTCGAGCAGTTAGGCTTATCAGGGGGTTGTGTTAAGCATTTGTTGTACACACACAGATAATACATGAGAACATACACTCAATTACTTAACTCCAGGCTAATCATTTTTTTTAATAGAAAAATATGATTTTCTTTATTTTAGAACCACAAGATTCAAATTGCAGGTAAGTACATTAAATGTAAGGTACTTTGCATAGGTATAGATAGAACTTTGAATCAAAACAGTAATGTACACAGTTTCACATAAAATGGCAATAAGCTATTTTAAAAGTAGACACTGCAAAATTCAACAGTTCCTGGGGGAGGTAAGTACAGTGTATGTTTTGAGTTAAGTAAAGCTCTTACAAGTTCAGTCTCCGGGGCATAGGCAGCCCACCGTTGGGGTTTCAAGGCAACCCCAAACACCCAGCACCAGCAACACAGGGCTGGTCAGGTGCAGAGTTCAACGAGGGGCCCAAATAACATAGGCGCCTATTGAGACCAGGGCTGCTCAGGTTCCAGTCTGCTAGCAGGTAAGTACCTGTGTCCTCGGGGAGCAGACCCAGGGGGGTTTTGTAGAGCACTGGTGGGGTCCTAAGTAGGCACACAAAATACACCCTCAGCTGCACATGGGCGGCTCGGTGCAGTGGGCAAACAAGGCGTTGGGTTTGTAATAGGAATCAATGGAGGGACCCGGAAGTCACTCAGACGTTGCAGGCAGGGCACAGGTGGGCTTCTCGGGCCAGCCACCGACTGGGCAAAGGTAAGGGCCGCCTGTTGCTCACTGCTGCACCAATGGTTGGTTCTTCAAGGCCCTGGGGCTTCCGGGTGCAGTGGTTCTTCCAGGTGTCAGGTTTCTTTTCACCGGGCAGTCGCGGTCAGGGGGGGTCCTCGGGATTCCCTCTGCAGGCGTCGTTGTGGGGGTGCAGAGAGGGGGGCTCAGGGTGGACACGTCGTCTCAGTCGCTTGGGGGTCCTCTCTGCGGTGTTTGTTTCTCTGGACACGGGCCAGGGGCATCTGGTGCAGAGTGGTGGGGACTCACGTTTCTGGAGTGAGATGAGAGTCCCTTTAAAGATGGTTTCTTCTTGGTTATTTAGACAGGGCCGCTGTCCACAGGAGTATCTTTGTCCTTTGTAGTTGCAGGGCAGTCCTCTGAGTTGGCAGAGGTTGCTGGGCCCGCAGGTTCTTTGAATCAAGAGACAGGCCGGGAGGGCTGGAGCCAAAGCAGTTGTCGTCTTCCTTCTTCTCTGCAGGATTTTCAGATCAGCCATCCTTCTTCTTTGTAGGTCATCAGGAATCTAAAATCCTGGCTTCAGGGTCACCCCTGAATACTGAATGTAGGTGGGTGTTAGGGTCACAGGGCAGTAGCCAATGGCTACTTTCCTTGAGGGTAGCTACACCCTCCTAGTGTTCCCTCCCTTTGGGAAGGGGAGTGCATCCCTATCCCTATTGGGCTAGATCCTCCAAAACAAGATGGATGATTTTCCAAGGAGAGGGTCACTTCAGCTCTGGTCGCCTTAGGGGTGGACCTGGCTGAGGGGGTGACTCCTTCTTGTTTTTCTCATTATCTCCCTGGTCTTGTTGCCAAAAGTGGGGGCTGTGTCTGGGGGGGTGGGCATCTCCACTAGCTGGAGTGCCCTGGGGCATTGTAACACGAAGCCTGAGCCTTTGAGGCTCACTGCTAGGTGTTACAGTTCCTGCCGGGTGGGGTTGTATGTGAAGCACCTCCGCCCAGTGCAGGCTTTGTTTCTGGCCTCAGAGAGCACAAAGGCTCTCACCCCAGGGGGTCAGAAACTCGTCTCTCAGTGGCATGCTGGCACAGACCAGCCAGTCCTGCACTGAAGGATTGGGTAAAATCAAGGGAGCATCTCTAAGATGCCCTCTGTGTGCAATTTTTTTATAAATCCAACACTGGCATCAGTGTGGGTTTATTATTCTGAGAAGTTTGATACCAAACTTCCTAGTGTTCAGGGTATCCATTATGGAACTGTGGAGTTCGTTTTGACAAATTCCCAAACCATATACTTAATATGGCCACATTGTACTTCAAATGTCTAAGAATAGACTTAGACACTGTAGAGGCATATTGCTCATGCAGGTGTTCCCTCAACTGTGGTATAGTGCACCCTGCCTTAGGGCTTTAAGGCCTGCTAGAGGGGTGACTTCCCTAGGCCACAGGCAGTATTTTGTGTGCATGGCATCCTGAGGGGGATGCCATGTCGGCCTTGCCTTTTTCTCCCCACCAACACACACAATCTGCAATGGCAGTTTGTATGTGTTAGGTGAGGGGCCCCTTAGGGTGGCACAACACATGCTGCAGCCCTTCGGGACCTTCCCTAGTCACAGGGCCCTTGGTACTACTGGTACCTTTTACAAGGGACTTATCTGGGTGCCGGGGTGTGCCAATTGTGGAAACAATGGTAGATGTTTAGTGAAAGAACAGTGGTGCTGGGGCCTGGTTAGCAGGGTCCCAGCACACTCTGTCAAGTCAGCATAAATATCAGGCAAAAAGTGGGGGGTAACTGCAACAAGGAGCCATTTTCCTACAGTAATGCATTGGGTCTTCTCTGTAAACTTTAGAAGCATTCACATCTCTATAACAAATAGGGGTTTGATTAAGGGGCTGCAGCCAAGTTGAGTGCAATGGTTCCTGCTTCTCTCACAGTTCTCACTGGTACCATCTCTGGGCAGGTAACGCGCTTGAGCGTGTGAGCCCCGGTGTGACTATTCCCTTGAGGCAAATCTTGCAATCAACGCACACAAATTGCACACTTTAATACAAAATGTTGCAGTTTATTTTAGGCTACAGAAAATGTGTTTCAGTATGTTGTGTGCATTGTTGAAAGTGAGCAAGGCTCATGTTGAGCTGAAATGCATTTTCTGTGGCCTAAAATAAACTAACTTGTATTGCCCCAAAGCACCCACTTTCTGTGATGCTTCGGAGCAGTGAATATATGTATTATATATTTTGAGTATAGCCATGTGGAGGTTGTTTTGTATGAAATAGTTCCCGGGGCCAAAGGCTCGCGCCAGAGAGGGATGATCCTTGTAGTAGCATGCAGTTTGTTGGACAGTTAAGAAGACAGTGGTCTTTGAATGTTATGCTGCAAATACGTTTGATGCTCAGTACCTGCTGTGCTCTTCTGAAGAGCTCATGAAGAGTGAAACATGTCTGGGGCTTAGAAAAATAAAATTAAATCATCAACCTTTACTCTATTGAAAGAACAACAGCTGTGCAAAGATGGACCACACTTACCAGAATGCACTGGGATGGCTGCTGAGTTTGATTATACATGAAGCTAAGAGTTGCACAACTCAAGGCTACTGGTGAGTGCCAGTCTTGTTTTGAGTGCGGCCACATGCAGGTTAGTATACGTAGAACCTCTGAGTCAGTCCCAGAAAAATCTCCAGAACCTGTAGTGCCCTAAAAAGATATTCAGAATTGAAAAAGAAGGCATCCAAGTCTGTCCAAAGGTCTTTGAACTTTGAATTGTTGACCATCACACAAGCCAAGACTAAATAAATGTCCTTTATGCAAACCTATTATGTAGTCGAAGTCCCAATCTTCCGCTCCAAAGAAAAAGCTACCAAAAAGGAGCTGTTTAAAACTATTGACTAAACAAAGAAGTTTGAAAAGGGACCTTAGAATTTTTGACACAGTGACAATAGTTAAGCTGTCAAAACCCACCAAGACTGAAAAACCATCAAGGATTTTTAGAGCAGAAAAGAAAAAGATGTAGCCCATTTAATGAAGAAAGAGCAGTCTTTTGAAGAGGCATTAACTTCAGCTGAGAAGCCAAGTCCAGTGAGCATAAATAGACCCAGAAAATATGTAGAAGCTGTAAAAGAGATGGAAAAGGAACAGCTGCACAATCCACATATTCCAAAACCTTAAGCATAGCAGCAGGTGGAATTATTGACCTGTACGCACCCTATTCTAGTTGCTAAAACAGTAAGATACTCAAATAGAAGAAGACACAACATGGCAGAATCTTGAGACCGACTCACAGAAAGAAGAGGTAGATACCCAGGTGCTGCTGGTGCTGCGGGTGGCAATGTCTACCCTCGTAGCAGTGAAGTTCCTGCGAGTCGGTGGAGGATAAACTCCAACTGCGGGGTTCAGGAGCTGCAGATGATCCTAAGAGTCGCTACGAGCTGTCCCTCGACGGTCGCTGGACCCAACCAGGTCGCCAACAAGCACTGGCAAATGAAAACGGGAGCTTAAGATGTAGTTGCAGAGTTTTGGGGACCAGCAAGGTCCAGGAAACTCTACCCTCGAGAGGGAGTCATGGCTGCACTCAGGAAGGCCAGCAGAAGTCATTGGAGCCCCCATGAGTGACCCACAGGTGGTGGACCCAGGGAGTCACAAGGAAGCCTCAGCAGCAGAAAAAAAGCAGAAGTGGGGGTAACTATGATAGAAAGATGGCACTTTCCTACAGTGACTGCCACTGTGTAACATGTGTAGGTATATGTGCATATGTTTCCTGGACAATCCGTTTTTTTATGTGGTTCTTTGCATTTGCTCACATTAAAATCTCCCTTTCTGCTGTTGGGGGTCAAGCATTGACTGATTGTCCATGGAGCTGAAGTGATCCTTTTTATAATTAGGGCAGATTCTTAACTTGTAAAATATTACGTAGGGAGCTTTGCCCACTACTGAAATTGATGACACCGCAGCTGTTAATCCAGCCTTTTTGCATAACTCGGTGGCAGCACACTCAACAGATAAGTTTGACCTCTTATTCAGTGATATTGTATTTTCTTTTTTTTTTTAAATAGTTTCTTTTGATATTTTAAAATATTAAAAGATGCAGCAATTGTAGACATTTTCATAAAAAGTTTAACTTTTAGGGCCAATATCGGTGCATTTAGAGAGTATACTGAATGGTATGTATTCAATAAGTAACATGCATGGATACACTTTCATACAATTACTTAGATAAATTACATTGGCAGGAGGAAATAAAAGTAAAAGAATAGGCTACATATAGTCCTTTATTCAATGTTCTGTGAAGTTTATTTATTAGACGCCATTGGTAGTGTTAGTAGTGCAAATGAAATACACTTGTGCATGTCACACAGATGATGATTTGTTGTTCCTTTCTTTAAGTGCCTTAACCGCCTATCTGCAAATCTGTGTATTTGATGACCTTGGTAGCTAAATGGGGTTGCTCAACGCACAGGCAATACATGATTGCATGAAGACAAGACCAGATGCCTAACTGGTTAAAGGATTTAATTACCATTTTCTGCACTCAGAAAAAGCCCTGTGTGAAGCTGTATAATTCTGTCATAGTAGGCTTTGAAAGCTTCTCCCTAATAGTCTTGTGTTTGGTTATCTTAATAGTTTAATACTAGACACACATGACTTCTTTTGTTGAAGGTATGTTTGTCTTTTGAAAAGGAGATATGTTTTTTGCAAGCTTGTTCAACATTTTCTTAAGGCGGCCATATGGCAGGTTATCTTAATTTCCTTTAAGGCAGAGGCCTGCAGAGAGGGTGGTAGACCAAGAATTCTCCTTTGTATCCAGGCTGAATTTAATTTTCTTCCACTTGTAGTGCTTTAGAGTAGAGCCCTGTGCATCTTTCATTGTATAAACACATTTTAGAAACAGTATTTTAGTGCCATTTGTTGACCCCATTAAATTAAGTTCAAGCCTTATCTGCGCTTGTGAAGAGTTTTATGGTAGTCTGAATACCGATCAATGTGTTTTGCTTCAATGGTGGTGAAGAAGGGACTTAATTTGTCCAGAAATGCTTCTGTTTTGTATGCGAATGTGGGAATAAACTTTGCTTTGAAATTGGGGTAAGTGACAGGTTTCTGGTCTTTCATAGTAAAGCTTTCTAGAAAGCTGGGTTCTGATTGCAGTACTCCCCTCTAAATCTCTCCCCCCCCCCCAAAAAAAAAAAATCTCTCTCTCCTCTCTCTTCTCTCTTCTCTCTCTCTCTTTCTCTCTCTCCAAAAAAAAAAAAATCTCTCTCTCTCTCTCTCTCTCTCTCTCTCTCTCTCTCTCTCTCTCTCTCTCTCTCTCTCTCTCTCTCTCTCTCTCTCTCTCTTTCTCCCCCCCCCCCCCCCCTTGATGCGGCTGAGGTGCACTTGGTACCTGCTAAGCAGGTCCGAAGTGCCAGTGTTCCTTCCCCAAAACAAGACACCTGGTTTGATTTCTCTTACATGGATTTATCCCATTATTTGCTTTGCTTCTCTTCTTTCCTCTTTTCTGTGCTGCACAGTTCTGTCTGCCCCTTTTTGAGCAGATGATTATTCCACCTTCTGTTCCCATGGCAGCATTTATTGCCTTTTCATTGCTGTTTTCGTTAAAAGGAGTTCATTTTTCCCCTTCATTTCTTTTATCTGAGTCATTCTTTGTATTGTGTACACATGGGGGCGTCTTTCTCCCTATGTCATACCATTTCCACTTCAAGGGTTCTTTCTTTAGCCCTTCTCTAATGCCATGCTTTATTTTTTGTGTACATAAGCTCTGTACATTTTGCGTGGGACCTTTTTGGTTCTTTCAACTCTATTGACTGGAGCTGTTTTTCCCTGGTTCTTGTAGGGCAACCATTACTGCTTATCTTGTACACTTTGGAGTGTTCTATTATTTCCTTTGGTGCTTCGTGGCCTTCTGCCTTGGCTTGTGTGTTCTTCAGATATATGCTCTGCTTGGGGTGTTGTCCTATTCTGCTGTGAGATAGTTCTCCCTTGCACGTTTACTCTAGTCATTCTGATAACCTCTTTGGTCTTGCTGATTTATTTTCAGTCTATTCTTTTCAAGTTCTCTTTCACGTGTTTTACGTGTCTATCTCTCGAGGTCCATTGGCCTCGTTTACCCTTTTTTCTGCATGCCGTGGTTTATTAGCAGTTCTGACTGCCCCTTTTGGCATGACCACTGCCACGTTCCCTGTGGGGACCTTCCTTTTTCCTGTGGGTATCTTATGTTATCTTCTCGCCGTGTCTGTCTCATGTCTGGTTTATTTCCTCTTAATTGCCAGATTGTTCTTTGCAAGACTGGTGAGATCTGTTCACAACCCTCCTCCTGAATTGGGATTGCTTGGGTATCTATTTCTAAGATAAGGAATCTGCAGCTAGTTGTCTCTGTCAGATGGACAAGTTACTTACTTTCGGTAACGCCTTATCTGGTAGAGACACAAACTATTCCTTATCGATCCACCCAGCCCTCCCCGCTCGCGAACTGTCTCTCATTTGGGGTGATCTCTGTTTTATTTTTTTGTACGTCTAACAACGTGTTCTTTCCTTCCTGGTTGGCATATACACTATTTCACTGCCAGTTTCTCTGTGGCTCTTTGTTGTTGTATGGATTCTAGTCACCAAAGAAACTGACGTCAGCGCGTCAGAGGAGGGAATATGTAGACTCCACTGACGTCATTCCGGGGAGGACGTTGCTGCAGAGTCACTCAATGCCCTCTACTGACACGCGGATGTGCTGCTGAGGAACACATTTCCAGATCCAGTCTGATGCTTGGGGGAGAATTCTAAGGTAAGGCATCTGTGGCTAGTCTGTGTCCCTACCAGATAAGGCATACTGTAAAAATGAAATGTGCTGAGGGACAATTCATGGTGGGCAGAGTCCAGATAGAGAGTCAGATTAGATGTGTAAGTTAAAGAATTTCCTCTGCCTGCTTCCTCACTCTGCGCATGCTACATAAGATCTTCAAGTAGCTACTACCCCTCCACACGAGACACATCGTGACATAGGCCCTTATTACCAGCCGACTGGACTATGGCAACGCTCTGTACATAGGAATTGCCACACACATGCTACGGAAGCCTCAAACCATCAGAATGGCATAGCTAAACTCATCCTCGACCTCTGACCGATGAACCCACATCAGCCCACCTCAGGCAACTCCACTGGCTCCCTATACAGAAGAGATTTCAATTTGAGCTGCTGACCCACACCCACAAGACCCTTAATAACCAAGGGCCCGCCTACATCAACCACTGCTTGAACTTCCAGCAACAGTTGAAGATTACGCACTGCCTCCCTATCACTTGCCCTCACTAACTGCATCTACCAAAGCAGGAGTGGAGGATGCGCATTCTCCTACATTGCAGCAAAGACCTGGAACATCCTTCCTATGCAGCTCCGGACTATAACCTCACATCTGGAACTCCGTAGGTCCCTCATGACTTGGCTGTTCGAATGAGCTGCCTGGATATCATATTGGGTGATTAGCTGCTCTTTATAAATCTTGATTAATTGAGCAACGATGCAGCCTTGTTTTGAGGTATGTCTGCATAAAGATTTTGGCAAAAAGCATCTGTCTGGCACCAAGCTTGACTTATGTCCAGTTGTCTGTATATAGCAGCTATCTGATAGAGCCTTCTAGCCGCAGATCCTTAGCTGAGAATTATCCCCATTCTGATCCCTGGCGCGAATTCTAAAGTAAGGAATCTACGGCTAGATAAAGTCTCTACCAGATAAGACATTACCCTAGGTAAGTAACTTGTTTGGATGGCACATAGAAGAAGATTGTACAAAAATGTGCAAGCTTGCCAAAGTTTTCCAAAGAGGATTTCTGTTTACATGGTCAAATACTTTACTGAAATCTGTAACACAGGAGTATAGAAGTTGTTTTGTATAGGTTTGTTGTTTAATTATCTTATTTACTCTTATTCTTTAGGACCAACCTGAAAACATTCTTATTAGACACCAATTTATATTTGTTGCCATGTATAATGTAACATTGCAAACTCCAGTTAAGGTGCACTGTAAAATGTGTTTAGTTTATTAAGTGTGAGAAACACAAATGCTTAGCTAGGTGTAGGTAAGAAGCCTTTCTGAATTTAACATTTGGCTAGCAGGATCTGTGTGCACGGGTAGCAGAAAGCAAGACTGGATTGAGGAGCTGATTAGAATAGCACTATGGCCACGGGAAAAACAGCTACATACAAGTTTAAACAGTAGCTAATATTTCCCATAATTTCATCATCAAGGAAGGAAAATTCTGCACATATTGTGAGAAAGTAGCCTCTTTCTAGCCTTGTTACCCCCACTTTTGGCCTGTTTGTGAGTGTATGTCAGGGTGTTTTCACTGTCTCACTGGGATCCTGCTAGCCAGGGCCCGGTGCTCATAGTGAAAACCCTATGTTTTCAGTATGTTTGTTATGTGTCACTGGGACCCTGCTAGTCAGGACCCCAGTGGTCATAAGTTTGTGACCTATAGGTATGTGTTCCCTGTGTGATGCCTAACTGTCTCACTGAGGCTCTGCTAACCAGAACCTCAGTGGTTATGCTCTCTCATTTCTTTCAAATTGTCACTAACAGGCTAGTGACCAATTTTACCAATTTACATTGGCTTACTGGAATACCCTTATAATTCCCTAGTATATGGTACTGAGGTACCCAGGGTATTGGGATTCCAGGAGATCCCTATGGGCTGCAGCATTTCTTTTGCCACCCATAGTGAGCTCTGACAATTCTTACACAGGCCTGCCACTGCAGCCTGAGTGAAATAACGTCCACGTTATTTCACAGCCATTTTACACTGCACTTAAGTAACTTATAAGTCACCTATATGTCTAACCTTTACCTGGTAAAGGTTAGGTGCAAAGTTACTTAGTGTGAGGGCACCCTGGCACTAGCCAAGGTGCCCCCACATTGTTCAGGGCCAATTCCCCGGACTTTGTGAGTGCGGGGACACCATTACACGCGTGCACTACATATAGGTCACTACCTATATGTAGCTTCACAATGGTAACTCCGAATATGGCCATGTAACAGGTCTATGATCATGGAATTGCCCCCTCTATGCCATCCTGGCATAGTTGGCACAATCCCATGATCCCAGTGGTCTGTAGCACAGACCCTGGTACTGCCAAACTGCCTTTCCCGGGGTTTCACTGCAGCTGCTGCTGCTGCCAACCCCTCAGACAGGCTTCTGCCCTCCTGGGGTCCAGCCAGGCCTGGCCCAGGATGGCAGAACAAAGGACTTCCTCTGAGAGAGGGTGTTACACCCTCTCCCTTTGGAAAATGGTGTGAAGGCAGGGGAGGAGTAGCCTCCCCCAGCCTCTGGAAATGCTTTCATGGGCACACATGGTGCCCATTTCTGCATAAGCCAGTCTACACCGGTTCAGGGACCCCTTAGCCCTGCTCTGGCGCGAAACTGGACAAAGGAAAGGGGAGTGACCACTCCCCTGACCTGTACCTCCCCTGGGAGGTGCCCAGAGCTCCTCCAGTGTGCTCCAGACCTATGCCATCTTGGAAACAGAGGTGCTGCTGGCACACTGGACTGCTCTGAGTGGCCAGTGCCATCAGGTGACGTCAGAGACTTCTTCTGATAGGCTCCTTCAGGTGTTGCTAGCCTATCCTCTCTCCTAGGTAGCCAAACCCTCTTTTCTGGCTATTTAGGGTCTCTGTCTCTTGGGATTCCTTAGATAACGAATGCAAGAGCTCATCTGAGTTCCTCTGCATCTCTCTCTTCACCTTCTGCCAAGGAATCGACTGCTGACCGCGCTGGAAGCCTGCAAAACTGCAACATAGTAGCGAAGACGACTACTGCAACTCTGTAACGCTGATCCTGCCGCCTTCTCGACTGTTTTCCTGGTGGTGCATGCTGTGGGGGTAGTCTGCCTCCTCTCTGCACTAGAAGCTCCGAAGAAATCTCCTGTGGGTCGACGGAATCGTCCCCCTGCAACCGCAGGCACCAAAGAACTGCATCACCGGTACCTTGGGTCTCTTCTCAGCACGACGAGCGAGGTCCCTTGAATCCAGCAACTCTGTCCAAGTGACTCCCACAGTCCAGTGACTCTTCAGTCCAAGTTTGGTGGAGGTAAATCCTTGCCTCCCCACGCCAGACTGCATTGCTGGGAACCGCGACTTTTGCAGCTACTCCGGCCTCCGTGCACTTCTGGCGGAAATCCTTTGTGCACAGTCCAGCCTGGGTCCACGGCACTCTAACCTGCATTGCACGACCTCCTAAGTTGTTCTCCGGCGACGTGGGACTCCTTTGTGCGACTTCGGGTGAGCACCGTTTCACGCATCCTCGTAGTGCCTGTTTCTGGCACTTCTGCGGGTGCTGCCTGCTGCTGAGAGGGCTCCTTGTCTTGCTCGACGCCCCCTCTGTCCCCTGACGCAATTGGCGACATCCTGGTCCCTCCTGGGCCACAGCAGCATCCAAAAACACTAACCGCACGATTTGCAGCTAGCAAGGCTTGTTGGCGGTCTTTCGGCGGGAAAACACTTCTGCACGACTCTCCACGGCGTGAGGGATCCGTCCTCCAAAGGGGAAGTCTCTAGCCCTTGTCGTTCCTGCAGAAACCTAAGCTTCTACTGTCCAGTAGCAGCTTCTTTGCACCCACAGCTGGCATTTCCTGGGCATCTGCCCATCTGCGACTTGCTTGTGACTTTTGGACTTGGTCCCCTTGTTCCACAGGTACCCTCGACTGGAAATCCATCGTTGTTGCATTGTTGGTTTGTGTCTTTCCTGCAGAATTCCCCTATCACGACTTCTATGTCCTTTGGGGAACTTTAGTGCACTTTGCACTCACTTTTCAGGGTCTTGGGGTGGGCTATTTTTCTAACCCTTACTATTTTCTAATAGTCCCAGCGACCCTCTACAAGGTCACATAGGTTTGGGGTCCATTCGTGGTTCGCATTCCACTTTTGGAGTATATGGTTTGTGTTGCCCCTATCCCTATGTGTCTCCATTGCATCCTATTGTAACTATACATTGTTTGCACTGTTTTCTAATACTATTACTGCGTATTTTGGTATTGTGTACATATATCTTGTGTATATTTGCTATCCTCATACTGAGGGTACTCACTGAGATACTTTTGGCATATTGTCATAAAAATAAAGTACCTTTACTTTTAGTATATCTGTGTATTGTGTTTTCTTATGATATTGTGCATATGACACTAGTGGTACTGTAGGAGCTTCACTCGTCTCCTAGTTCAGCCTAAGCTGCTCTGCTAAGCTACCATTATCTATCAGCCTATGCTGCTAGACACCCTATACACTAATAAGGGATAACTGGGCCTGGTGCAAGGTGTAAGTACCCCTTGGTACTCACTAAAAGCCAGTCCAGCCTCCTACACATATGCTCATGCCAAACTTCTGCACATATTCTCATGCCCACAGCAATGCCATATTCTACACAGCGCACATAGATAAAGGCTAGGTCTCCACATGGCGCACTCCAAAGGACTTCAGTAGGTATATTGATACTTTCCTTGTTTCTGTAACAATTTGAGCATTTTTGTTAGAATCATGTGCATCTCATTCTAATTTGACTGATATTTTATTTGTTGTGTTTTGTTGTACTGTTAGGTTGAAAAGTATGCCAAATTGGAAAAATCGAAGAAATCAGATGATTCTCAGCCATCTATCTGGCCAGCTGAGGTGAGTTGTATGTTTATTTAACCTTGTCTTTATTTTGTTTTTCATTTACCCACTATAGACATGTGTATGTAGATATCTTCCAGTTAAAAGATGCCCTTCTGTGCTTAAAATATGTTCAGAAAGGTGACATGGCAGACCATGAAGATCGGTATGACTTATTGATGAAAATCCAGATGTGGCTGTCTCAAACCATCACAAAAAGAATAAAAGGCAGCCCATGTATGTTTTTAAAATTAATACTTCTGATGGATACTTCTAATAGCGGATTACTCACCTTTAGAATATTCTGTAGGCTGCAAAGTAGGCCTAGAACTTTTCTTTATCAGTGATCCCTCATACCTCTAGGTGGCACCCTAGGGTTCTGTGTAGATTTAGTTCGACCCTGGAAGTGACTGAGCAGAGACACATATAAGGACTACCCCTGCATTTGCTGGTGGCTGATTCTTTTTCTTTCCACACTGTCAGGGGTGGATCTGAAGCTCCACTTTTATCAACTTTTTATGACCCTGAAAGCTGAATCCACTGTTTAAGGGAATGATGTCCCCTTCTAAAACTATTGGCTATAAACGATGCTGGGACTGCAGAAAGCAGATGCCAGTCATGGAACCACTGAGATCTGTTTTTGGTGCTGGGGTTCAGGGCAATGAGTGCAGTTGTGCGATAATGGGGCGTCCTCATGCACCTCAAGGAGGCCCAGGATCGCCAAGCGAATTTGTAGGTCTCTGAACACAGGATGAAGTCATGGGCTCCCCCTCCAAGTTGAGGGCTTGTCCCAGTTCTGCAAGAGGTCACTTAACGGCTGAAGTCCTCAATAGTTTACAGGTCCCCATACAGTCTAACCGTATGCTGCTAATACCACAGAGGTGTTCTTAGAGGCACCACTGCATTTTTGGCTCTGACTGTGACCAGAGCTTGTCACCACTTTGAGATGATGGGGATGGGGATGATTTACCCTCATCCTGATGAGGGCAGCCTTTACATGGGCTTACAGGTAGCGAGTAGGCTTGATACTCCCCCTGCTACAAAGTTGAATTTGCATCTGGGACTCCCAACAGAAGATAGTGCTTCCTTTGCTGTAATAGTTAGATGAGAAGATTAGATCCTAGACTACAACTGCCTTCAGCTGATGTCTAGACATATTAATTTACTAATGTGTAGTACCCTGTGCAAGCCTTATCTGAGCCTCTGTTTCTGTTCAATGAAGTCTTTACTGATAAACTTAACGGACACTTGGTCCAAACCCAGTTTGCGCTCCCGGGTGAATAGGCAGGTGGCCAGATGGCATAGGCTTGCTGCTAGCGAACTTGATTTTCTCACACAGCGTTCTAGTCCACAGAGTCTAGTATTCCAGGTTTCCACCAGGATAGTGAACCCAAATTCATTGCCTATGACCACCCTCTGCAGCCAAACCCCTTTCACCGTACATGGAGTCAGGGGATTGAGGTGGCCATGAGACAGGTGTTCTTCTTTATTTGCTTGGTATTGAGGTCAATCAGTGTTCTATGTTTACTGAGGCAATATATGCATGACCTTTGGCTCATGGCTAGCAAGATGTTGTTAGTGGTCTCGGAAGAACTTAGAGGTTTGTAGGAAAGCACCCTTTTTGGCATGGTTAGTCCCCACTTTTTGCCTAGTTTCTGATATGGCTTCGATTGTTAGTGCACTCGGTCCTTGCTAACAAGGTCCCCAGTGCCAGATCTCTTGCCCCAAAACTACACACTCTTTAGCACTGACTGTAAGTCCCTAGTAAATGGTTCCCCTGGTACCTAGGACCTGGGGTATTAAGGAAGGTCCCCGAGGGCTGCAGCACCAGTTGTGCCACCTCCAGGGACCCCTCACCAACCCCACAGTGTTGCCATTACAGACTGCATGCATTGTTGCAGGCTAAATTAAAAACACAACCTATCACACACCCGTGTGCCAGGTTGCCGGGGCCCCTGTCACTGCATGTGCCCAGTGTAAATCACCCCTAAGGTTGCAAGCATCGGGGCACATGTGAGGGAATATATGTACAAGCATATATGCCCATGCTATGTCTCTTTCGATTCTGATAGTTAACAGGGAGCTATTTTAAATGCATGTGTTGGACACTGGTCATTACGAGTTTCCAAGCTCCTTGTTGGCTTCTCTGAACCCTGGGATGTTTGGTATAAAACATCTCATCATAATAAACTCTCACTGAATCCATGATGGATTTATTAATAAATGCACACAGATAGCACTTTAGAGGTGACCCCTGAGAATCTACCAGCTACTGGTGTGACCAGTTCAGCCACCACAGACATGTTTAGTTCCTCCCCACCCCCCCACCACCACCACCAAAATGAGAGACAGCGCTCTTGAGGACCTGAGACAAAACCCTGCATTGGACAGGGGTGTTATCACCTCATCAAGACAGGTTGAACATTCCAGGGCATGGAGCTTCAAAGGCATGGCCGCCTTCGTAATGCGTCCCAGGTCTCTCCAGATGGAGATGACCCACCCCTCTGTCCTGGTCCCACTTTTGCCGGCAGCACAGGTGGAAAAATTAGGCAGATTAGGAGGTGTGCCCACTCCATGCCAGTCCCACCCCTAACGTGGATGAGCTGAGGTGGTCATAGAAAAGTGTAGTCACCCTCAATGTTGGGAGCCCATTGGCTACTGCCTGGCACTCCCTGTAACGCCCCTAAATTGAGTATTTAGGAGGCACCCCTGAACCCTAGAATTCAGATCCTGATGGCTTACAAACAAAAGGACACAGAGGAGTCGCACACGTCTGAACAGGAAAAGAAGCAGCAGCTGATTTGGGACCAGCCCCACTGGCAAGCCTGCTGACCTCGACAGACTCTGCACAAAAAAAACAGCTTGTCCTGCAGCTGAGCCTCCAAGAAACCCCAGACGACTTGCTGCCTTCCTGTCAGGAATAAGGCTGTGTACGGTCCAGGTCCCGCACGAAACTCCGCTGTGCAGATTTGCGACGCTTTATGCGTGCCACTTGTCATCCCCGCTTGTTCCAAAAGTAGCCATCAGCGTTGTCCGCCCTATGGTAAAGCTCATGTAGCTGCAGGTTCAGGACATTGGTGGACAAGATGCACTTATCAGTGCTATCCTGTGAAGGG
Source organism: Pleurodeles waltl (assembly GCF_031143425.1). Taxonomy (NCBI): domain Eukaryota; kingdom Metazoa; phylum Chordata; class Amphibia; order Caudata; family Salamandridae; genus Pleurodeles; species Pleurodeles waltl. The sequence continues at coordinate 1,229,323,746 of NC_090447.1, forward strand.
ACTACAATTACCATGTTTTTAGAGGCAGCAGCCATCTTGGGGTGTGGCAGGCCTATAAAGCCCAGCCACACCCAAGCACGTTGCTCACTATTTTGAAGACTGACTTCGATGCAGCCAGACCTCTTGGGGGTTTCTCTGGAGAAGAACAGGGTTCCTGAATGGCAGAGTGTCATTCAACCGAAGTATCCTTGTGTTCGATGGCATCTGTCGCTGTAGATACACATGTTGTGCATAGCCCGCCATCTGGTGTTGGGTCGGAGTGTTACAAGTTGTTTTTCTTTGAAGAAGTCTTTCGAGTCACGGGACCGAGTGACTCCTCCTTTTGTCTCCATTGCGCATGGGCGTCGACTCCATCTTCGATTGTTTTCTTTCCGCCATCGGGTTCGGACGTGTTCCTGTCGCTCCGAGTTTCGGAACGGAAAGTTAGCTAACTATCGGAAGATTACGTCGGTATTGTTGCGTTCGGGATCGGCTTAGATAGAATCGACACCGCATCGAAGTTTGAAGAGCTCCGGTGCCCTTCGGGGTAGCTTTCGATCCCCCGTCGGGGCCTGGTCGGCCCGACCGCGTGTAAAACAACGCAGATGGAACGGACCCCGTTTCGATTCTGTCCCAAATGCCACAACAAATACCCGTATTCAGACCAACATTTGGTCTGTAACCTGTGCCTGTCGCCTGAGCACAGTGAAGAGACTTGCGAGGCCTGTCGTGCGTTCCGGTCCCGAAAGACACTCCGTGACCGTCGAGCCAGAAGACTTCAGATGGCGTCCACGCCGACAGCACACCGAGAGTTTGAGGAACAAGAGGAAGAAGAAACCTTCTCGATCCACGAATCGGACTCCGAGGAATTCGACGATCAAAGAACTGTGAGTAAGACGTCGAAGACAACACACAAGAAAAGGGACAAGGCCCAGGGGACGCCACCAGGCCATGGCTCGACCCATAAATTCGGTGACCGACCATCGGCACCGAAAAAGGCCGAAACAGTGGCGAGATCGTCCGACTCCGGTCGAGACACCGGCACGCAGCCTTCTCGGGACCGAGAAAGTGCTGCTGAAAAAGATCGACGCCGAGATAGCGGTGCCGAAACGGCTCGACGCCGAGACAGTGGCACCGAGGAAGATCGACGCCGAGAGGTTTCGACTCCAAAAAAGAAAAAAGTCACCTCGGAGCCGAAAAAGAGTACAGACAGGGTTTCGGTGCCAAAACGACCCGCAACCGACCCAGTTTCCGGTTCCTATTCAGAGGAGCAATCACTGTCCTCTCAGATGCGAAAGATAGATTTGAGGAAGAGTTGCAATCCACCGAAGTGGACCATACGCAGAAACGTATTTTCATACAGGAAGGAACAGGGAAAATAAGCACCCTTCCCCCTATTAGGAGAAAAAGGAGACTGGAGTTTCAAACAGACCAAGCACCACAAACAAAAATGGTGAAAAAGGTAACTCCGCCACCCTCTCCTCCACCTGTAACTAACGTTTCACCAGCACAAACTCCATCACATTCCCCGGCTCACACCACCGTGAGCCAAGGTGACCAGGACCAAGACGCTTGGGACTTATACGAAGCCCCAGTGTCGGACAACAGTCCAGAGGCGTATCCCACAAAGCCCTCACCACCAGAAGACAGCACAGCATATTCACAAGTGGTGGCTAGAGCGGCAGAGTTCCACAACGTAAACCTCCACTCAGAACCAGTCGAGGATGACTTCTTATTCAACACCCTCTCCTCCACCCACAGCTCCTACCAAAGCCTGCCTATGCTCCCAGGAATGCTTCGGCACGCAAAGGAAATCTTCAAGGAGCCGGTCAAGAGTAGGGCAATAACACCAAGGGTGGAAAAGAAATATAAAGCACCTCCCACAGACCCTGTTTTCATCACCACACAGCTGCCACCAGATTCCGTCGTAGTAGGAGCAGCTCGCAAGAGAGCCAACTCCCACACATCTGGGGATGCACCACCCCCAGATAAAGAGAGCCGCAAGTTCGATGCAGCCGGAAAGAGAGTCGCAGTACAGGCTGCAAACCAGTGGCGCATCGCTAACTCTCAAGCACTACTTGCGCGCTATGACAGAGCCCATTGGGACGAGATGCAACACCTCATTGAGCAACTACCCAAGGAACTACAAAAGAGGGCGAAGCAGGTGGTTGAGGAAGGACAGAACATATCTAATAATCAGATACGCTCCTCTATGGACGCAGCGGACACAGCTGCGAGAACAATTAACACATCTGTGACTATAAGAAGGCACGCATGGCTACGAACGTCTGGTTTTAAACCAGAGATACAGCAGGCAGTGCTCAATATGCCATTCAGTGAGAAACAACTGTTCGGACCAGAGGTGGACACGGCAATTGAGAAACTGAAAAAGGACACTGACACTGCTAAAGCCATGGGCGCACTCTACTCCCCGCAGAGCAGAGGCACTTACAGCACCTTCCGCAAGACAACCTTTAGAGGGGGGTTTCGGGGTCAGGCCACACAAGCCAGCACCTCACAGACAACACCGTCCAGCTACCAGGGACAGTACCAGAGGGGAGGCTTTCGGGGCCAATACAGAGGACAATTCCCTAGGAATAGGGGAAAATTTCAAAGCCCCAAAACCCCTACAACCAAGCAGTGACTCACATGTCACTCATCCCCTCCACACAACACCAGTGGGGGGAAGAATAGGTCAGTATTACCAAGCATGGGAGGAAATAACTACAGACACTTGGGTCTTAGCAATTATCCAACATGGTTATTGCATAGAATTTCTACAAATCCCTCCAAACATACCACCAAAAGCACAGAATTTATCAAAACAACATTCAGACCTTCTGGAAACAGAAGTTCAAGCATTATTGCAAAAGAACGCAATAGAACTAGTACCAGAAACACAAATAAACACAGGAGTTTATTCACTGTACTTCCTAATACCAAAAAAGGACAAAACACTGAGACCAATCCTAGACCTCAGAACACTAAACACCTACATCAAATCAGAACACTTTCACATGGTCACGCTACAAGAGGTGTTACCATTGCTAAAGCAACAGGACTACATGACAACCTTAGATCTCAAAGATGCGTATTTCCACATACCAATACATCAGTCGCACAGGAAATACCTCAGGTTTGTATTCAAAGGAATACATTACCAATTCAAAGTATTGCCGTTTGGTTTAACAACCACACCAAGAGTCTTTACAAAATGTCTAGCAGTAGTGGCTGCACACATCTGAAGGCAGCAAATACACGTATTCCCGTATCTAGACGACTGGCTAATCAAGACCAACTCACTGACAAGGTGCTCACACCACACAAATCAGGTCATACAAAACCTCTACAAACTCGGTTTCACCATCAACTATGCAAAATCACACATTCTGCCTTGCAAAGTACAACAATACCTAGGAGCCATAATAGACACAACAAAAGGATTAGCCACTCCAAGTCCACAGAGAATTCAAAATTTCAACAAGATCATACAACGCATGTACCCAACACAGAGAATACAAGCAAAAATGATATTACAACTCCTAGGCATGATGTCCTCATGCATAGCCATTGTCCCGAACGCAAGACAGCACATGAGGCCCTTACAACAGTGCCTAGCATCACAATGGTCACAAGCACAGGGTCACCTTCTAGATCTGGTGTTGATAGACCGCCAAACATACCTCTCGCTTCTATGGTGGAACAGTATAAATTTAAACAAAGGGCGGCCTTTCCAAGACCCAGTGCCACAATACGTAATAACGACAGATGCTTCCATGACGGGGTGGGGAGCACACCTCGATCAACACAGCATACAAGGACAATGGGACGTACATCAAACAAAACTGCACATAAATCACCTGGAACTGCTAGCAGTTTTTCAAGCACTAAAAGTATTCCAACCAATCATAACTCACAAGTACATTCTTGTCAAAACAGACAACATGACAACAATGTATTATCTAAACAAACAGGGGGGGACACACTCAACGCAGCTGAGCCTTCTAGCACAAAAGATATGGCGATGGGCAATTCACAACCACGTTCGCCTAATAGCACAGTTTATTCCAGGGATCCAGAATCAACTTGCAGACAATCTCTCTCGAGATCACCAACAGGTCCACGAATGGGAAATTCACCCCCAAATTCTAAACACTTACTTCAAACTTTGGGGAACACCTCAAATAGACTTATTTGCAACAAAGGAGAACGCAAAATGCCAAAACTTCGCATCCAGATACCCACACAGGCAGTCTCAAGGCAATGCCCTATGGATGAACTGGTCAGGGATATTTGCGTACGCTTTTCCCCCTCTCCCTCTCCTTCCATATCTAGTAAACAAATTGAGTCAAAACAAACTCAAACTCATACTGATAGCACCAACATGGGCAAGGCAACCTTGGTACACAACACTGCTAGACCTATCAGTAGTACCCCACGTCAAGTTGCCCAACAGGCCAGATCTGTTAACACAACACAAACAACAGATCAGGCATCCAAACCCAGCATCGCTGAATCTAGCAATCTGGCTCCTGAAATCCTAGAATTCGGACACTTAAACCTCACACAAGAATGTATGGAAGTCATAAAGCAAGCTAGAAGACCATCCACTAGACACTGCTATGCAAGCAAATGGAAAAGGTTTGTTTGCTACTGCCATCAGAATCAAATTCAACCATTACACGCATCTCCAAAGGATGTAGTGGGCTACTTACTACACTTACAAAAAGCGAACCTGGCCTTCTCTTCCATTAAAATACACCTCGCAGCGATATCTGCATACCTGCAGATTACCCATTCAACTTCACTATTTAGGATACCTGTCATTAAAGCGTTTATGGAAGGCCTCAAAAGAATTATACCACCAAGGACATCACCCGTTCCTTCATGGAACCTCAACATCGTCTTAACAAGACTCATGGGTCCACCCTTTGAACCTATGCATTCTTGCGAAATACAATTCCTAACCTGGAAAGTTGCATTTCTCATCGCCATCACATCTCTAAGAAGAGTAAGTGAAATTCAGGCGTTTACAATACAAGAACCTTTTATCCAACTACACAAAAATAAGGTAGTCCTAAGGACTAATCCTAAATTTTTACCGAAGGTTATTTCACCATTCCACCTAAATCAAACGGTAGAACTACCAGTATTCTTCCCACAGCCAGATTCCATAGCTGAGAGGGCACTACATACATTAGATGTCAAAAGAGCATTAATGTACTACATTGACAGAACAAAGAACATCAGAAAAACTAAACAGCTATTTATTGCATTCCAAAAACCGCATGCAGGAAACCCAATATCAAAACAAGGTATAGCCAGATGGATAGTTAAGTGCATCCAAATCTGCTACCTTAAAGCAAAACGACAGCTGCCCATTACACCAAGGGCACACTCAACCAGAAAGAAAGGTGCCACCATGGCCTTTCTAGGAAATATTCCAATGCACAAAATATGTAAGGCAGCCACATGGTCTACGCCTCACACGTTCACCAAGCACTACTGTGTAGACGTGCTATCTGCACAACAAGCCACAGTAGGTCAAGCCGTGTTAAGAACCTTATTTCAAACTACTTCCACTCCTACAGGCTGAGCCACCGCTTTTGGGGAGATAACTGCTTACTAGTCTATGCACAACATGTGTATCTACAGCGACAGATGCCATCGAACTGAAAATGTCACTTACCCAGTGTACATCTGTTCGTGGCATCAGTCGCTGAAGATTCACATGTGCCCACCCGCCTCCCCGGGAGCCTGTAGCAGTTCGGAAGTTAGCTTAAGCTCTGTACATTTGTAAATATATTATTTAAACCTTAAATAGGTACATACTTAGTCACTCCATTGCATGGGCACTATTACTACAACACAACTCCTACCTCACCCTCTGCGGGGAAAACAATCGAAGATGGAGTCGACGCCCATGCGCAATGGAGACAAAAGGAGGAGTCACTCGGTCCCGTGACTCGAAAGACTTCTTCGAAGAAAAACAACTTGTAACACTCCGACCCAACACCAGATGGCGGGCTATGCACAACATGTGAATCTTCAGCGACTGATGCCACGAACAGATGTACACTGGGTAAGTGACATTTTCATTCCATGGTGCATTCAAAAACGAGTAGGTCGTACTCGTAGCGGTAAGGCCTTGCTGAATCCAAGTTTGAAGGAAGTCATTACATCCAAAAGGTAAAGCGCCCCTTAGCATAACGAGCAAAGCGTTTCAGGCCACACTGGCCCCGGGCACGACATTCAAAGCGCTTCAGTTCACAGGAGTAAAGCGCACTTGGCATGGTATTCAAAAGCGCTCAGTTCACAGGAATAAAGCACACTTGGCATGGTATTCAAATCGCTTCAGTTCACAGGAGTAAAGCGCATTTGGCATGACATTCAAAGAGCTTCAGTTCACAGGAAGTAAAGCACCCTTCACACAGCAATCAAAGAGCTTCAGTTCACAGGAGTAAAGGGCACTTGGCATGGTATTCAAAGCACTTCAGTTCACAGGAAGTAAAGCGCCCTTCGCAGAGCAATCACAGCGCTTCAGTTCATAGGAGTAAAGGGAACTTGGAATGGTATTCAAAGCGCTTCAGTTCACAGAAGTAAAGCGCACTTGGCACCGCATTCAAAGCGCATCAGTTCACAGGAGTAAGGCGCCCTTGGCACAGCATTCAAAGCGCTTCAGTTCACATGAGTAAAGCGCCCTTGGTCCAATAATCAAGGCGCTTCAGGTTACATGAGTAAAACTTTCAGGCCTAGGTGGCAAATGTGAAAACATTTCAAAGATAAGCAAATCATAGTTTCATTGATTTTGGAAGCATAATATATGAGATACATATTTAAGTTTTTGATAATATGTGAGATACATATTTAAGTCTTTGCGAATTTCTAGGCTGAGACCAAACGTTTTATGTTTATGAATGCATAGTAGTTGCATGATTGATGTTCAGAGTATGTCCATGGTCAAAGCTCTTGCCTTCTCAAGGTTTAGAGGTCTCCGTTCGTTCTTGTTCCATGATTCAGAGAAGGGCCACGCCCAGTTTTGTCTAAAGTTCATGACATTCTGAAGTATCATGATTTTACTAATTGTTTTTGTTCCATGATTCAGAGAAGGGCACGCCCAGTTTTGTCTAATGCTTATGACATCCTGAAGTAGTATGATTCTACCAATTGTTGTTGTTCCATGATTCAGACAAGGGCCACGCCCAGTTTGGTCTATAGCTCATGGCATTCCGAGGTATCATGATTCTACCAACACTTACATACATGGAGACGCCTTTGTCTATTCCATAAGGGTCTCAACTCTTGCATCCACGGAGACGCCTTGGTCTATTCCATAAGGGTCTCAACTCTTGCATCCACGGAGACGCCTTTGTCTATTCCATAAGGGTCTCAACTCTTTGCATCCACGGAGACGCCTTTGTCTATTCCAGAAGGGTCTCAACTCTTGCATCCACGGAGACGCCTTTGTCTGTTCCTTAAGGGTCTCAACACTTGCATCCATGGAGGCGCCTTTGTCTATTCCATAAGGGTCTCAACACTTGCATTCACGGAGACGCCTTTGTTTATTCCATAAGGGTCTCAGCACTTGCATTCACGGAGACGCCTTTGTCTATTCCATAAGGGTCTCAACTCTTACATCCACAGAGACGCCTTTGTCTGTTCCATAAGGGTCTCAACACTTGCATTCACGGAGATGCCTTTGTCTATTCCATAAGGGCCTCAACTCTTGCATCCATGGAGACGCCTTTGTCTATTCCATAAGGGTCTCAACACTTGCATTCATGGAGACGCCTTTGTCTAAGTGTATAATTGAATGTTAATTGAATGTTAATGCTGTTATGAACAAGTATATACATACATGCTTAACCATATATCCTTTTCAGATCTCTCTCCCTGCTGTTCCCTACCCTAATTTCCTTCCCCCCCCTAGCTTCACCATAACTATGTGCTATAATAGCTTTCTAAGTTGGTGATGCCGGAAGGTGGGCCTTTTGTTCAGCGGCTTGCAGATCCCAACGAAAGGACACTGTGACACTTCCTCAAATACTCAGACTCCCGTGAGCAATGGATCTGCTCTGTACCAAAGTCTCAAGAAAGGATTCTGCATCTTCTGGAACAGCAAAAACCCAACACCCAAAGTGACCACTGCACCCGACGTCCACGACCCAGGGTGAAGCAAACCAATGCTGCTAGCAAAGTTCCTCAGCGATCCAGAGTCTGGTTCCACCCCTCTTGAACTCTCCCAAGTTGACTGCAGCGTCTACACGCAGGCCCCCTCTCCTGTGGTCTTGTGTTGAGAGAAAACCTGCACCACTGGCAACCACTGCACCCGTTGCCTACGATCCAGTCCATGCCAATAGCATCCCCCGCCTCCCCAGAGCTCCAGTCCACCCTGATTTCACCCCTGCTGGACTCCCTGATGATGCCTGCAGCCTCAACACACAGGCATTGGGTTTCTCCCTCTGGGAGCACTCGTGCTCAGGGAGTCCTAAGGACACCCCTGCATCTGTTGCCCGTGGCGAAAAGGACCAAGGGTGCACATACGTCCCTGAGCACCCCACGCCTTCAACCAATCCTGTTTTGCTGTCCCGAATTGGCTTCCTAGCCAGAGCCTGCAAGCCTGTCTTCACAAGGATCAATTCCCATTGAAAACCATTTGCCATCTGATTCCTTGCTGCACCCAGCACCTGCCGGTCCAGTGTTGCCCAGAGTGACCTGCTGGTGTGGTTCTAATCAATGCCCAGTACTTAACCTTAACTCTCTGAGACTGGCCTCGAAAGTCGTTGTCAACTGTGTTTTTGTTGTGAACATTGTTTTCCTCCCTAGGTTAACATTGAAGAACTCTGAAATTGCAATTTTTTTAAACTAGAAAGTATTTACGCTTGACAACTGACGTACTTTATGACAAAGTTCTTCTGTTTAACGTATATATATATGTTCGATGGCATGTGTAGCTGCAGATACACATGCTGTGCACATCCCGCCATCTGGTGTTGGGCTCGGAGTGTTACAAGTTGTTTTTCTTCGAAGAAGCCTTTTCGAGTCACGAGACCGAGGGACTCCTCCCATTTCGACTCCATTGCGCATGGGTGTCGACTCCATCTTAGATAGTTTTTTTTCCGCCATCGGGTTCGGACGTGTTCCTTTTCGCTCCGTGTTTCGGGTCGGAAAGTTAGTTAGAATCTCGGAAAAGACGTCGGTATTGTTTGCGTTCGGTATCGGGTTAGTTACAACAGATCGACACCGAATTTAGAAGAGTTCCGGTGGCCCTTTGGGGTTTTTTCGATCCCCCGTCGGGGCCTGGTCGGCCCGGCCACGTGTGAATTCAAGGCTGATGGAACGGACCCCATTCCGCTTCTGTCCAAAATGCCATAACAAGTATCCGTATACGGATCAGCATCTGATCTGTAACTTGTGCTTGTCCCCAGAGCACAAGGAAGATACTTGTGAGGCCTGTCGAGCGTTTCGGTCCAGAAAGACGTTAAGAGACCGAAGAGCCAGAAGACTGCAGATGGCGTCGACGCCGACAGAACAAGAGCGTTTCGAGGAAGAAGAGGAAGCTTTCTCTATCCAAGAGTCGGACTCGGAAGAGCTCGAGGCCGAAGAAATGCCAAAAAACGTGAGTAAGACTTCGAAACATAAGACTCATGAGAAGTCAACAAAAGCCCAGGGGACGCCACCGCCAACAGGCCATGGCTTAACCCAAACAAGCGGTGACCGAGCCAAGGCACCGAAAAAGGGCACGCTGGTGTCGAAGTCATCCGACTCCGGTCGAGATACCGTCACACAGCAATCTCGGACCCGAGACATCGGCTCCGAGAAATTTCGGCACTGTCACAGCGGCACCGAACAAATTCGACATCGAGACACCACCACGCCGAAAATTACAAAGGTTTCTTCGGAGCCTAAAAAGACCTCCGAAAAAGTTTCGGTTCCGAAACATCCAGCCTCGGAGCCGAAAACAGGTTCCTATATAGAGGAACAAGGATTGACCTCCCAAATGAAAAAACATAGATTTGGAGAGGAACTTCAAGCTGTAGAGCCAGACTATACTCAAAGGAGGCTCCACATTCATCAAGACACAGGGAAGATAACCACTCTTCCTCCAATTAAGATAAAAAGAAAACTTGCCTTTCACGAAAAGGACAAGGAGCCACAGGCAAAGGTGGCAAAGAAAACAACTCCACCACCTTCTCCACCACCATCAGTGCACACACCACCAGTAGCAACTCCTCCACTGATGCACTCCCCGACTCATACTGCCATGAGTCAAGATGATCCCGATGCATGGGACCTTTACGATGCTCCAGTATCGGACAACAGCCCAGACTCGTACCCTACCAGGCCGTCCCCTCCTGAGGACAGTACATCTTACACACAGGTGATCGCAAGGGCAGCTGCTTTCCATAACGTCACCTTGCATTCAGAACCAATTGAGGATGACTTCTTGTTTAACACGCTAACCTCCACTCATAGCCAGTACCAAAGACTACCTATGCTCCCAGGAATGCTAAAACATTCAAAACAAATCTTTCAAGATCCTGTTAAAGGCCGAGCCATAACTCCAAGAGTGGAGAAAAAATACAAGCCACCGCCAACAGATCCTGTTTATATTACAACGCAGTTAACTCCAGACTCAGTAGTTGTCGGGGCAGCTCGTAAGAGAGCAAACTCTCATACCTCGGGAGACGCACCACCTCCAGACAAAGAGAGTCGCAAATTTGATGCTGCAGGCAAAAGGGTTGCAGCACAAGCAGCAAACCAATGGCGCATTGCCAATTCACAAGCGCTTTTGGCAAGATATGACAGAGCGTACTGGGATGAGATGCAACATTTGATAGAACACTTACCCAAGGAGTTCCAAAAAAGAGCACAACAAGTGGTGGAAGAAGGACAAAGTATCTCTAATAATCAGATACGGTCTTCAATGGATGCAGCAGATACGGCTGCAAGGACAGTAAATACTGCAATAACAATAAGAAGGCACGCATGGCTCCGCACGTCAGGTTTCAAGCCAGAAATTCAACAAGCCGTGCTAAATATGCCATTTAATGAACAGCAGTTGTTTGGGCCGGAAGTCGACACTGCTATTGAGAAACTCAAGAAGGACACTGATACAGCAAAAGCCATGGGCGCACTCTACTCCCCGCAGAGCAGAGGCACCTTTCGCAAAACACCTTTTAGGGGAGGGTTTCGAGGACAGCCTACAGAAACCACAACATCACAAACAAGGCCCACTTACCAAAGCCAATATCAGCTGGGAAGTTTTCGGGGGCAATATAGAGGGGACAATTCCAAAGAGGTAGAGGAAAATTCCAAAGCCCCAAAAGTCCTCAAAATAAGCAGTGACTCACAAGTCACCCATCCCCATCACATAACACCTGTGAGGGGAAGATTAAGCCAATTTTACAAACATTGGGAGGAGATAACAACAGATACTTGGGTACTAGCAATTATCCAGTATGGTTATTGCATAGAATTTCGAGAATTCCCTCCAACAGTCCCACCGAAAACACACAGTATGTCGAAACAACATATAAATCTTCTACGATTAGAAGTTCAAGCATTGCTCCAAAAAGACGCAATAGAATTAGTACCAAAACAAGAACTAAACACAGGAGTTTACTCACTGTACTTTCTAATAACCAAAAAAGACAAAACTCTAAGACCTATACTAGATCTCGGAATATTAAATACATACATCAAATCAGACCACTTTCACATGGTTACATTACAAGAAGTAATCCCACTGCTCAAACAACAAGACTACATGACAACACTGGATCTAAAGGATGCATATTTCCATATACCAATACATCCTTCACACAGAAAGTACCTAAGGTTTGTATTCCAAGGGATACATTACCAATTCAAAGTGTTGCCATTCGGAATAACAACTGCACCAAGAGTTTTTACAAAATGTCTAGCAGTAGTAGCTGCTCATATCAGAAGGCAGCAAATACATATGTTCCCGTACCTAGACGATTGGTTAATCAAAACCAACACGCAAAAACAGTGTTCACGACCCACAAATTACGTCATAGAAACCCTACACAAACTAGGTTTCTCAATCAATTACTCAAAGTCACACCTTCTGCCGTGTCAAACACAGCAATACCTAGGAGCAACAATCAACACAGTAAAAGGGATTGCCACTCCAAGTCCACAAAGAGTCCAAACATTCCAAAATGTAATACAAGCCATGTATCCAAACCAGATGATACAGGTCAAATTAGTAATGAAACTCCTAGGCATGATGTCCTCATGCATAGCCATTGTCCCAAACGCAAGGTTGCACATGCGGCCCTTACAACAGTGCCTAGCATCACAGTGGTCACAAGCACAGGGTCAACTTCTAGATCTGGTGTTGATAGACCGCCAAACATACATCTCGCTTCAATGGTGGAACAGTATAAATTTAAACCAAGGGCGGCCTTTTCAAGACCCAGTGCCACAATGCGTAATAACAACAGATGCATCCATGACAGGGTGGGGAGCACACCTCAATCAGCACAGCATCCAAGGACAATGGAACATTCAGCAAAAACAGTTTCATATAAACCACTTAGAACTGTTAGCGGTGTTTCTAGCTCTGAAAGCATTTCAACCCATATTAACCCACAAATACACTCTTGTCAAAACAGACAACATGACAACAATGTATTACCTAAACAAACAAGGAGGAACACACTCAACACAGTTGTGTCTCCTAACACAAAAAATATGGCATTGGGCGATTCACAACCACATTCGCCTAATAGCACAATTTATTCCAGGGATTCAGAATCAGTTAGCAGACAATCTCTCTCTGGATCACCAACAAATCCACGAATGGGAAATTCACCCCCAAATACTGAACACTTACTTCAAAATGTGGGGAACGCCACAAATAGATCTATTTGCAACAAAAGAAAACTCAAAATGCCAAAACGTCGCATCCAGGTACCCACAACATCAGTCTCGGGGCAATGCACTATGGATGAACTGGTCAGGGATATTTGCATACGCTTTTCCCCCCTCTCCCACTTCTTCCATATCTAGTAAACAAGTTGAGTCAAAACAAACTCAAACTCATACTAATAGCACCAACATGGGCAAGGCAACCGTGGTACACAACACTACTAGACCTTTCAGTAGTACCTCATATCAAACTGCCAAACAGACCAGATCTGTTAACACAACACAAACAACAGATCAGACATCCAAATCCAGCATCGCTGAATCTAGCAATTTGGCTCCTGAAATCCTAGAATTCGGGCACTTAGACCTCACACAGGAATGTATGGAGGTCATAAAACAGGCTAGAAAACCTACCACTAGACACTGTTATGCAAATAAGTGGAAAAGATTTGTTTATTACTGCCATAATAATCAAATTCAACCTTTACACGCATCTGCAAAAGAGATAGTAGGATACTTACTACATTTGCAAAAATCTAAAATAGCTTTCTCTTCCATTAAAATACATCTTACGGCAATTTCAGTTTACCTGCAAATTACGCACTCAACTTCATTATTTAGGATACCAGTCATAAAAGCATTTATGGAAGGCCTAAAGAGAATTATACCACCAAGAACACCACCAGTTCCTTCATGGAACCTCAACATTGTCTTAACACGACTCATGGGTCCACCTTTTGAGCCCATGCACTCTTGTGAAATGCAATACTTAAAGTGGAAAGTTGCATTTTTAATTGCCATCACATCTCTAAGAAGAGTGAGTGAGATTCAAGCATTTACCATTCAAGAACCATTTATTCAAATACACAAAAATAAAGTTGTTCTACGGACCAATCCTAAATTTTTACCAAAAGTAATCTCACCGTTCCACTTGAATCAAACGGTAGAATTACCAGTGTTCTTCCCACAGCCAGATTCGGTAGCTGAAAGAGCACTACATACATTAGACATCAAAAGAGCACTAATGTACTACATTAACAGAACAAAACTAATTCGAAAGACAAAACAACTATTTGTCGCCTTTCAAAAACCTCATACAGGAAATCCTATTTCAAAACAAGGCACTGCTAGATGGATAGTTAAGTGCATTCAAACCTGCTATCTTAAAGCTAAAAGAGAACTGCCTATTACACCAAAGGCACACTCAACCAGAAAGAAAGGTGCTACCATGGCCTTTCTAGGAAATATTCCAATGAACGAAATATGTAAGGCAGCAACATGGTCTACGCCTCATACATTTACCAAGCACTACTGTGTAGATGTGTTAACTGCACAACAGGCAACAGTAGGTCAAGCTGTACTAAGAACATTATTTCAAACTACTTCAACTCCTACAGGCTGAACCACCGCTTTTTGGGGAGATAACTGCTTATTAGTCTATGCACAGCATGTGTATCTGCAGCTACACATGCCATCGAACGGAAAATGTCACTTACCCAGTGTACATCTGTTCGTGGCATTAGTCGCTGCAGATTCACATGCGCCCACCCGCCTCCCCGGGAGCCTGTAGCCGTTTAGAAGTAGATCTTAAACATTTGTTCATTTGTAAATATATTACTTAAAACTTCATTATGTACATACGCATTCACTCCATTGCATGGGCACTATTACTAGCATACACAACTCCTACCTCACCCTCTGCGGGGGAAACAATCTAAGATGGAGTCGACGCCCATGCGCAATGGAGTCGAAATGGGAGGAGTCCCTCGGTCTCGTGACTCGAAAAGGCTTCTTCGAAGAAAAACAACTTGTAACACTCCAAGCCCAACACCAGATGGCGGGATGTGCACAGCATGTGAATCTGCAGCGACTAATGCCACGAACAGATGTACACTGGGTAAGTGACATTTTCCATATTTATTCGATGACATGTGTAGCTGCAGCTACACATGCTGTGCACTGTTCCTGCCATCTAGTGTTGGGCTCGGAGTGTTACAAGTTGTTTTTCTTTTATAAGTCTTTTCAAGTCACAGGACCGAGTGACTCCTCCCTTTCGGCTCCATTGCACATGGGCATCGATTCAATCTTAGATTGTTTTCTTTCCGCCATCGGGTTCGGACGTTCTCCTCTTCGCTCTGTGATTTGAATCGGGAAAGTATTAAAATCATTGAAAAACTGTCGGTATTGTTGCGTTCGGGAAAGATCTTCTATCGATACATCTGCACAGATGATACAACCGCTTCGGTGGCCCTTCGGGGCTTCCGCGCCCAGCCGAGGCCTGGTCGGCCCGACCACACCTGTCGTCGAAGCCTCATGGACCGGACCCCCTTCCGTTTCTTTCCGACGTGCCACGCTAAGTATCCATACACAGACCAGCATCGGGTTTGTGATCTGTGTCTGTTACCGGAGCAAAGAGAGGATACTTGCGAGGCCTGCAAGGCCTTTCGGTCGAAAAAGACCTTAAGAGATCTGAGGGCGAGATGCATGCAGATGGCGTAGAGATAGTTGTAAACACCTCGACGTCGAAGAGGAGGAGATGGCTATCTCCATCCAGGGATCGGAATTGGACGACTCCGACGGAGACCGACCGCTGACACCGGGCCAAAAAGTGAGTACGCCTGTCCCGGCCCAACCCCAAAGTCAGCCGAAAAAACAAATGGCCTTGGGGACGCCACTGCCTGAAGGCCATGGCTCGACCCATAAAAATAGCGATGACCAAGCAACACCTTCGGCACCGAAGAAGGCAAAAATCGGCCGAAGTCTTCCGTCTCGAGCCGAGAAACCTGCGTCGAAAAAAGCCTACATCGCCTTGTCGAAGCCACTAAGCCTCGAAAGAGCCTTTCGGAGCCGAGGCCAACCATCACCATGGGCATTTCCGTGCCGAGAAAACCGGCTTCGGAGCCGAAAAAGACCTCTTATACAGAGGAACATGGGCTCTCCAAACAACTGAAGGAGAGGCAAAGATTTGAAGAGGAACTGGACATTGAAGAGTTTGACCAACCTCAAGCAAGAATACAGATCCATAAGAGTACTGGAAAGATTCAAACTGCCCCTCCTTTCAAATTTAAGAGAAAGTTGGCTTTTCAACCACAAACAGAGACTGAGACTGATCAGCTAAGAGCTAAAGTGGCTAGAGAGAAGTCACCAACTCGCCATTTTTCTCCAGAAATATCTCCACCACATTCACCCCAAAGGACAGGGTCATCAATTGGCACGCCCACTGCACAGTCACCCACACACACTGTGCAAACACAGGATGATGTAGCTCCATGGGACCTCTACGATCCCCCTGTCTCGGACAATAGCCCTGAGTGCTACCCCTCAAAACCATCTCCACCAGAGGATAGCACCTCCTATACCCAAGTCTTGGCCAGGGCTGCGACATTCCATAATGTCAGTATGCATTCAGAACCATTGGAGGATGACTTCCTCTTCAATACCCTGGCTTCCACGCATGCTTCATACCAAAGCCTGCCTATGCTACCAGGCTTGCTTAAGCATGCACAGCAAGTGTTTCAACAGCTGGTTAAGGGAAGAGCCATCACACCGAGGGTGGAAAAGAAGCACAAACCACCCACGTCGGACCCAGTGTTCATTACGCAGCAGCTCCCACCGGACTCTGTAGTGGTTGGTGCCGCAAGGAAATGTGCAAACTCGCAGTCATCAGGAGATGCACCACCTCCTGATAAAGAAAGTCGCAATTGTGATGCAGCGGGAAAGAGAGTGGCGTCGCAAGCTGCCAACCAATGGCATATCGCAAATTTGCAGGCCCTCCTCGTCTGTTACGACCAAGCTCACTGGGATGAAATGAGTGACATCATTCAGCATCTACCTAAAGAGTGTCAGAAACGGGCTCAACAAGTAGTAGAGGAAGGGCAAGCCATCTCCAACAATCAGATTAGTTTGGCACTGGACTCCGCTGACACTGCCGCAAGAACTGTAAACACGGCAGTCACAATCAGGAGACATGCTTGGTTATGAAGCTCAGGATTCAAACCTGACATACAGCAGGCAGTATTAAACATGCCGTTTAATCAGCAGCAACTGTTTGGGCCGGAAGTGGACACAGCCATTGAAAAGATGAAGAAAGACACTGACACGGCGAAAGCCATGGGCGCGCTCTACTCTTTCCAGTATAGAGGGACATTTAGAAAACCACAATTTAGGGGAGGTTTTAGACAGCAACCTTCAGAGGCATCCACCTCTCAAGCAAAACCCACCTACCAGTCCCAATACCAGAGAGGGGGGATTCGCAGATCATTCAGGGGACAATTCCCAAGATCAAGGGGAAAGTTTCAGCCTACCAAGCAGGCCTCCAGCAACAAACAGTGACTCCAATGTCACACTTCCCCAACACACATCACCAGTAGGGGGATGATTAACACTTTACCACAGACACATGGGTTCTATCAATTATCCAACATGGTTACTGCATAGAGTTCACACATTTCCCTCCAGATGTTCCCCAAAAGCGCACAAACTGTCAGCACAACATCTAAAACTATTACAAATAGAGGTACAAGCACTATTAACAAAACAGGCCATAGAACTAGTACCTCACCACCAAAAAGGAACAGGGGTTTATTCTCTATATTTCCTTATTCCCAAAAAAGACAAAACACTAAGACCAATTTTAGATCTTAGGACTTTAAACCTCTTCATCAAATCAGAACATTTTCACATGGTCACACTACAAGATGTAGTTCCTTTACTGAAACATGGTTAATACATGGCAACACTGGATCTAAAAGATGCGTATTTCCATATACCCATCCATCCATCTCACTGAAAATACCGCAGATTTGTCATACAGGGCAAACATTATCAATTCAAGGTACTGCCCTTGGGGATAACAACAGCACCCAGAGTATTTACAAAATGCCTCGCTGTAAGTAGCAGCTTATATAAGAAGACATCACATGCACGTATTCCCATATCTCAACGATTGGCTAATAAAAGCCAACACTCAACACCAGTTTCAAAATCACACACAGTATGTAATAGATACCCTACACAGACTAGGCTTCTCTATAAATTACTAAAAATCTCACTTGCAACCATCCCAACTACAACAATACTTGGCAGCAACACTCAACACACAAAAAGCAATTGCCACTCCAAGCCCACAGAGAGTTCAATCGTTTCAAGCTATGGTGTCAAACATACAACCAAATCACCAGTACACAGTCAGATTTGTCATGAAGCTCCTAGGCATGATGGCATCATGCATCGCTATTGTCCCAAACGCACTGCTACACATGCAGCCTTTACAGCAGTGCCTAGCAAAACAATGGACGCAGGCACAGGCTCAACTTCAGGATCTAGTGTTGATAGACCGACAAACACACTTTTCGCTTCAATGGTGGAACCCTGTAAATTTAAACAAAGGGTTGCCATTTCAAGACCCGGTGCCTCACGCCATTCTCACAACAGATGCTTCGATGATTGGGTGGGGAGCACACCTCAACAATCACAATATACAAGGACAATGGGACAATCAACAAAAGCAACTACACATAAATCACTTAGAACTGCAAGCGGTCTCCCTAGCACTAAAAGACTTTCAACCCCTTCTAGTCCACAAAGAGATTCTTGTCAAGACAGGCAATATGACAACAATGTACTATCTAAACAAACGGAGGGGGCCACACTGGTCACAACTATGCCTCCTAGCACAAAAGATTTGGCATTGGGCAATTCACAACAACATTCGCCTGATAGCGCAATATATACCAGGCATTCACAATCAGTTAGCCAACAATCTCTGTCGAGATCACCACCAAACTCACGAGTGGGAAATACATCCCCAGATTCTACAAGAATACTTTTACCACTGGGGAACACCAGACATAGATCTGTTCGCAACAAAACAAAACGCAAAATGCCAAGACTTCGCATCCAG
This sequence comes from Pleurodeles waltl, assembly GCF_031143425.1. NCBI lineage: Eukaryota > Metazoa > Chordata > Amphibia > Caudata > Salamandridae > Pleurodeles > Pleurodeles waltl. Next base: position 1,229,342,527 of record NC_090447.1, read on the forward strand.
GTACCCACACCCTCAGTCCAAGGGCAATGCTGTATGGATCAATTGGTCAGGGATATTTGCTTACGCTTTTCCCCCTCTCCCACTCATTCCTTTCTTAGTCAACAAACTGAGTCAAAACAAACTCAAACTAATACTCATAGCACCAACGTGGGCTCTCCAACCGTGGTACACCACACTGTTGGACTTCTCAGTAGTACCTCACATCAAACTCCCAAACAGACCAGATCTGTTAACACAACACAAACATCAGATCAGACACCCCAATCCAGCATCGCTCAACCTAGCAATCTGGCTCCTGAAGTCTTAGAATTTGGCTATCTAAACCTTTCGAATGAGTGTATGGAAGTCATTAAGCAGGCAAGAAAACCGACAACAAGGCATTGTTATGCTAATAAATGGAAAAGGTTTGTTTTCTACTGCCAAGCAAACCAAATCACACCGTTAGATGCCTCCATACAAAACATTGTGAGTTATTTACTACACCTACAAAAAGCAGATCTCGCTTTTTCTTCCATCAAAATTCATCTCACTGCAATCTCTGCTTACATGCAGATTAAACATACAAAGTCACTTTTAGAATCCCAGTTATTAAAGCCTTTATGGAAGGACTAAAAAGGATCATACCTCCAAGAACCCCTCCAGTACCCTCGTGGAATCTTAATATTGTACTTACACGACTCATGGGCCCACCTTTTGAAACCATGCATTCTTGCCAAATCCAATTCTTAACTTGGAAGGGAGCATTTCTAATAGCCATCACTTCACTACGAAGAGTTAGCGAAATACAGGCGTTCACTATCGAAGAACCATTTATACAAGTACACAAACGTAAAGTGGTTCTCCGCACAAATCTAAAATTTCTGCCAAAAGTCATTTCACCGTTTCATCTAAACCAAACTGTAGAGCTCCCAGTCTTCTTCCCACAGCCAGACTCAGTAGCAGAAAGAGCACTGCATCAAAACCATTTCGTAAAACTAAGCAATTGTTAGTTGCTTTCCAAAAACCCCATGCTGGTAACCCTATATCCAAACAGGGCATAGCCAGATGGATAGTCAAATGCATACAATCCTGTTACCTCAAAGCTAAAAGAGAGTTACCCATTACACCAAAGGCACACTCCACTAGAAAGAAAGGAGCAACAATGGCCTTTCTAAGTAACATACCAATGACAGAGATTTGTAAGGCAGCCTCTTGGTCTACACCTCATACATTTACCAAACACTGCTGTGTAGATGTGTTAGCAACACAACAAGCCACAGTAGGACAGGCTGTACTAAGAACATTATTTCAAACAACTTCAACTCCTACAGGCTGACCACCGCTTTGGGGAGGATTACTGCTTTGTAGTCTATGCACAGCATGTGTATCTGCAGCTACACATGCCATCGAACGGAAAATGTCACTTACCTAGTGCACATCTGTTTGTGGCATGTTCCGCTGCAGATACGCATGCGCCCTCCCACCTCCCCGGGAGCCTGTAGCCGTTTAAGTTGCAATTAAAAATTGTATATGTGTAAATAAACATTCCTTTAGCACAAACTATGTACATACATATCTATTCTATTGCATGGACATCTTTAGTATTCTCATTTCACCACTCATACCTCACCCTATGCGGGAAAACAATCTAAGATGGAGTTGATGTCCATGCGCAATGGAGGTGAAAGAGAGGAGTCACTCGGTCCCGTGACTCGAAAAGACTTCTTCGAAGAAAAACAACTTGTAACACTACGAGCCCAACACTAGATGGCAGGAACAGTGCACAGCATGTGAATCTGCAGCGTAACATGCCACGATCAGATGTACATTGGGTAAGTGACATTTTCCATATATATATATATATATATATATATATATATATATATATATATATATATATATATATATATATATATATATACACAAAAGTATTATTTTTCTAAATTGCTCTCACATTTATTCTTTGAATGTGTGTCTCCTTTATTGCCTCTGTGAGTAGAAAAAATGCTTAGCACTACCCTCTGAGAAAAGCCTAACTGCTCGCCCATACTACCACAAAAATAGAGCATTAGTCCTGTCTACTTTTGCCTCTGCAAACCAATTGGGGAACCACTTAACTCTTTGCATGGTGTACCTCTTTGTAGTGCACCACTTCCTATACCCAGATTCTGTCTGCCCTGGATCCAGGGCACTGGATGTGATGTCCTGTAGGATACATATTTTTATATATGTGCCCTGAAGTCCCACAGACATTTCCTGTTGTTCAAGGTGAGCTAGGAACATTTTCAGTTTGCAGTCCTTACTTTGACCACACCAGTACACCTTGGGTGTTCACATAAGTGGTGACGGTGGTCACCGCCAATTTTCTGAGTAGGATATATCAGTTTTCCTCTACCTTGACAATTATCTATTGAAGGTGAGCTCTCTACAGTCAGTGGTAGACAACTTCGAGAAGATGGCAAACCTCTTGACTTCAAGCCAAAGTCTCAAGTGATTCTGTTACAGAGGCTACTTTTTTTGTAAGACCTGTCTTGGGCATGATGCAGTTCAAGCCCTTCCCTCCTTTGCAATGTGTCGAGGACTTTCAGTTTGTCATCCTGATGTATTATCCTCAGACCTGGATTTCAGTGAGAGCATCTCGGAAGCTTCTGCATCTTATTTTGTCAGTTACACCAGGTGACATATGCAGGCTGTACAGTGGAATCTGAAGTCCCAGAGGCCAAGCTCGAAAGCAACCAGTCAGATAACTTCATGTTTTGGAGGTCACTACTCATGTTCTGCAGTACTTGTTGCTGAACTGCAGTTGGACAAGCAGCAGATCCCACCATCACAACTTAACGCGAAATCCTCCCCGCACTCAGTGCTATGTTGCTGGAGCTACCAGCTGGTGTCTTAGTCCTCAGGGGGATATGAAGGCAATAATAGATCTGGAGATAGACAGGGAGCTAGTATCAGTGTTAGTGTTGATCCTGACCCCCTTTGGACTTTTGTAGATGCTATGGGCTTGATAGATTTATGGAGAGCACAAAATCCAACTGCATGTCAATTCACACACACCTCTGCGAAGCACGGGAGTCGCTCCCGATTAGACTATGTCTTCACCCACCACGCCCATGCATGTCAGTTTATAAATGGTGTTCATAAAGCGCGTTGCATCTCTGATCATTCTCAGTAAAGGTGCTACTATCTGGCCCCTAGGAATTCAGCAACTCCCCCCAGGATTGATCCTTGGTTCCTAAAAGACAAAACCTTCAGGGACAAAGTTAGAGAAAGGACAGATCAATGTTTCCTAGAAAATAAAGGGATCATAGACTCCACCTGTGTCCTATGGGAAGCCTTTAAGGCTATGGTCCGTAGACATGTTCAGGCCTTGATTGGGGTGCAAGAAGAAACAGAAGTTGAACATTGAAGTGTTGGAACGGGAGATCATTACCATTGATGCTGTATATTGCAGGGGGGACTGCTGATCCTAGATTATACCATAGGCTCTGAATCAAACAACATAAGTTAAGGGAATTTGCTGAGAAAAGGGTTCGGTCTGTGCACTGGGTACTCAGTGCTGTCGTATAATGTGGGTGTTAAAGCTGATAAACTGACTGGACAAAAGAGATAGGCGACGGAACTGGTTTCTAGAAATTTGTGATGCAGACGGGATACACCCCACTGGGGCAGACATAGCAGAAGTGTTTGCGATCTATTATGAAGAAATTTACACATCCACGACCACTAGATCCTAGATCAGGTGATTACTGAGCTGATCTCTTAATGGACATCTCTCTCCGAACACTTACAGATGAGGATAGGGGAGCATTGGATCAGGACCTGATGATAGCAGAATTCCAAAGAGCGATCCGTGATTTACAATTGAGAAAGGCGGCTGGACCGAACGGCTTGCCAGTGGAACTATATAAATGCATAGTTGATAAAACCACAGTACCTATGCTGGATATGTTGTGGGCTGCCAGGGAAGAGAGCTGCCTACCCGAGGATCACCCTAGTGGTCATTCCCAAGAAAGGTAAACCGCTGACTAACTGTGGGTCATACCGTCCCATATTGCTCTTAAATCTAGAGACAAAGGTACTGGCGAAAGCCCTCGTGACCTGACTGACAGGTAATCACCACAGTAATACATCCAGATCAAACCGTCTTTATGCCACATTGTAGGAGGCTGGCCTGGCTTAGAGTGGGGTACCTGATGGTACTTATACCTTGTGCCAGGTCCAGTTATCCCTTAGTAGTGTTCTAGCAGCTTAGGCTGATAGAGGTAGCTATAACAGAGCATCTTAGGCTGAACTAGGAGACATGTAAAGCTCCTACTATACCACTTATATCATATAGCACTATATCATAAGAATCACAATACTCAGTGTTACTAAAAATAAAGGTACTTTATTTTAGTGACAATGTGCCAAAAATATCTCAGAGGATTTACTCCCTTAGGAGGTAAGTAAAATACACAAAATATACACACAAACTAAAATCAGGTAAGTAAACAGTTAGAAAAGTAGTGCACACACTATAGAATACAGTAGGATGCAATAGGCCTAAGGGCAACACAAACCATATACTAAGAAAGTGGAATGCGAACCACTTAGGGACCCCAGGCCTAGTGTAGTGTGTAGAGGGTCGCTGTGAGTGTAAGAAAACACTAAGGGTGTCCAAGATACCCCACCCCAAGACCCCAAGACCCCGAAAAGTAGGAGTAAAGTTACCCTACTTCCCCAGAAACACACTAAAGTCGTGATAGGGGATTCTGCAAAGACCACAACTGACTGCAAAGCACTGAAGACGAATTCCTGGACCTGAGGACCTGTAAAGGAAGGGGACCAAGCCCAAGAGTCACGACTGTCCAAGGGGGGCAGGAGCCCACTAAACCCCGGATAAAGATGCAAAATGGCTGCCTCCGGGTGGGGTGAAAGAAGCTGAAGATTCTCCAACAACCGAAGATGCCAGGAACTTCTCCTTTGCACAGAAGATGTCCCACGGCGTGCTGGAGGATGCAGAGTTGTTTCCACGCAGAAAGACCGCAAACAAGCCTTTCTAGCTGCAAAGGTTGCGTTTGAAGAAAATGGGTGCTGTCCGGGCCCACGAAGGACCAGGAGGTTGCCCCTTGGAGAAGGAGACCTAGGGGGCACTCAGCAACACAACGAGCCCCCACAGAAGAAGGCAGCACCCGCAGACGAACTTGAACACAGGTTCAAGAAAACTGAGCACGGCGGTTGTCTCAAACGAAGCCGATGGTCAACTCAGTGAGTTGAGCAATGCAGGACAGAGTGCTGGGGACCTGGGCTGTGCTGTGCACAAAGGATTCCTTGCAAAAGTGCACAGAAGCCCTAGCAGCTGCAGTTCACGCAGTACACAGGATTACTGTCTGGCGTGGGGAGGCAAGGGCTTACCTCCACCAAATTTGTACAGATTGACCACTGAACTGTCGGGGTCACTTGGATCCAGCTCCTGTGTTCCAGGGACCACACTCGTCACAATGAAAGGGCACCCAGAGGACCGGTGAAGCAGAAGTTTGGTGCCTGCGTTAGTAGGGGGAAGATTCAGTCAACCAAAAGGAGATTTCTTCTTGGCTTCCAGTGCAAGGTGAAGGCAGACAGCCCCCAGAGCATGCACCACCAGGAAACAGTCGAGAAAGCCGGCAGGATTAGGCGCTACAGTGTCGCTGTTAGTCTTCTTGATACTTTGTTGCAGTTTTGCAGGCGTCCTTGGGCAGTCAGCGGTCGATCCTTGGCAGAAGTCGAAGAGAGAGATGCAGAGAAACTCTTGTGAATTCTTTCAAGTCGTTATCTGAAGAGAAGCCCACAGGAGAGACCCTAAATAACCCTCAGAGGAGTATTGGCCACCTAGCCAGGCAAGCACCTATCAGTAGGGGTCTCTGACACCACCTGCTGGCACTGGCCTCTTAGAGGCCTCCATTGTGCCCTCACACCTCTGCATTCAAGATGGCAGAGATCTGGGACACACTGGAGGAGCTCTGGGCACCACCCCTGGGGTGGTGATGAACACAGGAGTGGTCACTCCCCTTTCCGTTGTCCAGTTTCGCACCAGAGCAGGGGCTGGGGGATCCCTGAACCGGTGTAGACTGGTGTATGCAAGGAGGGCACCATCTGTGCCCTTCAAAGCATTCCCAGATGCCAGGAGAGGCTACTCCTCTCAGGCCCTTAACACTTATTTCCAAAGGGAGAGGGTGCAACACCCTCTCTCAGAGGAAATCCTTTGTTCTGCCTTCCTGGGACTGAGCTGCCCAGACCCCAGGAGGGCAGAAGCCTGTCTGTGGGTTGGTAGCAGCAGTAGCTGCAGTGAAAACCCCAGAGCTGGTTTGGCAGTATCCGGTCCATGCTGGAGCCCCGGGATGCATGGGATTGCACCCCAATACCATATTTGGCACGGGGGGACAATTCCACTTTCTTAGACATGTTACATGGCCATATTCGGAGTTACCATTGTGAAGCTACATATAGGTATTGACCTATATGTAGTGCACGCGTGTAATGGTGTCCCCGCACTCACAAAGACCGGGGAAATTGCCTGAACTATGTGGGGGCACCTTGGCTAGTGCCAGGGTGCCCTCACACTTAGTAACTTTGCACCTAACCTTCACCAAGTGAGGGTTAGACATATAGGTGACTTATAAGTTACTTAAGTGCAGTGTAAAATGGCTGTGAAATAATGTGGAAGTTATTTCACTCAGGCTGCAGTGGCAGTCCTGTGTAAGAATTGTTTGAGCTACGTATGGGTGGCAAAAGAAATGCTGCAGCCCATAGGGATCTCCTGGAACCCCAATACCCTGGGTACTTAAGTACCATATACTAGGGAATTATAAGGGTGTTCCAGTGTGCCAATTAGAATTGGTAAAAATGGTCACTAGCCTTCAGTGACGATTTTAAAGGCAGAGAGAGCATAAGCACTGAGGTTCTGATTAGCAGAGTCTCAGTGACACCGTTAGGCACCACACAGGGAACACACATACAGGCCACAACCTGAGCACTGGGGTCCTGGCTAGCAGAATCACAGTGAGACAGTAAAAACACCCTGACATATACTCACAAACAGGCTAAAAGTGGGGGTAACAATACTAGAAAGAGGCTACCTTCCTACACACCTGGGGGGCCCAACTAAACCTATGGCACTTATATGGGGTGCTACATCTAGCTGTGGCCCCCCTAGGCTAAACGATCTGTACTGCTCCTGTTGGACTCCAAAGTGGCATTCAATAGGTTTGAATGGAACTACCTGTTTGCAGCACTCACTAGATTGGGATTCGGCCCCAGGTTCTGTGGGTGAGTCAAACTTCTTTACCAGGCTTGCTCACAAGGGTACACATCAATAAAGCCTTGTCCCAGTCATTCACCCTAAATAAGGGCACAAGGCAAGGATGTCCGCTGTCCTTAACAATCTTTGCTCTCGCTATTGATCTGTGGGCCGCCTGGGTCTGCCAAGATCCACTTATACACAGATAATACTCTGCTGTATGCCACTCAGCCTTATCATACAGTGGACAGGATATGACATATTTGCCACATATTCAGAGTTTACTCTGGATATCAGAATAATTAGGATAAGTCTCTGGTCTTCCCTGTTGCCAGGTGGGCTCCTTGCTTACCCCTGAGATGCGTTGCCCGGTGGTGCAGGATGGATTTCACTAACTGGGCATTCATATCGTGTGATATGCTGCAGAATTCTTGAAAAGACATTTACTCCCTCACTTTGATTGCTTCTGGAGTGATGTTGCCCACTGGCGGACACTTCCGGTATCCCCAATGGACAGGGCCATCCTCTTCAAGATGATGACCCTCACCCGCCTACTCTGATTTGCAGAACTCACCTTACAGAATACATGCTGACCTTTTCAGCAAGTGAACCATGAGCCCCACCAGCTTCTTTGGGATGGGGGTAGTTCGAGAATAATGCTCGGCAGACTCCAAATAGTGGTGTATGAAGGAGGACTGGTGGTTGGTTCCCTGTGTGTGCAAATATTACTGGACGGCCAAGTTAATAATAATAATGAATTATTGGGTATTTGCGGACACGACTCACTTAAAAATAGTGAATTATTGGATATTCGCAGACCACGCTAACAGAGAGACATTTGTTACCTACATTTTCTCTTAATCATCTCTTGAACTGTGTTTGGTTGCTGGTTATTTCGGTGATATGTGGCTTATAGGTCAGTTATAACATCTCACACTGTAACTGCATGGCATCTCAAACATGCTCATTACTCACTGTAACACAAAAGATCCACACACCCCTTAAAGTCAATGTATATATGGATACATAACGCACTAAGGTTTGAATAGAACCACTTTTTAAGAAATATCACGTCTTTGATATTAATGATGCCAATTATGCTCTCTGTTCCCATCTTCTCACCTCTGTCTGACTCCCAACCATACTATTTCAACAAAGATACTATGGGGTGCAAATACGTACACAAGTCATCATTGAGCGATCTTTTGGTATCCTTAAGTCGGACCTATGATTGCTACGCATACTACTGTACTACCTTGGAAGTTGTGTGCAAGGTTGTAGTAACTTGTCGCATAACATTGTCGCACTGGATTTTAAGTATGGACATTAGTAATTTTCTACTGCCATATCCAGGTTTCCTGACTGATGTGCAGAACTGAGGTCAGGGTTTGCAGGTGTGACATTGAATAGTGGACTCATTTTTCACTAGAGAGATAAGTGTGGTTGCTGCATTTATGTGGTTACATAATATCTAGTCAATGATGAATGGTTTACTATTCGACCATCCACATACACTGTCCTAAGACAACAATGTTTCAATACCATGCTGAAAAGATCATACATGCTATGCTCTATTTATTAAAGCACTGACACTTGTCTTTGACACTCATTCTCTCACAATTAACTTTGCGCACTGGAGTAGTATGCACACATATATTTACATGCAATGTAACAGCTCAAATTGTATGTACATCATGTCACAATTCACTCCATGTAACACTTATCCTCCTTCCCCAAATGATTGATGGAGTCTGTGACCTCTGTAGGAAAGTAGCCTCTTTCTAGCTTGGTGATCCCCACTTTTGCCCTGTTTGTCAGTGTGTTTGACTGTGTTCACTGGGATCCTGCTAACCAGGACCCCAGTGACTGTGCTCTCTCCTCTAAATTTGGTTGCTGGCAACTTTCTATCGCCACAATTGGCATACTGGTGCCTCCCTGTAAGTCCCTAGTATATGGTACCTTGGTACCCAGGGCGTTGAGGTTCCAGGGGATCCCTATGTGCTGCAGCAGTTATTCTGCCACCCATAGGGAGCCCATGCCATTGCAGTCTGCGTAAACCAGGTGCACGCACCCAGTATCACTACAGGTCACTGCAAGTCACCCATGTGGTAGGCCCTCTCAGCCCTTAGGGCAGGGGGCAGGTAGCTGTGTATGAGGGCACCCCTGCACTAGCAGAGGTGCCCCCACGAACTCCAGCCCCATTTTGTGAGTGCGGGGATGCCATTTTATATGTGTAACAGACATAGGCCACTGCCTATGCCCAGCTACATAATGGTAACTCTGAACCTGGGCATGTTTGGTATCAAACGTGTCGAAATCATACCCCAATACTGTTGCAAGTATTGGAAGTATGATTATGTAGGAAGTTGGCTCTGTATGTGCTATTTCAAAGTAAGGAATAGCATGCACAGAGTCCAAGGGTTCCCCTTAGAGGTAAAATAGTGGTAAAAATAGATAATACTAATGCTCTATTTTGTGGTAGTGTGGTCGAGCAGTAGGCTTATCCAAGGAGTAGTGTTAAGCATTTGTTGTACTTACACATAGACAATAAATGAGGTACACACACTCAGAGACAAATCCAGCCAATAGGTTTTTATATAGAAAAATATCTTTTCTTAGTTTATTTTAAGAACCACAGGTTCAAATTCTACATGCAATATCTCATTCGAAAGGTATTGCAGGTAAGTACTTTAGGAACTTCAAATCATCAAAATTGCATGTATACTTTTCAAGTTATTGACAAATAGCTGTTTTAAAAGTGGACACTTAGTGCAATTTTCACAGTTCCTGGGGGAGGTAAGTTTTTGTTAGTTTTACCAGGTAAGTAGGACACTTACAGGGTTCAGTTCTTGGTCCAAGGTAGCCCACCGTTGGGGGTTCAGAGCAACCCCAAAGTCACCACACCAGCAGCTCAGGGCCGGTCAGGTGCAGAGTTCAAAGTGGTGCCCAAAACACATAGGCTAGAATGGAGAGAAGGGGGTGCCCCGGTTCCGGTCTGCTTGCAGGTAAGTACCCGCGTCTTCGGAGGGCAGACCAGGGGGGTTTTGTAGGGCACCGGGGGGGACACAAGTCCACACAGAAATTTCACCCTCAGCAGCGCGGGGGCGGCCGGGTGCAGTGTAGAAACAAGCGTCGGGTTTTCAATGTTAGTCTATGAGAGATCTCGGGATCTCTTCAGCGCTGCAGGCAGGCAAGGGGGGGATTCCTCGGGGAAACCTCCACTTGGGCAAGGGAGAGGGACTCCTGGGGGTCACTTCTCCAGTGAAAGTCCGGTCCTTCAGGTCCTGGGGGCTGCGGGTGCAGGGTCTCTCCCAGGCGTCGGGACTTTAGGTTCAAAGAGTCGCGGTCAGGGGAAGCCTCGGGATTCCCTCTGCAGGCGGCGCTGTGGGGGCTCAGGGGGGACAGGTTTTGGTACTCACAGTATCAGAGTAGTCCTGGGGTCCCTCCTGAGGTGTCGGATCTCCACCAGCCGAGTCGGGGTCGCCGGGTGCAGTGTTGCAAGTCTCACGCTTCTTGCGGGGAGCTTGCAGGGTTCTTTAAAGCTGCTGGAAACAAAGTTGCAGCTTTTCTTGGAGCAGGTCCGCTGTCCTCAGGAGTTTCTTGTCTTTTCGAAGCAGGGGCAGTCCTCAGAGGATGTCGAGGTCGCTGGTCCCTTCGGAAGGCGTCGCTGGAGCAGGATCTTTGGAAGGCAGGAGACAGGCCGGTGAGTTTCTGGAGCCAAGGCAGTTGTCGTCTTCTGGTCTTCCGCTGCAGGGGTTTTCAGCTGGGCAGTCCTTCTTCTTGTTGCAGGAATCTAATTTTCTAGGGTTCAGGGTAGCCCTTAAATACTAAATTTAAGGGCGTGTTTAGGTCTGGGGGGTTAGTAGCCAATGGCTACTAGCCCTGAGGGTGGGTACACCCTCTTTGTGCCTCCTCCCAAGGGGAGGGGGTCACAATCCTAACCCTATTGGGGGAATCCTCCATCTGCAAGATGGAGGATTTCTAAAAGTTAGAGTCACTTCAGCTCAGGACACCTTAGGGGCTGTCCTGACTGGTCAGTGACTCCTCCTTGTTTTTCTCATTATTTTCTCCGGCCTTGCCGCCAAAAGTGGGGCCTGGCCGGAGGGGGCGGGCAACTCCACTAGCTGGAGTGTCCTGCTGGGCTGTGACAAAGGGGTGAGCCTTTGAGGCTCACCGCCAGGTGTCACAGCTCCTGCCTGGGGGAGGTGTTAGCATCTCCACCCAGTGCAGGCTTTGTTACTGGCCTCAGAGTGACAAAGGCACTCTCCCCATGGGGCCAGCAACATGTCTCTGGTGTGGCAGGCTGCTGGAACTAGTCAGCCTACACAGACAGTCGGTTAAGTTTCAGGGGGCACCTCTAAGGTGCCCTCTGTGGTGTATTTTACAATAAAATGTACACTGGCATCAGTGTGCATTTATTGTGCTGAGAAGTTTGATACCAAACTTCCCAGTTTTCAGTGTAGCCATTATGGTGCTGTGGAGTTCGTGTTTGACAGACTCCCAGACCATATACTCTTATGGCTACCCTGCACTTACAATGTCTAAGGTTTTGTTTAGACACTGTAGGGGTACCATGCTCATGCACTGGTACCCTCACCTATGGTATAGTGCACCCTGCCTTAGGGCTGTAAGGCCTGCTAGAGGGGTGTCTTACCTATACTGCATAGGCAGTGAGAGGCTGGCATGGCACCCTGAGGGGAGTGCCATGTCGACTTACTCGTTTTGTCCTCACTAGCACACACAAGCTGGTAAGCAGTGTGTCTGTGCTGAGTGAGAGGTCTCCAGGGTGGCATAAGACATGCTGCAGCCCTTAGAGACCTTCCTTGGCATCAGGGCCCTTGGTACTAGAAGTACCAGTTACAAGGGACTTATCTGGATGCCAGGGTCTGCCAATTGTGGATACAAAAGTACAGGTTAGGGAAAGAACACTGGTGCTGGGGCCTGGTTAGCAGGCCTCAGCACACTTTCAATTGTAAACATAGCATCAGCAAAGGCAAAAAGTCAGGGGGCAACCATGCCAAGGAGGCATTTCCTTACACAACCCCCCCCCAAACGAAAGAGGATGAGACTAACCTTTCCCAAGAGAGTCTTCATTTTCTAAGTGGAAGAACCTGGAAAGGCCATCTGCATTGGCATGGGCAGTCCCAGGTCTGTGTTCCACTATAAAGTCCATTCCCTGTAGGGAGATGGACCACCTCAACAGTTTAGGATTTTCACCTTTCATTTGCATCAGCCATTTGAGAGGTCTGTGGTCAGTTTGAACTAGGAAGTGAGTCCCAAAGAGGTATGGTCTCAGCTTCTTCAGGGACCAAACCACAGCAAAGGCCTCCCTCTCAATGGCACTCCAACGCTGCTCCCTGGGGAGTAACCTCCTGCTAATGAAAGCAACAGGCTGGTCAAGGCCATCATCATTTGTTTGGGACAAAACTGCCCCTATCCCATGTTCAGAGGCATCAGTCTGCACAATGAACTGCTTAGAATAATCTGGAGCTTTGAGAACTGGTGCTGAGCACATTGCTTGTTTCAGGGTGTCAAAGGCCTGTTGGCAGTCCACAGTCCAGTTCACTTTCTTGGGCATTTTCTTGGAGGTGAGCTCAGTGAGGGCTGTCACAATGGATCCATATCCCTTCACAAACCTCCTGTAGTACCCAGTCAAGCCAAGGAATGCCCTGACTTGAGTCTGGGTTTTTGGAGCTACCCAGTCCAGAATAGTCTGGATCTTGGGTTGGAGTGGCTGAACTTGGCCTCCACCTACAAGGTGTCCCAAGTAAACCACAGTTCCCTGCCCTATCTGGCATTTGGATGCCTTGATAGAGAGGCCTGCAGATTGCAGAGCCTTCAAAACCTTCCTCAGGTGGACCAGGTGATCCTGCCAGGTGGAGCTAAAGACAGCAATATCATCAAGATAAGCTGTGCTAAAGGACTCCAAGCCAGCAAGGACTTGATTCACCAACCTTTGGAAGGTGGCAGGGGCATTCTTTAAACCAAAGGGCATAACAGTAAACTGATAATGCCCATCAGGTGTGGAGAATGCTGTCTTTTCTTTTGCTCCAGGTGCCATTTTTATTTGCCAGTACCCTGCTGTCAAGTCAAAGGTACTTAGAAATTTGGCAGCACCTAATTTATCAATGAGCTCATCAGCTCTTGGAATTGGATGGGCATCTGTCTTGGTGACAGAATTGAGCCCTCTGTAGTCCACACAAAACCTCATCTCTTTCTTTCCATCTTTGGTGTGAGGTTTGGGGACTAAGACCACTGGGCTAGCCCAGGGGCTGTCAGAGCGCTCAATTACTCCCAATTCCAGCATCTTGTGGACTTCCACCTTGATGCTTTCCTTAACATGGTCAGATTGTCTAAAGATTTTGTTCTTGACAGGCATGCTGTCTCCTGTGTCCACATCATGGGTACACAGGTGTGTCTGACCAGGGGTTAAGGAGAAGAGTTCAGGAAACTGTTGTAGGACTCTCCTACAATCAGCTTGCTGTTGGCCAGAGAGGGTGTCTGAGTAGATCACTCCATCTACTGTGCCATCTTTTGGGTCTGATGACAGAAGATCAGGGAGAGGTTCACTCTCTGCCTCCTGATCCTCATCTGTTACCATCAACAGATTGACATCAGCCCTGTCGTGGAAGAGCTTAAGGCGGTTTACATGGATCACCCTCTTGGGGCTCCTGCTTGTGCCCAGGTCCACCAGGTAGGTGACCTGACTCTTCCTTTCTAGTACTGGGTAAGGGCCACTCCATTTGTCCTGGAGTGCCCTGGGAGCCACAGGCTCCAGAACCCAGACTTTCTGCCCTGGTTGGAACTCAACCAGTGCAGCCTTTTGGTCATACCAAAACTTCTGGAGCTGTTGGCTGGCCTCAAGGTTTTTGGTTGCCTTTTCCATGTACTCTGCCATTCTAGAGCGAAGGCCAAGTACATAGTCCACTATGTCCTGTTTAGGCTCATGGAGAGGTCTCTCCCAGCCTTCTTTAACAAGGGCAAGTGGTCCCCTTACAGGATGACCAAACAGAAGTTCAAAGGGTGAGAACCCTACTCCCTTCTGTGGTACCTCCCTGTAAGCGAAAAGCAGACATGGCAGGAGGACATCCCATCTCCTTTTGAGTTTTTCTGGGAGCCCCATGATCATGCCCTTTAATGTCTTGTTGAATCTCTCAACCAAGCCATTAGTTTGTGGATGGTATGGTGTAGTGAATTTATAAGTCACTCCACACTCATTCCACATGTGCTTTAGGTATGCTGACATGAAGTTGGTACCTCTGTCAGACACCACCTCCTTAGGGAAACCCACTCTGGTAAAGATACCAATGAGGGTCTTGGCTACTGCAGGGGCAGTAGTCGACCTAAGGGGAATAGCTTCAGGATACCTGGTAGCATGATCCACTACTACCAGGATATACATATTTCCTGAGGCTGTGGGAGGTTCCAGTGGACCAACTATGTCCACACCCACTCTTTCAAAGGGCACCCCCACCACTGGAAGTGGAATGAGGGGGGCCTTTGGATGCCCACCTGTCTTACCACTGGCTTGACAGGTGGGGCAGGAGAGGCAAAACTCCTTAACCATGTTGGACATATTGGGCCAGTAGAAGTGGTTGACTAACCTCTCCCACGTCTTGGTTTGTCCCAAATGTCCAGCAAGGGGAATGTCATGGGCCAATGTTAGGATGAACTCTCTGAACAGCTGAGGCACTACCACTCTCCTAGTGGCACCAGGTTTGGGGTCTCTGGCCTCAGTGTACAGGAGCCCATCTTCCCAATAGACCCTATGTGTTCCATTTTTCTTGCCTTTGGACTCTTCAGCAGCTTGCTGCCTAAGGCCTTCAAGAGAGGGACAGGTTTCTTGTCCCTTACACAGCTCTTCCCTTGAGGGTCCCCCTGGGCCTAAGAGCTCAACCTGATAAGGTTCAAGTTCCAAAGGCTCAGTTCCCTCAGAGGGCAGAACTTCTTCCTGAGAAGAGAGGTTCCCTTTCTTTTGCTGTGTTGCAGTTGGTTTCCCAACTGACTTTCCTGTTCTCTTGGTAGGCTGGGCCATTTTTCCAGACTCCAGCTCTACTTTTTCACCCTGTGCCTTGCATTGTGCTCTTGTTTTCACACACACCAGTTGAGGGATACCCAGCATGGCTGCATGGATTTTTAGCTCTACCTCAGCCCATGCTGAGGACTCCAGGTCATTTCCAAGCAGACAGTCCACTGGGATATTTGAGGAGACTACCACCTGTTTCAGGCCATTGACCCCTCCCCATTCTAAAGTAACCATTGCCATGGGATGTACTTTTCTCTGATTGTCAGCGTTGGTGACTGTGTAAGTTTTTCCAGTCAGGTATTGGCCAGGGGAAACCAGTTTCTCTGTCACCATGGTGACACTGGCACCTGTATCCCTCAGGCCCTCTATTCTAGTCCCATTAATTAAGAGTTGCTGTCTGTATTTTTGCATGTTAGGCGGCCAGACAGCTAGTGTGGCTAAATCCACCCCACCCTCAGAAACTAGAGTAGCTTCAGTGTGAACCCTGATTTGCTCTGGGCACACTGTTGATCCCACTTGGAGACTAGCCATACCAGTGTTACCTGGATGGGAGTTTGGAGTGGAACCTTTCTTGGGACAGGCCTTGTCTCCAGTTTGGTGTCCATGCTGTTTACAGCTATGACACCAGGCCTTTTTGGGATCAAAGTTTTTACCCTTGTACCCATTGTTTTGTGAAGAGGCTCTGGGCCCACCCTCCTGTGCAGGTTTTTGGGGGCCTGTAGAAGACTCTTTACTATTTTTAATTTTGGTTGTCTCATCACCCTTCTGCTGGGGAGTCTTTGTGACCCCTTTCTTTTGGTCACCCCCTGTTGAAGTCTTGGACACCCTTGTCTTGACCCAATGGTCCGCCTTCTTTCCCAATTCTTGGGGAGAAATTGGTCCTAGGTCTACCAGATGCTGATGCAGTTTATCATTGAAACAATTACTTAACAGGTGTTCTTTCACAAATAAATTGTACAGCCCATCATAATTACTTACACCACTGCCTTGAATCCAACCATCTAGTGTTTTCACTGAGTAGTCAACAAAGTCAACCCAGGTCTGGCTCGAGGATTTTTGAGCCCCCCTGAACCTAATCCTGTACTCCTCAGTTGAGAATCCAAAGCCCTCAATCAGGGTACCCTTCATGAGGTCATAAGATTCTGCATCTTGTCCAGAGAGTGTGAGGAGTCTATCCCTACACTTTCCTGTGAACATTTCCCAAAGGAGAGCACCCCAGTGAGATCTGTTCACTTTTCTGGTTACACAAGCCCTCTCAAAAGCTGTGAACCATTTGGTGATGTCATCACCATCTTCATATTTAGTTACAATCCCTTTGGGGATTTTCAACATGTCAGGAGAATCTCTGACCCTATTTATGTTGCTGCCACCATTGATGGGTCCTAGGCCCATCTCTTGTCTTTCCCTCTCTATGGCTAGGATCTGTCTTTCCAAAGCCAATCTTTTGGCCATCCTGGCTAACTGGATGTCCTCTTCACTGGAGTTATCCTCAGTGATTTCAGAGTTGTTGGTCCCTCCTGTGGGGGAACCAGCATCTCTGACTATTATTTGTGGAGTCAGGGCTTGAGAAGCCCTGCTCTCCCTAAGTAGGACTGGAGGGGGGGAATTTCCCTCCAAGTCACTATCTTCATCCTCTGAGTTGCCATCCTCAGAGGGGTTGGCCTTTTCAAACTCTGCCAAAAGCTCCTGGAGCTGTACTTTGGTAGGTTTGGGGCCCATTGCTATTTTCTTTAGTTTACAGAGTGACCTTAGCTCTCTCATCTGTAGATGGAGGTAAGGTGTGGTGTCGAGTTCCACCACATTCACATCTGTGCTAGACATTATGCTTCTAAAAGTTGGAATACTTTTTAAGAAACTAAAACTGGTTCTAGAATCTAATTCAAACTTTTACAAACTTTTAAACTCTAAAAGAAATGCTAAACAGGATCTAATACAAGGCCCTAGCAGGTCTTTTAAGAATTTAGAAAACTTTTCAAATTGCAAAAATCAATTTCTAATGACAATTTTGGAATTTGTCGTGTGATCAGGTATTGGCTGAGTAGTCCAGCAAATGCAAAGTCTTGTACCCCACCGCTGATCCACCAATGTAGGAAGTTGGCTCTGTATGTGCTATTTCAAAGTAAGGAATAGCATGCACAGAGTCCAAGGGTTCCCCTTAGAGGTAAAATAGTGGTAAAAATAGATAATACTAATGCTCTATTTTGTGGTAGTGTGGTCGAGCAGTAGGCTTATCCAAGGAGTAGTGTTAAGCATTTGTTGTACTTACACATAGACAATAAATGAGGTACACACACTCAGAGACAAATCCAGCCAATAGGTTTTTATATAGAAAAATATCTTTTCTTAGTTTATTTTAAGAACCACAGGTTCAAATTCTACATGCAATATCTCATTCGAAAGGTATTGCAGGTAAGTACTTTAGGAACTTCAAATCATCAAAATTGCATGTATACTTTTCAAGTTATTGACAAATAGCTGTTTTAAAAGTGGACACTTAGTGCAATTTTCACAGTTCCTGGGGGAGGTAAGTTTTTGTTAGTTTTACCAGGTAAGTAGGACACTTACAGGGTTCAGTTCTTGGTCCAAGGTAGCCCACCGTTGGGGGTTCAGAGCAACCCCAAAGTCACCACACCAGCAGCTCAGGGCCGGTCAGGTGCAGAGTTCAAAGTGGTGCCCAAAACACATAGGCTAGAATGGAGAGAAGGGGGTGCCCCGGTTCCGGTCTGCTTGCAGGTAAGTACCCGCGTCTTCGGAGGGCAGACCAGGGGGGTTTTGTAGGGCACCGGGGGGGACACAAGTCCACACAGAAATTTCACCCTCAGCAGCGCGGGGGCGGCCGGGTGCAGTGTAGAAACAAGCGTCGGGTTTTCAATGTTAGTCTATGAGAGATCTCGGGATCTCTTCAGCGCTGCAGGCAGGCAAGGGGGGGATTCCTCGGGGAAACCTCCACTTGGGCAAGGGAGAGGGACTCCTGGGGGTCACTTCTCCAGTGAAAGTCCGGTCCTTCAGGTCCTGGGGGCTGCGGGTGCAGGGTCTCTCCCAGGCGTCGGGACTTTAGGTTCAAAGAGTCGCGGTCAGGGGAAGCCTCGGGATTCCCTCTGCAGGCGGCGCTGTGGGGGCTCAGGGGGGACAGGTTTTGGTACTCACAGTATCAGAGTAGTCCTGGGGTCCCTCCTGAGGTGTCGGATCTCCACCAGCCGAGTCGGGGTCGCCGGGTGCAGTGTTGCAAGTCTCACGCTTCTTGCGGGGAGCTTGCAGGGTTCTTTAAAGCTGCTGGAAACAAAGTTGCAGCTTTTCTTGGAGCAGGTCCGCTGTCCTCGGGAGTTTCTTGTCTTTTCGAATCAGGGGCAGTCCTCAGAGGATGTCGAGGTCGCTGGTCCCTTCGGAAGGCGTCGCTGGAGCAGGATCTTTGGAAGGCAGGAGACAGGCCGGTGAGTTTCTGGAGCCAAGGCAGTTGTCGTCTTCTGGTCTTCCGCTGCAGGGGTTTTCAGCTGGGCAGTCCTTCTTCTTGTTGCAGGAATCTAATTTTCTAGGGTTCAGGGTAGCCCTTAAATACTAAATTTAAGGGCGTGTTTAGGTCTGGGGGGTTAGTAGCCAATGGCTACTAGCCCTGAGGGTGGGTACACCCTCTTTGTGCCTCCTCCCAAGGGGAGGGGGTCACAATCCTAACCCTATTGAGGGAATCCTCCATCTGCAAGATGGAGGATTTCTAAAAGTTAGAGTCACTTCAGCTCAGGACACCTTAGGGGCTGTCCTGACTGGTCAGTGACTCCTCCTTGTTTTTCTCATTATTTTCTCCGGCCTTGCCGCCAAAAGTGGGGCCTGGCCGGAGGGGGCGGGCAACTCCACTAGCTGGAGTGTCCTGCTGGGCTGTGACAAAGGGGTGAGCCTTTGAGGCTCACCGCCAGGTGTCACAGCTCCTGCCTGGGGGAGGTGTTAGCATCTCCACCCAGTGCAGGCTTTGTTACTGGCCTCAGAGTGACAAAGGCACTCTCCCCATGGGGCCAGCAACATGTCTCTGGTGTGGCAGGCTGCTGGAACTAGTCAGCCTACACAGACAGTCGGTTAAGTTTCAGGGGGCGCCTCTAAGGTGCCCTCTGTGGTGTATTTTACAATAAAATGTACACTGGCATCAGTGTGCATTTATTGTGCTGAGAAGTTTGATACCAAACTTCCCAGTTTTCAGTGTAGCCATTATGGTGCTGTGGAGTTCGTGTTTGACAGACTCCCAGACCATATACTCTTATGGCTACCCTGCACTTACAATGTCTAAGGTTTTGTTTAGACACTGTAGGGGTACCATGCTCATGCACTGGTACCCTCACCTATGGTATAGTGCACCCTGCCTTAGGGCTGTAAGGCCTGCTAGAGGGGTGTCTTACCTATACTGCATAGGCAGTGAGAGGCTGGCATGGCACCCTGAGGGGAGTGCCATGTCGACTTACTCGTTTTGTCCTCACTAGCACACACAAGCTGGTAAGCAGTGTGTCTGTGCTGAGTGAGAGGTCTCCAGGGTGGCATAAGACATGCTGCAGCCCTTAGAGACCTTCCTTGGCATCAGGGCCCTTGGTACTAGAAGTACCAGTTACAAGGGACTTATCTGGATGCCAGGGTCTGCCAATTGTGGATACAAAAGTACAGGTTAGGGAAAGAACACTGGTGCTGGGGCCTGGTTAGCAGGCCTCAGCACACTTTCAATTGTAAACATAGCATCAGCAAAGGCAAAAAGTCAGGGGGCAACCATGCCAAGGAGGCATTTCCTTACAGATTACATGCAATCTGGGTGCTCCTTGGTTTTTCCGGGCAGCCCTGCTGCTGCCACCCCTCAAGACAGTTTTGTGCCTTCCTGCTGCTTGATCTGATCAAGCCCAGGAAGGCAGAACAAAGTATTTCCTTTGGGAGAAGGAGGTAACACTCTCTCCCTTTGGAAATAGGTGTAACTGGCTTGGGAGGGGTAGCTTCCCCAAGCCACTGGTTTGCTTTGAAGGACCCATTGGTGCCCTCCATGCATAAACCAGTCCACTCCGGTTCAGGGACCCCCCAGACCCTGCTCTGGCGCGAAACTGGACAATGGAAAGGGGATTGACCACTCCTCTGTCCACCATCACCCCAGGGGTGGTGTCCAGAGCTCCTCCAGAGGGTCCCTGGGTTTTGCCATCTTGATTTCAAGGTTGGCAGGGAACTCTGGAAGCATCTGAGTGGCCATGCAGGTGACGTCAGAGGCACCCTCTGATAGGTAGTTTCTTGGTTAGGTGACCAAGCCCCCTTTTTGGGCTATGTAGTGTCTTTCTCTGGGGTGGGTCCTCAGATTCGGCTTGAACGATTCCAGCAGGACTCCTCTGCAATCTCTCCTTCGACTTCTGGCCTCCGGAACCGCAAGTGGACCCTCCAGGAATCTACAAGCTGCAGATCCACGAGGAAGACTCTTCTGCAACATTGTATCCAGAATTCCTGCCAGCTTTTCAGCATTTCCCCGGCCGTGCATCCTCAGTAAACTGCAACTTTTCAGCCTGCACAAGAAGAAGGAATCTCCCTTGGGATGAAGGCATCACTCCCCTGTAATCACATGTACCCTGCTGCATTGACAACCGGCTGCGTGGATCTCTCCTCAACCTAAGTGGCGTGGGTCCTGCATCACGGGTAGTGGTCTGGAGAGTCTAACTTGGTCTGTCTACCAGATGTCGCACTTTGGTGGTGGTAAGTCCTTTCCACTTCACGCACGACAGCACCCTGTGCACCATGTTCCTCGCAGCTGCCAAGGCTTGTATGCTTCACCTCCAAGGGCAACTTCAGACAATGTGTAGCTCCAGCACTCCCTCCTGCGATTCCTGGGCCTCTGCGTGGTCCTCCGGCAATGTGGGAGCAACTTCCGTGGTGCTTAGTGGGCTGCTTCAGTGACTTCTGTGTCCCTGTCCTTTGGGACACCCGTGGGTGCTGCCTCTGCTCGTGTGGGCCTTCTTCAATGTGGAGGGTCCCCTGTGACTCCCCCTCCTGGACCTTGCTGGTCCCTGGCAGCACCTCTTTTCCTCTAACTGCGAATTTGCCTTTGCCAAGGCTTGTTGGTGGAAATCCTTCACCGACACCCATCTGCAATCCAGCTACCATTGTGGGACACCTTTTGCACACATCAGGAACTCTTCTCCAGCTTCTGTGCTGTAGTGCTGACTTGTCTTTCTTCGTCGACCAACTCCACAAGGTACCTCTGGGTGAGTAGTATCTCCTACTCCCCTGGACTCCACAGACACTTCTCTCCACAGGTCTCCATTTTCGGTAATCCACTGCTGATTTCTTGCAGGCTGTCCTGGGTGTCTTCTTGTTCTTCTTTTCATCCTTTGGGTGGTTTGGGGGAAATCCAGTGTTTTACCCCTGCATTCCTAGTCACGGGGGGGGTACTGCAGTACTTAACTGTGTGGTTTCCTAGTGGTCACAGCTCTCCTCTACATGATTTACTTACCTAGGTATGGGCCCTGTGTTCGCATGCCACTTTTTAGTATATGGTTTGGGCCTCCCCTAGGGCTACTATTGCTTATTGCTATTTTACACTGTTTTCCAACCTTTTTATGCCTCTTACTATTTATCAGTGTATATATAGTTTATTTACTTACCTCCTATTGCAGGGTTGCCTCTCTAGTATTTTCTGATACTGTGTTCCAAAAATAAAGTACCTTTATTTTTGTACAACCAAATGTTTTCTTTCTTGTATTCACAGCTACCTCTAGAGAGCCTGGCTTCTAGACACTGCCTACACTTTACTGAGAGGGGATACCTGGACCTGTTATAAGGTTTAAGTACCATGGGTACCCACCACACACCAGGCCAGCTTCCTACATCCTCCTTCCACAAGGAAGCCCTCTGTTTTCCACTAGAGGTGAATGGAGGCAGACCATTTAGTTGGTTGTAGTGTAATATCACAAATGTATCTACAGTGGATGCCTTCTTCGCAGTGACATTTCTATTGAATGGTTGTTTTCTGTAAGCTGTGTAGGGTTCTTGTTGGCTGCAGAGTCATGTAGTCAAAGTGTAATACGGTAAACCCTAGGGAATGGGCTGTATTCCTGCGGTTTGAAGTGACGGAGTTCAGTATTTGCTTATTCCCTTCCATTCATTTAACTAGGCGGAACGTAAAACAAAAAGTTGAAGCTAATGGTAGTAAGGATTCAGTTGTAAATACCATCATGGTATTTGCAACTGTAAAGTTGTGAATACCATGATGGAATCTCTTCATTGTAAGGCATATAAATATGTGTAATTCTCTATTACTAAATGGTGAAGAGTAGAAAAGAGTGCGTCAGTATGTATACAAATTAGTAAATATGCATGTATATATTTATCTTTGTTAGTCAGACCCCCTGTTTTTATATAGAATGTTTTTGAAAGAGATAGATCTCTTTGAAAAAAAAAAGTATTTCTGCACAGTGGCATAAACAGTCTGTATGATATGAGTTGTTATTCACGGTTAAAAACTAGGATTACAAGTAATTTTTCCTGTATTCCAGGACACAATGGAAGATTTTGTCTTTGAGTGTGAAGGTGGCAATCCCTTCCAAAGGGCCAGATTGTCAATTTTTCAGTCCTATGGTAATCCTCTCTACTACGGTAAAATGCAAACTTTCAAAACAGATGAAGACAGTGGATGCCTAATATCTCCTTGCCAGTAAGTTCTGCCAACACCACTTGCATTGTTTGATGTGTGGATCAAAATGTATCTCTTTAAGGTTTATACAGTACACTCGTTCCAGACCAGCACTCTCAATGTTTTCACTGTGTTTGATTATTTGTTTACAGTGACCTCATCAGTCCACTATAGATCCACAGGTGTAAACCACTTAATGCTTTTCTGACTACCGAGAAAATGACCATAGCTAAGTTTACAAAATGGACATGATGCTCTGATTCATCCATTCTTTCACCTCTGTCTCATTTCATACTTGTATTTGTTTATTTAAAGAGGACTTACAATTTTTCATGAATAAACTGTTGTTCTTAGCTATCAAATTTCTAATGCCAACCTAAAATCAAAAACTCTTCATTTGTCTTATTGCTAACTTCATTGTAAGCGTGTGTTTACTGAGAGAGAAACAAACCTTAAAGAAAAACATTCAGGTCTGCCTGTGGCTCAATTTCAGCACCAATATTACAAAATAATATAGTAACGTTGGTCAGTGCTGTCTGCACTGGTGATTTAATAACAGTAGTTAGAATGTTTTGAATGCTGCCACTGATTAGCTGAGCTGTGCTCAGCATTCCCCATTGGGTGCCAATTTCTCTCGTTGGTGAGGAGTAAAAAAGTGCAACCTTTACTTTTGATCCTATAACTATATAACTAACTTCCCTTCCAGTGTTAATTTCCTGAAACATTGTTTGATAAATCTGGTGTAGTACAAGGAGCCATTGGTGAGAGTAGGGTGTTCACATCTGTAGGGTTACAGTGGGAAACAAGTTTTTTTTCTTGAATTTTCCTACAACATAACGGTATTGCATTACACACTGACCTCATCGGAGAGCAGTCAGCACAGCATTGGCTCTCCGCTCTCATGAAGAAAAGGGAGCACAGCTTTGTGTAGGGAGAGAAGGCACAGATTAGCAGGAGTACAGTTAGCATTTGTATGTATTTAGGATGAATTTGAGGGGCTGATGTGAGTTTGTAGCAGGACACAAAAGGACCTTATTCAGAGTTTGGTGGATGACGTCACTGCTGTCACCATGGCAGAGTACTTTACTCCCGCCATGGCGAGGGTACTCTGCCCACCATATTTAGATGTGTCTGCTGGCCCAGCGGACATCCCTGGCATTTTGAGGTACCACTGCCATTGTGGTTCCTGCAAATGCATTGACCGTGTACTGTGCGGCTCCGTTCATATGATGGCACCTTACTGCACACTTTAACTTTCTTTTTTTTATTTTCAAAAGCAAAATTCTAAAGTAGGATTTGTTTTTGGAATTAAAAAAAAATGTCCTCACTCTCCATGAGAGTTTTCTCCCTTGGCAAGGGGTCATTGAAAAGCTTTTACTTTTACATACTGCCACGTTTCATGTGGCAGTTTGTAAAAGTAAAACTGTCCGTGTGTCCACTCTAAATCTGTCATGTGGACCAATGGCCAAACCTCCTACGGTCCTTACTGCGTGAGCCTGGCAGAGGGATATGTAGGTGGCGGAGTGTAGGAGGCTGGCCTGGCTTGTAGTGGGTACCAGAGGTATTTACACCTTGTGCCAGGTTCAGTTATACCTTATTAGTGTAGAAGAGGTGTTTCTAGCAGCTTAGGCTGATAAAAGGTAGCTATGGCAAAGCAGCTTAGGCTGAACTAGGAGACATGTAAAGCTCCTACTATACCACTGGTGTCATATGCACAATAACATAAGAAAACACAATACACAGATATACTAAAAATAAAGGGACTTTATTTTTATGACAATATGCCAAAAGTATCTCAGTGAGTACCCTCAGTATGAGCATAAGATATATGCATACACAAGATATATGTACACAAACCAAATTTATGCCGATAATAGCAAAAGGAAGTAAGCCAAGCAATGTAAAGTTACAGTAGATTGCAATAGGAGCACATATGTATAGGGGCAACACAAACCATATACTCCAAAAGTGGAATGCGAACCACAAATGGACCCCAAACCTATGTGAGCTTGTAGAGGGTCGCTGGGACTGTAAGAAAACCGTGAGGGTTAGAAAAATAGCCCACCCCAAGACCCTGAAAGGTAGGTGTAAAGTGCACCTACTACTCCCAGAGAGCACAGAAGTCGTGATAGGGGGATTCTGCAAGGAGAACAAACACCAGGAAATGCCAGCTGAGGGTGCAAGGAAGCTGCCACCTGTTGGAAGAAGCTTGGTGTTCTGCAAGAACGAAGAGGACTAGCAACTTCCCCTTTGGAGGATGGATGTCCCACATTGTGAAGAAGCTTGCAAACAAGTCTTGCTAGCGGTAAGGGTCGCAGTTAGGGTTTTTGGATGCTGCTGTGGCCCAGGAGGG
Source organism: Pleurodeles waltl (assembly GCF_031143425.1). Lineage (NCBI taxonomy): Eukaryota > Metazoa > Chordata > Amphibia > Caudata > Salamandridae > Pleurodeles > Pleurodeles waltl. The sequence continues at coordinate 1,229,367,776 of NC_090447.1, forward strand.
ACCAGGCTGTCGCCACTTGGATGAGGAGACATGACCCAGCAAGTCAGGGAGTCCTCACAGAAGCAGACAGCACCCGCAGAAGTACCTGAACAGGCACTTAGAAGAAAAGTGAAGCGGAGTCCACTCGAAGTCACAAAAGGGAGTCCCGCGACGCCGGAGGACAACTCAGAAGGTTGTGCACTGCAGGTTAGAGTGTCGGGGACCCAGGCTTGGCTGTGCACAAAGGAAATCCTGGAAGAGTGCACAGGAGCCGGAGCAGCTGCAAATCACGCGGTAGCCAGCAATGCAGTCTAGCGTGGGGAGGGAAGGACTTACCTCCACCATACTTGGACTGAAGAGTCACTGGACTGTGGTAGTCACTTGGACAGAGTTGCCTAGTTCCAGGGACCACGCTCGTTGTGCTGAGAGGGGACCCAGAGGACCAGTGATGCAGTCTTTTGTTGCCTGCGATTGCAGGGGGAAGATTCCGTCGACCCACAGGAGATTTCTTCAGAGCTCCTGGTGCAGAGAGGAGGCAGGCTACCCCCAGAGCATGCACCACCTGGAAACAGTCGAGAAAGCCGGCAGGATGAAAAGATACAAGGTTGCTAGTAGTTGTCTTGCTACTTTGTTGCAGTTTTGCAGGCGTCCTGAGCAGTCAGCGGTCGATCCTTTGGCAGAAGGTGAAGAGGGAGATGCAGAGGAACTCTGGTGAGCTCTTGCATTCGTTATCTGGTGAGATCCCCAAAGCAGAGACCCTAAATAGCCAGAAAAGGAGGTTTGGCTACCTAGGAAGGAGGATTGGCTACCAAGAGAGGTAAGAGCCTATCAGATGGGGCCTCTGACGTCACCTGCTGGCACTGGCCACTCAGAGCAGTCCAGTGTGCCACAAACACCTTTGTTTCCAAGATGGCAGAGGTCTGGGACACTCTGGAGGAGCTCTGGGCACCTCCCTTGGGAGGTGCAGGTCAGGGGAGTGGTCACTCCCCTTTCCTTTGTCCAGTTTCGCGCCAGAGCAGGGCTGGGGGATCCCTGAAACGGTGTAGACTGGCTTATGCAGAGATGGGCACCATCTGTGCCCATCAAAGCATTTCCAGAGGCTGGGGGAGGCTACTCCTCCCCTGCCTTCACACCTATTTCCAAAGGGAGAGGGTGTTACACCCTCTCTCAGAGGAAGTCCTTTGTTCTGCCTTCCTGGGCCAGGGCTGCCTGGACCCCAGGAGGGCAGAAACCTGTCTGAGGGGTTGGCAGCAGCTGCAGTGGAGACCCCGGGAAAGGCAGTTTGGCAGTACCCGGGTTCTGTGCTAGAGACCCGGGGGATCATGGAATTCTGGCATTGGGGTGACAATTCCATGATCTTAGACATGTTACATGGCCACGTTCAGAGTTACCATTGTGACGCTCTACATAAGTAGTGACCTATGTACAGTGCACGCGTGTAATGGTGTCTCCGCACTCACAAAGGCCTTGGAATTTGCCCTGAACGATGTGGGGGCACCTTGGCTAGTGCCAGGGTGCCCTCTCACTAAGTAACTTTGCACCCAACCTTCACCAGGTGAAGGTTAGACATATAGGTGACTTATAAGTTACTTAAGTGCAGTGGTAAATGGCTGTGAAATAACGTGGACGTTATTTCACTCAGGCTGCACTGGCAGGCCTGTGTAAGAATTGTCAGAACTCCCTATGGGTGGCAAAAGAAATGCTGCAGCCCATAGGGATCTCCTGGAACCCCAATACCCTTGGTACCTCAGTACCATATACTAGGGAATTATATGGGTGTACCAGTATGCCAATGTAAATTGGTAAAATTAGTCACTAGCCTGCAGTGACAATTTTAAAAGCAGAGAGAGCATAAACACAGGTTCTGGTTAGCAGAGCCTCATTGATACAGTTAGTCACCACACAGGGAACACATATAGGCTACAAACTTATGAGCACTGGGGTCCTGGCTAGCAGGATCCCAGTGAGACAATAAAAACACCCTGACATATACTCACAAACAGGCCAAAAGTGGGGGCAACAAGGCTAGAAAGAGGCTACCTTCCTACACTTCATTTTTAGAACAAATCTTTATTTTTTATACACATCACCACAAAATGCTATAAGGCCAACCCACCCTTCTAGGAGGTAAGTAATAATCTAAATATATACACTAGCAATCAGAAATAGGCATAGAAAAGGCTACAAAACAGTGCAAATAACAATAACCAATAGTGACCCTAAGGGGAGCAAAAACCATATACAAAAAAAAATGGAATACGAATAAGGTGCCCCCACCTAGGTAAGTAAGATGTGTAGAGAGGAGCTGGGAGTACTGGAAAACCAGTGCTAAGTAAGACAGTACCCCCCAGTGACCAGGAATGCAGGTGTAAAACACTAGATTTTCCCCAAACCACCCAAACGGATGAAAAGAAGGCACCCAAAGAAGACTGCAGGAAAACCAGCAGTGGATTCCTGAAGACAGAAGCCTTATGGAGAGAGGGGGCCAAGTCCGAGAGTCACAGTGGAGTCCAGGAAGTGTATGAGCAATTACCCACTCAGCTATAGTTGCAGGAGTTGGTCGACAGTGATGAACAACAGGTCAACACTGCAGCCCTGGAGCTGGAGATGATGTTCCTTATGGATGCAGATGATGTCCCACACTGGAAGGAAGATTCCAGACGTGTGTCAGTGCAGGAATTCCACCAATAAGCCTTGGCAAAGGCAAGCTTGCGGTTAATGGAAAAAAGGTGCTGCCAGGGACCAGCAAGGCCCAGGAGGACTCAACCCAGGAGAGGGAGTCACAGGGGACCCTCATCGTTGCAGAGAGTCCACAGGAGCAGAGGCAGCTCCCACTGGCGTCCCAAAGGAGGGGGACACAGGAGTCGCAGAAGGACCCCACGCAGCACAACAAAAGAGGATCCCACGCCACAGGAGGCTGTGCTTTGCACAATGGAGTTCTGGTGGCTGGAGCTAGACGTCGCCTGAAGATCCCTTGGAGGTTTTGAAAATAAGCATTAACAGCTGCAGAGGACGCGGGGCACAGTGGTACTGTCCTGCGTGGGAAGGCAAAGGCTTACCTCCACCAAAGTTAGACAGCTGGCAGAGAGGACCAAGAGGACTAGTCTGGACCACCACCCATGATGCAAGATCCACGCAGCTCAAGATGAGGGAGATCCACACAGCCGGTCGTCGCTTCACTCCAAGGGAGATTCCTTCTTCTTGTGCAGGCTGAAGAGTTGCGTTCTTCTGAGGATGCACGGCTGGGAAAATGTTGGAAAGCTGGCAGGCGACATGGAAACAAAGTTGCAGAAGAGCCTTCTTCATTGTTTTGAAGCATTGTCGGTTCCTGGAGGTTCCAGTCGCAGTTCCAGTGGCCAGAAGTTGAAGCAGAGGTTGCAGAGTAGTCCTGCTGGAATCATGCAAGCTGAATCTGAGGACCCACCCAAGGGAGAAACCCTAAATAGCCCTGAAAGGGGGGCATTGGTCACCTAACCAGGTAAGCACCTATCAGGAGGTGGCTCTGACGTCACCTGCCTGGCCTGGCCACTCAGATGCTCCCAGAGTTCCCTGCCAACCTTGGAAACGAGATGGCAGAACCAAACCCAGGGACCCTCTGGCAGAGCTCTGAGCACCACCCCTGGGGTGGTGATTGATAATGGAGTGGTCCCTCCCCTTTCCATTGTCCAGTTTCGCGCCAGAGCAGGGTTTGGGGGTCCTTGAACCGGTGTGGACTGGTTTATGCAGGGAGGGCACCAAATGTGCCCTTCAAAGCAAACCAGTGGGTTGGGGAGGCTACCCCTCCCAAGCCAGTCACATCTATTTCCAAAGGGAGAGAGGGTGTTACCTCCCTTTCCCAAAGCAAATCCTTTGTTCTGCCTTCCTAGACTTGATCAGATCAAGCAGCAGACGGGCTGCCTGGAAAACCCTGTAAGACTAGTGGTAGCAATGCTGGGGGTCCTCTAAGGAGCCCCCAGAGTGCATGGAATCATACTTCCAATACTTGCAACAGTATTGTGAGTATGATTCTGACATGTTTGATACCAAACATGCCCAGATTCTGAGTTACCGTTATGTAGCTGGACATAGGTAATGACCTATGTCCAGTACACCCATAAAATGGCATCCCAGCACTCACAAAGCCCAGGAAAATGAATCTGGAGTTTGTGGGGGCACCTCTGCTAGTGCAGGGGTGCACTCACAACCAGGTACCTGCACTCTGCCTTCTGGGCTGAGAAGGCCTACCACAGGGGTGAATTACAATGACCTGGTGTAGTGCATGCACCCATTTCATGCAGGCTGCAATGGCAGGCCTGCAGTACCCTTTGCATGGACTCCTTATAGGTGGCAGAATAACTTCTGCAGCCCATAGGAATCCCCAGGAACCGCAATGCTGGGGACTTTGCGACCTAGGTACCATATACTAGGGACTTATATGGGGGGACCAGCATGCCAATTGTGGGAAGAAAAAGGTACAGTTTAGAGGAGAGAGCAAAACTACTGGGGTCCTGGTTAGCAGGATCCCAGTAGACTCAGTCAAACACACTGACAACAGGCAGAAAATGGGAGTAACCATGCCAATACAGAGGATACTTTCCTAAGGGCGTCTTGGGGCCCGCTACCCACCAGAACCTTGCTCCTTCTCAGAAGGGACATGGGAACCCTTTTGTTCCCCTTTACCCTGGAACTTGTCTGTGTCTCCCTTGACCTCTCCACCCCTTCTTCTGCTGGGACCCCTTCTCACTCTTGGCTGAATCTTCCCAGAAACTTTCTTGTGGACGCTGGTGCTGACACAGCTGTCCGCCTCCATAGCAAGCTCCCTGGGGTCCGAGAGCTTACTATCAATCAAGTGCTGGTGCAGCTCTGTGAAACAAAGACTAAACGTGTGTACAACTCTCATTTGGAAACTGCTTACCCAAACTGGCCCCCCCAATCCTCCTCTGGGATCATTTGTAAAGCAATTTCGTAGGCCTCAAACTAGTGATCTATGTCGTCCCCCATCTTGCAGTCAGCTGTCAGACTCTTCGGTATATGTACACGCCTGTCAGAGGACACTGAAGATATGCTGCCACCATCTGTGCTTGACTCAGCCTTCTGGGTTTTCAGGTCCAGCTCCTTTATATTCCGCTCATGAGCCAGAATAATTTTCCTGTCTGCAATGACCAGTCTCCCGCAAAGCTATCGCTCAGTCATTCTCCATTTTGAGCTTTGCCAGCTCCAACTTGAGCCTCCTGTCTTCCCATCTGTCCTCCAGCTCCTCTGGGGACTGACCTCCGGAGGAAATACTGATGCCTGCTTTAGAGGGGACCCTCTCTCCATTGACACTGGCCCCTCTCCCCACAGGCAGTGCTGGGCTGTCCAACAACTCCAGATACATATCCTCCCCCCAATAAACAACACTGCCCTCTTCTGGTCGTGCAGCTGCTTCCCTGGTTTCTAGCCAGGCCCTCAGCACCCTTTGCACATCCTCCTTTTTAGTAGGGCCTTTAAAAGAGCACTTGAAATCTCTGCAGAAACCTTTGAGCTGGGACACGGTTTAGGTTTCCACTTTCTCCTTCTCGAACTCCACTACTGCAGTTGCAGCTGTTAGCTCTCCAGATTGAGACTGAGACATGTTTGTTGCAAAAACTCAAAAGGTTGCCAGAGAGAAAAATAAAGTTTATTGGTACATAATGATCTGAGATACGGAAGTAGTGTACACCAATCACTGTATGCAATGCGCAAAAACAAGTCCTATCCTCACCGCTGATCACCAATGTTAGAAACCGGGTCTGTACTTGCCAGGGATTTGTATTCTGTTCAGGTATTGACCATAATCCAAGCCAGGGCAAGTAAGATAGTCACCAGAATTTTACCTGTGCTCACCCTCTGGTAGCTTGGCATAGAGCAGTCAGGCTAACGTAAAGAGGCAATGTGTAAAGTATTTGTGCACACACACAGTAACACCATGAAAAAACCACAAAAGGACTCCACATCAGTTTAGAAAAATAGGCAATTTTTATCTGAGTCAAACAATACAAAAATCTAACATACACAATTCAAGTTATGAAATTTGAATGGTTAAATTAAAATACAGTGCTTAGAAAAACTATTTGGTCGCGCTGGATCAGGGCAAATCCAAAAGTTCTGGCTGACTGCTATGAAGCATAGACCGGGTACGGTAGTCACACAGACCTGCTGACTACCTTGGTTACGTCAAGGCTCGTTGACAATGCCTTGGTCCAAAGAGGGTATGCGTCATGCTTGCTGGCGATGCGTTGTTGCCTGATCGGGCAGTGTCAGTAATGCTTTGCGGTCCAGAAGTGATGTGTCAGTGCTGAGTCGGCCAAGCTGGGACTGTGTTGTAAGTCAGGGTCATTGCGTTCCCCAGTCAGTGAGTGGTGCAGGACCCACAGCAGAAGGTGCTGCTAGCAAGATGCAGGTGAAGTCTTTCATGTCCCTGAGACTTTAGAAAAAGGAGGCAATATCCCTGCACCCGGCCTCCCCAGTACTGCCCGGAGTGACCTGCTGGTCTTGTTCTGCTTAGTGCCCAGTACTTAACCTTACCTCTCTGAGATTTTCCTTGTAAGTCGTTTTTAACACTGTATTTGCTGAACATTGTTTTCCTCCATTGGTTAACACTGAAGAACTCTGGGAATTGCATCAGGTGTTGAATTTTGAATCTGAAAAGTATTTATTCTTGAAAAAGTACTTACCTGATTACGAAATTCGTGGGTTTGAAACATATATGAAAAGAAGTGTTAGTTTTCGAACTTGGTCTCAGATTTATTCTTTGAGTGTGTCACTCCCTGGTGTACTGAACGAGGGAAGAGAAGCATTTCAAGAGCCTGCTGCTTGCAGAGGAGTAACCACAAGGGCAGTGCAGAAATATAAGCACTTGTCAAAAGATCCATCTTATGTGAAAGGAACAGCCTCCACAGAATCCATAATTGTGCCAACAACAAAGGACCAATGTTCCAGCAACTGTAGGTCCCCCTCAAGAAAAGGAAAGTAAGAGGATGGAGCTTATGGGAAGGAAATTTGAGCAGAGTGCAGCTAATCAATGGTGCATTGCCAACTCCAGGGTTCTGTTAAACCACCAGCACTTGGAACAAATCCGGGAGCTGATGTAACACCTCCCATAACAGTAACGAAAGAGGGCTGGTCACTTGGTGGACATTCACAAAATTATTGCCAACACATGTCTGAAGTCAGTACTGAACGCCACTCATACATTCAGCTGTTGGATGATGATGGGAGTTACCCTTAGAAGGCACTCGTGGCTAAGGATCTTGTGGTTCAAACCAGAGGTAAAGTCCAGTATCCTCAATAGCCCATTCAACAACTTTTTGGCAGCACAGTGGATGACAAGCTGAAGAAATTGGAGAAAGATAACAAAACTGTGAAGTCGATGGGTGCACTGAAGTTTTGTTAAGGAATGCATAGAGTAACAACTCCATCACACAGACCGACTGGAAGGGGACGTTTTCAGACTTCACACTTGATCTTTCAGGAGACCAGCCAGACAATTGCATCCCAACAAGGACGGCAATTCTATCAGAAGGGTAGGCAGTTTTTTCATGGGGGAGGTAGAGGGAGGGGCAGCCCCACAAGGGAGGATCTACCCCCACACCCAAGTGACTTGGTACAAACAAGAAGCCATCCACAAGCAACATCAGGGAGAGGCAAGAACAACGAAAAACAGCTATACCTACATGCAACACCAAGAGGGGGCAGAGTGGTGTATCCTGGGATACCCAGATGCCACACTTCAGGTGGGAGGGAACCTGGTGCACATTCCAGGTTGGGGGGGAGGTGGGGTGGGGGGGGCTTGGTAGGCCATTGACTACGAACTACATCCTGCCCTGAGGTCACTTTCCGAGCATAAAGTGGGCACCCTGGCGACCAGATCTCAGACCTTGACCGACTTGGAAGAAGGACCGACGAAGTACTACCCTGCTGCACCAAGGAACCAGCAAACAGAGACTGCACTGACTATGACTGCACCTGCTGCACCTGGTGGCTAGCAAAGGAGGGGACTCTGCCTGCAGTGTCCTGCTCAAGTTGAAGCTGTCTCCAGAGCCCATTCAAGCCAAGAGAACTCCATGGGCCAGCTGACTGGCCTCCTGTTTGCAGCACAGATTAAGAACAGCTGAAGAAACCTGCTGGGGCAAGATGGTAGCCCAAAGTCTTCAGGCCGCTACCATCACTGTCGTGCAGCAAGACTGGTTGTCCAGTGGGGACTAAACTTCGTCCTGGCTGCAGAGGACTTGGTGGGATGCTTACCCTGGAACCAGGACCCCATCACCAACTTTGTGGCCAGAGGAATCCCTGCAGAAAGACCTCTTTGACTGTATCTGCTCCCCTACATCCTTAGAGCATCTTCAGCATCCTTCAGCCTTTGCATTGTGACCACTCTATAGGAATCCATTGCAACACAGATAAAGTGCCTGGAACTGATGAAGGACTGCTTCTCCTGTGAAGGTAACTGTTCTTGAGGACCTTGCTGGTCCCCCTTCCTAGCTCTGTGCTGGAGTTGGTCACCCCAAGTACTTTTAACCAACTGCATAAACATTTACCCAAGTTTCTTTTGAAAAATGTTCCAAGTGGCTCATTCGTTGACTCTACCGAGGCTTGCTCACTGTTGAGGGAAATTGTTCTTATTTATTATTGTTTTTAAAATATCTATCTCCAGAGCCTAAGATGGACCTTTTTCATTCTAGTGTCTACATTCTTATCAAAATAGTCTGTTTTTAGAAATCAGTGTCTGATTTCTTGAGTGTTGTTGATTTTCTTCTTTTAGGTGTTTTGGTGCTCTTTAAATGCTTAACATTTGTTCTTCTGTGTAAGCCTTGCTGCTCAGTGCCACAGCCACCCAGGGTTAAGCAGAGGGTTTTACAGACTGAACCTAAAGGGCCTAAAGAGGCTGGTAAGTATATTACACGGGGGAGGCGCACAACCACACCATATAATGCACCCCATTTCCACACACTAATCATGTACAATGATCTCACAATCAAACAGTTGGATATTTTTTTTAACTTGTAGTACTTTATGTAGGTTGAATAAATGATAAACAGCAAATTGGGCAGGATTAACCTCTTTTGGGGCAGATGAGCGGCCCCAAGCAGGTTTATCATGCGTTACAGGTTAGATGCAATAATTCAAATAACACTTGTGTCTATGTACAGTGTTACTCCATAATGGAAGATTTGCATGTTCTTACATAGTCTTGAAAAATGTGTGTTGCCATTCTCTTTCATTTATTTATCCCCGCCAATGGAGTAAAAGCTATTAGATAGATATTACAGTGCATTAAGAATTGTATGCTATTTTGTTGTTTGTCATAGTTTCTTAGCATCCTTGGTAAAATGAGGAAGAGCTCAGTATGTTTGTGGACTAGCAAATTAAAATGGCATAGTATTCCAAGGATAGCCAAGCCCAACTACACCACCCCCCTACCCCCAAATAAACTTTGCTTCTTTTGAAAACTCTTGGGTTCAGTCAAGATTTTCAGATTGCCCTGTCACACCCAGGACCTGGGGTACATATTAGATTTGTTTGTTCTTAGATAGAACTGTGTACTTATATTTAGGGTTATAGTCCAGTGAGCTTATTTAAACTGCTATATTTCCGGAACTTCATAGGCCAGAAATAGGATTCAAATAGTTACAGAATTGGTGCAACCAGTAGTGGGCAGTGATCATACTATCTAATGAACTTGGTTAAAAAGGTTAAATAGCATATGTCCTCTCAGGCTGGTGAAGCGGTGATGTGTTTGTGGATGGCACCAGCAGATCAGGGCATTGCAAGTGCATTGCACTTGTAGTCTCAGAATGTCTTTGTAATCACTTGATCCTCATGCAATTCATAGGTTAATTTATGGTTAGCTGGGCAGTAAGATCCTAGTGGCTCTAATGCATCACACGTGAGCAATATTACCTCTACACAGCATTCAGTTAGATATGCATTTGCTGGTTGTCCTCCTAGTCAATGACTACTGCCTCTTTGTTGGAAATTACCCTCTTTACAGGGTCACCCCCGAAACATTTTGCCTTCCTCCTCATAATTTTTGTTGGATTTTTGCTTGTTGGCCTTATGACTCTGTGAACTTTATTACTGCTAACCAGTGCTAACGTGCATGTGCTCACTCCCCTAAAAATGATTTGATTGCATATACTTGATTGGCATATTTAATTTACATGTTAGTCCCTTTTTGAGTGGTATACCATATACCCAAGGCCTGAAAATTAAATGCTACCAGTGGGCACCTATTGTGCCACCCACTTAAGTAGCACCTTAAAATTTGTCCTAGGCCTGCCATTGCAGCATGAAGGCTGTGCCTCACTGCCATGTCGACTTAGCATTTAAAACACCTTGCCAAGCCTTAAACTCCAATTTTATTATATATGTCACCCCTTGGTAGCCCACAGGGCAGGGGGCTGTATAAATAAAAGGTAGGACATATGCCTTTTAGTTTGACTTGTCCTAGTAGTGAAAAACTCCTACATTTGTTTTCTCACTTCTGAGAGGCCTACCCCTCCTGTAGGGTAACATTGGGGATTCCTTATTAAAATTAATAAGTAATAATTACTAAACTAGAGGTGGTAGATATATCATACTTGGTACCTGTGAACTTGTAATGTTAAAGCTTCTTTAATTGTAAAGTTGGATTTATCATCCCAAGTTTGAAAATTACACTTTTTAAAAATTGGCATTTTCCTGCTCTTAGCCCTCTGTTGCTGTAATCTCCCCCAGGTCACATGACTGGGTGTAACTGACAGTTGGGACTTTGTGAATTCACCCCAGACAGACACACAATAGGGGGATTAGCATAGCTTGAATGGTTCATTAACTGACTTGATGGGGCGGAGCTAAGCAGAGCCCCACATGCAACTGAATAGGATGGGCTCTGCCACCACACAGTAGGCATAACCACCCTGTATTGTCAGTGCAGCCAGCTAGGACCCAGGGCAGGTGAAGCAGTAAATTCCTGGAACTTCAGAAAACTCTTCTGTAAACTTCTCCCAACTTCTATGAGCATGGCACCAGGGTATGAAAATTTGGCTCTCAGACGTACTCATCAGTTCACTACTGGACCTGCGGAAGTACCCTGAGGACTGCCTGCTGTGCACTCTGCCAGACTGCTGCTGTACCTGAAAGACTGCTTTGCTGCCTGGAGCCTGCTTGGAAGTTTGAGGCCAGCTGTGCTTTAGAGTCCTGCATCACCACCTTCACCCAGGACTTCAGAAGTGACTCCAAGGGCTAGTTTAGCTGGTCTCTTGTTCTGAGCCACAGCGACATAACAAGCTCCCACCATCTTAAACCTGGACCCAGCCTGAGTGATTCTTGAACTCCCAAGAGGTCTCCATCCATTCGTGGACCCTTGGTTGTGGTGCTAAAGATGCCCAGGTGGCCATTTTCTAAAACTGAGGACTTGCTATTTTGAATCTTTAAATTTTAAAATTCATGGCTGGTTCTATTAATTGGATTTTGATATTTTTGTGTCAAATAATTACATTTAACTCTATTTTTTTTAAATTGGTTTGGGATTAATATTGTGTTGTGTTTTCACTGTGTTGCTGTTTGTGTACTGCATTACCTTTAAGTTTAGCCTGGCTGCTTTCTGTGCCTAGCTACCCAGGGTTAAGCACAAGTTAAATTAGCTACTTTTTGTGGTTCACCCTGCAAGGGATTGTGGCTGTTGACCAGAGCTCACACCCCAGTAAACCAACAACCCAATTTTTCACACTCTTCATAATGCTAGTAGTACAATGTACTATTTTGCCAGCATCGGGCACAGAAGTAGACCTTCTTGCAGAAGCTGTTTTCCAGTCCTGGGTAGGACAGCATCTTCTCTTCTAGGTCAGATACTCTCTGGACTGGTGCAGGGAAGTTTCTCCAGGTGTGAAAATAAATATTTTCCTATTTGTAGGAAAAAATGGGTTAATATATTTTTACAACTTGAGGACTTTTCTGAGAGCATGCACCAATATTGTTAAGGACCCCAGCCAAACTATTTGGAGAGCATCCCTGCATGCGTTCGTTCTAGGATTTCTTAAAGAGGCAGTAATTTCTTGAAAAAATATTTCATCCCTGCATTGCCTCTGCAAGGGTACCTGTAATTTAGGACAGAGTATGTATCACCTGTTATCTGTTTTATTAAAGGTTTGCCATATATCTTCCCTCCCAAATCTGTTTGTGAGGCCACAGTGAAATCTTAACCTGGTCCTGTCTTTCTTTATGTGTATCCAATTGGAGCCCATTCATAGCTGCTCATTACGTCGTCTTACTTTGAAGATGGTATTCCTTTCCACAATCACTTCAGCTTGTCGCATGAGTGAGAACCAGGCTCTGTCAGTGCAGCCTCCCTACTATTTTGTATAAAATACAAATTGTGATTCGGCAGCATGTTACAGAATCAGAATGTTTATGTGCAATTCGGTATTTGGAAGGGGCGTGAAAGGGATGTATGAATGTTTTGTGACCGAATCACGGTTGCAAAACATTCATATTTTGCCGACTCCTTGAAGGAGGTGGTAACCCATTTGCAAATGGGAAGTAGTATCGAAGAGATCCCTTCTTGTTTGAGAATGGAAAACTGATATTTTTTAGAGCAGTCATTGGTCCCATGACCACTGACTACTCTAAAAAAATGAAACTTCAAAGTTTAATTATCTTGCTTTGTTTCTGTTTTTAACACATCCCGTTTTCCTTTACTGCAACCGGGCTGCATTAAGAGAGAGAAAAACAGTTTTCTTTATTAAAAAAGAGTTCAGACTTGGTGGTCTTGCCACCCCTGTGATGGCTGTGATTCCTAATGAGTTGCAAATTACGAACTATCACCTTAATATGCATAAGTTAGGTCACTTTTGTAACCCACTACGAATCGTTAATGAAACTCAAAATAGTTTCATACATTCGGAATACTGATTTCCTAATTGCGATTTGGAGAAAATCACAATTAGGAAATCTGTATTCCTAAACTTAGTACATCTGACTCGTGGTCCTCTGCATGAAGACTTACTATACAATAGCTAAGAAGCGGCCTCAGGAAGTCCTGTGCACGCATTCCACCAGCGCTAAGGCTGCCACCACTGCATTGGAATGAAGAGAGCATGTTCTCAACTTTTGTCAGGCTGTGAAATGGGCATCAGTGGACACGTTCACGAAGCTCTACTACCTTGACAGCAAGGTCCAACGGGAAGGGCATCTAACTGAGGATTCCTCACTACTCTCCAACCTGCCTGATCCGTGGAGTGTCCTCTTTTTACCATCTAAAAAGGTCCCCAAATTAGAGAGTTGCACTCTGGTACCTCTAATTGTACAGGGAGTGCAGAATTATTAGGCAAATGAGTATTTTGACCACATCATCCTCTTCATGCATGTTGTCTTACTCCAAGCTGTATAGGCTCGAAAGCCTACTACCAATTAAGCATATTAGGTGATGTGCATCTCTGTAATGAGAAGGGGTGTGGTCTAATGACATCAACACCCTATATCAGGTGTGCATAATTATTAGGCAACTTCCTTTCCTTTGGCAAAATGGGTCAAAAGAAGGACTTGACAGGCTCAGAAAAGTAAAAAATAGAGAGATATCTTGCAGAGGGATGCAGCACTCTTAAAATTGCAAAGCTTCTGAAGCGTGATCATCGAACAATCAAGCGTTTCATTCAAAATAGTCAACAGGGTCGCAAGAAGCGTGTGGAAAAACCAAGGCGCAAAATAACTGCCCATGAACTGAGAAAAGTCAAGCGTGCAGCTGCCACGATGCCACTTGCCACCAGTTTGGCCATATTTCAGAGCTGCAACATCACTGGAGTGCCCAAAAGCACAAGGTGTGCAATACTCAGAGACATGGCCAAGGTAAGAAAGGCTGAAAGACGACCACCACTGAACAAGACACACAAGCTGAAACGTCAAGACTGGGCCAAGAAATATCTCAAGACTGATTTTTCTAAGGTTTTATGGACTGATGAAATGAGAGTGAGTCTTGATGGGCCAGATGGATGGGCCCGTGGCTGGATTGGTAAAGGGCAGAGAGCTCCAGTCCGACTCAGACGCCAGCAAGGTGGAGGTGGAGTACTGGTTTGGGCTGGTATCATCAAAGATGAGCTTGTGGGGCCTTTTCGGGTTGAGGATGGAGTCAAGCTCAACTCCCAGTCCTACTGCCAGTTCCTGGAAGACACCTTCTTCAAGCAGTGGTACAGGAAGAAGTCTGCATCCTTCAAGAAAAACATGATTTTCATGCAGGACAATGCTCCATCACACGCGTCCAAGTACTCCACAGCGTGGCTGGCAAGAAAGGGTATAAAAGAAGGAAATCTAATGACATGGCCTCCTTGTTCACCTGATCTGAACCCCATTGAGAACCTGTGGTCCATCATCAAATGTGAGATTTACAAGGAGGGAAAACAGTACACCTCTCTGAACAGTGTCTGGGAGGCTGTGGTTGCTGCTGCACGCAATGTTGATGGTGAACAGATCAAAACACTGACAGAATCCATGGATGGCAGGCTTTTGAGTGTCCTTGTAAAGAAAGGTGGCTATATTGGTCGCTGATTTGTTTTTGTTTTGTTTTTGAATGTCAGAAATGTATATTTGTGAATGTTGAGATGTTATATTGGTTTCACTGGTAATAATAAATAATTGAAATGGGTATATATTTGTTTTTTGTTAAGTTGCCTAATAATTATGCACAGTAATAGTCACCTGCACACACAGATATCCCCCTAACATAGCTAAAACTAAAAACAAACTAAAAACTACTTCCAAAAATATTCAGCTTTGATATTAATGAGTTTTTTGGGTTCATTGAGAACATGGTTGTTGTTCAATAATAAAATTAATCCTCAAAAATACAACTTGCCTAATAATTCTGCACTCCCTGTATTGTGCTACGCATCTGAGGGTGATTGCTTTGCATGCATTATGATTCAGGCTTATTCGTGTTAGAAAAGTAAATAACAGTTTTTTGCCCTAAAGATGGTCACATGTGGTCTTACAAAATCAAGTAGTGTTTAGTGCAGCATTAGGCGCATTGATTGGGAATATGATCCATATGTGATGTTTTGAGCAATACAAATTAATTGTGAGGTTGTTGAACTAGTTAAATGGTTGAAAGAATTATAAGGGAATCTTGGAAAGGCCACTGTTTGCCAAGGCGGTCACAAAGCACTCAAATAAATTTACCTTTTTGTTTTGCTTTTTGTGTGGTAATCTTTTGCACGGTTCACCGAAAAAGAACAGAAGTATAATTGGAAGCACCATTGCTTTTTCCTTGAGTGCCCGAATTCTATTGTACCATATTTTACCAACATCTGATGCCACTGTTTATATGCAGTTTATTGATTACTGGCAGTATTGTTTTAGTACACGAGCAGCACTATCTAAACATATTTTTGTACTGTTACAGGTTTCTCATTGGCTCCAGAAATGACATTCAGAGGTAAGATTTTTCCAACGTATTTGGTTACTTGTCTATTAAAACTGGATTAGGGGATGGGGTGGGCACCCACATATGATACAGTATTCTGAGTTTTCTTTTATGGGAAGCTGGACCACATGTATTATGCTATTTATAAACTATATTTTTTTAAAGCAGATCAAGATAAATATTTGTAGCTGGTGTTAGATGTGCTTTTAAATCTTCTGTTGGCATTGTATTTGCATTGATTTTCTCATAAATAATTCATTTCTGGATGAAATGAAATATGTATCCATGTGATTGAAAAACGGATTCTTGATTTTAAATCGGAGGCTTAATCTTTTCCATTTGAGTTGTGATTCAAGGCATTATACCGAATCTACTGAATGAATACATGGCTTGTTGTTCCAGACTGTAAATAAGATGATACCAAGTAGTTTTATAATGCAAGCATTTCTAAATTTTCCATAACAAACATTGACCATTTCCATTACAGGGTGACCAGTCAGTACCAGGAGCTCTTTGAGCACGAAGCTAAATGTACTGTGACTGTGACCCATAATCCTGGTGGCTTTCTGAGCGCGAGTCCAACTTCCCCAGGGAAACCTACTGAGGCAAGTGTTCTCGTTTTTCTACTTTTCTGCTAAGTGCCATCTTTTTCTTTACCAAATCTATAGATGTCCTGAGGTTTCAGGACACACGTCAGTGCCTTTATCAGGGTTGCAAACTTCATTTGAATAAAGTTCAGTAAGGTATTTTCAGTATAGTTCAGCAAAATGTATAATCATATATCTGAACCTTAAAAAAAACTTCAGCCAAGTGGTACAAGAGTATGCATTTGAAGCATACTCCTTTGTATTTGGACATCATTCAGGGGAGGTATTTTGTTCTGAACTATTCAGTCTTGGAAGTTTATGAGCAGTGTGATGGACGTTTTTGAGTTCCTTAGGAATTCCGGTGCTTCTAGCAAAAAGGTTACCAATCAGTGATATTTTGTTAACATCATACTCATCGATAATGTCTAAGGAACAGTGCCAAGTTTTGTAACACAAAAGCATTTTTGATCCGTTTGAGGGCATCTGTACTCCCAACTGGAAGAAAACAATGACGTTTGTATAAGAAGTTTGGTACGGGACAAATGATGTGGAGGCTGACACAGTGGAGCAGTGCTGTTTCCGGACCTTAAATACGCCACATACCAAACGGAAGCAAGCATTGGCAAAGTTAAAAACTGGCATTAATTTTCAAGATTTTGGTTTTATCAACGCAGGCGTAAAACGTGGGGAGAAAAATGACCACAAAATGACTGTATATGCTTGCAAATGAAGGTGGACACATTGGCGGCCATCTGGAAATGGCTTTTGTAATTAAAATATACAAAACCATTCAGATATAGTTGTCTGTACTTGCCTAGGTATGCGGACATTTGTACAGCCGTCATTAAATGATTTTCATTAAAGTAAAAAACACATTGAGAGATGGCTACCTATGTGTGCGCATGCCCACCGATGTGCATGTATAGGCAGACATGTGTAAATATTTTCTATTTAATAATTAAACATTTTTTTTTAAAGATGAGCGATCGAGGGCATGTGTGGCTGTAAATACACATACTCTTCATTGTTCTACCATTTACTGTTGGGTCCAAAGTGTTGCAAGTTATTTTTCTTCGAAGAAGGTGTTTTTCAAGTCACGGGATCGAGTGGCTCCTCCTTCTCGGTGATACTGCACATGGGCATTGAGTCCTTTGTTAGAATGTCTTTTCTCTGCTGTTGGGTTCGGACGTGTAATCTTTCGCTCTGTCTTCGACTTGCTTCGGTCCGAGACTTACTCCCCGTCTTTTCTGTATTCAACAGCATTGTACTTTCAATCGAGGTTTCTGTTTGCATATCAATTTTTCTATCTTGTCAGGTCCAGTTTTCGTCCGCACACCCTTCGGGGAGGGCCCGACCAGCCTTTGGGCTTATACACTCATGGTGTCAAAAAGAATGTAATCCTGATGGAACGGCACTGTTTCGATGCTGTCCTCGGTGCCACTCGAAGTAGCCTTACACCGATCACCATAGGAGTGCAACCTGTGCCTCTCACCATATCATCAGAGGCTACTTGTGAGGTGTGTCAATCATTTTGATTCAAGAAGACTCTTCGAGACTTAACGAGCTAGCAGGTTGGTGATCGCACGCAGATCTCCAGAAGGCACCCTGGATATTTTCAGGAAAGAGCATGTACAGGAAAAGCCAGATCAAGAAGAAGCCGTCTCCATGCAAAATTCGGATTCCGACATCCAGTCAAACATCGAGAGCCAAGACCTGACGACGGCACAGTGAGTACTGTGGCCGCACCTCCATCCACAAAAACACAGAAAAAAGTCCATACTGAGGTCACCGGATCACCTCTGCAATCAAGCCATGGTCAGTCACGGAAAGACTGTCTGAATTGCCCTGCCTACTGCCTTGCCTCCGAAACCGATGAAGACTGCTTCGTCTTCGACATCGACCTTATCTACTTCGGTCCAACCTACTATGGGGAAACATTTGACACTGACTGTATCTGCTTCGAGCCTAGGGTATTCAGAACCAAGTTTGGTGCCGAAAAAAAGGTCCATCGACCCAAAACTTTGGTTCCAAAACATAAAGACCGTGCAGCTTCAGAACCTTTGGACTCGGCTCGGCTCGGCTTACGCTCTCACCTATTCAGCCTATACTTGAGACTATGGACACTAGACAATGCAGACTATACATTTAAAAAGGCACAGGGCGACCTGTGGCTTCACTTACTTTAGCTTTTAAAAGGAAGCTAACTTTTCAGGGGGCAATCAATACCTCAACGCCTCCTAAAAAGATTTCTAAGGAGAAGGCTACCTCCTCAAATAAACCTGCTCTTCCTCCACACACCCGAACCTCCAACCCCCACTCCCCACTCCACCCCACCGCTTCACCTCTACCTATCTCTTCCCCTCATTCTCCCACCTCTTCAACAGCGGAAGATTTCACGCCACGGGGTTGACCACTGTTTGGAGAACACTACTCAGGGGACACACAACAAGATCCAGACCCTTGGGATTCTTATGA
The DNA here is from genome assembly GCF_031143425.1 of Pleurodeles waltl. NCBI lineage: Eukaryota > Metazoa > Chordata > Amphibia > Caudata > Salamandridae > Pleurodeles > Pleurodeles waltl. The sequence continues at coordinate 1,229,386,211 of NC_090447.1, forward strand.
TCCAGATCCAGTCATTACCACTGACCCAGATTTGTATCCTGCTAGGCCTTCCACTCCAGAAGATACTACCAGCTACCAACAAGTTATTGCTAGGCCTTCTGCATACCATAATGTACCAATACATAAGGAACCCATTGAAGAAGATTTCTTGTTTGATACCCTTACCAGCATAGGGATACCAAATATCTCCCTATACTTTCTGGAATGACGCTATGGGGCTGACATCTTTCAAGAGTCTGTTCATTCCAGAATCATAACACTTAGGGTAGATAAAAAATATAATCCTGCATCTGGCCAGAGAGGCGCTGCGCAAGCTGCAAATCATTGACATATTGCCAATTCACAATCCTTACTCTCTAGGTACAGTAGGGCTCACTGGGATGAAATGCAGGATCTCGTCCAACATTTCCCAGAGGAGCATTGTAAGCTTGGCCAGCAAATTGTTTTAGAGAGTCAAACAATTGCAAAGAATTCTATTTGGTGTGCGCAAGGTGCTGCCGATACAGCAGCAAAAGGCATAAATACTAGGGTGTCGATAATAAAGCATGCGTGGCTTAGATGCTCTGGATTTAAGCCAGAGGTTCAGCAAGTTGCATTAAACATACCTTTTGACAAAGAACATCTTATGTGGACCGCAAGTTGACTCTACATTAGAGAAGTTAAAAAAGACACTGATACTGCAAAGGCCATGGGGGCTCTCCAGTCCCAAGTGCGAAGGGGATTTTTTTTTTTTCGCCCAGTGCATAGAGGGGGTTTCAAATCCTGTACAACATCTGGCTCATGCAACTCCCAAAATAAACAAGCCAAAGCTCTTACACCAGAGGCACCTTCAGGGGTACATTCAGAAGCAATAATTTTAGAGGCAGGGCAAAAACAATAGCTCCTGGGGCTCGGCTTCCACAACAAAGCATTGACTACCTGAAAATGCCAAAAACACATATAGCATCAGTTGGGGGATATCTTAAATACTACTACCCACAATATACAGATATAACATCAGAACAGTGGGTCCTCTCCGTTATCCAACATGGTTATTGCTTGGAACTTACTTCCACACCTCCCACCATCCCTCCTCCCACTCACAGATTGTCTCAAGAACACCTTGTATTTCTCAAAGAAGAGGTGCAGTCTCTTCTTCTGAAAGGGACGATAGAACCGTTTCCATCCCAATATCACAGAACATGGGTGTATTCACTATATTTCCCTATTCCAAAAAAATAATTGGTCACTCAATCCCATTTTGAATCTCAGGCCCCTAAACCAGTACATTCTTCCAGAACATTTTCACATGGTCACTCTTCAGGACGTCATCCCACACCTTCACCAGAACAATTTCATGACAGCTCTAGACCTAAAAGATGCTTATTTCCACATTCGTATCCACCCTGCACAGACCGCAAATATCTAAGATTTGTGGTCGCGGGAAAACATTATCAAATCAAAGTCCTCCCCTTCGGGCTCACAGCTGCTCCAAGGGAATTCACCAAATGCCTAGCAGTTATTGTAGCGCACCTCAGAAGACAAAATATTCATGTCTTTCCATACCTGGACAACTGGCTTATCAAAGCCAGCACAGTATCGCAGTGCCAATCCAACACTCAAATTACAGTAATCCTCCTTCACAAGTTAGGGTTTACAATCAGTTTTCTAAAATCTCATCTACAACCCCTTCAAATTCAACCTTACTTAAGGGCCGCTCTTAATAAGCAACTGGGGATAGCACACTCCAAGTCAGCTTGCATGCAAAGTTTTCATCAGCTTCTTCCTCAGTTCGATCAAGATCACACTCCCACAGTCAAAACTGTTATGCGTCTTTTAGGGATGATGGCATCCTGCATTGCCATTGTCCCACATGCCAGAATGTACGTGCGTCCACTTCAGCAATGTTTGTCTTGTCAGTGGTCTCAGTCACAGGGTCACCTTCAGGATCTAGTGTTGTTAGACCGCCAAACTTACCGCTCTCTGCAATGGTGGATATCCTCCAGTCTTTCACAAAGGGCGGCCTTTTCGAGACCCTGTGCCTCTTCCATGCTATGACCACGGATGCACCCTTGACAGGCTGGTGAGCACACCTTCAAGGCCTGACAGTACAGGGCCTTTGGGATAACATTCATCCATCCTTGAACATCAACTATCTAGAATGTCAAGCAGTATTTCTAGCCCTAAAAGCATTCCTTCATCACCTCTCACACAAAGTTGTCCTAGTCCGGATGGACAATATGACAGCAATATATTTTCTACAAAAATGGGCGGAAGGGGACGACGTTCCACTTATAACAACTGGCACAAACAATATGGAAATGGGCTCATCACCACCACATTCACCTATTGCAGAATATCTCCCAGGAACGGAAAACGACTTTACAGAGCTGCTCAGCAGGATGCATCAACAAGTCCACAATTGGGAACTCCACCCACAAGTCCTTCAAAAATACTTCCAAAAGTGGCAAACTCCTCAAATAGACCTTTTTGCCATAGCAGAAAACGCGTAATGCCCACACTTTACCCCAAGGTACCCTCACCCTCTATCCTAGGGCGATGACGTATGAGTGAACTGTTCAGGGATATTTGCCTACGCTTTTCCACCTCTCCCCCTCATTCTATTCCTGTTTCGCTAACTCACACAGACATCACTAACTATGATAATGGTAGTGCCCATATGGGCCCGGCAATCTTGGTTCACAACACTTCTGGATCTCTCACAAGTTCCTCACTGGAAGCTAGAACTTCTCATGCAGCAGCACGGACAGATCAGACATCCAGACCCAAAATCGCTCAACCTTGCAATACAGCTTCTAAAATCACAGAATGTGGTTACCTTAATTTACCTATTGAGTGTATGGAAATTTTGAACGAGGATCGCAGACCAACAACTAGAGTGTGTTATGCGTAAAAATGTAAACGTTTTGTTTGCTGCTGTCAATTCAATTCAATTCAATCTTTATTCGGATTTTACTCCATAAAAGATATACAACACTCTTTAAAGGGATAATAAAGTACAATAAAATATTTTTAAAACATTACTGATAAATAAATAGATAAGGACATTCGCTGCAAAAAAAATAGGCCATTATTCATTACTCACACCAGAGGTTTTCTAAGTGCGTAATTTTTTTCCTTTGATCTATAGCATATAAAATGAATTTTATTACTGAATCACATTTCTCTTTGGTGTCCAATTTACATAAATAGTTAAAAGCTTCTCTACAATAAAATAGTTTGTTAATAACAAATAAAGGTCTTAAATAATATTTCCTAATATCATGATAAACTTTACAGGATATAATAAAGTGCATTGTAGATTGTGCAAATCGCCCCACACAGGGGCACTTCGGTAGGATTTTGCTCCATATCCTCACTTTTGAAAAAGCTACTAAAAAAAGCAACGTCGTAAAACGCGTCCGAGTTAAATAAAATTTATCCTAAGTGTTTGCAACCATCAATAGATAATTTAGCATTACCTTGTTGACTTCAGTCATATAACGTGCTACTGTTGGTTTCTTAGATTCTCTGTTTACTCTATCGCTATCCCTCCATACCGTTAATTGATTTTTCACTTCTTTTTTTCTAAATTGGAGTATAATACCTGGATCATCTAAATTTGGTGCTAGATTTATGCCTTCCAGCAAAACGTTTAGGTGCGTGAACCATGGGATTCTATCCCGATATTCTAATGTGAGGCAGTCTTTGATAATCTTTTGGGTAAATTGAGTCCCTTCTTTAGACCAGATGCCAAGCCAATAAGGCATTGGTATATATGAGGTCTTCCACATAAGAGCAGCCCAGTTCCCTATGTACCATTAGTGTGGAGGTAGTATTTGGCACTGCAAGTAGTCTACAGAGGAATTTGTTCTCTAATACTTGTAATGAATGGATCTCGGGCGTTAGGCCCCAGAGTGCCGAACCATACGTAATGCTGCTCATTGATTTGCTTTTGTAAATTTGCAGCATTTCCTTAAGGGGTTTAGTACCAATTTTATTTGAAAATCTAAAGACAGCCTCTGTTGCCCTAATATACTTAATCTTGATCATTTCTAAATGTTGTTTCCAATGGCCCATATTGAAAAACTGGACACCCAGCTATGTAAATCTGTTCAGCTCTTCGCATTTATGACCCTTGATAAAATAAGTTTTCTTTCTGGCCTTTCCCTGTCCACAAGTCATTACAACAGATTTATTCATATTCAGTGGCATATCTCTTGCCTCCATAAAGTCTACAAAACCCTCCATCAGCCGCTGCAGCAATACCGCGTTATCTGCATATAGAAGGACAGGGATAGGACATTCCCCTATTTTAGGGGTATTGATTTCCATATTTTTTAGGTGGCCATCTACTACGTTTATTTATAGGGAAAATAGAAAGGGCGGCAAGACACAGCCTTGACGTATCCCCCTCCTTATCCTAAAACCTGAAGTACACTCCCATTTCTTACATATCTCACCCGTGCTGTTAAATGGTTATACAATTGTGCCAAGAAATTTATTAAATCTAGGGGCGCACCTAGGTCTACTAAGACTTTCCACAGCTTTGCATGGTTCACCAAGTCAAAAGTGGTGCTAAGATCTGCAAAACAGACAAACACATGACCCTTTTTTGATATTGTGTATTTACTTATTATTAAATTAAGATTTATACATTGTTATAAGGTGCCAACCCCAGGTCTTAATCCCAGTTGGGCCTCTGTAAGTATAGGATTGTCAGTTGCCCATACCTCTAATCTTTCTAGGAGTACTCTCCCTAATAATTTAACAGAGGTGTCTAGAAGGGAAATAGGTCGGTAACCTTTAGCGTCACCTCTATTCCCCTTTTTAAAAATAGGAACAATTATGCTTTCGGTCCATGATGTTAGGATATATCCCTTTGACGCACTCAAAAAAACTTGGGTCGTAATAGGGGACCATAGATCAATATATGTCAGATAGGCATCTACAGGCACCCCATCGGGGCCCAGTGCCTTCCCTTTCAGACATCTTCCCATGGCAGATTTCACTTCACCTAGACTAACCGGTTTCAGAAAGGGTGGCTTGATCTCAATTATCCCAGTATTCGATGGATAAATAATCAGATGATCTAGGTTAAAAATCAAGCCAAAATAGGAAAGCCATTCTGGTGATGGAACATGTACAGTTATTTCGAATGCATCGCAATTTTTTAGGGATGGTTGATTAATTGTTTTCCAAAATAGGCTACTATTTCTGTGCCGCTGCTTGCTCAAGATTATCCCATGCCCTAGCTCTCCATTGTGCCTTTCTAATCTTCAATGCATGTTTGTAGCTAGAGCGTATAATGATTACTTCTTCCCTATTTCTTGGTCGAGCCTGCAGGGCTTGTTTAAGTTCCTGACTTGCTAGTGAACAATTATGATCGAACCACCCCACTTTTACTCTCCTTTTGTTCCCTGATGTTGCCACTAGGCTCCCTGCAATGGCATCACTAAGCTGATTAAAGGATACTAAAATCTCAAATGGACTTTGATTATATTCTGTACATGTTAAAATGTCCTGTCTATATCAGGTCATGATTTTTGTCATCACATCTGCTTCATTTACCCCAGTCCATTTAATGGCAATTCCATTTTCCCTTTTTATCCCTATATTCATTGCCAATCTTTCTCCTATGTTAAAGGATTGAACTAATCTCATAGTAAGTGACAAAGGGTGGTGGTTACTATAGATAGTTGGCTCAATCTTCAGAGATTCAATCATGTCTGTATTACTCTTGGAAATTAGTGTATGTTCAATTGTTGAGAAATGCCCTCTTCCTATAAACGTTGGAAGCTTCGTTCCCTTATCCCCATCTTGTTCCACCAATTCTAAATCATGTCTAAATATTATTTCATTCAGTACGGCTCCGTAGTTATCATGTAAAAAAATGCGATTGTACATTTCCCCCATCATCAGTAAATGCACATATCTTTTCTAAAGTGTTCCAACACGTCCCCCTAAGTCTCCCGCCCATATTAATATATAACTAGATGTTATATCATTTATGAAGATCTGTAAATCTTCCTGAAGGTTTGATGCCACTATTTTGTTGGTATCGTCAAATTTATTGTTGTAATAATTTATTAATACAAAACCTATGATTCCATCTATCCAAAAATGTAGAAACTGATAATAGGGGGAGTCAAGGAAGGATTTCACCAATGTAAACGGTACCAGTGTTGAGATCCATATTGCCATCCCTCCCTTGGCGCTGCCACTTACTGAAGCAGAAGCTGGTGTAAAGAAAATAGCATATCCTTCAATATAGAAGAATCCCGTATGCCATGTCTCTTGTAGACATATTATATATGACAAACTTATTATGGTGTGCCGTTCCTTATCATCCATTTTGGTTCTTACTCCAGCTATGTTCCACAACATTAGTGTGATTGAGTCTCCTGCTAAGGACCTCTCATGAAGCTCAATGTCACCATTACAACTTAAAATATTCGGTTTAGACACTATAGTAGTAATTTGTGCTTTATCGGGTAACAGAGTCCCTATTCTATTCATGTCCTCCTGTAGTCAATCCAGATCATCCATATTGCTCAGGGGAGTAAATCGATTGGAACACTCTAATTTGTCATGCCTATCCAAATTACTAGATGTTTTCCTTATGGCCCTTGTATATCTTGTACCTGGAATGTTGAACATTCTATAGAAATATCCTAGGGGGACAGCCATGATCTCCCTTCTCATGTTTTTACAGGTTCGATGTCTTTTCTCTAGATCCAATAATAAATTGCCCACAAAACGGGATCACGGAAATTGACCGCAATACAATCTCCCTCTTCTTCCTCCAAATATCCCACCCAGTCAACTCGCCTTGCATAGATAATTTCGCAAAATAATATGTCTGATGCACATATGTTCTCCTACATCCAGTGTACTACTTTATTACGTAGATCTTGCCAGGTCTCAACGATGTTTGGTCCCAATTTGGGAACATTTTTAAGAATAATTGTGTATGGAGTAGCATCTGGTGGTAGTTGTAGAACTTCTTTTACAGATCTATTTCTATTCAAACACTGACATTTGTAAGTGCCATCTGGTTGTCTCTCTTGATTGATAATAGGTGCCTTAGGCTGGGGTGTTATTTTCTGTATGGGGTGCTGATATTCCATACTTCTTTTGTTAGGATCTTCCTTCCCTATCATTATGCTATTCCTTGTATCTACAACCACTTGGTTCTCATTTGGTGTGATATCACAGCCAAGGGGCAGGTTTTTTGCATTGGTCACTAAATTCACATTTACTTCTATCTTACTTATGCGTTCTTTAATATCTTTAATTTCTATCAGTACTCTCTATAAGATCTAGTTTGCCATGGAGTTTCTTAAAAAGAGTTTCCATGCTTTTTAGTAGGGCACCATCATGGCCTTGTGGTAAGCTACTGGGTGACCTCCATACGTTTCAGTAGTTATTTTACTGCCCTTGCAGGGCTGTAATGGTGGTGACACAGAGTTAGGTTTAGTTATCTGTCTACTTCTTTTTTTCTATAGTGGTGGAGGAATTGGGTCATCCATACTGTTCAATGGTTCATTTTCTTTTATGTCCATGGGTAAAGGTGGGCCTAAGGAAAACCTAGGGTCCACCCGATGAGACTTTCTTTTGGGGATTCTAGTTCAATAATTGAACCTACAGCCTCTGTACTCACTTCAATAATGGCCTCATGTAAAACATTTTTTGTTGCCACTAACCGTGCTTCAGCATTAATCATTTCTGCGTTAATTTTCCCCATTGCATCTGTAAGATAATTTGTTATCATATTAGAGTTTTTGTGTTAATACCATTCCCCATTTGGTTTTGCTTTCTTTTCCCCATTGTAAATATGGGGTTGCTATATTGAATGCTCTTTACTAGTCTAAACAAGATTAATGCAGATCTCTAGACAAAATTTTAACAGAGTATGCCCAGCCCAGCCCAGCCTCCTCTGAGCTCTGACGGGCGTATACGGGCCCGCTTTTGGCCCTGTCTTTGCCCGGGCACGTCCCGCGAGGAGAGTTTGCAGCGTCCTTATCACAGCGCCTCTGGGCGTGAAATGGCAACCGGTGCCTCTAGTGCCGCTAAGGAGTCTGGGGCTTGTAGTTCAGGCTCCCCCCCCTAGTCACGAGGAAGTTCGTCCCACAGAGCGGGTTTGCAGCGTCCCTATCACAGCACCTCCGGCACAAAATGGCAACCAGCGGCTCTAATGCCGCTAAGGAGTCTGGGGCTTGTAGTTCAAGCTCCCCCCCCAGTCACGAGGAAGATCATCCCGCGAAGCGGGTTTGCAGCGTTCTTATCACAGAAATGGCAACCAGTGGCTCTAGTGCCACTAAGGAGTCTGGGGCTTGTAGTTCAGGCTCCCCCTAGTCACGAGGAAGTTTGCTGCTGTCATTCTAAACACATTGACCCAATTAAATTATCTGTCCAAGATATTATTTGCTACTCTTGCAAAAAGCCAAGTTGGCTTACACTTCAGTCAGGCTTCACCTTGACTAGCCATGGCTGCATACTTACAAAATAGATAACATACTTCATTGTTCAGAATCCTGGTCATAAAAACCTTAATGGAAGTAATTGTATGAGTAATGTCACCTAGAATTCCTCCAGTTCCATCATGGAATCTTAATAATGTACTTATCAGACTTATGGGCCCTCCTTTTGAACCACATCACTCGTCCTATCCAGTTCCTTTCATGGAAGGTGGCTTTTCTAGTTGCAATTACATCCCTTAGACGTGTCAGTGAACTCCAGGCATTAACTCTAGAAGCACTTTTCTTTCAAATATATAAAGATAAGGTAGTCCTTTGCATAAATCCAAGATTACTACTAAAAGTGGTACCTCAATTTCATATCAATCAAACCATTGACTTGCCTGATTTTTCCACAACTTGATTTGTGTACTATATTGTCAGGACAAAAGAGTTTAGGAAAATAAAACAACTTTTTGTAGAAGGGCAATCTAACTTTAAAAAATGGCATAGCTAGATAAATTGTTAAATGCATACAAACATGGTATGCTAAATCGAAAAGACAATTGCCACTAACTCCTAGGGCACATTCCACTACGAAAAATTGTGCTACTATGGCATTTTTGGGAACTATTGCTTAAGGTGATGTATGCAGAGCACCTATCCGGTCTACACCGCACACATTCACAAAGCCTTATTGTGTACACGGACAAGCAGGACAGAAAGCAAATGCAGAACATTTTTCCAGACAACTACAATTCCCATAGGCTAGCCACCACTTTTTTGGAGGAATTGCTTTACAGTTCATGCAGAGCATCTGTATCTACAACCACACATGCCATTGAACGGAAATTGTTACTTACCCAGTAGACATCTGTTCATGGCATGTAGTGCTGTAAGATTCACATGCGCCCTCCCTCCTCCCCGGAATCCTATGACTGTTACAGTTACCTTATATTTTTATATATGTAGATATACTTGCATGGACATCTCTTTCTCTATACTTCCATCTCGTTCCTCTTTCTCACCCGCTGGCGGTAAAACAATCCAACAAAGGACTCTATGGCCATGCGCAGTATCACCGAGAAGGAGTCATCACTAGATCCTGCGACTTGAAAAACAGCGTCTTTGAAAAAAAAAAACTTGTAACACTCCAGACCCAACACTAGATGGCAGGATAATGCAGAGCATTTGAATCTACAGCACTATATGCCACAAACAGGTGTGTACTTGGCAAGAAACATTTTCCATATATATGTGTGTGTGTGTGTGTATATATATATATATATATATATATGTATATATATATATGTTCGATGGCATGTGTAGCTGCAGATACACATGCTGTGCACATCCCGCCATCTAGTGTTGGGCTCGGAGTGTTACAAGTTGTTTTTCTTCGAAGAAGTCTTTTCCAGTCACGAGATCGAGGGACTCCTCCCTTTTTCGGCTCCATTGCGCATGGGCGTCGACTCCATCTTAGATTGTTTTCTTTCCACCATCGGGTTCGGACGTGTTCCTCTTCGCTCCGTGTTTCGGTTCGGAAAGTTAGTTAAATCTTGGAAAATTCTACGGTATTGTTTGCGTTCGGTATCGGTTTAGTTACAACAGATCGACACCGATTTTGGAAGAGCTCCGGTGGCCCTTTGGGGTTTTCGATTCGCCGACGGGGCCTGGTCGGCCCGACCTCGTGCGTCTTCAAGGCTAATGGAACAGACCCCATTCCGCTTCTGCCCCGAATGCCACAACAAGTATCCTTACACAGATCAGCATCTGGTCTGTAATTTGTGTTTGTCTCCCGAACACAAAGAGGATACCTGCGAGGCCTGTCGAGCGTTTCGGTCGAGGAAAACGCTGAGAGACCGAAGAGCAAGGAGACTACAAATGGCGTCGGCGCCGGCAGGACAACAGCACGTGGAAGAAGAAGAAACCTTCTCCATCGCGGACTCGGACGAGGTCGATCCCGAACAGACGCCAAGAACCGTGAGTAAGACGTCGATGAGCAAAACTCACGGAAAAATCACTAAAGCCCAGGGGACGCCACCGCCAACAGGCCATGGCTTAACCCCAAAATTAGGTGACCGACCATCGGCACGGAAAAAGGGCACGCATGTGTCGAAGTCATCCAACTCTGGTCGAGATACCGGCACAGAACAGACTCGACACCGGGTCAGAGTACTCTCGACACTGAGAGAGCGGCACCGAAATGAGTCGGCACCGAGAGATCGGAACACCGAAAGGCAAGAAAGTCTCTTCGGAGCAGAAAAAGACGGTCGAAAAGGTTTCGATACCGAAACATCCGGCCTCCGAGCCGAAACCAAGCTCCTATACCGAGGAACAGGGCCTGTCCTCACAGATGCAAGGACACAGATTCTGACAGGAGCTAGAGGCAGGGGAGCCAGATTACACTCAAAGGAGGCTCCACATTCAAAAGGACACAGGGAAAATCTGTACTCTCCCTCCAATCCGAATTAAAATTAAACTTGCCTTCCAAGAGAAAGACAAGCAACCACAAGCAAAGGTGGCAAGACAAATAACTCCGCAACCATCATCACAACGCTCACCACAACCATCACCGGTAGCCACTTCACCAATGATGCAGTCTCCAACTCATACGGCAATGAGTCAAGATGATCCTGACGCATGGTATCTTTATGATGCACCAGTGTCAGATAACAGTCCCGACTGTTATCCAGCGAGACCGTCACCACCTGAGGACAGTACTGCCTACACACAGGTGGTGTCAAGAGCAGCTGCGTTTCACAATGTCACCCTGCACGCAGAACCAATAGAAGATGACTTTTTATTTAATACACTGTCGTCCACACATAGCCAGTGCCAGAGTCTCCCTATGTTGCCGGGAATGCTGAAACATTCAAAGCAAGTGTTTCAAGAGCCTGTAAAAGGCAGGGCCATTACTCCAAGGGTGGAGAAAAAGTAAAAACCTCCACCAACAGACCCCGTGTACATCACGCAGCAATTAACACCGGACTCAGTGGTAGTAGGGGCAGCTCGCAAAAGGGCGAACTCACACACCTCGGGAGATGCACCACCGCCCGACTAGGAAAGTCGCAAGTTCGACGCAGCGGGGAAAAGGGTCGCAGCACAAGCAGCCAACCAATGGCGCATCGCCAATTCACAGGCCTTGCTGGCTAGATATGATAGGGCTCATTGGGACGAAATGCAACATTTCATAGAACACCTACCCAAAGAGTTCCAAAAGAGGGCCCAACAAGTGGTGGAAGAAGGCCAGAGTATCTCTAACAATCAGATACGGTCAGCAATGGATGCAGCTGACACAGCTGCTAGGACGGTAAATACAGCGGTCACCATACGGAGACACGCATGGCTACGCACCTCAGGATTCAAGCCGGAAATTCAACAAGCTGTGCTGAATATGCCATTTAACGACAGCAGTTGTTTGGGCCGGAGGTGGACACTGCAATCGAAAAACTTAAAAAGGACACAGATACGGCCAAAGCCATGGGCGCACTCTACTCCCCACAGAGCAGAGGCACATTTCGTAAATTACAGTTTAGAGGGGGGTTTCGAGGACAGAGCACAGAACCCTCAACCTCACAAACAAGACCCACTTACCAGAGTCAATATCAGAGGGGAAGATTTTGGGGACAGTACAGAGGGGGACAATTCACTAAAACTAGAGGGAAGTTCCAAAGTCCCAAAACACTGCAAAATAAACAGTGACTTCAGCGTCACAAATCCCCAACACATAACACCAGTGGGGGGGAGACTAACAAAGTTTTACAAAAACTGGGAGGAAATAACAACAGACACGTGGGTCCTAGCCATTATCCAACATGGTTATTGCATAGAATTTCTACAATTCCCTCCAAATGTCCCTGCAAGAACACACATGTCCAAACAACACATGGATCTATTACAACTGGAAGTCCAAGCGTTGTTACAGAAAGATGCAATAGAATTAGGACCAATTCATCAGAAAGGAACAGGAGTATACGCCCTGTACTTTCTCATACCCAAAAAAGACAAAACTCTAAGACCTATCCTAGATCTCAGAACATTAAATATTTACATCAAATCAGATCACTTTCACATGGTGACACTACAAGACGTCATCCCATTGCTCAAACAACAAGACTACATTAGACCTCAAGGATGCGTATTTCCATATACCTTTACATCCTTCCCACAGAAAGTACCTAAGGTTTGTAATCCAAGGGGTACATTACCAGTTCAAAGTGTTGCCATTCGGAATAACAACAGCGCCAAGAGTTTTTACAAAATGCCTGGCCGTGGTGGCAGCCCATATCAGAAGGCAGCAAATACATGTGTTCCCGTACCTAGACGATTGGTTAATCAAAACCAATACGCAAGAACGGTGTTCAAAACACACAAAGTATGTTATAGAAACCCTTCACAAGCTAGGTTTCTCAATCAACTACAACAAATCACACCTACAGCCGTGTCAAATACAACAGTACTTAGGAGCAACAATCAACACAACAAAAGGGATTGCCACTCCAAGTCCACAAAGGGTACAGGCATTCCAAAACGTAATACAGACCATGCACCCAAAACAAAAGTACCAGGTAAAATTAGTGATGAAACTACTAGGCATGATGTCCTCATGCATAGCCATTGTCCCAAACGCAAGATTACACATGCGGCCCTTACAACAGTGCCTAGCATCACAATGGTCACAAGCACAGGGTCAACTTCTAGATCTGGTGTTGATAGACCGCCAAACATACATCTCGCTTCTATGGTGGAACAGTACAAATTTAAACCAAGGGCGGCCTATCCAAGACCCAGTGCCACAATACGTCATAACAACGGATGCTTCCATGACAGGGTGGGGAGCACACCTCAATCAACACAGCATCCAAGGACAATGGGACATACATCAGAGGCAGTTTCACATAAATCTCTTAGAACTGTTAGCAGTATTTCTGGCGCTGAAAGCATTTCAACCCATAATAACCCAAAAATACATTCTTGTCAAAACAGACAACATGACAACAATGTATTATCTAAACAAACAAGGAGGGACACACTCGACGCAGTTGTGCCTCCTAACACAAAAAATATGGCATTGGGCGATTCACAACCACATTCGCCTAATAGCACAATTTATTCCAGGGATTCAGAACCAGTTGGCAGACAATCTATCTCGAGATCACCAACAAACCCACGAATGGGAAATTCACCCCCAAATACTAAACAATTACTTTCAAATTTGGGGGACACCTCAAATAGATCTATTTGCAACAAAGGAAAACTCAAAATGCCAAAACTTCGCATCCAGGTACCCACAAGATCAATCCCAAGGCAATGCTCTATGGATGAACTGGTCAGGGATATTTGCGTACGCTTTTCCCCCTCTCGTTCCATATCTAGTAAACAGGTTCAGTCGAAACAAACTCAAACTCATACTAATAGCACCAACATGGGCAAGGCAACCTTGGTACACAACACTACTAGACCTTTCATTAGTACCTCATGTCAAACTACCCAACAGACCAGATCTGTTAACACAACGCAAACAACAGATCAGACATCCAAATCCAGCATCTTTGAATCTAGCAATTTGGCTCCTGAAATCCTAGAATTCGGACACTTAGACCTCACACAAGAATGTATGGAGGTCATAAGACAAGCTAGGAAACCTACCACTAGACACTGCTATGCAAACAAGTGGAAAAGATTTGTGTATTACTGCCAGAATAATCAAATTCAGCCATTACACGCATCTCCAAAAGATATAGTAGGATATTTACTACATTTGCAAAAATCAAATCTAGCTTTCTCTTCCATAAAGATACATCTCACCGCAATATCAGCTTACCTGCAAATTACTCATTCAACTTCACTATTTAGAATACCAGTCATTAAAGCGTTTATGGAAGGCCTAAAGAGAATTATACCACCAAGAACACCACCTGTTCCTTCATGGAACCTCACCATTGTCTTAACAAGACTCATGGGTCCACCTTTCGAGCCCATGCATTCTTGTGAAATGCAAAACTTAACGTGGAAAGTTGCATATTTGATTGCCATCACATCTCTAAGAAGAGTGAGTGAGATTCAAGCATTTACCATACAAGAACCATTTATTCAAATACATAAAAATAAAGTAGTTCTAAGGACAAATCCAAAATTTTTACCAAAGGTTATCTCACCGTTCCACTTAAATCAAACAGTAGAATTACCAGTGTTCTTCCCACAGCCAGATTCTGTAGCTGAAAGAGCACTACATACATTAGACATCAAAAGAGCATTAATTTACTACATTGACAGAAGAAAACTAATTAGAAAAACAAAACAACTATTTATTGCCTTTCAAAAACCTCATACAGGAAATCCAATTTCAAAACAAGGCATTGCTAGGTGGATAGTTAAATGTATTCAAACCTGCTATCTTAAAGCAAAGAGAGAGCTGCCTATTACACCAAAGGCACACTCAACCAGAAAGAAAGGTGCTACCATGGCCTTTCTAGGAAATATTCCAATGAACGAAATAGGTAAGGCAGCAACATGGTCTACGCCTCATACATTTACCAAGCACTACTGTGTAGATGTGTTAACTGCACAACAAGCCACAGTAGATCAAGCTGTACTAAGAACATTATTTCAAACTACTTCAACTCCTACAGGCTAAACCACCGCTTTTGGGGAGATAACTGCTTACTAGTCTATGCACAGCAGGTGTATCTGCAGCTACACATGCCATCGAACGGAAAATGTCACTTACCCAGTGTACATCTGTTCGTGGCATTAGTCGCTGCAGATTCACATGCGCCCACCCGGGAGCCTGTAGCCGTTTAGAAATAGATCTTGAACATTTGTACATTTGTAAATATATTACTTTAACCTTTATTATGTACATACGTATTCATTCCATTGCATGGGCACTATTACTAACATACACAACTCCTACCTCACTCTCTGCGGGGAAAACAATCTAAGATGGAGTCGACGCCCATGCGCAATGGAATCAAAATGGGAGGAGTCCCTCGGTCTCGTGACTCGAAAAGACTTCTTCGAAGAAAAACAACTTGTAACACTCCGAGCCCAATACCAGATGGCGGACTGTGCACAGCATGTGAATCTGCAGCGACTAATGCCACGAACAGATTTACACTGGGTAAGTGACATTTTCCATATATATATATATGTATATATATATGTTCAATGGCATGTGTGTTGGGCTCGGAGTATTACAAGTTGTTTTTCTTCGAAGAAGTCTTTTCGGAGTCACAGGATCGAGTGACTCCTCCTCTCGGTTCCAGTGCGCATGGGCATTAGATTGTTTTCTTTCCGTGGTCAGGTTTGGACGTGTTTCCTCTCGCTCCGAGATATCGATTCGGAAAACCACAGAAAACCTTCTTATTTGTCGGTATTGTTTTGATCACGTTTCCCATGTAGCATTGAACCGGTAGTGTCGTCGGAACCTTCATTTCCGCCCTTCGGAGAGCGTGTGCCTGTTCGGGCCTACCACGTGGAAAGCCTGGTGGATCGGACTCCATTCCTATTCTGTCCTTGGTGCCACACGAAGTACCCCTATACAGACCAACACTTGGTTTGTAACTTGTGCCTTTCTCAGACCATCAGGAGGAAGATTGTGAGGCCTATTGATCTTTTCGATCAAAAAAGACCCTCGAAGATCGCAGAGCCAGAATACTCGAAATGGCATTGAAAAGTAGTGAACATCTTGTCTTCATGGAAGAGGAGCAGACGCAGACAGCAGTCTCCATCCGAGACACAGACTCTGAACAGGAATCAGAGGACAACAGACTCATCTTAGCTGGCCAGCATGTGAGTACGTCTGCCCCTACACCCCTGCACAAAAAAACATTTAAAGGCCTTGGGTACACCACTACCAGAAGGCCATGATTCGGCCCAAAAAAAGACTGTTGCCGACCATCTTTCGTGGTCGTCGCCGAAAAAGGCCACACCTCCTTCCACTTCAGAGTCGAGCAAATCTGTTCAAAGAACCGTTTCAGACTCCAGTAAAAGAGCCCATTCCTCGGAGTTGAAAATTTGGCAATCGGCTTCGGAGCGGAGACCTTCGACTACTTTTTTCGGGACCGAAAAAACACACTTCAGAGCCGAAAAAACCCTCCTATACAGAGGAACAAGGACTTTCCCAAAAATTAAGACATATTACAAGACCAATTATGGCATCTCATAAGACTTCTGAGAAAGAGCCTGAGATTGAACCAATATTACAGGTTATGGATGAGAGACAGTCCAGAATCCATGTTCATAAGGAGACAGGAAGAATCATCACTTCACATCCTTTAAAAATCAAAAGAAAGCCGGCTTTCCAAGAGGAACTAGGCTCTGTACAGCCACCAGCGAAGGTGCAAAAACAAAAGGAGAAGCCAATACCTCTCCATACTTCTCCTCCTCAATCTCCACAGCTCTCTTTCTCACCTCACAATAGCCCACCACCACTGCCTTCTCCAACACATTCTTTATATTCGCAGGGAGGTTACGGCAGACCCATGGGATCTCTATGACCCTGATCCCATCCCAGACAATGACCCAGACATTTACCCATCGAAACCTTCTCCTCCAGAAGACACCACTGCATACATCCAAGTAATATCCAGGGCAGCAGCTTATCATGGAGTAACCATGCACTTTGAGCCATTAGAAGAAGATTTTTTATTTAATACACTGTCTTCTACACATTCCAGGTACCACTGTCTCCCAATGTTACCAGGAATGGTTAAACACGCAGACCAAATTTTTAGCGAGCCTTTAAAAGCTAGGATTATCACCCCTAGAATTGATAAGACGTATAAGCCTGCACCTTCTGACCCAGATTACATCACTCATGAGGTCCCTCCAGATTCAGTGGTAGTCAGTGCAGCAAGAAAGAGGGCAAATAGCCAGTCTTCAGGAGACACACCACCTCCTGATAAGGAGAGTAGAAAATTTGACGCAGCAGGGAAATGAGTTGCTACACAAGCAGCAAATCAGTGGAGAATTGCTAATTCTCAGGCACTCCTAGCCAGGTATGATAGGGCCCATTGAGATTAAATGCGAGATATTATACAGCATTTCCCAAAAGAGCACCAGAAAAGGGCACTGCAGGTAGTAGAAGAGGGACAAGCGATCAGTAATAATCAGATAAGATCTGCCCTCGATGCTGCTGATACAGCTGCAAGGAGTGTAAATACTGCCATCACAATGAGAAGACATGCCTGGCTGCGCTCCTCTGGGTTTAAACCAGAAATTCAACTGGCAGTACTTAATATGCCTTTCAATAAAAAGCACCTCTTTGGCCCAGAGGTAGGCACCACTATTGAAAAGCTGAGGAAGGACTCCGATACTGCAAAAGCGATGGACGCTTTATACACCACCCCATATAGAGGTTCCTTTCGCAGACCACAGTTTCGAGGAGTTTTTAAGCCACAATCCTCAGAGGCTTCCACCTCCCAAACAAACCCAGGACAACAAACCCATTATCAACAAGTTGGGTTTAGAGGATCCTATAGAGGTCAATACTTAAGAAATAGAGGTAAATTCCAAACCTCTAAACAGACAACAACACAACCTAAACAGGGACTCCCATCCACTCCACAAGTCTCCTGTGGGGGAAAGACTACAGCAATTCCACTCTCATTGGCAAAATATCACCCCAGCGAATTGGGTATTATCAGTTATCCGCAATGGCTATTGCCTAGAAGTAATCTCCACCCCTCCAAACATCGCACCACAATATGACAAATTGTCCCCCGAAC
This sequence comes from Pleurodeles waltl, assembly GCF_031143425.1. Lineage (NCBI taxonomy): Eukaryota > Metazoa > Chordata > Amphibia > Caudata > Salamandridae > Pleurodeles > Pleurodeles waltl. Next base: position 1,229,404,383 of record NC_090447.1, read on the forward strand.
ATACAGTTCTGTTACAACAAGAGGTACAATCTCTACTATTAAAATAAGCAATAGCACTAGTTCCACATTCTCAGCAAGGAGCAGGAGTATACTCACTATACTTCCTAATTCCCAAAAAAGACGGCTCCCTCAGGCCCATATTAGACCTCAGGCCTCTCAATCTATACATCCTGTCAGAGCATTTTCACTTGGTAACTCTGCAAGATGTTATTCCACTACCTCAAAAACAAGATTACATGACTGCTCTAGATATCAAAGATGTGTATTTCCCCATACCCATCAATTCAGCTCACAGAAAATACCTCAGGTTTGTCATTGCAGGAAAAAGCTACCAGTTCAAGGTGTTGCCATTTCACATAACAGCAACTCCAAGAGTGTTCACAAAGTGTCTAGCAGTAGTAGCGGACTACTTAAGAAGACAACACATCCATGTCTTTCCATATCTAGACGATTGGCTAATAAAATCAAGCAAATCTTACACAATGCCAAATACACACTTGTTATTCAATAGAAACACTGCACACCCTGGGTTTCTCTCCATACTACCAAAAGTCACACCTTCAGCCAGCACAAGTACAACCGTTCCTAGGTGCTATGCTAAATACTCAACTAGCCCTAGCTTATCCAAATATACAAAGGATACAAGCTTTCCAAAATCTAATACCACCCATACAACCAAATCAACAATACACTGTAAGATTCATCATGAAGATTCTAGGAATGATGGCATCTTGCATAGCAATAGTCCCATATGCAAGACTAAACATGAGGCCCTTACAGCAGTGCCTTGCACAACAATGGTCACAAACACACAGTCAACTTCAAGATCTAGTGTTGATGGACCGCCAAACACATATGTCCCTTCAATGGTGGAATTGCTGCAATCTAATGAAGGGGTGGTCGTTTCAAGACCCTGTGCCTCAGACCATAATTACAACAGATGCATCAATGATCGGTTGGTGAGCTCACCTAAACAATCAGACCATTCAAGGGCAATGGGATGTCAAACAGAAACAGCTATACATAAACCATTTAGAATTATTAGCTGTGTTTGTTGCCCTACAATCGTTTCAACCACTTCTCAAACAGAAGAATGTGCTCCTAAAAATAGACAACATGACAACCATGTATTATCTCAACAAACCGGGAAGGACACATTTACCTCAGCTTTCCCTTCTAGCCCAAACAATTTGGAAATGGGCAATTCACAATCAAATTAATTTACCAGCGCAATATATTCCAGGGATAGACAATCAGTTGGCAGATCTCCTCAGCAGAAATCGCCAACAAACACAGGATTGGGAGATTCACTCCCAAGTACTTCAAAAGTTCTTTCAAAAGTGGGGGACACCAGACATAGATCTATTCGCAACAAGCGAAAACGCAAAATGCCAAAACTTCATACCCAGACACCCACATCCCCTATCCAAGGGCAATGCTCTATGAATCAATTGGTCAGGGATATTTGCTTTCGCTTCCCCCCCCTTCCTTCCCTTTCCAGTCAGCAAACTATGTCAAACATCACTCACCATGATACTCATAGCACCAACATGGGCAAGTCAGCATTGGTACACAACACTATTAGATCTGTCTTTAGTACCTCATTCCAAACTCCCAAACAGACCAGATTTGTTAACACAAAACAAAGGTCAAATCGGGCATCCAAACCTCAATGCGCTCAATCTAGTGATTTGGGTCTTGAAGTCATAGAATTTGGTTACCTAAACCTTCCACCAGAATGTATGGAAGTAATTAAACAAGCATGTAAACCTACTACTAGACAATGCTACGCAAACAAGTTGAAACGATTTGTCTACTACTGTCAGTCTAAAAACACAGATCCACTTACAGCATCTATACAAGATATTGTATGCTATTTACTTCATTTGCAGGAATCAAATTTGGCTTTATCATCCATCAAAATAGACCTTACTGCAATATCTGCATACTTACAAACTATTCAACATAATTCTCTATTTAGAGTTCCTGTTATTAAAACCTTCATGGAAGGATTAAAACGCATTATTCTATCTAGAACACCACCTGTTCCATCGTGGAATTTAAATATCGTACTTACCAGACTCATGGGACCATCTGTTGAACCCATGCACTCTTGTCAAATTCAATTTTTAACATGGAAGGTCGCCTTCCTTGTAGCTATTACTTCTTTAAGACGAGTTAGTGAAATACAAGCATTCACTCTTGAAGAATCTTTTCTCCAAGTGCGCAAACATAAGGTTGTACTTAGAACAAATCCAAAACATCTACCAAAAATAGTATCTCCATTTTACATCAACCAAACAGTGGAATTGCCAGTATTCTTTCCACAGTCAGACTCTGTGGCAGAAAGAGCTCTTCATACCCTAGATCTCAAAAGAGCTCTTATGTACCATATAGACAGAACTAAACATTTTAGGAAAACAAAGCAACTTTATATTGCTTTCCAACAACCACATACAGGCAATCCTATATCAAAACAAGGTATAGCAAGATGGATTGTTAGATTCCTAACAAACATGTTATATCAAAGCAAAAAGGCAACTTTTAATCTCTTCTAAAGCACATTCTACAAGAAAAAAGGTGCGTCAATGGCATTCTTAGGAAACGTACCAATGGTTGATATATGTAAAGCAGCTACATGGTCAACTCCCCATACATTTACAAAACACTAAAATGTTGATGTTTTTTCACAGCAACAAGCCACTGTAGGCTAAGCTGTCTTAAAGACATTATTTCAAACAACTTCAACTCCTACAGGCTAGCCACCGCTTTTTAGGATGACTAACTGCTTAGTAGTCTATGCATAGCATGCGTCTCTGCAGCTACACATGCCATCGAACGGAATATGTCACTTACCCAGTGTACATCTATTCGTGGCATGTAATGCTGCAGATTCACGTGCACCCTCCCTCCTCCCCGGAAGCCTGTAGTCGTTTAAGTTTTCAACATTTGTACATCTGTATATACATTTACATTTGCATGGACATCTCCTTGTATTTCTGTACTCTATCACTCCCTCCATCACCTTCTGTGGGAAAACAATCTAACAATGGAGTCGCTGCCCTTGCGCAATGGAACCGAGAGGAGGAGTCACTCGATCCCGTGACTCCGAAAAGACTTCTTCGAAGAAAAACAACTTGTAACACTCCGAGCCCAACACTAGATGTCAGAAGAGCTATGCATAGCATGTCAATCTGCAGCACTACATGCCACGAACAGATGTACACTGGGTAAGTTACATTTTATATATATATATATATATATATATATATATATATATATATATATATATATATATATCAAAAACGAAGTTGTCCTCATGTGAAAGCGCACTCCCAACAGGTTATATCAACGGGAAGAAAAAGCAAAGCCAGCAACTCACAGTGAATTCTTTAAGCAGTTTCATTATTCCAGGCCTTAAGTTATAAAATCATCTCTGGACACGTGTTTCAAGGTCAATCCTTTCTTCAGCAGAGAAAAATATAAAAGTGTTTCACCCTCGTAGGTGCAGCCAGTGCTGGAGGTGTTCCAGGCATCTCTTTCATACTGAAAAGACCTGCATGGCTTCAGCTTGTCTAATTACAGGCACCTGATTAGTCTCTTTAAATACTAGTCCGCACCAGTGGGCCTCTCAAGTGAGCAGTGCATGCTGGTTGTGGTGGTCCTGCAATTTTTTCATTTTGCCCCAAGTGGGTTGCTGGAGCCAAACGAAATAATGACCCAAAGTGCAAAACCTTTGTAGGCGAATCCAAAGTAAAATTGTCAGATTTGCTGTGAATAACCCAACCTGATTGTTCTTATGTGACAATCCATATATATATATATATATATATATATATATATATATATATATATATATATATATATATATATACACACACACATACAAATATTTAACGAATCAAAGAAACAGTTATGCGCATAATGTTCTCATCTGATAAGACACAAATATAGAAGTGCTTGAGAAGCTGCAGGACCCTTGCCAGTATGTATGTTTGTGTATGTATAATATATATATATTTATTTCGTTAGGACCTAGTTTTTATAGATAGAGCAATATCGTTTTACCAATGACTTTGGCGCTACATGATGATTCTTCATGAAATTTTCAAAACTTATACTTTGGTCAGTTCCGCTGCTGTTTTGAAAGTTTTGGGGTGGGCCGTCATGCGGGGGCCGAGAAAGATGGGGTTCCAAAATGCGTTTTCCCCATGCATTTTTCCATTGGGTCTTTAGACACGCCTATACCCGGAATTACACCGAACTTGGAAGGAAGCTAGATCCTGTTCCTCAGATTGTACTTTTCTTAATTTGGTGCAAATCCGTTCAGTAGTTTAGGAGAAATTAAAGGTAAAAAATATAGATAAATAGGGGCACGGATCCACCGTGTATCCGACTGTCCCTATGCAGATGATTGGATGCCAGCACTTTAAAAAGGAAGTGTTGGCAGCCATCTTGGGACTCTGCTTCAGCCAAGTCCCAGGGGAAAAAAGTAACAAACAAAAAAAGAAAAAGGGGCCAAGGTAGGGTCACCCTGACACCGTAGTGCTGGTGCTGGGGTTCCAGAGGGATCTTGCCAGGGCTGAAAAGCATTATAAAAAAACAAATAAAATCAAATTGGAAAAGTCCACCTGATATGCATTGGCAGATTTTCCTGACCCCATTTTTTTTTTTTTTTTAAAGGCTGGTTTCCTGCCCATTTTGTGAAGCCCCCGGTTGGGCCAAGTCCTGGGGGCATGAGAAAGTTAGGGTTGGGTGCACAGGGCCCTCCTCCTGGGCTTGCCACAGCCCCGAAGACCACCAGCTCCATGGGGCTTCAATCAAATTTAATGCGTGGGCACAGCTCCCACCTACCAAAATCAAACAAAGTCCACTTTCTGTCAAACAGCTCTCACTTGCAGAAAGCGGAGTTTTCATCTGTCTTCCCTGCATGCGGGGAAAACAGATGAAAGTATTGCTTCTGCAAGCAGGGAGCAACTTTTAAAAGAAGCTCCCTGCTTCTGGGAGCAATGCTGGCTGCTGCAGGATGTGGGGGAGCCAGCTAGAACTGCGGGGGCCTTCAGACTTCCCCACGGTCCTGTCACTCTCTCTCGCTTCCATCCCATAACTGGATGGAAGAGAGCAAGAGATTTTCATTGCAATGGTCTCTTTATGCTATAACTTCAAAGAGTTAAAGTAACAAGATGTTTGGGATAAATGTTATAGTTACATTTTGTTGCAGAGCAGTATAGAGTCACATCTGGCTTAGTGGTCACAGTCTTGTACTATCACTCAGTAGACTGAATGTTCAAATCCTAGTATTGCTTGGCAGTGTGTTTGTTTATTTACTGGTGTTTTGACTGTTAAACCTTCCTAGTGATGGAACATTCACGTTTCTTTCCAGTCACATGCGTGGGTTGGCTGTTAGTGGTATGACTGGCTGAAAAGTTAAGTTCACAAACCCTCACACTGAAAGTTTAGTGTTATGCTCCAGGTGTGCCAGTGGTTTTCCTACTTTTTTTTTTCTTTTCTTTCAACTTCAAAAGTTTAAGGTTCATACTGAAAGGTCATCTCACTCTTTTTAATGACCAAATATATTTTTCTCATCAATATGTCCAGAAATATCTCATTCTAAGTATATTATTCATCAAAGCCTAAAGAACTCTCTATCTCTGTCCCGCTCGCTCTTTCTCACTCTCAATTTCTCTCTTTCAATCTCTTTCTCCGACTCGCACACCCACTCAAACCCTCATGCACCCACTCACGGACCCACTCAGATACTTATGGACCCACTCAGATACTCAAGCACCACCTCTTAGACCCATTGAAACTCTCACGTACCCACTCACAGACCCATACAGACACACACACTCACTAAGACACTGATGCACCCACTCTCACACCCAGACACTCTCAGAGCCACTCTCATCCCCATATACACCCTCTTACACCTATTCTCACACCCAGAGAGAGAGTCTGTGTCCAACTCCCACTGTGCACGGCCAATGGTGTTCCTGGTACCTAGAGCATGTGTACTGAATATGGCCCCTCCTAGCTGCAGCACAACTTGTGCCACTCTGAGGGACTCCGCACCAACCTTATGCAGATTGCCATTGCAGACTATGTGACAAGGTGCTCCCAAAATTGAAAACACAACATGGCACGTCCCCTAACACTTCACATAGTATATGTAGCAGGCCTTACAGATTCTTAGACATAATAAGTGACCAGGTAAGCCATTTTAAAAGCATGTTCTGGTCACTACGAGTTCCCCAGCTGCCTGATGGCTTCACTGAAGATAGGGATGTTTTTGGCATCAAACATCTCGTATTGGTGAACACACACTGATGCAGCCGCCTTAGACACGTTTATGACCAAACCCCCCACGCCCTCCCTCCCCCCCCCCCAAGGTGAGAGCCATGGTCCAGAGACAAAAGTCTGCACTGGGCAGGGCTGTTGACACCTCCTCCAGGGCAGGAAGCTTCAAAGGCGTAGCCGCCTTTGTAATGCAACCCATGTCTCCTCAAATGGCAGGAGATTAATAATCTTTCTGTCCTGACCCCACTTTTGGCAGCAGAAGAGGGTGGAAATTTAGGCAGATTAGGAGGGGTGCCCACTTCATGCCAATCCCACCCCTGAGGTGGGCAAGCTGAAGTGTATCCCATTTTTAAAATTCCTCCGTCTTGGTTTGGAATGAATTAGGCCACTAGGGTCAGAGTTATGCCCACTTCCCAACAGAAGTGGTCATAGAAAGGGTGTAGTCACCTAAAAGGTGTGCAACCCATTGGCTGCCACCTGCCGCTCCCTGTAACACCCCTAAATTGAGTATTTAGGTGGTACCTCTGAACTCCAGAACTCAGATCCCTGCTGACCTAAAGAAGGACACTCCAGAGGAGCAAAAGGCAAGAATGGAAGATCCATGATAGACTCAGCACCAACCCTGCTAGTCTGCCTGTGGACTTCGACAGTTTCAAGAAAGATGCCTCAACCTCCAGCTGCTGAAACGTCTAAAAGCCCAAGAAGACTGTCAGCCTTCACCCAAGCACAAGAAGCTCCTGCGGAGTAGAGGAGCTGCTCCAATGCATCCTTGCAGGCACCAAAGAACCGCTGAAGAGGACTCCGGACTGCCAAAACTGGCACCGGACAGCACCACTGCACCCAAGCCTCGTAGCCTGTGTCAAAGTGGGCCAACGGTGCCAGCCTGGTCCCCAGCCTTTCCAGCAGCACACTACATCATGGGTTTCCCCACTGCGACCTTCACACCAACGTCAGTAGCCTCTTTGTGTAGGTCCCTCTCAACTGCGACGGCCTCCGGTGACAGTAACCCCGACTGTCCACTACACTTCTGCAACCGGACACCCCAGACCGAGAAGAAGACTGCTGGTGTCACCGTATCCCCCAGGCTCGTGAGACTTGAGCCCACTTATTGGTTAACCCAGACTTGTCCCCAAGTCCACACCTGCAGCCTGTTCTGTAGGCCCCCTCCACTGTGATCGCCACTGGTGCCAGGTAGCCAATGGTCTAAGAACCCTCTGCACCCGGACACCCCGGACCAAGAAGAGGAGGACCACTGGTGTCCCTACATCTCCAAACATCGCAAGACCTGAGCCCGCAAGAGTAAATCCCAAAATTGCCTTTAGATAAATTGTATTTTTGAATTGGGTATTTTGTTTCCAAATTCTTGAAAGTAACAGTTAGGCCCCTGTTTAGGTCTCTGTAGCTTAACAGTTTACAAATCTTAAAAATGTATTTAGTTAGGACTGTAAAATCTGGTAGAACTTTTTTCTAACCCCAAAGTGGTCCCAACTTTAGTGCAATGAGCACCTCAGAGAGTTTGGATAAAGAGCTCGACCTTACCCCTGACTTCCAGCTTTCTCATAAGCAGTTAAGATCCCTCTGTAAAGGGTGCAAAATTAAAACAGGCTTGCACCTTAACACTATAAAGCTCCAGAAGCTGTTGGCAGAGTATGAGCAGGCCCATCCTACTGATGGAGCCACTAACCCTCTAGATCAGGGCAGCTCAAGTGCGGAGAAGGATCTGGACTCTTCTCCTCATGAAAGAGAGGAACCTGTACCCAACAGGCATCCCAAGTTGCCTAGAGCACCTCCCTCTAATGGGGATGGCTCAGGTCAATCAAGGTCCAGTGAAGAACTCTCTGAGGAAGAGAATCTTTCAGAAAGATTGGCTCGAAGAATTGCCCCGGAGGACAGGATACTGACCATAGAAAGGAAAAGAGCAGAAATGGGTTTAGTACCCATGAATGGTGGCAGGAACTTTATAAGGGCACTCTGATCCTAAACTCCCCGAAGGAATTGTCCTTAATTATGAGGATGGTGATGGTATCAGCAACTGGTTTACAGCCTTTCAGAGGGCCTGTGTTTCCTGAGAGCGTTAGCAAACAACACTGGAGCTCTCTCCTTTGGGAAATGTTCTCAGGAAAGTGCAGAGATAGACTACTGACATTGAATGAGGCCGATGCTAGGTCCTGTGGCCTCATGAAGGACACCCTGATTAAGGGCTTTGGACTCGCCATTGAGGAGTATAGAATCAGATTCAGAGAGCCGTACAAAACTCTGCGTCAATCATGGGTTGATTTTATCGACTTTGCAGTTAAAACAGTAGGTGATTAGTTAAAGCAGAGTCAGGTGCAAGGTTATGATGAGCTTTATAATTTGATTATGAAGGAACATCTATTTAGTAACTGTACTTCTAAGAAGTTGCATCAATACCTTGTGGACCTGGGACCAGTATCTCCCCCAAGAACTAGGGAGAAAGGCTGACTAATGAGTTAGAACTAGGGTGTTCAAGACAAGATATTGTGGGGGTGATCACAAGAAATAGGGAAACCCCCAAAGAGAAAGAGGTGAACAACCCTAAAAATAAAGAAACAAAGTCCCCTCTAGGCCCCCAAAAATCTGTTAAACACGGTGGGTCTCAAGACACCTCACAAAACAAAAGTGGGTACCAGGATAAAAACTAGGATGCTACAAAGGCATCGTGCTTTGACAGCAGGCAGACCGGGCACCGCCCCACGTACACTTCTTGTCTTTAAAACACACCCACTAGCAAACCCCCTGCGGTTGCCAGTGTAGCTACAGGGGATGCTTCCTTGAATGAGGAGGTCCTCTCAGCCTTTAACTGGAGAGTGGGGAGAATAGGTGGGTTGGCGATTTCAGAGGGGAGTAAACACTTGCACCACATACTGGTGAATGGGATCCTAGTCTTTGCCCTGAGAGAACCTGTGCCAGTCACACATTTGTGCATTATAGGCTGGAACTCTCAAACTGGTAAATCCCAAGTGAGACTGCCAGAGTATGGGTTATCCTAGGGGATCTCACTGTTAGGTCTGTGACTTTAGTGCCCCTAGAACTGGCCCTTAGTTGGAGAAGGTTAGTAGTCATTAAAGACCTTCCCCTTGTTTGTCTCCTTGGTAATGACCTCCCAGAGGTTAGTCCAAGCCCAAAAGAAGAGGTGGTCCAGTGCCAGCCTTCTCCCAAGGATTCTGGATGTGTTGCCCCTGCAGTGAGTGCTAGTCAGCCCCAGAAGAAAGGGAAAAGAAAAAAGTGTTGGAAGGGTGGATACATTTTAGCCAAAGGTCTACTAAGCCAGGGAGATTCTGCTCCAGGAGGAGTGAACCCCACAGATGGTACTGGTGAAGCCCAGCCAGACTCACCAAAAGTCCTGACTAGTCAGGCAACTGTTAAGCTTGAGCTCATCGCTCCTCAGCTAACAGAAAAGAGAGTGGAAGAAGGTTGTTTGCTACAGAATGTATTAACCCCCTACTCTTAAACAGCAGACAGCACCCTGAACCCAAAGAAGCCTGTCTCTTAGCCCCTTCCCCTGTGAGTGAGGAGCTGAAGGTGTAATTCTGGGCACTGACCGCTTTGGCCTCTGCTGGGTGTTAGCGTTTATGGCTGCACTGTCCTTGGCATGGTGGTCTAACCTGATGTCAAATAGCAGGCAAGGCCTCGGACCCTGTTGGTCATGGTAAGGTTGCTCCATTTGTAGGTGACCTCTTTGGGTAAGCTGGGGGTTGCCCTGGCTAAGATTGGGTTAGCAAATGTGGACCTCTCTCATCTAAAAAAAAAAAAAAACGGAATCAGCAAACGAAGAGCATTCTTAAAGGGGACCTGACACTATTGAAGTAGGTCAGCTTCACAAAGCAAATGACCTGGATAGTAGAATGTGAGGCACAGTAGGCCATGCAACAGTGCAGCCTGAAGACTCTCCCACGGTTGGCTGAGTCTCCTGGCCTGTCCAGGGAGCTGGGTTCTGGTTGCACTACCCCCACTTTTTGCCTGGTGTTTAGATGCAGCTTTGACTGAAGTGCACTGGGTTCCTGCTAAACAGTGCCAGTGTTCCTTTCCTGAACAAGACACCTGGTCACTTGATCCCCAAGTGACCAGGCCCTTCAGCCCCCTTTAAGTCCCTTGTAAATGGTGCCCCTGGTACCTAGGGCATGGGCATAGTAAGTGAACAGTAAGGCCATTTTAATTCATGTGCTGGACACTGGTCATTACGAGTTCCCTAGCTACATAATGGCCACGCTGACAGTTGGGATGTTTGGTATCAAACATCTCATATTAATAAACCCTCACTGATTCCAATGATGGATTTATTAATACATGCACTCCAAGGGCACCTTAGAGGTGTCCCCTTGAAACCTACCAACTCCTGAATTGGGCACTGACTGGTCAGAACCAATGCAGCCACTTTAGACATAGTGCTGGTCCCCTGAAGTGAGAGCCAATGCTCTTGAGGGCTCAGAACAATGGGCCTGCTCAGGGCAGAGGTCTGACTTCCTCTCCCGGGCAGGATGGATATTAAACGGCAGGGAGCTTCAAAGGCCTTACTGCCTTCGAAATGCCACCCAGACCTCTCCAAATGGTGGAAGAGGCCGACCCCCAGTTCCTGACCCCACGTTTATACCCATCTTACCCCTAGGGTGAACAAGCTGAAGTGGACACTACTTTTTAAATTCCTCCATTTTTTATGAAAGACATTAGGCCAATAAAGTTAGGGCTATGCCCACTTCCAAAAGGACGTGGTCATAGGAAGGGTGTAGTCACCCTAAAGGTGAGTAGCCCATCGGCTACCACCTGGCACTACCTGTAGCACAACTAAATTCAGTATTTAGGTGGCAGTGCTGAACCCTAGAAGAGCCAGACAAAACAGAAGTTGCCCAGCAGAGAAGACTGAAGACACCAACTGACTTGACCCCAGCCCTACCGGCCTGTCTGCAGCCTTCAAAGAAATCTGCACACAGAAGATAACTGTCCTGCAGCCCAGCGTTCTCCAAAGCCTTGGGAGGACTGCCTGCCTTAGATAAAGCCCAAGAGACAGCAGACCTATCCAGAAGAAATCATCTGCAAAGAAGTCTGCCAGAGTAACTGCAAAACCACCACTGGGAACCACCTCTGCACCAGATTCCCACGCCCTGAGTCCAAGTCGCCCACCAGTCCACTGAAGGTTCCCCAGAGCTTCTGACCAAGAGTCTACCATCGGCAAACTACTGCTGGACTCCACAGAGATGCCTGTAGTCTAAATCCGAGGGCTCTCCCTGGCAGCTACCTCCCTGGTAAGCTTGATGCCAAAAATTATACCTGCACCTGGAGCCCTTGGGCCTTGGGGAGCTGGACTGTCTGTGTCCCTACGACCCCTGACATCTCAGCTTACCTTGGCAAATGTGGGTCGGCCTCCTGGCCAGAGCCTGCAGTTTGTTTCCCAAAGTCATCTCCTCTTTTGTATAACATTGAGTGGCCAATACTGTGTTGCCACTCTGCGCCTGACTTCTCCAGTGCCGCTGAGGTTGTAAGTTTGATGCTGCCTTGTGCCCCCACCCTTTGTACTTACCTCAACTCCAGGAGATCAACCCTGGATCCCACTTTATTCACCTGCAAAGCAGTGTTTCAGGGGATACCCCCTGTCTCCATTGGATAGCATTGGGTGTCCGATGCTGTGTTAGCACTCTGCACCCGGCCGGTAGTGTGCTACTGAGAGTGTACATTTGGTGCTGCCTTGTGGCATCACCTCAACCCCCTAAAGCTTGTCTCTACCCCGGGGACCAACCTCGGACTCCGCTTGTACTTCCCTGGGAGCAGCTCGTCTTCATCTCCCCCCAGTCTCTATTGATTAACATTGGGCACCAACTCTGATTTTTGACCTCTGCACCCTGTGGCCCGTGCTGCTGTGGGTGCACTTTTAGTACCAACCTGAACCTTGCTTGGTGCTAGTCTAAAACCCTGAAGGTTGGGATTGTAAGTCATGTACTTACCTGTGAAACTGCATTCCTGTTTTCCTCCCATAGTTTAACTGTCGATTTTTTAAATGGCAAAGTATTTTTAATTTAAAAACAAAAACTGCTTACCTTACAATGAAGTTCTTTGGTTCAAAGCATGTATAAAAACAAAATGTTATTGTGTGTGTGTGTGTGAGATTTATTGCCTCTGAGTACCACAAATGCTTAGCACTACGCTATTATGAGCTCGCCCATACTATCACAGAGAGAGCATTAGTCCCAACTGTTTTTGCCTCTTCAGTTTGGGGATACACTGGACTCTGTGCACAGTGTACTTAATTTTAGTGCACTACATTGCACTACATTGGTGGAGTCTGCGACTTTGCATTTGCTGATACCCCTTGGTCAATAAGTGACCACACAAGTAAGAATTGGGTATTTCTCTAAAATTCTTAAAAGTAACTGTTGGGGCCCTTGTTAGGTCCTTGTAACTTAACAGTAAAACTTTAAAAACTTACTTCAGTTAGGACTGCAAAAACTTGTGTTAGGAATTTTTCTCTAGCTCAAAAAAGTCCCCACTTTAGTAAAATAATGAGTATCTCAGAGGATATGGTGGTGGAGCTCAATGCCACCCCGCACCTTAAGCTTTCTTGCAAGCAATATAAAAACAGGTTCAGCCCCTCCTACTGATGAGGCCACTGATCTTGTAGCTCAGGATGACCCAAGTGAGGAGGAAGAAAGGCACCCTCCTCGATTTGGAGTAGAGGTACAGGTACCGTAGGTGTCTAGGAAACCTTCCTCTAGTGAGGATGGTTCAGGTTCCTCAAGATTCAGAAACAGGATCTCTGAAGAAGATGCCCTCTTAGAGAGGTTGGAACGCAGTGAAGTTCGCCATCCGGTGAAGACTGGACACCACAGAATCCCTAGGCAGAGCCATGGTCTCTATGGTGGTACTCTGCTACCATGCATGGTTGCTGTCTACTGGGTTTTTAGGCAATATTCAAGAATCCTTCATTGACATGCCACTCAATTGCTCCTGTATGCTTGATGATAAATCTGAAATGGCACCTGAGCGGTTTTGGGAAAGTCGTGCCAGTGTGAGGTTCCTGGGCCTCTCCCTGCCTTCCCACTTACAGCAGAGTCCTTTCGCCTCCCGTCGTCAGTCCCCCAGTCCAGAAAGCTGTCCAGCCTTTTCATGGCCAGAGTCGAGGATCCCAGGAAGGAGGCATACCCAGCATGATGTTCCACCACCCACCCCTTTTACTGCCCCTGCCTTTAATCCGCTGTTCGACCCCCTTCAAGCCTCAGTCGTCCTGTTGGCAGCATAATCCAGCACCACCTGCCCCAATGGAGCAACATCCCTTTGGGCACGTGGGTGCTACAGATTGTGTTAGATGGGTTATGCCCTCCCATTCGTGGAAACTCCTGCACCTAATCCACCATCCCCAGAACAGCAGACCGAGGACTTTCTCTTATTGCTCTTTCAGGAAGTCCAGGCTGTGTGTGCCGGAGAAGCATTCAAGAGGGCTCCAGTACCAGAGATAGGATGTAGTTGGTATTCCTCCTATGACATCCCGTTCTAGATATATGCCCTCTCAACATCTTTGTGGAAAGTGAAATTCAAGATGCTCATGTTCTCTCAGATCCTGGATCCCTGGATGCATAATTCCACATGTCTATCCTGCTGTCCCACAGGCGCTTTCTGCAGTTTGTGGTGGACCACAAACATTATCAGTTTGCTGTGCTCCTCTTTGGCCATATCAGTGCCCTTCAGGTTTTCCCAAAAGTGATAACAGTGATGCAGCCCATATGCAAAGGCTAGGGGTTCCATTCTTCGCCTACTTTGACAACTGGCCATTGGAGGCGGGCTCACTTCAGGCAGTCTTCTCTCACCTCCAGACTACAGAAGACCTCCTGCATTTGCTGGGGTTTACTGTCAGTGTGCCAAGGTCACAACTGACACGCTATCAGATGCTCCATTTCATCTGAGGCATTCTAGGCACGATGCAGTTCTGCACCTATCCTCCGGGCAGCAAGTCCAGATTTTTCAAGCTATGATTCTGATGTTTCAGCCTCTATCCTGGATTTCGTGACACTGATTCTGAGGCTGCTGGGTCTCATGGCCTCCTGCATCTGGCTGGTGAAGCATGACCAGTGGCACATGCGGCCTCGGCAGTGGGTTCTGAACTTCCAGTGGGCACCGCATCAGGAGAACCTCTCTGACCTGGTGCAGATATCGGAGAGAGCTGCAAAAGATCTGCAGAGGTGGCTCATGGACCCCGATTGGGCCTGCTACAGACCCCTAACCCTTTCCCCATCCATAGTTCACAGTGGAGACAGATGTGTCACTCCTGTGCTGGCACAGCCATTGGGGGGGAGTTGAAGGGCAGAAGACTGGTCTCTGGCAGAGTCTCAGCTCCTCATCAATTTTATGGAGTTGAGTGTGATTTGCTTGACGTTGAAAGCCTTCCTTCCCTCGATCAAAGAAAGGCCAGTTCAGTTGTTCATGGGCAAACACCACTGACACGTGGTACTGCAGCAAACTGGGTGACTTGGGGCCGTGGGCCGTATGCTGGGAGGCTATGCACCTCTAGGCATGGCTGGAAAATCAGGACATATTCCTGGTCCTACGACACCTTGTGGGATTTCAGAACGTTAGGTCAGCTGTGTGTCATGAATGGCATCTGTACCCGGAGGTGATGCAAGGTCTCTTCAGAGATTGGAGAGAACATTAGATCTTTTTGCCACCACTGAGAATGCACAATGTCCACACTTCTGTACACTGGAGTTTCCAAAGCAGTGCTCACTTGTAGACTCATTCCGTCTCGAGCTGGGCTATGGCCTCCTGTACGCTTGTCTTCCCATAGCAATCATGCCTCGAGTTCTCAAGAAGTTCAGGATTGACCTAGCCTAAGTCATCCTTGTGGCTCCAGGTTCGGCATGGAGGGTCTGGTATCTGGAACTGCTGAGCATGAGTATCTGTTCTCTGGTCAGGCTGCCTTTCTAGGGGCACCTTCTGTCACAACAACAGGGCATGGTCCTGCATCTGAACCTGCACACGCTTCACCTTCATGCATGGAATTTGAGCAGCGACAGTTGTAGGAAAGTACCATCTTGCCTGGCATGTTATCCCCATTTTTCACTGTATATATGTTGTTTTAGTTGTATGTGTCACTGGGACCCTGGTAACCCAGGGCCCCAGTGCTCATAAGTGTGCCTGAATGTGTTACCTGTGTAGTGACTAACTGTCTCACTGAGGCTCTGCTAATCAGAACCTCAGTGGTTATGCTCTCATTTCTTTCTAAATTGTCACTAACAGGCTAGTGA
The DNA here is from genome assembly GCF_031143425.1 of Pleurodeles waltl. Lineage (NCBI taxonomy): Eukaryota > Metazoa > Chordata > Amphibia > Caudata > Salamandridae > Pleurodeles > Pleurodeles waltl. The sequence goes on from NC_090447.1 coordinate 1,229,419,928, forward strand.
CCAATTTTACCAATTTACATTGGCTTACTGGAACACCCTTATAATTCCCTAGTATATGGTACTGAGGTACCCAGGGTATTGGGGTTCCAGGAGATCCCTATGGGCTGCAGCATTTCTTTTGCCACCCATAGGGAGCTCTGACAATTCTTACACAGGCCTGCCACTGCAGCCTGGGTGAAATAACGTCCACGTTATTTCACAGCCATTTTACACTGCACTTAAGTAACTTATAAGTCACCTATATGTCTAACCTTTACCTGGTAAAGGTTAGGTGCAAAGTTACTTAGTGTGAGGGCACCCTGGCACTAGCCAAGGTGCCCCCACATTGTTCAGAGCCAATTCACTGAACTTTGTGAGTGCGGGGACACCATTACACGCGTGCACTACATATAGGTCACTACCTATATGTAGCTTCACCATGGTAACTCCGAATATGGCCATGTAACATGTCTATGATCATGGAATTGCCCCCTCTATGCCATCCTGGCATTGTTGGTACAATTCCATGATCCCAGTGGTCTGTAGCACAGACCCTGGTACTGCCAGACGGCCCTTCCTGGGGTTTCTCTGCAGCTGCTGCTGCTGCCAACCCCTCAGACAGGCAGCTGCCCTCCTGGGGTCCAGCCAGGCCTGGCCCAGGATGGCAGAACAAAGAACTTCCTCTGAGAGAGGGTGTGACACCCTCTCCCTTTGGAAAATGGTGTGAAGGCAGGGGAGGAGTAGCCTCCCCCAGCCTCTGGAAATGCTTTGTTGGGCACAGATGTGCCCAATTCTGCATAAGCCAGTCTACACCGGTTCAGGGACCCCTTAGCCCCTGCTCTGGCGCGAAACTGGACAAAGGAAAGGGGAGTGACCACTCCCCTGACCTGCACCTCCCCTGGGAGGTGTCCAGAGCTCCTCCAGTGTGCTCCAGACCTCTGCCATCTTGGAAACAGAGGTGCTGCTGGCACACTGGACTGCTCTGAGTGGCCAGTGCCACCAGGTGACGTCAGAGACTCCTTGTGATAGGCTCCTTCAGGTGTTAGTAGCCTTTCCTCTCTCCTAGGTAGCCAAACCCTCTTTTCTGGCTATTTAGGGTCTCTGTCTCTGGGGAAACTTTAGATAACGAATGCATGAGCTCAGCCGAGTTCCTCTGCATCTCCCTCTTCACCTTCTGATAAGGAATCGACCGCTGACCGCGCTGGAAGCCTGCAAACCTGCAACATAGTAGCAAAGACGACTACTGCAACTCTGTAACGCTGATCCTGCCGCCTTCTCGACTGTTTTCCTGCTTGTGCATGCTGTGGGGGTAGTCTGCCTCCTCTCTGCACCAGAAGCTCCGAAGAAATCTCCCGTGGGTCGACGGAATCGTCCCCCTGCAACCGCAGGCACCAAAAAGCTGCATTACCGGTCCCTTGGGTCTCCTCTCAGCACGACGAGCGAGGTCCCTCGAATCCAGCGACACCGTCCAAGTGACCCCCACAGTCCAGTGACTCTTCAGCCCAAGTTTGGTGGAGGTAAGTCCTTGCCTCACCTCGCTGGGCTGCATTGCTGGGAACCGCGACTTTGCAAGCTACTCCGGCCCCTGTGCACTTCCGGCGGAAATCCTTCGTGCACAGCCAAGCCTGGGTCCACGGCACTCTAACCTGCATTGCACGACTTTCTAAGTTGGTCTCCGGCGACGTGGGACTCCTTTGTGCAACTTCGGCGAGCACCGTTTCACGCATCCTCGTAGTGCCTGTTTCTGGCACTTCTCCGGGTGCTACCTGCTTCAGTGAGGGCTCTTTGTCTTGCTCGACGTCCCCTCTCTCTGCAGGTCCAATTTGCGACCTCCTGGTCCCTCCTGGGCCCCAGCAGCGTCCAAAAACGCCAAACGCACGATTTGCGTGTAGCAAGGCTTGTTGGCGTCCATCCGGCGGGAAAACACTTCTGCACGACTCTCCAAGGCGTGGGGGATCCATCCTCCAAAGGGGAAGTCTCTAGCCCTTGTCGTTCCTGCAGTATTCACAGTTCTTCAGCCTAGTAAGAGCTTCTTTGCACCCGCAGCTGGCATTTCCTGGGCATCTGCCCATCTCCGACTTGCTTGTGACTTTTGGACTTGGTCCCCTTGTTCCACAGGTACCCTCAGTCAGGAATCCATCGTTGTTGCATTGCTGATTTGTGTTTTCCTTGCATTTTCCCTCTAACACGACTATTTTGTCCTTAGGGGAACTTTAGTGCACTTTGCACTCACTTTTCAGGGTCTTGGGGAGGGTTATTTTTCTAACTCTCACTATTTTCTAATAGTCCCAGCGACCCTCTACAAGGTCACATAGGTTTGGGGTCCATTCGTGGTTCGCATTCCACTTCTGGAGTATATGGTTTGTGTTGTCCCTATCCCTATGTTTCCCCATTGCATCCTATTGTAACTATACATTGTTTGCACTGTTTTCTAAGACTATACTGCATATTTTTGCTATTGTGTATATATATCTTGTGTATATTTCCTATCCTCTCACTGAGGGTACACTCTAAGATACTTTGGCATATTGTCATAAAAAATAAAGTACCTTTATTTTTAGTATAACTGTGTATTGTGTTTTCTTATGATATTGTGCATATGACACTAAGTGGTACTGTAGTAGCTTCACACGTCTCCTAGTTCAGCCTGAGCTGCTCTGCTAAGCTACCATTATCTATCAGCCTAAGCTGCTAGACACCCTATACACTAATAAGGGATAACTGGGCCTGGTGCAAGGTGCAAGGTGCAAGTACCCCTTGGTACTCACTACAAGCCAGTCCAGCCTCCTACAACAGTTAAGGATTTTCAGTCTCCCATCTTGGTAACCAGGGATCCCTCTACTAAAACTGTCTACGCCTGCCATTAGGATGTTTGTGGCTTGGTGTTTTCCTAACACCATGTGGACCCCCTTTTTGCACCTCCTTGTGGAGGTTTTCATTGTTCTTTCTTAAGCCTGACAGGGCTTTGCTCTTGGCACAGTTAAAGGTTACTTAACAGCCAACTCAGCTTTCCTGCGGCTGCCAGATTAACCCTCCTTCTTTAAGTCACACATTGTTGTAGGGAGCTGGCCTGGTTTTTGGTGAGCATGTATGGTGTTATCACCTTATACCAGGCCCAGGTATCCCCTGTTAGTGAGGTGTAGTCTGTGTCTAGGAAGCCAGGCTCTCTAGAGGTAGCTGTGGATGAGCAGCCAAGGCTTATCTAGAAGACATGCAAAGCTCATGCTATACCACTTATAGTCACACAGCACTTAAACACATGAAAGAACCACACAGTGTTACAAAAATAATGGTACTTTATTTTAGTGACACAACCACTAAAATACTATATAGGCAATACTCTATTAGCAGGTGAGTAAACACACTATTCTATACACCTTAGGTGTCAAGAATGAGCATAGAAAGTAATAGAAAACAGTGCAATGGTGACCCTAGGGGGAGCACAAACCATATGCTAAAAAAAATATGGAATGTGAGTGATGGACCCCCACCCAGGTAAGTGGAATCTGTAGAGGTGAACTGGAGGAACTAGGAACGTCAAAAGGTAATTACCCCCCCCCCCCCCGCCCCTCCACCAATGACCAGGAGAGAAGAGGTAAGTGCCTGGTTTTCCCGAACCCCCACAGAACCTTTGTGAGAGGACTGTGCAAGACCTAAGCAAGACTGCAAGAAACAGAAGATGGATCCAGACTGAACAGGACCTGCAAACAAAGGGGACCAAGTCCATTTCTAGATAGAGTGTCAGGTTGGAGCAGGAGCCACTACCCACCCTTCTGGAGATGCATGGCCATGTTGACAATGCAGACCAGGATTCGGCTATGCAGCCCAGAAGCCAAGAAGTCGATGTCCTTTGTTGGAAGTAGAGTCGTAGTCTGTCAGTGGTGTGGAAGAAACACCAAAAAGCCTTGGCAAAGGCAAGAGTTGCAGAAGAGACGTTGCAGAGCTGTTGGGGACTAGGAAGGTCCAAGGGGACTCAACCCAAGGAGGGGAGTCCCAGGCGGCCCCAGCATGAAAGCAAGAAGTTGTGGATGTAGCCCCCATAGGCAACTCACAGGCAGCAGGCACAGGAGTCGCAGTGAGACCCCCTCGGTGCACCTGGAAATTAGTCCCACGTCGCTGGAGTAGCAGACAGGAGACCAGGCGTTGCAGCGAAGAGTGCTAGAAGTCGGGGCTACACGGAGCCTGCAGATTCCTTGGAAGAAGAGCCAACAAGCCTTGCTACCTGCAAGAGTCGCAGTGCACGGGGTACTGTCCTGCAAGGAGAGGCAAAGACTCACCACCATCAAAGTTGGGCAGCTGGTAGAGGGGATCAAAGGGAACACTCAAGATCACACCTGTATTGCAGGATCCATGCATAGTTGCAGGAGAGAGGATCACATAGTTGGTCGTCATTGCAGTTGGTGCAGACTGAATATTTGCTGCCCTCAGAGGATGCACAGCCAATGAAATGTTGCAGTTGCTGGAAGGAGCCAGAGAAACAATGTTGCAGAGTGCAGTCATCGCTGGAGCTGTAGATTGTAGGTTCCTGTGAAGTCCAGTTGCAGTTCCAGTGGCCAGAAGTCAAAGTAAATGTTGCAGAGAAGTCCTGCTGGAATCTTGCATGTCAAATCTTTGTACCCACCCAAGAGGGAGACCCTAAATAGCCCTGAAAGTGGGATTGGTCACTTAGCAAGGTGACCACCTAGTAGGAGGGGCTGTAACGTCACCTGCCCAACCTGGCCACTCAGATGCTCCCAGAGGCCTCTGTCCACCTTGGATTCAAGATGGCAGAATCCATTGGTCACCTGGAGGAGCCGTGGGCACAAACCCTGTGGTGGTGATTGACAGGGGAGTGGTCACTCTCCTTTCCTTTGTGCAGTTTCTCACCAGAGCAGGGACTGAGTTCCCTGAACAGGTGCCGACTGTTTTATGCAAGGATGGCACCAAATGTGCCCTTCAAAGCATACCAATGGCTTGTGAGGCTACTCCTCCCAAGCCATGTAACACCTATTTCCAAAGGGAGTGGGTGTTGCCTCCCTTTCCCAAAGGAAATCCTTTGTTCAACCTTCCTGGGCTGGAGCTGTTCAAGCAGCAGGAGGGCAGAAACTCATCTGTAGGATGGCAGCAGCGCGGGCTACCTGGGAACACCCTGCAAAATGGTAGGAGCAAAGCTGGGGATCCTCTGTAGAGCTGGCAACAGTATTGGGGTATGATTCTGACCATGTTTGATATCAAACATGCCTAGGTTCGGTGTTACCATTTTGTAGCTGGACATAGGTAGTGACCTATGTCCAATACATAGCTAAAATAGTTTCCCTGCACTCATGAAATCCAGGGAAATGGAGCTGGAGTTCGTGGGGGCTCCTCTGCTTATGCAAGGGTTCCTTCACACACAGGTACTTGTTCCCTCCCCACTGTGCTAGGAGTGCCTGCCATAGGGGTGAATTACAGTGACCTGGTGCAGTGACCTGTAGTGAAAAGAGTGCATGCACCCTTTCACGCAGGCTGCAATGGCAGGCCTGCAGACACATGTTGCATGGGCTCCCATGGGTGGCATAATACATGCTGCAGCCTATGGGGAATCCCTGGTGGCCCAATGCCCTGGGTATCTAGGTACTATGTACTAGGGGCTTATATGGGAGCACCAGTATGCCGGTTGTAGGGTGTAAAATGTTAGGGACAACAAAATCCAGTGGGAGAGAGCACAGTTACGCGTGTCCTGGTTAGCAGCATCCCAGTAAACACAGTCAAAAACACACTGACATCAGGCAAAAAGAGGGGGTACCCATGCCAAAAAGAGGGTACTTTCCTACAATTGTGACTCTGTTTTTGAAAGGTTGGCCACACCTACTCCTTTTGTGATGCTCCAATGGAACTTCAATTTGGTCCTTACTTTAATTATGTGTTCTTCCTTTGAGCCCTGCATAGCTGTCCTCAGCAGTTTTTGATTTTGAAAATATCATTCCTAGTGGCCATTACATTGGCCAGGAGGGTCAGGCTCTGTCGGTCCAGCTTCCATGCACCAGCTTTTTTCTTGTTTTTTTTTGGACACACGCCTCCTTCTTTCCAAAAGTGGCCACTACTTTTCTCATTGGCCAGAGTCCTACTCTGCCTGGCTTCTACACTTCACCTCATCTGTTAAAGCAAGAAGAGAGACTCCATTGTTTGCATCTAAAAAGGGCTCTGTCATTAAATACTGATCGAACCAAAGACTATCGGGTGGACAAACAGCTCTTCCGTGTGTTGGCTAGAGCGAAGAAAGGCAAGGCTGTTCACAGACTAACCATCTCCAAATGGATAGTACTCTTTATAAACCTCTGATGCACATAGGTTTGGAAACAACCCTTTGAGGTCTTGTGGGCTCATTCCACCAGGGCCAAAGCTGCCACTACTGCATTAGTGCATGGGAGACCTGATTTGGACATCTGTCAGGCAGCCTTGTGGATGTCTCACTATATGTTCAGGAAGCACTACTGCTTGGAGAGTCAGGGCTGTCATGATAGGCATTTTGCCCCTTCGGTCCTCCAGGACTATTTAATCAGAAGCAGTTTGCAGACTTTCCCCAGGTACGTATTGCTTTGGTATCTATTCTAAAGTGAGATATCTGCAGTTAGAAGTCTCTATCAGATGAACAAGTTACTTATCTTTGATAATGCTTTTTCTGGCAGAGACTCTGTCTAACTGCAGATTCCTCACCAACCCTCCCATCTTCTGCACTTTGTCAACTAGGCTCTTTCTCAAAAAGATCCAGTTAGATGGTACGCACAGGTCAAAACTAGTGTTTTTGGTGCGAAACTAGTCACAAAAGGAACTGATGTCCGTACAGTGGTGTGGTGCCCATATCACTTCAAATGCAGATACCACCAATGCAGAGTTGAACGATGCAACCTCCCAGTGTGCATAGCTGCTGCTCACGATTATCTAGATCCAGTCTTATGCAGGAGAAGTATTCTGAGGTGAGGAATCTAAGGTCAGTTATAGCCTATACCATAAAAAGCGTTACCAGAATTGTTGTATTACTTGTTCGTTATTCCTTTCCAAAGCCTATGTGACAAAATAACAGATTTCTTTTGTTAATAAAGTCACAATCATCTTGGCCATTAATCCCTCTTCATCTACAGGTTACTCTTAGCTAAGCTATTTATCTGGCTCTGTTTTTAATAATCCATCTTAGACTTCTCCAAATGATCCAAGGGAGATGAGTGAGGTGGTTTTCTGGACAAGCACTTTTTCAATTGCCTCAGGCTTGCAGTTCGGCCAGTAACCTCTCAGGTCCTGGAAAAAATTGACTGACTTTCTTGCACCAGGTCATGTAGCTATCTGCAACCAGTCTTTGGAGTCGACCATTGTACCATTAGAGAAATCGACTGGGGACCCTCAGATTTTCAGCAATTATAGGCCCATCTCTCAGCTGCCCTTTACAGGTAAGATTATGAAGAGAAATGTTAATAAAAAGCTATCCGATCACCTGGAAACATATTCCTCTTTAGATGAGGCGCAAGTGGGTTTTATACCTGCTCATGAAATGGTGTTAACCATGGATGATTTGAAAATGGCAGTTCGATTTGGGTTATGTTGGGGCCATTGTGGTGTTTGATCGATCAGCCGCCTTTGACACTGTGAATCGTAAGATCGTGCTTTCCCAGTTGTCAGAGTTAGAAGTGTCTTGTAGGGCCCTGGGTTAGATTCAACCCTATCTAAAAGATAGAGTACAAGGCATACATCTTCCTCCTTTCAGCTAATCCTTTAGGTCAATTGGCTAGAGGTCCTTCAGGTCTTGGCTGTGAGCACAAGGCTGTTAATTTGTATATTTACACCACTCTGGCCTCACTTATCAGATCCCACGCTATCAGCTTTATAAATTATTCTGATTCTACTCAGCTCAATTTGATGCTAGACCACACTCAACATCATGCATTTGACTCCTTCCTTAAATGTGTATGCAATATTTCATCTTGGCTCTGTAATACCTCTTTAAAATGTAATGGTGACAAATCATTGTGCTGTGTTTCTTAGTAGGGAAACAGATGCCTACTCTACTGCCTAACTTTTCACCTTTGACCAATAGTGCAGCACCTGTGATCACTTCACCAGTGCAAAATTTGGATAGCAACCTCTTTCTGTCAGTGAACGTTAATAAGCTTTCTGCTACTTGTTTAGCATTAACAAGATTGATTTGCAAAATCTTGTCCTATTTACCAGGGTCAGCTCACCCGTTAGTGATTCACAGTGCCTTCTTGTCCCATCTCGATTATTGCTATGCTTTTATGTTTTTATAACTCCTATCTATTTACTTAACTATTTATCTCATATTAAGGCAGTTGCAGCTAAATTGGCTTTAGCTCATCCCAGATGTTCAACCTCTGCTGCACTCTCCAGTGTGAAAGAATTGTCTTCAAATCGATGTACGTTGGCAGTCCATAATGTGGGCCCTACTTTTCTCTAAGGGAAATTCATGCTGTATGAGAGTTTTGTGTTCTTCCACAGCCAACCTTCAATGCATTCTGAAAATCAAGAAAGTGATACCAGGTTGTCGTACCTTTTCTGTTTTAGTGGTACCTCAGTGGAATGATCTACCTTACTCGCTTAGAGCTATCCCTGATTTACTGACATTTAGGAAGGTCTTGAAGATTTTGCTGTTCCCTGCCTAATTTCATCCCTATGTTACGTGCCTACATGAGATGACATGTTAGCCATTACCAAGATACCCTTCAGGTCACAATCACATTTTATAAATGTTAACTCAATTCAGTTCATCTTAATTGTTAAATGGAGTAGGTGTGCTCTGACAAATGATAAAACTAAACTTCTGTAACACTTCCCACGGCACCAACAAACAGACAGCTTTCTGGGGGTCTGGGCTTTGAGTTATGTTCAAAATGGATAGCTTGTTTCTTCACCTCACTCAGCAGTTTTCAGATTTGTGAAGCCACTGGAGCAAAAGGAATACTTAATGTATTAGCAATTAGTGAAACAGTATATTAAAGAAATGCCCACTCTTGGCTTTTCTTTTATGAAACTCAATGAATGTCATGTTTTTAAAGACGTTCTGTCTGATTATTTATAAAGTTGGTAATTTACTTTCCTATATTCATGCCTTCTTATGCTGGCATTTTACATATATTTCTACTATTTCTTTTATCTTCAAACAATCCACGAGTTCTCCAGGAACATATGACCATTCTTGTGATATAAACAAGATTTTTATACTAGGAAATGTATATAAATTAAGCTGTAAACTTTTCTCTACTGGGAAAATGTGTGTTTGATGGCATGTGTGACTTGCAAATACACATGTTCCTCATCCCCCCGCCATTTAGTGTTGGGTCCGGAGTGTTACAAGTTGCTTTTCTGCGAAGAAGCATTTTTGAGTCAGGGGATCAAGTGACTCCTTCTTGGCAATACTGCACATGGGCATTGACTCCTTTGTTAGATTGTTTTCTCTCAACCATCTGGTTTGGACGCGTGTGTCTTCGCTCTGTCTTTCAACTTGCTCCGGATCACAATCTTTCTTTCCGTTTTCTCTTTATTGATGGTATTGTTTCTCAATCGCACATTTTAATCTTCACGTTCGTCTTCACTCACTGGTCTGAGCACTAACCGCGCGCCCTCGGGGGCGTCCACACCCATTTCGGGCCTACCTCAAAACGCACCACTGACCATTATGCTGAGCTAATGGAACAAACGTGTTTTGTTTCTGTCCTCAGTGCCACGCAGAATTTCCCCACACGGACCAACATCTGGTGTGTAACTTGTGCCTCTCCCACAATCACCAGGAATCTACCTGCGATGCCTGCAAATCCTACTGGTTAAAGAAGACTCTTCTCCTCCTGTACTTTTGAATAGGAAATTGTCTTTCCAAGAGGCTTTGGACACTTCTCCACCTCCAAAGAGGACTACCAAGGAAAAGGCTAAGAGCACACCTTACAAGTCTTCTCCACCTCCTCCACCTGATCCACCTTCGCCACCTCCTCCTCCCCCTTCTTCTCCTCCATCTCCCTCCCCTCCTCATTCACCTGCCTCATCTACTGCAGGTGATTTTACACTTTAGGGATCCTCTTTATATACTGGGGAAGATTCGGTGGGACACAGCAGGGCCCAGGTCCATGCCACACACATATGACCCTGGCCCCGTATTGAGCAATGACCCAGATTTGTACTCCGCACTCCCCTCACCACACAGGAAAGTACATTCAACCACCAGGTAGCGGCAAGGGCAGCCACTTTCCACAATGTAGAGTTTCACTGGGACCCCATCGAACAGGACTTCCTGTTTAATACCCTTACATCTACTCATAGGGATATCCAGTTTCACCCTATGCTCCCTGGCATCCTTCGTCACGCTGACGAAATTTTCAAAGAGCCCGTCACCTCTAGGGTTATCACCCCTAGACTAGAGTAGATTAAAAATATAAACTTGCTCCCTCAGATCCAGTATACATTAGGTCACTGGTACCTTCAAACTCTATAGTAGCCACCACTACATGAAAACGTGCCAATAGCCAGGCCACAGGGGACTCTCCTCCTCTTGGCAAGGAGAGTAAGAAGTTAGATGTTGCAGGCCATAGCAGGCAGCTAATCATTGGCATATCGCCAGTTCAGTGGCCTTAGAAGCCTGGTATGACTGGGCTCACTTGGATGAAATGGAGGAGCTCCTCCAGTTTCTCCCAGAAGAGCACAGTGAAAGAGGGCAGCAAATTGTTGCTGAGGGGCAAACCACAAATAATAACGCCATACACTGTGCCCTACATGCCACAGATACAGCTGCATGTGACATTAGTACCAGCGCCTTGATAAGGAGGCATGCGTGTCTTCCGATGCTCTGGTTTCAAACCAGAGGTCCAGCAAGCAGTGCTTAACATGCCCTTTGATAAGGAGCATCTTTTCAGGCCTCAAATTGATTCCACCCTTGGGAAGCTGACAAAAAGATACAGACACAGCTAAAGCCATGGGTGCTCTACAGTCCCCCACACAAAGGGGCACTTTTCGTCGCCCCACCTTTAGAGGTGTTACAGATCCACATCCTCACAGGCTTCTACCTCCCAACCCAGACAGACTTTATCCTCCTATGCTAGGGGTTTCGTTAGGGGGTCCTATAGTGTCAATAATAAGAAGGGCGAGGTAAGAGCATCCCCTCCCGAGGCTCTACCTCCACTGCAAGGCAGTGACTACCTCCGTCTTCCTCCCTGCCCACTCCACACCTGTTGGGGGATGACTTCAGAATTTTCTTCCAGAATGGGTCAACATCACCACGGACCAATGGGTCCTTTCCATTATCCAACATTATTATATTCTGGAGCTCATTATCACTCCTCCAAACATTCTCCCTCACTGTCTCAGACTATCTCACGAGCACCTCACTTTTCTCAAGCAAGAGGTTCAATCCCTTCTTCTGAAAGGGACCATCGAGCCTGTTCGCTTGCAACTCCAGGGATCATGAGTATACTCCCTAAACTTCCTCATTCCCAAATAAGACTGCTTTCTAAGGCCTATTCTGGACTTCAGACCATTAAACCACTACATTTTTCAGAACACTTTCATATGGTTACTCTTCAAGACATTATTCCACTTCTACAACAAGGTGAATTCATGATGGCCCTAGATCTAAAGGACACCTACTTCCATATTCCCATCCACCCTCCACACCGAAAATACCTAGGATTTGTGGTTCCAGGCAAACATCAGTTCAAACTCTTGCCTTTCGGAGTCACAACTGCTTCCAGAGTCTATACAAAGTGCTTATCAGTAGTCGCCGCACACCTCAGAAGACAAAACATACTTTATCTAGATGACTGGCTCCTCAAAGCTACACACTACCACAGTGCCAATATCACATTCAGATGACAGTGGACCTGCTTCACATGCTGGGAATCTAAATCAACTTTGTCAAATCACATCTCCAACCTCTTCAGATACAGCCCTATCTAGGAGCTATTCTCAATGCAGAGTTGGAGCTAGCGCACCCCATTCCGGCTCATATTCACAGTTTTCAGTCTCTTCTCCCACAGTTTCAAGAGAATTATACATACAGTCAGGACTCTCATGCACATGTTAGGGATGATGACCTCCTGCATTGCCATGATTCCCAATGCTGGACTCCACATGCGTCTCAGTCAGTGGTCTCAGTCACAGAGCCACCTGGAAGATCTAGTGTTGTTAGACTGCCATACTGTTGAAAGTGGGTGACCTTTTCTGGACCCTATCCCTCCCGTCATTCGGGTCACAGATTCATCACTGACTGATAGGAGCGCCCAGCTTGAAGTCCTCACAGTACAGGGCCTTTGGGATCTCAGTCACCAATCCCTACATATCAGTTACCTTGCTTCAGGCAGTATTTCTAGCTCTGAAAGCATTTCTTCATCACTTGTCTCACAAGGTTGTCGTAGTCTGCACGGACAACATGGCAACCATGTATTACCTTCAGAGACAAGGGGAGACACAGTCGTCCCAATTGTCACAATGCTCTCAGACACTATGGAAATTGACTCTCCACCACCACATTCACCTGATGGCAGAGTATCTCCCCGGAACGGACAACGACTTTGTGGACCTGCTCAGTAGGAAGCAGCAATAAGTAGACGAATGGAAACTTCACTCACAAGTCCTTCAAAAATACTTCCTAAAGTTGGGAACTCCTCTGATAGACCTTTTTGCCACAGCACAAAATGAAAAATGCCCAAGCTTCGCCTCCAGATATCCGCATCCTTTGTCCAAGGGCAAAGCTCTATGGATGAACTGGTCAGGGATATTTGCTTACACTTTTCCACCGCTCCCGGTCATTCCATTTCTGGTTCGGAGGATCAGTCAGACATCTCTCACCCTGATCCTTGTAGCTCCCACTTGGGCCCGTCAGCCATGGTTCACCACACTTCTGGACCTCTCAATAGTTACCTATGAGCAGCTCCCCCAATAGGCTGGATCTTCTCACCCAAAATCAAGGACAGAGCAGACATCCAGACCCCAAGTCACTCAAGATTGCTCTGTGGCTTCTGAAGTCATAGAGTTTTGTTACTTACGATTGCCTGTGAAATGTATAGACATTCTGAGGGAAGCTCGAAGACCCACACCCAGAGCAAGTTATGCTGGAAAACGGAAACATTTTATTTGCTACTACCTACCCAGACATATTAATCCCATCAAAGCTATTGTCCAAGACATTCTTTGTTCCATTTACAGAAATCAAATCTAGCTTACACTTCATTTGCTTACATCTCGCAGCTATAGCTGCATTTCCTCAGAACAGACAGCATACTTCCTTGTTCAGAATTCCAGTCATCATAGCTTTTCGTGGAAGGCCTTAGAAGGGTTATCCCAGTCAGGGTGCCTAATGCACCATCCTGGGTCCTCAATATTGTGCTTACCAGGCTTATGGGCCCTCCCTTTCAGCCACTTCATTCATGTCCTTTTAAGTATCTTTTTTGGAAAGTGGCGTTTTTAGTTGCTATCACATCACTCAGACGTGTTGGTGAGCTCCAGGCCCTAACCTTGGAAGAACCTTTCTTCCAAATTCATAGAGACAATGTGGTCCTTCGCACAAACCCTAAGTTCCTTCCTAAAGTGGTTTCCCCAACTCCATATCAACCAATCCATTGAGCTACCAGTCTTCTTTTCATACGCTGACTGTAGGAAGTTGGCTCTGTATGTGCTATTTCAAAGTAAGGAATAGCATGCACAGAGTCCAAGGGTTCCCCTTAGAGGTAAAATAGTGGTAAAAATAGATAATACTAATGCTCTATTTTGTGGTAGTGTGGTCGAGCAGTATGCTTATCCAAGGAGTAGTGTTAAGCATTTGTTGTACATACACATAGACAATAAATGAGGTACACACACTCAGAGACAAATCCAGCCAATAGGTTTTGTATAGAAAAATATATTTTCTTAGTTTATTTTAAGAACCACAGGTTCAAATTTAACATGTAATATCTTGTTTGAAAGGTATTGCAGGTAAGTACATTAGGAACTTTGAATCATTTCAATTGCATGTATACTTTTCAAGTTATTCACAAATAGCTACTTTAAAAGTGGACACTGCAATTTTCACAGTTCCTGGGGGAGGTAAGTTTTTGTTAGTTTTACCAGGTAAGTAAGACACTTACAGGGTTCAGTTCTTGGTCCAAGGTAGCCCACCGTTGGGGGTTCAGAGCAACCCCAAAGTTACCACACCAGCAGCTCAGGGCCGGTCAGGTGCAGAGGTCAAAGTGGTGCCCAAAACGCATAGGCTTCAATGGAGAGAAGGGGGTGCCCCGGTTCCGGTCTGCTTGCAGGTAAGTACCCGCGTCTTCAGAGGGCAGACCAGGGGGGTTTTGTAGGGCACCGGGGGGACACAAGCCCACACAGAAATTTCACCCTCAGCGGCGCGGGGGCGGCCGGGTGCAGTGTTAGAACAGGCATCGGGTTCGCAATGTAAGTCAATGAGAGATCAAGGGATCTCTTCAGCGCTGCAGGCAGGCAAGGGGGGGCTTCCTCGGGGAAACCTCCACTTGGGCAAGGGAGAGGGACTCCTGGGGGTCACTTCTGCAGTGAAAGTCCGGTCCTTCAGGTCCTGGGGGCTGCGGGTGCAGGGTCTTTTCCAGGCGTCGGGACTTAGGTTTCAGAGAGTCGCGGTCAGGGGAAGCCTCGGGATTCCCTCTGCAGGCGGCGCTGTGGGGGCTCAGGGGGGACAGGTTTTGGTACTCACAGTCGTAGAGTAGTCCGGGGGTCCTCCCTGAGGTGTTGGTTCTCCACCAGCCGAGTCGGGGTCGCCGGGGTGCAGTGTTGCAAGTCTCACGCTTCTTGCGGGGAGTTGCAGGGTTCTTTAAGGCTGCTTCTTGAAACAAAGTTGCAGTCTTTTTGGAGCAGGTCCGCTGTCCTCGGGAGTTTCTTGTCGTCGTCGAAGCAGGGCAGTCCTCAGAGGATGCAGAGGTCGCTGGTCCCTTTGGAAGGCGTCGCTGGAGCAGAGTTCTTTGGAAGGCAGGAGACAGGCCGGTGAGTTTCTGGAGCCAAGGCAGTTGTTGTCTTCTGGTCTTCCTCTGCAGGGGTTTTCAGCTAGGCAGTCCTTCTTGTTGTTGCAGGAATCTAATTTTCTAGGGTTCAGGGTAGCCCTTAAATACTAAATTTAAGGGCGTGTTTAGGTCTGGGGGGGTTAGTAGCCAATGGCTACTAGCCCTGAGGGTGGGTACACCCTCTTTGTGCCTCCTCCCAAGGGGAGGGGGTCACAATCCTAACCCTATTGGGGGAATCCTCCATCTGCAAGATGGAGGATTTCTAAAAGTTAGAGTCACCTCAGCTCAGGACACCTTAGGGGCTGTCCTGACTGGCCAGTGACTCCTCCTCGTTGCTTTCTTTGTTCCCTCCAGCCTTGCCGCCAAAAGTGGGGGCCGTGGCCGGAGGGGGCGGGCAACTCCACTAAGCTGGAGTGCCCTGCTGGGCTGTGACAAAGGGGTGAGCCTTTGAGGCTCACCGCCAGGTGTTACAGCTCCTGCCTGGGGGAGGTGTTAGCATCTCCACCCAGTGCAGGCTTTGTTACTGGCCTCAGAGTGACAAAGGCACTCTCCCTATGGGGCCAGCAACATGTCTCTAGTGTGGCAGGCTGCTGGAACTAGTCAGCCTACACAGACAGTCGGTTAAGTTTCAGGGGGCACCTCTAAGGTGCCCTCTGGGGTGTATTTTGCAATAAAATGTACACTGGCATCAGTGTGCATTTATTGTGCTGAGAAGTTTGATACCAAACTTTCCAGTTTTCAGTGTAGCCATTATGGTGCTGTGGAGTTCGTGTTTGACAAACTCCCAGACCATATACTCTTATGGCTACCCTGCACTTACAATGTCTAAGGTTTTGTTTAGACACTGTAGGGGTACCATGCTCATGCACTGGTACCCTCACCTATGGTATAGTGCACCCTGCCTTAGGGCTGTAAGGCCTGCTAGAGGGGTGACTGACCTATACTTGCATAGGCAGTGAGAGGCTGGCATGGCACCCTGAGGGGAGTGCCATGTCGACTTACTCGTTTTGTTCTCACTAGCACACACAAGCTGGCAAGCAGTGTGTCTGTGCTGAGTGAGAGGTCTCCAGGGAGGCATAAGACATGCTGCAGCCCTTAGAGACCTTCCTTGGCATCGGGGCCCTTGGTACTAGAAGTACCAGTTACAAGGGACTTATCTGGATGCCAGGGTCTGCCAATTGTGGATACAAAAGTACAGGTTAGGGAAAGAACACTGGTGCTGGGGCCTGGTTAGCAGGCCTCAGCACACTTTCAATTGTAAAGATAGCATCAGCAAAGGCAAAAAGTCAGGGGGCAACCATGCCAAGGAGGCATTTCCTTACACAACCCCCCCCCCCAAACGAAAGAGGATGAGACTAACCTTTCCCAAGAGAGTCTTCATTTTCTAAGTGGAAGAACCTGGAAAGGCCATCTGCATTGGCATGGGCAGTCCCAGGTCTGTGTTCCACTATAAAGTCCATTCCCTGTAGGGAGATGGACCACCTCAAAAGTTTAGGATTTTCACCTTTCATTTGCATCAGCCATTTGAGAGGTCTGTGGTCAGTTTGAACTAGGAAGTGAGTCCCAAAGAGGTATGGTCTCAGCTTCTTCAGGGACCAAACCACAGCAAAGGCCTCCCTCTCAATGGCACTCCAACGCTGCTCCCTGGGGAGTAACCTCCTGCTAATGAAAGCAACAGGCTGGTCAAGGCCATCATCATTTGTTTGGGACAAAACTGCCCCTATCCCATGTTCAGAGGCATCTGTCTGCACAATGAACTGCTTAGAATAATCTGGAGCTTTTAGAACTGGTGCTGAGCACATTGCTTGTTTCAGGGTGTCAAAGGCCTGTTGGCATTCCACAGTCCAGTTCACTTTCTTGGGCATTTTCTTGGAGGTGAGTTCAGTGAGGGCTGTCACAATGGATCCATATCCCTTCACAAACCTCCTGTAATACCCAGTCAAGCCAAGGAATGCCCTGACTTGAGTCTGGGTTTTTGGAGCTACCCAGTCCAGAATAGTCTGGATCTTGGGTTGGAGTGGCTGAACTTGGCCTCCACCTACAAGGTGGCCCAAGTAAACCACAGTTCCCTGCCCTATCTGGCATTTGGATGCCTTGATAGAGAGGCCTGCAGATTGCAGAGCCTTCAAAACCTTCTTCAGGTGGACCAGGTGATCCTGCCAGGTGGAGCTAAAGACAGCAATATCATCAAGATAAGCTGTGCTAAAGGACTCCAAACCAGCAAGGACTTGATTCACCAACCTTTGGAAGGTGGCAGGGGCATTCTTTAAACCAAAGGGCATAACAGTAAACTGATAATGCCCATCAGGTGTGGAGAATGCTGTTTTCTCTTTTGCTCCAGGTGCCATTTTTATTTGCCAGTACCCTGCTGTCAAGTCAAAGGTACTTAAGAATTTGGCAGCACCTAATTTGTCTATGAGCTCATCAGCTCTAGGAATTGGATGGGCGTCTGTCTTGGTGACAGAGTTGAGCCCTCTGTAGTCCACACAAAACCTCATCTCTTTCTTTCCATCTTTGGTGTGAGGTTTGGGGACTAAGACCACTGGGCTAGCCCAGGGGCTGTCAGAGCGCTCAATTACTCCCAATTCCAGCATCTTGTGGACTTCCACCTTGATGCTTTCCTTAACATGGTCAGACTGTCTAAAAATTTTGTTTTTGACAGGCATGCTGTCTCCTGTGTCCACATCATGGGTACACAGGTGTGTCTGACCAGGGGTTAGGGAGAAGAGTTCAGGAAACTGTTGTAGGACTCTCCTACAATCAGCTTGCTGTTGGCCAGAGAGGGTGTCTGAGTAGATCACTCCATCTACTGAGCCATCTTTTGGGTCTGATGACAGAAGATCAGGGAGAGGTTCACTCTCTGCCTCCTGATCCTCATCTGTTACCATCAACAGATTTACATCAGCCCTGTCATGGAAGAGCTTAAGGCGGTTTACATGGATCACCCTCTTGGGGCTCCTGCTTGTGCCCAGGTCCACCAGGTAGGTGACCTGACTCTTCCTTTCTAGCACTGGGTAAGGGCCACTCCATTTGTCCTGAAGTGCCCTGGGAGCCACAGGCTCCAAAACCCAGACTTTCTGCCCTGGTTGGAACTCAACCATTGCAGCCTTTTGGTCATACCAAAACTTCTGGAGCTGTTGGCTGGCCTCAAGGTTTTTGGTTGCCTTTTCCATGTACTCTGCCATTCTAGAGCGAAGGCCAAGTACATAGTCCACTATGTCTTGTTTAGGCTCATGAAGAGGTCTCTCCCAGCCTTCTTTGACAAGAGCAAGTGGTCCCCTTACAGGGTGACCAAACAGAAGTTCAAAGGGTGAGAATCCTACTCCCTTCTGTGGCACCTCTCTGTAAGCAAAAAGCAGACATGGCAAGAGGACATCCCATCTCCTTTTGAGTTTTTCTGGGAGCCCCATGATCATGCCTTTTAATGTCTTGTTGAATCTCTCAACTAAGCCATTAGTTTGTGGATGGTATGGTGTAGTGAATTTGTAAGTCACTCCACACTCATTCCACATGTGTTTTAGGTATGCTGACATGAAGTTGGTACCTCTGTCAGACACCACCTCCTTAGGGAAACCCACTCTGGTAAAGATACCAATGAGGGCCTTGGCTACTGCAGGGGCAGTAGTCGACCTAAGGGGAATAGCTTCAGGATACCTAGTAGCATGATCCACTACTACTAGGATGTACATATTTCCTGAGGCTGTGGGAGGTTCCAGTGGACCAACTATGTCCACACCCACTCTTTCAAAGGGGACCCCCACCACTGGAAGTGGAATGAGGGGGGCCTTTGGGTGCCCACCTGTCTTACCACTGGATTGACAGGTGGGGCAGGAGAGGCAAAACTCCTTAACCTTCTGGGACATATTGGGCCAGTAGAAGTGGTTGACTAACCTCTCCCACGTCTTGGTTTGTCCCAAATGCCCAGCAAGGGGAATATCATGGGCTAAGGTCAGAATAAACTCTCTGAACGGCTGAGGCACTACCACTCTCCTAGTGGCACCAGGTTTGGGGTCTCTGGCCTCAGTGTACAGGAGTCCATCTTCCCAATAGACCCTATGTGTTCCATTTTTCTTGCCCTTGGACTCTTCAGCAGCTTGCTGCCTAAGGCCTTCAAGAGAGGGACAGGTTTCTTGTCCCTTACACAGCTCTTCCCTTGAGGGTCCCCCTGGGCCTAAGAGCTCAACCTGATAAGGTTCAAGCTCCAAAGGCTCAGTTCCCTCAGAGGGCAGAACTTCTTCCTGAGAAGAGAGGTTCTCTTTTTCTGACTGTGTTGCAGTTGGTTTCCCAACTGGCTTTCCTTTTCTCTTGGTAGGCTGGGCCATTTTTCCAGACTCCAGCTCTACTTTTTCACCCTGTGCCTTGCACTGTGCTCTTGTTTTTACACACACCAGTTCAGGGATACCCAGCATGGATGCATGGGTTTTTAGTTCTACCTCAGCCCATGCTGAGGACTCCAGGTCATTTCCAAGCAGACAGTCTACTGGGATGTTTGAGGAGACCACCACCTGTTTCAGGCCATTGACCCCTCCCCATTCTAAAGTTACCATTGCCATGGGATGTGCTTTAGTCTGATTGTCAGCGTTGGTGACTGTATAAGTTTTTCCAGTCAGGTATTGGCCAGGGGAAACCAGTTTCTCTGTCACCATGGTGACACTGGCACCTGTATCCCTCAGGCCCTCTACACTTGTCCCATTAATAAAGAGCTGCTGCCTGTATTTTTGCATGTTAGGCGGCCAGGCAGCTAGTGTGGCTAAATCCACCCCACCCTCAGAGACTAGAGTAGCTTCAGTGTGTACCCTGATTTGCTCTGGGCACACTGTTGATCCCACTTGGAGACTAGCCATTCCAGTGTTACCTGGATTGGAGTTTGGAGTGGAACTTTTCTTGGGACAGGCCTTGTCTCCAGTTTGGTGTCCAGACTGACTACAGTTTCGACACCAGGCCTTTTTGGGATCAAAGTTTTTACCCTTGTACCCAGGATTGTTTTGTGAAGAGGCTCTGGGCCCACCCTCCTGTGCAGGTTTTTGGGGGCCTGTAGAAGACTCTTTACTATTTTTATTTTTGGCTGTCTCACCACCTTTCCCCTGGGGAGGTTTTGTGACCCCTTTCTTTTGGTCACCCCCTGTGGAAGTTTTGGACACCCTAGTCTTGACCCAATGGTCCGCCTTCTTTCCCAATTCTTGGGGAGAAATTGGTCCTAGGTCTACCAGATGCTGATGCAGTTTATCATTGAAACAATTACTTAACAGGTGTTCTTTCACAAATAAATTGTACAGCCCATCATAATTACTTACACCACTGCCTTGAATCCAACCATCTAGTGTTTTTACTGAGTAGTCTACAAAGTCAACCCAGGTCTGGCTCGAGGATTTTTGAGCCCCCCTGAATCTAATCCTATACTCCTCAGTGGAGAATCCAAAGCCCTCAATCAGGGTACCCTTCATGAGGTCATAAGATTCTGCATCTTTTCCAGAGCGTGTGAGGAGTCTATCCCTACACTTTCCTGTGAACATTTCCCAAAGGAGAGCACCCCAGTGAGATCTGTTCACTTTTCTGGTTACACAAGCCCTCTCAAAAGCTGTGAACCATTTGGTGATGTCATCACCCTCTTCATATTTAGTTACAATCCCTTTAGGGATTTTCAACATGTCAGGAGAATCTCTGACCCTATTTATGTTGCTGCCACCATTGATGGGTCCTAGGCCCATCTCTTGTCTTTCCCTCTCTATGGCTAGGATCTGTCTTTCCAAAGCCAATCTTTTGGCCATCCTGGCTAACTGGATGTCCTCTTCACTGGAGTTATCCTCAGTGATTTCAGAGTTGTTGGTCCCTCCTGTGAGGGAACCAGCATCTCTGACTATTATTTGTGGAGTCAGGGCTTGAGAAGCCCTGCTCTCCCTAAGTAGGACTGGAGGGGGGGAATTTCCCTCCAAGTCACTATCTTCATCCTCTGAGTTGCCATCCTCAGAGGGGTTGGCCTTTTCAAACTCTGCCAAAAGCTCCTGGAGCTGTACTTTGGTAGGTTTGGGGCCCATTGCTATTTTCTTTAGTTTACAGAGTGACCTTAGCTCTCTCATCTGTAGATGGAGGTAAGGTGTGGTGTCGAGTTCCACCACAGTCACATCTGTGCTAGACATTTTGCTTCTAAAAGTTGGAATACTTTTTAAGAATCTAAAACTGGTTCTAGAATCTAATTCAAACTTTTACAAACTTTTAAACTCTAAAAGAAATGCTAAACAGGATCTAACACAAGGCCCTAGCAGGTCTTTTAAGAATTTAGAAAACTTTTCAAATTGCAAAAATCAATTTCTAATGACAATTTTGGAATTTGTCGTGTGATCAGGTATTGGCTGAGTAGTCCAGCAAATGCAAAGTCTTGTACCCCACCGCTGATCCACCAATGTAGGAAGTTGGCTCTGTATGTGCTATTTCAAAGTAAGGAATAGCATGCACAGAGTCCAAGGGTTCCCCTTAGAGGTAAAATAGTGGTAAAAATAGATAATACTAATGCTCTATTTTGTGGTAGTGTGGTCGAGCAGTAGGCTTATCCAAGGAGTAGTGTTAAGCATTTGTTGTACATACACATAGACAATAAATGAGGTACACACACTCAGAGACAAATCCAGCCAATAGGTTTTGTATAGAAAAATATCTTTTCTTAGTTTATTTTAAGAACCACAGGTTCAAATTTAACATGTAATATCTTGTTTGAAAGGTATTGCAGGTAAGTACATTGGGAACTTTGAATCATTTCAATTGCATGTATACTCTTCAAGTTATTCACAAATAGCTACTTTAAAAGTGGACACAGTGCAATTTTCACAGTTCCTGGGGGAGGTAAGTTTTTGTTAGTTTTACCAGGTAAGTAAGACACTTACAGGGTTCAGTTCTTGGTCCAAGGTAGCCCACCGTTGGGGGTTCAGAGCAACCCCAAAGTTACCACACCAGCAGCTCAGGGCCGGTCAGGTGCAGAGGTCAAAGTGGTGCCCAAAACGCATAGGCTTCAATGGAGAGAAGGGGGTGCCCCGGTTCCGGTCTGCTTGCAGGTAAGTACCCGTGTCTTCGGAGGGCAGACCAGGGGGGTTTTGTAGGGCACCGGGGGGGACACAAGCCCACACAGAAATTTCACCCTCAGCGGCGCGGGGGCGGCCGGGTGCAGTGTTAGAACAGGCGTCGGGTTCGCAATGTAAGTCAATGAGAGATCAAGGGATCTCTTCAGCGCTGCAGGCAGGCAAGGGGGGGCTTCCTCGGGGAAACCTCCACTTGGGCAAGGGAGAGGGACTCCTGGGGGTCACTTCTGCAGTGAAAGTCCGGTCCTTCAGGTCCTGGGGGCTGCGGGTGCAGGGTCTTTTCCAGGCGTCGGGACTTAGGTTTCAGAGAGTCGCGGTCAGGGGAAGCCTCGGGATTCCCTCTGCAGGCGGCGCTGTGGGGGCTCAGGGGGGACAGGTTTTGGTACTCACAGTCGTAGAGTAGTCCGGGGGTCCTCCCTGAGGTGTTGGTTCTCCACCAGCCGAGTCGGGGTCGCCGGGTGCAGTGTTGCAAGTCTCACGCTTCTTGCGGGGAGTTGCAGGGTTCTTTAAGGCTGCTTCTTGAAACAAAGTTGCAGTCTTTTTGGAGCAGGTCCGCTGTCCTCGGGAGTTTCTTGTCGTCGTCGAAGCAGGGCAGTCCTCAGAGGATGCAGAGGTCGCTGGTCCCTTTGGAAGGCGTCGCTGGAGCAGAGTTCTTTGGAAGGCAGGAGACAGGCCGGTGAGTTTCTGGAGCCAAGGCAGTTGTTGTCTTCTGGTCTTCCTCTGCAGGGGTTTTCAGCTAGGCAGTCCTTCTTCTTGTTGTTGCAGGAATCTAATTTTCTAGGGTTCAGGGTAGCCCTTAAATACTAAATTTAAGGGCGTGTTTAGGTCTGGGGGGTTAGTAGCCAATGGCTACTAGCCCTGAGGGTGGGTACACCCTCTTTGTGCCTCCTCCCAAGGGGAGGGGGTCACAATCCTAACCCTATTGGGGGAATCCTCCATCTGCAAGATGGAGGATTTCTAAAAGTTAGAGTCACCTCAGCTCAGGACACCTTAGGGGCTGTCCTGACTGGCCAGTGACTCCTCCTTGTTGCTTTCTTTGTTCCCTCCAGCCTTGCCTCCAAAAGTGGGGGCCGTGGCCGGAGGGGGCGGGCAACTCCACTAAGCTGGAGTGCCCTGCTGGGCTGTGACAAAGGGGTGAGCCTTTGAGGCTCACCGCCAGGTGTTACAGCTCCTGCCTGGGGGAGGTGTTAGCATCTCCACCCAGTGCAGGCTTTGTTACTGGCCTCAGAGTGACAAAGGCACTCTCCCTATGGGGCCAGCAACATGTCTCTAGTGTGGCAGGCTGCTGGAACTAGTCAGCCTACACAGACAGTCGGTTAAGTTTCAGGGGGCACCTCTAAGGTGCCCTCTGGGGTGTATTTTGCAATAAAATGTACACTGGCATCAGTGTGCATTTATTGTGCTGAGAAGTTTGATACCAAACTTCCCAGTTTTCAGTGTAGCCATTATGGTGCTGTGGAGTTCGTGTTTGACAAACTCCCAGACCATATACTCTTATGGCTACCCTGCACTTACAATGTCTAAGGTTTTGTTTAGACACTGTAGGGGTACCATGCTCATGCACTGGTACCCTCACCTATGGTATAGTGCACCCTGCCTTAGGGCTGTAAGGCCTGCTAGAGGGGTGACTGACCTATACTTGCATAGGCAGTGAGAGGCTGGCATGGCACCCTGAGGGGAGTGCCATGTCGACTTACTCGTTTTGTTCTCACTAGCACACACAAGCTGGCAAGCAGTGTGTCTGTGCTGAGTGAGAGGTCTCCAGGGTGGCATAAGACATGCTGCAGCCCTTAGAGACCTTCCTTGGCATCAGGGCCCTTGGTACTAGAAGTACCAGTTACAAGGGACTTATCTGGATGCCAGGGTCTGCCAATTGTGGATACAAAAGTACAGGTTAGGGAAAGAACACTGGTGCTGGGGCCTGGTTAGCAGGCCTCAGCACACTTTCAATTGTAAACATAGCATCAGCAAAGGCAAAAAGTCAGGGGGCAACCATGCCAAGGAGGCATTTCCTTACACTGACTCAGTTGCAGAAAGAGCTCTCCACACCCTAAATGTTAAACGAGCGCTTATGTTTTACATTTACAGAACCAAAGACTTTAGGAAAATTAAACAGCTCTTTGTAGCTTTTTCACTACCTCACAAAAGCAGTCCAATATCCAAAAACACCATAGCTAGATAGATAGTAAAATGTATACAAACTTGCTATTCTGAAACAAAGAGACAGTTACCTGTTACTCTTAGAGCACATTTTACTAGGACAAAGGAGCCACTATGGCTTTCCTTGGAAGCAGAACTATAGCTGATATTTGTAAGACCGCTACATGGGCTATTTCACATATATTTACAAAGCATTACTCTGTGGATGTCGTAGCATGTCAGCAAACCAATGTATGTCAAGCTGTGCTATGAACACTTTTGCAGTCAACTGTAACTCCCGGAGGCTAGCCAGTGCTTGTATGGAGGGGCTGTTTTAGAGTCTATGCAGAACATGTGTATCTACAGCCACACATGCCATCAAACGAAAAATGTTACTTACCCAGTAAGCATCTGTTCGTGGCATGTAGTGCTGTAGATTCACATGCACCCTCCCTCCTCCCTGCACGCCTGTGGCCGTACCAGTTAGTTTATATTTGTTTATACTTGTACATATGTTGTTGCATTTGCACGGACAGATCTTTTTCTATTCTTCCTCTGCACTCCTTTTCTCACCCGCCTGCCGGAAAAGAATCTAACAAAGGAGTAAATGGCAATGCACAGTATCAACGAGTAGGAGGAGTCACTCCGAAAATGCTTTGACATGCTTCTAAGAAGAAAAACAACTTGCAACACTCCGGACCCAAAACTAGATGGAAGGAGTACGCAGAGAATGTGAATCTACAGTACTATATGCCATGAACAAATTCTTACTGGGTAAGTAACATTTTCCTTTCCTGTGGAGAAAGTTCTTTCCATACACCTTCAACAGTTTTGGAGTTGTTCCCTCCCCTTTTCAAATTTACAGCTACCCTTGACAGGGCTGAATTGCCAGTCCTTTTCAGAGTTGAGAGTACTTGCCAACTTTGTACATACTGCAAAACGTGTGTGCTTTTGGGGGTTAACCAACCTTGGCATGTGGCCCAACCACATCATGTCCGTATTAGGATTGTATAAGAGGCAATTCCTTGAGTGTTGTGATGGATGTTTTATAATCCTCATGTTACATGGTTGTATAAAAGTCCATATAAAAGTACCAAACAAAATCTGTAATTGTATTGTATTGATCTGGACACTTGGACTTGCCTAAGGCAAATATTTTATGTCCTTACACCAAACGCATGCTTGATTTCAACAGCCAGAGAACGGATCAGGCTCCATTCAGTCTTCACTTGTGGGTAAGGGAGTGAAAAATCGACCTCCTCCAGTAAAACCTCCATCCAATCCAGGAGCGAACTCTTCAGGTAAATGCTTTGCTCTGTTCTTTGCAATTGTCCTCTATCACATTCTCTGTTCTTCTTATATTTTTTTCAGTACTTCAAAACATCCTTATCAACCATTTGCATATACAGGGAGTGCAGAATTATTAGGCAAATGAGTATTTTGACCACATCATCCTCTTTATGCATGTTGTCTTACTCCAAGCTGTATAGGCTCGAAAGCCTACTACCAATTAAGCATATTAGGTGATGTGCATCTCTGTAATGAGAAGGGGTGTGGTCTAATGACATCAACACCCTATATCAGGTGTGCATAATTATTAGGCAACTTCCTTTCCTTTGGCAAAATGGGTCAAAAGAAGGACTTGACAGGCTCAGAAAAGTAAAAAATAGTGAGATATCTTGCAGAGGGATGCAGCACTCTTAAAATTGCAAAGCTTCTGAAGCGTGATCATCGAACAATCAAGCGTTTCATTCAAAATAGTCAACAGGGTCGCAAGAAGCGTGTGGAAAAACCAAGGTGCAAAATAACTGCCCATGAACTGAGAAAAGTCAAGCGTGCAGCTGCCACGATGCCACTTGCCACCAGTTTGGCCATATTTCAGAGCTGCAACATCACTGGAGTGCCCAAAAGCACAAGGTGTGCAATACTCAGAGACATGGCCAAGGTAAGAAAGGCTGAAAGACGACCACCACTGAACAAGACACACAAGCTGAAACGTCAAGACTGGGCCAAGAAATATCTCAAGACTGATTTTTCTAAGGTTTTATGGACTGATGAAATGAGAGTGAGTCTTGATGGGCCAGATGGATGGGCCCGTGGCTGGATTGGTAAAGGGCAGAGAGCTCCAGTCCGACTCAGACGCCAGCAAGGTGGAGGTGGAGTACTGGTTTGGGCTGGTATCATCAAAGATGAGCTTGTGGGGCCTTTTCGGGTTGAGGATGGAGTCAAGCTCAACTCCCAGTCCTACTGCCAGTTCCTGGAAGACACCTTCTTCAAGCAGTGGTACAGGAAGAAGTCTGCATCCTTCAAGAAAAACATGATTCTCATGCAGGACAATGCTCCATCACACGCGTCCAAGTACTCCACAGCGTGGCTGGCAAGAAAGGGTATAAAAGAAGGAAATCTAATGACATGGCCTCCTTGTTCACCTGATCTGAACCCCATTGAGAACCTGTGGTCCATCATCAAATGTGAGATTTACAAGGAGGGAAAACAGTACACCTCTCTGAACAGTGTCTGGGAGGCTGTGGTTGCTGCTGCACGCAATGTTGATGGTGAACAGATCAAAACACTGACAGAATCCATGGATGGCAGGCTTTTGAGTGTCCTTGCAAAGAAAGGTGGCTATATTGGTCACTGATTTGTTTTTGTTTTGTTTTTGAATGTCAGAAATGTATATTTGTGAATGTTGAGATGTTATATTGGTTTCACTGGTAATAATAAATAATTGAAATGGGTATATATTTTTTTTTGTTAAGTTGCCTAATAATTATGCACAGTAATAATCACCTGCACACACAGATATCCCCCTAACATAGCTAAAACTAAAAACAAACTAAAAACTACTTCCAAAAATATTCAGCTTTGATATTAATGAGTTTTTTGGGTTCATTGAGAACATGGTTGTTGTTCAATAATAAAATTAATCCTCAAAAATACAACTTGCCTAATAATTCTGCACTCCCTGTAGATGATGTAGGAAAGTAGGATCTTTCTGACATGGTTGCCCCCATATTTTGCTTGCTGTCAGTGTATTTTGACAATAGTACAGTGGGATCCTGCTAATCAGGATCCCAATGTTGATGTTCTTTCCCCTAAATTTAGTTGGTACGTATTTCTTACACCCCACAGTTGGCATACAGGTGTACCCCTGTAAGTTCCTGGTAGATGGTACTTAGGTACCCAGGGCATTAGTTCCTTAGAGGATCCCTCATGTCTGCCTGTTCAGCCATGCAGGGTCTGAGTGCACGCCAACTCCGCCGCCAACTCCATACACTGTTCTGCCCTCCCACAGCTGAGCTTAACTTGGGCAGAGGAACGCAGAACAAAGGATTTCCTTTAGAGGAAAGGTGTTATCCCCTCTCCTTTAGAAATAGGTGCCCCTAGGCTAGGGTGGGTGTGCTATTGAGCACCACGAGACTTCTTTGAAGGCAATATTTGGTGCATTTTTCTTCCAGGCTCCCCCTCTGGATGGAAACACACAAAGGGCAGGGGAGTGACCACCCACCTGTCCAGCTTCTCCCCCAGGGTTGTGCCCAGAGCTCTGCCAGGTGGCCACTTGATTCTGCCTTCTTTGAAACAGGATGAGCAGAGGCTGCTGAGAAGATCTAACTGCTCAGTCCAATCAAGTAGCATCTCTAAACCTACCCCCTTCCCCCCTCCCCCCCTTTGATAGGTGGGTCACTGCAGTAGTCGTTCAACCCCCTTCCTGGGTTATTTAAGGGCTCCTCTGAATTTGGGACCCCAGACTCGTCTTCACGACTCCTTCTGTGACCTGGACACTGGATTCTGTTTGCTGGACTTTGCTGGGAACCAAGGCAAGACTGCAACTGGTAGGAGGGCTCCTGCTGTGGCTGTACCCCCGAGTATTGCAAGGACTCTGCAACTTCGTTGGCTGTACATCCTCCAGAGTTACAAGGGCTCTGCCTGATCTAAGGACATCCAGAAAGAATCTTCCTTGGAGTGAAGTCACTCCCCTGCAACTGCACGTACCTCATTGCCGACGAACAGTTTGTGGATCCTGCTGTCCCACAGACTTCTCAAGGCTCTGCAACACAGGTGGTAGTTCTGCGGCTCTCTAGAGGGCTGACCTGTCTTCCTTGCAACTGGGAAGACAGTGGTCCCTCGTTTGAACTGCTGGGACGG
This sequence comes from Pleurodeles waltl, assembly GCF_031143425.1. Lineage (NCBI taxonomy): Eukaryota > Metazoa > Chordata > Amphibia > Caudata > Salamandridae > Pleurodeles > Pleurodeles waltl. The sequence continues at coordinate 1,229,448,222 of NC_090447.1, forward strand.
AACCCCTGTGCACCACAGTTGTTGTCATCACCAAGGTTGCTGGCTCTTCAGCTCGAAGATGAACTAACTCCAAGAAGCCCCAGCCTCAAGTATTGCACATCTCCAAGACCGGAATCCTCCCCGCAGCCTCTGTGACATAGATCCCCATCTCCTTTGTGCTTCGGAGACATCCTCACGACTCCCTCTGCTTGATGCCAGAGGGTCCTCCTGGGGTCTCCTTCAATTCCTCATGACCCTCCTCACTTTTGGAAGCCAGTCCTGACTTAGCTGTAAAGGTTGCGTCCCCTGGACCTTGCTGGTCCTAACTACTGCAGTTCTTTGTGCAGTACTCCTTTTGCTTTTGCCAAGGCTTGTTGGTGGTCCTGCTCTCCACTGAGCCATCTGCATTCAACAGCCGGCATTGGACAGCTTGTGAACAACTCTTGGGATCCTTCTGCAACACCTGGACGCCACAGCTGCACCTTCACAACAACCATCAAACAGACGCATCTACAAGAAGGGTAAGTATTGCCCTCCTGCACCTCCTGGATGTCTTCGGGTGGTTTGAACTCTGTCCTCTCTCTTCACAGGTGCTCTGTGCCCGGAATTCACGCCTGGGTTCCAACTACCTACTCCATTGGTCACTGTAGCAGCTGGACAGCCGAGGTCCCCATTGACTTCAACGAGAGGTTACATCACAACTTCACCATTATGCCCCTGTGCTCCCTACTGTAGGTACTCCACTTCTCTGGATATCCATGTGTGGGGACACTCTTGAACCTTACCTGTCTCAATGGGCTTTCTTAGGGTCCTATGGGAAGGGTCCTAAAACATGCAAACACTAACTGCGACTTACCCAGTGTTATCCTATGGGGCACCCAACCCTAGGTAACACCTCTGCGCACAGGCTCGTGGGGAATACCTGCTACTTACTTCTGGTGTCCTAGTACGTCCCCAGTCCTTAGGATTCTTGAGTGTTAGTCTTGGTTAGTTGTGTCTTGGTTAACCCATTTTTTAGTATATGGTTTGGTCCCCCTGTGTGGGCCCATTCTATTATTTGCTGGTTCCTACCTGTTTTTAGGTATATTTTAGGTGTATTTCTGTGTGCTCATATTTCCAGTTAGTAGATATACAAAAGTTAGTTTAGTTCCTGAGTTAATAAACATTTTTCTAACATGGTGTGGTTCTTTCTTGTGTGTAATTCATCGACTGACTATGTGGTTGTTGCAGTTGCTTTAAACCCTTTCTGATAAGCCTTAGCAGCACTCCCCAGCTACCTCCTGAGAGCTTTAGTTATTAGAAACCTCTAACACTATCACTAAGGGTTGCTTGGACTCGATGCAGGGTGCATCACCCATAGGTGTACAACATATACCGAGCCAGCCTCCTACAGATGGATTGAAATTAAATGGCAATGATGTGTAAGAATTTAAAATTTTTATTGAAAGGCTACAATGTTTATGAAATAGACATCCCATAATTGAGCTTCTTAGAGGTCCCCCAACTGAGCAGTTAACCATCTGTTTGAAGCACCTTCTGTCATGGCTTTCAATTCGGTGCGACAATATCTACACTAAGGGCACAAGACAGAGTTTTGCATGTAGGCCAGCTTACTCCCTACGGTTGGAAATTGAGAGTAAAATGATTTCCAAGTGGTCGGAGAGGATTTAGTCTTAATTATTTGACTGCATATGATTTATGGAATGTTGACAACTGTGTTGGGCATAATAACTATGGGATACCTGCCTTTATTGTAGCTCAGTTATTTATTATGTTTTTTTTTTTTTAATATCATGGAATCTTGAGTTGTACATCTTGTGGTCACTCTAGTCATATCCGGTACACATATGAAAAAAGACTTAAGAGAGTTTACCTTTGACTTATATGGAAGTATGTGAATCCATCGGAGTTGTTGACTAGTCTGATCATAAAAAATAATTAATATGTCTCGTAATGTTCTCTCTGGGGACTTTTGAAATTGCACTAAGATATTGTTTATAAAACTAGTTAAGTCTTGAGTTACAGACTCCCCATGGTTGTTTGATACATTCTGCAGGTAAGCTAACAAAAGTCTTCTGGAAACCCTGAAGTGTAAGCCTAGAAAATATAATTGAAATTACGTATTAAAGATGCTCCTATAATGTCCCTCTGGCAAATAGGAAGAAAGACATTTGTAAAGAGACCTGGTAGAGGTTTGGTCTAACCAGCAAGCTAAATTACTAGAGTTTTGGAGGGTGATAAACTCAAACACATTTGGTAAACCCCCTGTACGTACACCAAGCCTTTAATATTAAAGCAGATCAGTGGGTCCCCAGTTTTGAACAAAGATATCCCCCGCCCCTCAACCCCCCCCCGGGCACTGTTTGCTGTGACTGATTTATATCCACATACTTATCCATCTGGGTACCAATGGATTTGAACAAAGCCAATGTGGAATTGTGGGCCCCACTGACTACGACTATCTTAAATGCAGCATGCAAATCTGGGTTCCCCCATTCTTGGCAGTTATAGTACCTGTTTTTAACAAGAGTTGGAAAAGCCTATAGGTCTCGTCTATTCAAGAGCTATTTGCTTTGCCAATGTGTTTTGGCCATGTTGTACACCAGCGTGGCTGCTGTTCAGCATGGCTAAAAGTTAGTGGAGTAGAGGAGAGTGGTGTTGGTGTGGGTAGTCCTAAAGTGAAATCACGAAGAGTAGCATAAAGTGTTGTGTATATGAGTGGCATAGAGTGGTGCACTGTGAAGTGATGTAGAGTAGAGTGGACTGGTGTATAGCACATTTGCATAGAGCAGGTGTCTCCAACCAGTCGCTTGCAAGCTACCAGTTGCTTCCAGACACCTTCAGAGTAGCTCACAGCCTGGAGTTCATTTTTAAATAAGCACAGTGTCACATTTTTCCTTTTGAAGTTTAGGGAAGGCTGTGTCTATTTAACATTATTATCATCAGGCTGCAGATAGCAGGGCCTGATAAGGAGCAGTGCTAGAGTCAGATTTATGACCCAGGCACAGAGGTAAAGAAATGAAGCAGTGAGCTATTTAACTCTTAAATAAGTCTTTGTCAGCTCAGTATTGGAGGTGGGGACAAAATGAGGTTTCTAAATGCCTTTAAATCGGAGAAAGTTAAAATGAACAGTTACATTATGATTAAGTTAACTTTCCATTTTAAATTTCTCAGTTTTTGGTTCAAAGTGTTGCATTTACAAACAGCAGGTCTCTTGTTCTCAGTAGCCAATAGAGCACTGTGCCATGTTTATAACTGAAAAATAGTCATTTTTAAATGGGAGAAATTTTAAGTGCAGAAAAATGTTCCACATTATGAAAATGTTTGTATTTTGAGTTTCTCCAATTTAAAAATATGGTTGTATGTTTGTGTTATGCATGTAATGGTGCCACATATAGCAAAAGATATGTCCTGTGCCTAACAAGTAATTACGACAGTGTCTCTCAGTTACCCATACACGTATATCTTATTCATACACACACATGTTCATACATCCCCAAGGACCACACTCTCACTAACACACATGGCAGCCCTTAGTCAAAGTACTTCGCTCAAACCATAGTATCTGACTCTATTGACATGAGGCTTATGGTCGAGGAAGCTGAGCTTGAGTGTGGCTGGTAGTAATGCATGACTTCTTTCTCCTTCAGTAGCTCATGATGCTTTTTACTGATCAGAACTAGCTCTTGCCACAGAAAAAGTTGGAGACCCCTGGCGTACAGTGAAGCAGAGTCTAGTGGCACAGAGTGCAGCAGCATAGAATTCACCAACGTACAATGCAGCGGCGTAGACTAGAGTAATCCATAGTGGAGTGGAGTATATAGTGGTGCAGAGCAGAGTGCAGTGATGTAGAGTAGAACAAAGTGCAGTGGTGTAGAGTGGTGTGTTGTATACTATAGTGCTGTAGAGTGCAGTTGCATAGAATGAAGTGCTGCAGAGAGCAGTGGTATAGAGTGGAATGATGCAGAATAGAGTGGTGTATAGTGCATTGCCATAGAATGCAGTAGTGCAGAGTTGACTGGCGTAGAGTTCAGCGGTATAGAGTGCAACGTTTCAGAGTAGAATGTTGTAGAATGGTGTAAAAGTGCACTGGCTCAGAGTGCAGTGGCATAAAGTAGAATGTTGTAGAGTGGAGCAGCATAAAGTGCAGTGGAGTAGAGTGGAGCATAGAAGAGGGCCGTGGTGTAGAGTTGTATGAAGCTGCCTTTTTATATTGTATACCAAAATGAGGTATACTGTGCAAAGAGTCCAGGGGTTCCCTTCCTAGTGGACAGGGCATGCTCTAGCAATCCAAAGGTGCTCCTTTAGGGGATAGAGTGCTCAAGCAGCCTTAGGCTTATCATAGAGGAGTGTTAGGCACCTGCAAATAAACACACACTACTCAATAAGGAAACCACACCAATTTACAAAAATAGCATGTATCTGTGTATGTATATTTGGGCGCCAGAATCAATACAATCAGGTAAGTACTTTTTGCAAGAAAAATACTTTTCAGGTTTCAAAAGTCGATGCTTCGTCATTAGGTAGAGCGTGCAAGCGCTTTGACCTGTTGTAAGTATTGTGGGCTTTTAACCATGCCCATGTCAGTCCATCACTTACATTCATTCTTGTGCTTGCCTTTCAAAAATCACTAGATGTTATTGTAAATGCTTCACGTTTGCCCCGCATTGGGGCTGTTTGTCACGCCTTGCAGACTGCCCCTGTTACATGGATTATTGCATGATTGCTGATATCCTTCAGCCCAGGCGAACTATCTCTTTTTTTTTTTTTATCAATCCATTAAGTGCTCCATGGTGCTCACATCGTGAACAGGCACAACAGAGTGAACTCGATCAGTGGTATAGCAGCTCTGGTCACATTGTTCATAGTTACCTAATAAGAGTAATTTCTTGTGGCTCTCCCCTTAAAACACTTGAAATTGGTAAATGCTTTACAAAAACAGAAATCCTCAAAGTGAAAGCGGCTCACCAGGCACAGCGGAGAGCCGATATTACAATATTCACTCCACTTGGGAAACTCCCCCCATAATGCTTTGCAGGACATTACTTTTACCTAACATCTTTGCTCATAACTCAACCTGTGGTGGTCCTGGGACAATGGAACCACCATCAGGACGTTAAGCACAGTGCCCTCTTTTAGTCTAGGTCATCTCTGGGTACCCACACTAGGTTAGTGGGGACCCCAAAATAATAACCCCACCACCATTCAGTGTCTTTTTAAGCACTTTCATGGCTTGAACGTTTGTTTTACAGCTGCAAATAGTTAGGTTTTAAGGGCATTGTTTGTAATATCATTGTGTTAGGCCTGCTACCCTGGAACATGTGTAATGCACTGCACTTTTTAGGGGCTAAATATATGATTGCACTACAATATTTATTACCATTTTCTTTTCATGTGGTTATGCCTTCTATGTACTAACAATATAGTTACATTACCATGTTTCTTCCAAATGCTATTTTCATTGTGGTGTCCTGTAGGGTCTGTTCTGAGCATTGCAGTCAACATACTATAAAATTTGCGGCATGGAAAGTCGCCACATAAAGCTTTTCATGGCATTACTTTTTCAAAACATTTTTGCTCATAACTTTTGGGGTCCCCACTGACCTAGTGTGGGGACCCATAGATGACATAAACAGAAAGAGCGTTCTGAAGGTGGTCCCATTGTTGTAGGACCACCTTCTGAACGCTCCTTCTGCCTATGTCATAGGAGTCCCCACATCAGGTCAGTGAGGACCCCAAAATAATAAGCCCTCCCACCATTCATTGTCTTATAAGCTTTCTCATGGCTAGGACTTTAGTTTTACAGCTGGGAGAAGTTTTGTTTCTAAGGCCTTGTTTGTAATATCATTGCAGTAGGCCTGCTAGCCCTAAGAACGTCCTCTAGGGGCTACATTTATAATTGCAATGCATTAGTTTCTCCTGTTTTTTCATGGGGTTATGCCCTCTAGGGTCTAACAATATGGTTACATGACCATGTTTCTTACAAATCATATTTTTGTTATGGTGCCATCTAGGGGCTGTTTTGAGCATTACAGTTTAATGCCAAAAGTTTATTTCTGATACATTTGATAATTGTATATGTTTTAATAATGTCTCCTTATGACAATTGACTATGATTCAGGCCAACGTAACATCCTTATTATACTATGACTGTGTGAACACTCTTGATATGTTTGGATGACCCTTCTAGTTCATTTCTCCTCTGTGGTTGTCTTGTGTCTTTTTTGGAGGAATTGTGTTGGCCAGTCTGCAACTCTGATGGTGGCGTGGTGAAAGTGGTATTATATTGGAATTAGCATGGTAGATTTAAGTTAGGATGCTAAATGGCAACATTTCCATCTTTTGCTGAAGATAAGGGAAGAAGAAATGATTTAGTTATATGCAGGGCCACTGGAATTATATGGCAAGAAAACACAAAATTATGAGGCCGGGTTGTCCAATATATGTGACAAGAAAAGTCCAGTTATGAATTTACAATGCTAATAGTTCTAACTCAACAAATGCAAAACCTATTGCATTACAAATGCTTGTTTTCCAGAAGTGGCAATGTTATCCTTTGAGGGAAAAACAAGTATTGCATACAGGTAGAGTGCAGTAACTTACAGGGCCAATCTCCTAGACTTAAGGTGAGTATGGGGCAAGGTCCAAGGCCACACCAACAGGTCACAGAGGGTGGCACTGGGACGGTCAGGTGCAGAGGTTCAGTACAGCGTTGGGTGCCCAGTGTTAGTCAGTAGGGATCGCTTCAGTTGAAAAGAGGCTGTAGATTTGACCTAGGGATACAATCAGGGTGAACAACCAAGTGGGCTCAGTTCTTATGATGCTCTGGGATGTAGGGACACGAGCGGTCCTTTTTTCCTCAGTCTGGGGCCACTGGGTGCAGATGGTTCTTGGACCAGCCTGAAGGTCGCAGGGACACCAGTGGTCCCCTTCTCCTCAGTCCGGGACATCTGGGTGCAGAGGTGCAATGGACCGCCTGGGCTCCGTCACATGAGGCTGTTGAGTGGAGCCTGCACAAATAGGCTGCAGGCGTCCCTGTGAAGGTCGCAGTGTGGAGACCCATAATGGACTTTGTCTCTGGAGAGGTTGGGTGCCAATCTGGCACCGTTAGCCCACTTCAACTTGAGCTAGGGGACACGAGTGCAGCAGTGCTGTCCGTTGTCGGGTTTTGGAGGTCTGGAGTCCTCTTCAGTGTGTCCGGGGTGTCTGCAAGAAAGCAGGGGAGCAGCTCTGCTACTCCAGGGGAGTTGCTTGTGCTGGGGCGAAGGCTGACAGTTTTCTTAGGCTTTTGGAAGTTTTGGCAGATGTAGGACGAGGTGTCTTTCTTGCAGTGGTCGAAGTCAGCAGACAGGATTGCCGTGTTGGTGCAGAGTCAGTCACTGATCTTCATTTCTTGCCTTTTGAATCTCTAGAATGTCCTTCTTCAGGTCAGCAGGGATCTGATTTCTTGGTGCCAGTTAATACTGAATTTATGGGTGTTAGAGGAGTGTAGGGTAGTAGCCAATGGGCTACTTACCCCTGTGGTCACTACGCCGCTTATATGACCACTTCCTGTGGTAAGTGCGAATAAACCTGTCCCAGAGTTCCCAGTTCTGCTATCACCAAGATGGCAGACTTTCAAAAGTTGTGTCAACATCAGACAGTTCACCTTAGGGGTGGGACTGACCTGAGAAATGGGCACTCCTCTATGTCTACTAATAGCGCCTGCCCAGGTTCCAAATGAGCCCTGGGCAGGGGGAGCAGTATCCTTTCGTTTGAGGGAAGCCAGATTAACATATCAAGGGCTATGGGCATCTTTAAAGCCCCCTGCCATACAATGGAGATTCTCAGTTCATCCTGTTGGGAGGTGTGTGCTAACACCCCTGCCAGGCCAGACTTTGTTCCATGTCCCCCCCACCCCCAGAGCAAGAGTTCTCACCCTTGGGGGTCAGAAATGTGTCTGGTGGTGGCAGGCTAGTTACAGCGGCTAAATGCTAGATTTTTCAGGGGGCACCTCTAAGATGCCCTCAGGACGCATGTATTAATAAATCCATCACTGGCATCAGTATGGGTTTATTAATATGAGATGTTTGATACCAGACACCTATATTTTCAGTGAAGCCTTCATGATGTAGCTGGGGAACTCGTCCAGCAACACAGGCTGTGCTATGTTGTGTTTTCACTTTTCACTGCACCAAGACACGCACCCTGCAATGGCAGTTTGCCTGTGATAGGTCCCTGAGGGTGCAGCCCTTGGGAACCCTCTTTGGTACCCATGCCCTGGGTGCCAGGGATACCATGTATGTGGGCCTATAGGGAAGCCAAAGGTTTTGCCAAATGGAGAACAATTTCACAGTTTTAGGAAAAGAGATCTGGCACTGGGGACCTGGTTAACAGGAACCGAACCTCCAGCCCTTTCTGTCAAACTTGCTTCGATTACCGGGCAAAAAGTAGGGGTAACCATGTCGGAAAGGGGCACTTTTCTACAAGACTGACATAGAGTAGAGTGGACTGGTGTAGAATGCATTGGGTTAGAGTGTTGCAGAGTATAGTGGGTAGACTGCTGTGGTGTAGAGCACAGTGGCATTTGAATTCTGCGGCGTACAATGCAGCATCGTAGAATGCATTGATGTAGATTTGAGTGGTGCAGAGTGTAATACAGTGGTGTAGGGGTCAGAGTACAGTAGCACAGAGTGCAGTGGTGTAGTGTAGTATAAAGTGCAGTGGAGTAGAGAGGAGTGCTATACAGTGCAGTGGCATAGAATGGAGTGATAGAGAGTGGAGTGGTGTATAGTGCATTGGCTTAGAATGCAGTAGTGCACAGTAGAGTGTTAGAGTGTAGTGGCGTTGAGTACAGTGGATCAGAGTAGAGTGCAGTGGCTTAGAGAGCAGTGGACTGGTGCAGAGTGCATTGGCATAGGGTGTTGCAGAGTATAGTGAGAGAGGGCAGGGCGTAGACTGCAGTGGCGCAGAGTAGAGTAGAGTAGAGTGCAGTTACATAGAGTAGATTGTTTCAGAGTAGAATGAAGTGGTGTAGAGTGCAGTGATGCAGGGTAGAGTGCAGCGGCGTTGCATAGAATTCAGCGGTGTACAATGTAGGGTCTTAGAATACCGTGGCATAGATTACAGTTGTCCATACTAAATTGTGTTGGTGTAGAGTTGCATAGCGTGCAGTGGTGTAAAGTAGAGTGGCAGGGAGTTCAATGGCGTGATGCAGAATCCAGTGGTGGGGCGTGCATTATTGCAGGGTAGAGTGGAGTGATGCAGAGTGCAGTGGTGGTGAGAGAGCATTATTGCAGAGTAGATTGTCGTAGAGTGCAGTGGTGTAGAGTGGCGTTGGGTGCAGTTGTGTGGACCAGTTTTGTAGAGTGCATTGGCTTAGAATTCAGTGGTTTAAAATAGATTGTAATGGTATAGAGTGGAGTGATGCAGAGAGAGTGCAGTTGCATAGAATGCAGTGGTGTAGAGTAGATTGTTTCAGAGTAGAGTGAAGTGGCAGAGAGTGGAGTGGTGCAGGGTAGAGTGCAGTGGCACGGAGAGTGATGCCATAGAGTAAAGTGGTTAGAGTGCAGTGATGCAGAGTAAATTAGAGTGGCATGCAGTGGATTGGCATAGAGTGCAAGGGCTTAGAGTTGAGTGTTACAGAGTAAAGTGAATTGGAATAGAGTGCAGTGTTGCAGAGTGGCATAGAGTGGATTTGTGCAGAGTAGATTTGAGTGGCCTAAACTGCAGTGGTGTAGAGTGCAGTGGTAGAGTACAGTGGCATGGAGTTCCTTTCACATAGAGTTGACTGGTGCAGAGTACAGTAGAGAGGTGTAGGGAGAAGTGGCAGAGAGTGCAGTGGCGTAGAGTGGAGTACTGTGCGGTGGCATGGAGTGGTGTAAATTGGAGTGGTGCTGAGTAAAGTTCAGTCACATGGAGTGGTGCAGAGTACCATGATGCTACGTCTCCATCCTTCCTTTTTAGCAGCACTAGCTGTGATTTCCGAATGTTGACCCAGAGGCTTGTTACTAGAGGTTTAGTATTTCCATACAGTGGGTACCTGAGGTGTGAGGATGCAAGACGTAGAGCAGGATATCTTCCCTGTATAAGGCAATCCTGTCCTTCGAGCCATCTGCCCACATCCATCCTGCCACTCAGGCGTCACAACGTAACACTCGGGCCGGAGACTCGACCATTGAGCATGTCTCTATATATCTGATAGAGACTTCTAGTTGCAGATTCTTTACCTTTGAGTCCCCCCCCCAGGCGTGAGACTGGATCATGAAAATTTAATGAGCAGTACCCCTGCTTGCTGACACTTGGAGTCGATCGGCTCTGCGTCCATAGTCGGCATTGTCCGCGCCAGATATGATGTCGCGGTTGCAATATAGATGCCAACCTGGCGCACTAATGTCAGTTCTTTTCTTTCTGCACCAGCAAGCACAGATCTGAAGAGATCTACCCCTCAGTCATTTTTTGACTAGATTTAAAAAAAGAATTTTAGTTTCTCAACTCCTGGTGCGTCGATTATATCATCGAGGAAAACTGGGTTCAAGCTATGCGGTTCATGTCCGTGACAGAGCCGTGCCTCGTGTGTTTCGTGCCTACAGTGCGACCACGACCAGAAGTCTTGCTCTGAGCATTGGGCCATGCATCCAAAGGCTTTGAGGGTGCGGTCCCTGAAGTTGATGGCAGCCCAATGCTTGACTCCATGCTTTGAGATCTTGGTCAAGGGGAAGTTCCTGGAATCGGTCGCAGAGTCCTCCATCATTGTCATCCCACTGCAAGTCCTCAGGGCGATTGGGTGAGTTGACGCAAAAGAAGAAATCCAAAAAGCTTTAGCAGTTTTTTTTTTTTTTTTTTTTTTTACTTCTGCTAGTTTGTCAGCTGAGGATATGAGGGAATGTCGACTTTCTAGGCCTTGCTCTGCAGAGCCTGCACCTGGGGTGACTCTGCGTCTCCCCGAGTTTCCGGTAGCCGGAGTGACACCTTGCCCAACTCCGAGTTTTATGAGGCCATATGCCTCATTGTTGGGCAGTCCAACACCTCTGGAATTACTTTGCGTCCCATGGAGCTAGAAGGGGCTCTTTTGGTTTCCACAATGGTGACTTCGGCATCAAGAGGCACCCAGGAATCTAGTCTTGGATCCGGACCAATGTCGGTCGTACTACTCTGACCTTCCCTAAGGCCGGTCACGACTCCGCCACTCCCATGCCATCTGCACTCATGAGCAACGCCATTCCTGTTGTATTCCCCAACTCTGACACAAAGCCGGATAGGCATCATTCGACACCAGCAGGAGCCTTGCCTCCTATATCTGATCCCTGAGCACCTTTCTTATGGGCTAGGTTACGGAGTTGAATGGGAGGGGTCGCTGGACCCTTTAGAATACCAGCTCCAGAAAGAACAGCGTTTGGGCTGGCGTACATACTTGGGTGAAGCCAGATGACTGGATACTTCTCCAGATACTGGCATGCTTTCTCCCCATACTGTGGCTACGGAGGCCATCAGGACTAATTTTCTGACAGAGGTGCTGCAACTAGGAGCTTGCACCTCAGCACCCATGCCCCTGTTTAATGAGGCTGTCATGTATGTCCTTCTGGGTACCTGGTCCAAACCCAGCACTGGGGCTCCTGTGAACAGGACAGTTGCCCAGGCTGTACTCCCACAGGCTGTTGTGGATGGGAGAGATGCAGTGAAGTTCACTATCTGTTGCAGACTGGACACAACCAACTCTAGGTAGAGTGGTTCCTTCGGCAGTGGCCTTGAGGTGGTTGAGGATGTCTGGATTTCAGGGGAGGTCCAAGCTATCTTGATGGAAATGTTCTTTGATGGCACTTGTCTCTTCGAAGACAAGGCAGACTCTGCGCTCAAGTTATTCAAAGATTTTCCAGCTTTGGCCAGATCCTTGGGCCTTGCTGCGGCCCCTCATCTTCCCCTGACTTCCTTTTGTGGCTCTGGAAGGGGTCTCCAACCGTGTCCATTCCCACCCAGCCATTGTGCTGCGCATGCTGGCCTGCCTCTGCATGGCCAAGGATGTGGGATCCAGTGCCCTTGTGGATCGGATAGCCAGCTGTCTGGACAGTTAGACCCCTGCCTGCTCCCCCCTTCCCTCCCCCCCCCCCCCCTTCCCCCCACAGCAGGCTCTAAGCCTTCCTAGTCTGACTCTTCCTCCACCTGGGGTCAGTTAGAAGAAGGATTCATGATCTCCTGCTCCACTGGCATTCCATCACATCAGACAGGTGGGTTTTGTAGATAATCCGAAGGGGCTACTCCCTCCCCTTCGATACTACCCCTCCATCCATCCCACTATCTTGCTGTTGGATGACGAAGGATCACTTGTCCTTTCTCCGTGAGTTATGGCTCTCTTGACGAAGAGAGTTCCTGTGCCAGAAGTAGGTCATGGTTGCTATTCCTGCTGCATTCTGGTACCCAAGAAGGACAAGGGCCTCCGCCCTACCCTAGACCTGCGGACCCTCAATCTCTTCTAGACCTGCGGACCCTCAATCTCTTCCTCATGAAGGAGATGTTCAAGATTCTCACTCTGGCTCAGGTGCTATCTGCCCTAGACCCAGGAGACTGGGTGGTAGCGTTGTAATTGCAGGACACTTATTTTCTCATCCCCATCCTGCCTGCCCACAGACGTTACTTGTGGTTTGTCAGTAGGCCACAAGCACTCTGTTCACCATGCCCCCATTTGGCCTTACCAGCGCCCCTCTGGTGTTCACTAAGGCGATGGCGGTGGTTGCAGCTTATCTGCGCAGATCAGGGGTTTTCAGTCTTCCCATATCTTGACGACTGGCTGTTGAAGGTGTGCTCACCCCAGGATGTTGTCTTCCATCTCCAGACTACTACGGACCTCTTGCATTTGCTGGGGTTCACTATAAATTTGCTGAAGTCACACCTGACTCCCTCTCAGATGCTCCCTTTCATCACAGCTGTTCTGGACACAGTGCAGTTTCGGGCTTATCTTCCCGAACGGCGAGTTCAGCATATTCAGGATATGATACCAGTGTTTCAGCCTCTAACCTGAATTTCAGTGAGAATGACTCTGAGGCTGCTGGGCCTCATGGCCTCCTGCATCCTGCTGGTGACACTTGTTAGATGGCAAATGCGGCCTCTGCAGTGGGACCTGAAGTTTCAGTGCAAGCAGCATCAGGGGAATCTTTTCAAAAAGGTCCAGATCTCTGAGGGTGTAGTGAATCCTAGTTTGTTTTAACGGGATAACAGGAGTTAGCTTAGCCGTAGGCTTGTAAACTCGTGCCCCCGCCACCCAGTGACTTTTAACCTACTTAGCTTGCTCTGTCTTAGTCCATTTAATTATTTATTTCCTTTAAGATGGCGGCTTTGTTTATAGTTAGGCCACTTGTTATGGGTTCTATTATCAGTGTCACTGCGCCAAGGCGTCAAGATCAAGCACGAAAGACAAACATACAGTAGGTATTCACACTTAGGGATTTTCCCTCTCTATACTTTCGAGGAATTGTTGATATTAATTGCCGTCCCAAGCATGCCTGTTACCTATTGTTATGAATAACACTTATGTCAGGGGACCTTGTAGATCTGTATAAATACAACACACTTTAGACAGATAATCAGAGGGATTCCGACCAGAGGGCATCGCCACCATCGCTGATACCGATGCTGCAGTCATCTTGACGCTGACCCAGTCTTCGTGTCCCTGCGGAGTCTGAGATAGAGACCTCATTCCCAGGTAACGAGGGTTGGGGGCTCCTCTCATGGACACGGCTTTGGCAGATTAGGTTTAACGAACCCAGCTCTCCTTTTAGGTAGGAGGTTAGACCTATTCTCCTTAGGGTATTAGGGCTTATTCCATCTTATACATATACATATATTTCTTTCATATATTGCACAATGGTGGGGGTCTTTATAACAATGACTCTCTTCTTCACAATACTGTTGCTTGGTATATTCATTATCCTAATCATTGCAGTTCATGCAATTTATCACAAATTGCAGTTATGTTGAATAAAAACTATTATAATTTCACTGCATCTGTGTTATTGCCTTTGTTTGTATGAGACATAATAAATCTGTGAGAAAAGGGTAATTTCCGTTCAACCACGACAACCCTGAGAGATCTTACTTTGAGTCCATGCGTAAGCGACTGCTACAAATCACCTTTTACTATCGTGTTTCTGGTGAGGTACTGCTAGTAAGCCAGTAAGGTTTGGACAACAGTTACAACTAGTTGTAGGAAGAGACTTAGTCACCTACAAACGAAAGTACTGTCATCCTGAGACTAGCAGTCTTGCTCAGAGCAAGAGTCCAAACTACGACAAGGGAACTGTGCATGGTGGTGCAATGGTGGTTCACGAACCATGGGTGAGTCAGAGACAAATCCCTCTCCCTTCCCCAACCAGATCTGACAGTAACAGATACGTCACTCCTGGGATAGAGTGGCCATAAGGGAGAGGTGGAGATCAGAGGCATTTGGTCTCTGGTGTAGTCAACATCAACCTGTTAGAGCGCCATGCGATCCAGGTGGCATTAAAAAAATGTCTTCCCTCTATCAAGGAAAGGATGGTGCAGGTGTTTATAGACAACACCATGTAATACAGCAACAAGCAGGGCGGTAGGGTTGTGGACCCTTCATCAAGAATCTCTGCCTATGGACGTGGCTGGAAAAGCAGGGCATATCACTGGTGGTTCAACCTCTGCCAGGCTCTATGAACACCAGAGCAGAGGAACTCACCTAAAAATGCCCAGCAGAACACAAATGGCATCTCCATCTGGAGGTGGCGCTAGGTCTCTTTCAGCAGTGGGGAGAGCCTTGGTTAGATCTGTTTGCCTCTGCAGAGAATGCACAATGTCAGCAGTTATACACGTGGGAGTTTCTTTGGTGGCAATCACTTGGAGAAGCTTTTGGTCTCGAGTGGAACAAGGAACTCCTGTACTCCTTTCCTCCCATACCGCTTCTGCCTAGAGTTCTCAAGAAGATCAAGAACAACAGGGCTCAAGTAATCCTTGTGGCTCCGGACTGGGTACAGAGAGTCTGGTATCCTGAACTGCTGAGATGTCCATCAATCCTCTGATCAGACTGCCCCTTCGGGAGGATTGTCTGCCGCAGCAGCAGGGAAGGGCTCTGCACCTAAACCTGTCAACTCTCCGCCTTCTTGCTTGCAGATTAAGCGGCGACTGTTGACAGCTTTTGACCTTCCTCTCAAAGTATGTAATGTAATCTTGGAAACCAGGCGTCACTCCACCAAAACCGTATACAGCTGTCATTGGAAGACATTTGTTGCATGGTGCGCAGACAAGTCTGTTGACACCCCTTTCTGAGGTACTGTTGTTTATCCTTTCCCTAGGCTAACAGGGCTCTGCTATGGACACTTCAAAAGGTTATTTGTCTGAGATTTCTGCGTTTTTGATGTTGCCTGAGCAACTTTCTTTGTTTAAATCCCCCTATTGTATACAAGTTCCTCAAAGGTCTTAAACACCTCTTTCCTCCATCCCCATTCATTATGCCCCAATAGGATTTGAATTTGGTTTCGACCCTCCCCACAATTGTCCTCTCAGGTTTCTCACTTTGAAAACAGCTTTCCTTGCCTGCAGGACGAGTGAGCTGCAGGTATTGTGTCTAAACCACCCTGCCTTTCCATCTTTGCTGACTGTAGGAAGCTGGCTCTCTATATGGTGCAGTAAAAAGAAGTACACTGTGCTGAGAGTCCAGTGGATTGTTTGCAGGGGCAAAAATAGCTAGGAAGCTGGCTCTCTATATGGTACAGTAAAAAGAAGCACACCGTGCATAGAGTCCATTGGATTAGTTTGCAGAGGTAAAAATAGATCAGACCAATGCTCTATTTTTGTGGTAGTGGGGGCACAGACTTAGGCTTATCAGAGGGTAGTGCTAAGCTTTTGTTGCCCTCACAGAGGCAATAAATGAGACACACACACAAAGAATATATCCAAGACCAAATTAGAAAAATAGTAACACTTCTTTTTATGTATGTTTCAAACCCAAGAACTTCATTACCAGTTAAGTACTTTTTCAAGCATAAATACTTTTCAGATAAAAAAAATCAACACACTGCAATTCTCAGAGTTCTTCATTCTTAACCTACAGAGGAAAACAAGGTTCAGCAAACACTGGGTTAACAACAACTTACAGGGCCAATCTCAGAGAGTTAAGGTAATTATTGGGTACTGAAAAGAACCACACCAGCAAGTCACTCCAGACTGCACTGGGGCGGCCGGGTGCAGGGTTTTAGTAAGGCGTTGGGTGCCCATTGGTTTTCAATGGGAGTTGGTCTTCGGGACAAACAGGCTGCAAGATCTGGCAAGTAAGCCACTCGGGGACAACGATCAGTTAGGTTGTAGACTTGGGGTGCTCTGCAGGCGTGTCCTTAGGCATCCGGTTTCTTCATCCAGGAGTACCTGTGGATAGGGGGACCTGCGTGTTGAGGCTACAGGCATCACTGGGGCAGTCCACCGGGGAGGATCCAGGGTGGACTCGAGCTCAGAAGAGCTGGGGGGACGTTGTTGGCACCAGTGACCCACCTTAGATGGGGTCAGGGGCGACTGGTGCAGTGGAGGTATCAGATTTTCTCTCACCACAAGGCTGCGGGAGAGGGGGCCTGCGTGCAGATGCTGCAATTGATTTGGAGGAGTCCAAAATGGGTGAGACCACATTGGACTCAAACCCTGGACAGCTAAGGAACCTTGCTGGGACTGTTGGTTGGCTTGACCTTGGGTCGTGGACGTTGTATGCAGTGGTCACTTCTGTTGTCGGGTTTCCAGAGTCCAGCAGCTGCAGAGTTTTTTCTTTGGAGTTCCTTCTTGCAGGGAAGTCCGTTGCCCACGGGAGACTGGAGTCTCTATTGAAGACTGGACGAGTTGGCTTCTTGTGCAGGATCCTCCGAGGTCAGCAGGCGGGCCGAAGGGGCAGGTTCCAGGTCAGCTGCTTCTTCTTTTCCTCTTCTACGGGTGCAACTCTTCTTTGTCCGGGTCTTCTTAGGTTGTCAAAATCTGAGTTCTGTGGTGCCACAAAAATACTTAATTTAGGGGCATTACAGGGAGTGCCAGGCTGTACCCAATGGGCTTGACCACCTTTAGTGTGACTTCACCCTCCTGATGACCACTTCCGCTGAGAACCCTAGTGGCCTAATTTCTTCCAATCAAGGTCGAGGAATTTGAAAACTAGTGTCCACTTCAGCTTGTCCACCTTAGGGGTAGGATTGGCATGAAGTGGGCTCTTCTCCTAATTTAAGTAATTTTTCCACCTGTGCTACCACCAAAAGTGGGTTCAGAACAGGGAGGCAGGGTGGGTTATCACCATTTGGACCTGGTTGCATTACAAAGGCGGCAAGGCCTTTGAAACTTCCTGCCCTGGAATGTCCATCCTGCCTGGGAGAGGAGGTCAGACCTCTGCCCAGAACAGGCCTTTGTCTTAGGCCCTCACGAGTGCTGACTCTCACCTTGTGGGGCCAGAAACACGTCTGTGGTGCTGAACTGGTCAGAACAAGTCAGTCAGCACACTAGTAGCTGGTAGGTTTTCAGGGGACACCTCTAAGGTGAACTCTGTGTGCATTATTTAATAAATCCATCACTGGGGTTAGTGAGGGTTTTAATATTCTGAGATGTTTGATGCTAAACATCCCAGGATTCAGAAAAGCAATCGTGTAGCTTGGCAACTCTTAATCACCAGTGTCCAGCACGTGCATTTAAAAAGGCTTCCCTGTGCACTTACCATGTCTACAGGAACATAGCCGGGGCATTTCTGTTCATGTATATATTCCCTCACATGTGCCTGGATGCACCCTGCCTTAGGGGTGACTTACACCTGGCATATGCAATGATTGGCGACCTGGCACACAGAGATGTGTGATAGATCGTGTTTTCAATTTAGTCTGCACAAACACATGCAGCCTGCAATGGCAGCACTGTGTGCGTTTGGTGAGGGGTCTCTGAGGATGGCACAATTGGTGCTGCAGCCCTCAGAGGCCTTCCTTAGAACCCCAGACCCTAGGTACCAGAGGTACCATTTACTAGGGACTTACAGTGGTAGCTACAGAGTTTGCCTATTGTGCACAACAACATTGCAGTTTTGGGGAAAGAGATCTGGCACTGGGGACCTGTTTAGCAGGACCCAGTGCACTAACAGTCAAAGCCATATCAGAAACCAGGCAAACAGTGGTGGCTAACCATGTTAAAAAGGGTGCTTTCCTACACCATAGCTGTATAGTTTTTGTAGCTAATATTATGATGTGTGGCTTTCCTCGACCATTGTCCCCTAGCACTTGTTTTCCAAGGAATTGTCTGACAACATTTTCAGGCACTAGAATCCCAGAGTCTGAGGCATTAAGGCTTAACAACCATATTGACATATCTGAAAGGAAATTGCAAGCTTCCAAATGTGTACCCCATTAAAGACATGTTTAGGAGGTATAGAGTGTCTACTGATGAGTGGAGCTTCTTGGGATGAGAACAAAACAGGAATCCTACACAGAATACTATTCTGTGGCATGTTGTCCCTGTCCTGCCCATGCTGTTGTCTTCTCCCTTCAAATGCAGAGTTTGAAGCGGAATACATCGTTCAGACTAGACTCCGGTAATCACTGCTAGTCAAGTCCACTTAGCTAGTGAGCTGCTGCCATCTAGCCAGAGTTAGAGAAATACCATGTGTAAGGAAATGCCTCCTTGGCATGGTTACCCCCTGACGTTTTGCCGTTGCTGATGCTTTGATTTGAAAGTGTGCTGAGGCCTGCTAACCAGGCCCCAGCACCAGTGTTCTTTCCCTAACCTGTACCTTTGTTTCCACAATTGGCACACCCTGGCATCCAGGTAAGTCCCTTGTAACTGGTACCCCTGGTACCAAGGGCCCTGATGCCAGGGAAGGTCTCTAAGGGCTGCAGCATATCTTATGCCACCCTGGGGACCCCTCACTCAGCACAGACACACTGCTGGCCAGCTTGTGTGTGCTAGTGGGGATAAAATGACTAAGTCGACATGGCTCTCCCCTAAGGGTGCCATGCCAACCTCACACTGCCTATGAAGTATAGATAAGTCAACCCCTCTAGCAGGCCTTACAGCCCTAAGGCAGGGTGCACTATGCCATAGGTGAGGGCATAAGTGCATGAGCACTATGCCCCTACAGTGTCTAAGCAAAACCTTAGACATTGTAAGTGCAGGGTAGCCATAAGAGTATATGGTCTGGGAGTCTGTCATGCACGAACTCCACAGCACCATAATGGCTACACTGAAAACTGTGAAGTTTGGTATCAAACTTCTCAGCACAATCAATGCACACTGATGTCAGTGTGCATTTTATTGTAACATACACCCCAGAGGGCACCTTAGAGGTGCCCCCTGAAACCCTAACCGACTATCCGTGTAGGCTGACTAGTTTTAGCAGCCTGCCACACACCAGACATGTTGCTGGCCACATGGGGAGAGTGCCTTTGTCACTCTGTGGCTAGTAACAAAGCCTGTACTGGGTGGAGATGCTTATCACCTCCCCCTGCAGGAACTATAACACCTGGCGGTGAGCCTCAAAGGCTCCCCCCCCTTTGTTACAGCACCCCAGGGCACTCCAGCTAGTGGAGTTGCCCGCCCCCTCTGGCCACGGCCCCACTTTTGGCGGCAAGGCCGGAGGAGATAATGAGAAAAACAAGGAGGAGTCACTGGCCAGTCAGGATAGCCCCTAAGGTGTCCTGAGCTGAGGTGACTCTAACTTTTAGAAATCCTCCATCTTGCAGATGGAGAATTCCCCCAATAGGATTAGGGATGTGCCCCCCTCCCCTCAGGGAGGAGGCACAAAGAGGGTGTAGCCACCCTCTGGGCTAGTAGCCATTGGCTACTAACCACCCAGACCTAAACACGCCCCTAAATTCAGTATTTAGGGGCTCCCCAGAACCTAGTAACTCAGATTCCTGCAACCTAAGAAGAAGAGGACTGCTGAACTGAAAAACCCTGCAGAGAAGACGGAGACACCAACTGCTTTGGCCCCAGCTCTACCGGCCTGTCTCCCCACTTCTAAAGACACTGCACCAGCGACGCGTTCCACAGGGACCAGCGACCTCTGAAGCCTCAGAGTACTGCCCTGCATCTAGAAGGACCAAGAACTCCAGAGGACAGCGGCTCTGTTCACCAAAGACTGCAACTTTGCAACAAAGGAGCAACTTTGAGCCACACACGTTTCCCGCCGGAAGCGTGAGACTTTGCACTCTGCACCCGACGCCCCCGGCTCGACTTGTGGAGAACAATCACTTCAGGGAGGACTCCCCGGCGACTGCGAGACCGTGAGTAGCCAGAGTTGACCCCCCTGAGCCACCACAGCAACGCCTGCAGAGGGAATCCCGAGGCTCCCCCTGACCGCGACTGCCTGCTTCAAAGACCCGACACCTGGTAGAGGCACTGCATCCGCAGCCCCCAGGACCTGACGGATCCGACCTCCAGTGCAGGAGCGACCCCCAGGTGGCCCTCTCCCTTGCCCAGGTGGTGGCTACCCCGAGGAGCCCCCCCCCCCCCCCCTTGCCTGCCTGCATCGCTGAAGAGACCCCTTGGTCTCCCATTGATTTCTATTGAAAACCCGACGCTTGTTTGCACACTGCACCCGTCGCCCCAGTGCCGCTGAGGGTGTACTTTCTGTGTGGACTTGTGTCCCCCCCCCCCGGTGCCCTACAAAACCCCCCTGGTCTGCCCTCCGAAGACGCGGGTACTTACCTGCTGGCAGACTGGAACCGGGGCACCCCCTTCTCCATTGAAGCCTATGCGTTTTGGGCACCACTTTGGCCTCTGCACCTGACCGGCCCTGAGCTGTTGGTGTGGTAACTTTGGGGTTGCTCAGAACCCCCAACGGTGGGCTACCTTGGACCCAAACTTGAACCCCGTAGGTGGTTTACTTACCTGCAAAAACTAACAAACACTTACCTCCCCCAGGAACTGTTGAAAATTGCACTGTCTAGTTTTAAAATAGCTATATGTCATTTATGGGAAAACTGTATATGCTATTTTGCTAATTCAAAGTTCCTAAAGTACCTACCTGAAATACATTTCATTTGCAGTATTACTTGTAAATCTTGAACCTGTGGTTCTTAAAATAAACTAAGAAAATATATGTTCGGTGGCATGTGTAGCTGCAGATACACATGTTGTGCATAGTCCGCCGTCTGGTGTTTGGTCGGAGTGTTACAAGTTGTTTTTGTTCGAAGAAGTCTTTTCGAGTCCCGAGACCGAGGGACTCCTCCTCCTTTGTTCCATTGCGCATGGGCGTCTACTCCATGTTAGATTGTTTTTTTTCCGCCATCGGGTTCGGACGTGTTCCTTTTCGCTCCGGGTTTCGGGACGGAAAGATAGTCTTAACTTCGGAAAACTACGTCGGTATTGTTTCGCTCGGTATCGGGTAAGAATAGAATCAACACCGAATCGTCTAGAGCTCCGGTAGCCCTTCGGGGTAATTTCGATCCCCCGTCGGGGCCTGGTCGGCCCGACCGCGTGTAACATCGACACTGATGGAACGGACCCCGTTCCGAT
The DNA here is from genome assembly GCF_031143425.1 of Pleurodeles waltl. NCBI lineage: Eukaryota > Metazoa > Chordata > Amphibia > Caudata > Salamandridae > Pleurodeles > Pleurodeles waltl. The sequence goes on from NC_090447.1 coordinate 1,229,469,657, forward strand.
TCTGTCCTAAATGCCACAATAAATATCCATATACAGACCAACATTTGGTCTGTAACTTGTGCCTGTCGTGCGTTTCGGTCCCGAAAAACGGTCCGTGACCGGCGAGCCAGAAGATTGCAGATGGCGTCCACGCCGACAGGACACCGAGAGTTCGAGGGACAAGGAGAAGAAGAGGAAGCCTTCTCCATCCATGAATCGGACTCGGAGGAATTCGACGTCGAAGAAACCGTGAGTAAGACGTCGAAGCAAGCACCACACAAGAAAACAGACAAGGCCCAGGAGACGCCACTGCCAACAGGCCATGGCTCAACCCATAAAGTAGGTGACCGTCCATCGGCACCGAAAAAGGCCGAACTGGTGCCGAGATCGTCCGACTCGGGTCGAGACACAGGCACACAGCAATCTCGGGACCGAGAAAGTGCTGCCGAAAAAGATCGACGACGAGACAGCGGAACCGAAGCTGCTCGACGCAGAGACAGCGGCACCGAGGAAGATCGACGCCGAGAAAGCTCGACGCCAAAAAAGAAAAAATTCGCCTCGGAGCCGAAAACAAGCAGAGACACAGTTTCAGTTTCAGTGCCAAAACGACCAGCAACCGAACCAACTGCCAGCTCATATACAGAGGAACAATCACTGTCCTCTCAAATGCGCAAACACAGATTTGAAGAAGAGTTACACACCACTGATGTAGACCACACACAAAAGCGGATCTTCATACAAAGTGGGACAGGGAAGATCAGCACTCTTCCCCCAATCATGAGAAAAAGGAGACTTGAGTTCCAAACACAAGAACAAACACCACAAAAAATGGTGAAGAAGGTAACTCCGCCACCCTCTCCTCCACCTGTAACTCACACATCACCGGCACAGACTCCGTCACATTCACCGGCTCATACCACCATGAGCCAAGACGACCAGGACGCTTGGGACCTATACGACGCCCCAGTATCAGACAATAGTCCTGAGTCGTACCCTACCAAGCCCTCACCACCTGAGGACAGCACAGCGTATGCACAGGTGGTAGCTAGGGCAGCAGAATTCCATAACGTGTCGTTACACGCAGAACCTGTCGAGGATGACTTCCTTTTCAACACCCTCTCCTCCACCCATAGCTCCTACCAAAGCCTACCTATGCTTCCAGGAATGCTAAGGCACGCAAAGCAGATCTTCAAAGAACCTGTCAAAAGTAGAGCGATTACTCCAAGGGTGGAGAAAAAATATAAAGCACCGCCCACGGATCCTGCTTTTATCACCTCACAACTGCCACCAGATTCAGTTGTGTTAGGGGCAGCTCGCAAGAAAGCCAACTCGCACACATCAGGCAACGCACCACCTCCATATAAAGAGAGCCGCAAGTTCGACGCAGCTGGGAAAAGGGTCGCAGTACAAGCTGCAAACCAGTGGCGCATCGCGAACTCTCAGGCGCTCCTAGCGCGATATGATAGAGCCCATTGGGACGAGATGCAGCATCTCATCGAGCATCTACCCAAAGAATTTCAAAAACGGGCAAAACAAGTGGTTGAGGAGGGACAAAACATCTCCAATAACCAAATACGCTCCTCTATGGACGCAGCGGACACAGCGGCAAGAACAATAAATACCGCAGTAACCATAAGAAGGCACGCATGGTTGCGCACATCTGGCTTTAAACCGGAAATACAGCAAGCGGTGCTCAATATGCCGTTCAATTAACAACAATTGTTTGGACCCGAAGTGGACACGGCAATTGAGAAATTGAAAAAGGACACGGACACAGCCAAGGCCATGGGCGCACTCTATTCCCCGCAGGGCAGAGGCACTTTCGGCACCTTCCGCAAAACAACCTTCAGAGGGGGGTTTCGGGGTCAAGCCACACAAGCCAGCACCTCACAATCTACACCGTCTACCTACCAGGGACACTACCAAAGGGGAGGCTTTCGGGGCCAGTATAGAGGAGGACAATTCCCTAGAAACCGGGGAAAATTTCAAAGTACAAAAACCCCTGCAACCAAACAGTGACTCACAAGTCACTCAACCCCTTCACACAACATCAGTGGGGGGAAGACTAAGTCTGTTTTACAAATCTTGGGAGGAGATAACAACAGACACTTGGGTCTTAGCAATTATCCGACATGGTTATTGCATAGAATTTCTCCAACTCCCTCCAAATGTCCCACCAAAAACACAGAATATGTCAAAACAGCATTTAGACCTTCTAGAACTAGAAGTTCAAGCATTACTGCTAAAGGACGCAATAGAATTGGTACCATGTACACAAATAAACACAGGAGTTTACTCACTGTACTTTCTAATACCAAAAAAGGACAAAACACTGAGACCAATCCTAGATCTCAGAACACTAAACACCTACATCAAATCAGAACACTTTCACATGGTCACGCTACAAGACGTGTTACCACTGCTAAAGCAACAAGACTACATGACAACCTTAGATCTAAAGGACGCATATTTCCATATACCGATACATCCCTCGCACAGGAAATACCTAAGGTTCGTATTCAAGGGAATACATTACCAATTCAAAGTGTTGCCGTTCGGTATCACAACCGCACCAAGAGTATTTACAAAATGCCTAGCAGTAGTAGCTGCACACATCAGAAGGCAGCATATACACGTATTCCCGTACCTAGACGATTGGCTAATCAAGACCAACTCCCTCACAAAGTGTTCACACCACACAGATTATGTCATACAAACCCTCTACAAACTCGGTTTCTCCATCAACTATACAAAATCTCACATTCTGCCGTGCAAAACACAGCAATACTTAGGAGCGACAATCAACACAACAAAGGGAATAGCCACTCCAAGTCCACAAAGGGTTCAAAATTTTCACAAGATTATACAAGCCATGTATCCAACACAAAAGATACAGGCAAAGACGGTATTAAAACTCCTAGGCATGATGTCCTCATGCATAGCCATTGTCCCAAACGCAAGACTGCACATGAGGCCCTTACAACAGTGCCTAGCATCACAGTGGTCACATGCACAGGGTCACCTTCTAGATCTGGTGTTGATAGACCGCCAAACATACATCTCGCTTCTATGGTGGAACAGTATAAATTTAAACAAAGGGCGGCCTTTCCAAGACCCAGTGCCACAATACGTGTTAACAACAGATGCTTCCATGACAGGGTGGGGAGCACACCTCAATCAACACAGCATCCAAGGACAATGGGACGTACATCAAACAAAGCTGCATATAAATCACCTCGAATTGTTAGCAGTATTCCTAGCGTTGAAAGCATTTCAACCCATCATAACCCACAAATACATTCTTGTCAAAACAGACAACATGACAACAATGTATTATCTAAACAAACAGGGGGGAACACACTCGACACAGCTGTGCCTCCTGGCACAAAAGATATGGCAATGGGCAATTCACAACCACATTCGCCTAATAGCACAATTTATTCCAGGGATCCAAAATCAACTAGCAGACAATCTCTCTCGAGATCACCAACAGGTCCACGAATGGGAGATTCACCCCCAAATTCTAAACACTTACTTCAAAATTTGGGGGACACCTCAAATAGACCTATTTGCAACAAAGGAGAACGCAAAATGCCAAAACTTCGCATCCAGGTACCCACACAGGCAGTCTCAAGGCAATGCTCTATGGATGAACTGGTCAGGGATATTTGCGTACGCTTTTCCCCCCTCTCCCTCTCCTTCCATATCTAGTAAACAAATTGAGTCAAAACAAACTCAAACTCATACTAATAGCACCAACATGGGCAAGACAACCTTGGTACACAACACTACTAGACCTGTTAGTAGTACCCCATGTCAGGTTGCCCAACAGACCAGATCTGTTAACACAACACAAACAACAGATCAGGCATCCAAACCCAGCATCGCTGAATCTAGCAATCTGGCTCCTGAGATCCTAGAATTCGGACATTTAAACCTCACCCAAGAATGTATGGAAGTCATAAAACAAGCTAGAAGACCATCCACTAGACACTGCTATGCAAGCAAATGGAAAAGATTTGTTTGCTACTGCCATAATAATCAAGTTAAACCATTACATGCATCTCCAAAGGATATAGTGGGATACTTGCTACATTTACAAAAATCAAATCTAGCCTTCTCTTCCATAAAGATACACCTCGCAGCAATATCTGCATACCTGCAAATTACCCATTCAACTTCACTATTTAGGATACCTGTCATTAAAGCGTTTATGGAAGGCCTGAAAAGAATTATACCACCAAGAACACCACCTGTTCCTTCATGGAACCTCAACATCGTCTTAACAAGACTCATGGGCCCACCTTTTGAACCCATGCACTCTTGCGAAATGCAATTCTTAACGTGGAAGGTTGCATTTCTCATTGCCATCACATCTCTAAGAAGAGTAAGTGAAATTCAGGCGTTTACTATACAAGAACCTTTTATTCATATACACAAATATAAGGTGGTCCTAAGAACCAATCCAAAATTTTTACCAAAAGTCATTTCACCGTTCCACTTAAATCAAACGGTAGAACTACCAGTGTTCTTCCCACAGCCAGACTCCGTAGCTGAAAGGGCACTACATACATTAGACATCAGAAGAGCACTAATGTACTACATTGACAGAACAAAAGAAATTAGGAAAACAAAACAACTGTTTATTGCATTTCAAAAACCTCATTCAGGAAACCCAATATCAAAACAGGGTATAGCCAGATGGATAGTTAAGTGCATCCAAACCTGCTACCTTAAAGCAAAGAGAGAACTGGCCATTACACCAAGGGCACATTCAACCAGAAAGAAAGGCGCTACCATGGCCTCCCTAGGAAACGAGATATGTAAGGCAGCCACATGGTCTACGCCTCACACATTTACTAAGCACTACTGTGTAGACGTGCTATCCGCACAACAAGCCACAGTAGGTCAAGCCGTACTAAGAACTTTATTTCAGACTACTTCCACTCCTACAGGCTGAGCCACCGCTTTTGGGGAGATAACTGCTTACTAGTCTATGCACAACATGTGTATCTGCAGCTACACATGCCACCGAACGGAAAATGTCACTTACCCAGTGTACATCTGTTCGTGGCATTAGTCACTGCAGATTCACATGTGCCCACCTGCCTCCCCGGGAGCCTGTAGCCGTTTGGAAGTTATCTTCAACATTTGTACATTTGTAAATATATTACTTAAACCTTAGTTGGCACATACTTATTCATTCCATTGCATGGGCACTATTACTAACATACACAACTCCTACCTCACCCTCTGCGGGGAAAACAATCTAACATGGAGTCGACGCCCATGCGCAATGGAACAAAGGAGGAGGAGTCCCTCGGTCTCGGGACTCGAAAAGACTTCTTCGAACAAAAACAACTTGTAACACTCCGACCCAACACCAGACGGTGGACTATGCACAACATGTGAATCTGCAGCGACTAATGCCACGAACAGATGTACACTGGGTAAGTGACATTTTCCTTTTCTATACAAAAACCTATTGGCCTGGAATTGTCTCTGAGTGTGTGTTCCTCATTTATTGCCTGTGTGTGTACAACAAATGCTTAACACTACTCCTCTGATAAGCCTACTGCTCGACCACACTACCACAAAAAAGAGCATTAGAATTATCTCTTTTTGCCACTATCTTACCTCTAAGGGGAACCCTTGGACTCTGTGCATACTATTCCTTACTTTGAAATAGTGATTACAGAGCCAACTTCCTACACCATGTGTTGTGATAACTAGAGTTTTTTATATTTATAAAGAGTCCATTCCAGTAGCATTTGAGAAAACATGAAAATGTGCTTGCTGGACATTTATTTAAACCTGAGAATGTGCCAATTGGGACATTGTGGGAATTTTATAATAGCTATTTAATTACTGGTCATGAACTGGGCTAAATGAGCACAAAACGATTGGTAAAGACAGTTGTGATTGTGAAAGTTTGCAAAATAAACTAACGAGAACTATGAGTGAATAAAATGTTATCTTGGAAAATAGCACGGTTTGGTAGCTCAATACTGCTGAGTATTCTCAGGAGTTTTTGTTATTAACCTTTTCATTTATGGCCTGTGTTGTGGGTGGAGACCTTATAAGGAATTTGACGCCACATTTGCTCTTTGTACATGACATAATGTGGTTCTACCAATGCAGCACTTGAGGGACTAGGACTTTTCTTTCTTTCTCTCTGGGTCTGAGGCTGACAGTGTCGATTAATAACTATACAATTGTGAGTCAAGATGAAAGTGCAGCAGAACCTCTTTGTTTTACCTGGGTTAGTTAAGAAACTGTCAAGCAGATGTTTGTTCTCTACAATTCAAAGTGGATGTTATGCACCTTACAAAAGCTGAATTAGTCTCCAGTTTAACTGCTATGGCTTGTAAATGGTGGAGCTTGCTAGTGGATGAAGGTCATTGTAGGCTTTGAACCATACACACAATGAGGGACAGTGTGTAATCGAGGAGCAGAAATTATGGAAACGTGCAATCTGTTATGACTAGGGCATTATGGAAAATTTAAAGTGTGTTAAGACTTAAGTGTAAAGTAGTGTTATATCAGCCAGTCAGAAAAACGTTATTCAATTTAATGAGTAAACCATAAAAGCACAAAATCACAATTCATCTGGATGTAAGACTATAAAAACACATTGTCACAAAATAAGTAAAATTCATTAAAAACCTCAGTGTGTCAACCCATTACAATATAACACAGCACAGATGTGCGAGTGTCTTCAGGAATGAAATCCCAGGATAAGATTAGTCAGGCATACATCTCTTGTCATTACTCCTATAGATTAAAGTGCACCAGTTGTCATCACAATAAATAAAATAAATATTTATGGGTCAAACGCCATCCTCAGAAGTGCATAAGATGCATATACAAGTTTAAAATACTTTAAAAACACAAAAAGCTGGCTACATAATCTACACCTAAAAATAACCAGTTTTTATCCATACCACATTGGTATGGTGAGTGCCCCTCTTATGAAATTTAGAATAGCACAACAAGTCTCAAGAGTCAAGAGAAAGTAAGTGGCTAAAATTATCTCAATAGCAACAGGACAAAGAGCTCTCACTATTAGAATCAAAAACTTTAATTGCAGGGTTTTATGAAGTGCACAGCACAAGTGCAAAAGGGTTTGTTTAGCTACATTATTGCAAGGACATGGATCGAGATTATCAGACCATCCACCTTGGTTCGTAAAGGCTACCAACAAATGCATGGTGCCTACACGGAACCTAGTTAAATAGAATCTATATTGTGGAGTCAAAAAGAAAGCTAATGTTGCGTCTGATTGGTGAAAGAAACAACATAATCAAAAGTTAGGGATCTCTGCTGGCTCAAATTTGCTTGTGATACAAACTAGCCCTTTATAAATGTGAATATCTAATTATTAATTTTGCTTGGGGCGGCTTCATAGAATGGTTATCATAAAACTCGATTAGGCCCAGTTCACCAAGAGCACGTTTCAAGTAGGCAAACCATGGGATCTTCTCAACTTTAGACATTGTGAGACAGTCTCTAATAATGGATAGTGAGAAGTCCGGTGAGAGCCAGATCTTGGCCCATAACAACAAATGGGTGAGGCCAGTGTGATCCTCAGTATACTCAAGGCCCAATTTGGAATGACAAAAAGGTCGATGAGCTCTTACCATCAGGAGCCTTCTACTAAAATTGTTCTCTACTGTCTGTAGTAAAGTTACCATGGCCTCATACTCTAGCCCCATAGGTGGCAATCGAAAGACATTTTGCTTTGTAGAGTGTTAACAGTTCCTTGACAGGCTTCTGACCCAATTTGGCTGCAAATCGATATAGCGCCTCCACTGCTTTAGTCATCTGTTGTGCTCTTAAACTCAGCAAAGGGTCCCATGATAACTGTGTATTAAAAAGAATCCCCAAATAGGAGAAATTCTGAACCTTCTCAATCCTGTTGCCCTGCACAACAAATGGCTTTGACTTTGTTAGCTTAGGGCTGCACACCATTACCTACGATCTTTTATAATTCACTTTTAAATCTAAAGATGCTTGTTCTATCTTTCCCATTTTTTACAATATGACTATTAATATGAATTTGCACAGAACGTCTTACAAATGTACTGGTGACATCAAGCACAGAAAAGCATTTATATGTTAGATTTTGACCAACATTAGTAGACCAATATATTAGTAGACTAAAATACCAATTAGCTACAAATGTATTAGTTTTGACTAGCATTGTAGTGATAAAGTGGTTTAAATATTCCTTTTCCCACTAGATTTCTAAAATCTTTCTTTGGGGTGAGAACCCCCAAACTCTCTTGAAAAGGGCATTAAAATCAAAATGGGTTTATCCAAATGTCTTCAATACACACAATTTGTCAGTGTTTCCCAAGTGTCATTGGGAGAAGCTGCCAACTAATTTATAGGGTGTTTTTTAAACAATTTCACTGTTCCCCAGTTGGTAAGTGTTTTGTGGTTCACAAGTTGCCACAATTTGTGAGAACTCTAAATCTGTCTTTAAAATGTATACATTTTTATATCATTGTCAGCAGTCCTATATTGTGCTTAAATTGCACTATTTTTCAATAGCAGCCACAATTTGTTTAGGCCATGCTTATGTATGTGTGATATGTGTACACAATATGTTAATAACAATTGTGATGAGTGTTTTAATCACTTTACCAACACCTTTTCTTTATTTTAACGCCATGTTTATTTGCATTTTATAGTAATTTGACATTGACTGACAAATCTTTCTGCATGTAGTAGCATTGCAATATGTTGGTGTACCCGTCTGCACTTTCCTAACACCAATTAACCTCATATAGATGAGTTTGATTGGACACATTATATTCTTACTGTAATCATTATTCGTGCAATACAGACATAATCTTTTTTTGTACATGCATATTATACATCAACACAAATATTTCTTTGTTGAATCCTTACATTAACCGACTACTTATCACTGCCAAAGAGTGGAGTGAAGAGATAGAAACATTAAACCTATTAAGCCATACTAAAACTAAAAATGTGGCTGTGATTCACATCATGATGGCATTTCTGGCTAGCAAAAATGTGTGCACAGTTATAACCAATTTATAGTGCAGATGGGGGCTACAATGTGCTTGTCTTACCAAAATATACTAACATAACATTCACTTACAGGGCATTTAGGTTTGGGCCACACCTTATTATGCCTGTCTCTTAGTATTTGTGCATGTAAAATAGCTAATACAACATACCATTTACCAACATATATAGTACAAAATGTTTCTTTGTGGATCAGATGTTGCTCACCATTTCAGATGACACACAAATATTGCTCTTTGCTAACTAAAGGTTGGGAAGCCCCCAAAGAAGGTGACTCTAGAGGAGGTTCTGACGTGGACATGTTTTTCCATTTCTTGTGAAGCACACTGACACCAGGCTTAGGGTTTGACAGTTTTACCTAAAAACCTTTAAAATAAATAAACCTATTTTTGCCCAGCAGCATGTGCAAACACACCTCCTGTATCTGAATGTCCACCTTACATCACTACTAGATTCCATTTTCCGGTTGAGGGGTGCTCCAAGAGACTTGATTCCCCTGTAAAGGCTAAGTAGATTAGTTATTTCACTTTCAGATGTCTGAAGCCATCTAGAGAGAACACATCTCTTTGCACCTTAAAGCAGACTAATTTATGTCAGTCAGATGGTTGGTGACTCCGCAGTCTGGCCTCCCTCTGACCAAGTAGATAAACTAATCTGTACCTTTGAACAGCAAGTCAGCACCATGGCTGCAGCATAGATCACGGTGGCCAATATACCGGCTATGTTGGGGGCTATGTAAAGCAGAAGTTGGAAGAACTGTGGCAGCTATTTGGACAACGTACCCAAGAACAAGAGAGCACATGTCAAGGTTGTTCTACAAGAAGGGGAGCCTGTATCTACAGCTGTCATTCATGTGGTCATTGACAAGGCCTGTACAAGCTTCTGGGAGCTGCCAGGAGCACACTCCTTCACCACCATGGTTAGTTGAGGAGCACATCCCTTTAGCCAAAAGTACAGAATAAGATGTTTCATATACCATTCAATAGTGAATTGCTGTTTGGATACCATGTGGACAATGAGCTATAGTACATCAAGACTTGACATCCAGGCAGAATTGTAGGTGGGTCCTCCAGTTTTGCAACCCAGAGCCTTTTCATAGTGCCAGAGGACATGGCCAGCCACTATATTTCATAGGCTATCAGCTCTATAAATACCATCAATCGGAAAGCCTTACTAGGTCAGTCCAGAACCTTTTGCTCCATGCAACTTTCTCGACACAGAGGAGGCCTTCAGTCCACCTCTCACAACACCTCATAAAAAGCCTAATTATTCAGATGTGCTGGCTTCCATTTCCCTGACTAGGTCCTTGCAGTTAGGGACACACTGGAATTTGTTGAGAGACCTGAGCTCATCAGTACTCCTTCAAGCTGAAATCTTGTTCATGCTGCCCAAAGAGATTCCGCAGATCACAGCCACACATGGGATTCTACTTAAGGTACTTCCTCGTAAATAAAGAATCAGAGATGCAACGCTCAGTCTTTTACTTGTACCGGTTAAACAAGGACCTTTAAAAATTGTTGTTATGGAGGCTTCTCAGGAGGTTCTTCGGTTCGTTTTGGAAGCATACCTTTGGACTTGCTCATGGCATACTTTCATGTCCCGTACATCCCAGGATTCTGGAGTTTGAGGTGGCTCTTTGCCATTGCAAGTTCAAAGTATTATCCTTTGGCCTAAAATCAGTTGCAAAGATCTTTACAAAGGACTGGTTCCAGTGCTGACATATCTACAGAGGCAGTGTGTTACCAGTTTTCCCTTCCTTTAGATGGTTGTCTGATCAGAACAGAGTGACAAGCTGATTCCTTCATATATAATCAATCATATCAATCAATCATATTTATAAAGCGCGCTACTCACCCGTGAGGGTCTCAGGGCGCTAGGGGAGGGGGTTACTGCTGCTCGAAGAGCCAGGTTTTGAGCTGCCTCCGGAATGCGAGGTGGTCCTGGGTGGTCCTGAGGTTGGCGGAGAGGGAGTTTCATGTCTTGGCTGCCAGGTAGGAGAAGGGTTTCCCACCCGCTGTTGTGCGGCGGATGCGAGGGACGGCGGTGAGTGCGAGGTTGGCGGAACGAAGTTGACGGGTGGGCGTGTAGAAACTGAGGCGACTGTTGAGGTATTCGGGTCCCTTGTTGTGGAGGGCTTTGTGTGCGTGGGTGAGGAGTCTGAAGGTGATCCTTTTGTTGACGGGTAGCCAGTGCAGGTGTCTCAGGTGGGCGGAGATGTGGCTGTTGCGGGGTATGTCGAGGACGAGGCGAGCGGAGGTGTTTTGTATTCGCTGAAGACAATATACTTGATATTGAATACTTGCCTTTGCCTCATCAACCTCCTTTTGTAACTGTCAGCTTGAAAGTCTACTTGATTCTTGCGCCTGCAATTTGTGAGTTCTCATCTGAAAAGGCTTTCTTTTGAAAGATCTAATTCTGAAGATCCCACCTTCTTTTAAACAGTTTCAGAAGATAACCTGTGCATATGCTGACAAATCATTCTTGAATGATGCACTTCTGCCAATGAAGCTGGTGAAAGAACTGCTCTTAGAGTAGGTGCAGAGTGAAGGCTTTGGACATGACCAAGTTCAGATTGCACCCAAACTGAGGAAAGCTCTCAGGTGTTGGGGGCAGATGCAGTCTGAATTTCCAAGTACAACTCCAGACATTATCATGGCAGATGTCAGCATACAGTTGAGTAGGCCATCTCCCTAGAGTGGTCAAGAAAAGGCCTGTGAGCTGTGTAGCAAACACAGTTGCACATTAAAGTCCTTAGGCTATGCCTTTTGGAGGGCCTGTAACCATTTCTCCAAAAGCTACAAATATAGTCGATGTTGATCCAGACAGACAGCACCACCCCCTTGCTCAGTGTCAACAGACATGTATGGATGCATTTCTTTGTCTTGTAGGAAAAGGCAGAAGTGCTCCAGATGTACGTCATTAGTTGCAGCATCAAACTGAGTGTGAAGAAACTGCTGGCATCTGGAACAATGTGGCATACAAGCTCACCAGGTCAACAGGAAGGTGCCAATAGTTGGGTCAAGGTCAGCTGAACATGCTGTTCTGCATTTGGGGCTAGCTCTCATCCAAATTTATATGCTGGTTCTACACCATCAGACACTGGTGACCAGGATTGTGGAGATTTCTTTTTGGACCGGACTTATGCTTCCCATTTCTCCTTGTCTCATGGACCATTGGCAAGGTCGAGAATGAACCATGCTGCATCATTCTGTTTGCCCCAGCATGGTCACAACTGTATTAATGATAAGGTTCCACATCTGTTAGAAGTGCTTCAGATTCCACTTGGAACGTACCAAAGCTTCCACTGCAGGTCAGGTGTCAGATGGTGCTGTACTATTATACTGTACCTGTAAATAACAGTCTGTGCTTATATTGGTGCCACAATATGGACTACATATGAGCTACAGTTGTGTACCTTGATCATGTGAGGGTTGTGGCTATTGAAAAATCGGTATATGAGCACAACCTGAACACATTGACTTTAAGCACTTGGACATCCTGGTGGAATGTCAGTAGGTCCTATTGTAGGCTAAAGCATTGTCTACCATGAACCATTATCAGTCAGTGTGGATGACCTGTTTTAGTGTTTACAGCATGGTATTTACCCCATGTCACTGCAGCTCGTGCAGATACTCCAGATATATTGCATTCGACAAAGTCTGGCCAGAAAAAGTTTGGTGAGGGCCCATTTCTCAGCAGTATAGAATTTATGTTTGTCTTCTGAGTACATGTGCTTCTTCTTCCATAGGTGTTCCAAGGGTTTTTTGAGGCAGCAGTTAGAGCCTTTCTACTGGAATATATGCCAACTGTCAAATTGGAGTTAATATACTCTTCTGTTAGAACTTCACCTCACTGAACTGAGGTCTCTTTTCCCAAATCATTCCAATGCAAATAAAGATATTGGCACATTTACTGTATATTCACTAGTGAATGTCGTTTTTTGTGGCAGAGACAAAAGATTAGGGCTCATGTATCAGTTTTTGGTGTTTTTCAGTCGATTGTGAGGTGAATCACAGCAGCCATCATCACGTTTAGTCATATCAAAAACAAACACCTTCTTGAGGGAAGAATTACTTCTCATTTAACAAGGGCCATAGGTTTGACAGCGGCTTTCTACAACAGGTGCCGCTTATGGATTTTTGCAGAGCAGCTACACATACATTAAACATTACTATTTGTAAGTAGAAGTTGTACTTCTCATACTGTTCCAGTAAGGCTACTCTACTTTTCCATCTTCAAGTGCATGTTGTTTGTACTGATAAATACATGTTCTGCTTGTATTCTAATTCAGGTATGTGACTATATTAAAGGTACATTGTTGGAGAAGAAATAGGCTATGTACTTGTAATTATTGTTGTCCAATGTTTGTATCAGTCATAGATTCACATGCAGCCTTCCATTTGGAACAGTTTAGTGCCTCGCCTTTAAGTTGTCCTTTCACACTTGTGCTTCAAAAGCTGAGCTATTTTTACCTTTAGAGAGAGTGTAGATTAGAGCACAACCCCTCTATTCGCTGAAGTGATGGTGCCTTTAAATGAGGTGAAAGGGGTACTAAACAAATACTATCCAAGAATGTCTGTTTGATTTGCAGCTATTTAAGATATGTGCAGCTCCCAGGTCAATGACTGGTAATGATTCAAACATTCGAATCTAAAAAAACATAGCAATGATAAAGAAATGTAGTGACGGGTATGGAACTTATTTTAGCTCTACCACAAGGGCGGTCTTAAAATCATAGTGCAGCCAAAAGTTTACTTTAAAAAAGTTATTTGCTTGTAAGGTCCAACGCATAAGTGGATAGATAACCGTTGATTGACATTGCACTTTAACAATCCTTTGATAATGATCGCCATAATATTGTATGCATGCCTATTTGCACTCTTGTAGTCTTGACTGTATCTACTTACACAAGCACAAAAGGGCTGAGAAGAAAATACATGCCGCAGGCTGAATTTAATGTGAAATGGTTGCTGATTTTTCATTAGGCAGAGGGAATTCTCTGTAGATCTCAGATCTAAAATGTAAAAATGCCAAACACAGAGCAAAGATTTGAAATACAAAGCCCAGTACTAGAATAATGTTAACTAGACCATCAGATTTTTCCTGCAATATCTTAACATATATCCGTCCTCCTTTATTTAGGTAGTATGTTTAATCCACAACAGACAAGTGGGCTTATGAAATCTTCAACTCCCCCACCACTTCAATCAAAGACTCCAAGTGTCTCTCGAAAGCAGCCAATGGATGTGAACCAAACAGGCATGCTGTCTCCTTCAGCTATGTCTCCTGTCAGCTCTTCACAAAGTGAGTAATTTTCAATTAGATCTCCGTTGGTCTTCATGGCCTATGAGATGTTGCATATCTTATTATGAAAAGTCTGCGCATCATTTACCAATACCATGGTGATGCTTTATGGTTCAGTCTTATCTTGCAGTTTTCAAAACTTTTGCAGATCTTTTGACTGATTGTTTCACTTTCGAATGTTTGTATATTGGTCACCTGACATCCTTGGCATGGTTTCCCGTAACTTTTTGCCCTCTGATCTCCTGTCTTGCTGACCTCGTATTTGCTGACTTTAGGACTCTGGGCACTGTACTACTGCTGACCAGTGCTAAAGTGTGTGTGCTCTTTCCTTAAAATATGATAACATTTGCTTACCCACGCTTGACATATTTAATTTACATGTCCTTAGTAAAATGGACTACCTGTGTCCAGAGCCTGTAAATTAAATGCCTCAAGTGGATTTGCAGCACGGATTGTGCCACTAACTGCAATAGCCCTTGAACATGACTCAGGCCTGCCATTGCAGAGCGAGTGTGTGCAGCTTTTAACTGTGATGTCGACCTGGCAAATTAACCCTCTTGTTAGGCCCAACCTTCCTTTTTAATATATAAGTAACCCCTAAGGTAGTCCCTGGACATCCCCAAGGGCACAGTGAGGTGTATTTAAAATGCTGTACGTATGCTTTTAAGTTTTACATGTCCAAGTAGTGAAAAACTCTTAAGTTCTTTGTCATCAATCGAAGGCCTATCTCTTTCATAGGTTAACATTTGGGTTGCCCTATAACATTTTATATGTGTAATTTCGAATTGGGAAGAGTTTGGTGTCTGTGGAATCACAATTTAAAACCACACCTTATGGTGAAGTCGGATTTTATATTGTAAATCTGAAAATTCCACTTTTAGAAAGTTGGCATTTTCTTACTCAAAAACACCTAGTGCCTTCTGCCTGTCTCTGAATACACGTCTGCATGGGTGACAGCTGGGCTCTTGTGCATTTCCTCCAGACAGCCACACACAAAGGGAGCTTAGGTGTGACTGAGTAGCCATCTGCATGTTGCTGGGCCATCCTGGGCCTATTCAGGAGAGGGGAGCTAACACTTATACCTGAATGGGCTGTGTCTTGGGCCTACACAAAGGGGTATAACCCTCTGTAATGTGTCTGGAGCCAGGGCAGGAAGGGCAGGGACTCTGTTCGTTTCTAAGGTTCTTCGTTGAAGTCTCCCTCACTTCAAAGGCACCTCTGGGTATAAGAACTAGACTTCTGAACCCACCCAATCATTACACTTCTGGACCTGAGGACTTTCTGCCAGGAAGAGGGACTGCTGTGCTGCTCCGGGGACTATCACTCTCTTGGACTTTTGCTCTGCTGTGCCTACCCCACTCCAATCCTCCCAACCCCTAATCTAATCTACCCCACTCCAATCCAAATCAATCTGCACCACTCCAGAACAATCTGCCCCACTCCTACTCCAATCCAAAACAGTATGCCACAATCCAATCCAAAACAATCTGGCCCCATTCCAGTCTGCCCAATCCAAAACAATGAGCCCCCTTGCAGTCTGCTGTGCTCCAATGCAAAACATTTTGCCCTACTCCATTCTGCCCCACTGCAATCCAAATAAATATGCCCCCTTTCATCTGTCCCACTCTAATCTGCCTCACCCCAATCCAAAACAATCTGCCCCACTCCAATCAAAACAATCTACTGCATCCCAAAACCATGTGCATGCTTCAATCCACTGCACTCAAATCCAAAACAATCTGCCCCACTCCAGTTCAATACAAGCTGACCCACTCCAATCCACCTCACTTCAGTCTGCCTCACTTTAATCCAAAACAGTGTGCCCCACTCCATTCTGCCACACTCCAGTCCAAAACAATCAGTCCCACTCAAATCTGCCCCACTCCAGTCCAAAACAATACGCCCCACTCAATCCAGTCCACACCAATCTAATCCACCACACTCAATCCAATCCACCCAATCTGATTCACCTCACTACAGTCCGATCCACCTCAGTCCAATCCGCTCCAGTCCAACCCACTCTACCTAAATCCACCCCCTCCAGTCCGCCCACCCACTCCAATCCACTCCACCCCATTTCAATCCAATCCACCCCAGTCTATCCCAATCCACCCCACCCTGCCCCAGTCCACCCTACCTCACCCCACCCCATTCCAGCAGAGTCCACTGCACTCCAATCCATTCCATCCAACATACACTACTCCAGTCCACCCCAATCTAGTGCACCCCAATCCAACACACTCCAATCCACCCCACTCAGATCCACCCCACTCAGATCCACCCCACTCACTCCAGTCCACCCCACCCCACCCCACCCAATCCATCCAATTCACCCAGTCCAATCCACCCCACTCCATTCCAATTCACCCCACCCCACTCTGTGAATTCAATGCTCCCCACTCCAATTAAGTGAATCCAATCCACCCCACTACATTCCAATACACTGTAGTCCAATCTAATCAACCCTACTCAAACCCAATCCACTCACCCCACTCCACTCCACCCCAAAGCAATCCACCCTGTTGTAGGACTCCTACCATGGGGGTAAGACTGCTCATTGTTGGGTGGCTGCACCTCCATGTGTGAGTGGCTGAGTCATTCCCTCGCTGGTTGAAGACTGTCGGCCTGACCACTTTGGCTAGCTAGTAGTACCTCACCCAAGCCTAGGAAGAAAAAGTGATTTGTGACAGCTTAGAAAACATGACACCGACCCCTCAGGGAAGTATAGAGACAGGGCTGAGGTCAGTAAAGTGCCATACAGATTAGGATGGCTCCTCTGGCTGGAATGACCTCTCTAACCTTCTTTGGGCTGTGTTTTTATCACAAAATGTGTTGGGTTTTCAGAACAAGCCTGACTTGGTAATGTGTTGAAGGTTGGCTCTGCACTCTTGTGGTAGCAATGCTGGATAAACTGTCAGGTACAGCCTTGAGCAGAGGCACGTGTGAAATGTTGTGCAAAGGAACTAAATTACAACACTTTAGCAGATTAGCAGCTGATTAGAAAAATAAAACATCCCCTCTAAATGCAAGCCACGCTAAAATGAAGCAAAAGGAATAAAATATATAAAAGCATGTCATTAGGTAAAAAGGCACAGGCCTAATCTAAAATAATTGTGCCCAAGCAAGGCGCTAAAATTAACCCAGGACAACTTCAGTCTAGCCCTATCACTCTATTCCAATCGAAACCACTCACCCCAATCCAATCTAATCCACCCCACTCTAATCCACCTCAGTCCAATCCAGCTCACCCATTTCAGTCTACCCCACTCCACACTGTCCACCACACTCTACCCCAATACACCCCACTCTACTCCAATCCACCCCATTACCTCAGCCCACTCCAACCCAGTCTACCCTGTTCCACCCCATTCCATTCTATGGCACTGAACCACTCAATTCTACCCAACAATGACACTTTACTCCCCCCTACTCCACTTTACAACACTCCAGCAAATCCACTCTACATCACTCTACTAGCCCAATCCACTCTGACACTCCACAACACTAGCTTTTAGCCATCCTGAACAAGAGCCACACTGGTGTACAACATGGCAAAACACATTCCCAAAGCCAGTAGCTCTTGCAAAGGCGAGAACTATTGGCTTAGCCAATGCTTGTCTGTATTGTTTTGTTCAATAAATTAAGCTCTATTTTTCTCACCTGGGGTGGATTCTTTTTGTGTGGTGTCAGTGTTTTACTGTTTTAAGTGTTGCACAAATACTTTACACATTGCCTCCTAAACTAAGCCTGCCTACTCTGTGCCAAGCTACCAGAGGGTGAGCACAGGTTGATTTATGGTGTGTATCTGACCTACCCTGATTAGTATTGTTGTTCCTGCTTGCATACACTTGGTGTATACTTCTGCAGACAAGAAACCCAGTTTCTAACAATTCATTTTGCAGTGCTTCTGTAATTCAAGTTTGCGTTTTTGTGTATAATTACTAGTGAAAATTACAAGTCTCACTTTACACATCAATACCTGACCAATGGTAATAAGTTCAAACAATATTTGTGGTGTCCACTGACTAATGATAGATATTCAATAAATAATGACAAATGTTGTACTATTCCATGTTCCCACACTTCTGCCGATTAAACCAATACCCCACTTGTGTGGCTCAGCCAGTCACTCAAGACAGGAAAGCCCCCAGAAGGCAACCTAGAGACATCAAGATTTTATCTTAAAAGTTCAGCCTTTCTGGCAATGAGGGAAACTGTGGTATTTGGTCCCAGGGACTTCCAACACCCAGGGAAGCCTAGCAACACCAGACATTTTTAAAAACCAAGCATCCATTGGAGTCATGGTGATGTTGCTTACCTTCTCTTACCAAGAATGCTCTGCAATCATCAAACCTAGTGTAGGTGGCTGGCTAAGTATATGGTGTATACCTATAGGTGAGGCACTCTGTATTGAGTCCACGCAACCCTTAGTGATAGCGTAGGAGGTTCTAGATAACGAAAGCTCTCAGAGGTGTAGTGGTGGAGAGCAGGTAAGGCTTATTCAGGATTTTGTAAAGCAGTTTCAAATACCTCACAAGTCAGTCTGTGATATACACACAGGAAAGTGCCACACCAGTGTTAGGAAAATATTCTATAATTATTGTAACAAACACACTAGAACTAACTTTGGTATATCTCCTAACCGGGGATATGATCATACAAATATATAGTTAGAAAAAGGTATGTACAGATATATAATATTAATATGTGCCCCTATGGGTGGGTGGCAAACTATATTCCAAGTAAATGGAATGTGAGAATCACCCCAACCTGCAACCCAAGGACCATTAGGACTGGGGAAGCACAGGAACACCCATAAGTAGATAGGAATGTGGAAGCCAGTGGGGACGTAGGTTGTGTAGTTGCTGTTGTGACCTGTGGACCAGGTCAGTGGAGCCCAGGTGTGGATTCCTGAAGAAGCGGACCTAAGGAAAGGGGGGGGGACAGAGTCCCGACCACCCAAAGTTGCCCAGGCAGTGCAGGAGGGCAATGTCCACCCTTCCAGAGATGCTTTTCTGGTAGACGGTGGATGAAGAAGTGTACCTGTGTAGTCCAGGTGATGCAGGAAGGCCCCTGGAATCCTCTACGAGCTGTCCCACGCTAGTCGTCGGATTGCAGAGGGAGTCAGTGGCAAATGCAGGGAGGTGTTACACAAAGATTGTAGGATTTGTGGGGACCAGTAAGGTCCATGTGACCCAATTTTTTACGGGTAGGTCAGGGCCAGCCCTCAGCATGCAGGAGAGCCAGTAGGAATTGATGGAGCCCCCAGCAGGATCCTCTGGCAGCAGGCACAGGTAGTCACAGGGAGGACGCAACAGCACTGCCGAGAGGGATGCCCGCATGCCAGGAGTTGTAAAGAGGACATTGTTCGTGGAGCGGAGAGTGATGGAGGCTGGGGCTTCTTGAAGCTATGAGGGCTTAGGACTGAAGAGCCAACAAGCCTTGGCAATGACAAACAGATGTGAGCACAGGAGTTCCAGCCAAGCAGCTCCAACGAGGGACCACAGGCATCTTAAATGCAAAGAAGACAGGTCAGACCTCTGAAGAGCCACAGAACCACCACTTGTGTTGTAAAGCCTTGAAGAGTCCGTGGGACAGCAGGATCCACAAACCGGTCATCGTTGAGGTGCCTGCAGATGCAGGGAAGTGACTCCTTCACTCTAAGGAAGATTCCTTCTTGCTTTCCTAAATGCAGGCAGAGGCCCTGTGACTCTGGAGGATGCATGGCCAATGGGGTTGCAGAAGTCTTGCTGAACTTGGAAACAAAGTTGCAGTAGGAGCCCTCCTACTGGTTACAGTCTTGATCTTAGTTCCAGCAAAGAACACCAGCTGTTCCTGTGTCCAGGTTGCAGAAGTGTCTTGCAGCAGAGACTTGCAGACAGTTCCAGAAGTCTTGCAGATAAATCTAGGGTCGGGTAAACCTTAAATAACCCAGGAAGCGGGTTGGACACCAACTGCAGTGATCCACCTATCAGCGGGGTGTCAGGGACATCACCTCGCTGGACTGACTAGTCAGATGCTCACAGGGGCCTCTCTTCATCTTACTTCCAAGATGGCAGAATCAAGTGGCCACCTGGCAGAGCTCTGTGCACCTCCCTAAGGGAGGAGTTGGACAGGGGGGTGGTCACTTCCCCGTCCTTTGTGTGGTTTCTCGCCATTGTGGGAACCAGGGGTTCTTCCTAGAGTAAATCGGTTTACACAAAGAGGGCACCAGATGTGCCCTTCAAAGTAGTCTGGTGGCGCTTAGAGGCATTGTGGTCGCCGTGTAGGTGTGGTCGGAGTAGTACATCGACGCCGCCCTCACGCAGTGACGTCAGTTCTTTTCTTTCCGCGCCACGTGCTGATCCGGAGAGAGCTACCCTGGCTATTTTTTGCCGAATTAGACCGTTTTGTTAAAGTTTTTTGTGTATGACTTTGGTGCGTCGAGATGTCCCCGAAGACCTGGTTCAAGCCTTGTGAGGACTGCCATCGGACGATGTTGGTGACAGATCCTCATTGCGTATGTCTGTGGTGCCTCGAGCGCGACCACAAACCAAATTTGTGCTCCGAGAGTCGGGCCATGAACCCGAAAGCTTTGAGGGAGCGGTCCCTAAAGCTAATGGTGGCCTGGCACTCGACTCCACATAGGTCCCGGTCTCGCTCGAGAGGAAGGTCTTGATATCGGTCGCAGAGTCATCACCACTCGTCTTCTTCGCAATCCTCAGGTCAAGGTAAGAAGAAGAAGTCGAGGAAGTCCCACCGCTCTCCGACTTCACCCCGTTGCTCGGCCGATGTGACGCGGGACGAGCGTCCACGCACTAGGCCTCCGTCCTCAGAGCCTGCGTCTGGGTCAACTCTGCGCTTCCCTGAGTTTCCCGGAGCTGGAGCGACCCCAGCCCAACTGAAGGAGTTTTACGAGGCCATGTGCCTCATCTTTGGGTGGGCCAACCCCGGTACGGCGCCTTCGGGCCCAAGGGGTTCGGCTGAGGGGCCTTCGGGTTCTGTGCCAGTGGCTTCTGCCCCGGCCACTGAGGTCGCCTCTGGAACGGTGCACAGATCCGCACTGATGCCAGTCGCACCTTCAAGACCTTCCCCGACACTGGGTTGATTGTCAACGATTCCGACATCGGTAGTGCCCACTATCGATGTCAACCCAGTTCTTATCCCCGATGACTCGGAGTCGGAGCGTCATCGCCCGACGCCACCATCGGCTTCGGTGGGGCCTATTCGCCCTAGGTCGGATTTGGTCCCTTTTTCTTATGGGTATGAATACGGGGAGGAATTGGAGGGGTCCCTGGACTCTTATGAATACCAGGATGACCCTGCTATGGCCTGGGCACAGGATTTGGGCGAAGCATGTGGTCTGGATGCTTCTACTGACACGGGGATGCTGTCTCCTCCTACCGTGGCTACGGCGGAGGGAGCTACTTACAGTATGGTGGTCAGTAGGGCAGCTGAGGTCCTCGGCCTTGAGCTACCTACTGTGGAAGTCAGGTCTAATCTCCTGACAGAGGTGCTTCAGCCTGGGGCTTCTACTTCAGAACCCCTTCTCCCATTCAATGAGGCCCTCACCGATGTCCTTTTGGGTACATGGTCAAAACCCAACACAGGGGCTCCTGTGAACAGGACTATCGCTCTCCGCCATCTGCCCGCACCGAACAACCCGAAATTCCTGTCCCAACACCCTATGCTTGAGTCTTGTAATCCAGGCTTCCTCTTATGCTGGCACGTTCCCTTCCGCACCCCTGGATAGGGAATCCAAAAGGCTGGAACAATTTGGCAAGAAGTTTTTTTCTTCCTCCAGACTCGCACTGCGGTCTGTGAACACTGCATGTCTTTTGGGCTGATATACCCACTCCATGTGGGACACAGTTGCCCAAGTCCTGCCGCAGATACCGGAGGAGGCCCGTGCTATCGTCTCCCAAGCAGTGAAAGATGGGAGAGACGCGGCAAAGTTCACTATCCGTTCTGGGCTGGATACGACCGACTCTCTGGGCAGATCGGTTGCGACGACAGTGGCTTTGCGGCGCCACGCCTGGTTACGCACTTCTGGCTTCTCTTGGATGTCCAACAGTCACTCATGGACATGCCCTTTGATGGCACCCGTCTCTTCGGAGACAAAGCGGACTCGGCCTTGGAGAGATTCAAGGATTCCCGGGCTACAGCTCGGTCCCTTGGTGTTTCCTCCGGCACACGCCCGCCACAGTCCGCTTTTCGTCCCTTTCGTGGACATGGAAGGGGCGCCCTGTCGTGTCCTCTTCCCAGCTACCGTGTTACGCACGCTGGACAGCCTATGCGTGGTCGGGGACGTGGAATCCCACGTGACCATGGGACAGGGAACCTCTGCCCCAGCTGCAGTTTCCAAACCCTCCTAGTCCATCCCTTCACTCCCACCCAGTTGGTGGCAGGATCCGCCATCACCTGCCCCAGTGGGAACATATCACCAGGGACCGGTGGGTTTTGCAGATCATTCGGAAGGGTTACTCCCTCCCTTTCGAATCTGCACCACCACACGCCACCATCCTTCCATCATCTTCCGGAGGATCATTTGGTGCTTCTCTGCCAGGAAGTCGCGTCAGTCTTGGCCAAGGGAGCTATAGAAAGGGTCCTTGTGTCAGAAGTAGGTCGTGGTTGTTATTCCCGCTACTTTCTGATACCAAAGAAGGACACAGTCTTACGTCCTATCCTAGACCTTCGGGACCTGAACTACTTCCTCAAGAAGGAGAAATTGAAAATGCTCACCCTGGCTCAGGTTCTTTCTGCCTTGGACCCAGGAGACTGGATGGTAGTGTTGGACTTGCAGGACGCTTATTTCCACTTCCCCATCCTGCATGCCCACAGACTTTACCTCCGATTCAAGGTAGGTCACGAGCACTTTCAGTTTACCGTGCTCCCTTTCCGCCTTACCAGCGCCCCTCGGGTGTTCACAAAAGTAATGGTGGTGGTTGCAGCTCATCTGCGCACGTTAGGGGTCTTAGTCTTCCCCTACCTTGACGACTGGCTGTTGAAGGCGCCTTCGCCCCAGACAGTCGTCTCCCACCTTCAGACTACTGTGAACCTCCCGCACCAGCTTGGGTTCACTATAAACGTGCCAAAGTCACACCTGACTCAGACGGTCCCTTTCATTGGAGCTGGTCTGTACACAGTGCAATTTTGGGCTTATCCTCCCGACAAGCAAGTCCAAGACATTCAGGCTATGATTCCGATCTTTCAGCCTCGGTCTTGGGTATCGGTGAGACTGACTCTGAAGCTGCTGGGCCTCATGGCCTTCTGCAACCTGCTAGTAACACATGCCAGGTGGCGTATGCGGGCTCTGCAGTGGGACCTGAAGTTCCAGTGGGCGCACCATCAGAGAAATCCATCCGACATGGTCCAGATCTCGGAGGGGACTGCGAAAGACCTGCAGTGGTGGCTTTCTAATCCAAAATAGGTCAACAGCAGATCCCTCTCCCCCAACCAGATCTCTCTAGAGTGCCACATGCGTCACTTCTGGGTTGGGGCGGCCACATGGAAGAGGCGGAGATCAGAGGCATCTGGTCTCCGGCGGAGTTGGGGCTCCACATAGATTTGCTGGAGCTCCGGGCGATCAGGCTTGCATTTCCCTCAAAGGGAAAGTGGTGCAGGTGTTCACGGACAACACTGCTGCCATGAAGTATTCCAACAAACAAGGCAGGGTAGGGTTCTGGACCCTTTGTCAAGAGGCACTACGCCTCTGGACATGGCTGGAACATCAGGGCAGTACCCTGATGGTTCAACATCTGGTGGGCCTCTCAATGCCAGAGCAGACAAACTCAGCCGCCGATGCACAGTCGATCACGAATGGCGTCTCCATCCGGAGGTGGCGCAAGGTCTCTTTCTCAAGTCGGGAGAGCCTTGGTTAGATCTGTTCGCCTCTGCAGAGAACGCTGTAAGGAAATGCCTCCTTGGCATGGTTGCCCCCTGACTTTTTGCCTTTGCTGATGCTATGTTTACAATTGAAAGTGTGCTGAGGCCTGCTAACCAGGCCCCAGCACCAGTGTTCTTTCCCTAACCTGTACTTTTGTATCCACAATTGGCAGACCCTGGCATCCAGATAAGTCCCTTGTAACTGGTACTTCTAGTACCAAGGGCCCTGATGCCAAGGAAGGTCTCTAAGGGCTGCAGCATGTCTTATGCCACCCTGGAGACCTCTCACTCAGCACAGACACACTGCTTGCCAGCTTGTGTGTGCTAGTGAGGACAAAACGAGTAAGTCGACATGGCACTCCCCTCAGGGTGCCATGCCAGCCTCTCACTGCCTATGCAGTATAGGTAAGACACCCCTCTAGCAGGCCTTACAGCCCTAAGGCAGGGTGCACTATACCATAGGTGAGGGTACCAGTGCATGAGCATGGTACCCCTACAGTGTCTCAACAAAACCTTAGACATTGTAAGTGCAGGGTAGCCATAAGAGTATATGGTCTGGGAGTCTGTCAAACACGAACTCCACAGCACCATAATGGCTACACTGAAAACTGGGAAGTTTGGTATCAAACTTCTCAGCACAATAAATGCACACTGATGCCAGTGTACATTTTATTGTAAAATACACCACAGAGGGCACCTTAGAGGTGCCCCCTGAAACTTAACCGACTATCTGTGTAGGCTGACTAGTTTTAGCAGCCTGCCACAAACCGAGACATGTTGCTGGCCCCATGGGGAGAGTGCCTTTGTCACTCTGAGGCCAGTAACAAAGCCTGCACTGGGTGGAGATGCTAACACCTCTCCCAGGCAGGAATTGTCACACCTGGCGGTGAGCCTCAAAGGCTCACCTCCTTTGTGCCAACCCAGCAGGACACTCCAGCTAGTGGAGTTGCCCGCCCCCTCCGGCCAGGCCCCACTTTTGGCGGCAAGGCCGGAGAAAATAATGAGAATAACAAGGAGGAGTCACTGGCCAGTCAGGACAGCCCCTAAGGTGTCCTGAGCTGAGGTGACTCTAACTTTTAGAAATCCTCCATCTTGCAGATGGAGGATTCCCCCAATAGGGTTAGGATTGTGACCCCCTCCCCTTGGGAGGAGGCACAAAGGGGGTGTACCCACCCTCAGGGCTAGTAGCCATTGGCTACTAACCCCCCAGACCTAAACACGCCCTTAAATTTAGTATTTAAGGGCTACCCTGAACCCTAGAAAATTAGATTCCTGCAACTACAAGAAGAAGGACTGCCCAGCTGAAAACCCCTGCAGCGGAAGACCAGAAGACGACAACTGCCTTGGCTCCAGAAACTCACCGGCCTGTCTCCTGCCTTCCAAAGATCCTGCTCCAGCGACGCCTTCCAAAGGGACCAGCGACCTCGACATCCTCTGAGGACTGCCCCTGCTTCGAAAAGACAAGAAACTCCCGAGGACAGCGGACCTGCTCCAAGAAAAGCTGCAACTTTGTTTCCAGCAACTTTAAAGAACCCGGCAAGCTCCCCGCAAGAAGCGTGAGACTTGCAACACTGCACCCGGCGACCCCGACTCGGCTGGTGGCGATCCAACACCTCAGGAGGGACCCCAGGACTACTCTGATACTGTGAGTACCAAAACCTGTCCCCCCTGAGCCCCCACAGCGCCGCCTGCAGAGGGAATCCCGAGGCTTCCCCTGACCGCGACTCTTTGAACCTAAAGTCCCGACGCCTGGGAGAGACCCTGCACCCGCAGCCCCCAGGACCTGAAGGACCGGACTTTCACTGGAGCAGTGACCCCCAGGAGTCCCTCTCCCTTGCCCAAGTGGAGGTTTCCCCGAGGAATCCCCCCCTTGCCTGCCTGCAGCGCTGAAGAGATCCCGAGATCTCTCATAGACTAACATTGAAAACCCGACGCTTGTTTCTACACTGCACCCGGCCGCCCCCGCGCTGCTGAGGGTGAAATTTCTGTGTGGACTTGTGTCCCCCCCGGTGCCCTACAAAACCCCCCTGGTCTGCCCTCCGAAGACGCGGGTACTTACCTGCAAGCAGACCGGAACCGGGGCACCCCCTTCTCTCCATTCTAGCCTATGTGTTTTGGGCACCACTTTGAACTCTGCACCTGACCGGCCCTGAGCTGCTGGTGTGGTGACTTTGGGGTTGCTCTGAACCCCCAACGGTGGGCTACCTTGGACCAAGAACTAAGCCCTGTAAGTGTCTTACTTACCTGGTTAACCTAACAAATACTTACCTCCCCTAGGAACTGTGAAAATTGCACTGTGTCCACTTTTAAAACAGCTATTTGTGAATAACTTGAAAAGTATACATGCAATTTTGATGATTTGAAGTTCCTAAAGTACTTACCTGCAATACCTTTCGAATGAGATATTACATGTAGAATTTGAACCTGTGGTTCTTAAAATAAACTAAGAAAAGATATTTTTCTATATAAAAACCTATTGGCTGGATTTGTCTCTGAGTGTGTGTACCCCATTTATTGTCTATGTGTATGTACAACAAATGCTTAACACTACTCCTTGGATAAGCCTACTGCTCGACCACACTACCACAAAATAGAGCATTAGTATTATCTATTTTTACCACTATTTTACCTCTAAGGGGAACCCTTGGACTCTGTGCATGCTATTCCTTACTTTGAAATAGCACATACAGAGCCAACTTCCTACATTGGTGGATCAGCGGTGGGGTACAAGACTTTGCATTTGCTGGACTACTCAGCCAATACCTGATCACACGACAAATTCCAAAATTGTCATTAGAAATTGATTTTTGCAATTTGAAAAGTTTTCTAAATTCTTAAAAGACCTGCTAGGGCCTTGTGTTAGATCCTGTTTAGCATTTCTTTTAGAGTTTAAAAGTTTGTAAAAGTTTGAATTAGATTCTAGAACCAGTTGTAGATTCTTAAAAAGTATTCCAACTTTTAGAAGCAAAATGTCTAGCACAGATGTGACTGTGGTGGAACTCGACACCACACCTTACCTCCATCTTAAGATGAGGGAGCTAAGGTCACTCTGTAAAATAAAGAAAATAACAATGGGCCCCAAACCTACCAAAATACAGCTCCAGGAGCTTTTGGCAGAGTTTGAAAAGGCCAACCCCTCTGAGGGTGGCAACTCAGAGGAAGAGGATAGTGACTTGGAGGACAATTCCCCCCTACCAGTCCTATCTAGGGAGAACAGGGTCCCTCAAACCCTGACTCCAAAAATAATAGTCAGAGATGCTGGTTCCCTCACAGGAGAGACCAACACCTCGGAAATCACTGAGGATAGCCCCAGTGAAGAGGACATCCAGTTAGCCAGGATGGCCAAAAGATTGGCTTTGGAAAGACAGATCCTAGCCATAGAGAGGGAAAGACAAGAGATGGGCCTAGGACCCATCAATGGTGGCAGCAATATAAATAGGGTCAGAGATTCTCCTGACATGTTAAAAATCCCCAAAGGGATTGTGACAAAATTTGAAGATGGTGATGACATCACCAAGTGGTTCACAGCTTTTGAGAGGGCTTGTGTAACCAGAAAAGTGAACAGATCTCACTGGGGTGCTCTCCTTTGGGAAATGTTCACTGGAAAGTGTAGGGATAGACTCCTCACACTCTCTGGAAAAGATGCAGAATCTTATGACCTCATGAAGGGAACCCTGATTGAGGGCTTTGGATTCTCCACTGAGGAGTATAGGATTAGATTCAGGGGGGCTCAAAAATCCTCGAGCCAGACCTGGGTTGACTTTGTAGACTACTCAGTGAAAACACTAGATGGTTGGATTCAAGGCAGTGGTGTAAGTAATTATGATGGGCTGTACAATTTATTTGTGAAAGAACACCTGTTAAGTAATTGTTTCAATGATAAACTGCATCAGCATCTGGTAGACCTAGGACCAATTTCTCCCCAAGAATTGGGAAAGAAGGCGGACCATTGGGTCAAGACAAGGGTGTCCAAGACTTCAACAGGGGGTGACCAAAAGAAAGGGGTCACAAAGACTCCCCAGGGGAAGGGTGATGAGACAACCAAAACTAAAAATAGTAAAGAGTCTTCTACAGGCCCCCAAAAACCTGCACAGGAGGGTGGGCCCAGAGCCTCTTCACAAAACAATGGGTACAAGGGTAAAAACTTTGATCCCAAAAAGGCCTGGTGTCATAGCTGTAAACAGCATGGACACCAAACTGGAGACAAGGCCTGTCCCAAGAAAGGTTCCACTCCAAACTCCCATCCAGGTAACACTGGTATGGCTAGTCTCCAAGTGGGATCAACAGTGTGCCCAGAGCAAATCAGGGTCCACACTGAAGCTACTCTAGTTTCTGAGGGTGGGGTGGATTTAGCCACACTAGCTGTCTGGCCGCCTAACATGCAAAAATACAGACAGCAACTCTTAATTAATGGGACTAGAATAGAGGGCCTGAGGGATACAGGTGCCAGTGTCACCATGGTGACAGAGAAACTGGTTTCCCCTGGCCAATACCTGACTGGAAAAACTTACACAGTCACCAACGCTGACAATCAGAGAAAAGTACATCCCATGGCAATGGTTACTTTAGGATGGGGAGGGGTCAATGGCCTGAAACAGGTGGTGGTCTCCTCAAATATCCCAGTGGACTGTCTGCTTGGAAATGACCTGGAGTCCTCAGCATGGGCTGAGGTAGAACTAAAAACCCATGCAGCAATGCTGGGTATCCCTGAACTGGTGTGTGTGAAAACAAGAGCACAGTGCAAGGC
Organism: Pleurodeles waltl; assembly: GCF_031143425.1. NCBI lineage: Eukaryota > Metazoa > Chordata > Amphibia > Caudata > Salamandridae > Pleurodeles > Pleurodeles waltl. The sequence goes on from NC_090447.1 coordinate 1,229,498,611, forward strand.
ACAGGGTGAACAAGTAGAGCTGGAGTCTGGAAGAATGGCCCAGCCTACCAAGAGAACAGGAAAGTCAGCTGGGAAACCAACTGCAACACAGCAAAAGAAAGGGAACCTCTCTTCTCAGGAAGAAGTTCTGCCCTCTGAGGGAACTGAGCCTTTGGAGCTTGAACCTTATCAGGTTGAGCTCTTAGGCCCAGGGGGACCCTCAAGGGAGGAGCTGTGTAAGGGACAAGAAACCTGTCCCTCTCTTGAAGGCCTTAGGCAGCAAGCTGCTGAAGAGTCCAAAGGCAAGAAAAATGGAACGCATAGGGTCTATTGGGAAGATGGACTCCTGTACACTGAGGCCAGAGACCCCAAACCTGGTGCCACTAGGAGAGTGGTAGTGCCTCAGCTGTTCAGGAAGTTCATCCTAACATTGGCCCATGACATTCCCCTTGCTGGACATTTGGGACAAACCAAGACGTGGGAGAGGTTAGTCAACCACTTCTACTGGCCCAATATGTCCAACATGGTCAAGGAGTTTTGCCTCTCCTGCCCCACCTGTCAAGCCAGTGGTAAGACAGGTGGGCATCCAAAGGCCCCCCTCATTCCACTTCCAGTGGTGGGGGTGCCCTTTGAAAGAGTGGGTGTGGACATAGTTGGTCCACTAGAACCTCCCACAGCCTCAGGAAATATGTATATCCTGGTAGTAGTGGATCATGCTACCAGGTATCCTGAAGCTATTCCCCTTAGGTCGACTACTGCCCCTGCAGTAGCCAAGGCCCTCATTGGTATCTTTACCAGAGTGGGTTTCCCTAAGGAGGTGGTGTCTGACAGAGGTACCAACTTCATGTCAGCATACCTAAAGCACATGTGGAATGAGTGTGGGGTGACTTATAAATTCACTACACCATACCATCCACAAACTAATGGCTTAGTTGAGAGATTCAACAAGACATTAAAGGGCATGATCATGGGGCTCCCAGAAAAACTCAAAAGGAGATGGGATGTCCTCTTGCCATGTCTGCTTTTCGCTTACAGAGAGGTGCCACAGAAGGGAGTAGGATTCTCACCCTTTGAACTTCTGTTTGGTCATCCTGTAAGGGGACCACTTGCCCTTGTTAAAGAAGGCTGGGAGAGACCTCTCCATGAGCCTAAACAGGACATAGTGGACTATGTACTTGGCCTTCGCTCTAGAATGGCAGAGTACATGGAAAAGGCAACCAAAAACCTTGAGGCCAGCCAACAGCTCCAGAAGTTTTGGTATGACCAAAAGGCTGCACTGGTTGAGTTCCAACCAGGGCAGAAAGTCTGGGTTCTGGAGCCTGTAGCTCCCAGGGCACTCCAGGACAAATGGAGTGGCCCTTACCCAGTACTAGAAAGGAAGAGTCAGGTCACCTACCTGGTGGACCTGGGCACAAGCAGGAGCCCCAAGAGGGTGATCCATGTGAACCGCCTTAAGCTCTTCCATGACAGGGCTGATGTGAATCTGTTGATGGTAACAGATGAGGATCAGGAGGCAGAGAGTGAACCTCTCCCTGATCTTCTGTCATCAGACCCAAAAGATGGCACAGTAGATGGAGTGATCTACTCAGACACCCTCTCTGGCCAACAGCAAGCTGATTGTAGGAGAGTCCTACAACAGTTTCCTGAACTCTTCTCCTTAACCCCTGGTCAGACACACCTGTGTACCCATGATGTGGACACAGGAGACAGCATGCCTGTCAAGAACAAAATCTTTAGACAGTCTGACCATGTTAAGGAAAGCATCAAGGTGGAAGTCCACAAGATGCTGGAATTGGGAGTAATTGAGCGCTCTGACAGCCCCTGGGCTAGCCCAGTGGTCTTAGTCCCCAAACCTCACACCAAAGATGGAAAGAAAGAGATGAGGTTTTGTGTGGACTACAGAGGGCTCAATTCTGTCACCAAGACAGATGCTCATCCAATTCCAAGAGCTGATGAGCTCATTGATAAATTAGGTGCTGCCAAATTTCTAAGTACCTTTGACTTGACAGCAGGGTACTGGCAAATAAAAATGGCACCTGGAGCAAAAGAAAAGACAGCATTCTCCACACCTGATGGGCATTATCAGTTTACTGTTATGCCCTTTGGTTTAAAGAATGCCCCTGCCACCTTCCAAAGGTTGGTGAATCAAGTCCTTGCTGGCTTGGAGTCCTTTAGCACAGCTTATCTTGATGATATTGCTGTCTTTAGCTCCACCTGGCAGGATCACCTGGTCCACCTGAGGAAGGTTTTGAAGGCTCTGCAATCTGCAGGCCTCTCTATCAAGGCATCCAAATGCCAGATAGGGCAGGGAACTGTGGTTTACTTGGGACACCTTGTAGGTGGAGGCCAAGTTCAGCCACTCCAACCCAAGATCCAGACTATTCTGGACTGGGTAGCTCCAAAAACCCAGACTCAAGTCAGGGCATTCCTTGGCTTGACTGGGTATTACAGGAGGTTTGTGAAGGGATATGGATCCATTGTGACAGCCCTCACTGAACTCACCTCCAAGAAAATGCCCAAGAAAGTAAACTGGACTGTGGAATGCCAACAGGCCTTTGACACCCTGAAACAGGCAATGTGCTCAGCACCAGTTCTCAAAGCTCCAGATTATTCTAAGCAGTTCATTGTGCAGACTGATGCCTCTGAACATGGGATAGGGGCGGTTTTGTCCCAAACAAATGATGATGGCCTTGACCAGCCTGTTGCTTTCATTAGCAGGAGGTTACTCCCCAGGGAGCAGCGTTGGAGTGCCATTGAGAGGGAGGCCTTTGCTGTGGTTTGGTCCCTGAAGAAGCTGAGACCATACCTCTTTGGGACTCACTTCCTAGTTCAAACTGACCACAGACCTCTCAAATGGCTGATGCAAATGAAAGGTGAAAATCCTAAACTGTTGAGGTGGTCCATCTCCCTACAGGGAATGGACTTTATAGTGGAACACAGACCTGGGACTGCCCATGCCAATGCAGATGGCCTTTCCAGGTTCTTCCACTTAGAAAATGAAGACTCTCTTGGGAAAGGTTAGTCTCATCCTCTTTCGTTTGGGGGGGGGTTGTGTAAGGAAATGCCTCCTTGGCATGGTTGCCCCCTGACTTTTTGCCTTTGCTGATGCTATGTTTACAATTGAAAGTGTGCTGAGGCCTGCTAACCAGGCCCCAGCACCAGTGTTCTTTCCCTAACCTGTACTTTTGTATCCACAATTGGCAGACCCTGGCATCCAGATAAGTCCCTTGTAACTGGTACTTCTAGTACCAAGGGCCCTGATGCCAAGGAAGGTCTCTAAGGGCTGCAGCATGTCTTATGCCACCCTGGAGACCTCTCACTCAGCACAGACACACTGCTTGCCAGCTTGTGTGTGCTAGTGAGGACAAAACGAGTAAGTCGACATGGCACTCCCCTCAGGGTGCCATGCCAGCCTCTCACTGCCTATGCAGTATAGGTAAGACACCCCTCTAGCAGGCCTTACAGCCCTAAGGCAGGGTGCACTATACCATAGGTGAGGGTACCAGTGCATGAGCATGGTACCCCTACAGTGTCTCAACAAAACCTTAGACATTGTAAGTGCAGGGTAGCCATAAGAGTATATGGTCTGGGAGTCTGTCAAACACGAACTCCACAGCACCATAATGGCTACACTGAAAACTGGGAAGTTTGGTATCAAACTTCTCAGCACAATAAATGCACACTGATGCCAGTGTACATTTTATTGTAAAATACACCACAGAGGGCACCTTAGAGGTGCCCCCTGAAACTTAACCGACTATCTGTGTAGGCTGACTAGTTTTAGCAGCCTGCCACAAACCGAGACATGTTGCTGGCCCCATGGGGAGAGTGCCTTTGTCACTCTGAGGCCAGTAACAAAGCCTGCACTGGGTGGAGATTCTAACACCTCTCCCAGGCAGGAATTGTCACACCTGGCGGTGAGCCTCAAAGGCTCACCTCCTTTGTGCCAACCCAGCAGGACACTCCAGCTAGTGGAGTTGCCCGCCCCCTCCGGCCAGGCCCCACTTTTGGCGGCAAGGCCGGAGAAAATAATGAGAATAACAAGGAGGAGTCACTGGCCAGTCAGGACAGCCCCTAAGGTGTCCTGAGCTGAGGTGACTCTAACTTTTAGAAATCCTCCATCTTGCAGATGGAGGATTCCCCCAATAGGGTTAGGATTGTGACCCCCTCCCCTTGGGAGGAGGCACAAAGGGGGTGTACCCACCCTCAGGGCTAGTAGCCATTGGCTACTAACCCCCCAGACCTAAACACGCCCTTAAATTTAGTATTTAAGGGCTACCCTGAACCCTAGAAAATTAGATTCCTGCAACTACAAGAAGAAGGACTGCCCAGCTGAAAACCCCTGCAGCGGAAGACCAGAAGACGACAACTGCCTTGGCTCCAGAAACTCACCGGCCTGTCTCCTGCCTTCCAAAGATCCTGCTCCAGCGACGCCTTCCAAAGGGACCAGCGACCTCGACATCCTCTGAGGACTGCCCCTGCTTCGAAAAGACAAGAAACTCCCGAGGACAGCGGACCTGCTCCAAGAAAAGCTGCAACTTTGTTTCCAGCAACTTTAAAGAACCCGGCAAGCTCCCCGCAAGAAGCGTGAGACTTGCAACACTGCACCCGGCGACCCCGACTCGGCTGGTGGCGATCCAACACCTCAGGAGGGACCCCAGGACTACTCTGATACTGTGAGTACCAAAACCTGTCCCCCCTGAGCCCCCACAGCGCCGCCTGCAGAGGGAATCCCGAGGCTTCCCCTGACCGCGACTCTTTGAACCTAAAGTCCCGACGCCTGGGAGAGACCCTGCACCCGCAGCCCCCAGGACCTGAAGGACCGGACTTTCACTGGAGCAGTGACCCCCAGGAGTCCCTCTCCCTTGCCCAAGTGGAGGTTTCCCCGAGGAATCCCCCCCTTGCCTGCCTGCAGCGCTGAAGAGATCCCGAGATCTCTCATAGACTAACATTGAAAACCCGACGCTTGTTTCTACACTGCACCCGGCCGCCCCCGCGCTGCTGAGGGTGAAATTTCTGTGTGGACTTGTGTCCCCCCCGGTGCCCTACAAAACCCCCCTGGTCTGCCCTCCGAAGACGCGGGTACTTACCTGCAAGCAGACCGGAACCGGGGCACCCCCTTCTCTCCATTCTAGCCTATGTGTTTTGGGCACCACTTTGAACTCTGCACCTGACCGGCCCTGAGCTGCTGGTGTGGTGACTTTGGGGTTGCTCTGAACCCCCAACGGTGGGCTACCTTGGACCAAGAACTAAGCCCTGTAAGTGTCTTACTTACCTGGTTAACCTAACAAATACTTACCTCCCCTAGGAACTGTGAAAATTGCACTGTGTCCACTTTTAAAACAGCTATTTGTGAATAACTTGAAAAGTATACATGCAATTTTGATGATTTGAAGTTCCTAAAGTACTTACCTGCAATACCTTTCGAATGAGATATTACATGTAGAATTTGAACCTGTGGTTCTTAAAATAAACTAAGAAAAGATATTTTTCTATATAAAAACCTATTGGCTGGATTTGTCTCTGAGTGTGTGTACCCCATTTATTGTCTATGTGTATGTACAACAAATGCTTAACACTACTCCTTGGATAAGCCTACTGCTCGACCACACTACCACAAAATAGAGCATTAGTATTATCTATTTTTACCACTATTTTACCTCTAAGGGGAACCCTTGGACTCTGTGCATGCTATTCCTTACTTTGAAATAGCACATACAGAGCCAACTTCCTACAAACGCGCAATGTCAGCTGTTTTCCGTGTTGGAGTTTCCAAGGCGGCACTTGCTTGGAGACGCTTTTCGTCTCGAGTGGAGCTTCGGCCTCCTTTACACCTTCCTGCCTATCCCTCTACTGCCCAGAGTTCTCAAGAAAATCAAGTACGACCGGGGCCAAGTTATCTTGGTGGCTGTGGACTGGGCTTGGAGAGTGTGGTATCCAGAGCTATTGAGCATGTCAATTGATCCTCCACTCAGACTGCCGCTTCGAGCGGATCTTCTGTCGCAGCAGCAGGGGACGGTTCTCCACCCGAACCTGTCCAACCCCCGCCTTCATGCGTGGTGATTGAGCGGCAACAGTTGACGACATTTGCCCTTCCACCCGAAGACTACAATGTTGGCAGCCAGGCGTCCATCGACTAAAACTGTATATGCCTGTCACTGGAATAAGTTTGTGGCATGGTGTACTGACAAATCTGTTGATCCCCTTTCTGCCCCTCTGTCAGAAGTTCTTCTGTTCATTCTTTCTTTAACCCAGCAGGGTTCTGCTTTGAGCACCCTTAAAGGGTATTTGTCTGCCTTTCTTAGGCTGCCTGATCAGCCCTCACTCTTTAAATCTCCTATCGTGAGTAGGTTCTTAAAAGGGCTCACCCACTTATTTCCTCCCAGTCCATTTATCATGCCTCAGTGGGATCTTAATCTTGTACTTACTTATTTGATGTGTACTCCCTTTGAGCCAATGCATAATTGTCCCTTGCGGCTCCTCACATTCAAAACTGTCTTTCTGGTCGCTATCACCTCTGCTCGCAGGGTGAGTGAGCTTCAGCCCTTTCTTCAAAGCCTCCATAATGGTCTGTACACCCTGACAAAGTGTTGTTATGCACTAGAGCTTCCTTCATTCCTAAGGTGGTTACAGCATTTCATGTAGGCCAGTCCATCACTTTGCCTACCTTCTACGCACCCCCACATCCTTCCCATGAGGAGGAGAGACTCCACCGTCTGGACCCAAAAAGATTGTTGGCGTTCTACCTCAATTGTACTAAAGATTTTCGGGTGGATGATCAACTCTTTGTTGGCTGTGTTGGTGCGAAGAAAGGGAAGGCAGTGCAAAAGCGTACCATCTCTCGATGGGTGCTTCTACGCATCAAAATGTGCTACTCTTTGGCTAAAAAGCAAGCTCCTGAAGGCTTGTGGGCTCATTCCACCAGAGCAACTGCTGCTTCCACTGCGTTAGCACGTGGAGTTCCTGTCCTGGATAGCTGTCAGGCAGATACGTGGGCATCCCTGCACACGTTTGCTAAGCATTACTGTCTGGATAGTCAGGTCCGTCGAGACGCTAACGTTGGTCGTTCGGTCCTGCAGGACTTTCTAGTATGATCTTGGTTCGCAGCCCACCACCGAGGATGGCATTGCTTGGGTATCTATTGTAAGGTAAGGAACCTGCAACTAGAAGTCTCTATCAGATATACAGTACAAGTTACTTACCTTCGGTAACAAAATATCTGGTAGAGACATATTCTAGTTGCAGATTTCTTACTGCCCATCCATCCTTCCCGCTTGCGAACTGATTTCTAGGGACAGAGATTCCCTTTTCCAGGTCCTTCGCTCTGGCGCACCAATCTCAGTGTTCTTAGCGTCTCTGCACTCTGACGTGGAAAGTTGTTAAAAGAAACTGACGTCACTGCGTGAGGGTGGCGTCGATGTACTACTCCCGACGTCATTACGGCGCCTGCGGAGTCGACCAACGCCACCTAACGACGTGCAAGGGTTTTGCTCAAAGAAAAATCTCCAGATCCAGTCTGACGCCTGGGGGAATATTCTAAGGTAAGGAATCTGCAACTAGAATATGTCTCTACCAGATATTTTGTTACCGAAGGTAAGTAACTTGTACGTCTCTGTCCACTTAGGAATCCCGGACTAATATTGTGCAAGTGTCCAGGTGAACCCTTCTGAAAGCCTCCCCATGGCAGCATGCTAAGGATCAGGAGGGTTTTGTCTGTCTTGCATCTATTGCACTGTTGCAGTGCTTGTCTAGAGTCCCCCTCAGGATGGAATTTTGCCCCTGACCTCCAGTGTGACTGCTTGAACTCCATTTGACAGTTATCAAATCCAACTTCTTCTACTGCATGGGATTAAGTTGTGTCCGAGGATATTCAATGACCTATTCTTCAGAAAGTGTATACATGTCTACATTTGGAAACTGTGGTAATAATCCTGAGCTAGACTCTCCTAAGTTCCCCAAAAAGCATATCCATATATAAATGGATGATGGTAGCTCTTTAGTTGAGAACTATTAGAAAGATTTTCTAACTTAAGTGGAACAGTTTGAATTTCTTCTTAGACAAGTCCAGTAATGGAGCATGGAAAGAATGGATCCATGAATGGCCATTCAAATTCAAATAGTAAGTCTTGATCTGACTGTTCCACTTCAGCCAGCCTCCATGAAATTTAACTTTGTGTGGTATAAAGTAAAGATATGTAAAGTTGGAAGGTACCGACCTGGCTTAGATGGACACCAGGGATCGTAGTTAATAAGTCTTTTGCCTCATACCTTGCCTAGCACAAACACTGCATTTTGTATATGGATGACCCATCTACTTGCCTCTCTGCCTCACGCTGCATGGCTGTATGTTGTTTCTTCCTTTTCCTTGTTTTCCGGCATCTTGCTGTTTTTTTGCGATGTCTGCTGGGTCTTTTTTAATTTACTTTTTTTTTTTTTTTTAAGCTTTTTAGCTTTTTGTTGCGCAAACTTGACACACAGATATTGGAGTGCTTTATTTTTTTCCCCAGTTGTGTATAGCACAAACTCAATATAAAAGTATTACAGAGCTTTACATGAGCACTGGTTACATCACACAAAAAAACATTCATTTTTAGTAGCAAGGGGAGATGAAGTGATTCGCCCAGAATCACAGGATGTTGAGCCAGGCCGGAGACTCGAACCATGTTCCCCAGCTTCAAAGTCTGCGCACTGGCCCTTACTCCACATCCTCTCCCAGAGGGTTCTTTGTCTGGTGTGTTGTTGGGACAGTCTGGGAATTACTCTTTTTTTTTATTTTATTTTTTCCCTCAAGCAGTGCTTGGTACTACAGGTTCTGCCATTTCATAGCACTGAAAAGCAGGTGCCATTCTTACCAAAATCGCTATAATTCATTTGCATCAACCTTGCAGAGATGAAGAGGTGAAAAAGCTGTGTCAGGATTGTAATCCTTTGGTCTAGTCAAGACTTCTGCACTGTGTGCATTAACCAACTGACTTGAATAGATTTTAACCCCTTCGCTGCCAGGCCTTTTCCCCCTCCTGTGCCAGGCCTTTTTTTGCCTATTTGGGGCAGTTCGCGCTTAGGCCCTCATAACTTTTTGTCCACATAAGCTAACCAAGCCAAATTTGCGTCCTTTTTTTCCAACATCCTAGGGATTCTAAAGGTACCCAGACTTTGTGGGTTCCCCTGAAGGAGGCCAAGAAATTGGCCAAAATACAGTGAAAATTTAGTTTTTTTCAAAAAAAATTGAAAAAGGGGCTGCAGAAGAAGGCTTGTGGTTTTTCCCCTGAAAATGGCATCAACAAAGGGTCTGCGGTGCTAAACTCAGCAGCTTCCCAGCTTTCAGGAACAGGCAGACTTGAATCCGAAAACCCAATTTTTCAACACAATTTTGGCATTTTACTGGGGCATACCCCATTTGTGCTATTTTTTGTGCTTTCAGCCTCCTTCCAGTCAGTGACAGGAATGGTCATGAAACCAATGCTGGATCCCAGAAACCTAAACATTTCTGAAAAGTAGACAAAATTCTGAATTCAGCAAGGGGTCATTTGTGTAGATCCTACAAGGGTTTCCTACAGAAAATAACAGCTGAAAAAGAAAAATATTGAAATTGAGGTGAAAAAAACATCAATTTTTCTCTACTTTTTACTCTGTAACTTTTCCCTGCAATGTCAGATTATCGAAAGCAATATACCGTTACGTCTGCTGGACTCCTCTGGTTGCGGGGATATATAGGGTTTGTAGGTTCATCAAGAACCCGAGGAACCCAGAGCCAATAAATGAGCTGCACCCTGCAGTGCGTTTTCATTCTATACCGGGTATACAGTAATTCATTTGCTGAAATATAAGGAGTAAAAAATATCTATCAAGAAAACCTTTGCATTTCCAAAAAGGGCACAAGATAAGGTGTTGAGGAGCAGTGGTTATTTGCACATCTCTGAATTCCGGGGTGACCATAGTAGCACGTGAATTACATGGAATTTCTCAAATAGATGTCTTTTTTACACACACCCCTATATTTGGAAGGAATAAATGTAGAGAAAGACAAGGGGCAATAACACTTGTTTTGCTATTCTATGTTCCCCCACGTCTCCCGATAAAAATGATACCTCACTTGTGTGGGTAGGCCTAGCGCCCGCGACAGGATATGCCCCAAAACACAACGTAGATATATCAAAGAAAACAGAGCTGTTTTTAGCAAAGTGACTACCTGTAGATTTTGGCCTCTAGCTCAGCCGCCACCTAGGGCAACCTACCAAACCTGTGCATTTCTGAAAACTAGAGACCTAGGGGAATCCAAGGAGGGGTGACTTGTGTGGCTCGGACCAGGTTCTGTTACCCAGAATCCTTTGCAAACCTCAAAATTTGGCTAAAAAAGCACGTGTTCCTCACATTTCTGTGGCAGAAAGTTCTGGAATCTGAGAGGAGCCACAAATTTCCTTCCACCCAGCGTTCCCCCACGTCTCCCGATAAAAATGATACCTCACTTGTGTGGGTAGGCCTAGCGCCCGCGACAGGATATGCCCCAAAACACAACGTGGACATATCACAGAAAACAGAGCTGTTTTTAGCAAAGTGACTACCTGTAGATTTTGGCCTCTAGCTCAGCCGCCACCTAGGGAAACCTACCAAACCTGTGCATTTCTGAAAACTAGAGACCTAGGGGAATCCAAGGAGGGGTGACTTGTGTGGCTCGGACCAGGTTCTGTTACCCAGAATCCTTTGCAAACCTCAAAATTTGGCTAAAAAAAACACATGTTCCTCACATTTCTGTGGCAGAAAGTTCTGGAATCTGAGAGGAGCCACAAATTTCCTTCCACCCAGCGTTCCCCCACGTCTCCCGATAAAAATGATACCTCACTTGTGTGGGTAGGCCTAGCGCCCGCGACAGGATATGCCCCAAAACACAACGTGGACACATCACAGAAAACAGAGCTGTTTTTAGCAAAGTGACTACCTGTAGATTTTGGCCTCTAGCTCAGCCGCCACCTAGGGAAACCTACCAAACCTGTGCATTTCTGAAAACTAGAGACCTAGGGGAATCCAAGGAGGGGTGACTTGTGTGGCTCGGACCAGGTTCTGTTACCCAGAATCCTTTGCAAACCTCAAAATTTGGCTAAAAAAGCACATGTTCCTCACATTTCTGTGGCAGAAAGTTCTGGAATCTGAGAGGAGCCACAAATTTCCTTCCACCCAGCGTTCCCCCACATCTCCCGATAAAAATGATACCTCACTTGTGTGGGTAGGCCTAGCGCCCGCGACAGGATATGCCCCAAAACACAACGTGGACATATCACAGAAAACAGAGCTGTTTTTAGCAAAGTGACTACCTGTAGATTTTGGCCTCTAGCTCAGCCGCCACCTAGGGAAACCTACCAAACCTGTGCATTTCTGAAAACTAGAGACCTAGGGGAATCCAAGGAGGGGTGACTTGTGTGGCTCGGACCAGGTTCTGTTACCCAGAATCCTTTGCAAACCTCAAAATTTGGCTAAAAAAAACACATGTTCCTCACATTTCTGTGGCAGAAAGTTCTGGAATCTGAGAGGAGCCACAAATTTCCTTCCACCCAGCGTTCCCCCACGTCTCCCGATAAAAATTATACCTCACTTGTGTGGGTAGGCCTAGCGCCCGCGACAGGATATGCCCCAAAACACAACGTGGACACATCACAGAAAACAGAGCTGTTTTTAGCAAAGTGACTACCTGTAGATTTTGTCCTCTAGCTCAGCCGCCACCTAGGGAAACCTACCAAACCTGTGCATTTCTGAAAACTAGAGACCTAGGGGAATCCAAGGAGGGGTGACTTGTGTGGCTCGGACCAGGTTCTGTTACCCAGAATCCTTTGCAAACCTCAAAATTTGGCTAAAAAAACACATGTTCCTCACATTTCTGTGGCAGAAAGTTCTGGAATCTGAGAGGAGCCACAAATTTCCTTCCACCCAGCGTTCCCCCACGTCTCCCGATAAAAATGATACCTCACTTGTGTGGGTAGGCCTAGCGCCCGCGACAGGATATGCCCCAAAACACAACGTGGACACATCACAGAAAACAGAGCTGTTTTTAGCAAAGTGACTACCTGTAGATTTTGGCCTCTAGCTCAGCCGCCACCTAGGGAAACCTACCAAACCTGTACATTTCTGAAAACTAGAGACCTAGGGGAATCCAAGGAGGGGTGACTTGTGTGGCTCGGACCAGGTTCTGTTACCCAGAATCCTTTGCAAACCTCAAAATTTGGCTAAAAAAACACATGTTCCTCACATTTCTGTGGCAGAAAGTTCTGGAATCTGAGAGGAGCCACAAATTTCCTTCCACCCAGCGTTCCCCCAAGTCTCCCGATAAAAATGATACCTCACTTGTGTGGGTAGGCCTAGCGCCCGCGACAGGATATGCCCCAAAACACAACGTGGACATATCACAGAAAACAGAGCTGTTTTTAGCAAAGTGACTACCTGTAGATTTTGGCCTCTAGCTCAGCCGCCACCTAGGGAAACCTACCAAACCTGTGCATTTCTGAAAACTAGAGACCTAGGGGAATCCAAGGAGGGGTGACTTGTGTGGCTCGGACCAGGTTCTGTTACCCAGAATCCTTTGCAAACCTCAAAATTTGGCTAAAAAAACACATGTTCCTCACATTTCTGTGGCAGAAAGTTCTGGAATCTGAGAGGAGCCACAAATTTCCTTCCACCCAGCGTTCCCCCACGTCTCCCGATAAAAATGATACCTCACTTGTGTGGGTAGGCCTAGCGCCCGCGACAGGATATGCCCCAAAACACAACGTGGACATATCACAGAAAACAAAGCTGTTTTTAGCAAAGTGACTACCTGTAGATTTTGGCCTCTAGCTCAGCCGCCACCTAGGGAAACCTACCAAACCTGTGCATTTCTGAAAACTAGAGACCTAGGGGAATCCAAGGAGGGGTGACTTGTGTGGCTCGGACCAGGTTCTGTTACCCAGAATCCTTTGCAAACCTCAAAATTTGGCTAAAAAAAACACATGTTCCTCACATTTCTGTGGCAGAAAGTTCTGGAATCTGAGAGGAGCCACAAATTTCCTTCCACCCAGCGTTCCCCCACGTCTCCCGATAAAAATTATACCTCACTTGTGTGGGTAGGCCTAGCGCCCGCGACAGGATATGCCCCAAAACACAACGTGGACACATCACAGAAAACAGAGCTGTTTTTAGCAAAGTGACTACCTGTAGATTTTGGCCTCTAGCTCAGCCGCCACCTAGGGAAACCTACCAAACCTGTGCATTTCTGAAAACTAGAGACCTAGGGGAATCCAAGGAGGGGTGACTTGTGTGGCTCGGACCAGGTTCTGTTACCCAGAATCCTTTGCAAACCTCAAAATTTGGCTAAAAAAACACATGTTCCTCACATTTCTGTGGCAGAAAGTTCTGGAATCTGAGAGGAGCCACAAATTTCCTTCCACCCAGCGTTCCCCCACGTCTCCCGATAAAAATGATACCTCACTTGTGTGGGTAGGCCTAGCGCCCGCGACAGGATATGCCCCAAAACACAACGTGGACATATCACAGAAAACAGAGCTGTTTTTAGCAAAGTGACTACCTGTAGATTTTGGCCTCTAGCTCAGCCGCCACCTAGGGAAACCTACCAAACCTGTGCATTTCTGAAAACTAGAGACCTAGGGGAATCCAAGGAGGGGTGACTTGTGTGGCTCGGACCAGGTTCTGTTACCCAGAATCCTTTGCAAACCTCAAAATTTGGCTAAAAAAAACACATGTTCCTCACATTTCTGTGGCAGAAAGTTCTGGAATCTGAGAGGAGCCACAAATTTCCTTCCACCCAGCGTTCCCCCACGTCTCCCGATAAAAATGATACCTCACTTGTGTGGGTAGGCCTAGCGCCCGCGACAGGATATGCCCCAAAACACAACGTGGACACATCACAGAAAACAGAGCTGTTTTTAGCAAAGTGACTACCTGTAGATTTTGGCCTCTAGCTCAGCCGCCACCTAGGGAAACCTACCAAACCTGTGCATTTCTGAAAACTAGAGGCCTAGGGGAATCCAAGGAGGGGTGACTTGTGTGGCTCGGACCAGGTTCTGTTACCCAGAATCCTTTGCAAACCTCAAAATTTGGCTAAAAAAGCACATGTTCCTCACATTTCTGTGGCAGAAAGTTCTGGAATCTGAGAGGAGCCACAAATTTCCTTCCACCCAGCGTTCCCCCACATCTCCCGATAAAAATGATACCTCACTTGTGTGGGTAGGCCTAGCGCCCGCGACAGGTTATGCCCCAAAACACAACGTGGACATATCACAGAAAACAGAGCTGTTTTTAGCAAAGTGACTACCTGTAGATTTTGGCCTCTAGCTCAGCCGCCACCTAGGGAAACCTACCAAACCTGTGCATTTCTGAAAACTAGAGACCTAGGGGAATCCAAGGAGGGGTGACTTGTGTGGCTCGGACCAGGTTCTGTTACCCAGAATCCTTTGCAAACCTCAAAATTTGGCTAAAAAAACCACATGTTCCTCACATTTCTGTGGCAGAAAGTTCTGGAATCTGAGAGGAGCCACAAATTTCCTTCCACCCAGCGTTCCCCCACGTCTCCCGATAAAAATTATACCTCACTTGTGTGGGTAGGTCTAGCGCCCGCGACAGGATATGCCCCAAAACACAACGTGGACACATCACAGAAAACAGAGCTGTTTTTAGCAAAGTGACTACCTGTAGATTTTGGCCTCTAGCTCAGCCGCCACCTAGGGAAACCTACCAAACCTGTGCATTTCTGAAAACTAGAGACCTAGGGGAATCCAAGGAGGGGTGACTTGTGTGGCTCGGACCAGGTTCTGTTACCCAGAATCCTTTGCAAACCTCAGAATTTGGCTAAAAAAACACATGTTCCTCACATTTCTGTGGCAGAAAGTTCTGGAATCTGAGAGGAGCCACAAATTTCCTTCCACCCAGCGTTCCCCCACGTCTCCCGATAAAAATGATACCTCACTTGTGTGGGTAGGCCTAGCGCCCGCGACAGGATATGCCCCAAAACACAACGTGGACATATCACAGAAAACAGAGCTGTTTTTAGCAAAGTGACTACCTGTAGATTTTGGCCTCTAGCTCAGCCGCCACCTAGGGAAACCTACCAAACCTGTGCATTTCTGAAAACTAGAGACCTAGGGGAATCCAAGGAGGGGTGACTTGTGTGGCTCGGACCAGGTTCTGTTACCCAGAATCCTTTGCAAACCTCAAAATTTGGCTAAAAAAACACATGTTCCTCACATTTCTGTGGCAGAAAGTTCTGGAATCTGAGAGGAGCCACAAATTTCCTTCCACCCAGCGTTCCCCCACGTCTCCCGATAAAAATGATACCTCACTTGTGTGGGTAGGCCTAGCGCCCGCGACAGGATATGCCCCAAAACACAACGTGGACACATCACAGAAAACAGAGCTGTTTTTAGCAAAGTGACTACCTGTAGATTTTGGCCTCTAGCTCAGCCGCCACCTAGGGAAACCTACCAAACCTGTACATTTCTGAAAACTAGAGACCTAGGGGAATCCAAGAAGGGGTGACTTGTGTGGCTCGGACCAGGTTCTGTTACCCAGAATCCTTTGCAAACCTCAAAATTTGGCTAAAAAAACACATGTTCCTCACATTTCTGTGGCAGAAAGTTCTGGAATCTGAGAGGAGCCACAAATTTCCTTCCACCCAGCGTTCCCCCACGTCTCCCGATAAAAATGATACCTCACTTGTGTGGGTAGGCCTAGCGCCCGCGACAGGATATGCCCCAAAACACAACGTGGACATATCACAGAAAACAGAGCTGTTTTTAGCAAAGTGACTACCTGTAGATTTTGGCCTCTAGCTCAGCCGCCACCTAGGGAAACCTACCAAACCTGTGCATTTCTGAAAACTAGAGACCTAGGGGAATCCAAGGAGGGGTGACTTGTGTGGCTCGGACCAGGTTCTGTTACCCAGAATCCTTTGCAAACCTCAAAATTTGGCTAAAAAAACACATGTTCCTCACATTTCTGTGGCAGAAAGTTCTGGAATCTGAGAGGAGCCACAAATTTCCTTCCACCCAGCGTTCCCCCACGTCTCCCGATAAAAATGATACCTCACTTGTGTGGGTAGGCCTAGCGCCCGCGACAGGATATGCCCCAAAACACAACGTGGACATATCACAGAAAACAAAGCTGTTTTTAGCAAAGTGACTACCTGTAGATTTTGGCCTCTAGCTCAGCCGCCACCTAGGGAAACCTACCAAACCTGTGCATTTCTGAAAACTAGAGACCTAGGGGAATCCAAGGAGGGTTGACTTGCGGGGCTCGGACCAGGTTCTGTTACCCAGAATCCTTTGCAAACCTCAAAATTTGGCTAAAAAAACACATGTTCCTCACATTTCTGTGGCAGAAAGTTCTGGAATCTGAGAGGAGCCACAAATTTCCTTCCACCCAGCGTTCCCCCACGTCTCCCGATAAAAATGATACCTCACTTGTGTGGGTAGGCCTAGCGCCCGCGACAGGATATGCCCCAAAACACAACGTGGACATATCACAGAAAACAGAGCTGTTTTTAGCAAAGTGACTACCTGTAGATTTTGGCCTCTAGCTCAGCCGCCACCTAGGGAAACCTACCAAACCTGTGCATTTCTGAAAACTAGAGACCTAGGGGAATCCAAGGAGGGGTGACTTGTGTGGCTCGGACCAGGTTCTGTTACCCAGAATCCTTTGCAAACCTCAAAATTTGGCTAAAAAAACACATGTTCCTCACATTTCTGTGGCAGAAAGTTCTGGAATCTGAGAGGAGCCACAAATTTCCTTCCACCCAGCGTTCCCCCACGTCTCCCGATAAAAATGATACCTCACTTGTGTGGGTAGGCCTAGCGCCCGCGACAGGATATGCCCCAAAACACAACGTGGACATATCACAGAAAACAAAGCTGTTTTTAGCAAAGTGACTACCTGTAGATTTTGGCCTCTAGCTCAGCCGCCACCTAGGGAAACCTACCAAACCTGTGCATTTCTGAAAACTAGAGACCTAGGGGAATCCAAGGAGGGGTGACTTGTGTGGCTCGGACCAGGTTCTGTTACCCAGAATCCTTTGCAAACCTCAAAATTTGGCTAAAAAAACACATGTTCCTCACATTTCTGTGGCAGAAAGTTCTGGAATCTGAGAGGAGCCACAAATTTCCTTCCAACCAGCGTTCCCCCACGTCTCCCGATAAAAATGATACCTCACTTGTGTGGGTAGGCCTAGCGCCCGCGACAGGATATGCCCCAAAACACAACGTGGACATATCACAGAAAACAAAGCTGTTTTTAGCAAAGTGACTACCTGTAGATTTTGGCCTCTAGCTCAGCCGCCACCTAGGGAAACCTACCAAACCTGTGCATTTCTGAAAACTAGAGACCTAGGGGAATCCAAGGAGGGGTGACTTGCGGGGCTCGGACCAGGTTCTGTTACCCAGAATCCTTTGCAAACCTCAAAATTTGGCTAAAAAAACACATGTTCCTCACATTTCTGTGGCAGAAAGTTCTGGAATCTGAGAGGAGCCACAAATTTCCTTCCACCCAGCGTTCCCCCACGTCTCCCGATAAAAATGATACCTCACTTGCGTGGGTAGGCCTAGCGCCCGCGACAGGAAACGCCCCAAAGCGCAACGTGGACCCAACCAAAATTTTGGAAGAAAACAGTGCCTACCTGTGGATTTTGGCCTGTAGCTCAGCGGGCACCTAGGGAAACCTACCAAACCTGTGCATTTCTGAAAACTAGAGACCTAGGGGAATCCAAGGAGGGGTGACTTGCGGGGCTCGGACCAGGTTCTGTTACCCAGAATCCTTTGCAAACCTCAAAATTTGGCCAAAAAAACACTTTTTCCTCTCATTTCTGTGGCAGAAAGTTCTGGAATCTGAGAGGAGCCACAAATTTCCTTCCACCCAGCATTCCCCCAAGTCTCCCGATAAAAATGATACCTCACTTGTGTGGGTGGGCCAGGTGCCTGCAACAGAATAAGGCCCAAAACCTGAAGAGATAGAAGGGATAGGTATTTTTGCAATATATCATTTTGATGTGTGCACATACGTCCGTGATGTGCCAAACACTAAAATAGTGAAAAAAAAACACTTAGGTTATGTGAAGAAGACCCCTCACCCACCAACCAAGTTGGTGGCATGCTTCATCATCGGGGTCCCACCCGAGGCACCTAGCGTGTCACAGGTGTGCTGCGACGCCTGATTACAGCGGAGCAGGTTTTGTCATTTTTTACAACACATACTGGTTGGATTTGGCACGAGGGTGAGTGATGGTTCAGTGGATCAAATTTTATTAACAAGAGATTTCACAAAAATGAAATGCACTGCTAATAACTGAAAGGCAAAAAAGTGAACCAATGACTCACAGCTCGTGAGCTGTAAAGCCGCGACAAGGCACCAACCGCTTTACAGTCCATTCACACACCTTTCATACATGACACGCACAAGACCATTCACACCGCCAGCCACGGGCCCAGCACATTACAACACTCACATCGACAGACCGCGCCACTCAAGGGCCCATCACTTACATACGCCACATGCCTGATACAAGAATCACACCAGCTGATGGGAGTGTGGACTGCCGTTTGGCTGGCACCGCCAGCCAAGCGCCACCCCACGCACACCGCCAGCCAAGCGCCACCCCACGCACACCGCCAGCCAAGCGCCACCCCATGCACACCGCCAGCCAAGCGCCACCCCATGCACACCGCCAGCCAAGCGCCACCCCACGCACACCGCCAGCCAAGCGCCACCCCACGCACACCGCCAGCCAAGCGCCACCCCACGCACACCGCAATCACTTTTTTTTATTTATAAACAACAAATAAACTACTAATTATAAAATAGGCACAAAACTACAAACACAAAACCTCAAACTAAATACACGACAGATGCCAACCGTGAAACATATGAAAATATAAAACAGACAGCTTACGCTCACGGTATTTCCCAAAAGTTTTTCCTTGTGTGGTAACTTCTAAAACAGCTGGGCACACACAGCCCAGGCTTTGAAGGGCATTCGGGGCAGTACATCCGGCTCTCCCTCCGGATTGATCTCCGGGCACATACTCTACATTTCTTTGTGGGCATGTCTTTTTTGGGAGTTGGAGGAATGTGATCTGGAAAGTGCCGATCTTTCAATCTAGCCACATCCTCCACCACTTCTACTCTAGGAACTCTTGCCGGTTCCACCACAATAAGGCTTTCTATCACCGACTCCTGAAATTTAACAAAAGTCATCCTTGACTCAGGTGAACAATCCTTGTATACAATAAAGGCATTAAAAGTTGCCAAATGAAATAAATGTAGGGCCAACTTTTTATACCACACATACGACTTACGAAGAGCAGTGTAAGGTTCCAACCTCTGATCTACTCTATCAACACCACCCATGTGCCTATTGTAGTCCAAAATGCACGCAGGTTTGCGCACTTCCGCAACCTGACCCCAAACAGCCACAGGGGAAGTACTCTCATCATGGATGGTCGATGGCACGTACACATCCCTCCTGTCTGAAAATTTCATAGCTAACAGCTCATTATTCCGCAAGGCACTGCACTGTCCCCTCTCAAGTTTTTTGCAGACAAGCTCCCTTGGATAGCCTTTGCGGTTAGAACGGATTGTGCCACAAGCAACAGTGTCCACCCTAAACAACTCCTTGAACAACTGCACTCCAGTGTAGAAATTATCTACGTACAAATGGTGACCTTTGTTAAACAGCCGTCTAGCAAGTTCCCACACAATTTTTTCGCTAACTCCAAAAGTGGCCAGACAACCAGGAGGGTCAATACTGGAATCCCTACCAGTGTAGACCCGGAAATTATAAACATATCCTGTACTGCTTTCTGACAGCAGATACAATTTAATCCCATACCGTGCCCTCTTACTAGGGATGTACTGCTTAAAAACTAAACGCCCCTTGAAAAGGACCAAAGACTCGTCCACACTTATCTCTTTGCCTGGAACATAGACCTCTGAAAACCGATCCACAAAATGATCAAGGACAGGCCTAATCTTAAAAAGGCGGTCACAATCAGGGTGATCTCGTGGCAAGGCTAAAGCATTGTCTACAAAATGCAGCATACGAAGAAGAAGCAAATACCGATTACGTGTCATAGTTGCAGGAAATATAGCAGTTGCCATCAAGGGACTAGTAGACCAATAAGAAGCCAGTGACGGCTTCCTGATCAACCCCATCAAAAAAGACAAACCTAAAAACCTTTTCATCTCTTCCAGATATGTGGGAACCCAATGAGTAGCTCTAGACTGAGGCTTAAGTCTGGCAGCGTTGTCCCGCAAATATTGCTCTGCATACACATTTGTCTGCTCCACAATCTCTTCCAAAAATACATCGTCCATAAACAAGTGAAAGAAATGGACAGGCAGAAAGTTTTCCGTATTAACTCTACACCCTGGGAGACTAGTAAATGCAGGTAACTGTGGCTGCTCCATGTTTGGGGCAATCCAGGTGTCAGGTCTTCTAATGGGAAACCCTTCAGCCCCAGGCTGCTGCACTCTTGGCACATCAATGTCCTCCTCTAACTCAGGCCCTTCATCTGCACTGAGAGTAGCTTCCTCATCAGAAGAATACTCTTGGACAGAAAACTCACTTCCAGAATCTCCTGCTTCCTCCTCTGCCTCAGATGCAGAGTCAGTGTCGTAATCATGGTCTGAAGACGACTCAAAGAGCATGCGAACAACCTGCTGAGCGGTCACTTTGCGGCTAGCCATGATCCTAACAACAAATGGATTGCCAACAACAACTAGCACTAAAATAAGTAATAAACAAAGTGTAGCTTTATCACAAAGAGTTATGTACTACAAAAAACTATACCACTCAGTTGCCTGAAATAGCTACTCACCAAGCAACTACTCTGCACAGACACAGCAATCACCAATGATATCCCACTAAAAAGAAAAAAGCAAATTAGACATATGACAACACAAACATCACTGTGCTCAAATCTAAGGACAATGTCAAACACACAATACTGCATTTAGTACACCACCTACAAACATGTCATTCATGCATGTCAACAATACTCCTTTGGAGTAAATTGCTTTCACTTACCTAAAACATGCAGCTATGCAAACCACTGGACAACTACTGCCAAAACCGCTAAGATCCACAGCAAAGGAAGCAAAAGCGTTGAACTAGAAGAAAAAGAAGAAATAAATTGTTATAATCACAAATACAAATACTTTGCCTGTTGACAAACACCCCACCACCAAGAACTTAGAAGTTGTCCCTGGTACCTAAGTGGATCCTGCCCCCCCTCGGGGGTAGATGGGCGTAAAAAAATTAGCCGAAATGGGCAACACCTCTGTGCCCCCTTTTAGGGGGCAACCCTTCCCAAAGGGGGCACCCCCAGCACAAAACAAAAAAATCCCTGCCGTATTGGTGGTTTCTGCCCTCCTTGGGGGCAGATGGGCCTACAAAATTACACACACACCACACAATCCCTGGCGCCTAGTGTGCTTCCACCCCCCCGGGGCCAGATCGTCCAAAAAATGACTGGTCTGCCATCGGGGGGGCCGAAACAGAAAAAAAAAACTCCCCAGGGGAGAGACCCTTGCCCAAGGGGTTGCCCCCAAAATAAACAACAAAAACAAAATCCCTGGTGTCTAGTGGATTTTGCCCCCCCCCCCCCCCCCCCCGGCGGCAGATCAGCCCAAAAATTGGCAATCTGCCCCCGGAGGGGAGGGGGGGGGGGCAAATACTAAAAAATGTGTCCCCCAGTGGGACGCCCCTTGCCCAAAGGGTCGCCCCCCAAAAAAAACTTTACAATAAAAATAAATCCCTGGTGTCTAGTGGTTTTCAACCCCCCTCGGGGGCAGATCTGCCCAAAAATCAGCGGATCTGCCCCCCGGGGGGGGGGGGGGGGCTAAATACAAATAAAAATTCCCCGGGGGGGCCACCCTGGCCCAAGGGGTCGCCCCCAAAATATACACAAAATATAAAATCCCTGGTGTCTAGTGGTTTTCGCCCCCCCCCCGGGGGCAGATCTGCCGAAAATTCGGCGGATCTGCCCCAGGGGGGGGGGGGGGCGAAAACAAAAAAAAATTGCCCCCGGGGTGGGGCGACCCTTGCCCAAGGGGGTCGTCCCCAAAATAAACATAAAATACTATATCCCTGGTGTCTAGTGGTTTTCGCCCCCCCATGGGGGCAGATCCGCAGAAAAATCGGCAGATCTGCCCCCAGGGGGGGGCGAAATACAATAAAAAAATGCCCCCGGGGGAGGGCGACCCTTGCCCAAGGGGTCGCCCCCAAAATAATAAATATAATACATTTTCCCTGGTGTCTAGTGGTTTTCGCCCCCCCCCTGGGGGCAGATCCGCCGAAAAATCGGCAGATCTGCCCCCAGGGGGGGGCGAAATACAAAAAAAAATTGCCCCCGGGGGGGGCGACCCTTGCCCAAGGGGTCGCCCCCAAAATAATGGCAAAATAACACTATCCCTGGTGTCTAGTGGTTTTCGCCCCCCCCCCCCCCCCCCTGGGGGCAGATCCGCCGAAAAAACGGCGGATCTGCCCCCAGGGGGGGGGGGGGGGCGAAATACTAAAAATAATTGCCCCCGGGGGGGGCGACCCTTGCCCAAGGGGTCGCCCCCAAAATATAGAAAAAAGTAAATCCCTGGTGGCTAGTGGAGATTCCTGCTCCACGATCGCGGGCTCTGCCCGCGATCGTGGAGCAGGAATCTAATGAAAACAGGCACCGGGGGAAAGGAAAAACCCTTTCCTTTCCCCCGTGTCTGTTTCCACCACCCCCGACCCCCAAAAACGAAGAGGACTCACCTTTTGGGTCCTCCTCGGTAGACGCGCTGGAAGCAAATGGCTTCCAGCGCGCCCAGCAACACTAGATGACGTCAGCGCGCTGTGCGCGCGCGCTGACGTCATCGGATTGCCGTGGGGGGGGGTGGGGGTGGAAGGGGAAGGTCTTCCCCTTCCATCCCCGCCTGGGGGGGTAGGGGGGGTGCACGGGGGGCGCGCTAGCACGCCCCCAAGTTCCCCTGTGCCTAGGACGAGATGATCTCGTCCAAGGCACAGGGGAACTGTAGCCTTGGACGAGATCATCTCGTCCAAGGCACCCAAGAGGTTAACACTAGGTGATAGCATGTGCTCATGGTAACCTTCAGAGGGTCACCAACCAAGCACATAGGTTACTTCTAAGCAAAAAGATGGCGAAAGGTGTTGTCTCCAAAATGGGGGCAAAGGAGCCATGACTCCAAACCCAAGCACTTCACGGCCTCAAGCTTGATAGCAAAAAACACCTAGCCTTTAGATGTAAATTGGGCCTCTTCAGATAGTGTTCAGTTAGTCAAGGCAGCCATTTTCCTAACCCTGTAGCGCAAATAAGCTAACACAAGGGTGCCACAGTGAGAGGAGCAGCGTATCATAGGGCACAAAAATGGAGCAAACTACATCACTTCCTTCTCTCAGAATTCACTGGTGTCATGACTTTGACAGTCCCCTCACTGCTACTATGACCTTGCAGTTGCCACTTCCAGAAGCGCTGTCTAAATCTGCGCTCGAATAGCACTGCTTCCTATTTGAAGAGGGCCCACCTCGAATATCCTCCAAAGTCGCTGTCACAGGCGCAGAGCGCTTCCCCACCACCCTCTGGACTCCTGTGTATATCACAGTCATGCTGTAGGAATGAGACAAAAACTCTCCCAAAATGGCAGCCCTTTTGTGTCCTCTCTCCTGCAGCGACAGGCCTGGGAGGGTTTCTGTGGCACCTGGCATACATCTACTACACTCCAAACCAAAACTCATAGGTAAAAGACATTGTCATTTACAACACCAATAGCTCTTACTCTCAGAAATGCGAGACCCATTGCATTGCAAATGCTTGTTTTGCACTCCATTTTCTTGGCGTCAGTGTCCAGCCCTGGGCACAGGGAGGAAGATTTAAAAACGAGTCACAATTTTCCATTACCCAGGCTGTGGGTGATTGGAGAGGGCCACTCAGCCAATCATTAATAGGAAAATAAAAATAAATTAGCCCTTATGCCTATGCCCACACAACAAAAAACTGATGTCTTTTGGTGGATTCCTGCTCAGGAATCATGGCCCTTTCTTGAGGGGACATTGTTGGAAAGGGGAGACTCTTCCCCCATTCCACTATTGTCCCTTTTGCCTTTATTTTAGTCCGAGAGGGGGTGGCGTAAGCGCCATGGGCACAAAGAGACTGGTTAAAGAAAATGGCAGCTGCCATTTTCCTTTCATTAGGCGGACCAGGGCACAATCGGCTTGCCCGGGGAAACGAAAACTGTTATAATGTATTTGCCCCCAAAGGAGGTGTCCACCCCCTTGCTGGTGTGCTGAAACCCCAAAAGCACATCCCTTATGGTGAAGTGGAGAATTACTGTGTAGAGTTTGCAGCTCAGCTGTGATACCCCTAGTACCAATGCTTCCTAGAGGGACACCACTGGAAAGAGGAGTCTTTCCTCTTTCCAGCCGTGCCTCTCCTCTGCATTAAAATATGCCTCCGTGTCACAGACCCGTCTCCAGTGGCTGCATTGCTTGGTACAATGGGGACGTTCATCAATCAGATGTGGGAGGGGTCAAAGGCTTACACTAAAGCTCTTCTGGGTCAGCACCCAGTTAGCTCATTAAGGGATGAAGGGCCTAGTGACAGCACTGTTGATTTTCCTACACCTCTCCCTCAGGGGACGTTACATTCGCATCCTCTGAACTGAAGGGATGTAAGAGACCTAAAGAGGAAACAGGAGGCATTAGACAAAAAGAAAAAAGTACATCTACTACTGCAACCCAGTTTTAAGTAGAGGAATTGACAGGGGTAAACCCCTAATTAGAGGAAGACCTAAACACAGGCCGTACTGCTGTTTACAGTTTAGTATAGGTGAAGAGGAAGGCCAAATCTGTCAGGTATTAATGCAGATCTCCACAGTAAGACGTGGAGCTCTACCCAAATAGACCTTTACGCAAAGACAATTTAGTACTTTACCATAGTGTAATTAAGAGAGCATCAGACGTGGGGTGCAGGCATGCAACACTCATTGTGCTGAAAGGGCTTTAGTCAAGTTCCCACTCCGTCATCTGCAGTAGCCCAGGCTGTGGAGGTTACAGGCAGTTCTTGAGATGTCCTTGGCTGGGGCAGGGCTAACATCTCAGACTCGGCAGCATCCAAAGTGTTTCATAGTTTTTCAAAGGGCCATTTATCAGTTCAGGAGTCTTTGTGTGTTTCCCTGCTTCAGGTGATCCCTCCTGTCCCCGCTCTTGTTAAGGACTGTTACTCTCACAGTGGGAAATGGGTTTCTGGAACAATACAAAGGTGAGGAAGCAGCACATTAATGAGGAGTGCTGCGCCAGAGCCCAGCCTGGTGTCTGGTTTGCCTCTAAGCTCCAAACAGGAATGAAGCCCTCTGAATGGAATATAATTTGTCATGTAAAAATGTGCTCAAATTAAAAAAAGTTTATTTCTTTAACTTAGAAGTGTTGCACTTCAGTACAGTAGAATTCATTTCTGATAAATATCAAGCACTGCAGAAGTCATAGTTTTTAAATGTAAACTTTGAAACAATGGCGATGCTCTTAGCAGGGCCACCGGAATTATCCAACTCAAGGGCCCTGGCATTCTCCACAAAATTTTGGATTTGCTGCATTTACACATAATCCATGATCTGCTGCATAATCTGCTGATTTTACCATAAAAATTGTTTGGAGCTCAAACGTATCAAAATGTACTAAAAACATAGCAACATGTATTCGTGCGCACTGGAAGGCCCTTGGCAAAAGTTGACCGGTCGTCTTTTCTTGCTCATTGCTGTATTTAGGTGTTCATACTAATAATGTGAAAGCTTTTTAGAGACAGTGTTTTGTGTAAAAACAACAAATGACAAACGTATCACAAAATGCGCTCGTTTGAGCTGCTTAACTTGCCTTTTCTTGCTGCATAATTTAGTCAAGCCTGCTCCATTATTTGCTCGTCTTCTGCTGCATAATTCTAGTGGCCCTGGTTGTTAGTGAACCAAGAGCAAGTCAATTGCCATGTGAACTTTGCTTAGGATTTTAAAACGTTTGGAGCTGCATTAAATACCGATTAAAACATAAAAGTTAAGTGTTTGTAGATTGCACATCCTAAGTTGAGTTTTTTTATAACATGCTTATGAAAGTGACGATACAATTAAAGGGGGCGCAGTGAAATAATATAATTGCACAGGGTAAGAGGGATTTTTTGAAGCAGGTAAACCGGGTTTACTGATATAACCAAGCAAAATGTATAGAAGTGGGAAGATGATCAGTGACTGACATAAGGACATGGGTGGTAAAAGCCACATGAAGACTTGGCTGAAAGTTCCAAGAAGACTTCTTCCAGAGCTCAACATCTGGCTCTGGCCTTCAGTGTCTCTCCTATCCCTAGAAAAGTAACTTTCGGAATGTCCTAAATGCTGACCTTTTTTTTTTTTTGCAGGATCAGCTTCGATAATCATAGATCAAATTAGACCTGAACTCACACTTGCCAACCTGCAATATGGGGAGCAGCACAACATACTAAGGGTGAAACGCTAACTGATGCTGTGAGCTGGTGTGAGAATTGAGTGTGGACTGCAGGTGAAGGGTGTAGTGCAAATGGTGAAGAGAGCACAAGCTCAAGAGGTACTTGTTGATCCTGCGCTGAATCCCACTGGCCTTCAGAATGGCCACTATGAAGCAAGGAAGGGAGGTGGGGAGTGCGGGCAAGATAACCTGTGACAAGACGTGCTATTTTTGTTGCTGCTTTAGAAGCTATGATATAGACCAACACCTTAGCAGCCTTTGGCCTGCTTAGTAATAGTGATCTGCAAGGGCTGATACCAGAAGGGAGAGCGTGCTGAGGCTGCAACTGGTGTTTGAGATGATAGCAGGCGGTAGAGGAGCCATGAAGCTGGCAAGATTGAACTGAGGTTTTAGGTCAGTGTGAGAGGAGGGCTGGGCATGAGGCTTTTGCGAAGTAGGACCACAAGCTAAGACTGCTGTGGCCAGCACTTCTGGAGTGACAGGAATATTTGACAGAACAAACATTATTTTATGTAACAAATGCAAGTAGGAAAATGAAAACTAACAGGCTCAGACTCCATTGAACCATCATGCTCTACTTAGCAACCATTTTGAATGAGTGGGAAACCCTTACTGGAAAGCTCTGATCACCAATGCTTCTGTAGGTCATACTGCTGCTGGCTCACAGAAGAATACTGTAAGGAAATGCCTCCTTGGCATGGTTGCCCCCTGACTTTTTGCCTTTGCTGATGCTATGTTTACAATTGAAAGTGTGCTGAGGCCTGCTAACCAGGCCCCAGCACCAGTGTTCTTTCCCTAACCTGTACTTTTGTATCCACAATTGGCAGACCCTGGCATCCAGATAAGTCCCTTGTAACTGGTACTTCTAGTACCAAGGGCCCTGATGCCAAGGAAGGTCTCTAAGGGCTGCAGCATGTCTTATGCCACCCTGGAGACCTCTCACTCGGCACAGACACACTGCTTGCCAGCTTGTGTGTGCTAGTGAGGACAAAACGAGTAAGTCGACATGGCACTCCCCTCAGGGTGCCATGCCAGCCTCTCACTGCCTATGCAGTATAGGTAAGACACCCCTTTAGCAGGCCTTACAGCCCTAAGGCAGGGTGCACTATACCATAGGTGAGGGTACCAGTGCATGAGCACTGTACCCCTACAGTGTCTAAGCAAAACCTTAGACATTGTAAGTGCAGGGTAGCCATAAGAGTATATGGTCTGGGAGTCTGTTTTACACGAACTCCACATCACCATAATGGCTACACTGAAAACTGGGAAGTTTGGTATCAAACTTCTCAGCACAATAAATGCACACTGATGCCAGTGTACATTTTAATGTAAAATACACCACAGAGGGCACCTTAGAGGTGCCCCCTGAAACTTAACCGACTGTCTGTATAGGCTGACTAGTTCCAGCAGCCTGCCACACCAGAGACATGTTGCTGGCCCCATGGGGAGAGTGCCTTTGTCACTCTGAGGCCAGTAACAAAGCCTGCACTGGGTGGAGATGCTAACACCTCCCCCAGGCAGGAGCTGTGACACCTGGCGGTGAGCCTCAAAGGCTCACCCCTTTGTCACAGCCCAGCAGGACACTCCAGCTTAGTGGAGTTGCCCGCCCCCTCCGGCCACGGCCCCCACTTTTGGCGGCAAGGCTGGAGGGAACAAAGAAAGCAACAAGGAGGAGTCACTGGCCAGTCAGGACAGCCCCTAAGGTGTCCTGAGCTGAGGTGACTCTAACTTTTAGAAATCCTCCATCTTGCAGATGGAGGATTCCCCCAATAGGGTTAGGATTGTGACCCCCTCCCCTTGGGAGGAGGCACAAAGAGGGTGTACCCACCCTCAGGGCTAGTAGCCATTGGCTACTAACCCCCCAGACCTAAACACGCCCTTAAATTTAGTATTTAAGGGCTACCCTGAACCCTAGAAAACTAGATTCCTGCAACTACAAGAAGAAGGACTGCCTAGCTGAAAACCCCTGCAGACGAAGACCAGAAGACAACAACTGCCTTGGCTCCAGAAACTCACCGGCCTGTCTCCTGCCTTCCAAAGAACTCTGCTCCAGCGACGCCTTCCAAGGGACCAGTGACCTCTGAATCCTCTGAGGACTGCCCTGCTTCGAAAAAGACAAGAAACTCCCGAGGACAGCGGACCTGCTCCAAAAAGACTGCAACTTTGTTTCAAGAAGCAGCTTTAAAGAACCCTGCAATCTCCCGGCAAGAAGCGTGAGACTTGCAACACTGCACCCGGCGACCCCAACTCGGCTGGTGGAGAACCAACACCTCAGGGAGGACCCCCGGACTACTCTACGACTGTGAGTACCAAAACCTGTCCCCCCTGAGCCCCCACAGCGCCGCCTGCAGAGGGAATCCCGAGGCTTCCCCTGACCGCGACTCTCTGAAACCTAAGTCCCGACGCCTGGAAAAGACCCTGCACCCGCAGCCCCCAGGACCTGAAGGACCGGACTTTCACTGGAGAAGTGACCCCCAGGAGTACCTCTCCCTTGCCCAAGTGGAGGTTTCCCCGAGGAAGCCCCCCCTTGCCTGCCTGCAGCGCTGAAGAGATCCGTTGATCTCTCATAGACTAACATTGCAAACCCGACGCTTGTTTCTACACTGCACCCGGCCGCCCCCGCGCTGCTGAGGGTGAAATTTCTGTGTGGGCTTGTGTCCCCCCCGGTGCCCTACAAAACCCCCCTGGTCTGCCCTCCGAAGACGCGGGTACTTACCTGCTGGCAGACTGGAACCGGGGCACCCCCTTCTCTCCATTGAAGCCTATGTGTTTTGGGCACCACTTTGAACTCTGCACCTGACCGGCCCTGAGCTGCTGGTGTGGTGACTTTGGGGTTGCTCTGAACCCCCAACGGTGGGCTACCTTGGACCAAGAACTGAACCCTGTAAGTGTCTTACTTACCTGGTAAAACTAACAAATACTTACCTCCCCCAGGAACTGTGAAAATTGCACTAAGTGTCCACTTTTAAAGTAGCTATTTGTCAATAACTTGAAAAGTATACTTGCAATTGAAATGATTCAAAGTTCCTAATGTACTTACCTGCAATACCTTTCAAACAAGATATTACATGTTAAATTTGAACCTTTGGTTCTTAAAATAAACTAAGAAAAGATATTTTTCTATAACAAAACCTATTGGCTGGATTTGTCTCTGAGTGTGTGTACCTCATTTATTGTCTATGTGTATGTACAACAAATGCTTAACACTACTCCTTGGATAAGCCTACTGCTCGACCACACTACCACAAAATAGAGCATTAGTATTATCTATTTTTACCACTATTTTACCTCTAAGGGGAACCCTTGGACTCTGTGCATGCTATTCCTTACTTTGAAATAGCACATACAGAGCCAACTTCCTACATTGGTGGATCAGCGGTGGGGTACAAGACTTTGCATTTGCTGGACTACTCAGCCAATACCTGATCACACGACAAATTCCAAAATTGTCATTAGAAATTGATTTTTGCAATTTGAAAAGTTTTCTAAATTCTTAAAAGACCTGCTAGGGCCTTGTGTTAGATCCTGTTTAGCATTTCTTTTAGAGTTTAAAAGTTTGTAAAAGTTTGAATTAGATTCTAGAACCAGTTTTAGATTCTTAAAAAGTATTCCAACTTTTAGAAGCAAAATGTCTAGCACAGATGTGGCTGTGGTGGAACTCGACACCACACCTTACCTCCATCTACAGATGAGAGAGCTAAGGTCACTCTGTAAACTAAAGAAAATAACCATAGGCCCCAAACCTACCAAAATACAGCTCCAGGAGCTTTTGGCAGAGTTTGAAAAGGCCAACCCCTCTGAGGGTGGCAACTCAGAGGAAGAGGATAGTGAACTGGAGGAAGATTCCCCCCTACCAGTCCTATCTAGGGAGGACAGGGCCTCTCAAGCCCTGACTCCAAAAATACTAGTCAGAGATACTGGGTCCCTCACAGGAGGGACCAGCAACTCTGAAATCACTGAGGATAACCCCAGTGAAGAGGACATCCTGTTAGCCAGGATGGCCAAAAGATTGGCTTTGGAAAGACAGATCCTAGCCATAGAGAGGGAAAGACAAGAGATGGGCCTAGGACCCATCAATGGTGGCAGCAACATCAATAGGGTCAGAGATTCTCCTGACATGTTGAAAATCCCTAAAGGGATTGTAACTAAATATGAAGATGGTGATGACATCACCAAATGGTTCACAGCTTTTGAGAGGGCTTGTGTAACCAGAAAAGTGAACAGATCTCACTGGGGTGCTCTCCTTTGGGAAATGTTCACAGGAAAGTGTAGGGATAGACTCCTCACACTCTCTGGAAAAGATGCAGAATCTTATGACCTCATGAAGGGTACCCTGATTGAGGGCTTTGGATTCTCCACTGAGGAGTATAGGATTAGATTCAGGGGGGCTCAAAAATCCTCGAGCCAGACCTGGGTTGACTTTGTAGACTACTCAGTAAAAACACTAGATGGTTGGATTCAAGGCAGTGGTGTAAGTAATTATGATGGGCTGTACAATTTATTTGTGAAAGAACACCTGTTAAGTAATTGTTTCAATGATAAACTGCATCAGCATCTGGTAGACCTAGGACCAATTTCTCCCCAAGAATTGGGAAAGAAGGCGGACCATTGGGTCAAGACAAGGGTGTCCAAAACTTCCACAGGGGGTGACCAAAAGAAAGGGGTCACAAAACCTCCCCAGGGGAAAGGTGGTGAGACAGCCAAAACTAAAAATAGTAAAGAGTCTTCTACAGGCCCCCAAAAACCTGCACAGGAGGGTGGGCCCAGAGCCTCTTCACAAAACAATCCTGGGTACAAGGGTAAAAACTTTGATCCCAAAAAGGCCTGGTGTCGAAACTGTAGTCAGTCTGGACACCAAACTGGAGACAAGGCCTGTCCCAAGAAAAGTTCCACTCCAAACTCCAATCCAGGTAACACTGGAATGGCTAGTCTCCAAGTGGGATCAACAGTGTGCCCAGAGCAAATCAGGGTCCACACTGAAGCTACTCTAGTCTCTGAGGGTGGGGTGGATTTAGCCACACTAGCTGCCTGGCCCCCTAACATGCAAAAATACAGGCAGCAGCTCTTTATTAATGGGACAAGTGTAGAGGGCCTGAGGGATACAGGTGCCAGTGTCACCATGGTGACAGAGAAACTGGTTTCCCCTGGCCAATACCTGACTGGAAAAACTTATACAGTCACCAATGCTGACAATCAAACTAAAGCACATCCCATGGCAATGGTAACTTTAGAATGGGGAGGGGTCAATGGCCTGAAACAGGTGGTGGTCTCCTCAAACATCCCAGTAGACTGTCTGCTTGGAAATGACCTGGAGTCCTCAGCATGGGCTGAGGTAGAGCTAAAAACCCATGCAGCCATGCTGGGTATCCCTGAACTGGTGTGTGTAAAAACAAGAGCACAATGCAAGGCACAGGGTAAAAAAGTAGAGCTGGAGTCTGGAAAAATGGCCCAGCCTACCAAGAGAAAAGGAAAGTCAGTTGGGAAACCAACTGCAACACAGTCAGAAAAAGAGAACCTCTCTTCTCAGGAAGAAGTTCTGCCCTCTGAGGGAACTGAGCCTTTGGAGCTTGAACCTTATCAGGTTGAGCTCTTAGGCCCAGGGGGACCCTCAAGGGAAGAGCTGTGTAAGGGACAAGAAACCTGTCCCTCTCTTGAAGGCCTTAGGCAGCAAGCTGCTGAAGAGTCCAAGGGCAAGAAAAATGGAACACATAGGGTCTATTGGGAAGATGGACTCCTGTACACTGAGGCCAGAGACCCCAAACCTGGTGCCACTAGGAGAGTGGTAGTGCCTCAGTCGTTCAGAGAGTTTATTCTGACCTTAGCCCATGATATTCCCCTTGCTGGGCATTTGGGACAAACCAAGACGTGGGAGAGGTTAGTCAACCACTTCTACTGGCCCAATATGTCCCAGAAGGTTAAGGAGTTTTGCCTCTCCTGCCCCACCTGTCAATCCAGTGGTAAGACAGGTGGGCACCCAAAGGCCCCCCTCATTCCACTTCCAGTGGTGGGGGTCCCCTTTGAAAGAGTGGGTGTGGACATAGTTGGTCCACTGGAACCTCCCACAGCCTCAGGAAATATGTACATCCTAGTAGTAGTGGATCATGCTACTAGGTATCCTGAAGCTATTCCCCTTAGGTCGACTACTGCCCCTGCAGTAGCCAAGGCCCTCATTGGTATCTTTACCAGAGTGGGTTTCCCTAAGGAGGTGGTGTCTGACAGAGGTACCAACTTTATGTCAGCATACCTAAAACACATGTGGAATGAGTGTGGAGTGACTTACAAATTCACTACACCATACCATCCACAAACTAATGGCTTGGTTGAGAGATTCAACAAGACATTAAAAGGCATGATCATGGGGCTCCCAGAAAAACTCAAAAGGAGATGGGATGTCCTCTTGCCATGTCTGCTTTTTGCTTACAGAGAGGTGCCACAGAAGGGAGTAGGATTCTCACCCTTTGAACTTCTGTTTGGTCATCCTGTAAGAGGACCACTTGCTCTTGTTAAAGAAGGCTGGGAGAGACCTCTTCATGAGCCTAAACAAGACATAGTGGACTATGTACTTGGCCTTCGCTCTAGAATGGCAGAGTACATGGAAAAGGCAACCAAAAACCTTGAGGCCAGCCAACAGCTCCAGAAGTTTTGGTATGACCAAAAGGCTGCACTGGTTGAGTTCCAACCAGGGCAGAAAGTCTGGGTTCTGGAGCCTGTGGCTCCCAGGGCACTCCAGGACAAATGGAGTGGCCCTTACCCAGTGCTAGAAAGGAAGAGTCAGGTCACCTACCTGGTGGACCTGGGCACAAGCAGGAGCCCCAAGAGGGTGATCCATGTGAACCGCCTTAAGCTCTTCCATGACAGGGCTGATGTGAATCTGTTGATGGTAACAGATGAGGATCAGGAGGCAGAGAGTGAACCTCTCCCTGATCTTCTGTCATCAGACCCAAAAGATGGCTCAGTAGATGGAGTGATCTACTCAGACACCCTCTCTGGCCAACAGCAAGCTGATTGTAGGAGAGTCCTACAACAGTTTCCTGAACTCTTCTCCTTAACCCCTGGTCAGACACACCTGTGTACCCATGATGTGGACACAGGAGACAGCATGCCTGTCAAAAACAAAATCTTTAGACAGTCTGACCATGTTAAGGAAAGCATTAAGGTGGAAGTCCACAAGATGCTGGAATTGGGAGTAATTGAGCGCTCTGACAGCCCCTGGGCTAGCCCAGTGGTCTTAGTCCCCAAACCTCACACCAAAGATGGAAAGAAAGAGATGAGGTTTTGTGTGGACTACAGAGGGCTCAATTCTGTCACAAAGACAGATGCTCATCCAATTCATAGAGCTGATGAGCTCATAGATAAATTAGGTGCTGCCAAATTCTTAAGTACCTTTGACTTGACAGCAGGGTACTGGCAAATAAAAATGGCACCTGGAGCAAAAGAGAAAACAGCATTCTCCACACCTGATGGGCATTATCAGTTTACTGTTATGCCCTTTGGTTTAAAGAATGCCCCTGCCACCTTCCAAAGGTTGGTGAATCAAGTCCTTGCTGGCTTGGAGTCCTTTAGCACAGCTTATCTTGATGATATTGCTGTCTTTAGCTCCACCTGGCAGGATCACCTGGTCCACCTGAAGAAGGTTTTGAAGGCTCTGCAATCTGCAGGCCTCTCTATCAAGGCATCCAAATGCCAGATAGGGCAGGGAACTGTGGTTTACTTGGGACACCTTGTAGGTGGAGGCCAAGTTCAGCCACTCCAACCCAAGATCCAGACTATTCTGGACTGGGTAGCTCCAAAAACCCAGACTCAAGTCAGGGCATTCCTTGGCTTGACTGGGTATTACAGGAGGTTTGTGAAGGGATATGGATCCATTGTGACAGCCCTCACTGAA
The DNA here is from genome assembly GCF_031143425.1 of Pleurodeles waltl. Taxonomy (NCBI): domain Eukaryota; kingdom Metazoa; phylum Chordata; class Amphibia; order Caudata; family Salamandridae; genus Pleurodeles; species Pleurodeles waltl. The sequence goes on from NC_090447.1 coordinate 1,229,532,978, forward strand.
CTCACCTCCAAGAAAATGCCCAAGAAAGTGAACTGGACTGTGGAATGCCAACAGGCCTTTGACACCCTGAAACAAGCAATGTGCTCAGCACCAGTTCTAAAAGCTCCAGATTATTCTAAGCAGTTCATTGTGCAGACAGATGCCTCTGAACATGGGATAGGGGCAGTTTTGTCCCAAACAAATGATGATGGCCTTGACCAGCCTGTTGCTTTCATTAGCAGGAGGTTACTCCCCAGGGAGCAGCGTTGGAGTGCCATTGAGAGGGAGGCCTTTGCTGTGGTTTGGTCCCTGAAGAAGCTGAGACCATACCTCTTTGGGACTCACTTCCTAGTTCAAACTGACCACAGACCTCTCAAATGGCTGATGCAAATGAAAGGTGAAAATCCTAAACTGTTGAGGTGGTCCATCTCCCTACAGGGAATGGACTTTATAGTGGAACACAGACCTGGGACTGCCCATGCCAATGCAGATGGCCTTTCCAGGTTCTTCCACTTAGAAAATGAAGACTCTCTTGGGAAAGGTTAGTCTCATCCTCTTTCGTTTGGGGGGGGGGTTGTGTAAGGAAATGCCTCCTTGGCATGGTTGCCCCCTGACTTTTTGCCTTTGCTGATGCTATGTTTACAATTGAAAGTGTGCTGAGGCCTGCTAACCAGGCCCCAGCACCAGTGTTCTTTCCCTAACCTGTACTTTTGTATCCACAATTGGCAGACCCTGGCATCCAGATAAGTCCCTTGTAACTGGTACTTCTAGTACCAAGGGCCCTGATGCCAAGGAAGGTCTCTAAGGGCTGCAGCATGTCTTATGCCACCCTGGAGACCTCTCACTCAGCACAGACACACTGCTTGCCAGCTTGTGTGTGCTAGTGAGGACAAAACGAGTAAGTCGACATGGCACTCCCCTCAGGGTGCCATGCCAGCCTCTCACTGCCTATGCAGTATAGGTAAGACACCCCTCTAGCAGGCCTTACAGCCCTAAGGCAGGGTGCACTATACCATAGGTGAGGGTACCAGTGCATGAGCACTGTACCCCTACAGTGTCTAAGCAAAACCTTAGACATTGTAAGTGCAGGGTAGCCATAAGAGTATATGGTCTGGGAGTCTGTTTTACACGAACTCCACAGCACCATAATGGCTACACTGAAAACTGGGAAGTTTGGTATCAAACTTCTCAGCACAATAAATGCACACTGATGACAGTGTACATTTTATTGTAAAATACACCACAGAGGGCACCTTAGAGGTGCCCCCTGAAACTTAACCGACTGTCTGTGTAGGCTGACTAGTTCCAGCAGCCTGCCACACCAGAGACATGTTGCTGGCCCCATGGGGAGAGTGCCTTTGTCACTCTGAGGCCAGTAACAAAGCCTGCACTGGGTGGAGATGCTAACACCTCCCCCAGGCAGGAGCTGTGACACCTGGCGGTGAGCCTCAAAGGCTCACCCCTTTGTCACAGCCCAGCAGGACACTCCAGCTTAGTGGAGTTGCCCGCCCCCTCCGGCCACGGCCCCCACTTTTGGCAGCAAGGCTGGAGGGAACAAAGAAAGCAACAAGGAGGAGTCACTGGCCAGTCAGGACAGCCCCTAAGGTGTCCTGAGCTGAGGTGACTCTAACTTTTAGAAATCCTCCATCTTGCAGATGGAGGATTCCCCCAATAGGGTTAGGATTGTGACCCCCTCCCCTTGGGAGGAGGCACAAAGAGGGTGTACCCACCCTCAGGACTAGTAGCCATTGGCTACTAACCCCCCAGACCTAAACACGCCCTTAAATTTAGTATTTAAGGGCTACCCTGAACCCTAGAAAACTAGATTCCTGCAACTACAAGAAGAAGGACTGCCTAGCTGAAAACCCCTGCAGAGGAAGACCAGAAGACAACAACTGCCTTGGCTCCAGAAACTCACCGGCCTGTCTCCTGCCTTCCAAAGAACTCTGCTCCAGCGACGCCTTCCAAGGGACCAGCGACCTCTGAATCCTCTGAGGACTGCCCTGCTTCGAAAAAGACAAGAAACTCCCGAGGACAGCGGACCTGCTCCAAAAAGACTGCAACTTTGTTTCAAGAAGCAGCTTTAAAGAACCCTGCAATCTCCCCGCAAGAAGCGTGAGACTTGCAACACTGCACCCGGCGACCCCGACTCGGCTGGTGGAGAACCAACACCTCAGGGAGGACCCCCGGACTACTCTACGACTGTGAGTACCAAAACCTGTCCCCCCTGAGCCCCCACAGCGCCGCCTGCAGAGGGAATCCCGAGGCTTCCCCTGACCGCGACTCTCTGAAACCTAAGTCCCGACGCCTGGAAAAGACCCTGCACCCGCAGCCCCCAGGACCTGAAGGACCGGACTTTCACTGGAGAAGTGACCCCCAGGAGTCCCTCTCCCTTGCCCAAGTGGAGGTTTCCCCGAGGAAGCCCCCCCTTGCCTGCCTGCAGCACTGAAGAGATCCGTTGATCTCTCATAGACTAACATTGCAAACCCGACGCTTGTTTCTACACTGCACCCGGCCCCCCCCGCGCTGCTGAGGGTGAAATTTCTGTGTGGGCTTGTGTCCCCCCCGGTGCCCTACAAAACCCCCCTGGTCTGCCCTCCGAAGACGCGGGTACTTACCTGCTGGCAGACTGGAACCGGGGCACCCCCTTCTCTCCATTGAAGCCTATGTGTTTTGGGCACCACTTTGAACTCTGCACCTGACCGGCCCTGAGCTGCTGGTGTGGTGACTTTGGGGTTGCTCTGAACCCCCAACGGTGGGCTACCTTGGACCAAGAACTGAACCCTGTAAGTGTCTTACTTACCTGGTAAAACTAACAAATACTTACCTCCCCCAGGAACTGTGAAAATTGCACTGTGTCCACTTTTAAAGTAGCTATTTGTCAATAACTTGAAAAGTATACTTGCAATTGAAATGATTCAAAGTTCCTAATGTACTTACCTGCAATACCTTTCAAACAAGATATTACATGTTAAATTTGAACCTGTGGTTCTTAAAATAAACTAAGAAAAGATATTTTTCTATAACAAAACCTATTGGCTGGATTTGTCTCTGAGTGTGTGTACCTCATTTATTGTCTATGTGTATGTACAACAAATGCTTAACACTACTCCTTGGATAAGCCTACTGCTCGACCACACTACCACAAAATAGAGCATTAGTATTATCTATTTTTACCACTATTTTACCTCTAAGGGGAACCCTTGGACTCTGTGCATGCTATTCCTTACTTTGAAATAGCACATACAGAGCCAACTTCCTACAAATACTCTTACTATCAGTACTATCACGTCATCGTGAAGGGATCTTCCTCTTGCACAGTGCCATATCTTTGTATTTTAATGGGGCATCCATGACAGGTGAGGAAGACCATTCAGGAGCCAATATCAGTGCAACAAGCACAAGTTCGGCCCAAATCAAATGTTGTACTCAAGGTAAGCATGTTGGTGGAGCCAAAACCGCTCTCACGGTTGTGCTTTGTAAAAGCTCTTTTTCTGTTGATCACACAAGGTATGGAGACAGCTGCACTGTCTAGCCAGACCTAAAAAGTACAACTTAGAAGTATTGAAACATATCCAATAAGGTGTTTAAAAATACTTCATAGCAATATCCATTAACTTAAGTACATTAACGCCTCAAGTAAAGGCATGGAGTTATGCCATGAGTTGTGGACTGCTAGATATGATCCAAAAGTAGCAAAGTGGTTTTTACAATGGTATTAGTTTTATTCAAAGCCACTGTGTTTTCATTATGTTCGAGGCATGTGTGGCTGTAGATACACGTGCTTTGCATACTCCTGCCATATTGTTTTCGGTCCGGATGTGAGCAAGTTGTTTTTGTTCAAAGAAAGTCATTAGAGTGACTCCTCCTCCTCAGTGATACTGAGCATGGTAATTGACTCCATTGTTAGATTGTTTTCTTTCTACTGTCGGGTTCTGAGATGTGTGCTTTACTCCGAGTCTACCGTCTGTATTGTTATCGATCGCATTTTCTCCTTTCTGCGATTCAATCCACAACCACCCGTTGATTTGACCGACTTTGTTGTGGCCCACAGAGGGCCTTCCAGCTCCGTCTTCGATTTCGTTTCTAAGCAATGCCCTCCTTGTGATGGAATGAACGCCATTTCATTTCTGTCTGCGTTGTCATGCACTGTACCCACAGACCGACTCATCAGGTCTGTAACCTGTGTCTCTATCCGGACCACAGGGAAGCTGATGGCGAGACCTGTTGAGCATACCACTCCAAGAAAATGCTTTGTGATCAGCAACACTCCGGCTTGAGATGCAGCAAAGGGCTACCAATGACATTCCTGACTTCTTCAGAGGAGGAGCAGCCACTGGAGGCTTCAGTAGCTGAAGAAGAGGCTTTTTCCGTCGAGGCCAGCTTAGACTCTGAGTTCAAAATAACCAACGTATCGATGGAATCACACGCAGTGAGTACACTACCCTCTGCCCCTCAGCCTTGAGTGTCGATCCTCCAAAAAGACTTGCACCTCAAGATCAAGAGTCCTTTGGACCACCACTGCCTTTAGGCCATGGTTGCTACCTAGAAGTCAGCTTGGACGCCCCATCCTCAGGCTCTGCACTGAAACACCATTCGAAGCCCAAAACCTCTGCACCGACAACCTCTGTGGCCCAAGCTGACCATCAGCGTTAACAGCTTTGGCGCTGAATGGATATTCGGCACTAACACAAAAATCCACCTTGGAGCCAAAACCATTGAAGTCGGCGGGGGGAAAGACTCTTGAGACCACTGTTGAGCCCAATCTTTACAGGCTACAAGAAAAACTGAACCCTAGACAACAGCAGATCCAGATTCAACCAAAGACTTTAAGAATTGTGGCTAAACCACCACCTTCAAAAAGACAACTGTCCTCTCAAGAGGCTTTAGATGTACCCATTCCATTTAAATGCAAAAAGACAGACAGAGCCACCAGTCCTTTTCCACCACCACTTCCACTACCTCTACCAGACCTGCCTTCTTCACACTAGTCCGAAATAAATCCCATAGATGCCTCCCCTCTGGGCTCACTTGTTGATGGCACTGGTCCCCCAGATACTGGGGATAATTCCTTTCATGTCCACACAGTCACTGACCCCTGGAACTCCTATGATGTTGACCCACCGGGGAACACAGACCCTGAACGGTACCCTGCACCCTCATCATCTCCTGATAACTCCAACACTTATCAGGCGCTAATAGCTAGGGCAGTCACCTTTCACAGAGTACAATTTCATAAGGAACCTCTTGAGAAGGATTTCTTATTCGACACCGTATCCTCCACACACACTTCTTGCCTATGCTGAAAGGCATGCTTCACACTACAACACAACAACAAACTGGGGTGGCATGGTGAGCAAAAGAACAATGGATTAAACCCAGATCTGTGACTTGGGGTGAGTGTTTGAAAAGTTTCAACACTCCGTCCATCATCCTTTTGTGTTGCTGAAGTTGCCCTAAGTGGGAAGGATATGCCCAGACGTGGGTCCCTTGCTCACTGTGCCACTGGATTCAAGCTAGCCTAGCTGATGAAGGGTGATACTCTGAACCTGGTCCTAGGATGCTTGTTTCCGGTCCAGGGAGGACCTGACTTGGCAGTTGGGGCTGGACTGTTCCCATGGGGTACAGGGTCAAGACTGATTTGCATATGGCTGGGTCCAAATTGGGGTGGCATGGTGAGCAAAATAATGATGGATTAAACCCAGATCTGTGACTTGGGGTGAGTGTTTGAGAAGTTACAACACTCCGTCCATCATTCTTTTGTGATGCTTCACCCTACCGCAGAGGACATCTTTAGGTACCCAGTTAGAGTATGTGTCATCGTTCCCCTCGTTCAATAAGAAATATAAACCATCTCCCTCTGACCCTGTATGAGCAAGTGCCACTAGTAGTCACCAGTGTTAGGAGGAGGGCTAACTCCCAAGTGTCTGGCGACACTGTGTCGCCTGATGAAGAAAGCTAAATAATTGTTGCTGCAGGTAAGAGGGTTGCAGCTCAGTCTACTACCAATGGCACATTGACAGTGCCATGGGCTTGTTAGTGAGATGACCATGCTCACTGTAATAAGCCTAATCAACTCCTCAAACATCTCCCAATGAGCACAGAAAGAGGGGACAGGAATTAATTGCTAAAGGTAAACTAATATCCAATACATCAATTAGATGTGCCCTTGACTCTGCTGACAGGGCAGCCAGAAGTATTAATACCAGCGTACTTCTTATGCAACACACTTTGCTGCGTGTTTCAAGCTTCAAGTCTGGTGTTCCTCAGAACATCCTCAGTCTCCCATTTGACACAGAACATCTTTTTGTCCCCCAAGTCAATGAAACAATGGAGAAAATAAACAAGCTTTGGCAAATCGATAGGTTGCTCCTTTGTGTTTAGGTCGAGCCTATGCAGCGCGCATGCCATGACCTGCTGTGTTCAGAAAAATGCTTTGATCTTGCCTGCTGCTTATCGTAGGTTGACTGCAGTGTCGCTCTTCCTTGCTGCCTCTTACCTGGTTTATGCAGCCAATACCTCACCTCCGTTCTTATCTGAGGAGCACCATCCAAGTACAGTTTCTTTATGCCTTGATTGTTTTTCTGTTGCTTGGGGGAGCTCTTTTTTTAATTGTTTGCTGCCTTGGCTGGTGTTCTGATGTTGTGTTTTTGCTGTTTCAAAAAAATATTGTCAGTAAGTGCTCATATTCACAACCTTGGCTTTTTCCGGCTAGGCTTCTCAAGCCCAGTTTGTTTTCTGTGGTTTGTTTTTTGCGTTTGCCGTTCACACGTGCATTACTTTAATCAGAAAATGCATGTTCTTGTGTGTGTGTATTTGTGTGTTTTTATTCATTTTTTTGTGGTTTTAGATAGTGTGAAATCCACCGCAAGGTATTGAATCCTCAATGGCTGTCCCCTGCACAGCAGGAGAGCCGATACTACAATGTTCACTGCATTTGGCGAAACTTGCCCTGTAATGCTTTGCAGGGCAATCCTTTTACAACACATTTTTGCCCATAATTCAGCCTATGGTAGTCCTAGGACAGTGGAACCACCACCAAAACGTTCAGCACAACATGTTATTTCTGTCTGTTTGAATTAAATGATGTAGGAGGTGCAGTGGCACCTGGGCCAAAAGCTCTGGGGACCCCACTAAACACAGATTATTGCAAAATTTTACTACTAAACAGGCAGTCATAAGTGCAGCCTATCCCGAATTTGGCAAGAATTCGCAATTTTCAGTCCCTATTACCTCAGTTTCAACCAAATCAGTAGATAACATTGAAGACAGTCATGCATCTTCTGGGGAGGATAACCTCCTGTATCGCTATAGTGCCCAGTGCCACCTACACATTCATCTGTTGCAGGAATGTCTAGCTTGTCAGTTATCTCAGTTAACAGATTCAATTACAGGATCTAGTGTTTATAGACCGTCAAACTTACTATTCTCTGCATTCGAGGCGTCCCAACAACATGCTGAAGGGGCAGCATCTTCTGGACTTTGTTCCCCACTTAACTCTCACCACGGACACCTCACTCACGGGATAGGGTGCATATCTGAAGGACCTCACAATACAGGGTATATGGGCCACTAAGCACCGAGATTACCATATCAGCTTTTTCGAGCTTGAAAATGTGCACCTAAGCTTGAAAGCTTTCCTTCCTCACAAGGTCCTCCTAGTCCAGACAGACAATATGACAGCCATGCATTATCTACAAAAACAGTGAGGACACGGTCTGTACAACTTTCATAACTATCACAGACCAGGTGGAAGTGGCCTTTGTGGCATAACATTTACTTGATAGCAGAGTTAAGCAGGATTCAGCAACAAGTCACCAAATGGGAACTCCATCCACAAGCCCTCCTCCCATACTTCCACAGATGAGGTTCCCTAAAATTAAAATCTTCACAACCGCAAAAAAGGCAAAATGCCCAAACTTTGAATCCAGGTTCCCACACCCACTAACCAAGGGCAACGCACCATTGATGGGTTGTTCAGGGATATTTGCCTACGGTTTCCCTCCTCTCCTGCTCCTTCCATTTCTGTTTTGGAAGCTCAGGCAAACATCTCTCACAATGGTCCATGTAGTTATGACATGGGCTCAGCTCTGGTTCACAACACTACTGCACCTCTTCGTAGTTACCACAAGAAGCTCCCCAGCACACCGGACCATCTCACTCAGAACCATGGAGAAATCAGGCACTCAAGACTCTCAACCTTGCAGTTTGGCTCCTGAGGTCATAGAGTTTGGTTTCCTTAATTTGCCACCTGAATGTATGGACATTCTAGAAGAAGCCCATAGACCTAACACTAGAGCTTTTTATGCGGCAAAGTGGAAACACTAAGTTTGTTACTGTCACTCAAAACAAATCAGTCCTCTCACAGACACTGTACAGGACATTGTCTGCTACCTGCTTCGTTTACAAAGGTCTGGGTTTATAAGATTACATCTCAGTGCAGTGGCTACATATCTACATAAAACAGGCAACACGTTTTTTGTTCAAGGTCCCAGTGATTATAGCCTTCATGGAAGAACTCAAGAGTTATTCCACCGCAGGTTCCATCCTCACCTTCGTAGAACCTTAGTGTCATTCTTACAAGACTCATGGGCCCTCCATTTGATCCCTTACATTCATGCCCCCTTAATTTCCTTTCTTGGGAGGTGGCATTTTTAGTCGCCACCACTTCACTTAGAAGTGTTAGTGAGCTCCAGGCATTAGACTTGGAAGAACCTTTCTTCCAACTACATAGGGATAGAGTGCTTCTCTGCACTAACCCTAAGTTTCTCAATTTCTTCTCAACCAATGGACTGAGTTACCAGTTGTTTTCCCTCAACCAGATTCTGTTGCGGAAAGAGCTCTTCATACATTTAGATGTTAAAAGCGCCCTTATGTTCTATATTGATAGAACTGAAACTTTCAGGAAAGCTAAACAACATTTTGTTGCTTTTATTCTCCTCCACATAAAGGTAACCCTTTATCCACATCAGGGATTTCTGTTAGGAAAAGGGGATCATCCATGGCTTTTCTAGGAAACATGCCAATAGGTGACACATGCAAAGCAGCTACATGGTCCACTCCACACACCTTCACCAAACATTATCATGTGGATGTTTTAGCACACCAAGAAGCCGATGTAGGTCAGGCACTGCTACATACTCTTCTTCAAACAACTTCAACTCCCACAGGTTAGCCCCAGCATTTGAGGGGGGACTACTTTTCCAGTCTATACAGAGCATGTGTATCTAGAGCCACACATGCCTCGAACGGAATATGTTACCCTGTAAGCATCTGTTTGTGGCATGTAGTGCTGTAGCTTCACATGCACCCGCCCTCCTCCCTGGACACCTTTTGCGGTTACAGTTTATTCTATTCTTTCGCACATGCACATCTCATAATTTAGCCTTACTCTACACTCACTCACCCTCCTGTGGGTACATAGTCTAACAGTGGAGTCAATGCCCATGTGCAGTCTCGAAAAACTTTCTTTGAAGAAAAACAACCTACACACATCTGGACTCAACACTAGATGGCAAGAGTATGCGGAGCATGTGAATCTACAGCACTACATGCCATAAACAGATGCTTACAGAGTAAATAACATATTTCTTTCCTTTAATGCTTTTAGTGCCAAGACTCTTGCATCATTCATACCTGGAGCCATTGTGCCGTTGACTCCCATTGAAAACGTAGTATTAAGTGAACAACACAGACTATATGGGCTTAGGTTGCAAACGATGTATAGTTTTTTACTCTGAATATGTATCCTTTCTGGTAGAGGACATATTTCTGATCCACTTCCTGGAGCATGGGGCAAGTGCTTTGCCTTGGATGTCCCAGAGCCCGTCCTACTGTGACTGCACAAACGGGGCCAAGAACTACCACTTGAGCACTTAACTGTTAGTGGTAGCACTGGTGAGCAGCCACAGGCTTCTCAGGTAGGTAGTGTAGGAGTATCCAAACTGAGAACTCACCCAGCAGCGCAATAACTGTCTGTCCAATCCAGTGCTTTACTTGGATAAGAAAAGTACATTAATAGACATACTTAAAACGGTACATCACAGCAGTTGCAATAATAAGCCTTTTCACTTGGGCTAATACACCTTGAGCTACTGTCCTCCCCTTCTCTCTTTCCCATAAGTCCCTTCTTTTGTGAATCTAGGCAGATCCCTTTTAGGTTAGTTTTGTTAGAGATGAATCAGGGCTCAGGTGCAGGTACCCCAGTTCATTTATGGTTGTGCTCAGTTCAGTACAGTTTCTTTGAGAGTCTCACCACGATTCACCCTGGGCACTGCTCTTGCCTTAAGCAGCTCAATCAACTGTGTTTGTTCTTTTTGCATTCTGGCGAGGTCAGCTTCCAGCCCATGTTTTACTCTTGGAACAACACTTCTGGAGAGTCTGCACCCACACTCTTCGAACTGACTGATCACTGTTCATTCTCTTCTCTCCTGGTAGACCCTTCACACTAGAGTCTGGTGGTCACTGGCGCTCCCACAACAGTCACCTTCTGCAGGCTAGACAAGCTCTTTCCCTTTCTCTGGAGGCAGGTCGGATTCAAGGCCCTTCTGATCATGAGTATAGCTCTTTCAGCAAGTAAAGACACCAGGTGATGTACCCTCTTCTCTAGGAAGTTGGCTGTCACACAGACATCAGCTGTGTTTGTACAGCAGTCCTTAGAGTGAGTAGGCTACAGAATACTCCCTTCCTTGATGAAAGGACTTGGAGCCGGAGGAACAAGGCTGTAAGTAGCTCCCACTTTTATACGATCAAAACAGATGGGGACTGTTATATCTGCAATCTCCGTACACGTTTGGGATGGTTCTTCTATCACGTGTCCTCTATAGACTGTTCTTCAGACACAGCCTTTCTGTAGAGTGATGCTCCTCACAGCAGGGTAGTCTATAGCCTTGATTTCCCATAGCAGAAGCACAAAGAGGTGTGAACTTTCTGCAACTAGTTTTACATCAGCCATACTGAACAGTGATCAAGATGAAGACAAAAGACTGACCATACCTACACATTCTTTGTCACCCTGAACAACAGAACCAAGAGTCCCACTCCCACCACCTACCAAGTGATAGTACTACAGGAGAAATCAGCAGCTCCTCTCAGCAGGATCCCTTAAATGAATTTCTAAAGGAGCCTTCTCTCCTCCCTCCAGCTTCAGGAATATCAGCAATATACTTCCACTGTTTGGGTAAAGGAGCAGGTTAAAGACTTCCAAAATGGGGCCCGCAGGCCTCCACTACTCTGGCTTGCCCGTGTACATACTGCATGTACTACACAGAAACACTAGTATCTGAGTAACACATTGAAGCAGAACTTTGTGCAAGTGGGGCCAGCAACACAGACAGAAGGTCTGGTCACGACTGTAGATTTACAAAACACAGTATGCTGCTGCTGCCACCACCCTACATGCATGACAGGGGCAGTAGTTCGCTGTTATCAAAGTAAGGGTACACTTGGTACACCTCCAATTCACAGGACAGTTCCAGAACTTCACTCATTTTGGGGACAGGGCCCCTGAGCACATATTATATTTGTGTGGGCCCAGGTACACAAAATAGTCACTGTTGGGCACTCATATGGGACTTGTATGGAAACTACCAACGATAAAATTAATCATGAAAGATACAAGGCAGGCCAACTACAAATCCTAAAACAAGAGATGCTCTTGCATGCAATAGAAAGAGTATTATAATAACAAGGTGCAGCAGTGTACTCGATGTACTTCTGAAGCCCAGAACAATTTCTAATTCTAAGTCCGAGACTTGCACTTTCAAAACTTATTTATCAACACAGGGAGATCCCTAATGATGACTCTTGTGGAGGTAATTCCCTTAATGGAAGAGAACAATTATTTTCCAACAGTATCAGGGATTCAAACACATCCCAGTACATTCAGCACATCACAGTTACCTAAAGTCTGTACTGAAAGGATCTCCTTATCAAATCAAAGTTATTTTCTTTGGTGTTGAGTCTGCTTCAGGAGTGTTCACAGAGACCCTTGCACTTGCAGCAGTATGCCCGAAATGCCCACCAATTGACGTGTGCCCCAATATAAACGACTAACTGGTGAAAGGGTACAGCAATCCCAGAAATATAAGCAAACAGTTGTAGACAATCTTTTGCATTTGGGGTTCACATTCGACATATTGAAATTATCACCAGCTCCCTTCTGAGGGTGACATTAAACATAACACTGTATGTAGCCAAACTAATCACAAAATGAGTAAATGCATTGTTGGAATTACTTCCTCTCTTCCAGATATCTCAATATCTGACAGTGAGGAAATGTAATGAAACTGTTGAAGATGACGCCACCATTTATTCAGCTCATTCAAAATTCTCAATCACATAAGGGACCAATTCAGGAAAGTTAAGGATGAAATTGTCCCAATGTTACAAAGTTCAGATGGGAATACAGTGTTGGAATATAGACAACATGATAAGGGTAACATAGTTTAATTTACCCACCCTTTAAGCCATCATACCAACAGATTCATCATATCATAGGGATATCGGAGAATCAGAGGTCAGAAATAGAGGTAGTGAACACATAAATTAGATAGATTTTCTTTTTTTTTTTTTTAAACGTTTTACTTGTCTTAATCGTGTTTGATGTTAACTTCTAAAACAAGGGTGTGCTTCTCATAATGGGCAACACAACAATGTTTTATCTCAGCAAACAAGGAGAAACTGTTTTATTTCCCCTCTACTAGCTAGCAGAAGAGATATGGAATAGGCAACTACAAGCAAAATAATATTGATCGCACATCACTTACCAGTTGTAGCAATGTTCAGACATGCTTAATTTATGAATGGGAGTTACATCAAGAGGTACTGGATCACATTTTCAGCACACAGGGATCAGGAACACTACCCCTATATTAGTTTGCAACACACAAGAACCTAAAATGAATCTAGGCATTACTATCCATTGTCAAAGGGGAATGTGCTGAAACGGAATGGGAACTTTGGGTACACATTTCCTCTGAAACTACTGATTTAAACAGTAATAAAAAAATTCAGGCAATTGAAGATGACGTTAATATTAGTAGCACCCAGATGACCATTCTAAGTATGGTACTGGCATCTCTTGGAGATGTCTCACCAAAACCTCATCAAATTGCCAATTCACAAGGACTCACAAGAGAAGAATTGTCACCTAGAACCCCGAACTGTACAAGTGGAGGCTTAGGCCTTGAGGTACTAGAGGCAAGGAAAATATCAACAAGAAAATGTTATAAAGTGAAATGATGTAGATACAATAATCAGTGCACATGCAAATGAAATGTTGAGACTTTATCCAGTTAAATAGTAATTCCTCCTTACTGTTAGAGGGGCAGGACCCAGTTATGCTTCAGTAGTACATTTGTTAGTCAATAACATAAAAAAGGATGTGCAAAAAAAAGTTAGATTTAAGGTCTCTTGTTATCTGGAGATCCCACACACTTATTAATGGATTATTCTATTGTTTTGTATGTTGTCATTATAGTTTTACTGACGTATCCAAACATCTTACCTGTACTGTCTTATCTAACCTTATACTGTAGGATTGCTACTCAAAGTGAAACAAACTTCTTTAACATTGTCATTTTAGACACTGCTTCTCATTGGGTTCCAATGTATGTTTAGATTGTGAGCAATAAATATAAAAAAATAACTGTGTATTTAAAAGAATTATGTTGCACAGGGACAAACCAATCTTTTGTATGTTTATTTTTTGAGCAGGATCTGGAACACCCAAACCGTCTACTCCTACTCCAACCAACACGCCATCAACGACTCCACATCCTTTTGATGGCCAGACTTCTGCTCCTGTCACTCCTTGTGCCACGCCTACTCCCCAAGAAACAGGATTTCCACCTCAGCCAACTCTATTAACGTCCTATTCTCAGCAGCCGATGTCTCTCAGCCAGGCAATGCCTGTCATGACCATTCCTCTCTCCACCATGGTGACTTCCATCACAACAGGGACCTCGTCTTCCCAAGTGGTGGCCAACCCCAGTGGACTGAATTTCATCAATGTAGTGGGCTCTGTTTGGTGAGTTGATGGCACTGTGTGTATGTGTATTAGGACAAATCCACAGGGTGCTTTGTATGTTAATATCTTTATTTGCCTTTCACCTTTTGAAAATAACTCATCAAATATATGGCATCGTACCTGGAACACCTTGTTTTAACTTAGAATACTGGCCATTCATTGTTTAGGGGTCGCACACTGCAGAGACAGACATTCTTTACTCCAGTCATCTGTCAGTTGAGCTTTAATTTTTTGCTAAACTGCAAATGAAGTAAGGATGTTTGCCCAATCATTCACTTTGAATAGCTAGGAATGCATCTGTACAAGATACCAGGTCATTTGCTTATGTTGCAGAATTTAATTACAATTTTTCAGTATTCAGTTCACCATCTTGTTTTTAAGAAGCTCCTGGAACTTGACTGGAATCCTGCCTCTGAAGTGGTAATGATGCTTAAAGCTCTTGGCCTGATAACCTAAAATATTCCTTTTAAAAGAACACCTACTTTCTTTTCCACTGTGTAACCTAAGCATCGTCAGTTGGTCTTGCCCACTATTTACAGCTGTTTAGTAGTGAAAAACATTGTGTGGAAACACATTGACTCTATGGCTACTATAAATGTTTTGGAACTCCGGTCACTCCATTGAGACAAGGGTGAGAGCCATTGCCGGGTAGGACTCTAGAAGGCCAGATTACTGGATTCCACGGTCCCACCAAAGCCTCAGTCACTTTCAAAAGCTTGACACAAGCAGTCTTGCCTGCCAAGGTTGCGTCTTTCTCAGGTAACATTGTCATCTCACTCCAGTCTACAGTAGTCAAAATTTCCAGCTTTTCTTGGATGCTTATTTCATTCCTCCTGATTACGCCTCGACCTCCCAACCGGAAAGGCACAGCTTTCAGGATTCAGGACTCAGAAAGCAGTGGAGAGCAAGCTCAACACTTTTTAAGCTAGGGCTTGGCTACAATCTGTTGGTTCGCTGGTTCTTTCACATGGTGCCTGTCTTTTCCTTCATGTCCCTGGAGTCATAGCTTGATAGGTTCCCACACTGTAGGCATAGCCCTTTTTTCTGCCGTTCTTTTTTAAGGTAAAACTGTCAGCAGAAGGCACTATTCTGGTGGTCTGACAAAATAGCTGGAACCTAGCTATTTCTTCACAGGGGCTGCTTTGCTATCAGCAGTTATACCCCTTTTTTACCTTAGAAATCGTATTCAGTCTGGTTGCAGGCCAGGCCACTTCCAGGTCGGGCATGAGTTAGTTTGGATGGGAGCAGGCCACCATTGAATGGAACCTTGACACTAGAGCTGCATTTGCTATAAATAGTCTACTCTGTGAATTCCTGCCAGGGCTTTGTGGTGCCAATCTGACAAATCTGTTAACCTCTTCCCATCACATTCCAAGATAACTAGGGGTAGCTACATAATAATTAACTTCCCCATGCCTTCCTTAAAGAGATCTCCTATCAGGCAGACTGGTCCCAGAAGTTCTTTGTTCTCTGATGGGAATCACTTCAAACCTAAACCTGCTTCTGGAAAATAATTATTTTCAGAGGTCAGAGAGCCTGGCGGACCCAATCTGGGAAAGTTTGCCCAAGCTTCAGGCATAGGTCTACAACCTTTATAAAATCATAATTTGAGAACTTTTACCAAAAAGCAATGCTCACCAGTGAGTTAGAGTTTTGATAAATATTAGAACAGTGCATGTATGACATTTCTAACTCCCAAATCATTTTATTGAACATATTACTTTTATTCCTAAACAGGCCTTTAAAGTGGCTGCATCATTAGCTTTGTCAGTCAGCCATGACTTCTGTACAATTCAGGTGCTGCTGTCCATAACTAAAGCCAAGCTCTAAGTAGCGGAACAACCCATTGAACTCCACCCACACCCCAACACCCATAATTACTCTACCTCAGCAGCAGAACTTTCTGGGGATGAATCCTAATTTCGGGTCAGTCTCTAAACTAAGGCAATTCAGGGGCTTTAGCTAGTGCAGCATGATGATATGATAACAAGGCTGACCAGTTACTCCCTCCACACTATACAGATCCTGCTTTGACCTTAAGTTGCAAAATGCCATTGGCTTGGACATCTCTCCTGGATTCACCATGGGTCTGCCTTTTGGGGAGGGAAAGAGTGTGTCTCTAGTAATTGTGGTTCAGAGTACAGTGGAAGATTTGGACCAGCTACTTTCGACTGGAGAGACTAAGGTTAGCATGAGAAAGATTTTTCAAACTAGGCCTTCTGCTTTAGATCCTCTATTGCCAATTATTAATGCTTTGCCTACCCCAATCATGGTAGTTTAGTCTAAGCCATTTTCTTCTCCATCAGTGAATCACCCCATTGCTAGGCACCGTAGGTCAGTGCTTAGAGACCCCATGTTCTCAACAGAGCATCCTACTCTGGAGAGCCATGTGGTGCAGACCTCCACTTGCAAGGTAATTGTGACTTTTTTCCTTCCACTCCACCATACAAAGACAATTGATGTAATGGGCGAGAAAGTATTTCTTTGAGCACAGTACTCATAGAGTGATGTCTGACCTTAAGTATGCTATAGCTGCATCCTTTTGAGCATGGCTTTTTATGTTTAGGTCATGTTGTCTGAAGACATTATAAGCGCTTTTGTAAAAATTGGCCAAAGTGGACAAGACACAATGAAACATATTCTACGTGGTGGACTGAGTAGCACTGACTTAGCAACTTTTGCCATGGGCACAGTAGCATTATTAAACACCGTGTCTGGATGCTCTCCATCGGATTCTGCGGAAATATCAAGGCATTTTTGATGGATGTGCCACTTGATAGGGTCAAACATTTTGTTGAAAAGGCTGATGCATCTTTAAATTACTTCAAAGACTGTAGGGTTACTGCCTGCTTCTTAGTTGTCACCATTTCCACCAGTAATGGCATTATTCTAGAGGCCTCACCAACCGCCGTTGGCTGCATTCTCTTTGAGTGTGCCTCAGAAGGCTCACTGACATTGTCAGGGCCTCTTGGAATCCCATCTGGAGACATCCCACTGCATTTACTGCCGGTGCACTAAAGGCATTCTTTGTTAGGACAGTTAAGATCTCTAGTTTGGTGTTGTAGGAAACTGCCTCTTTTGACATGGTCACTTTGAAATGCAACCCAGGCCTCACAAAATGGTAGAGAAGGCCGACCTCCAGTTCCTGACCCCACTATTGGTTGCAGGACTGGCAGGAAAATTAGTTAAATTAGGAGTACCCACTTCATGCCAGCCCACCCTTGGGGTGGACGACCTGAAGTGGGCACTTCTTTTTTTTATTCCTTCATCGTATGTGGAGGAAATTAGGCCAATAGGATTAGGGCTATGCTCACTTTTCATAGGAAGGGTGTAGTCACCTTAAAGGTGAGTAGCCCATTGCTACCACCTGGCACTTCCTGTAACACCCCTAAATTCAGTAATTAGGTGGCACCCCTGAGCACTCGAACTCAGATTCCTGTTGACCTAAGAAGAGCCGCACAACACAGAAGTCACCCCAGCAGAGAAGACTGAAGACACCAACTGACTTGGCCCCAGCGCTACTGGCCTGTCTGCAGCCCTCAAAGAACCTGCACCCAGAAGAGGACTTGTCCCGCAGCCCAGCCACCTCCAAAGCCTTGGGGGACTGCATGCCTTGATAAATACCAAGAACTCCTATAGACAGTGGACCTGTGCAAAAGAAATCAAGTCCAAAGAGGGAAAAGCCTGCCTGAGTAACCGCGAAACTGCTTCCGGAACCACCTCTGCACCTGACGTCCAATGCCAGAGTCAAAGTAGCCCACTGTCCTGTAAACGTTCCCCAGCAGGCAGCCCATGACACCAGGAACTCATATTTCGAATTACTAAAGAAGAAGGACAAAGAAAAGCCATCTTAAGAGAGAACTGTGGACTAGCTTTGGACTATTTGCGCCAAACTCTGCCTACCTGCTGCTGTCTTGACAATCGCAAGGACCTGACTCATCCTGTAGCTGTGCATCTTACAAAAGCCTTGGAGGGCTTCCAGCACTTCGCCAACCATCCAGCATCTCTCTTGGAGTGGAGGAGTCCCTTTCCTGCAACCTGCAGGCACCGACCGCAATGCCCGCTCCACTGATCTGCTTACCAGTGGGTCCACCGATGCAACAGTCACACAGGTTTGGAGGTGCCAAGACCCTCAGGAGTTGCCCTTCAACAATACCTAGGGTAACAGAGCAGTTGCAAGCACTAAGGATTGTTTGTGTCTAGACTAGACACCACCACCACTAAACCGACCTGCCCACCGAGGGACAGTGTAAGGGACAAGGCTGACCATGATAGAGGCTATACTGTTTGTTTTTTCTTCCCCTTCTGCAGGTCTGACCAAGACTTTTGAGCACTTTTGAAGCACAGGAAAAGCCTATCATAACCTTCTGCCCGAGTCCAGGAACAACGACTGTGCCCCCTTGCGTCCAGGCCCCCTACAAACTGAGCCCCCCGTTGAAAGCTCCTGGGCATATTCCTAAGTCCCCCCCCTCTACAGCCTGTTTCGAGGTGGCACCAACAGTGCAGCATGCAAGGCTACTGATCTGTCCATTACCTCTGCACCCGAACCCAGGGCAGGTAAACTTGAACTGCTGATGGCTTGTTTGACCTTAAGTCCTAAAGGTTTGCAAGTTCTTGTATGCATTCTTTCCCCATAGGAAATAATTTCTGCGGAAAAGTGTGTTTGTGTGACATTTTTGCCTCACTGTAAAAAATTATAAATCAACAGTACGTACCTAATTCTGAAGATTTTGGTGTCTAAAATAATATAAAAATTAATGGTATTTTTCTAAATTTGTCTCGAGTTCCTTCTTGAGTGTGTCTCATTAATTGATTCTGTGTGTATCATTTATTGATTCTGTGTGTTAGCACTACCCTCTGATAAGCCTAAATTTTCCCCACACTACCACAGTAGAGAGCGTTTAGGGTTATTAATTATAAGATGTAAGCCATCTGCATATTGTCCCCCTACACTTGGTACACTGCATAGCTAGCCAGCTTCCTGTGGCCGTCAAAAACAATGCTGGCTAGACACCAAACGTTTGGTGCCATCAGAGGAACTGCTACAGCTGAAAGTACAGCTATCACCACTGGGCAGGTGGTGATCTTGAAATAATGCAATCATTTTCACCGTCAGGGTGGTGAATATAATATTCTCTTCCATCCTGACAGACAGAAGTAAAAACCCCAGAGCCTAAACCAGGTCCTAAGTTGCTGCCATGCTTAGTGCTCTTTCTAGTGGGTGCTCTATCGAACCACAAATACCTCATTGACCCCTTCTCCTTGTTCAATGGAGTGGACGCCCATGAGTGATGGGGTTCCAAGTTAGTTTTTGCACACTGGTGTTGCAAATAAAAACTTAACAACCACCATGGTCTGTGTCTGAGGGCAATGAAGAAAGTAATAGACAATTGATGTCAGGGCACAGGGATGGCAATTAAATGCAGCTCAAGGCATATTCGGTGTCAGGATATATTTTAACATAGGCCAGTGATGCTACCCCCTGATGCACAGGACTTAATGCAGAAGTTTCCTCATCCAGTCTGGTGTCTGATATATTTAAAATGTGTTGAATCTGCAGTTAGTCTCCACCAGAAAACAGCATCACTGACGGTAAGTAACTTATCTTTCCTTGCAAGAGGAGTGTTTCTAGATATTTCATTGCTGTAAAATGTTTTCTCTCTTTCTCTGTTTTACAGCGGGTCACAGACGTTAATGAGCAGCTCAAATCCAATGCTGGGATGCAATACAGGTTCTGCTAACTCAGCTGGGATAAATCTGACTGGCATGCTGCCATCCGGCAGTCTGGTGCCCAGTGCGCTGCCCACTACCATTCAGTCTGCTTCTCAGTCTGGTTAGTATCACTGAAGTAATAAGTCAGGAGCGTACTTGAGACAGCCTTTTTGTGTTTTTTTTTTTTTTTTTAGATAATATTGTTTGATTGTCCACTTAGGAAGAAAAGACATGATAATGGAGAAATAAGCCCTTTTAAAATAGTTACATCATCATCTACTTAGGAAAATTATGAACTTAATTTAGACAGGTTACTTCTGTCACACTGATACTGATTTCCAGAGGGAACTCAGACTGGTTGACAACCCTTTTAAAGAAACTGAAGAAAGGAAATATGCAAAGCATAGCAAAGGACCTAGGATGCCAGAAGCAAACTAAGATCCCAGCAGCCCCTACAGGGCTATTGACTTATGTTATAAAAGGGGCTATTGACTTCTGTTATAAAAGTGTCCTGAAAAAGGGGGTGGGATTTGGATTACGTACACCTTGCTGCCGGTTCTGTTTTTCCGGTTATTTGAAAGCTAAACGGATGGAATGGCCACTGGGTTGATAAGATAGGTTTGGGCATGAAGATCCCCCATTTTGAAGGCAATTTTACTTTTGGAGAAGGGAGCCAGCCCTAAGTACTTCCAAATCCATGCCCCAAGAAAGGTGATGTGAATGGTACAGTGAAAGAACTAGGCCCAGGTAAATAAGAACATAGATGTGTCCGTGGAGAGCATGTGTAGTCACCACAGTCTGTGATCAACTTACTGAATTCTGTTAAAACAGTGAATAGGTTAAAGGTGATGCCCAAGGTGCAATGAAAGGAGGGCTTCTCTTCAAGAATTGCAAGAAGAATAACATAGATATACCTTTAGAAAAACCCCAATGTTCCAAATTCCATTGTGTAGTGCCATCTTTCTAGTATAGATACCCCCACTTTTTGTCTGATGTCAGTGTATTTAAACTGTAGTTCACTGTGATCCTGCTAACCAGGAACCCAGTGGCTGTGCTCTCTCCTCTACATTTGGTTGCTTGGTAAGTTTTTGCACCCACAGTTGGCATTCTAGTGCACCAATGTAAGTCGATAGTAGATGGTACTTGGTACTCAGGGCATTGATACGCCAAGGGTCCCCCATGGGCTGCAGCATGTATTGTGCCACCCATGGGAGCCCATGCCAACTGTGTCCGCAGGCCTGCTATTGCAGCCTGCGTGAAATGTTGCATGCACCCTTTCACCACAGATATAAGGCTTGCTGTATATCTTGGTCACCGCACGTAGACACTGTAAGTCACCCCTCTGGTAGGCCCTTCAGCCCAAAGACAGGGTTCATGTCTCTAAGTGTGAGGGTACCTCGGCATGACCAGGGTACCCCTACAAACCCGACTCCATTCCCTGGGCTTTGTAAGTGTGAGGGAGCCATCTTAAGGTATGTAGTGGACACTGGTCAACACGAGTGGTCCAACTACATAATGGCTTCTCTGAACCTAGGCATGATTGCTATCAAACATGTTGGAATCGTGCAACTACTCTGATTCTAGTACTAGTTGCATGATCCCCTGTACTCTGGGGGTTCGGCCTGTGCAACCTTACAGGGTCTGACTGCCAGCCCATGCTGCTGTCTACCCCTGAAACTGATCTGCCCTCCTGCTGATGAGCCTGGCTCAGGCAGAGGAAGACAGAACAAAGGATTTCCTGCAAGGAACTGGTGTGACCACCTTCCCCTGTGTATTAGGTGTCTAGGGGGTGGGGTGGCCTCTGAGCGCCACCAGGCTGCTTTGAAGGCCGCATTTGGTGCCCTCCTTGCATAATCCGGTTTGCTCCAGTTCAGGAACTCCTGGTTCCTGCTCTGGTGCAAAACTGCACAAAGGGCTGGGGAGTGACCATCCCACTGCCCAGCTCCTCCTCTAGGGAGGTACACAGAGCTCTGCCAGGTGGCCACTTGATTCTGACATCTTGAAACTAAGATGCACAGAGGCCTGAGCATCTGACAGGTTAGGTCAGGCAGATGATGTCCATGACCCCCTTTGATAGGTCCCCCCCCCCTCCCCTGAGAGTTACCAACTCCCTTTTAGGGTTACTCTACAGCTCCCCCGAGGGCGGATCCTCAGATTCGTCATGCAAGACTCTACAAGTAACTAGCTGCAAGAAATCTTCTGCTCATGGCCTCTGGAACTGCTATTGGTCTGCTTTTGAACAGAAACGTGTCTGCCTCCGATGGGAAGGCTCCCATTGCAACATTGTTTCTCTGGATCCTCAAAGAATTCTGCAACATCCATGGCTGTCTATTCTCCAGGGTCACAAGGACTCTGTTTGCACCCAGATGCACAAAGGAATCTCCCTCGGAGTGAAGGAGACACTTCCCTGCATCCCCAGGCACCTCAAGACAACGTTGAATGGCTGGTGGGGTATGCTGTCCCACAGATATCAAAAGACTCTGCATCACTGGTGGTGGGTCTGTGGCCTCGTCTGGGTCCTGCTTGTCTTCTGACTAACTTGGAAGACTGTGGGCCCCTGCTCCTGCCACTGGACTGTAACCCATATGCACATCAACTGTTGCTCTTGCCAAGGCATGTTAATGCTTCCTCCAGGAGATATTCAGGTGCCAAGAAGCCCCGGCCTCCAGCACTCTGCAACTCAAAGATCAAGCCCTGTTCTGTGACTCCTGTGATGTGGGACTTCTGTTTTGTTTTGCTGCTGAGGCATCCTTGGGACTCCCTGTGTCCATTGCCTGTGGGTCACTCGTAGGAGCTTCAACGACTTCTGCTAGCCTTCCTGCGTGCAGAGGGCCAGCCCTGACTCCCCCTCCAGGTTTAGAGTCTCCTGGACCTTGCTGTTCCCCAAAACACTGCAAATACATCTTTAGCTCCTGCTTGCATTTGCCAGTGCTTATTGGTGATCTGACTGGTCACTGACCCTCCTGCAATCAGGCGACAGTTTAGGGACAGCTCGTAGGCAAGTCCTAGGATCTTCTGCAGCTCCTAGACCTCGCACATGGACTTCTTCCCCCACCGACTTGTAGGAATTTCACATCTAGTAGGGTGGGCATTGCCACCTGCATCACCTGGGCACCTCCGAGGGTGCTGGACTCTGTCCCCTTCCTTTTCAGGTCCTCCACATCCGAAATCCGTCCCTGGGTTCCACTAGCATGGTCCATGAGTCTCAACAGCAGCAGGACAATCCAAGGCATCCACTGACTTCAGAGAGAGTCCCTTCTCCCCTCTACAACCGCCCTCCTGGTGTAGGTACACCTACCTTCTGGGTATCCTCGGGTCGGGGCACTCGGGCTTGTGCCTTGAGGTAGCCCCTTAGTCTGCTTTTTGCCTGGCCAGAGATGTAGGATCCACTGCCCTCGTGGATCAGGGAGGTGGCGATTCACTCTCTCACTCACTCTCTCACTCTCTCTCTCACTCTCACTCTCTCACGGGCAGCCATCTGTGGAAGGCAGAGATCAGAGTCATCTGGTCTCTGGCGGAGTCTGGACTCCACATCAACCTGTTGGAGCTCTGGGCACTCAGGCTAGTATTTTAAGCATGGCTTCTCTCTCTCAAGGGGAAGGTAGAGAAGGTGTTCACGGATAGCACCACTTCCATGTGGTACTGCAAGAAATTGGGTGGGTGGGGTTGTGGACCCTTTGACAGGATGCTCTGGTCCTCTGGCATTGGCTGGAACAACAGGACATATCCCTGGTGGTTCAACATCTGATGGGCTCTGTGAACATTGGAGCAGACAAACTCAGCTGACAATGCTTAGTCGATCACGAATGGCATCTCTATCCGGAGGTGGCGCAAGGTCTTTCAGCAGTGGGAGAGCCTTGGTTAAATCTGTTTGCCTCTGCAGAGAATGTGCAATATCAGCAGTGTTGCATGTTGGAGCTTCTAAGGTGGCAATCACTCTGTGACACGTTTCGTCTCAAGTGGCTCCTGACTTGGAACGGAGAGTCTGGTATCCTAAGCTATTGAACATGACCATCAATCTCCCGATCAGACTGCCCCCTTGAAGAGGATCTTCTGTCACAGCAGCAGGGGAGGGTTCTCCACCAAAACCTCTCCAGCCTCCACCTTCTTGCATGGAGATAGAGCTGCGGCAGTTGACAGCTTTTGACCTTCCGCCCAAAGTCTGTAACCTTATCTTGGTAGCCAGGCATCCCTCCACCAAAAATTTGCACATACAAGTCTGTTGACCCTTTCTCGGCCCCTCTCTCTGAGGTCCTGTTGTTTATCCTTTCTCTGGTACAGCAGGGCTTTGCTAGGAACACTCTCAAAGGTTATCTGTCTGCCATATCTGCTTTTTACGGTTGCCTGACCAACCTCCCTCATTTAAGTCTCCTATTGTGAATAGGTTCCTTAAAGGCCTCACTCATATGTTTGCTCCATCCCCATTCATTATGCCCCATGTCTAATGTGCGCTCCTTTTGAGCCTTTCCACAACTATACTCTCCAGCTTCTTACTTTGAAAACAGCTGTCCTTGTGGTCATTACATCTGTCTGCAGGGTGAGTGAGCTATAGGCATTGTCATCTAAGCTACCTCATCTTTCTATCTATCCTAACAAAGTGGTACCTCACTTCCTTTTTGCCTTCCTTCCTTCATTTCGTTCTTTCATTTCTCCCTCTTTCTCTCTTTTCTTTTTTCTTTCTCACTTTCTTTCTCTCTCTTTTGTAAACACAAGAGGCCGACAGCCAGTGCAACTCCGATTGACTTTTTTTTTAGGTTCGTGTTAGCCAAGATCTTTTCTTTTTTTAAAACATATGTATAACATAGTTACTTATAGGGGTTTCAGCCAAACTTCATCCTTTGGTCTTTGATTGTATCATTCACATCTGTCTTCCACCCACCCCAGCGTGAATCAGGGGGCAATGTGTCCTAACACTTCAGCCTTTGTCTGGCTGCACAATGAGTTACAACATGCTGCCCTTTCTTAAGGAGCACATTCTCGCACAATGTAGTTGTGTTCAGCGCCAGGGATTACTATGATAATGAGACAAAAAACATTTTTGGCTTTAGCCAATGTCTTATTTTTTTTAGATTTGACAAGGTCTAGGCAGCTTCCTGAACAATAATGTTTAGCACAAATCATGACAAAAGAATTATCAAATCGCTGGCCTCTAATGCCGCAGCTATTGGTTTTGCCAATGCTTGTTTTGGGGTTTCGGACCTGGCAGACCCACAAACCTAGCAAACTTTGTTTTCTGAAGGCAGGTTATCTTTGCTTTATGTATGATTATTTCCTCTACTGCATGACAAATTGACGCCTGTTCCATGATAGATGGGTGTCAGAGCTCAGCAATTTAACACACTGTTTTCAAATGCACTCCCTGCATAAAATTGTCATGTCATAGCATCTTGTAGGACATTAGCATTATAGTCCATTGTCAAGCCTTTCCACTTTACAGGGCAGATATATAGACTGAAGGGCAGCACCCACAAACTCGAGGCCCTTTTTCCAAACCAGTATATAACCTAATCCACAGTGCAGCCGATATAGCTTGATACTAGTGTATCAACCACCCGAAGGATTCTGCCCGTTGCTCTGTGATTAGCAGCGTCCATATTGGCCATATCAATTATTGGAGAAGACGGCTCAGATGGTTTTCAGCTTGCTGATTTTGATATTCTTTATTGTGAGATTTTACTTTCAGTCTGAAGCTTAAAACTGAGTGACTGACCGAGGAATTTCTAGTATTTTTTACATATATTCCTCTTAAGTGTGCCTCTTGATTCTGGGGAAGCCATTGATATTGGGTTGCAAGTGTATAGCTTTGTAGCGTGCGGATTATCATGAACAATTATTTTCTATTGCACATTACAGTGCAAAGTTTCCCTTAGTTTGTATAATAACCTTGACTATTTGTGTCTCTATCGTAATTATATTATTGATATGTTAGTTTGTGATGGCATTCTGTTTATTGGATACAGTAACTTTTTTTTCTTCTTTTTTTACCAGGTGCTCCCTTCGGATTAAAGAATTCTTCAAGTCTAAGACCCGTAAATCTGTTACAGGTAAATATAACTCACTCCAGTTTTATCACACGAATGTGTGTTACTTAACTTGTATTTTACAGAAGAATTTTATAATTTTGTGCACTTGGTAGTCTTAATTACTGCAACAATTGCTTTCCCCTTAGTTACTTTGTGATGCCCTAGGCATTTAAAATATATAAAAACACAGTGGATGTTTTGCCAGAGTGTTTGATGCTTTCAGTTATAGTTTGTCGTAAAAATAACTTAATTTTAAGGACCCTCATGTACTTTATGACTTTCACACGTTCAAATTGATTTTTCAAACAGTTTGGTACCTTTTCACTTTGTGTAGAAGGTTTGCCAACTTTGTGTACTAGTGCAAAGTAGTACACAGGTCTGCTGATACTGAAGATACTGAAGGAAGATGTATAGAGAGTAGTATGGATGAAAAAGAGGATACCACTGAATGATCTGATACTATGATAAAATGGATTCTTCACTCAGACTTCTCAACCCAGACTTGACTCTGGTAGAGCTGCATGGATGTATTTGACAGAGTATCACCACTTATAGCAGGTGTATCCCATATTGATGTGCTGTTCGACAGAATTTTGAAGATTGAACTCAAAATGTTAGATGAAATCAGTGCTCACAGATTCCTCACACCCTCTAATATAGATCTGTGTATATGTTTCATATTCATTTCATTATGTTGTCTGCTACCTATGACCAAGGAGCTCACTCTGCCTTGCACTGATCAAAGGCTGATCTGACCTTAACCAGGATCAAACGTATAGCAATCAGAACCCATCAGTTGCCAGCAGTGTGTGTTTACCTCATTAAGCCACCTTACTGGCTTCATTTACATTTCAACTTATCCGTGCTGCTTCTGTTTAAAAATAATTATGTTGCATTACTTTAAACTGGATATCAGTAGGTAACTCCTTATTTTGTCATCCACATTTGGTTACTACCTTCACTCCACTCCTTTCCATGGTTATTCTCATGATCAAGCGTCCACTCCCATAGGATTATTCTTTTCCAAACTATACCTACGTTCCCTTACTCTGATGCTCTATATTGATTTCCAATTC
The DNA here is from genome assembly GCF_031143425.1 of Pleurodeles waltl. Lineage (NCBI taxonomy): Eukaryota > Metazoa > Chordata > Amphibia > Caudata > Salamandridae > Pleurodeles > Pleurodeles waltl. Next base: position 1,229,559,797 of record NC_090447.1, read on the forward strand.
AATGGCACCTATCGATTTCTCCCTACCAGTTTCCCATCCTACTCTACAATCCAGATATTCTGGGCAATTTGTCTTCTATCTCTACTTTATTTTACATGTTTTACGCATCTCTCTTAAAAGAACCAGCCTTCTCCTAACGCCTCTGAACTTTTACTTTCATTGTTTTGGATGTTTAAGATTTTGTTTCTGTTGTGTTTTGTTTCCTTGGGTGCAGAACGATACAATACAGGTTTGTGTTGTAATTCTCCCTGGGGTTACAGAATCTCTCTTGAATGCTTCTACAGTAAATTATGTCGTATCATTGACCACAGACACTCCATGCCCCTATTTTCCTGTGGATTTTTCTCTTGATCATTTCTTTTCTACTTCCTTCTTGTGCCTTGTTCTTTCCTTTATGTTCTTCATATGCACAGAAGAAGCTATTATGAATTCATAACTTGCCTCTAGCTAAAGCCAAACCCCAAAGGACTGACACTCTGCTCCTGGTAAGCTCAGTCTTACTTAATTCAGTCAGTTGATGGTTTGACTGTAGGAAGGAATGAGTTCCCAGCTTGAAAAACCATACTAATATATTGTTATCCTGACCTAGTTTATGCCATTCCTCCAGGATATACAGTTATTTGCCAGGGATACTCATAAAGAAATGGGGGAGTGTAGGAAGCTGGCTCTGTATATATTATATCAAGATGAGATATGGTGTGCACAGAGTCCAGGGGTTCAACAGAGGCTTGACAGAGGCAATTATAGATAATACTAACGCTCTATTTGTAGTAGTGTGGTCGAGCTGTTAGGCTTATCAGAGGGTAGTGTTAAGCATTTGTTGTACACACACATACAAAAAGTCAAACACACACTCAATGACTTAACTCAAGACCAATAGGATTTTTATAATGAAAACTATTCTTTCTTAATTTATTTCAAGAACCACAAGATTTATTTAGCAGGTTAGTACATTAAATGAAATGAAATGAATGGAATCAACAATGTACACAGATTTTCTTAAAATGGCAAAAAGCTATTTTAAAAGTGGACACTGCAGTTTTCAACAGTTCCTGGGGAAAGAAAGTACAGTACAGTTTTGGAGGTAAGTAATCGACTTCCAGGTTCAGTCTCCGGGGCATAGGTAGCCCATCGTTGGGGGTTCAAGATAACTCCTAACACCCAGCACCAGCAACACAGGGCCAGTTAGGTGCAGAGGTCAAACAGGAGCCAAAATAACATGGGCGCCTATGGAGACAGGGGGTACTCCGGTTCCAGTCTGCTTGCAGGTAAGTACCTGCGTTGTTGGAGGGCAGACCAGGTGGGTTTAGAGGAGCACTGGGGGGGGCAAGTAGGCACCAAACACACACACTCAGCGGCACGGGGAGGCCAGGTGCAAGGTGCAAATAGGGCGTTGGGTTTCCAATGGAGTCCAGGGGTTCAACAGAGGCTTGACAGAGGCAATTATAGATAATACTAACGCTCTATTTGTAGTAGTGTGGTCGAGCTGTTAGGCTTATCAGAGGGTAGTGTTAAGCATTTGTTGTACACACACATACAAAAAGTCAAACACACACTCAATGACTTAACTCAAGACCAATAGGATTTTTATAATGAAAACTATTCTTTCTTAATTTATTTCAAGAACCACAAGATAGCAAATAGGGCGTTGGGTTTCCAATGGAACTCAATAGCAGACCGGTGGAGTCACTTAGGCGCAGCAGGCAGGGCACAAGGGGGCTTCTCGGGCAAGCCACCGACTGGACACGGAGGAGGGCCACCTGCTGGCTACTGCTGCACCGGTGGTCAGTTTCTCTCAAGTCTATGGGCTGCGGGTGCAGTGCATCTCCAGGCGTCGGATATCTTCATCCTGGGCAGTCGCAGTCAGTGGGGTCCTCTCAATTCCCTCTGCAGGCGTCGTCATGGACGGATGGAGAGGTCAGCCCAGGGTGGACAATTAGTCGGATTCCCCTGGGGTCCTCTCTGGCTGGATGGTTCCTCTGGACGTGGGCCAGAGGCGTCAGATGCAGAGTACTTTTGGTCTACAGTGAGGTGGGAGTCCCTTTAAAGAAGGTTACTTTTTCTTCTTTTTGGACAGGTCCGCTGTCCACAAGAGTTTCTTGGTCCTCAATGATGGAGGCAGCCCCTGGAGGCTTTTCAGGGGTCGCTGGTTCTGTGGAATGCGTTGCTTCTTCTTTCGCAGCTTTTTCAAGTAGGAGACGGGTCGGTAGGGCTGGGTCCGAGTCAGTTGTTGTATCCTTCTCTTCTCTGCGGGGTTTTCAGCTCAGCACTCCATCTTCTTTTCTTGAGGTCATCAGGAATCTGGTGAGCTGGGTTCAGGGTCTCCCCTAATACTAAATTTAGGGGTGTGTTAGGGTCAGCGGGCAGTAGCCAGTGGCTACACCCTTCGTATGCCCACTCTCTTTGGGGAGGGGATGCACATCTCTATCCCTATTGGTCCTAATACTCCAAAGCAAGATGGAGGATTTCTAAAGGAGAAGGTCACTTCAGCTCCGGACACCTTAGGGGTGGTCCTCGCTGAAGGGGTGGTGATGCCTTGTTTTTCCTCATTATCCCCCTGGACTTGCTGCCAAAAGTGGGGGCTTGTACAGGGCTAGCGGCCATCTCCACTCGCTGGAGTGCCCCGTGGCACTTTTACACGAGGGCTGAGCCTCCAGGTCGATGCTAAAGTAGCTTACCTGGTGTTATCAAAGAGCCACCCACAAGAATTATGGATGCAAGGGACTCAGCTAAATTAGAAGATTCTTTTATGAAAATTGCAATCTTTTTAGACGTTTTATAGAATATGGATTAGCCTCCCTGTAGGAAAATGCCACTGTTGACATGGTTACCCTCCTACGTGTTGCCTAGTGTTGATGCCAACTTTGATTGAAAGTGTGCTGGGACCCTGCTAACCAGGCCCCAGCAGCAGTGTTCTTTCCCTAAAACTGTACCTTTGTTTCCACAATTGGCACAGCCCTGGCACACAGTTAAGTCCCTTGTAAAAGGTACCCCTGGTACCAAGGGCCCTGTGGCCAGGGACGGTCTCCATGGGCTGCAGCATTTATTATGCCACCCTAGGGACCCCTCACTCAGCACATGCACACTGCCTGGCAGCTTGTGTGTGCTGGTGGGGAGAAAATGACTAAATCGACATGACACCCCCCTCAGAGTGCCATGCCTACAACCCACTGCCTGGGCATAGGTGAGTCACCCCTCTATCAGGCCTTACAGCCCTAAGGCAGGGTGCATGAGCACTATGTCCCTACAGTGTCTAAGCCAAATCTTAGACATTGTAAGTGCAGGGTAGCCATAAAGAGTATATGGTCTGGAAGTCTGTCAAACACGAACTCAACAGTTCATAATGGCTACACTGAATACTGGGAAGTTTGGTATCAAACTTATCAGCACAATAAGTCCACACTGATGCCAGTGTGTGTGGGATTCATTGAAAAATGCACACGGAGGGCATCTTAGAGATGCCCCCTGTATAACAGTCCAATTCCTAGTGTTAGGCTGACCAGTTCCTGCCAGCCTGTCACAACCAGACTAGTTTCTGGCCACATGGGGTGAGTGCCTTTGTCACTCTGTGCCCAGGAACAAAGCCTGTACTGGGTAGAGGTGCTTCTCACCTCCCCCTGCAGGAACTGTAACACCTGGTGGTGAGCCTCAAAGGCTCAAGCCTGGTGTTGCAGCACCACAGGGCACTCCAGCTAGTGAAGATGCCCGCCCCGCCGGACACAGCCCCCACTTTTGGCGGCAAGTCCGGAGGAGATAATGAGAAAAACAAGGAGGAGTCACCCACCAGTCAGGACAGCCCCTAAGGTGTCCTGGGCTGAGGTGACCCTTGCCTTAAGAAATACTCCATCTTGTTTTGGAGGATTCCCCCAATAGGATTAGGGATGTGCCCCCCTCCCGACAGGGAAGAGGCACAAATTGGGTGTAGCCACCCTCCAGGACAGTAGCCATTGGCTACTGCCCCCAAGACCTAAACACCCCCCTAAATTGAGTATTTAGGGGCGACCCTGAACCCATGAAATCAGATTCCTGCAACCTGAAAAAAGAAGGAAGACTGCTGACCTGAAAGCCCTGCAGAGACGACGGAGACAGCAATTGACTTGGGCCCAGCACTACCGGCCTGTCTCCAGACTCAAAGAACCTGCACAGCAATGCATCCAGCAGTACTAGCGACCTCTGAGGACTCAGAGAATTGACCTACACCTAAAGGACCAAGAAGCTTCCAAGGACAGCGGCTCTGTCCAAATCTACAACCAAGAAACCATCTTTAAAGAAGACTTCAGCTTCACTCCGGAAGCGTGAGTCTTCACACTCTTCCCCCGACATCCTCGCCCGAGTCCAGAGAAACCAACACTGCAGAGAGGACCCCCAGGCGACTCAAATGAAGGGGCACCCTTAGTCGACCTCCCTGCATCCCCACAGTGACACCTGCAGAGAGGATCCAGACGTTCCCCCTGACCGCGACTGCCCGGTAACAAAGGAACCCGACGCCTGGACAAAGCACTGCACCCACAGCCCCCAGGACCAAGAGAAACCAACCACTGGTGCAGGAGTGACCAGCAGGCGGCCCTCATCCTAGCCCAGTTGGTGGCTGGCCCGAGAAGCCCCCCGTGCCCTGCCTGCATCGCCAGAGTGACCCCCGGGTCTCTTCATTGTTTCCTATCTACAACCCAATGCCTTGTTCACACGCTGCTGGTTCTAAAATAAATTAAGAAAATAATATTTGTCTATATAAAAACCTATTGGCCTGGAGTTAAGTCTTTGAGTGTGTGTTCCCATTTATTGCCTGTGTGTGTACAACAAATGCTTAACACTACCCTCTGATAAGCCTACTGCTCAACCAAAAGACCACAAAATAGAGCATTGGTATTATCTAATTATGCCACTATCAACCTCTAAGGGGAACCTTTGGACTCTGTGCACACTATCTCTCACTTTAAGATAGTATATACAGAGCCAACTTCCTACATTGGTGGATCAGTGGTGGGGTGTAAGACTTTGCATTTGCTGAAATTCTCAGCCAACACCTGATCACACTACTAAAATTCCAATTAATTGCTCCAGTACGCTTCTGCCAGCGGGCCCTTTGCCAGTACCGAATGACCCCAAACAAAGACAGTCTGGTCTACTGGTGGAGCTGTGCTGCACTCCAGCTCCAGGCTTTGACGTGTCATTCTACATCAGCTCCAGTTTCTGATCCATTCCTTCCTCCAGTCCTGATTTTGGAACCATTACATAGCAAAGTCTCATCCAATGTGGAAATAGACTCTCAATTAAGTGAAGCTCAAGCTGACGAGGGCTCTCTTCCTGCCCCTGTTCCTAGGCAGCAGTACCTTTGAAGGATAAAGCAAATGTTTAGATCGGATTTGGACTCCATACAAGGTCTCCAGTATGGTTCACCAATCTGGGAGTTAGATAATCTGCTCCCTTCTCAGTATACAGCTGCTAGCCCTTATCACGACTTGCAAAATGCCAGTGTCATGTGTATCTGTCCGGAATCCACCCTGGATTCCCTCCTGGGCATCTTTCAGAGGAAAGTGTGTGTAAGGTGTGGTTCAGGGTGCTGCTGAAGTCCTGACATTACCACTCGCTACTAAAGAGATAAGAGCAAATCTTCTTGCAGATATTTTGCAGCCTAAGCCCACTTACCTTTGAGCCCTTGCTTCCTTTCAGTGAAGCCCTAATTGACCCAGTTCTGACAACTTGATTGAAATCGTTCTCGCCTTGGCAGTGAGTCACTCCCTCGTAAGTGGTGTCACAGGCCTGCACTAGCTGACTGTGAATTGTGCACACAGTAGCCACGTTCAGAGTGTCTTCGTAGTACATGCATGCCTCCATGAGTAAGGTGAACCCAAATTATTTTCTAAGTGCTGCACTGGACAGATAATCTAAAATAATCGACACCATGGGCAAAAAATATCTTCTGCTTGAACACAGTTTGCCTCCTGTGTTACTGCACACTGCCCCTAGACATGGCTCGGTAGGTGTTGCTGGCCATGCTGGCGGATATGTGCAGTTCCTTTGCTCAGACATTACAGGTTGCTGCAAAGTATTTTGTATGTTCTGGATTGACAGATTCTCTTGACCATGCAATATGCATCTGATTGAGACTTCTAGTTGCAGATTCCTTTCCTTAAAATTACCCCCCCAGGTGTCAGACTGGATCCAGAGATTCTTCTTCGAGCAATACCCTTGTGCATGAGTAGGTGGCTTTGGTCAACTCCGCGGGGCTTGTTGGCATTGTAGTCGTCGTGATGACATTGAGAGTAGTACATCGACGGCGCCTCAGCGTAGTGACGTCAGTTCCATTCTTTCCGTGCCACGTACTGATCCAGAGAGAGCTACCCTGGGCCCTTTTTGACCGACTTTGACCCTTTTGTCGAGTTTTTGGTGCGTCAAGGATGTCCCCGAAGACTGGTTTCAAGCCGTGCATGATGTGGGTGACTAATCCGCATCAGGTTTGTTTGTGGTGCTTGGAGTGCGACCACGACCCGAAGTCTTGCTCCAGGTACCGGGCCATGCACCCGAAGGCCTTGATAGAGCAGTCTTTGAAGCTCATGGCGGCACGGCGCTTGACTCTGCGTAGGTCCCAGTCTCGCTCGAGAGGAAGGTCTCAAGATCATTCATGGAGCCATCACCTTCTTCTTCCTCCAAGTCTTCGGGCACAGGTAAGAAGAAGAAGTCGTTGAAGAGGTCTAGTCGCCCTTCGACTTCACCCCGTTGCTCAGCTGATGCAACGCGGGAGGAGCGTCAACGCTCAAGGCCTCTGTCTTCAGAGCCTGCTTCTGGGTCCTCGCCTCGTTTCCCCGAATTTCCAGGAGCCGGAGGGACCCCAGCCCAATTAAGAGTTTTATGAGGCCATGCGCCTCATTTTTGGGCGGACTGACCCCGATACGGTGCCTTCGGGCCCAAGGGGTTAAGTCGAGGGGCGCTCTGGTTCCCTGCCAGCGGCTTCGGCTCCAGCCACAGAGGTCCCCTCTGGATCCCTTTGTGGATCCGCACCAACACTGGTCGTACCACTGATACCTTTCCCGGCGCCAGTTGAATTGTCGACGCTCCCGATGTCAGTAGTGCCCACTATCAATGTCAACCTGATCCTTCTCCCCGACGACTCTGAGTCGGAGTGGTGTCGGCTGATGCTGCCTCTGTCTTCGATGGGGGTCTACTCACCCCAGTACGGATTTGGACCCTTTTCCTTATGGGCACGGATTCAGGGAAGGATTGGAGGGGTCCCTGGACCCCTATGAATACCAGGATGACCCATCTTTGGACTGGGCACAGGAATTGGGCGAGGCCAGTGGACTGGCCACTTATCCAGATGCTGGCATGCTGCCTTCTCCTACCGTGGCTATGGCAGAGGGAGCGACTTATTCTATGGTGGTCAGTAATGCAGCTGAGGTCCTTGAGCTACCTACTGTTGAGGTGAGGTCCAAACTCCTGACAGAGGTGCTTCAACCAGAGGCTTCCACATCTGAGCCCCTTTTGCCATTCAGTGATGCCCTCACGATGTCCTTTTGGGTACTTGGTCCAAACCCAACACAGGGGCTCCTGTGAATAGTACTATCACACGCCGCCATCGTCCTGCCCTGCATAACCCTACATTCCTGTCCCAACACCCCCGCCTGAGAGTCTTGTCATCAAGGTTTCCTCTTCCTCAGGTGCATTCCTGGCAAGAACCCTCAAACTTGCCATGTAATAACAGCGAAACGTGCTGGTAAAGAAGTATCCACAGTGGAAAAAGCGATGTCCTTCCTGGAGAAAGGTTTTTCGAGCCGTGCTACTCACGCTGCAAGGGAAATGCAGAAGAAAGGAATCCAAGGTGGCTGACGAGAAGTTCAAATGTTAAGTTGTCGTTCTAGTGTTGCACTCAATTTGCTGTGATACGCGCACACCGCTAGAGAAGAAATAATTCCAACCGGAAATTCATTCATAAGCTGCGAAAACTTTCTGTCATTGCCTGTGCTTCTAAGCAATTAAATAATATCTGTAGTTAACTTGAACAGTCCATGAAATGCATGCAAAGCTAAGTTTGCCTCAGAAAACTTTTACCTCACAATGAGCGCACTCGCAACATATCTGGATTCCTGTCAGGTCACACTTGAAGTGCGAAGCTCTCTAGCAACGAAATTGAGTGCAGGAAGGACATTGCTTTTTCCACTATGGTTACTTTACCAGCACCCCTATAACTTTTCCTGTAGGTTTCGCTGTTATTACATGGCAGGTATGAGGGTTCTTGACAGGAATGCGCCTGGGACAGGGATCCAGAGGTCTGCCCAGTCCACCTCCTGCTCCCACTGCAGCCTCTAAACCATCCTAGTCCATCCACTCACTCAGATCCAGTTGGGGGCAGGATTCGCCATCACCTGCCCCACTGGGAATCAGTCACTACAGACAGGTTGGATTTGCAGATATTTCAAAAGGGCTATTCCTTCCCTTTCGAATCTGCCCCACCGGCCATGCCTCCATCAATCAGCCAACTTCCGAAGGATCATTTGGCACTTCTCTGCCACAAAGTTGCGGCTCTCTTGGCCAAGGGAGCTATAGAGAAGGTCCCTGTGCCAAAAGGTCGTTGTTGTTATTCCCACTACTTTCTGCTGCCATAAAAAGACAAGGGCTTAAGTCCTATCCTAGACCTTCGGGACCTCAACTACTTCCTCAAGAAGGAGAAATTCAGAATGCTCACCCTGGCTTGGGTCCTGTCTACCTTAGATCCAGGAGACTGGGTGGTAGCGTTGGACTTGCAGGATGCTTATTTCCACATTCCTATCCTGCCTGCCCACAGACGTTACCTACAATTCGTGGTAGGTCACAAGCACGATCAGTTTACTGTGCTCCCCATTCGGCCTTACCAGCGCCCCTCAGGTGTTCACAAAGGAGACGGCAGTGGTTGCAGCTCATCTGCTCAGGTTAGGGGTCTCAGTCTTTCCCTACCTCGACGACTGGCTGCTGAAGGCGGACTTGCCCCAGAAAGTCATCTCCTACCTTCAGACTACGGCGCGCCTCCTACACTCGCTGGGGTTCACTGTCAACGTGCAGTCACACCTGACTCCCTCTCAGATGCTCCCTTTCATCAGAGCTATTCTGGACACAGCGAGTCCAAGATATTCTGCCTATGATTCCGATCTTTCAGCCTCTGTTTGGGTTTAGGTGAGACTGACTGTGAGGCTGCTTGGCCTCATGGCCTCCTGAATCCTGCTAGTGACCCATGCCAGATGGCATATGCGGGCTCTGCAGTGGGGCTTGAAGTTCCAGTGGGCGCAGCATCAGGGGAATCTCTCCGACATGGTCCAGATCTCGGAGGGGACAGTGAAAGACCTGCAGTGGTAGCTTTTAAATCCGCATTGGGTCAACGGCAGATCCCTCTCCCTTCCCCAGCCAGATCTATCCATAGTGACAGATGCGTTGCTTCCGGGTTGGGGCGGCCACATGGGAGGGATGGAGATCAGAGGCCTCTGGTCTCCGGCGGAGTCTGGGCCCATATCAATCTTCTGTAGCTCCGGGCAATCAGGCTTGCATTGAAAGCATTTCTTCCCTCTTTCAAAGAGAAAGTAGTGCAGGTGTTCATGGGCAATACTACCGCCATGTGGTACTGCAACAAACAGGACAGAATAGGGTCCTGGACCCTTTGTCAGAGGCACTATGCCTCTGGACATGGCTAGAACATCAGGGCATTATCCTGGTGGTTCCACATCTGGTAGGTTCTCTCAACACCAGAGCGGACAAACTCAGCCATCGATGCATAGCCGATCACAAATGGTGTCTCCATCCAGAGGTGGTGCAAGGTCTCTTTCAGCAGTGGGGAGAGCCTTGGTTAGATCTGTTTGCCTCCGCAGAGAACGCGCAATGTCAGCTGTTATGTACATTGGTGTTTCCAAGACGGCTCTCGCTCAGAAATGTTTTTCGTCTCAAGTGGAACTCCAGCCTCCTTTACACCTATACCACTTCTACCCAGAGTTCTCAAGAAGATCATGAAAGACCGGGCCCATGTCATTTTGGTGGCTCTGGACTGGGCACGGAGAGTATGGTATCTAGAGCTATTGAGTATGTCCATCGATCCTCCACTCAGACTGCCTCTTCGGGCGGATCTTCTGTCGCAGGGGATGGTTCTCCACGTCAACCTGTCCAATCTCCGCCTCCCTGTCCAATCTCCACCTTCATGCGTGGCAATTGAGCGGCAACAGTTGACGACTTTTGTTCTTCAGCCAGGCGTCCCTCCACCAAAACGGTACACGCCTGTTTGTGGCATGGTGTACCAACAAATCTGTTGATCCCCTCTCAGCCCCTCTGTCTGAGGTTCTTTTGTTCATTCTTTCTTTAGCCTAGCAGGGCTCTGCTGTGGGTACCCTTAAAGGGTATTTATCTGCCATTTCGGCCTTTCTTAGGCTACCTGATCAGCCCTCACTCTTTAGATCTCTTATTGTGAATAGATTCCTTAAAGGTCTCACCCATTTATATCCTCCCACTCCATTTATCATGCCTCAGTGGGACCTCAATCTTGTCCTTACTTAATTAATGTGTACTCCCTTTGAGCCGATGCACAATTGCCCTTTACGGCTCCTCACTTTCAAGACTGTCTTTCTTGTTGCCATCAATTCTGCTCGCAGAGTGAGTGAGCTTCAAGCCCTTTCTTCCAAGCCTCCATTCTTGTCTGTGCACCCTGACAAAGTGGTGTTGCGCACTAAGGCTTCCTTCCTACCCAAGGTTGTTACACCTTTTCATGTCGGCCAGTCCATCGCCTTGCCTACTTTTTACACACACCCACATCCTTCCCATGAGGATGAGAGACTTCACCTCCTGGACCCAAAAAGAGAGTTGCCGTTCTATCTTAATCGTACTAAAGATTTCTGGGCAGACGATCAACTCTTTGTCAGGTATGTGGGTGTGAGGAAAGGGAAGGCGGTGCAAACGTACCATCCCTCGATGGGTACTTCTTTGCATCAAGATGTGCTTCACTTTGGCCAAAAAGCAACCCCCTGAGGGTTTGTGCGCTCATTCCACCATAGCGACTGCTGCTTTCACTGCGTTAGGACATGGAGTTCCTGTGCTGGATATCTGCCAGGCAGCTACGTGGGCATCCCTGCACACATTTGCTAAACACTGCTGCCTGGACAGTCAGGTCCAACGGGCAGCTACTTTGGTTGTTCGGTCCTGCAGGATTTTCTAGTATGATCTTGGTTCGCAGTCCACCTCCGAGGATGGCATTGCTTGGGTATCTATTCTAAGTTAAGTGATCTGCAACTAGAAGTCTCTATCAGATATACAAGGTTCGATGGCATCTGTTGCTGTAGATACACATGTTCTGCATAGCTCGCCATCTGGTGTTGGGTCGGAGTGTTACAAGTTGTTTTTCTTCGAAGAAGTCTTTCGAGTCACGGGACTGAGTGACTCCTCCTTCTGTCTCCATTGCGCATGGGCGTCGACTCCATCTTCGATTGTTTTCTTTCCGCCATCGGGTTCGGACGTGTTCCTGTCGCTCCGAGTTTCGGAACGGAAAGTTAGTAAATATCGGAAGATTTTCGTCGGTATTGTTGCGTTCGGGATCGGCGTAGTTAGATTCAACACTGCATCGAAGATCGACGCGCTCCGGTGCCCTTCGGGGTAGTTTTCGATCCCCCGTCGGGGCCTGGTTGGCCCGACCGCGTGTCGAACAACGCCGATGGAACGGACCCCGTTCCGTTTTTGTCCCAAATGCCACAACAAATACCCGTATAAAGACCAACATTTGGTCTGTAACCTGTGCCTGTCACCTGAGCACAGTGAGGAGACTTGCGAGGCCTGTCGCGCGTTCCGGTCCCGAAAGACACTCCGTGACCGTCGAGCCAGGAGACTTCAGATGGCGTCCACGCCGACAGCGCACCGAGAGTTCGAGGAACAAGAGGAAGAAGAAACCTTTTCGATCCACGAATTGGACTCCGAGGAATTCGACGATCAAAGAGCCGTGAGTAAGACGTCGAAAACAACGCATAAGAAAAGTGACAAGGCCCAGGGGACGCCACTGCCACCAGGCCATGGCTCCACCCATAAATTCGGTGACCGACCATCGGCACCGAAAAAGGCCCAAACAGTGCCGAGATCGTCCGACTCCGGTCGAGACACCGGCACGCAGCCTTCTCGGGATCGAGAAAGTGCTGGAGAAAAGCAATGACTCCGAGATAGCGGTGTAGAAACGGCTCGACGCCGAGAGGTTTCGACTCCAAAAAAGAAAAAAGCCACCTCGGAGACGAAAAAAGATACAGGCAGGGTTTCGGTGCCGAAACAACCCGTAACCGACCCAGGTCCAGGCTCTTATACAGAGGAGCAATCACTGTCCTCTCAGATGCGAAAGCATAGGTTTGAGGAAGAGCTGCAATCCACCGAAGTGGACCATACGCAAAAACGTATTTTCATACAGCAGGGAACAGGAAAAATAAGCACCCTTCCCCCTATTAGGAGAAAAAGGAGACTGGAGTGTCAAACAGACCAGGCGCCACAAACAAAAATGGTGAAAAAGGTGACTCCGCCACCCTCTCCTCCACCTGTAATTAACGTCTCACCAGCGCAAACTCCGTCACATTCCCCGGCTCACACCACCATGAGCCAAGGTGACCAGGATCAAGACGCTTGGGACTTATATGACGCCCCAGTGTCGGACAACAATCCGGAGGCATATCCAACAAAGCCCTCACCACCAGAAGACAGCACAGCATATTCTCAAGTGGTGGCTAGAGCAGCACAATTCCACAACGTAAACCTCCACTCAGAACAAGTCGAGGATGATTTTTTATTCAACACCCTCTCCTCCACCCACAGCTCCTACCAAAGCCTGCCTATGCTGCCAGGTATGCTTCGGCACGCAAAGGAAATCTTCAAGGAGCTGGTCAAAAGTAGGGCAATAATGCCAAGGGTGGAAAAGAAATATAAGGCACCTCCTACAGACCCTGTTTTCATCACCACACAGCTGCCACCAGATTCCGTCGTAGTCGGAGCAGCTCGGAAAAGAGGCAACTCCCACACATCTGGGGATGCACCACCCCCAGATAAAGAGAGCCGCAAGTTCGATGCAGCTGGGAAAAGAGTCGCAGTACAAGCTGCAAACCAGTGGCGCATCGCTAACTCTCAAGCACTACTTGCGCGCTATGACAGAGCCCATTGGGATGAGATGCAACACCTCATCGAGCATCTACCCAAGGAACTACAAAAGAGGGCAAAGCAGGTGGTTGAGGAAGGACAGAACATATCAAATAACCAGATACGATCTTCTATGGACGCAGCAGACACAGCTGCAAGAACAATTAATACATCTGTGACCATTAGAAGGCACGCATGGCTAAGAACGTCTGGGTTCAAACCAGAGATACAGCAGGCAGTGCTCAATATGCCATTCAACGAAAAACAACTGTTCGGACCAGAAGTGGACACGGCAATCGAAAAACTTAAAAAAGACACTGACACTGCTAAAGCCATGGGCGCACTCTACTCCCCGCAGAGCAGAGGAACCTACAGCACCTTCCGCAAGACACCCTTTAGAGGGGGGTTTCGGGGTCAGGCCACACAAGCCAGCACCTCGCAGGCAACACCGTCCAGCTACCAGGGACAGTACAGGGGAGGCTTTCGGGGCCAATACAGAGGAGGGCAATTCCCTAGGAATAGAGGAAAATTTCAAAGCCCAAAAACCCCTACAACCAAGCAGTGACTCAGATGTCACTCACCCCCTCCACACAACACCAGTGGGGGGAAGAATAGGTCATTATTACAAAGCATGGGAGGAAATAACTACAGACACTTGGGTCTTAGCAATTATCCAACATGGTTATTGCATAGAATTCCTACAATTCCCTCCAAACATACCACCAAAAGCACAGAATCTATCAAAACAACATTCCGAACTTCTGGAAATAGAAGTTCAAGCACTATTGCAAAAGAATGCAATCAAATTAGTACCAAACACACAAACACAGGAGTCTATTCACTGTACTTCTTAATACCAAAAAAGGACAAAACACTGAGACCAATCCTAGACCTCAGAATACTAAACACCTACATCAAATCAGACCACTTTCACATGGTCACGCTACAAGAAGTGTTACCATTGCTAAAACTACAGGACTACATGACAACCTTAGACCTCAAAGACAAGTATTTCCATATACCAATACATCCATCTCACAGAAAATACCTACGGTTCGTTTTCAAAGGAATACATTACCAATTCAAAGTATTGCCTTTTGGTTTAACAACCGCACCAAGAGTCTTTACAAAATGACTAGCAGTAGTGGCTGCACACATCAGAAGGCAGCAAATACATGTATTCCCGTATCTAGACGACTGGCTAATCAAAACCAATTCACTAACAAAGTGCTTACAACACACAAATCAAATCATACAAACCCTCTACAAACTAGGTTTCACCGTCAACTTTGCAAAATCCAACATTTCGCCGTGCAAAGTACAACAATACCTGGGAGCCATAATAGACACAACAAAAGGAGTAGCCACTCCAAGTCCACAAAGAATTCAAAATTTCAACAAGATCATACAACGCATGTATCCAACACAAACAATACAAGCAAAGATGATATTACAACTCCTAGGCATGATGTCTTCATGCATAGCCATTGTCCCGAACGCAAAACTACACATGAGGCCCTTACAGCAGTGCCTAGCATCACAATGGTCACAAGCACAGGGTCACCTTCTAGATCTGGTGTTGATAGACCGCCAAACTTACCTCTCGCTTCTATGGTGGAACAGTATAAATTTAAACAAAGGGCGGCCATTCCAAGACCCAGTGCCACAATACGTAATAACAACAGATGCTTCCATGACAGGGTGGGGAGCACACCTCGATCAACACAGCATACAAGGACAATGGAACGTACATCAAACAAAACTGCATATAAATCACCTAGAAATGCTAGCAGTTTTCCAAGCATTAAGGGCTTTCCAACCAATTATAACTCACAAATACATTCTTGTCAAAACAGACAACATGACAACAATGTATTATCTAAACAAACAGGGGGGGACGCACTCAACGCAGTTGAGCCTTCTAGCACAGAAGATATGGCGATGGGCAATTCACAACCACATTCGCCTAATAGCGCAGTTTATTCCAGGGATCCAGAATCAACTTGCAGACAATCTCTCTCGAGATCACCAACAGGTCCACGAATGGGAAATTCATCCCCAAATTCTAAACACTTACTTCAGACTCTGGGGAACACCTCAAATAGACTTGTTTGCAACAAGAGAGAACGCAAAATGCCAAAACTTCGCATCCAGATACCCACACAGGCAGTCCCAAGGCAATGCCCTATGGATGAACTGGTCAGGGATATTTGCCTACGCTTTTCCTCCTCTCCCTCTCCTTCCTTATCTGGTAAACAAATTGAGTCAAAACAAACTCAAACTCATTTTAATAGCACCAACTTGGGCAAGGCAACCCTGGTACACAACACTGCTAGACCTATCAGTAGTACCCCACATCAAATTGCCCAACAGGCCGGATCTGTTAACACAACACAACCAACAGATCAGACATCCAGATCCAGCATCGCTGAATCTAGCAATCTGGCTCCTGAAATCCTAGAATTCGGACACTTACAACTTACCCAAGAATGTATGGAAGTCATAAAGCAAGCCAGAAGGACGTCCACTAGGCACTGCTATGCAAGTAAATGGAAGAGGTTTGTCTGCTACTGCCATCATAATCAGATCCAACCTTTACACGCAACTCCAAAGGATGTAGTGGGTTACTTGCTTCACTTACAAAAATCTAACCTAGCCTTCTCTTCCATTAAAATACACCTTGCGGCAATATCTGCATACCTGCAGACTACCTATTCAACTTCCCTATATAGGATACCAGTCATTAAAGCATTCATGGAAGGCCTTAAAAGAATTATACCACCAAGAACACCACCTGTTCCTTCATGGAACTTAAATGTTGTCTTAACAAGACTCATGGGTCCACCGTTTGAACCCATGCACTCTTGCGAAATACAGTTCCTAACCTGGAAGGTTGCATTTCTCATCGCCATTACATCTCTAAGAAGAGTAAGCGAAATTCAGGCGTTTACAATACAAGAACCTTTTATACAACTACACAAAAATAAAGTCGTCCTAAGGACTAATCCTAAATTTTTACCAAAGGTTATTTCACTGTTCCACCTAAATCAAACAGTGGAACTACCAGTGTTCTTCCCACAGCCAGATTCCGTAGCTGAGAGGGCACTACATACATTAGATGTCAAAAGAGCATTAATGTACTACATTGACAGAACGAAAAACATCAGAAAGACTAAACAACTATTTATTGCATTCCAAAAACCTCATGCAGGAAACCCAATATCAAAACAAGGTATAGCCAGATGGATAGTTAAATGCATCCAAATCTGCTACCTTAAAGCAAAACGACAACTGCCCATTACACCAAGGGCACACTCAACCAGGAAAAAAGGTGCTACCATGGCCTTTCTAGGAAACATCCCAATGCAAGAAATATGTAAGGCAGCCACGTGGTCTACGCCACACACGTTCACCAAGCACTACTGTGTAGACGTGCTATTCGCACAGCAAGCCACAGTAGGTCAAGCCGTGTTAAGAACATTATTTCAAACCACTTCCATTCCTACAGGCTGAGCCACCGCTTTTGGGGAGTTAACTGCTTACTAGTCTATGCAGAACATGTGTATCTACAGCGACAGATGTCATCGAACTGAAAATGTCACTTACCCAGTGTACATCTGTTCGTGGCATCAGTCGCTGGAGATTCACATGTGCCCACCCACCTCCCCGGGAGCCTGTAGCAGTTCGGAAGTTAGCTTCAACTTTGTACATTTGTATATATATTATTTTAACCTTAAATAGGTACATACTTAGTCACTCCATTGCATGGGCACTATTACTACAACACAACTCCTACCTCACCCTCTGCGGGGAAAACAATCGAAGATGGAGTCGACGCCCATGCGCAATGGAGACAGAAGGAGGAGTCACTCGGTCCCGTGACTCGAAAGACTTCTTCGAAGAAAAACAACTTGTAACACTCCGACCCAACACCAGATGGCGAGCTATGCAGAACATGTGAATCTCCAGCGACTGATGCCACGAACAGATGTACACTGGGTAAGTGACATTTTCATTACTTATCTTCGTAACAAAATATCTGGTAGAGACATAATCTAGTTGCAGATTCTTTACTGACCCACCCATCCCCCGCTTGTGAACTGATTTCTAAGGACAGATATTCCCTAGTAAGGTCCTTAACGCTGGCACACCAATCTCAGTGTTCTTAGTGGCTCTGCGCTTTGGCGCGGAAATTCGTTAAAAGAAACTGACGTCACTGCGCTGAGGTAGCGTCTGTGTTCTACTAATGCTGTCATAGCGACTATGACACCCGCGGAGTCGACCAACGCCACCTACTGACCCGCAAGGTTATTGCTCAAATAAAAATCTCTGGATCCAGTCTGACGCCTGGGTGGAAATTCTAAGGTAAGGAATCTGCAACTAGAATATGTATCTACCAGATATTTTGTTACCGAAGGTAAGTAACTTGTACTTCAGTGTCATTATCAGGAGACTGGCCTGGATACATTCCGCAGGTTTCTCTGTGGATGTCCAGGCCTCTTTGATGGAAGCACCATTTAAATGATCTCGAGTTTTTGGTGAGAAAGCTAAAACAAGTGACATGTAAAGAGTAACCCCTGATTGCTAGATTACTTTCCCCTGTTCACTAGTTCAGTCAGCAATATTGAAAATTCAGAGGTTATTCAAGGGGTCTCCTGTATCACAGTAGACAACCTTCTTAGTCTGTGAAGCAATCCATGCAAACGTTCGTGTCAGCAGAGGTAGGGATACTGGCAAAAGATTAGATCAACAGCAGCAGTAGCAGCACTCTTATCCCTCATTGCTCCATGCAACGCTGCCAACCCTCTTTTAGGTAGTTAGTCCTTCAGCCTTTTGTGGAGGACAGTAGGCGGTAGGATCCAGCACTGCCTGCTTGACTGGCGCTTCATGTTGGGTCCATTGAATTGTACAGTTTGGCTATGCTTTTTTCCGGATATTCCAGCCCACATTCCCTCAGTTTACAAATCTACATCCGCAGATCACACCAATATTCTGTCCAAAGAAATTCCGATTTTGCTTGCCAAATGGGTTATTTAACTCGGCTGGGTTGCTACTCTCTGTACTTTCTGGGCCTCAATAAAGAGAAGGGCTCATGAAGATTCGGGACCTAATTTTTTTTTTACTGTCTGCTTAAAAAGGAGAGGTTCAAATACTTATGACAGTGGACCTCGAGGACTGGATGGCATCCCTAGCCCTTCAGGATGCATACTCCCTTATACCCGTCCTGCAGTCTCAGAGGAAGTGCCTCTATTCTGTGGTGGGGTCAGGCTTTTTCCGATTCATCATCCTGCTTTTCTGTTTTACAAAGGCCCTTTGGGTCTTCATAAAGGTCATGTTGGTGATTACTGCAAATCACTGTGAGTCGGGAATAAAGATACTCCCTACTTCGACTAGCTGCTTCAGGCAGGGTCGCCTTATCTAATTTCAGAACACCCGTAGGCCATAGAGTCATTACTATCCATTCTGGGGTTCTCCATCAGAGTGCCCAAATACCTTCTCTGGCATGTGCAGAGGATTGCCTTTATCGAGGCCATTTTAATTGGCAGTTCTGAAGATTTCCCACCTCCACATCGAGTCCATGGCATTCAGGCTTTGATCCAGACCTTTTAAGCTAGAACCACTGTAGTTTTTGATGGGACTCGAATTTCGGATTGTTGGCATCGTACATCTTGCTGGTGCTTTATGCCTCCTGGTACATTCAGGTCTTTCAAAGAAATCTGCTACTGCACTGGACTCAAGACAGGGTATGCCTTTTGGAAAAGATCAGTTTTTTCCGTGAGGCAGGTCATACAATGATGAATGTCCCATGTCAGCCTAACATGCTGAAGCACGTTCTTCCCCCCTCCAGATAGTCATCTGCAGAGTCAAAATGTCACATGGTCAAGGTGCCCCCCTACCGCCACCATGTGTACGCCGTATTTAAAATACGGCGCACCCATGGCGCAGGGTTGGTAGGGGTCAATAGCATAATTTATTTGGTGCCAAATTACCAGTCATTTTAATATTCAGGAGCTGTGAGCCATCCAGTTGATCCTAAAGTCCTTGCTTCTTCTATCATTAACAAATTGATTCAAGTGTTGACGGACAAGACAACCGCCATGTGGTATTGCAAAAAGCAGGGCAAAGTTGGGGTCTCATGCCCTCTGTCTGGAGGTTCACAGGCGTTGGTGATGACTGGCACGGAATAGGATTTCCTGGAGCTTTCTGGCATAATCCCTCAGCATCATTGTAAATAAGCTCAACAGACTTCATCTTGCCAGTTATGAGTGGCATCTGCTCCTGTATGTGGCACAGAGGGTGTATTACTGCAGTGGGGTACACCCAAGGTGTACCAGCTCACTATCTCTGAAAGTGTGCAGTAGCCATCCTTTTGCACTCTACAGTTTCAGCTGATTCTGGAGACCATGCAGTGGGCTAGGATGGTTTAGTGTTCAGCACTGCTGGCTCGGCTTGTGCCTCTGGGTTTGATTTCATCTTCAGCAGGATATGCTGTTCCAGCATCAAAGCATGGTGCTACACCTGAACCTCCACAATCTACACCTTTATTCAAGGAGACTCAGTGGAACCAGCTGAACAGTTCTGATCTACCATCTAGGGCAGTGAATATCATTTTGGCTGCTCACCACCTTTCCATCGAATACATTTATTCAGGTTACTTTCCACGTTTATCACATGGTGTGACGAAAAACAGTTTAGCCCCCTACAGACTATAGATTGTTTGCTGTCACTTTGTTTTACCTTTAGCCAGCAAGGCGTTGCTGTGGGCAGTGTTAAGCGTTACTTAATAGCTGTTTTGGCCTTTATTTATTTGCCTGATCAGTCCTCATTATTCAAATCACTTGGTGTGATGCATTTCTTAAAAGGGCTCTCATGTATGTTTCCCCTGCGCCCTTCATTATGCAGCAGTGGTCCTTCAATTTGGTTTTGAAATTCTCAATTTGTGCTCCTTTTGAGTTTCTTGACAGTTGTGCTGTGAGACTCTGACCTTGAAGACTGTGCTTCTCATTGCAATTACATCTGTACGTCGCGTCAACAAACTGCAGGCCTTGCCAGTTCAGCCTCCATAACAGTACCTTCTTCCCCGATGAGCTGATGGTTAGGTTTTGTGCATCCTTTCACCTGAAAATTGTTTTCCCTTTTCATGTGGGGTTGTCCATCACGCTCTTTGAATTCTTTTCTCCACCACAACCATATAAAGAAGAAAGGAGAGATTAAAACGATTGGATTTGAGTTATGCATTTCTACACTGATAGGACTAATGAGATGAGCAGCTGATTGTCAGGATTTCTGGTTCAAATAAAGCAAAGCCGGTCAAAAAAAGAGCCTAACCTAAGTGGTTTGGCCTTGGCTAAAAATGAGCTTTCTGAGCTCACTGTACTATAGTGAAAGCTGTAACTACTGTCTTAGATTGGGGCTTTCCCGTTTTAGACACTTGCCAAGCAGCCATGTAAACCTCTGTCCATACTTTCATCAGGCACAGATGCATCAATTAATAAGTTAACAGCGAGGGCCATTTTGCCTGATCAGTGACACAAAACGTCTTTGTGTAAGTCCTCTCCGCAGACTAAATCTAGTGGTACAGGTCCTTCTCTGTTGAGCAAAGGATCAGGCATCAGATCTGTGAATTCATTTAAAGAAGGTCTGTTGTCCTGTTTCTTTAAGGCAAAACGGAGTGCCGAAAATGCTTTGTCACATCAGGAATTCGTTTCAGATTATGCATCATACTCGTATAGCTGCTCTGCTTAAAGAAACATTTGCATTGCACTGTTTAGAGTGGCCGCTGTTAAACCCCCAGTGCTATATTTTTCTGAGATATCCAAACGTATTTAGGTGAAAGTGATAAAGGCTTACGGTGAGAAGTATTTGTCAGTGTCACAGTTGCAAAATCAAAACTTTTTAATGTGTAACCCCCTCTGTACCAGTTATGATCGAAGTAGCTTTCACTCTACTTCGATCCAGAGAAAGTGACAATCTGAACCCCTAGTTTTGCACCTTCTGGATAGTTCAGCTGCTTCCTTGGTAGAGAAAGGCATCACTTTTATAGTGCTGGTCACAAATAATAAAGAAATAAACTCTTGAAAGTTTGGGGAGTGTATCCAACATTATTGTGGTCGGGTGGGATCGGTAATGGTCACATTGGGGAATCTTATTCTTCTTTTACTTGGACAAGTACCTACTTGGATCACATTGGTGCTTGATCTTAATCTCTGATGCTTCAAATATATTTTTTTCCACATGGATTTTTGTTAGTTTTTATTGTAATTATTATGGATTGAGGTTGACACAAATTTTTGGTGCGAGTTGTATGTTAATGCCCCTTATACCCTTCTTTCATAACTATGGTAAGTGCGTTGTTACCTTTGGTTTACAGTTTTTGGCACTCAAACAAGAAACAAATAGCATAATCACTAATGCTGGATTCCACAACAATGTGGAGAGGAGGTAACAGCTGCATTTTGCTTGCCTGTGCACACTGCACGTTGATGGCTACATCTTCCTGCAGATTCTTTGCCTTATGAAGTCTTTTTCCAGGCAGCATAATGAGACTCTAGTGTGATATCACCGGGTGTATTAGGTACAAGTCAGCTCGATTATGTCAGTCCTTTGTAACTGTGCCTCAACTTAATCCACAGCTCCTTTTCGGTGTCTCACCAAACAAATTCTCAGCTTTTGGCACTGAATAGATCCAGTGTCTCCTGGACGGTTTTTAGGCTTCAAGCTTTGTCGATGGTCAGCTGGTGCTGCAAGAAGATGTACCTTTTGGGTCCACCTGACAAATGTGTGGGGTTGGGGCATGTAACTCTTCCGCTCCCATGCCCTCAAATGCCATCACAGAGTAGAGGGCCAAGATCTTTTTGTCTCAGGCCTGCAGGAACACTCAACCACCCCCCCTCCCTGGCCCCCTAAGTGAACTCCCTCTCCAGAAGTATTTTTCCAGGAAATGGTTTTCTAATTGATCTTCACACAAAACACTAAAAGCACTACAGGAAGGAGAAAACCTCTTTTCCTAGCAGAAGAAGTCCCCTTCCAGGAACACTTTAAAATCATGATACTATTCGCTGATGACAGACTATTTCTCTGTAATGTTTTGAGAGCCCCTTGTGTCTTCAGGAGTCACTAGGAGACACTATTATCTATCTGGCCAGGGAAATAGTGAAGGCTAATTTTCCCCAGGGCCTAAAAGTTCACCTGTTCAGAGGAGATTTTTAATTCAGATGGCTATGGAGGATAAAGGCTAAATGCATTTGGGAAGATGACTCAGAAACGCATTACCTCGTTATAATACTGTTGGTGGCCTTCATTTAGATTTACAAAATGGCAGCAACCTAGATTTTTCACTAGAAAGGGACATTTCTAATGAACACTTCTAATCACATACTCCTCACCATAGAATATCACCCAGGCAGCAGGCTGGATCAGGAAATGTTTTATAGCAGTGCACCTGCGCACTGCTAGGAGGTGCTGTGCAGCTCTGCACTGCTTCCATACTGCTCCAGAAGTCATGAACCGGAACCGCTTATTATAAGCACCAGCCCTGCCAGTTGATGTGAGTTCATTACTTTCTACCCCTTCAGATGCAGATTCGGAGATCCATCCCCAACATTGTTGGTTTTCTGAAGAGTTGCAGCCAATTTCAAACCAGTGTGCTAGGTAACAGTCTCCACCCAAAACTAGAAGTTTCAAACCATGATGCAACTGCAGGAAGGAGATGTTAGTTGAGGGCCAACACAAAGTTTGTCTTGGGTGTCTGGGCTTGGGCCAAGACTCTTAAGTCATGTGGTAAGTTCTTATTTAAGCATACAAATGTGAAAACAAATGGGGAAGCACATACTGCCCGGAAGAACTTAGGCTAAACGAAGTGTACAAAAACTGGGGTTTCTAGAGGGGTAGATTTACCTAAAGGTATTTAGTCTACAAAAATATAGTGTAAGGAAATGCCTCCTTGGCATGGTTGCCCCCTGACTTTTTGCCTTTGCTGATGCTATGTTTACAATTGAAAGTGTGCTGAGGCCTGCTAACCAGGCCCCAGCACCAGTGTTCTTTCCCTAACCTGTACTTTTGTATCCACAATTGGCAGACCCTGGCATCCAGATAAGTCCCTTGTAACTGGTACTTCTAGTACCAAGGGCCCTGATGCCAAGGAAGGTCTCTAAGGGCTGCAGCATGTCTTATGCCACCCTGGAGACCTCTCACTCAGCACAGACACACTGCTTGCCAGCTTGTGTGTGCTAGTGAGAACAAAACGAGTAAGTCGACATGGCACTCCCCTCAGGGTGCCATGCCAGCCTCTCACTGCCTATGCAAGTATAGGTCAGTCACCCCTCTAGCAGGCCTTACAGCCCTAAGGCAGGGTGCACTATACCATAGGTGAGGGTACCAATGCATGAGCATGGTACCCCTACAGTGTCTAAACAAAACCTTAGACATTGTAAGTGCAGGGTAGCCATAAGAGTATATGGTCTGGGAGTTTGTCAAACACGAACTCCACAGCACCATAATGGCTACACTGAAAACTGGGAAGTTTGGTATCAAACTTCTCAGCACAATAAATGCACACTGATGCCAGTGTACATTTTATTGCAAAATACACCCCAGAGGGCACCTTAGAGGTGCCCCCTGAAACTTAACCGACTGTCTGTGTAGGCTGACTAGTTCCAGCAGCCTGCCACACTAGAGACATGTTGCTGGCCCCATGGGGAGAGTGCCTTTGTCACTCTGAGGCCAGTAACAAAGCCTGCACTGGGTGGAGATGCTAACACCTCCCCCAGGCAGGAGCTGTAACACCTGGCGGTGAGCCTCAAAGGCTCACCCCTTTGTCACAGCACCGCAGGACACTCCAGCTAGTGGAGTTGCCCGCCCCCTCCGGCCCGGCCCCCACTTTTGGCGGCAAGGCCGGAGAAAATAATGAGAATAACAAGGAGGAGTCACTGGCCAGTCAGGACAGCCCCTAAGGTGTCCTGAGCTGAGGTGACTCTAACTTTTAGAAATCCTCCATCTTGCAGATGGAGGATTCCCCCAATAGGGTTAGGATTGTGACCCCCTCCCCTTGGGAGGAGGCACAAAGAGGGTGTACCCACCCTCAGGGCTAGTAGCCATTGGCTACTAACCCCCCAGACCTAAACACGCCCTTAAATTTAGTATTTAAGGGCTACCCTGAACCCTAGAAAATTAGATTCCTGCAACAACAAGAAGGACTGCCTAGCTGAAAACTCCTGCAGAGGAAGACCAGAAGACAACAACTGCCTTGGCTCCAGAAACTCACCGGCCTGTCTCCTGCCTTCCAAAGAACTCTGCTCCAGCGACGCCTTCCAAAGGGACCAGCGACCTCTGACTCCTCTGAGGACTGCCCTGCTTCGACGACGACAAGAAACTCCTGAGGACAGCGGACCTGCTCCAAAAAGACTGCAACTTTATCCAAAGGAGCAGCTTTAAAGAACCCTGCAACTCCCCGCAAGAAGCGTGAGACTTGCAACACTGCACCCGGCGACCCCGACTCGGCTGGTGGAGAACCAACACCTCAGGGAGGACCCCCGGACTACTCTACGACTGTGAGTACCAAAACCTGTCCCCCCTGAGCCCCCACAGCGCCGCCTGCAGAGGGAATCCCGAGGCTTCCCCTGACCGCGACTCTCTGAAACTTAAGTCCCGACGCCTGGAAAAGACCCTGCACCCGCAGCCCCCAGGACCTGAAGGACCGGACTTTCCCTGCAGAAGTGACCCCCAGGAGTCCCTCTCCCTTGTCCAAGTGGAGGTTTCCCCGAGGAAGCCCCCCCTTGCCTGCCTGCAGCGCTGAAGAGATCCCTTGATCTCTCATTGACTTCCATTGCGAACCCGACGCTTGTTCTAACACTGCACCCGGCCGCCCCCGCGCCGCTGAGGGTGAAATTTCTGTGTGGGCTTGTGTCCCCCCCGGTGCCCTACAAAACCCCCCTGGTCTGCCCTCCGAAGACGCGGGTACTTACCTGCAAGCAGACCGGAACCGGGGCACCCCCTTCTCTCCATTCTAGCCTATGCGTTTTGGGCACCACTTTGAACTCTGCCCCTGACCGGCCCTGAGCTGCTGGTGTGGTAACTTTGGGGTTGCTCTGAACCCCCAACGGTGGGCTACCTTGGACCAAGAACTGAACCCTGTAAGTGTCTTACTTACCTGGTAAAACTAACAAAAACTTACCTCCCCCAGGAACTGTGAAAATTGCACTGTGTCCACTTTTAAAGTAGCTATTTGTGAATAACTTGAAAAGTATACATGCAATTGAAATAATTCAAAGTTCCTAATGTACTTACCTGCAATACCTTTCAAACAAGATATTACATGTTAAATTTGAACCTGTGGTTCTTAAAATAAATTAAGAAAATATATTTTTCTATAACAAAACCTATTGGCTGGATTTGTCTCTGAGTGTGTGTACCTCATTTATTGTCTATGTGTATGTACAACAAATGCTTAACACTACTCCTTGGATAAGCCTACTGCTCGACCACACTACCACAAAATAGAGCATTAGTATTATCTATTTTTACCACTATTTTACCTCTAAGGGGAACCCTTGGACTCTGTGCATGCTATTCCTTACTTTGAAATAGCACATACAGAGCCAACTTCCTACATATAGTTACTTATTATTTGACATGCAGCTCAAAATGCAGCCACTACTAAGTTCCTTATTTTCAAGCTCACAAACTTTTAAATTAACTATAGAAACGCAAATAGAGTTGAAACAATTTCAACATCTGAGATATATCAGCAGGTTAAAGACATACAACTTTATTCAAATTTCTCATATTTCTATGTTTATTTACATTTCACATAAATATAATGAATGTGAGATCCTTTGTTGTTGCACTGTACTTGTCACATCACCATCTTCTGGTTGGGGAGGTTTAGTGTAAGATAATGCTTCCTTTTGCATGGTCTTCTCCAAGTTTTTCGACTGTTGCTGCTTGTTTTTCAACTCTGAGAATGCACTGAGGCTTGCTAACTAGACCTCAATGCCAGTGCCAAGCCCTTAAAAGTGTATGTTGAATTGGCTATACCTAAATAGAAATGGCTAAGTAACCTCTAAGTCCGTAGTAAATGGTACCCATCACATGTAAGTTAGAGGGGTACCCCAGGCCTTTCAGCACTGATTGTGCCTCCCTGGGGATCCCAAAGTAAAACAAGTACCACAGACCGCCAGAAAAGACTGGTAGAGCAGTTGTGCACTGCTGGCCCAAATTTGCCGTTGAAAGCAATGGCAAAGCCACCACTTCCCCTGGGCATATGTGTGGATGGCACCCCTTTGACAAGCCTACTGAGCCCTAAAGGCAGGGTGCAACATATGACACAGGTAGGGTGTGTAGTTTACATGTCCTGACAGTAAAACACATTAAATAACTGTTTTTACTGCAAAAGACTTTGACACACAGTTGGTGAGCACAGGGTTACATGTTGACTTCTAAGGTCTGCTAACTCCTGAAAGGTGCAACCAAAGTGGGCACTCCACAGTATCAAAAAACTTGTTAGATTAAGCCTCACTTGTATCGGAAGTCGAAATTAATGTAACTTGTTGCAGTTTGCAGATTAGCAAAGCTGCCACTTTCTTGTCTCTAAACCTCCTGTGGCTTCCCAGGAATACATGGAGCCTTCTCCACAGATAGCTCTCTGCCCTCTTGGTAAGATGTGCTAGTGACTCTCTGGAAGGAGAACAGTGTGGGATGGCGGGCCAGGGAGATGTCACCTCCATCCTGCAGGAAGGGAAGCCACTTGGATGTTAGCCCTAAAAGACAGGCTTCAAAGGTGAAGCTGCCTTTGAAGAGCAGATCTGTAGCACCAGGTAGAAGGCTGCCCCATTGTTGAGGTAGACAGGCAGGCACGGGAGGCAGAGAGGGGAAACCAGTTGCCAAACTTGTTTCCCGAGGGTCATGTAGCCTTGAGGTAGCCACACCCCAGAGTTGAGCTAGCAAGATCTGTACACCAAGATAGGGATTTCGCAATCTTGGGAGTGGGCAGAATGGTGCATGGTCCAGGTGGGAGGCAACCTGGTAAGCCATTGGCTACCAACCGCATCCTGCCCTAAGGGTACTTTCTGAGTATAAAGGGGGCACCCCTAGCACCAAGACCTCAGATCTCAAACGACTTTGAAGGAGGACTGCTTTGCTGCACCAAGGGACCAGCAAAGAGAGGCTGCACCAATGAGGACTGCACCTGGTGGCTAGTGAAGGAAGGGACTGTGCCTGCCATGTCCTGCTCAGGGGGAAGATGACTCCAGAGCCTAGTCAAGAGAACTTCAAGGGTCAGCTGATTGCCTACTCTACTGTACGCAGCACAGGGACACATCAGCTGAAGAAGACTGGAGGGGCAAGTTGATAGCCCAAAGTCTTCAAGCCACTACCAAAGCTGCTGTGCAGCATTAAGGACCAAGACCTGATGTACAGAGTTGCACCAGAGTTTGCTGAGCCCAGGAGTGCTGTTGGAGAAAGGATTTGCCTATGACTGCCACATGGGGCGTCTGGTAGTCCAGTGTCAACTAGACTTTGGCCAGACTGGAGAGGACTTCGACCACCATCTTCATGGACCGAGGAATCCCTGCAGGATGTCCCCTGTCGACTGTGTCACATCCACAGCATCCTTGAAGCATCATAAGCATATCTTGCATCAGGACCACTGCATAGGAATCCACTGTAACGTGGATTTAGATGCCTGCAACTGTTGAAGAACTGCTTCTTGTGTGAAGGTAACTGGTCTTCAGGACCTTGCTGGTCCCCCAGACTAGCTCTGCCCAAGTTGGTCACCCCAAGTACTTCTAACAGACTTCATTACGTTTTTCTTGAAAAGGTTTTCAAGTCTTTGTCAACTTTGACAAGGTTTGTTGGCAGTTCAGTTAAATTGCATTGATGTAGTATTCCTTGTAAAATCTATAGCTCCAGACCCCTCTGGTAGATATTTTTCATTCTAGTGTCTACATTTTTATAAAAATACAATCTATTTTTATAAATTGGTGTTGTATTTCTTCACCCCAATTCCTCAGAGGTGGGCATTCTATTTTGTCACCAATAAGAAGGTGATTATGACTGACTACTGCAGCACACAGCTGATTTGATAAGCTACACTCTTCCTCTGTAATCTTCCTTGTCAGACCACCCCTCCTTTGCCAGCTTGGACTTCGATCATGGAGACTTGGGGTTCTGCCTTAATGTAAAAAGGGTTACTGGAATTGTTGAAAATCATGGTAAAAAAATATTTTTTCTGTTAATCACGATAGCGCAATAAACTGTTACTCATTGTACTAGCACCTGAAATATGAAAAAATAATAACATTAAAAACAATGTCACACACATAAAAGACCACAAAGCAAAAACATGCCAGCCTTCTGGCTAAAACAAGAATAATTGTGTCAAATACAGTCTTGCTTCAGTTGTCCCATACAATACTCGCAGTGTGGCTGTAATCCTTGCTTCAAGTCCAGTCCACAAAAGAGGTAGTTTGTGGGGAAGACCACACAAAGACGACACTTCTGTCCACTGTTTATCCCAAGTATAATTGAATGTCTCGCCGGTTTAAATAATTCCAAAAAGGTGTTGATCCATTTCGGCCCCTATCAAATTTGGGTCTCCTCAGGACAATGGAAGATTACCTAAATCATTTCATATGGAAATCTGAAGTAAAAGAAGCGGCATACACTCTGGCAGGCTCAGCAATATCCCTCTGCCGCGCTTCAGCCAGTCATGCTGGCTTGTGACACATCAAAACAAAGTGCTTTGCAAACCTACGCCCGCTTCATTCTGGCCTATCTTGGACAACTCAGTGGTGCAGAGGCATTACTAGTAAATGATCACCGGTAAAAGTGAGGCGGCTGTTACTATCCATCTGCCGCTGTGGCGCAGGACCGAGCCCCGAGAAATAGGTGACACAGGGGCTTAGTTTGGTACCCCTCCGAGTGTGCTTAAAGATTCCTTCCACCCCTAGATGGTTAGTGACGGATAGCTTAGTGTCCTGGAAGGCTGGAGTTAGACTGAATTTGACACAATTATTCTGGTTTTAGCCAGAAGACTGGCATGTTTTTTGTTTTGTGGTCTTTTATGTGTGTTATATAGTTTTGAATGCTGATATGATTATTTCATAATTCAGTTGCTAGTGCACTAAGTAAGTTTATTGTGCTATCATGATTAATAGAATAAATAATTTTCTTTAAAAGATTTTCAACAATTCCAGTGACTAATTCATGTACTCACTGTTGTAACAATTTGTACAGTATTCTTCTCCACAATATACCATACTGTTTGTATAATATATTTGTTTGCCCAGGTATGGTGGGGTCAGTATGGCACACCTCTGATGTTGATACCTACTGTAAAAAAAAAAAAAGAGTCGTAGACGTAGTGCCTCCAGACAACATGAGCACAATATTTTATTGACTTTAGTTCCAGGTACCCAAGAAGAAGAGAGGTTTGAAACCTATTCTGGATCCTCACCTTCTGAATCAGTTCATCGAGCAAGAGACTTTCAAAATGCTGTCCCTATGCTAGGTTCTGCTGCACTTAAACATAGGAGATTGGTTGGTGTTTCTGGCCTTTCTTAACACCTACTTTCATCTTCCAATCCTCATAGTGAGGTTCCAACTTTTTCAGTTTGCATTTCTACCATTCAGACTGACCTCAGGCCAACACACCTTTACAAAGCCCCTGGCAATTGTAGCAACTTCACTGTGGGGGTTAGGGGTCGATGTGTTTCCATACTTGGATGACTGGCTGGTGAAGGTGAAGTCAGAATTACGTGTCCAGGTAATCTCTAGTGGATGAGAACTTGTCTCCATGATTTGGATATTAACATTAACACCCAAAAGTCTCATATTACATGCATACAAAGCTTGACTTTTATTTGGGTGCTGGACACCACCCCTTTTGAAGGCATTTCTTCGTCTTCCTCAGAGGATTGTGAATATTCCGGCAATGATTCCAATATGTAAGACCAAAGCTCAGACCCCAATCCTAAAAGCATTGTACTGGATAGGCATCGGCCTTCTGCATCCTGTTGGTGCCTCATGTCAGATGGCAGTAAAGGGCCCTCCAGTCGTGTCTGAGGAGGCAGTGGTTGCTACATAAAAGCAGTTTCTCAGCTTAGTTACAGACCTTCCAGCCATTGCATCAAGATCTGCATTGGCGGATGGACCCCTCCGACCTTCTGAGGGGTTGCATTTTCAGCCCCCCCACAATTTCAAGTTACCATGCTTATGCATGCCTCCTTGCTGGGCTAGGGTCCTCATCTGTGTAGAAGACTGACATGAGGCCTGATTTATGTTGGAGCAGTGCCTGAACATGAATGTGCTTTAGCTGTTGGCGCTCCGTCTTGCACTGAAGGACACCATCATCCATTGTATCAACAGACAGGGCAGGTTTAGCCTTGTACCTGGTGTTGGAAGGTGGTTTCAGCCTTTCGGATGGCCCAGTCTACTACTCATTCTGACTTTTTTTCTCCTGTGCATTCAACCAATGAAGAGAAACAACTGCTTAGTCTGGACCCCAGCCATCCATCGTGCCACTGCATTTCCTGCACTCAACAGGACAGTGTAGACAATCAGGTCTTTGAAGCCTTATCTGGAGCTAAGAATGTCAGGGTGGTGACCAAACACACCATTTTGCGTTGGGTCGTCCACTGTATCAAAATGTGCTATGCCCAGGCTAAGAAAGACCCACTGGAAGACATTCATGCTTGTTCCACCAAGGGTATAACTGCTTCCACACCTAGACTCTGGAGACATCACAGTTACTGACATCTGTAAAGGAGCTACATGGTAGTCTGTGCATACTTTTGCAAAGTACTATTGTCACTAGTCTAAAAAATTGAGTGATGGGTATTTTGCCCAAGTTGAGTTACATTAGTCTGCTGGTTAATGAATAGTACTCAGTTCTCTTCCCGCTGCTTTGGGATTCATTCACAGGGTGAAAAACCTGCTGGAATATGTGTCCATCACAAGAAAAAGTTACTTACCTTCAGTAAAGAGATTTCCGGCAGATGCCTTATCTTCCCACAGATTCCTGACAGCTCTTTCACCTCCTGAATGAGCTAGTGCAGTGAACAAGAGTCCAAGGTATGTTAACGTGTTGTGTGTTTTTATTTTTTCTAACATAGCTCTCTCGGGTCCTCTCTGCAAGCCTGGAGGAACAGAAAACAATTCAGGAAATTACATCACCACACTATTGGCACCTGATATACATCTGTGAAATCCCATCTAAAAGGTGTGGTTTGTGCTATGTGGCTTTACTTGGCGGCACTGGAGAGTCATTGCTGTGGAAAATGTTTTACAGACTGTTCTGAAGTCTGAAAAGGAGTAGTCTTAAGGTGAGGAAGCTGCAAGAAGATTATGTATCCACCAGAAATATTGTTAATAAAGGTAAGTAACTTTTCCATTTTCACATCTCAGTAATGTTGTAATACCACATTCCTAAATCCGACAGTTTTAAATTAAAATTGAGTTAATAGACTCAAAATTAGGGACTTTCTATTTGTGTTTCTGTGTTGGTTTTTCATCAGCCATCTGTTCTGTAACTAAATCGTTTATGCTTGTTTTACGTCTGATTTAGTTCTGATTTTTGTAACTTGCTTATTATGCCTAATATGTGAGCTTAAAGGGGAAATCCAGTGAAGCAAGCTTTTGGCCGTGCCGTGGATTCTAAGTAGTCCAACAAAAATGCCAATCATCTACTGTTGTGGTGTGAAAATTACTCTTGCTCAACTTTGCATACCTTGGGCTCTTATTAGAGCTGTGAAGAACCAGGCAGCCTGTTTGTAATGACCCTCTTCATTCTCAGAATAGATAAGTCTGTCAGTATTTACAATTGCAAACAAATACAGGTACCTAAAACATAATAATGAAAAATGAAAGTGCTGCTGGTGCATTACACAGGCCTGTGGACACAACCATATATTGAAACAATTCTAATTTTCTTTGCGTTAGGAGGAGACATGGGGTGGCTAATTAATCATTTGAAGAAGTGGTTCCTTTTTAATAACAATTTTATTAACATTTGCCAAGGTAAATTATACAGTCCATATGGTTTCCCGGTATGCATGTCCAAGCAGATTCTATAGTGCATGAAAAATGTTACATACATCTGGTTTGAGAGCACTTTAACACCTACTTTATTGTTACAGCATTATAGGTCGAAGCATACCGGACAGTGCAGCTGTCTGGTTTGCTAGCAACATCCCGGGGACATTCGATAAGCTTCCTCACAAATACATCCATCCATTCCTTACCAATGACTTTGTGGTTTGTGTTGGAAAGTGCCTCTTTTGACATGGGCCGCCCCCACTCTTTGCCTGGTTTCTGGTGCAATTTCAACTGAAAGTGCACTGGGTCCCTGCTAAACAGGTCCCTTGTGCCAGATCTCTTTCCCTAAAACTTCACAGTAGTTTTTCCAATAGGCAAACCTTTAGTTGCCACTTTAAGTCCCTGGTAAATGGTACCACCGGTACCATGGGGTACTAAAGGAAGGCCCCTGAAGGCTGCAGCACAGATTGTGCCCGCCTCATGGACCCTCACCCCAAGTGCACCCAGTGCTGCTTTTGCAGGCTGCGTGCCATGGTGCAGACCTAAACTGAAAACACAACATGGCACACAGCCTGTGTGCCCTGTCCCCTGCACACTGCATGCAATATATGTAAGTAACCCTTCTGACAGGCCCTCCAGCCCTAAAGGCAGGGTGCATTGTATTACATGTGAAGGCATACCTGCATGAGCAGATATGCCCCTCCTATGTATTTGTTGATTCTTAGTTATACTAAGTGAACGTTGCAGCCATTTTTAGTGCATTTGCTGGACACTGGTCATTAGGAGTTCTTCAGCTACCTGATAATAGGGATGTGTTGGTATCAAACTTCTCATATTAATACACCCTTACTGAATCCAGTGATGAATTTAGTAATACATGCACTCCCTAGAGGTTCCCCCCCTTAAAACTTACTAACTCCTAGAGTGGGCACTGACTGGTCAGAGCCAGTGCAGCCACTTTACACACAGTTCTGGCACTCTGAGGTGAGAGCCAATGCTCTCGAGGGCTCAGAACAAAGGCCTGCTCTGGTCAGAGGTGTGACCTCACTTCCAGACAGGATGGACATTTTATGGTGGGGAGCTATAAAGGCCTTGCCGCCTTTGAAATGTGACCCAGGCCTCCCCAAACTGTGGAAGAGGCCGACTCCCAGTTCCTGACCCCACGTTTGGCAGCAGGACTGGCTGGAAAATTAGGAGGAGTGCCCACTCCATGCCAGTCCCTCCCCTAGGGTGGACAAGCTGAAGTGGACACTACCTTTTAAATTCGTCCATCTTGTGTGGAAATAATTAAGCCAATAGGGTTAGGGCTATGCCCACCTCCCAAGGGAAGTGGTCATAGGAGGGGTGTAGGTACCATAAAGGTGAGTAGCCCATTGACTACCACCTGGCACTCCCTCTAATGCCCCTAAATGCAGTATTTAGGTGGCAACCCTAGAATCTGATTCCTGTCGACCTAAGAAGAGCCGGACACCACAGAAGTCGCCCCGCAGAGATGACTGAAGTCACCAACTGACTTGGCCTCGGCCCTACCAGCCTGTCTGCAGCCTGCAAAGAACCTGCGCCCAGAAGACAACTGTCCTGCAGCCCAGCGACCTCCAAAGCCTTGGGAGGACTGCCTGCCTTCAATAAAAAAAACAAGAACTCCAGCGGACCTGTCCAAAAGAAACATCTCCAAAGAAGAAAGAAGTCTGTCTGAGGAACCGCAAAACCACCTCTGCACCTGACACAGCCCGAGTCCAAGTGGCCCACCAGTCCAGTGGAGGTTTGCCAGCGTTTCTGACCCAGAGTCCATTGTGGGCTGACTCCTGCCGGACTCCACAGCAATGTCTGCAGCCTGAATTCGACGACTCAGGAGCCCGTTTCTGAAAGTGATCTCCTGCATTGACTAACATTGGGAGCCCAATGCTGTTTTGGCACTCTGCACACGCCTGCCCCTGTGCCACTGAGGGTGCAAGTTTGGTGCTGCCTTGTGCCCCCCGGCCCCCTTGCTTCAACCCCAGAAGATCCACCCCTGACTCTACTCACCTATAAGGAGCTCCACAGAGGATACCCTTTGTCTCCATTGAATAGCTTTGGGCACTGGATGCTGTGTTGCCACACTGCACCCGGCCACCCCTGTGCTGCTGAGGGTTTAAGGTTGGTGCTGCCTTGGCACCCCGACCCCCATCCAGTGCTTGCCTCATCTCCCAGAGACCAACCTCTGACATTGCCTGTACTTACCTGGGAGCAGCACGTCTTCAGCCCAACCCCCTGTCTCCATTGACTAACATTAGGCACCAACTCCTAATTCGTCCTTGGCACCCAGCTGGCCCAGGGCTGCTGC
The DNA here is from genome assembly GCF_031143425.1 of Pleurodeles waltl. Lineage (NCBI taxonomy): Eukaryota > Metazoa > Chordata > Amphibia > Caudata > Salamandridae > Pleurodeles > Pleurodeles waltl. The sequence goes on from NC_090447.1 coordinate 1,229,594,256, forward strand.
AAGTGCACCCTTGGTACCAACCTGAACCCTGCTCAGTGCTAGCCTGAAACCCTGAAGACTGGGGTTGTAAGTTGTGTACTTACCTGAGAAACTGCATTTTTGTTTTCCTTCCATAGAGTAACATTGAAGACTCTGAAAATTGTCGATTTTTGAAACAACAATGTATTTTTAACTTAAAAACTGCTTACCTTGTAACAACGTTCTTGTGTAAAAAGCACATATAAAAGCAACTCTTATTTTTCTAAAATGGTCTCAGATTTATTTGTATTGTGTGTCTCATTTGTGCCTCTGTGAGTACAACACATGCTTAACACGACTCCTTGATAAGCCTAGCTGCTCGCCCACACTACTACAAGAGGGCCCTAGACCTATCTCCTTCTGCCTCTGCAAACTTATGGGGATTCACTGGTCTCTCTGGACAGTGTACTTTTATTTTAGTGCACTATATAGAGAGAGACTGCTTCTTACAGTTTGTAACTCAAGTTATCTTCCTTTCTGTTTTCTGGATTTGTTTGTTTGAGGCTGTCCAGCATGAGTTTGTCCCTTCCTTAGCCCATACCTTATTTACTGTAGCCTTCCAAGTACTTACTTTCTGTAAACAGGCCTCAAATTCTTGTTATTATCGTGTCAGATTTGCTGTGCATTCAAAGACAGAGGTCAAATGTCAGGCTCTGTCTTCTGAGGGAACTTTGTGTTTACTTTTCTTTCTCTGACTTCAAAGTAAGAGGATTTATGTGACAGTTATGCTGGTTATGGGGGTAATTTTGGTAATTCTAAAATGTGGTGGAGATAAAAGGTTTGAGGCATATGTGGCTGTAGATACATACGCTCAGTATATTCCTACCATCAAGTGTTGGGTCCGAATGTCTGCAAGTTGTTTTTCTTTGAAGAAAGTCCGTTGAGTTCTGGTGTAAAGTGACGACTCCTTCTCTGTGATACTGTGCATGGGCATGAATTCCATTTTTAGAATGTTTTCTCTCTGCTGTCTGATTCGGATATGTGTGCTTGTGCTCTAGGTCGAGACTGTTGTTTGTACTTTATTTCAGTTCCCAATATACTCCTAGTCGGTATCGATATCAATTACGTTTCTCCAACCTGTGCTTCGAAGTCGAACTGACCGTCAAGTTGACGTGACTCCATCATGGCCCCAAGAGGGCCTTGCCATTCGGTGTCTCCCTACACAGTCTCCAGCAGAATCTTAATACAATGCCCTCCTGGGAACGGACCAGACGCCATTCTGATTCTGCCCACGTTGTCACAACAAATACCCACGACTGACTCCCATCAGGTCTGTAACCTGTGTCAGTCACCAGACCACAGGGAGGCAGATTGCAAAGCCTGTTGCACATTCAGCCCGAAAAAGAGGCTAAGAGAGCGTCAAGCATGCCATCTCGTAATGCAGTGGAAAACCGCCGTAAACACTCCAGACCACTATGGGGATCAGGATGTCGGTGAGGAACAGCATCCACAGGCTTTGCTGAAGAGGAGGCTATTTCGGAATCCAACCCATAGTTCGAGTTCGAAATCACTGATGTCACTGTGGAACTTCACACAGAGAGTACTGTAACTCTTGCCACTTTGCCTCGACTCAAACAGTATAAAAAACAAATGCCTCCAGCTCAAGACGCCTTCAGGCCACCACTGCCTGAAGGCTGTGGTCAACACAGTCAAGTTCAGGCACCCGCCTTCCGGCTCGGCACCAAAATACCACCCAAAGCCGAAAACTTGGGTATGACAACCTTAGCTTCCATATGACCGTCAGGGCCGAGCCCACCAACGTCATCCGTGGCCTCGGCACTAAGTCGGTCTTGGGCACTGAAACAGAAACTCGTCTCGAAGCTGAAACCTTTGAGGTCCATACCCAGGAAGACCATCAAGGCCCCAATGGAGCCTGTTCTCCGTAAACTTCAGAAGAAGATGGATTCTTGTCAACAACAAATTCACATTCCACACAAAACCGGTTAGATCCTAGCCAAGCCTCTACCTAAATTGCCACCTTCTTCCAAAAGACAATTATCTTTTCAAGAAGCTTTGGATGTCCCAGCCCCACTGAAGCGTAAGAAGATGGACAAAGCCACCAGTCCTTTGCCTCTTCCACCACCACCAGACCTACCATCTTCACTGCAGTCTAATGTTGATTCCCTCAGGGATCCTCTGTTGACTGTATCAGTCCCCCTTATTCTGGGGATGCCACTTTTCATATACCACTAGACACTGACCCCAGGGATTCTTATGATGTTGATCCTCTAGGGGAGACGGACCCAGATTTGTACTTAGTACCCCCATCGCCTCCTGATGATTCCACCACAGAACAGGAACTTATAGGAAGGATCCAAGAATTTTCTGAGCAGTACCCTGTGCCCCCTTAGGTGGTGTAGAACGGCTCCGCATTAGTCACTGGCATCGTCCAGATATGAGGTCACGACTCCTATATAGGCGCCCCCCACGCCAGAAGCGCAGAGCCATGAAGAACACTGACTACTAGTGTGTTAAAACCAAGGTCCTTAAGGGAAGTCCCTGTCCCTAGAAACCAGTTCGCAGAGTGGGAGGATGGGTGGGTTGGTAAGGAATCTGCAACTAGAATATGTCTTTACCAAATAAGGCTTTACCGAAGGTAAGTAACTTCATCCGATATAGACTTCTAGTTGCAGATTCCTTACCTTTGAATAGATACCCAAACAATACCATCCCCAGAGGTGGGTCTGCAAACCAAGATCATACTAGAAAGTCCTGCAGGACCGAATGGGCAAAGTACTCGTCCCTACAGACCTGACTGTCCAGGCAGTAGTGTTTGGTAAACTTGTGCAGGGAAGCCCACATTGCTGCCTGATACATATCAATGACTAGAAGTCCATGTGCTAACGCAGTGGTCGCAGCTGTAGCTCCAGTAAAATGAGCAGGTAAACCCTCAGGGTTGCTTTTTGGCTAGTATGTAGCATTTCTTAATGCAGAGTATGACCCATCTGGAGACAGTCCACTTCTGCACTGCCCGACCTTTCTTTGCACCCACATAACCATAAATGAGTTGATCATCCACCCGGAACTCTTTTGTACAATCAAGGTAGAACACCAACGCTCTTTTTGGGTTCAGGTGGTGGAGTCTCTCCTTTTCCTTAGAGGGATTTGGGGGTGCATAAGAAGTAGGGGAGGTGATGGATTGGCCTAAATGAAAAGGCATAGCTACTTTTGGTATAAAAAAAGAAGCCCTAGTGCAAAGCACCACTTTGTCAGGACAGATGGAAAGGTTGGGCAGCTTAGAGGACAATGCCTGCAGCTCACTCACCCTCCGAGTAAATGAAATGGCCAAAAGGAAGGCTGTTTCCAAACTGAGAAGCCTGAGGGGACATTTCTGGAGTGGCTTGAAAGGAGCACACATCAAAAATGTCAAAACCAAATTCAAATCCCTGTGTCCAAAATGAATGGGGGTGGAGGAAGCATATGTGTAAGGCCTTTAAGGAACTTATGTACAATAAAACGTTGATTAGGTAACCTCAAATAAACGTAAATAGCAGACTAATTACATTTGACAGTGCCCATAGCAGAGCCCTGCTGGGTCAGAGAAAGAATAAACAGGACATCAGAGAGAGGGGCAGAAAGGGGGTCAACAGACTTGTCTGTGCACCATGCCACAAATTTCTTCCAACGACAGGCGTATACCATTTTAGTGGAGAGACGCCTGGCTGCCAAGATTACGTTAGACTTTAGGCAGAAGCTGTCAACTGGCGCTGCTCAGTCTCCACTCAAGAAGGCAGAGAGTGGACATGTTCGGGTGCAGAACCCTACCCTGCTGCTGCAACAGGAGATCCTCCCAAAGGTGCATCTGATCAGAGGATCAATAGACATTCTCAAAGGCTCAGGATACCAGACTCTCTTTGCCCAGTTTGGGGGCCACAAGGATTACTTAGATTACTTCTTGATCTTCTTGAGAACTCTGGGCAGAGGTGGTATGGGCGAAAGGCGTACTGGAGACCTGAGTTCCAATCTTCACGAAATGCGTCTCAAAGTGAATGCTGCCTTGGGAACTCCAATATGCAACACTGATGACATTGCACGTTCTCTGCGGAGGTGAACAGATCTAACCTAGGCTCTCCACATTGCAGAAAGAGACGTTGCACCACCTCTGGACGGAGATGCCATTCAATAATCCAGTTGTTATTTTCAGCCAGGGATATGTACTGCTGTTCCAACCATGTCCAGAGATGTAGAGACTCTTGACAAAGGGTCCACGACCCTGCCCTGCTTATTGCAGTACCACATGGTGGTGTTGTAATCTGTGAACACCTGTACCACCTTCCCCTTGATGAAGGGTAGAAATGCCTTCAATGCTAGTCAAATTGCACAGTTGATGGAGCTCCAACAGGTTGATATGGAGTCTGGACTCCGCCGGCTGACCCATCCCAGGAGTGATGCATTTGTCACTACTGTCATATCTGGTTGGAGAAGGAAGTGGGATCTGCCTCTGACCCAATCCCCGTTTGTTAACCACCACTGCAGATCTTGCACAATTCCCTCCAAGATTTGGACGTTTTCGGAGAGAGGCGTGGAGTCAGCCCAGGGACAGGTTCCTTGGAACAAGGCCTAGAGCAACAACTCTCTCATCTTGTCAGCTGACTGATGAGGCGAAGTCAAAGATCACTATAACATCTTGCTCTTCTTCTTGTTCCTTGACTTACCTGAATGCCTGAGGACGTGAAGTGAGAAGACAACAATGCAGGACTCCGTAGCTGCTCCTGAGACCTTCCTCTCAACTGGGACATCGACTTACGCGGAGTCGAGTGTCGGGCTGGCATCAGTTTCAGAGACAGCGCCTCAAAGCCTTTAGATGCTTGACCCGACACTCGGAGCACGAATTCGGGTCGGGGTCGCGCTTCAGGCACCAAAGAGACACGAGGTGCGGATCCGTCACAGACATCGCCCTATGACACGAACCACGGGGCTTAAACCTGATCTTCCTTGATGACATTCATGACACACCAGGAGTTGAAAACTCAAAAAATCTTTGACAAAAAGTCAAAAAAAGTCCAGTCAAAAAGTGACTGAGGGGCAGCTCTTTTCAGATCTGAGCTAGCTGGCCCAGAAAGAAAAGAACTGACATTAGTGTGCCCGGGTGGTGCCTATATAGGATCTATGACATCATATACAGCATGGACGATGGCGAGTTGATGGATCCCACCTAACACCGTGCAGGGGTACTGCTCAGAAAATTCTCCAGATCCAGTCTGACACCTAGGGGAAATTCAAAGGTAAGAAATCTGCACCTAGAAGTCTCTATCAGATTATTATGTGTTTTGCTGATCCACATTCTGTCTGCTTTTCTCAGCCAAGTAGTCAGCTGAATCAAAGATTGCCACTGGTCTTCCAAAGAGTAGCCCTCTCTATGAAGATAACCATAGTAAGCCTTATACAGTTAGACATTGTGTCCTGGAATTCTTCCCAGTAGACTTTGGCCTGTTCAGGCCACAGCCTGTAGGTTTTCCTGAACCATTTGGTCAGGTTGGCAACCCTGTGCCAAAGGTTAGATAGAATTCCCAGCCATTAGATTGTTGTTGGACCTTGCCCTTTTTGCAGGTTTATTCCCCAACTTTTGGCCTTCTTCCACTTAATTTTTCTGACCCTTTTTTGTTGGCTTTAGGACTCTGGGCACTTTACCACTGCTAACCAGTGCTAAAGTGCATATGCTGTCTGTCTGAAATGTATTGGTGATTGGATTCTCCATGATTGGCATATTTGATTTACTAGTAAGTCCGTAGTACAGAGCATGGTGTGTGCCGAGGTACTATACATCAAATGCTATTAGTGGGCCTGCAGCACTAATTGTGCCACCCACCTGGTAGCCCTGCAAACATGCCTCAGGCCTGCCATTGATGTGCCAGCGCGGGCAGTTTTAAACTGCCATTTCGACCTGGCAAGTGCACCCAGTTGACAGGCCTTAATCTTCCCTTTTATGAACTGTAAGTCACCCCTAAAGTAGGCCCAATGCAGCCCCATTTAATTGTTAAATGATAGTGAAATACTGCTAAATTTGGTTTATAATATTGTAAGGCATATCTCTCTCTTAGGGTAACGTGGGGAGTGCCTTGAAGTATTCTAAAGTGTAATTTCCCATTGGGAGCAGATAGAGATTTAGATTTTGGGGTCTCAACTCACAATTTAAAAATGCATCTTTTGGTGAAGTTCGTTTTTGAACTGTGAGTTTCAAAATGCCACTTTTAGAAAGTGGGCATTTTCTTGCTTAACCATTCTGTGCCTCTGCCTGTCTGCTGAACACGTCTGGGTCAGGATGACAGTTGGGCTGTTTGTGCATTCACTCCAGACAGTCACACAAAGGGGGCTGAGGTGTGCCATGCATATCCAGATGGGTCTTCCTGAGCTAGAGTGGTGTGAAGAGCTGATACTTGCACCTTAATAGGGTTCTGCCTGTCCTCGCACACAGCAGTCTCCAACCCCCTGGAGAATGTGTCTGGACCCAAGGCAGGGTCCTGTGCACTTCAAAGACTTCTCTTTAATGTTTGCCTACTTCAAAGCCAGAAATGGGTGTAAGAACTGGACCTCAGACACCACAGAGTTAGAATCCTTCTGGACTGAAAATATTCTGCCAGGAAGAAAAGCTGGATGCTGTAGGAGGGACTGCTACTCTGCCTGTTGCTTTGTTGTGCTGGCCTGCTGCTTGCTGCTTCTGTCCTGGAGTGAAAGGACTGGACTGGGCTTTCTACATCCTGCTTCCAAAGGTTCTCCAGGGGTTTGGACTGAGCTTGTCTCCAGTTAAGAAGTCTCAGGAGTATCAAAGTCTTCATCAGCCAGCACTTGGGCTCTTCAGCTGAGAGTTCTAACTTGTCAAGTATTGCCAACTCCAGTCTCTAGGCCCTTGGAAGTGCAAACTGGTGGTCTGAAGGAGAAAATCCATGCATCAATGCCTGGCTGGATAATCGATGCAGCGTCTGTGTCTCGTGGCAGCAGAATCAGTGCAGCGATTGTTTCACTGCGATCCCATCAACAAAGCGAGTCTGGATTTTCCACACATTCTCCCTGGTCGCCAATTTTTCATCGACCCACACTACAGAAAGAAACCAAGGCCACGTGTACAGAAATCGATGCATCACCTTTCCTGCAAGGAAAGAATTGATGCATCACCTCTCCTGCCAGTAAGGAACCGACTTATCATCTCACCTGTGAGGAAAGAATTGACACATCACCTCCCCAGAACCGACACACCGCTTTGCTTTTCCCGCACCTCACCTCCCCTGTGGCCCACATCGTCTTTGTTTTTGATGTATCCCAGTTACTTTGTGCTAAAGAGCTACATCTATTAATTCTTATGGATTAAGGCTTGCTTAAACTCTTTAAAAAAGTGATATTTTGACTTGCGTTTGTTGGAGTTTTGGTCTTGTTTTATCCCGATAAATATTGGCTATTTTTCTTAACTGGGGTGGAGTCATTTTTGTAGTGTTTTCACTGTGTTACTGTGTGTGGGTGTACAAATACTTTACACATTGTCTCTGAGGTAAGCCTGACTGCTTGGGCCAAGCTACCAAGCGGGTCAGCAGCTATGTGACTCTATTATCCTGACTAGAGTGATGGTCCCTACTTGGACAGAGTGCAAATATCAAAGGTAATTATCTTGTTCGGGTGACTAAATGCTCTTAATTGAAAATCCATCATTGTGTGTCTTGGTGGTAAGAGTTTTAAGCAATAGTGCAGTAGCCTTCTCATTAATTCCAAATTGTATGCCTTTAAATAGAAGCTTTGTGTCCAGTAACGTGCTTTAAAGCAGAAGGTTTCCAAAATTAAGTATTTTAATATTTTAATAGCTCCCAGGTGCCTCTCTCATGTACAACCCTCTGCAGCAGCAACAGCAGCAGCAACAACTTACACAGTTCTCACCACAACAGTCTCCTTCCTCTGGCCAACAACCACAAGAACAGGTGGGTTTATTATTGGCAAAATATGTGATCATCCTGGAAAGCATCATGCGATAGCCATGCTTTGTGCATTACAGCATTATGCTTTTGTAACCTATGCTATTCTGTCTTCTTTGTTTTCCTTACAGCTTGTACAGGTAAGAGTAGAGCTCTAAAATGTCTGTCTGTACGCCGTCAGCTTATTAAATTGATGATATAACACATTTAGGAGTCTATGCACAAGCTGTATTTTGTAATTCACAAAGTAGAACTACAGTAGTACTAATGTACTACAAAATGCTTTCCACAAACCTAGCTCTACTTGTTGAAAAATGTAAATTTTAAGGTCAAGTGTACCAGACAGCAGGACTGTCTGATTGTGGAAAAACATATTGTGGGTTTAGCACAAACATAGAAAGGCTTGCAGCTTACCATAATTTGGCTTTACTGTCATTCTCATTTGACTGTTTCATATTCAGTGGGTTGCTTGTGTGTCTGTACCTCCCCTGGAGCATTGCATATTTACTTGTGCTCTTCCACTGCTCACTTTTAGGGAGCTACTTTTTTCTTTTGTTTTAAACATTTGTTTCATTCGTATTTCCCATCTGTCTCCTTAGTGTTTCTCTTCCCCCCTCTGTGTTGCTGTCTCCTTTCCATATGCTTCTCTCTTGCCCTCATTTGTGGTACTTTGCATTCTTCTTCCCTGTTGCTTTCTTGCCTATTTGCTTTTCCACCTCCACTTTTCTCTTACCTTTGCCCATTTGCTTTTCTTGCCCTCCATGCTCCATGTTGCACTTGCATACTTTTCTCTGCACCCTCATCATGCCCTCTGTAGGAAAGTGCCTTTCTTGGCATGGTTACTCCCCTCACTTTTTGCCTAATGTTTATGCTAACTTGACTGAATGTGTGCAGGGATCCTGCTAACCAGGCCCCAGTACCAGTGTTCTTTCCCTAAACTGTACCATTGTTTCCACAATTGGAAGACCCCTGGCACACAGCTAAATCCCTTGTAACAGATACCAGTGGTACCAAGGGCTCTGTGACCAGGGAGGCTCCCTAAGGGTTGCAGCATGTATTGTGCCACCCTAAGGGACCTCTCACCAAACACATATACACTGCCATTGCAGTCCCCAGGGGATTCTGACCAAGATTCCACCCTGAGTTGGCCCCTCCTGGCCAACATGACGACAACTGCAGCCTAAATCCTGAGGAGCCCCCTGACTGCTACCCGATCCGATGAAGATTGCCGATGCCCATAGGTACCCCTGCACCAGCATCCACCTGGCCTTGCGTAATCCGAATGGTGGTCCAGCAAGCAACGTCCAGTGGGCACCTCTCTTACTGGTCCATCCTTTGGTTTTCTGAAACTGACCCCCCCCCCCCCCCCAACCCCCCAGACCCAGCTTGCAGCATCTTTGTGACCCCCGGGATTTCCCCATTGAAAAGCATTTGGCACCCGATGCTGTGTTTGCTCCCTGCACCTTGCCACTGAGGGTGTACGTTTGGTGATGACCTGTGCCCCCCCACCCGGTGCTAATCTAAACCCCCCAGGCCTGTGCCCTGAAACTGCAGATACTTACCTGCAATCTGTTTTCTTCTGAGTGCCCCATAGTCCTCATAGGATTTCATTGAAAACCTGACACTAACTTTGACCTTGGCACCTTGCTGGCCCTGTTTTGCTTGTGGTGCACTTTGACTTGTGGACATCCTAACCCCCAAAACTGGGATCGTAATTCGAGTACTTACCTGAACACTTTTCCTTCTCCAGGACAACATTGGATCCTTTGAGAATTTAAATTTTTAAATTTGAAAAGTATTACTTACTTGTAAACTGTCTTATCTGCAAAACCTAAACAAAGTACATTTGATACATATGCTTGATATATACTTTCAACTGTACTTACCTGCAACAAAGACTTTTTGGTTTTAGGAATAAAGTAACTAAATATATTTTTTGCTGTATCAAACATTGGCCTGAAATTGGTAATTGAGTGTGCGCCTCATTTCTTGACTTTGTGTGTACAACAGATGCTTTACAGTACACTCTAATAAGCCTAACTGCTCGACCACTCTACCACAAAAGAGAGCATTAGTATTATCTACTTTAGCCTCTGTTAAGCCTCTGGGCATCCACTGGACTTTGTGCACACCATACCTCATTTTGGTATACTATATACAGAGCCAGCTTCCTACACCCTCCAATTTGCTTCTCCTTACCCACACTCCTGGTGTCGCTTTCCCAACATGCTCCACCATATTACTTCCAGCCATATAGATTCCTCAGTTTAAAAAAATGAAAAAAAAACATTTGTGTGTTTTTTTCTTTTTATTTACAGATCCAACTCAAATTGGGGGTAAAAACATAATCTGATAGAGGCATCTAGTTGTGGATCCCTTACCTTAGAATGTCCTCCAGGTGTCAGTCTGGATCTGGTGATTTTTCTCTAACAGTACCTGTAGGAAGTTGGCTCTGTATATACTATCTCAAAGTGATAGTGTGCACAGAGGCCATGGGTTCCCCTTAGAGGTTGATAGTGGCAACATTAGATAATACTAATGCTCTATTTTGTGGTAGTGTGGTTGAGCAGTAAGCTTATTAGAGGATTGTGGTAAGCATTTGTTGTACACACACAAGCAATAAATGAGAACACACACTCAAAGACTAAACTCCAGGCCAATAGGTTTTTTAATGGAAAAATATAATTTTCTTAATTTATTTTAGAACCAAAATATTCAGAATTCAAGTAAATGCATAAATTGTAAAGTACTTGGCATAGGTACGTATGGAACTACAGTAAGATATACAGTTTTGGCAAAAATGGCAATAAGCTATTTTTAAAGTGGACACGGCAAAAATCAACAGTTCCTGGGGGCAGTAAGTACAAGTTAGTTTGTCAGGTAAGTAAAGCACTTACAAGTTCCGTCTCTGGGGCATAGGCAGCCTATTGTATCGTTGGGAGTTCAAGTCAACCCCAAACACCCAGCACCAACAACACAGGGCTGCTCAGGTGCAGAGGTCAAAGAGGGGCCCAAATAACATAGGCGCCTATGGAGACTAGGGGTGCTCCGGTTCCAGTCTGCTAGCAGATAAGTTCCTGCGTTTTCAGGGAGCAGATCAGGGGGGGTTTGCAGAGCACAAAGGGTGGGGGGTCACAAACAGGTACACAAAATACACCCTCAGCGGCACATAAGCGGCCGGGTGCAGTGTGCAAAGTAGGTGTCGGGTTTTGTGTTGAAGTAATGGAGGGACCCGGAGGTCACTCTGGTGGTGCAGACAGGGCACAGGGGGGCTTCTCGGGCCAGCCACCGACTGGGCAATGAAGAAGGCCGCCTGCTGGTCACTCCTGCACCGGTAGTTGGTTTCTCTCGGGCCTGAGGGCTGCGGGTGCAGTGCTTCTTCCAGGCGTCGGGTTCTTTGTTACCAGGCAGTCATGGTCAGGGGGAGCCTCTGGATTCTCTCTGCATGCGTTGCCGTGGGGTTGCAGGGAGGTCGTCTCAGGGTGTCCACGTTGTGGGAGTCATTTGGGAGTCCTCACTGCAGTGTTGGTTTCTCTGGACACGAGCCGGGGGCGTCTGGTGCAGAGCGTGAGACTGGAGTCCCTTTAAAGTTGGTTTCTTCTTTGTTGCTTGGACAGAGCTGCTGTCCACAGGAGTTTCTTGGTCCTTTGGGTTGCAGGGCAGTTTTGTGAGTCGGCAGACGTCGCTGGACCCGCTGGATGCATCGCTGTTGTAGATTCTTTGAGTCTGGAGACAGGCCGGTAGGGCTGGGGCTGAGTCAGTTGTAGTCTCCGTCGTCTCTGCGGGACTTTCAGGTCAGCAATCCTTCTTCTTTAGGTAGTCAGGAAATCTGTTTTCCTGGGTTCAGGGTCACCTCAGGGTCACCCCTAAATACTCAATTTAGGGGTGTGTTTAGGGCTGGAGGGCAGTAGATAATGGCTACTGTCCCTGAAGGTGGCTACACCCTCCTTGTGCCTCCTCCATGTGGAGAGGGGGGACATCCCTAATCCTATTGGGGGGGGAAATCCTCCAAAGCACAATGGAGGATTTTCTAAGACGGGGGGTCACCTCAGCTCAGGACGTCTAAGGGGCTGTCTTGGCTGGAGGGTGACTTCTCCTTGTTTTTCTCATTATCTCCTCCAGACTTGCCGCCAAAAGTGGGACTGTGTCCGGGGGATGGGCATCTCCACTAGCTGAAGTGCCCTGGGGTGCTGTAACTCCAGGCCTGACCCTGTGAGGCTCACCGCCAGGTGTTACAGTTCCTGCAGGGGGAGGTGTGAAGTACCTCCACCCAGGACAGGCTTTGTTCCAGGTCACAGAGTGCACAAAGGCACACTCACCCCATGTGGCCAGAAACCCATCTGGATGTGGCAGGCTGGCAGAAACTGGTCAGCCTAGTACTAGTAGTTGGGCTGGTATGCAGTGGGCATTGATACCAAACTTCCCAGTATTCAGTGTAGCCATTATGGAACTGTGGAGGTCGTGTTTGACAAACTCCCAGACCATATACCCTTTATGGCTACCCTGCACTTACAATGTCTACGAATTGGCTTAGACACTGTAGGAGCATAGTGCTCATGCAGATATGCCCTCACCTGTGGTATAGTGCACCCTGCTTTATGGCTGTAAGGCCTGCTAGAGGGGTGACTTACCTATGCCACAGGCAGTGGGTTGTAGGCATGGCAGTTTCAGGGGAGTGCCTGTTGACTTAGCCTTTTTCTCCCCACCAGCACACACAAACTGTGAGGCAGTGTGCATGTGCTGAGTGAGGGGTCCCCAGTGTGACATAATACATGCTGCAGCCCTTAGAGACCTTCCCTGGCCACGGGGCCCTTGGTACCAGGGGTACCATTTACAAGGGACTTATCTGTGTGCCAGGGCTGTGCCAATTGTGGAGACAAAGGTACAGTTTTAAGTAAAGAACGCTGGTACTGGGGCCTGGTTAGCAGGGTCCCAGCACAATTTGTCATAACTAGCATCAACAAAAGGCAAAAAGTTAGGGGGTAACCATGCCAACAGTGGCCTTTTCCTACAGTACCCCTGTGCGCCGTTAGGTGGTGTCGATCGGCTCCACGTTTGGCGCTGAATATGATGTATGGGTTCCTATATAGGCAACGCACTGGTGTGCTGACGTCAGTTCTTTTCTTTCCGCTTAAGCCAGCAAGGATCCGAAGAGAGCTACCCCTCAGTCAATTTTTGACTGCCCTTTTTCAAATCTGTGTTGAAGTTTTTTTCAAGTTGTACAACTCCCGAGATAAAGCCCTGCGGATCCTGTCATCAGGTGATGTCGGTGATGGATCCACACCTCGTATGCCTTTTGTGTTGGAGCACAACCACTACCTGAAGTTGTGCTCTGAGTGTAGATTCCTGCATCCGAAGGCTTTGAAGGAGAAGTCCCTGAAGCTGATGTCGGCCCAACACTCGACTCCACATAACGGGAGGTCCCAGTCGAGAGGAAGGTCTCTGGAGTGTTCAGAGTCCCCCTTCATCGTCATCCCACTCTAAGTCCTTGGGACGAACAGGTAAGTTAAGGCACAAGAAGAAGTTGAAGAAAGCAAAATGTTCTTTGACATTACCATGTCCGTCGGCAGACAAGGGAGCGATGTCATTCTAGGCCTCCCTCTGCAGACCCTAATTCTGGGTGGACTCTGTGTGTCCCTGAGTTTCCCAAAGAAGGAGCGACACCTGCCCAGCTAAAACAGTTTAATGAAGCCATGTGCCTGATTTTTGGGCAGTCCAACACCACTTTGGGCTGTGCGGAGTCGGAAGGGGCCCCTTCGGGTTCTGTGCCAGTAGCTTCGGCCTCGGAGCACCCATGGATCCATGCTTAGTTTCTAGATGGTGTCAGTATCATCTCGACCTTCCCCGACACCACTCAACGCAGACGGTTCCAGCTGTCCCCGTTCTCATTGCCGACTCCGACACTGAGCCGGATGGGCATTGTATGACGCCGAAAGGAGCTGGGTCTCTTTATTCGGATTCTGAGCCTGTTTCTTATGGGCTAGGGTACGGTGAGAATGGGAGGGGTTGTTGGACCCTTTAGAATACCAGTTCCAAGACCATTTGCGCAAGTACTTCCACAGGTCCTGGAGGAGGCCCAGGCTGTACTCTCCCAAGCAGTTGCTGATGGGAGAGACTCAGCAAAGTTCATGATCCAATGTGGCCTGGACACGACCAACTCAGTGGGCAGAGTTGTTGCATCGACAGTGGCCCTTAGGCACCACGCCTGGTAGAGGATGTCTGGCTTTTCAGGGGATGTCCAAGCCAATCTTATAGACATTACTTTTGTTGACACCTGTCTCTTCGGAGAAAAAGCAAACTCAGAACTCAAGCACTTCAAGGATTCTCGTGCTATGGCCAGGTCCTTGGGCCTCACTGTAGCGTCTCGTCCCACTCAGTCTGCTTTTGGCCACAGAAGGGGCACCCTACTAAGTCCATTCCCATCTAGCCACCGTGCTGTGCATGCTACCCAGCCTCTGCGTGGCCAGGGACATGGGATCCACCGCCCTTGTGGATCAAGGAGCCTGCAGTCCAGCCTGTCCACACCCCTGCCCCCACCCCCTCACACCACCAAACCTTCCTGGTCTAACTCATTCCCACCAGGGACCAGTGCCTGGCAGTCCATCACGTCAGAGAGGTGGTTCTTGCAGATAGTCCGAAGGGGCTAATCCCTCCCCTTCAAGACTGCCTTCCATCCATGCCACCATCCTACGATTGGATGATAGTGGATTGCTTGGCACTTCTCAGGGAGGAAGTTATGACTGTCTTGGCCAAGGGAGCCATAGAGAGTGTTCCCGTGCAAGAAGGTCATGGTTCCTATTCCTGCTACTTTCTGGTACCCAAAAAGCACAGCAGCCTCTGCCCTTTCATAGACTTTCTGTCCCTCACTCTCTTCCTCCGGAAGGAGAAGTTCAGAATGCTCACTCTGGCTCACGTTTTATCTGCCCTGGACCCAGGAGACTGGATGGTAGCTTTGGACTTGTAGGGTGCTTATTTGTGTATTCCTGTACTACCTGCCCACAAACGTTATTTGTGGTTCACAGTGGCCCACAAGCACTTTCAGTTTACCGTACTCCCCTTTGGCCTTGTCAGCACCCCTCGATGTTCACCAAGGTGATGGCGGTGGTTGCAGCTCATCTGCATAGGTCAGGGATTTCAGTCTTACCCTACCTTGACGACTGGCTGTTAAAGGTGGTCTCCCAGGCTGTTGTCTCCCATCTCCAGACTACTGTGGACCTCCTGCATTCACTGGGGTTCACTATAAACATGCCAAAGTCACAACTGACTCCCTTTCAGACGCTCTCTTTCATCGAGTGGCAAATCCAGGATATGATATAGATGTTTCAGCCTCTATCCTGGATTTTGGTGAGAATTATTCTGACACTGTGGGCCTCATGGCCTCCTGCTGGTGGTGCATCATGTCAGATGGCATATGCTGGCTCTCCTGTGGGACCTGACGTTCCAGTGGGCGCACCAACAGGGGAATTCTCTGACATGGTTCAGATCTCAAAGGGAACTGCATGGGATCTGATGTGGTGGATAACAAACCACAGCTGGGTCAGAGGTAGATTCCTCTCCCTTCCCCCAACCAGATCTGACAGTAGTGATGGATGGAGCGGCCATCTGGGAGATGCAGAGCAGAGGCATCTTTTCTCCGGCGGAGTCCGGGCTTCATATCAGTCTTTTGGAGCTCCAAGGGTTTAGACTGTCATTAAAAGCATGTCTTTCCTCTCTCAGGGGAATGTAGTGCTGGTGTTTACAGACAACACCACCGCCATGTGGTACTGCAACAAGTGGGGTGAGTTTGTGGACCTTTTGTGAAGAGGCTCTGCGCCTCTTCACATGGCGGAACATCAGGGCATTTCCCTGGTGGTTTCACACCTGGCAGGCTTTCTGAACGTTAGAGCGGACAAACTCCGCCAACAATGCCTGGTCGATCATGAGTGGCATCTCCATCCAGAGGTGGTGCAAGGTCATTTTCAGCAGTGGGGAGAGCCTTGGTTAGATCTGGTCACTTCCACAGATAACGTGCAATGTCAGCAGTTTTGCACATTGGAGTTTCCAAGGCAGCACTGGCTCAGCAACGTTTTTCGTCTCAAGTTGGGCTTAGGCCTTTTGTACTCCTTTCTGCCAATGCCACTTCTGCCCAGAATTCTCAAGAAGATAAAGAACAACGGGCCCAAGTAATCCTTGTGGCTCTGGACTGGGAACAGAGAGTCTGGTATCCCGAGCTATTGAACATGGCCATTGATCTTCCAATCAAACTGTCCCTTCAGGAAAATCTTCTGTCACAGCAGCTGGGGAGGGTTCTCCACCCAAACCCATCCAGTCTCCGCCTTTTTGCGTGGGGATTTAGCGGCAGCAGTTGCCAGCTTTTGACCTTCCGCCCAAAGTCTGTAACATTTATCCTGTCAGCCAGGCATCCCTCCACCAAAACGGTATACACCTGTCGATGAAATAAATTAGTGGCATGGTGCAAGGCAAGTCTGTTGACTCTATCTCGGCCCCTTTTTCCGAGGTCCTTTTGTTTATACTTTCTTTGGCCCAGCAGGGGTCTGCTTTGGGCACCCTCAAATGTTATTTGATTGCTAACTCAGCTTTTATAAGATTACCTGGCCAACCCTCTTTGATTAAATCTCCTGTTGTTAGTAGATTCTTCAAGGGTCTTACCCATATGTTTGCTCCATCGCCATTCATAATGCCCCAATGGGATTTTAATCTGGTTCTTACTTTCTTAATGTGCAATCCTTTTGAGCTGCTCCATGATTGTCACCTCATGCTTCTGACGTTAAAAACTGCCTTCTTTGTGGTAATTACATCTGCCCACAGGGTGGGTGAGCAGCAGGCATTGTCATCTAAGCCACCCCACCTTTCTGTCTATCTTGACAAAATGGTGCTTCGCACCAGGGCTTCCTTTTTCCCAAAAGTGCTCACGCCCTTTCATGTAGGCCAATCCTTCACCTGCCTATTTTTTACGCACCACTTCATCCTTCTAAGGAAGAGTAGAGGCTTGGACCAAAAAGAGCATTGGTATTCTACCTTGATTGTACCAAATAGTTCTGGGTGGATGATCAACTCTTTGTTGGGTGTGTGGATGCAAAGAAAGGTTGGGCAGGGCACAAGAGAACCATCTCTCGATGGGTTGTTTTCTACATTAAAAGGTGCTACGCACTGGCTAAAAAGCAACTCCTGGAGGGTTTGCGCACTCATTCTATCAGAGCGACAGCTGCAACCACTGTGTTAGCATGCAGAGTTCCAGTCCTGGATATGTCAGGCAGCAACACGGGTGTCTCTGCACACATTCACCAAACACTACTGTCTGGACAGTCAGATACTTTGCCTGTTGGGTCCTGCAAGACTTCAAAGTATGATCTTGGTTCGCAGACCCACCTCTGGGGGTAGAATTGCTTGGGTATTTATTCTAAGGTAAGGAATCTGCAACTAGAAGTCTCTTTGAGATTAACAAATTACTTACCTTTGGTAAAGCATTATCTGATAGAGACATATTCTAGTTGCAGATTCCTTACCAACCCACCCATCCTTCAGGCTCGGCAAAGTGATTTCTAGGGTGCAGGACTTTCATGGCCCTAGTTCTGATGCAACAGTGGTCAGTGTTCTTCATGGCCCCGCGCTTTTGGTGTGGAAAGTCCTGAAAAGAAACTGATGTCAGTGCACCAGAGTGGCGCCTAGATGAGTCCTGCAACATCGTATCCACTGCGCACGATGCCGATGATGTACGGGGCACTGACTGAGGCCACCTAACAGCACGCAGGGATACTACTTGAGAAAAATCACCGGATCCATATTGATGCCTGGGGAAATGCTAAGGTAAGGAATCTGCAACTAGAATATGTCTCTACCAGATAATGCGTTATTGAAGGTAAGTAACTTGTTCTTTAGTGCTGCTAAAAGGCATCCAAATTATGAAGCAAGAAGAAAACTTGTATAACCAGGCACAATCTGAGGGCCCTGCAAACATTAGGATTAGAATGAATTGGGATCAAATTTGAAAATACTCTAGAAAAAGCTTATACGTAATGTGGTCATAAGAAAAGACTTTGTATAAAAGTAAAACCCTTCTTCACGTCAGAAGTAATGAATGCAGCTTGTGAGTTGTAGGACCTGAAACTTGTTCACCCTGTTGTCATTTAGCGTTTTGGTGTTGCAAAAATTCTATCAAAACCTTTGCCAAACATTTGAAAGAAAGTAAAAGAATATGAGTAGGCACGCACACTGTTCCGCCCCATTTCTTAATATTTGCAAGAACACAATGTACCAGCAATGGCTAAACAAAACGGAAGTAGCATTTGATATAACAAATATATTCAACGTAAGAAAGCACACGGATTTAAACACACACCATAAAAAACCCTTTTCTCCAAAACATGTATATATAAATTAGAAAGTGTCATCTAAACCACTGGTCTTGTAATGAAACACCTGACTAGGCACCATATGCAATGATTTGTGGCTAAGATGCCCTAGAAAACGATTCATCTTATATTACTGAAAATAGGTTTCTATAGAAAATACTGGTAGTAGCTGCAGAGCCCTCCGCAGAAATTGTATTGTGGGATTTGGGCGTCATGTTTAGTAAATTATTTTATGTTTGTTTTGTGCTCTGCCTGCGCTTGGTTGAGGTTGTTGTGGTTGATCATGTTACAAGCTGCGCTTGCTCTACTGGCTAAGGAAAGGATACCTCAGTGACAACCCCCTTACTACAAATTGTTTTCCGATAAAGACTGGATTATCTTTTTGAAAATCCCAGCAGGCACTACTTCACACATGGGACTATCCGCTACACAATCTACATAAAAACTTTAGTCAGTGTCATCTTAAGGCTTTTCAGGGCCCTAAGCAAGGAATATTTGGGGGGCCCCGGTTCGGAATAAAATAGAAATGTATTATCTATGTTCTGCTAATTCATGCCTACATAATGCCAAAGAATATTGTATTATAGTTTACCTTTCACACAGGTATGGCTGAAAGTGACACCAGTAGAGAAAATCATAGGTAGAGATAAGCAGGGAGATTCTGATAGAGTGGGCGAAAGAGCTCCTTTTCTGGGGCCCCGTGGAAAGTGAGGTCTGGACAGCTGCCCACTTTGCCCATGCCCTTAAACGTCTCTGACTGTAGTTTCACTTTACTTTGTTCAGCTTTTACTTTTTAAACCACTGTCAATATGTCAAAATATACGGAAGTTGTAAGAGTCTGTTTTCCTGAATTCTATCCATTGAGCTGCCATTGCTCTAGTGTTGGCCATTAGAGTGCAGGCTAATCCCAAGGAAATTAAGAATTTGTCACGAAAATTGTTACTGTTTCTTGGAGTACAAAATTATACGTTAGTCTCCCCATTTTTCAAAAAGCCAATCAGTCTCAAATGCCCGTTATTCGAAAATCAGGATAGTGTTTTATTTTTCCTATCTGTGTGAGGCCTTTTTTGGAGACCCATGGCAGTCATACATTACTTACTGGGCAATAACGTTTAGGGTAATTGTCATTTATCACTAGTGTCCTGGAGCGACAGTAACGCCACACTGGTCAAGTACTCCCTTTTAGCACTTGATTCTTTCAAAGAAGCAGAAATGAGCAGTCGAAGCTTGTTACAGGAGGGATTAGAAACAGTACTGAACACTCAGAATGTTCAGGTAGTTCTTTGCTTCAGAATGTAAAAGTACTTGGCAAAATGTAACTGCAATATTTTACACTTCGAACAATTTAGAAGTGCCTAGCACCTTCTGGAAGAGTGTAGGAAGTAGGTAGTCCCCACCCACAGAGGTACAGGTAAAAAAGGCCTGTGCCCCTGACAGTAATAGATGATGCCACCACTGTCCCCATATATTACTGTTGTTCCCACATAGCGTGAGTGGAGCAGACTGTTGGCACTCACATAACACGCACGGGCAAAGCCAGTAGGCCTAGCCTATGCAAGAGCTACTGACCTTGCCAATGTTTTTTAGCTGCATTCTATAACAGTATCGCTGCTTTTCTGCATGGCTAAAAGTCAGTGGCATAACATAGCGTGGCTTACAGGAGAGAAGAGTAGAGTGGAGAAGCATGGAGTACAACGGTGTGGACTAGAGTGGCACAGATTGGAGTGAGCATGGCTAAAGGTTAATGGCATGACAGCGTGGTTTACAGGAGAGAAGGGTAGAGTGGAGAACAACGGCGTGGATTGAAGTGACATGGCATAGAGTGCTAGCAATAAGCATCTAAAGGTAGCCTCCTTACTTTGCCTTATGGATGCACTGCCAGGCCCCAGTGCCAGCCATCTTTATGGCTGCTCTGACAGTTTGCTCATATTTCCATTATAAAAAAAGAACTGGTGCATTTAAGCAAGCTGTTGTAACGGTCCAGTGTGTGTGAGTGACTAAAAGGGCTTGTGAGGTATCATCTGTACTGCGTTGTTAACGCGTTTAGGCTCGGCCAAAATGATTTTTAGTTACCAAAGTCACTCTTCATTTATGTAGGCAACACCACACTTAAATCTTCCTTCCAGTAACTAGAAAGTTGTGCTTGAGCTTCTGTGAACATTAAACATACTGCTCATAGACCTGTTCCTGGAGCACGTTAGGTCTGTCAGGCGGCCTTCTTGCTATAACGCCACTAGTAAAGGCAGCACTTGCTACGCCTCCTCTCAGGTTGTGCTTAGGTGGGGAGGGGGGGGGGGGAGGAGATCTCTGTCGGGAGAGTTAAATTCACTTACTTTTCGTTATATTAACAGCATCTGCGCCCCCATTTGAAGAGGTGTCGGAAAAAAAAGTCACATCACACGATCAGATAACGCTTCCTTGAGGAAGAAAGATAATTTTTAATAGAGTCCAGTTCATATAGAGACCTTGAACGGGAGCTGAAGTGATGTCGGAAGAGGTTGTGTCGTTACTACCTGAGCTGCCGACTTAGGAAATGGAGAGCCAGGTTCGAGGCTCACCATCCTGTGATTTTGGGTAAACCACTTAATCTCCCTGTGCCTAAAAAAAGTTATGAATACCCTCGGAGATTATATGAGCTTCGAAAATGGTGTTTAGTGGTGGTGGCCATTTACAAATTTGAACCGTGCGATAACTTAGGGCCATATGTATGAACACATTTTCCCATAGACACAGACTGGGCAAAACCCATTGATACATCTGGCCTTTAATAATTTAAAAAGCACTATGTTGCGAACATGGATAGTGCCGTGTTATATATCTTTTTTTTTCGGGCAAGCAACGATGGTGGGGGGCACTACATGGAGAAGGGGTGGGTGGGAAGGAGAAGAGGCAATAGTACCTGAATCCCAACGTGAGCAGCGGATAGACACTAATTAAAATGAATCATCCTGTGCTTGTTCAGTGCATCACACAAATCAAAGGAAGTGACGAATGGCCCGCTGACAAATTGGGATGCAGCAAAAAAAAGAGGGAATATGCTGCCAAGAATGTTAAGCAGTGGGTGGGCTCCAATTGTTTTACTGTACACAATATTGCTCGCAAGGAGTGCATGCACTGTCGCAGGCTCGACCTAAAAAGGGGTGTACATTTAGTGCCACCTTACATCAAAGTCCAGCTCTGCTATCTTAGTTCACTTTATGCATGAGGGCCCTCAGTACATCTGCCTGATTGTCACGCTCATTGGGTGATAAATTCACACGTCAGAGGTTATGGTGCACAGTTCTCAAAGCATTCTGCGTGCCCAACACTCTCCAGAATCAGTTTATTATATAAGTATATCCTCTCCTTTTTATGCTTGCATCACTAAAACACACACTAGTCATTGTATTTTGATTTGCCACATAATACTATTGGGCTAATTATGAATCTGAATTGTGTGACATGAGTAGAAGTCGGTTATGAATAGTTCACATTTGCCTTTACCCTCTGACGTAATAGAGAACTTATGTGTTGAGGTTCTGCACAATAGTGCTTGAAATGTGAAATTTATTTGACTTTTTTTTTATACAGATATTTCTGCTTTAATGCTTCCGATAAACTGCTGCTTGTTAGTAAGCAAGCCCTGGTAACAACAGTCAAACAGGTTTGGTCAAAATCTAAGGACATGCAACCATAAAAATGAGAAGTCTATCCATCAGCACAAAAACATACTTTGTCGTTTTCCTTTTCATGAAAATAAGAAAAAACTATATTTCTTAAAGTAGAACAACTTGCTTAACTTCCTAACCTCTACAGCAAACATTACCACCCAGATTAAATGAACACATGCTAACACTTGCGTGAAGGAAGGACAGTGCAAGGCAGCACAATTGCTTTGGTGACATTTAGAAATCCACAAAACACGATATTTGTGGGGCCTTGCTCCAATTCCCACCTGCAAAGTAATGCAATGCAGTGCTTTGCATTAGCCTTAATCGGGGAGGCGTTATGTGGGGTGAGCATGGTTGTTTCCCTGAATCCACCCGTTTACTTTGACACAAATCCAGGTTTACTAAAGTCAGTAAACTTGAATTTGTGCTAAAATGTTGCACCTACCACACCTTCCAATGAGAAATATTTTCTGCAGCACAAATACAAAGAGGAATGCACCTCTAATGATTGTTTTTCTCCACAAACCCTTCCTGCCCAAAAACAGTCCTGTCCACAACGCATGACCTCTTGCACCATGGCACAAGAGGGTATGTGTTGGCATTAGGCAGCCACAAGTGCGTCAAAGGAATAAAGCTGAACTGAACCATATCTTTGTAAATACAGTGCAGTTCAGCTCTCCCCATGCGTGAAAGATTAGTTTATCTGTACCTATGTATTGATGCACATTATTTCAGGGCCAGAGGAAGCAAGACCAACAGGAAGAAATCTATTGGCCTACATTTTGCATTGTAGTGTAAGCAAAATTTGGTTAGTTTACAAAAGAGAATTTGGCGGTGATCTCCACTAGTCCATGGCATACTTCAACGGTGGGGACCATATAAATTACAGTGAAGTTAAGGGGCCTTAAGAGAGGCAAGAGCCAATTTCTTTAATATGCCATATGGCCATTGTCATGCCTGCCAAAGATTATAATAAATATATCAGGTCCCTGATACCATTATAATGTTAAAATTACCACGTTGGTTTGCTAGAATCAGAATATTGGGTTTCTAATTGACTGCAATAAGGTTCATTTAATACAGACTGGTTTCTTTTATTGCAGGGTTTGGAACAAGCATTTATCAACCAAGACCAGGCTATAGCTGCTCAACAAGGTGCTGTTCTTAATTTAGCTGGTGTAGGGAGCTTCATGCCACCTCAAGCAGCCGGTATGTATCCGACCAACCTCCCCATGTAATAGGTTTCATACTGGAACAGAGCACAGAGATTTCAGCATAAGTTTTACACTTGATAATCTTGGTAAGATGCAATAATTTGTGGAAGCATGTGCAGTCCTGTGCCTTGCTTAATATAAATAGAAAACTGCTTGAAATTTACGCAAGAGCTTTGATACAAAACTTGAATTATGCCCTAAAGTCCAGTATGAGGTATGTAAGTGTTTCATGTCTCCGGCACTTCCATTATCTAACTGCATGCATCAACTAACAAACGTTCCTACTGCGTGCATCTATTTGGCATAGTTTCTAATAGATTCCACTGATCCCTTTTCTATTCCCATGTCTGCCTTTCCTTTCCTGACCTGCCTGCTCTCCCCTTCTCCTTTCCGTAGTGTTGTCTCAACCCGGCTCTGCCGTGAATAGACCCGGGCAAGGGCCTCCTCAGCAGAGACTCCAGCTCTCCTCTGCCTTACAAGAGCAGCAGCAACAGGCCTTGCAGCAGCAACAGATACAAGTAATCCAGCAACTTCTCTGAGTATCAAAAACTAGATTTCTTGGCACCACACCTTTCTCAGAGAACTCTCAAGGATGATATTCTGGACCCCTAGTCCTCTGGTGCCCTAAATTAATGCTGCCCCTTTGGTTTTAAAGACATTCAGGCCATTGGAGCTCTTAAGGGACTAGAGGTTTTCAAAATTTTCTATCAAGTTGGAGCACTTTTTAAGCCCTTTAACAACATTCCAGTAGTGCTTCCGGCACATGAAAGGAGCCCTGCCAGGCGTGACTGCATTCCAAAATGCAAGCAGCTACCTAACGGTTCATTCAACAAATAATTCCTGCTGCAGTGAATGAAGTCGCAGCACAGCATTCGATTGGGGTGTAATTCTTACTGCCTGGGATAGAGCAAATCCATCTCCCCTTCTACTTCGAAGGGATTACTTTAAGTTGCTTGTTTGCTGCATCAAATGCAGCAGAGATTTAAGGAGCACTTTTCACTAAATTTGTGAAGTTTCTTGATCGGTTATTTGAGACTGTCCCCTGAGCAGGCTCCCGTGCCATTGGCGCTGCTTGAATGTGTCCATTGTATCAGTATGTGATATTCCCCTTTCCCTTCAGTCCTTTAGGTTCCATATTCTTTCTTACTTATTCATGTCATTATGTGTTGATGAAATAAGTAATTAGGTTTTTCTTCGTCCCCATGACAGCAGTTGCAATTCTTGCAGCATCAAATGGCTATGGCGGCAGCACAAACAGCTCAGCAACGACATCACCATTCCGACAGCCAAGCAAAAAGTAAAAAGAAGCGAACCACATCAAACGAGTCCAAATCCTGATGTTTTCATATCGTTCTCTTTCATCGAAACAAGAAAAAAAAAACTCCAAGTATTTTTGAGGGGGAAGGCAGGATAAGATTTTTTTAATCAGTGTTTTTAGAACTTAAGATGATGAGAAGAACATACATATGGAAAATCATGATGGCTATCACAGGCTGCACTTCCAGCATTTCAAAAGTGGAACTGGAAGTCGGCAATGGTCACCTCACTGGGGAACAGGAAGTGATCGCGAGCACATGGAGATGAGATCTACATATACACATATATTTTTTTTAACAACGCGTTTTTGTTGCCATGCCAGGCATCTGTGATGTGTAAGAGACATAAATGAAAAAGACTCTTTGTAGCAACGGCATTTTGTTTATTTAGTACAAAAGTATTGTGATTACTTTTTTAATAAGTTTGTTTTTAAAATAGAAAAAATGAAAACAATCTTGCGTCTTCTTTATTTTGCCTTGATACTTTCAATTATTTTATCGATTAGCATCTTAACTTCTTTGTGCCTCGTGATAGCTCGACTAATACAATCCTGAAGATTTTCGCCCGTGAGGGGACTGCCACCTAAAAAAAAAACATAATGGATGAGATCACTCGTTTGCATACATCTCAATTAGTCACTTTTCTCAAAATAATTGTGAACGTCATCCCATCTAACGTGTTACCACAAATGACAGTAGATGTGCACAGCACTCTTCAGTTTGATGCAATTCCGAGAGGATACGTTGATTGTTCCTATCCTTTGGAGTTTAGGACATGTATATTGGTGTGTTGTGTGCCTTTTCTATACATGTATTCTTTTTAGTAACACCTATCCCTAGTTAATGTTTAGTAATTCCACTGGCAGCAGGACGTCATTCCCGAGATGCACTATGCCTCGGTTTTTCTGATGCTTGCTCCTTTGAGGCAAGGCCTGACGCAACATTTTAGTTAAATTCAGGCACACGTTGCCAGCGAGCACATTGGTTCTGCTGTATTCTTAGGTGTTTTGTAAAGTTCAGCATGCTACCCACAAATACCTAAGAGCAGGAGGTTGAAACAGAAAAAAGCCCCAACCGGATATTCTTTTTGGCAATCCTATAAAGACTCTAGGTTGTATTTTTTGCATTCCTTGATGGACGAAGGCAAAAGATCTGGTCTTTAACTAGGAGGCTCCTCTCTGCCTTAGGTCAGTTTAGTAGTCACTGTTCCAAAGCGGATGACTGGCATTTTTGTTTCAAAGGGCAGGCTTTGGTATTCTCTTTTCCCAGGACACTGCAGTAGAGTTTAATTTGGGCATGACCCAGAGATCTTTCGTAATACAAACTAAGCACAGCTGAGACCGTATAGGACTGTGCTGGTGTATTACAACTCAATTTATATACAGCTGGACACTCCTGACGAGGTGTTGAAGAGTGTTAGGCTATGAAGCACGGTGCTCTGGAACGTAATTGGGCTTTCAAGAAAACCATTCAATGCATTGACTCTAGTAGTAGATAAAATAACATGGGGTTAGGTGTGCCATTTATATGACATGTACACATCAGACGAGGCGTTTAAACACTTTATGCCATGCAACATGCTAAGGTTCCTGGTTAGTCTCGTGGTTCGTGGGATTGGAATTGTGCTCTCAAGGAAACCTTCCACACATTCACTGCAATTTCTTTGCGGAGGACGTCGTTTATAGAAGTCATAATTAGTTGGGAATATTATGTGAGTTCATGCACATTGTTGGTGGGATTGCAACTATTAAAAAATAAGGTATTATCGGTAGGTTGCAGTGGCATAACCTTCAAAAGGAAGGAGAAGTTTTTATCTTTGAAATGATAAGAAATCTGCAGAAATACAATAATAAAAATTAAGGCAAACCTGCATGTGATTAGAGAATGCAACTCTGGAAAAAGAGGCATGCAGAGGATGGGAAGGGTAATTCGAAGAAAAAAGGAGAGGCAGCAACTCAAAGCTTTAGGTTAGGGTTAACCTTTCATGTAGGGTTTTAGCAATACAGAAGAGGCATTTTGAGATAGCAAGCAATTCAAGGACGCAAATCTACAGAAGATGTAAAGATAAAGACCATATCTTGGTCAGGGATCCTAACAGGCGTATCTGTTTTTGTGGGGTACCAGCATAGAACAGCAGCATAGAGGAGCTTTAAAATCTGTTTTTCTAGATTAATGTTCGGTCTTCCAGTGCTCAAAGCCTAGTGTTACATAATGTAGGAAGCTGGCTCTTTATATAGTGGACCAAAAAGAGGTACATTGTACAGACAGTCCAGGCAAACCCCAAAGGAATTAGAGGCACAAATGACGCCCCCAAATGTTCTCTTTTGTGGTGTTGTGGGCGAGCAGTTAGGCATATCAGAGGGTGGTGCTAAGCATGTAAGGCAAACACAGACAGCAAGTGAGACACTCAATAAATAAATCCAACACCAATTCATAAAAAAATAATACTTTTATATAAATTTAGGTACAGATACCAGCATCATCGTAATCAGGTATTTTTTTTGTTACAAATGTTTACAGTTTTCAAAAGTTGACACTTCGTGCATTTTTCTGTAGCTGCAATGTTACCCTATGGGAGAGAAAACATGAACGGCAAACAGGTACTCCACAGCAACTTATAGGACTTTTCTTCAGGACTTAAGGTGAGTATGGGGCAAGGTCCAAGGCCACACCAACAGGTCGGGAAGGTCTAGGGTGTCTGGGTGCAGAAATGTGTTAAGGCGTCAAGTGTACCATTCACTTCAATGTGGAAAGGTCCGGTTACAGAGATGCTGCAGGTAGGGACTGGAAGTCCAGTTTGGGTGAACCACCAAAGGGGTTCAGTTCTTGCGATGCTTGGGGACGTAGGGACAACAGTGGACCTCTTCTCCTCCGTCCAGGGAGGCCAAGTGAAGAGGTGCAGTGGACTGTTGGGTCTCCGACACTAGACGCGGTCGCAATTGGAGTAGAGGTGGGGCATGCAGGCAGAGACTACAAGAGCCGTCAGGAAGTCCACAGTGGGCGCACTCAAGGTGCGCTTCGTCTCTGGAGGGTTTGGGAACCACGCTGATGCTGTTGGCCCACTTCAGCTCAGGTTAGGAGGCTCTGGTGTAGTGGTGATATCCGGCATTGGGTTTTGGCAGTCCTGGGTCCTCGTAGTTCTTCTTTGGTTGCCTACAGATGCAGGGAAGCAGCTCCAAGGGAGTTCTGGAGATTAGCGAAGCACTGCCAGCTCTCCTGGTTTCTTGTAGTCTGCAAAGCAGCAGGTCTGTTGCTCCACAAGTGCTGGGTGCAGCGGGCAGGCTGGCAGGGTTGGTGCAAAGTCAGTTGTGGTTCTCGGGTCAGCAGTCTTCTTCGTCCACTCCTTTTGTGTCCAGTATAAGGTCCTGGTATTGGGGGGAATGGGGAATCCCCAAAAACTCAATTTAGGGGCATTAAGTGAAGTGAGGGGTAGTAGTCAGTGAGCTACTTACTCCTGTGGTCACTTCTAGGTGACTTTGATGTGGAGTGGGAAGTTTTTCCAAGCTGTAGAAGCGATATAATAGAACATATGTCCTCCTGATTAGGTTATTTGTATGCATTGGGGGGTGTGTGAGTAGGGGTCCCATGGAATGGAGATGTCTGGGTGGAAGGAGATTTGACTGTTCAGGGATGTGAAGCATGCGTTGTGTAGTGTTTGAATGAGTGGGTGTGAAGGGTTTGAAATTATTTGGTTTGTGCATCAAAACCCAGAGAAGCCCTCTGAAGTGTGATGCGAGTTCTGTGTGGGTGGTTGAAGAGGAGTCTGGCTGCAAAATTTAAGATGGTTTGCATTCTTCTACTGAGTTGCCTGGTGTTCCCACAGCCCAACGTGCTGGTGACTAGGGTGTGAGAGGCTGTGTTTCTAGTACTGCCTGGGAGCCATTTGAAAATCTTCCTTAGCATGTTCAGGAGGTAGATGCAGTGAGACTTGTGCAGCCATATCCAGTTTGTTGTCGATGATTATTCCGAGGCATCTGACTTCGGTGGTTGATGTGGGCCAGAGTTGGGCCGGCCATCAGCTGTAGTCCCAAGTAGTTGTAGTGTTTATAAAGTGCATTATGCCCACAGGTGTCAAAGCGCTACCAGTAGAAAAAAGCGACACTAAAGGAGGATTAAATTATAAGAGGAAATATAACCATGTCTTAATTTGTTTCCGGAAAGCCATTTGGGAATCAAAGCTGGCTATGTGAAATGGCAGCGTTTTTTCAGAGTTTGGCAGCCACTACCAAGAAGCTACAGCCTCCTCATCTAGTCTTCCTAAACTTAGGTATGACCACCTTCCTCAGAGATGAGGAACTTAATTGTCTTGAGGGAAAATACCACTAAAAATCTGGCCTGAGGGGAAGAGACCCACGCTGGTGCAAAGCCTTGTGTCCCATATAAAGGGCTTTAAAGTTCACCCTCTGTGTAATGGGTAACCAGTGAAGTGACTGCATGCCTACTCTGTGGGATTCAGGCTGTCGCATTTTGAATCACCTGAAGTTTCCTGAGGGAGTCTGTTGATGTTTAAATAAATAAAGTGAATTACAGTAATCGAGCCGAGATGTCACCAGAGCAATAGCCACTGCCATTCTAAGTTCTGGAGGAATGAAAAGAAATACTTTTCTCAGAGTCTTAGGGAATATAGAAACAAGTACTAATTGACCTTGGAGTCCAAGGGTAACCTGTTATCAAAAATAATCCTTCGGTTCTTTGCTGTGACAACTTAGGTGGGTAGTTGGCCACATGTCTCTTACCACCATAGCTCAGACCACATGGACTGCCTGGCACCAAAGACCATAATCTGTCTTTTTTTAAAAATGTAGTTTTAAACAGTTCTCCTTTGTAGGAAAGTGCCCCTTTTGGCATGGTTAGTCACCACCCCAACACGTTTGCCTTATATTGATGCTAACTTGACTGAGTGTGTGCTGCAAACCTGCAACCTGTTTACCAGGCCCCAGCACCACTGTTCTTTCCCTAAACTGTACTATTGTTTCCACAATTGGCACACCCCTGACACACAGCTAAGTCCCTTGTAAAAGTACCAAGGGCACTGTGACCAGAGAGGGTCCCTAAGGGGTGCATCATGTATTATGCCACCCAAAGGGACCCCTCACCAAACCCATGCACACTGCTATGGCAGATTGTGTGTGCGTGTGGAGAGAAAAAGGTAAAGTCAACATGGTATCCCTCTCAGGATGCCATGCCCACAAATGACTGTCTGAGGCATAGGTAAGTCACCCCTCGAGCAGGCCTTACAGCCCTAAGGCAGGATGCAATCTACCACAGGTGAGGGCATACCCGTATGAGCAATATGCCCCAATAATGTCTGAGTCCATTCTTAGACATTGTAAGTGCAGCGTGGTCATACCGAGTACATGGGCTGCGAGCCTGTCATTACAAAGTAATGGCTCCATGATGGTTTCACTGAAGACTGTGAAGTTTGGTATCAAACCTCTCAGCACAATAAACCCACATTGATGCCAGTGTTGTATTTATTGTAAAATGCACACAGAGGGAATCTTAGAGATGCCCCCTGTATTTTGCCCAACCCTTTAGTGCAGGACTGGCCAGTCTATGCCAGCCTGCCACTAACAGACACGTTTCTGACCCAATTAGGTGAGAGCCTTTGGGCTAGGATGCATCATAAACCCGGTTTGCATTTCCTAAATAGCAATTTTTAAGAAATCGCTATTTAAGAAATGCAAAAGGGGATGTATGAAAATTGCAATCGGTAATAGCGATTTCTTAAGAGTCGCGATCACTATTACCGAATCGCAATTAGGGAATGGGACTCCATTCTTGGTGCAAATGGTTTTGCATTTCTGAATTTGCGAATTCCTATTAGGAATTCACAAACTAGGTATTGCAAGTCCCAGGGTGCTGGGGGCCTGAGGCCCCCTTTGGTGCACCCCCAAAAAAATATCAGTGGACATATGAGGCGCACACATGCCATAGGGGCATGTGTGCGCTACATGTCATTTTTAAAAATGCATTTTTAAAATTGCACATGGTTACCACCAACTTGGATTTGGTGGTAATTGCATTTCCTAAATGCCCAATTCGCATTTAGGAAAATGCATGATGCATGTGCTTTGGAAATCGCAAATAGGAATTCCTTATTTGCGGTTCCCTATTTAGAGAATCGCAGTTTGCGATTCCCTAAATGGAGTCGCGATTTCAGGGAGTCGCTATTTTAGCGATTTCTTGAAATTGCACTGCGAATGCCTTTCATAAGTCTTGAAAGGCATTTGTGCATTCGCAAACGGTGGAATTTTGCAATTCGCACCGATTACGAATGCAAATAGCTTTGATGCATCTAGTCCTTTCTGCTCTCTGGGGTCAGAAACAAAGCCAGCTCTGGGTGGGGATGCCTCTCACCCCTCCTCCTCCACCCTGTCCCCCCCCATGCCCCTGCAGGAACTATAACACTTGGTGAGTCTCAAAGGCTCAAGCCTCCTATTCCAGGGCACTCCAGTTAGTGGGGATCCCCTCCCCCCACCCCCAGAGCAAGCCCCACATTTGGCGGCAGGTCCTGTAGGAAAATTAGGTAAAACTGGGAGGAGTGACCACTGCAGCTAGGACCACCCCTAAGGTGTCCAGATGCGAAGTGACTCTCTCTCTCCTTCCACCCCCCCCCCTCCTTTACATAATTCTCCATCATGTTTTGGAGGGTAGGGACCAATAGGGTTAGGAATGTGCCCTCATTCCCAAAGGGAGTTGGCACTGGAAGGGTGAAGCCACCCTCAGGGACACTTAGTCATCGGCTACTGCCCTCCGCCCTCTGTAATGCCCCTAAAATAGAAACAGAGAAGTGTTGCTTACTTATAAACTGCTTTATATGCAGAAAACAAAGTACATTTGATACATATGCTTGATACCTATTGACAATTGTACTTACCTGCAACAAAGTTTGTCTGGTCTTAGTAATAAAGTAACAAAATATATTTTTGCAATATAAAACAATTGGCCTGGAGTTGGTCATCGAGTGTGTGCCTCATTTCTTGACTGTGTATGTACAACACATGCTTTTCTCTACCCTCTGATAAGCCTAACTGCAAAAAAGAGAGCTTTAGCGTAATCTACTTTAGGCTCTGGGGAACCCCTGGTCTATACTAAAATGAGGTATAGTGTGCACCGAGCCAGCTTCCTACATCCTTCATCCAGCTACCATTGTCCAACATGCATTGTTTGAACTTCTCTACCAGAGCATGCATATCCTCAAACATTGAAACAATGATCTGCCAAAGACGAGACCTGGAAACCAAAAGATCACACCAAGGTTGCTAGTGGTGCAACATAAATATTAAATAAGGTGGGGCTAAGTGAGGTCCCTTCAAGTACTCTGCATGGGAACTGAAAAGAGGGTACTGTGTAGTTGCCACAGCTGACCATCTGGGTTCTGATGGTAAGAAAAGCGCTCAGTAAGGCCAGAGCAGTGTCCCTTACCACTGCCTGGTGCAATCTATTCACCAAGTGGGTTCGGGACACCATATCAAACGCCAGATAGATCCACCATCACTAGGATGGCAGTGCTGCCCTGGTCCACTTGACATCAGATTTGGTGCTGTGACAACTGTGGAAGCCATTTTGGGAAGGAAGCAGAAGGTGCTGATTGGCAATGAATTCTGCCAGGATCTCAATCATGTGCCTTTCCAGTATTTTGGCTGGCGCAGGCAAGAGCACGATAGGGTGTGCATTTTTAAGGTCATGTGGAGCTCCATTTGGCTTTTTTTTTATTTATTTTTTTAAAGGAGGATGATAGCCTCCTTCCACAGTTGAGCAAAGACTCCTGTTCTAATTACTTGATTTTAGAACCTTTCCCAAGCAATTAGTTATTAGATCCGATACTAATTACAGAACTTTGGGGGGGGGGGGGGAGTGGGGGTGCAAGGGTCCTCAGGGGACCCAGATGTCAATTGCATTAGGTAAATTCGTAGTTTGTCTGCAAGTTATTGGGGGGAGGGGGGAAAGAAGATAGAGTATCAGAAGTTTCTTCTATTTTACAGTTCCCTGCTACCCATACGGGAGGAATTCCCTCTTCCTTAAAATTGAATTCTGAGAAACCTTTAATAATTTTATCCTTAAGATAAGCTGCAACACTTACAAAAACTATGTAAATTCTCCAGAGCGCTTTTACCACCTTGAAAAGCTCATTAGGGGTGTTTATTGATGAGCAAATGTTGCTTGTGTAGTAAACAGATTTAGCCTTCACAATAGCCAGTTTATAAATAACAATTAGCTATTTGTGTTTAGTTCTCTCCCCCTTGATGGGGGTAGCCCTTCACTTATGTTCTTGCCTATGGCAGTATCTTCTAAGAGCTTTTAATTCCTCAGAAAAACATGGTGTAGATGCCTTAGATCTCGTGCACCCCGTATGTTCTAATAGGACAATCTCTTTGACTGCCACTCTAACCCAGTCATTGAAATCTTCTGGCATAGGGTTCTGCATTATATGCCACTCCTCAAGTGTTCTGCTCAGTGCAGCTTCTCAATTTGTATGGGTAATTCTATTTCAACTTCTATAAGAAGTAGGTTTACCAAGGTGTGGTGTTCTTGCTGAAGATCACTACTTCGGTCTTGTCGGTGATGGCTTGAGACACTTGGCTTTCAGCCAATTAGTGACTTTGGGAATGCAGGTGGCAAACATGTTTCGTGTGTTGAGGGTCTTGTCCAAGATAGAGTATGATTTGCATGTCATGGGCGTAGGAGAAGATGCTGATGTTGTGTGCACAAATGATGTTGGCCAGAGGGATCACGCATGTGTTGAAGAAGGTGATGCTGACCGATGAACCTTGAAGCACACCACATAAGAGTTTGCAGGCTTTTGAGGAGTAGGCTGTCAGGCTGACAACTTGTGCTCTATGCCAATCTCGTGCAGGTGCCTGATGAGGGTGGGGTGTCAAATGTTGTACAGAGGACCAGATAAATGAGGGCCTCTGTGTCTACTCTGTCAAGGATCAAGCAGATGTTTCTCGTGATGATGAGTTCTATTTCTGGACTGTGGTTGGGTCTGAATCTGGACTGCATGTAATGGAGGCGTTGGTGGTCAGTGTGGCGTCAGTTGAGTAGTCTTTGTAAGACCTTTGCTGGATATGGTAGCCAGGAGATGGATCCGTAGCTGGAAAGCATGGCTGGGTCAGCAGATGGTTACTTGAACAGATGCACGGTGGCAGCATGTTTCCAGGCGAGTCCATGGAGGAATGGTTGCTTTGCTAATTGGTAGGAGTCCTGTGGTGGAGGCAATGGTCAGATGGGGTCCCCAGTGGATGGTCTTCAGGATAGCAGTGATTTTGACAGGTGGCCACAACATCAAGGTTTGTTCTTTGGCCGTGATGGAAATTTTAGTGCATCAGTGACTGGGTCTGGTTGAAGGTCGGAGTTGCTGTTTATGAAGTTGATTTTGTTCCAGACTAATTACAAGAGCTCGGTGCAAAGGTCTTGGGAGGAGGTGATATGCAGTTGCTTGCAATGGTGTTTCATCAGCCGGAGGTCCTCTGTGCACCAGCTGGTTGGGCTCTTGCTGTTGGGTCGCCCTTGAGGGGAGCCATGGTGTCACCGCAAGCAGTGATCCAGCGGTGGAGGTTCTTGATGGCTTTTGACAAGATTCTGCTGTACTCAGGCCTGTGCGCTGAGGGCAGAAGCGCACTCCTCTTCTGTAATGCAGTTCCAGTAGTGGTAGGTCTGTGGTGGTGCGGATGGGTATGTTCAAACTGATACATGCGTGGTCTGTCCAGGTCATGCATGCTGGCTTGTCAACTGTGATGCTGCGGAAGAGAAAATTGGGTCTAATCAAGAAAATGGTGTGTTGCACTGTAGATGGGTTTGTTAACGTGCTGAGGTTTTCTAGAAGGCCATAGAGTTTCAGTGCAGTCCTCTAGATGAAAGTTAAGGTCTCCAAGTAGAATTAAGGTTCTGATGATGAGGGATTGTGAGAGTCTGTAATATCCCTGGTGGTTTGCGTACCAGGGTTCTGCCCCATTAGAAATTAGCTGTGATACATATCTTGAACATGAAGTATAACATATAGCCGTAGGGAGGTCATTGCAGGTGGTGCAGCTCATGGTATCTTTGAATATAATGTTGACTCCACCTGCGTGCTTGTGCTCGTGGGCTTGTCTGGCAATCTTGTGGCTGTAGTGATGTTCTGCGCCCAGGTTGGGTTTAGCCATATTTCTGTGAAGAGCCAAGTCCAGAGCATGGTAGTGTAGTAGTTCCCATATCTCTGTGGTGTGTTTGGTGAGTGAGCAGGTGTTGAGGAGCATGCATGCAAATGTGACATGTGTGGTTCGTCTGTGTGAGTGAGGTGCTGTGGGCGTAGGGGGTGAGGGAGTGCATGAGAACTTGCAGGAGGCACTTGTGAATGCTTGTTGTGTCGTATGGTTCAACAGCAAAGCAGCAGTCAGGTAGGAGAAGAACCAGGGTTCCTGGCACTGGGCTGGGTTCAGGTACAAGACAGACTTGCCTTTGTTACGCATCCTCTCTGCACCATTAAGTAGGTCCTGGAAGGTAGGGAGGAGCGCAGGGTGCTGAGGGTGGGAAATCCAGTGATGGGAAATGAGTCCTCTTTCTTGGCTTCGTCTTTTCAAGACTGATCTGGTGGCAAACCAGAGAATTCCTTTAAAAAGTTCAGAAAAGAAGACGAGATGCTGTAGTGGAGTTGATGATATCTAACTCCTCAAAACAATGTACTATTGCTTTACTTCATTCTTGAGCAGTACTGACGTGTGCAGTCCATCATCTGGGACTGAAGCAGAAAAATGACCATTTTGCTAACTTTTCCTTTTATTTTATGTAGTTCTTGTAAAGCGTGATGTTTCCTGTTGCTGACTTCTTTGCACTAAGCACAGTTGAATAAAAAAGTGCGGAGAGAGGCCATCACTACTGTGCTTGACAAATATGGAAGTTCTTTAAAGTCCTCCAGAATGCAAAGGCTCAACGTGATGTAACTGGCAGGTTTTTTCTTCAAAAGAAAGATCCCCCTCGCCCAAACCTAAGGCAGTGCCTGCACACAAAATCTCTAGCTAGAGCAATGGCAAAAACGATGCATCCAACAGGAGTAATCTGGTTGATTAAAAACACTTTTAAGCAAATCCTGCACTGTTCTTCGCAATTTCAAGAGAGCGTTAGCAAGCAGTATAGGCTGTTGCAAACTTACAGCTTGGATAAAATACGTGAGGTATGAACCTATTTTAAGAGAAAAGTGAGGGCCCACCTAGAAGACGCAAAATGTTAAAGCTAGAGCTGAACCTGCACTTATCTGGGTGTTATACGTGAGATTGTGATCCAGGGCGACACCCAGGGATTTAACTGTTAGGTACACAGAACAGGGAGGGGACTTCTAATCTGTTTAATCACATGAAGAAGTGCCACTACACCTTCCTCCTCCAGTCAGCAAAGTTGCAGTCTAGCTGTCAATATGCCTCAGGAAAATGTAGGCTGATATAAAGCCAACAGACAATTATGGAAGTGAGCCAGACAGTTTTGAACGTATTTGTCTAGCCAGATTAAAATTAGTATAAAGAGAGGACAGGTATGTTGTTTGTTAATACGAGACAGTGATGATCGTTGAGGAACCCCAATGAGCTTACCCTTATAGTAGATGAGAAACATGGCAGTACGCCAGATTGTGAACGCCCTTCTAGAACAGACTCAAATGGAGGGACCACACCCTACACCTGCTTCTTTCACATAGACAGCAAGGATTGGTATGATCCAATGTAACAAATGCAGCACAGGTGTTGCATTTCATTAGTGTAAAATTAACCGTATCTCATCAGCAGCCAAGAACAATGCACCCTCTGTCCCATTATTGTGGCAAGAACCATTATACATACTGCTTACTTCCAAAAATGGACTTTTAGCCTATACATTTCTTTAAAGCTTATTGCTAGTAATAATACAGTAATCTGGCAACAGTTTCGTAAATGTTTTAGGTCAAAGTTATTTTCATAACATCTGTCGAGCTCTGTGGGGGGTTGGCCCACAGTCCATTGCCAAAGTGCGAAATGCCTCCGCCCTGTCCTGGGCCACCCTGCATTTTTTTCCTCTACACCCTATCACCCCTAAAATGTTGGTAGCGCAGGGGCAATCCTGAATTTTATTTTGTCTACACCCTTTCCCCTCAAATCTTGGTGGTGCAGGTCGGACAAACATGAATACCTTTATGAATACTTCCCCTCTCTCCCCAAGCGTGTTTAAGTGAGTGGAGATCTTTGGAAGAGGGAATTACCTTCTCCCAGCTTGGTCCTCACGTATGTGAATGCCTGTTGCATGCTGGGCCTCTATCCCCACGCTCTTCAGGATTCAGTGGCTCAAGTCCTCTCAGGCATCCCGGAAGATCTCCGAGCTCTTCTCCCGCTATTATCTATTGCAGACCTATGCCCTCTCAAGACCGTCCTCCAAAAGGAGAAGCTCAAGATGCTCACACTGGTCCAGGTCCTGTTGGCCACCACAATTGAATTCGGACATTGGACCTGAAGGACGTCACTTTTCATATATCCAATCTTCTGGCCCATTGGTGCTACCTGCAGTTCGAGGTGGGTCAGGAACATTTCCAGTTCGTTGTGTTTCCCTTTGGTCTCACCAGTGCCCTTCAACTGTGTTCATGAAAGTGATGGCAACTCATGTTCGGAGGTCTAGGGTACCAGTCTTCCCCTACCTTGACTGGATGTTGAAGGAAAGCTCACCCCAGACAGTCGTCAGCCACCGCTACAATACAGCAAACATCCTATCAACTATGAAGTTCACGATGAACATCCTGAAGTCACACCGATTCCTTCTCAAACATTTCATCGGAGCCATTCTGGACACAGTTCGGTTTTGTGCCTTTCACATGGAGAGGCAAGTCCAGGACATTCACACTACAGTCCTGATCATTCAGCCTCAGTCCTGGATTTCAACAAGGTCGAGTGTGGCTGCTGGGACAGATGGCCTCCTCCATTCTGCTGGCCAAGCACTCCACGTGGCATTCATGGGTTCTCTAGTGGAATCTGAATTCTGTAGGCCCAACATTAAGGATACCTTTCCAACCACATTCAGATTTCAAAAAGACTGCACAAACCTGCACTGGTGGTTACTGTACCATGATTTAGTCAACAGGAGACCCCTCTCCCTACTCCACCCAGAGTGACAGTGGTGATCGATGCATCACTTCTGGGTTGGGGCAGCCACCTGGGAGAGACAGAGATCACAGGTCTCTGGATGCTGGCAAAGGCTAGACATCACATTAACCTTCTGGAACTCTGGGCCATCTGCCTGGCATTAAAGGTCTTCATTCCATCAGCAATTCAGCATGTTAGAGTTTCCAAGAATTCTCTCACTGAAGACGTGATCCACCAAGACTGGATCTCAGGACTCCTTTATGCCTTCCTGACAACATCTCTTCTTCCCAGAGTTATGAAGAAGATCAGGACTGGCTGTGCCCAAGTTATGCTTAAAGCCCCCCAGATTGGACAAGAAGAGTATGGTAGCCAGATGTCTTGCGCTTCAGTATTCAGGTTCATATCAGGCTGCACATCCAGGAAGATCTGCTGTTGCAGTAACAGGTCAGGGGTCTACACCCGGGCCTTCACAATGTCTACCTTGATGCATGGAGACTGATGGTTGACAGCTCAACAGATTTGCCCATCATCCAGAGCTGGCTGATGTC
Organism: Pleurodeles waltl; assembly: GCF_031143425.1. Classification (NCBI taxonomy): domain Eukaryota; kingdom Metazoa; phylum Chordata; class Amphibia; order Caudata; family Salamandridae; genus Pleurodeles; species Pleurodeles waltl. The sequence continues at coordinate 1,229,632,334 of NC_090447.1, forward strand.
AGCTAGCGCTGGGACAAATGTGTGGTTTGGTGCAGCAGACTGACCCCCTCCAGGGTGTGTGTTATGTCTCTTGCCCGGCAAGGCTTTGCTTTGGACACAGTTGAAGGGTACCCTCTGGCCTTTTTACAGTTGCTAGACCAACCTTTGTTGTTTGAATCACCAGTTGTGTTGAGTTTTTTTTTAAATGCCTGCAACAATTATTTTCTCCCTTCTCTTTTTCACAAGCCACAGTGGGACAGACATTAACTTGGTACTCACATATTTCCTGTTCTTTGCAGCTTTTCTCCCTGAAAACAGTGTTTCTCTTTGGCATCACCTTGGTGCGGAAAGTGACTGAGTATCTGACTGAGTTAACCTGCTATCTTTCCAGACAAACTGGTTCTGTGGACGCAGGCATTCTTCTTTCCAAAACTTGTGATGCAGTTCCACATCGGACAATCCATCACCCTGCCCTCATTCTGTGATTCGCCTCATCCCTCTAAGGAGGAAGATTAGAGACTATCACATGGACCCCAGAGAAGCACTGAGCTTTTACATCAATTGTACCAGCCAAATCCAGGTAGAAAATCAGCTCTTTGTGGGGTTTTGTGATAGAAGGCAAAGTTGTGCAGAATTGGGACAATCATCCGCTGGAACAAACTTAACATCAAAGTCTGCTACACACTGAGCAAAAAGTTGCCTTCAGAAAGACTGTACACTCGTTCCACCAGGGGCAAAGCTGCTACCATCCACTACATTGGTGTGTGTTGTTCCTGTCCTGGACATCTGTCAAGTAGCTATGTGGGGGCCCATACGTTCATGGAGTACTACGGTCTAGACAGCCAGGTTCACAGAGAGGGGCATTTCTCCCTCTTGGTCCTGCAGGACTTTTTGGTTTGAGCCACTTCACAGACGCGCTTCCTAATAAGTACTGTTCTGGTATCAACTCAAAAGGTGCAGAATGTGCGGCTAGAAGTCTCTATCAAAAGAACAAGATGCTTACTTTTGGTAATGCCCTTTTCAGTACAGACACTATCCAACCACAGACACTTCTTTTCCGTTCTGTGAATCGGGCTCTACCAATAGATAAGATCCCAAGTCTATGAATCTGCACACTTGTCAAAGTCAATTGTAGTTGGGCTCTTCATCTGGGTGTGCGAACAGCCTTAAAAGTATCTGACGTCAGCATGCTGGATTGGCGTCTATATGGGCCCTGCACGTCATTTTTTTCCAGAGTAAAGCGGCATCTGTGCAGAGCCATGTGGCATCACCTACTAGCGCATGGAGGTACTGTTCAAAAGTTTTCAGAGCCAGCCTGACAGCTGGGTAATATTCAAACGGTGAGGAATCTGCAGCTTGATAGCTTATACCAGAAAGAGTTTTACCACAGGTAAGTAATGATCTTTATGATACAGAAAGCTGCAGGGGTAAGTAATGGAGCAAAGAAGACCATTTCAATAAAGCATGGACAATATTCAAGTCCATCCCTCTCCCCAAAGCTGTGGATGCACAGCTTGCAGGGATTCCCTATGGGCTGTGCTGGACCTCCAAAGCCAAAATCCACAGGAAGGCTAAACAGAAGTATGTGGAAAAAAAGTTTTTAAATGGTGACTAAAGCAGTGTCCTAATGAGGCTAGAGGGCACCTGCAGTAACACTTTTACTATGCACGTTTTACAAATTTCAATTCACTACCAGAAAAGCGAAATCATGACATGTATGTAGCACATGCCTAGTGTTGAATTATTCAGTTCTGCTTTGTTCCATCGTAGTAGCTTGGGATGATTAGTAACTGGTCGCCATATTTTATTTATCCACCACCGCCATAAACCTTGCAGAAATATCACAACAATCAGCTTAAACATCATATCAACTATGTAATACACAACCTGAATTAAACAGTGACACTACTTCACATGCTAGCAGCGACTTGTTGCTAAGCACTAGGAATCATTTTACATTTACTGATGTATATTTTAAGCTGAAAATGCAGCAGGTCTGAACTATGGTATTGCTCTGCTCACCCAGCACAACCCAGGAAAGCGCTCAACCCTTAAGTGTGCCATTTGTTTACTACTATATAAACAACTGTACTTTGTTTAATTTGGTGATTAATGCCACAGTATGCCATTTGTATTCAATTTTAATCACATATGTTCCTATCTGATTATCTTGGAATTTACCGACTTTGGAATTAAGAAATAATGAAATGGCCTTATCAGACTCAAACTTGTTACTGCCAAAGCACACAACCATCTTGCTGGCTTACATCAATTACCTGTGATAATTACGTGTATTTACATACCTGGTTTATGAACACAGCAAAGTCGATTTTCTTCATCAATCACAATGGTTATTGTTCCAGTTGCCAGACTTTCTTCTTCTCCAGTAGGATCAACAATTAGCAAAGTGCTTAAAATAAAAAAACGTTATTTTTTCACACAAATAATTTATAGTGAATGCACATTAAATATAATTCTAGGTCATTATATAAAGTCACCAAAATTTTCGTTTACATAGACATGGCCTCTTTTATTCATATGGACTTATGAATCTATGACCAGAGCAATCCTGCTGTGGCGACAATTGTGATGGGAAAAGTTATGTAGGTAGTTATGCAAGTTTATTATCATTTTTAGCAAATGTACTTGCTTTGCTGCTTTTAACCTGTTTGTCATCTGCATCAGGGAGTGATGATAGCAAGGGCAAATCACATGGCTAGTATACGAGGGTCTGCCTCTTCAGTAATCAAGTGTCAGAACAGATCCTCATCAATCCTTCCATACCATACTCCAATGAAAAGCAACATGATGTAGGGGGTAAGCGGAAGGCAAGACAATTAACAGAGTATATATGGTTAACAGGTAACCGGTTCACCCAGCCCCCTCAGTGACTAACCACATAAATCTCACAAGACTTCAAGTTCGCCAATTCCTCTGGAGCCATGAAAAAGTGCAGGGTAAAGGTGTGTTGAACAAGTGTAATTACCCAAAACTAAACAGAGACTTCTAGCTGGAAATTCCTCACCTTTAAGAGTTCCCCGGGTGTCAGTCTGGATCCAAAAGATTTTTCAACAGTGCGCAGTGGGCCACTAGGCGACACCATATGCTCCACACAGATGTCATTTCACTCTGGAAATGGCATGCAGAGCCTATATAAGTGGCACCCACTACACGCGGTCTCATTTCCTTTCTTTTCACAGCACCAGACACGGATCTGGAGCTCCTTGTCTTTCCGAGACTTACCTTGATTCTTCCAAAATGTCTCAGTGTTCAATGGATGACGCCGCCCCTCCCCCAAAAACATGTTTCAAGACATCTATGGACTATAGCAAGCGAATATATGTGAAAGATCCCCAAATTATGTTGCCAAACAGAAGAAAACTCATCTGGACCTTTCCAAGTTGCACTCCGCAGCCACAGTTTCTTCTCGATCCCATTTCCAAAGTCAATGTAGCTGCTCTAGAGGTCAGTCCAAGTAAGCATACAAAAGGTAAGAATTCCAATCAGAATTCTACTCACTCGCATACACCCCATCCGGTGCGGGGGTGGTGTCATCTTTCTCAATCTAGCTCCTGAAGTCAGCTGATTCTACAGATGGTTCCAGCGCAACCCGAGTTTCTGGGAATTCGGTCCAAGAAGCTGAGAGGTTTTCCATCCATAATTCAGCCAGCAGGTTTGCCTGCAGCACCAACTGGAACTTCATTATCTCCGGCTCCTCTTTCAATGTCACAACCAACGACGGCACCGACATGTCAATGCCAATATTGCATCAGCCGCCCAAGGAGGCGGATCTGAATGTCCTTTCTGGCACAAAGTCGACATGGTCTGGCCTTGTTCAAAGTCGCTTCGAATCCAGCCAAGGCAACACTAACGACACCCCCCCACCCCCCCCACAGTTCTTCCACCAGGTCATCACACACTGCATTCCCTTTTCAGAACGGATTCAGACAACAATCATGACCCGGCCCATGAGTTCACTCAGCCCTATGAAGACAAACGAATAGTACGAAGACTTAGAAGAGGTTAGAGGCCTTGATACCTCCCCAGAGAGAGCAATATAACTGTCCCGGGCCAGCCAGCTACAGAAGGATCAGTTTCCTACACCAGAGTTCTAGACCTACAGCGTCCTATCTCAAAGGTCAAAACCAATGTTTTAACCTAGTTCTCCAGCCTGGGATGACAGCCTCAGAACCTCTCCTGCCCTTTAATGAGACGCCGACAGACACCTTATTAGGTGCTTATGCCAAACACTGTTCCGGCTCGCTATTAACTCTTCTGCTTCCTAAGTGCCATTGCCCTGCTTCTGGTGACCCAGCTTTCCATTCTCAGCACCCCTCAACAGACAGCCTTGTGGTGCAGATCCCCAAAAGTGGTTCCAACCCCAATATATTTCCATTTGCACCCCCTGACAGGGAATCTAGGAGAATGGAAACCTTTGGAAAACATGTCTTCTATTCTAACAGCCTGGCCTTCGATCCATCAAAACCAACTGCTTGTTGGGCCATTATTCCCACACTCTTTGGGACTTGGTGGTACATGCCCACCTTGATGTGCCTGAAGACCTTCGTACTGAGCTGTCAGGTGATTTAAGATGGTTTTGATATGGAGCCAAGTTCAAAATTTGTTGTGATTCTGACAACAGATTCCATTGGGCAGGCTACTGGCACCAGTGCTGCCATTTGCAGCCATGTGTGACTGCACTCCACTGGGTTCTCCGCTGTAGAAAAGCACCCTGTGTTACATGGTTAGCCCCCACTCTTTCCCTGGTTTCTGATGTGGCTTTGACTGTTAGTGTGGTAGGTCCCTGATAACCAGGTCCCCAGTGCCATATCTCTTTCCCCAAAACAGTGCAGTTGTTTTGCACAGTTGGCAAACTCTTTAGCTACCACTGTAAGTCCCTAGTAATTGGTACCCCTGGTACTTAGGGCCTGGGGTACTAAGGAAGGTCCCTGAGGGCTACCGCACCAGTTGTGCCACCCCCCCAGGGACCCCTCACCAAACCCGCAAAGTGCTGTCATTGCAGACTGCGTGCATTGGTGCAGGCAAAATTGAAAAAACAACCTGTCACACACTCCTGTGTGCCAGGTGTCCTATCACTGCATGTGCCAGGTGTAAGTCACCCCTAAGGCAGGGTGCATCAGGGCACATGTGAGGGCATTTATGCCCCTGCTATGTCTCTGTTGATTCTGAGACATAGTAAGTCAACAGGGAAGCCATTTTAAATGCATGTGTTGGGATACTGATCATTTCGAGTTCTGCAGCTACATGATGGCTTCTCTGAACCCTGCGATGTTTGCAATCAAGCATATTAACACTGAATCCAGTCATGTATTTATTAATAAATGCACACAGAGGGTACCTCAGAGGTGCCCCCTGAAAACCAGCAGTTGAGCCACTACAGATGCATTTCTGCCCCCCACCTTTCCCCCAATCCCACCACATTGAGAGCCAGCACTCTCAAGGGCCCGAGACCAAGGCTGTCACTGGGCAGAGGTGTGCGGACCTCTCCCAAGCAGGATGGACATTTCAAGGCAGGGAGCTTCAAAGGCCTTGCCGCCTGTAGGAGGCTGGCCTGGCTTATAGTGGGTACCTAGTGTAACTTACACCTTGTGCCAGGTCCAGTTATTCCTTATTAGTAGATTAGAGGTGTTCTAGCAGCTTAGGCTGAACTAGGAGACATGCAAAGCTCCTATACCACTTATATCATATAGCACAATGTCATAAGAAAACACAATACTCTGAGTTACTAAAAAATAAAGGTACTTTATTTTAGTGACAATATGCCAAAAGTATCTCAGAGGATATACTCCCTTAGGAGGTAAGTCATATACACTAATATATATATATATATATATATATATATATATATATATATATATACACATACATACACACACACACAAACCAAAATCAGGTAAGTAACAGTTAGAAAAGTAGTGCAAACACTGTAGGACACAATAGAATGCAATAGGGTGAAATAGGCCTAGGGCAACACAAACCATATACTCCAAAAGTGGAATGCGAACACGAATCAACCCCATGCCTAGTGTAGTGTGTAGAGGGTCGCTGGGGGTTTAAGAAAACACAAAGGGTGTCCAAGATACCCCACCACAAGACCCTGAAAAGTAGGAGTAAAGTTACCCTACTACCCCAGAAAGACAGTAAAGTCGAGATAAGGGATCCTGTAAGGACAACTGACTGGAAAACACTGAATACGGATTCCTGGACCTGAGGACCTGTAATGGAAGGGGACCAAGTCCAAGAGTCATGCAAGTGTCCAGGGGGGCAGGAGCCCACTAAACCCTGGATGAAGGTGCAAAAGGGCTGCCTCCGGGTGGAAGAAGCCAAAGATTCTGCAACAACGGAAGGTGCCAGGAACTTCTCCTTTGGCCAGAAGATGTCCCACTGAGTGCTGGAGGATGCAAAGTTGTTTCCACGCAGAAAGACCACAAACGAGCCTTGCTAGCTGCAAGAGTCGCGGTTGAGTATTGTGGGTGCTGCTAGAGCCCAGGAAGGACCAGGAGGTCGCCCCTTGGGGGGAGGAGACAGAGGGGGCACTCAGCAACACAGAGAGCCCACGCAGAAGCAGGCAGCAACCGCAGAAGCACCTGAACAGGCACTTAGAAGATCTGAGGACGACGGTTGACTCAGAGCAACAAAGGAGGGTCCCACGACGTCGGAGTCCAACTCAGCGAGTTGGGCAATGCAGGATGGAGTGCTGGGGACCTGGGCTAGGCTGTGCACAAAGGAAGTCTTGCAAAAGTGCACAGAAGCCCGAGCAGCTGCAGTTCACGCAGTACACAGGTTTACTGTCTGGCGTGGGGAGGCAAGGACTTACCTCCACCAAATTTGGACAGAAGGGCCACTGGACAGTCGAAGACACTTTGACACAGCTCCTGTGTTCCAGGCCCCACGCTCGTCCGGATGAGACGGGACCCAGAGGACCAGTGATGCAGAAGTTTGGTGCCTGCATTGGCAGGGGGAAGATTCCGTCGACCCACAGGAGATTTCTTCTTGGCTTCCAGTGCAGGGTGAAGGCAGACAGCCCTCAGAGCATGCACCACCAGGAAACAGTCGAGAAAGCTGACAGGATGAGGCGCTACAATGTTGCTGGTAGTCTTCTTGCTACTTTGTTGCAGTTATGCAGGCATCCTGGAGCAGTCAGCGATCGATCCTTGGCAGAAGTCGAAGAGGGAAGTGCAGTGGAACTCTGGGGAGCTCTTGCATTCGTTATCTGGTAAGATACCCACAGGAGAGACCCTAAATAGCCCATAGAGGAAGATTGGCTACAGAGAAAGGTAAGCACCTATCAGGAGAGGTCTCTGACGTCACCTGCTGGCACTGGCCACTCAGAGCTGTCTCTATGTGCCCTCACACCTCTGCATCCAAGATGGCAGAGGTCTGAGACACACTGGAGGAGCTCTGGGCACCTCCCCTGGGAGGTGCTGGTCAGGGGAGTGGTCACTCCCCTTTCCTTTGTCCAGTTTTGTGCCAGAGCAGGGCTGGGGGGATCCCTGAACCGGTGTAGACTGGCTTATGCAAGGAGGGCACCATCTGTGCCCTTTAAAGCATTTCCAGAGGCCAGGAGAGGCTACTCCTCCCAGGCCCTTCACACCTATTTCGAAAGGGAGAGGGTGTAATATCCTCTCTCAGAGGAAATCCTTTGTTCTGCCTTCCTGGGACCAGGCTGCCCAGGCGGGCAGAAACCTGTCTGAGGGGTTGACAGCAGCGGTAGCTGCAGAGGAGACCCCGGAAAGTTAGTTTGGCAGTACCCGGGCTCTATGCTGGACACCAGGGGATGCATGGAATTGTCCCCCTAATACCAAAATAGTATTGGGGTGACAATTCTATGATCCTAGACATGTTACATGGCCATGTTCGGAGTTACCATTGTGACGCTACATATAGGTATTGACCTATATGAAGTGCATGCGTGTAATGGTGTCCACGCACTCACAAAGTCCAGGGAATTTGCCCTGAGCAATGTGGGGGCACCTTGGCTAGTGCCAGGGTGCCCACACACTAAGTAACTTTGCACCTAACCTTCACTAAGTGAGGGTTAGACATATAGGTGACTTATAAGGTACTTAAGTGCAGTGTAAAATGGCTGTGAAATAACGTGGATGTTATTTCACTCAGGCTGCGGTGGCAGTCCCGTGTAAGAATTGTCTTAGCTCCCTATGGGTGGCAAAAGAAATGCTGCAGCCCATAGGGATCTCCTGGAACCCCAATACCCTGGGTACCTAGGTACCATATACTAGGGAATTATAAGGGTGTTCCAGTGTGCCAATGAGAATTGGTAAAATTAGTCACTAGCCTGCAGTGACAATTTTAAAAGCAGAGAGAGCATAAACACTGAGGTTCTGGTTAGCTTTGCCTCAGTGATACAGTTAGGCACCACACAGGGAACACATACAGGACATACTTTATGAGCACTGGGGTCCTGTCCAGCAGGATCCCAGTGACACATATGCAAAAACAAACATACATACAGTAAAAATGGGGGTAACATGCCAGTCAAGGCGGTAATTTCCTACACTGTCTTTGTAATGCGACCCAGGTCTTTCCAGAGAGTGCAGATGACCAACCCCCCTGTCCTGACCCCACTTTTGGCAGCAGCACAGGCGGGAAAATTAGTTAAATTAGGAGGAGTGCTCACTTCAGTCCCAACCCTAAGGAGGACGAGATGAAGTGGACACTACTTTTTACATTCCTCCATCTCCATGTAACACCCCTAAGCTGATTATGTAGGTGGCACCCTTGAACCTTAAAACTCTAGTACTCAGATTTTGACAACCTAAGAAGAGTTATACTTGCAGAAGAGGAAAAGAAGAAGCAGCTGACTTTGACCCAGCCCCTCCAGCCTGCCTGCTGACCTCGAAGGATCCTGCAGAAGAAGCCAAGTCGTCAGGCCTTCAACAAAGGCTCAAGTCTCCCGTTGCCCTACAAGAAGAAACTCCAAGGAAAGGCCTCTGCAGCTGCTGGAACCCCAAAACCTGATGCCAGAAGTGACCACTGCACCAGACATCCATGACCCAAGGTGAAGCCAACCGACGGTACCAACGCGGATCCCCAGCTGCCCAGTGTGGTCTCACTCATCTTGGACTCATCCGAGATGCCAGCAGCCTCTGGACGCAGGCCCCCCTTTCACACATGCTTCTGGAGAGAGAAAATCAGACATCTTCAGCAACCACCACACCCGTGGCTCCTGACCCGCAGCGGAGGTAGGTCCCCGGTGCCAACGTCCTCCGGCTCCTAAAAGCTCAAGTCCACCCCTGTCAGACTCCCCCACCGCACCTACAGCCTAAACACTCGAGAGCTCCAGGACATGAAAATCCGACACCTAAAGACACCCCTGCATTCGTCGCCCCTGGGCACAGAAGAGGTCCAAAGGTGCACCTATGTCCCCAACCACCCCAAGTCTACTACCTACCCGTTTGTTGTCCCACACTAGCTTCCCAGGCAGAGCCTGCAGCCTGTTTGTCAAAGGGTTAAACTCCCATAGGAAACCATTGGGCACCCGGCACCTTATTGATCCTCTGCACCCAGCCGCCCCAGTGCTGCCCGGTGTCACCTGTTAGTGTGGTTCTGATCAGAGCCCAGTATTTACTCCCTGAGACTGGGTTTGCAAGTCCTTGTTAACCCTGTGTTTGCTGAACATTGTTTTCCTCCACAGGATAACACTGAGAGAACTCTGAGAATTGCACAAGTGTTGATTTTTTAAACTGCAAAGTATGCTTAGAAGTCTGCTTACCTGTTTAAGTCGCTTCAAACCTCTCCTTTACGGTTCCTTACTATTATGACTGTGTTCTCTTCGCCATCCCCTCTGCACAGTGAGTGAGTGAGTGAGTGAGTAAGCTTCAGAGTCTGTGTTAATGCCTCCTACACCTCCTTTCTAGACAAGCTGCATTTGCGGGCTCAAGCCTCCCTTTTGCCAAAAGTTGTGTCACAATTTTCCACATCAGACAAACTGTCACTTTCCTGGTGTTCTGAGCTAACCCTTTACATTTTGCACTGATCATGGAAAGGTGTGCAGAGAAGGTGGGTAATGAGCACAATGTGTGAGAGAGCGTGCACAAGGTATCGTATGTGAGAGAAGTGTGTTTATAACAAGAGTCCAGTAAGGCAGTAGAGCAAGAACATTTGGAGCAGAAATAGTTCACTGAGCAAGCCTAGGTTTGAATCCCAGCCTAGGTGTGAAGGAGATAGATGATACAGACATAAATGCAAGTTTGCAGGAGAGGCTCAAAAAGTGCAGTGGTAGAGCAGCAAATGGGGATCAGACCCAGAGCCCTTCTCGGAATACAGCAATTGAGGTTTTGTTCTAGTCTGGAGTCCTCCTTTCTGATACATCACTCAGAAAGCAGCATCAACAGGACTCCTGTGGAAAATTGACACTTTGTTGCAGTACCCCCTCCACTTGTTGCCTGGTTTGTGAATGCAACTTGGACCGGAGTGGACTGGGATCCTGACAATCAGGTTCCCAGTACCAGTGTTCTTTCCCGAAAAATTGCAAACGTAATTGGCAACACCTTTAGCTGCCACTATATGTCCCTAGTAAATGGTACTTAGGAACGTAAGGCATGGGTTACTAACGGTAGGCCCCGGCAGCACCAATCTCAAGGGTCATGCATCCAGATGCACCCAGCATTGCCACTGCAGGGTGAGTGCCCTGGTGCAATCCTAAAATGTAAACTAGACATGGCACACTGCCTGTGTGCCCTGTCCACTACACACTGGATGCAATTTTGTTAAGTCGCCCCTCTGGCAGGCCTTCCAGCTCTAAGGCAGGGTGCACTATACTGTATGTGAGGGCATAGTTGCATCAGCAAAATGCCCCCACTGTGTCCTTGCCAAACCTTGGACATAGTGAGTGAACAGAGCAGCCATTTCAAATGCATGTGCTGGACACTGGTCAGTATGAGTTTCACAGCTACATGATGGCCACTCTGAACCATGGGTTGTTTGGTATCAAACAACTCAGAATGATAAATCCCCACTGGTGTTTTTTTTATAAAACACATACCCAGGGAACATGTTAGAGGTGGCCCCTGCAAAAACGAACTACCCTGGTAGTGCCACCATCAGACATGTTATCTACAACCCTAGGGGAGAGATCTGTCTCTGGATTGTAGAACAATGCCCTTCCAGGGTGGAGGTGAATCTGCACTGCCCCAGCGGCGAGCTTCAAAGGGCTTACTGCGTTTGAACCACGACCACCAGGCCTGCTGTTAGCAGCAGATGGCCGCCCTCATTGCAAACCCCAATTTTTGGCGGGAGCAACATCAGGAAAATACACAAAGGGTAGGAGGAGTGGCCCCACCTGCAATGCACCACCCCTAAGTTGTTGCCTGCAAGGTGGATACTCCATTTCATTTTCTTCCATCTGGACTGGAAGGAAAATAGCCAATCAGGTATAGGGATGTGCCCTCTGCCCAACGGAAGTGGTCACTTAGTGGATGTAGCCACCTAAGGTAGTACTTTAGTATTTAGAGTGCATCCCTAGACCATGAAATGAGATTCATCAGACAAAGGAAGACCAGCACCACGAAGAACCAAAGCACGAGGACTGTGGACCTGCTGCACCAAAGAAAAGGCGCCAAACCCTGCCTGCTGCACCCAGGACCCGACAATCGCGCAGAGGAGCTACTGGACAACTGGATAGCTCTACAAAAATACCAGAGGATCTCAAGGCTTCACCAATCTCCTGAGAACTCCCTCCAGAGTGGAGGTACCACTCTACAACCCAAAGAAATCATCAAGCCAATGAGGGTAACTTCACTGACCAGCCGCTAACTCCTGAACCGGATGCCACAGCTGGAGCAATCTGCATCCAGACAACCACGAGCAGACCCTGCCATTGTGGCAAGATTGGTGGCACTTATCTCCAGCAGCCAAACCATGGCAATACCCTGGATACTGGTTCGCTAACATCGGACATCCAGAAAAACAGCCTGCCCAAGGCTGCAAAAGGACCAGAAGGGAGCCCCAGTCGAGGGACTTCAGGAACACTCCAGGCCTCCCACCAAGGTACCTGCCCCCCTGTTGTCCTGCAAACGACCCTTGAACCAACGTACCTTCTGTTCCTGAGGGCATCCTTGCACACAGCCTGCTGTGCCCTAAGGGCCACACACCCCTTGCAACCTCGACATTCTAAGGGGTCCCCAGGGAACCATCTTTAAACTTACCTCTGCAGGGCTTTTCCAAGTGGTCCCTTGCAGTGGCCCTGCACCAGCTTCAGGGAACTTTCCCGCTGCTCCCACCGGAACCGGGAGCCGCCCGAACTTCTCCAGCTTGCACAGTGTGCCCACCGACAGCCTCAACCAACCTGCAAAAGAAGAACTCGGTAAGCCAACTGTACGATTTTATATGTATTTCTAAAGGTGATCTTCAATTGATTCCTATGGTGCGTAATTACGCATAAAGACTATTTTTATTAAAATTCAGAAATTCATATCTCAACAAGTACTTACCCAATTCTGATGATCTTGGTCTCAAAATGTATATAAAATTCTGAAGTATTTTTATAAATTAGTCTCGAGTTATTCCTTTGAGTGTGTGAGTTGCAAGATTGATGTTGTGGGTACAACAAATGTTTTGCACTTCTCCAAGATTGTCCTAACTGCTCGAGAAAGCTACCTTAAAAATTAGAGCATTAGATGATCTAGTTTCTGCCCCTGTAAACCAAAGTGTGGGTGCCTGGACCCCCTTCACAGTGTGTCTAGCTTTGCACACTACATAGAGGGCCAGCCTCCTACAACTTTACGTCCCAGCAGCCTGAGGGACCCTGGCGGCGAGGTCTGCACTGCTCGCACCTGACGGTTGCTTTCACAGCGATATAAAGCACATTTGGAGGTCCTGCCGTGCAGGATGCGCCAGGGCAAAGCCCGGGCCAAGGGCAGGCCGGTCCTGCACCAGGAAGAGGAGGCAGGGCCACCCCCCTTGACACTCAGCCTGGCAATTTTGGACATCTGCGGTAAGATCTTTAAATACCTTCAGGCTTTTTCTGCAGTGTTCGCATGCACCCCTGCTGATTTGCTCACTGTCCCCGAGCTTTGCACCTGAAAGGAAGACCCACTGGGTGCCTGGGGAAACACACAACGGGTCTCACTGCCTTCTGATTATGTGGCCTTCTTAGCCCTATCTACGTTCTCGGTATGGACCCGCTACAGGATGGTAACTTGTACCCCTACCTAGCTGAGAGGCGAGATGAAATTGTCCAACACTCCTAAGAACATCGAGACTCTTCGTATTTGGCATTTCCATATACCTGTGTCACCCGAAAGGCTTATTTAACCACTTGTTTGGGAGACTATTTCCTCCCCAGAGTCTTTGAACCTAGCTTAGTGGTTACAGTGTGCATTGTGCGCACAAGTTCTTGCTTTGCCCTATGTTCAGTGGATTGGACTCCAATTTTCCCCCTTGACTCTAACCTGCAGAGATAATGTACTGCCTCGCTGCAATTGTTGCCCCAACCTTTTTATGTGTCCCTCACATCAATCGCGTATATTGATTTTTATCTGTTTGCTACTTGACTTACCTTTTTATTTTTTGTTGGTGGGTCGGTTTTGTGAATTAACCCAGATGGCTAAATGCAAGCTTGGATGTAATTTGGAAGGGGCTGCCGCTAAGAAAACGGACACGTGATGGATATACTGAAAAGGTGGTGGGCGCATTAGATGAAGTCCTCCTCGCTGAGCTGCAGCTCTCTCTGGCCTCACCGCAAACTGAATGTGTAACTTCTGCCATTGGACAGGAATGAGTAGGTAGAACCCAGGCCAATAAAAGCGTCTCTCCCCCTTCTATTCAACCTGTCGACAGACCCTTGCCATCACAAAATAGATGGAAAAGAGGACCTACCCTCAAAACAATCTGTTGATTGAATTAGGCCAGAAACAACGGAGTTCCCCCACCTCATGACCATCTTAAATGTAATGAGGTCCTTGAGGGACTGCTTAAGCAATTCGGCAAGGAGATTATGGACCTTATTGAATCTAAGTTATTAGAGTAATATGACTGCCTGGGGCTGATTGACGCCAGTTAAAATACCATGGACACTAAACTGGATCATGAAGTGGCAGAAGGGATGAAACTTGTATTTGTGGGAACTGGCCTGCACAGGAGTCAAGATCCCCGATTGAGGGAGAGGTGCGGCTGTCCTGTCTATCCAGTGATGCTCCTATGCTAGGCCCAATCCCCCTCCCCCTTTACCTGTGAGGTCGAAGGAACCCACATTATGTGTTATGCCAGAGGTGAACCAGCGACCAGTAAAAAATTCAACTCATCCTCCAAATCCACAGGATTAATCTTGGATTGCCCCTCGAGATGTGACCTTCCCCCAGCCGCATGCCATTGTGTGATGATTATGGAAAATGTTCCTATTCTGTGCCCTCAAATTGGTTAAACTACCCAAGAACTCCTAAATAAAACTGTACACTGGGTCAAGGGGAACTTTGGCTTCCGGGGTTGCTTATTCCCAGAGATTCTCATGGCATATGAGTGGGATGAAATGGGAAAATTCACAAAGAATTCCAGGGAGATTGTGTCATTGTTACCTTAAGGAACCCTAGGATGGCCAGGGATCTGAATTGGGCTGGTCAGCAAGGCCATTTTAAAAGTAGCAATATCAAGATCCCGCCCCTTGGGTTATTTTATAGACCCCTGCCCTACTGTTCTTTTCTTACCTCCCTTTGCTATACCTGTCCATAATCGCTTTAGAGTAGATTTATGGATGAACTTAGGTGGTTTGACCATACCTGTAGAATGACATCAACACAACTCCACAAGGCCTTGATGATATCTCCAAGGGACACTATTAAAGTGCACAGTAGAGTATAAGATAGCAGGATGGAGAAAGTTCGTTATATGGCCCGGTAAGCTAAAAGATACTAGTGCTTTCTGGTCTGCAGTGGCAAATATTAAACTGTGGGTACAAATCCAAATTCAGTGATTACATTTATTAGGTGATTTTTACCTCACCTCTTAATGAGGTGAGGGATGCAATTAATGAAAGACACTCCAAGAAGGCCCCAGGTGGAACAGTGTGCCGAACGACCTAAATAAATCTGCACTGGATCTGAAGACCAGCATTCCACTCTCATGGCGCACAGCAGTCATTGTGCCAATATTTAAAAAGGGCAATCCCCAACATCCTGCGTGCTACTGGCCGATTTCCCTGTTAGACACTAGGGTTAAGCTGGTGGGGAGAGTGGTGCTGTAACCCCTCCTAGACTGTGGTGGTCGGTGTCCCGTGGGAGACACAGTAGGAGGGCCTAAGTACGTTGGAACACTGCACTTGCTGGTCAGTAAATATATCATCGTCAAGCAGGGCTCCATGTACTGGCCTTTATGGGCTTTTCTTGCACCTTCACCCAACTGGTGAGGTCCAAACTTTGGGACCTTTTCTCTAATATGGGAGTAGAAAAGGATCTGGTCCAGTTTCTGGGAGCACTGCACTATGACCTCTCTGCATCAGTTAGGTTTGGCCCTGTAGGAGAGCGGATAGTTTTAAGATTGTGAGAGGGGTACGCCAGGGTGCATCCTAGCACCATTACTGTTTACATTGTACATCAACGTTTGTAGCTCTGCCTTGACTACTAAAATCTCTGATTCCCCTTGAATTGGTAGGAAAAAGATACCCATCCTATTATATGTGGACAACGCAGGTTTGCTATCAAGAACACCTAATGACCTCAATATCCGGTTTCAGGAATTTGTCTCCTTTATGGGCTCACTTGGATTGGCCACTTATCACACTAAAACCTTCATAAGGGCACGTAATCCAAAGCAAACCAAACTGTTGGGTGTTCTGCTTCAAGGCCACCTGGCTACCCACAGACAGATTTCCCCTATTTAGGTGTTATCTTTGAATGCTATAGGCAACTGGGGCCCTTGTACTACTAAAATTCGCCAGAAATGTTTGGATAGATTTTTGATCTTGCCAGATGTATTGGCAAAAAACCTGTGGCCCCTTTCTTGGAGAGCTATAAAAGGTCTCCCCACCTTATTGCATGGTTCAGATATTATGGATTATATCAATCTAAACCTGTTCCAAGGAGAACAAAATAGAAGGCTGAGGAGATTACTGGGTGTTCCACCAGCGTGCTTGAACTTTATCTTGCACCAGGAGCTCAGAGTTGAATATGAAGTAGATCTAATTAAATTGGTCCCCGTACTTCTGTAGTGCTCGATATGGACTAACCCGCAAGACTACCTTAAAAAGGGAAATCCTCAAAGTCTGTTTGTCATGTGATAGACGTGTGAACATTTCTTGGTTCCACCACATTAAGACCGTTTTGGCAGGCTTGGGTGAGTCACATCTATTTGTTGAGCCTGAGACCATGACCAAACAAGATATGGCAAGGGTAAAAGCCTCTTTTAAATCGTATAGCCATCACTGCAGAGGCCCTTGGGCTTGCTGTAACATCCATTCGGGATTATGCCTCACTATGTTGTACCCCTGGTCTACAACCCTATTTGGAGTTGTTCGAGTGCTCCTGGGACAGAATATTATCTGTTTCAGACTGGGTTTTGTGCGCTTGCACATCGGGGGTTTCCTTTGAGCCAATTGCCCCCTCAAAAACTACGTTGTGTCCTTCTGATGAATCCTCTCTTCAGAGCCTATTGCACTTTACATTCTTTTGTAATTTTTATTGTTTATTTTTGTAAACGTTTTTACTACCAGTTATAAAAAAACGAGTCATCAGAATGTCGAAGGAGGCACTGGAATGTCTACTAATGCTGGACACTCCATCCAATTGTGTTAATATGCTATTTTTTTTTTTTAATGTGCTGTCAACCAATGGAATCTAACGATATTTTAAATCTGGCATTCGCACTTCACATGCTTATAGCATTGCGGGGTGTAGGTGCCTTGCGGCGCGGGTTGATTTATTTTGCTGAGTGACCTGATGGTGTTTGAAGATTTGCCTCTGTTCTGTTGCCTGTGATGTTACCTTATGTACTATTGTTTTATTACAGTGTTTTAACTTTTGTACTGTACTTTGTTAGGTTACCTTGGTAACTCAAAATAAAGTTTGACTACTGGTACACTGATCAAAGCAAAGACCACTGGGTGGGCCATCAGCCTTTTGTGGGGTTCACTGGAGTGAAAAAAAGGCAAGGTAGTGCAGAAGAAAACCATCTCCTGTTGGCTCTTGCTCTGTATTAAGATCGGCTTTGTGTTGACCAAGATGCAGCCTTTAGACGGACTGCATGCATAAAGCCAACTGCTATCACTGCTTTGGTGCGGCGTGGAATCAGTCCTAAATATCTACCAGGCAGTAATGTGGGCATACCTTCACTGTTGTCTGGACGGTCAGGTTCTCCGGGAGGGGTATTTTTGGCAGCTCAGTTCTGAAAGACTTTCTGGTTTGAACCCATTCAAAGACCCACCTCCAAATAGATACAGCTTTGAGATCTATTGGCAATGTGAGGAGTCTCTGGTTAGGAGTCCATCAGAATAACAAGTTATTTCTCCTCGGTAAAGCTCTTTTTGGTAGACTCTTGTCACAGATCTTTCAACAACCTGCTCATCCTTCCCATTCTGTATTTGGACTCACCATGCTTATAAGATCCCAAGTCTAGGAATCTGCACACTACTTTTGATCAGTATTGCTCTTAGGGCTCTGCATCTGGGCGCACAGATAGCCTCAAAAGCAACTGATGTCAGCATGCAGAAATGGTGCCTAGATAGGTTTTTCAAGACATTTCTGGAATGGAATGGCACCTGTGCGTAACCGCAATTACCAGCACCCCAAGGTACTGCTGAAAAATCTCCTGAAACCCCTGTGACACCTAGTCATTTCCAATAATGCGTTTAGAAGAATTTAAACCGAATATAAACAATGCCAGCTGTTATTATATAGTCATCTTGTTTCTGAATTGGTTATGCTGGCTAAAACCAATAAAAGACCTACAGCAAGGATGGATTCTTAAAAACTCAAAATTTGTCTAAGGTATTACAGTAGTTATAGGAAAACACCCTTTCAGCTTGTTTAGCTCCCACCTTTTGCCTGGTATCTGATGTAATTTTGATTAAAAGTGCCCTGTGTTCCTGCTAACCAGGTCCCCAGTGCCAGATCTCTTTCCTCAAAATTGCACAGTTGTTTCCTCAATTGGCAAAACCTTTAGCACCCACTTTAAGTCCCTAGTAAATGGTAGCCCTAGTATCAAGTGCATGGGGGTACAAAGGAGGGTTCCTAAGGGCTGCAGCACAAACTGTCACCAAGCACATGACAGACTGCCTTTGCAGGCTTCGTATCTTGGTGAAGACCAAAGTGAAAATACAACATGGCACACAGCCTGTGTGCCATGTCCCCTAACACTGTATGCAATATTTTTAATTCACACCTCTAGCAGGCCTTACAGCCCTAAAGCAGGGTGCATTATATTACATGTGAGGGCATATCTGCATGAGCAGATATTCCCCGGCTATGTCTCTGTCATGTCTCAGACATAGTAAGTGACCAGGTAAACCATTTTAAATACATGTGCTGGACACTGGTCACTATGGGTTCCCCAGCTAAACACTGGTCACTATGGGTTACTCAGTTACAGGCTTCACTGAAGGTAGGGGTGTTTGGTATCAAATATCTTGTATTGGTGAACCCACCCTGATGCCAGTGTTGGATTTACCAATACATGCACCCAGAGGACACCTTAGAGGGCCCCCCTGAAAAACTACTAACTACTAGTGTGTTATGTGACTGCTTCTGACCAGTACAGCCACATTTCTGATATAGCCCCCCTAGCCCCCCGTACCACCCACCAAGGTGAGAGCCAGTGATCTTGGGGGCCAGAAACAAAATCCTGTACTGGGTGGGGGTGCCAACACCTCCTCCAGATGGGATGGACATTCCAGGGTGGGAAGCTTCAAAGTCCTAGCTGCCTTTCTAATGCAACCCAGGTCTCTCCAAATGGTGGAGATGACCAACCCCACTGTTCTGACCCTACTTCTTGGTGGCAAGACAGACGGGAAAATTAGACAGATTTTCGTGCCCACTTCATGCTAGTCCCACACCTAGGGTGGATGAGCTGAAATGAGCACCACTTTATAAATTCCTCCAGCTTGTTTTGGGTGGAATTACAACTCTAGGGTCTGGGTTATGCCCACTTCCCAATGGAAGTGGTCACAAAGAGGGTGTAGTCACCCTAAAGGTGGGCAAACCCATTGGCTGCTACCTGGCATTCCCCGTAATGCCCCTAAGCTGAGTATTTAGGTGGCACACCTGAACCCATACACTCTAATCCGTGCGGACATGAAGAAGGACTCTCTAGAGACACAAAAGGAAAGAAGTGAAGATCTGTGACGGACTCAGCGGCAACCCTGTCAGCCTTCCAGTAGACTTTGAAAACTGCAGGAAAATGCCTTGTCCTCCAGCTGCTTAAGGTTCCAAAAGTCAGAGAAAACTGCCAGCCTTCACTCCAGCACAAGAAATTCCATGAAACAGTAGAGCTGCTCCCTGGCATCCTTGCAGGCACCAAAGAACCGCTAAAGAAGACTCCAGACCGCCCAAACTGCCACCAGACAGCAGCAGTGCACCGAGCCTCCCAGCACGTGCTGAAGTGGGCCAACTTTGCCAACCTGGTCCCCAACCTCTCTAGCACCAAGGTCCCTTGTGGGTTTCCCCACTGAAACATTCACACAGATGCCTTCAGCTTCTTTGTGCAGGCCCCCCTCTGCTGACAGTAAAAATATGATATTGAGGAGGACACAGGGAAGTATGCAAAATCAATCATAAAAAACACTAAGCAGCAAACACAAAACAAAGGGGCAAAAGGTGATGGTAAACATGAAGTGCTTAAAGTGATTGTGATAGTAAAAGGGACAAGTGAAACACCAGATTACACAAACATATAATACATATAAAACAAAACTACAGCCGATGGGCAAATCTCAAACATTCAATTCAAAAACAGCATTGCTTATTATCTTATTCAAAGGTCCAACCAAGGAGGGCCAAATTTAGCTGTAATAATAGTCAACATTTCAATCCTTATTCATTAAAGGATCATCATCAGGACAAACAAGCCCCAGAGTGGTGCAAATAACGGATGTATTCAATGAATGGGTCTGCTGAAAATAACCAAAGAGAATAAGGAGAAAACTACTCCCACTAGAGCAATAACTCAAATTCAGGGTTGCAAACTATGAGACTAATCTGCTACATCAATCCCCAAAAAGGCACAAGTTAGATTATGTGTTGCCTGGCTTTGAGGGTGTTTTCAATGCGAGTGCTGAAGGGATGATCGGAGCTACAGGGTGTGCCTTCTGCATGGACATCGGCTCCAAGAGTTGGGAGGGCTCTGAAGCAGCGAGTTGGTGCCGACCATGGCAGACCAGAAGCCTAATGCTTGTGAGCTTGAAGCTCAACCTCCCCTCAGGGTGAGGCACAGCTTCTGAATGTTGCAAGGGGTGGAGAGCAGCAAGTCTTTACTTACTGCAGCCATCTTCAGTGCAGGACGATGGTGTGGCAGCTGCTCATCCACCTTTGTGTGAGAGCCGATTCTCTCCTCCAAGATGGAGACGTGGCCCTCAGCGCTGCAAGTCCTTGGCTGCAACTCACCTTCAACATCTTGTTCCCCGAAGAGGACCAGAGTGTCATCAGCCTGCTGGGGCGCCATTTAAAGCTGGGGCAATTCATCCAACTTGGCAGTATAGGAGAGTCTTTTTGTTCCTGAAGGTGAGGCACGCCAAACAGAAGGCAGCCTCATGTTCCAGGGACAGAGGTTAAACACCTAATGGATGTATGTCCGTAAATATTTGGCTCAACACTTTGGGCAGTACCAGAATGGAGTGCTTTGAATTATGGATGGAACATTGTTGAGCGAGGAGGAGTCCTGGAGTGGGAAGCCAAGAGTGGGGAGTTGAAAGGTCTCAGTCGTAAAATCAAATTAGGGAAGCATGATGCTTCGAAACAAAGATTAGTCACACAGATTGTAAACACTGGTGAGTCTGGGGGATCCGAACGGGCCTGGCGACTGCACCACACAGCGTCAACCTGGAGCTCAGTGAGACACATCTGAATCCGACGACAGAGAAAAAAAAAACTAACAACGGAGCAGATGTCCACTCGCATTACTGGCGATAGGCGGCGTCACTATAACTCATGACTCAAGAAACATCTTTGAAGAAAAACAAGTTCCACATGGCTGAGCCCAATGTTCGTTGGCTGGAGTATGTTCTGCATGAGTACTGACAGCTACACATGCCACGAATAGATGGTTAATGAAGGTAAGTTACTTTTCTTCTCCTACCTGCATGTTCCTCATCTGTTGAAAAGATTCCGAGCAATGTCTTCCCAGGAGGATGGATGATTAGATGGGGAAATTTGACAGCACAGATCTGGCAAATTGCCCATCTCTAAGATCTCAGAGTCCAAACAGTAGTGTTTGGTAAATGTGTGCAGGGATGCCCATGTCAATACTTTTCAGATCTCTGCAATGGGAATGCCTCATGCAGGGGCAGAAGGAAATAACTTGGCCCTGATGGAATGTGCTCAGCTAGTTCCTTTTTGGCAGGTAAGATATTTTGATGCAAAAGAAGATCCAGAGAGTATCCTTCAATTTCTGTTGAGCTCTACACTTCCTATTTCCACAGTAACCAACAAAGATCTGGTTGTCCGAACAGATGTCTGGTGTGGTCAAGATAAAGATGACGGCCCACCTAGGGACCAGTCAATGTAGCAGGTCCTCCTTTTTTATGGGATAGGGCAGGCATAAAAAGATAAGGGTGATGGACTGACCCAGGCGTGAGGAAATGGGGTTTCTTATATGGTGGGGTTGTCCATGCTCACTGAGTAATACACATACCAACCACTTTAGGACCAGTAGGTTTGCCTAACGTTAAGCTCAACCCTGGGTAGCTGGGGTGCTCAGCTGTCAGGCTTACACAAAAGAAAACGTGTTAAGCATTTAAACAGCAACAAAACAAGTGAAGAATAAGTCAATGACTCTCAAGAAATCCAACACCATTTTATAAATACATATTTTTGTGTAATTTTAGACACCACAACAAAAAAGATCCAGTGGGGATATAGAATTTAGGTATAGCAAATATGCACTTTTCACTTAACTGCAAACAAGCATTTGCAAGTTCGATGTGACAGTTAAGAACTTTTTCAAGGAAAACTTCGGCTAAGTGTCGAAGCAGTAACTTAAGGCGACCAACACTGGAGGGGAGCCAGTCAGGGGAACACAGAACTAGTTACCTTGAAGGTAGAAGCAGTCTCCAATCAGTTCCAGGCACATTTCTACTGTTGCTGTGGATTGCTAAGGAGCGGGCTTGATGCAAGGGATACAGGATGCTAAAAATGCTCTAGGATGCTATGCACGTGATGTGGTTGACTGGGGTCTTCCTGCAGCTACTCCTTGGTCCACATACACAGTGAGGTGGTTCGGGGCACAGGGCTTGACATCCATCAAAGTCCCCTCGGTCCTGGCAGAAGTCTAATCGCCACTGGGCTGCCAGTCGCCCAGTCTCATTGTCAGGACGGAATCCTTCCTTGGATGAATATTCGCCTTTGGGGAAACCAGGATGCACTCAGTGGACCTCTTAAGTTCAGCAAACTCGGATTATACTTTAAACACTGGGTCCCGGTATCTGGTGCTACACAGCGAAGAGAAGCAGCGGTTTGAAGATCGGAGCTACCAACTCGCCCTCAGCTTGCTTCTTCAGCTACTGTGGCCCTGTGCTGCGAACATGTCAGCCAACTGACCCTTGGAGTCTCTTGCTTCGGCTGGATTACAAAGAAGATTCCTCTCTGGGTAAGACACAGCAGACACAGTCCCTCTCATTTACTAGCTACCACGTGCAGTCCACAGTGGTACAGCCTCTCTTTGCCAGTTCCACAGTTCAGCAGGGCAGTCCTTGTTCTACTCCTGATGGGATATGAATTCAGGATGCCACAGGTGTTCTATTATGCCCAAAAAATTCCCTCAGGGTAGGATGAAGTTAGCAGCCAATGGGCTCTTATGTTCCCTCCCTCTGGACAACCGCTCCCTGCAACATGTGGTATTTGGCTATATCATAATGCATCATTTTGCCCACTTCGAATTTGGCAGGACTCCTCTCGGTGTGTGGAGTTCCCTAGTCCAACCCAGAGGGGTGGCTTGCAAGGGGGGCTAGGAGGCGAGAAAGCTTTTTGCAGGACAGACCCTGAATATAACAACATGAAAAGGGCACTAGAACAAAAATCGCCAACTTCGAAAGTTGCACTTTGCCCACCACTGACATTAAGTTTGATTGCACCATTAAACCATATTTGGGGAAACCCACTTTAGTAGTCCCATTCAGAAGCTAGCAGGCTAAGTTGTCACCATATAGCTCTGTTCTTGGCAATGGGGCTACTAGCCATTCCACAGTATAAATGACAAGTTAGGGTTTTTACACCTGGGACCTGAAAAAAGTAAATGTTCTACTTTTTAACCTACAGCACCATGCGCCTTAAGGCTCGTTAGGCCTACCTTAGGGATGACTTACATATACTAAAAAAGAGGAGTTGGGCTTTGCCATTACTTTAAATGAGAAAGTCGAATTAGCAGTTAAAAACTGCCCTCTCAGTCTGCAATGGCAGACTGGGAGCAATGTTTTACCTTGTCAAATTTGTGATGGCACAACCAATGCTGCAGTCCGTGAGAAACCTCAACTTGCAAGCCCTAGGTACCATATACTAAGGGCTTACAAGTCAGATAAGCTATGCCAAGTGGGGACAAACCAATCAAGCATACACCATGTTAAGAGCCAGAACACATGCACTGAGTCCAGTTTGGCAGGGCTTAGGGCATTTCAGAGCATTACAACAACGCCTAGGGGTCAAAATCAGGGCAAAAAGTGGGAGTAAACCTGCAAAAAGCCTGTTTCCTTACAACTGGTAAAAGGGGGGTAATCACTTTTGAAAGGAAAGCAGCCCTGATTCACAATACCAGCTTGTTATGGGAAAATGTTGTAAATGATGCATGGCCATTTAAGACGTGACCTATGTCACCAAAATTGTGGCCACAAAAAAGACAATTTTTTCATAGCTAACACCAACTGGCAACTGTAAAGGGTTAGAAACAGAGACCCTTTATAAAAAAATAGAAAAAGATTAAAGACCCACTGAGGCATAACAAAAGGAGTTAGAGGATACAATCTGGTCAACATCTCAAGAACCTCATCACACTAGGTGACCTGAAATGGGAAGGTTGTTCTGGGAGACAAAGGATTGCCAATAATGCAACCAAATACCCCTTGAAAAGCCCACCACACACCTGCTCTGAGAGAGTGCAAACTTGCAGACATATGACAGTTGGGCTCATAAGGGTTTCATGTTGTTGTCTGTGCAGCGCAGAACATTATTGTTCCATCTCCCAAAATACACAGATTTCGTGAAGAGATGCCAAGTGAACAAGATGATGTTCACCACCTTTGGTGGCGGGTGAAAGGAGCTTAGATGCCCCTGCTCAACCCCAGGTGCGGAGGCCCCGAAGACAGTGGTGCAGAACAATCCACCCTCCTTCCTAACTGGAAGAAAAGCTCTGCCCTGGACTGCAGCTGATGTGGGGAACACAGGGATGAGTGCAAAAGAACTGAGTACCACACCCCTTATGTCAAGTCCGGGTAATAACAATGACTTGTACCTGATCTTTGTAAATTTTCCTCAGAACTCCAGGAATCAAGAGTAGGGGGGGAGGAACCCATAGTGCAACTAAAAGTCCCACCCCAGCTGAAAAATGTCCCCCAAGTCTCCTTTTAAAGGATACTGGAGGACACAGAACAGCTGGCACTGAGCAGTTCCCAAGGAAGCAAACCCATCCACCTAAGGAGTGCCCCCCACAGGGCAAAGACTACCTCCAATAGAAGATACCACTTGTGAATGGTAAGATAACGCCAACTCAGGCTGTCAGATCTGGCATTTAGAATCCTCAACAGGTGATTGTTGTTAGCCATATCCCTTGATGATATGCTCAAGACCACAACCTCAACTCTTCTTGACAAAGGAGTTCAGGCCTTATCCCACCTTATTTGTTTATGTACCACACTGCATTCGGCCGAACTGTCAAACTGGAAAGACTGACCATGAATGGAATGAAGGAAGGTTTTGAGGGCCAGCCAAACTGTCCGCAGCTCTAACAGGTAGACATGTAGCACCTGCTCCTCTGGAGGCCAGAGAGCACAGATCTCCAGATAGGCTCCCCACCCCAGGGTGGAGCATCCGTCACTACAGTGGTCATGGCTGGAGAGGGGGACAAAGCCATCCCTCTGAGAAAGTCTGCCCTGTCCCCTTACCAAACCACATCAGCTGCAGCCTCCCAGGAGGCCACAACGGTGCCCAACAGATCTCCCCAGTGCTCAAACTGCATAGGCACCAATACAGAGTCCTCATATACTACAGCACATGCATGCCTGGGGGATACAGGAAGGTAGTAGACCTAACAGGTATAAGACCATTAGGACTGGGGCTAGCACCCATTTCAGGAAGGATAGCAGCATCCTCTGCAAGTCTTGCATTTGCGGACAAGGAGGAAATGCACTCAGAAGGGTAGTGTCCAAAACCAACCATATGAAGAGGAGATGCTGAAAGGTTTCTAGTGCGAATTGGGCCTGTTGACTGAAAAGCCCAGGTCAATCAGCAAAGCTGCTGGTGACTGTGTCACCACCTCTGGAAACTCAGCTTGATCATTCATTCAGTCATTTATTCATCCAGGTACAGGAAGATTGGGATACCTGATAGTCTGAGGTGTGCTGCAACCACTGCCATTGCCTTAGTAAAGATCTGAGGTGCTGATGTGAAGCTGAACAGGAGTAGGACAAATCGGTATTGAGTGGAACCCACCACAAAACAACTTCCAGTGCAACTGCCAGGGTGGGATGTGGAAGTTTGCTATCCTACAAGTCAAGTGACCAACCAGTCCTCCGTGTCAAATGCCAGCAGGACCTGAGCTATCATCTGAACTTCTCCTTCTAAAATTAAAAGGTAATAATTATTTGTACGACCCACAAGTCCGAAGTAACTGTTTTCCAGGCTGGTATTTACCAAACGTCTAGCAGTGGTAGCTGCACATCTGTACAGAAACGTCATTCAGGTATTTCCTTACCTGAAAGATTGGCTGTAAAAGAACAGGAGCAGAGACAATGAGTAGCACACAGTGACCTTGCTACAAAAGCCATGGTTCACAGTCATTGTCAAAAAGTTGCATATTGTACCACAGCAGACTCATCTTTTCAAGGGGCTGTTGAAAATACAGTCATGTGGCAACCGTCTTCCTAAACCAAGAGTGAGTGATGACATTCCACTGGCTTCTACCACTTTTTCAGACAAAGTACTCTTCAGATTAGGACAATTATGAAACTGCTGGGGATGATAGTTTCATACATAGCAATAGTGCCACACTCAAGACTGCGTATATGTGCACTTCTGGAGTGTCTAGCAAACCAATGGTCAAAAACTGAGGGGCAATTTGAAGATCTAGTTTTATTCGAGCCTAGAACCCAGCACACTTTCCTATGTTAGAACGTCAAACATTTGTTGCTGGACAGACCTTTTCTGGTCCCTCAGCAGGAAATGACAGTTAACACTGATGTCCCCCTCATGGGTCAAGCTGAGGTCCCGGGGCACTACATCAATTTCTTTGAGCTAACAGCAATGCAATTGGTCCTCAAGGCATTTTCCTTTCTCATTCAAGGCAAAATTTCCTCCTAAAGACAGAAAACATGGCATTAATGCATTTTATTTCCAGAAGCCTGGGGCGGGGGGAGTCAGTACTGGCCCAGAACATTTGAGACTGGGTCACTGGGAATCAGATACCCCTAGCAGAATACCTTCTGGTGTGGGCACCAATTTTGCAGACCTGTTAAGCAGTGCGCAGTGACACGTCCATAACTTGGAGGTCAGTCCCCAAGTAATTCACAAGCATTTCTACAAATGAGACACTCCTACAATAGATCCGTTTGCAGCTTTGCAGAATGCAAAATCCCAAGCTTTGCTTCCAGGCAGCCACACCTTCAGTCCATGAACAATGCAGTGTGAATGAACTGGTAAGGGATATTTGCTTACACTTTTCCATCAGTGCATCCTCATGAGAAGCTACAGCTAAGACCAGATCTCCTCACTAAGCATCAAGGTCAGTTCAGACATTCAAACCTCAGCTAGTTCAATCTAGAAATCCGACACTTGAGGTCTTACGAGTTTGGTTGGCTTTGTTCCAGCGGCAATGTGGAATTAGATGTCCTCACCATATTGCACAGTCAGTTACCTTTGTTCTGTGCCTTAGATGTGGATCCAGAGCTTGCTCTCCATGACAGTTGTGGGGTTTTCTTCACAGAAATTCCAGTAGTGTGGTTTGATGTCTCTTACTAAGCGTTTAGGCTTTAAGCCCTACGTGGATTTTGAAGGACAGATGTCAAACACTGCCCCCATGCCTACTCTGCTTTGGTGTCTTGGGTCAGACAATTCACTCTCCTGTGAGTCATCCGAGAGCATGCATCCAAAGGCCATCAAGCAGAGGAAGGCCATACTTTTCATGGCCTAGGCCCAGGATAACAAGCAAAGCAGCCGCTGCTCGAAGCCGCGCTCCAGATCACAGTCAACTTACTCCTCAGGTATGTGACAAAAGCTTAACAAGCATTGGCAAAGCCAGGAGGTTTCACCTATGCAAGAGCTATTGGCTTTGCCAATGGGTTTCAGCTGTTCAGTATGGCTAAACATTAGTGGTGTAGAGAAGAGGCGCATAGAGCTGATTGGCAGAGAGTCTCGTGTATTAGAGCGGCACGGTGTGGAGTGCGTAGAATGGCATACACCGGAGTGGCGTAGAGTAGAGAGGTGTAGAGTGCATTGGTGTAGTGTTGCAGAGTTGTAAAATGCAGTGGCGTAGATTAGAGTGGTGCATAGCAGGGCTGAGTGGCACAGAGGGCAGTGGCACAGAGTAGACAAGTGGCAGAGTTGAGTGATTCAGAGGGCAGTTGCACAGAGTAGAATTGAGTGGCAGAGTTGAGTGATTCAGAGGGCAGTTGCACAGAGTAGAATTGAGTGGCAGAGTTTAGTGGTGTAGAGTGCAGAGTATAGTAGCAGAGTGTAGTGTTGTAGAGTACAGTAGCATAGAGTGGAGCAGTTTAGAGGGGAGTAGTGCAGAGTGGAGTTGTGCAGAGTATACTGGTGTGGCTAGACTGGAGTGGTGTAGAGCAGACTGGCAAAGAGTGCATTGGCATAGAGCAGAGTGGTACAGGATAGAGCAAGAGGTGTAGTGTGAAGAGGCATAGAGTGGAGTGGTGCAGAGTGCAGTGGTATGGAGTGGTGTACGGTGGAGTGGGGCAGAATGGAGCGGTGTGGTGTAGAGTAATGGTAGTGCACTGCCATTACAGACAACACACCTCAGAAATAACAAAAAATGTGCTACATTTTTGTTCCTAATTCTGATACATTATGAAATACTTACACAGTTCATTTAAATGTTGTGTTCTAGAAACCTATTTACTACCCCCAGAATCCAGCAAGATTGTCACATATTCTCTCACTTTGAAGTTACAGAAAGAAAAGTAAACAAGGGCCCTCGGAAGACAGCACCTGACATTTGACCTCAGTCTGTGAATGTGCAGTAAATGTGCCAAGATAAGAACGAGATTTAAAGACATGTTTACGGAAAGGGAGTGGGTTGAAGAACACAGTAAACGCTGTTTAGGCAATCGGAAGGACAAACTGAACCTGGAGGGCCTAAAGCAAATAAAGGCAGAAAACAGAAAGCTAGAAGATATGAGTTACAAACCACAAAGCTAGTGGTAATCAACGGTTTGAATGCATTCCTGGGTCAACTTTCTGAAAGTCCCCACAATGTCTTTAGCAAACCAGACATCCATGCTGTCTGGTAGGCTGCGATCTAAAAAGGACAGGAAGCACAAAATGTAAGTCTTCTAGCTGTCCTCTGACTCACATACTATCTTCATTCTCGGAGCTGGTGTTGGTTGTTATGGAGCAGCATAACCTTCTCTGAGCAGCCCTACTCCAGTAGTCCCACAGGACCCAGCTCCGGAACCTTTACTAACTACACCAACTCCACTGCCAATTGCTTTCCCGGAACCATAAATGCAGAGTACCTTGTTCACAGAACAACCAGTGCTGATGCCTTCATTCCTGTAATTTCCATTGCTAGGTTTGGACCCTGCTACATTTTTAAATGCTATGTATAGCATCTTGGAACGAGCCACAACTACACCCAGCACTCCTTCGGGTCTCATGGTGCTACATGTACTTCTAATGTTTGTCCTTGGCATCGATTCAGTCCATATCTGCTTTTCCAGGTCAGATACAGGTGACTCCATCATTCTCTCAAGCACTCGGTCAAGCACCAATCTAAACTGCAATCTGGCTGGCTGTTTCCACAGCCGCTGCCACTTCCAATGCCATTACCGGCGACTGCGCCGCAGAACAGATCGTGCAGAGAAACACAGGGACTCTTTAAAGAAGATGCATCCAGAGAGAAAATACACAACCTAATTGGATCCAACTCTGAGACAGTGAACATGCGTGCTCTGGGCAACGGTGGTGGAGATAATCAGGCCCTTGAATTGGCAGAACTACCTTTGGTCAGCAGATTGGAGATGCAGTACCCAACAGACCCTCCTACACCAGAGGTCATGTCCTTTCATTTGGTGGTGAAGAACGGTGCTGAAGAACGCTGCCTAAGTTCTTCAGCTATAGCTCTCAATGGTGGAAGTCAAAACAAATGTCCTTACCGAGTCCCTCCTTCCTCGGGACAGTTGACTGGCACCTTTTCATCAGTCCTAGCAGATAGAGAATCCAAGCATCTGGAGGCGAGGGGAGCGTAGATCTTCTCAGTAGGGAGAATGGCCTTGAAGTCTCTTAATGCCACATGCCTTATGGTGCTTTGCACCCATGTATTATGGGACATGGACCACATTGTCACACCACACATTCAGGAATATATGAGGGTACGCTTTCAGAAAGTGGTACAGGACAGTCAGAATGCTTCCCGCCACATCACCAACTCTGGACTAGACACCATCGACTCAGTGGCACGTCCTAAAGGCTGCTCCAATTCCCTAAGATGTCACTCCTGGGTGCAAACCTTTGGCTTCTCCATAAATGTCTAGATCAGTCTTACACACCTCCCGTTCGATAGAGCATGTCTATTTGGGGAGAAGGTGGGTTCCACTTTGGGGAGACTCAAGGTGAATAAGGCAACAGAATGCAACTTGGGAACACAATTGAGACTACCACCAGTTTTGGTGTTTTTGTAGCTTTTCACAAGGATTCTCATTTCATCAGAACCAGTCTGTCTAACCACAAACCCTGCAACAACACAATCCATTTAAAGATGACGATTTAACCTTTGGAAAGGGACTTCAACAATACAGCAACAAGTGTTGCTACGTTTTTAGTAACATTTGAACTGTTAAGAGCTAGAAACAAAAAATTTTATTTGTTAAAATCTGCAGATTATGCATCTGATGTTGGATGAAGTGGCAATTTTGGCAAACCAATAATTATGCAAAAAAGAAAGTGGCCCTGGTTCTACTCATCCTTTCTCCAGGCTCCATCTCCTGCCCAACCTTCCTCGCCCTATACCTCCTTTCCATCCTGCAAGAAGTAGTGGTGGCACTCCTACAAAAAGGAGCTGTGGAGCTCGTGCAGGAAATGTGATAGGGAGGTTATGCCTTGCATTCCTTTTTTTCCCCAAAAGAAGGCAGTCTATGAGCTATCCCGGATCTCTGTGAATGCAATTTTTTTCTCAAAAAGGAGAAGTTAAAGATGCTAATTCTATTTCAGGTGTTCCTGGGCTTTGGAGGCAGGATATTGTCACTTGACCTGCAGGATGCGTATTTCCACATCACAGTCCTACACTTTCATCTGAAGTATTAGCACTTTGTGGTGTGGTCTACACACTAGCAATTTGTCGCAAACCCATTTGGCTTAACAGTGGCAATTTAAGTCTTCACAAAGGTGATGGCAGTAGCTGCAGACCTTAGCAGGTCAAGAATTCAAGTTTTCCATGTCGGCGACTAGCTAAACAAAGTTGAGTCTCCAGAGGGAGTGTTGCACAATCTGCAGTCAACAGTTTTGGTTCTGTTCCACGTGGGCTTTTTGCCCGATGAGCCCAAATCTTACTTGATGCTCTCCCAAGACTGAAGTTCAATAGGTCAGTTCTGGACACAACCTTTCTCTGCACCTTTACTCCACCTGAAAGGGTTTCAGACATCCAGGAAATGGTCCCATCCTTCCAGCAAGGCTCCAGAGTGCCACCCCAGGCAGTCTTCCGATCACTAGGTGTGCTGGCTTCCTGCATTCTCCTCCATGCACCTTGACATATGACGGTTCTGCAGTGCTGCCTCCACAGGCAATGGTTCCAGCAGGAGGGAGAAATTTTGTATTCCATTGTAATCTCCCAGAAAGCTGCAGTAGATGCAGTTTGGTGGGGGAAAGTGGCAAACCTGCACCATGGGATGGCCTTCAGTCCCTTTCTGACTGGAACCTGCACCTTGGGAAGGCCAGTAGTCCCCACCCTCTGACTGTGGTCATGACAGTGGCAGATGCCTCCATCCTAGGGTGGAGGACTTGGCGATCAAAGGACTTTGGTGTGCACAGTGGCAGGTGCTTCTCATCAACTTGTAGTGACTGCTGGCACTCAAGGCCTTCCTCCCCTGCATCCAAGGTCAATCCGTCCAGATCTTGATGGATGATAGGGATGTGGTATGTGAACATATAAAGGGGTCTGGGGTCTCAACTCCTTTGCCTACAAGTGTATAGAGTGTGATCTTGGGCACCCCACCAAGACATCTGGTTGACAGACAACCACCCAGAAGGTTCTCAGCATGTCAGAGCTGACATCCTTGATCGGCATTATCTTCCTGATCATGAATAGAGTCTCCTGCTTGAGACAGTCCAGTATATCTTTGCCAGATGGGACTATCCTTAAGTGCACTGGTTTACCTCCTCAGGGAATGCTCAAAGCTAGCAGTACTGTACCCTCCAGTTTTCACTAAGGGGAGCCTTTTCAGATGCAGTTCAGGTGAAATTTCAGCGGCACTGTGTTTTTTCACATTCCCTTGATTTCTCCAGTTCGGAGGAAGATTGGTCAAGACCAGATCCAAGTCATTCTGATGGCCCTAGATTGGCCAATAAGGGTGTGGTATGCAGATATTCATCAGAAGTCCCAACACTCAAGCCGCCATTCAGACCAGAACTTTCCTCCCATTTGGAGTGAATGAAACTGCATCTTAATCTCAGTGCCCTCTACCTTCATGCCTGGAAATTAAGCTTGGACTTCTAAAGTCATTCCAGTTGCCATCAGAGGTGGTAGACGTCTTGTCAGCTCATAGCCTCTCTAATAAACTAATCAATTCTGGAAGATGGAATAACTCTGTTGCATGGTGCGCAGATTTTAAGGAAATTACATCTTTATACATGTTCAAGCCCTCATTTTAGGAATGATGCTGCTGGTTTTTCAACTCTGCGTGTACTGCCTGCTAACCAGATCTCAGTGTCAGTGTTCTAACCCCATACACATTACATGTTGAATTGGATATATCAAATTGACAAGGCCTAACATACTTATAAGTCCCCAGTACATGGGACCCAAGGCATGCAAGACAGAGTGTACACTCGGAGCAATAGCACTGTGTAAGGAAATGCCTCCTTGGCATGGTTGCCCCCTGACTTTTTGCCTTTGCTGATGCTATGTTTACAATTGAAAGTGTGCTGAGGCCTGCTAACCAGGCCCCAGCACCAGTGTTCTTTCCCTAACCTGTACTTTTGTATCCACAATTGGCAGACCCTGGCATCCAGATAAGTCCCTTGTAACTGGTACTTCTAGTACCAAGGGCCCTGATGCCAAGGAAGGTCTCTAAGGGCTGCAGCATGTCTTATGCCACCCTGGAGACCTCTCACTCAGCACAGACACACTGCTTGCCAGCTTGTGTGTGCTAGTGAGGACAAAACGAGTAAGTCGACATGGCACTCCCCTCAGGGTGCCATGCCAGCCTCTCACTGCCTATGCAGTATAGGTAAGACACCCCTCTAGCAGGCCTTACAGCCCTAAGGCAGGGTGCACTATACCATAGGTGAGGGTACCAGTGCATGAGCATGGTACCCCTACAGTGTCTAAACAAAACCTTAGACATTGTAAGTGCAGGGTAGCCATAAGAGTATATGGTCTGGGAGTTTGTCAAACACGAACTCCCCAGCACCATAATGGCTACACTGAAAACTGGAAAGTTTGGTATCAAACTTCTCAGCACAATAAATGCACACTGATGCCAGTGTACATTTTATTGCAAAATACACCCCAGAGGGCACCTTAGAGGTGCCCCCTGAAACTTAACCGACTATCTGTGTAGGCTGACTAGTTCCAGCAGCCTGCCACACTAGAGACATGTTGCTGGCCCCATGGGGAGAGTGCCTTTGTCACTCTGGGGCCAGTAACAAAGCCTGCACTGGGTAGAGATGCTAACACCTCCCCCAGGCAGGAGCTGTAACACCTGGCGGTGAGCCTCAAAGGCTCACCCCTTTGTCACAGCACCGCAGGACACTCCAGCTAGTGGAGTTGCCCGCCCCCTCCGGCCCGGCCCCCACTTTTGGCGGCAAGGCCGGAGAAAATAATGAGAATAACAAGGAGGAGTCACTGGCCAGTCAGGACAGCCCCTAAGGTGTCCTGAGCTGAGGTGACTCTAACTTTTAGAAATCCTCCATCTTGCAGATGGAGGATTCCCCCAATAGGGTTAGGATTGTGACCCCCTCCCCTTGGGAGGAGGCACAACGAGGGTGTACCCACCCTCAGGGCTAGTAGCCATTGGCTACTAACCCCCCAGACCTAAACACGCCCTTAAATTTAGTATTTAAGGGCTACCCTGAACCCTAGAAAATTAGATTCCTGCAACAACAAGAAGAAGGACTGCCCAGCTGAAAACCCCTGCAGAGGAAGACCAGAAGACAACAACTGCCTTGGCTCCAGAAACTCACCGGCCTGTCTCCTGCCTTCCAAAGAACTCTGCTCCAGCGACGCCTTCCAAAGGGACCAGCGACCTCTGAATCCTCTGAGGACTGCCCTGCTTCGACGACGACAAGAAACTCCAGAGGACAGCGGACCTGCTCCAAAAAGACTGCAACTTTGTTTCAAGAAGCAGCTTTAAAGAACCCTGCAACTCCCCGCAAGAAGCGTGAGACTTGCAACACTGCACCCGGCGACCCCGACTCGGCTGGTGGAGAACCAACACCTCAGGGAGGACCCCCGGACTACTCTACGACTGAGTACCAAAACCTGTCCCCCCTGAGCCCCCACAGCGCCGCCTGCAGAGGGAATCCCGAGGCTTCCCCTGACCGCGACTCTCTGAAACCTAAGTCCCGACGCCTGGAAAAGACCCTGCACCCGCAGCCCCCAGGACCTGAAGGACCGGACTTTCACTGGAGAAGTGACCCCCAGGAGAGTCCCTCTCCCTTGCCCAAGTGGAGGTTTCCCCGAGGAAGCCCCCCCTTGCCTGCCTGCCGCGCTAAAGAGATCCCTTGATCTCTCATAGACTAACATTGCAAACCCGACGCTTGTTTCTACACTGCACCCGGCCGCCCCCGCGCTGCTGAGGGTGAAATTTCTGTGTGGACTTGTGTCCCCCCCGGTGCCCTACAAAACCCCCCTGGTCTGCCCTCCGAAGACGCGGGTACTTACCTGCAAGCAGACCGGAACCGGGGCACCCCCTTCTCTCCATTCTAGCCTATGCGTTTTGGGCACCACTTTGAACTCTGCACCTGACCGGCCCTGAGCTGCTGGTGTGGTGACTTTGGGGTTGCTCTGAACCCCCAACGGTGGGCTACCTTGGACCAAGAACTGAACCCTGTAAGTGTCTTACTTACCTGGTAAAACTAACAAAAACTTACCTCCCCCAGGAACTGTGAAAATTGCACTGTGTCCACTTTTGAAATAGCTATTTGTGAATAACTTGAAAAGTATACATGCAATTGAAATGATTCAAAGTTCCTAATGTACTTACCTGCAATACCTTTCAAACAAGATATTACATGTTAAATTTGAACCTGTGGGTCTTAAAATAAACTAAGAAAATATATTTTTCTATAACAAAACCTATTGGCTGGATTTGTCTCTGAGTGTGTGTACCTCATTTATTGTCTATGTGTATGTACAACAAATGCTTAACACTACTCCTTGGATAAGCCTACTGCTCAACCACACTACCACAAAATAGAGCATTAGTATTATCTATTTTTACCACTATTTTCCCTCTAAGGGGAACCCTTGGACTCTGTGCATGCTATTCCTTACTTTGAAATAGCACATACAGAGCCAATTTCCTACATTGGTGGATCAGCGGTGGGGTACAAGACTTTGCATTTGCTGGACTACTCAGCCAATACCTGATCACACGACAAATTCCAAAATTGTCATTAGAAATTGATTTTTGCAATTTGGAAAGTTTTCTAAATTCTTAAAAGTCCTGCTAGGGCCTTGTGTTAGATCCTGTTTAGCATTTCTTTTAGAGTTTAAAAGTTTGAAAAAGTTTGAATTAGAACCTAGAACTAGTTGTAGATTCTTAAAAAGTACTCCAACTTTTAGAAGCAAAATGTCTAGCACAGATGTGACTGTGGTGAAACTCGACACCACACCTTACCTCCATCTACAGATGAGAGAGCTAAGGTCACTCTGTAAACTAAAGAAAATAACAATGGGCCCCAAACCTACCAAAATACAGCTCCAGGAGCTTTTGGCAGAGTTTGAAAAGGCCAACCCCTCTGAGGGTGGCAACTCAGAGGATGAAGATAGTGACTTGGAGGGAAATTCCCCCCCTCCAGTCCTACTTAGGGAGAGCAGGGCTACTCAAGCCCTGACTCCACAAATAATAGTCAGAGATGCTGGTTCCCTCACAGGAGGGACCAACAACTCTGAAATCACTGAGGATAACCCCAGTGAAGAGGACATCCAGTTAGCCAGGATGGCCAAAAGATTGGCTTTGGAAAGACAGATCCTAGCCATAGAGAGGGAAAGACAAGAGATGGGCCTAGGACCCATCAATGGTGGCAGCAACATAAATAGGGTCAGAGATTCTCCTGACATGTTGAAAATCCCTAAAGGGATTGTAACTAAATATGAAGATGGTGATGACATCACCAAATGGTTCACAGCTTTTGAGAGGGCTTGTGTAACCAGAAAAGTGAACAGATCTCACTGGGGTGCTCTCCTTTGGGAAATGTTCACAGGAAAGTGTAGGGATAGACTCCTCACACTCTCTGGAAAAGATGCAGAATCTTATGACCTCATGAAGGGTACCCTGATTGAGGGCTTTGGATTCTCCACTGAGGAGTATAGGATTAGATTCAGGGGGGCTCAAAAATCCTCGAGCCAGACCTGGGTTGACTTTGTAGACTACTCAGTGAAAACACTAGATGGTTGGATTCAAGGCAGTGGTGTAAGTAATTATGATGGGCTGTACAATTTATTTGTGAAAGAACACCTGTTAAGTAATTGTTTCAATGATAAACTGCATCAGCATCTGGTAGACCTAGGACCAATTTCTCCCCAAGAATTGGGAAAGAAGGCGGACCATTGGGTCAAGACTAGGGTGTCCAAAACTTCCACAGGGGGTGACCAAAAGAAAGGGGTCACAAAACCTCCCCAGGGGAAGGGTGGTGAGACAGCCAAAAATAAAAATAGTCAAGAGTCTTCTACAGGCCCCCAAAAACCTGCACAGGAGGGTGGGCCCAGAGCCTCTTCACAAAACAATCCTGGGTACAAGGGTAAAAACTTTGATCCCAAAAAGGCCTGGTGTCGAAACTGTAGTCAGTCTGGACACCAAACTGGAGACAAGGCCTGTCCCAAGAAAAGTTCCACTCCAAACTCCAATCCAGGTAACACTGGAATGGCTAGTCTCCAAGTGGGATCAACAGTGTGCCCAGAGCAAATCAGGGTCCACACTGAAGCTACTCTAGTCTCTGAGGGTGGGGTGGATTTAGCCACACTAGCTGCCTGGCCTCCTAACATGCAAAAATACAGGCAGCAGCTCTTTATTAATGGGACAAGTGTAGAGGGCCTGAGGGATACAGGTGCCAGTGTCACCATGGTGACAGAGAAACTGGTTTCCCCTGGCCAATACCTGACTGGAAAAACATATACAGTCACCAATGCTGACAATCAAACTAAAGCACATCCCATGGCAATGGTAACTTTAGAATGGGGAGGGGTCAATGGCCTGAAACAGGTGGTGGTCTCCTCAAACATCCCAGTAG
Organism: Pleurodeles waltl; assembly: GCF_031143425.1. Classification (NCBI taxonomy): domain Eukaryota; kingdom Metazoa; phylum Chordata; class Amphibia; order Caudata; family Salamandridae; genus Pleurodeles; species Pleurodeles waltl. Next base: position 1,229,669,536 of record NC_090447.1, read on the forward strand.
ACTGTCTGCTTGGAAATGACCTGGAGTCCTCAGCATGGGCTGAGGTAGAACTAAAAACCCATGCAGCCATGCTGGGTATCCCTGAACTGGTGTGTGTAAAAACGAGAGCACAATGCAAGGCACAGGGTGAAAAAGTAGAGCTGGAGTCTGGAAAAATGGCCCAGCCTACCAGGAGAAAAGGAAAGTCAGTTGGGAAACCAACTGCAACACAGTCAGAAAAAGAGAACCTCTCTTCTCAGGAAGAAGTTCTGCCCTCTGAGGGAACTGAGCCTTTGGAGCTTGAACCTTATCAGGTTGAGCTCTTAGGCCCAGGGGGACCCTCAAGGGAAGAGCTGTGTAAGGGACAAGAAACCTGTCCCTCTCTTGAAGGCCTTAGGCAGCAAGCTGCTGAAGAGTCCAAGGGCAAGAAAAATGGAACACATAGGGTCTATTGGGAAGATGGACTCCTGTACACTGAGGCCAGAGACCCCAAACCTGGTGCCACTAGGAGAGTGGTAGTGCCTCAGTCGTTCAGAGAGTTTATTCTGACCTTAGCCCATGATATTCCCCTTGCTGGGCATTTGGGACAAACCAAGACGTGGGAGAGGTTAGTCAACCACTTCTACTGGCCCAATATGTCCCAGAAGGTTAAGGAGTTTTGCCTCTCCTGCCCCACCTGTCAATCCAGTGGTAAGACAGGTGGGCACCCAAAGGCCCCCCTCATTCCACTTCCAGTGGTGGGGGTCCCCTTTGAAAGAGTGGGTGTGGACATAGTTGGTCCACTGGAACCTCCCACAGCCTCAGGAAATATGTACATCCTAGTAGTAGTGGATCATGCTACTAGGTATCCTGAAGCTATTCCCCTTAGGTCGACTACTGCCCCTGCAGTAGCCAAGGCCCTCATTGGTATCTTTACCAGAGTGGGTTTCCCTAAGGAGGTGGTGTCTGACAGAGGTACCAACTTCATGTCAGCATACCTAAAACACATGTGGAATGAGTGTGGAGTGACTTACAAATTCACTACACCATACCATCCACAAACTAATGGCTTAGTTGAGAGATTCAACAAGACATTAAAAGGCATGATCATGGGGCTCCCAGAAAAACTCAAAAGGAGATGGGATGTCCTCTTGCCATGTCTGCTTTTTGTTTACAGAGAGGTGCCACAGAAGGGAGTAGGATTCTCACCCTTTGAACTTCTGTTTGGCCACCCTGTAAGGGGACCACTTGCTCTTGTTAAAGAAGGCTGGGAGAGACCTCTTCATGAGCCTAAACAAGACATAGTGGACTATGTACTTGGCCTTCGCTCTAGAATGGCAGAGTACATGGAAAAGGCAACCAAAAACCTTGAGGCCAGCCAACAGCTCCAGAAGTTTTGGTATGACCAAAAGGCTGCACTGGTTGAGTTCCAACCAGGGCAGAAAGTCTGGGTTCTGGAGCCTGTGGCTCCCAGGGCACTCCAGGACAAATGGAGTGGCCCTTACCCAGTGCTAGAAAGGAAGAGTCAGGTCACCTACCTGGTGGACCTGGGCACAAGCAGGAGCCCCAAGAGGGTGATCCATGTGAACCGCCTTAAGCTCTTCCATGACAGGGCTGATGTGAATCTGTTGATGGTAACAGATGAGGATCAGGAGGCAGAGAGTGAACCTCTCCCTGATCTTCTGTCATCAGACCCAAAAGATGGCTCAGTAGATGGAGTGATCTACTCAGACACCCTCTCTGGCCAACAGCAAGCTGATTGTAGGAGAGTCCTACAACAGTTTCCTGAACTCTTCTCCTTAACCCCTGGTCAGACACACCTGTGTACCCATGATGTGGACACAGGAGACAGCATGCCTGTCAAAAACAAAATCTTTAGACAGTCTGACCATGTTAAGGAAAGCATCAAGGTGGAAGTCCACAAGATGCTAGAATTGGGAGTAATTGAGCGCTCTGACAGCCCCTGGGCTAGCCCAGTGGTCTTAGTCCCCAAACCTCACACCAAAGATGGAAAGAAAGAGATGAGGTTTTGTGTGGATTACAGAGGGCTCAATTCTGTCACCAAGACAGATGCTCATCCAATTCCTAGAGCTGATGAGCTCATAGATAAATTAGGTGCTGCCAAATTCTTAAGTACCTTTGACTTGACAGCAGGGTACTGGCAAATAAAAATGGCACCTGGAGCAAAAGAGAAAACAGCATTCTCCACACCTGATGGGCATTATCAGTTTACTGTTATGCCCTTTGGTTTAAAGAATGCCCCTGCCACCTTCCAAAGGTTGGTGAATCAAGTCCTTGCTGGCTTGGAGTCCTTTAGCACAGCTTATCTTGATGATATTGCTGTCTTTAGCTCCACCTGGCAGGATCACCTGGTCCACCTGAAGAAGGTTTTGAAGGCCCTGCAATCTGCAGGCCTCTCTATCAAGGCATCCAAATGCCAGATAGGGCAGGGAACTGTGGTTTACTTGGGCCACCTTGTAGGTGGAGGCCAAGTTCAGCCACTCCAACCCAAGATCCAGACTATTCTGGACTGGGTAGCTCCAAAAACCCAGACTCAAGTTAGGGCATTCCTTGGCTTGACTGGGTATTACAGGAGGTTTGTGAAGGGATATGGATCCATTGTGACAGCCCTCACTGAACTCACCTCCAAGAAAATGCCCAAGAAAGTAAACTGGACTGTGGAATGCCAACAGGCCTTTGACACCCTGAAACAAGCAATGTGCTCAGCACCAGTTCTAAAAGCTCCAGATTATTCTAAACAGTTCATTGTGCAGACAGATGCCTCTGAACATGGGATAGGGGCAGTTTTGTCCCAAACAAATGATGATGGTCTTGACCAGCCTGTTGCTTTCATTAGCAGGAGGTTACTCCCCAGGGAGCAGCGTTGGAGTGCCATTGAGAGGGAGGCCTTTGCTGTGGTTTGGTCCCTGAAGAAGCTGAGACCATACCTCTTTGGGACTCACTTCCTAGTTCAAACTGACCACAGACCTCTCAAATGGCTGATGCAAATGAAAGGTGAAAATCCTAAACTGTTGAGGTGGTCCATCTCCCTACAGGGAATGGACTTTATAGTGGAACACAGACCTGGGACTGCCCATGCCAATGCAGATGGCCTTTCCAGGTTCTTCCACTTAGAAAATGAAGACTCTCTTGGGAAAGGTTAGTCTCATCCTCTTTCGTTTGGGGGGGGGGGGGGGGGGGGGTTGTGTAAGGAAATGCCTCCTTGGCATGGTTGCCCCCTGACATTTTGCCTTTGCTGATGCTATGTTTACAATTGAAAGTGTGCTGAGGCCTGCTAACCAGGCCCCAGCACCAGTGTTCTTTCCCTAACCTGTACTTTTGTATCCACAATTGGCAGACCCTGGCATCCAGATAAGTCCCTTGTAACTGGTACTTCTAGTACCAAGGGCCCTGATGCCAAGGAAGGTCTCTAAGGGCTGCAGCATGTCTTATGCCACCCTGGAGACCTCTCACTCAGCACAGACACACTGCTTGCCAGCTTGTGTGTGCTAGTGAGGACAAAACGAGTAAGTCGACATGGCACTCCCCTCAGGGTGCCATGCCAGCCTCTCACTGCCTATGCAGTATAGGTAAGACACCCCTCTAGCAGGCCTTACAGCCCTAAGGCAGGGTGCACTATACCATAGGTGAGGGTACCAGTGCATGAGCATGGTACCCCTACAGTGTCTAAACAAAACCTTAGACATTGTAAGTGCAGGGTAGCCATAAGAGTATATGGTCTGGGAGTTTGTCAAACACGAACTCCCCAGCACCATAATGGCTACACTGAAAACTGGAAAGTTTGGTATCAAACTTCTCAGCACAATAAATGCACACTGATGCCAGTGTACATTTTATTGCAAAATACACCCCAGAGGGCACCTTAGAGGTGCCCCCTGAAACTTAACCGACTATCTGTGTAGGCTGACTAGTTCCAGCAGCCTGCCACACTAGAGACATGTTGCTGGCCCCATGGGGAGAGTGCCTTTGTCACTCTGGGGCCAGTAACAAAGCCTGCACTGGGTAGAGATGCTAACACCTCCCCCAGGCAGGAGCTGTAACACCTGGCGGTGAGCCTCAAAGGCTCACCCCTTTGTCACAGCACCGCAGGACACTCCAGCTAGTGGAGTTGCCCACCCCCTCCGGCCCCGGCCCCCACTTTTGGCGGCTAGGCCGGAGAAAATAATGAGAATAACAAGGAGGAGTCACTGGCCAGTCAGGACAGCCCCTAAGGTGTCCTGAGCTGAGGTGACTCTAACTTTTAGAAATCCTCCATCTTGCAGATGGAGGATTCCCCCAATAGGGTTAGGATTGTGACCCCCTCCCCTTGGGAGGAGGCACAACGAGGGTGTACCCACCCTCAGGGCTAGTAGCCATTGGCTACTAACCCCCCAGACCTAAACACGCCCTTAAATTTAGTATTTAAGGGCTACCCTGAACCCTAGAAAATTAGATTCCTGCAACAAGAAGAAGAAGGACTGCCCAGCTGAAAACCCCTGCAGAGGAAGACCAGAAGACAACAACTGCCTTGGCTCCAGAAACTCACCGGCCTGTCTCCTGCCTTCCAAAGAACTCTGCTCCAGCGACGCCTTCCAAAGGGACCAGCGACCTCTGAATCCTCTGAGGATTGCCCTGCTTCGATGACGACAAGAAACTCCCGAGGACAGCGGACCTGCTCCAAAAAGACTGCAACTTTGTTTCAAGAAGCAGCTTTAAAGAACCCTGCAACTCCCCGCAAGAAGCGTGAGACTTGCAACACTGCACCCGGCGACCCCGACTCGGCTGGTGGAGAACCAACACCTCAGGGAGGACCCCCGGACTACTCTACGACTGTGAGTACCAAAACCTGTCCCCCCTGAGCCCCCACAGCGCCGCCTGCAGAGGGAATCCCGAGGCTTCCCCTGACCGCGACTCTCTGAAACCTAAGTCCCGACGCCTGGAAAAGACCCTGCACCCGCAGCCCCCAGGACCTGAAGGACCGGACTTTCACTGGAGAAGTGACCCCCAGGAGTCCCTCTCCCTTGCCCAAGTGGAGGTTTCCCCGAGGAAGCCCCCCCTTGCCTGCCTGCCGCGCTAAAGAGATCCCTTGATCTCTCATAGACTAACATTGCAAACCCGACGCTTGTTTCTACACTGCACCCGGCCGCCCCCGCGCTGCTGAGGGTGAAATTTCTGTGTGGGCTTGTGTTCCCCCCGGTGCCCTACAAAACCCCCCTGGTCTGCCCTCCGAAGACGCGGGTACTTACCTGCAAGCAGACCGGAACCGGGGCACCCCCTTCTCTCCATTCTAGCCTATGCGTTTTGGGCACCACTTTGAACTCTGCACCTGACCGGCCCTGAGCTGCTGGTGTGGTGACTTTGGGGTTGCTCTGAACCCCCAACGGTGGGCTACCTTGGACCAAGAACTGAACCCTGTAAGTGTCTTACTTACCTGGTAAAACTAACAAAAACTTACCTCCCCCAGGAACTGTGAAAATTGCACTGTGTCCACTTTTGAAATAGCTATTTGTGAATAACTTGAAAAGTATACATGCAATTGAAATGATTCAAAGTTCCTAATGTACTTACCTGCAATACCTTTCAAACAAGATATTACATGTTAAATTTGAACCTGTGGTTCTTAAAATAAACTAAGAAAAGATATTTTTCTATAACAAAACATATTGGCTGGATTTGTCTCTGAGTGTGTGTACCTCATTTATTGTCTATGTGTATGTACAACAAATGCTTAACACTACTCCTTGGATAAGCCTACTGCTCGACCACACTACCACAAAATAGAGCATTAGTATTATCTATTTTTACCACTATTTTACCTCTAAGGGGAACCCTTGGACTCTGTGCATGCTATTCCTTACTTTGAAATAGCACATACAGAGCCAACTTCCTACACACTGCTTATGCCACCCTTTGTGTGACAAGGTCCAAATGGCTCCCAGCCTGCAGACTGGAAGGACAGTGTTTTCACTGGCAGTTTGACTTTGCCGTTTAAACCAATGGCAATGCTACCCTATCCCTTAACATGACATATATAAGGAACGCCTATGGTGTCCTATGGCAGGGAGCTGTATTTTGTTAAGTAATACGTATGTTTTTCAATATGTCTTAACAGCAACTTGTACAAATTGTCATTTTGCTGTGGGTAAAGTTGGTATTCCCATTGGCTAACACAGAGTTACCTGGTGGCATCCCAATCCAGCTTGACTGGGACTACCAAACTAGGTCATGTAACATATCAAATTGTGGCATTAAATGAAACCTGACGGCTAGGTCAACATTAATGGCACTATTAAAAGTAGGCAACTACTACAAAGAAGCCACACTGTGCTCTGCTCGTCCAGTAACCTCACAAAGGCACAGACAGCTTTCTGACCTCCTGGGCAGATGTATGGATCACACAGGCTCAGTAACGAAGGCAGTACCACAGTAACAAGGTGTCACCTCCTCTGCCAGGATGGACACTTGTGGGTGTAGGGCATAACAGGGGGCTAGCTTCAAAGGGAAAGCTGCCTTTGATGGGCTGCCCGGCCCAACACCCCAGAGCGGGATGCCTTTTGTTCCTGTAGACAGCATTGGAGGCAGGACCAGAGACGGGAAACATGCCCGAACAGGTTTTACCTCCACTAGCCACAACTCTAGGGTGGGCTACGTTGCTCCCAATGACTGAGGGAGGATCATGACATCTTGAAGGAGGCAAGAATGTAGCATTCTGAGATAACCAGATGGCACACATCACAGTAGCTTTGTCACTAGGTAGAAGGGGACCTAGTAGCCCACTGGCTAGTAACTGCGTAGTTCCCTCAGGGCACTTTCTTGGGATAAATACGGTACCCCTTGAACGTTGACTATCAGTACTTGCTGGACTTGGAAGGAGGAAGAGAAGACCACCACTTTGCACCAGTTGTAAGCATACAAAGAGGCTGTGATGGCGGAGTGACTGCACCTGCTGCACTTTGAGCTTGCAGAGCTTGGACCCTGTTCTGTGTGCCTGGTTCAGGGAAAAAGCAGAGATGCCCAAGGGTCAATTGGTTCTCTACCCAGAATGGTAATGGAGACATTAAAACTGAAATAGTCCAAAACGCTTCTGGTAGCCACTGCAAACGCTGTGCCACTACTGGACACAAGGCATCCCAAAGGACGATTCTGGGATAGCCAAAAGGTGCACCCTTGTCTGCTGATCCTGTGGGTGTTGGTTTTGACTGGATTCATCAACCAAAAGGGACACTGGCCCCCACTGAATATTTGCACTGACAGCTGTGTTGCAAAATGCAGGATCTGCATCGGCAGCCCTTGGACCTCTGTACAGAGGACTTTGTGGAACACCAAGATCCACTCATCTGTGGACCGATGACTCAACCTGACTTCACTACTGTCAACCGCACAGCAGCGGAAGCATCCTTGAGCATCTTTAGCGTGCATTCCGCAGCATCAGGACCACTCCATTGCAGTCTATGGAGGTCGTCCTATAAGTTTGACTCTGGTTTTAAGAACACTCTGATGGCCAAGTAGCTGTCCAAAGAAACCTTTATGCCCCCCTACACCTCTGTCTTGCTGGAGTTGGCACCCAACTCAAGCCAGAGTTGTTGAACTGATTTTTCCAAACTTTCTGTTGGACAACCCTTGTTTGCACTTGTTATAAAAGTTATTTATTGCTTCTAAAATCTGTATCTCTGGAACCCTCTGGTGGATTTTGCTTAAGGTCTATAAAAATGTATACAAATCTACTCTAGTTTTATAAATTGGTGTCTTGTTTCTTTCGCTTTGTGTGACTTTTTGATTCTGTTATTTTTTTTACTGTTAAATGCTTTACACATTCTTCCTTTGCTATGCCTTCTGCTCACAGCCACAGCTAGCCAGTGTTGAGCAAAAGATTAAGTGTATGTACCTGACAGGACCCAAGACGGTATTGGTGAGTGTACTCCACTGTGGGGCCTCCCAGCCATACCATATAGAGATACCCAAATCTTCCTAGCACACAAACAGAGATCCCTTGCAGGCTAGGTTGTCCCAGGTTTTAAATGTTTGCACTTTCAATGGCACAAGGGGGGGTGGGGCTTATGTGGTAGGCACTAATCAATGGTATTTGGGAGCTTTGTCGGTGTTCCTCTGTCTCCTATAGCATGTTCCCTGTTAAAATCCCCTATTGTGATGCGCTTCTTGAAGGGGTTGACTAACGTATATCCGCCACCCCCTTTGTTGTGACCCAGTTGGACCTTAACATTGCTCTAACTTTTCTCATAGGCAATCTGTACCAGCCCCGGCATCGTAGCCAGTTGCATATGTTGACTCTAAAAACATTATTTACAGTAGCAATCCCATTGGCCAGCGATCAGTGGTGTCCAGGCCTCGAGGCCGTGTCCACCATTCAATTCTTTCGTCCGTGAAAAATTTGTGTTGCAGACAAGGGCTACTTTCTTGCTGAAAGTGGTGCCCCCGTCTTGTCCTTGGGTCAGACCACCACCCTTCTGACAGTCTATCAGCTACCCCACCCCACAAAGGAGGACGAGTAGTCGCATAGGTTAGATCCTCAACAGGTGGTCAATTGATACCTGGATCGCACCACAGACATATGACTGGTCAACCAGCTCTTCACTGAGTACTAAGGTGCCAAGAAACGAGACAGTGCAGAAGTGGACTCCGTCCCAATGGATCATCCTCTGCATTAGGACCTGCTATGCCTTGGCAAAGAATGAACCAGAGCTATTCCACCAGAGCCAAAAAGACTATGTCTACTCTTGCCAGATGGGACTGGTCGCAGAGAAAAGCAAAGCAGCTACGTGGGCACCCATGCACACTTTTGCCAAGCACTAATGCATGGATTCAGAAGTGTGCAGGGATGCCCACTTTGCCACATCAGTTTTGCAGGATTTCCTTATCTAACCATCCATCAACCTTTCACTTGGAAAGGGTACAGCTAAGAATCCATTCTACAGGTGAGAAGTCTGCAGACAGAAGTATCCATCCATCTTTCTGCTGGATACTCTAGCTACCTACAGATTCCTCACCGACCGGTCTGCCTGCCTTCCTGGATGACGGATGTAGTTAATCCCTAAATAGTTAATTTTTGGCACTGCATTACTTAGGGGTCAATAGCAATCCATCCACTCGCCTCAAAGCTTTGGAAAAAATTGATAGAAACTGACTGTGTGGTGGTGGGTGCCGTGTATATCATCAGATGCTACTTCCATCACTGCTGCAAAGCCAGCAGCGACTCCTAGCAACAGAGTTTTGAGCTTTTTCAGATCCAGTCTGATGCTTGGGATGTTTCTACAGGACAGGAATCTGCAGGCAAATAAAGTATGCCACCAGAAAGTTCATTATCGCAAGTAAGTAACTTTTTCTTGGGCACGTGGCCAACATGGCAACAGGAGCGGTTGCATAACTTCGAGCTCCGCACAGCATCGCATTTCTCCAGGCTGCCTTGCAGCCCGCTTTCAAGTGGGGGACATTGCCTGGACTGGCCAACTACCGGAGAATACAGCAGAGAGACACTTTGGCCCTAATCCCGACATCTGTGGCAGCAAAGCCATGACCCGCCTAGATTCCAGTGACCAAGGCGCGCACCGAAGTTTGCATGCCCAAGACCTGTTTTAAGTAGGTGGATCACTTGTGGAGACACTACCCGCACACAGGGGACCTCCAAAACTGTAATTTGGTAGTTGGGGAGGGGACTGGGGGTTGGAGGAGGCTGGGAGACATTGAGCCGGCCCCCCTCATCTCTTGTCACACTAGGTATGGCTATTATATGGGGCAGTTGTGCGGTGCACCCCACCCTCTCAACGCCCTAGAAGGACTTTGTAAATACTCATGGCATAACCGAGGTCCCCCAATGCGGCACCAGAGACCCTCCATAAGTAACACCTACGAAACTCTTGCGGCTGTAGGGGCGCCCGATGCTGGCTGGCAGCTCCTCTCTTCGTGCTGCCGGTTGCCTGGTGCATGCAGACACATGGGCCTGGAGCGGGCGCACTGCTGTGGAACAGGCCAGCATCAGCCCCTCGCAAACCGAGATGTTCTGAACTGCATTGTTGCCACAGATTCCTTTTGATATCTAACATCCACACACAGTGGTATTGAGTCTATTTAACTACAGAGACAACATACTACAAATCGTTCGCACAAAAAGGCTCATGGCAAGTGGAAAATCAGTTACTATATTCCCGGACTACACAGTGGATGTTCAGGAACATAGGGGCTCCTATTACACTGTAAAGCTCAAACTCTGGCAAATGGGGAACAAATATGTGTTGATTTTTCCGTCCAGACTCTGGGTTATGGCTGGTGACAAGGCACTCCTATTTCAAACAGCCTATGTCTAAGGGTGAGCACCCTCTTGGGGAACAACATGAAGCTGAGGACGGGAATATGGGTATGGCTCTGGTTAATGGGTTATTATGATTGGCAGTGGCAGCCCGTCCTTTAGGGCGGAGGGGCCACGCCCCCCCACCTTTTGCCCCTCATGAAGAGTGTCTGTCAGGCTGAACAAAGGCCAGCCTGACAAGACACTCTTCATTTTCAGCTCAGACAGCCAGGAGTGAGCCATGCGTGATTTGCACAGACTCCTGGCTGCCTGAGCTGAACTTTGCTGGCCGTGACCTCCTCGGCTCAGCAAAGGTGCCTCGAGGACCTCCCCTGGGTGACGAGGAAAGCGTCACCCACTGACACTCACCCTGGGCGCTTCAGGTTTAAGCCCTGAAGCGCCCAGGGTGAGTGTCAATCAGTGACACTTCGTCACAGAGTGGGGTGGGGTCAGCCAATGAGGGAAGGCAGCAGTCCCAATCCTCCTGGGACCTGGCGGCTGAAGGGAAGTGTGTGTGTGTGTGTGTGTGTGTGTGTGTGTGTGTGTGTGCGTGTGTATGTATGTGTGTGATGTTTGAAATTGAATCTTTGGTGCACATGTGCATGTTTGAGTGTTATGAGTGTTAATGGATGTGTGTGTGAAAGAATGTGTGTGTGTGATCTTTTAAAATGAATGTTTGGTGCATGTTTGAATGTTATGAGTGTTAATGGATGGATGGGCGTGCGTGTGAAAGAATGAGTGTGTGTGTGCACTTTCCGCCCACCCCCCTCCTTCCTAAAGCTGCCGGCTGCCACTGATGATTGGCCTTGTTATGGGAAATCGATGTGGGTTTATTTTCTTCTTTCCCCATGACAACTTTAGCACACAGTAGGTGAAGTATGGATTCCTATATTAAATAACAAAGTCTATGTCTACCTGAAGAGGCGTGGGACTCATTTTGTCTGTCTTCCAGAAACGCATCTCACATCACTGGAACTTTCCAGACATAGTAGGAGGCGGCGTGGTGAGGTATATGGCACAACCTACTCTAGTTATGTTGGGGGCGTATTGATCTGGGTGGCCCCAAATGTTCCCCCTTACAGTACTGCATTCTAAGATTAACTTTGAGGGTCACTATGTGGTGGTGGGGGGAAAATGGACAGACTGTCCTTAACACTAGTAGCAATCTACGCTCGAATACAGGGCAACAAGCATTTTAATTGACACTCACACCTACCCTACTGCCGGATCCGGCAGCACACACACACACTGTGGTGAGGGGTTTATAGTGGAGTAACTGATCTAGCAGTCGATAGATCTATGCCCCTCTAATTCCTCTTTCGGGAACACAACCCTGCTCTGTGTCTCACAGCACCTGAAAACATGGGAAATTGACAGGTGGGAGAGATCTGGCACCTATTTCACCCCATAAATTGGTAATACTCTCATTACTCTACAGTACATAAACAACACTCTAGGTTGGATATGGCTTTCGCTTCTCAGCCATTTGTTCCATGGTGCATGGGAGCAGAATATTTAGGCAAAACTTTCAGACCACAAACCCTTACAGGTTTTGTTAAGTTGGGGTAGACCTGGGCTGAAGATCCCTACCTGGTAGCTGAACGCTGAAGCTTTGGTAGACGAGGGGTTAAGTTCACAGATCAATTAAACCATTGGAAATTACTTCCAGGATAATGAAGGACAGTGTCAAATGTATTGGTTGAATTGGATGTGTTTAAAGTTGTGTTACGTGGGATATGTATGAAAACAGCTCATGGGGTTGCGGAAGGGATTGAATGATGAGGTGCCGGCCATGGAGGACTGCTTGGGTGAACTGGAGCGAGGGTGTCTGACAGACCGAGACCAATATCCGGCTCTTTTTGCCTTGAGGAGGGAGTATGGGCAATTAGGAACCAGACTGTCTATATCTGATCATGAAGTACACACTTAACTACACCACGAACAAGGGGACAAAGCTGGTCATATACTTGCATGGTTACTACACTCAGGAACCCCTAGACTACTGACTGCTGCAATTCGACTATCGACAGGGCAGATAGTGAACACCCAGGAGGATATTAATAGAGAATTTGAAAACTACTACAGGGACGTATTTAGGAAACCTTTAGTGACTGACCCTGATATGCTCACCACTTACTTAACATGGATGCATATCCCCAAAGATAACCCCTTGCAGCAACAGGCGCTAGATAGCCCAATCACACTAGAAGTACAGGAGGCGATACCCAGATAGCTGGAGGGAAGGACCCGGGTACTGACAGATTCTCGATATAATTCTATGCCTATTACCACGCTCAGTTGGCGTCACGTCTCCTTAAAGTTTAAGAGGGTGCACTGACTGGCAGAGCTTTATCAATCTGTATGAGGGAAGCAGTCATAATGGTCCTCCCAAAACCGGGAGAGGATCCTTTAAATGTGAAATCCTACTAGCCTTTATCCCTCCTCAAACTTGACTACAAGGTGCTTTGTAAATTATTAGCCAACCGCAGTTGTCTAATCCCTAGTACACCCTGACTAAACAGTTTTTTTTATCACCGGCCACAATACTTTTATCAACCTAAGGCACCTTTTCCATCTTATGGATTGGGTGAGATGGATTGGAATGGAGGGCTCAGCCACCTCTCTGGATATCTAAAAAGCATTTGACACATTGGGCTGGCCTTACTTTATGGTAGTCCTTACTGTATGAGGTTTGGACTTTTTTTCCTACACTGGGTGATATTATACACTAACCCGATTGCTAGGGTCTAAATGAGGGACTCATTATCCGACTCATTCCTGGTGGCTAGGGGCACACACCAGGGCTACCCACTCTCACCGCTGTTTTTGCCTTGGCGATGGAGCCCCTGGAATGCATGCTGTGGGACCGTGCTCCTCAATGGGGTCTTGTGGTAATTGGCCGACCCAAGATACTGTCTCTTTACGCAGATGATGCACTGATCTATTTGAGACCAGACCATACAGTGCTATAAGAGGTCATGTTGACTACATTTGGATCCCTATCTCAACTCAGTGTCTATTGCTTATTCCCACTGACGTATGTTCCCAAGGACTGTTGCACTTCACTGCACGTAGCTGACCTGGCGGTGTGACTCCATTAAATACATGGGAGTACAGATATACTATGAACCACACAACTTCCTGGAGGGAAACTTAGGTAAAACAGTGACTGCGGTGTGCTGCTCCCTCCCCTTTTGGACCAGGATGCTCTTGTGCCCCCATGGGCAGGATTACCATTGCCAAAATGTTGGTTCTACCACATCTTTTGTACTTTTTTGCGGCTCTACCATTAGTCATTCATCGGACCTTCTTTACAGACTTAAGAAGCACACTGATGCACTGGTTTTGGGGTATACGGGTGTAACCGTACATAAACTGTTCACCACGCTGGACGAAGGGGGGTGGGGTAACCCTGATTACAAACACTACTATGCCGCAGCGCAACTGCAGTGGCTCACAGGAGCGCCAGCCCTGGAATACACCAGCACCCAAGATGAACTGGCAGGTAAACCACTAGTACCCAGGCTTTTTGATGCCACCTTTGACGATACTACAGACAATGTGCTGCTGAATACGGCACTGTACATCTGGAAAAAATAAGTCGGTATTGAGCAGCGTGGGATGCCCTATGCACCCAGTCATCAGATTTGGACCATACTGGAATGTGAATTATTGAGGACCATACATCGTGTCCAAGATTGGGAGGTGGCGGACATAACAATCTTGGCGGACATAGTGTCTGAGGACTCTGAAACTTTGACACTGGATCACGGATAGGGACTGGGACAGTTTCCATTATACTCAGCCCTATGGTGCATAATGCGACAGACCTGGGCATCTGACTGGGACCAACCCCCGTGGGCATACAAATGGAAGCAGCACTGACAGGAGGGAACACCACACAAGCCATTACACATTCATACTTTACAATGAGGAGTCCCTTGATTGGGAAATGTGTAAAACTTCAGGACTGGTAGAAATTGGGACTTGGGAGGGACATCAGAGACTAGCAGTGGGCTCGGTGTCTACAATCGGGTAAACTGGTAACGCAAAACGAACAGTTTTGCCTTTTACTGTTCTACTACCCACATCATGCATAGCGTACTCCATAGAGAATCCGTGAGATTTTCCCAGGTGCCCCTAACATACGTCCGAGATGTAAGTTGGCCGAAACTGATTTCCTTCATATGGTGTGGTCTTGCTCACTGATAAACCCTTTTTGGGAACAAGTTCTGAAAATGGTATCAAAGGTGACAGGCAGATTATTCCCACTTCAGCCACTTAAGTGCCTACTTGAAACAAGGCAGATCACTGAACAAAACAAGGGCCTGCTGAGAATCTAAAATCTGGCATTAATACTGGTCAAACGTTGCCTTACTATGGCCTGGAAATCGGCCACGGCACCACTGCTTACGCGTTGGCAGGCAGATATGCGTCAATAGGCATCAGGAGAGCTAATGCCCCCCAAATGTAAGCGCATGAGGGGAAATGGGCCTGATTCACTATGGAGTTGGGACACCTACCTAGACAAGCTTGAGGCACACACAGATGAGCGAGCCCATTAAATGCTTATCCTCCGCCACTGGCAGGCAATATACGATCTGGTCTTTACCTCTCATCTGTCACTCTAAACAACACCCGTAGATGGAAAAATGGATATCTTGATGTGGGACCCATCTAGGGGCTACCCTTAGGCGACAATAAGCGGTAACCTCTCCTTCCATAATGTGCCCATCACTGAGATTCGAAACAACCCCCACCTCCCCCTCCTCTGTGTAGGGGTGGGCATAGGTTGTTGGTGGGCGTACTGAAAGCAGCTGCTGCTTGTCACTCCATTTTAACAATGTAAAGCGTGTAGGATTGCAAAGAATTGTCAACAATTTAAAACGGCCACAGATAGGAAATAGAAGATCAGGCAAAATATAACCTGTAAAAGCAAATTTGCGGTATATGTGACTGAACGTTCATGTGGGACACAATATGTAGGCAGCACCATTTGTGAATTGAAAAAAAGAATTTTGGAACATATCAGAGCAACAATTAACAAATATAGGAGCTATGCAGTTGCGAAACACATGAAGGCACACCATTCCAGCAAGTGGGAACAGTTAACATTCTATCCATTAGAAAAAGTTAAACAATCAGAACAAGGCGGTGACAGAGAAAAGAAATTGAGAAAGAAGGAGTCACAAAACATATTGTTACTCCAGACATTAGCCCTGAAAGTTTTTGTAGTAAAGTGACCTCTTTCTTGGCATGGTTACCCCCATTTTCTGCCTGTTGTCAGTATGTCTGTCTGTCTGTCTGTGTTTGACTCTGTCTACTGGGTTCCTGCTAACCAGGACTCCAGTAGTCTAACTCTCTCCTCTAAAGTGCACCTTTTTCTTCCCACAATTGGCATACTCGTCCCCCCATGTAAGTCCCTAGTATATGGTACCTAGGTACCCAGGGTATTGGGGTTTCAGGGGATCCCTATGGGCTGCAGCAGTTATTCTGCCACCCATAGGAAGCCCATGCAAAGGGTTCTGCAGGCCTGCCATTGAAATCTGCATGAAGCGGGTGCACACACCCGGTATCACTAAATGTCACTGCACCAGGTCAATGTAAGTCACCCCTATGGTAGACCCGCTCAGCCCAGAGGGCAGGGTGCAGGTACATGTGTGTGAGGGCACCTCTGCACTATTTTTGTACAACTGAGTGTTTTCTTTCATATGTGTAGGAGCTGTATGACTACAGTGGTACTGCATGAGCTTTGCATGTCTCCTAAATAGGCCCTGGCTGCTCATCCACATCTACCTCTAGAGAGCCTGGCTTCTAGACACTACCTCAACTTCACTAAGAGGGGATACCTGGTATAAGGTTTAAGTACCACAGGTACACACCACAGGTACCAACCATACACCAGGCCAGTTTCCAACAGGTTTGAATCTGGATGAGGAACTTCATGTTCATTTAGGCTCATGACCATTAAAAAAGAAAAGACAGAATTAGAACATAAGGAGCAGCGAGGAAAAGAATCAGGTAATCCCCAGGAAAGCAGTGAGACTCGAAATGAAATAACACTAGAAGAAACATGATGAAATATCATTTGCGAATGCTTCGGGTAAAGTGTAACACCACTGTGGCAGTAACTAAGGACCTGAGGTGAAATAGGAAGAAAAAAATATGATGAAGACAAACCTTGTTTTAGACTTTTAAAAATGGGGGTCACTTTAAGTTTAATGTTGCATGTAATGAGCAGTGTTTTAAGCAGTGAGAAAGGACTGTGTAATCATCTGTGAGCAAGGTCCAGGAGAGACTAAAACGAATCAGAGGATTTTACATTTCGCTGCACAAATGAAATACTAATAAAATAAGATTACCGTATCCTGTGCGACTCGAAGTTAGTTTTTGGGATCAATGCAAAAGGGATATACATATAACTATGGGGAAAAGGAAATGTTCTGGCAAACTTGTGGGTGAACCAACAGCCGTAGACAGCCCCACCCACATTACTACATTGTAAGACACATTGATAATCTTATTGAGGAGGTAAAGCATATACTCCACCCTGTTGTAACCAGTAATCCCGGTGCCAAACAAAACCTTGAGTTGCTCCATTGTTTAAGAAGAAGATTGCTAAACCCATAGAACCGTCATATGTGGCTGACAGCACTAAAAGACAAGGTGATAATGCCATTCCAGGTTCTCAATCAAGTGATGGCCTGGGTGATGGACTTAATACCTTAATTCCAATTGAACCTGTGGTTATACCCACTAATTGTTTCTCTACTCCGGTTGCTTAAGTCTCAACTGTGAAAGCCCAGGTTCCCCTTGCTCCTCAACCGATTGAGCAGAAGGATGCAAGTGTCCAGATAAGAGAACTTTGGCCGATTATCAGCTTTCTAAGGGCAGAAGTAACGGCCTTAAAAAATGAAATGCAAATTCTTCTGAATGCTAAGCGGCACAGTCCTACGTCAGGAAGCCTGGTTGAGGGCCATAAATTTACTAGAAGTCTTGGGGCCATACTCTGTAGTGGCCGTTTACCCAACCCACCCACGCATAGTCACCAATGAGACTGCTGTAAGCTCATGGTTACGCCTGGGGGCTTCTGCTCATTAATCTACTTCTCATCCATCTCCTGGTACGTGCTGAGGCCTCCCTACTAAAGGCCTATCAAAATGGCACAATAAAGTGAAGGATGCCACTGAGGCTACTTTGTAGGGTTATTCTTCCTAGTTACATTCGCATTCCCTACAAACTCTAACTGCAGCACAATAACTAGAACCTCCTAGCAAAGCATCCCAGATTACCTAGCCAACAAATGATGATACTTAAAATGCTTTCTCTTACATAAAAATGCTTTTTTATGACAGGTGTCACAAAGTTACACCCACAAGTTAAAGAAAACAAAGCCTCCTTGATAAAACAATGTCACTCACTGGATTAGGGATGTGAGGAAGTGCACAGTGTAATTCCTTCTGACATAACTAGGGCCATCCGATTGCCTTCTCTGACACTGTAAACTGCATAAAATTGCAGTTTATCCATCCCTCAATCGTGGATGGCCTATTGTCCCTGCATGCCTTCAAATTCCCAGATACAATTCAAAATCAGAGTTTCTCCACAACTGAGTGCGTAATATCCGCAAGTTCATTTGCTCCTTTCCGGATGGACTGACTGGATAACCCAGTAACAGCTACTATGTATAATAGCCCTTGTTTAATCCTACTGCAACCCAGGCCCTGGGTAATAGTCCTTTTCCTGTCCTAATGTCACCTCAGAAGGGCTCTTTCGGTCTGCATGGTCCTCCCCTCGCAGAAGTATGTACAACCATATACAAACCTCCTCCGCTCCACACAAACTCGATATTCTGACTTGTGCATGGAAGCCACCCCCCATGTTATTCCCACTAATGATCTTAATCTGGTTTCCTGGAACACAGCGGGTTGAGAAGTAAACTAGCCCATAGGGACTGAGGGTTTTTCGTAGATATGTACAAAGTGTAATCAAACTGGAACAGTGAGCCAAAAGCAATCACACCTCCCCCTTGTCAAATGTGTCTCTTTATGTTGTGCTCCCAACCAAAGCGCCTGCTGCTCCAAAGGTGCGAACAAGTGGGTCCAATGTTCACATATTATGAATGGAGGGGCACCAACGAAATTCACAACAAATGTCAGAACATCTTAATATGTTCCTCCAGTGCAGCTTTTATTCGTTTCAATATGCCAACCAGCATTGGCTGGTTTCCGTTTGGCATATTGAAACGAATAAAAGCTGCACTGGAGCAACATATTTGGATTTTCTGACATTTGTTTTGAATTTCTTTCGTGCCCCTCCATTCATAACATGTGAGCTTTCGTAGAAATGCTTGACATAATTATGTTTAAAAAAACCTGGGAGGTCGAACTTTCACATAGGGAAGGTTTGAAAATATCTCACATGCCAACCCTTAAGTCTAAGTCAGGCAGACTGTCATGGGGATTAACTATGTAGGTAAGGATTTCCCCGGAGTATCACATCCCCCAACTACCTAGTGACTCTTCAGATTTTCTTGGCCTTGAGGTTTCTCATTGGGTGAAATGTAAAATTATTAATCTATAATGCATATAGTAGGAGTGTCCCCAGGATCTCTGACTCTACAGATTTGCAATTCCTGAGCAACCTCGTTATTGTAAAATGCAAGGAGGAAAAAAAATGTAGTTGTGTATGTTTGGAATTCTCTGCATTCCATAATGACGTTTTTGGTGAAGAAGACCAATACTGGGGTATTCCCCAAATTGCAGGCCCTTCTCTAATGACCTTCCCCAAGGTTACTCTCCAACTGCTGGACCTCTTCATGTGGCACCAACTGAAAGCCTGCAAAGTAGACCTAAATAGGATGTAGAGAGGCGCCATACCTTTGGGCGTAACTCCTACCAGAGCTGTATTGATTACTTCTTTGTGGACCGGCAGTCATGGGATAAAGTGTCATAGGACAGAGTGATCACTTCCCACTACTTTTCACCTTTTATGTTAGGGCTGATTAAGTAATAGGGCCCAAAGAATGCCATGTGGTGACCCACTGGTTAGAAATAACAGAAGGAAGGTAAAATGGAAGAGCATAGTGAAAAATGAAGATGCACTTATGCAATTGTATCAGGGTTTGGCTCCTAACCTATCCCTAATATTGGAGCCAATGATTGCATCTGAAAAGATTATGGATACTCACATTAAGTGGTATGAAGAAATTTAATTATAGTTCTTCACTAAACCCTTTGCCAATAGGAGTGTAAGCACAAGAACAGATCCTACATGGTATAACAAGAACTGTAGGGTGGCTAGAGAATACCTTCTTAATACTCTCACGGGAGGGTCCACCCAAGACATCCAGGCTGCTAGAAATACCTATAAACAGCACTCAAGCATATTGCATCCACCTCGGACACCACTATCTGGAGCGACGTGCTAGATCCAAGGCACTCAAAGAGCCAGACAGCTTTCGTGCATTTTACCTCACATTGGGCTAAGACAGCTGAATGAAGCCTGAATCCTTAATTCAGCTGCAGGATTGGGTGAACCCCTTTAAAACCTTATTAGTAATCCACCTTCCCATCCCAAGACAATTGATGACCCTGGTATTTCATTGGCTAATATATCCTGCCTATTACCGCTCTAATCTGAACCAACTGAAGTCAAAAACATTTTTTTTTATTGTGGCAGAAATGAGTTTAGCCATTAGACAACGGAAGCCTGGTAAGGCCCCACGGATAGATCATATCCCGTCTGACCTTTTTATCTTTAATCCAGCTTATTGGGCATCTTACTTTATTTATGTTGCCAACGCCATCATGGCTAGTGCAGAGTAGATAGGAAAGGCTCGAAATCAGATGCGGCTAATAATCTACCAATTAGTCTTATTGACTTGCGTCAACAATTGTTTTGCAAACCTAATTCTTTATCGATTACTTTCTTGGATGGAAGGAGCGGAGATTCTGACCCAATACTAAGTCATTATGGAGGACCAAGATTTGAGATTTCAATTAAATCAGGAAGAAAGAGGTTGATCTTAATAGGAGTAGCCTTTACATCGCCTTTGTTGATCTCAAAGCAGCTTCTGATATGGTGCCTACAGTTAAACTATGGTGTACTCAGAGACCTAGGGGTTCTGGGCACCCTTTTGGATATCATTATTCAGCTTCACTATTCCTAATATCAAAGCCAATAATTCCTATGCACAAGTTTGCTTGGGAGCGAACAGAGGAACCACTGAACCCTTTGGGGTTGACGAGGATGTAAGGTAAGGTTGTGTACTTGTCCCCACGTTGTTTCTGCTATTCGTTAATGGTTGTATAGACTATTGGTTGGACTGCAGCAATGATTCCCTGGTACACGGGGGAACCAAAATACCAGCTCTATTCTTTGCAAAGGACACTTTCTTAGTATGCAGAACACCCAAAGGTCTTGGGTTTTGTCCTGAACATTTTCAAGTTATCTTGCTTAGACCACGGGCTTGCAATTAATGCAAATAAAGGTTATGGCCATCCATCCATCCCTACAAAGGATTTAGAGGGGACCTGATGGTAGATGGTGAGAATTTAGAGAGAGTGTTTGACTTTGACTACCTTGGCATTCACTGGTCTAGTACCAATTCCTGGGTAAGCCAGGTCACAAAATACAGCCTTATTCTTAACCATAGGGTTGCCATTATTCTAAGATTTGTGAATAAGACTTCCCTGCTCTCCTCGAAGCTTGGAAGGCTAAAGCTGTAGCTGCCTGAGCCTATGGAACAGCGCTGTGGGGCAATGATAATCCCTATGCGTTTGAAGCAGCTGAGAATAAATTCCTGAGAGCAGCACTTAAACTCCTGCAAAACTTCCCACTAGTCTTCAGGCAAGGCCTCGGTATACGACCCATAGCTGCCACGGTTCGTTTGAAACCGATTTTTTACTGGATACAAGTTTGGTCTACCCCTGAGCTGACATATTATAGGGATGGCCTAAGGGACATCCAGGACAGGACATAGGGAGGGGCGAAGATACCATGGTTGAACTATGTCAACCAGTCACCTTTTCCCCTGGGCTTGCAAGAGTACTGGCCATATCCTTAAAAAATTACATCACCATCAGTCCATAAACTGAACCAAATTTATTCGGAATAAGAGGAGATCAAACCCTAACTTAACTTTAATCAGCCGTGTTTTGGGCATATTTCCAAATGTTTTTTTAGAATTTAAGCCATTCTCATCTTTTCAATGCTATATGGATGACAATAAACCCCCACATGCAAAAGCCCTTTATATAAAGTTTAGGATGGTTTCTCTTCCACTTGCCTCATTTACAGCCATATAGAAGGATAGTTATGAAGGCAGTAAAATCTGTCTGGCGTGTAGGACGAGTGATGAAACACATGCAAAACTTTTTTGGGCCTTAGTATCAAAAGCAATGGAAGTGTGGGATCGTCCCCCCATGTCGATTTTTGGGTATACATCAACATAGGTCAGCCTTAAGAACGTGTAGAGCAGATACGCCCCTGACAATTGTTTTTTTCTATTGCTAAATACTTGTAGAGTATGTTGGCCATACAGCGCAAAATTGTTACCGTTTTTATCCTCATAGGCAAAAAATCTATTAAGACGGATATCCTTTTAAAATTGGCTTGTTTTAATGAATGACATGGTTTTATCAATTTTATTCTCATATGAAGTGTATGCATATGAATTGTCAACTATTTTTTTATTGGAAAACTCTTAACTATGTGATGTTCTCCTATTTTATTGCTAATTCGTTAGTTTTATGGTCTATGACCGAAAGAAAGTATTATTTATGATGATGTTTTTTTCTTTTTTTATGTTAGTGTATTACCCTTCTCTATATTGCTGAATACAATTGTTTAATTTCAGTAGTCATTTACACTGTGCTTGTTTTTGTGCTGTTGACAGACAAGAGGACTAAGGGGCAACAATTTGTGTTACTGTCCTGCTATCAACAAATGTATGATCCCTATTAGACCGCACACGTGGTCTTACCTGAGAGTTGGGAGGTGAGGCATGGGGATTGGGGGGGGGATCCTCAACGTACAGATATCCGCAATCTACAGAACTACAATTGATTGCATGTCTTCTGACTTCCTTCTCCTAACATGATACGAAATGGATGTATGGCAAATGTGTTAATGTTGTAAACCACATCAAGGCTATGTAAAATGCAATAAAGATGTTAAAAATAACATTTTCTTCAAAACATCATCTGCTTCTTACTACATTTGCAAAAGGCAAGATTGAAATACACTTTTGTTAATTTACATTTTGCTGCAGTCGTCTTACTTGCAAAACAAAGAACATTTGCATGCTTTTAAAATATCTGTGGTGAAGTTCTTCTTGGAGGGCCTGAAGTTATTCCTCCAAAATCACCTCCATCGCAAGTCTGGATTTTCAATTTGGTTTTAACAAGACCAATGGGCCCTACCTTCGACCCACTGCCCTCTTTTAGCAAGGAGTTTTTGTTAGGAAGGTAACCTTGTTGCCATCATTTCTCTCACGAGTCAATAAACTGCCTAACAGAGGAAGAACCTTTTTTCCCCAGGTGCACAGGGATATGGTAGTTTTAAAAACACACCCTAAGGTTTTTCTCCCAGAGTGGTTTCCCCTTTCATGTAAACCAAACAACTGAGTTGCCCTATTTCTTCCCACAGTCTGTAGTAGAAAGGGCATTACATACACTTGATGTCAAAAGGGAACTCATTTCTTCTGCAAAACATCTCTGCTTCCTATATGGGAACAACATTTCCAAGGGTGGGATTGCCACATTGATTGTAAATGGAGTACTAACTTGAGGTGTTACCCTAAAGTTAAGCTTATGTTACATGTAGCGCCTCCATCATCCCACTTGGAAGAAAAAAGCAAATATGGCCACCCTTGGAAACATTCAATTTTCAGACATCTGTAAAGCTGATACACTCTACTGTGTGGCTCTCGAGGGCCAAGAGGAGTGTTTAGTTGGGCAAGCAGTCTTTTTAGTACATTGCTATGAAGTGGTATCAAAAACTCACAAATAATATTGTATCAAAAGGAGCAAAGACAATTTGCGTATAGTAGAAAAATCCAGATAAAGTGCCAGGGTCCATTGTTCCCAACAGATAATCTTATCCATCGGGAAAAAAAGTGGCAAAGCTGTTCGAATTTCACCAGTTGACTAATCCTCTTGGGATATAACTATTCGAACTTTCTATCCCTTTGCGCTCTGACCTGCCACTGGCTTAGAGTAGAGCACTTTGCCGATGTTCACTATTGCAAAATCAACAACAGTTGAACAGAAATGGAAATTAATATAAAAATAAAATGATGTTCCATTTTTGATAAAGCCCTATTGTTTTCGGAGTGATCACCTACCACTGTGCATGGGTCTGGTATCACCCTTTTGAAGAGCCGTTGACTTATATACTCAAATATTTGAAACCAAAAGTGTTGAAAGCTGGGCAAGAATACAAGATGTGAATCCAATCAGCTAATAAAGCTGGATTACACCTAAAGCACTGATTTAAAACATTAGGAAAACATTTATGCAAAAACTGTTCCGTATAATATATCATCCATCTAGCAAAGAATTCGATCTTCTTAAAATTGTCAGCTCTAAAACATGTAGAGCCAAAAAGTGACATCTGCAACCACTGCTTTGGGGAAAATCTTGCAAATGGGTTTTAATTCGATTTTAACTAAAAGGCTCAGAATCACAGGATTGTATACCAACTACTGACTCCTTTATTTTATAAAGAGCAGTTTTAACACAATCTGAGTTAAAAAAAAAAACTAGAACTGGGATATAATCCTTCAGAAATTTCATAATTTGGGAAAAACTAAACCAAAGTCTGTAAAATAATCTGATATCAGGTCTACAAGTCATTTATAATGAAATCAGCTATTGTTTTAAAACACTAACAATTCCACCGTTCACTTATTTTGCTAGGTAAATGTTGCCCCAAAGTCCCACAATCAGCCAATTACAAATTGAGGGTAATAGAGAATCCTATTTCAGGCCAATTTCGCTTTTCCGCTACATCTGTTTTAATAACTTAAGTCTTGGTTTTTGGGGGGCATTTCATAAACTTAACAAACTAACAGAAGTTGAAGTTCTGTCTCATTTAACATTGAATTTTCAAAAGAGTTATCAAAAAAGGTCCGATCACTGTAGAGTCAAGAGACACAAACAAGGTGGCTTGAAAGTACAGATGCAAATAAAGAAAGACAAGGACCCCCTGTTCCTTAGTTAGTTGGATAATCGTCAGTTAAATACAAGGTTACTGAATTTTCTAAAAAAAGCTTCCTAATGAGTATGAAGATCTAATTAAAATAACCTTTATTCATCTTAATTGGACATTTAAAAATAAAGGTTGGATCAAACTTTTGAAGAGGGAAACTCTACCGATAATGGACAAGGGTAAAAAGTTTCTAATCTTGTTTAACATAGCCACATAGTTTAACTCAAATAAATCAGAAACATTAAATGTAATAAAAAAAAAAAATCACAAAATAATGAATAGGCTGTGACCAGGAGAATTAGCCTGTAATTTCAACTGGGAGATCTGACTGTGTAGCACTGAATAAGAGGAATTCCTACTTAATTGTGATTAACCTTGTATCCACCTGTTAAAGTTAACTCATTGATCTTATAAAAAAAGCTCTCAGAATATTAGCTTCTTGTGCTGCTGTATAAAGAACAATGTCATCAGCAAATGATTTTAACTTGATTGCACCAGAGAAAAGGTAGAAACAATCTTTTTAACAGGCCAGGTAGAAGAAGAAGAGTTTCTCACCTTCAGTAACCATCTATTTGTGGCATGTGTAGCGGTCAATACACATGCTGTACATACTCCTACCAACTAACATTGGGCTCAGACGTGTGCAAGTTATTTTTCTTTAAAGACATCTCTGACGTCATGAGGTATAGTGACTACCTATTGCTAGTAATGCACATGGACATTGGCTCCATTGTTAGATTGTTTTTTCTCTTTGTCGGATGTGTCTCACCGAGCTCCAGGTTAACACTGCATTGTGCTGTCCCTGGGCCTGTTCGGATCCTCCAGACTCAACAATCTTTACAATCTTTGTGACTACTCTTAGTTTCAAAGCATCATGCTTCCCTCATTTGACTCTATGACTGAGACCTTTTCACACCCCACTTTTGGCTTACCCCCCAGAACTCTTCAGTGCTCAACAATATTCCTCCCATCCAAAATGCAAAGCACTCCATTCTGGTACTGCCCAAAGTGCCAAGCCAAATATCTACAGACAGACCTATATCAGATGCGTAACCTTTGTCTGTTCCCGGACCATGAGGAGGCCTTCTGTTTGGCATCACAAAGGACTGTCCTGCTGACACTGGAACCAGCAAAGAGGCTGCACTGAACTTGGACTGCACCTGCTGCTTCTTGGAAAGGACTGTGCCTGCAGAGCTTTGTCCCCAGAGCCCAGCTTGAACCAGAGACTCCAAGAGTCAATTGGCTGACTTTCTGTTCGCAGCACAGGACCACAAAACCTTAAGAAGCCTGATGGAGGTAGCTGGTAGCCATATCGGCGGATCATGCTCCTCACCGCTGTGCAGCCAATAGGCCAGGACCCAACGCTCAAAGGTCTGAGTCTGCTGCATGCGAGAGAGTCGTAGGAGTGCAGCTTTGTCACCCAGAAGGAAAGTTATCGCTGAAAGAATAAAACTGCTGAAACTGCCATGCCGGACGAATGGTAGCCCACTGGCGACTGGAGAAGACTCTGTGGGACATCAACCCCTGTGGCCAGATTGACCTTGACAGGACCTTGGACCAGGAAATGGCCCCAGGAAGACCCCTGTCATGTGCACAGCATATTCAGCACCCATGAAAATCTTTAGCATCCTGTATCCCTTGCATCAGGACTACTCTATAGAAGTCAATGGCAAGGAGCCACTGACACCGGGAATGGACTGCAGGGTGCTTTTCTGAACAAGGTAACACTTCCATAGGACCTTGCTGGTCCAGTTGACTGGTTCCCTGCTAGAGTTGTTCGCCCAAAGTAACTAAGTAACAGCATCCCAAAGTTTTTCTTGAAAAAGTTTACAAGTGTCAAGATAGTTGAATTTGACATTGCTTGTTCGCGTCTGAGTGAAAAATCTCATATCCAGAACCCTTTAGCAGATCTTTTTTCTATTTTGTGTCCATTACTCATTTTTAGAAAACCTGGAGTTGAATTTATCGGGTTTCTTTTTTCTCCAATTGTTTTGGTGCAGTTTAAACTCTTTACACTTGTTCCCTTGTGTAAACCGGACTGCTCAGAGCCACAACTACCCGGGATTGAGCTAAAGTTCAACAAACACAGCCTGACTGGTTCTAAAGTGGTGGTAGTGTATTATATGGTGAAGTCACACCATGGGCCATATGAGTTGTAGCATTTGATTTATGTTTTGCATACATAACTGGTGATTTTTTTAACTGCATTTTTTCTATTGAATTATTATTCTTTTTTTTAATCTAATGGTATTCATGATTCCCAACATACGCTGTGCATGGCTGGCCAATCCCCCCACGCATGGTCTTTGAATATGCACAGCAGGGGTTGGCTGCAGGGCTGGCTGCTCCACCCATCCCATTCTGCGGCAGATGGCCAAACCCCGTAGTATATGACATTTGGTTGTGCAGTGGGGGTTGGCATGACTAGGCCTTCACCCAACCCATCACATGCTTCAAATCCACCCCTCACCCACCCACCCACAGCCATGCAGGGTAGGAAGGTCCTGCTTCCAGTCTTTCTGCAGGCTTATTGGAGACAAGGTCTTGTCCTGCTTTCATATAGGTGGTCCTTAAAAAAAAAAAAAAAAAACAATTGTGCTTTTTTTTTTTTAATTAAGGGAATTTGATTTTTTCTAAACTGTAGTGGCAAACAACCACTTAACCTTTGTTTTCTTTTAACATATGGAACTTTTAGAAATCCCTCTCCAATTTGCTTATTTTGTTCCCAACAGAGAAGGACTTCACTCCATGTAGTACAAAGCAAAGATCCCAGGTTTAGGTTGACAACCTCTTGCTGACAAGTCAGCAATGTCTATGGCATGGTTCGTGGGCTGCCTCTGCTTTGTTGTGCTTCTGCTAGCACCTTTTATACTCATTTTCATGCTTAGACCTTGGTGTATTTACATGGCTGGTGCACCAAATGAGTACAATCCTGAGGTTTTCTCGTTTTGCTTTCGGGACACTGTCCTTGTGTTGGTTTTTCCACATGTAGATTTGTGGAACAATGTTCACACAATGGAGGCTTTAGAAGCATTCTTCTCCACTTCAATCGTATATATGCTGCTTACCATCTCATCAGTGTCAGATGTTGGCTGCCTGTGTTGATGGGCTTGCACATCTTACTGACTGTTTTGCAATCACATCTGCTAGAAGTTAGCTTTCTCCCAAACGTAAGGGCTCAGGGCTCCTGCTGCTTCCAAAGCATGCTTCTTCCACTTATTGCTTAGGAGATGGCACTTTTTCTTGTGCAGCAGGTTTACCTGAGTTGGCAGCCAGTCAGCATCTCAGAACGGTCTTTAAATTGTAAAATAGTCTGCAAACATAGAAGGTACAGCCAGCTTTGCTAGCCTTCTCAGATCCAGTCTCTCTTGAAACAGGCCTAGATATAGCACCCCGGAAAAAAGTTGAGGTGCGTATGAATGACCTAATTTTGGAATTTGGACCCAGGGCATATGTTAGGGGCCTTTTTAGTTTACATTAAATTTATGTTTATACATTTTAAATGACCCTCAAATGCGTGGGTGGTCCATGGGCTGCTTTTTAAAGTCACAGACTCTGAGAACCCAAAATGGAGCTACTACTTTGCAGCCTCGAAAACAAGGTTACAGACCAGATATACACAAGATAGCATTCATAGTATAATAGTCTAGTTGTTAATGCAGCAGACTTTAGGCACCCCCTAAACCGGTTTGAGAAAATATTTAGACCTCGTCAATAGGGTACAGCTTGATTCCAGTGGTACAGTGAGCACAGGACGAAGATCTAGGTCCCATCTCAAGCTGCACGCTTATGATGAGGCTAAAATAAGAATCAGCCTGAGGTAGCTTGTGTTCCCATTCATAGGGACACTGGTCTGGCAGTTTGGACTGGAGTAAGGCTGATTTGCACATCAGTGGTTCTTGGATGACGTGGCAAGGCGGCAAAAAAAACTAAATAAAACACAATGGACTAGATACATTATGGCCTGGAGCTATTACCCGTGACTGAGATGAATTCAAGTAATCTACTCGTCACATTTTCTTTCCTTAGCACAATACCCAAAGTGTGATGGTCAGGCCCAGACGTGGGTCCAATGCTCATTGCACAATAGCATTCGACCTGCGGCCTGTTGATGAGGCCCATAGAGGCCAAAACAGGTCACTTGCTGCTTAAGTTTTATTTTATAGGGGACCTTACCTAGTAGTTTGGACTGGACGCCTCCTAATGGCACAGGACCAACGCTGATTTATGTATGGCCTGCTCCTGTACGATGTGGCATGATAGTAAAAATAAATATATAAATACATTTTAAAAAGTATGTACTGGAATTTGGCCTCAAGTATATCCCAGTCCCTAAGAATAATTCAAGCAATACACCTGCCACTTTTTGATTTCCTTTGTCGGCATAGAAGCCATCATGATGATGCCAACTGCTTTGTCCTACAAGTCTTACACATACAATCTCAGGCATCAACACCAGCATGCACTGGGAGCATCGAGAACTAAAAGAAAAATACTAGTAGATAAACGTTTTGTCATGGACACGAATTGTGACAAAACAACATTGAATGAGTTAATGGATAAGAGCTGATGTTAAACTGACTGACAACAGCTGTGTCTTTACTATTACAATCTCATGATGAGAATAAAGACCATCCAACCAGCCCTGTCAGACCTCAATGCCAAGTAGTAATTTATTTCATAAAAACACACCCGTCCAATCTCCTGAACGTATACTCACTTGTCAAATACAGCAAATGATGTTGAAACTGGATGTTTTCCTATGGTCAAAGAAGTCTTCTCATTCATGTTCACTTGTGCGAGACCTGTTCTCTCATGTATTTTAACTGCTGGCAACTGCACTACAAAACAGAAGTAAATATTGCCATGTTGTACCAAAGGTGTGCACTCCAAAACACAAATGCTCATTGAATTCCTGAACTAGGGGACAGGTACACAAGGTATTGTTAGAAGTCAATCCATCAATTAATAAAATCTTTATCTGGCTGATGACCATCAAGATATTAAAAACAATTCATTGGTATGACATATTATAAAGATCAAAAGATTGAACTACACAGATTAATATATAGCTACAAATATAAAGACTTATTTGGCATATTTACTAATATTTCACACAGGGCAACTTGTTGCATTGTGTGAAATGGAGAGGCAAAATGTGTCATATTTACTAAGATAGGGTGTACTACTGCTTTCTCCTACAGTTGACGCACGGTGTGCTGCCTAGTACCATGCTGCAAGGGTGCCTGCATGGTAGACAAGATTGTGTTGTGCAGCAAGGTATACCTCTTGTGGTGCACTTTCCTCTATGTGTGCTGCAGAGCGCAGCACACATGCAAAGAGGACGTAACAAAGAGTAATAAAAACACACAATCTTAGTAAATCCGGGCCTTAATTCATTAAGAAATTAGCCTCTTTTGCTGAGCTTAAGAGATTGTTTTAAAAATGATACAACAGAAAAATAGACCACAGTTTTTTCAATGTTTTACATCTGGTATGCCCGGTCTTAAACACAGATGTTTGACCAGTGGCTTGAGACTGCATTTTCTAGCCTCTCTAAAAAGAATTCCTAAATTAATTCCAGGAAGGTTTCCTCATATACCAGGACTATAAGGTGATAGAGACTTTGAGCCACAGATTCCTTATTTTAGAATTATCCCTAGGCCTCAGACTGGATCTGGAAAATCTTGAGCAATACCCCTAATGCATTGTGAGCTGGCGTTGTTCGGCTGAGCGTCACCAGCATTGTAAGAAACGTGTTCGTGCCTATAAAGGTGCCATCCCAGCGAGCTGACATAAGCTCTTTACTTTCCTCACCGGTCAACGCAGATCTGGAGTGAGCTACCCCCAAATCAATTTTTGAGTTACTTTTTGGATGTTCTGTTTAAGATATTTTTGAGACTTGTTCACTGATATGTTAGGGATGTCACCTAAAAACCAACCAATTTCAAACAACGTGGTGCCCATCATAGGCAGAGGTCTGTGACAGACCCATACTTGGTTTGTCTGTTGTGCTTGGAGCACGACCATGACTCCAAGACCTGCAAGGATTGCCATGTGTAGGGAGCTGGCTCTTTATATAGTATCTCAAATTGGGATTAACTGTGCAAGTAGTGCAGGGGTTCCCTTACTAGTGAACAGGGGCTTGCTCTTGCAATCCCATGGTGCTCTCTTAGGTAGTAGTGTGGTCGAGCAGCCTTAGGCTTATCAGAGGGGAGTGTTCGACATTTACCACAGGCACTCAGTCAATAAATGAGACACACAACTCAAGAAGGAGATCCACACCAATTTACAAAACTAGCAACTATCTTTATCCATATTTAGGCACCAGAATCAATATGATCAGGTAAGTACGATTTGTAGAAGATATTCTTAAAGTTATAAAAGGTCTGAAGCTGCAATGTTAAACTATGGAGGAAAATTATACGGCAAAGGGACTCAGCAGAGACATACAGGACCAATCTTCCTGACTTAAGGTGAGTATGGGGCAGGGTCTTAGGCCACACCAACAGGTCACCTCGGACCGCACTGGGGCAGCTGGGTTTAGGGGTAAGCTTTGGCATTGGGTGCCTCATTGAAGCCAATGGGGATCGATCTAGTCAGAAAGGCACTGCAGTCAGGGTAAACAGACAAGAAGGCTGAAAACTTGAGATGATCGGAACGTGGGGACACCGTTGGTACTCTTCTCCTGGGGCCAGGGCAGCCGGATGCAGGAGGTGTCCTTAGGTGGTGGTTTCCTGTCACCGGAGAAGTTGCAGTATAACGAGGGCCTGCAGAAAGAGGCTGTAGGCCTGGACTGGGGGGGTCCAGTCCGACCAGGCCAACAAGTGGGCTCAGGTCTCACAGGCTGGGAGACGTGGGGTCAGCTTTGGTTCTCTTTTCCTCGTTCCGGGGCAGACAGGTGCAGAGGTGTCCTGAGGTGTTGGGTAACTGTCTCCAGGTCACACACGGTAGAGGGGGGACCTGCACAAAGAGGCTGCAGGCGTAGAAACGAAGGTCACAGTGGGGAGTCCCAAGTTGTACTTAATCTCTGAAGGGTCTGGGGACTATGCTGGCACTGTTGGCCCACTGGTTGGACTCGGGCTAAGGGACACAAGTACAGTGAAGCTTTCTGGTGTTGAGCTTTTGTGGTCAGGAGTCCTCTTATTTCTCCTTTAGGTGCCTATAGGATGCAGGGAAGCAGTTCCACTGCTCCATGGGAGTTCCTGATGCTAGGATGAAGGCTGACACACCTCCCAGGCTTTTGGCCGCACAAGCTGCTGCAGGACGAGTCATCTTTGTCGCAACTGTCAAAGTGAGCCGACAGGCTTGCAGGGTTCACGCAGACTCAGTCACAGGTCTTGAGTTTTTTTTTTTTTGTTTTTTTTTTACTTTTGATTCTCTGGAGTGTCCTTCTTTCTTCAGATCAAAAGGATCCTAGTTTCTGGTGCCAGGGGCTCCCGTAAAACTGAATTTAGGGGTGTGCAGGGTAGTAGCCAATGGGCTACTTACCTTTGGGATCACTATGCCCCCTATATGACCACTTCCTGTGGGTAGTGGCCATAACCCTGTCACAAAGTTCCTAATTCTGCATCAACAAGATGGCAGATTTTTAAATGGTGTGTCCACATCAGGCAGCTCACCTTAGGGGTGGGACTGCCCCGAGGGGTGAACACGGCTCTCTGACTGCTAATTTCCCTGCCTGTCAAGGTGCCAAATGGGTCCTGGGGTAGGGGCGGCAGCGTCTCTCTTCTGAGGCAAGCTAGTTCTGCATACCTAGGGCAAAGGGCTTCTTTGAAGGCCCCTCCCATGGAATGCAGATTTGCAGGTCATCCTGTTGAGGGGTGTGTTTACTCCCTGGCCAGAGCAGGCTCTGTTCCTGACTGCCAGAGAGCATAGACTCTCACCCTTGGTGGTCAGAAGCAGGTCTGTTGGTGGCAGGCTGGCTAAAACTAGCCTACAAAACACCAGCAGCTGGTAGGTTTTCGTGCGGCACCTCCAAGATGCCCTCTGGGTGCAGATATTAACAAATGCATCACAAGAATCAGTAAGGGCTTATTAATACAAGATTGTAGGAAAATGGCTCCCTGTTGCAGTTACACCCCACTTTTTGCCTGATATTGATGCTGACTTGACTGAGAAGTATGCAGGGACCCTGCTAACCAGGCCCCAGCACCAGTGTCCTTTCACTTACAATGTACCATTGTTTCCACAATTGGCACACCCCTGGCACACAGATAAGTCCCTTGTAAAAGGTAGCAGTGGTACCAAGGGCCCTGTGACCAGGAAAGGTCCCTAAGGGCTGCAGCATATGTTGTGCCACCCTAAGGGACCCCTCACCTAACACATGCACACTGCCATTGTAGATTGTGTGTGTTGGTGGGGAGAAAAAGGCAAAGTCGACATGGCATCCCCCTCAGAATGCCATGCTCACAAAATACTGCCTGTGGCATAGGTAAATCACCCCTCTAGCAGGCGTTACAGCCCTAAGGCAGGGTGAACTATACCACAGGTGAGGGCATGGCTGCATGAGCAATATGCCCCTACAGTGTCTAAGTCTATTCTTAGACATTGTAAGTACTGTGTGGCCATATTAAGTATATTGTCTGAGAGTTTGTCAAAACAAACTCCACAGCTCAGAATAATAAACCCCCACTGATGCCAGTGTTGGATCTATTAAACAACGCGCACAGAGGGCATCTTAGAGATGCACCCAGTATTTTACCCAATCATTCAGTGCAGGACTGACTGGTCTGTGACAGCCTGCTATTGAGAGACGAGTTTCTGACCCCCTGGGGTGAGGGCCTTTGTGCCCTCTGAGGCCAGAAACAAAGCCTGCTCTGGGTGGAGGTGCTTCACACCTCCCCTCGCAGGAACTGTAACACCTAGCAGCAAGCCTCAAAGGCTCAGGCTTCATGTTACAATGCCCCAGGGCACTCCAGCTAGTTGAGATGCCTGCCCCCTGGACACAGACCCCACTTTCGGCGACAAGTCCAGAGGAGATACTGAGAAAAACAAGGAGGAGTTACCCACCAGTCAGGACAACCCCTAAGGTGTCCTGAGCTGAGGTGAACCCTGCCTTTAGAAATCCTCCATCTTGATTTTGGAGGATTCCCCCAATAGGAATAGTGATGTGCCCACCTCCCCTCAGAGATGAGGCACAAGGAGGATGTAGCCACCCTCAAGGACAGTAGCCATTGGCTACTGCCCCCCCAGACCTAAACACCCCCCTAAATTGAGTATTTAGGGGCGACCCTGAATCCTGGAAATCAAATTCCTGCAACCTGAAACAAGAAGAAGGACTGCTGAACTACAAGCCTTGCAGAGACGACGGAAGACGACAACAGCTTTGGCCCCAGCGCTACCGGCCTGTCTCCTGACTCGAAAGCCTGCAACCAGCGACGCATCCAACAGGGACCAGCGACCTCTGAAGCCTCAGAGGACTGCCCTGAATCCCAAGACCAAGAAACTGCTGTGAGCAGCGGCTCTGCTCAACAACAAGCAACAAACTTGCAACTTTTCTACAACTTCAAAGACCTCACTCTTCCCGCCGGAAGCGGGAGACTTCACACTCTGCACCCGATGCCCCTGGCTCAAGATCCAGAGAACTAACACCACAGGGAGGACTCCCCAGCGACTGGGACTCCGTGAGTAGCCCAAGACGAACCCCTGGACCCCCACACCGACACCTGCAGAGAGAATCCAGAGACTCCCCCTGACCGAGACTGCCTGTAACAAGGGACCCGACGCCTGGGCTAAGCACTGCACTGCAGCCCCCAGGACCATAATGAACCAAACTTTCAGTGCAGGAGTGTAGGAAGTTGGCTCCTATAAAGTCCATTCCCTGTAGGGAGATGGACCACCTAAACAGTTTTGGATTTTCACCTTTCATTTGCATTAGCCATTTGAGAGGTCTGTGGTCAGTTTGAACTACAAAGTGAGTACCAAAGAGGTATGGTCTCAGCTTCTTCAGGGACCAAACCACAGCAAAGGCCTCCCTCTCAATGGCACTCCAACGCTGCTCCCTGGGGAGTAACCTCCTGCTAATGAAAGCAACAGGCTGGTCAAGGCCATCATCATTTGTTTGGGACAAAACTGCCCCTATCCCATGTTCAGAGGCATCAGTCTGCACAATGAACTGCTTGAAGTAATCTGGAGCTTTTAGAACTGGTGCTGTGCACATAGCTTGTTTCAGGGTGTCATAGGCCTGTTGGCATTCTACAGTCCAGTTTACCTTCTTGGGCATTTTCTTGGAGGTAAGTTCTGTGAGGGGTGTCACTATTGATCCATATCCCTTCACAAACCTCCTGTAGTACCCAGTCAAGCCAAGGAATGCCCTGACTTGAGTCTTCGTTTTTGGAGCTACCCAGTCCAGAATAGTCTGGATCTTGGGTTGGAGTGGCTGAACTTGGCCTCCACCTACAAGGTGTCCCAAGTAAACCACAGTTCCCTGCCCTATCTGACATTTGGATGCCTTCATAGAGAGGCCTGCTGCTTGCAGAGCCTTCAAAACCTTCTTCAGATGGACCAGGTGATCCTGCCAGCTGGAGCTAAAGACAGCAATATCGTCAAGATAAGCTGCACTAAAGGACTCCAAGCCAGCGACTTGATTCACCAACCTTTGGAAGGTGGCAGGGGCATTCTTTAAACCAAAGGGCATAACAGTGAACTGATTGTGCCCATCAGGTGTGGAGAATTCGGTCTTTTCTTTAGCTCCTGGTGCCATTTTGATTTGCCAGTACCCTGCTGTCAAGTCAAAGGTACTTAAGTATCTGGCAGCACCTAGTCAGTCAATTGATTCATCTGCCCTTGGAATGGGATGGGCATCTGTCTTGGTGACAGAATTAAGTCCTCTGTAGTCCACACAAAACCTCATCTCTCTCTTTCCATCTTTGGTGTGAGGTTTGGGGACTAAGACCACTGGGCTAGCCCAGGGGCTGTCAGAGTGCTCAATGACTCCCAATTCCAGCATCTTGTGGACTTCCACCTTGATGCTTTCCTTAATTTGATCAGACTGTCTGAAAATTTTGTTTTTGACAGGCATGCTGTCTCCTGTATCCACATCCTGTATCCACATCATGGGTACACAGGTGTGTCTGACCAGGGGTTAGGGAAAAGAGCTCAGCAAACTGTTGCAAGACTTTCTTACAGTCAGATTGCTGTTGGCCAGAGAGTGCCTAGGTCTACCAGGTAGGTGACCTGACTCTTTCTCTCTAGTACTGTGTAAGGGCCACTCCATCTGTCCTGAAGTGCCCTGGGAGCCACAGGCTCCAGAACCCAGACTTTCTGCCCTGGCTGAAACTCAACCATAGCAGCCTTTTGGTCATACCACATCTTCTGGAGTTGTTGGCTGGCCTCAAGGTTTTTGCTTGCCTTTTCCATGTACTCTGCCATCCTGGAACGTAGGCCTAGTACATAGTCCACTATATCTTGTTAAGGCTCATGAAGAGGTCTCTCCCAGCCTTCTTTTACAAGAGCTAGTGGTCCCCTGAAAGGATGGCCAAACAGAAGTTCAAAAGGGGAAAACCCTACTCCCTTCTGAGGCACCTCTGTGTAGGCGAAAAGCAGACATGGAAAGAGGACATCCCATCTCCTTTTGAGCTTTTCAGGGAGCCCCATGATCATGCCTTTCAATGTCTTGTTAAATCTTTCTACAAGACCATTGGTTTGTGGATGGCACGGTGTGGTGAATTTGTAAGTCACCCTACACTCATTCCACATGTGCTTCAGGTATGCTGACATGAAGTTGGTACCCCTGTCAGACACCACCTTCTTAGGAAATCCCACTCTGGTAAAGATACCAATGAGTGCTTTAGCTACTGCAGGGGCAGTAGTGGACCTAAGGGGAATTGCTTCAGGGTGCCTAGTGGCATGATCCACTACCACTAGGATATACTGGTTCCCTGAGGCTGTAGGAGGTTCAAGTGGACCCACTATGTCCACACCCACTCTTTCAAATGGGACCCCCCACCACTGGAAGTGGAATGAGGGGGGCCTTTGGGTGTCCACCTGTCTTACCACTGGCTTGACAGGTGGCACAGGAGACACAAAACTCCTTTACTTCTGGGACATGTTGGGCCAATAGAAATGGTTAACTAACCTTTCCCACGTCTTGGCTTGTCCCAAATGCCCAGCAAGTGGAATATCATAAGCTAAAGTTAGAATGAACTCCCTAAACTCCTGAGGTACTACCACTCTCCTAGTGGCACCAGGTTTG
The DNA here is from genome assembly GCF_031143425.1 of Pleurodeles waltl. Classification (NCBI taxonomy): domain Eukaryota; kingdom Metazoa; phylum Chordata; class Amphibia; order Caudata; family Salamandridae; genus Pleurodeles; species Pleurodeles waltl. Next base: position 1,229,706,204 of record NC_090447.1, read on the forward strand.
GGATCTCTTGCCTCAGTGCAAAGGAGTCCATCTTCCCAGTAAACTCTATCTGTTCCAGTGATCTTTCCTTTGGTCTCTTCAGCAGCTTGCTGCCTAAGGCCTTCAAGAGAGGGACATGTTTCTTGCCCCTTACACAACTGTTCCCTTGTGGGTCCCCCTAGGCCTAGGAGCTCAACCTGATAAGGTTCAAACTCCATGGGCTCAGTTCCCTCAGAGGGCAGAACTTCTTCCTGGGAAGAGAACTTCTCTTTCTCTTGTTGGGTTGAAGCTGGTTCCCCAGTCTTCTTTCCTTTTCTCTTGGAGGGTTGGGCCATTTTTCCAGGCTCCAACACCACTTTTTCACCCTGAGCCTTGCACTGTGCCCTTGTCTTGACACACACCAGTTCAGGGATACCCAGCATGGCTGCATGGGTTTTGAGTTCTACCTCAGCCCATGCTGAGGACTCCAGGTCATTTCCAAGCAAACAGTCTACAGGGATATTTGAGGAGACCACCACCTATTCAGGCCATTGACTCCTCCCCACTCTAAAGTTACCATAGCCACGGGATGTACTTTAGTCTGATTGCCAGCGTTGGTGACTGGATAAGTTTGTCCGGCCAGGTATTGACCAGGGGAAACCAGTTTCTCTGTCACCATGGTGACACTGGCACCTAGTTTGATCCCAAACTTCCCAGTTTTCAGTGTAGCCATTATTGTGCTGTGGAGTTTGTGTATGACAGACTCCCAGACCATATACTCTTATGGCTACCCTGCACTTACAATGTCTAAACTTTTGTTTAGACACTGTAGGGGCATAGTGCTCATGCACCTATGCCCTCACCTATGGTATAGTGCACCCTGCCTTAGGGCTGTAAGGCTTGCTAGAGGGGTGACTTATCTATACCATGGGCAGTGTGAGGTTGGCATGGCACCCTGAGGGGAGTGCCATATCGACTTAGTCATTTTCGCCCCACCAGCACACACAAGCTGGCAAACAGTGTCTCTGTGCTTAGTGAGGGGTCCCCAGGGTGGCATAAGACATGCTGCAGCCCTTAGAGACCTTCCCTGGCATCAGGCCCCTTGGTACCAGGGGTACCAGTTACAAGGGACTTACCTGGATGCCAGGGTGTGCCAATTGTGCAAACAAAGGTACCATTTTAGGGAAAGAACACTGGTGCTGGGGCCTGGTTAGCAGGCCTCAGCACACATTCAAATCATAACTTGGCATCAGCAAAGGCAAATAGTCAGGGTGTAACCATGCCAAGGAGGCATTTCCTTACAAGGAGTGACCCCCCCAGACGACACTCTGCCTAGCCCAGCTGGTGGCTGGCCCGAGAACCCCCCTGTCTGCACCGCTAGAGTGACCCCCGGGTCCCTCCATTGAAACCAATACAAAAAACGCCGCCTGCTTTGCACACTGCACCCGGCCGCCGCTGTGCCGCTGAGGGTGTGTTTTGTGTGCCTACTTGTGTCCCCGTCCCCAGTGCTCTACAAAATCCCCCTGGTCTGCCCCTCCATGGAGGACACGGGCACTTACCTGCTGGCAGACTGGACCCGGAGCACCCCTGTTCTCCATAGGCGCCTATGTGTTTTGGACACCTCTTTGACCTCTGCACCTGACCGGCCCTGAGCTGCTGGTGTGGTAACTTTGGGGTTGCCTTGAACCCTCACCGGTGGGCTGCCTATGCCCAGGAACTGAGACTTGTAAGTGTCTTACTTACCTCACAATCTAATCTTTACTTACCTCCCCCAGGAACTGTTGATTTTTGCACTGTGTCCACTTTTGAAATAGCTTATTGACATTTTAACAAAGATTGTATGTGATATTGCTTTAATTGAAAGTTCCTAACTTACCTGTGTGGAGTACCTTGCATTTTATGTATTTACTTCAAATCTTAAGCCTGTGGTTCTTAAAATAAAATAAGAAAATAAATTTTTCTATATAAAAACAATCGGCCTGGAGTTAAGTCTTTGAGTGTGTGTTCCCCATTTATTGCCTGTGTGCGTACAACAAATGCTTAACATTACCCTCTGATAAGCCTACTGCTCGACCACAGTACCACAAAAATAGAGCATTAGAATTATCTAATTTTGCCACTATCTTACCTCTAAGGGAAGCCCTTGGAATCTGTGCACACTATTTCTTACGTTGAAATAGTACATACATAGCCAACTTCCTACAAAGATGTTTGATAGCAAATATCCTTGGTTTCAGTGAAGCCACCATGTAGCTGGTGAACTTGTTTTGACAAGTGTCAAGCACATGCACTTAAAATGGCTTCTCTGATCGCTCACCATATCTAAGAACCGACAACGACATAGCAGGGGCATGTATGCTCTTGTAGATATGTCCACACTTGTAACATAATGCATCCTGCGTTAGGGCTGGAAGGCCTGCTGTAGGGGTGACTTACATATACTGCATGCAGTACAAGTGTTTTCACTTTTAGTTGCATTAAGACATGCAGCCTGCAATGGCAGTCTGCATGGGTCAAGTGAGGGGTCCCTGAGGGTGGCACAACACATGCTGCAGGCCTAAGAGACCCCCTTTGGTGCCCCTGCCCTAGGTACCTGGCATACCATTTACTAGAGACTTACAGGGGGTACCAAAGGTATTGCCAATTGGGGAACAATTGTAGTTTTAGGGGAAGAGATCTGGCACTGGGGACCTGGATATTAGGAACCCAGTACACTCTCAGTCGAAATTGCACATATTACAAGGCAAAAAGTGGGGGGTGACCATGTAAAAAAGGGACACCTTCCTACACAACACCCCACCCCCCAAAAGAGGATCAGACTAATCTTTACCACTTTCCCAAGGAAGTCTTCATTGTCTAAGTGGAAAAACCTGAAAAGGCCATCTGCATTGGCATGGTTAGTCCCAAATCTGTGCTCCACTATAAATTCCCTGTAGGCCGATGGACCACCTCAAAAGTTTGTGGGTTTCACCTTTAATTTGCATAAGCCATCTGAGAGGCCTGTGGATAGTTGGAACAAGGAAGTTCTCAGCTTCTTCAGGGACTAGACTACAGCAAACGCTTCCCACTCAATGGCACGCCAATGCTGCTCTCTGGGGAGTAAACTCCTGCTAATAAAAGTAGCAGGCTGGTCATGGCCAACATCATTGGTTTGGGAAAGGACCCCTCCTATCATGTTCAGAAGCATCTGTCTGAGCTATGAATTCTTTGGAGTAATCTGGAGCTTTTATAATGGGGCTGAGCACATTGCTTTCTTCAGAGTGTCAAAGGTGTTTAGACAGCTCACGGTCCAGTTTACCTTTTTTGGCATTTTCTTGCTCAATTCGGAGGGGTGCCACAATGGCACCATTCTCTTTCACAAATCTCCTGTCTGGGTGTTTGGAGCTACCCAGTCCAGAATTGTCTGGATCTTGAGTTGTAGTGGTTAGACTTGGCCTCCACCTAAAATGAGGTCCAAGAATAGAACCTTGCCCTGCCCTATCTGGCACCTGCTTGCCTCGATAGTGAGGGCTGCACTTCACAGAGCTTCAATGACCTTCCCAAGGTGGATCAGGTAATGATGCCAAGTGGAGCTAAAGACAGCAATATTATCAAGATAAGCTGCCCTGAAGGCTTCCCCCCAGCAAGGACTGTGTTCACCAACCTTTGGAAGGTGGCAGGGGCATTCTTTAAACCAAATGGCATAACAGTGAACTGTTAATGTCCATCTGGGGTGAGAATGCTGATCTCACTTTTGCTCCAGGGTCAGACCAATCTACCAGTATCCTGATGTCAAATCAAAAGTACTGAGACATTTTGCTGCCGCTAACCTGTAAATCAGTTGATCTGCTCTTGGAATAGGGTGTGCATCTGTCTTGGTGACAGCACTGAGTCCTCTATAGGCCACAAAAAACTTCAGCTCTGGTTTACCTCTCTTGGAATGAGGTTTGGGGACTGAGACCACTGGGCTGGCCCTCCAGGCTCAATCACCCCTAAATCCAGCATCTTCCTGACTTCAGCTCTGATGCTATCCTTCGCTTGGTCAGACTGCCTGTAGATTTTACTCTTGACAGGCATGTTATCGCCAGTATCCATATCATGGACACACCATTTAGGCTGACCAGGGATGAGGGACAAGAGCTAAGCATACTGCTGGAGGACTTGCCTGGAGTCGGAGCTTCAGGAGCTCCTGGCTGGCCTCAAACTTTCTGGATGCTCTTTCCATGTATTCTGCCATCCTTGAATATAGGACAAGTACATTATCCACTATGTCTTGCTCGGGTTCTTTGAGAGGTTTTTCCCAGCGTTCCTTCACTAGACACAGTGGTCCCATGACCAAACAGAAGTTAAAAGGGAGAACAACCTACTTCCTTCTGTGGCACTTCTCTGTAAGCGAAAAGCAAATATGGTAACAAGATATCCCATCTCCTGAGTTTTTCAGGGAGCCCTGCAATCATGCCCTTCATGTTTTTGTTGAATCTCTCAACTAGACCAGTGGTTCCCAACCTGTGGTCCACGGACTCCTGGGGGGGTCAGCGAAGCCTCCTCAGGGGGTCCACAACTGCTTAGAAAATTAAATAATCCTACTAGATTAGGTCCCCAGGTTTAAGTAATGACTCAATGGGGGGGGGGGTCCCCGGATTTAATGATTCAGTGGGGGTCCCCGGGTTCCAGTAATGATAAAGTAGGGGTCCACAGAAGTCAAAAAGTTGGGAACCACTGAACTAGACCATTTGTTTGTGGGTGATATGGGGTAGTGAACCTACAGGCCACTTCATATTGATTCCACATTGCCTTGAGGTATGCAGCCATGAAGTTACCATCTCTGTCTGATACCACCTCCTTACGGAAGCCCACTCTAGCTAAAAAAGATACTGGAGGTAGGCCCTAGCAACTAAAAGATCAGTGGCTGTCCTAAGGGGTATAGCTTCAGGGTACCTGGCGGCATGACTCACTACCACCAGTATGCATCTGTTCCCTAATGCTGTTGGAGTGTCCAGGGGGCCAACAACGTCAACCACTACCCTTTCAAAGGAGCTGCAAAACTCCTTTACATTCTGGGACATCCCTGGCCAGTAGAAGTGAGGGACTAACCTACTCCAAGTTTTGGTCAGGCCAAGATGCCCAGCTAGGGGGAAGTCATGTGCTACGGTGAGGAAAAACTGTGAGGCACGACCACTCTCCTAATGGCACCAGATTTAGGATCTCCGGCCTCAATATAAAGGAGTCCTTCCTTCCAACAGGTTCCTTCTGAGCCCCTGACAATACCCTATTCCTAGTAAGAAGCTTGCTGTCTCAGGCTTTCAAGAGTGAGGCAGGTCATCTGTCCCTGGCACAGCTCTTCACTAGAAGGTCCCCTTATGCCCAGGAGCTCTGCCGTGTAAGGCCCGAGTTAAAGGGGCTCTGTTCCATCAAGGGCTGACAGGTCTTCTCCTGTAGGAGAGGGGACCTGAGCTTGTGGTTGTTCAGAAGCTGGCTTACCAGATGTTGTACCTTTTCTCTTGGAAGGCTGGGTCATTATTCCAGGCTACAGCACCTCTTCTTCACCCTGGGCTTTGCACTGTGCTCTGGTTTTTACACACACCCATTCAGGTATACCCAGCATTGCTGCATGGGTCTTTCCTTTGACCTCAGCCCATGCCGAGGACCTCAGATAATTTCCTAGCAGACAGGCTACAGGAATTGCAGAGGATAACACCACCTTCTTTTGGGCAGTAACCCCTCCCCACTCTAAGGACACCATTGCCATGGGATGGACCTTAGCTTGGTTCTCAGCACTGATGACTGTTAAGGTCCCACCAGTGAGATGTTGTTCTGGGAATAGCAGTTTGTCAGTCACAATGGTGACACTCGCACCTGTATCCCTCAGTGCTTCAACTTTGATCCCATTGGTATGTGTCTGTTGTCTGTATTTCTCCATGTTACTGGGCCAGACAGACAGGGCAACTACATCTACCCCACCCTCAGAGACTGCTTCTGTTTGCTCTCTGATATGAACACAACACACCGGGGATCCCGTCTGGAGACTTACCACTGCAGCAGGAGCTGCAGGAGCACTAGGGGGATTCTTTTTGGGGCAGACAGCATCTCCAGTTCGGTGTCCATTGGCTTTGTAGTTAAAGCACCAAGACTTTCTGGGATCCCAGTTTTTATTCGGTTACCCACCCTTGGCCAGTGTCTTGACTCGGGCCCCGCCCTCCCGGCCTTTAGAATATTCTTTATTTTTAGCCTTAGACTGGTCACCATCTTTCCCTTTGGGGGGGGGGAGAGGGAGCATGACTTAGCAACCCCTTTCTTTTGGTTACCCCACCATGACTTTTCTTGGTTACCTAGTCTTGACACAGTGGAATGCCTTCTTTCCCAATTCCTGGGAAGTATTGAACCTATGTCTACCAAGTACGATGCAATTTTTCAGAAACAGTTATTAACAAATGGTCTTTCATAATAAGATTATAAAGTCCATCACAGTCTTGCACTTGGTTCTTTTTCACCAACCACTTAGTTTTTTGACTGAGAAGTCAACAAACTCTACCCAGGATTGACTAGAGGTTTTCTTAGTCTCCCTGACCTGGACTCTGTACTCCTCAGTTGAGTCCAAAGCCCTCAATCAGGGTATCCTTCATGCAGTCACAGGACTCAGCATCTCCCTCATTCAGTGTGAGGAGTCTATCCCTACACTTTGCCGGAGAATAGCCCCCAGAGTAGAGAGCCCCAATACTTCTGTTTGAGTTTCCTCATTTTAGACGCTCTTAAAGGCTGTAAACCATTTGGTGATATCATCACCTTCTGAATAAATAGGGACAATCCCTTTTGGGATCTTAGGGTCAAAAGTTTCTTCTTTCTCCAAATGTAAAATGCTGCTGCCACCAGACATGGGCCCTAGGCCCATCTCAGCTCTTTCCTATTTTATAGCCAAGAGTTTAGCCTCTAATTCTATCCTCTTGGCTAGTTTTTGAAGGTCAGCATCTTCACTCTATACATGATGTGGGGTACTACCAGTAATCCCAGTGGTGTTACTATCTGTAGGATTGCTGGTAGAATCATCACCATCCCTTGCATCCTCTTCCATTTTGAGAGATTCTTTTTCTGCCATTGCTCTATCATTTTCTGCTAGCAGCTGCTGTAGATGTGCTTTAGTGGGTTTAGACCCCCATGGCAATCTTCCATGCTTGGCAGAGGGCCTTAAGTTGGACCAACTTAATGTTCTTGTAGGGACCCATGTTAAGCTCCTGGGATGGCGCTTCTGCCTCAGTCATGGTTTTAAAATATTTGGGACCTTATTAGAAACTCAAGAACATTCTAAGTCTAATTCTAAAAGGGCCTAACTAACTAGAGACTTAACTTCTAAACAGTTTGGACTAGGGAACTTAACACAAGGCCCTAACAGTTACTTTTAAACAAATCAGAAAAATCGAACAACTGGAAAAAAAAGTTTCTGTCTAAAGACAATTTTGGATTCCTTTGTGCAATCACTTATTAACTGAGTGATACAGAAAATGTCAGGTCTTGTATCCCACTGTGCAGAGTCCAGAGGTTCCCTTACTACCTGACAGGGGCTTGTCTAGCAATGCCAAGGTGCTCTCTTAGGGCGTCGTGTGGTCGAGCACCCTTAGTCTTATCATAGATTATTAGACATTTACACCACAGACACACACTCAATAAATAAGACACTACTCACGAAGGAAATCCACACCAACTTAGAAAAATAGCAACTATCTTTTCATTAGGCACCAGATTCAATGCAATTGGGTAAGTATGCTTTGCAGAGGAAATTCTTACAGTTTTGAAAAAAGACTCAGCAGTGACTTAAAGAATCAATCTTCAAGACTTAGGGTAAGTTTGGGGCAGGGTCCTAGGCCACACTAACATGCCTCCTTGGGCGGCTGGGTGCAGGGGTGCAGTTCAGCACTGGGTGCCCCTTTGAGGTCACTGGGGATCGGTCCAGTCAGAAAGGCACTGGAGGCAGAGGGTTCAAATCTTGAGATGCTCTGGGACATGGGGATACCTTTGGTCCTCTTCTTCTGGGCCTAGGGTGCGCAGGTGCAGGGGTGTCCTGAGACATCAGGTTCCAATCACCGGAGCAGTCACAGTAGAGGGGGACCTGCAGAAAGAGGCTCAGGTGTGGACTAGGGGTCCAGTCCAACCAAGCCAACAAGTGGGCTCAGGTCTCATGAGACTGGGAGATTCAGGGACATCCTTGGTTCTCTTCTCCGCAGTCCAAGGCGAACGGCTGCAGGTGTCCTGAGAATTGGGTCTTTGTCTCCAGGACACTCACGGTGGAAGGGGGCCTTCACAAAGAGGCTGCAGGCATTGTCTGGAAGATCACAGTGGGGGGGACATACTGGCACCAGTGGCCCACTTCATCTTGGGCTAGTGGATACGGGTGCAGTGGGTCTTTCCGGTGTCCGGTTTTGGCAGTCCGCTCAGTTATTTTTTAGGTGCCTGCAGGATGCAGGGTAGCAGCTCTGCTACTCCATGGGAGTTCCTGGTGCTGGGGTGAAGGATGGCAAACCACCCAGGCTTTTGAAGGCACAATCAGCTGCAGGTCAAGGTGTCTTTGTTGCAATTGTCGAAGTCAGCAGACAGGCAGGCAGGGTTGGCGCAGAGTCAGTCACGGTTTTCAGTTCTTGCCTTTTGCGTCTTTGGATTGCCTTTTTTCAGGTCTGCAGGATCCGCATTTCTGGTGCCAGGGCTCCCCTAAATTCTGAATTTAGGGACATTTAGAAGAGTGTAAGGTAGTAACCAATGGGCTACTTACCCTTGGGGTCACTTTGCAAAGATGGCAGATTTCTAAATGTTGTGTCCACATCAGGCAGCTCACCCTAGGGGTGGGACTTACCTGAGGGGTGGACATACCTCTATGACTACTATGTTTTCCACTGTCCAGATGCCAAATGGGCCCTAGGGCAGGGGCGTAGGTATCTTCCTTCTGGGGGAGGCCAGATCTGCATACCAAGGGCGGTGGGATTCTTTGAAGGCCCCTGACTTGGAATGCAGTTTTGCAGGTCATCCTGTTGGGAAGGGTGTGTTAACAACACTGCCAGAGCAGGCCTTTATCCTGGGAGCAGAGTTTCTCACTCCTGCAGGTCAGAAACATGTCTGATGGCGGCAGGCTAGCTAAAGCTAGTCAGCAGTACACCAGCAGCTTGTAGGTTTTCAGGGGGGGGACCTCCATGGTAATAAATCCAACCCTGGAATCAGTGAGGGTGTATTAATGCAAGATATTTGATACTACACATTCTTAGTTTCAGTGAAGCCATCATGGAGCTGGGGAACCCGTGTTGACCTGTTTCCAGCACATGTGCTTATAATGGCTTCCCTGATCACTCACAATGTCTAAGAATCGAAAAAGACATGGCAGGGGCATATCTGCTCTTGCAGATATATCCACACAAGTAACATAACGCATCCTCCCTTAAGGATGGAAGGCGTGCTGTAGGGCTGATGTGTGCCATGTCATATTTCCACTTTTAGCTGCGCCAAGACATGCAGCCTGCAATGGCAGTCTACATGTGCTAGGTGAGGGCTCCCTGAGGGTGGCACAATACATGCTGCATCCCTTGGGGACCCTATTTGGTGCCTATGCTCTACACATCTGGGGTACCATTTACTAGGGACTTACAGGGAATGCCAATGGTATTACCAATTAGGGAACAATTGTACAGTTTTAGGGAACAAGATCTGGCACAGGGGACCTGGTTACCAGGAACCCAGCGCACATTCAGTCAAAATTGCCCCAATTACCAGCCAAAAAGTGGGGGTGACCATGCCAAAAAGGGGCAGTTTCCGACACAGTGACGTGAATCAAAGTATCTGAGTCAATGCTCTTTGAAACTCCTCATCGCCTCATATCAGATGACCCCTTCATGTCTAAGATACGGGTCATCCGGAATGTTCCTGGACCGCTTGCGGAGCTGCTCTAGACGATAGTCGTTGCAGCCCAAGTTGTCAGGCAAGTTCAACAAAAGGAAGAAGTCAAATAAGTTGAAGTGCTTCTTGACTTCACCATGCTTGTCCAAGCCCTGAGACGAGGCACAAGAATGACAACACCACTTGAAGACTCACTCCATTCACAAAGCCTGTGCCTGGGTTCGCTCCATGCCTCACAGAGTTCTCCGGCGCGAACTCAGCCCAACTCGGAGTTTCAGGAGGCTGTGAATCTCATATCTGGGCAGCCCAAACCATCTGGAGCACCTTTGGGCCCCTAGATGATTGCCACGAGTGGGTCAGCCTTCAGTGTCAGTCGGCCCCATGACCCAGTGCTCGATCTTGAATGGCTTCACTTACAAGGCTGCTACCTTCCACAGAGCCTGCACCAGTGCCGTTGTTCCCAGTGCCACCATCATCTTCCCTGAGTGGTACAGAGCAGGATCGGTATCTTCAGCCTCTGGCACCAGCCAGTCCTATGCCTTCTGTGTCAGAGCCAGTGTCTTTTTTTTTTTATATAGGCCTGGAGAGGGAGACCACTGGGAGGTGTCTGAGGACCCTTATGGATGCCACAATCCCAAAGGGGAAATGGTGCAAAGAACTGGTGGACGTCAGTGGTTTGGACACCTCAGACACTGGCTTGGTCTCTACTCCCACCATGGCTACATAAGAGGGAACATCCTCTGCAATGTGGGTCAAAGGGCAGCTGAGGTCCTGGACCATCACCAGCTCTCAGTGCCAGACAAGACAAACGTCTTGGGGGTGCTTCAGTTAGTTACCTCCTCTGAACCGCTACTACCTTTTAATGAAGCCCTTACAGATGTCCTGCTTTGGGCCTTGTCAAAGACCTCTTCACGGGGCTCCTGTACACAGGACAATTGTCTGTCACCATTGCTCTGCTCCAGGGGACCCCAGTTTCCTCCCGGTAGTCAAGCCTCCACTTCCTGAGTAACCCTTGCATGTTCCAGATCATCTGTCTGCCCTGTACCCTGCAGACTGGATGCTAGCCCTGGACTTGCAGGGCGTCTATCTCCAAATCCCTGTCCTTTCTGCGGTTCATAGTGATCCATGAGCATTATCTGTTTTCTCTGCACCTCCCCAGCCTTACAAGTGCCCTTTGGGTGTTCACCAAGGTGATGGTGGTGGTTGCAGCACAACTGCCGATGTCATGGATTTCAATTCCCATCTACCCAGACAACTGGCTGTTGAAGGCAGGCTCGCCCCAGGCCGTCGTCGCCCACCTCCAAACTACAGCAAAACTCCTGCACTTGCTGAGGTTCACTATGAACGCACCAAAGTCACACCTGACTCCGTTTCAGATACTCCCTTTCATTAGAACTGTTCTCAACAGTGCAGTTTCGGGTCTATCCTTTGGAATGGCGAGCCCAGGATATTCAAGTTAGGTAGGATTCTGATGTTTGTGCCTCTATCCTGGATTTCAGTGAGACTGACTTGGAGGCAGTTGGGCCTCATAGCTTCCTGCATCTTGCTAGTGACGCATGCCTGCTGGCCTATGTGGGATGTGCAGTGGGAAATGAAGTCCCAGTGGGCACAGCATCAGGGGAATCTCTCCAACCTGGTCCACATCTGAGAGGGAACTGCAAAAGAACTGAAGTGGTGGATACAGAAACACAACAGGTCAATGGCAAGTACCTCGCTCATCCCCAACCAGAGCAGACTGTGGCCAAAAATGCATCACTGTTGGGCTGCAGCAGCCATCTGGGAGAGGTGGCGATCAGAGGGCTCCAGTCTCTGGCATAGTCCCAGTTCCACATCAACTTGTTGGAGTTGTGGGAGATCCAACTGGGATTTAAAGCCTTTCTTACTTTGATCAAAGGAGGGTTGGGGGCAGGTGTTCCGTGGATATCACCACCGCCATGTGGTCCTGCAACAAACAGGGCGGGGTAGAGTCATGGACCATATGTCAAGAGGCCCTGCGTATTTAGACATTGCTGGAATGTCCAAGCATTACACCTGTGGTTCAACACAAGGCGGAGTCCCTGAACACCAGAGCGGACAAACGCAGCCCTTGCAAACAGGTCATGAATGGCATCCTGATGCAGAGGTGGTGCTAAGTCTCTCTAGAGACTGGGGAGAACATTGGTTAGATCTGTTTACCACAGCTGAGAACTTGCAATGTCAGCTGTTCTACATGTTGGAGTTTCCAAGGAGGTTCTTGTTTGGAGATGCTATTCATCTTGAGCGGAGCTCAGGCCTCCAGTGTGCATTTCCATCAACAGCACTCCTCAGGAAGATCAGGAACGACGGGGATCAAGTCATTCTTGTGGCTCTGGTGTGGGCACAGAGAGTTTGGTATTCTAAACTTCTGATCATTGGCACCGGTCCTCTGATCAGGCTGCCTATTTGGATGGATCTTCTATGGCAGCAGCAAGGCAGGGTGCTGCCCTCGAAGATGCACACATTCCAACTTCTTGCTTGGAGATTAAGCAGTGGTCCTTGACAACTTTTGACCTTCTCCTCAAAGTCAGAAATGTTATTCTCATAGCCAGGTGCACCTTCACCAAGACGGTATATGCTTGCCATTTTTGACAAATGTGTGAAATAATGTGCTGCTAAGAATATTCACCCTCTTTTTGCATCTTTACGCTAAATCTTATTCTTTCTCTGGCCCAGCAGGGCTCTGCTTTGGTCCCTGTGAAAGGTTACCTTTCAGCCACTTCAGCTTTCCTGTAGTTGACAGACCACTCTTCTTTGTTCAAGTCTCCAGTTGTGACTTGTGACTTCAACACCTACACCCTCCATGACCATTCATTAAGCCCCAATGGGACCTAACTTAAGTGAGTGTCGACAGAAGTCAAAATATTAAGAATCTCTGGGCTACACAGTCTCATAGGTTCAACCTAAAAATAAAGGTTGATTGTATGAGATATAAAAAAATAAAGACTGCACCTCATGGCTCTGCCGTCTACTCCATTCTGTAAGCGCAAATTAAGCACGCTGAAGCGAGTTCCTTTCTTTCTCCGTCTTCATACGCAGATCCGGATCTCACTCCTAACTTGTTCTCATCCTTTACTACTTTTTTTTATTCAAACTTCTTCTCCAGGGTGCAATGGAACATGTTCCCTCCTAAAACTATAGTGTTTTGATATTTGTATGATACTTGCAAGCAGATGGCTGTGAACGATCTCCACAAATTGTGTCTATGATGTTTGGGTTCCAGCCACAAATCCAAGTCATGCGAGAAGTGTCGCATTATGCACCAGAAGGGAATCTGGGATCATGAAGCAAACACTAAAGGAAGTTGTGTAAGCACTACTCCAAGTCGAGAGCACGGACCCATTTCCACTCTTGAGCCAACTAGTACGCTCTTCATCGTGGTCCAAAACTTTGGGTAAGTTAAAGTCCAAAAAGAAACATAAGTCGTCCAAGTGTGTCTTGTTTCAGCCTCGCTACTCTCCTGAGAATTTGAAGGAGGTCAATGTGCATCCACAAACCTCTACCAAGGAGCCGCTTTCACTGCTGACTGCAATGCACCTCAACAATGCTTAACAGCAAAATGCAACAGATTGAGACATTCAACGAAACCATACTGCATCTTTGGCTCTCTGTGGAGTGCCCAAAGAAATATAGTGGACCTCATTTGGTTTACTGACGCCAGGCCAGCCTTTAGCCTCATCTATGTGACCTGAGTCCACTTCAGTTTAAGCTGTGACTCCAGAGCCAACTCCATCTCTGGCACGGTGATCCATGCAGGTTCCAGTCATGTCAATGCCAGCCCTGATGCCAGAGGATGCCGATCATACTGTCCTGTCTGACTATAAATTAAGTTGGTCTCGACCTTACCAGCGGTCATGCACTGGAACAGTTCCAACGCACCAGATCATTCTGACAAAACAGCACTGTTACCAAGGAGCCACGCTCCAACAACCAATGTCTTCACTACTATCTTAGATGCTGGATAGACCTTGTCCATGCCTTTCCTGACCCTCAGCAATGTTCTGACTGACATGGGAGCTTGGGATACAGATTGTTCCTGCCCATCTGTGACAAACAGGTAGCCCAAGGCCACAGACCTGCTCCAGGTTACCCTGCCTTTTTGACACAGCACCTTACTTCAGACAGCCTCGTACTTCAGACATATACTAGCAAGGTTAATCCCAAGTCTTTCCCTAGGATCCCTGTCGTAGGCAGGGTTAAAGAGAATGGAGGCATTTTGGAAAAGGATTTTCTCAACAGCTAGCCTCTCCCTTCAGTTAGTCAAATTTTGCTGATTAGTTATTTCCACGCAATATGAGACATGGTCGCAGCGATCTTGCCAGCCAAATAGATGATCAAATCAAGACTGCAGCACCACCTTCTTTCATCACAAACTGATGCGCTGGGATAAAGAAACCTTTCTACCGAAAGTGGTAACTACTAACAGTTCATCCCCTTTCAGACGTTCTTTGCTTCATCACATCCCTCGAAGGAGGAGGAGAAACTCCCTGTTTGGACCCAAAAATGCTCAGCGATTTTATATCAATCACATCAGACGACTGGTTATTCATCAGCTCTTCATGGGGACCTCTAGGGCAAAGAAAGGCAAGGCAGTGCAGAAGAGGACTGTCAAGGTGGGCAGTTCTCTACATTAAGATCTGCTATGCACTCTCCAAGAAACAGCCGGAGGAAGGACTGAGGGCCTGATTTATGTCTGGCAGAGCGAATATCCATTCACAAACGTGACAGATATCCCATGCACCTTATAAAATCTTCATTGGATATCATGGGATCGTAATAAGGTAGACGTGATATCGAGATATCCATCACGTTTGCGATGGAGTAGTCTCCTCCACTAAGACCTAAATCAGGCCCTGAATGGTCATTCTACCTGGACTAAGGCTGATACAACTGTGTTGGCACAAGGAATGCCTGACCCTGACATATGTCAGGCCATAGTGCATACTTTTATGAAACACTGCTGCCTTGTCAGTCAGGATTAATGGAAAGGGCATTTTGGCAGTTCGGTCCTGCAAAACTTTTTTGTTGAGCCATTCAACAGACTCACCACCTTTGGAGATATGGCTTTAGTACTTTAGTTACTTAACTCCAGTAATGGCCATTTTGGTGAGTATTCTAACTGGAGATTCCTGACAATCATCCCACCTCCCAGTTTTGTAGAATTGCCTCTTTTCCATTTGAAATGGTTCCAAATAAGACTGTTTACTGGTACAGTCAATTGGTGAGGTTTTCACATCAGATGGTGCAAACGGTGTCAAGAAAACAACTGACACCAGCATGCTTGGGTGGTGCTTGTATGCCATTAGAGCAGTCACTTCCTGAAGGGAGTCCATGTGGAGCCACAAAATGCCACCTACCAGCATGCAGGGCCTAGGCAAAAATATTTCCCAGATCCAGTAAGGTGCCTGGGTAATATTCCAAAGAGACTTACGAAACATAAGTAAATTGTTCAATGGAGACATCGTACAAGGAAAATGCATTCTTTTTACAGAGGAAATGTGTATAGTGGAATACAGTATTTTCTAAAGAACAGTTTTAGTAACCATCAGTAAGTGTGAAGCCAAACAAAGTACCAACAGATACTGGCTTCTTTAAGCCAGTATCTTTGCTTGAAAAAGGCAAATTATTTACTAAGTTTTTGGAGAGCGGAATAGACAGTGCTATGCATACTGATAAAGTTACAACACGCAGGCTTCTTCAGAAATCAACAATTAGGGATGGGACGAAAAAGGATCAATGGCTGATACAGCAAGGAACAACAAACATTAGTCACTACCACAGTCCCCAGATTCAAAAGATGCTTTTGATAAGGTAGAACTTATATTTATGGAAAACTCATGGATCAAATTTAGTGTGGGCACTTGCTCCATCAAATGGACTTGCAGGACACAAAAAACTGCTGGTTAGAATAAAAGTCAATTATCAGTTTTCTGAGAAAGTAATGCAGAGGCAAAAAAACAATAGTGCCCAGTTCCAACTGGTTATAAAAGGCATTTAGTTAGGAAGAGATAATTTTAAATTGTCAATGTTAGCAGATAATGTTTTGGTAACTTTCAATAAGCCAGAAACATTGGTTCATAAGATGTTAATGGACTTAATTGCATCTATCATTGGAAACCGACAGCAAAGCAGACTATACTCAAATATGGGGCACCAAGTAGGTGTTGCTGCAGGTAAGCTGGTTGCAAAGTCAATGGCACTTGCTGGGAACGAAAAAGATAGTACAAAATTCTAGGTTAGCTCAGGAGAATTGAAATGAAATTAGGTCCCATTAATAGGTTTCTCTGGAATTGGGGGATGTGACATGCCAGAAAAGACAAAGACCTCAAATTGTCAAGGAAGAGTTATACGTGGCATTAAACATTTAACTTTTACAACTGAACAAAGGAAAAGTAAAGCATGAAAATAAGCAATGTAATCATGGTCGATGTCCAAAGAAAGTACAAGCGGGAATGTTTGCTGTAAACGGAACTGATAGGTAATAGAAGTATGTGAAGAAAGTTGTCAAGATCCAGTGGGTAATCAACAATGTACAGAGTATGAAGAAGCTCAATTTTCTGCTCTGAACTAGGTGGAAATATCCATCTTCAATTCAGTAATTTCACTTATAAAAAAGGCTATACAAATGTATAAAAAGCTAAAATGTATTTGAAATTTTTGGTAAGGTAAATAGGGAAGGTGCTGATGAACGGAAAGTTATAATTTCAATTGAAACTAAAACATTTCCTTTCAATAGCAGTACAGCTACTGAGGTTAAAAAAGGTATGATTAAAGGATGGGCCTTCTTAAACTCTACTTTGCAGGAGAAACCCAACCACCTTTCTGGAGTGAGTTAATTTCACCATACATATACACATAAATTAGGAAGCTCTGAGGGACATCTGATGCTGAAATATTATAAAGAAGTCTACAGCTGTGAGTACTACCTGCCTTATCACGTAAATGTTTGCTTTGTTCTCAAATTCTACCCATATTTTAGTTTTAGCTTGGTTTGAGGCACACAAAACTACACTGATCTCCAGTGAGACCCTCGGTGTATGGAGAAAGGTGAAACCCAAGATGGTCCCCTAACGTCTTTAGGATCCTATTCCTCCGACCTCTAACTACAGGCCACAGGTGGTGCCAGCACACTAACAGTCTTAAGGTGCAGTATGTGCATCCAAGGGAGAGGAGTGCTGATCTCTTCATTTTAATCCTGCAACGTCTGGTAACGGCAAACCATTTCTTTACTTTTTTTATTGAATGATGTTTGTGATGGTATAATTGTAAACGCAATCCTTATTGTGAACTCTGTGAACATCAGAAGGAGTGCAAACAGAAAAGTGATCACAACTGGTCCAGTTCGCCTGACAGTTCACCCAAAATAATTACAAACATCTGTGTGTGTAAAGGTGGAATGTAAGATATAAGATGAATATAGCCCCCAGAATTCAACATGATTATCCCATCCATCACTTATTCCACAGGGGGCAGTCTGGGTCATATAGATAATGAGTTTTAACAGAGGAATAAGTGGACAACAGTGCCTGCAATGCATGCTAAAAGGTGGGTAAGCTTGCACTGCCCAGCCACATTTAGACTCTTGAAGGAAAAGTAAAACTTGAACTTGTTTAGCTTGTTGAAGAACGAGTTCGTTGTTCACTATTATGAACCCAGTCAAGGTTCTTCATAAATGCTAAGACTACACATGCACTCCAAAGACAAGTATGTGCATGCCTATCCTGCTGTTGCCCTGGCTCCATGAAACATCCAGGCTGCAAGGAGCCCAGAGAAACCTGAAGAAAGCATGAAGAATAGCTGTATACACCCTGGCCACATATTGGCAGAGTGTGTCTAGCAGAAGCAAGCATGCTTAAGCAGTGACACCCACACATGGGAAAGCAGAGTCCCCTAAACCTGCCTTGCTGTGCAATGGCCCAGTGTCCAGTTTGTTGGCTTGCTAGACAGATCCATACATAAAACAAGGTGCTGCAAGGATGTGGTTTGCCCCTTTATCTTCATGGACACATACCATTCCCCTGTGTGAGTTACAACAAAAAAATCATTGTCAGGGGCTATCCCTCCTTTACTGTGAGCTGCTGACTGTCACTAGCACTGTATGGTTAAGAAACGTCTAACTTTTAAATGTCTGGAGCTCTCTAGATTTTCCTGATAAAAAATTCTGTTATGAAAAGTAACACGAACAATAGCATCAGAGATAAAATTATGTAGATTCTAATAATGTATTCCATAAGCTAAAACAGTTGTGATGTTGCTGTTTTAGCAACTGCAACCTGCTAATGATCACAAACAATAAAGGGGCAACCATCTATTTTGATTGGCAGATAGTCCTTCATATCGCATCCCATAGCATAACATTAGTGACATGTTTAACAGAAATTCTCAATCCTTGCATTTTAACAGAGGGTGGGGAGGATGGGGGCTTGGGAATCCCTTATTTGCATTCAGGGATATCTATTCAGATTCCCCTCTATTGGATAAAATTGGATTTGCTTCCTAAGAGACAGGATTACAATCCTTCGAATTTGCAAAAACCTAATCACAACATCTCAGTAATCATGATCATTTTAGCGATAGCAAACAGTAGCTCTTGGCTGAATTTTGGAGATCAGGTGTTATGACTGAGTGTTTATTGCATTATGCGATTTCTTATGATTATGTTAAATTTTTCAGAGTGTGCATGTTTAAGGTGCTTTTTTAAATAAGTAACAACTCTGGCCAGATATGCCGTTATTATTGAGATGGGTATGGCCATATTACTATTTCTAGTCACAACCTCCCCTCCACCTCTTAGGAGTCAGGCTTTGAATACTTTATTTTCCGTCTCAAATCAAGCACTCTGCTCAATAGGGAACACTTGCACTCTGTTTTTGATAATACATTGTGGCATCTACATTTTTAATTATCAGGTCCCCAAGATCTTTCCTTCAGCTGCCTCTCAGACATTTCCATATTCCTGTGTAGATCAATTTAAATCATAGAATGCAAGGAGGACAGATTCTGAATGTATTTGGAACTGGTTAATTTAAAAGTACGGACTCAACATAGGCCTCACCAGAGGTAGCAGCTCCTGCCATGGTTTACCCTCTGGCACTCACTAGCACTGTTCCTGCAACCCTGGCCACTTGTGACGCATTGCCTTGTGCATGTAAAGCAATACAATAATTTGTAATGAAATCCAAATGTGAAAGAAAACACAACATTATCCAATAGTTATTCTTTTTATTTCTCAATTTGAGAACAAACATTAGTTAAACCGTATTCAACATGCTTTGCAGAGCTGTGTTATTTCCACATACACCGTAGCTTACGCAGATATAATTTATTTAGTTTCGACACAACAGATTTGGCACAGCTTGGGCATAAACTGTATTCCTTCTTTCTACATTTAGTTTTGGTGACCACACATGCTGTCTTACATTACTTGTGCAATGTGTTGCTCTAATTTGTACCAGAAATGTGTGTACAAATTTGAAAGCTTCCTTTTGTTTGTGTGGGGGTAGTGAAGTTATATGACAATTCAGCTGCAAACTAACCTTCATATACACTGATTAGCAAAACAGTGTTTTATCTAAATAAGGTCCTCCCCTACCTCACAAGTGCATCACATGCTATGGTAACCAAGAACATGCCTATTTTTCTTTCTGAACAAAGTTCTGTCACTGCACATTTGCACCAATTTTTAAAAGACATGGGAATGCCTATCATTCTTACATTTCTTAAAGAAACTATTAAATATCACGGTTTGTACTTCAAGAACACTACTTCACAAAAGGCATACAATAAATTAAGTAGAGTCATATTAAGAGAAATAAAAAGTGTTCAGAAAGTGTCCATACTCAAATATGTCCTTTCAGAGAAATTTCTACCAATCCCCGCAAGTGTGTAAAGTACAAAACTTCTGGGAAGCTACTGGATGATCTCCAATACTACTCACTCCCGAGGTCTGCATGTGTGGTTTCGACCAGCTTCAACATGGTCTGCAATAAACAGACCTATATTGACAAAACTCTGACATGATGCTCTTTCTAAGGTCACATAATATCTGTTCATGTGATAGCGCTGGAGCCACCAAGTACCTGCGCACCTAAGTGTGATAAAGAGGGGAAGGGAGGAAAGGAGAGCAAAACATTGCACACAGGATACAACACAAAAGAGGGGCAGAAACGCAAGTAGGGAAATGAGAATGGAAAGAAATGGTACATAAAAAGGTGGAGGAAAGGTGACGCAAAGATAGTGGAGAGAAAGAGGACAGAAAAGAAAACAGAAGGAAAGAATACAATTAGAAAATCGTTGTGCAAGGTGATCGGATAGAAAATTAAGACGTGGTCAATGAAAGACAAAAGTCACAAATGGAAAGAAAAACATAATACAGGGAGAAATTAGAAGCAAAATATCAAACAAGAGAAGAGGAGACGAGAGACTAAAAATGCAGATGAACAGAGACCAGAACTCACAAAGTAGAACAACTAAGGAGAGAAGAAAATGGAGAAGAAAGCAAAAAGGTAACAAATAGGCTTTGCATGATGAAGGTTAAAGTGATAAACCTTAGTAGGTTAATGTGGCTACTACATAAATCTATGCATAGTCTGCAGATTGCTGGTTCCAATTATGTCAGGACTAGAAGCGAGGATTCTGCACTCTTTCTTCACTTTATTTTGTATAGCAGCCATGTTATGTATATGAAATACAAACTATCTTTCCAATGAAGCATTGGGAAAGACAAAGAACATGTAGCCAATAACATCAACCAGTCCTTAAAGCTCCTCCTTAATCTCTAGGGCTCTGTCTTTTTTCGCTGCTAGCAGCCATGATCAAATAAGTGCTCTCTGTTACCTCATAACAAGGTTGCAGCTGAACGGTTTATGGCTTATTTTGTGCAATAGTTTTAAATGCACTGTGCTTTCAGAGCGAGGCAGTTATTGTCTTTTTCCTTTTAGGGGCACTGGGGGGAGCACACTTCAGCATTTGTTCGCGGCACTGTGCTTTTTTGCAAGCTGCGACTGCGCGGTAGAGGCCCTCGCCCCTAGGGGCATAATACACGTAACGTCCCTAACGAGACGTGCTGCAATCTCTCCTCTATGGGTGACACATATGTAGAGTAACGAATGGCGAGCCCATAGAGAGTACCTTGGACCCCCACACCGCCTACAGCGTGATTCCTTTCGGGGTCAGTACCCGGAGGGTTTTTTCCTCACTTTCAGCTGGCCAGTTGAATGCCCCTGACTGGGGTCTGTATTGTGCCTGCAGTCACACTCAGGTAGCTTGTCACACCCTCGGGGTCTGCGATATGTTTACAGGGAGGCCCTGTGATATATATACAGGTTGGTAAGCCTGTAGGAGGCTGGCCTGGTTTGTAATGGGTACCAAAGGTGCTTACACTTTATACCAGGTCTAGTTATCCCTTATTAGTGAAATGTAGTCAGTGTCTAGAAGCCAGACTGTGTACAGGTAGCAGCAGGCAAGGCTGAACTAGGAGACATGCAAAGCGCGTGCAATACCACTGTAGTCACACAGTACTTACACACATGAAAGACAATAGTGTTACAAATATAAAGGAACTTTATTTTAGTCTCACAATGCCAAAAATACTTTGTAGGCTATACTCCCTTAGGAGGTAAGTAAATCACACAATATATGCACTAGTAACCAGAAACAGGTAAGTACGCAGTAGGAAAACAGTGCAAATAGTGCAAAGCACCATAAGTTGCAATGGGCCTCGGTGGAACACAAACCATGTACTAAAATTGTAGAATGCGAAAGTCGGTTTCCCACCTAGGCAAGTGTAGTGTGTAGAGGGGCACTGGGAGTGTAAGAAAACACCAAAGGTAAGTAAAATATCCCACCCCAGAGCCCAGGAAATCAGGAGTAAAACACAGCAAGTTTCCTAAAACACACTAGAAGTCGTGATCGCAGGGAACGCAAGAACCAGAAGAAACTGCAAGACACCAACAATGGATTCCTGGACCTGAAGACCTTTGGAAGAAGGGGACCAAGTCCAAGAAGGACTGAAGAGTCCAGGGAGAACGGGAGCCCCTGCTAACCCGGATGAAGGTGCAAAAGTGGAACCACCGGTGAGAAGACAAAGTCAGTATTGCACCAATGAAGACAGATGCGGGTTCCTGATTGGTGCAGAAGATGTCCCATGCCAGACGGATAAATGCAGTTTGGTTTGCATCGCTGGATTCCGCCAAGTAGCCTTGACAATTGCAAAGCTAGCGGTTAGCAGAAAATGGCGCTGCCCGGGACCTGGTGGCCTCTACCCAGGAAGGGGAGGCAGAAGGGGCTCTCAGCAACTCAGAGCCCTCAGAAGACCAGGCAGCGTGCACAGGATTCCCACCGCACAGGGACAAAAAGGGTGCAAATGGAGGCCCACACAGCACGACACAAAGGATTCCCACGCCGCCAGAGAACCACTCAGGAAGCTGGGGGCCTAAGCTGTGCTGTGCACGAAGAACTTTGTGGAAGGTCGCACACAAGCCTTAGCAGCTGAAAGTCACGCAGTGCATGGGGGTACTGTCTTGCTTGGGGAGGCAAGCTCTTACCTCCACCAAAGTTGGACAGATGGACAGTGGGACTGCCGGAGTCAGTTTAGTCCACCACCTGTGTTGCTGGATCCACACCTGTCGTCTGGAGAGGGTGTTCAGGCCACAGGTCGTCGCTGCAGAGTGGTGCCTGCTGAAGCAGGGAAGTGACTCCATCACTCCACTGGAGATTCCTTCGGCTGAAGACAGGCAGTCCTCGGAGGATGCATGTAGGAAGTTGGCTCTGTATGTGCTATTTCAAAGTAAGGAATAGCATGCACAGAGTCCAAGGGTTCCCCTTAGAGGTAAAATAGTGGTAAAAATAGATAATACTAATGCTCTATTTTTGTGGTAGTGTGGTCGAGCAGTAGGCTTATCCAAGGAGTAGTGTTAAGCATTTGTTGTACATACACATAGACAATAAATGAGGTACACACACTCAGAGACAAATCCAGCCAATAGGTTTTGTATAGAAAAATATCTTTTCTTAGTTTATTTTAAGAACCACAGGTTCAAATTTAACATGTAATATCTTGTTTGAAAGGTATTGCAGGTAAGAACATTAGGAACTTTGAATCATTTCAATTGCATGTATACTTTTCAAGTTATTCACAAATAGCTACTTTAAAAGTGGACACAGTGCAATTTTCACAGTTCCTGGGGGAGGTAAGTTTTTGTTAGTTTTACCAGGTAAGTAAGACACTTACAGGGTTCAGTTCTTGGTCCAAGGTAGCCCACCGTTGGGGGTTCAGAGCAACCCCAAAGTAACCACACCAGCAGCTCAGGGCCGGTCAGGTGCAGAGTTCAAAGTGGTGCCCAAAACGCATAGGCTTCAATGGAGAGAAGGGGGTGCCCCGGTTCCAGTCTGCCAGCAGGTAAGTACCCGCGTCTTCGGAGGGCAGACCAGGGGGGTTTTGTAGGGCACCGGGGGGGACACAAGCCCACACAGAAATTTCACCCTCAGCGGCGCGGGGGCGGCCGGGTGCAGTGTTAGAACAAGTGTCGGGTTCGCAATGGAAGTCAATGAGAGATCAAGGGATCTCTTCAGCGCTGCAGGCAGGCAAGGGGGGGCTTCCTCGGGGAAACCTCCACTTGGGCAAGGGAGAGGGACTCCTGGGGGTCACTTCTGCAGTGAAAGTCCGGTCCTTCAGGTCCTGGGGGCTGCGGGTGCAGGGTCTTTTCCAGGCGTCGGGACTTAGGTTTCAAAGAGTCGCGGTCAGGGGAAGCCTCGGGATTCCCTCTGCAGGCGGCGGTGTGGGGGCTCAGGGGGGACGGGTTTTGGTACTCACAGTCGTAGAGTAGTCCGGGGGTCCTCCCTGAGGTGTTGGTTCTCCACCAGCCGAGTCGGGGTCGCCGGGTGCAGTGTTGCAAGTCTCACGCTTCTTGCGGAGAGATTGCAGGGTTCTTTAAAGCTGCTCCTTTGGATAAAGTTGCAGTCTTTTTGGAGCAGGTCCGCTGTCCTCGGGAGTTTCTTGTCGTCGTCGAAGCAGGGCAGTCCTCAGAGGATTCAGAGGTCGCTGGTCCCTTTGGAAGGCGTCGCTGGAGCAGAGTTCTTTGGAAGGCAGGAGACAGGCCGGTGAGTTTCTGGAGCCAAGGCAGTTGTTGTCTTCTGGTCTTCCTCTGCAGGGGTTTTCAGCTAGGCAGTCCTTCTTCTTGTTGTTGCAGGAATCTAATTTTCTAGGGTTCAGGGTAGCCCTTAAATACTAAATTTAAGGGCGTGTTTAGGTCTGGGGGGTTAGTAGCCAATGGCTACTAGCCCTGAGGGTGGGTACACCCTCTTTGTGCCTCCTCCCAAGGGGAGGGGGTCACAATCCTAACCCTATTGGGGGAATCCTCCATCTGCAAGATGGAGGATTTCTAAAAGTTAGAGTCACCTCAGCTCAGGACACCTTAGGGGTTGTCCTGACTGGCCAGTGACTCCTCCTTGTTATTCTCATTATTTTCTCCGGCCTTGCCGCCAAAAGTGGGGGCCGGGGCCGGAGGGGGCGGGCAACTCCACTAGCTGGAGTGTCCTGCGGTGCTGTGACAAAGGGGTGAGCCTTTGAGGCTCACCGCCAGGTGTTACAGCTCCTGCCTGGGGGAGGTGTTAGCATCTCCACCCAGTGCAGGCTTTGTTACTGGCCTCAGAGTGACAAAGGCACTCTCCCCATGGGGCCAGCAACATGTCTCTAGTGTGGCAGGCTGCTGGAACTAGTCAGCCTACACAGATAGTCGGTTAAGTTTCAGGGGGCACCTCTAAGGTGCCCTCTGGGGTGTATTTTGCAATAAAATGTACACTGGCATCAGTGTGCATTTATTGTGCTGAGAAGTTTGATACCAAACTTCCCAGTTTTCAGTGTAGCCATTATGGTGCTGTGGAGTTCGTGTTTGACAAACTCCCAGACCATATACTCTTATGGCTACCCTGCACTTACAATGTCTAAGGTTTTGTTTCGACACTGTAGGGGTACCATGCTCATGCACTGGTACCCTCACCTATGGTATAGTGCACCCTGCCTTAGGGCTGTAAGGCCTGCTAGAGGGGTGACTGACCTATACTTGCATAGGCAGTGAGAGGCTGGCATGGCACCCTGAGGGGAGTGCCATGTCGACTTACTCGTTTTGTTCTCACTAGCACACACAAGCTGGCAAGCAGTGTGTCTGTGCTGAGTGAGAGGTCTCCAGGGTGGCATAAGACATGCTGCAGCCCTTAGAGACCTTCCTTGGCATCAGGGCCCTTGGTACTAGAAGTACCAGTTACAAGGGACTTATCTGGATGCCAGGGTCTGCCAATTGTGGATACAAAAGTACAGGTTAGGGAAAGAACACTGGTGCTGGGGCCTGGTTAGCAGGCCTCAGCACACTTTCAATTGTAAACATAGCATCAGCAAAGGCAAAAAGTCAGGGGGCAACCATGCCAAGGAGGCATTTCCTTACACAACCCCACCCCAAACGAAAGAGGATGAGACTAACCTTTCCCAAGAGAGTCTTCATTTTCTAAGTGGAAGAACCTGGAAAGGCCATCTGCATTGGCATGGGCAGTCCCAGGTCTGTGTTCCACTATAAAGTCCATTCCCTGTAGGGAGATGGACCACCTCAACAGTTTAGGATTTTCACCTTTCATTTGCATCAGCCACTTGAGAGGTCTGTGGTCAGTTTGAACTAGGAAGTGAGTCCCAAAGAGGTATGGTCTCAGCCTCTTCAGGGACCAAACCACAGCAAAGGCCTCCCTCTCAATGGCACTCCAACGCTGCTCCCTGGGGAGTAACCTCCTGCTAATGAAAGCAACAGGCTGGTCAAGGCCATCATCATTTGTTTGGGACAAAACTGCCCCTATCCCATGTTCAGAGGCATCTGTCTGCACAATGAACTGCTTAGAATAATCTGGAGCTTTTAGAACTGGTGCTGAGCACATTGCTTGTTTCAGGGTGTCAAAGGCCTGTTGGCATTCCACAGTCCAGTTCACTTTCTTGGGCATTTTCTTGGAGGTGAGTTCAGTGAGGGCTGTCACAATGGATCCATATCCCTTCACAAACC
This sequence comes from Pleurodeles waltl, assembly GCF_031143425.1. NCBI lineage: Eukaryota > Metazoa > Chordata > Amphibia > Caudata > Salamandridae > Pleurodeles > Pleurodeles waltl. The sequence continues at coordinate 1,229,732,066 of NC_090447.1, forward strand.
TCCTGTAATACCCAGTCAAGCCAAGGAATGCCCTGACTTGAGTCTGGGTTTTTGGAGCTACCCAGTCCAGAATAGTCTGGATCTTGGGTTGGAGTGGCTGAACTTGGCCTCCACCTACAAGGTGGCCCAAGTAAACCACAGTTCCCTGCCCTATCTGGCATTTGGATGCCTTGATAGAGAGGCCTGCAGATTGCAGAGCCTTCAAAACCTTCTTCAGGTGGACCAGGTGATCCTGCCAGGTGGAGCTAAAGACAGCAATATCATCAAGATAAGCTGTGCTAAAGGACTCCAAACCAGCAAGGACTTGATTCACCAACCTTTGGAAGGTGGCAGGGGCATTCTTTAAACCAGAGGGCATAACAGTAAACTGATAATGCCCATCAGGTGTGGAGAATGCTGTTTTCTCTTTTGCTCCAGGTGCCATTTTTATTTGCCAGTACCCTGCTGTCAAGTCAAAGGTACTTAAGAATTTGGCAGCACCTAATTTGTCTATGAGCTCATCAGCTCTAGGAATTGGATGAGCATCTGTCTTGGTGACAGAGTTGAGCCCTCTGTAGTCCACACAAAACCTCATCTCTTTCTTTCCATCTTTGGTGTGAGGTTTGGGGACTAAGACCACTGGGCTAGCCCAGGGGCTGTCAGAGCGCTCAATTACTCCCAATTCCAGCATCTTGTGGACTTCCACCTTGATGCTTTCCTTAACATGGTCAGACTGTCTAAAAATTTTGTTTTTGACAGGCATGCTGTCTCCTGTGTCCACATCATGGGTACACAGGTGTGTCTGACCAGGGGTTAGGGAGAAGAGTTCAGGAAACTGTTGTAGGACTCTCCTACAATCAGCTTGCTGTTGGCCAGAGAGGGTGTCTGAGTAGATCACTCCATCTACTGAGCCATCTTTTGGGTCTGATGACAGAAGATCAGGGAGAGGTTCACTCTCTGCCTCCTGATCCTCATCTGTTACCATCAAAAGATTTACATCAGCCCTGTCATGGAAGAGCTTAAGGCGGTTCGCATGGATCACCCTCTTGGGGCTCCTGCTTGTGCCCAGGTCCACCAGGTAGGTGACCTGACTCTTCCTTTCTAGCACTGGGTAAGGGCCACTCCATTTGTTCTGGAGTGCCCTGGGAGCCACAGGCTCCAGAACCCAGACTTTCTGCCCTGGTTGGAACTCAACCATTGCAGCCTTTTGGTCATACCAAAACTTCTGGAGCTGTTGGCTGGCCTCAAGGTTTTTGGTTGCCTTTTCCATGTACTCTGCCATTCTAGAGCGAAGGCCAAGTACATAGTCCACTATGTCTTGTTTAGGCTCATGAAGAGGTCTCTCCCAGCCTTCTTTAACAAGAGCAAGTGGTCCCCTTACAGGGTGACCAAACAGAAGTTCAAAGGGTGAGAATCCTACTCCCTTCTGTGGCACCTCTCTGTAAGCAAAAAGCAGACATGGCAAGAGGACATCCCATCTCCTTTTGAGTTTTTCTGGGAGCCCCATGATCATGCCTTTTAATGTCTTGTTGAATCTCTCAACTAAGCCATTAGTTTGTGGATGGTATGGTGTAGTGAATTTGTAAGTCACTCCACACTCATTCCACATGTGTTTTAGGTATGCTGACATGAAGTTGGTACCTCTGTCAGACACCACCTCCTTAGGGAAACCCACTCTGGTAAAGATACCAATGAGGGCCTTGGCTACTGCAGGGGCAGTAGTCGACCTAAGGGGAATAGCTTCAGGATACCTAGTAGCATGATCCACTACTACTAGGATGTACATATTTCCTGAGGCTGTGGGAGGTTCTAGTGGACCAACTATGTCCACACCCACTCTTTCAAAGGGGACCCCCACCACTGGAAGTGGAATGAGGGGGGCCTTTGGATGCCCACCTGTCTTACCACTGGCTTGACAGGTGGGGCAGGAGAGGCAAAACTCCTTAACCTTGTGGGACATATTGGGCCAGTAGAAGTGGTTGACTAACCTCTCCCACGTCTTGGTTTGTCCCAAATGCCCAGCAAGGGGAATATCATGGGCTAAGGTCAGAATAAACTCTCTGAACGACTGAGGCACTACCACTCTCCTAGTGGCACCAGGTTTGGGGTCTCTGGCCTCAGTGTACAGGAGTCCATCTTCCCAATAGACCCTATGTGTTCCATTTTTCTTGCCCTTGGACTCTTCAGCAGCTTGCTACCTAAGGCCTTCAAGAGAGGGACAGGTTTCTTGTCCCTTACACAGCTCCTCCCTTGAGGGTCCCCCTGGGCCTAAGAGCTCAACCTGATAAGGTTCAAGCTCCAAAGGCTCAGTTCCCTCAGAGGGCAGAACTTCTTCCTGAGAAGAGAGGTTCTCTTTTTCTGACTGTGTTGCAGTTGGTTTCCCAACTGACTTTCCTTTTCTCTTGGTAGGCTGGGCCTTTCTTCCAGACTCCAGCTCTACTTTTTCACCCTGTGCCTTGCATTGTGCTCTTGTTTTTACACACACCAGTTCAGGGATACCCAGCATGGCTGCATGGGTTTTTAGTTCTACCTCAGCCCATGCTGAGGACTCCAGGTCATTTCCAAGCAGACAGTCTACTGGGATGTTTGAGGAGACCACCACCTGTTTCAGGCCATTGACCCCTCCCCATTCTAAAGTTACCATTGCCATGGGATGTGCTTTAGTTTGATTGTCAGCGTTGGTGACTGTGTAGGTTTTTCCAGTCAGGTATTGGCCAGGGGATACCAGTTTCTCTGTCACCATGGTGACACTGGCACCTGTATCCCTCAGGCCCTCTACACTTGTCCCATTAATAAAGAGCTGCTGCCTGTATTTTTGCATGTTAGGCGGCCAGGCAGCTAGTGTGGCTAAATCCACCCCACCCTCAGAGACTAGAGTAGCTTCAGTGTGGACCCTGATTTGCTCTGGGCATACTGTTGATCCCACTTGGAGACTAGCCATTCCAGTGTTACCTGGATTGGAGTTTGGAGTGGAACCTTTCTTGGGACAGGCCTTGTCTCCAGTTTGTTGTCCAGGCTGATTACAGCTACGACACCAGGCCTTTTTGGGATCAAAGTTTTTACCCTTGTACCCAGGATTGTTTTGTGAAGAGGCTCTGGGCCCACCCTCCTGTGCAGGTTTTTGGGGGCCTGTAGAAGACTCTTTACTATTTTTATTTTTGGCTGTCTCACCACCTTTCCCCTGGGGAGGTTTTGTGACCCCTTTCTTTTGGTCACCCCCTGTGGAAGTTTTGGACACCCTTGTCTTGACCCAATGGTCCGCCTTCTTTCCCAATTCTTGGGGAGAAATTGGTCCTAGGTCTACCAGATGCTGATGCAGTTTATCATTGAAACAATTACTTAACAGGTATTCTTTCACAAATAAATTGTACAGCCCATCATAATTACTTACACCACTGCCTTGAATCCAACCATCTAGTGTTTTTACTGAGTAGTCTACAAAGTCAACCCAGGTCTGGCTCGAGGTTTTTTGAGCACCCCTGAATCTAATCCTATACTCCTCAGTGGAGAATCCAAAGCCCTCAATCAGGGTACCCTTCATGAGGTCATAAGATTCTGCATCTTTTCCAGAGAGTGTGAGGAGTCTATCCCTACACTTTCCTGTGAACATTTCCCAAAGGAGAGCACCCCAGTGAGATCTGTTCACTTTTCTGGTTACACAAGCCCTCTCAAAAGCTGTGAACCATTTGGTGATGTCATCACCATCTTCATATTTAGTTACAATCCCTTTAGGGATTTTCAACATGTCAGGAGAATCTCTGACCCTATTTATGTTGCTGCCACCATTGATGGGTCCTAGGCCCATCTCTTGTCTTTCCCTTTCTATGGCTAGGATCTGTCTTTCCAAAGCCAATCTTTTGGCCATCCTGACTAACTGGATGTCCTCTTCACTGGAGTTATCGTCAGTGATTTCAGAGTTGTTGGTCCCTCCTGTGAGGGAACCAGCATCTCTGACTATTATTTGTGGAGTCAGGGCTTGAGAAGCCCTGCTCTCCCTAAGTAGGGCTGGAGGGGGGGAATTTCCCTCCAAGTCACTATCTTCATCCTCTGTGTTGCCATCCTCAGAGGGGTTGGCCTTTTCAAACTCTGCCAAAAGCTCCTGGAGCTGTACTTTGGTAGGTTTGGAGCCCATTGTTATTTTCTTTAGTTTACAGAGTGACCTTAGCTCTCTAATCTGTAGATGGAGGTAAGGTGTGGTGTCGAGTTCCACCACATTCACATCTGTGCTAGACATTATGCTTCTAAAAGTTGGAATACTTTTTAAGAAACTAAAACTGGTTCTAGAATCTAATTCAAACTTTTAACAAACTTTTAAACTCTAAAAAGGAATGCTAACAGGGACTAACACAAGGCCCTAGCAGGACTTTAAAGAATTTAGAAAACTTTTCAAATTGCAAAAATCAATTTCTAATGACAATTTTGGAATTTGTCGTGTGATCAGGTATTGGCTGAGTAGTCCAGCAAATGCAAAGTCTTGTACCCCACCGCTGATCCACCAATGTAGGAAGTTGGCTCTGTATGTGCTATTTCAAAGTAAGGAATAGCATGCACAGAGTCCAAGGGTTCCCCTTAGAGGTAAAATAGTGGTAAAAATAGATAATACTAATGCTCTATTTTTGTGGTAGTGTGGTCGAGCAGTAGAATTATCCAAGGAGTAGTGTTAAGCATTTGTTGTACATACACATAGACAATAAATGAGGTACACACACTCAGAGACAAATCCAGCCAATAGGTTTTGTATAGAAAAATATCTTTTCTTAGTTTATTTTAAGAACCACAGGTTCAAATTTAACATGTAATATCTTGTTTGAAAGGTATTGCAGGTAAGTACATTAGGAACTTTGAATCATTTCAATTGCATGTATACTTTTCAAGTTATTCACAAATAGCTACTTTAAAAGTGGACACTTAGTGCAATTTTCACAGTTCCTGGGGGAGGTAAGTTTTTGTTAGTTTTACCAGGTAAGTAAGACACTTACAGGGTTCAGTTCTTGGTCCAAGGTAGCCCACCGTTGGGGGTTCAGAGCAACCCCAAAGTAACCACACCAGCAGCTCAGGGCCGGTCAGGTGCAGAGTTCAAAGTGGTGCCCAAAACGCATAGGCTTCAATGGAGAGAAGGGGGTGCCCCGGTTCCAGTCTGCCAGCAGGTAAGTACCCGCGTCTTCGGAGGGCAGACCAGGGGGGTTTTGTAGGGCACCGGGGGGACACAAGCCCACACAGAAATTTCACCCTCAGCGGCGCGGGGGCGGCCGGGTGCAGTGTTAGAACAAGCGTCGGGTTCGCAATGGAAGTCAATGAGAGATCAAGGGATCTCTTCAGCGCTGCAGGCAGGCAAGGGGGGGGCTTCCTCGGGGAAACCTCCACTTGGGCAAGGGAGAGGGACTCCTGGGGGTCACTTCTGCAGTGAAAGTCCGGTCCTTCAGGTCCTGGGGGCTGCGGGTGCAGGGTCTTTTCCAGGCGTCGGGACTTAGGTTTCAAAGAGTCGCGGTCAGGGGAAGCCTCGGGATTCCCTCTGCAGGCGGCGCTGTGGGGGCTCAGGGGGGACGGGTTTTGGTACTCACAGTCGTAGAGTAGTCCGGGGGTCCTCCCTGAGGTGTTGGTTCTCCACCAGCCGAGTCGGGGTCGCCGGGTGCAGTGTTGCAAGTCTCACGCTTCTTGCGGGGAGATTGCAGGGTTCTTTAAAGCTGCTCCTTTGGATAAAGTTGCAGTCTTTTTGGAGCAGGTCCGCTGTCCTCTGGAGTTTCTTGTCGTCGTCGAAGCAGGGCAGTCCTCAGAGGATTCAGAGGTCGCTGGTCCCTTTGGAAGGCGTCGCTGGAGCAGAGTTCTTTGGAAGGCAGGAGACAGGCCGGTGAGTTTCTGGAGCCAAGGCAGTTGTTGTCTTCTGGTCTTCCTCTGCAGGGGTTTTCAGCTAGGCAGTCCTTCTTCTTGTTGTTGCAGGAATCTAATTTTCTAGGGTTCAGGGTAGCCCTTAAATACTAAATTTAAGGGCGTGTTTAGGTCTGGGGGGTTAGTAGCCAATGGCTACTAGCCCTGAGGGTGGGTACACCCTCTTTGTGCCTCCTCCCAAGGGGAGGGGGTCACAATCCTAACCCTATTGGGGGAATCCTCCATCTGCAAGATGGAGGATTTCTAAAAGTTAGAGTCACCTCAGCTCAGGACACCTTAGGGGTTGTCCTGACTGGCCAGTGACTCCTCCTTGTTATTCTCATTATTTTCTCCGGCCTTGCCGCCAAAAGTGGGGGCCGGAGGGGGCGGGCAACTCCACTAGCTGGAGTGTCCTGCGGTGCTGTGACAAAGGGGTGAGCCTTTGAGGCTCACCGCCAGGTGTTACAGCTCCTGCCTGGGGGAGGTGTTAGCATCTCCACCCAGTGCAGGCTTTGTTACTGGCCTCAGAGTGACAAAGGCACTCTCCCCATGGGGCCAGCAACATGTCTCTAGTGTGGCAGGCTGCTGGAACTAGTCAGCCTACACAGATAGTCGGTTAAGTTTCAGGGGGCACCTCTAAGGTGCCCTCTGGGGTGTATTTTGCAATAAAATGTACACTGGCATCAGTGTGCATTTATTGTGCTGAGAAGTTTGATACCAAACTTCCCAGTTTTCAGTGTAGCCATTATGGTGCTGTGGAGTTCGTGTTTGACAAACTCCCAGACCATATACTCTTATGGCTACCCTGCACTTACAATGTCTAAGGTTTTGTTTCGACACTGTAGGGGTACCATGCTCATGCACTGGTACCCTCACCTATGGTATAGTGCACCCTGCCTTAGGGCTGTAAGGCCTGCTAGAGGGGTGACTGACCTATACTTGCATAGGCAGTGAGAGGCTGGCATGGCACCCTGAGGGGAGTGCCATGTCGACTTACTCGTTTTGTTCTCACTAGCACACACAAGCTGGCAAGCAGTGTGTCTGTGCTGAGTGAGAGGTCTCCAGGGTGGCATAAGACATGCTGCAGCCCTTAGAGACCTTCCTTGGCATCAGGGCCCTTGGTACTAGAAGTACCAGTTACAAGGGACTTATCTGGATGCCAGGGTCTGCCAATTGTGGATACAAAAGTACAGGTTAGGGAAAGAACACTGGTGCTGGGGCCTGGTTAGCAGGCCTCAGCACACTTTCAATTGTAAACATAGCATCAGCAAAGGCAAAAAGTCAGGGGGCAACCATGCCAAGGAGGCATTTCCTTACAATGCACGACCTGGAAACTGTTGCAGTTGCTGGCAGGAGCTGAAGTTACAAGGTTGCAGAAGACGTCTTTGCTTCTTTGTTACAGTTTTGCAGAGTTCCTGGAGCAGACAGTGGTTGATCCGTGGTAGAAGATGAAGTGGAGGATGCAGAGGATTCCTGCTGGAGTCTTGCAATCCGAATCTGAAGAAACACCCTGAGGAGGTACCCTAAATAGCCCTGAGAGTGGGATTGGTCACCTAACCAGGTAAGCGCCTATCAGGTGGGATCTTCGACATCACCTGCTGCACTGGCTACTCAGATGCTCCCAGAGTGCCCCACCACCTTGGAATCCAAGATGGCAAAAACCCAGGGACACTCTGGAGGAGCTCTGGGCACCACCCCTGGGGTGGTGACGGAGAGGGGAGTGGTCATCTCTGCAGTGGCTACATCAACCTTCTCAGAGAGACTATCACGACCTGGCAAGGACATTTTGGAACCTTTGTCTGGGCAACATCTCCATGACAGCAGAATATCTACCAGAGAAAGTCAACAAAGTAGCGGATTGGAACTCCAGATATTTATAGAACACAAATCTGTGGAAGCTTCACCCGACAATCATCAAGCAAGTGGAACAGAGGTGGGGTCCTTTCTCCGTGGACCTCTTTGCACCTCGCCTGGATTATCAGATAGAAAGATTCTTCAGTGGAAGACCAGATCCTCTAGCATCAGCAATAGATGTATTCCTATAAGACTGGAGCGAGGAGGAAGGCTAGGCCTTTCCTCCCTTCTCAATGATCATGGGGGTGTCAGTTCAAGTAAGGAAACAAGCAGCGGAATTGGAGGTGTTAACACCAGACTGGAGGTGGCACATTAGATATCCATTTCTGAAGGAACTTTCTTGGAATTGTACAATCCTTCTACCCCCGATTCTGAATCTCAAAATGGATCTGCAAGGGAATCCCCATCACCTGGTGCTGAATGGGGAACTGTCTCTCATGGCTTGGAGGATATTAGGGACTTTCACAGGAGGCTTAGTGCCTCACCTCTACAGCATAGGCAGATGCAATCAACAAGAGTTCTAATCTGCATGGAAAAGATGGTTGGGTTGGTGTACCCTTAGGGCATGATGTTTTCCGAATTCTAAATTTTCTGTTTTCCTTGGTCTCCGAGGGTATGTCCTATTGGTCTGTGAATACTTTCAGGTCAGCTATCTCAGTGCGACACCCATCAATAGAGGGATTCCCAGTGGGGGAGCACCCTTGTATACGGAAATTAATGAGGGGTATCAGCTTCTCCTTGTCTTCGAGCCAAGGTATTCCACCCTTTGGGATGGCCATATTGTTCTTAATCTTTTTCTGTTTTGGAAGCTCAATTAGGAATTTGTTACTTACTCACTAAGCATCCGTTTGTGGCACACAGTGTTGTAGATTCACAAACTCTTCATTCACCTGCAATCTTTTGATGGGTCCTGAGTTGTGCAAGTTGTTTTTCTTCAAAGAAGTCTTTCAAGTCACGATGTTAAGCCACTCCTCCCCTCGGTTATAACGCACATGGGCATTGTAGGAAACTGACTCTCTATATTGTGCACTAAAATGAAGTACACTGTAAAGAGATTCCAGTGGAACCCCAGTTAGTATTGTAGAGGTAAAAGTAGATAGGAGTAATGCTCTATTTGTGGTAGTGTGGGCGAAGACTTATCAGAAGGTAGCCCCAAGCATTTCCTGTACTCACAGAGGCAATAAATGAGACACACACTCAAAGAATAATACCAAGACCAATTCAGAAAAATAACATTTCTTTTTATATATGTTTCAAACCCAAGAACTTCGTAATAAGCTAAGTAGACTTTTAAGCATAAATACTTAGCAGTTTCTGAAATCAACACTTAGTGCAATTCTCAGAGTTCTCTCAATGTTATCCTACGAGGGGGAACAATGTTCAGCAAACAAAGGGTTAACAACAACTTATGAAGCCAATCTCAGGTAGTTAAGGTAAGTACCAGGCACTGATCAGAACCACACCAGCAGGTCACTCTGGGCAGCGCTAGGGCAGCCGGGTGCAGGGGTGCAGTAAGACGTTGGGTGCCCAAAGGTTTCCTACAGGAGTTTGCTCATCGTGAACACAGGCTGCAGGCTCTGACTAGGAAGGCAGTCAGGTACAACAAGCAGGTGGGTAGTAGACTTGGGGAACTCGGGGACGTAGGTGCACCTTTGGTCCTCTTCTCATGTGCCCAGAGGTGACTGGAGCAGGGGTGTCCTTAGTCGTTGGGTTTTCACATGTGGGAGCAATCGTGGTCAGGTGGTCCTGTATGTTGAGGCTGCAGGTATCGTAGGGGAGTCCGGCAGGGGTGGACTTGAGCTCCTAGGAGCCAGGGAACGTCGTTGACACTGATGACCCACCTCAGCTGGGGTCAGAGGTGCAGTGGTTGCTAGAGCGGTCGGATTTTCTCTCTCCACCAGCCTGTGGGAGAGGGGACCTGCGTGCAGAGGCTGCAGGAGTCTCGGGTTGGTCCAAGATGGGAAGAGACCACACTGGACTCGGTCGCTGGGCACCCGCGTTGGCACAGTTAGTTGGCTTGACCTCAAATCCTGGACGTCGGTGCAGTGGTCTCTTCTGGTTTTGGGTTTCTGGGGATCCAGCAGCTGCAGAGTTTTTTCTTTGGAGTTTTCCTCTTGCAGGGCAAGTCCGCTGCCCACAGGAGACTTGAGTCTTTATTGAAGGCTGGAAGAGTTGGCTTTTTTGTGCAGGATCCTTTGAGGTCAGCAGGCAGGCCAGAGGGCCTGGGTCCAGGTCAGCTGCTGCTTCTTTTCCTTTTCTGCAGGTGCAACTCTTCCTTGTCCAGGTCTTCTTAGGTTGTCGAAATAGGAGTTCTATGGTTCAAGGGTGCCACCTAAATACTCAATTTAGGGGAGCTACACGGGGTGCCAGGAGGTGGCCAATTGTCTGACCACCTTTAGGATGACTACACCCTTAGGACCACTTCTGCTGAGAAGTGCGCATAACCATAACCCTAGTAGCCTAATTCCTTCCAAACAAGATGGAGGAATTTAAAAAGTAGTGTCAATTCAGCTCGTCCACCTTAAAGGTAGGACTGGCATGAAGGGGGCACACCTCCTACTTTAAATAATTTTCCCACCTATGCTTCTGCCAAACGTGGGGTCAGAACAGGGGGGTTGGTCATCTCTGCCATCTGGAGAGAGCTGAGTTGCATTAGAAAGACAGTAAGGTGTTCAAAACTTCCTGCCCTGGAATGCCCATCCTGCCTGGGAGATGAGATCACACCTCTGCCCACTGAAGGCTTTTGTCTCAGGCCCTCTCACCCTGGGGGGCCAGAAACGAGTCTGTGGTGGTTTAACTGGTCAGGACCAGTAGTAGGTAGGACTTATACTAGTAGTTTGTAGGTTTTCAGGGGGTACCTCTAAGGTGCCCTCTGTGTGCATTTTTAATAAATCCATCACTAGGGTTATTGAGGGGTTACTATTCCAAGATGTTTGCTACCAAATATTCCAGGATTCAGAAAAGCCATCATGTAGCTGGGGAACTCATAATGGCCAGTGTCCAGCACGTGCATTTAAAATGGCTTCCCTGTGCATTTACCATGTCTCAGAATCAACAGACACAGCAGGGGCATGTTTGCTCATGCACATATGCCCTCACATGTGCCTGGATGCACCCTGCTTTTGGGATGGCTTGCACCTGGCACATGCAGTGATAGGGGACCAGGCACACTTGTGAGACAAGCTGTATTTTCAATTTAGCCTGCACCAAAACATGCAGCCTGCAATGGCAGCACTTGTGCGAGTTTGGTGAGGGGACTCTGATGGTGGCACAACTGGTGCTGCAGCCCTCATAGACCTTCCTTAGTACCCAAGGCCCTAAGTACTAGGGGTACCATTTACTAGGGACTTACAGTGGTAGCTAAAGATTGTGTCAATTGTGCAAAACAACTGTGCAGTTTTGGGGAAAGAAATCTGGCACTGGGAACCTGGTTAGCAGGGACCCAGTGCACAAATGGTCAAAGCCACATCAGAAACCAGGCAAAAAGTGGGGGCCAACTTTGTCAAAAAGGGTGCTTTCCTACAGGCATCAACTCCATTGTAAGACAGTTTTCCGCAGGCGGAGAGAAATGAGTGTAAAGTATGTGTAAGTAATGTGATGACCATGCTAAATGTATAAATAGTAAGTGTAAAGAAAGACTGCAACTGCCACATGTATCCAGGAAAGAGGGTGGGTGCATGTGAATCTACAGCACTACATGCCACAAACAGATGCTAACTGGGTAAGTAACACATTCCGTTGGATGGCATGTGTGGTTGTAGATACACATGCTCTGCATAGACTGTAAAGCAGTCCCTCCTTAGAGGTGGTGGCTAGCTGGTGAGTGTTGCAGAGGCTTGAAAAAAAGAGTATGTAGCACTGCCTGTCCTACATTGGCTTGTTGACGTGCTAATACATCCACACATTAATGTTTGGTCAAAGTGTGTGGTGTAAACCAAGTAGCAGCCTTTTATGTCAGTTATGAGAATATTTCCTAAAAAGCCCATGGTTACCCCTTTTTTGCGAATAATGTGTACTCTACGAGGAAGAGATAAAGGTCTTTTGGCCTTAGCATAACAAGTTTGAATGCATTTTACTACCCATCTGGCTATGCCTGAATTGGATAGAGGGTTACCTTTGTGTGGTGGTGAAACAGCAACAAAATGGTATTTAGCCTCTCTGAAAGTTTTAGTTCTATCAATGTAGACTATAAGTGCTCTTTTAACATCTAATGTATGAAGAACTCTTTCCACAACATAATCTGGTTGAGGGGAAAAACTGGTGATTCAATTGATTGGTTGAGATGAAATTGAGATACAACCTTAAGTAGGAATTTAGGGTTGGCATGGAGAGCCAATTTATCTCTATGTATTTGAACAAAGGCTTTTTCTAAGGTTAAATCCTGGAGCTCACTAACATGCCTAAGTGTAGTTATGGTGACTAAAAATGCCACTAAGAGAGAAACTGAAACGGGCATGAGTGCAGAGGTTCAAAGGTTGAGCCATGAGCCTTGTAAGTACTATATTAAGATTTCAAGAAGGTGCTGGAGGAATCCTTGGTAGAAAAACTTGTTTGAATCCTTCTATGAAGGATTTGATGACCGGAATTTTGAAAACAGAAGAAACAGAAAGGTGCTGCCTATTTTGTAGGTGAGCAGGTATTGCAGCAAGATGTAACCGTATAGAAGTGTATGCTAAGTTTGCCTTTTGTAAGTGAAGTAGGTAGCAGACAATGTCTTGCACTGTGGTTTTGAAAGGGTAAATTTGTTTTGAATGACAATAACAAACAAAACGTTTCTATTTTACTGAATAGCAGGCTTTAGTGGTGGGTTCGCGTGCGTCCTTAGAAATGTACATATATTCTTTTAATAGGTTAAGGTAGCCAATATCTGACCTCAGGAGCCAAATCGCTGGGTTAGGTGTTTTGGGATATGGGTGTCTGATTTATCCTCGATTCTGAGTGACAAGATCTGGCCTGTTGGGGACCTTCTTGTGTGGAACTAGTATTATTGTGAACCAGGGATGACGCGCCCAGTGGGAGCTACCAGGATCATTGTGGGTGACATCTGCCTGAGCTTCCAAACCAGAAATGGAAGGAGAGGGAGAAGTGGAAACATGCAGGCAATTATCCCTAACCAACCCAACTATACTGCATTGCCTTTGGATAGTGGGTGTGAAAACCTGGAGGCCAAGTTTGGGTATTTTGCATTTTTTGCCTTGGCAAAAAGGTCTATTTGAGGGCCCCCCTCACCTTTGGAATTATGACTGGAAGACTTGTGAGTGGAGTTACCACTTGTGGACCTGTTGCTCCATCCTGCTGAGCAGCTCTACAAAGTTGATGTTTGTTCTCAGAAGATATTCCACTAATAGGTGAATGCTGTGACGTAGAGCCCACTTCTAGATGGTCTGGGACAGGAGTGATAGTTGTGGACACTGTATCCCTCCTTGTTTCTGTATGTAATGCATGGCTGTGATATTTTCCGTCTGGACTAGGACATCCTTGTTAGTCAGGTGAGGAAGGAATGCTTTCACTGCTAGATGAACAGCTTGAAGATCTAGGACGTTGATCTGGAGACTCTGGTGTTTGCCATCCCAAAGAACATGCACTAGATCTAGTGAGTATGCACCCCATCCCGTCTGTGATGTGCCGGTCATGAGAGTGATGTAGGGAACAGGGTTGGAAAAAGGCTGCCTTTTTAACAGATTGTTGGTGTTCCACCACTGCACAGAACGTTGAGTTTGGCGGTCTTTCAACACTAGATCTTCTAATTGACCCTGTGACAGAGACAACTGACGAACTAGACATTCCTGCAAGGGGTGCATATGTAACCTTGCATGGGGAACCATGGCAATGCAGGATGCCATCATCCTTAGCACGTGCATAACCATCCTTACTGTGAGCTGGTGGTTTGTCTTAAACTGGGACAATGTTGCTTGAAAGATGTGAATTTGTGCTAATCCTAACTGTGTGTTTGAGACTGCTCCTAAATATGGTTGAAACTACAGCAGTTGCAGGTGAGACTTGGGGTTGTTGATAGTAAATCCAAAGCTATGAAGAAGATTTATTGTCATCTGAGTCCGTTGTTGGCACTGATGAGGAGTGTTGGCTTTGATAAGCCAGTAGTCCAGGTACGGGAATAAGTGGACATTTTGTCTGTGCAGATGAGTTGAGACCAATGCTACACATTTGGTGAACATGCGAAGTGTGGAGGTTACCCCGAATAAAGCACCTTGAACTGGTTTGCCAGCTATGACTAATCTTAAGTATTTGCTATGGGCTGAATGTATTTCTATGTGGGAGTAGGCGTCCTTAAGGTCTTGTGTTCCCATAAAGTCACCTTGTTGGAGAAGTGGGATGACATCCTGTAAGGTGACCATGTGGAAGTGTTCTGATAGAATGTTTTTGTTGAAACACCTGAGATCAATCAATCAATGTTTTCTAAAGCGCAGCTTTATCACCCTTGTGGGATGCTGGGGGACCTTGTCTCTGTCGAAGAGCCACTGAGTTGATTCCTTAAGACTGGCAGGGAGGGGGCCATTCTGAGATGCAGTAGAAGCCTATTCCAGGATTTGGCGGCAATGTAGGCAAAGGAGCGGCCGCTGCTGCGGGAGTGCTGTGTACGGGGGAAGTATGCAAAGTTGAGGGAGGCAAAGTGGAGGCGTCCTGCGGGAGTGTGGATTTTCAGTCTGTAGTTGATGTATGTCGGGCCTTGATTGGGTAGTGCTTTGAAGGCCAGCGTAAGGATCTTGAACTGGCACCTCTTCTGGACAGGAAGCCAATGAAGAGCACTGCGGTGGGGTGAGATGCTAGTACATCTGGGAATGTCCAGGATGAGTCTGGCCCTCGTTCTATATGGAATGCAGTGTCTTCAGTGGCTGGGCGAGGAGACCGGCGTAGAGGGCGTTGCTGTAGTCAAGGTCATCCGGTGATCAGGGCGTGAGTGACTGTTTTTCTTTCACAGAGGGGATCCACTTGAAGGTTCTGTGTGGAACTTAACTTGGCTTCTCACTGAGAGTTGACTGTCGATGATTACGCCGAGATAACAGGCGTGATCTGACCGGTTGGGAGGGGGTCTGAGTTGAGCAGGCCACCAGCTGTGGTCCCATATTTTTCCGAAGATCAGGCAGCTGTGTTTGACTAATTTAAGCTCTGAGGTGTACTAGGTGGCTCTTTTGGGGGCGCTGCTAGAGAAGTTATTGATGTCCTGGTCAAGGTTAGTCGTGGCTGTCAGCATTGCAGTGTGTAGGGTCTGTGACCAGAGGTCTTTGGTAACTGTGCCCCATCTGCGGCGGAGGGTGCAATAGTATTTGTTGGGAGAGGGGATGAGTGACATGGATGAGGAAGTGGACAATGTGGTGGTCCGACCATGTGGGGTCCAAGAAGTGGAAGAACAAGATCTGTTTGCTTGAAGTGAAGATTGCATCAAGCTTGTGCCCTGCTTTGTGGGGGGGGGCTTGTTTATAAGTTGAGTTAGACCAATGTTGTTGAGGACATAAAGGAGGGAAGAGGTGTTGTTGTCACTGTTGTCGTAGAGTTGGAAGTTGAAGTCGTAGAGAAGGAGGTATTGTTTAGAGTCGTTTATGAGAGGAGCGATGAGGTTGGTGATGGCATCACAGAAGGTTGCGCGCTGGTCTGTATACTAAGGGAGCCTCCCATGGTGGTGTTGGTATCGGTTTGGAAATTGAGGTGCTCCATGAGGGGCATTTGGTCGTCGTCCGTGATGGTGAAACGGATGGATTCTCTGAAGATGATGGCAATGCCCCTGCTGTGTTTGTTGATGTGGTGTCGGTGGAGCATCTGGTATCCGATCGGGATGGTAGTAGAAATGTCGGGGGACGAGGAGGGGTTGTTCCAGGTTTTGGTGATGAAAGCAATGTCTGCATCTAGGGAGGTGATGGTATCCCAGACTTCTGTGGCGTGCTTGCATAGGGATCATGCGCTGAGCATGAAACACTTGGTGGGGGGCTGGTTGTGGTCTTTTGTGTGGGTTCTCTAAGAGAGTTGGTGAGCAGTGTCTGGTGTAAGATGAAGATGAAGTGGCACTAGATGCAGCTGAACGGTTCCTTCGTTGAGTGTGGGGAGGCCAAGAGCAGTCGTCGTTGTGAGGTCTGGCAGTTCCTGTGAGGAGTAGAGGTAGGTCGAACAAATGCCAGGGGTTCGGATGTTGGGTGCGATCCAGGCACGGACAGGTGCACGTGAGCTTGCCTTTTGGGGCACCTTTAGTGTGGCAGCGGCACGCCCGCATTAAATGGGGGAGTGGGCGGGGTCTAGGGGAGACAGGATCGTCAGCAGGTGGAAAAACACTGTGGGAGAGTGCTACGAGCGCTCTTAAGTTCAGGCAGGCTGAGGAGGTCAGGAGAGTCCCTCCTACTTCCAAGCAGGTCAGGCAGTGAGTGCTCTGCAGAAAAAACAAGCTCAGGGGTATCGGGCCGAGAGAACCGTGCCCTCCTGCTCCGGGAAGCTCAGCCAGCTTTTCTGCCAAGTCGCGCAGCAACCTGCATTAAATGGACTGGCAGGTGGGTGGAGCCTAGGGGAGGTGGGATCGTCAGCAGGCAGGGGAGCGCTGTGAAATGCAGAATGGCTGAGGAGGTCAGGAGAGTCCCTCCTACTTCCAGGCAGGTCAGGCGGTGAGCAGTCTGAATGCGCTCTGCAGAAAAAACAGGCTCAGGAGATCGGGCCGTGAGGAGAGTGCCCTCCTACTCAGGCAGATCAGGCAGTTTCTCCGTCAAATCGCTCAGCGACCAGCAGTAAATGGGGTGACGGGTGAGTGGGTGAGCCTAGTGGAGGCAGGATCATCCGCAGGTGGGAAAACGCTGTGGGAGAGCGCTGCAAGCACTCTGAAATGCAGACAGGCTGAGGAGGTCAGGAGAGTCCCTCCTACTTCCAGCCAGGTCAGGCGGTGAGCGCTCTGAATTCACTGCAGAAAAAACAGGCTCAGGGGATCGGGCCATGAGGATAGTGCCCTCCTACTCCAGGCAGGTCAGACAGCTTCTAAGACTGACCTTAGCAACCCATCGTTTTGGGGAATTAGGAAGTACAGAGAGTATACTCCTGAGTCCTGATGTGGAAGACAAACAGGTTCTATGGGCCCTTTAAGGAGAAGGGTTTGGACTTCCTGTTCGATGTGCGAGTACGAGGTGGAATGTTTGGTAGTGTGGTAATGAGCTCCAGACAAATACCATGTTGGATAAAGGTCAATATCCACTTATCTGTGGTGATGGAATCCCAAGTTGGATGGTAATGTTGTAGTCTGCCCCGGCTGGTGTTGTGTGCTCGGGGGGGGGGGGGGGGGGGGGGGGGGAGGATAGGGTAGTGACTGTTCAGCAGAGGGTGTTGCTCCACAAGAGGAGGCACCCTTACCTCCACCCTTGTTGTTGTTGCCTCTAAATGAGACAAAGTAGTAGCTTTTGGTGTATAAACTCTGTGGTTGCTTCTGATGTGAGATGAATGTAGAGGCGGACTTGTAAGCACCCCGGTAGTTTTCGGCGGTGATAAGTGCCCGTGGAAGTAGGGGTTTGTAATGCTCCCATAGCTTTGGCAGTGGCCATGTCTTTTTTAATCTTTTCTAAGATAGTATCTACCTGTGGACCAAAGAGATGTTTATGGCAAATGACACTGTACCAACAGCCTGTTGAAAATCAAAGGCACAGCAAATAAAGGTGTTGTCAATTGTGTGTCCCTCTGTTACAATTTGTTGACTCCTTTTTCCTTGCTTTTCTGGGAGGTACTAGAGAAGCTCCTCCATTTCAACCCAGTGAGCTCTATTGTAGCACTAAGAGAGCCTGGGATTTGGTGATACGCCAATGACTGAGACTAGACTGCAACCCTCTTCCCTGCAGCATCTATGTACTTTATTTCATTCCCTAGGGGCGGTGTATCCCTGGTAATTTGGGAGTTAGCCGTCTTGCATGCTCTGGTGGCAGTTAGCCCCTAATAAATATAGGTTCAGATGGAGCTGTTTTATATTTTTTGCATGCTAGGAGTGATGATCCTAGCCATAACAGAGTCCCTAAAGATGTCTTCAGAGTGTCGGATCGTACCATTTAACATGGGCAGATACTGTGGTCCCTGTGTGGAGTAGTTAAAGTGTCAAAAAACAAGTATTGTTCCAGTGGTTCCTGGTGTAGCTGTACACGGTGGGAAGCGGCAGATATCGCAATGACCTCCTGGTATGAGGTTGAGTCTTCACCATCACCTACTAGCATCTGACTGTGGTGACCCCTAAGTTGACATTTCTAGGGGGTAGTGGGGTGGAGATAATGGTTGAGGAGAATGAGGGGTGATGGAGGTGGTGGTGAAGGGGGAGGTGGAAGAAAGGAAGGCCTGGTGGCCTGGTCCATGGTTTTGTTCCTTGGAGGAAGTGGTACATCCAGTGTCTCCTCAAAAGTCAATTTCCTTTCCAATCCTGAAGGAGAGGAGGAAGTAGTAAGAATACAACCAGTCCCTGCTTGAATTTGGATTTTTCACTGCAAAATGTCCAGCTTTTCCAAAATAGGCTCAACAGGTGAGGTGGAAGCTGAGGAAGTTTTGTTAGCTTTTGGCTCTGAGGGTTTCGGATCTAAGGGTTTTGGCTTCGATGTGTAAGGCTTCGTCGGGCTGGAGGGAGTTGACTGCAGGGCCAGAAACAATAATAGTCTGTGCCCAAGACTGCTTTTGGTCCGAAGAGGTCAATGCCGAAGGCTTTGCCGTGGTATGTCCTTTCGGTGCCAAGCCCGAGGGCGGGGTGTCAAACATTTTTCCAGCTCTAACCATTGGTGGGAAGCAGTGGTGGACCGGTGACCTCATATTGTGGGACTGTTGATGCATTAGATTTTCTGGTCGGTTTGGGTTAAAGGGTAGGGGTAGGGGTTGCAGTAATCACTCGTTGAGCAGATGGAACTTCTTGCATTTTTAAGTCTACCTCGATGTCGGAGCTGGAGCTTTCGTTGAGAAAGAAGGCCTCTTCTTCTTAAAACGGCCGGTTGCTCTGTGCATGTTCCACGCCGAAGATGTCTGGAGTGTTGTACACGGCCCTACGAGACATTTTTAGGTGACGAGTCCTGTGGTCCCAGAGTTTCTTCTTCGACCTGAAAGATTTACAGGCCTGCAAGTCAGCTTCTTTGTGGTCTGGGGAGAGACACAAATGGCACACAGTGTTGATCCATGTGTGGGCATTTCGCGAGACAATGCAGATAGAACCAAAATGGCCTGCGTTCCATCACAAGCAGCTCATTTTCAGACAGGCTAGTATTAACATTGAAAGAAGGCCGAAGGGTGTTGCCCCCAAGTTGTGTTGGACGTTTACGCGGCATGCAGGGGTGTATGCAGGGATCGGTGCACATCCTCCATTGGCTGGGTTACAATAACGTGTAATTTTCACTTGTGTACTACTCCCAGGTGAACTGGGTACACTGCTAGGCACAGTGGCTATAGGTGTGGAGGTCAGCCATTATAGTGCCCCAGCTAATGGCTACTGGGTATTTGCGGAGGCCCAGAGTGTCCTCCAGATGAAGGGCAACACTCTCCGCCTGTGCCCAGATTGTCATGGAGTGTAGCCAAGCATCATAAGGTGGCGGATCTGATGACTGTCATCTACAAGTAAGGAGTTTTTTGGCAAAGATAAAGCCCAGGTCGCAAAAATCATACTGTGACTCTATGCTGTTTGGCCCCATGAAAAAGTCCCATGATGCATGCATCCCAAGTGTATGGGACAGTACGTTCAACACAGTGTGAAAGATGGCACACAACCACACTCCAGTACTGTTGCAGGCATAAACAGTACCCCAGCATGTGTAATAGGTCTGTGTCTATTAAGTGGCAACGCAGGCATTGTGCGTCTGTGCGGTGAAAATATCTGTTGATTTTAGAAGGTTAAGATTCGCTCACTGGGTAATATAATATTGAATGAGTCAGAATCTGGCATTGTGCGGCACTCGGACTGGGCCTTCCAGTAGTGCAGACCGTTACCTATCCATATATGGAATGTCTCAGGTGGCCTCCCAGCAACCTCAACGTGATGTGAGTGATGGGGTGGTGTGATTTCTTAGTGATGCTGCCAGCCATCGCACCAAAAGCCTGTCTGTGCCAAAGACAAGCAAATATTATAGTGGAAGATGCATGGGGGGAGAGAGTGGGTTGGGTTCCAGAGTAAGGTCTCCCCATGATTCCCCAAGTGACAAGTGTCACATCTAGTATGCTATTAAAATTGACTCCCAGGAGCCATGCAATCCCACTCCATCAGGAGAGGGTCTCAGATAGTACTCCCAAAAAGAGTGTCTGTTCAGTATTGGGAACATATATGTTTCTAATAAGGATTCGCCTACCATTCAGACAATCCTTCACTAGTACATACCTACTGTCAGGGTCCATCACCACCTCCTCCATTACGAATGGAACTGCAGATCTCATCCATATCAGAGTCCCACATGCACAGGAGGTATAATTGGTGGAATATATCTGGCCACACCAGTGCTGCTTATGTGTATCAACCTCCCGTGCTGGCAGGTGGGACCCTTGCAATAGTGTCATGGGGACGGCTTGGCACCGAAGGTAAGAGTAAATACCATAGCATCTGGCAGGGGTATGAATGCCGCGTACATCCCAAGTCAATATTTTAAGCATCCAGGGGACAGCTATATGTTCCTCAGCCTGTAGTAAGTCAAGGGTGTCAGATATGTACAGTGTGAATAACAACATGTTCGACTTGCCTGTAGAGTATCAGTAGGTGGGTATTCAACCAATTAACAGCATATGCAAACAGAAACATATCTAATACCAAAAGGGCAGTGCACAAAAACAAGCGGCCGTCCAAACTAAATATGCAGGAAATGGTGGAAGGGCAGTCAAGTCGTTAACTCAAGATATTATAGCGTTGGTTGTGAGGGGGGTAGCACCCCTGGCCTTTAGGGAACTTCGGGTGTCTGGTCATCAGGGAGGATACATGTGTCCAACCAACAGTTGAGTATTATTAGATAACAAGTGTGGACTGATGTACGGTGACTGTATGCCATCACCACACTCGGGTCAAATCAGCCTCATCATTACACAACATGGGTATGCGGAGGATGACCGTAGTTTCAGTGGAAGGAGAAGTCCCGCAACTTTTATTCGAGCATGTTGGAGAACAAATAGTCTCAGATAAGGAGCTTTCAGTTGACAAAACCTGCTATTTGTGGTGTGACTTCCGGTGGGGGAAGCGATTCACCTCCAGAGGGACAGGTGGCAACAGAGTTAGCCTCATCAGATGGCAATGGCAAGTGTTCCTCCAATAAAGGACTGGGAGAGCGACTCCTGCCCGCAATGGCAGCAGCTTTCTTCAGGTATGACGGCGTTCCGCAATGATTTGTTCCAGGTTAGGGGCTGACTGAGAAGTGCAGCAGATTCCAGCTTGGGCCCCACGACGTCCGTGCTTGTTGCTGGAGGATTATTTCCATCAAGGCTGGACGAGTCCAGCTATTTACACACATTATCTGGAGTGATAAAAAATAGTGTGGTGCCTCCAGCAACTGCACGCAATCTTGCCGGAAAGAGGAGTGAGAACTTTAGGTTCAGTTCCCGTAGTCTAAGCTTTACAGCAAGGAAGTATTCTGATACACACAGGACGCCTAGACGACTGATGGATAGCTTGTTATATCTCTGGTAGTCACTAGGCCGTGTAGTATTTGCGCTGCTTACTGGTCAAGGGTGTGGGCAGGTCTCGGCGCCCTGCGGCGTTGCACAAGCCCGGCCCCCAGGCTCCCTCGGGGCACCATCAGTGGGAGTGAGTGCTAGCCAGACAGCGCCTCATCAGCATCGGGTGGGGCCAACCAACAGCAATAAGTCTGTTTACAAGCAGGTATTGTTTGTGTAGCCTCGTGGTTTACTTCCATGCATGAGCCGTCTGGCAAGCGCGATCAGCGGTGGTTTAATGTCTAAACAGGTAGCTCGGGTGTTCGACAAGTCTAGGCAGGAATTTGATCCCCACGCTCAGTGCAACTCCACTGCTCTCAATTAGTGTGCCTTCCAAGCGCAGCAAGTGTGCCTCATCTCTCCTCCGGCTCAGCGGTCTCCTGGTGAGGGCCACACTATCAGGAATCCAGTCGGCCACAACAGCCGCAGACGACCGCTGACACCGTCCTAGTGGCAGTCATGGCCCACTTTCGGTGTGGCAAGGCATCTCCCGTGGTGCAGGCAACAGGACCCAGCTCCGGCGTTGCCATCGCCTCCCGATCGCAGGCCCATCAGGGTCCTCCCAATGCACCACACGATGCACAACCCCGGCAGCTCGGTGGCCTATGGGGTACACATCTCAGAGAGGGGGTAATGTGCACCCGATGGCAGACTCAGCCCACAATTGTAAAGGATAACAGGGTGGCAGTGCCGAGCTGTTTCAGAACGCGTGCCCATGTTGCTTTGCTAACCACACCCCTTAACAATGTGCCTTTATGATTTAATGGAAAAAAAAGCATCTGTTGAGTAATTGTGTTCAAGAGAAGTCAGATCAATACCTGGTAGGCCTGGGTCCACTTTCTCCTGAGGAATTGGAGAAGAAGGTAGACCACTGGGGGAACCATATAAAAGAGGTCAAAAAACCCTCCCAAGGGAAAGATGGTGACCAAACAAAAGATAAAAACAAAGTTTTCTGACTGCCCCCAAAAATCTTTTCAGGAGGGAGGGCCCTACGACCTTCCCAATCCAAGGGTGGGTACAAGGGTAAAAACGGGGATCCCAAAAGGCTTGGTGTAATCTCTACAAGGCTCTTGAACACCAAACTGGAGACCATACCTATCCAGAAAAAAAGAATGCCACTAGTGCACCTGCTGTAAATGTAGTGGTAAGTCTCCAGATGGGTCCTGACCATGTCAGTGAACTCACTGAGGCAACTCTAGTTTCAGAGGGTGGGGTGGATGTAGCTGCTCTAGCTATTTGGCTCAGTAATCTGAAGAGATACAGACAACAGCCACTTCATCAATGGGGTTAGAGTTGAAGCCCTGAGAGACATTGTGGCCAAAGTTAGCACTGTGACTGAGTAACTGGTCTTCTCAGACCAATTCATGACTGGTGAGACATATACAGTCCTTAATGCTGACAATGAGGCTTAGGTACGTTGCATGGCGATGGTATACTTAGAATGGGGAGGGTTACTGGCCGAAAGAAGGTGGTGGAATCTCCTGCAATCCATGTACAATGTCTGCTAGGCAATGATCTGGAGTCGTCAGCAGGGGCTGAGGTAGAACGAAAGACCCATTCAGCTATGCTGGGTGTGTGAAAAACAAGAGCACAGAGCAAAGCTCAGGGTGAAAAAGTAGAGTTAGAGTCTGGAATAATGGTACAACCACCGTAAAACTTGGAGTAGGTTAGAATATCACTTCTACTGCCCAGGTGTGTCCCAGAAAGTGAAAGAGTTTTGTAACTCCTGTTCCGCCTGTCAAGCCAGTGGTAAAACAGGTGGCCACCTAAAGGCCACCATAATTCCACTTCCAGTGGTTGGGGTTCCCTTTGAGAAGGTAGGGATTGACATAGTTGGTCCCCTAGAGCCTCCAACAGCATCAGGAAACCGATTTATAAAGGTTGCAGTAAAAATTGCAACCATGTTCCCTGAGGCAGTACTCTGCGAGCTAGGGCCTTCATTGGTATCTTTACCAGAGTGGGCTTTCCAAAGGAGGTGGTATCAGACAAAGTTATAAACTTCATGTCTGGCTATCTAAAACACATGTGGGCTGATGTGGTGTGACCTATAAGTTCACTACCGCATATCATCTACAAATCAATGGCCTTGTTGAAAGATTCAAAAAGACATTGAAAGGTACGATTGGAGGAAGCTGGCCTAGTGTGGGGAGAGCACCTATGGTGTTATCACCTTATACCAGGTCCAGGTATTCCCCTATTAGTGAGATGTGGACAGTGTCTAGGAAGCTAGGGCTCTCTAGAGGTAGCTGTGTATGAACAGCCAAGATTTATCTCGAAGACATGCAAAGCTTATGTAATACCACTACAGTCACACAGCACTTCACACATGAAAGAACCACACAGTGTTACAAAAGTAAAGGTACTTTATTATAGTAACACACATACTAAAATACTAAATAGGCAATACTCCAATAGGAGATAAGTAAACACACTGTTATATACACACTAGGAATCAGTGATTTGCATAGAAAGCAATAGCAAATAGTAAAAACAATAGTACATATTGAGGGCCCTAGGGGAGACCAATCCATGAACTAAGTAAGTGGAATGTGAAAGGCTGTCTCCCACACAAGGAAGTGGAATCAGTAAAAGGGAGCTGGAGGAACTAGGAACCCCAATAGGTAAGTACTAGGGTGCCCCCCCCTCCACGATCAGGAGTGAAGAGGTAAGTACCTGTTTTTCCCCCAAAATGACTGGAGAACTTTGGAAAAGGACTGTGCAAGACTCAGACAAGACTGGAAGAAACTAAAGGTGGTTCCTGACAGAAGAGGACCTGCAAAAGAAGGGGACCAAGTCCAGTTTGAGTTGGAGTTCCTGGCTGTGGCAAGAGCCACTACTCACCCTTCTTTAGATGCAGGACCAAGTCGACGAAGGATGAAGAAAGTCAGCAGTGCAGAACAGGAGCAAAAGAGGAGTTCTAGAAGTGATGCAAGTGATGTCCCACGTCGGTGGTCATGATGCAGTCTGTCAGAGGTGCTGGAAAACCACCAACAAGCCTTGGCAAATGAAAGTCATAGAAGAGGGTTTTGCAGGCTGAAGAGGACCAGCAAGGCCCAGGGGACTCAACCCAAGGCGGGGAGGCTGAGGTGTCCCTCAGCAGCTTGGAGAGTCACGAGAAGAGGAGACAGCCCCTACAGGCGACACACTGGCAGCAGGCACAGGAGTCGCAGTGAGGCGCACTCAGCACACCTGAAGAGGAGTCCCACATCACTGGAGCATCAGGCAGGAGACTGTGATCTGCAGGAAGGAGTGCTGGGGCCGGGGCTACACAGAGCTTGAAGATCCCTTGGAGGAGGAACAAACAAGCCTTGGTAGCTGCAAGAGTCGCAGAGCACAAGGATACTGCAAGGAGAGGCAAGGGCTTACTGTCTTCCAAGTTGGACAGCTGATTAAGAGGACCAAGGGGACCACATAAGACCACCAACTGTAATGCAGGATCCACGCAGTTCCAGAGGAGAGAAGATCCCACGCAGCCAGTCGTTGTTGCAGTTAGTGCCTCTGGGTGCAGGGGGGGTGACTTCTTAACTTCTTACATCTTGTGCAAGCTGAAGACTTGTCGCCCTCAGAGGATGCACAGCAAGGGAAATGTTGCAGTTGCTGGAAGGAGCCCGAAAAACAATGTTGCAGACCGAAGTCGTCGCTGGAATTGCACATTGTCGGTTACTGGAGGGTCCAGTTGCAGTCCTGGTGGCCAGAAGATGAAGTTAACGATGCAGAGGTGTTCTGCTGGAATCTTACACGTCGAATCTGGGGACCCATCTGAGAGAGAGAGACCCTAAACAGCCAAGGAAGGGGGATTAGTCACCTAGCAGGGGGATTGGTCACCTAGCAAGGGGGAGGGGGGCTGTGATGTCACCTGCCTGACCTGACCACTGAGATGCTCCCAGGGGCCTCTATCTACCTTGGATTCAAGATGGCAGAATCAAGTGGCCACCTGGAGGAGCTCTGGGCACCACCCCTGGGGTGGTGGTGGACAGGGAAGTGGTCACTCTTCTTTCCATGGTCCAGTTTTGTGCCAGAGCAGGGACCGGGGGTCCCTGGTCTTGTGCAAATCAGTTTATGCCAGGAGGGCACCAAATGTGCCCTTCAAAGCATACCAGTGGCTTGGGAAGGCTATCCCTCCCAAGCCATGTGTAAGGAAACGCCTCCTTGGCATGGTTACCCCCTGACTTTTTGCCTTTGCTGATGCTATGTTTTGATTTGAAAGTGTGCAAAGCCTGCACTGGGTGGAGATGCTATCACCTCCCCCAGGCAGGAGCTGTAACACCTGGCGGTGAGCCTCAAAGGCTCACCCCCTTTGTTCCAGCACCACAGGGCACTCCAGCTAGTGGAGTTGCCCGCCCCCTCCGGCCACGGCCCCACTTTTGGCAGCAAGGCCGGAGGAATTAATGAGAAAAACAAGGAGGAGTCACTGGCCAGTCAGGACAGCCCCTAAGGTGTCCTGAGCTGAAGTGACTAACTTTTTGAAATCCTCCATCTTGCAGATGGAGGATTCCCCCAATAGGGATAGGAATGTGACCCCCTCCCCTTGGGAGGAGGCACAAAGAGGGTGTACCCACCCTCAGGGCTAGTAGCCATTGGCTACGAACCCCCCAGACCTAAACACGCCCTTAAATTTAGTATTTAAGGGCTTCCCTGAACCCAAGAATTTAGATTCCTGCAACTTACAGAAGAAGAGGACTGCTGAGCTGAAAAACCCTGCAGAAAAGAAGAAGACACCAACTGCTTTGGCCCCAGACCTACCGGCCTGTCTCCCTCCTTCAGAAGAAACCTGCTCCAGCGACGCTTTCCCTGGGGCCAGCGACCTCTGAATCCTCAGAGGACTGCCCTGCTTCCAAGAGACCAAGAAACTCCTGAGAACAGCGGCCCTGTTCAACAAAGACTGCAACTTTGTATCCAGAGGAGCAGATTTAAAGACCCCTGCAATCCCCGCAAGAAGCGTGAGACTTGCAACACAGCACCCGGCGACCCCAACTCGACTGGTGGAGAACCAACACCTCAGGGAGGACCCTCCGGCGACTCCGAGACCGTGGGTAACCAAAGTTGTCCCCCCTGAGCCCCCACAGCGACGCCTGCAGAGGGAATCCCGAGGCTCCCCCTGACCGCGACTGCCTGACTCTGAAATCCAGACGCCTGGAAAAGACCCTGCACCCGCAGCCCCCAGGACCTGAAGGATCGGAACTCCAGTGCAGGAGTGACCCCCAGGAGGTCCTCTCCCTTGCCCAAGTGGTGGCTACCCCGAGGAGCCCCCCCTTGCCTGCCTGCACCGCTGAAGAGACCCCTTGGTCTCCCATTGATTCCCATTGGAAACCCGACGCTTGTTTGCACACTGCACCCGGCCGCCCCCGCGCTGCTGAGGGTGTACTTTTTGTGTGGACTTGTGTCCCCCCCGGTGCCCTACAAACCCCCCCTGGTCTGCCCTCCGAAGACGCGGGTACTTACCTGCTGGCAGACTGGAACCGGGGCACCCCCTTCTCTCCATTGAAGCCTATGCGTTTTGGGCACCACTTTGAACTCTGCACCTGACCGGCCCTGAGCTGCTGGTGTGGTGACTTTGGGGTTGCTCTGAACCCCCAACGGTGGGCTACCTTGGACCCCAATTTGAACCCCGTAGGTGGTTTACTTACCTGCAAGAATTAACATTACTTTACCTCCCCCAGGAACTGTGAAAATTGCACTGTGTCCACTTTTAAAACAGCTAAATGTGTTTTATGTAAAAAGTATATATGCTATTGTGATTATTCAAAGTTCCTAGAGTACTTACCTGCAATACCTTTCAAATGAGATATTACATGTAGAATTTGAACCTGTGGTTCTTAAAATAAACTAAGAAAATATATTTTTCTATAACAAAAACCTATTGGCCTGGAATTGTTTCTGAGTGGGTGTTCCTCATTTATTGCCTGTGTGTATGTACAATAAATGCTTAACACTACTCCTTTGATAAGCCTACTGCTCGACCACACTACCACAAAATAGAGCATTAGTATTATCTCTTTTTGCCACTATCTTACCTCCAACGGGAACCCTTGGACTCTGTGCATACTATTCCTTACTTTGAAATAGTGCATACAGAGCCAACTTCCTACACCATGTAACACCTATTTCCAAGGGAGAGGGTTTTACCTCTCTCTCCCACAGGAAAACCTTTGTTCTGGCATCCCCTGCCTGAGCTGGTCAAGAAGCAGGAGGGCAGAAACCTGTCTGAGGCATGGCAGCAGAGCGGGCTGCTCGGAAAACCCCAGAGGACTAATATGAGCAATGCTGGGGGTCCTCTAAGGAGCCCCCAGAGTGCATGGGATCATACTTCCAATATTGGCAACAGTATTAGGGTATGATTCAGACATGTTTGATACCAAAAATGGCCAGGTTCGTAGTTACCATTATGTAGGTGGATACAGGCCTGTGTCCAGTAAACAGGTAAAATGGCTTTCCCGCATTTACGAAGCCCAGAGTAACGGAGCTGGAGTTCGTGGGGGCACCTCTGCTCATGCAGGGGTGCCCTCACATACAGGTACTTGCACCCTGCCCACTGGGACAGAAGGGCCTGCCATAGGGATGACTTACAGTGGCCTCGTGCAGTTACCTGTAGTGAAAGGGTGCATACACCTTTTCACGCAGGCTGCAATAGCAGGCCTGCAGACACATTTTGCATTGGCTCCCAGGGGTGGCAAAATACATGCTGCAGCCCGTGGGGTACTTCTGGTGCCCCAATGCCCTGGATACCCAAGTACTATATACTAGGCACCAGTATTCCAATTGTGCTGAGTGCTAAGTCCTAAGCAACCAAATTTAGAGGGCGAGAGCACGGTCACTGTGGTTCTGGTTAGCAGGATCCCAGTGAACAGTCAAGACACTGACAGTAGGCAAAAAGTGGGAGTAACCATGCCAAAAAGAGGGTATTTTCTACAGGAGGAGTCCCTGAAAAACTCAGAAGGAGATAAGATGTCTTACTTCCAAGACTGCTTTTCACTTACAGGAAATGCCACAGAAGGGAGTAGGTTTTCTCCCCTTTGATCCTCTGGTTGGACATCCTGTGAGGGGACTGCTGTCTTGTGAAGGAGGGATGGGAGAGACCGGTCAGAGAGCCTAAACAGGATATTGTGGACTACGTTACTGGCCTTCGCTCTCTAATGGCTGAGTACATAGGAAAAGCTTTCAAAAACCCTGAGGCCAGCCAAGAGCTCCAGATGTCTGGTATGTCCAACAGGCTGCACAGGTGGAGTTGTAACCAGGACAGAAGGTGGGAGTTTTGGAGCCTGTGACTCAGAGGGCCCTTCAGGACAAAGGAGTGGACCATACTCTATCCTAGAGAGAAAAGGAGAAGTCACCTACCTGGTGGACTTTGGCTCTCGTAGGAACCCCAAAAGGGTTATCCATATCAATCGCCTTAAACCCTATCACGACAAATCTGAGATGACCATGCTCATGGTCACTGATGAGGGACAGGAAGCTAAGAGTGAACCTCTCCCTGATCTCCTCTCCAGCAACAACAAAAATGGCTCAGATGAAGGGGTGGTCTTTTCAGACACCCTCACTGACAAACAGCAGACTTTCAGCAAGCAAGTCTTGCATCAGTATGTTGTGCTCTTCTCTTTGACCCCTGGTCGACTACCTGGTGTACAAATGATGTGCACAATGGGGAAAGCTTATCCGTCCAAAATAAAATCAACAGTCTGTTCATGTCAAAGAGAGCATCAAAGCTGAAGTAAGCAAGATGCTGGAACTGGGAGTCATTGAGAACTAAGAGATCCTGGGCCAGCCCAGTTATCTTAGTCACCAAGCCTCAATCCCAGGGTGGAAAGAAAGAAAGAAATGAGGTTTTGAGTGGACTATAGGGGCCTCAATGCTGTGACCCAAACAGATGCACACCCAATTCCTAGGGCTGATAAACCGTTTGACAGTTTAGGAGTAGCCAAATATCTCAGTACTTTTAATCTCGCATCAGGGTACCTGCCGATAGGTCTGACCCCTGCAGCAAAAGAGAAATCAGCATTCTCCACTCCTGATGGGCATTATCAGTTTACGGTCATGTCTTTTGGACTAAAGAATGTCCCTGCTACCTTCCAAAGGTTGGTGAATAAAGTCCTGGCTGGGTTAGAAGACTTTACTGCAGCACATCTTGCTGATATTGCTGTTTAGCTCTATCTGGCATGATGACCTGATCCACCCTGGCAAGGTCCTAGAGGCTCTGAAAAGTGCAGGCCTCAATACTGAGGCAAGCAAGTGCCAGATAGGACATTGTAAGGTTGTATACCTGGGTCACCTTGTAGGTGGAGGCTACTAACCACTAAACCCCAAGATCCAGACAACTCTGGACGGGGTAGGTCCAATCCCCCAGACCCAAGCCAGGGCATTCCTTGGCTTGACTGGGTACTACAGGAGGTTTGGGAAAGGATATGGCATCATTGTGGCATCTTTCACAGAACTGACCTCCAAAAAGATGCCCAAGAAACTAAACTGGACAGCGAGCTTTCAAAAAGGTCTTCAACACCCTGAAGGGAGCAATATGCTCAGCATGTTTTAAAAGCTCCAGATTACACCAAGCAGTTCATAGACAGATGCCTCTGAACATGGGATAGGAGCAGTCCTGTCCCAAATCACTGATGATGTCCATGACCAACCAGTAGCTTTCATTTGCAGGAGGTAACTCTCCAGAGGGCAGCGTTGGAGTGCCACTGAGAGGGAAGCCTGATGTGGTTTGGTCACTGAAGAAGCCGAGGCCATACTTGTTTGGCTTTTAAGCCCTTGTTCAAACTGACCATGGGCCTCCCAGATCGCTAATGTAAATGAAGGGTGAAACCCCAAACCTGTTAAGGTGGTCCATCTCCCCACATGGAATGGACTTTACAATTGAATACAGACCTTGGACTGACCATAACAATGCAGATGGCCTTTTCAGGTTCTTCCGCTTAGAAGATGAAGACTCTTGGGAAAGGTTAGTTTCATCCTCTTTCATTTGGGAGTGGGTCATGTAGGAAAGTGCCTCTTTTAAACATGGTCACTCCTGCGTATATGATGTGATTTCAACTGAAAGTGCACTAGGTTCCTCCTAACGAGGTCCCCAGTGCCAGAACTCTTTCCTAAAACTGTGCAGTTGTTTCCCCAACTGGCAAATCCTTTAGCACCCTCTGTAAGTTCCTAGTAAATGGTACCCTTGGTACCTAGGGCCTGGGGTACTAAGGAAGGTCCCTAAAGGCTTCAGCACAAATTGTGCCACCCTAAGGGACCCCTCACAAAGCACATGACGGGCTGCCATTGCAGGCTGCGTGTCTTGATGCAGAAAAAAGTGAAAACCTAACACTGCATGCAATATATATGTCACTCCTCCAGCAGGTCTTGCAGCTCTAAGGCAGGGTGCAATATATTACTTGTGAGGGGATATCTGCACGAGCAAACATGCCCCTGCTATGGCATGGTCAATTCTCAGACATAGTGACTAGGGAAGCCATTTTAAATACATCTGCTGGACACTGGTCAATAAGAGTTCCCCAGCTACATGATGGCTTCACAGCAGACAGGAATGTCTGTATCAAACAGCTCATATTGATAAACCCATACTGATGCCAGTGTTGGATTTACCAATACATGCAACCAGAGGGCACCTCAGAGGTGGCCCTTAAAAACCTACCAGCCTCTGGTGCTTGCTGACAAGTGCGAGCCAGCCTGCCACCACCAGACCGGAGTATGACTTCCTAGGGTGGGAGCCTTTGCTCTCAGAAGGCCCGAAACAAAGGCTTATCTGGGAAGAGGATGTAATGCTCCCACCCACAGAATGTCCGAGTTCATTGTGGTTTCAGTCCTCCTGGACTCCCCGAAGTCATCTGTAGCCTCTGCATGCAGGCCCCGTCTCCCGCAGCCTCTGGGGGAGAGAAACCTCACACCTAAAGCCACCACTGCACCCGTCGCCTCCAGCCTGAGTTGAAGTGGGCCGCTGGTGTCAACGAAGTCCCCCAGATCTCCTGAGCTCGAGTTCACTGTGGTTTGACCCCTCCCGGATTCCCCAATGATACCTGCAGCCTCAGACCACAGGACCCCTCAACCGCGATGGCTCCCGGACACAGAAACCTGACACCAAAGGTGCCCACAAGCCCCTGAGCACCCCATGTTTGTAACCTACCAGTGGGTTGTCCTCAACTGACTTCGTAGCCAGGGCCTGCAGCCTTTTTCCATGGAGATTCATCTCCACAGAAATACATTGGGCACCCAACACTGTACTCCACCCTCTTCACCCGGCGGCCCCAGTGCTCCTCAAATGAGTGACCTGTTGGTGTTGTCCTGACCCTTGCTCAATACTCACCTTAAGTCTCAGAGATTGGTCCCGTAAGTCGTCATACAGTACCTGATTGCAGAACTTGTTTTTCCTCCCATAGGATAACATTACAGAACTCAGAAATTGCACTGTCCACTTTTTAAAGGGAAAAGAATTCATATTAAAAACATACTTACCTGAACGATTTTTGTCTGATGCCTAAACATATAAAAAGCTACT
This sequence comes from Pleurodeles waltl, assembly GCF_031143425.1. Classification (NCBI taxonomy): domain Eukaryota; kingdom Metazoa; phylum Chordata; class Amphibia; order Caudata; family Salamandridae; genus Pleurodeles; species Pleurodeles waltl. Next base: position 1,229,763,882 of record NC_090447.1, read on the forward strand.
TACTATTTTTTATAAATTAGTGTTGATCTCCTTTTTTGAGTCATGTCTCAATTATTGACTATTGTATGTATTTGTAGAGGTCTTGTACTGCTCTATGTTAAGCCAGAGGCTGCTCGCCCACTCTATCACTAAATAAAGCACTTTGAGATTGCATAGCAAGCCCTGTCCGCTCACTGGGAAACCTCTGGACCCTTTACACGGTATTCACCTATCACATAAAGGGCTGCTTCCTACAAAAGAGGACTGTGATGCTGTTTACAAGCATCCAAATTAGTTTAGTATTTCATCTCCACTGCCATCAACAGCCGTCCTGGATGAGTGCTGTATCCACAACACATTTGTAAAGTACTTAGGTACAGTATTTTGTACTGGCATAGCTAAAACAAGCATTGGCAAAGATAATAGGTTTGGTGCTCTCATTCAAGCACTGGAAGAAAAAAATTAACAAAATGTCTGCTGCAGTGCAAACAAAGTAATAAAAGATTGCCTTGCTCCTACAGAACATCGATATGCTAAAGAATTAACTGTGTGAATGCAAGATAATTTTCATATGCCCCTTCTCCATTCCAATGGCGGTGGAAGGATATGACCAAACAGCTAAATATTAAGAAGGTGAAACAAAAACACTCTTGTGAGTTAACCCAAGAGGTCACTGGAAACCTGCCACAGACAACTTCTCAAGCCAACTGCTGAATGTTCCCAAGCCAATGACGCCAATGGCTGAAGGATGCTGAATGGCAGCCTCTTGAAGCAATTCAAAAGTACAGTATGTTCACCATGAATGCGGCAAGCACTCAGTACACATCAAAACTAAATATATTGGGTTATTGTATGGCAGCTATAGAACATGACAGCCACATCACAGTGCTCCTCAATTGAAAAAACTTGTAATAGGACTTACCATTTTTTAAAGCTGCAAGCAAGGAACACATGCAAGCGTCTAATAGATTCCCATCATAATCGAGACACAAAATATCGCAGTACAGTACCCAGACGAGCTGAAAAGGTGAGCATACAAATTCATTACAAAGTCACAAAACATTTCAACCAATTTATACTAACAGGATGAATAAGAGCAGGGGAAAGGAGTCCTGAGTAACTGAGTTTTGATTGAGGAGCTCCAATGTTGTAGTCACATTGTATTGTAAAATACTTGGTTATATACAGAGCACAGTGCTATAAAGAGAACGATCTGGAGTTCTCTAAGCAATGCCTTTTGGAGTTCTATGGAAGAAATAACTATTCCAAATATTTTTACAAAACAGTTTTATCTTTCCAAATGGGCAAAACAGTGATTACCCAATGTAATTACAGAGCTACAAAAATTCTACAAATTCGAAAGCACGGTATCCAACACCCAAAAGGTTATGTGTAAGGAGATTACTCATGTAAAATTCAATGTCAGTTTTTGGTTATATGACCTCCAAACTTCACCTTTACTACAAAGCCAACTAATCCAATTATCTTGCCTGATGCCCAATGATCACAAAATATTATACATTTGACAACTCAGATTAAAAAAAATAACTTTTGTGGAATGACTTCAGTTAAACATTGTTACATCCAAAGAATTAGGCCCACCTTTGTGAACAATGCATTTATAAAATATTACGTTTCACTATATACAACCTACACACCTATTTCTTGGAGTGGCACAGTGGAAACTACATTTGGACACAATGAAGCATCCATTCACAATTATTTAATTATTTAATCGCAAAAAGAGGGCTGTCACCACACAAAGGTATGAGGAGATAGGAAAGCTTGCCACATATTACATTTCCATACAAGCAAGACAATGTAATTTACGTAATGGACTATCAACTTTCTCATCATTGAAGGCATAATTTGAAACATCTTAGAGCAGTATTAGCCAGCAAAAAATAATATTTAGATATAGTACAAGACAGCTGCACAGTGCCTACCTAGGTCTCTATTATCGAAAGCGCCTCGGGGACTCAATAATCTTGTGCAATGTCGGCACCTCTGAGGCACTAGGGTTTTTCACAGCCCTTTGTATATTAAAGATTGTGCCACTGCTATATGTGCACCCGTGTGATGTCAAAGGAGAAGTAGAGAGTGTTGCCTCATTTTAAGGTTTCGTCTGCACAGCGCTTGCATAATCTCTCCTAATTTAACAACAAAAAAAATCTTAAAACTGACTCACAGCCTGCCCTCCTACTTACCATTCTTAGGTTCCAGGTCAATCTAATTTTCTGGCTTCTCATTGACCAGCAGTAGTATCAGGCTCACGTCATCTAGGTTCACTTTCCCTTTTCTGGCTGTTCCTTGGAGCCTCTACCAACTACAGTTTCTGGTTGTAGCCAATGGCTGGTGGCCAGTGTCCTTCCACTAGCCGCAGTCTTATTGAGGTACTTATTTTTTAATTACATTTCATAAGATTGTATGTGTTTTCCGACAGTCTCCCCTCCTCCCTGTAACAGAGCCCGTTGATCCATGTCAGCACTTCTACCAGCCTCCATGTTATATCATCATGTATGCACTCTTCATTTATGAACAGTGGCTGAGAAAAGTTTTATGTTTTTGTGAGAGAGCAGCAGGTGACCGGGTGTTTCCACACAGTGCAGTAAAAATGCCTTTAGTGACCTTGAATTGGGTATTTGCATCGGAAACAAAACGAGCCATTCAGGGATATGGTTTACAGAATGCAGGGTGGCTAAATTGCTCTACCTTCCAACAGACCAATTACCACACCCATTGCCATTTGCATTGCCGTATGTTCTCTGCCAAAAAATAGGGAGCCGAAAGCTCAGCAGTGAATCCGCTGTCTTGCACTGCAATAAATCACATACATTGGTCACCTCTTAATATACTACACTTACCTCTGGTTTTTTTTCCGAGCTGGCTAAAGCACATTTTCTCTCTGCCTCAAGTGTTTTGTCTGTAGTGGATTGTCATGTGCGCTTAAGTAAATGCAATAACCATGAAGAACCAGAAATAAGTATGTCTTGGGGCTGGTAAAATGTTTTGTGTGATGCATGGTTCCATTAGTAATTTGATGTCTCGTGGTTTGAGGATTTCAGTCGGAGAAAAGTGCAATGTAAACTTTCCAAAGTAGAAACCGGCAAAATGAACTAAATTTAAAGGAAATGTAAATGCACTTAATCCCAAAATGTATTTTAAATGCAGACTCTTGTGCATGTTAGCACTCTCGCTAATTGCCTCCCTTCTACCCCCATTATAGTCTCTTTTACTTAGAGGGAAATCCGCTGATAAGGCTTGGAGTGTTTTACATAAGCGCAAGTTACAATACACAAGGACACATTTATTTTTACAGGGTTGGGGAAATCTCTCTTCCTAAATGACAAACATCAATTTGTAACTCTGCCACCGTTTGTCCCTTACAATTACCACTAAGTGCAGATCTGCTGTTGATGCCCTGCTAGTCCCTGCTTTACCCAGAATCACAGTATATTGGCCCGGTGCTGAGGCTCAAACCTGGCTCCCCAGCTCCAAATTTGCTCTGCCATAACACCACAGTTTCTCAATGCTTAGTGTTACAGCGAACTGCACTTTGCCATGCAAGTAAGTACAATGAAGCAAAAGGTATTCCAAAAAGGAGAGAGTCCAAGCCACAAACTTCCTGTGTAAAATGCCTTTTTCGTAACCGTGGGAGCTTAACCAGGGGACATGGACCCTAGTCCCCCAAAAGAAATGCACTAGTGAAAAGAAGGTAAGGTCCCACTGAATGAATGAGATAGAGTCTGGTTATCATGCAGTCGCTGAAGTTCATAGAAGAAACTGCGAAGAGAGTCTTAATTGCTCTAAATCGAATCCTTTATTTTGGAAAACAGGTGAGCTCCTAGTTGAAATACAACCAAGTAGGTCACACAAGAAAGCAGAAACTCAGCCAACACGTGTTTCGCCCCACAGGCACGTACGCCGGGGCTTTCTCAAGGCATTGTGTCGACAAGATTAGTTTTGCAAAATAATTTTTCAGTTGTGTAAACGCTATTTATATTAGATATTCTCGAAGAACAGTCGAAGCCAGTCAAGTATTTAAATAATCGCGTCCGTCGTCATTGTCATGAACAGTCATGAACGCCATTGTCATGAACAGGCCCCTGTCATGAACAGGCCCCCAGATACTATCTCATTCATTCAGTGGGACCTTACCTTCTTTTCACAAGTAAGTACAATGAGTACTTGTTCAAGAATACAAAATACGTTGCAAGTAAAGGGAAAATAACAATTTTAACTTGTTTCTACATGCATAGCATAAAGTAAAAAACAAAATTCTATGACGTGGTCTGGGCAGGTCATATCGCATTTAATGTTACTTTAAGCTATGCAGCACAGCAGCTCGCACCGATGTGGCACGTCATAACACCTTTTTTTTAATTTATTTTTTTACTTTAAGACATCCTGCACAGCAGCTCACACTGCTATGTAACATGTCTAAAAACATTGTCAAAAGCAATAGATTTAGCAGAGGCGAAACCTATTGGTTTTGCCATTGCTTGTTTTTAATGCATCCAAGTAGTGCTATCAGTTGTGTTAAAGCAGAGGGCATTTCAGTTATTTCTACTAGCACTGCAGTAGTCTTTAGACAAAATGTATAAATTCAGGACTAGGCTAGGTGGAAGAAGTCAGCAGGTGCATTTTGAAATCAATGACACTCTGGTTTATTGTGCTATCAATTTGGTTGAGAGAAGCAGGAGAACCGTAATTGTGAGCTTATGCCTATAGTTTAGGGAAATCTCCTGCTTCTGCACAGCAGCATCTCCATATAATATAGCCTATTTCCGCATCTGTCTTTCTCCCATCTGAATTCTGCTGATACTGTGTTAACATAATTGTCAGCAAACATTGCATACAATTTAGATACCCATCTTCAAGTGTCGCCAGAAGTTACGAAGTGGGTCAGTGGTCCAAATCCTGATGGTTCTTCAGGGTCACCAAGCTTGGTAACAGACCACAGTTTAAGCATTTCTGTTACACATGACTGTAATGTAGGGGTGAGCAGGGGGTTGATTATGATTGGTAAAGCTGGAGATTATAGTGTATTACTTGTTCTGCATCCCCACTAGCATTCCACCATGCCCAACAAGCACATATCATTGTTTGGAACAACCATGTGAGTTTTATAGCGATGACTTTTGGGAGCATCCCTTGAGTCACTTTATCATTTTTTGCTACACAGTGTGTGGCATGTCATTCCCCCAAGAGAGCTTTTCTTGGCCATGAGGCTAAACTGTGGCAACACTAGCTAACTTAGGAGCCACAGAATGATAAACATATTGATTATAAAGATGTTTTTTCAGATGAGATGGATGTGCTACTACACAATGTGCTGAGCTCCTTACTTACCATAGGGGAGAGGCCACCAAAACCCAAGTTTCATTGCACAAATGTAAAGAGTACACATACTGGGAGGTTAGCCTCTGCCCATTGAATAGGGAGGGTCATGTGAATCTATGAAAGAGAACTCTGAAGAACTGGACTTACAGGTGAGTAATTTCTTCTCCAGCACTGGATGTTTCATAGAGTTACATGCTTAAATCAGTACCAACAAACAGGCAGGCTCACCTTCAATGAAAATGATGCACAGCTTTGCTTAACCTACTGAGATCTGCTGTATTCAGATTCACGCAGTAATGCTTATACACATGTCTTCTTTTCCACGTCACTGCTTGGTATATGACTGGTAGCAGCACACTACATAGAGTGCAGCCGTCACCAACATACTCTTGGTTGATTGCACGGTCATGTTATGCTCCAGGGGATACTCTGCTTTATTGTGGCCGTAGTTGATGCAGGCTGAAAATCAGCTGGTAACACATTGCTTAGACAGTGGTCGACCTCTGCAGGATGCCTAAGCAATGCTAAGAACCAATCATTTGCCCTCATATCCTTAGTTCAAGTCAACATAAAATATGAGGTAACCACATACATCCAGTGAATGCAGTGTCCCCTCTTCGCAGAGCTGTGGTAGGTCCATTCAGGTGAAGAACACAGTGTAGCTTAGGAATGAAGTTTGGATTAGTGCTGAAAGTGACTATCTTTAGTGAAAATTAAAAAAGGCTACCTAATCATGAAATCTGAAATCTCTCCTTCTCGTCTTGCTAAGGTGCAGGCCAAAAAAAGTGTCACTTTGCAAGAAAGTTCCTCTCAGTGAATAAGTTTGAGGGTAAAGGCTTTATCTGGGAAAGGACAGTTCTAGGTTTTCCCAGACTGGGGAAAAAGCTATGAAACCTTTCTTCATAAAGTGCTTGATGACCCTTTGGGAAAATATGATGAAGTACTGCTGAACGTCCCGAATCTTGAAAGTGCCGTCAGGACACCTCTACTGAAGAGTATTTCAGTCTTTCCTTGTTGAGCTGAATTAGATACAAAAATAGGTGATGGTGTTGAACAAAAATGTTACATTATCAGTTTTGGGCATAGCAGGTGCATGTGGTTGTCTCAGTATCGCCCTACCTAAACTTCAAATGGTCAGGAGCTAGGTCTGCAGACTGAGATTTCAGGTCTCGAGGCAGGATTTCCAAGCTGTGCCTGGTGAAAAGCATCAAAAGGATCTTCAGGAGGACTGGTGCATGTCTGAACAGCCATACCAGTTTGGTGTACCAAACCTGGTGCAACAACACTAGAGATAATAAAATAAGAGAGATTACTCCATCTTGTCCTTCCTTTGCACCTTAGGGATGTAGCAGCAGGAAGGTATAGGCAAAAACGGTACCCACCACATCATCAAGAAATCATTGACCTTGGAGCCCATTAGCCAATATCTGGTTGAGTAATCACAGCATTTTTTGTTTTTCCTGGCTGCAAACAGATCTAAGGTGGGGTGACCGTACCTGCAAAACTGTTACAGATAATCCTAGTGGAGCTCCCACTGTTCAAAATGTACACTATGGCCCAATCCCATTGACACTGTGCCTCCTTCAACAAGGTTTAAGACTCCAACAGGGTTCAAGACCTTGTGGCTCCTGTTTGACAATGTAATACACTGTGTTCGAGCAGTCAGTTCTGATCAGAATGACCTTCTTCACAAGGCATAGCATGGAAGCCTGTAGTTTCAGTCTGATGGCGCGTAGCGATGCAAAACTGATATGGGGTGACATCTCTTCTATCTACAGACCTCTGGATTAGAGGATCAGCATGTGAGCTCCTCAGCCATCCATAAAAGCATCTGGAATTATGAAGAATGCCCAGAATAATTTTAAAGGGCAGATATGCCTGCCTTGAGGCACAATAGAAGATCTTTCTTGAGGCACCAAGTGACTTTCATAACGTTGCCCCATGAGCCTATGGACTGATTCCTCTGTGGGTCTAGCTCTTCTTCTTGGACCTGTCTCCTCTGCAGCAGGCAGGATGGAATGTGTCCCATGGAGAAAGACCTAAGAGACAACAGTTATTTATAAGTTCTAACTGATGCTCTGCTGCTGGCAAATACCTGTGGGCAAAACGTGAAGGTTTGTGACCTCTAACCCATTTGCTGATCTAGCATGGAATCGGGGACAAAGTTTGAACATTGAGTGTCAAGTCAAAGTGAGGAAGCACAGATGCTTGCAATTGTGCAGATCAGTCTACACTGCTTTCTCTAGTCACTTCTGCAGGTCGGAACAGCATTGTGGTCCTGTCTTAAGAAAGGTGGTAGGAGGCCAGGCATTTCATTAATATCTGGGAAGCGGATTTCAGGCTAAAAGGGAGAGATTTGAATTGATAAACTGCCCTGCTACCTACAATCTGAGTTACTGTTTGTTGCTGGGGTGAATGGGAATGTGAAGATATGCACCCTACAGATTCAGGGAGGTGAGAAGCTCCCATTTCTGCAAAAACAGAAGAAGCGCCTCTAGGTGACCATTCACAAATATTGTTTCCTTAAAAACTTGTTGAGTTCTCAGAGGTCTAGGAAAAGTCTCTGCTCTCCACAAGGAAATACTTTGGACAGAAGCCTAGATTTCTTTGGGCCTTCAGTGCCTTCTTGAGGGAGTCCGGCTTGTCTATTAACATACTGGGTGCCAAACTTTGAAGCATTCCTGCCGATATCTCTGATAGGTTTGACATCTTTGGCCACTGAAAGAGGAGAAAAATTGGTCATACCCAGACTGTAGTGATAATATTGACAAACTTGTACTCCATGCTGATTATAGGTTCCCACTAGGACTGTCTGAAGCCTCAAAAGGATATTACTGCGCCTGTCAACATTTAAAACCACTTGCAGAGCATGCTGAGTAAGTGTACGCCTTAATGCTATGTAGTGTGTCATTCGCATGCTTGCCAAATAAAGTTTGTCCATCAAACAGTTTATCTAGCATTTTGCACCTAAGATAGCATTGCCTCCTAAGGACTGCCCCTACTAGCATTTGACTAAGTACTGTTTCTGCTGGTATTTTACACATCTCTAGCAATGTTGATGACAAAGGTGTTGGTCCCTTCCTTTGGTTACAGCATTAGGTACTTTAGGTCTGTCTTCTTATATCAAATCAAGCATGGGTGGATGAGATGTTGTGTCACAGTTGATGGCTGTACTACTCAAGGATTGCCAATGGCCTCACTGCATTTATGTATAAAAGAAAAGGTGGTCCCTATTGGAGGGGTGGGGGGGGGGTAGAAGTGTAGCCCTTGACTTTCTCAGCAGTAGTCAGACAATAAAACCTCCCCATAGATACGTTTTTTTTTTTTGTAGTTCATACATTTCATTTTTCTCTATGAACAAAAACTTGCAAAATGTCATACTTTTAGTGATGCCACAGTGTAGGAGAATCAAGTGAACACAGAAGTGCACAAGTGATATTTACAAGATAATATATACAAATGTGACTGATAGGGATCCTGTGATCTTTTGTTCACCACCCATATTAAGCGTTTATGGACATCACCGTCACTGAGCCAACTCTGCACTCTAAATTGTCTACGTGCCTACCATCCTCATCTGGAGGGGGAGAATCAGAATTAGGTGTAATCTGAATTTTAGAGTGCCTCCAAAATGCTGCTATGGTAGATTACAGTCTGGGACGGCATGCGAGACATGCAGGAGCAGAGTTGAGTGCCTTGCATTTGTGTTCTGCTGTGGAATACCTGTCTGAACTGTTGCCCAAGTTGTCATAACCTTAAGCCCTTCCTTCCCCACACAGTTCTGGAGAGTGATCAGTTTGTCATTCCCCTTGGTTTCACCCTGACACCAAACAAGACGCACTACTGCTCCACAGAGGACAACAGAAGATCAAATCTCTTGGCTGCCCTTTCCAATAAGCCATGGAAGCAGATGATGTAGTCAGAGGAGTAATTGGTTGTGGGGGTGTCTTAGCTCCTTCCTAAAGTATGGTAAAGTCCCTCTGTTCTTCATCTTGTTGATAGCCTTCTTCTTTGGAGTCCTGCTCCTACATGTCGTTCTCACCCGAGCCCCTGGAGGGAGGGTGTGTGTGGGTGTAGTGGGTGTTTGAGGATGTGCATAGTGAAGTTGTGGTTGAGAGATTAGATGCTGGAATGCCTCCAGCACTTAAGCACATACCGGTGTTGGTATTCTCTATGGGACCTTCTGGTGAGGGCTCCTCCAGAGCATATCATTCATAATCTTTCGGATTACAGAACTTTTCTTCAAAATTCCTGCTTCGTGGTAATCCACAATAACCCTCTTCGTCATATGCTGGTATGTTATAGATACTCAGTGGAGTAGGGTTATAAGTTATGTCTGAAAATTGTTCTTGGTCGCTGATGTCTGCATCCAACTCTGAACCCAGGATGCAGACAGGAAGGTGAGCAGAAACCTTTAACAGCAAACGCAGCTAGTATGATGGGTAGATAGCTCAGTCATCATCGATATCTTTCACAAGCTGTTGTTGGCAAAGTGTAAACCGAGGTGGAGATTGATGCAGTGGTAGCTGTCAACTCTGTGTGTGGGGTGAGGGGATGGGGAAATCTCAGTGGCAGAGTCATCTTTGACAGGACTGCTGTTAATTGGGCGATCACTGACAGTCTTTCTGCCTATTGGCAGGATGGCAGTTAGTGGTGTACTCCACATCAAAGATACCAAGACTTACATCAAAGATGTGACGGATGACTACAAGGATGTCGTTGACAGCACCAATAAGGGTTGTGCTGTCAGTAACAGTAAATTCTTCCCACTGATTATGGTTTTGGACAGGAGGACAGGCTGCACCTCAGAATGTCTGCACCGTATTGGGCCCAGATTTCTCACAGCCTTTTTTTGATGCTCCCAGCACGACTTGATTTTCCTCTCCGCAGATGCGAAAAGGGACACGTTCTGGTAAAATCTAGTTATGGAAGTTCAAAGAGATTCTTTTCTCCATCATTTTTGAGGAAGTGTTTACTAGAATTACTTTGCACACATCATCCCCTGATGAGAGGGCATCCCCTCTAGAAAGGAAAAGCCTTTTTTCCCCTTTCTTTATATTTTTTTTTTTAAGGAGCAGCAAGGCAGACCTCCCTTATCCTTGGGGTCCTTGATAGAAATGTTTTCCAGATGTCACATTTAGAAGCTTCTAAGCAAAAGATGGAGACAATATAAGCATCAAGAATGTGGATGATCGGTGTAGATGCCCCTTCAACCACAGGTGGAACAAGCTTTGAAGACAGACTTTTCCTAATCTGCCATTATCATAGTTGGAAGTGCCTCCCCAAAGCAAGAGAATCTCTAGGGAATCCTTCAGAAACAACTCATGGTTGACAGAAGATTAAGCTGGCTGTTGTTCAGGGAAGGCCAGGTAGATGCCAAAATTCTAAAATAATATTTTTAAGTACTAAAGAGCCGAAAACTTTTCAGGGACACCCTCAAAAAATGAACAGGAGAAACAGGAGCTATGCTTGCCTCTAGGGAGATTTCAGCAGATCTAACTCACTGGCCCACTCAAGTTGGAGTTGTTTCAAATGAGGTGGCCTTGGGCCTATGGTCATTTTAACACCGTTGATTGCTAATTACTGTGAATTCCCAGCCTGTCATGGAAATTAAATGCGTTCTAGGCCTACCTGTAAGGGACTTAGCCTAATGGTAACAGTGAAAATAGTAGAAGCCATTTAGTAACCGACTGCCAAGTCAGTACGAAATACAGAAATAACACCTGGTTTGATTTGCTGATTTCCATCCCTTTGTCAAAATTATAAATCATTATTGTGAAGAGACCTTTAGACTGGGAAAAACAGATTTTGGAAGAAGGTGGGCATTGATATGGTTTGCTTTTCATAGTAATTTGAAAGTACCATAGGAGAGAAAAAAAGGGAGTAGCTTACACACATTGTTCATACCAAATTAGTACATGAACAACAGCAACAGAATGTCTATCACAGTTGTGATGTGATCACTATTAGGAAAGAAAGTTTCTAGGAAAGGTGCTAGAGAGTGAATTTATGTATTGTGTACATAAAGGAGTACTCCTCAATTTAGAGAGGACAAGGTCCAATAGGAGGAAAGAGTTACTCTAAGAACTCTGTTATAAGAATAATTAAAAAGGAAATTTGGCAGGGGGAGCCGAGCATGATAGCCAACAGGACATGCTCCTACGTGGCTCCCAGGTCACCTCGCAAAATCCTTAGCATGCAAGCCGCTGACTAACGGCCCATCTCTGCATTAACAGTGCCCTGCAGCAGCGGTGTTGAGGTTTTGGAGGCCGAGGACGCCCTAGTGAAGGGTGATGGGTCAGCAGTACAGAGGGCTGCGCTGCCACAGCAGGAAGGGAGTCTGATAGCTCCGGGACCGTGAGGTTGTGGTGGTGGTCTGCACTGGCTTGCGCCACACCTGAGGCCCATTGGCCGATTTGGGAGCTGCAGGAGGAAGAAGCAGCCTTGACTGCTGCAAGGAGAGTCAGGTAGGCCGGAACGGCTGGTGCGATGCCTGGCCTCCTGCTATCGGGTGGTCCCCAGAGAGTGGTTGCGGGCAAGGAAAGCGCCTCTCCCCTTATTAGGAGAGCGCCTCTCCCCTTATGGTGCGCCCTGAGGCTCTTCAATAAAAACTGCTTGCAGAGCGGGAGAAGTCTGAGGTACCAGACAAGCGGCCCTTGTGGAGGGGAGTGTTGCAGGTGTGTGGAGACGCAGCATCTTGAGTTGCGCTGCACTGAAAGAGGCAGGAACTGGTGGGGGCCTTTAAATCTGGAGCTCCCGGGACATTTCCCCTTGATCTCACGGTACATCAACGGGGTCCGGAAGAGGAGGTGGTAATTGCCCAGGACTGGCTGAGTGGGGCATGAAGAGCTCATTGAGGGAGCTCCCTTATTTAACCCCTGATTGCAGATTGAATACAAGGGGCCATCCTGGACTAGACCTCCTACTACCTGCATAACCCTACTTTGACTGGAGAGGGGGGGCCCGGGAATGGGGTATTGAGGAGGCCCTTGGACTTCAAATTTTTAGGAGCCTCAAGGCTGGCACTGGCAGGAAGTTAGTAATTTGGTCTGGACCTGGAGTACACCTGATCTCATCCCGCTCTGGGAGCTACTGGATCGGAGGGGCCATGCCCGGGGAAGGCGTGCTGGGGCCGGTGCACGGCCACGGCTGCCACCTTGGTGGGGAGCTCTGACAGACTGTAGGCCCATTATGAATCTCCATATGGTGCAATAAGTAAGCAGGGGCCACCTAGAGGAATACCATGGAGCTCTAAAACACTCCTCGTCCTGCCACGCAGCGGTCCACGTGCTAGGCCCCGGCCGGGAGTGAAGGCTAACAGGTTCCAGATTAGGTTGCGGACGAGCCTACCAGGACAGAACTACTTGCGACTATCCAGGGGTCCAGGGTCGCTCTTGAACATAAAACCGAGACCGTGGGCCTGGAGGTCAATCTGCTATGAAGAGATCTCTGAAAAGGTTCAGACAAAGTTTGAGTGGCCGAAGGGTCCATTGCGGAACTGCAAGAAAAAGTGGCTGTGCTAAAAAAACAAGTTGCCTCAATCATGTCTAAGTCCAGTGTCAAGGAGGCTCACGTGGATGACCCAGAGGGGCGATCACGCCACAAAGATGAGCACCTACTGGGGCTCCCGGAATGGCAGAAGGATATGCAGCGGAGCAATTTGTGGAGAACTGGATACGGTCCACACTCAAACCCGGTGGACTGTCCCCCCATGTTCATCAGCGAGGGGGCACATAGGGCGCTAGTCGTGCCTCCTCCCACTGTGGTGCCTCAGCGGGCCATCATTGTCCGCATAATGAACTGCAAAGACAGGCACTGTGCTGTGTGCAGCTAGAGACACGGATACTGCCAGATTTGAGAACCATTGCATCTCCATTTACCCCTCCTACACTAATAAAGTGCAGGGGGCCCACAAATGTTCCAGGAGGTAAAAGCCAAACTCCACGCAATGGGCCTTAGGTACATATTACTATATCCGGCCAGGTTGAGGGTGCTGTCAAGGGTGCAAATTGCATTTCTTCGACAGTCCAGAAGATGTGTGGCGCTGGTTGAAGGTGAGGAACAAACTGTCTGCAGGAAGATCAAGGCAGTGAAGCCCAAGGAGTCCAGATTGTCCATTGAAAGGGATCCCCGTGGGGGTAGGGCCTCAGGGCCTTTGCCTGGCGAATCGCACCAGCCTGTAGACAGTAGCCTGGCCAGGGTCAAAATAAAGGAGAATGAAATTATGGCTTCGGTCCCCCAGGAGCAACAACTGAACTCGAGAGGGATGCCTCTGCAGGCCAGATCAACCATGCAGAATGCTCCTGACGAATGAGAACATCTTGGTTACTTTGGAACTGATGTCATTCTACCTTGATAAAAGCACCTCTCTTCTCCAGTTTTGCAGGGAGGGGAGCTTCCATGCTAGAATTCTTGTAATGATGTTTGGTTCTGACTAGAGTATGGACTAGTCAATTTGCAAATGACAGATAAAATGTGAATATGTGATGGGAAGAATATCTGTGATTTGAAGGCAGACTTTTCTGTAGGGGGAGCACGGTTTGCATTCCCACTCTGTTGGTAGACCTTAAATGGGGGGTAGGGGTTAGGCTGTCAGTCCTGACAGAGTAGAAACTATTGGATATGTGGTATAAGTTATTTGTATACTTTGCATCCGGGGTTGGGGGGGGGGGGGGGTGGGGGAATCTGTTTTAAGACATTTGTTCTGTTATTCCACAGTTGGGAATAGGAGGTTGGTTTATGTTACAGTGCTGAAGAGTAGACAATGCATGTTTTTCCTGGTCATCAGGCCCTGGGTGCAGAGTGTGGGGCGAGGGATGTGGAGGGAGAGCCTGTGTGCTTACCTTTGTCACGAATATGGCTGATCAAGTAAACATGGTCACATGGAATGTGAGAGGACTACATGTATATTCCAATTGTTATACGGTCCACACATTCCTACGGTGATACAACATCCAATTAGCTTGCCTTCAAGAAACTCATCTCAGGGGGGAGGAGCCACAGAAACTGATAACAAAAAGAAATGGAGGGGGTGGATGTACAAAGCCTCTTATTTGTCCTACTCCAGGTGGGTGCCCATCTGGGTGACTCCTGTGGTCCCCTTCAGATGCGCATATAGCAAAGTGGACATAGAGGGGCGTTCTGTTCTTCGGCAAGGTTCTCTGGACGGCAGAGAGCTAACAATAATTAATTCATATGCCCCAGATTTGGATGATCGCCATTTCTCTGTGTGTCTTCAGGACCTTTTGGGGCATAGCATGGGGCTCCTATAATTTGGGAGGGGGACTTTAACTGTGTCCTATATGGAGGGGAGGATCGGCACCGCCCAAAAATGGTACCAAACTCTGGATGGTGGGCTCCCTTAAAGGTGTGATGCAGAATCTCATTCTGATAGATGGCTGGCGTACATTACACCCTGGGGGACGGGAGTTCACTTGCTACTCGCGGACCCATAACACCAACACCAGGATGGACCGATTCCTGGTGGGGGGACTGGCCATTGCACGGCTAGCGGTAGTGGGAAATCTAGGTCGGTTTCTCTCTGGTCATTCCCACACAATACTGACTTTGGCTTGGGGGCAGAAGGGGGGGGGGGGGGGGGGGGGTGTGGACAGAACAGCTGGGTTGAGGTCCGGGCACATGCCCCCTGACCTCCATGTGGATGTTACTTGCAGAGCAGAACTAGCGATGCCATTGGAAGCTTACCTCTCAACTAACTAGGGTACGATGGACACCAAAACAGCTGAATGGGAAGCACTTAAAGCAATAATCAGGGGTGACTGTATAGGGTCAGTCTCCAGGGTCCGAAGGAGACTAAGAGAGGAACTTAAGGTACAAGAGGGGAAGCTAGCAGACCTCCAGTAACAGGAGGTATTCTCTTCAGAAGCAGGCACACAGATACTAGGGGTTCATGGAGAGCTTGAGTCACTGTGGGATACATTAGACAAAACCTCACTCAAATCCTACACACATCACATAGAGAGGATGACAAATCTGGAAGGTTTCTGGCCTGGATCCTACAACATGAGACAGATATAATCCCCATACTGCATATTAAGGAGCCACAAGAGCGTTTACAAACCCAGCGCAGGGACATTTTGACAGCCTTGCTGGATCATTTTAAAGTGGTGTATCACACGGGCCTGCAGGGATCTCGGGAAGAAACAGATGGTTATCTGACTAGAACTGGGTTGCCCCAGCTGCGTCAGGACCTAGTGCGGTAACTGGAGAAGGACCTATCCATAGAGGAACCTCGGGAGGGGATGGGTTCCCAGCAGACCTTTATCAGGTCAACTCTGCTTGTCTTAAGGAGAAGCTCCTGAAGGTCTTTATTGAGGCAAAGGTTAGGGGAATCTTTATGGCTACCATGCGGGAGGGTATGATCTACTTAATGTTGAAACCCAGGGGAGACCCGGAGGACCTGTTCTCCTACAGGCCCCTCACTATGCTCAAGGTCCCTTGTAAAATTTCAGTGACCAACCTGCAGGGAGGGATTTGGGAATTGGTACACAAGGGCCAATGCAGCTTTATGCTGGCTCGCAGTACCACTCTTAATCCGTGAAGATTGGCTCATGTGTTACACAATGCTTTGGACAGTGAAAGGGAGATGGCTCACGTCTCCCTTGACCTGGAAAAGGCTTTGGACACGGTAGAGTGGGACCACCTAATGGCCGTGTTGCGTGGCATGGGATTCGGTCCCTGTTTTTGTGCTTGGATCTGCTTTTATTTACTCAACCCAACATACGAGTCATAGTGGGGAGCGAGCTTTCTGAAGCGTTGATAGTGGGCAGGGGTACTGAACAGGGGTGTCCCCTTTCACCCTTGCTTTTTGCACTGGCAGTTGAACCACTGGCCTTGCTGTTACATAGGGAAATTACCCCCAGGGGGATTAAGGTGGGAGATTCCATGCATGTTTTTTCAATATACAGAGACGATGCATTGGTACATGTGCGCTACCCTGGTGAGTCAGTTCCATTTTTGTTGGACTAGATGTGTATCTTTTGTGAGGATTCTGGCCTAAAGATTAAGGCCCTTGTTATGACATTGGCGGTAAATCCCACTTACCGGCATGCTGACAGCCGCCAACATACCGCCGCTGCGGATATCCATTCACCATATTATGACACACACACACACCAACCTGTCACTATTCAGCCACAGACATAAGTCCGCCACACCAAAGGTCAGTGATAAACTGGCGGTATCCAAACCCACACCGTTACGCCAACAGAACAACGCCTATTACATTATGACCCACAAATCACCACAGCAGACATTCAACTGTGGTAAACCACTGGCGGTACACACTGCTGCGCTCAACATACACACACACATACAAAACAACACCATATTGGATAATTCAAACTACACACACCTGACACATACAAACACCACACCCACAGCAATATAAAACACACACCCACTTTACCCACAACCCCTTACGACTACAAACCATTGCCAACAGACTGACATCACGACAACAGAAAAACACCATCACCTATACCCCACACACCCTACATCACACACCCCAACACATCACCCTACACACCCTCACCCACCCTACACCCACGGCACCACAAAGACACCCCTGATTCTAAGAGGAGGAGCTAAGGGTCATGGTGGAGGAAATCATTTGGGTAGAGCCACAGCTATTTGGAGCACAGGTGCAGCAGATATCCATTGCTAGGAAGATGGAGCTATGGCGGAGGACCGTGGACAGGGTCAACGCCATGGGACAGTACCCCAGAACCAGGGATGACATCAAGAAGAGGTAGAAAGCCCTATAGGGGAAGGTACATTACATTGCAGCAAGACAGTAACTCGCTGTAAAGAGGACTGACGGTGGATCCCCACCTTCTCCCCCACAACTAACAACATGGGGGAGCAAGTCTTGGCAATCATGCATCCTGCGGGCCTGGCAGGAGTAGCAGGAGGATTGGACTCTGGTAAGTGAACTCTATACTACTACTACCCCCTAACTGCATGCCATCACATACCTCCACCCTCACCACTCCACCTCCCACACACCCCACCATCACATCTCACTCATCCCAATGCCAAGCCCTGCATGCCATATCAATGCATGGACACCACTCACAGACCTGCATGGACACCTATCACCAAAGCATGCACACTAGAGAGAATCAGCTAACCCCCCAGATACCAATTTACACAAGTAAAAGCTGCCAGGGCAATGATTATCAATCAATCAATCATTTGTTAAGCATGCTACTCACCCGGTAGGGTCTCAAGGCGCTGTGGGAGGGGTGCTACTGCTCGAATAGCCAGGTCTTGAGATGCTACCTGAAGGACAGAAGGTCGTGGGTCAGACGTAGGCTGACAGGAAGGGAGTTCCAGGTCTTGGCGGTGAGGTGGGAGAAGGATCTGCCGCCGGTCGTGGTACGGTGGATGCAGGGGATGGTGGCGAGGGCGAGGTTGGCAGAGCAGAGCTGGCGTGTCGGGACGTGGAAATTGAGACGCTCGTTGAGGTAGGCAGGGCCGGCGTCGTGGAGAGCCTTGTGAGCGTGGATCAGGAGTTTGAAGATGATCCTTTTGTTGACAGGGAGCCAGTGGAGGTCTGTGAGGTGGGCTGAGATGTGTTCATGGCGAGGGAGGTTGAGGATGAGTCATGCTGAGGCGTTCTGAATGCGCTGAGGTTTTCTCTGGAGCTTGGCCATTGTTCCCGCATAGAGTGCGATGCCGTAGTCCAGTCTACTGCTAACGAGGGCATGGGTGACCGTTCTTCAGGTTTCAATAGGGATCCAGCTGAAGGTCTTGCAAAGCATGCGCAGGATGTTGAAGCAGGAGAATGAGAATGAGATGGCGCTGACTTGCTGGGTCATAGTGAGCGATGAGTCCAGTATGAAGCCGAGGTTGCGTGCATGGGTGGTGGGAGTTGGAGCGGCTCCTAGAGTGGCAGGCCACCAGGAGTCGTCCCATGCTGATTTGTTGGAGCCGAAGATGACGATCTCAGGCTTATCCAAGTTCAGTTTGAGGTGGCTTATCTCCATCCAGTTGGCAATGGCGTGAAGTCTGTTGTGGAGGTTGGTCTTGACGGTGGCAGGGCTCTTCATGAGTCAGAGGATCAGCTGTGTCTCATCCGTGTAGGAGACTATGTTAAGGCCGTGGGATAGGACGATGTCCAGGGCCTTGTGGCGGATTCCAGCGTCGTGGAGGCATGTGCGAATTGTGTGGTGACAGACTGTGTCAAAGGCTGCCGAGAGGTCGAGGGGGGTGAGGGCTGTGGTTTCACCTTTATCGAGCAAGATCCTGATGCCGTCGGTAGCAGCGATGAGAGGGGTCTCGGTACTGTGGTTCTTGCGGAAGCCGGATTGGGAGATGTCAAGCAGGCTGTTGTCTTCAAGGAAGCAAGATAGTTGCCTGTTGTCTATCTTCTCAATGACCTTCGCTGGGAAGGGGAGTAGGGAGATGGGTTGGTAATTCTTGAAGTCTTCGGGGTCGGCCTTGGATTTTTTTTTTTAGCAGGGAGTTGACTTCGGCGTGTTTCCAGCTCTCCGGGAAGATGGCGGTCTCGAAGGAGCTGTTGATGATGGTGCGGACCTGGGGGGGCGATGGTTTGGCTGGCTTTATTGAGGTCAAGATGAGGGTAGGGGTCGGCAGGTGATTCAGAGTGGATGGTGCTCATGGTCTTGGTGGTTTCCTCGTCGTTGGTGTGGGTCCAGGCACCCAGGAGGTTGGTGTGGTTGGGTGCAGTGGGGTTGGCAGCGATGGTCGTGGGTATCGGGGAGGCGAAACTGCCAAAGAGGGAAACCCACTGATGCACAATATGTCCCACACAGAAACAATAAAACTGCATTCACATCCCCACAGGTACCCCAGCCAATGTCACCGGAGAAGAGATGCCAGCAAAAACCAGTCCCCTCACAGTGATGACAGCGACTCTGGAAGCCTGGATCTGGATGAACAACCTGGCCCATCAGGGTACTCTGGACAGTCGGTAACCCAGCCACAGTCACACACCACCACAGAGTCTCCCCCATCAGGAAACACCACTACAGCACCCACCCAGCGTACCCACACCTCTGTCGCCACGACACGTCAATCAGCAGTGTGTCCACCGCTACCGGGACCCCAGGGCACACCTCGCCCCCAAGACAATCAGGGACCTGGGGTCAGTGGCAGTGGGCACACGGTTCAGGGGACAGAGGCTCAGGACAACAGGGAAACTGGGAAGAGTGCTGTGTGCCAGGGGGAGGACAGGCCCAGAGAACCGACTCTCCAGGAGAAACTCACCGAGATCCTGGGAGCATACCAACATTCCCAGGATACGCTGGGTCAGATCCCGGCCAACGTGCAGGGGAATAGGTGGCTGCAGGAGGGACAGTGCCAGGGGATCAGGGAGGACTTGCAGGCCATTAACACCACCCTGGACTCCACTGCAGGGGTGCTGGCAGACATGGCCAACATTATGAGAGAGGCAGCCTCACGACAGCGGGCTCCTGCCACTAGCCAGACATCTGAACTGCTTCCACCTCCGCTGCCGCTAGTGGACAGGAGGCCCTGCCACAGGACCAACAGGCCACCAGCACCCCTGCAGAAGAACCACCCCGCAAACGTTCCCTGCGATTCAGGCAGAGGCCAGAGACTATTGCCAAGACCCCCACCAGGAGATGAGACTCTCCTGATTGTAACCCTTGTGTCCCACTCTGTCACCCTGTCCACCTTGAACTGCAACTGCTCCCCTTCCTATGCACCCTTGGACAATGCACCTGTGCTACAAATAGACTGGAACTATACCCTGGACTTTCCTCCATCATCACCCCAGCCCAATGCACTTGCCCCCTACTCATTAGCACTTAAATAAACACCCTTTGAAAAAATACAAGTATGGAGTATGTCAAATGATTGAAGTATGCATTTGTTTAACCAGATTCAAACATTGCATTTCATATGTACAGTAATGTTCACATTGGAAAGACCTGTAGTTGGCTGCAGTGATCACACCAGGAGCGATAGTGGGGCACCAACATCTGCAAAATGAGTTAACAAAGGGTACAGTGAGTGGGCACAGAAGTGGGAAATAACAGCATGCCAGTGACAAAGATAATCTAAATAATGACAATGAAATGTTAAGTAACACTGTACTACTGGTGTCTCATTGGAATTGTTGCCTGATCACTGCAATTCTGTTGTCCTCATGTTCATCCTCTGCTTCCTGATCCTCACTGTCCACAGGGTCCACTGCTGCCACACGGCCTTCTCCAGCCTCCTCCTCCTGCAGAAAAGGCACATGGCATCTCAAGGCAAGGTTGTGCAACATACAGCATGCCACGATGATCTGGCACACTTTCTTGGGTGATTAGCACAGGGATCCACCTGTTAGGAGGCACCGAAACCTGGCCTTCAGGAGGCCAAAGGTAAGTTCTATAATCCATCTTGTACGCCCATGTGCCTCATTGTAACGTTCTTCTGCCCTTGTCCTGGGATTCCTCACAGGGGCCAGTAGCCATGATAGGTTGGGGTAACCTGAGTCACCTGCAAATATGGAGGGACAACATTTAGCCACACACCATCCTATATGGACTACACCATACCCATACACCAACATCCACTGGGTTGGAACCAGGGCTCACCTATTAGCCACACCCTGTGCCTCTGTAGTTGGGCCATCACATTAGGGATGCAGCTATTCCTCAGGATAAAGGCATCATGCACAGACCCAGGATACTTAGCACTGACATGGGAGATGTACTGGTCCGCCAGGCACATCATCTGGACATTCATGGAATGATAACTTTTTTGATTTCGGAACACCTGTTCATTTTGTCGGGGGGAGGGGAGGGAACAGATGCAATATGTGTTCCATGAATAGTTCCAATTTTGTTGGGAATATGTCCCATTGCATAGAAGTCAGCCTTCACAGTGGCCAAATCCTCCACCTGCGTAGAAAACAATGTAGCTGCACCTGCGTTTAATCAGGGCAGACAACACTCTGGTCAGCACTATTGAGAACATTGTCTGTGACCTGCTGCCAAGACCACTATCACTTGGAAAGAACCAGTTGCCAAGCAATGGAGCACGGATAGAACCCCAGTGGGGTGACGGATACCATATATCAGGTCAGGCTCCAGTTGGGCACACAGATTCGTTATTGCTGCCCTGTCAAGTCTGTAGTTGAGGATAATGTGCCTGTCCTCCATTGTTGCCAAGTCCACCAGGGGTCTGTACACGGAGGTATGTCTCCACCTCCTTTTCATCCGCAGCGGTTGCAATTTAAGGGACAAACGAGTGAGGAGCTGGTCACAAACTGAAACATTGAAGCCAAAACAGAACAATGCATGATGTCAATTGTCACCCCTGACCTGATTTAAGGCCAGGTTTCACTCTACACGCTTGTAAGAAATGCCTCCTTGGCATGGTTACCCCCTGACTTTTTGCCTTTTGCTGATGCCAAGTTATGATTGAAAGTGTGCTGGGACCCTGCTAACCAGGCCCCAGCACCAGTGTTCTTTCCCTAAACAGTACCTTTGCTTCCATAACTGGCACAGCCCTGGCACTCAGATAAGTCCCTTGTAAATAGTACCCCGGGTACCAAGGGCCCTGATGCCAGGAAATGTCTCTAAGGGCTGCAGCATGTCTTATGCCACCCTGGGGACCCCTCACTCAGGACATGTACACTGCCTCACAGCTTGTGTGTGCCGGTGGGGAGAAAGTGACTAAGTCGACATGGCACTACCCTCAGAGTGCCATGCCAACCTCACACTGCCTGTGGCATAGGTAAGTCACCCCTCTAGCAGGCCTTACAGCCCTAAGTGCACTATACCACAGGTGAGGACATATGTGCATGAGCACTATGCCCCTACAGTGTCTAAGCAAAACCTTAGACATTGTAAGTGCAGGGTAGCCATAAGAGTATATGGCCTGGGAGTTTGTCAAACACAAACTCCACAGTTCCATAATGGCAACACTGAAATCTGGGAAGTTTGGTATCAAACTTTTATGCACAATGATGCCAGTGTGGGATTAATTGTCAAATGCACCCAGAGGGCATCTTAGAGATGTCTCCTGAATACCAATCCGACTTCTAGTGTTAGGCTGACCAGCTTCTGCCAGCCTGCCAGAACCAGATGAGTTGCTGGCCACATGTGGAGAGTGCCTTTGTCACTCTGTGGCCAGGAACTAAGCCTGTACTGGGTGGAGGTGCTTCTCACCTCCCCCTGCAGGAACTGTAACACCTGGCGGTGAGCCTCAAAGGCTCACCCCTTTTGTTACAGCGCCACAGGGCATCCCAGCTAGTGGAGATGCCCGCCCCTCCGGCCACTGCCCCCACTTTGGCAGAAAGGCTGGAGGATATAATGAGAAAAACAAGGAGGAGTCACCCACTGGTCAGGACAGCCCCTAAGGTGCCCCGAGCCGAGGTGACCCCTGCCTTTAGAAATCCTCGGTCTTAAGTTTGGAGGATTCCCCCAATAGGATTAGGGATGTGCCCCCCTACCCTCAGGGAGGAGGCACAAAGAGGGTGTAGCCACCCTCCAGGACAGTAGCCATTGGCTACTGCCCTCCCAGACCTAAACACACCCCTACATTTAGTATTTAGGGCCCCCTAGAAACCAGGAAATCAGATTCCTGCAACCTGAAACAAGAAGAAGAACTGCTGACCTGAAAGCCCTGCAGAGACAACGGAAGACGACAACTGCTTTGGCCCCAGCCCTACCGGCCTGTCTCCTGACTCGAAAAAATGCAACAGCGACGCATCCAACAGGGACCAGCGACCTATGAAGCCTCAGGACTGCCCTGAACCTAAGGACCAAGAAACTCCCGTGAGCACCGGCTCTGCTCAACAAACAGCAACAATATTGCAACTTTTCTGCAACATTCAAAGATCTCACTCTTCCCGCCAGAAGCGTGAGACTTCACACTCTGCACCCGACGTCCCCGGCTCAGGATCCAGAGAACCAACACCACAGGGAGGACTTCCAGGCGACTGCGACCCCGTGAGTAGCCAGAGACGACCTCCCTGGACCCCCACAGCGACACCTGCAGAGAGAATCCAGAGGCTCCCCCTGACCGCGACTGCCTGTAACAAGGGACCCGACGCCTGGAACAAGCATTGCACCTGAAGCCCCCAGGACCAGAAGGAACTGAACCTCAGAGCAGGAGAGACCCCCAGGCGACCCTCTGCCTAGCCCAGTCGGTGGCTGGCCCGAGAAGCCCCCCTGTGCCCTGCCTGCACCGCTAGAGTGACCCCCGGGTCCCTCCATTGAAACCAATACAAAAACTGACACCTGCTTTGCACACTGCACCCGGCCGCCCCTGTGCCGCTGAGGGTGTGTTTTGTGTGCCTACTTGGGTCCCCCCCCAGTACTCTACAAAACCCCCCTCATCTTCCCCCCAAAGACGTGGGTACTTACCTGCTGGCAGACTGGAACAGGAGCACCCCTGTTCTCCATAGGCGCCTATGTGTTTTGGGCACCTCTTTGACCTCTGCACCTGACCGGCCCTGAGCTGCTGGTGTGGTAACTTTGGGGTTGCCTTGAAGCCCCAACAGGGGGCTGCCTATGCCCAGGAACTGAGACTTGTAAGTGTCTTACTTACCTCACAAGCTAACCAATACTTACCTCCCCCAGGAACTGTTGATTTTTGCACAGTGTCTACTATTAAAATAGCTTATTGCCATTTTAACAAAAACTGTATACGTTATTGCTCTAATTCAAAGTTCCTAACTTGCCTGTGTGGAGTACCTTGCATTTTATGTATTTACTTCAAATCTTGAACTTGTGGTTCTAAAAATAAATTAAGAAAATATGTTTTTCTACATAAAAACTATTGGCCTTGAGTTAGGTTTTTGAGTGTGTGTTCCTCATTTATTGCCTGTGTGTGTACAACAAATGCTTAACACTACCCTCTAATAAGCCTACTGCTCGACCACACTACCACAAAATAGAGCATTAGAATTATCTAATTTTGCCACTATCTTACCCCTAAGGGGAACCCTTGGACTGTGCATGCTATCGCTTACTTTCAGATAGTATATACAGAGCCAACTTCCTACAACGCTGCGCAGCTCCTCCAGTCTGCCTCCGTGCCCGCGACCCTGCCCTCGCTGCTGTGAGTTCGAGGCCCTCCACCACCCAAAAGGACCCACCTGCACCTCATCCCTGGTGTCTAGTGGTTGCCATAAGTATTGTGTGTCTGTCCTGTAATCTGTCTTTTGTTATTTGTGCCGTTTTTCCTCTTTTTGTGCCTTTTCTGCTCTCCGACTCTCTGTTTTGTGCCTTTCCTCGCCTTTAGGCCCATTTCGCCAATTTCGGCGCTTTTCGCTCTCCCCGTTCCTGCCGCTGCATCCCCTGCGGCCCCACCCCCCTCGCGTCCCCATTTGCCCACCGCTCCCAGCCTCCCAACTGCTCCTCCCTCTCACCTCCCCTTCTTAATGGCAGCCGCTGCACGGTGCACAGAGTGACCCCTGACCTGATTTAAGGGCAGGTTTCACTCTACACGCTGCGCAGCTCCTCCTGTCTGCCTTCGGGCCCCCGACCCCGCCCTCACTGCGAGTTCAAGGCCCTCCACCACCGGCAGGCACCCGCCTGAGCCTCATCCCTGGTGTCTAGTGGTCGCTGTAAGTATTGTGTGTCTGTCCTGTAATCTGTCTTTTGTTATTTGTGCCGTTTTTCCTCTTTTTGTGCCTTTTCTGCTCTGTCTCGGTTTTGTGCCTTTCCTCGTCTTTTGGCCCATTTTGCTGATTTCTCGGTTTTTGGTACTTTTTGCTCTCCCCGTTCTCGCCCCTGCGTCCCCTGCGACCCGCTTTGCCAGAGACGTACCAGAGACAAGCCCATCTGCACCCGTCCACGCCTGGACCGTGCCCAGCGCCAGCCCCCCTGGTCCACGCGCTCCCCACGTCACCAGATGCCATTACACTGCCGAAGAACTCCAAGCTCTCAACCCTGGCCACCCCACCGCCTGGGCCAGGTCTCCCCGAGGCACACCCATGGACCCTTCTCCTGCCGAATGTGCAACTTCACCTGCATCCAAGCCACCAAGCACCACAACAGCTCCACCCATAACAACCACTTCAGCTGCATCCTCCTCTACACCCGCTCCGTCCACAATCACACCGCCGAACTCTGAGACCTTCGCACCTCAACCTCCCCAGACATCGCCTAACTCACCGAAACCTGGATGAACCCCTCCTCGGAACCCAACATCGCCATAGCCATCCCTGAAGGCTACAAGATTACCCGCAGAGACCGCACCAACAAACCGGGAGGAGGAATCGCCATAGTCCACAGGAGCACCATCAGGATCTCAACCAACACCCATGACACCATTGATGCGCCGAACACTTGTACTTCAAGACTTATGTCAACGCCAACACCACCCTGAGAGGAACCCTTGTCTACAGAACCCCAGGCCCGATCCACAGTTCTGCAACGCTGTAGGAAGTTGGCTCTGTATGTGCTATTTCAAAGTAAGGAATAGCATGCACAGAGTCCAAGGGTTCCCCTTAGAGGTAAAATAGTGGTAAAAATAGATAATACTAATGCTCTATTTTGTGGTAGTGTGGTCGAGCAGTAGGCTTATCCAAGGAGTAGTGTTAAGCATTTGTTGTACATACACATAGACAATAAATGAGGTACACACACTCAGAGACAAATCCAGCCAATAGGTTTTTATATAGAAAAATATCTTTTCTTAGTTTATTTTAAGAACCACAGGTTCAAATTCTACATATAATATCTCATTCGAAAGGTATTGCAGGTAAGTACTTTAGGAACTTCAAATCATCAAAATTGCATGTATACTTTTCAAGTTATTGACAAATAGCTGTTTTAAAAGTGGACACTTAGTGCAATTTTCACAGTTCCTAGGGGAGGTAAGTTTTGATTAGTTTTACCAGGTAAGTAAGACACTTACAGGGTTCAGTTCTTGGTCCAAGGTAGCCCACCGTTGGGGGTTCAGAGCAACCCCAAAGTCACCACACCAGCAGCTCAGGGCCGGTCAGGTGCAGAGTTCAAAGTGGTGCCCAAAACACATAGGCTAGAATGGAGAGAAGGGGGTGCCCCGGTTCCGGTCTGCTTGCAGGTAAGTACCCGCGTCTTCGGAGGGCAGACCAGGGGGGTTTTGTAGGGCACCGGGGGGGACACGAGTCCACACAGAAATTTCACCCTCAGCGGCGCGGGGGCGGCCGGGTGCAGTGTAGAAACAAGCGTCGGATTCGCAGTGTTAGTCTATGAGAGATCTCGGGATCTCTTCAGCGCTGCAGGCAGGCAAGGGGGGGGTTCCTCGGGGAAACCTCCACTTGGGCAAGGGAGAGGGACTCCTGGGGGTCACTTCTCCAGTGAAAGTCCGGTCCTTCAGGTCCTGGGGGCTGCGGGTGCAGGGTCTCTCCCAGGCGTCGGGACTTTAGGTTCAAAGAGTCGCGGTCAGGGGAAGCCTCGGGATTCCCTCTGCAGGCGGCGCTGTGGGGGCTCAGGGGGGACAGGTTTTGGTACTCACAGTATCAGAGTAGTCCTGGGGTCCCTCCTGAGGTGTCGGGTCTCCACCAGCCGAGTCGGGGTCGCCGGGTGCAGTGTTGCAAGTCTCACGCTTCTTGCGGGGAGCTTGCAGGGTTCTTTAAAGCTGCTGGAAACAAAGTTGCAGCTTTTCTTGGAGCAGGTCCGCTGTCCTCTGGAGTTTCTTGTCTTTTCGAAGCAGGGGCAGTCCTCAGAGGATGTCGAGGTCGCTGGTCCCTTCGGAAGGCGTCGCTGGAGCAGGATCTTTGGAAGGCAGGAGACAGGCCGGTGAGTTTCTGGAGCCAAGGCAGTTGTCGTCTTCTGGTCTTCCGCTGCAGGGGTTTTCAGCTGGGCAGTCCTTCTTCTTGTTGCAGGAATCTAATTTTCTAGGGTTCAGGGTAGCCCTTAAATACTAAATTTAAGGGCGTGTTTAGGTCTGGGGGGTTAGTAGCCAATGGCTACTAGCCCTGAGGGTGGGTACACCCTCTTTGTGCCTCCTCCCAAGGGGAGGGGGTCACAATCCTAACCCTATTGGGGGAATCCTCCATCTGCAAGATGGAGGATTTCTAAAAGTTAGAGTCACCTCAGCTCAGGACACCTTAGGGGCTGTCCTGACTGGCCAGTGACTCCTCCTTGTTATTCTCATTATTTTCTCCGGCCTTGCCGCCAAAAGTGGGGCCTGGCCGGAGGGGGCGGGCAACTCCACTAGCTGGAGTGTCCTGCTGGGTTGGCACAAAGGAGGTGAGCCTTTGAGGCTCACCGCCAGGTGTGACAATTCCTGCCTGGGAGAGGTGTTAGCATCTCCACCCAGTGCAGGCTTTGTTACTGGCCTCAGAGTGACAAAGGCACTCTCCCCATGGGGCCAGCAACATGTCTCGGTTTGTGGCAGGCTGCTAAAACTAGTCAGCCTACACAGATAGTCGGTTAAGTTTCAGGGGGCACCTCTAAGGTGCCCTCTGTGGTGTATTTTACAATAAAATGTACACTGGCATCAGTGTGCATTTATTGTGCTGAGAAGTTTGATACCAAACTTCCCAGTTTTCAGTGTAGCCATTATGGTGCTGTGGAGTTCGTGTTTGACAGACTCCCAGACCATATACTCTTATGGCTACCCTGCACTTACAATGTCTAAGGTTTTGTTTAGACACTGTAGGGGTACCATGCTCATGCACTGGTACCCTCACCTATGGTATAGTGCACCCTGCCTTAGGGCTGTAAGGCCTGCTAGAGGGGTGTCTTACCTATACTGCATAGGCAGTGAGAGGCTGGCATGGCACCCTGAGGGGAGTGCCATGTCGACTTACTCATTTTGTTCTCACTAGCACACACAAGCTGGCAAGCAGGGTGTCTGTGCTGAGTGAGAGGTCTCCAGGGTGGCATAAGACATGCTGCAGCCCTTAGAGACCTTCCTTGGCATCAGGGCCCTTGGTACTAGAAGTACCAGTTACAAGGGACTTATCTGAATGCCAGGGTGTGCCAATTGTGGATACAATGGTACATTTTAGGTGAAGGAACACTGGTGCTGGGGCCTGGTTAGCAGGGTCCCAGCACACTTCTCAGTCAAGTCAGCATCAGTATCAGGCAAAAAGTGGGGGGTAACTGCAACAGGGAGCCATTTCTTTACAAACGCCATCGCCAACACAATCAGCGCCCCGCCCACGCCCTCGCCTCTACGGACTACATGCTCCTCGGTGACCTGAATTTTCACCTAGAGAACACAGACGACAGCAACTCCTCAGCCTTGATCGACAACCTCGGTCTCAAACAACTCGTCACAACGCCCACCCACTCAGCCGGCCACACACTGAACCCCATCTTCTCCACCAGCAGCCACATCACCGTCACCCATACCACAAACTCCACTGGACCGACCACTGTTGTGTCCACTTCTCCTTCCAGAAACCCACCTCTCACCACCACCAGCAACGGACCCCTCACCGCAGCTGGAACAAGATCTCGAAGGACATACTGATCTCCACCCTCGCCCCGCCACCCAACACCAGAGATCCCAATGCCGCCGCCCTCAACCTCAAACAATGGCTAGATGACTGCGCCAACACCCTCACTCCACTTAGGAAATCAACCAACACCCGTACCAGCAAGAAAGCACCCTGGTTCACCACCGACCTTCAGGCCCCCAAGCGGGAATGCCAGAAAACCGAGAATATCTGGCGCCAAGAACAAACAGAGAGCAACCACGCCGCCCTCAAGACTGCCATCCGCAAGCATCACCAGCTCATCCGGACCACCAAAAGAATATTCTACAAAGAACGAATTGACAACGCACACAACAGCAAGGAGCTCTTCAGCATTATCAAAGAACTCACCAACCCCAAGCCCTGCTCTGCCAACCCCTCCACCCCCGCTTGCAAGACCTCTGCAACTCCCTCACCACCTTTTTTCACCGCAAGATCACGGACATCCACAGCAGTTTCACTTTCCCGATTCCCAGGACCACCGCCGCCAACACAAACCCCAACGCACCAGGCCACACCAACTTCATGAGTGCCTGGACCCACACCAACGACGAGTACACCACCAAGACCATGAGCACCATCCACCCCGGATCACCTGCCGACCCCTGCCCTCACCAGGTCTTCAATAAAGCCAGCCAAATCATCGCCCCCCCAACTCCGTACCATCATCAACAGCTCCTTCGAGACCGCCACCTTCCCGGAGACCTGGAAACACACCGAAGACAAAACCCTGCCCAAAATTCCCAAGGCAGACCCTGAAGACCTCAAAAATTCCCAGCCCATTTCCTCCTCCCCTTCCCAGGGAAGGTCTTCGAGAAGATAGTCAACAGCCAACTATCACGCTTCTTGGAGGACAACAGCCTGCTCGACATCTCCCAATCCGGCTTCCGCAAGAACCACAGCACGAGACCGCTCTCATCGCCGCTACCGACAACATCAGGATCATGCTCGACAAAGGAGAAACCGTGGTCCTTATCCTCGTTGACCTCTCTGCAGCCTTCGACACCGTCTGTCACCTCACACCTTGCACACGCCTCCACGATGCTGGAATAGGCCACAAAGCCCTGGACTGGATCACATCCTTCCTCTCTGGCAGAACTCAGAGTCCTCCTCCCTCTGTTCCTGTTGAAAGCCACCAGGACCATCTGCGGAGTACCCCAAGGATCCTCTCTCAGCCCCACCCTTTTCAACATCTACATGGCGCTGCTCACCAACATCGTCCGATCCCTCTGCCTTAACATCGTCTCCTACACGGACGACACACAGCTGATCCTCTCTCTTACGAAGGACCCTGCCACCACCAAGACCAATCTCCACAACGGACTTCACGCAATCGCAAACTGGATGGAGGTAAGCCGCCTCAAACTGAACCCCTGAGATCGTCATCTTCGGCTCCAACAAACCAGCATGGGACGACTCCTGGTGGCCTGCCACACTAGGAGCCGCTCCAGCTCCCACTACCCACGCATGCAACCTCTGCTTCATACTGGACTCATCGCTCACTATGGCCCAGCAAGTCAACGCCATCTCATCCTCATGTTTCAACACCCTCCGCATGCTTCACAAGACCTTCAGATGGATCCCCATTGAAACCAGAAGAGCGGTCACCCACGCCCTCGTTAGCAGTAGACTGGACTACAGCAACACACTCTACACGGGAACAACGTCCAAGCTCCACAGGAAACTTCAGCGCATTCAGAACACCTCAGCACACCTCATCCTTAACATCCCTCGCCACGAACACATCTCAGGCCACCTCAGAGACCTTCACTGGCTCCCAATCAACAAGATGATCATCTTCAAACTCTTGATCCACGCTCACAACGCTTTCCACAACGCTGGCCCTGCCTACCTCAACGATAAATGCAAAAAGAACAGTTGATGGACGGAATGTGGACCAAATCAAACATTCACCCCCTGTCACAGATCTGGGTTTAATCCATCAGTTTTTTTGCTCACCATGCCGTTCCAGTTTGGACTCAGCCATATGCAAATCAGTCTTGACTCTGTTCCCCATGGGAACAGTCCAGCCCGAACTGCCAGGCCAAGTCCTCCCTGGACCAGAAACAAACATCCTGGGACCAGTTTCGGGGTATCACCCCTCTTCAGCCAGGCTAGCTTGTATCTGGTGGCATAGTGAGCACTTGACCCACGTCTGGGCATACCCTTCCCACTTGGGGCGACAAGTGCCATTGGATTCAAGCTAGCCTGGCTGATGAGGGGTGAAACCCCGAAATCGGTCCCAGGGTGCTTGTTTCCAGTCCAGGGAATACCTGGCCTGGCAGTTCGGGCTGGACTGTTCCCATGGGGAACAGGGTTAAGACTGATTTGCATATGGCTGGGTCCAAACTGGAATGGCATAGGCAGCAAAAAAACGATGGATTTAGGCCCAAATCTCTGCACTGGGGGTGAATGTTTGACATTGTTCAGCATTCCGTCCATCACTTGTTCTTTTTGCACACCTCAACGACAGTCTCAACTTCCACATCCAACCCGCCAGCTCCGCTCCGCCAACCTCGCCCTCGCCACCATCCCCCGCATCCACCGTACCACAACCGGCAGCAGATCCTTCTCCCACCTCGCCGCCAAGACCTGGAACTCCCTCCCCGTCAACCTACGTCTGACCCAGGACCTCCTGACCTTCAGGAAACGTCTCAAGACCTGGCTATACGAGCAGTAGCACCCCGTTTCCCGCCCCCCCCCCAACAGCCCCTTGAGACCCTACCGGGTGAGTAGGGCACTTAACAAATGATTGATTGATTGATTTTTAAATGTTTAAGTGGCATTTGTCCTGTATGTCGAATTGTGAACTGTGACGCAGTTATAATCCAGGGCCTGCCCCTCCCCCCACCCCCCAAATGGTGTCCACCTGTCCTATGTGGAGGGACAGGTGAAAGTAAGGTAATTCCGCTGACATTGTGCCCCCAGCTGGGGATGGTCTCCCAATGAGAAAGGAGTGCCCATCTAAACCCTGACCCCCTTGATGGCCCACATACTGGTGGTGGCCTATCCTGAGCTGGATATGCACTTGAGGGCATCACAGCAGCTACAAGGGGGTGAGTACAGTGCCAGTCATTACAACTTACGCCTGGTAGGGCGGTATCCGGGTGGGGGATGTGTGTCAGTGGGTGCACCTAGGCCTGGCCTGACATTGCAGAGTAGGTCCCATGTTGGGCAGGGTTCTGAAGTGATATTCATCCTACCTATCTTGTAGGTATCCTCTACTGTGCAGGGCTGTGTGGGTCCCAGGTATGCTGCAATTGGTGGGATGTGACCTTCCCCATGCCCTGGTGGCTAGCATAGGTAGTTAGTCAATTGCATAGTGCGTAGGCCTGGTCCCTGTGTGTCAGTGTGGTATGTACGCCAATGGTGGTGCTGGTG
This sequence comes from Pleurodeles waltl, assembly GCF_031143425.1. Classification (NCBI taxonomy): domain Eukaryota; kingdom Metazoa; phylum Chordata; class Amphibia; order Caudata; family Salamandridae; genus Pleurodeles; species Pleurodeles waltl. The sequence goes on from NC_090447.1 coordinate 1,229,796,010, forward strand.
CACCACGTGTATCCTTTGTCTCTCCTCCCCCTCCCTTTTTTGTTTTGTCATCCTGTCCTTATGTGCATTAGCATCATATGGCGGAGGAGAAGAGGCACCGGCGACAGAGGGAGCTGCACCCCACAGAACCCACGAGGCAGCGTCCACCGACGGTGAGGGCACCAGTGGGACGGAGGACGAGGGGAGCACCTCAGAGGAGACAGGAGGGGACAGTTCGGGCACAGATACCTCCTCAGATGGAAGCACCCTTGTGGTGGCATACACTTTTGTGACCACCACAGCAACAGGTACATCCACCACCCACGTACCAGCACTGCCCCCCCATCTCATCCCCCCAAGCAGCCCCTCATCGTGTTGTCTGTGCCCATTCACCCAGGAGGATCTCCTTCACACCAGGCCCTGCCCCAGTTAGCCCTGCTGCCCTGAGTGAGGAGGCTAATGACCTCCTGCGATACATCTCTGTAGGGCAGTCAACCATTGTGAATGCCATCCAGGGGCTGGCAGCCCAAATGCAACAAACAAATGCATTTCTGGAGGGCATTCACACTTGCTTGGCGGACCAATAGAGATCAATCCAGGCTCTGGCCTCCTCTCTGATGGCAGCCATTGTCCCTGTTTCCACCCTCCCCCTCCAACTTCCTCTTTCCAATCCCATTCCCCTCAACCCCAACCTATCCCAAGCACACAGGCAGATGAGCATGCACACAGGACAACACACAAGAGTGAACATGGCAAACACAAACACCACACGTCATCCCACAGGCACTCACACAAACACCATCCAGATGCAGACACACCAACATCCACTGCCTCCTCTGTGTCCCCCTCTTCCTCCTCCTCCACCTCCCTCCCAGTTCCGTCTATACTCACACCTGCATGCACTCCATCATCATCACTACCAGCATTACCACCACACCTAGCAGAACACACACCTTACTTGCAGACACCACTACAACAGCCATGCACATGTCCTGTGTCCTCTCCCACTGTGTCTGTCCCCCCTCCAAGGTACACAAACGCAAGCCCTCAGCCATCCACCTCACAAAAGCATCCAGCCTGTGCACCTGCACCCAAACACAGCAGACAGACACCTCCTACAACCACTCCCTCTTCCTCCACTCTCAAACCTTCTCCCTCTTCCCACACCAGTGTACCTACAAAGCTTTTCCTCTCCACTATTGACCTCTTCCCTCCCCCTCCCCCACCTTCCTTCAGGTCTGGCCAGGGAGGCAAAAACCCAGGCAAGCACCTGAGTCACCTAGTTCACGGGCACAGTAGTGTCCACACCCACTCGTGGTGGTAAAGGATCCAGGGCACCAGGCAGCCTCAAGGAAGGGGTGCCATCCTCAAGTGTTGCCCGGCAGGGCAAGGAGCCTTCCCTAAGTGCTGCAAAAAAGGTCAAGGTGCTATCCCCAGCTGCTGACAGAAAGGGCAAGGAGCCTGCCCCAGCTGCTGCCAGGAAGCGCAAGGTGCCATCACCAGCTGCTGTCAGGAAGGGCAAGGAGCCTGCCCCAAGTGCTGCAAAGAGGAGCAAGGAGCAAGCCCCAGCTGCTGCCAGGAAGGTCAAGGGCACCAGCAGGCAGGAACCACAACCGCCACCAGCAGCAGCACCACTGAGCAGCTGTCACCGCCGGCGGACGGTCTGTAGTCCAGCGTCCATGGGCTATTGTGCGGCATGCCCCCTGCAAAACCTGTGGGTATGACACCCACCTGAGAGACTGTGACCTTGCACTCCCCAGGATCAGGAGCACAGTACATGATGCCCCATCCAAATCCAGTGGGCGAGTCACCCACTAACCCCATCCTCCCCAGGATCAAAAGCACAGGGCACAATGCCCCCTCCAGAACCAGTGGGTATGCCACCCACTCACCCCCATCATCCCCAGGATCAGAAGCACAGGGCACGATGCCCCCGCCAGAACCAGTGGGCAAGCGACCTACTTGAGAGACTGTGGCCTTGCACTCCCCAGGACCAAGCACAGGGCATGTTGCCTCCTCCAGAGCATGTGGGCAAGTCACCCATTTGAGAGACTGCGGCCTTGCACTCTCCAGGACCAGGACCAAGCACAGGGTATGTTGCCCCCTCCAGAGAATGTGGGCAAGTCACCCACTTGAGAGACTATGGCCTTGCATGCCCCAGGACCAAGCCCAGGGCATGTTGCCCCCCCCCAGAGCCAGTGGGCAAGTCACCCAGTTGAGAGACTGTGGCCTTGCACTCCCCAGGACCAAGCACAGGGCATGTTGCCCCCTCCAGAACCAGTGGATTTGTTCCATCTGCCGGCTGAGGTGCCCCCCGTTCTCCGTCCCCCTGAGGTGCCTGCCTATTTTCCAACTGATGCCCCTGCAGTGATCTCTCCGTGTTGGTGCAGGAGACAGGTGGGGCCTTGGATTCTGTCATGTGGCCCATACACTTTGAGGACTGGGCAGTTTCCCTTGAACTGTACATATGTATATACTTTTGGATTGAATGTTAGTAATTTTACTGTATTTATATTATTACACTCACTTTCATCTATTCGTGTTGTCCTTGCATTATTCCTGAGGGGGTGCGTGGTAAAATTTGTTTTATTACTGCATCTGATTGTGTGTATGGTGTTGGGGATGAAGGTGTGTGTTGTGCGTGTGTGTGTCAGTCTCTTTTTTTCCTCCCCCGTCTCCCCTTTGTGCTAGGTGGCTGTACTCACCGTGGTCATCTTAACCGTCGTTGGTGTTCGTGGTGATACAGGACGTAAAATATCATGGGAAATATTTGCAGCTTGGGCTTCATGGCATTGTGGTTCTTCTCTGTGTCTCCAAAGGGGAGTCCTTTTTCCCTTGTGAGGTCAATTCCCGCCAGGCTTTTGATGTCGTTGGTACCGCTCCGAAAAAGGTGGCGGTTTCAAGGGTCATAATATGGTGGGCAGAACATTGACTTCCACCTGGCTGTAAGCGACTACCACCGTGGTGCCTGTTTCCGCCCTGGCGGTCGGTGTAGTAAAGTGGCTGTCTATCTGAGATCTTTCCGCCATGGTCATAATTTCACCGACCGCCAGGGTTGTAATGAGGGCCTAACACTTGCAAGTTGCTGTTGGTCCCCTCGGGAGCCCAGATTGGTAGGTAGGCAAATGCATTAGATACCAGATGTGGGACTTAACTGGGAGCTGGAGGGGCTCACTTACCTGGGGATTTGGGTCAAGCATACAGAGGCTCAACACCAAAGCAAGAACATTGATAGGATCCTGACGGGTCACGAAAAATCCATCAAATTCTGGAACAGGCTTCCACTCTGTGTACTAAGAAGGGTTGCCATAGCAAAAATTGTGTTTCTGCCATGCTCCTTGTACCTGATCCAGATTTCCCTGTTCCCACAGGTCGCTTCTTCTGCAGACAGGACAGGGATTTGGAGGAGGGCAGACTGGCAGTCTCCCACTTACAACTATACTACTTTGTGGGACATCTGAAGTATGCTGCTAAATGACTGATGGACTCTGATAACTGATGGAAACTCTGATGGGTGGAGATACCCTGCCCCAGCTACTCATGAGGGGGAGGTAGATCGGACCAGTTAGTTCCATATGTGCTCAAACATGGCACAGGTTTGGGAGAAGGTGGTATGAAAGATCCTGCGTAGAGCTCCCTTCAGTACAGAACTAAAGTTGTGGGGTCTAGCTTCCTTTAGGGGCATAGAAGATGACATGTCAATGGAGCAGTGGAGGGCGGGAGGGTGTCAGACTGCAGGAGACAAATCCAGTGGAGACCTTAATCTCCTTTCAAGAGGCCCAGGACATGTCTGGAATAGGACATCACACTTCTTACATTATGCCAAGCTACAGAGTGTTGCGAGGAAGCACTGGAGTGGGTTCCCGGAGGCACCCTGTGCTTCTGGGGTTCTGGACAGTCTGATCGGTTGGAGGGATGGGCGCCACCTCATTACACTCTTCTATTGAAGCCTTAGGGGAGGCCTGCACCACAAACAGCATGCAGCAAGAGGGGCCTGGGAGAGGGAGCTGAGTGAGCCAATCTCAGATGTGGACTGGGAGAGATGGGCCTACCAGGTGTGTACTGTCCTGCAACCACAGATTTAAGTTGTTGCATTTTCACTTTTTGCATTACACTTACATTACGCTGTATCAACTGAACAAAACAGATCCCCACCAGGGGTGCCAAGTGGGCATGCTGTGGTAAAATCAGGGCCACCTTTTCACACTTAGCTTGGGAGCGCAGTCTAGTTCAGGAATATTGGGAACTAGTGGTATAATGTATTGAGAATGTTGTTGGGATGCAGATCCCCTTCACACTGCTAGCGTGCCTACTGGGAGTGGTGGTGCATCCCAACGGCTGAAAGATACCCTACTGGTGGACCTGTTGGAATGGGGGGCAGCTGAGAAGCAACATATGAAACTTGCACGCACTGACGAAAAAGCAGCTGAGAAGAATCTACTATGGGCACAGTTAGAGAACTAGCTCTAAGAGGATGCTGATCAGGACTCAGAGTTCATCCGAGGGAGAGGGATAAGGTGGATGGGGTTGTTGACCCTGTTTAACTTTTTGACGACTGAGTGTGATATAATTGTATTCTTCTGAAAAGGTTGAGCTAAAAGCCTTGGTTCACCTGACAATAATGCTTAGATCATGTCTGTACAATATCCTGTTTCTCTTAATCGGCAATCACTTTATAGAGAGCAAAATTGTACACTCCTATCATATGTACCAAGGGTAACAATATGCCTGTGACTGTTCTTTGGCACTGTATGGTTCTTTTGTTTAATTAACTGAAACCAATAAAACTAAGTTTTAAACAAAAAGAAAATCTGGCAATGCATTTTTCTTTATTTTGTTCATTATTTACCTTTATAAAGAATTGCAAGCCAGACTTGGCAAATTAGAAATTATATAGCAATACTGTCTCCTCTTCAGACTTCACAGCCTCCCAGATTTTTCCAGGCATTTCATGCAGAAACTCAATCAAAAGCAGACACATAGTGGTTCCAGAGCAGGACCGCCAAGATCAATGCGAGTACTCCACTACAGTTGTTGGAGAATAAAAAGGAAATCAAGACTACAGGGCACTTCATGCATGGCCTCTCTGAAAAGCAGCAGAGTTGAGGGAAAACCATCAATGTAAACACCTTTCTAGCATTATACAAATCATCCACTTTGATTCTCTTCAGCTTAATGAGAACCTGTAGAATCACTTTTTAGGAAAAGCAGAATGAAAGACCACTCGTCAACTGTTCAAAAAAGGCATTTCCACTGAACAGACCTTGAGGACCCTAGTAGCAAAGTTAGGGCATTTTGCATTGTTAATGTTGACACATACACCATTTTTAGAAAATGGCAAACACAACCTGGTAACTATGCGACCAATTATGAGTTTCTTGAAAGCTCTGCTCAAGCGCCCCATCCCAGCCCTTACAAAAACCTTGCAGATGGATTAGGTATTTCAGGTGTTTATGCAGTCAACCAATGCCATATAGTTTGAGTTTCTTAAATAGGGTTCCTGATGCTGATCTTCCTAGATTCTGCAACTAACCAGTAGCTGTCTTCTGGATTAAAATTGGGCTGGAATTCATGCTGAGATGAAAGGACTGCAGGTCTAGATGGCTTCCCCTAAATTCCAATGGACTGATGTAGTAGAAAGATTCTTTCTGAGACAAAGGTCCTTGGTCAGCTAACCCATGTGTGCTCCCTATCTTGCAAGGGAGGCACACAAAATGATTATATAGATGGTAACTCTTAGATACAAATTAATTCTTTCCGCAGTGGTCAAGATCTAGCACTGCCATAGAAGAGACTGATGGGACACCTGAGAAATGCTCTGCTTGACATCCCAAATCCCATCCCTCTCTTCCAGATACTCTTAAAGCGGGCTCATTCTTCAGATGAGTGTGGAGAACAATGAATATACAGAATGTTATTGAGCATGACAGGGTTTTGGATCGACTGCAGATTTGTCAAGCTCTATCTTAAAGTATTGATGTGCTGTCTGATCATCTTTCACCACTTTCTCATAGACGCTTGCATTTCAGTGATTCTTTTAAGTACTCGCCTTTGCATATGTATTTCCACATGAGATGTGCAGTCAATGCCACCACAGATTTATAAAGAAGCAGAAGGCAGATTTTAGAATGAAAGATCATGGAGCTGGAAAGATTTCAATTCATTAAAAAAAAAAAATCTACATCCTGTGTATTTGCTGTGCCACCCAGAGTCCTTGATAAAAAATAAAGGAAGATTTGACAGACATCTGGCACAGTGAACATATCCTTTTTGAAAACTGAAATTGTGCGGACTTCCTTTGCACAATAATCAAAACATCACCTGCTCTTTGTAAACTGCTGCTGATCTATTAGGTGAAATAATAACATCCCACCACTGGAACAGCTACAATGAAGGTGGGAACGAGGAGGCACTATATGATATAGCTAGGGGGTTTCTTTGTCAAAGCTCAGGTTGGTGGTCATCTCATGCTTTTAGATGCCTCATCTGCACTAATGATGCATATGCTGCAGATTCTGTTGTTGCCAGAATGAGGAATGAAGCCTTTGGTGTAACATCTTATCTGTCCCTCTGCAATGAAGTTTCTAAACTCTCTTTTCAAAGGAAACTTCTTTCAAACATGTGCATCTTATCAGTTTAGAGTCAGAGATTACATTACTCTAAACAAGCACATTCATAACATGCTGCTGAACATCAGGTTCTCAGCTGGAAAGCTTCTATCAGGAGGGATATCACATGCATTTCACATGGCAATAGGCATGAGCTTGTAAACATCCTAATTCGTTGTTTTGATAAAAGAAAGGTTGTTAAGATCTCTGAAAGATTTGTCTTTTGTCTGGGTCATCAACTGCCACATTTTTGCACGCCCACCCTTGGTGTTCTATCATATGGGCTTAGGAGAGCTGAAACTTTGACCGTCATTGCTACAAAGTTTGATGTGCCACAAAATTCATGTTTCCATAGTACAGAGGTAATAAATGAATATGGCTTCAGGTCAGCCAATAGGAAGAGCAGCTCTTATGTAGGAGGTCTAAATGTATACTGTTTCTTAAAATAGATTTGATGGCACTTCTATTTTAATAGCAGGCATTAGAAAAAAAAACTATGGATGAAAACAGAAGACCAGGGATCAACTGTAACAGAGGTCTGAAAAGACTTGGTCCTGGTGGGTTTCAAAGATCGCCACCAACCAATCTAGATTGCAGACACAGGATTTTTGTCTCAACTCTAGCTAGCACTTCAGGAACTATTCTAATTACATCTACTGTAGAGGCCTTTGAGGGAGACATGCCTACTGAAGAAATTGAATCAATTTACCAAACGGATGTCAGAGCTGTATCTCTTAGGGATGTTATGCTTTCTGGGAGTAGGCCCCCTGCTTATTGAAGTGTGGGTCCTCTGAGGATAAAACTGGTATGGCTGAAACAGTTTCTCCAGCATCAAATCTGGCAGAGTAACTGACCCTCTGTCAAGCATAGATGACCCTGAAGGCGTTTTGCTCAGGCTTGGGACTTTTACTAGAGACTTCTAAGCCTTGGGGCCTCATTTCAACCTCGGCAGTCTTTTACTAAGACCGCCGAGGTACCGCAGTGCTGAAGACTGGCAGTGCAGGCGGTTTTCTGCACAGTGTATCATGACTGCTGGCAGCCCTCCGCCCTTTTCCGGACGGAGAGCCACCAGCAGCCATACTGGCGGTCAAGTGGAGGCTGCTCCACCGCCACGCCATCAGAACACCGCCCACCTAATCACATCCCATGATTTGGTGTGGCGGTGTTCTGGTGACGGGGAGCTGGCGGCAGAGCAGCCCCCATGGATCCTGTTCCTTCCCAGAGGATCACCGGGCCAGGTAAGGTGATCGTTGTTAGGGGAGGGGGGTGTTGTGTGTGTGCATGGGGGTGTGCGTGTGTAGAGGGGGTGTGTGAGTGCGTGTATGCATGCGGGGGTGTGTGTTGTGTGTATGGAAAATGTGTGCGTGAATGCCTGTGTATGTCTGTGTGTATGTGTGCGAGTATGTGTGCTTGTATGTGTAGTTGTGTGAGAGTGCGTGTAGGGGGGGTGCATGTGTCAATGGTGGGGGTGTGTGGGGAGGGGGGTCCTACCATCTTTGGTGGGAGGTAGGGGGGGTTGTGGGTTTGGGGGGAGGACTCTGGGGAGGGGGAGACCCCTATCAGTGCCAGAGAACGTATTCCCTGGCACTGATAGTGCCTACCGCCATGGATTTCGTGGCGGCACAGAACCCCACGAAATCCTTGGCGGTATGCAGGGTCGTGATACCGCCAGCGGTATAGTGACGGCCACCGGGCTGGAGACCGAAGTCTCCAGACCAGCGGTCTTTACCACCCTGGTGGTCAGAGTGGAGAAGTGGCGGTTTTGCATGGCGGTCACCGCCATGCTTGTAATTCAATTTTTTTTACTGCCGCACTGTTTGCGGTATTACCGCCAGTTCTCCACCGACCCCCAGGGTTGTAATGAGGGCCTAAGTGTTTGTGACTTTCTGTAATCTTCTAGGATGATGTTTTCTTTTCAGTAGTGGCAAAAACAGAGGTCACTCCCAAGGAAGTAAAACCCTCAAATAACAATACGTCCGTGAGCATGTGACTACTGACTCCATATTACATACTAGGACGCTGAAAAGGTGCTCTTCATTAAAGGATTTTCTAATGGCAAATAGTTAGTGGCACATTCTGCTGGAATCCACTACATAGTATGCATAGGCAGTACCCCTGAATGTGACACAAAACTGTGAGAACAAAATCGCGTTGTTTCTCTGAATTAAATTTTGTCAACACGCTCCAATAGGGAGGTGGTTCCCCTTCACCCAACGCAAAATACTACAATCCTGAACTAGGGTCTGAGTGAGCACATCTTATTTTGACAACTTAGCCCCCTTCCTCCCAGTATGCTGTATATTATCCTCCCTATTCCAAAGAGTCCATTAAAATTGTTTGGCAGAGGTGGCATTCATGTATGGTATGTGTCTTGGGCAAACATGATACAAAGGTTGTACAGATGCCTTTTCAGACTGTTTCTTTGTGCAAGAACAACATTTCTTTTATAGGAAAAGCGTGCTGGTCTTCAGACAGCACGTGAAATAAGATGGCCAAAAATCTCAAAAGAAAAAAAGAAAGAAATGAGTCCTTCATAGTAGAGGACTTATACAGAAAACAAATAAAAGAGATGTAAAAAGTCAAATGAGGTCCAAATACCATATGAAAAAAACTATTTTCCTTAAGGAAACATATAAATGAGGCAACATGAATATATGACCCTGTGCTGGCTTATTATACCATGCTGTGTAAAAGAAACCCTAGTAAGTCTTCTACTGGTTTATGCAACACTTGGACAATTTTTAACCCAAACAGTAATCCCAGATTCTGTCCAATTTGAAGGGAACATCCAGAGAATCATGTCATAGTAAGTCTCAAAACCCAAAGCAGCTACCAAATAAATGCACATTCTAAAACTGCTGCTATTGACAACTGTTGGTGATGCAGGAGTGGCTAAATAATACAGTTTTATCTTTGATTGGAAGTGCTCTTCAAAAGGAAGATACGTGAATTTTCCAGGCTTATTCTGTACATACCTTGCCATTTGAAATACACAAATCTTCTTTTAATATTATCTGTGAACTAAGAGACAAAGTGATTAGAATCAGTCATTGGAACGTTCCATTGTGTGGCTATGTTTAAGAAGCATATTAGAAAGAAGCTTACTTTTCAATCACATCTGCTATAAATTGACTTGCCACTTGAGCCTCTTCTCCTGGGGGCCCAGAGCGGAATCTTGATGAACATAAAGGTGGCAGATCCACATTAGGAACTGAAAAAACATAATTTGTAGATCATCTAGACCTTGCAGTTTGTACAGACCATTGACAACAACTTTGTGTAAGACCAAAAATAACTAACATGAAAAAGAAAGTAAAAACCCAACCACCTCATTCCAATTATATAAGACTTGCACTTCATGAGACTTTTGAGGAATGCTGATTTAACTAATGCTAGAGGCAAAACTAGAGAATTATAAAATTGTAGCTGGCTGTTGCTAGTGATGGCCTGTTGCGTGTTTTATTGATCTGCTCAAAACAGATTAAAAAATAGATTAAACAACTGTGAAAAAAGAATAAAAACTGCAAGTTCAATTTCAAAAATTAAAGCTGAAGGGATCGATGTACACACAATTCAAGCTAGTAGTCGACAACACATTAATGCCTTACCTAAGATAACAAATCTGAACAGAAAAAACAACGGTAGATTGCTCCAATCATCAACTACACTCTTCCATGTGGGCAAATGGTAAACTGAGGTCCATGGGAATCTAAGCAGAACCTTAACAAATTATGGAATATGTTATTAAAACACTGTCTTGCGTATCACAACATGGGTATGAAATATGAATAATGGGGCCTCCGCCAACTCTATTACTCTGTTATTCATTAATAATATAATACTGCAATTTAGATAGGTATCCACCACTTCTAACTTTGTTCTTTAGAAAGAGGCTTTTCCTATTTTTCAGTAAGCAGTATTACTGGGTTTCTATCTTCTGGAACACTGCCTTTGATTATGACATCCTCACTTTTGCCCTCCATAAAATGCTTGATTGTTTCCTCCAATCAATAGATGCCATGACATTTTACTTAGACTACCTTACACTGAAGTGTTTTCCAAAAGACCCTCTCCAATTCTCACAAACTAGTAGAGCGGTTCCCAACCTGTGATCCACAGAGCCCATGGGGTCTGTGAAACATTCCCAGGGGGTACATAAGCATCTGAAGGCCTGGGCCGGCAGAAAGGCACTTCTCCAGCTCGGGCCTCTTGACAGAAACACAAGTATTTTTATATTTGTTACTTAGTTTGTGCAGCAGTTTTAAAAGCACTGCAAAGTTCCTTGTATATCTAGCAGTTTTCGGGCCAAAAAAAAAAAAAAAAAAAGGTCCAGATAATTCTGGTGATTAATGTACCTGCTAGAGAGAGATGGGATTTTTGTCTAGTGGCAGTTTGGGCTCATCTAAGGTAGCACAGATGGTTGATATGCCTACTGCAAAGAAACATGTATCATGCATATCAAAGAATAGTATTGTATATCCATAGAACAGTGAGTCACAGAGATTCTTGTGTTACTGTGCAGTTCATAAGATACAATTATAGTCTAGCACACTGATCTCTGAACTACCGTCAAAGAGCTGCATGCAAACTGCAGGGTACAAGTTATAAAGTTATGTTTCCCTCCCCAGTCTTTCATATATTCTGATGCTGCTGAAAAAGGTTTGTTTGTGTAGAAATACATTCTTATTATTAAACTCAATGCTAACCACTATGTTTTGTCCTGCATCCTGAGTTTGTGCTTCTCCAGACCAAGAACTATTAGAATATGCCTACCAGTATGTATGACATGTGAATCCTACACCCTGTAGTCATTTTTGCCTCATGTAACATTTTCTATACACTGATTTACATATGTATGATAAATTGTCTCAGCATGTGTGTGATGACACCCTACTCTGGTAAGAGAGGTGCTTTAAAACAAATGAAATACATGTGACAGAGGGGCTGGTGAGAGATGAGACACTTAAGGCTTTACTTCCTTTCCCCACCACAAATGTATGCGAAAAAGCTTTCCCAGATCTTATGTATCTAAGAAAATAAATACAGAAATCGCTTGGGAAATGCAGAACCTGACCTGAAGATTAAACTTTCCAAAATAAAACCAAACGCTGAAAAGTTAGTCGCCGAGATGCAGCAACAACCTTCCTATGAAAATGTTTTGAGTTTTACATATATTTCTTCAATATAAAATAATAACATCTTTAGTAATTTGATTATTTGTTTGGTGTATACTGGTTTGTGTATTTTTTGCAAATTACTGTTTTAATGTCTGAAACTCAAATCGTACAAATTGCTTGGGGGTCCCTGGCTTCCAGTAGTGATTCAGTGGGTAGCTGCAGGAGTCAAGAGATTGGGAAGCACTGGACTAGTACATTTGCATAAACTCAAATGGAATAGGTTGCTTACCTTTGGTAATTTTATTTCAGATGGATAATTAGTTTTGCACACATTCTTTAGGTCAATAAAATGTATGTTAACTTTGTTTGTTATTATGATTCTCTGGAGCCAGGAGGCAACTTAAGCCTTGGATCCTTAATGGGGGAAATCTGCCCTAATTTGCCTGTAAGTCCCTAGTATATGGTGTAAAATGTACCCAAGAGCCTGGAAGTTAAATGCCACTAGTGAACGGCTGTACCTATGGTACCATCCACTATCCATGTACTGAGACCTATCAAAACAAATCCTTTATTAGCCAGTAAAAACCTTTATTTTAAATATTAGTAAGTCACCCTACCTTGTAGCCCACAAGATAGGGTACATAGTTTATAAAAGTTCGACATGTAGAAAATTAATATTACCATGTCACTACAGTGACAAATTACTAAAAGCTATTTTCACTGTGGCAGGTCTAGTTTTCCCTTGTTAAAAAAAAAAACGAAAAAAGAAAAAAAAAACAACAACAACACAGAGTACAGGTTAAAATATTAATACTGTGCTCTGGAATGAGACCAGCTAGAAAAATAATTAAACCACTATTTTTAATAAATATTACAAATCAAAATTCAACAGTGAAGAGGGATTTATAATAATTATGAAGGAAAACTAATTATTAGACACTTACCCTTTACCTGCCTGAACTGTCAGATGGCCAATTAGTGTAAATCTGTGTGAGCTCTCAGCATGTGCTCAGCACTGAATAAGCGTGAAAAAGGCATGAAATGCTCCACAAGCAAACAGGCTGACCTGAATAGGCAGAGATGACTACTCTGAACTCCACAGAATATGCATGGGGGCTGTGGGCATCCTTTTGACGTTAGAGTCAAATTCTGCTTAACTGGTCTGCTGAGCTACAAGTGACATTTAGTCCATACATGAAAGGGAGAGAACAGGTTGCCAAGACAATTCTTGTGTTATTGCGGTCTTTTTGTTGGAGGACTACTATTGGACTACTATTAACTTACCAAACACCTCTTTCTGGGTTTGTTGTGGATATAGAGCCAGCTTCAAACTGGATTTTAGTATTAAATCTGGGTTGACTCTAGGATTACCATAGTGCATTCCGTTACAAACAGCCCCAGCTCTCAGAGCCCAAGCTGAGTGTGGCTGAAGACTTTCAAAATCTTGAAAATGCCCTCATACAGGGCATTTAGAGCCTGTCTGCAGACAGGACTACTGAAAACGTGGATAGGGCTGGCCATGGGAACTTTTACTCCATTAGGCCTTAAGCCAACCATGTTATCGGTACCACTTGGGGGGGGATGGGTTCTAATATGATTTATTGGCAGGGTATGGACACTTAGAGATGCAAAGTATGTGATAGTATGTCATACCTCTTTGCCTTTTGGGAGTTACACCTTCACTCCCAAGATACCCTGATGTAAAATGATTTTTTTTCATAACTTTTATTACTGTGAATTTTATTAAAAAATTACAATTACAGTAAATGTGATTATATAAATTGATAATCATGTTAATAATAATTATGATTATATGAATTACACCAGGAAAACTTTATACATTTTTAAAATATTTTTTTTTGTCCAGAGCTGTTGATGAATGACCATGTCGTATCATGAAGAAGACTGAAACAAGTACATCCTGTCCCTCTGATCCCTATTGTAAAATTCATTTATGGTCATATGTCCAACATGGAGTTAAGCTGACAAGCCTGCAGGACTACTCATCATGGAAAAGCAAATGTCAGGGATGATGCTGGAACGAGTGAGTGCACAAGTAAACGCTTAAACAGAAAAACATCACTGAAGTCAAACTTGTATGCTGAAGAATGTATATTTTGTGGAAAGATAAAATGTTACAAGGGAACCTCAACACATGAGAAATAAATCAAGGCCACAGAGCTTAGAGTTGACAAAAGGCTTTGAGATTGTGCAACCATTAATTGTGATTCAAAGATCTTAGTTTGTAGTAGGGACACAGAGGCTGCAAAACCCCATTATCAAGTATCTTGTAGGGTTAAAGCAAAGGAGGAAGATCATGCACCCCACATTCAAACCTATGATCACTACAAAAATATGACAGATGGAGCATATGATGAACTATTTTCAATACATTAGAACTGTGATTATTCCTAACAAAGAGGTAATACGTGTGACGACTCACTGAAAGGCTTGAAACCCTCATGACATACAGAGGCATACAGAGAATAGACAAATCAACCAAGAAGCATATTAGAAGAAAATTGGACTCCGAGTTCGGTGACAGCCTCCACATATTCCCAGACAACCAAGGAAAATTATTGTCCCAGCCTGACAGTGTCATGCTAGAGGAAGTTGTAGGAGAAAACCTGAGTTTGAAAATAGCATTATCAGGAACAGGCAGACTTGAATCAGAAAAACCCATTTTTCAACACAATTTTGGCTTTTTACTGGGACATACCCCACTTTTACTATTTGTAGTCCTTTCAGTCTCCTTTCAGTTAGTGACAGAAATGGGTGTGAAACCAATGCTGGATCCCAGACAGCTAAACATTTCTGAAAAGTAGACAAAATTCTGAAATTCAGCAAGGGGTAATTTGTGTAGATCCTATAAGGGGTTCCTACAGAAAAGAAAAGCTGAAATAACTAAATATTGAAATTGATGTGAAAAAAACAGCCATTTTCTCCATATTTTACTCTAACTATTTCCTGCGATGTCAGATTTTTGAAAGCAATATACCGTTACGTCTGCTGGACTCCTCTGGTTGCAGGGATATATAGGGCTTGTAGGTTCATCAAGAACCCTAAGTACGGAGAGCCAATAAATGAGCTGCACCTTGCAATAGGTTTTCTTTCGATACTGGGTATACAGCAATTCATTTGCCGAAATATAAAGAGTGAAAAATAGGCACAAGATAAGGTGTTGACAAGCAGTGGTTATTTGCACATCTCTGAATTCCGGGGTGCCCATACTAGCATGTGAATTACAGGGCATTTCTCAAATAGACGTCTTTTTTACACACTTTCTTAGATTTGGAAGGAAAAAATTTAGAGAAAGACAAGTGGTAATAACACTTGTTTTGCTATTCTGTGTTCCCCTAAGTCGCCCGACAAAAATGGTACTTCACTTGCATGGGTAGGCCTAATGCTCGCGACAGGAAACGCAACATGGACACATCACATTTTTACTTTGAAATCTGACGTGTTTTTTGCAAAGTGCCTAGCTGTTGATTTCGGCCCCTAGCTCAGCTGGCACCTAGGGAAACCTAGCAAACCTGAATATTTTTGAAAACTAGACACCTAGGGGAATCCAAGATGGGGTGACTTGTGGGGCTATCACCAGTTTCTGTCACCCAGAATCCTTTGCAAACCTCAAAATGTGGCTTAAAAAATAAAAATGTTTTCCTTACATTTCGTTACACTTCTGTGGGTAGGCCTAGTGCCCGCGACAGGAAAATGCCCCAAAACACAACGTGGACACAACACTTTCCCAAAGAAAACAGATCTGTTTTTGGCAAAGTGCCTAGCTGTGGATTTTGGCCTCTAGCTCAGCCGCCACCTAGGGAAACCTACCAAACCTGTGCATTTTTTAAAACTAGAGACCTGGGGGAATCCAAGATGGGGTGACTTGTGGGGCTCTCACCAGGTTCTGTTACCCAGAACCCTTTGCAAACCTCAAAATTTGGCTTAAAAAAAAATAAAACACAACACTTTTTCCTCACATGTCGGTGACAGAAAGTTCTGGAATCTGGGAGGAGCCACTAATTTCCTTCCACCCAGCGTTCCCCCCAAGCCTTCCGATAAAAATGGTACCTCACTTGTGCGGGTAGGCCTAGTGCTCGCTACAGGAAATGCCCCAAAACACTATCTGGACACATCAAAATTATCAAATACAAAACTACCTGTTTTATCGAGGGTGGGGGGTGGGGATGGGTCAGGGTGGGGGTGGGGATGGGTCAAGGTGGGGTGGGGGGGCGGATTGGGAAACCCAGAATAATCGAAAGTCCTCTTGCTTGCCGTGGGGTAAGATGTTTTAGTGTGCAGGGCGAGAGCTGAAAGACTGTTACCCCCTTCAGTTAGGGTGGGGCATAACCAGGCCCATACTGGTTGGTAGCCACCACCCCACTATTTTTTTTATTTTTATTCCCTAGCATCTAGTAGACTTTCTGCCCCACTCTCCCCCTGGGGTGTAGATCGGGGGTAACTGCTCAATCAGCCCACTGGTGAGCAGAACAACTTTGGCCCCATTTTTTTGGGTTGGTGGTACGGTCATACCCCCACCCTCTTATTTTGAAAAAAATATCTTTCCTGGTCTCTGGTGGGCTTTCTGCCCCCCTTGGGGGCAGATGGGCCTTGCAAAAATAGGCCGATCTGCCCCAAGGGGGGCAGATATGGCCAACAATAATGTGCCCCCATGGGGAGCGACCCTTGCCCAAGGGGCTGCCCCCCCCCCCCAAACAAAACACACACACACATACACACACCAATCCCTGGTGTCTAGTGGTTTCTATCCCCCTTGGGGGCAGATTGGCCTAACAAAAATAGGCTGACTTGGGGGGGGGGGGGGGGGGGGGCAGATATGGCCTAAATACAGTTTGCTCCCCAGGGGAACAACCCTTGCCTAAAGGGTCGCTCCACATACATAAAAACGAAGTAAATAAAAATATATATATCCCTGGTGTCTAGAGTTTTCTGCCCCCCCCAACCCCCCGGGGCAGATAGGCACGCTGACATCATCAGACGTCACTGGGGGGCTGGGGGTGGTCAGGGGTGGAAGGGGAAGCAATCTCCATTCCATCCCCGACTGGGGGGTGTGGGCCAGGCGCTGGACGAGCTGGTCTCATCCCGGGCACACAGGAACTGTGTGCTAGGACGAGACCAGCTCGCCCCAGGCACCCTGGGGGTTAAAGGTTAAGGTAACAGACATGAACAAGAGCGCTTATCAAACATCATCGCACATAAGAACAAGGATTAAAACAAATTTGACATCAAAACCATGGCCATATCATCTATCAGACGTTGATAAAGATTCTTTACAGTACCTGATTACCTTAAAAGCTTCCTATTAAGACTTCTGACAAGAGAGCCAGAACACACAAACCCTACAAAAGGGTTGCTTTACTTATGTAATCATTCAGTCAGGACATTAAATATGCATTCACAAAGCACAAATACCCCAAGCAATTGTCGCTTCCATACCATACAAATGCTGACAGGCAATGTTGAACTCATTGACCAGACTTGATCATGGGATTTCATACTAACAATTGGAAGAAAAGGAAACTGCCTTGTGTCTTCAGAAACTTGCTTCTACCTTTAATGAGAAAATTGTTCTTCCAGCCGACATTCAGCCTCAGGTCTTCACTAACTTAGCACAGGATAACATTGATAAGCTGGGAGAGAGTCTTTCTGGTAAGGGGATCAATCATCGAGTGAACGATATATCAATGCAGCCCAAGTTATTTGGATCACAACCTTTTAAAACTCCTCGCCAAAGCATTGAAAAACAAATGCAAGGAGCATTGGCCACCACAAATACTGAAGAATTGTTCATGTACGTTTCTGCTGAAAGAGCTGGGCCTCAGCCATTGATGATAAGTATCAGTCATGCTGGAAAGCGTTGTCGAAGTGAAGCTTGCACAAAATAAGAGCATAATTTGGGTTGTTACAAGACAAGAAGCGAGCCACGCACAGAAAATACCAAGTTGGACAGGATTTAACATCAGTACTAGAGACCTAGTTAGTGTATCACAGGATTCCATTGGCTACTTGCCCCTGCAACTGAGTTGACAACTGTTTCTGAAATGTTTAAACAGTCAGAGCTGATTAGGGAATCACTGCATTTGGTGAAAATTGTAGTGGTCATGGATCAAGCTCTCTATGCAAAGGCAACTGAGATTGTGTGGAAGCACAGAGCAATGTACAACAGAATCATTCTTCGAATGGGCACCTTTCACACCATTTGCAATGTCATGTCCATTTTTGGAAAACGCTTTCAAGGTGCTGCCATTCTTGACTTATGCACTGAAGAAGACAATAGCAGAAGGATCAATATCATCAGTATTAAAATGTGTGTACAATCGTGCAGTTCGAGTACACAAGTGAGTGTATGGAGCTATGTTGAGACTGGCTCGGTTGGAATTTTTCCCCTGGGTGAAGAAGAATTACAAACAGAACATTTAGGTAGTCTATTCCTTCACTGCACATGTTAATGACTTTGCAAAAGACCTATGCCAAAAGAGATGAGGTTGCCTAATCTTGGGATGTATTCCCAGAACATCTTTGTCATGACAATGGAGATCTCTCCGCATTTTGGATGTCTTATGTGGATATAGTTGAAAATGTCTTGCTGGCTCTGCAGCTTGCTGCTCGAGAAGGAAATTGGCATTTACATCTTACCACCATACGCTCTATAATCCCATGGTGTTTTGCGTATGGAAGGATGAACTACGCTAGATATCTTCCTATATAATATGTCGAAATTACATTACTTGCATTGAAACATGCAGAGATATAACACAACTTCAACTGATGCTTTTCAGTTCAACTGTCAGATGTTAATCTGTTTGGACGAGTTCTGGTCGATCAAGCAATAGAAGTAACAGTCAACAAAGACACACAGGCTCCGGGTGGTACAAGGTTCAACCTTAAGGTGGGTGCTGTGAAAAGGTATATGACGGCTTAACACAGAAGCGCCCTTTTGGGTCATATAAGGGAAATGGTTACTCACACAGACCTACATAAGTAACTAATTGAAAAAGACAAAGATACTGTTACGAGAGCTGTTAGTCTGGTTCAAAGCTGCATAAACCCATTTGTTGGGCCACATGATTCTCATTAGTCTCTCCATGGCATAAAGACATATCAAGACACATGCAGTCATTCTGACCTTGGCGGTCCTGCCCCGCAACTCCTGCGGCTGCATCCAGATTGCCGACAGCATGGTGGTGCAGGACCGCCAAATATTGACTGCGGCAGTGAATTGGCTGTCCCACAAAGGGGTGGGTGGGGGAGGTGTAACCACCTGGCCGAAGGTGACCACTCTCGACCCAGCGGTCCACCTAACACCGCCGGCTGTACAATGAGTATCCTTACTGCCAGGGTTTCCGTAGCAGCAGCCTCGCCACGTAATCCCTGGCAGTAAGGATACTGGCAACAGGAATACTAATTCCTGTTGCCACAACAGGACTCCCCAGCCCCCCCCCCCTCCATGCAGGAGGTCCCACCCCCTAACCCAATCAGAAGAACCCCCCCCCCCCGCAAGCAACACAAAAACAACAGATACAGATTTTAGGCCAGAACCAGACTCAGGTTATTTGTTTTCATAAAGCTTTCCAAATAGCGGCTGCAATGTTAAACGGTGAAAACTAATCTTCAATTCAGCATTCCTGGAAAAACAGAGGCCAGATCAGCAATTATCTGTAATCTACCAATCGCCATCAGGCCACTAAGACTGTTGAGCTCTAAAAGCCATATTTTTTGTTTCAGCATTTAGATAAGTGCTGAGTGATCTTCCCAAATAGGATTTTTATCATCTTACCACTTGAGGTTGCTTAAGGTTCTAAAGTACTCGTGCATATGCGTTTTCCCATCTCCGTTTATTTTTCACCTTATATTTCTCAGTAATGAGTATGTATCTCCGTTTCCATGATGTGAGTTTCACTTTAAGGATCTGCTAGAGGGAGTCTTCTCATTTTGTAAACAAAGAGCATTTATACAGAAAGTGCAAAAAGAAAAGAAAAAAACGGTGTAAAAGTAATACATATGGTAAATGCTAATCTGTAGAAAGTAATCATACTCCGCTTACAGTTGAAGTAACAATGTATTGACATGTTAGTGTAACTACGGATGCCAGGTTAACACTGATTCATACATTAGCACTGAAAGGCCTCTAATCACACTGAACTGTTGTTTTGCACAAGAGGTTTTACTCTTTTACTGCAGATCCTGTAACTTTTCAGAAGCCTTCTATTAAACTAGTGAATAGGGATTTGTTATGTATTAGACAACTGATGGTAAGGTTCTCACTGGAAGGAGAGAAGATGGCAGGAGGCATTCTTCATAGGAAGAACAGTCTAAACTGCAAGATGTGAATGAAGTATCATTTCAAGGACTTGTTTCTGTGGTCTAATGTGAAGGCGTGAAAAACTAGGGAGTTTACCTGCTCTCAGGGTTTTGCTGAAATCATACTGGATAGCAAGAATGGGGAATGTGACAGTTGTTTCAATTTGTGTTCTCACAGATTTATATTAGTGCATGTTCTTAAAGTAGTAAGTAAACACTCTCTCGCCATTCTGGCTTCTAGCATGCAAGAACACACTGGACTCTTTCACTGACAACTATAGGGTTACCTCTTTTCAGGAAAGATTCCCTTTTCTAGCCTTTTCCTTCAAATAAATGTCTGCTGATTAATAACAGAATACTTTTGAGCCTGTAACTTTTTATTTTAAATGCAAAAGCTTTATGTTTACGCATCTTATTCTCTCATTAGAACTCTTTATTGGGATTCTGAACTGATATCTTTACTTAGGATTAACCCTTTTGCTGCTAAGTGTTTTCCCCTGTCCTGTGCTAAGCCTTATTTTTTGGCTATTTGGGGTAGTTCATGCTTAGGCCCCCTTAACTTTTTGTCCACATGAGATATGCATACCATGTTAGCGTTCTGCTTTTCCAACATCCTGGGGATTCTAAAGGTACCCAGCGTTTGTGGATTCCCCAAGAGGAGACCAGGAAATTAGCCAAAATACAGCTAAATTTGTGGGTTTTTTGTTTTTTTTGTTTTAGAAAAATGGGAAAAAAAGTGCTGCAGAAAAAAGATTTTTCCCCCTGAAAATGGCATGAATGAAGGGTTTGCTGTGCTAAAATCACCATCTTCCAAGCTTTCAGAAACAGGCAGACATAAATCAGAAAAACACATTTTTCAACACAGTTTTGACATTTTACTGAAATATTGCCCACGTTTCCTATTTTTTGTGTGCTTTCATCCTCCTTCTAGTTTTTTTTTTTTTTTTAAATCTTTATTTATATTTTAGTATAGTCATTTACAACATAACAAAGTATTCATCTTGCTGCAAACTAATCAATCACTTGACGTATTTAGGCGGTCGTATACGGTAAACAGTTCTGCACATTTCCCCTCAACCCTAAAACATCGGGTCATCAAGCTAGTCACAGTCACTGCTTATGTTCATGTGATTCAGTTTTATTATGTCCCATCAGAGTGTCTCTCCTGTTTCAGGTTCGCTTGTTTCCATTCCAGCAAGGTAGCGGCTATAGGCCTCCCAGTATTTCTTCGGCCTAGTGGTGGGGGGGAGCATCTCACTATAATTGTCTGACTGTGTGTTACATTATGTCATATCTCTATGCCACTATTGTATTGTGGGGACTGGGCCGCGATCCCATCTCATTGCTATCCGTCGTTTGGCTAATAGGAACCCCATCGCCAGTAGCCTGCGATTTTGGGCCGCTAATTGTTTATCCCAGCCCAAAAGTGCTGTCATCGGTTCACAGGTCATCGGCTCTCCAATGATACTATTTATTTCCTGTGTCACTGCCTTCCAAAACTGCTGTACCATTCCACACCCCCAGGACATTTGCAAGAATCCAGCACGTACCTCTCCACATCTGGGACCAACAGAAACCAGAAAGACGGTGACCCAGGCCCTCGTCAGCAGCAGACTTGACTACGGCAACGCACTCTACACAGGCATCCCAACCAAAGACATCAAACGCCTCCAACGTATCCAAAATGCCTCCGCCCGACTGATCCTCAACATACCCCGCCGAAGTCACATCTCCCCTCACCTAAAGGCACTCCACTGGCTCCCGGTAGACAAGAGGATCACCTTCAAACTCCTGACTCACGCTCACAAGGCACTTCACAACACCGTGACTCAACTTCTATACTCCAACACGTCAACTCCGATCCGCCAACCTCGCCCTCGCCATCGTACCCCGAATCCAGCGCAAGACATCCGGCGGCAGATCCTTCTCCTTCCTCGCCGCCAAGACCTGGAACTCTCTCCCCACATCTCTTCGCCAGACCCAGGACCTCCTCGCATTCAGAAGGCTCCTCAAGACCTGGCTCTTCGACCGCTAAACAAGCAGCGCACCCCCCCCCCCCTCAGCGCCTCGAAACCCTGACGGGTACATAGCGCGCTTTATAAATACTATGATTGATTGATTGATTGGGACAATTAGCTGTCTTGCTCAGTCCATATTGATAGAGTCGTAGGGGGGTATAATAGACTCTATTTAGATATTTAAAATGTATTAGCCGGTGTCGGCCGTTTAAGGATATGGATTTTGTTTTAGAGCAGCAGTATCGCCATTGTGCATCTGTGATCTGCACCTCCAGCTCTCTCTGCCACTCCAGGCGAGCTCTCGATAACTCATGTTCCCTAGCCCCCTGAACATGTGAATAGAGACAAGAAATCAGTTGGCGAGGTTGTTTTCCCAACAGTACCACCGAGAGGGCCTGTACCTCGGGGGGTTCCTGCATATCCTCTACCAATAATTTTGTCAGAGCGTGCCTCACCCTGTGGTACTGATATCGGTGTAGGGAAGTGTGTGTCTCCGTGTCCCTTGCTATTGCGTCCCAGGTCTTCACTATGCCATCTTCGAAGATATCTCCCATTTTGTCAATGCCTATTTCGCACATGGATTGCACCAAACTACGGTTTCTCCCAGGAGAAAACCAGGCACAGCATTCTACTGGGGCATGCAGAGAATATAATAATACCAGCCCCTGCTTTTTAATGAGTTCACGCCATGCTCGTGTGACCGAATTTATGGACGCAAATTCCCTATTTCGTCTATGGGGTGTATGGAACAACCTGCTACTCAGCTGCTCTGGGGCAGCCAGTTCCCTCTCAATCCTTAACCACGGGGCCTCACCCGTCCCATGAAGCCACTCCTGTGCCACTGCTGCATGCGCTACTATGTAATATATCTCAAGGTCCGGGGCGCCCAATCCCCCATCTCATATGGGAGTGTCAGAGTTCGTCAATTCACGCGAGGTACCTTGTTCGCCCATGCTAATTTTATTAATAACGTTTTCAAAGCGGCAAAGTATGTCTTCGGCAGGACTATAGGTATATTTCGAAACAGGAATAAAAAGTGCAGCAAAACCACCATTTTCAATTTTCATCAGTGCTATGCGCCCAAGTAATGACAACGGCAGTTTGATCCACCTCTCCACATCCACCGACAATTTTTTCAGTGCAGTTTCAAAATTATCCTCTATCACTCTCTTAGGGTCAGTATGCACTTGTATCCCCAGATATCTGACAGTGTTAGTCTCCCACGCCAGCGGGAAGTCTACATCTACCTGCGTTGTTACTGGAGTTAAGGGAAATACAATGGACTTATTCCAATTTATTACTAGCCCTGACCGAGAGCCAAATTTGATGATTTCTCAGAGTATTGGAGCGACATTACGCTCAAGATGTTTGATATATAATAGGGTATCGTCTGCATACGTAGACAAAACAAGGGTGTAATTTTGAAATCTGAGGCCCCGGTGTCCGTGGTACTCTCTTATTGCACACGCCAGGGGCTCCGCTACCAACGCATATAACAGGGGAGATAACGGGCATCCCTCGCAATCCCAAACGATTCAGTCACTGTACCGTTAGCGCAAACTCTGGCTCGGGGGTCGCTATACCATGTGGAGATCATTTGGAGGAAGGTGTCGCCCACCCCAAATCTGCGCAAAGTCGCCCTAGGAACTCCCATTCTACCGAGTCGAACGCCTTTTCAGCATCCAGGACGACTGCCACCGCCTTCAACTCCGGGATAATGTTTTGTATTGTGCCAAATAATGTGCGAAGACTCATGGACAGACTGCGACCGGGGACAAAATCAGCTTGCTCAGGTCGAATCACACGCGGCTGCACTCCAGCCAAGCGATCAGCCAAAGTCCAGGTGAAAACGTTTACATCTACATTTAATAGCGACAATGGCCTATAAGAGGAGCAGTTTTCTCGGGGTTTACCAGGGTTGAGCAAGGCAATTATCATTGCTTCTCTCATTGATGGGGGCATGCTGCCCTTCTCTACCATTTCATCATATACGTCTTTTAACTTTGGGAGTAATAGGTGTTGATATGCTTTGTAGAAATATACTGTCAGCCCATCTGGACCAGGAGCTTTCCCCTCAGCCATACCCCCCAGTGCTTTCGTAATTTTGCTTAGGGTCAAGGGTGCACCAACAGCCTCTCTATCCTCCTGTGTCAGTCTGGGCATAGCGATATGTGTGAGGTAGTCTGCTATTGCATCCGTGTAGGAAGTTGGCTCTGTATGTGCTATTTCAAAGTAAGGAATAGCATGCACAGAGTCCAAGGGTTCCCCTTAGAGGTAAAATAGTGGTAAAAAGAGATAATACTAATGCTCTATTTTGTGGTAGTGTGGTCGAGCAGTAGGCTTATCCAAGGAGTAGTGTTAAGCATTTGTTGTACATACACATAGACAATAAATGAGGTACACACACTCAGAGACAAATCCAGCCAATAGGTTTTGTTATAGACAAATATCTTTTCTTAGTTTATTTTAAGAACCACAGGTTCAAATTTAACATGTAATATCTTGTTTGAAAGGTATTGCAGGTAAGTACATTAGGAACTTTGAATCATTTCAATTGCATGTATACTTTTCAAGTTATTCACAAATAGCTATTTTAAAAGTGGACACTTAGTGCAATTTTCACAGTTCCTGGGGGAGGTAAGTTTTTGTTAGTTTTACCAGGTAAGTAAGACACTTACAGGGTTCAGTTCTTGGTCCAAAGTAGCCCACCGTTGGGGGTTCAGAGCAACCCCAAAGTTACCACACCAGCAGCTCAGGGCCGGTCAGGTGCAGAGTTCAAAGTGGTGCCCAAAACGCATAGGCTCCAATGGAGAGAAGGGGGTGCCCCGGTTCCAGTCTGCTTGCAGGTAAGTACCCGCGTCTTCGGAGGGCAGACCAGGGGGGTTTTGTAGGGCACCGGGGGGGACACAAGCCCACACAGAAATTTCACCCTCAGCGGCGCGGGGGCGGCCGGGTGCAGTGTTAGAACAAGCGTCGGGTTTGCAATGGAAGTCAATGAGAGATCAAGGGATCCCTTCAGCGCTGCAGGCAGGCAAGGGGGGGCTTCCTCGGGGAAACCTCCACTTGGGCAAGGGAGAGGGACTCCTGGGGGTCACTTCTGCAGTGAAAGTCCGGTCCTTCAGGTCCTGGGGGCTGCGGGTGCAGGGTCTTTTCCAGGCGTCGGGACTTAGGTTTCAGAGAGTCGCGGTCAGGGGAAGCCTCGGGATTCCCTCTGCAGGCGGCGCTGTGGGGGCTCAGGGGGGACAGGTTTTGGTACTCACAGTCGTAGAGTAGTCCGGGGGTCCTCCCTGAGGTGTTGGTTCTCCACCAGCCGAGTCGGGGTCGCCGGGTGCAGTGTTGCAAGTCTCACGCTTCTTGCGGGGAGATTGCAGGGTTCTTTAAAGCTGCTTCTTTGGATAAAGTTGCAGTCTTTTTGGAGCAGGTCCGCTGTCCTCGGGAGTTTCTTGTCGTCGTCGAAGCAGGGCAGTCCTCAGAGGAGTCAGAGGTCGCTGGTCCCTTTGGAAGGCGTCGCTGGAGCAGAGTTCTTTGGAAGGCAGGAGACAGGCCGGTGAGGTTCTGGAGCCAAGGCAGTTGTTGTCTTCTGGTCTTCCTCTGCAGGGGTTTTCAGCTGGGCAGTCCTTCTTCTTGTAGTTGCAGGAATCTAATTTTCTAGGGTTCAGGGTAGCCCTTAAATACTAAATTTAAGGGCGTGTTTAGGTCTGGGGGGTGAGTAGCCAATGGCTACTAGCCCTGAGGGTGGGTACACCCTCTTTGGGCCTCCTCCCAAGGGGAGGGGGTCACAATCCTAACCCTATTGGGGGAATCCTCCATCTGCAAGATGGAGGATTTCTAAAAGTTAGAGTCACTTCAGCTCAGGACACCTTAGGGGCTGTCCTGACTGGCCAGTGACTCCTCCTTGTTATTCTCATTATTTTCTCCGGCCTTGCCGCCAAAAGTGGGGGCCGGGGCCGGAGGGGGCGGGCAACTCCACTAGCTGGAGTGTCCTGCGGTGCTGTGACAAAGGGGTGAGCCTTTGAGGCTCACCGCCAGGTGTTACAGCTCCTGCCTGGGGGAGGTGTTAGCATCTCCACCCAGTGCAGGCTTTGTTACTGGCCTCAGAGTGACAAAGGCACTCTCCCCATGGGGCCAGCAACATGTCTCTAGTGTGGCAGGCTGCTGGAACTAGTCAGCCTACACAGATAGTCGGTTAAGTTTCAGGGGGCACCTCTAAGGTGCCCTCTGGGGTGTATTTTGTAATAAAATGTACACTGGCATCAGTGTGCATTTATTGTGCTGAGAAGTTTGATACCAAACTTCCCAGTTTTCAGTGTAGCCATTATGGTGCTGTGGAGTTCGTGTAAAACAGACTCCCAGACCATATACTCTTATGGCTACCCTGCACTTACAATGTCTAAGGTTTTGCTTAGACACTGTAGGGGTACAGTGCTCATGCACTGGTACCCTCACCTATGGTATAGTGCACCCTGCCTTAGGGCTGTAAGGCCTGCTAGAGGGGTGTCTTACCTATACTGCATAGGCAGTGAGAGGCTGGCATGGCACCCTGAGGGGAGTGCCATGTCGACTTACTCGTTTTGTCCTCACTAGCACCCACAAGCTGGCAAGCAGTGTGTCTGTGCTGAGTGAGAGGTCTCCAGGGTGGCATAAGACATGCTGCAGCCCTTAGAGACCTTCCTTGGCATCAGGGCCCTTGGTACTAGAAGTACCAGTTACAAGGGACTTATCTGGATGCCAGGGTCTGCCAATTGTGGATACAAAAGTACAGGTTAGGGAAAGAACACTGGTGCTGGGGCCTGGTTAGCAGGCCTCAGCACACTTTCAATTGTAAACATAGCATCAGCAAAGGCAAAAAGTCAGGGGGCAACCATGCCAAGGAGGCATTTCCTTACAATCCGAGCTTGGGTCTACCCTGGAGGAGTATAATGATTGATAGTATTCTCTGAATCTATCAGCTATACGTTCAGGGTCTCTTATTTCCTCTCCCCCCTCGGATCGTATGGTTTCAATTGTGTTTTTGCCTCGCTGGGGACGTATCAATCCTGCCAGTACTGACCCCGGTCTTTCTCCCTCCCCGTATATTCGGGCTGTGGCGTGTTTACCCAGGTGTTGTATTTCTGCGTGAGCTGTCTCTTGGTATTCTTGTATCTTAGCGCAAATTTGGCTCAACACGTTAGCGTCTGCGGTGTCACCGTTGTCTCGCTCCAGTTTTGATAAGTCACTTTCAAGTATTTGGAGCCGGCGCCTAATCGATTGGAGCACCCCAGCATGTTTGGTTTTGGTGATCCCTCTGATGTACACCTTAAAGGTTTCCCATACCGTGCCTGCCTCGGGTACGGAACCCTCATTAATCCGAAAGAACTCTGTGATCTCTGAGGCCAATTCGGCTTTAAAGACAGTATCCAGAAGCGAAAAGGGAGGAAACCTCCATGAAAATGGAGGAGCCTTTATCGTACCAGTTGTCAACAGTATTGGTACTGGGGAGTGGTCTGAATATGTTCGAGGCCAAGGAGCTTCCGGGGTTAGGCTGCACAGCAACCGGCGAGCCACTAGCCAAAAATCTATATGCGTGTGTAGATTGTGCGCAGCCGAATAGTTTGTATAGCCCCCTCTCTCTTGTCCGCACCCGCGGTACACCACGCGTCCCTCTCTCGGCTAGCCGCCGACGCGATTCGCTCTACAGGGCTCCCGTACTTCCTTTTCTTTCGGGGAAAAAGGGCATTCGCATGTGCCTCCACCTCGTAGCTGTCTTTGGCATTGCACTTGGTAGCATAATTCGAATGTGACATGTAGGATTGTGAACGGATTTTACGGTGGCTGGCGGAGCCTCACTACAATGCGGCCATCTTGTAGCCGGGCAAGCTCCGCCCCCCTCCTCCTTCTAGTTAGTGGTAGAATTGGATGTGAAACCAATGGTCGAGCCTGGAAAGCTATATATTTAGGAAACTTTAGACAAAATGCCGAATTCAGCAAGGGGTCATTTGTGTAGATCCTTTGTTAGTTTCTATAGGAAAACCTTAGTTTAAATAAAGAAATATTGAAATGGAGTTGAAAGAAACAGCTATTTGTGTCTACATGTTCATCTGTAACTTCTACTAACTATGGCAGATTTTCAAAAGCAATATACCCCTGCCTCCACTGGAACCTTCTGGTTGTGGGGACATATAGGCCTTGTAGGTCCAGCAATAGCCCTATGTAGCAAGAGACAATAACTGACCTGCACCTTGCAATGGTTTTTCATTGTGTACCGGGCGTACAACAATTCATTTGGTCAAATATAAAGAGTGAAGAATAGTTATCAAGGAAAGCTATGTATTTCTGAAACACGCACATGATATGGAGTTTAGAAGCAGTGGTTATTGTAGGAGGCTGGCCTGGCTTGTAGTGGGTACCAGAGGTACTTACACCTTGTGCCAGGTCCCGTTATCCCTTATTAGTGTGGAAGAGGTGTTTCTAGCAGCATAGGCTGATAGAAGGTAGCTATGGCGAAGCAGCTTAGGCTGAACTAGGAGACGTGTAAAGCTCCTACAATGCCACTGGTGTCATATGCACAATATCATAAGAAAACACAATACACAGAAGTACTAAAAATAAAGGTACTTTATTTTTATGACAATATTCCAAAAGTATCTCAGGGAGTACCCTCAGTATGAGGACAAGATATATACACAAGATATATGTACACAAACAAAAATTATGCAAGTAATAGCAAAAGGAAGTAATGCAAGCAATGCAGAGTTACAGTAGATTGCAATAGGAGCACATAGGTATAGGGGCAACACAAACCATATACTCCAAAAGTGGAATGCGAACCACGAATGGACCCCAAACCGATGTGAGCTTGTAGAGGGTCGCTGGGACTGTAAGAAAACAGTGAGGGTTAGAAAAATAGCCCACCCCAAGACCCTGAAAGGTAGGTGTAAAGTGCACCTACTACCCCCAGAGAGCACAGAAGTCGTGATAGGGGGATTCTGCAAGGAGAACAAACACCAGCAATGCAACAACAGTGGATTTCCGGACCCGAGTACCTGTAAGACAAGGGGACCAAGTCCAAGAGTCACGACAGTGTCGAGAGTGGGCAGGAGCCCAGGAAATGCCAGCTGAGGGTGCAAGGAAGCTGCCACCGGGTGGAAGAAGCTTGGTGTTCTGCAAGAACGAAGAGGACTAGGAACTTCCCCTTTGGAGGATGGATGTCCCACGTCGCGAAGAAGCTTGCAGAGGTGTTCCCACGCAGAAAGACCGAAAACAAGCCTTGCTAACTGCAAGGGTCGCGGTTAGGGTTTTTGGATGCTGCTGTGGCCCATGAGGGACCAGGATGTCGCCACTTGGATGAGGAGACAGAGGGGCGCCCAGCACATCAGGGAGCCCTCACAGAAGCAGGCAGCACCCGCAGAAGTACCTGAACAGGCACTTAGAAGAAAAGTGAACCGGAGTCCACCCGAAGTCACAAAAGGGAGTCCCACGACGCCGGAGGACAACTCAGAAGGTTGTGCACTGCAGGTTAGAGTGTCAGGGACCCATGCTTGGCTGTGCACAAAGGAAATCCTGGAAGAGTGCACAGGAGCCGGAGCAGCTGCAAATCACGCGGTACCCAGCAATGCAGTCTAGCGTGGGGAGGCAAGGACTTACCTCCACCAAACTTGGACTGAAGAGTCACTGGACTGTGGGAGTCACTTGGACAGAGTTGCTGAGTTCCAGGGACCACGCTCGTCGTGCTGAGAGGGGACTCAGAGGACCGGTGATGCAGTCTTTTGTTGCCTGCGGTTGCAGGGGGAAGATTCCGTCGACCCACATGAGATTTTTTTAGAGCTCCTGGTGCAGAAAGGAGGCAGGCTACCCCCAGAGCATGCACCACCTGGAAACAGTAGAGAAAGCTGGCAGGGTGAAGCGATACAAGGTTGCTAGTAGTTGTCTTGCTACTTTGTTGCGGTTTTGCTGGCGTCCTGAGCATTCAGCGGTCGATCCTTTGGCAGAAGGTGAAGAGGGAGATGCAGAGGAACTCTGGTGAGCTCTTGCATTCGTTATCTGAAGAATTCCCCAAAGCAGAGACCCTAAATAGCCAGAAAAGGAGGTTTGGCTACCTAGGAAGGAGGATTGGCTACCAATAAGAGGTAAGAGCCTATCAGAAGGAGCCTCTGACGTCACCTGCTGGCACTGGCCACTCAGAGCAGTCCAGTGTGCCACAAACACCTCTGTTTCCAAGATGGCAGAGGTCTGGGACACACTGGAGGAGCTCTGGGCACCTCCCCTGGGAGGTGCAGGTCAGGGGAGTGGTCACTCCCCTTTCCTTTGTCCAGTTTCGGGCCAGAGCAGGGCTGGGGGATCCCTGAACCGGTGTAGACTGGCTTATGCAGAGATGGGCACCATCTGTGTCCATCAAAGCATTTCCAGAGGCTGGAGGAGGCTACTCCTCCCCAGCCTTCAAACCTATTTACAAAGGGAGAGGGTGTTACACCCTCTCTCAGAGGAAGTCCTTTGTTCTGCCTTCCTGGGCCAGGGCTGCCTGGACCCAAGGAGGACAGAAACCTGTCTGAGGGGTTGGCAGCAGCAGCAGTGGAGACCCCGGAAAGGCAGTTTGGCAGTACCCGGGTTCTGTGCTAGAGACCCGGGGGATCATGGAATTGTCACCCCAATGCCAGAATGGCATTGGGGTGACAATTCCATGATCTTAGACATGTTACATGGCCATGTTCGGAGTTACCATTGTGACGCTGTACATAGGTAGTGACCTATGTACAGTGCACGCATGTAATGGTGTCCCCGCACTCACAAAGTCCGGGGAATCTGCCCTGAACGATGTGGGGGCACCTTGGCTAGTGCCAGGGTGCCCACACACTAAGTAACTTTGCACCCAACCTTCACCAGGTGAAGGTTAGACATATAGGTGACTTATAAGTTACTTAAGTGCAGTGGTAAATGGCTGTGACATAACGTGGACGTTATTTCACTCAGGCTGCACTGGCAGGCCTTTGTAAGAATTGTCAGAGCTCCCTATGGGTGGCAAAAGAAATGCTGTAACCCATAGGGATCTCCTGGAACCCCAATACCCTGGGTACCTCAGTACCATATACTAGGGAATTATATGGGTGTACCAGTATGCCATGTGAATTGGTGAAATTGATCACTAGCCTGTTAGTGACAAATTTGGAAAGCAGAGAGAGCATAACCACTGAGGTTCTGGTTAGCAGAGCCTCAGTGAGACAGTTAGGCATCACACAGGGAACACATACAGGGCACCTACTTATGAGCACTGGGGCACTGTCTGGCAGGGTCCCAGTGACACAGACTAAAACAACATATATACAGTGAAATATGGGGGTAACATGCCAGGCAAGATGGTACTTTCCTACAGTTATCTGCACATATCTGAATTTGGAGGGACCCATAACTAGCATGTGAAGTACAGGGCATTTCTCAATATTACTTCTTCCGTACACACTGTCTTACATTTTGAAGGCGCAAATTGGTAATAACACTTGTTCTGCTATTCTGTGTTCCCCTATGTCTCCCGATAAGAATGGTACCTTACTTGTGTGAGTCGGGCTAGAGTCCATGAAAGGAAACACCCTAAAATGCAACGTTGCCCCATCACTTTTTTCTACTGAAAACTGACGAGTTGTTTGTGGATTTTGGGCCCTAGCACAGCCGGCACCTAGGGAAAGCTAGCAAACCTGTAATTTTTTTTAAACGAGATACCTAGGGGAATGCAGTATAGGGTGACTTGTGTGGCTCTCACCGCACTCTTTCTACCCATAATCTCTTGCAAATCTCAAAATTTGTCTTTAAAACAAAAGCAAATTTTCCTCACATTTCGGGGATGCAAATTTCTGGAATCTGAGGGGAACCACAAACTTCCTTCCACCCAGTATTCCCCCAACGTCTCCCGATAAAAATGGTACCTCACTTGTGTGGATATACCTAGTGACCACAACCGGAAAAGCCCCAAAACACAAAATGGGCACATCACATTTTTCCACTGAAAACGGGGATCTCTGAATACTGGTTTTAGGTAGGACACATTCCGGGCCTTCCTAGGGAGCTTAGAGGCATGAAGTGTTTTGTTTTGGTTTAACAGTGCATCAAGCACAATCCACAAATCCACATGTGTGTATCTGAAACTCGGGAAGAACCAAGAGGTAAAGGGACAAATGTGCAGTGGGGATAACACTCTATGTCAGCAGTTCCCAATGTATGTGCCACAGCAACCCGGTGCGCCATGAAAACTGGCCCGGAGCGCCAAAAACAGATGAACACCAATCTTACAGTGATACAAAAGTACATCCCCTAGCTTATGCTCTTCAGTTCAAATTGAATGTATTCCCTGCAATGCATCTTAGCTTCCTTCTGTTATGTTTGCGTAAGTTACATAAGACTGACAATTACCAAAAAGTTCTAGAGAGGCAATCCTCCAATAGGAGGCAACATACTAGATATGTCCACTAGTAATAACTAATAGGCATAAAACGAGATAGAAAACAGTGCAAACGCAAATAGACAATAGTGACACTAGGGGGAGCCCAAAGCATATACTAAAAAAAAAAAATGGGATGCTAACACAGGACCTCCACCTAGGTAAGCGGAATGTGTAGAGGGGAGCCGGCGGTACTAGGAAACCCCAAAGGTAAGTACCACAGTGCCCCGTAGCGAATAGGAAACCCAGAGTAAGTTACTGGATACTCCCCAAACCACCCAAAAGGAAGGAAATGAAGAAAATGCAACACCCGGACAAGACTGCAAGAAGCCAGCGGTGGATTCCTGAAGAGGAAGACTTGTGAACGAAGGGGACCTGGTCCAGAAGTCACAGAAGAGTCCAGGGAGAGCAGGAGCTACTACTCACACCCAGCTGTGGTTGCAGGAGTTGGTCAACAGTAGGACGAAGACGGTCAGGAATGCAGCCCTGGAGCAGGTGAAGAGTTCCTGGAGGATGCAGTCGACGTCCCACGCCAGATGGAAGATTGCGGTCTGTCGGTGGCATGTAAAAGCCACCAACAACCCTGGCAAAAGGCAGAAGTTGCGGTGAAGCACAAAGTGGAGCTTCCAGGGACCATTAAGGTCCAGGAGGACTCAACCCACAGTGGGGAGTCTTAAGGGGACCCTCAGCAAGGCAGAGAGTCCAAAGAAGAAGAGGCAGCCCCCACAGGAGACCCACTAAACGAGGAAGCAGGAGTCGCAGAGGAGTAGGGTTTCACAAAGCAGGAGAAGCATGCAGAGGGCTGTGCATCGCAGGAAGGAGGGCTGTGGGCTGGGGCAACACAGAGCCTAAAGATACCTTGGAGCAGATGCAAGAGATGTGGTGCACGGGGTACTGTCTTGCATGGGAATGCAAAGACTTACCTCTACCAACGTTGGACAGCTGACAGAGAGGACTAAGAGGTCTACTTCGATCCACCCCCCGTGATGCAGGATCCACGCAGCTCAGGATGAGAGGAGATCCACGCAGCCAGTCGTCGTTGCAGTTGGTGCCTGCGGATGCAGGGAAGTGACTCCTTCACTCCAAGGGACATTCCTTCTTCCTTCTCATGCAGACTGAAGACTTGTTGCCTTCAGAGGATGCACAGCCAGTGAAATGTTACAGAAGCTGGAAGGAGCCATGGACACAATGTTGCAAGTACAGCCTTCCTCATGGATGCAGATTCTCGGTTCCTGGAGGGTCCAGTCGCGGTTCCAGTGGCTGAAGTCAAACTAGAGGTTGCACAGGAGTCCTGCTGGAAATCTTGCAAGCCAAATCTGAAGACCCACCCAAGAGAGAGACCCTAAATAGCCCTGCAAGGGAGACTGGTCACCTAGTCAGGTGACCACCCAGCAGGAAGGGGCTCCGACATCAAAATCCTGACCTAGCCACTCAGATGCTCCCAGAGGTCTCTGCCAACCTTGGATTCAAGATGGCAGAACCCAGGGACCCTCTGGAGGAGAGCTGGGCACCACCCCTCGGGTGATGATGGACAGGGGAGTGGTCACTCCCCTTTCCATTGTCCAGTTTAGCACCAGAGTAGGGACTGGAGGTCCCTGAACCGGTTTAGACTGGTTTATGCACAGAGGGCACCAAATGTGCCCTTCAAAGCATACCAGTGGCTTTGGGAGTCTACCTCTCCCAAGCCATATAACACCTATTTCCAAAGGGAACGGGTGTTACCCCCCCTCTCCCAAAGGAAATCCTTTGTTCTGCCTTCCTCGGCTTGAGCTGTTCCTGCAGCAGGGGGGCAAAAACCTGTCTGAGGGGTGGCAGCAGCTTGGGCTGCCCGGAAAACCCCAAAAGGCTGGTAGGCCTGTAAGGAGCTCCCAGAGTGTATGGAATCATACTTTCAATACTGGCAACAGTACTGGCGTATGATTCCGACATGTTTGATACCAAACATACCTAGGTTCAGAGTTACCATTATGTAGCTGGACATAGGTAGTGACCGCACGAAGTCCAGGGAAATGGAACTGGAGTTCATGGGGGCACCTCTGCTAGTGCAGGGGTGCCCTCAAACAAAGGTACTTGCACCCTGTCCCCTGGGTTAGAAGGGCCTGCCATAGGGGTGATTTAAAGTGACGTGGTGCAGTGTCCTGTAGTGGAAAGGGTGCATGCACCCTTTCACGCAGGCTGCAATGGGAGGCCTGCAGATACACTTTGCATGGGCTCCCCATGGGTGGCATGATACATCCTGCAGCCCATGGGGATTCCCTGGTACCCCAATGCCCTGAGTACCTGGGTACCATATACTAGGGACTTACATGGGGACACCAGTATCCCAATTGTGTGGTGTATGTTGTTTCAGCAACCAAATTTTATGGGAGAGAGCATAATCATTGGGGTCCTGGTTAGCAGGATCCCATGAACACAGTCAAACACACTGAAACAGGCAAAACGTGTGGGGTAACCATGCTAAAAAGAGGCTACTTTCCTACACACCTGTTTCAGAGTTTTTCCTCCCCTTACTGAAAATATTCCACCACCTCTGTTTGCAGTACCTACAGACATATTGCACACTGTACTACATTAGTTCACCTTTCCCATTCAAACTGAATTACCGACGAAAAATCACTTCAAGTGAGTGAACTCTTCAGCATGCAATCCACTGAGCCACCCAGCCAGTCTGTATACTCGGGAAGCACTCTGAAACCCTTTAGATGAGGTTGGTGTTTGAGAGCTGCAAGGGAGTGGAGGCGTGGAGAGTTGTTTAATGTGGCTTTTGAGTACATTCTCCCGGCAA
This sequence comes from Pleurodeles waltl, assembly GCF_031143425.1. NCBI lineage: Eukaryota > Metazoa > Chordata > Amphibia > Caudata > Salamandridae > Pleurodeles > Pleurodeles waltl. Next base: position 1,229,831,244 of record NC_090447.1, read on the forward strand.
GGTGAGGTAAGCCAAGGGTCCCACTGCAAGCACGCTGGATAGGGCCATTTCCTTCCCTTGCTACACAGTAACAGAACATCCATAAATGAAGTGCACTGGGCCCCTCGCATCAATAAGCCCCTTTACCACTACACCTAATGCACAGTAGCTACCTACACTCCTGTCACCAAGTACTTCTTTCGGTACAGCACACATCCTTTTATTCCCAGCTGGTATTTGCGACTTCATGTTTGTGTCTAGGCCGAAACAGAAGCTAGATGGCTTCCTTGGAGCCATGCGGGAGGATTTGTTGCTTTTTCCATGTGTTCTGTTGATTCTTTTAGTGTTTTTGTTTGGGCACATGCCGCCATTTACTGCTGTGATGTAGAGTTGCAAAAGCCTGCACGTTCCTTGCACCGTTTGTCTAAAGGGGTCAGATCGAGTCACTACCTGGCACTCAGGTCACCGCACTGCCCTTCAACTAGTTCTATGCAACTCACCTATATAATTTGATCTTGCTCTCTTAAAAGCCTATTTTGTCATTTGTTCTGACTGATAATGTGAGCTAAAACACTGAGGAAGTGTGTGAAGCCATTTTCTGTAATTAACACGACAAACCAATATTCATAAATATATTGTGCTAAATTAACTGGACTGAAGTGTAAGAATGGGACACGGTGTGGAGTGGGTGGCTCTTCAAAAGTGGAGGAAAACTCAGTTTTGCTGTCTATATTTATAACAAAGTTAGCATGTCAATTTAAAATGTGCAGCATCCAAGGAGATGCATTTACCTTTTTCCTTTTCATTTTACAAAGTGTAGGGGTGTTTAGATTCCCTTTTTCGGAGTACCATTTTGCATTTATGGAATGCACCCCTCAGTGCATTTTCTGGTTACTAGACAGACCTGCATCTTATGGGGAGGTTTGTCTTTCGCCTGTACAGCTGTCAAGAAAATCTATTGCTGCTTACAATACAGATGGGAGCTTTGAGTCTGCCCCTTTCAAACATTATTTCTTCTTCCAGCCCCTTTCAATCATTGGCTGGGAGACTTGTCAATAACGTCTTGGCTCAGCCAAAGGACTGTTCACTTCTCGCATAATGCTTCTGGAGTTTTTTTATTTAACAACTGTTATATTTTTATTTTGTTACATCTGTGATTATAGTACTTTTATCTGCTTCATCCCAATTATTTTCAGGGAGAAAAATTGAACTACTCCTGAGGCCAGGCTTACATCCCCTCACCCACCAAAAAAATAGTAACATAATGGGGAGCCGCGCCCAACAGCTAATAGGTCAAGGGAACCGTGGGTCAAAAAGGTTTGGGAAGCACTGCTCTACGTAATAAGCAATACCGATTCAGGGTTGCGGTGGAGATGACATGGGAATTACAACGCTTCTTATTGAAGTTCCAACAAAATATAGATTTAGAACATGAAACGTGAAGGGGATGAAGCCTAGAGAAACAAAGCAGAATTCTTACATAATGTGTGCTTAAAGAAACACTCATTAAGCGAAGACAGAACTATGGGCCAGATGTGGCAAATTCCAGCATTGCGACTTGCAAATTGCGAGTCTGTGCGACCCGCAATTTGCGAGTCGCAATGCCGGATGAAGGATGGTGTCCCTGACACCATCTGCGAGTCGCAAGGGGGTTGCAAAGACCCACGTCATTAATATTAATGAGGTGGGTCGCAATTTGCGACCCCCTTGTGAGTCGCAGCACTCACAGGGATGGTGGCCTGCTGGAGACAGCAGACCACCATGTCTGTGACTGCTTTTAAATAAAGCAGGTTTTTTTTGTAATGCAGACCGTTTTCCTTAAAGGAAAACGAGATGCATTACAAACGAATAAAAAGAAACGCGTCAGTTTAATTTTTTCAGAAGGGGTCCCATTGGGACCAGGTTACCGACTCACGACATGGGAATAGGCTTTGCGATATGGCTTTTGCGCACAGCGATTTCACTGTTTGCGAGGCACAAAAGCCTTGCTACATCTGGCCCTATGTTGTCAAAGAAGAGGAGTGGACAACTTTACTTTTATAGAACAGTAATACTCCCCATTTACTAGGGGATCCCAGATCTGTGAACATCTGGAAAGATGGAAGTTTATGGAAAAAAAGCATGATACTAAAGAATTACTTAGGTGTGTAATATGGTCCAGGAGACAGAAACATATTGCTAAGTAAGTTTTTTTTTTTTTTACACTCTTCTTTTTCACAGTTCACAGAAAATGCACAACAGCATTGACAAATCATACATTAAAACAACCTGCAATGTTTTTTGATGTATTATGACTTCTGGAGAAATTACAGAATCTTCCACAAATAGGAAGGATTAAAAACCCAACCAGGATCATGTGATCAAGGGTGAGTCACCATGCAGAAGTGTGCAAGTCAACTAAAACATGGTAAACAAAAAACTAAAGGGATGGGGTTACTGAAAAAAAGCTATGTTCCAAGGAAGGACAAACACAAGATGAACAGTCCAAGACACAGACAGCCTCAAATAGGCTGGAGTATATAAAACAAATGGTAAGCAATGGGAGGTCTGCACGCCCCTGTATGTTCATGGTAAGCCCACAATAGGTATTTTACCTCCCAACAGCTAGTGCTGTCTTTTGGGTTCGACCTATTAAAAACTGATTTTAAAGAAAACAGTGACACTGTTTCAAGACACCTTAATATTGAATATTTTTAAAGGAATGATCATGGACTATGAGCCTGAAGTTTATCCGTAAAACTAAAATATCGTTAATACTGCACATAAGGGTGATAACCAAGAGCTTAATTGCCGTTTTTTGTTCCTGCTTTCTGTGATTGAACTGAAAACAGAAGCAATTATATATTTCTCCTCATTAAGGGTCTGAATGAAATAAATAGAGAGGACATTAACGGCAAAAAAGGACATTGGGAAATAGCTCCTATGTATGAATTTCCTCAAAAAAAAAAAAAAAATTGAATAAACTGGATGTGATGAACCAAAAACTGGAATGAACATGTCAGTTTACAAACAAAAATCCACAACTCAATGAGAAGATTAGAACCCAAGCTGGCATTCAAACAAGTGGGAGGAGTGGTGCTTTATAGAGTCAAATGTATATATGCATTTACTATTTTTATAGCATGAACCTAGCCAAACTGCATTGGTGTGATACACATATCCAAAGACATGCATAAAGTAAATGAGTAATAGGAGAGGAAGTGGAGTTGTTGAGGGTTAATGCATTGGATGTAGTGTTCCTAAAGGAGGTCTTTCCTAAGTTGGAGCAGCATTGGAGCAGTCTACCAGGATGTTGTTTGAGATCCTAGGTGCATAGACGGAAAAGGTTTGTCATCTTTTTTTTTTTTACACTCAGGGCCTGATAATGAGTTTGGCAGACAGGATGACTGGTCGGCCAAGCTTCCAACGGAGATGCTGGTGCCATACTGGCTACCTCCCCGCTGGGCCCATTACGATTTTGCCGCTGGGCTGACGGGCATAAATCTTGGTTTCCGCCCATCAGCCCAGCGGGAAAGTGGCAGCAGCATTGTCCCTGCCGCTCACAGGGTGCATAGCAGACAGTAAGCACTTAGACAGTGCTGGGCACAGCCCTTTCTCCCCCTGTGGCCCCTGCACCTGTTCTCTGACAGTCTTTTCATGGAGGCTGGCGGAGAACCAGGTCGTAATCAGCAGGGCAGTGCTGACTTCATCCCCACCCGGGCTGATTCCGACCTCCGCAACCATCAGCCTGTCAGGATCGAAGATCCCGGCAGTGACAGCGGTAGGTTTGCAGGGCTGCCCGCCAACCTCGTAATGTGACAGCCACTGCCAAGTGTGGTGGTCAAAGGACTGCCACACTCGGAACCAGGCCCTTAGCCTGCAATCTGAGGGTGCTCTAGCTATGGCTGGGTCAAAAACCACCACCAGCCTGTCTACAAGGCAAGCATAAGTGCTGGTTGTAATGGCTTTGTAAATGATGCAGCTGGTTTGAAAAATTGTGTTAGCTTACAAGCCGAGCCAATAGCAATCCATCAAGATGTAGGTGATGTGATCATATTTCTTCAGGCTGCAACTTGCAGGATGATAAGGGGTACTAATTTAAAAAGAGGTCATGCCGTAGAGTATTACCTCCATCAAAGATGCAAGTTTACTGGCAAGGGTACTACATCAAAGTCAACAGAAGAAAATGTTCTCCCAGCAAGGAAGATAATGCAGCTGAGCATGAGACACAAGTAACTAATCAGTCATCACGAAGATAAAAACACTTTCATTTAAAATGAACAGATCCATAAGCAGAAAAACACCCCAGGTCAACAAAGGTACTTGAATATTCACTAAAACTTAAATTATCACTCAGCATTTAACACAAGGTAAAGCAAAACGATAGCTAGACAGATAGAGCCAGATACCAATTTCAGGGGCCCACGAATGTACATAATCAGTGACGTGCCATCCAACTGTCACAGAAAAACCAGCACTTGTATGCAGAGTCATAACCATCTAGATTGTTGCATAGTGAGGTGATGCAAATTCTTGAGAACGATTCTCAAATGTGGCTTGTAAGAGTAACCCCTCACTCCAAAGGATATTTAAACCTATGACAGACCCACTGAGATGCATCCTTTTCCAACAAAGTGCAAGTCCTCGATAACAGTACCATCCAGGTGACAGGTCTGTTTTGTATGTCATTAGGAAAGGCTAAATGTTTTTGTTAGGTTTAAAATGGCGGGTGCAGTTATCCGGCTACTGTAAGTCTCTCACCGTCAGAATGGAAGGACTATTACAAGGATGGGCGATTATGTGATCAAGATGATCTGATGCCTGATCGTACTGGTCGAGAATTCATGTTCCATACCATACCAAAGGCATCTGTTCCCAATTTGCATTTTCCCTCAATTCTGTCCACATGTTTACTTTTGTGAGCTTAATGCAGAGTGAAAGGGACTAACAGAGTCTAACATTGTTATCTCCAAAGGTGGCCTGCTTGCAACTGGTGAACTTAAAATTGTATCTAGTTTATTTTCCCCAGGAGTTAAAGTTTGTTTTACTCTTACCTTTACTGGTGCACAAGATTAAAGCCTATTTGCCATTGTGCCAGTTGCACAATTTTGCCGTTCATTTAAAAAATGTGGAAAAATCAGCATTAACATTTTTACTCACCAATGTATCCTTGGTTGGGTGCATCTATTGTAGGTGCTGCAAACTCCTGTAAAAATCAAACAAATTAGATTATATTACAAATATTTAACATTGAACAATGCTGACATTTCTCAGAGTAAACTGGGGGTTGAAAGTAACAATGAATATGCGATATTACTATTGAAACTTAAAATCGTAATATAGTTCAATATATTTCACATTCAAAGTTGGACTGTGCACAATAGTACTGAGCTGATATGGAGAACAAGAACTCTGAACTGAGGAGTAGAAAGTCACAGATTAAGTTCTTTTCTAGACAAACCTTTGTTTCTTTTTTTCTGCAAACCTGAGGTACCAACTCAACTCTGTTGCTTTAACTGGAAAGCCCTGTTCTGTACATGCACTCTTGACAGTTTAATGCAGGGATCTCCATTGGGTAGCTCGGGAGCTACTGTCTGGCCCTGGAAGTAGCTCTCAGAAGTACAGTCCAGCATAATATTTAATTTAGAGGATCTAGCCACATTGAGTAAGGCAGCACTACACATCACTGGACCTGGGTAGTGGCAGTCAGCCTAACAATATTTTATTAGTCCTGTGTGACATTTTACAGTGATATAGTTTACATCAGACGTAAGTATCCCAGTCTTATGTGTTTTGGTGGTTAAGCATCCCAGCACAATATCGAATTTTAAATATTGACCTGTCAAAACATTGTATCCAGAATATCGACAACAATAAGAAAAATCACAATACCATTAGGTTAAGTTTAGATAGGGGAGTATATTTGTATTCTTAACTCCTCATCCAGTTACCTTGAAGATGTACCTGTAGCCATTAAATATCTCTTCAGGGTACGTAGAAATGGAACTATGAGTAATAAATCTATACTTGCCTAAGCAATCAGTATTCTGGATGCAAACTTTTGGCTGACGGTATTATGTTACTTGATATCATGACATACATCTGGGTGGTCATAACTGTGGTTGTATATGATGTGGTAAAGACTGCAACAACTATTGAAGTCAAAAGTAACTCAAGACTATTTTTATGGATCAAAAGTTGCTCTCATAGATAAGGTTGGCAACCCCTATTTAACACTATTTGGGAAAGTCCTTTCGAACAGAGCAGAATGAAGCTTAATTTGGAAAAGGAAGAAATTATGTATATTGGACATGTAAACGGCTTAAGGTTAGTCTAAACTGAAATGGATCTCCCATTTATTTATTTAATGTATATTTTGGACAGCTGGGACCTCCCTCGGATCCCTTTGGCAGATACAGAAAAGTGGTTTTGAACACAGGAATAGAATATAGAGTAGCCGATATTCTTTAACACCACAGTCAATGCTACAGAAAAGCAATTTTTTATGGATCAAGATGGTCAAGCACCAGTCTCAAAGTGACTAACTGGTAGGGCCAGCTCTATAACAAGCTTAAGGTGTTAGAAGGTTCTAGAGTGTATCCATGAGTCAAGGACGATATGCCCTTAGCCATAGGCTGAAAGGGAATAGTGAGTTTACGTGCCTCTCTGGAACTTCAAGAAGGCTTCTCCGGGTAGGTATTTCCATGTGTCTACGGCACATAATCTGGAATATTTTTTAGACCATTTTACATCATCGGTGTTGCCTTGCAAGATTTTAATACCGAAGTACTGTCCACCATCAATGTAGAACCTATGTTTTGATTTTGGTCTGTTTGAGCTGTGGGCAGGTGTAGGAAGTTGGCTCTGTATGTGCTATTTCAAAGTAAGGAATAGCATGCACAGAGTCCAAGGGTTCCCCTTAGAGGTAAAATAGTGGTAAAAATAGATAATACTAATGCTCTATTTTGTGGTAGTGTGGTCGAGCAGTAGGCTTATCCAAGGAGTAGTGTTAAGCATTTGTTGTACATACACATAGACAATAAATGAGGTACACACACTCAGAGACAAATCCAGCCAATAGGTTTTTTATATAGAAAAATATCTTTTCTTAGTTTATTTTAAGAACCACAGGTTCAAATTCTACATGTAATATCTCATTCGAAAGGTATTGCAGGTAAGTACTTTAGGAACTTCAAATCATCAAAATTGCATGTATACTTTTCAAGTTATTCACAAATAGCTGTTTTAAAAGTGGACACTTAGTGCAATTTTCACAGTTCCTAGGGGAGGTAAGTATTTGTTAGGTTAACCAGGTAAGTAAGACACTTACAGGGCTTAGTTCTTGGTCCAAGGTAGCCCACCGTTGGGGGTTCAGAGCAACCCCAAAGTCACCACACCAGCAGCTCAGGGCCGGTCAGGTGCAGAGTTCAAAGTGGCGCCCAAAACGCATAGGCTAGAATGGAGAGAAGGGGGTGCCCCGGTTCCGGTCTGCTTGCAGGTAAGTACCCGCGTCTTCGGAGGGCAGACCAGGGGGGTTTTGTAGGGCACCGGGGGGGACACAAGTCCACACAGAAATTTCACCCTCAGCAGCGCGGGGGCGGCCGGGTGCAGTGTGGGAACAGGCGTCGGGTTTGCAATGTTAGTCTATGAGAGATCTCGGGATCTCTTCAGCGCTGCAGGCAGGCAAGGGGGGGATTCCTCGGGGAAACCTCCACTTGGGCGAGGGAGAGGGACTCCTGGGGGTCACTCCTCCAGTGAAAGTCCGGTCCTTCGGGTCCTGGGGGCTGCGGGTGCAGGGTCTCTCCCAGGCGTCGGGACTTTAGGTTCAAAGAGTCGCGGTCAGGGGAAGCCTCGGGATTCCCTCTGCAGGCGGCGCTGTGGGGGCTCAGGGGGGACAGGTTTTGGTACTCACAGTATCAGAGTAGTCCTGGGGTCCCTCCTGAGGTGTTGGATCGCCACCAGCCGAGTCGGGGTCGCCGGGTGCAGTGTTGCAAGTCTCACGCTTCTTGCGGGGAGCTTGCAGGGTTCTTTAAAGCTGCTGGAAACAAAGTTGCAGCTTTTCTTGGAGCAGGTCCGCTGTCCTCGGGAGTTTCTTGTCTTTTCGAAGCAGGGGCAGTCCTCAGAGGATGTCGAGGTCGCTGGTCCCTTTGGAAGGCGTCGCTGGAGCAGGATCTTTGGAAGGCAGGAGACAGGCCGGTGAGTTTCTGGAGCCAAGGCAGTTGTCGTCTTCTGGTCTTCCGCTGCAGGGGTTTTCAGCTGGGCAGTCCTTCTTCTTGTAGTTGCAGGAATCTAATTTTCTAGGGTTCAGGGTAGCCCTTAAATACTAAATTTAAGGGCGTGTTTAGGTCTGGGGGGTTAGTAGCCAATGGCTACTAGCCCTGAGGGTGGGTACACCCTCTTTGTGCCTCCTCCCAAGGGGAGGGGGTCACAATCCTAACCCTATTGGGGGAATCCTCCATCTGCAAGATGGAGGATTTCTAAAAGTTAGAGTCACCTCAGCTCAGGACACCTTAGGGGCTGTCCTGACTGGCCAGTGACTCCTCCTTGTTTTTCTCATTATTTTCTCCGGCCTTGCCGCCAAAAGTGGGGCCTGGCCGGAGGGGGCGGGCAACTCCACTAGCTGGAGTGTCCTGCTGGGTTGGCACAAAGGAGGTGAGCCTTTGAGGCTCACCGCCAGGTGTGACAATTCCTGCCTGGGAGAGGTGTTAGCATCTCCACCCAGTGCAGGCTTTGTTACTGGCCTCAGAGTGACAAAGGCACTCTCCCCATGGGGCCAGCAACATGTCTCGGTTTGTGGCAGGCTGCTAAAACTAGTCAGCCTACACAGATAGTCGGTTAAGTTTCAGGGGGCACCTCTAAGGTGCCCTCTGTGGTGTATTTTACAATAAAATGTACACTGGCATCAGTGTGCATTTATTGTGCTGAGAAGTTTGATACCAAACTTCCCAGTTTTCAGTGTAGCCATTATGGTGCTGTGGAGTTCGTGTTTGATAGACTCCCAGGCCATATACTCTTATGGCTACCCTGCACTTACAATGTCTAAGGTTTTGTTTAGACACTGTAGGGGTACCATGCTCATGCACTGGTACCCTCACCTATGGTATAGTGCACCCTGCCTTAGGGCTGTAAGGCCTGCTAGAGGGGTGTCTTACCTATACTGCATAGGCAGTGAGAGGCTGGCATGGCACCCTGAGGGGAGTGCCATGTCGACTTACTCGTTTTGTCCTCACTAGCACACACAAGCTGGTAAGCAGTGTGTCTGTGCTGAGTGAGAGGTCTCCAGGGTGGCATAAGACATGCTGCAGCCCTTAGAGACCTTCCTTGGCATCAGGGCCCTTGGTACTAGAAGTACCAGTTACAAGGGACTTATCTGGATGCCAGGGTCTGCCAATTGTGGATACAAAAGTACAGGTTAGGGAAAGAACACTGGTGCTGGGGCCTGGTTAGCAGGCCTCAGCACACTTTCAATTGTAAACATAGCATCAGCAAAGGCAAAAAGTCAGGGGGCAACCATGCCAAGGAGGCATTTCCTTACAGCAGGTTCCTGGAGATTGTGGAGAGAAATGCCTAAAACCGACCAATCAAAGCTCTCTAGATGCTGATACATTTCTAAGAATTTGAGCATTGTATTCTCATACTTCAGACTAGCACCAAATGGGGGGCTGGAGCAAACTCAAGTTGGGCACTATAGCTTGCAAACATGTGCAAGGCACTCCAAGAGATTTTCAGATTTAACTCCATGAACAATGGTCGCTGTACCACTGAGAGCGATGTCAGCTCTGCCAGCTTTGGGTTTTTTCATTCACTAAGTGAATATCCTTCTTGAGTGGGAAGTAAACAGAAAATCCACAGCTGGGCACCTTTAGTTTACACAATTTAATAATTAAAAGCAACCTTTTACCAGTATAAGTTAATTAAAACAGTCATGTTTTATATTTACATAAAAGTAATATGAGCAAGACACAGCTGCCCCTTTTTTCCAACTTTGTGTAGCCTGGGAGGCTTATCCACTTGCACCACCATATAGACAAAATATGATACAGCAATCTGGCCCTACACCAGTATACTGATGTGAGAAGATGAAGACCTTTTATGGTGATAGAGCCCTACACTTCAATCTTTGAGAGCCTTGAAACAGGAGTAGAATTTCTTCGTATGGCTGGATTCAGAATAGATTTGATTAAGTCGTAGGTACTTACACTAATGGAAGACTTTGCCTCCTTGGAAATTGGTGGCAGTGGAATTGGGGGTGTGGATAAAGTGACTATTTTGGTATAATCATCACACAATTTGAGTAGCCATTCCATGACCACAATGTTCAGTGAGTGAGCTGGAGGATAACGGTCAACGTACAGAGATGGGATAGATCCCTTCAAGTAATGAGAAGGGTGGCAATCATTAAGATGACATGTATTTTGTAGACTCCCTTCTACAGCCCCAGTTGACTTTTTATGGAGATCAGCAGTAAATGAACATCCTCGAATTTCTGGAGCAAACTCTAAATATGGAGTTGAATCCTCCACAGTAGGATTATTATTGCAAAGGAAAAAACTCAGGCAGTGGATTCTAGTCCATAAATCGAACTTTCTTTAGCAATCGGAGGATTTTCAGTTACCACAGGACTCTGCATAGGGCCCCTTTGTTGCTATATGAAGGAAATGTGTATAGTATGGGAAGAAACCCAACCCTGTATTAGATCTCCCATCATCCACCTGTCTCAGAAGTTGATCATCTGTTCAATACAATATACACTGGGCTTCTGGCTTTATGGCCTTTTTTTTTTTATTTTTTTTTTTTAACATTTCTGTCTATAATTATCCATCTTTTGGTCATTTTAATGGTATTTATTGATATTTATTTTATGTTTTGAGAATAAATGGAATCGTAAAATGGTATATTCGCACATTTATATAACTGATTAAAATGCACTAATACGTCAAAGCTGGTTGGTTGTAGCAAATGAAGCAGACAAATATAACAAAACACTACTTCAACAGGAAAATAAGTATGAGCATTATATACAAATACATAACATATCCTCGTATTTAGGGGAATCTCATCCTGTTTTTAAATCTCCTTGGTGTCTGTTAGTAGTTGGTCTGGAATTCATGAAGGACAACAAGGAGGGTCACTCATAAGAAGCACAATTTTCTGTATTTTTTTTCCAAATTCACATTTTTGTTCTGAAGTGCAGTTAGTTAAAACCATTGCACATGTATGCATCTGTACTTTTCCACTTTAAAAAATAAATACAGAAAGGAAGTATTTTGCTTCCTGTAAAAAAAGAATCTGTAAACATGGAAAACCAGATGCCTTAATTATACGCTACTACTGGGTTTTTGGAGCTTTAACACATGGTATGGTTGAGTCACTAAGTAATGCTCAGTAGAAGACGTAAACACTGAAACCCATGATGGAAGCAGTCAGATTTGAAATGGGACAGCTGCTGAGAGCTAGTACAAATGGTTTCCTCAACATCAAGCATAACTTTACACATTTTAAGACATATCAGCATACACATATTAGAGCAAACTGAATTTATCACCATCGATAAACTGTCCTAGGTTCCCAGGGGCTGGAATTTAGGGATACATGGTTTGCCCTACACTTTATGGTCCTAGAGCAGTGAACCAGCATATGTAAAATAATAGCTAGATTCATGTGGGGTCATCTTGAATGCTCAATTGCCTATTGAGTTCTTGCCTCATTCCAAAAATAAAGACAGAAGCATATGCACTAGGTGCTGTTACTAGCCGAGCAAAGCAGAGCAATGGGTTAGCTACTGCGGAGGGGGTCTGTGGTTGTACTGGAGAGAAAGAGTTTATGGGGCTAATGAGGATCAATCTGCTGTACTGAAGGACAGCCACAGGGACAAAGATAATGGGTGCCATTTATATTTACATACTTTTGTTTTTTAATGAAATCCTTAGGGGCATGACTTAAAATCATAACTTCACAGAAGAACACAACTGCTAAATGTTCTGTGAAGGTGCTAATGTATCATAAACCATCATATACTCTCTGTGAGTCATTCTTTGAATAGTCTTATTTTTTTGAAGAGCTAAAACCTCAATGAAAACAGTTCACAATGGAGAATTGCATATACTAATTTCACCGACTTTCTCCCACTCTATTTCTAATGGATACTTCTTCACATATTTTTCTCATGTTTGACATAGCCTCATGAGTCGAGATTGGATCTGGAAAATAATTCAACAATGAGTGCTAGGAGGCACTGAAGAAGCTGTAAAAGCATCACTATATGTGTTATCATTACTACATAAATAACTATCTCATGCCCAATGTAAAGAAATGGCTCCCGGTTTCAGTTACCCCCCACTTTTTGCCTGATACTGATGCTGACTTGACTGAGAAAAGTGTGCTGGGACCCTGCTAACCAGGCCCCAGCACCAGTGTTCTTTTACCTAAAATGTACCGTTGTCTCCACAATTGGCACAACCCTGGCACCCAGGTAAGTCCCTTGTAACTGGTACCCCTGGTACCAAGGGCCCTGATGCCAGGGAAGGTCTCTAAGGGCTGCAGCATGTCTTATGCCACCCTAGGGACCCCTCACTCAGCACAGACTGCTTGCCAGCTTGTGTGTGCTGGTGGGGAGAAAATGACTAAGTCGACATGGCACTCCCCTCAGGGTGCCATGCCAACCTCACACTGCCTGTGGCATAGGTAAGTCACCCCTCTAGCAGGCCTCACAGCCCTAAGGCAGGGTGCACTATACCACAGGTGAGGGCATAGGTGCATGAGCACTATGCCCCTACAGTGTCTAAGCAAAACCTTGGACATTGTAAGTGCAGGGTAGCCATAAGAGTATATGTTCTGGGAGTCTGTCAAAAACGAACTCCACAGCTCCATAATGGCTACACTGAATACTGGGAAGTTTGGCTACTAACCCCCCAGACCTAAACACACCCCTAAATCGAGTATTTAGGGGCTCCCAGAACCAAGCAAGATAGAATCCTGCAACCTAAGAAGAAGAGGACTGCTAAGCTGAAAAACCCTGCAGAGAAGACGGAGACACCAACTGCTTTGGCCCCAGCTCTACCGGCCTGTCTCCCCCCTTCTAAAGACACTGCTCCAGCGACACTTTCCCCAGGGACCAGCGACCTCTGAATCCTCAGAGGACTGCCCTGCTCTAGAAGGACCAAGAACTCCCGAGGACAGCGGCCCTGTTCACCAAAGACTGCAACTTTGAAACAAAGCAGCAACTTTGAAACAACCTGCGTTTCCCGCCAGAAGCGTGAGACTTGCTACTCTGCACCCGACGCCCCCGGCTCGACTTGTGGAGAACAACCACTTCAGGGAGGACTCCCCGGCGACTGCGAGACCGTGAGTAACCAGAGTTGCCCCCCCCCCTGAGCCGCCACAGCGACACCTGCAGAGGGAATCCCGAGGCTCCACCTGACCGCAACTGCCTGCTTCCCAGATCCCGACGCCTGGTAAAGACTCTGCACCCGCAGCCCCCAGGACCTGAAAGATCGGAACTCCAGTGCAGGAGTGACCCCCCGGAGGCCCTCTCCCTTGCCCAGGTGGTGGCTACCCTGAGGAGCCCCCCCCTTGCCTACCTGCATCGCTGAAGAGACCCCTTGGTCTCCCATTGATTTCAATTACAAACCCGATGCGTGTTTGCACACTGCACCCGGCCGCCCCCGCGCTGCTGAGGGTGTACTTTCTGTGTGGACTTGTGTCCCCCCCCGGTGCCCTACAAAACACCCCTGGTCTGCCCTCCGAATACGCGGGTACTTACCTGCTGGCAGACTGGAACCGGGGCACCCCCTTCTCCATTGAAGCCTATGCGTATTGGGCACCACTTTGACCTCTGCACCTGACCGGCCCTGAGCTGCTGGTGTGGTAACTTTGGGGTGGCTCTGAACCCCCAACGGTGGGCTACCTTGGACCCAAACTTGAACCCCGTAGGTGGTTTACTTACCTGCAAAAACTAACAAACTCTTACTTCCCCCAGGATCTGTGAAAATTGCACTGTGTCTAGTTTTAAAATAGCTATATGTCATTTATGTGAAAACTGTATATGCTATTTTGCTACTTTAAAGTTCCTAAAGTACCTACCTGCAATACCTTTCATTTGAAGTATTACATGTAAATCTTGAACCTGTGGTTCTTAAAATAAATTAAGAAAATATATTTTTCTATACAAAAACCTATTGGCCTGGAATTGTCTCTGAGTGTGTGTTCCTCATTTATTGCCTGTGTGTGTACAACAAATGCTTAACACTACTCCTTTGATAAGCCTACTGCTCGACCACACTACCACAAAATAGAGCATTAGTATTATCTCTTTTTGCCACTATCTTACCTCTAAGGGGAACCCTTGGACTCTGTGCATACTATTCCTTACTTTGAAATAGTGCATACAGAGCCAACTTCCTACACCCAAGACATCTGTATTTTTTCCATCCAAAAGTCCCTGTGTGTACTATCCTTCCAAGGAGATCCCTGGGCAGATCAAGGGGTCAAGGACCAGTGTCCACTTTCCTTGCATCATTTGTCCTTGGCCAGACAGCACAGAGGAGCCACCAAACTGTAAAAGTATGGTCTTTGCTCCAGTCTTGATCTGGTTGCTATCTGAGGAGAAGTGGAGCAAGTCTATTGGCCGAATGGCCCTTTGGGTAGTAGGTCAACATGTAGGGTGCTTGCGAGTGGGCAAAAAACGAAAGTAGTCCCACCCCTGCTACAAAGAAAAACAGGGAATCAACAATAAGAAGAATTCTCATAAGAATAAGCCCTCTCTAAGAAGAGACCGCTCATTTTTTGATATTGGAACTCCTGTCATACCATCTCACATTGTGGTTGCAATCTTTTTACCAAAAAAGCTGCTTCTTTGTACTATTCGTCTCAGACATACAAAGATCAACTTCATAATATATTCTGATTTCATGAGAGCACTAAGCAGGGCTTCGAAAACCCACCTAAATTAACATATATGCATGTAGAAACCAGCAAGAATGAGTGACAAGCCAGGTCACCATTATGCTATAATAAAGAGAAGCAATACATTAGTGGGACACAAACATTAACTTACTGCTTTGATGCCACAGATCACAGTGGTATTTCCAATTTTCACCAAGGCAGACCCATCTGCAGTTGTAATAGAACCTGGACACAAATCACAAAATGACAAAACTGCAACAATCAGTAAAAGGCAATTTAAAGAAGAAGCCAGCAGTTACATATGTGGTTATATGGCATGTCTGCTACAAGCAATATAATAGGCTTCAAATGATAAATTCTGCTTTAGTGGTTGTTATGAAGCAGCTTTGAGAAACTCAATTGTTCAGACACTGTAGTAACAAAACTAATGTTGTGGAATACAAACTTAAATAAAATGCCAGATCAAAAATGTAATGTAGTACAAATATTATGACCTTTGGTCCCACACCTCTGATTTTATCATAGGTGCAATAAACCACTTATAAACGTCCCTGGTTAATGGACAGGTTTAAAACAAACAACCTGCTAGGATTTTAGTTTTTAATGCCAGCTTTTACCTGTCTACCCAGTGCCATTCTAATGAGAAAGAAAGACGCTTTCCATTTCCTTTGCACTATGCAAAATGAAGCAGAATTATAATTCCATTGATGATTAAACCATTCACCTTGGAACACAGAATACTTGGCAAGGAAGACGGACAATCCAAAATAGTATTTCTTTCTGGGAAAACAAGTGGTAATACGGTGACAGAAAACATGGACATCTGTGCTAATGTACAAAGAAAGCTATCTAATTGTTCACAGTGGCACAAACCCCATGCCACCTAAAAGAATGTCCATCATGTCATCTCTAAAAATGGTTTAAAAGTACTACTAAGTTCAATGAATACTGTGGGTTTATTAACCGACTAACTGAATTGCCAAACTCTTCTATGAATAAAACTCTTTCTGGAACCCAGTTTCAGACTCTGCAGTATTAGATGACCTATCCACAACTGGGTATATAAATAGATTTGAAAAAAAGTCTCCACTAGAAAAATGTCTTATGATGGTTAATTGATTTTAATTGTACATACTGCAACAACTGCAGGTTTACCTGAAAATACTTGAGGAAATTACACGCATGATTTTGTAACTATTCTGGAAAGTGCCGAAAAGAAGCATGGCATGCAGTAGGGCACAACCTTATGCTCAACTCCAGCACAGGTCACTAAAGCACTGCAAGCACCAGGAGCTTTTGTGCCCATGTCAACACTGATCAAGAACAGAAGACGTCACCAAACAACTGTTGTCTCAGGGGATGCATGACAGGAAGGGTGAAGACAGACAAAGGCCACTACAAAAAGGGATTACCATTCTTGTGGAGGGCCAAAAAAAAAAAAAAAAAAAAAAAAACACAAACAGTATGAACTGTAAAAAACTAGAACATGGCAACATAAAACTAAGATAATAAAACATTAGAACACTACCTTAACAGATGTATTATTTCATCCAAAATTGTGTCTTCAAAAATATTGACCAAGTGCACAACTTAAAATTTTATAAAATGTCAGAAAAGAGGTGATGTTTCCATGTTATAAAGAGGCTCAGCCAACCACTCCAGTGCTTACCTATGTTGACAGTTGTAGTTCTAAATCCACCAAGCTCTCGTCCATCTGGTCGACAGTTTTCTTTCTAAATGCAAACAAAATGCTCACAAATGTAAATTTTAGTTATATAGGTGTATGGACAGTGCTAGTCTAACTGCTTGAAAGGCATTAAAAAATTACTGTCTATTAAAGTAGCGCTGATAAAGTAAATATTAAGGCTTTAACAAAGTCACAGTCTTAATGGTGTTAATGGTTTGGAGACAGATAGCAGGGCATTGAAAAAGGGAGTCTCTGACAAACATCCATCATAATTCGGGTAGAGATTTAAAGAACTCACCAGAAATTTTCTGTAATATTCCAAAGGTTCCACAGTTCTAAAAGATAAAATTGGTGTAAATTAGGCTTTGGAATAAAAACATTTTAAGGACAAAAACCTATATCGTATGTTGTTCTCGTATAATAGATTTATTTCTCAAAGACATCTTATTGTAGGTGCCCAGTGACAATTATCACATAGTAATCACGTGCATTTATGTTAATTTGTTTTCATACGTCTGGCCTGACACGTAGATATTTGATATACTGTATTGTACAGTCAACTGAAGTAGAATCATATGATCATCATAAATTGTGTGAAGAAAATGTCATAAAACATGTGAAGTAATGCATTTCATTCTCCACAGAGGAACACCAGCTACTCAAACATCATACATGGACTGTTATTCTACTAGCCACCATGCATTTCTGGCATGCAAAATAGACTGCATTCCAAGTATCTGTTGGGTGGTCTGCATAACAAACTCAAATTGTCTGAGTAACACCAAGTATTTTTAAAGTCACCACCACAGCTATTCATACAGGGACAACTGTTGCTTGTTTTTGCATAAACAAACATAGTATTTGTTTTAAATAAGAACTTGCAAGCTACAAAGACACCAGATAAATGCAACTGAACCCCAGAAATAAATACACACTTTCAGTTAATTTTGCATTTGTTTTTATAACAGTGGCACACAGTGGACTCTTTGGATTCGCCTTTGTTAAATATAGGATAAATAAGGTGGAGGGACTCGGTCTTGCCCCCTCTCAGAAGATGCACAAATATTTATTAAGCTTTCTGCACTGGTTGCTTGAATGTGATTAGTATAAAGACTTTTTCAATGTGTTGCCACCCATTACTCAAACCAGATGATGGTGCTGCACTCCTCAAATGCTTGTACATCTGAAAGTATTTTTGATGTTACAGCACTGCAAAACCTCTACGTCCCTCGACCCACTCATTACAATGCAACAACATCATTATAATAACAATAGAGCTTAACATGACCCTTCTGTAATTTTCTAATTTTTCATTTTGTTTCTATGATACATTCTCTCTTTCAATTTGTATCTAAAAATGTGGGCATGGTCGCAAGTATCAATTCTTACTGTGCAGTTGCAATGCCACAGAAAACAAGTGACCAGCCGGTCCATTTTCCCTAAACTTAACTGATAAAAACTAGGATTAGTGAAGTTTAGTATTTTCATCCCCGAGTACGACAAAGCAGTATGTACACAAATTACCTTGATCCCAAAAATAAAAATAGGCTATTCCTCCGAATATATGGGGACCTGCAAATTGACCTCAGTGGGTAGGACTAATCATGTATAATAAAAGGAATTAACCAGTCATAATGGAATATGTGATGGAGACTTCTGAGCATTATTCAGTGAACAGATTTTACTTCTAACACTACAGCATAAAAGTTCAACTGATGACCAAGGTCTTCTTTTAAATGTTTTCTTCAGATGGACTTCTTAGGGCTGTGGAAGTGTGGGACATCAGGGCTCTTGTAAGGAAGGATCTATCGTACTATTCGGTCTCAGTGAATATCTCTTTTTAAATTGCGCTCCTGACTTTTGCTCCATTTTTTGTAGATTTCAGCTTGTTTTTTTTTTTCTTTTGCCAAATCATATTTCAATTCGAAGGTAGTTTGATGACTACAACGAGATGAAAAAACATTCAATACTGATTTCATATAAAATTATGAAATAACAGATTTCCACACTTAAAAATAGAATCAGACGCATCAGATACAAGCAACATTTATTATGAAAAGTCCCTTAAGAACTTGTCTACTGAAACTGCTACAGCAGCAGCAGCAAAAAGGAGGAATTCCCATTGTACATAAAATATAACTAAGATATATACTTGAAATTCATAAAGTAATGCACAAGTGAGTAAAGAAGTGCAAGAGAGACATTGTTTAGGTAATTCTGCAATGCAATTTGACCCTCCCACTTGTTTGATTTCTTTTCAGGGCTAAACCTAGTCTCACCTTTAATACAAACTGCAATAGGTGTGCATTAGAAGTGAATAGCAGGTCACTGCTAATACTCAAGGAAGAGCGCACCAAATACATTTTCTTTAGAGTACCCATCCAGTGAAATAAGTCACAACAAATATGAAAACCAACAAGACAACAGACAAAGGAGCATTCAGAAATGCATAATGTTGGTAATTGCTACAGGTGCAGGATTAGGTAAAAAATAAATAAATAAAAAAACATTTGTTCTCTACTCTGGATGGCACACAGGAGACACTACTTTCCAGAAATATATCAAAGATCATTTTAAAAAGAATAAAACCATGATAGGAAAATTTTCTTCCGAGACTTGCTAGGCTGGTTTCATTTGAAAAAGAACACTCAAATTGCGATTAAGCTCAAATTTCAGGATAAGAGCCTTGATTTTATGCATAATTTGATTCCATCATCCTCCATTAGTGAAGCATTACTCCCAGCCACTGAATTATCAGTCTTGAAAAGCCTTAATTAGAAGTGGATTGCAGGAAATGCAGCTTCCAAATTAAGGGAGTGCAGGGCTGGACTAGTACAAGTCAAAGCACAACCAACAAAGAGCAAAATGCTAATGCCAATCCATGCTTCCATCGTCTTTTTTTGTTCTTAATGAAATGAACTCTTGATTTTAAGAGAAATAAGTTGCCTGTAACGTGCAATCGATCAAACCTACCTTTATTTTGTTTTTTGCAGCAACATAGGGTTCTACACAACTTGACAATAGCACTAGTTCTAGGGCCCTTGCTCCTTACCTACAAGGCCCAGTTCCATATTGTGTTGGAGAAGGCAGCCAGGCAGCCTCCTTGGATTCCCACTGGTTATGGGCTGAAAGGAGCTGAAGACCTTGTGGGGTGAGGGGGTGAGTCTTCAGTCAGGAGTGTTTTAGCCTTGTACTACTATTTAATACTTCCAGTGCTCAAGTAAGATGTGAGCGTTGTCATGGGTGGAAGGAGGAAGAGAATGAGCCTCTAAACATAGGTAATCGAAAAAGAGCTTGAAAAATGGTGTGCAGTAGAAGGCCTAAATTGCGCAAATGCTGAAGGGAGGTGTATAGCACAGGGTACGAAGACAAGTGTAACAGAAAGTGGGCAAAGGGTGGCATAAGATCTGCAGGGTGGGGGGGTGGAGGGAAAGGTGTTGAAAGGTGTAGCAAAGCTTGTCCACTCCTAGTAAAGGTTAGCAACCAACTGTCATTCAGAGTGGACAGGGTATGGCTAAAAAACAGAAAACAAACAAAAAACAGTGGCAGCACAACAATCCTTTGCTGCCATAATATTTCAAGTTCCTTTAATGTTGATGCAAACCCCTACAAAATATTAGTGCATGGAGCCAGTGGTCTACTCAAAATGTCTTTACTTACACTATAAAAGCCATAAACCTGCCATTTTGCATGCAGCTGAAGAAAGCCATTTTTATTCACCTACAATCATGGAAGGGTATTGACGGGTTAATGCCCAAATGATCTGTGTCTTTCTTAAGCAATGTAACCCAACTCCTTAAACAGTGGAATGCTTGCCCTTTCAATGTCACGTGAAGGAATCCAGGCTTCAGACTATCACTGAGCTTCTATAAACTTGTCGGTTGACGCCACGGTGCTCATGTGCATAGGATGGCTCCCAGCTGTATCTGGCACAGGAAATCCCTCTGGTGCAGGTACCAAAGGGTTTTCCTTCTGCCAAAAACAGCCTCGGGAGCTGGGGAAAAGCTTCTCCTGCTTCCGAGGTCGTTTTTGATTTTCAGTGAAATGACGATCAGCCCACATGGCGCGCTGAGGTCATTTCACTGAAAGAGAAATGAGCAGATCAGCTCATTTCAGTTTCACTGCCTCGGTGCTAAGGTTCCCCCGAGCACCAAGGCAGACGGGAGAGGTATCACTGAAGAGGGGAGAGTCTCCGCTTTCCAATGGTACCCATCCCTAGTGGATCCATGCTTGGAGATTGCTGAAGGAGGGTGATCCCAATCAGGGATCCACCCACTAAACACCTGGGAGGGTGAGCAGCCCCCTGGGCAAGGGATTTTGCTCCTCCTTTTTGTTTTCTTGGCCATGATCAGTCTTTCTGTCCCCCCTCCCCCCACCCAGGGGGGCTTGACGGGGGCAATGGGGAGCTGGGGGCGATGGTCAGAAAGCCAAGAAGGCACCAGGGATTTTTTTTTTTTTTGTGCATCTAGGAGTGGGGCTGTCCAGAATGTGCATTTCAATGTCCCCACCCCTTCCCAAACAAAATATTCAGCACAGCATTTCTGCCCCTCCTCGAGGGCAGAATGCCCACTAGACACCAGTGACATTTTTCTTTTTGCTAGTGTAGGGTTGGGTGCCACCCACAATGGGCATGGCAAAATCCCTACCCCTTCCGAAAAAATGGGCACAGTCTTTCTGCCCCCGGGGGCAGCAGATGGGGGTTATTACCCCCGATCTGCCCCCAGGGGGGAGCGAGGGGGGCAGAAAGCCCACTAGACACCAAGGACTATTTATTTGGTAGTGTAGGGGTGGGGCCTGCCCTGAATGGGCATGGGAATGCCCTCAAATCACCACCCAAAAATGGGCACAGTCTCTCTGCCCCTCCCCAAACGGGGGCAGATGGGGATTATTACCCCCTCCTGCCCCCCCGATCTGCCCCCAGTGGGGCCAGAAATATCACACCAACAGGGAAGATGTATTTTTTTGTTTTTGGCTGCCCACCATCAACATGGCTATGCCCACACCTCAAATAAATTGGGACAAAGTCTTTCTTCCCCCCTAAGGGGCTGATGTGGCTAATTACCCTCAATCTGCTCACCCCCCCCCCCCCCCCCGGGGGGCAGACACCCCACCAGATGCCAGGGAATTAACAACAAAAAAAAGGGTGGGGGACTGCCTACCCCCATGGGCAAGGTTATGCCCCCACCCCAACTGAAGGGGGAAAAACAGTCTTTCTGCTACCCCTGAGGACTAAAGCATCTCATCCCGATGGCAAGCAAGAGGACATCTGACTCTTTTGGATGTTGATTTTGCATCTCAGCCAGGAGAGCCTGGCTAACTCCCAATTTTGTCCCACTTACAATGGTGAACGGCTGTACTTTTTGGGCTTGGGTAGGCTGTCACCTGTAAAGACCTACCACACCCAGACACTTCTGAAAGTGGGGAAGTCCACGGTGGTATGCTTCACATACACTCAACACCATTTTCTTACTCATAATGCCATGCAAACCTCCAACTTAGCCTGGTCATGCATTTTCCCTACATTTTTCTTAAGGAAACTTCCAGAGCCTGCAAGAATCCACAAAATTCCTATCACCCAGCATTACCCCACTAGTGCCTGTAAGAGCAACGGATCCAACCGAAGTCAACAGAAGTCTCCGTGCAAGGGCTCCCATTGTCTTTGGTTTGGTCTGTTCCTGTTGCAGCACTAGGACCAGCCACACAAGTGGAGCTGCAAATTTATCTGCACAGATGAGGCAATGCTGGGTGGCAGGAAGTTTTCATCACAGAAATATAAGGAAAATGTGTCATTTCATGCCAAGTTTGAGGTTTGCAGGTCATTGTTGATAAAAAAGAAACCTAATAAGATCCACACAAGTGACACGATCCTGGATTCCCTTAGGTGTCTGTTTTTAAAAAAATGTACAGGTTGGCTAGGTTTCACTGGGTGCCGGCTGCGCTGGGGTCCAAAATCTAGAACTACCCACATCGGAAAAAGAGGGTCCGTTTTTAGGTGGAAAAATGTGCTGCGGTCACGGTGCGTTTTGGACCGTTTCCTGTCGCGGGCACTAGGTCTCATAACACAAGTGAGGTACCATTTTTATTGGGAAACTTGGGGGAATGCTGGGTGGGAGGAAGTTTGTGGCTCCCCACAGAGTCCAGACCTTTCCATCACAGAAATGTGAGGAAAATGTGTTTAAGTCCATGTTTGAGGTTTGCAGATGACTGTGGGTAAAAAATCGTGGTGAGAGGCATGCAAGTCAGGCCACCCTGGATACCCGTAGGTGTCTAGTTTTCAACACTGTACATGTTCGCTAGGTTACCCTAAGTGCTGGCTAAGCTAGGTTTCAAAATCTAGAGCTACCCACCTTGGAAAAAAGGGTCAGTTTTAGGTGGAAAAATGTGCTATGTCTATGTTGCATTTTGGGCCGTTTCCGGTCATGGGCACTAGATCTAACCTCACAATTGGGGTACTGTTTTTATCGGGGGAATGTGGGGTGGAAGGAAGTCTTTGGCTCCCCACAGATTCCACCACTTTCCATCACAGAAATGTGAGGAAAATGTGTCTAGGTTTCCTTAGGTGCCACCTAAGCTAGGGTCCAAAGTCTAGAGCAACCCACAAGTGAGGTACCATTTTTAATCGGGAGACTGGTAGGAGCATAGAATAGTAGGACACTTGGTATTACAAACTGGATTTTGCTGCATTTATTCCTCTCAAATATAAGCCAGTGTATAAGAAAGATGACGTTTTGAAAAATACCCTCCAATTCATACGCTAGTATGGGTACCCACAAATTCAGAGGTCTAGAGATTACCACCAATCCTAAACTCTATATATTGTCCCATTTCAGAAATGCACAGTGTGTGAAAGTCACCCTTTTAGCACGTTCACCCCAATGTTTCTGACTAATACTGTTTGTAACTGACCCCGACTGTGCCCTGGGCTCTGCTTAACTGGCTCAGGGCCAGTTCTCTGAATAAAAGGTATATGGTCAAATGGCACATTGTTATAATTCCAATTGGCAATGACAGACCCTGCAAAATAGGGCAAGGGGGATTCAAACAACCTATAAGTCCATAGTAAATAATAGGACAGGGAAGTTTGGAGGCCCAGTAGATTTCCTGCACTGGAGTGTGCATTGCTGTGTGACTGTTGTAATTTTTAGAAGGCAGCACTGCATTGCAGGCGATCTTTAAATGTATGCAAATTCGACTTTGGAATTAAAGGTACTTCCAAAATAACAGTATACCTTATTGTTACATGTAAGTCACCCCCAAGGTCTCCCCTAGATGCCCCAGGGGTAGGGTGCCATGTACCTATAAACAGGGACATTATAAAATATGCTTTATATGCCGTGGTGAGGGAAACACTGCACATTTCATTTTCCCTCATTGTAAAAGTTGGTTCCATGGGCTATAATGGAAATATTTTTCATAAGCCTAAATATTGCTTGGAAACTATAAAAAAATACCATGAAAGGACTCAAATGAATGGTAATGATAAATTCAACAATCTGCTATTGTTGAATGTATCACAACTTATACAGAAAAGACGTTATGAGACTTTATTTACTGTCAGCCAAATTCCAACCTGCTAGTGGTCTCTCCTGATTGGTCAGGCCTAAAAGGATTAGCCAGGCTGCTTTGATGAGGTGATAAGTGGCCTGCACTTAGCAGAAGTTATCTGATGGGGGAGGTAGGCAGATGGTGAAGCCAGGCCAGGAAGGGGGCAGGGTGAATCAAGCCAAGGCTTCAAAAGGATACCAATCAGAAAGAATGCAGTCAGGCCTGTCCTCTCACACCTATCCCCCACAGAAATATGGTGGGCTTAGGAAAGGCATGTGCAGGTGTCCAGAGGGGAATTTAATAGAAATGAGCTAGACCAGAGGGTTGGTTTAGCCAGATCTTACTCCTCTGGAGGAAAATCATTCATATTGGAATGTTAAAGTGCAGTGCTTTATGGGACAAGAAGATGCCGCACTTTGGAGGAAGTTGCATACTTCTGGATGGCAGCCTGCAGCTCAATGGACAAGGATGCCCACTGACTGTCCCCCAAGATGATGGAATATAAGTGGCTGATCTGCATTGGAATTCAGATCTGCTGCCTGAAACCACAAGAAGGACTGCCCTGCTGAAACCCTGGTTTGCAACCCAGAGACCTGCACACTTAAGGACTGCGCCTGTTGCACACTGGAACCACAGCCAAAAGGACTGTGCCTAGCTTAAAAAAAGGACTTAGGAGTGGACTCCCTGAAGCAACATTAAAAGAGCTTCCCTGCACCAACTTCCACAAAAGTTCCCAGCCCAAAATGCGTCCAGTGGACTTGCAAGGATTTGGCCAGGTGCACTGTGGAAGTTGTAGGCCCAACATCCCAAGCAGCAACTCAGATTCTGGAACCTTGAATTAGGGTTGTGGATCACGTTCCTGCATCAAGAAACACTTCTGGAAGTAAGTGTAGAAGTGTTATACTGTAGACGGCTAGACGCCTTGACTGTTTCCTGGTCCAGTGCAACCTTTCCTTTGAGCGCTATTTGCTTCTAAGCGCTAGTTCTACTTTTAATCTTTAAAAATTCCTATCTCTGGTTCTCTATATTGGATTTTTGTCATTTTAAAGATAGAGGTATTTACTATTTTTATAAATCAGTGTAGAATTTTGTTATGTGTTGTTTCTTATTTACTTTATTGGTGTACTGAAATGCTTTGCATACTTGTCTCCAGAGTTAAACCTGACTTCTCGGTGCCAAGCTACCAGGGGTTGAGCCAGAGACTACTTTTTGGGACCATGACTGGGCACAAGCCTGTGTTGGGGGTGTATTGCTAGTGGTACGTGTGTACTTACCCCTACCAGTACCCAGCCTTTAGTACATTTGTTTCCTTGAGGCCCTTTTTTCACTCTATTTTGCTAAAAGAATTGGCCAATACTTGGTACTCAAGGAAAAAACATTGCACGGTGCAGCTCAGTTGTTTCCTCTGGACACCTTGGGTTCATGGAGAACCTACAAAACCTATACACACACACTCGCAACCAGTAGCGTCTAGTGGACATAATGGTTTATTTATTTTGTCAATCTGCCATCATGAGAAGAAGTTACACATGAAAATGCTGCCACAAATGCCTGTTTTTTCCTACTCTTTTTAAATATTTTTTTCAACAGTTATTTTCTTTGGGAAAATCTTAAAGGATCTACACATATGACCTGTTGCTGAATTCTGAATTTTGTTTACACTTTAGATCACTCATGGGTTTTACACTAGTTTCTACCACAAAGTGGAAGTAGGTTGAGAGCACAAAAAATAGGGAAAATAGGCTACCTCTTAAGAAAATGCTAAAACTGTGGTACAAAATTTGTGTTTTTGATTCAGCTTTGCATGTTCCTGAATGCTGGAAAGATGGGTGACTTCAGTACAGCAAACCATTCATGGATGCCATTTGTAGGGGGGAAAAAACAACTTATCAAGAGCACTTTTTCCATATTTATTTCTCAAAAACCTCAAAATGTTGCTGTATTTTGCCTATTTTCTCGGTCCCCTCTAGGGGAATCCGCAAACCTTGGGCACCTTTAAAATC
The DNA here is from genome assembly GCF_031143425.1 of Pleurodeles waltl. Classification (NCBI taxonomy): domain Eukaryota; kingdom Metazoa; phylum Chordata; class Amphibia; order Caudata; family Salamandridae; genus Pleurodeles; species Pleurodeles waltl. Next base: position 1,229,857,341 of record NC_090447.1, read on the forward strand.
CCCTGGATGTTGGAAAAAAAGGAGACAAATTCAGCATGGATAGCTTACGTGCACAAAACGTTATGGAGGCCTAAGCGTGAACCATCCCCCAAATAGCCATAAGAGGGCTCAGCACAAGAGGGTGGAGGGGTACGCCAACAGCGAAAAGGTTAACCAGTGCATGGAAACAACAGTACCATAAAAAATAAAAAAAGACAGTAATAATGCAACAGTAAACTCAACTCAATACCTGTTGCAGCTTCAAAACATCTTCCAAAATATCACACAAAACCACACAAACAAAAGTACACGCACCAGAGAAATGTATTCATGTTAAAGAAAGGAAGAAGAGAACAGAAACACTAGTTTTCAAAAATAAAACTGCAAGCACATAACCAGTGATTCTAATAAGTAGTGTTCCCTTCTTATAATGCTATCTGTGTTTAACCTCCATCTTGACCACTAACTTCGTTTTGTGCTTAGCTTGGCTTCAGGTGCTTGTCGTCACATCGATGGCGCAGGATGTTTTCACACCAAGCTTGTTTTCCACATAGAATGTGTTTGTGCTTCTTCCCACCAGCACTGGGTTGCACTGTACAGGAACATAACATGGGGGATGTCGACAGTAGACGTGATAAGGCAGTCTCAGCTTGGGAATGTTTTCAATGTTTTAGTTACGAAAAAGTACTACTCCGATGACTCTGGAATGCGCATCGGGGCAGGGCCTGTTCCTTTGCATGTTTTCGAAGCAGACAGAGTACAGCCAGCACTTGAATTTCATAACTTACACGAAGGGAGGGAGAGGTTACCAGAACCTTCCGCTTGGGTTTGTTTAAGGTATATAAGGTGGGGAAGTTTGGCACTGAAGCAGAAGGAACTCGTTTTGGAGGTGGTCGCACTGCCCAAAACGAAATCCCATCTGGGAAGGTTTCTCCTGTCGCGCCTGTCCAAGGTTCCTCAGCTTGACGTTGGCAAGGATGGTGTTGGATTCGATCCCTATGGTGATGCATCATTTTTTTTCCTAATAATTATCTAGCTTCGCTGTGTATATATATATATATTCATTCACTGCCTATATTCATCGTTGAAGTATTGCACCTTTTTATGCCTGTCGTTGTTTAACTGCTCTCAGTATTTTGGCATTTAAACATGTTTTACTGCATTCAAGTTAACTGCTCATGTTCATGTTCATGGTTTCATGTCCTTTTATTTGACATCTAGGAAGTGCCTTAATAAATGTATTACTCAAACTAGGAGTGCTGCATTCCTAGGCATTGTTTCCCTCTTAGCTTGTAGCACAGCAGAACAATTTGGACTTGTCTGCAGGATACAATAAAAGATTTAAAAGTGAAAATATTTGGCAAATAGTCAAAGGCAGTTTCCCAGGCGCCAAATAACATACCAGGGTGGGGGAAAAAAGCATCCTATGATGTTCTTGTGAACGAATAATCAAGTGGAGCAGAGTTATGTAAGAATTGGAGTAGATGTCTTATTGATGCAGAACCAAAAACAGTATAATTTTGCTTGCAAAAAGTGCCAGTAGAGAGGGGAAGTGATTTATCTATTTTAGGCAGGCGGGGTTGGATCCTGTTTTCTGCTTATTGAAAAATGCATGAGAAATGTGCTCAGTTAGAACTAGAAAATCAGCAATTTGGGAGACAGGCAGATAGTTGAAGCCAAAAATAACAACCATGCAGTCTTGTCGGAATAAGATAATGCTGGATAAAGTTGATGCTTATGCCATTGCAGACAAAGCAACCGTCTGTGCTGCACAATATAAATACCGTAAACGCAGAGGTAGAGGTAAAAGAAAGTTCATTAAGCCATTGCTAAAGCAGGGCTAGATTGGAACCCTGATGTTTGGGGTGCCAATATTTGGGATTCCACTGTTTTTTTCTGATTCCAGTGAAGAGCCTTAAAGCAGGTGGACAGAAAATAATTCAGATGCAGCCCATACACAGACGAACATTACAGCAGGGATCCCAATTCCCTGCCAGGGGTGCGGTTAGGGGTTCTTTAGAGGATTATACACATCAGGAAGTTAATGACATAATAGACCTGTTCATACAGAGATCTGGGAAACATTACTTACATGGATGGTGCAATTATATGACACAGGAGCCTCTGGAGTAATGTTAGATGTAGGAGATGCTCACAAGTTTTGCATAGTCAGCACTGATCCCACTGTACAGGAGCAGTTTTAGGGTTATCAAGGTAACCAGAAGATCACCTTACTGCAGCTAGCAGTCATGGGTTGTAACCATAAGTATCCTACAGAATCAAAATGACAATAAGCTTTGGTATACATTAAGAGATGCAATGCAGAGAATTAAGGAGGAGGGAATAAAAACTGCTATTTTTCTGGGTGATGCTCACCGTCTGCTAGACAGACGGCTCTTTGTGTCAGTTCAAAACAAGATAATTTGCTTTGCTCTTTCAGCTTACAAACATGCAAATGTTAACCCCAGCATTACAGATACAGCCCCATGTAGCAATAAACACCATCATGTATTGGGAAACAAAACCAGGATCCTTAGCTCCTTACCGAGTCACACCAGAATCTGCAGGTCTCAATTTACGTGCTTTAAATATGTACAGATTGAAACCAAGAGACATGACACTTCTTGAAACAGGTGTGGGAATACAACTTCCCCCGGAGCACTTTGGATTGACTGCTCCTAGATCATTACTACTGGTGATGTGCACAAATGCGTCTTGAAGCAACAACTAGGTCTCCTCAAGAGATCCCGTGGGATCGTGGGAGTATTGTGTCAGCACAGAAAAGATAAAATGTTTAAAACCATGAATAATAGCATGTCTTGCCAAAACATTGTGACTGCTGCTAGTCACATCAAGCACGTTAAACTACCGGTGGGGTGGTTGTTCACTTTGGATTGACTGCTCCTAGATCTGGGTTGGCACTCAAAGGTATTCAGGTCTTGGTGGGGATGGGGGGGGGGGGGGCGATTGATGAAGACTACCAAGGAGAACTTAAGGTTATACTACTGAACAGTGGAGATAGTGATTTGATAATACAACTGGAGACAGAATTGCTCCGATTATCATTATTCCAGTGCATGGAGGAATAATTAAAAAGGGGACTGCCCCAATCCTTCTTACAGTGCGTGGGGACGGAGGTTCTGGTTCAACTGACAAAAATCCAGTTGCTAAGGTGTGAGTAGAATCTCCAAATCATCCTCCTGAACCAGAAGAAGTTTTAGCAAAAGGCAGGGACCACATCTTATTAGTCAGGAAACCAGGACAGGAAAAGTAGGAACACGAACCAGAATTTGCGAGAGTTATCATACTTTTCTCTTTTACAGATAATACTGCAAGGTATCTTTGTGCTTCTTGCACTACCTGGCCGGTGTTCGAGCTCTGTGTGTGGTCTGGAGGGACTGAAAGCCCCCAGTTCCAAAGTGATTGACCGACCGACCGCCCCGATCAACACCTTTACTGTATTAAAACGAGAATGTTTGGATTCATCTGGCACGTACCGTGCTCAAAAGATCACATTTCTGCATGGCGAATATGAAAAGTACTGTTGACGGTATTTCATGTTTAGTTGCCATACTGACTCCTGCCAACATCTTGCTGCAATTTTTTATGTTACCAACAAAGATGAAATAGTAGAAAAGTGATGTACTGACTCACTTTACCCCCTATGAATATTGTAGGTTTTGCCAAGAGATAACGGATGAAAAACAGGATAAGATAACACACGTGATTACTAACATTACTACTGGTGATGTGCTCAAATGCATCTTGAAGCAACAACTAGGTCTCCTCAAGAGATCCCGTGGGAGTATTGTGTCAGCATAGAAATTATAAAATGTTTAAAAACATGAATAATAGCATGTCTTGCCAAACCATTGTGACTGCTGCTAGTCACATCAAGCACGTTAAACTACCGGTGGGGTGGTTGTTCTCTTGTGGAAGCACCATCTATACGTACATTCCTGCCAATATAACTGGTGGAACGTGCGCTTTTAACTAAGTTCAATTAAGTGAATTCAGTTATTATTCAAGTCAGAGCATGTAAGCACAAGTAATTCTATAGTAGGAGTTCCAGGGTTAGCTGTTTATAATACTCAAGTTAATAACAAGTGAGAATGTGTGAGGGTCAAGCGTATTAATCATTGTTCCATTGCTTTGTCTGAATTATTGTTATATATACACGAGGCACTAGAAAAGCTGCATTGCAAAACAGCGCAGCCACTGACTACTTGCTTGAAGCATAATCATGGCTGCTCAGAATTTGAGAATATGAGCGGTTTCAACTGGACCATACCATTCCACCTTTATTCAAACCCATGGTAAAGAGAGTAAAAAGAGATGTAGATATAGGGTAGTAGTACTGGTTATTTAGCTGGCTGCCTGAGTTTGGGCAATTATGCACTATTCTAGGTGGAGTACTCGTAGTGATTTGTATTATAATAATGCTATGTTGCTGTATACAATGCACACCTAATCTGCTTGCAAAGTTTAGACCAAAAAGGGTTACTTTTAGAACAGTATCTTATGAGAGTCATTGGTCAAAAGGTGGAGTGTAATGCTATCTGTATTTAATCACTGACTCCATCTTGACTACTGACTCCATTTTGTGCTTAACTTAAGGTGCTTTTAGACCAGTATGTTAGGAGAGTCACTGGTCAAAAGGTGTAGTGTAATGCTATCTTGTATTTAATCACCGACTCCATCTTGACCACTGACTCCATTTTGTGCTTAGTTTAAGGTGCTTGCAAGCACATCAGTGGCAAAGAATTTTTCCACACCAAGCTTGTTTTCCACATAGAACGTGTTTGTGCTTCTTCCCACTAGCACCAGATTGCACTGTGCAGGAACATAAAATGGGGGATGTGGACAGTAGTCGTGATAAGACAGTCTCAGCTTGGGAATGTTTTCATTGCAGAAAAGTACTGCTCCCCTGTCTCTGGAATGCGAATCGGGGTGGGGCCCGTTCCTTTGCATGTTTGATGCAGATCGAGTACAGCCAGCACTTGAATTTCATAACTTATGCAAAGAGATATGGGGAGTTGCCAGAACCTTCCTCTTGGGTTTAAGGTATATAAGGTGGGGAGGCTTGACAATAAAGCAGAAGAAACTCATTTTGGGTGTGGACGCACTGCCCAAAAATAAAATCCCATTGGGGAAGGTTTCTCCTGTCCAGGGTTCCTCAGATAGACGTTGGCAAGGATGATGTTGGATTCAAGCCCCATGGTGATGCATTTTTAGGGTCGAGCCTGCGTAGCATGCACTTGCGTTTCGCTAGCAAGACGCTTTAGGAATTAAAAAGGGCTCGGAGCCCCGTCAACGTCACATCAGTGTCTTTCATTGGTTCGTGGGCTTGCCTGTTAGAATCAGCTTGATTTCATTAGTAGAAGGCACGCATACGTCAGGGCTTTGCATAATATCGACACTGTTAAACAGTTAATTGCACTTTTTCCGGTTACATACATGGTTTATGTGGCAAGAAAAGTCCGGTTAAGAGTTTGCAGCGCTATTAGCTTTAACACGAGCAAACGCGAGACCCGTTGCATTGCAAATCTTGTTATTCTTAATTATCTAGCTTTGCTTTGCACACACACACACACACATATATATATATATATATAAATATATATACAAATAAAACTCCAAACATCAAATCCAGCATTACTGGTTGCTTCCACCATGAAGCGGTCGGTGCAAGTAGCGGACGCCGGAATCGGCCATAACTATTCAGAACACAGAACCGTACCCTGAATTACAGACACCAAAGTACTCGCACTCCACAGCTAGTTTGTTTGCAGAAAATGTTTATTCAATGGCGATGCGTTTCGATCTTCAAGAGGTCTTCTTCTCATCCAAATCCTCATAACAGTGTGCACCACCAGCTTTAAAAACAAAATGCTTGCCACAACAAAGAAAATGGTGAAAAGACTGATTTCAAATCCACCTTTTGGAAGAAAGAGCAAACTACACATAACCAGTCGTAGAAATACATAAAGTAATCCCAGAAAGACAAAAAAAGGGTAAGCATAAATTACATAACTTAATTTCCACATTTTATATAGAACACAGCATGGGCCATTTGATCGGATTCTGCATGTAAATCTATGCAAAAAATCCATCTCCTACCTAAAGGGATCCACTATAAAAATCCACCTCAAAAAACACATTCAAAATACAGTTCACCACCTAATGTGAATTGAAAAAGGAGAACAAAATACATAGAAATCATATATTCAACAGAAAATGATACATGATAATCCCTTGGATTTTCTCTACATCCTCCTAACACCAATCACTGACTGTTATTCATCCTATATGTACAAACAGTTCCTCGTCCAGGTTGAAACCCATCGGGGCCTTACAATTAAGGCGCACAATATATTCCAATGCCATTTTCCGTAGCCTTTTCTCTCTGCCGCAGCCTCTCATTAAAGGTTCCAGCCAGTCAATACCAAAGAAGGAGAGTAGGTCAGGATTCTGAGAGTGCACTTGTTTCCAATGTATGGCTACCGGATAACCATGATCATCATTCCTGATTGCTCTCACATGCTCCAAAATCTTTTTTTTTTTTACTGGAAGATAGTACTTCCCACGTAACGAAGTCCACATGGGCACATTAGGACATACACACAGAAATCGCTACTACAGGTAATGAATTTATTGATCTTCCGCCTTTCGCCATTCGGAAGCAGAAAGGTTTTAATGTTCCTACTGTTGTTACATGCTTTGCCACATTTATAGAACCCCTCTGTTCCTAAAGCGAACTCTCCTGTGTGTGATCAATCTTAATGTTACTGTGTACCAACATATCTTTTTTGGACGTCGATTTGCGGTAAGTGATCAATGTGCCCAATTATTTAATCAGATTTTATCAAGTGCCAGTGCTTAGAAATCATCTTCCTGATTTTATCTGATTCAGCATTGTAGGAAGTTGGCTCTGTATGTGCTATTTCAAAGTAAGGAATAGCATGCACAGAGTCCAAGGGTTCCCCTTAGAGGTAAAATAGTGGTAAAAAGAGATAATACTAATGCTCTATTTTGTGGTAGTGTGATCGAGCAGTAGGCTTATCCAAGGAGTAGTGTTAAGCATTTGTTGTACATACACATAGGCAATAAATGAGGTACACACACTCAGAGACAAATCCAGCCAATAGGTTTTGTTATAGAAAAATATATTTTCTTAGTTTATTTTAAGAACCACAGGTTCATATTTAACATGTAATATCTTGTTTGAAAGGTATTGCAGGTAAGTACATTAGGAACTTTGAATCATTTCAATTGCATGTATACTTTGCAAGTTATTCAAAAATAGCTACTTTAAAAGTGGACACTTAGTGCAATTTTCACAGTTCCTGGGGGAGGTAAGTTTTTGTTAGTTTTACCAGGTAAGTAAGACACTTACAGGGTTCAGTTCTTGGTCCAAGGTAGCCCACCGTTGGGGGTTCAGAGCAACCCCAAAGTCACCACACCAGCAGCTCAGGGCCGGTCAGGTGCAGAGTTCAAAGTGGTGCCCAAAACGCATAGGCTAGAATGGAGAGAAGGGGGTGCCCCGGTTCCGGTCTGCTTGCAGGTAAGTACCCGCGTCTTCGGAGGGCAGACCAGGGGGGTTTTGTAGGGCACCGGGGGGGACACAAGCCCACACAGAAATTTCACCCTCAGCAGCGCGGGGGCGGCCGGGTGCAGTGTAGAAACAAGCGTCGGGTTCGCAATGTTAGTCTATGAGAGATCAACGGATCTCTTCAGCGCTGCAGGCAGGCAAGGGGGGGGCTTCCTCGGGGAAACCTCCACTTGGGCAAGGGAGAGGGACTCCTGGGGGTCACTTCTCCAGTGAAAGTCCGGTCCTTCAGGTCCTGGGGGCTGCGGGTGCAGGGTCTTTTCCAGGCGTCGGGACTTAGGTTTCAGAGAGTCGCGGTCAGGGGAAGCCTCGGGATTCCCTCTGCAGGCGGCGCTGTGGGGGCTCAGGGGGGACAGGTTTTGGTACTCACAGTCGTAGAGTAGTCCGGGGGTCCTCCCTGAGGTGTTGGTTCTCCACCAGCCGAGTCGGGGTCGCCGGGTGCAGTGTTGCAAGTCTCACGCTTCTTGCGGGGAGTTGCAGGGTTCTTTAAAGCTGCTTCTGGAAACAAAGTTGCAGTCTTTTTGGAGCAGGTCCGCTGTCCTCGGGAGTTTCTTGTCTTTTCGAAGCAGGGGCAGTCCTCAGAGGATGTCGAGGTCGCTGGTCCCTTTGGAAGGCGTCGCTGGAGCAGGATCTTTGGAAGGCAGGAGACAGGCCGGTGAGTTTCTGGAGCCAAGGCAGTTGTCGTCTTCTGGTCTTCCTCTGCAGGGGTTTTTCAGCTAGGCAGTCCTTCTTCTTGTAGTTGCAGGAATCTAATTTTCTAGGGTTCAGGGTAGCCCTTAAATACTAAATTTTAGGGCGTGTTTAGGTCTGGGGGGTTAGTAGCCAATGGCTACTAGCCCTGAGGGTGGGTACACCCTCTTTGTGCCTCCTCCCAAGGGGAGGGGGTCACAATCCTAACCCTATTGGGGGAATCCTCCATCTGCAAGATGGAGGATTTCTAAAAGTTAGAGTCACCTCAGCTCAGGACACCTTAGGGGCTGTCCTGACTGGCCAGTGACTCCTCCTTGTTGCTTTCTTTGTTCCCTCCAGCCTTGCCGCCAAAAGTGGGGGCCGTGGCCGGAGGGGGCGGGCAACTCCAGCAAGCTGGAGTGCCCTGCTGGGCTGTGACAAAGGGGTGAGCCTTTGAGGCTCACCGCCAGGTGTCACAGCTCCTGCCTGGGGGAGGTGTTAGCATCTCCACCCAGTGCAGGCTTTGTTACTGGCCTTAGAGTGACAAAGGCACTCTCCCCATGGGGCCAGCAACATGTCTCTAGTGTGGCAGGCTGCTGGAACTAGTCAGCCTACACAGACAGTCGGTTAAGTTTCAGGGGGCACCTCTAAGGTGCCCTCTGGGGTGTATTTTGCAATAAAATGTACACTGGCATCAGTGTGCATTTATTGTGCTGAGAAGTTTGATACCAAACTTCCCAGTTTTCAGTGTAGCCATTATGGTGCTGTGGAGTTCGTGTTTGACAAACTCCCAGACCATATACTCTTATGGCTACCCTGCACTTACAATGTCTAAGGTTTTGTTTAGACACTGTAGGGGTACCATGCTCATGCACTGGTACCCTCACCTATGGTATAGTGCACCCTGCCTTAGGGCTGTAAGGCCTGCTAGAGGGGTGTCTTACCTATACTGCATAGGCAGTGAGAGGCTGGCATGGCACCCTGAGGGGAGTGCCATGTCGACTTACTCGTTTTGTCCTCACTAGCACACACAAGCTGGCAAGCAGTGTGTCTGTGCTGAGTGAGAGGTCTCCAGGGTGGCATAAGACATGCTGCAGCCCTTAGAGACCTTCCTTGGCATCAGGGCCCTTGGTACTAGAAGTACCAGTTACAAGGGACTTATCTGGATGCCAGGGTCTGCCAATTGTGGATACAAAAGTGCAGGTTAGGGAAAGAACACTGGTGCTGGGGCCTGGTTAGCAGGCCTCAGCACACTTTCAATTGTAAACATAGCATCAGCAAAGGCAAAAAGTCAGGGGGCAACCATGCCAAGGAGGCATTTCCTTACACAACCCCCCCCCAAACGAAAGAGGATGAGACTAACCTTTCCCAAGAGAGTCTTCATTTTCTAAGTGGAAGAACCTGGAAAGGCCATCTGCATTGGCATGGGCAGTCCCAGGTCTGTGTTCCACTATAAAGTCCATTCCCTGTAGGGAGATGGACCACCTCAACAGTTTAGGATTTTCACCTTTCATTTGCATCAGCCATTTGAGAGGTCTGTGGTCAGTTTGAACTAGGAAGTGAGTCCCAAAGAGGTATGGTCTCAGCTTCTTCAGGGACCAAACCACAGCAAAGGCCTCCCTCTCAATGGCACTCCAACGCTGCTCCCTGGGGAGTAACCTCCTGCTAATGAAAGCAACAGGCTGGTCAAGGCCATCATCATTTGTTTGGGACAAAACTGCCCCTATCCCATGTTCAGAGGCATCTGTCTGCACAATGAACTGCTTAGAATAATCTGGAGCTTTTAGAACTGGTGCTGAGCACATTGCTTGTTTCAGGGTGTCAAAGGCCTGTTGGCATTCCACAGTCCAGTTCACTTTCTTGGGCATTTTCTTGGAGGTGAGTTCAGTGAGGGCTGTCACAATGGATCCATATCCCTTCACAAACCTCCTGTAATACCCAGTCAAGCCAAGGAATGCCCTGACTTGAGTCTGGGTTTTTGGAGCTACCCAGTCCAGAATAGTCTCGATCTTGGGTTGGAGTGGCTGAACTTGGCCTCCACCTACAAGGTGGCCCAAGTAAACCATAGTTCCCTGCCCTATCTGGCATTTGGATGCCTTGATAGAGAGGCCTGCAGATTGCAGAGCCTTCAAAACCTTCTTCAGGTGGACCAGGTGATCCTGCCAGGTGGAGCTAAAGACAGCAATATCATCAAGATAAGCTGTGCTAAAGGACTCCAAGCCAGCAAGGACTTGATTCACCAACCTTTGGAAGGTGGCAGGGGCATTCTTTAAACCAAAGGGCATAACAGTAAACTGATAATGCCCATCAGGTGTGGAGAATGCTGTTTTCTCTTTTGCTCCAGGTGCCATTTTTATTTGCCAGTACCCCTGCTGTCAAGTCAAAGGTACTTAAGAATTTGGCAGCACCTAATTTATCTATGAGCTCATCAGCTCTAGGAATTGGATGAGCATCTGTCTTGGTGACAGAATTGAGCCCTCTGTAATCCACACAAAACCTCATCTCTTTCTTTCCATCTTTGGTGTGAGGTTTGGGGACTAAGACCACTGGGCTAGCCCAGGGGCTGTCAGAGCGCTCAATTACTCCCAATTCTAGCATCTTGTGGACTTCCACCTTGATGCTTTCCTTAACATGGTCAGACTGTCTAAAGATTTTGTTTTTGACAGGCATGCTGTCTCCTGTGTCCACATCATGGGTACACAGGTGTGTCTGACCAGGGGTTAAGGAGAAGAGTTCAGGAAACTGTTGTAGGACTCTCCTACAATCAGCTTGCTGTTGGCCAGAGAGGGTGTCTGAGTAGATCACTCCATCTACTGAGCCATCTTTTGGGTCTGATGACAGAAGATCAGGGAGAGGTTCACTCTCTGCCTCCTGATCCTCATCTGTTACCATCAACAGATTTACATCAGCCCTGTCATGGAAGAGCTTAAGGCGGTTCAAATGGATCACCCTCTTGGGGCTCCTGCTTGTGCCCAGGTCCACCAGGTAGGTGACCTGACTCTTCCTTTCTAGCACTGGGTAAGGGCCACTCCATTTGTCCTGGAGTGCCCTGGGAGCCACAGGTTCCAGAACCCAGACTTTCTGCCCTGGTTGGAACTCAACCATTGCAGCCTTTTGGTCATACCAAAACTTCTGGAGCTGTTGGCTGGCCTCAAGGTTTTTGGTTGCCTTTTCCATGTACTCTGCCATTCTAGAGCGAAGGCCAAGTACATAGTCCACTATGTCTTGTTTAGGCTCATGAAGAGGTCTCTCCCAGCCTTCTTTAACAAGAGCAAGTGGTCCCCTTACAGGGTGGCCAAACAGAAGTTCAAAGGGTGAGAATCCTACTCCCTTCTGTGGCACCTCTCTGTAAGCAAAAAGCAGACATGGCAAGAGGACATCCCATCTCCTTTTGAGTTTTTCTGGGAGCCCCATGATCATGCCTTTTAATGTCTTGTTGAATCTCTCAACTAAGCCATTAGTTTGTGGATGGTATGGTGTAGTGAATTTGTAAGTCACTCCACACTCATTCCACATGTGTTTTAGGTATGCTGACATGAAGTTGGTACCTCTGTCAGACACCACCTCCTTAGGGAAACCCACTCTGGTAAAGATACCAATGAGGGCCTTGGCTACTGCAGGGGCAGTAGTCGACCTAAGGGGAATAGCTTCAGGATACCTAGTAGCATGATCCACTACTACTAGGATGTACATATTTCCTGAGGCTGTGGGAGGTTCCAGTGGACCAACTATGTCCACACCCACTCTTTCAAAGGGGACCCCCACCACTGGAAGTGGAATGAGGGGGGCCTTTGGGTGCCCACCTGTCTTACCACTGGATTGACAGGTGGGGCAGGAGAGGCAAAACTCCTTAACCTTCTGGGACATATTGGGCCAGTAGAAGTGGTTGACTAACCTCTCCCACGTCTTGGTTTGTCCCAAATGCCCAGCAAGGGGAATATCATGGGCTAAGGTCAGAATAAACTCTCTGAACGACTGAGGCACTACCACTCTCCTAGTGGCATCAGGTTTGGGGTCTGTGGCCTCAGTGTACAGGAGTCCATCTTCCCAATAGACCCTATGTGTTCCATTTTTCTTGCCCTTGGACTCTTCAGCAGCTTGCTGCCTAAGGCCTTCAAGAGAGGGACAGGTTTCTTGTCCCTTACACAGCTCCTCCCTTGAGGGTCCCCCTGGGCCTAAGAGCTCAACCTGATAAGGTTCAAGCTCCAAAGGCTCAGTTCCCTCAGAGGGCAGAACTTCTTCCTGAGAAGAGAGGTTCTCTTTTTCAGACTGTGTTGCAGTTGGTTTCCCAACTGACTTTCCTTTTCTCTTGGTAGGCTGGGCCATTTTTCCAGACTCCAGCTCTACTTTTTCACCCCGTGCTTTGCATTGTGCTCTCGTTTTTACACACACCAGTTCAGGGATACCCAGCATAGCTGCATGGGTTTTTAGTTCTACCTCAGCCCATGCTGAGGACTCCAGGTCATTTCCAAGCAGACAGTCTACTGGGATGTTTGAGGAGACCACCACCTGTTTCAGGCCATTGACCCCTCCCCATTCTAAAGTTACCATTGCCATGGGATGTGCTTTAGTTTGATTGTCAGCATTGGTGACTGTATAAGTTTTTCCAGTCAGGTATTGGCCAGGGGAAACCAGTTTCTCTGTCACCATGGTGACACTGGCACCTGTATCCCTCAGGCCCTCTACACTTGTCCCATTAATAAAGAGCTGCTGCCTGTATTTTTGCATGTTAGGAGGCCAGGCAGCTAGTGTGGCTAAATCCACCCCACCCTCAGAGACTAGAGTAGCTTCAGTGTGGACCCTGATTTGCTCTGGGCACACTGTTGATCCCACTTGGAGACTAGCCATTCCAGTGTTACCTGGATTGGAGTTTGGAGTGGAACTTTTCTTGGGACAGGCCTTGTCTCCAGTTTGGTGTCCAGACTGACTACAGTTTCGACACCAGGCCTTTTTGGGATCAAAGTTTTTACCCTTGTACCCAGGATTGTTTTGTGAAGAGGCTCTGGGCCCACCCTCCTGTGCAGGTTTTTGGGGGCCTGTAGAAGACTCTTTACTATTTTTATTTTTGGCTGTCTCACCACCTTTCCCCTGGGGAGGTTTTGTGACCCCTTTCTTTTGGTCACCCCCTGTGGAAGTTTTGGACACCCTAGTCTTGACCCAATGGTCCGCCTTCTTTCCCAATTCTTGGGGAGAAATTGGTCCTAGGTCTACCAGATGCTGATGCAGTTTATCATTGAAACAATTACTTAACAGGTGTTCTTTCACAAATAAATTGTACAGCCCATCATAATTACTTACACCACTGCCCTGAATCCAACCATCTAGTGTTTTCACTGAGTAGTCTACAAAGTCAACCCAGGTCTGGCTCGAGGATTTTTGAGCCCCCCTGAATCTAATCCTATACTCCTCAGTGGAGAATCCAAAGCCCTCAATCAGGGTACCCTTCATGAGGTCATAGGATTCTGCATCTTTTCCAGAGAGTGTGAGGAGTCTATCCCTACACTTTCCTGTGAACATTTCCCAAAGGAGAGCACCCCAGTGAGATTTGTTCACTTTTCTGGTTACACAAGCCCTCTCAAAAGCTGTGAACCATTTGGTGATGTCATCACCATCTTCATATTTAGTTACAATCCCTTTAGGGATTTTCAACATGTCAGGAGAATCTCTGACCCTATTTATGTTGCTGCCACCATTGATGGGTCCTAGGCCCATCTCTTGTCTTTCCCTCTCTATGGCTAGGATCTGTCTTTCCAAAGCCAATCTTTTGGCCATCCTGGCTAACTGGATGTCCTCTTCACTGGAGTTATCCTCAGAGATTTCGGAGTTGTTGGTCCCTCCTGTGAGGGAACCAGCATCTCTGACTATTATTTGTGGAGTCAGGGCTTGAGTAGCCCTGCTCTCCCTAAGTAGGACTGGAGGGGGGGAATTTCCCTCCAAGTCACTATCTTCCTCCTCTGAGTTGCCACCCTCAGAGGGGTTGGCCTTTTCAAACTCTGCCAAAAGCTCCTGGAGCTGTATTTTGGTAGGTTTGGGGCCTATTGTTATTTTCTTTAGTTTACAGAGTGACCTTAGCTCTCTCATCTGTAGATGGAGGTAAGGTGTGGTGTCGAGTTCCACCACAGTCACATCTGTGCTAGACATTTTGCTTCTAAAAGTTGGAATACTTTTTAAGAATCTACAACTAGTTCTAGGTTCTAATTCAAACTTTTACAAACTTTTAAACTCTAAAAGAAATGCTAAACAGGATCTAACACAAGGCCCTAGCAGGTCTTTTAAGAATTTAGAAAACTTTTCAAATTGCAAAAATCAATTTCTAATGACAATTTTGGAATTTGTCGTGTGATCAGGTATTGGCTGAGTAGTCCAGCAAATGCAAAGTCTTGTACCCCACCGCTGATCCACCAATGTAGGAAGTTGGCTCTGTATGTGCTATTTCAAAGTAAGGAATAGCATGCACAGAGTCCAAGGGTTCCCCTTAGAGGTGAAATAGTGGTAAAAAGAGATAATACTAATGCTCTATTTTGTGGTAGTGTGGTCGAGCAGTAGGCTTATCCAAGGAGTAGTGTTAAGCATTTGTTGTACATACACATAGGCAATAAATGAGGTACACACACTCAGAGACAAATCCAGCCAATAGGTTTTGTTATAGAAAAATATCTTTTCTTAGTTTATTTTAAGAACCACAGGTTCAAATTTAACATGTAATATCTTGTTTGAAAGGTATTGCAGGTAAGTACATTAGGAACTTTGAATCATTTCAATTGCATGTATACTTTTCAAGTTATTCAAAAATAGCTACTTTAAAAGTGGACACTTAGTGCAATTTTCACAGTTCCTGGGGGAGGTAAGTTTTTGTTAGTTTTACCAGGTAAGTAAGACACTTACAGGGTTCAGTTCTTGGTCCAAGGTAGCCCACCGTTGGGGGTTCAGAGCAACCCCAAAGTCACCACACCAGCAGCTCAGGGCCGGTCAGGTGCAGAGTTCAAAGTGGTGCCCAAAACGCATAGGCTAGAATGGAGAGAAGGGGGTGCCCCGGTTCCGGTCTGCTTGCAGGTAAGTACCCGCGTCTTCGGAGGGCAGACCAGGGGGGTTTTGTAGGGCACCGGGGGGGACACAAGCCCACACAGAAATTTCACCCTCAGCAGCGCGGGGGCGGCCGGGTGCAGTGTAGAAACAAGCGTCGGGTTCGCAATGTTAGTCTATGAGAGATCAACGGATCTCTTCAGCGCTGCAGGCAGGCAAGGGGGGGGCTTCCTCGGGGAAACCTCCACTTGGGCAAGGGAGAGGGACTCCTGGGGGTCACTTCTCCAGTGAAAGTCCGGTCCTTCAGGTCCTGGGGGCTGCGGGTGCAGGGTCTTTTCCAGGCGTCGGGACTTAGGTTTCAGAGAGTCGCGGTCAGGGTAAGCCTCGGGATTCCCTCTGCAGGCGGCGCTGTGGGGGCTCAGGGGGGACAGGTTTTGGTACTCACAGTCGTAGAGTAGTCCGGGGGTCCTCCCTGAGGTGTTGGTTCTCCACCAGCCGAGTCGGGGTCGCCGGGTGCAGTGTTGCAAGTCTCACGCTTCTTGCGGGGAGTTGCAGGGTTCTTTAAAGCTGCTTCTGGAAACAAAGTTGCAGTCTTTTTGGAGCAGGTCCGCTGTCCTCGGGAGTTTCTTGTCTTTTCGAAGCAGGGGCAGTCCTCAGAGGATGTCGAGGTCGCTGGTCCCTTTGGAAGGCGTCGCTGGAGCAGGATCTTTGGAAGGCAGGAGACAGGCCGGTGAGTTTCTGGAGCCAAGGCAGTTGTCGTCTTCTGGTCTTCCTCTGCAGGGGTTTTTCAGCTAGGCAGTCCTTCTTCTTGTAGTTGCAGGAATCTAATTTTCTAGGGTTCAGGGTAGCCCTTAAATACTAAATTTTAGGGCGTGTTTAGGTCTGGGGGGTTAGTAGCCAATGGCTACTAGCCCTGAGGGTGGGTACACCCTCTTTGTGCCTCCTCCCAAGGGGAGGGGGTCACAATCCTAACCCTATTGGGGGAATCCTCCATCTGCAAGATGGAGGATTTCTAAAAGTTAGAGTCACCTCAGCTCAGGACACCTTAGGGGCTGTCCTGACTGGCCAGTGACTCCTCCTTGTTGCTTTCTTTGTTCCCTCCAGCCTTGCCGCCAAAAGTGGGGGCCGTGGCCGGAGGGGGCGGGCAACTCCAGCAAGCTGGAGTGCCCTGCTGGGCTGTGACAAAGGGGTGAGCCTTTGAGGCTCACCGCCAGGTGTCACAGCTCCTGCCTGGGGGAGGTGTTAGCATCTCCACCCAGTGCAGGCTTTGTTACTGGCCTTAGAGTGACAAAGGCACTCTCCCCATGGGGCCAGCAACATGTCTCTAGTGTGGCAGGCTGCTGGAACTAGTCAGCCTACACAGACAGTCGGTTAAGTTTCAGGGGGCACCTCTAAGGTGCCCTCTGGGGTGTATTTTGCAATAAAATGTACACTGGCATCAGTGTGCATTTATTGTGCTGAGAAGTTTGATACCAAACTTCCCAGTTTTCAGTGTAGCCATTATGGTGCTGTGGAGTTCGTGTTTGACAAACTCCCAGACCATATACTCTTATGGCTACCCTGCACTTACAATGTCTAAGGTTTTGTTTAGACACTGTAGGGGTACCATGCTCATGCACTGGTACCCTCACCTATGGTATAGTGCACCCTGCCTTAGGGCTGTAAGGCCTGCTAGAGGGGTGTCTTACCTATACTGCATAGGCAGTGAGAGGCTGGCATGGCACCCTGAGGGGAGTGCCATGTCGACTTACTCGTTTTGTCCTCACTAGCACACACAAGCTGGCAAGCAGTGTGTCTGTGCTGAGTGAGAGGTCTCCAGGGTGGCATAAGACATGCTGCAGCCCTTAGAGACCTTCCTTGGCATCAGGGCCCTTGGTACTAGAAGTACCAGTTACAAGGGACTTATCTGGATGCCAGGGTCTGCCAATTGTGGATACAAAAGTACAGGTTAGGGAAAGAACACTGGTGCTGGGGCCTGGTTAGCAGGCCTCAGCACACTTTCAATTGTAAACATAGCATCAGCAAAGGCAAAAAGTCAGGGGGCAACCATGCCAAGGAGGCATTTCCTTACAAGCATTATAAGTAGTAATGAGTCTCACCTTTCCTTGGTCTTTTACTGTTGTAGGTTTCTTAACAAAGAGGTACTTCCTTGACACAGTATTCACTTTCTCCTTGGCACTTTGCGGGGTAACCCCTGTCTTGGACTCTCTCTAACATCCTGGCTTCTTCCTTCCCATAGGCCTTGGAGCTACTGCAATTACGTCGGCCCTGAGTAACTCCCCATAGGGTATACTCCACTTCAAATTAACAGGGTGATGGCTTTTTGCATGTAGTAGACTACTGCCTGCTGTTTCTTACGATGGTGGGACATATGAACCCTTCCTTCCTTGATTTCAACATGTACGTCTAGGAAATCCATCTCCCTATCATGTATCTGATATATGAATGATAATTAAAATCATTAAGTGAAATATGCATAAAAAAATCCTGTAAGAGACTTCTAGGGCCATCCCATATGACAAAAATGTCATCAATATACCTTGTCCAAAGGGCTATGTGTTCCGTCCAGAATTCATCGCCCTCCGACCAAATATTTTGCTCCTCCCACCAACCTATAAAGATACCTGCAAAACTTGGAGCAAAAACAGCTTCCCATCACTTTTCTGGTGAGCTGTCTGTACCATTTATTATAGAAGAGGAAGAAAATATTACCAAACCAGAATTGCAACATGCCCAATAGCATCATGGTATGATCATACAAATAAATAGCTTTATCACAGAAAAAATGTCTGCAGACTCCAATGCCCAAACACTACATCAGTAGTTACCAAAAGATAAGTTGGCTGCCACGGTATCTCCTCAATCTTGGATATACAATCTGTGCCGTCTCTACAGTATGCAGGTAAGTTCAAAACATACAGTAGTAAAAAAATAGTCCAGATACATAGAGGTGGGTTTCAAAAGACTACCAATAGCCGAGATTATCGGTCTACCAGGGGGGTTGGTTTTATCCTCATGGATTTTGGGAAGCATATAAAAAGACAGTATCACTGGTTTCAGTACATAAAGAAATTGAAATTCATCAGTGCTCAGGAGGCCCGCTCTCTCCAATCAGTAAGTTTAAAATAGTAACAAGAAACAGATTGTTTATAGGCCTCCATATTTGAGAGCTCATAATCCCTTTTTCTCATCAATTGCCTATCAGTCTCCTGCAGATACTGTCTCTTGTCCCACAATACCACATTGCCTGCCTTATCCGAGGGCTTGATACAATACTAGGGTCTTGTGATAGTGTCTGTAATGCTAACCTCTAAGGTTGTGCTTACATTTTCTGCAAAATTATTTTTGCTCTCTTGCCAAATCCTTAAGAGGTCTCTTGTTGCTACCTCATGAAATGTGTTTATATTATTGTGAGAGGTGTTAGGATTACATCTCGATTTAGGTTTAAAAGGGTTAGTCTCAGTCCTATCTAGCTCAAAATTCATAGATACTAGAAAGTCCCTTTCCTCATCAAAGATAAATTCCTCATGTTCCAATTCATGTAATGCCACAAATCCCTCGATATCACTCAAACATAGATTATCATAGGTATGATCAGTGTCTAATCTACTAATAGAGGACTTAGGGCCTCCATCCCTTCATTGTGAGAACATGTTTAACAGTGTCAACTGACAACAAAACAAGAACAAATCCATTTGAGTCCTGCAATAGTCCATATTAGCCACTGAGCAAGAAGACAAACCCAATTCCAAAAGAGACCGTTCAGTTTCACTTAGTTCATGTGTCGACAAATTAATGACGGTCAATTGGTTCTCACCCCTCATTATTTCTTCGGCCGACGTGTAAATCTCCCAAGAGGTGCTGTAGTCTTGACTATCTTGTCCTCCTATCTGGGACTTATTCCTTTTACGTTGTCTCAGCCTCTTCCTCCGGACCAAGGTTTTCTTTGTAGGCCCCGATTTTGTCATGAAAAATGATACTCAAAAAGGTTGCCAATAGTGGTAAATCCCTATTACTAGTGCTCGGCTACTCTTCCAAATCAGAGTAAGTATCAGAACCCGACTCCGATGTAACAAGTTCCTGTTGTCTCAAAGCTAGCTTTTTGTTTAAGTTGTCTGATGGCACTATCAAACCTCCTGCCACATGTGAGGATACGTCCAGAAGCGTAATTCTGCTCATATCTCAGAAACATTCCCCTCTTTTTCTCTTGGATTTCTCCTTCAGGTTTTTCCAATTGTTGTCCCACAGCAGAGTTAAACTTTTTTGATTTCTTCTTGCTCCGGTGCTGGTCCAAGATTTTCTTCACCTTAGTCATCTCCTCACAAGTTTGTTTCAACTCCAATCTGGCATATTTGGCTAATAGCCCCAACATTCCCTTACAAGTGGAGGCTCACAAGGCTTACCACTCCTCCAATAATTTTGGATCACGGTTCTGGTATGTGGGAGTGATTAATATCCGTAATCCTCTTGGGACCCTGCCAACTTCTATATAATTCTCCAGGGACGTGACTTCCCATGATCTCCTTCCTTGATAATTTCTCATAGTGGGTCAATGCTGTTTTAAAGTCTTTGTCATTTCACTACCATTATTGCCAGTTCTCGTCCCCCTCCTCCTGTTGAGGCTTTCATCTGCCAGTGTCCATATACACTACCTCTTTTGCTCTACTGTTTTCGGCGCATCTTGAGAAACTCAGGCATACCACTCGAGTGGCGGCGGGAACCAGGTATTTTCGTTTTGATTGTTTCTTTCTCCAAGAGATCTTCTCAGCCAAATTCTGTATATAAAGAAATTGAAATTCATCAGTATCCAGGAGGCCCGCTCTCTCGTTACTATTGTAAACTTACCGATTGGAAACAGATTGTTTATAGGCCTCCACATTCAAGAGCTCATAATCCCTTTTTCTCATAAATTACTTATCAGCCTCCTGCAGATACGGTCTCATATCCCACAATACCACATTACCTCCTTATTATTCAAAATCAATGCTGTGTTCTATATAAAATGTGGAAATTAAGTGATATAGTTTATGCTCCCCCTTTTTTGTCTTTCTGGGATTACTTTATGTATTTCTACGACTTGTTATGTGCAATTGGTGCTTTCTTCCGAAAGGTGGATTCGAAATCACAGTCTTTTCACCATTTTCTTTGTTGTGGAAAGCATTTTGTTTTTAAAGCTGGTGGTGCACACTGTTCTGTGTATTTGGCTGAGAAGAAGATCTCTTGGAGATCGAAACGCGTCGCCATTGAATAAACTGTTTCTGCACACAAACTAGCCGTGGAGTGTGAGTACTTTGGTGTCCGTAATTCAGGGTACGGCTCCGTGTTCTGAAAATAAATATATATATTTTATATGTAGTGATATTTGTGTTTTGACCATTGACTTCATGTCGTACAACTTTGCACTTGGCTTAGCTGTTCACTGTCACATTAGTGGTCACCAGTTACAGACTCCATTTTGTATTCAGCTTAGCCTTAGCTTCACCACCATGTTAAAGGTGCAAGTAGTTTTCTGTACAAAACATGTTATGCAACATGTTTTCTATTCTGATTATTCTTTTCTCACCAAAGGGCTAGGACATAATGTAGAGGAGTCAGTCAGCAAGATAAGGATGTACTAGAATGATGTTTATGGTACAGCAGGGAACGGCTTAGGCTTGGGAGACACATCTTGGGATACTGGCCAAGTTCCGATGTGTTTCTTTCAACCCTCACCTAAAATTGCCAGCATTTTTTAATACTTCTTACAGAGCGGGAAGGGTTTTTCTAGAAAGCTCTTTCCTCGTTTAAGGTATATAAGAGACCCAGGTCGACGGTGGGAGATTGAGATACCTCAATCAGGAATAAGACGTTGAATGCCTGATATTCTTCCCAGGAGGGTAGAGTTCTCTCTTTCTCGTTGCGGTCGAACCGGGGTTAACGACTTGCTGGCAGGAGAAAGATGAAGCACCAGACAGGCTCTACGGTGATGCATTTTTATTAATTATTTGCTTTGCATTGTGAATGACTATGTATACATATTTCAATATAGGTGTTTGTATCTTTTCAAGTATATATGTGCTGTGTACAGATTGAAGATTCTTTGTACATGGTCTTACTTTATTGTTGCACATTTTAAAAGTACACTTTCGGTTGTACAGGCCTTCTTTCACGAGCCCTGCAAAAAGATATAATAAATGTCTTCTTTAGATTAAGAGGTGCATTCCAGAGAATCTTTGACTCCTCTCAGTGTGTGTATTTTGGCCCAGTCAGCAGTAAAGCAAAACACTTTGGCGTATAGGCAAGGGGGAAGGTGTTATAAGTTGAAACTGTTCGTTTAAAAGTGAAAATATGTTCAGTAAGAGAACTAAAGCATCTGCTTCTAAAACTATGTGTGAACAGAGTGCTTTCCAAATTTCTGGATGGTGCCAGGCACCCTATGATGTATTAGCTAATGAATTTTCACTTTTGGCTGGTTTATCGCAGAGTTGGGATGAATGTTTGAATGAAGCAGATGTTTTGTCTTGCTTTAAAAAAGTACCGGTTGAAGGGAATGATCTTTCAGTGCTTGGCAGAAGGCGTGGATACTTTTGTCTGCCTACAGAAAAATGCACGAAAAATATAAACAGTTAGAAAGGGTGAATGAACAATTGGAAAAAGCAGCTTGTGGATTCAAAGAATACTGTAACCATGTTATCTTGTCAGAATAAATTATTGCAAGATAAGGCAGACACGTATCAAACCATTGCAGAACATGCAATCAAAGTAGCTCAAAACAAATATCATAATCGTAGAGGAAGGATAAATCAGAACAAGGTTCATTTAGTCATTGCGAATGCTGGTTTGGACTGGTGCCCAGGTTTGTCTTAGTATGGTAACGTCTGGAACAGCAGCGATCTGTCAAACGCTAGTGATGAGGAGAGTAAAAAAGGTGGGGAACAGGGGGACTTAGAAGAGCAGAAAGTAGTGCGTGCACAGCCAATATTTAGTTGAAAATTGCAGCACACACCACAAGATCGAGCAGAGGTTGCACTACATGCTCTAGAAGATTACACTCAGCAAGAAGTAAATGACAATATGGATCGCTTTAAACAGAGAACAGGGGTGTCCCTACTTGCTTGGGTCGTGAGGGTGTTTGAAATCAGCACTTCTGGTGTTATGTTAGATACTGAGGACTCTTGCAAGTTCTGTACTTTAAATTCTGACCCGGTAATACAGGAACAGTTCAGGGGTTTTCAAGGACAACACCAGACCACTTTGTTACAAATAGTTGTTGATGGATGTAATCTGAAGTACCCCACTGATTCAGAGTGGACTCCCAATGAGAAACCCTGGTATGCCTTACTAGATGCAAATCAAATAATTGAGGAGGCAATGAAATCTGCCATTTTCTTGGGCAATGCACACCAATTGTTAGATGGATCGCTTACTGTGTCAATAAGAAACAAAATAATTTGCCTTGCTCCCCCTGCCTATAAGCAAGTAATTATGACTTTATTAATCAGTCAGACAGTACAGGCTTTGAAAGATGTAATAGTGGCAGTCAGAGTTAGGTGAATTAGGAATTTGGGATAAACCCAAGAGATCAAGGTCTGAGGGTCGCACAGATAACAGTGTGTCCAGGAAAGACATGTTCACGGCGCTACTAAAAGATGGTGTCAAGAAAGAACAGACTGATGGGATAGATACCAAAAGCTTGTGTGAAACGTACCGTAAAAGAGGTTTGGATCGAAAGGAAGGCAGTGGAAAGTCAAACAAGCAAGATAACTAGTAGGAAACGCAGAGCCAGTCACAGTTATCAGGGGAAGGAAAAAAACAAAAAAGGGGGAGAATTTTTTCCTCATGAGAGAGAGGAAAACCTGGACTGTGATTGGTTAACTTTTGAGAACAGGGACTGGCGCAAGCCTGCTTGCAAATATGAAAGCATATATTGAGACCTCACTTGAGCACAAGTTGACAGAGGTTTAAATCAGACTAGGAAACAGGACAAGCTCCGGTACAAAGTTGGGCTCACCAAGATAACAGACCTCATGTTAATTTAGAGATACATTGAAAACACAAAAATGTGCAAAAAGTTTGAGCCTTAGTTGACACCGGGCAGAGGCGCCTCTGATTTATGGACACGCTAGGCAGTTTAACGGACCACATTACACCATCACAGGGTTGGGGGGGAAGGCAGACCCCCCTGTGCAAACCACAGTACAAAGGAAAATAGGGAGAACAGCAAAAAGGAGAATATACTGTGCTGATTGTGCCCCTTTTGGAATATATTTTGGGAACTGATGTTTTGAAATTAATGGCTTTGTGTCTGGATACTGATTGTTATCAGTTTGAAACAAAAAGATACATTCATTGTCAGCCATGAGAGTGGGTCGTTAAAAATTCCCCCAGTGAAGGTGCCCTTGGCAACTAAAGTAATTCATTTGAAACAGTACCGCATTCCTGGAGGGCATGATGAAATAAGTGAAAACATAAAAGACATGAATGAGGCAGGTGTAATAGCTCCAACTACTACTGAATGGAACAATCCCCTCTGGCCGGTTAAACAACGTGACGGGCAGTACAGAATGCCAATTGATTACCGCGAGCTGAATAGAAATACACCCCCTTTGACAGCCAAGGTCCCGGACACCATCACTTTGACTGAACGAATACAGAAACATACAGGGACATGGTATGCCGCCATCGATATTGCCAATGTGTTCTTCTCCATACCCTTGGCGCCAGAATGTCAAGAACAATTCTCATTTTCCCACTGTGGAAGACAGTTTCAAATGGTATCTTAGCCAATCGGGTACATACATAGTCCTACTATCTGTCACCGGCTGGTGGCAGAGCACCTGGATGAAGTATCTGTCATTCCAGGTGTGCAATTGACCCATTACATAGATGATTCAGGGAGAGACAGGAGAACAGGTGCAGATTCAGTTGGCGAGAGTGGTGGTACTATTGCAGAGAAAGGGGTGGATGATTAACACAGATAAGACACAAGGACCATCTCAAAATGTGATGTTTCTTGGCATTCAGTGGAATCAGGGACACAGAGAGGTGTTACCGCAAGCAAAGCAAACAATTCTTGAGTTTGCCATACCCCGCACTCAGCAGGAGACCCAGAGATTTATTGGATTGTTTGGTTTTTGGAGACAGCACATCCCTCCTTTGAGTCAGATCTTGGCCCCTCCGTACAAAGTGACAAGGAAGAAACATGAGTTTGAATGGGGTGAAGCGCAGCAGTTTGCTTTCGATTTGGTAAAGGAAGCAATTCAACAGGCTTTAGACTTGTGGCCAGTGCAGGAGGGAGACACTGAGTTACATGTAACTGTTCAGGGACAACATGCAAATTGGAGTATGTGGCAAAAACAAGGAAGGACGAAGGTGTCCTTGGAGTTTTGGACTAGAAAACTAACTGACCCGATGGAGCGCTATACTCCTTTTGAAAAAAAGCTTATGGCCGGTTATTGGGCTCTAGTGGATACTGAGCAAATAATACTAGGTCATAATGCAATTCTGAGACCTGAAATACCAATCATGCAGTGGGTGATGAGTTCACCTAAATCTCACCGTATAGGACATGCACAAGAGGCTAGAATCATATGCTGGAAATTGTACACACAAGACAGGGCTCGAGTAGGACCGGAAGGTACTGCAGCCCTATATGAACAGGTGTCACAAGCCCCTGTACAGAATGAGGAGAGGGTGCAGGAGGTACCACAGGTAAAAGAGTCACCAATGAGATGGGGTGTGCCATTTGAATCCTTGTCCCCTGAGGATAGGAAGCATGTATGGTTTACTGATGGTTCATCCAAATACGTGGGTACTAAAAGACATTTGAAAGCAGTGTCATACAATCCAATTACCAAAACGTTTTTGACCACCACAGGAGAAGGGAAAAGTAGCCAATATGCAGAGTTGTACACTGTGTATCAGGCCCTAAAGCAAGAGCTGCTCGGGACTGGTCATATTTACACTGATTCTTGGTCCACTGCCAATGGGTTAGCCACTTGGCTTCCCACATGGCATACTCATAACTGGTTTATCCACTCAAAGGTGGTGTGGGGCAAAGAGTTGTGGCAGGAAATTTTGGAAATGTTAGAACAGAGTAAAGTCACGGTATACCATGAGGATGCTCATTGTCCCACTGACTCACTAGAACGCTGGTTCAATTCCCTTGCAGACGACAAAGCCAAAATTTCAGAGGCAGAAGTGGCAACACAGGATTCTGACTTGGTGGGGATGGCTAAATGGTTGCACCAAAAATGTGGACATCTGGGAGAAAAAGCTACTTACAGGTGGGCAGAGATTAGAGGGATTCACATTTCCCTTGACTTGATAAAAACTGTGATATTGCAATGTCCTAATTGTCAGCACACACAACAGAGATCTGTCCTGCAAACAGTCAAAGGTCAATTGGGGAGAGGAAAGTTACCAGGACAGATATGGTAAATTGATTACATTGGACCACTACCGATTAGTCGCGGGTGTCAATACGCCTGCACCTTAGTGGACACTTACTCTGGGTACCCGATTTCTGTCCCTTGCAAACGTGCTACTCGGCACAATACTAACAGAACTTTGGACTTGTTAGTGTTATACTATGGAGTACCACTCCAGGTCCAGAGTGACAATGGGTTACACTTCAAAGGCAAATTGGTGCAGGACTACTGTTCTCAGCACAATATTGAATGGATATATCATATTCCTTATTACCCACAAGCCTCAGGACTGATTGAGAGAATGAATGGCTTACTGAAAGCTCAACTGCGAAAATTATCTGATGGAACTTTAAAAAACTGGAGAGAGCATTTCAATGAAGCCCTCGTTCTGAATAACAGACCATTAATAAAAGCTGAAACACCCCTGATGTGAATGTTAACTCTAGCTTTTCAAGTACAACCACGTGGCCACCATACCATCACATACTGGGAAATAAAACCTGGAGATTTAGCTCCTTACAGAGCCACACCCAAATCTGCAGGTCTTGACTTACATGCTTTTCAAGCTTACAGACTGAAACCACACGACATAGCACTGTGTGAAACAAGTATTGGAGTACAGATTCCCCAGGAGCATTTCGGATTGATTGTTCTCAGATATGGGTTGGCCCTCAAAGGTATTCAGATTTTAGGGAGAGTGATAGATGCAGATTACCAAGGGTAAATCAAAGCTATTCTGTTAAATAGTGGAGAAGCTGATTTATTCATACAAATCAGAGACAGAATTGCCCAACTTGTCATAATTCCAGTGTATGGAGGATTGGTGAGGAAGGGGACTGCCCGAGCCCTTCTTAATGTACGTGGGGAGGGAGGTTTTGGTTAAACTGACAAAATCCCTGGTGCTAAAGTGTGGGTGGAGTCCCCAAATGGTCATCCAGAATCCGCAGAAATTATAGCAAAGGGCCCCAATAATGGCATTCTAATCATGAAAACAGGGAAGGAAAAATGGGAACATATTCCGGCTGATAAATGTTAATTGCAAGAATGATCATACTTGTTTCTTTTACAGATCACAATACAGCTTGGCTTAGTGTGAGTGTGCCGCGTGGTCTCCTTTTGGGCGTGTGTGTTTGGGGTCGAGAAAGACCTAATACCCCCAACCTCAACTTGATTGATCAACCGTGTCGCACAACATCTCTACTGCATCTGAATGACAGCATTTGGATTCATTTGGCACAGATCGTGCTCAACAGATCCGACTTCTGCATGGGCGCCATGAAAAGCACTGTGGATGTTTTGGCAACTTGTTTGATCACCATACGAACATCAAAAAGGATTCTGTTACAAATTTTCAATGCCACTAACCAGGATAAAGATGTTTGGAAACCCACTTCAGTGCCTATGAATATCGCAGGGACTGTCAGGAAACAACCAATGAGAAGTGAGATAATCTCACTCAGATAATTACATACATTACTACTGGTGACGTGTGTTACTACATGTCCTGCAATCCCCATGACGTTGGAAAATGCATTCAATTGAGTTTAGAAAAGAAAACATAAACTTCTCAAAACATACCGTGGGAACACAGAGTTTTGTGCTTTTACCAAACAGACAGACATTGTAAAAACATGACAAATCACATGGCTTGTCATCATCTAGTGACTGCTGCCAGTCACATTAAACATGTCAAGTTGCCAGTTGGCTGGCTGTTCTCGTGTGGAAACCTTACTTTTACCTACATTCCAGCTAACATAAAAGGCGGGCAGTGTACTTTCACACACCTGGGACTCATGATGTTTCCATCTAACTGTATACATACTCGTTATCCTAGAGACACTATGCAACTAGATGAAAATTGTGACTCAGATATTCAATTATTATCCCAATCAGAGTATCCAAGGTTAAGTCTTTCTATTGTAGGCGTGCCTGGTTTAGCTTTATACAATACTAAGGTAATAAATAAGTTAGCATGTCTAATAGTTAAAAACAGTAACCATACTTTTATTGCTTTATCTGAATTTTTATTAGAGGTGGGTGGTACTAGAAAAGCTGCATTACAAAACAGGGCTGCTATGGCCTATCTTTTGCTAAAACATAATCATGGTTGTTCCGAATTTGAAGGCATGTGTTGTTTTAACCTTTCTGACCACTCTAAATCCATCCAGGCCCACATTGATACACTACATAGATTAGTGAAAGGCGTAAAACAGGATATGGATCATGGATGGTGGGACTGGTTGTTTCAGTGGTTACCCTATTTTGGACAATTATGCAAAGTTTAGGGTGGAATTTTTGTGGTATTAGCTGTTATTATATCATTATGTTGCTGTGTACAATGTATTCCTAATCTGCTTGCAATGTTTAGAACGAAAGAAGTTGATTTTAAACCTATAGGCTACACAAGTCACTGGTCAAAGGGCGGAATGTAGTGATATTTGTGTTTTGACCACTGACTTCGTGTCGCACCAATTTGCACTTGACATAGCTGTCCACCGTCACATTAGTGGTCACCAGTTACAGTCTCCATTTTGTATTCAGCTTTGCCTTAGCTTCGCCGCCACGTTAAAGGTGCAAGTAGTTTTCCGTACAAAACATTTTATGCCACAATATTTTTATTCTGCGTGTTATTTTCTCACCGAAGGGTTAGGACATAATGTGGAGGAGTCAGTCAGCATGAGAAGGATGTACTAGAATGATGTTCATGGTACAGCAGGGAACGCTTAGGCTTGGGAGAGACACTTTGGGATATTGGCCAAGTTCTGATGTGTTTCTTTCAACACTCACCAAAAATAGCCAGCATTTTTTAATACTTTTTACAGAGTGGGAGGGGTTTTTCTAGAAAGCTCTTTCCTCATTTGTTTAAGGTATATAGGAGACCCAGGTCGACAGTGGGAGATTGAGACCTCAAGCAGGATTTAGACATCAAATGCCTGATATATTTCCCGGGAAGGTTGAGTTCTCTTTCTAGTGGCAGTTGAACCGGGGTCAACTACTTGCTGGCAGGAGAAAGATGTAGCACTAGACAGGCCCTACGGTGATGCATTGTTATTAATTATTTGCTTTGCATTGTGTATGAATATATATATATATACATATATCAATAAAGGTGTTTGTATATTTGCATGTATATATTTGCTGTGTAGATTGAAGATTCTTTGTACATGGTCTTACTTCATTGTTGCACATTTTAAAAGTACACTTTTGGTTGTACAGGCCTTCTTTCACAAGCCCTGCAAAAAGATATAATAAATGTCTTCTTCAGATTAAGAGGTGCATTCCAGAGAATCTTTTCGACTCCTCTCAGTGTGTGTATTTTGGCTCTGTCAGCAGTAAAGCAAAACAATATTATATATATATATATATATATATATATACACACAAACACACACACACACACACACTACATATATTCATTGTTGATGTATTGCACCTTTTTATGCCTGTCACTGTTTTTTGTGTGCTTTTATTTGACATCTGTGAAATGGCTTAATAAATTCTTTACTCAAACTAGGAGTGTTGCATTTCTTGGCATCGTTTTCCTCTTAGTTTAAAGCAGAACAGAAAACTTCTCGTCATGCTATTCTGTTCAAGCTCTATGTATGACCAAATTTCTCCAATTACCACTCTATGAAACAACAATTAAGTCCATAACAGTGGTTACAAATGATCTCACCTACAGACGAAACCCAGCTACAGGAAAAACTTCACATCTATTTTGAAAGCTATGAACACTGTGCAGGAGCATGCATTTCATTAGATGTGATGGGCAGAACATTTTCTGCTCAATAACCAAGTGCAGGGGTTCTGTATATGGCCATGTACAGAAAGCCATCCAGCCTGCTCCTCTCCACACTAAATGTAGTAGCAAAGAGTTAAGTCCTCACCAACCGAGGCCCCTGATTTTGGGGTACATTGTACTAAACAAATCTAAAACCACAAATGTACAACTTTATCCTGCATACAGAGTGAGAATCCACATTCTGAAAGCAGTGTATTTCACTCCAAGCTGAAGACTCCTAGCTTCCTCCCACCAAATTAAAATCCTTATGACCTTGCTTGAGTACTTTACTAGAAAGTCCCAGACCAATTTCTATTACAATTACTATTGTGGGAAGGTTATGTTGGTTTTTCATTCTCTACTACTTTGTTGAGGGATGTTTTTGCATAATGCACCTCATCACACAAACATGTCTGGTTTCAACAAAATATCAATAATAACAAGCCAGCTGAAGATTCAAAAAATGTACAATCATCAACTGCACAGTTGCCAATATAAGAGAACCAATACATAAATATCCTGATGTGTTCTAAATGATGGCAACCACAATACTATTGGTTCTAAGATCTACTGAAAACCTACAGCTTCTAATGCACTACTACAGGCAAACAGTTCACATTCACGATCCCAGATTAATGCCATACCACTGGGAGAAATGACTTGCCTTAGAAGAAACTGTTGCAATTATGAAATTGGTGTTGGGGGGAAGGGGAGGTCTAGCTTGGAATCTAGATTCTTTAACAGTGGATTTCCTAAACAAACCATAAAATCAGCAAGAAGAAAATCATGAAAACAAACAAATAGGAGTCAGGCGCTACAACTTAACTCTACAAAAGCTGACCAGGTAAAATTCTGTGCACTAATTACACCACATAACTGGCTCAGCAATCTTCCATACAAAACACTTGTAAAACATTGGCACTAGATGGTACACTTTTATGCATATTGCCATGACAACCTGTGATGGTATACAAGAGAGGAAGAACTATCTGAGATCTATTTTGTCACAGTTTTCTTTCAACAGGTACAGATGATGAACCCAACATTTGGATTTCTAAACTGCCATCTGTTTTTTTTTTTATGTGGTAACTGTTCGGTAATTCAATCCTTTCAGTACAATAAGAAGAGTCTGTACCACATACAAGACTTTATCAACTGCAACACAAAACGTTGTCTACCTTACAGAATGTTCTTGAAATCTTATTTATGTGGGCAGCACCATTCGTTCGTCGAAGGAGAGGATATAAGAACACTTCAGAGCTATCCACAATATGAACTCAACCTATCCTTTATCCAAACATTTCTTAGCATGCCACAACTCTAACAATAAGCTACAAGTTGGGTTTCACACAATAAAGATCATCAAACCTAACCTCAGGTG
Organism: Pleurodeles waltl; assembly: GCF_031143425.1. Lineage (NCBI taxonomy): Eukaryota > Metazoa > Chordata > Amphibia > Caudata > Salamandridae > Pleurodeles > Pleurodeles waltl. The sequence goes on from NC_090447.1 coordinate 1,229,888,192, forward strand.
GGCAACCACGCTTTGAGACTACGTGGACTGAAAGCAACATGGATTACTAAGCCGAGTGCTGTGGACTTTGCCCTCAACCAAGAAAGAGAACTGCATTTTTTCCAGACTAAAAAATTTGACTTAAGCATATTCTGTACAAAGGGAAGGCTAAAGTAATCCCAAGGAAAGTGATGTGATTTTTTCTTAATTTGACATGTGATCTATACAGGTAGCAACAGGTGATGACATGCATTAATGCGCACTTGTAATTGCTGTGGAGCTTCATAATAGTAATAATCTGTCCCTTTCATTTTTGGTCTACAGATCTAACCTACTGCATGTCATTTGTTATACAATACTTTATTTTGATTCCGTTTGCAAATGTGGCCTACTTTTTTGCCTTCATACACTACCAGCTACATGTCATTCTTTTGCACACCTTGTAAGTTGACCTAGTGTGTTTCCCCCCTTCCTCTCATCATTGCTCTTCTCATTTACCTAATGTTTACAAGCTGTGGTACTTTTTTAGTGATTACCTGTACTTTCTTATGTTCTTTATAGTTTGTTATAACCATGGGTTATACTCACTTTCATCCTTTTTTTATTTTTTTTATTTGTGTCCTCATAGGTTTCCACTCCGGCAATTAGAGGGCCACAGGGTCGCACCAAGGTGGGGAGGGAGACACCCTACCACCCTCCCGCGATCTCCTGCCGTATTCAACTAAGATGATGTTAAAAATAACCACGGGTCCTCCAAAAACATCAGCCTAAGACCTTACCACACAGTCCAAAGACCGGAGGCGTCATTTGTGGGGGCACGTAATCATAGGACTCCATTTTACCAATTCTCCTAAAGACTTATCTTGGGACAACTATTCTCCCAAAGTAGCCAAAACTCATCATTTAATGGACCTCTACGTTCCAAACAGCTCAGTTTATTGATTGACCCCACCCATTCCTGAACAGTAGGGCAGATGAAGATACCCATTTAAGACAGATTTCTCGTCTAGCTACTAATATTTTTTTTAAAAGAGCAAGTTGGATTGCTGCCTAGTTAGCACCTTATTCAGATTTTCCTCACACTGCCCTCCAAAAATTATCAGTGGAAGACTCAGCTCCAATTCCATACAAATTATTCTCTTTAACACCCCCTCTACCGGGTTCCAGGAAGAGCCCAGTTGCTGACACGCCCAAAACATGTGAATATCATTCGCCTTCTCCTCACATCGGGGGCAGTTCTTCGTAACCTTTCCCATAGCTGTTATCCTTTCTGGTGACCAATATACCCGATGAAAGGTGAACAAATGATTCTTCTTTAGAGAAGCTGATTTGAATATACACTAAAGTAAGATCATTGAGTCTTGCCAAAGATGATAAATATCCAAGGCAGGCAGAACCTCTCCCCACTTCCTCACAGGCAGGGAGGGCCACTCTTACCTTGCATCGATTACCATCCAGTACCACAGGGCCACCTCCTTCTGAAAAATTAACTTCTGCAACAATCTTCCCTCCCGGATATTTCTCCCTGTTTCTACCTTCTTCTTGATTTAACCCAACTTGCGTGTTGGTAGTATTAAATCTGGATGGTGTTTTCTTAGATAACTGTTTGGAAATTTCTTCCTTGGTTGAGAGGGTTGCCACACAGTGTTGTTTTGTCTATTTGGGTTTTTGTAACCTTAGGGATTGGGTGTTTCCCTGACGTTGGCACCTCTCAGTCTTGAATTCTAAATTGCGTGATATAGGATCCTGAGCGCCCACCAAACCCTAACTCAAACACCCCCTTGGTTAAGCAATGCGTGTTGGTAGTACTTGAGTTTAAAAATCTTATTGCCTGCTAGCTCCTTAAACCTAGGCCACAATATCAGTAACCCATCTTCTAGAATTTGACCCCATTTCTCCACTCCACTCCCCTGGAGGGGCACAGAAAGTTTATCTAAAAGGCATTCTGGAGTTCCCAGTGAGTTCCAAATAGGAGCTGGGTTGCTATAGTATGCAATCCCAGTAAGCTCCCTAACCTGAAACCATCCTCTGGCGGCTTGTAGGAAGTTGGCTCTGTATGCACTATTTCAAAGTAAGGAATAGTATGCACAGAGTCCAAGGGTTCCCCTTAGAGGTAAGATAGTGGCAAAAAGAGATAATACTAATGCTCTATTTTGTGGTAGTGTGGTCGAGCAGTAGGCTTATCCAAGGAGTAGTGTTAAGCATTTGTTGTACATACACACAGGCAATAAATGAGGAACACACACTCAGAGACAAATCCAGCCAATAGGTTTTGTTATAGAAAAATATCTTTTCTTAGTTTATTTTAAGAACCACAGGTTCAAATTCTACATGTAATATCTCATTTGAAAGGTATTGCAGGTAAGTACTTTAGGAACTTTAAACAATTACACTAGCATTTATACTTTTTACATAAAACACATTTAGCTGTTTTAAAAGTGGACACAGTGCAATTTTCACAGTTCCTGGGGGAGGTAAAGTAATGTTAGTTTTAACAGGTAAGTAAGTCACTTACAGGTTTCAGTTTTGGGTCCAAGGTAGCCCACCGTTGGGGGTTCAGAGCAACCCCAAAGTTATCACACCAGCAGCTCAGGGCCGGTCAGGTGCAAAGGTCAAAGAGGTGCCCAAAACACATAAGCTTCAATGGAGAGAAGGGGGTGCCCCGGTTCCAGTCTGCCAGCAGGTAAGTACCCGCTTCTTCGGAGGGCAGACCAGGGGGGTTTTGTAGGGCACCGGGGGGGGACACAAGTCAGCACAAAAAGTACACCCTCAGCAGCGTGGGGGCGGCCGGGTGCAGTGTGCAAACACGAGTCGGGTTTTCAATGGTTTCCTATGAGAGATCAAGGGATCTCTTCAGCGTTGCAGGCAGGCAAGGGGGGGGCTCCTCGGGGTAGCCACCACCTGGGCAAGGGAGAGGGCTTCCTGGGGGTCACTCCTGCACAGGAGTTCCGTTCCTTTAGGTGCTGGGGGCTGCGGGTGCAGGGTCTTTTCCAGCCGTCGGGAAATGGAGTTCAGGCAGTCGCTGTCAGGGGGAGCCTCGGGATTCCCTCTGCAGGCGTCGCTGTGGGGGCTCAGGGGGGACAACTTTGGTTACTCACAGTCTTGAAGTCGCCGGAGGGTCCTCCCTGAGGTGTTGGTTCTCCACCAGTCGAGTCGGGGTCGCCGGGTGCAGTGTTGCAAGTCTCACGCTTCTTGCGGGGATTTGCAGGGGTCTTTAAATCTGCTCCTCTGGATACAAAGTTGCAGTCTTTGTTGAACAGGGCCGCTGTTCTCGGGAGTTTCTTGGTCTTTTGGAAGCAGGGCAGTCCTCTGAGGATTCAGAGGTCGCTGGTCCTGGAGAAAGCGTCGCTGGAGCAGGTTTCTTTAGAAGGCAGGAGACAGGCCGGTAGGACTGGGGCCAAAGCAGTTGGTGTCTTCTTTCTTCTTCTGCAGGGGTTTTCAGCTCAGCAGTCTTCTTCTTCGGTAAGTTGCAGGAATCTAAATTCTTAGGTTCAGGGGAGCCCTTAAATACTAAATTTAAGGGCGTGTTTAGGTCTGGGGGGTTAGTAGCCAATGGCTACTAGCCCTGAGGGTGGGTACACCCTCTTTGTGCCTCCTCCCAAGGGGAGGGGGGCACATCCCTAATCCTATTGGGGGAATCCTCCATCTGCAAGATGGAGGATTTCTAAAAGTTAGAGTCACTTCAGCTCAGGACACCTTAGGGGCTGTCCTGACTGGCCAGTGACTCCTCCTTGTTATTCTCATTATTTTCTCCGGCCTTGCCGCCAAAAGTGGGGGCCGTGGCCGGAGGGGGCGGGCAACTCCACTAGCTGGAGTGTCCTGCGGTGCTGGCACAAAGGGGTGAGCCTTTGAGGCTCACCGCCAGGTGTGACAGCTCCTGCCTGGGGGAGGTGTTAGCATCTCCACCCAGTGCAGGCTTTGTTACTGGCCTCAGAGTGACAAAGGCACTCTCCCCATGGGGCCAGCAACATGTCTCTAGCGTGGCAGGCTGCTGGAACCAGTCAGCCTACACAGATAGTTGGTTAAGGTTTCAGGGGGCACCTCTAAGGTGCCCTCTGGGGTGTATTTTACAATAAAATGTACACTGGCATCAGTGTGCATTTATTGTGCTGAGAAGTTTGATACTAAACTTCCCAGTTTTCAGTGTAGCCTTTATGGTGCTGTGGAGTTCGTGTGAAACAGACTCCCAGACCATATGCTCTTATGGCTACCCTGCACTTACAATGTCTAAGGTTTTGTTTAGACACTGTAGGGGCACAGTGCTCATGCACTGGTGCCCTCACCTATGGTATAGTGCACCCTGCCTTAGGGCTGTAAGGCCTGCTAGAGGGGTGACTTATCTATACCTGCATAGGCAGTGAGAGGCTGGCATGGCACCCTGAGGGGAGTACCATGTCGACTTACTCGTTTTGTTCTCACCAGCACACACAAGCTGGCAAGCAGGGTGTCTGTGCTGAGTGAGGGGTCTCCAGGGTGGCATAAGACATGCTGCAGCCCTTAGAGACCTTCCTTGGCATCAGGGCCCTTGGTACCAGGGGTACCACTTACAAGGGACTTATCTGGATGCCAGGGTGTGCCAATTGTGGAATCAAAAGTACAGGTTAGGGAAAGAACACTGGTGCTGGGGCCTGGTTAGCAGGCCTCAGCACACTTTCAATTCAAAACATAGCATCAGCAAAGGCAAAAAGTCAGGGGGTAACCATGCCAAGGAGGCATTTCCTTACACAACCCCCCCCCCCCCAAACGAAAGAGGATGAGACTAACCTTTCCCAAGAGAGTCTTCATTTTCTAAGTGGAAGAACCTGGAAAGGCCATCTGCATTGGCATGGGCAGTCCCAGGTCTGTGTTCTACTATAAAGTCCATTCCCTGTAGGGAGATGGACCACCTCAACAGTTTTGGATTTTCACCTTTCATTTGCATCAGCCATCTGAGAGGTCTGTGGTCAGTTTGAACTAGGAAGTGAGTACCAAAGAGGTATGGTCTCAGCTTCTTCAGGGACCAAACCACAGCAAAGGCCTCCCTCTCAATGGCACTCCAACGCTGCTCCCTGGGGAGTAACCTCCTGCTAATGAAAGCAACAGGCTGGTCAAGGCCATCATCATTTGTTTGGGACAAAACTGCCCCTATCCCATGTTCAGAGGCATCTGTTGGCACAATGAATTGCTTGGAGTAATCTGGAGCTTTTAGAACTGGTGCTGTGCACATAGCTTGTTTCAGGGTGTCAAAGGCCTGTTGGCATTCTACAGTCCAGTTTACTTTCTTGGGCATTTTCTTGGAGGTGAGTTCTGTGAGGGCTGTCACAATGGATCCATATCCCTTCACAAACCTTCTATAGTACCCAGTCAAGCCAAGGAATGCCCTGACTTGAGTCTGGGTTTTTGGAGCTGCCCAGTCCAGAATAGTCTGGATCTTAGGCTGGAGTGGCTGAACTTGGCCTCCACCTACAAGGTGTCCCAAGTAAACCACAGTTCCCTGCCCTATCTGGCATTTGGATGCCTTGATAGAGAGGCCTGCTGATTGCAGAGCCTTCAAAACCTTCTTCAGGTGGACCAGGTGATCCTGCCAGGTGGAGCTGAAGACAGCAATATCATCAAGATAAGCTGCACTAAAGGATTCCAACCCAGCAAGGACTTGATTCACCAACCTTTGGAAGGTGGCAGGGGCATTCTTTAAACCAAAGGGCATAACAGTAAACTGATAATGCCCATCAGGTGTGGAGAATGCTGTTTTCTCTTTTGCTCCAGGTGCCATTTTGATTTGCCAGTACCCTGCTGTTAAGTCAAAGGTACTTAAGAATTTGGCAGCACCTAATTTGTCAATCAGCTCGTCAGCTCTAGGAATGGGATGGGCATCTGTCTTGGTGACAGAATTAAGACCTCTGTAGTCCACACAAAACCTCATCTCTCTCTTTCCTTCTTTGGTGTGAGGTTTGGGGACTAAGACCACTGGGCTAGCCCAGGGGCTGTCAGAGTGCTCAATTACTCCCAATTCCAGCATCTTGTGGACTTCCACCTTGATGCTTTCCTTAACGTGATCAGACTGTCTGAAGATTTTGTTTTTGACAGGCATGCTGTCTCCTGTGTCCACATCATGGGTACACAGGTGTGTCTGACCAGGGGTTAGGGAAAAGAGCTCAGCAAACTGTTGTAGGACCTTCCTACAGTCAGCTTGCTGTTGGCCAGAGAGGGTGTCTGAATAGATCACTCCATCCACTGAGCCATCTTTAGGGTCTGATGAGAGGAGATCAGGGAGGGGCTCACTCTCAGCTTCCTGCTCCTCATCTGTTACCATCAACAGATTCACATCAGCCCTATCATGGAAGAGTTTTAGGCGGTTTACATGGATCACCCTCTTGGGGCTCCTGCTTGTGCCTAGGTCCACCAGGTAGGTGACCTGACTCTTCTTTTCCAGGATTGGGTAAGGGCCACTCCATCTGTCCTGAAGTGCCCTGGGAGCCACAGGCTCCCAAACCCAGACTTTCTGCCCTGGTTAAAATTCAACCATTGCAGCCTTTTGGTCATACCAAAACTTCTGGAGCTGTTGGCTGGCCTCAAGGTTTTTATTTGCCTTTTCCATGTACTCTGCCATTCTTGAGCGAAGGCCAAGTACATAGTCCACTATGTCTTGTTTAGGCTCATGAAGAGGTCTCTCCCAGCCTTCTTTAACAAGAACAAGTGGTCCCCTTACAGGGTGGCCAAACAGAAGTTCAAAGGGTGAGAACCCCACTCCCTTCTGAGGCACCTCTCTGTAAGCGAAAAGCAGACATGGCAGGAGGACATCCCATCTCCTTTTGAGTTTTTCTGGGAGCCCCATGATCATGCCCTTTAATGTCTTGTTGAATCTCTCAACAAGGCCATTAGTTTGTGGATGATATGGTGTAGTGAATTTATAAGTCACCCCACACTCATTCCACATCTGTTTTAGGTATGCTGACATGAAGTTGGTACCTCTGTCAGACACCACCTCCTTAGGGAAGCCCACTCTTGTAAAGATACCAATGAGGGCCTTGGCTACTGCAGGGGCAGTAGTCGACCTAAGGGGAATAGCTTCAGGATACCTAGTAGCATGATCCACTACTACTAGGATGTACATATTTCCTGAGGCTGTGGGAGGTTCTAGTGGACCAACTATGTCCACACCCACTCTTTCAAAGGGGACCCCACCACTGGAAGTGGAATGAGGGGGGCCTTTGGATGCCCACCTGTCTTACCACTGGCTTGACAGGTGGGGCAGGAGAGGCAAAACTCCTGAACCTTCTGGGACATATTGGGCCAGTAGAAGTGGTTGACTAACCTCTCCCACGTCTTGGTTTGTCCCAAATGCCCAGCAAGGGGAATATCATGGGCTAAGGTCAGAATAAACTCTCTGAAACCCTGAGGCACTACCACTCTCCTAGTGGCACCAGGTTTGGGATCTCTTGCCTCAGTGTACAGGAGTCCAATTTCCCAATAGACCCTATGTGTTCCATTTTTCTTGCCTTTGGACTCTTCAGCAGCTTGCTGCCTAAGGCCTTCAAGAGAGGGACAGGTTTCTTGTCCCTTACACAACTCTTCCCTTGAGGGTCCCCCTGGGCCCAAGAGCTCAACCTGATAAGGTTCCAGCTCCATAGGCTCAGTTCCCTCAGAGGGCAGAACTTCTTCCTGAGAAGAGAGATTCTCTTTTTCTTGTTGTGTTGCAGCTGGTTTCCCAGCTGACTTTCCTTTTCTCTTGGTAGGCTGGGCCTTTCTTCCAGACTCCAGCTCTACTTTTTCACCCTGTGCCTTGCACTGTGCCCTTGTCTTGACACACACCAGTTCAGGGATACCCAGCATGGCTGCATGGGTTTTCAGTTCTACCTCAGCGCATGCTGAGGACTCCAGGTCTTTTCCAAGCAAATAGTCTACTGGGATATTGGAGGAGACCACCACCTGTTTCAAGCCATTGACCCCTCCCCACTCTAAAGTTACCATAGCCATGGGATGTACTTTAGTCTGATTGGACAAACTTATCCAGTCACCAACGCTGACAGCCAGGTATTGGCCAGGGGAAACCAGTTTCTCTGTCACCATAGTGAAACTGGCATCTGTATCCCTCAGGCCCTCTACACTTGTCCCATTAATTAAGAGCTGCTGCCTGTATTTTTGCATGTTAGGGGGCCAGGCAGCCAGTGTGGCTAAATCCACCCCACCCTCAGAGACTAATGTAGCTTCAGTGTGACACCTGATTTGCTCTGGGCACACTGTTGATCCCACTTGGAGACTGGCCATTCCAGTTTTAGCTGGATGGGAGTTAGAAGTGGTATCTTTCTTGGGACAGGCCTTGTCTCCAGTTTGGTGTCCAGACTGACTACAGCTACGACACCAGGCCTTTTTGGGATCAACGTTTTTACCCTTGTACCCAGACTTGTTTTGTGAAGAGGCTCTGGGCCCACCCTCCTGTGCAGGTTTTTGGGGGCCTGTTGAAGACTCTTTACTATTTTTGTTTTTGGCTGTCTCACCACCCTTCCCCTGGGGAGGTTTTGTGACCCCTTTCTTTTGGTCACCCCCTGTGGAAGTTTTGGACACCCTAGTCTTGACCCAATGGTCCGCCTTCTTTCCCAATTCTTGGGGAGAAATTGGTCCTAGGTCTAACAGATGCTGATGCAGTTTGTCATTGAAACAATTACTTAACAGGTGTTCTTTCACAAATAAATTGTACAGCCCATCATAATTACTTACACCACTGCCTTGAATCCAACCATCTAGTGTTTTTACTGAGTAGTCTACAAAGTCAACCCAGGTCTGGCTCGAGGATTTTTGAGCCCCCCTGAATCTAATCGGAGAATCCAAAGCCCACAATCAGGGTACCCTTCATGAGGTCATAAGATTCTGCATCTTTTCCAGAGAGTGTGAGGAGTCTATCCCTACACTTTCCTGTGAACATTTCCCAAAGGAGAGCACCCCAGTGAGATTTGTTCACTTTTCTGGTTACACAAGCCCTCTCAAAAGCTGTGAACCATTTGGTGATGTCATCACCATCTTCATATTTAGTTACAATCCCTTTTGGGATTTTCAACATGTCAGGAGAATCTCTGACCCTATTTATGTTGCTGCCACCATTGATGGGTCCTAGGCCCATCTCTTGTCTTTCCCTTTCTATGGCTAGGATCTGTCTTTCCAAAGCCAATCTTTTGGCCATCCTGGCTAACTGGATGTCCTCTTCACTGGAGTTATCCTCAGTGATTTCAGAGTTGTTGGTCCCTCCTGTGAGGGAACCAGCATCTCTGACTATTATTTGTGGAGTCAGGGCTTGAGAGGCCCTGTTCTCCCTAGATAGGACTGGTGGGGGGGAATCACCCTCCAAGTCACTATCATCCTCTGTGTTGCCATCCTCAGAGGGGTTGGCTCTTTCAAACTCTGCCAACAGCTCCTGGAGCTGTAGTTTGGAAGGTCTGGAGCCCATTGCTATTTTCTTTATTTTACAGAGTGACCATAGCTCTCTCATCTGGAGATGGAGGTAAGGTGTGGTGTCGAGTTCCACCACATTCACATCTGTGCTAGACATTATGCTTCTAAAAGTTGGAATACTTTTTAAGAAACTAAAACTAGTTCTAGAATCTAATTCAAACTTTTACCAAACTTTTAAACTCTAAAAGAAATGCTAACAGGGACTAACACAAGGCCCTAGCAGGACTTTAAAGAATTTAGAAAAATTTAAAAATGCAAACATCAATTTCTAATGACAATTTTTGGAATTTGTCGTGTGATCAGGTATTGGCTGAGTAGTCCAGCAAATGCAAAGTCTTGTACCCCACCGCTGATCCACCAATGTAGGAAGTTGGCTCTGTATGCACTATTTCAAAGTAAGGAATAGTATGCACAGAGTCCAAGGGTTCCCCTTAGAGGTAAGATAGTGGCAAAAAGAGATAATACTTATGCTCTATTTTGTGGTAGTGTGGTCGAGCAGTAGGCTTATCCAAGGAGTAGTGTTAAGCATTTGTTGTACATACACACAGGCAATAAATGAGGAACACACACTCAGAGACAAATCCAGCCAATAGGTTTTGTTATAGAAAAATATCTTTTCTTAGTTTATTTTAAGAACCACAGGTTCAAATTCTACATGTAATATCTCATTTGAAAGGTATTGCAGGTAAGTACTTTAGGAACTTTAAACAATTACACTAGCATTTATACTTTTTACATAAAACACATTTAGCTGTTTTAAAAGTGGACACAGTGCAATTTTCACAGTTCCTGGGGGAGGTAAAGTAATGTTAGTTTTAACAGATAAGTAAGTCACTTACAGGTTTCAGTTTTGGGTCCAAGGTAGCCCACCGTTGGGGGTTCAGAGCAACCCCAAAGTTATCACACCAGCAGCTCAGGGCCGGTCAGGTGCAAAGGTCAAAGAGGTGCCCAAAACACATAGGCTTCAATGGAGAGAAGGGGGCCCCGGTTCCAGTCTGCCAGCAGGTAAGTACCCGCTTCCTCGGAGGGCAGACCAGGGGGGTTTTGTAGGGCACCGGGGGGGGGGGGGGGGGGGGGACACAAGTCAGTACAAAAAGTACACCCTCAGCAGCGCGGGGGCGGCCGGGTGCAGTGTGCAAACACGCGTCGGGTTTTCAATGGTTTCCTATGAGAGATCAAGGGATCTCTTCAGCGTTGCAGGCAGGCAAGGGGGGTGGCTCCTCGGGGTAGCCACCACCTGGGCAAGGGAGAGGGCTTCCTGGGGGTCACTCCTGCACAGGAGTTCCGTTCCTTTAGGTGCTGGGGGCTGCGGGTGCAGGGTCTTTTCCAGCCGTCGGGAAATGGAGTTCAGGCAGTCGCGGTCAGGGGGAGCCTCGGGATTCCCTCTGCAGGCGTCGCTGTGGAGGCTCAGGGGGGACAACTTTGGTTACTCACAGTCTTGGAGTCGGCGGAGGGTCCTCCCTGAGGGGTTGGTTCTCCACCAGTCGAGTCGGGGTCGCCGGGTGCAGTGTTGCAAGTCTCATGCTTCTTGCGGGGATTTGCAGGGGTCTTTAAATCTGCTCCTCTGGATACAAAGTTGCAGTCTTTGTTGAACAGGGCCGCTGTTCTCGGGAGTTTCTTGGTCTCTTGGAAGCAGGGCAGTCCTCTGAGGATTCAGAGGTCGCTGGTCCTGGAGAAAGGGTCGCTGGAGCAGGTTTCTTTAGAAGGCAGGAGACAGGCCGGTAGGACTGGGGCCAAAGCAGTTGGTGTCTTCTTTCTTCTTCTGCAGGGGTTTTCAGCTCAGAAGTCTTCTTCTTCGGTAAGTTGCAGGAATCTAAATTCTTAGGTTCAGGGGAGCCCTTAAATACTAAATTTAAGGGCGTGTTTAGGTCTGGGGGGTTAGTAGCCAATGGCTACTAGCCCTGAGGGTGGGTACACCCTCTTTGTGCCTCCTCCCAAGGGGAGGGGGGCACATCCCTAATCCTATTGGGGGAATCCTCCATCTGCAAGATGGAGGATTTCTAAAAGTTAGAGTCACTTCAGCTCAGGACACCTTAGGGGCTGTCCTGACTGGCCAGTGACTCCTTGTTATTCTCATTATTTTCTCCGGCCTTGCCGCCAAAAGTGGGGGCCGTGGCCGGAGGGGGCGGGCAACTCCACTAGCTGGAGTGTCCTGCGGTGCTGGCACAAAGGGGTGAGCCTTTGAGGCTCACCGCCAGGTGTGACAGCTCCTGCCTGGGGGAGGTGTTAGCATCTCCACCCTGTGCAGGCTTTGTTACTGGCCTCAGAGTGACAAAGGCACTCTCCCCATGGGGCCAGCAACATGTCTCTAGCGTGGCAGGCTGCTGGAACCAGTCAGCCTACACAGATAGTTGGTTAAGGTTTCAGGGGGCACCTCTAAGGTGCCCTCTGGGGTGTATTTTACAATAAAATGTACACTGGCATCAGTGTGCATTTATTGTGCTGAGAAGTTTGATACTAAACTTCCCAGTTTTCAGTGTATCCTTTATGGTGCTGTGGAGTTTGTGTGAAACAGACTCCCAGACCATATACTCTTATGGCTACCCTGCACTTACAATGTCTAAGGTTTTGTTTAGACACTGTAGGGGCACAGTGCTCATGCACTGGTGCCCTCACCTATGGTATAGTGCACCCTGCCTTAGGGCTGTAAGGCCTGCTAGAGGGGTGACTTATCTATACCTGCATAGGCAGTGAGAGGCTGGCATGGCACCCTGAGGGGAGTACCATGTCGACTTACTCGTTTTGTTCTCACCAGCACACACAAGCTGGCAAGCAGGGTGTCTGTGCTGAGTGAGGGGTCTCCAGGGTGGCATAAGACATGCTGCAGCCCTTAGAGACCTTCCTTGGCATCAGGGCCCTTGGTACCAGGGGTACCACTTACAAGGGACTTATCTGGATGCCAGGGTGTGCCAATTGTGGAATCAAAAGTACAGGTTAGGGAAAGAACACTGGTGCTGGGGCCTGGTTAGCAGGCCTCAGCACACTTTCAATTCAAAACATAGCATCAGCAAAGGCAAAAGGTCAGGGGGTAACCATGCCAAGGAGGCATTTCCTTACACGGCTACAGACAATATTTTCAGACATATCTTTTTGAAGTACTTTGGGTGACCAAACTTATACAAAAAATGATCACCTGCTCTTACAAACAAGTAAGTCATTGCCCTAAAAAGGGGGTAAAGTCTGAACTATGGTTTAACAAAACCCTTAAATTTTTTTGCTGGAACGCCAAGTAATATTTATAGAAATCTGGGGTCTGAATACCCCCCAACTCCTCCTTCTTGCATAAAGTTTTCCATGCTATACGAGCACATTTTGAAGCCCATACAAATGAAGTCAAATCCCTCTGCAAGTTTTTAAACCAATTAAACTTGAATTCAAGAGGAATAGTATTAAAAAAGTAAATTTAGGTCAAACGGGCATTTTAATGATGTTTGACCTCCCTATAAAAGATGAAGGGAGGCACGACCATATCTTCAACAGCCTCCTTGTTTCTTCCCATACTGTATTACAATTAACCCTAGCAACCTCTCCAAGTTACCCGTTATTTGCACCCCCAAATACCTTATCTCTTCCTTTACTAAAGGGCTGTGGTAAGTAATGTTCCAACACATAATCTCTGTTTTCTCTTGGTTTACTTGGTAACCTGCCACTCTACCCAATTCCTCTAAAGAGGATAATATACTAGGGAGAGAACCCACTATATGTTTAGTACATACCATAAAATCACCAGCATAAAGTGCTACTTTCTTCTCCCAACCGTTACTTTAAAAAGGCAAAATATTTGTATTGCTTCTGATCATTACAGCCAATGATTAAATATATAAATCAAAAAAGGAGGGGGGGAAGCGGACAACCCTGCCGAGTCCCTCGCCCAAACTTAAAGCTATTAGATAACTTGTAATTTACCAAAACTCTGGAAGTTGGATTCTTGTACAAAGCTTGTATTGCTCTAATAAAAACATTCCCTAGCTCATAAGCCTCCATCATCTTCTGCAAGAAAAGCAAACTGACCCTATCGAAGGCCTTGGCCGCGTCAAAGGTAAGAACCTCTAAAGAAGTATTTTCAAAAAGGGCTAAATGTATTGCACCTAATAAATCAATACATGGAGCTGTCTTCCCCTAATAAAGCCTTTCTCATCTTCATGGGCCAGAGAGGTAACCGCCCTCTCCAGCTTTTTGGCCAGAATATGTGTATACCATTTATAGTCTGAATTTAATAATGAAATAGGTCTATATGATTCACATTCTGCTGGGTCTTTCCTGGGTTTCAAGATCAGGCTAATTGTAGCTTCTTCCCATGTTTTCAGTGCCTCCCTATGTGCAAAAAGAATTTGATTGAATAATTCCATCAAATAAGGAGCCAACTCTTCGTACAGATAAATGTATAACTCGTTTGGCAGGCTATCAGGACCTGGAGCTTTCCCTTTCTTTAGATTCTGAACTGCCTCTTCCACCCCGATCCCTGCCTCCAGCTCCTGACGTTGCGTTGCATCTAAACTTGGGAGATGGATACCCTTTAGAAAGCTTTCAACCTGTTCCTCTGAAACCTCCAGATCTTCTGTGTAGAGTTTTTAAAAGAAGGACGCGAAGCTATCCCTTATTTCAGAGTCTTGTATGCTGTTCAACCCTGTAATCGTGTTTCTAATAGAGACTATTTTGTTCTTTGACCGATCTGTTTTTATTTTCCATGCTAACAATTTACTGCAGCCTTCTCCATACTCATAGTGCGGAAATTGACTACTCTCCCATCTTCTCTTATTTTTGATTTCCAAAAATTGCTCTAATTTTGCTCTAGCAGTCCCTTTAGTTGAGAATCCATTGTAGTCTGTAATTTGATATCTTTCGAAGTCGAGGTGGAGTTTTGTAGCAGGCCAATTGCAGATTTGAGACTTCCTAAATAATCTTTCTCTGCTTTATGCTTGCATGCGGCCAAGCTAATCAACCTGCCCCTTACAAATGCCTTATATGTGTCCCAAACCACCTGCAAGGAGGCGAAACCATAAGTCATGAAAAATAATTCTCTAGTACCCTGCTTCAAAGTCTCCACTACTAAATCATCCAAAAATAAAGCCCTATTCACGGTCCATCTAGGGCTACCCGATTCAGCTCCATGCGCAAAATGCAATTTTACTGCCGAGTGGTTAGAAAGGTGTTCTGGAGCATGGCGCACCAATTTTAACCTTTCACATAAACTATTCTGCACTAGGAGGAAGGAGAAAAAAAAACAAAAAACATTTGATCCTAGAGTGATGACCATACTTATTAAAAAAGGTAAATCTGGGGCCTTTCCCTCCTTTTGGTCTCCAAATGTCAATCAGACCCAGGTCCTTAATAGCCTGCTTCACCCAAAATCGAAATTTTATAGAATTAACTGTGCTCCTGGCAGTGGACTTGTCTAACTTAGGATCTAAAAGTACATTGAAATCACCCCCTAATATAATTGGGCATTCAGACATCAGCAAATGGTTATATAATTATTGAAAAGGAACCAGGTCATCAGTGTTGGGACCATAATATCCTGCTATTACTAATCTTGATCCAAAACTTTCAACCTCGGCACACAACCATCTCCCCTTGGGGTCAACAACCACTTTACCCACCCTAACATTCAGAGTTCTTTTAAAAAGAATCACCACACCCTTGACTACACAAGATTGATTGATAGTCACACTTTGATCAACCCATTTTGCATGCTTCAACATTTCTTCCCACTCCTCCCGTAGCAAATGTGTTTCTTGTAAGATGATTACTTCCTCCTCTATTCTGTGCAAAAACTCCAAGATCCTCCCCCTTCTTGTCTTAACCCTAATTCCATTTACATTCCAAGAGAGAACCTTCAGCTGATTATATTTATGCCCCGAGACCCAAGAAAAGACAAAAACAAGCATATAGTAGAACCCAAAGTTTCCTAAGTATCTTAAGGACATCAAAATGTAGAACTGACATTTTTTGTGTGTTTCCCCCCCATTTGCTCCCACACCCAGTTTGCAAAAGAAGAAAAAGGTGACAACCCCCCCCCCCCCCGAACAAACCCTTCCTCCTTACCATCCCACCCAGGGGAACCCCCCCTTTCTTCATTTGGGAAAAGGCGAATGGCCCCCCATTGGAGCTCTCTGAGAGACAACCTACATATTCATCCAGATTTCTTAGAGTAATGCCTTCATCCGCTCTATCAAAGTACCAACTTCGCTTGGCTCCCTAATATTATAAGTCTTATTCTTCCACATTATCCTTAGAGCAGCCGGAAACTTCATCTGAACCGTTGCCCCCAAAGCTTGAAGCGCCTGCATGTACTTTCCCAGCTCCCACTGCCTATCTAATGTAGCCCTGGAGACATCAGATCGTACACGGGAAGACCAGTCCCCTTTTGTGAAGCTGCCAACTTTCAGTGATTCAGAAAGAATAATTTCTTTGATAGAATGTGTTGCAAAGTTAACAAGGATTCTCCTCTGGGCTTTCCTGGCAGCACTTTTCTTGAAAGGGTCTTGATGTACTCTTTGGATATCCTCCTCCAAGTTCAGGTGCCCAATTTTAGGAATATAGTCTCTAAGTAAAGAAATAACAAAACCTTTAATATCGGCCCTTTCCAGCCCTTCTAGAACATTCAACAGCCTAATATTATTCCTCCTCAAATGATTTTCCAGCACTTCTAGCTTATCTTGAATAGCTTTTTCTCCTGGTTTCAGCTGGGAAATCTCATAACTATTCGCACATACTTGCTTCTCTTGTTCCTCTACGGCTTTTTCCAGGCTGGAAATTCTCTCCGTCAACAGACTTATCTTGCCTTCCATTGCAACACACACTTCTTTAATTTTCTCTTGGTTACTTTCAGAGATCTGAAACCTTTCTCTAATCTCGTTACTTAAAGTAATCGAAAGCTTCTGTGAACTTAGGGACTCTTCTTGAGAAGCTAGTTCAGAAACGGCAGGGGAGATCGGTAATGGCATCTGCATACTGGAAAGATTATAATCATCAACAAGTGGAGGGGGCTCTTCACTACTCATTTCCAGCTCTCGCACCTCTAATCCATGATCCACCGAAGCGCACGTCAATGGGGCCCTATATCCACTTTCACTGCCTCAGCATCACTAACTGGCGTTGGTTGGGAATTAAAAAATGCCATTAAAAGGTGTTAATTTCTTGTCTCCAATTAGCCTCTTCTGTATCTCAGCACCCTTTCCCTTGCTGGGCTGAATTTTTCCAGGCATTACAGTCACAGCCTATCTTTCTTCCCTACCAAAAGCTTTTTTCCCCCTTAATCCACCTTTCCAAGGACTTGTGGGTGGCCTCCCACGCTTGTACTCCTTAAAGAAGTCCTCTTACCGTCCTGCAAGGACTGCACAGAAAAATGAGGGGCATAAAATGTATCCTCTGCGTGCACTTTCCTCTGATTGCGGGCCGGCATCATTAGCTCCAAACCTGCTGAGCACAGAACCCGCATCACCCATGACCTCCTCTCACCACCTCTCTCGGCAGGAGAACAGCTCTCGCGCCCCCTGCTCCACGAAGGTCACAGCGGGCTGAGAAGCACCTCCCCCGGCGGAAACTCCAAACAACATCCACCCAGGCGCTGCCTCCCGAACCGTGCTGGCCGCGCCACAACCAGCCGTCTTGTTCTCCTCTACACACCGCCTCCGCCAGCGTCTCTTCCGTGTTTCGTTGCACAGAGCTGTGCCGCCCCCAACTGAAGCCAGGTAGGAGCCTTTTCAGGAGGAAGGCATCCGTTTCTCCCTCAGTGCGGCAGGATTGTCTCAGAGCTCCTGGCAACACCCTTTACCCAGCCGCCATGTCCCCCCCCTCACTTTCATCCTTGCTAAATTCTCTTTTGGATCCTTTTCAAACGTTGTTGCTGGCTTTGTCTAAATAGAGAACCCCTCGGTTTGCGCCAACCTATGACCATTACGGACCCTACTGAGATGATTAATAAAGACATAATTTCACTCTGTCTCCTTCAATATGAATGGCAGAATGTCAAGTTCTCTCTGGGTAGTTTTTTTTTTAGACATCTCCCCTTCCCACATATTAGCTACATCCATAAACTACAAATTATGCCCTCACTGGTTTTTGTTGACTAATTTCCTACACCTGAATATGTATATTGTTTTCACTTTTAGATGCGATGGGCCTATCACAATCTTCACTTATATATGCAGGTGGTAAGGTAATATTAAACACCAGTTGCCTTAGTCACAGGGTCTGTATTTGTATGCCATTTTTTTAGGGTGGTCCTCTTAAAGCCTACATCTTTTGCAGAGGTTTTTTTTTGTTTTTATTTTTATTTATTTTTAAAACACATTGTGGTTCTATTTTGGTGTTCTTGGAAGTATCCTCCATATTGTGAAGATTATCTCATTGAACATATCTTTCGGATACAGGCTAACAAACCTGTCCAACCAACATCCTTATTTTATCCAAGGTTTCCTTACCCATTTATAAACTCTTTTGGACTACACTCCTTGTGACTAAGATCATTCAACTGAATTATAGTACATAAGATGTAATATACTATACGATTCATAACCAGTATCAGGCACCTTGTCCTTATGGCTCTCTTACACATTTATGTTCTCTACAGCATTCCTGAACAAACCCGAAATAAGTTTCTCAACTCCTTCAGACACAGGATACGTGCCACCCCCAATCTTTATAGACATCTCTTCGTTTCTTCTTATTATATACTCGGAATAAGGGGACATGTGGTTGCACTTGTTTGTGTTTTTTTTCTTTCCTTTATGCACTTTATCTACCCTTTCACTTCTGGTTATGTGGTCACTATCCTTTGGAATTCTTGTTTTTAAGCATGTTTTTTGCCGGTAGTTTATACCATTCCGGTCACTGGGTTCTTTACTTTTCATCGGCATCGACTGAATCTACACACCAGGATTAATATACTTGGTTAGCTTGCCTATACCTGGATCTTAATTCTTTATAAATGTGATTATGTGGTACTTCCCACTGACGTTGCTTTTGGAGTTCTGAATGTGGTATAGACTCTCACCAGCTTCATCTCCTGCCTGCTCCAATATTCCTGCACCGCAACAAATGTACCTGCGGGATCTCTCCAAAGTCTAGTAATCCGAAATGGAGGAGGGGGGGGGGGCTTCTTTACCAGGATGGCCACCACCCTGCACCCAGTGGTGAATCCTGCGTGTGCCAGCACAGAATAAGAACCCTGCCAAGGAAACTACAGTATGGGCCTTTAAGGTGGGTCTCCTGAAGGAAAACTATGGCCGACATGTGTCTTAATTTTATAGTCCATTGACATTCCAGGACAGCATAATGTATTTGCTACTCTCACCCATTACGTGTGTACGGCTGAAGTATACAGTACCCGTCTACCCTAAACCCAACAAACAGGTGTTTTCCCAGCGTACTGCTGCTACATCGTGATTGCTGCATTGCTCCTGTCCCAGTTTCTTTAGAGCCAAAATGATTATAAAACATTAAAACTCCCAACTCCCCCACCCCACTCCCCTCTGTGCTCTGCAGATTTTACCACTCCAAATCAACAAACTGTTCTGCAGGGATCGGAGAGGTCTATATTCCCACCCTTCCCATGATAAATTACCCCAACTTGAAACTTATATCAACTTTTTCGACACCAGGCGGCCAACTGGGTCACTGCTTGGTATGGGTGACCCACTAATCAGAAACTAAGTCAATTAGACGAAAAGGCAATGATACCTGGGGGAGGGGGGTGTCCTTAATTCCATTCTGGTGCCCCATGTTCTGTTGGTTAGCAGCGAACAAGGTCAATCGCCCGCTTATGTGAGAGTCTGTTTGGTGGATCCTGTCCAGTCTTGGGCCAACGTTCCCTCCTCCAGGTGGGCTATGGCAGAAGCCAGGGGATGTAGAGATTCTGGGGTTTCCATCTTGTTGGCTTCACCTGAGTCGCGAGTCTCTGATGCATGCTGGGAGGCCTCTTTGCTGCTCTTCACATCTACGTGGTCGCCCCCTTCGGAGTCTGAGGATTGCGTGGGAGAGCATGCCACTGGTTTGGACTGTTACTGCCTGGATGGCCTACGCTTTCTGATTGGGCTTGGCCCCTAAAGTCGGTGGGGTCGCTGACACCCATAGTGAGCAACTCCTCTACCGCGAGGCAGAGAATCTGCTATCCTTTTCACTGCCTTGTCTGCCTGAGGCAGCCTCTCCTCCAACCACTGCCAGGCCTCCTCTGGGGTTTGGAAGAAGAGTGCTTCCCCTTGTAAAATTACTCTCAACTTGGCCAGGAAGATAAGCATATATTGCAACTGAAGCGTATGAAGCTTGGCTTTCACTCCATCAAAGGTGTGACGTTGTCTCTAAACTTCCCTGGTTTAGGTGGGGAAGATTTGCATCCGTGACTTTTCTTGGTGCACC
The DNA here is from genome assembly GCF_031143425.1 of Pleurodeles waltl. NCBI lineage: Eukaryota > Metazoa > Chordata > Amphibia > Caudata > Salamandridae > Pleurodeles > Pleurodeles waltl. The sequence continues at coordinate 1,229,907,956 of NC_090447.1, forward strand.
TCCTTCAATCTCCTGGCTTCTGATAGGATTAGGTCCCGGTCTTGGTAGTTTAAGAATTTCGCTATCACTGCTCTCAGTGAGGCCCAGGGGGGAGGGGTGGTCTGTAACTCAGCACCCTGTGGGCATGCTTGATCACAAAGCATGAAGGTAATTTCTCCTTCTGAATCACTTGTGTAAACCAGTCTCTCAGAAACTTGATTATGTTAGCGCCTTCTGAACCCTCTGAGAAGCCCACAAAGCATAGATTATTTCTTTGCACTCTATTTTCGGCATCTTCAAGGCGCCATACAACATCTTTTTTAACTGCACGGTCCTCCATGACCTCCTTTAGAAGGGAGTGGACTGCGTCTTTCAGGTCCGATATTCTTGTCTCGGCAGTCTGCAACATTCCGTAGGTCCTACCCGAGTAGGGATACCTCCAACCTTACTTTGCCGATCCCACCCTCCAGGGTCACCCAGGAGGCCTGTATGGCTTGCATAAGGCCAGCACTGCCCGGGATCAGGTGTGTAGGTGACTGGTCCTCGTCCCCCGTAGTGGGGGGCAACCACCTTAGCTAATATGCCCATTTCCCTTGGCAAGAGGGGCACGGGCCGGTGTCCTTGATCATGGCTACCAGGGAGCATCGAGTGCCGCCAGGAGCTGGTGGGATCCAGAATGCCCACGGAGGATTCTGCCGTTTTCTTCTCCGGAAATTTCTCTGCTACGCTGGCAGTTAAGTTGGTGTATGGGTGTTGGTGGCGGGGGAGGCGTCAGCGCCTAGGCCTCAGGGCAGCAGCACCCTGTCCCATTCAGGACATCCGCGATGTAACGGAGAACCCCCAGCCGGGGGCCCTCTCTGCGGGGGGTCGGCAAGCAGACTGCAGGTCATAATTCATGCCGGCCTCGTACCCCTGGTCCGCTAGCCAGCTGCCGCTTGCTCCTCAGGTGCTGCCCAACTCAGGCAAAGTCCAGGCAGCACCGGTGTACAAATGAAAGAAAAGGGTGGGGGACCCCCGGCGGGGACACCCACTGGTCCCCCACTCAGCTCCTCACTAGGGCCTCACTGCCATGTCACTGACTCATTGCTCCCACCTCTGAGCAGGCGACCCTTTCTCAGGGTCAATTTACACCTCTCTAGCTCGGAGGGAGCTCCGGCGTCATCTGTACTGCATGGACTGGGGTCTCACCCCCAAAAGGTCATCATCCGCCATCCCGCCGGCCGGGCAATGTGGGAAAGAGGTTCCAGAAGGCGAATGTCCAGGTCAGCCCCCTCAGACTGGATCCTCCACTGCTCCAGTCTCCATACAGGTGCCCGGCCTCCTCTGTCGCTCTGTGCGCCCTCTCCTTCAGCTCGTGTTCTGAGTGCCCAGCCCAGGCCACCGTGACCACCACCCAGGGTACCACTCGTCTCCCCACCCGACTGGCTGCCCAATTGCCTGCACCGGGTGGTGAGGGGGCACCGGCCACAACGCTGCCCTTGGCCTCACGCCACCAATCACTGGTGTTGGGTGCGCGACGCCCACGCTGACTCCTCCAATGCTGGATTCACCAAGGATGTTGTGCTCTGTCTGCAGTAGCCCAGGTGCTAGCCGCGTCCCTCGCCAGGCCGCATGGTGGCCATGGCACAAGGAAGGCCGCCACTCCCACCACTACACAGGCCTCGTCCGCCGCTTTCCTCGATGGAAAGGCCCCATCTTGGGCCGGTGCTCCATCGCAGCCTCCACTCCGGTGTCAAGCCATTCACCACTCTCGACAGCGGGGGAAGGTGGGGTGTGGACAGCCTCGCTCCCTGCCGAACCTCAGTATCAAGCAGGATTTATTTGGGGCCTGTGTCAGAGCTCTTCAGTAAGGTAAATACCCGTAAGCACGACTCCGGAACAACGAAGTTGTGAATAACGCAAGCGGAACCACGCTTGCGTGAACAACGACTGTTTTTATGCGTCTTAACCGCGCATGTGCTGAACAACGCACATGCGTATTTAAGGCACAGAAAAAGGGAGTCAGCATTGGGAAAGGATGAAGTCAGGTAAGTGGGGCTGTGGCAGGGTTGGGGGTAGTTTTTAGGGGTGGGTTTATTTTTTTAGTTTTAGGGTCTGGGGTGGTCAGGTAGTTTTAGGTGTGGGGGTAAGGAGGGCTCAGGGTAGTTTTACTTTTAGGGGAAGAGGCGGGGGTTGGGCCTGTTTTAGTTTTAGGGGCAGGGGTCGGGTTGTTTTAGTTTTTAGGGCTCGGGGGTTGGGGTAGTTTTACTTTTAGGGGTGGGGTCAGGGTTGTTTTAGTTTTAGGGGCAGGAGTCAGGGTAGTTTTAGTTTCAGGGGTGGGGGGGGGTCGGGGTTTGTTTTAGGGGCAGGTGGGGGGACTTGGGTTGTTTTAGTGGCGGGTGGTTTTAGGGGTGGGGTATTTCTGGGCTCGCCACCATCTTAGCCACACCCCCTTGTGCCACATACTTAATGCAATATAAGTCCTGTGTTTGTTCAAACAAGTCTGACTTTTTTTAAGCCTGGCCTGCAGAGAGCTTACAGCTTTCAGCTGTTTTCAGAAAAACTTATAGTGTACAATACCAAAACTCACAGAGGGCTTTAAATCAACCGAATGCTTACTACTGGTTGACTTTCCTGTTAATAAAAATTGCTTGTTTCTTATTCAACTGCTTTCTTTCCTCCCCTTGAAAATAACGTATTTAGCATCCTTTTGGTTGGATTGATTGTATTCTCCTACCGCTCACATTCAGGAAACTACTTTTTTCCCAGCATTCGATGGGAGTGTACATTTTATGCTCTCTTTGTCTCACATGCTGCTCCCCCCCCCCCCCCCCCAAAAAAAATAGCAATGCTCTCCCCCTGCGCACTCTGTGCAGCTCCCTTTCACAGTACATTCACTGCTTCACCGACCACTGGATTTTTTTTTGTTTGCTTTTTAATGTATTCCTTCCCTATTGCTCCACTGCCAACACCCCCCAGCGTTCACATTTCTACTAAGCGCTCCTATAATGTGGCCGGTTTTTGTTGTTTGTTTTTTTAAAAAGGGTATTTTTATTTTCTTAGGAGAGCCGACTTTTGCTGCCAAGCTACTTCTTTATTCAAACTGCGCTTATGTATGTTTAAATTATGTGTATTTATTTATTTATCGCTCCAAGACAGGCACCGCCGCCTATTAATGGTAATAAAAATTAAAAAAAAAATAGAATGGTACCCTCGTCATGCAGTATATATACGCGCATGCACGACGATTCGCATGCGTACACAAATCATTATGTTGGGTCACCGTACAGTCACGACGTATATGTAAACCACGTTTTTTGCCAATGCTAAGTCAATAGATTGCAAAGGTAACTCACTTAGTCGGGGAGACAAAGCGAGATGACCTGGTCTAAAGTATATGTCGAGAAAGGAAGCTCATATTAGGTTTTCTTTCTTAATGTAATTTAAAAACATAAGCAGTAAGAACATAGTAAGGAAGCGTAATATCCGCCTCCGTGTCTTAAATCGAATCAGAACATAAGCCGCATTTTCACTTTTTTGTGCTGTTCTTCTCCATCAGCTGAATAGTAATCTCGCTCTGGCTATCGCATTCAGTCTTTTTTTGGACATATGCAAAGGTTACGATGGTTGTTAAATTCGCAAAGGGTGATATTTTGTACTTTTCTCCAGGGCGGTGTTGCATCTATCGAACTACTCCCGTTTTAAACAAGAAACTGCCACAGTTTAAAAACCAAAAATGTTTTTTGTTTTACTTTTCGACTGTGAAGAATGTTTTCTGATAGAAGCTGGCGAAAAGGAAAGCCCTAGTCAATTATTCGTAACTCACCAACCCTACTGCTTGCTGGTAATGTAATACCAAAATGTATGAAAAGGGGGTTGAAAGACAAGTAGTGACTGTAATTGTATTCATATGGCTATACTAACTGTGATACCAACCCTCCCTTCTAGTCTACAAAAGATCAGCCGTCTGGGCTGCTCAACTGCAGGCCATGGGTCTGCCGGCGCAAGGCGGGTTTGCTTTCGCAAGCCCCAAACATGTATCCACTGTACCTACTTGAAACCAGCCGCCATGCCTCCGCTTGTCTCACTCGCTGTGCTGTAGAAAAAAAATTATTTTTCTTTGAAGTACATTCGCCAATTATCCATTCTGGTAAAGCTACAATCACTGTTCTACCACAGTCAAGCCCTGCAATCGGGCGTGCGACCAACCCATTTGGATAGAAAGGGCAGAAAAGCCCTTTCGGTTATAACTACTAGTGACGAATCTACCGATAAGAAACACAAGACACAGTCCTATAGACCTCGCAATTGGAAAACAGATGAATTCGTTGTTCTCTCAAAGACCGGTACCGCCTTAGCTCCTCAACACCAGCACAGTTGCCATGTTTAATATTATTTTCCCAATGGTAGCAACGATGACGCTACTAATAATAAAATGCATTGGTGTTGAAGCAGTAAGATATCGATCGTGGTGTTTTAGGTTTCATATTACTACATTTTAATAAGTTCAATGGCACGTGAATTATTTTTTACGCATTCTTTGCAATACTAGGAGATCGTTCTCAAAGGTTGCTCCTGAAGGGAAAAACAACCAGGCACACCGCTTGGCTTATTCGTCAAATCATAGGAGACCGAAATTAAGGTGAAAAATAATTGTTTTCCTTGAGTACCTTTTCGTCTACATTAAGAAGCGCGTTCTGTTTCGGGCTTGTTTCGTTAGGGGATTGGCTTATTTCCACTTCTACGCCCCTCCGCTCTAAAAAAAAAATGTCCCCATTAGCAGTTTTGATTTGTATTTTTCTCTTCTCTTCACACCATTGATTGAGCCTATAATGTGAGTCTCGATTTGCTCTGCATCAGTGTCACCATGGAAGGTGTGCAGGGCACTGGGGCAGTCCCCACTGTCACTCTGGTGCTAATGCAGGCATGCGAAGAGGCAGAGAACACGAGGGCCCAGCAACAGGGCAATCCATCTGTTCAACAGGGAAACCTGGACATACAGCAGTGCACGATGGACCTACAGCATGTCACCACTGGTATGCAGCAGAACAACTTAATTTTGCAACGGGGTTTACAACAGGATAGTCCGGAGCTTCTGCAGCAGGCCACACCTGGCAATGTGTTCGTTCAGCAGGGCAGTGTGGACCTACAACAGGCTGTCTCTGGTACGCAGCAGGGCAGCCCCGAGTTGCAGCAAGGCGGCCTGGAGTTGTTGCGGGCGTCCCAAGGCACGCTGGAGTTGGCAGGGATCCGAGTATACTACAGCATGGTGACACCCGGGGAAGACGAACTAGAGGATGAGAGCGAAGACCCGATGGAGACCTCAGATCCCCGGGAAAACACAGCCAGCCCGGAGGAATTGGAACTGGTGTTAGACGAGGAGTACAACTCTGGCGACAATGAAAACGTGACCAGAAGCTGCACCTACCCGGGTTGCCACGAGACCTGCATTCAGGGCGCCAAGCAGAGGAAGCCCTGGATGTGCAAGAAGCACCGCAACAAGATGTACAAAGACACGTACAAGAAGAAGAAGAATGATCAGGCGAGGACCTGCACCAGCGGAAAACTGGACGTAAGGCATCATTAAAACCACCCCTGCCTCTGTCACCTTGGGCATTTGCAGTTCCACACTCACCCCAAAAGAGCTCATGAGAATGCAAACATCAATTCTTTACACACACCTCGCGTATTCCTCGGTCTAGCCCACCAGCCTGTGGTATACAGTGTATTTCTTTTGTACAGTGTGAATAAGACACACCACAATCAAATTATATAACACTATTAACAAAAAATAATGTTACTTCTCGTATTACCAACCACATTTTAGTGACTATGCTTGGATATCAAACGTCCTGGCTTGGATGTGACCACTTAATTCATTCCTGACTTTTTACTCATCCTTTTGGCAGCTAAACTTGTAGATCCATACCTGTAAGGGAAAAACGGAACAGCACTGTGTTCACCTGGCACAGATAGTGACATGTGACAGGTGAATTGTGAATATGCTGTACGTAGGTTGAATGAGGTTATCCTCCCCCCCCCCCCCGCCCCCAACACTGTGCAAAAGAATTACCCTATAGTGATTTCATCCTGTTTAAGTGTCTTGAAATGTAAGTTTCAGATGATGATTTTTTAACTTGCGCATACTGGTGTATACCAGAAACATTTCCCAAACTAGTACATTATATGCAGTCAGTGTGCATGTCTACTATGTGCCGCTCATACTTGTTTATTAAGTCCTGATTTGTTTAGATCCATTGACACAATGGTTCTAAAATCCCACTCAGGATGTTTTGATTTTGATTTTAAAGACAGACTTGCTGTAGCATTCTGGATGTTTGCAGTTGCATAATTTTAGGTATTTGTCTTTGTCATATGGCATTAACGTTGACCGTTAAGCATATGACATTCATCTTGACGCAAAATGGAAATAATTAAGCATAACTGAAAATATGTTTTTTAAAAGAATGCACCCACACACATCTACAAAGCTTTGATGCGGAGAGCACAGCTTACAAGCGCTGAGTTTAACCTGCGTAAATCTTGTCCCTTCATAAATGATCTGCACATATTTCTATATGACTGCTTGCAGCCAGCAACCGCAGATGCTTCCCCAAGCCTGGTTAGAGCATTTTCTTCCCACGTCAATGCTGCATGCATTGCAGGACACTGGACAAGCACACTTTATAAAGGCAATAGCAGCAAGCATCGTCTACAGCGCTGAGCAGTAGAAATAATGTTATGTTCTATGATTTTTGGATAACAAATCAAAAGCCATTTAAACTGGCTATTAATTCTCTATAATTTCTTACACAAGGGAAACCCATGGATTTTTGATGGGGAGTTATTTATGTTATTTTAATACACAAGATAATCATGTTAATCTGATGTTTCCACCCCACTTGGCAAGTTGATGTAGGTCTCCCCACGAGGTAGAGTTTCTCTCTGATAAGCATTAAGAATTAAATGCGGGTTACCCTTAAAGTCAGTTCTTAGTGTCCAGTTTTTTTTAGATCGAGCGTGCCAGCGCTTTGATCTGTTGTAAGTATTGTGGGCTTTTAACCATGCCCACCACACATCCATCACTATTACTCGTTTGTGGGCTTGCCCTTCAAAAATCCTTTATTATCATTGGTAAATGCTTTACGTTTGTCCTTCCTTGGGGTGGTTGTGTTACAGCCTTGCAGACTGCCCCATTACAAGCATAATTGAACGATTGCTGTTGACTGCAAGCAAACTTTTTTTTTTGTTTGTTTAATGTCTCTCCTTCACGTTCATGTCATGGCGGCCATGGCACTTTGAATGGATTCACTTATGTCAACTGTTTTACTTTTCATTTTCAGTTTATGTGGTGAGAAAAGTCAAGTTAGGAAGTCTCACCACAGTGTAGGCCTCCAAGTCTGATTTTGTCTGCTGCAGGGGCTGCAGCAAGCGCTTTACTTCATTCCTACTTCTGGGATAGATGTTCCAACTGGAGGTTCGACCCTTGATCCAGGGAGCACCACAGTGGAGTAAAAGCGCAAGCTTACGTCCTTCCAGGCAGGTGTCTACTTTGACGAGCACACAAACCTCTTCCTGGTCACTGGTGGTTTGTGTTAGAGTACTGCCAATGTCACAGCAGAGTGAGGACAGCAACCACTGTGGTCACAGGTGCCACGGTACAGCACTTCTTCAGCACTGTGGTGGAATGGTTGTGGCACAGTCCACTTCAAACAGACGTCTTGATGGCGGCATGCTCTGCCTTGGGCACAAGCTTCTTGGTGGCAGTGGCGATGACAGTTGTCTGAGATTCCCCCGAAAATCACCCACAGTGAAAGTCTGCAGGCTACTCACCTCAGGGCATGCAGATCTCTCTTCTCTATCTTCCATTGGCTGGTAGACACTCACAGCACTAGAGGTCAAGCTGCTCTGGCACTTTAGGTCAGTCAGACATATGCAGGGTTGGCAGGCTTATTCCTCTCTCAGCAACAAGTTTTGTTCATGGTGTGTCAGGTCAGAGATTTGGTTTCTTTCAGCAATACCAGACTCTATGTGATGCTCCCTCTCCTTTTGGTCTGGCTGTCAGGCCAGCTCTAATTGCACAGCAGTCCTCTGAGTACTCTTTCCTTGGTTGAAGAGAACTTACAACTGTAACAGGAGGGTCAGTGGTTTCCACTTTTACACAGTTAAAGCAGATAGGGGATGTGGATTCTCTCTCTGCACTTTCAGAACTAGTTTGCAGTTGTTCTTCCTTCATTTGTCCTCTTGTGCTGTTCTCCAGAAACAGCCTTTGTGCAGAGTGATTTTTCTCAAAGCAGGGTAGTCACCAGTCTGGAGTACCCACATCTGAAATATAAAGAGATGTGACTTTCAGGAGCTAGCCCATTAACACCTACACTGACAGTGATCAGGAAAGCAACAGAGAGTGCAGTTCCACCCTTCACTCCCTCCATCCATCACAGGGTGCAGTTTTCCATTGTGGCAGTGCACTGCAGCTTATTCATCAGTGGTGGCTGTTAGAGCACCCCTGCTCAGTGTTGTCTGACCTACAAACATGGATACTCTCCTAACTGAAGGAAGTTCTTTGGGATGGAGGGATATGTGACGCACCAGCTTGAACCCAGATAGTACAGCATTGGAGAGGTATTCTGAAGAAGGTGAGTGGATGCAGGGTTCGTGGACACGACTCCCCTCCTAAAAAAACTCTACTTAGCCGAATACACTCTAGGGCATAAACTGGGAGAAGGCACTCATAGCTAGACTTTGGGCATCACACCCATAGAAAGCCTCTCCACTAGGCACTCGGCTCAGGTGTGGTGTGGTCTGTGAGTGACAGCTGCCTGGTGTCTCAGAAGTATATTTGGTTCTCCCAGGACTACAAAGTAAAGTACAGATGGTCTGTCTGAGCAAACTAAGGAGCAGTGCTGCATCTACTGTGATGAGACTAAAGGCTTCTGCTGGTGACATAGTACAAATGTAAACCTACGCCACTTTCCACTGGCCCTACTTTTGCTCTTGTATTCTTTGATCAAAGGATGACGTGGTCCAGGGGTGTGGAATTTATTAAAATATCTATTTGTCCATGGGACAGGTTGCTTCCTGAATCTACTTGTCCTGTAAAACATTTACTTGTCCCTTTGGTGCCATATATTGCGGCAACAAATTATGGCAGCAATCTCATTATGTAAGAGCTCTGATAATACCCACTCTGATTATGCCAGGGCAACTACTATAATAGGGCTTGAATATTTGCAATTGCAATTCCTACTATAGCAATTTCATTATTTTGCCACCTTTCTGCAGATCTACCTACTGGGGCTGGAGGAAGGAGTAAGCAATAGTTCCCGGGCTGGAATATCTTTGAGTCTCCAAACCTAGTAACTTCTCTAATCTTTTCACATAATGAGAAAGGTTAATAATTTACACCTCACAATGGCAGAAGTGGAAGTTTTTCCAGGGTTGGGGAAAAAGTGGTTGGAGGGAAAGTGAACATGTAAATGCTCAATAGAGTTTCACATGAGCAAATCTACACATGAATATTTGCGCGTGCTAAAATACAGTTCACAAATATTCTAGGAGTACGAGTTCCTGGCCTACATCTGTAAGTTCTTGTTCACTCATTAAAAGCACTAATTCAAAGACATATACCATGGCTGCACTTTTGTGACTTTCTTTAAGAATTGGGACCCTAATTAGGTTTGGCGTTAACAAAGACATTTTGTTTTTATTAAACTTATTTCTCTATCTATCTATCGGCTGGCTTTACTGTGAGTTGTCACATTCTGCTCTTCCACAAGGAGCATATTGGCACACAAAGTAGTTTTGTTCAGTGCCGGGAACTACTGTGGCAATCCTAACGCAACTGGAGGCTCCCCTTTTTACTAATGACGCTTCAAAGAAATGGCACCTAAAATTTCATAGTAGCGAAACATTTGTTTCCCTACTTGCATTTGTTTCTGAACAATTTTATTTCAAAAGAAAAGAATCATCATTCTTGCTCACAAGCTTAGAAGGTCTCAACAGGCCCATCGAGTTAAGACGTGACTTTATAGCGTTAAATAATTTTATTATTGATAAGGGTACAGACCGGGTGGTTCCTGTCAGCGTAAGCCCACTTGCTGATTCCTTCACGCCGCGGAGGTCTCCAACTGCAGCTGGCCGGGAATAGCCCTCTCCCTCCCTCGTCGGGGGGATTTTGGAGCCCTGAAACAGGGGTCAGGATCGCGTGGCTGCACCTCGCACCAGCCGAACAAGCACCCGTACCAGCACCGGGGCCACTGCTGCATTCCCCCTGAGTGAGGTACGCTCTCCTGACCCTGACGCAAGGTACAGACCAGGTGACTTCTTCCAGCAGAAGTCCACTCCGTCTCTTTCGCGCCACAGAGGTCTCCAGCTGCCTCTGGCCGGGCCGCTCCCCCGAACCCATCATCTGGCTGAACAGGGAAGTTCGCGGCGTGGGTGCAGCATCTCCCCTGTCTGCCCCGTCGGGGGTTTGGACCCCCAAAATCAGCTAGAGGACCGCCAGCCGCACAAGCACCCGCACTTGCGCGCCGGCTTCCCCCAATCCACTAGCGGCAACATCCCGAAATCCCAAGGCAAGCTGTCCCCGCGGACCCCTGCGGAAGCGGCCCGTTCGCGGATGCGGCTTGCGGGGGTTAGGGGCTGGGGGCCCTTATCTTAAGATCTTTCATCAAGCTGGGGGCAACTTGGAGGGACAGATGCGCCAAAGCCAAGTGCCAAGTCCTCTCTATAAAGCTCAAGGCTGTGATCCAGCTCGCCTGCCCCCAGCAGGCCTCCAGCACCACAAGTACTTTGGAAGTTGGCGAGCGGCGGGGGGGAGAGCGACACTCTGGGCCCCCATCCTGGGCTCCAGTTCATCAAAACACCGTCTGTTCACCTGCAACCTCCTGCTATCTCCTGCAACGTCTGCCCCTGCCCCAGCCCCAACCTTGCTCTGTCCCACCGGACCTGGACACCACGTCTAGGGCTGCCCGCTAGGCTCGTGCAGGCACAGCAACCCCGGACTGCACTGGTCCCTCGACTCTCAGCCTGAGGTAGTGCAACCACAGAGCGGAGCGTGGAGGTAAACATGGAAGTGCACGTAAAAGTGCGCCAGCTCAGTGTTCGGCAACAACAGCAGCAAGCAGTGGAGCAGTACCTTAACTTAGACATACGAGCCCACGGACGGATCGCATACTAACCACAAACTACGGTCAACTCAACTCTACCCCCACTATGAACAGAACACGGTGAGAGGCGGCCTGGCAAAACCCTAAGAGCATCAGTACCGGAATCATCGCACTCGCACTTCGGTGGCACAGGCTAGCAGTTCTACACCTGCCCGTCCCTCAACAACGCAAGGAGAAATCAAGCAAAGTGGCATATCACCCACAATTCCAATAAGGAGGTTGCGCCAGCCAGCAGGCGTTGGAGTGTCTTTTGGGGCAACTCTGCACTGCAAGAAAAAGAGTGAGCGAACACTCCCATTGCCTATTAACCACTCTCAACTGAAAACCTTCTGAAGGTCTCTTCGAGTAAACCACCCTCTCACCAGTAATTTAGCACACAGATTGACCAACAAGGGGAAGAAGCATGAGATCAGGTAAAGCACGAAGTAACGCCGCCAGTCAACCCACAAATCAAACAAAGAGGAAAAGGAAAAGAGAACCGGCGACGCATGGTGTAGCAGCAAAAAGGAAAGCAAGCAGTGACTTGGATCACCCCATTCCATGCAGGAGACTCTCCCCAATCAACGGCTCAGGTAGGGGGCCGGTTGAACAATTCTCTAACATAGAAGAAACAAACTGGGGAGAACCGGAAGCTTGGGAAGTTGGGAGCCCTCCACCCAATCACCGCAAGATAACTCACTACTTCGCTGCTGTAACAACTTACTGTGCCAGAAAAAGGACCAGATCAGCAGCACCAAGCAAACAATCCTTAGGAGGCGGCCTATCACCCATTTTCGTTTTGCAAACGCAAGGAGGTTTCAGAGAGAGTCCTAGAGTGAACTCACCTGTCCCCGTCCCTCTTTCGCCAACAATAGTGATCATGAGACAGCAGCCTCTGAAATTAGACGCCCCGCACACAGCTCAAGTGCCCTGCACTCAGGCACCATGAGTGTCCCCCACTCTCGGGCAAGAGAAAACCACAAGGAGCACCAGCATAGATCCCGCCAAGTTCCGTTGAACATCCAGCTCAGTAAACCAATCGATTCTGGACTCAGAGATGGTAGCAACTATGGAAATCCTAGAACAAAACCCCCGGCAAGGCGGCCCCCTGTGCCAAAGTCCCAAACTCCATTCCTTCCCAGCATTTGGACGTGAAAGCGAGGAATTAGAGCTCTGGAATACGGAACAGGGTTGTCCACCTAGATCACCCAAAGAAGAAATAGCGATAGTCGCTCAGAGCCATGCCCCTAAAGCAACTAAAACGGAAGTTATCCTAAGCAGGGATTACAAATCCAACCTGCAACCACAATCACAACCACGACGGCCAGATGTTATAAGGGCAGATGACATTTGGGCTGCATTCCTAAACTCAATGCAAGCAACGGTTATGGCTCTGCAGTTTCACGCAAATAAAATGGATATCCAAGTAGACTTTCTAAATACAATGGCAGTATTTGTCTCAGGTATCAACAGCAAGCTGGAAGAGTTAAACGCCTTAATAACAAGGGTACAAGCTAAACAAGCCAATGACTTTACCATCTGCTACTGCAAGGAGGTGGTAGATAAATTGTCTCAACTGCGGCAAATCCTACAAGGAATGCTAAAAGAAATTGGCTCCGCCCGGAACGATGGACACACACATACAACTCCCCTCGCTACCATGCTAACATCTGCCCCGTTTGTGCAAAAACAAGAGGAGAGGCTCCGCCCCCCTCAAACAACCTTACCGTCGACCTTAAGAGAAAAAAGAACTCGGGCAGAAAGTAGTGCTTCAACAAGCTTCAGAATGGAAAACATGGAGAATCACTGGCTGTATCAAAAAGAGAAAGTAAACAAGCAAGAAAAGGAAGGAGGTCTGCACGATCACTCCAACTATCCATCTTAAAAACCTCCGAAATTACTTTAAATTAACAAAGTCAGGAGCACATGGCACCAAGTGGAAGGCAAAACAGTGATATCCACGTTCCAGCAAGTACTAGCACTGACACCAAAGCTGGGATAAAGCCCACCTCTGACCCAATAGGGGTCGTCCAGCTAACAAAGTCCCCGTTGAGGCCCCCCCGCTGTGCTTGGCAAACATTCGGACAATTGTACAAGTCCCCAAATGAACCAGCAGAGCACAAACTCAAAAACCACTATCTTCGGACAACTCAGACAGCCATCACAGGCAAATTCAAGCAGCAAGAGAAATGTCCATGGCACAGGGTCCATGGCGCAGGGCACCGGATGTAGTGGTCTACATGGAACATGTCGCGCATGCAGAGCAAATCCAGGCCCCTCATGCAGGTACCCAAAACAACAAACCAATCCTCCATCTGCTCTGGGTTCCGGAATTCACCTCAAGATCCTCCACAGATGTTCTTAATCGCTCTACTATTCTAAGACCTATAAAGGCACTCCCGGATCTACAGCACGTGGCCTCGGATGACATCGCTGCAATTAAATTTATCCAAGCCAGAGGAAGCCAACACACAGACCCAACTCTTAGTATCTTTGCAGAGCCTGTCCTACCCAAACAGATTATGGAGAGAAGAGACCTTCTGAAAGCCTGGGGTATTGAGGAAGACATCTACCAAGGTGAACGATATCCACCCGCCCCCCCATTAGATTCTCAACAGCAGGTGACGCCCAAAGGCATTCGGTCCGTCTTGCATGGAGCATGCGCAGCCACCCCATACAGCAGAGCCTCTGAAGAAATGATTATCGAGAGAAGACTTTCCAAATCCCCGTTGAAAGTTCAAATATGGAAAGAAGAAGGCAGGAAAAGACTGGTTCGCTGTCGGAGATCCCACCACGGAAGGGAATGGGTAGCATTATCTCCTCCCCCAGGAGCTATGGGTAACAGCTGAAGAATCATTCCCACAAGGCGTATTGAACATCTGCTCGTGGAACATAGGCGGCCTGCGGGCAACAATGGAGGACCCAGATGTAACAAAGTTTTTTTAGCACCTTTGATATTATACTCCTACAGGAATCCTAGGCGATGGAACAATACAATTATTAGGATTTATAGAATATCTCAGTCCAGCCACAAAAACGAGTAGGCCCAGCCGGCCAAAGGGAGACCTAGTAATATACATTAGCACGAGCATCCTAGCAAAGATCTCAGAGCACAAGGAGGAAGAGCTGCCCTTTCAACTAGTCAGGCTTGATGGATGGGGAAAGAATATATAGGAACCACTGATCTTAGTCAATATATACATCAATCCAAAAACCAGAACAATTGAACTAAATAAGTTATTAACCCAACTGATAAGGATGAAAAATACGGTACAATTGGCATATTGGCTAATATCGGGTGATTTCAACCTCAACCTATTCCACATTCCTGGTGAAAATCACATCCAAACAGTGGCAACAGTGCCCGCCCAAACGCTCCCAGCAAAAAGCAGGAAAGACAAATTAGGTGAGAGTTATATATGCACCTGTGAAGGTGTAGGCCTATTAGCATTAAATGGTCAAAAGTTGCCTGACATCACACCTGTATGGACAAGATCATCCGGGAAAACAGTCTCCCACCTGGACTATACACTTGTGACTCCCGCCCTATTTACATTAGTGAGTAATTTCTGCATTTTGGACTGAGTCACAAGCCTCAGGTAATCGGGATCTGTTTATCACCATACAAGCCAGAGAAAGCGGTAGCCCTGGAAGAGGTAATCGGCACCGAAAACCTAAAACGACTCAAATGGTCATCCAATACCATTGAAAGCCAAGCGGAAGGGGCTCTACTAAGGCTAGAATCAATGGCCTTGGGCAGGGTGAATTTGACAACGGTCTGGGAAAACTTTGCCATCGATCTTATTAATAAAGACACCATAGGAAACACGAGAAAGGGAGCACTATTGATCCACCAAAAAAGTTTACATCTACCACAGCCTGTTCGGAGAAGGAAAGCAACTGTAGGTAAACTACTAAGGCAAATGCGAAAATTCCAAGACAATAGATCACTATTGGCTCCCTTGCGAGAGCAAAGGAAACAATTAAAAGGCAAATTATGGTCCTTTGAAAAAACTTCAGCAGGAGACGCTTTGGGCCAAACTACATTATGCATCTAAGTCATCTGATCCCAAAAGATTCTGGAAAATCATCAATACAATGGACAAGGGTCCATTGGCAGCTAATAATGCAAATATATCAGAGGAAGCATAGGTGTGCCATTTAAAGTCGCATCTAAAAGAGTTGGACACCAAAATCCTGCCACAAACCCAGGGGTCTTTGAAAATCCAGGAACCCGAGGTTGTAGAAAGCCTGAAGATCTCAGCATCAGAATTAATAAACATCATTGGGAAGTTGCGAACTGATTGTGCTCCAGGGCCTAACGGTTTACCACAGGCACTGTTTAAACAGGAAACAGAAAGATGGGCCAAGTTCCTGGCAGCGATGTTCAACTCTGTGCTCACAACGGGAATTGTCCCGGCAACCTGGAGAGGCTCAATAATTCACCCCATCTACAAAGGAGGGAACACGGCGTCTCCGAGTAATTACAGACTCATAGGTCTCCTAGATGTCGACCATAAGTATTTTTCATTGTGTGTGTTAAACCACCTAGAGACTTGAATTCCAGAGCACAACATTCTGCCGTTCAATCAAAGCGGTTTTACCAAACATCAAGGAACACTAACAAACCTCATGGCACTGGGACTTATTACCAACAGAGCAAAAGCAACCAGGACTCCCACCTATCTGTGTTTTTTTACTTTAAAGCTGCCTTTGATTGTGTCCCCTGTAGTAAACGGTGGGCTTAACTACAGCTTTGGGGGCTACCAGTCACTATTTTAAAAGCTATCAAAATGATTTATTCTGATACATGGTTGAAGGTAAAACTAGGGGGCGGCTCACATCTATCTAGGGCGGTTAAAACAACAGTTGGTGTTAATCAAGGCTGTGTATTGTCCCCAACACTCTTTAACCTGTATATAGCGGATCTGTCTGCAAAGTTAAACGTGGATATATCCCATTCCCCCTCTCTGGGCGGCCAGAAACTATCTAATATGTTATATGCAGATGACCTAGTACTAATTAGCAACACCGGAATAGGCATGCAGAAACGGCTAATCAAATTAGAAGAGTTTGCAAGGATAAATGAATTATAAATTAACCACAGCAAAACCAAAATGATTGCTATAAATCGCAGACCCACCAGCCAGCTTAAAAGGTACCTAAATGAAAAGACTTTGGAGGAGGTAAGTGTAGGAAAGTACCATCTTGCCTGGCATGTTACCCCCATATTTCACTGTATATATATACCCTTGTTCAAGTAGGGACCACAATCCTAGTCAGGATAAGTAACTACACAACCTAAATTACCCTATGCACACCCTCTGGTAGCTTGGCACAGAGCAGGCAAGCTTAACTTAGAAGGCAATGTGTGAAGTATTTGCGCAATGACTCATACAGTAATTGTAGGAAAATATCATCTTGCCTGGCATGTTACCCCCATATTTCACTGTATATATGTTGTTTTAGTGT
This sequence comes from Pleurodeles waltl, assembly GCF_031143425.1. Taxonomy (NCBI): domain Eukaryota; kingdom Metazoa; phylum Chordata; class Amphibia; order Caudata; family Salamandridae; genus Pleurodeles; species Pleurodeles waltl. The sequence continues at coordinate 1,229,924,533 of NC_090447.1, forward strand.
ATGTGTCACTGGGACCCTACCAGGCAGGGCCCCAGTGTTAATAAGTATGTGCCCTGTATGTGTTTCCCTGTGTGATGCCTAACTGTCTCACTGAGGCTCTGCTAACCAGAACCTCAGTGGTTACGCTCTCTCTGCTTTCTAAATTTGTCACTAACAGGCTAGTGACTAAACTTACCAATTCACATTGGCATACTAGTACACCCATATAATTCCCTAGTATATGGTACTGAGGTACCCAGGGTATTGGGGTTCCAGGAGATCCCTATGGGCTGCAGCATTTCTTTTGCCACCCATAGGGAGCTCTGACAATTCTTACACAGGCCTGCCAGTGCAGCCTGAGTGAAATAACGTCCATGTTATTTCACAGCCATTTACCACTGCACTTAAGTAACTTATAAGTCACCTATATGTCTAACCTTCACCTGGTGAAGGTTGGGTGCAAAGTTAATTAGTGTGTGGGCACCCTGGCACTAGCCAAGGTGCCCCCACATCGTTCAGGACAAATTCCCCGGACTTTGTGAGTGCGGGGACACCATTACACGCGTGCACTGTACATAGGTCACCACCAATGTACAGCGTCACAATGGTAACTCCGAACATGGCCATGTAACATGTGTAAGATGATGGAATTGTCACCCCAATGCCATTCTGGCATTGGGGTGACAATTCCATGATCCCCCGGGTCTCTACCACAGAACCTGGGTACTGCCAAACTGCCTTTCCGGTGTCTCCACTGCAGCTGCTGCTGCTGCCAACCCCTCAGACAGGTTTCTGCCCTCCTGGGGTCCAGGCAGCCCTGGCCCAGGAAGGCAGAACAAAGGATTTCCTCTGAGAGAAGGTGTAACACCCTCTCCCTTTGGAAATAGGTGTGAAGGCTGGGGAGGAGTAGATCCCCCAGCCTCTAGAAATGCTTTGATGGGCACAGATGGTGCCCATCTCTGCATAAGCCAGTCTACACCAGTTTAGGGATCCCCCAGCCCTGCTCTGGCGTGAAACTGGACAAAGGAAAGGGGAGTGACCACTCCCCTGACCTGCACCTCCCAGGGGAGGTGCCCAGAGCTCCTCCAGTGTGCTCCAGACCTCTGCCATCTTGGAAACAGAGGTGCTGCTGGCACACTGGACTGCTCTGAGTGGCCAGTGCCAGCAGGTGACGTCAGAGACTCCTCCTGATAGGCTCTTACCTGTGTTGCTAGCCTATCCTCCTTCCTAAGTAGCCAAACCTCCTTTTCTGGCTATTTAGGGTCTCTGCTTTGGGGAATTCTTTAGATAATGAATGCAAGAGTTCATCAGAGTTCCTCTGCATCTCTCTCTTCACCTTCTGCCAAAGGATCGATCGCTGACTGCTCCGGACGCCTGCAAAACCGAAACAAAGTAGCAAAGATGACTACTGCAACCTTGTATCGCTGATCCTGCCGCCTTCTTGACTGTTTCCTGATGATGCATGCTCTGGGGGTAGCCTGCCTCCTCTCTGCACTAGGAGCTCTGAAGAAATCTCCCGTGGGTTGACGGAATCTTCCCCCTGCAACCGCAGGCAACAAAAGACTGCATCACCGGTCCTCTGGGTCCCCTCTCAGCATGACGAGCGTGGTCCCTGGAACTCAGCAACTCTGTCCAAGTGACTCCCACAGTCCAAGTTAGACTGCATTGCTGGGTATCGCGTGATTTGCAGCTGCTCCGGCTCCTGTGCACTCTTCCAGGATTTCCTTCGTGCACAGCCAAGCCTGGCCTGGGTCCCCAACACTCTAACCTGCAGTGCACAACTTCCTGAGTTGTCCTCCGGTGTCGTGGGACTCCCTTTTGTGTCTTCGGGTGAGCTCCGGTTCACTCCTCTTCGTAGTGCCTGTTCTGGCACTTCTGCGGGTGCTGCCTACTTCTGTGAGGGCTCCCTGACTTGCTGGACGCCCCATCTGTCTCCCCCTCCAAGTGGTGACATCCTGGTCCCTCCTGGGCCACAGCAGCATCCAAAAACCCTAACCGTGACCCTTGCAGCTAGCAAGGCTTGTTTGCGGACTTTCTGCGTGGGAACACCTCTGCAAGCTTCTTCACGACGTGGGACATCCATCCTCCAAAGGGGAAGTTCCTAGTCCTCTTCGTTCTTGCAGAATCCACAGCTTCTACCATCTGGTGGCAGCTTCTTTCACCCTCAGCTGGCATTTCCTGGGCATCTGCCCACTCTCGACTTTGTCGCGACTCCTGGACTTGGTCCCCTTGTTCCACAGGTACTCTCGTCCAGAAATCCACTTTGGTTGCATTGCTGGTGTTGGTCTTCCTTGCAGAATTCCCCTATCACGACTTCTGTGCTCTCTGGGGAATATAGGTGCACTTTACACCTACATTTCAGGGTCTTGGGGTGGGCTATTTTTCTAACCCTCACTGTTTTCTTACAGCCCCAGCGACCCTCTACAAGCTCACATAGGTTTGGGGTCCATTCGTGGTTTGCATTCCACTTTTGGAGTATATGGTTTGTGTTGCCCCTATACCTATGTGTTCCTATTGCAATCTATTGTAACTATACACTGCTTGCATTACTTCCTTTTGCTATTACTGCATATTTTTGGTATTGTGTACATATATCTTGTGTATATTTCTTATCCTCATACTGAGGGTACTCACTGAGATACTTTTGGCATATTGTCATAAAAATAAAGTACCTTTATATTTAGTATATCTGTGTATTGTGTTTTCTTATGATATTGTGCATATGACACCAGTGGTATAGTAGGAGCTTTGCATGTCTCCTAGTTCAGCCTAAGCTGCTCTGCTATAGCTACCTTCTATCAGCCTAAGCTGCTAGAAACACCTCTTCTACACTAATAAGGGATAACTGGACCTGGTACAGAGTGTAAGTACCCCTTGGTACCCACTACAAGCCAGGCCAGCCTCCTACAGTAAGCACCTATAGATATCTAGGAGTCGTGGTTGATGCCAGGTGCAACTTCACGCCACAAAAAGAAGCAATAAAAAATAAGGCGCAGACACTTGCTTATGCCTTTTACAAGCTCTCTAACTCAATCTGTGGCCATGCCTTGAAACCCTTGACAGCCATAATGAGAGCAAAATTATTGCAAACTCTCTCATATGGGGCAGAGATAATGAGGGGTATGGAGGTAGCTCTTTTGGAGAAGCTTTTGATAAAGACGTATAAGTGTGTCTTTCGGTTACCAAGGCATGCCTCCGCAGCCCAGGTCAGACTAGAATTTATGTTGGTTAAGCAGTCGCTGGATCGCCCGGCAGCATTCATCAAATGTTGTTACAAACTGAGTCGCGCCCAAAAAGGGTCTTTAGTCAATCTAGTTTTGCAGGAAATCACATTAGAAAGAGGGAATGGAAACTACAAAAGGCATTTGGAAAAGAGTATAAGCCTCCTGAACCTAGGTGGGGTATGGGATCAGTAGCTTCCCACGCAGGCTTTTAACAAAGCAGTCAATAAGTCAAGTAAACTACATAGCTGGTTATAAAACAGGGAGGCTCTGACCAATAGGTCGCATGGCTGGTTGACTCTCAAATCGTATAAAACTCTTAAAAAATCATCACTTATGGCTGCCCCCTATTCACGGAAAATTAAGCAACGCTTTCTAAGGCTCAGGCTCGGTGAAGTTACACCAGACCTCATGCCAAATTGGAAGAAGGGGCCACAAGCGGGGATGCAAGAGTGCCGCCTTTGTCATCTGGCAGTAGAAAACTTGGTGCATGTGGTCTGCATTTGCCCAGCCCTGGCTGTAGAAAGAAAACGCTTACTGAAAAAAGAACTAAATGGCTTAGGGATTAGATCCTGCAGACAAGCACTAATTGAAGCATTCAATCCACAAAACACATAATGAATATTAGATTGGTTAAATTTTTGGAAATCTATTCAGGTAAATTAACATCTGCTGAAACAAGCCTGTGATATGGAGGGCGCAAACATAGACAAAATCCATCTACTCTGCGTAAACACTTCAAAGAAAGAAAGGTATTTTGGTAACATCGCTGGTCACACAGCTAGTCCGCTATGAAGTACCCAGTAACCAGAGTCAAGTAGGAGTAATACAAATTTGTAGGATGTATTTAGCTCTTCTCAGTTTTAGAAATTTATGTAATATATATGTTTCAGTGTATTAACATGGTTCTGTCAAATTGTATGTTGAAGGATTACTTTTATGGTTTTGATTAACTAATAAAATAAACATTCTCTCTCTGCTTACAAGCTTCTGCAAACATATGAATCTAATCAGAGAGCATTCTGGGAGCATTATACTTAGCCTCATATTTTTAAACTTTTCAAAACGTGTACACTTTTTTTTAACACTGGAACCACTGTCAGTAGTGCAATGTTACCCTAAAATGTTTATTTACAGCGCTCACTCTAATAATGAAGGCTTTTCATTAATGAACCATAAATACAAGCTTGAATAGCATTAATATATGAACACACATTACTTCAAGTGCAGACAATTCCCTTCTCTGTAAACTGGCAGCCAAAAGGGTTTGTGCAGCAGGGAGTTGGGCCTACTTGTCCCAATGACAAAATAAACATGAAAACCTGTTGCCCTTGACCCCAAACAATATGTCCCGGGTGTTGGGCGATAGGAATGCCACATCCCTGATGGTCTGACATAAGTCAACTCAAAACCAGTAACTACATACAGCCAGCTTCAGAAGGGCAGAATGTGGGTTCACTGATGCAGGTTGGTGCTGCCAAGTAGTATAACCCTGAAAGTCGAATACACACAGCAGGCTAAAGTCATGCAAATATTAGGAGCTCTAGAACCTCAAAGAAAAGGTGAATTGATGCCAGGGTGCTATTTCTCAACCTGATGAGAGCTGAACTATACAAAGTATCAGAACAGGTTAGTCTCTGGTTCAGACTGCCATGAAGGAAAACATTGAGGGCCAGACCCAGTTGCGCACAACAGCCAAGAAACTGCAAGAAATGACCAAGAAACTGAAACTCCCTACAGAAGATGCCTAAATGAAATCCAAACACAATAATATCAGAATTATTATAGTCTTCAAGAAGACAGAGGGCTACCATATGACATTATTAGTGGAGAATAACAAAAACAAAATCCTTCATGCCTTTCTGCCTTTTTTCCTGCCAGAGAAGCGCATAGTGCTTCGAGATGGATGCCTGTCAATACAACACATGCCTTTACCACGCATTGCCTTTACAATGCAAGGTATGCATATGGTAAGGTAAGTGAAACACATATATAGTCACTGAAAAAAGCACAGGTTACAGGGACGTTATAGTTAGGTTCTGAATTTACTCCTATAAAACCATAGAAATTTAGCAGTTATAGTTAGAGGTCTTTCAAGTAATTAAAACTCACACCATAAGGTAACTATAACTCATGTCCTTACCATGCACAGTTGTTTCATCAATAATTTTATTGCAAATGTTGCAGTGAGAATAGAATATGTAATCAATTAAATAATATGTGGATTAATTAGCTGTGCATGGCAAAGGTGCAAGTTATAGTTATCTTAGGGCGTGAGTTTTAGTTACTTCCCTAGGGTAGCGGGGGGTGGAGGCACTGGGCCCCCCTGCATTTATTATAATGAAAGCCCTGGGGAGGTAGCAGTCCCCAGGGCAGTAGGGGGGTGGGGGAGGCGGGGCACCCCCACACAAAATGTTGAATGCCCCTGGGACCTGGCCCACCCGGGGGTCTGTAAAAATAAAATTAAAAAAACAAGCATGGGAACCTATGCTTGTTTTTTTGGGTTTTTTTGCCACAAATTTGTGAATTTGCAGCAAAAAAATAATGTACAAAAATGCTTTTTTGCTCTGGGGTGGTCCTTCTGGGACACCCTCTCCAGTGCTAAGGGGTCAAGGTGTCCCTACCCTGGCCCCTTTTATTTTTTTGTAAACTTTTTTTTAAAAACTTTTTTTCTGGGACTCTGCGCTAGCCGAGTCCCACAATCGCTGCCAACACTTCCTGGTTTCAAGTGTTGGCAGCCAATCAGAGCTGTGGATTTCCCTGCACGAGCTCATCGTTGTATGTGAATACTTCAAGGCCAGAGATATACACATTTCAATTTCCCTAAATTTCTCAAAAACTACCGAACGGATTTACAACAAATAAGCGAAAGCATAATCTACATACCGAAAGCTAGCTTTCTGCCAAATTTGGTGTAAATCAGTCCAGATGTTCAGGCTGTAGACGTGTCTAAAGGTCCTATGGGAATTAAGATGGGAAATGCAACTTTTTTGACCTCCTCCCCCCCCCTTTTTTTCTCGGTAACCGCTTGACAGATCACCCCAAAACTTTCCCTGCACAGCAAGAATTACCATGACACTTTTTGTTTGAAAACTTTGTGAAGATTCGTCAAAAGGTGCCAAAGATATAGGTAAGTGAAAAAACACTTTTTCTAAGGAAACATTGTCCTAACTATACCTAGTGGCGACCACCATTAGGTAATATATATATAAATATCTTATATTATATTTCCTTTTTTTGTTTTTAATTATTTTAAATGTACATTTTGTCTTTATTGGGGCAGACCACACCACCTCTCCCCCTTTCTTAAAATGATTTTTATTCCCCCTTTTTAGGTTGAGCCTAGATAGCTCTTGGGCTGCCGCTTCGAGACATGTTGTATGTACTTGGTGGGCTTAGAGCTCACCCATTGCTATTCATTTCTTTTTTTCAGTGTCCTTTAAAAATCTTTGCTTCAAGATGGTTAATCTTTCCTATTTGCTTCGGGGGGCTGCATCCCTTTCTTTTTTTTCCTCATGCTTGTTACGTTTTGCTTATTTTCTGCATGCTTGTTACGTTTTGCTTATGGTCGGCGTGGCGCCGACTTTACAACCGCCGCACTTCATTTTACATTTTGCTGTCAGTGTGACACAGGCTTCATGGCTGCCGTGCTTTATCTTACATTTTCCTAATGATGAGCGTGGTGCCCATTTCACTGCTGCCATGCTTCATCTTTCAGCATTATGGGAGATTCGGGCCCTTTATTTTTTTCTGCATGGTACCCGCTAATTATCGGGTGTGGTGAACTCCTATACAAAAGTAATTGCGACCCCTTTTGCAAACTTGTTTGTACAGGAGTAATTAATTACAAGGGCAATCATAAACAATGCCCTGCTGGCAGGCTATGGTGGCTGCAAGATAGCAAAGGTATTTCCTGTTTTCAAACCTGTGGAAGAGCGCCTCGCGGATATAGTGTGCTGGGAGGGGCTTTCTTTGATACTGGCTTGCCTCATATGTGAACTTGGTGCGCTCAGACCCAAAAACAGTGGAAGGAGAGCACTGGTGATGAATGCATGTGCTGCAGAGCCGGGCCTTTGTGGTGCACTTAATCCTTTTGTTTTGAGTGAGGGCCGATGCCAGAAGCCCCTGGATTAACAGATGCTGCAGCGCTCAGATGAGTAGGCACCCGGTGTTTGCTTTGAGCTTGCTCGTTGTGTGTGAGCATCCTTCTTCACACGTACCTGCAAGCTGGGATTTGGGGGCCTTCAAGACTCCAGCTCTCTCGACCCCTTGCCAGTTTATTGTTGCTTGGCAGGTTCTGCCATTTATCCCTGTGATGCCTGCACCCCAAGTCGATCCCCCGACCCTATTCAAATAGGATATGGCATTTTTTAAAGTTCTGTGCCATTACTTCAGTCCGTCAACTAATCAAAGAATAAAAAGCAAATAAAATATATGTATAATTTTCTTTCAGATGTTCATTTAATGAAGTTCTGTGGTGAGGTGAAGAAAATGACAGCTTTGGCAAAAGTATTCAAAACGGTCACTGGAAAAAGATATTGGTGGCATGCTGCCGGCAGCAGCTTCAAGAGCCTTTTTTAAGTTTTAAAGACTTCTTCGTCCAGTTTTACCAACACTGCTAAGACAGTCTTTGTGGCTACCGTCTTATGAATATTTTTAGCTTTATGACCATGCCTCCTGGGAACCTTTTGAAAGCACCAATGCCTTAGGCAGGAGTGCACTGGTGACAGTAAAGAGTGGGTGTTGCATTCTGATTATTGGCACAGGCACAGCTTTCCCCTGAAGGCCAGGTCTTTTCATCAAGCATGTTGTATAGTTACTGACAATTACGCATACTTTCTGCATTCTCTTTTTGATCCTTTTACCAACATTTTTTAGTTGGTGGTGGCTGCAGACTTTGTGGTTGTGTTACATAATTTGAACCAGGGGTTGTCTGTAGTGCAACATTTCATGGACAGCTTGATATCTGGCAACAGCTTTCCAATGGCAACAACCAGTTCAGGGTCCCACTCCTCCCCTAAAATCTTTGGTTCGCCTTGTTCTCCAAATGGCCATCCCTACTCTTTGTAAAGGGCTTGTTAAGTTTCTCATTTAGCCGCACCAATGGTTTAGCTTGTCAAGCCACATGTTCTTCGCTTAACCATGCCCCTTACTGCTAGCCTTGCGTCTGCCGTCACCTAGCTATGCAGGCTAAGTTGGGCGGGCGCACGCTATGTTCATAAGGTGTCTCACGCCGGGGTTCTGATGCTTGCTTTTGTCCGACTCTGGTTTTATCTGGGCAATTTAGGTTTTCTTGTGCCGCTACTGCTCTCAGTATCCTGAGGACGGTCAGAGCTGGGTCCTGGCTATTGCTGCTTTGCCTCTGCACAAGAACTGTATTCTGAGGGGGCAGCAACAGAAAGTACCGGTGGGAGGTGCAGTCCCAGCAAGCCGTGCAACTTGGGGATGCCCAAAACAAACGTGAGTACTTCTCTTTCTCTGCACAAATATATCATCCAAACAAACCTGTTGAAACACCCTCTTGATGAATGAAGGTCCTGTCTACAACTGAGCCCCAGATAGCACTCATTCAATATATTTATATAATGGCTATGTTATTTGTCGCAGCCAGCAAAGCAACTTCTCCAGTCATCTCCTTACAAATGGTTGTCCCCAATGTTCCGGGCCTTAATCTTTTTAAACTTTTTAAACTGGAATTTCTAGATCGTGTCCAAATATTTAAGATGCATGTGGGGAAGAAAAAAGCATGTTTGTTCCATCAAAGCCTTTCCTGAGTTTCGTTTTGCACTTCATGGTGACTTACTATTGTTCTCTTGTAGATATATTGTTTCTGCAGGTGTTGGCGTTGACCAAGGCTTTCCATACATTTTATATACTGTTGGTTTTATTGCAGGGGTTGCTTCTAAATGCCTTTTCACTCCGCTCTCCAACACTCTGCTCCACTCTATGCCACTCTACAATTCTACTCCACTTAACAACACTCTAAGCAATTTCTTCTATATCACATCATGCCACTTTACTCTACTCTATTCAACAATGCACTAATCTACTCTACACCTCCACTGTACGCCACTTCACTCTGACACTCTATGCTGCTACTCGATACTCAACGGCTCTCAACTTTACTACATTACTCCACACTAAACGTGAAACTCTCCTGCACTACTCCACTCTGTGCCACTCCACTTTCACAGTCTAATCCAGTCTTGCCACTCTATTCTACAGCACGCTACTCCAATCTGCACAGTACCCTTTACACAACTCAACTCTACACCACTCCACAACACTCTATAGCACTCCACAACACTCCGCTCTACTCTAACAATCTACTACACTGAAACAATCTTCTCCAGTCAACTCAGCGCTCTTTCACTATACAACACTATACGTCCTACATTACATTTCACAACACTACACGCCACTCCATAACACACCATACCACTTAACTCTATGCCATGCCACTCCATAAACTACACTCTACTCCACTTTAGAACACTTGACACTATGCCCCTTTACACCAGTAACTTTTAACCATTTTGAATAGCAGTCACACTAGTGTTCAACGTAGCTAAAACATATTGGCAATGCCATAGGTGAGACCTATTAGCTGTGCCAGTGCTTGTTTAAATTTATTAACATATACCTTTACCCACCTCTATGCCCCTCCCCACCGCTAAACCCTAAAAACACCTTTACCACCCTAAACCCCTACCCACCCCAAAGCCCTAAAACACCCTTACCCCCATTCCCCTACCCACCCCAAAGCCCAAAATGCTCTTACAATCTGTACCTCTACCTGCCCCATAATCCTAAAAATACCCTTACCGCCCTATACTCCTAGCCAAACCTAAATCTTAAAAATAACCTTACCACCCTGTACCCCTACCCATCCCTAAACCCTAAAATGCCCTTACCACCCTATAACTCTACCCACCCTAAACCCTAAAAACCACTTTACCAACCTATAATCTTACCCTCCCAAACCCCAATGTATACTTGTATATATATGTGTGTGTGTGTGTATGTGTGTGTGTGTGTGTGTGTGTGTGTATGTGTGTATATATATATATATATATATATATATACATATATATATACTTACATACATACATATCCCAAATACTCTTACCTTGTGTGGTGAAGGAATTGCTTTGTAAAGGCAAATCGTGCTAAATGATGCGTGGTAATGCCTGCAAAGTAAAGGCTGCTTCCCCTCCGAGAGCACCCCCAAGAGCTATAATATTCAGACTGGTAAAATCATAGGAAAATGTACACTATTTTACATGTGGTTAGAGCCATGGATCTGAAGCTTTTCAGGGACACAGAAATCCTTGTGGTCTCAGACTACACCCAGGTCGACCAGAGGCAAAGTAGAATCTATTACAGGGTCAATAAAAGACCTGGGACTGTTGTGTGTGCTTCTTTTTCCTTCAAACTTAGGGTTCATTGAAAGCAATTACTGACACTATTTTTACTGACACCTATCAAGCATGTGATGAGGCTGGGATACTGGCGGGGGTAAAAGGAGCACTACCTTTTGCCTAGGCGCTCCCCCAGATGGACTTTAGACTGAGACAGACTGACGTTATCAAACACCCAGGATTACTGCCTACAATCACCTGAAAATATGGAGGTGCTATAGGATTGGACTTTGATAGTGGAATGCACTTCACTGCGATACTTAACTGAATGTGGGCTATGATGTTTGTATAAAGTCCCTCTTCGCAGGGATGGTATATGTCCATACTTTTCCAAGGTTTTTGCAAATCCGAGTAAATTTGGAACATGCCTCACAGTTTGTTGAAATGGGTTGCCAAGTTGATGGTGTTCTATGCATTTGCATTTATATGGTACGTTGTCTGGAAAGCAGCTACCTTCTGCCACCTTCCGTCCATGAGCTTCCCTAGCACATGGTTTAATGTGTTAGGGACTATACATCAGTTCTGTTTTTAGACTAAGGTTGGGTAGACTAGAGAAATCTCTCCATGAAATTGAGTAACACTCAGTTTTCCCAGGGTGACCTTCATGTTCTTCAAGGTTAGTTGAGGTTGGGAGTTGACCAATTGTCTAATCCCATATTTTGTAATAAATTAATTCCAGACAATCAAGTTTCCACATTTGGGTGGATAATGGGTATGTCATCATCCATGCTGCTGAGTGACACAGCACATAGGAGGACCGGTAGAGCACATCGGCCCTAGGGTTTCTCAGTATTTAGAGCTGATGAGCAAGTCCATATGGACCTTTGCCCCATGCCGCAACTATGGTTAACAAAATCCATCTCATTGTGGAATGTTCACGGTTTAAATGGCTTTACCAAAAGAAGGCTTATAGGAATGTGCCTTGGAAATCGAAGAATGTGTTGTTTTCTTACATGGAACACATTTGAACCCAAAAGAGAGCAACACAATTCTGGAAATAATAGTCAATTCAACCACCCTTCATGGTCCATATATGCTGAAGGTGTTGTGATATTGATAGCAACAGGTGCTCCACTATTAGTCAAATGTACATCTCTTGATCCTTGGTGTAGATGTTTTTACTGAGAAGACTACTAGATAGAATAGACATATGCTTCTATAACATTAATGCTTCTCCTTAGATTAATAGAGATGTTTTCCCTAATTTAGCCCTGCTGTTTGGCCCTTCTGCTAGAATTCGTATAGTTTCGGTCAGTAGACTGCAAATGTGTACTGAATAACCAGCTAGTCACTCTTCACAATAAAATGCAGGCAACACATGCCTTTATTGTTCAGGGGTGCTCTGCATGATGTAACAATGTTAAGTAATACACAATGCATTGAGGAAATTTTCATTCTGTTTCCCTTACCATGTGTGTTCATTATCTTAGACTACTTTGGTAGGTAGCCTGCAGAGGCTTTCGATGGATCAATCCACAAGGTGCTTCTGTGTTATGTCATAACCATTCCCCCCAAGGTGATGACTTTCACATAGGGTAGGCTCAAACTGCATGTCCTGACATGAAACCACATACCAGAGGTGAATTGAGATAAGAGAGATGCACTATTTCGAACTGAAAGAAGGCATGGGGTCTAAAGCACATGTGACTCCCACACCTAGCACTCACCATCTGTAGGAAAGTACCAGCTTTCTTGGCATGTTACTCCCATTTTCACCTGCATGTCAGTATGTTTTTGCCTGTCTCACTGGGATCCTGCTGGTCAGGACTCCAGTGCTCATAGTGTATGGCCTAATGTGTGTGTCTGTATAGTGCTTAACTGTGTCACTGAGGATCTGCTAATCAGAACCTCAGTGCTTATGCTCTCTCTGCTTTTAAATTTGTCACTTTAGGCTAGTGACTTCATTTACCAATTTCAATTGGCACACTGGAGCCTCCTTATAAACCCCTAGAATATGATACCTAGGTACCCAGAGCATTGGGGTTCCAGGAGATCCATATGGGCTGCAGCATTTCTTTTGCCACCCATAGGGAGCTCAGACAAACCCTTACACAGGCCTGCCATTGCAGCCTGTGTGAAATAACGCACAGCCATTTTCACTGCACTTAAGTAACTTATAAGTCACCTGTATGTCTAACCTTCGCTTCCTGAAGGTTAAGTGCAAAGTTACTAAGTGTGAGGGCACCCTTGCACTAGCAAAGGTGCCCCCACATAGTTCAGGGCCATTTCCCCGGACTTTGTGAGTGCGGAGACACCATTACACGCGTGCACTACATATAGGTCAATACCTATATGTAGCTTCACAATGGTAACTCCGAATATGGCCATGTAACGTATCTAAGATCATGGAATTGTCCCCCCATTCCAAATCTAGTATTGGGGAGCCAATTCCATGCATCCTGGGGGCTCCAGCATGGAACCCCAGTACTGACGAACCAGCTCACTGAGGCTTGCACTGCAGCTACAGCTGCTGCCACCTCACAGACAGGGTTCTGCCCTCCTGGGGTCTGGGCAGCCCAGTCCCAGGAAGGCAGAACAAAGCATTTCCTCTGAGAGCAGGGCGTTACACCCTCTCCCTTTGGAAATAGGTGTTACAGGCTGGGGTAGCCTCCACAAGCCTCTGGAAATGCTTTGAAGGGGACAGATGGTGCCCTCCTTGCATAAGCCAGTCTACACCGGTTCAGGGACCCCTTCTCACCTGCTCTGTCGCGAAATTGGACAAAGGAAAGGGGATAACTGGACCTGGTTTAAGGTGTAAGCACCCAAGTTACCCACTACAAAACAGGCCAGCCTCCTACACCATCTTATATAACACATCTTGTACACTTATGATTTATTGTCAGTGTATAATGTTTACATGTGATGTAAAGCTCTCTGACACTCTGCATTGGGATGACTAGCGTTATAAAAGAAATGAAATATTGGTATTTCAGTTATTTACATTATTATTATTTCTGTAAGTCTCCTGATAAAAATGCACCTGACATGTGTGAGTAGGCCTGGTGCCAGTGTCAGAAAATGCCCCAAAACGCAGGGTGGTCACATCGCACGTCACATTTTTCCACTGAAAACCAACGTGTTTTTTGGAAAGTGCCTAGCTGTGGATTTGGGCTGTAGCTCAGCCAGCACTTAGGGAAACCTAGCAAACCTGTACATTTCTGAAAACTAGACACCCAGGGAAATTCAGGATGGTGTGACTTGTGTGGCTCTCATCAGGTTCTGCTAACCAGAATCCCTTGCAAGCCCCAAAATATGTCTACAAAAAACACCTTTCTGTGATGGAAAGTTCTGGAATCTGAGGGAAGCCACAAACTTCCTCTCACTAAGCATTCCCCCAGGTCTCCCGATAAAACTGACACCTCACTTGTGTGGATAGACCTAGCGCCCGCAACAGGGAAGGGCCCATAAAGTATTTTGGTTAATGATGTTTCAGATGTGCCTGTGTCTGGTAGGTTTTTCCAGGTGGCAGCGTACCCAGGTCCAAAACTTGCAGCTGCTCACCATTGTAAGTGGGACGATATTGGGAGTTAGCCAAGCTCTCTTGGCCCATATGCAAAATCAACACCCAAAAGAGTCCGATGTCTTCTTGCTTGCTACTGAGATGAGATGTTCCGCAGGGGGAGCACAAAGACTGCTAACTCCTTCATTTGGGCTGGGGGGCATAACCATGCCTATAGTGGTGGGAAGCCCCCACCCCTTTTTTTCATTTTAAATTCCCAGGCGTCTAGTGGGCTTTCCACTCCCCTGGGAGGGCAGATTGGGGGTAATTATACCATCTGCCCCCCAGGTGGCCAGAAAGACTTTGCCCCGATTTAGTTGGGGTAGGGGTATGGCCATACCCTCGCCTCTCATTATGAAAAAAAAATAAAAAATCTTCCCTGGTGCCTAGTTGTAGGAAAGTACCATCTTGCCTGGCATGTTACCCCCATATTTCACTGTATATATGTTGTTTTAGTCTATGTGTCAGGGCCCTGTGCTCATAGTGAAAACCCTATGTTGTCAGTGTGTTTGATATGTGCTAGGCAGGACCCCAGTGCTCATAGTATGTACCCTGTATGTGTTCCCTGTGTGATGCCTAACTGTCTCACTGAGGCTCTGCTAACCAGAACCTCAGTGGTTATGCTCTCTCTGCTTTCCAAATTTGTCACTAACAGGCTAGTGACTAAATTTACCAATTCACATTGGCATACTGGTACACGCATATAATTCCCTAGTATATGGTACTGAGGTACCCAGGGTATTGGGGTTCCAGGAGATCCCTATGGGCTGCAGCATTTCTTTTGCCACCCATAGGGAGCACTGACAATTCTTACACAGGCCTGCCAGTGCAGCCTACATGAAATAACGTCCACGTTATTTCACAGCCATTTACCACTGCACTTAAGTAACTTATAAGTCACCTATATGTCTAACCTTCACCTGGTGAAGGTTGGGTGCAAAGTTACGTAGTGTGTGGGCACCCTGGCACTAGCCAAAGTGCCCTCACATTGTTCAGGGCAAATTCCCCGGACTTTGTGAATGCGGGGACACCATTACATGCGTGCACTATACATAGGTCACTACCTATGTATAGCGTCACAATGGTAACTCCGAATATGGCCATGTAACATGTCTAAGATCATGAAATTGTCACCCCAATGCCATTCTGGCATTTGGGGGACAATTCCATGATCCCCCGGGTCTCTAGTATAGTACCCGGGTACTGCCAAACTGCCTTTCTGGGGTCTCCAATGCAGCTGCTGCTGCTGCCAACGCCTCAGACAGGTTTCTGCCCTCCTGGGGTCCAGGCAGCCCTGGCCCAGGAAGGCAGAACAAAGGATTTCCTCTGAGAGGGTGTGTAACACCCTCTCCCTTTTGAAATAGGTGTGAGGGCTGGGGAGGAGTAGCCTCCCCCAGCCTCTGGAAATGCTTTGATGGGCACAGATGGTGCCCATCTCTGCATAAGCCAGTCTACACCTGTTCAGGGATCCCCCAGCCCTGCTCTGGCGCGAAACTTGACAAAGGAAAGGGGAGTGACTACCTCCCTGACCTGCACCTCCCAGGGGAGGTGCCCAGAGCTCCTCCAGTGTGTCCCAGACCTCTGCCATCTTGGATTGAGAGGTGCTGGGGGCACACTGGACCGCTCTGAGTGGCCAGTGCCAGCAGGTGACACCAGAGGCTCCTTCTGATAGGCTCTTACCTCTCTTGGTAGCCAATCCTCCTTCCTTGGTAGCCAAACCTCATTTTCTGGCTATTTAGAGTCTCTGCTTTGGGGAATTCTTCAGATAACGAATGCAAGAGCTCACCAGAGTTCCTCTGCATCTCCCTCTTCCTCTTCTGCCAAAGGATCGACCGCTGACTGCTCAGGACGCCTGCAAAACTGCAACAAAGTAGCAAGACGACTACTAGCAACCTTGTATCGCCTCATCCTGCTGGCTTTCCCGACTGTTTCCAGGTGGTGCATGCTCTGGGGGTAGCCTGCCTCCTCCCTGCACCAGGAGCTCTGAAGAAATCTCGACGGAATCTTCCCCCTGCTAACGCAGGCACCAAAAGACTGCATCACTGGTCCTCTGGGTCCCCTCTCAGCCCGACAAGCGTGGTCCCTGGAACTCAGCAACTCTGTCCAAGTGACTCCCACAGTCCAGTGACTCTTCAGTCCAAGTTTGGTGGAGGTAAGTCCTTGCCTCCCCACGCTAGACTGCATTGCTGGGTACCGCGTGATTTGCAGCTGCTCCGGCTCCTGTGCACTCTTCCAGGATTTCCTTCGTGCACAGCCAGGCCTGGGTCCCCAACACTCTATCCTGCAGTGCACAACCTTCTGAGTTGTCCTCCGGCATCGTGGGACTCCATTTTGTGACTTCACGTGGACTCCGGTTCACTTTCCTTCCAAGTGCCTGTGCAAGTACTTTTGCGAGTGCTGCCTGCTTCTGTGAGGGCTCCCTGAGTTGCCTGTCGCCCCCTCTGTCTCCTTCTCCATGTGGCGACATCCTGGTCCCTCCTGCGCAACAGCAGCATCCAAAAACCTCTACCGCGACCCTTGCAGCTAGCAAGGCTTGTTTGCGGTCTTTCTGTGTGGGAACACCTCTGCAAGCTTCATCGCGACGTGGGACATCCGTCTTCCAAAGGAGAAGTCCCTAGCTCTCTTCTTCCTTGCAGAACTCACCTTATTTCTCATATAATTGAGTTCAGGGATTAGCCCCACACCCAGGGCATATTGTTTGGGGTCAAGGACAAAGGTTTTTATGTTTATTTGTCCTTCGGAAAATTAGGCCCAACCCCCTGCAGGACAAACCCTTTGGCGGCCAGTTTATGGTACCTTATGTATCGGGGAAGGCATTGTCTACAGTTCAGGTAATATTTGTGTTTTTATGTTAAGCTAATAAAACTAATATTTATAGATCATTATTGCAATGACTTTATTATTAGGACTGCACTGCGGACAGTGGTTCCAGTATAAAAATGTATACTACATTTGCAGAGTTAAATAATATGAGCCTACGTATAATGCTGTCTGATTAGATGCAAATATTTGCAGAATCTTGAAAGCAAGAGTGATAATCTTTTTTGCTTTAAGAAAAAAATTCACAAAAATGCCACTAGGGAAAAAAAAACGTTTTTCTAAACGACTGTGAAATTTTAGGTACCATTTCTTTCAAACATCATTTAACAGATGTGTTGATGCATGCTAGTACTTTAAAAAAATATTCATAATGGAAAATTGGCTAACAAGCTTCAACAGTACTATTCAAAGTGTGAAAATAAACAAGCTTTTGCAAAGCCAAAAGGTCTGACATACTGGTCAACCATTTGGTTTTGTTAACAGGGGTCCTCTTTTGACATGGTTTTTGTAAAACTTTATAATTGTGGGAGCTGCCTGGCCCTCACCATTATAAAAAGACATTTGCAAAAATAAAAATAGTTTTTGTTCTCAAAAAGCACACGTAGCCAAAACATTCCTGGCACAGAATAAAACGACATTGTGTGCCGATATGCTCCTTGTGAAAGAGCTGAATTCTGTCACTCACAGTGAAGCCATCAATGGAGAAACATATAGCATTTTAATAAAATTAAAGGTTATGATTAATGCCAGACCTAACAAACCACACCACAAAACTGCCAATGTCATGTTACAAAAGTAAAAACAAATGAATTGTCAATACTTGTAAGTATATGATTGTACTAAAAGTGCATACTACCCAAAATATGTTGAGGGTTTATGTTTGATGCTCCACGTAAAACTCCCATTTCAAAATTGAGACGACTACCTTGTACAATTCTAAATGAAGTGCCAAGTGACTGTATGTCAGTGTGTGCAGCACCTTTACTCCCACCCTGTGCGCAGTTTGTAAAAAATAAATACGTATTTCTGGTGAACAAAATCTTTCTTTGGTGAGTGGTGCTGGCAATGTCACAGTGAAAGCCCAAACTCTAGTGACAAAGGGAGCAAAAGGAACGGGCAAAAGGTGCTGTAAAGTTTGGCTTTGTCATGCTGCTTGTTCCAATATCTCTACAGTTTCACTCTAATTCCCTGTTGTTTCCCATCTCATTTTCACTCTCCTATCATTTCTTTCTCCTCTCTTTCCCTTTTTCTCTCCATATTCTCAAATACAATCACTCTCTCATCTCTTTCACTGCTCTACCACATCTCTGTCTCTCGCTTGAATCTCTCTCAATCCCTTCTCTCACTTTCATCCTCCCTCTCAGCTTCTCCTCACTCCATATCAAAGACAGGCCATGTCAGAGACTAACATGGGCGAGAAGCCCGTTGTACATTCACAGAATAAGAGCTGATGTCCTGTAGCTTAGTGCCCAAAGAAGCTAATTTTTTATATTGGAGGAATTCTCCACTCTGCATGTGAACTGCATCACCTCAGTCTATGGACGAACACAACTCTGTTATATGAACTGTACTCCATCTGTGCAGAGGTTCAGCACTATGTATGCAGGGACGTGGGTGTATCTGTTAAAGAGCTTATCTCTATCTCTACAATATGATGGGTCTGTTTGTGACAAGTCTCACTCTGTGTGTGTGGGGGAATTCATATCTGTGCAGGATCCCATGCATGTCATCTTGGTGTTCAGCCCTACCTCATAAGGAGTAATCAGCTTCAGTTTTGGGTTCCTCCCCTTAAAAAAACAAGCACTGAAATTAGTTTCTCAAACCCGAGCAGTCCTGACCCTTCAATTAGTACCTAAAACTGCAACAGTTTGGTGACCAGTAATGCTCTGAAACCTTACAACACTTGAGTACACTTTGATGTGAACACATTCTTATCAGTCCTTGCTTCCTTCTGGTCTACATGTGTAGCATGGAAATTTAGAAAGCACTAGAAAAAAATAGGTAGAGGCAAGGAGACTGGTGTATAAAAAGGAGACAACAGTAAATTGTAAGTGGTGGTAATCTGGTGGAGAAAAATGAAAAAAGATGATGACAGTGAGCAGGAGCGCATGCAGTGGTGTGTGGAGAGGGTGACTATCTGTCAATAACCATTCCATGGTTAGAGGGGAGGATGAACAGTGCTGAGACCTAGGTGATGGTCTATGGCCAATGCAGTGGAAGCTAAAATACACTGTAGCACATGAGAAGGAAAGAATGGCCCTGGGCAGAAAAACAAATGGCAAAGAAAAACATGTAAAATGTGAACTCCTCTCTGGGAACCAGGTTTGGGGTTTAAAATGCACTATTTAGGTAGAAATTAAAAAGAGGGGATTATTTTGACTGTGTCTCAGCAATAGGTGTGTTAACCCACAGCACTACACTTAACAGTTTGAAGTTGGCAAAGGGTTATAGATGGCAGAGTAAGCACCAGCTTACTTTCAGAAGTGGGTCACAACTAGTATGTTTTTAAATTGAGCCTTTGGAATGAGTATATGTTTCGGATTTGGAGCATGGCACTCTTCATCTCCCTTCAGCTCAAGATTTTCCAATCACAAACACCCCCTCACGGAGATGGTAAGGAGGATAATGAGGTAGACCCCGGGATACGTGCTACTGTGGCAGAAAGCTTTAGGAGCACAGTTCTAGGAGCAGTCTATCACAGCAGCAACTGATTTGCCCCCTCCATCTATTAAATGTCTGACCACCAAACTTGCAGGGCAGGAGGCACACAAGGGCCTTCTGTCAGGTGGACTTGCAGAGGTGAGCACCCAGAAGCCTTTGGCAAGGCACAGGGGATGAGATGTGGGCCCTTGCTGCGATGTACGTGTTCCATCCTGCTAGGGTGACGTCTCGGTTTTACACTCCTCACCCCGACAAATTGAATTAAACTTAGCATATATCCTGTTTTCAGAGAGGGTCGACTGACCACAGATGAAGGCAATTTTTTATGTGTAACAGTTCAGGATTAGTAGCAGCCAGTAGCAGAAAGAGATTTGGTTACAACAGAGGATTTTTTAAAAAGTTGCATTAATTCCTCTTTGTGTCACAACACTGTCTGTTTTGCTGCGCACTGTTAAGTAATTCATTCTATCTCCTTCAGATTGTAGTCTAAATTCTATGGTTGTGAAATGTTCTGGATTTTAGGTTTCAAAGTCTGGGCAACCTACACGCAATCCAAACTGAGCTACAGAGCAAGCATGATGTATAGGAATGCAGTGACAGGCTTTG
Source organism: Pleurodeles waltl (assembly GCF_031143425.1). Classification (NCBI taxonomy): domain Eukaryota; kingdom Metazoa; phylum Chordata; class Amphibia; order Caudata; family Salamandridae; genus Pleurodeles; species Pleurodeles waltl. Next base: position 1,229,944,740 of record NC_090447.1, read on the forward strand.
CTGCGCCACTGTGTGTGAGCCCATTGTTAAAACGACTGTGTGACATGACGTCATTGTCAACCTTGATACCAGTACCTCCTCACAAAGTCACTGGCTTTCCTGCAGGACAGGACAGACACACAGGAATGTTTTACTCAGAGAACTGAGTCTGCCACCCGTGGGACAATCTTTTAAGAATCTCTGTCCCCACTAGTAAGGGGGGCTGAGTAATGAATAAGTGCAAAACTGTTTAAAAACAAATAATTAAAAAAACAGGAAAAAAATCCCCCTTTTTTAAAATGTATATAGCACATACTAGCCTTTGCATGGGTAGTAAGCAGTCTGTAAATGAAATTATAATTCAAGACACTTAGATTTCTGCATCTTTGATTGGAATAGCTCGGGGCATTGGCCACGTTGGCAACAGGGCAGAAATCTATTTTAAAGTACAGATTCTATCTTATTCCAGTGCTAATGGCCCAACATAGTTTATCCATTACAACAGCAGCGAAAGATAAAACACACTGCCCTACACAAGGAGAGATCTTACCATGGGGTCAGAGGATTACGATATTATGATTCACCCGAGACTCCCAACCACACTGGAAAACACTGCACAAGCTGAATGTGTCTTGTTTGAAAAAAAAAAGTAAACGTTTATTCTGCCATGGACTTTCTGGTAACTGCTCGGCCCAGGCTTTCCCTGTTACAGACGCCCATAAAGCTGCAGCTGGGGCTAAGGCGCACAACGGGGGTGGCTATGCCCGTTTAGCCCAATGGGCATTGCGCTCCTGCCCAAGGTACATCGCCAGTCAGTCTGAACTCTGTGTAGCTCCCGCTGTGTTCTTCTCCAGGGCTGCAAATCCGTTTCAGGTGGACCTCCCGGCAATGGTATCCTGCCTCTTCGAGCCCTCTTGGGCTATAGCATGCAGTTTCATCTCACTGGACATTTTCAACTTCCAAAATGTTGTTCCAGTCCAAAGGTAAAAATATATTCACCAGGCTCGACGACATTGGCTCCCCATAGACTAAGACAACCTCTAGCTTTTCCCACTTGGAGCTTTTTCCCACCATCATCGATGGCTTCACCGATACTTCATCCTGTGGCTCCCTGGTGTCAACAGCTACCCCTCACACACAGCCTGCTGCCTTTCCCCACTGACCTGTATCTCTTCAGGAACTTTATTTCAGAATTTGTTTTACATCTGAAGGTAGGCCAAGACCAGGCCCAATCCACCCCTTGTATCCAACTGGAGCTCCATTGTGGTCAGCCTTAACTTTTTTACTTTTACCTGATTTCTTGCGACCAAATAACTGCATTTGGCGCTTTACTCTTTTAGCCGCTAGATTTAACTATAAACGTTTTCACTTTATTACTGTTTGTGTGCTGCATAAATACTTGCCGTATTGCCTCTAAGTTGAACCTGACTGCTTTTATGTTGATCTACCAGAGAGTTAAGCACAGATTAATTAGTGACTTTTGTGGTTCACCCTGACAAGGATTGTTGGTCTTTGCTGAGTGGGGTTTCCACCTCCCTCAACCAATAACACAGTTTCTTACATAGACAACATCTATTCTATGTAACATTTAACTGACTAAAGCCGCTAAGTGAAACAGTTTGTTGTGCTCGATTTATTGACATGACTGGTCATTCATGCGCACTGTAAAGTAATTTGTATTTCAATTTCCATTTAGGATGGAACAGAATTATGCTCAATTGCTATTGCAAAGCAAAGAACTGGTGTGTCTGTTGGCGATCGTCCTTCAAGACCTACTCTATTAGAACAAGTATTGAACCAGAAAAGATTGGTAAGTATTGTATCTTTACCAAGCCCCTTAATGTTTAGAATATTTGCAATGGCAACATAGATATCTTTTGGGAACACCATATGAGCTGGGGGACAGTGGTGACAGGATGAAGTGCCATCCAAATAGAGGAGTGGCTAGTGTGCTGATTGTGTAGACACCTGGGCTCATTACTTGCAGGTTACCAGCGAGCATTCCAACTTCCTGAGCCTGCTCATTTATCTGCTGATTGAGCTCAGTAGCAGTGTTCACAGTGGGGCAGAGTTGTTGTCACTGACATTTTACTTCCATGTTCTGTGATTACTGTGTTTGGTCCTTGCAAGGGAAGCAAAAAAAAGCAGTCCCTCTCCCAGGCAGTAAGTCATCTTGAAAGCTCTCCCATCACTGAAAAGTATAAAATCGCCCTCATGCAGAGGTCCTGCGACTGACCGAAGGCACCCTGTACCCTCCCCCAGCCTCTGAAGCTCCTTCCTTTTCTGAGACACTCCAATGGCCTCTTCCAGGCCACCAGGGTCTCTTACTTGCCCCTATCCCAGAATCCCCCTAACATGTACCTGAAGCACTATTGCTCTTTTTCCCGGGTCACCCAAGGTGTTCCTGCCGTCCTCTCCATTCTGCCAGGAGCATTGATTGAAAGAAACAATCACCGCATATTAGAAAAAAAGTACTAGGAGCAGAAGGTGTAATGACAGAAAAAAAGCATGAAAATGATTGTGTGTGTATAGACGTGTTTGTGCATGTGTGACTGTGTATATTTGAGGAGTGTGGTGTATCGCTATAATTCATGTCGTATTGTGGAGATCCACTATACAGTGATGAGTCTGGCAGTACAGTGGCAATTCTTAATATATTGTGCACCTTCAAGACATCCACACCTATTTTAAGTTTATCCCTCCACTATTGTGGTAGGTAATGATAATATTAAGAATTATTTTCCTTTACCTAGGCATCACACATAAAGTTGAAGCCGCAACCTTGCTTGTGCTTTCTCACTTGGACAATATCAATGAGCTATACATAGGAGTTATGTTTAAAAATTCAAGTGGGCTCCAAGAAGAGGAACCGGTTCAAGTGAAAATATGTGATATGTACAGGCTTAGCCAAATCTATATCCTGGAACTATAAACCATCGGTTTTTGCTAATGCCTAGGTTCTACAGAGAATGTTGGACAAATTAAACTTGTTGCATTTATAAATATTTGCTTAGATTGTATTTATTTACACTGTACACTGTGCACTGTGGTTTTCTTACATTTTAACATTGTGTCTTAGAGCACTACTGACAAAGTAAAATGTGTAGCATGCCAGTGTGGATAAATTAGCATTTTGTGCATGTTAGTGTGAAAGGAAACATGTCATTATATTGACTGATCACTGTGTAAATTGATACATTTTTAAGGTTTTGTTGCAGAATGCTGATGGTGCTAAATAATGAAAATAGTAATTTGTCCACATCTTTATTTTTTCTGAAATGCCACATTAATGTAACATGTGTAGACTGCTATCTAATATACACACCTCTACTGTGAACAGTAATTATTTGTTTTGCAAAACCAACTGACCATGCAGGCTTCCCTTGAAATCTGTTTTTCTTCATTACCCCACCTCTACTTATTTTTTCCCACAACTGGTGATGATTGCAACCTTTGTCATTGTTCCAGTAAGATAATTTTTAGGTTTCACATAGACAGTGCATGCCCTGTAGCTGCAAAATCTCTTGTAAACACAAGAAAAGCTTAACTCAAACTCGGGGCTCACCCCTTACTGTTAATTACCATTAGGTGATTTGTCATCAGTTTGATTTCCATTCTTCTCATTAGTCCGTGACTCCTGCTTCCTCCTGCTTTGACTTCTTTTCCTGTTGTATGTGGAATATGTACCAAGAACAGTTTCCTATCTACGGCCAGTGTCATTCCACTGGCCGCAGGTTTGCAGAGATACTTACTTTTTAGGTTGAAGCCTGTGCTGTCTGGTTTGCTAAAGACATCTTGGAAACATTCAGAAAGCTGACCCAGAAATCCATTCGACCCACTGCTTACTATTGCCTTGTGGTTTGTAACTCACATTTGCTTGCTTTCTATTTGCTCACTTTATTTGTTTTAGCCTGTCTAGCTTAAGTTAGTTAATCCTGTGGACTCCTGGTTAATATATTCTTCCAGCTTCTGTAAATAGGCTTTTAAATCTTGTTCTTATCTTGTCACATATGCTGTACATTCAAAGACAGTGATCAATTGTCGGGCCCTTCTTTCTGAGTGAGCTTGGTGTTTACTTTTATTTCTCTGACGTCAGTGAAAGGCTTTATCTTGGCGTGTGAAAGGGAGTGGCTTTTTTCTCTTTTACTCTGTGTGGGGTTTTCTAAAACTTTTTAATTTGCTCTCCCTGCCTCTGTCACAGCTCCTGGGTTTTGCTAGTGTTGTGACACCTTTGGGTACTGTGCGCTCTACAAATGTATTTTACTTGCTAAGGGCTTTTTCCTAGCACACAACAAAATTTAAATGTCTGTAAATGAACTGTGCAAATATGTCAGAATATATCAGAATAAGGAAAGTACAAACAAAGCACATTTTGTGTAATTCTGAAGTATGCTGGTAACTAGTATTGGAATACAATCAAAACAAATCAGTACATTAGGGAATGCCATTTTCACACATTATCGTTTGTGCACTGTAAAGCTGTATAGCTTTATCAATAAATGATATATCTGTGCAAATGTTATTGTCATTTCAATTGAAAATGTGTTGTCTGTAATGGAAGTGCAGTACCACACAATGTATACTCCACTCTACACCACTTCACTCTGTGACACTCTTCTCCAGTATACGACACTCCACTGTACGCACTCCACCCTGTCCCACTCCACTCTACGCCACGCTACTCGACTCCACAACACTCTACGCCACTCCACTTTTCGCCACTTCACTCTAGGCCACCATTATCCTCTCTGTGACACTCCGCTATTCTATTTACTTACTAAAGGCTTTTTTTCTTGTACACAACAAAATTTAAATGTATGTAAATGAACTGTTCAAATATTTCACAATATATCAGAATTAGGAAAGCACAAATTAAGCACATTTTTTGTAACTCTGAAGTGTGCTGGAAACAAATATTTGAATATGATCAAATCAGTACACTAGGTGATGCTATTTCCACACATTATCGTTTGTGTGCTGTCTCGCTTTACTAGTAAAACTGTACATCTGTGCAAATTAAGTGGTCGATTCAACTGAATATGTGTTGTTGGTTATGGCAGTACACTACCATGCAGTGCATACTACACTCTATCCCACTTTACAACCCTCTGCTCCACTCTATTCCTCTACAGTCTTCTCATGGCCACTACACTCTACGCCCCTCCACTCTAAGCCCCTCTGCTCAAGTATACAACACTTTACTCCTCTCTGCCACAACACTACTCCACTCTATTTCTCCAGTCTACACCAATCCACTATAAGCCACTCTACACAACTCCATTCTACTCCACAACACCCTATGTTACTCTGTGACATGCCACTCTCCTCTACACCACTGACTTTTAGCCATGCTAAACAGCAGTCATGCTGGTATACAACATTACCAAAACACAAAGCCAATAGTTCTTGCATAGATGAGACCTATTGGCTTTGCCAATGCCAAATGTAACAATGCAGTCTGAAATTGTAGTGTCCTTTGCCTGCATGCTTTAATTTTTAATTTTCTCTGTGTAAACTGCTGCTCCAGCTCTATGTATAACTTATATTCATTTATTGTATCTTTTCAAGTCATTGTTAAGAAGCCCAGAGGTGGTACAGTTTCTACAAACACAGCAACAACTGCTTAGTCAGCAGGCATGCGAGCAGCGACAGTCGTTCCAAGGAGCACCTGTATAATGTGGGACATCTTCTCCCGATCTGCGGATTTTCTACATAAAAGGACTATTTTAAAAAAGTGTTTCCTTGAGTTTCCTTTGGGACTTGGATTATTTCTCTTTTCTGTATTTATTGTTCCATAACATACAGGATGATGTTTCTGTGGAGGTTGTACATACCACTACCATGCATGCAGTTACCCCGCAGTCATTATAACAAATGTGTCTTTACCTCGTATTCCTTTACAACAAAACCTTTTACCACGAATATGCCTTTACAACAAACATTTTGTTGTAGAGGCATGATTGATAAAGTCATATGCGTGGTACAGATTTGTGGTAAGTTTTTTTTTATTGTTTTTTTAATATATATATATATATATATATATTGAAAATGTCACTTACCCAGTGTACATCTGTTCGTGGCATCAGTCGCTGAAGATTCACATGTTGTGCATAGCCCGCCATCTGGTGTTGGGTCGGAGTGTTACAAGTTGTTTTTCTTCGAAGAAGTCTTTCGAGTCACGGGACCGAGGGACTCCTCCTCTTTGTCTCCATTGCGCATGGGCGTCGACTCCATCTTCGATTGTTTTCCCCGCAGAGGGTGAGGTAGGAGTTGTTTGTTAGTAATAGTGCCCATGCAATGGAGTGAATAAGTATGTACCTATTTAAGATTTAATATATTTACAAATGTACAAAGTTGAAGCTAACTTCCAAACGGCTACAGGCTCCCGGGGAGGTGGGTGGGCACATGTGAATCTTCAGCGACTGATGCCACGAACAGATGTACACTGGGTAAGTGACATTTTCAGTTCGATGGCATCTGTCGCTGTAGATACACATGTTGTGCATAGACTAGTAAGCAGTTATCTCCCCAAAAGCGGTGGCTCAGCCTGTAGGAGTGGAAGTAGTCTGAAATAAGGTTCTTAGTACGGCTTGACCTACTGTGGCTTGTTGTGCGGATAGCACGTCTACACAGTAGTGCTTGGTAAATGTGTGAGGCGTAGACCATGTGGCTGCCTTACATATTTCGTGCATTGGAATATTCCCTAGGAAGGCCATGGTAGCGCCTTTCTTTCTGGTTGAGTGTGCCCTTGGTGTAATGGGCAGCTGTCTTTTTGCTTTAAGGTAGCAGATTTGGATGCACTTAACTATCCATCTGGCTATACCCTGTTTTGATATTGGGTTTCCTGCGTGAGGTTTTTGGAATGCAATAAACAGTTGTTTAGTTTTTCTGATGTTTTTAGTTCTGTCGATGTAGTACATTAGTGCTCTTTTGACGTCTAATGTATGTAGTGCCCTTTCAGCTATGGAATCTGGCTGTGGGAAGAACACTGGTAGCTCTACCGTTTGATTTAGGTGGAACGGTGAAATAACCTTTGGCAAAAATTTAGGATTGGTCCTTAGGACTACTTTATTTTTGTGTAGTTGGATAAAAGGTTCTTGTATTGTAAACGCCTGAATTTCACTTACTCTTCTTAGAGATGTGATGGCGATGAGAAATGCAACTTTCCAGGTTAGGAATTGTATTTCGCAAGAATGCATGGGTTCAAAAGGTGGACCCATGAGTCTTGTTAAGACAACGTTGAGGTTCCATGAAGGAACTGGTGGTGTCCTTGGTGGAATAATTCTTTTTAGGCCCTCCATAAATGCTTTAATGACAGGTATCCTAAATAGTGAATTTGAATGGGTAATCTGCAGGTATGCAGATATGGCTGCAAGGTGTATCTTAATGGACGAGAAAGCCAGGTTTGATTTTTGTAAGTGTAATAAGTAACCCACTACATCTTTTGGAGATGCGTGTAATGGTTGAATTTGAGTATGATGACAGTAGCAAACAAACCTTTTCCATTTGTTTGCATAGCAGTGTCTAGTGGATGGTCTTCTAGCTTGCTTTATGACTTCCATACATTCTTGGGTAAGGTCTAAGTGTCCGAATTCTAGGATTTCAGGAGCCAGATTGCTAGATTCAGCGATGCTGGATTTGGATGTCTGATCTGTTGTTTGTGTTGTGTTAACAGATCTGGCTTGTTGGGCAATTTGACGTGGGGTACTACTGATAGGTCTAGCAGTGTTGTGTACCAGGGTTGCCTTGCCCATGTTGGTGCTATCAGTATGAGTTTGAGTTTGTTTTGACTCAGTTTGTTTACTAGATATGGAAGGAGAGGGAGAGGGGGAAAAGCGTATGCAAATATCCCTGACCAGTTCATCCATAGGGCATTGCCTTGAGACTGCCTGTGTGGGTATCTGGATGCGAAGTTTTGGCATTTTGCGTTCTCTTTTGTTGCAAATAAGTCTATTTGAGGTGTTCCCCAAAGTTTGAAGTAAGTGTTTAGAATTTGGGGGTGAATTTCCCATTCGTGGACTTGCTGGTGATCTCGAGAGAGATTGTCTGCAAGTTGATTCTGGATTCCTGGAATAAACTGTGCTATTAGGCGAATGTGGTTGAGAATTGCCCATTGCCATATGTTTTGTGCTAGAAGGCACAGCTGTGTCGAGTGTGTCCCTCCTTGTTTGTTTAGATAATACATTGTTGTCATGTTGTCCGTTTTGACAAGAATGTATTTGTGAGTTATGATTGGTTGAAATGCTTTTAATGCTTGGAAAACTGCTAGTAGTTCGAGGTGATTTATATGCAGCTTTTTTTTATGTACATCCCATTGTCCTTGTATGCTGTGTTGATTGAGGTGTGCTCCCCACCCTGTCATGGAAGCATCTGTTGTTATCACGTATTGTGGCACTGGGTCTTGGAAAGGCTGCCCTTTGTTTACATTTATATTGTTCCACCATAGAAGCGAGAGGTATGTTAGGCGGTCTATCAACACCAGATCTAGAAGGCGACCCTGTGCTTGTGACCATTGTGATGCTAGGCACTGTTGTAAGGGCCTCATGTACAGTCTTGCGTTCGGGACAATGGCTATGCATGAGGACATCATGCCTAGGAGTTGTAATATCATCTTCGCCTGTATTTTTTGTGTTGGATACATGCGTTGTATAATCTTTTGGAAATTTTGAACCCTTTGTGGACTTGGAGTGGCTATTCCCCTCGTTGTGTCTATTGTCGCTCCTAGGTATTGTTGTACTTTGCACGGCAGAATGTGTGATTTCGCATAGTTGATGGTGAAACCGAGTTTGTAGAGGGTTTGTATGACCTGATCTGTGTGGTGTGAGCACCTTGTCAGTGAGTCGGTCTTGATTAGCCAGTCGTCTAGATACGGGAATACGTGTATTTGCTGCCTTCTGATGTGTGCAGCCACTACTGCTAGGCATTTTGTGAAGACTCTTGGTGCGGTTGTTAAACCGAACGGCAATACTTTGAATTGGTAATGTATTCCTTTGAATACGAACCTTAGGTATTTTCTGTGCGACGGATGTATTGGTATGTGGAAATACGCGTCTTTGAGATCTAAGATTGTCATGTAATCTTGTTGCTTTAGCAATGGTAACACTTCCTGTAGCGTGACCATGTGAAAGTGTTCTGATTTGATGTATGTGTTTAGTGTTCTGAGGTCTAGGATTGGTCTCAGTGTTTTGTCCTTCTTTGGTATTAGAAAGTACAGTGAGTAAACCCCTGTATTTGTTTGTGTATCTGGTACCGGTTCTATTGCGTTCTTTTGCAGTAATGCTTGAACTTCTATTTCTAGGAGGTCCGAATGTTGTTTCGATATATTCTGTGTTTTTGGTGGTATGTTTGGAGGGATTTGTAGAAATTCTATGCAATAACCATGTTGGATAATTGCTAAGACCCAAGTGTCTGTTATTATTTTCTCCCACGCTTGGTAATACTGACTTATTCTTCCCCCCACTGGTGTTGTGTGGAGGGGATGAGTGACGTGTGAGTCACTGTTTGGTTGTAGGTGTTTTGGGGCTTTGAAATTTTCCCCTGCTTCTAGGGAATTGTCCTCCTCTGTATTGGCCCCGAAAGCCTCCCCTTTGGTACTGTCCCTGGTAGGTGGACGGTGTTGAATGTGAGGTACTGGCTTGTGTGGCTTGACCCCGAAACCCCCCTCTAAAGGTTGTCTTGCGGAAGGTGTTGAAAGTGCCTCTGCTCTGCGGGGAGTAGAGCGCGCCCATGGCTTTTGCAGTGTCAGTGTCCTTTTTTAGCTTCTCAATTGCCGTGTCCACTTCAGGTCCGAACAATTGTTGCTCATTGAATGGCATATTGAGCACCGCCTGCTGTATCTCCGGTTTAAAACCAGATGTTCGTAGCCACGCGTGCCTTCGTATGGTTACTGCCGTGTTAATTGTTCTTGCTGCTGTGTCCGCTGCGTCCATAGAGGAGCGTATCTGGTTATTGGAGATGTTTTGTCCCTCCTCAACCACTTGTTTCGCCCTCTTTTGTAGATCTTTGGGTAGATGCTCAATGAGGTGTTGCATCTCGTCCCAGTGGGCTCTGTCATATCGCGCTAGGAGCGCTTGAGAGTTAGCGATGCGCCACTGGTTTGCAGCCTGTACTGCGACCCTTTTACCGGCTGCATCGAACTTGCGGCTCTCCTTATCCGGGGGTGGTGCATCGCCCGATGTGTGAGAGTTTGCTCTCTTGCGAGCTGCCCCTACCACAACCGAATCTTGTGGCAGTTGTGAGGTGATGAAAGCTGGGTCTGTGGGAGGTGCTTTATATTTCTTTTCCACCCTCGGTGTTATTGCCCTACTCTTGACAGGCTCTTTGAATATGTCCTTTGCGTGCCTTAGCATTCCTGGGAGCATAGGCAGGCTTTGGTAGGTGCTATGTGTGGAGGAGAGGGTGTTGAAAAGGAAGTCATCCTCGACAGGCTCCGAGTGTAGAGACACGTTATGGAACTCTGCTGCTCTAGCCACCACTTGTGAATATGCTGTGCTGTCTTCTGGTGGTGAGGGCTTTGTAGGATACGCCTCTGGACTGTTGTCTGACACTGGTGCGTCGTATAAGTCCCAAGCATCTTGGTCCTGGTCATCTTGGCTTAAGGTGGTGTGAGCCGGTGAATGTGACGGAGTCTGTGCCAGTGAAATGTGAGCTACAGGTGGAGGAGAGGGTGGCGGAGTTACCTTCTTCACCAGTGTTGTTTGTGGTACTTGTTCTTGTTGGAATTCAAGTCTCCTCTTCCTCCTAATAGGGGGAAGGGTGCTTATTTTCCCTGTTCCACTCTGTATAAAAATCCGTTTTTGAGTGTGGTCCACCTCGGTGGATTGTAATTCTTCCTCGAATCTATGCTTTCGCATTTGAGAGGACAGTGATTGTTCCTCTGAATAGGAACCGGTAGTTGGCTCGGTTGCGGGTCGTTTTGGCACCGAAACTATGTCCACGCTCTTTTTCGGCTCCGAGGCGACTTTTCTCTTTTTCGGAGTCGAACCCTCTCGGCGTCGATCCTCCTCGGTGCCGCTGTCTCTGCGTCGAGCAGCTTCGGCTCCGCTATCTCGGCGTCGATCTTTGTCGGCAGCACTATCTCGGTCCCGAGATGGCTGGGTGCCTGTGTCTCGACCCGAGTCGGACGATCTCGGCACTATTTCGGCCTTCTTCGGTGCCGATGGTCGGTCACCGATTTTATGGGTTGAGCCATGGCCTGATGGCAGTGGCGTCCCCTGGGCCTTGTCAGTTTTCTTGTGTGCTATCTTCGACGTCTTACTCACTGTTTCATGGTCGTCGAATTCGTCCGAGTCCGATTCATGGATCGAGAAGGCTTCTACTTCTTCTTGTTCCTCGAACTCTCGGTGTCCTGTCGGCGTGGACGCCATTTGCAGTCTTCTGGCTCGTCGGTCACAGAGCGTTTTTCGGGACCGGAACGCACGACCGGCCTCACAAGTTTCTTCCCTGTGCTCGGGCGACAGGCACAGGTTACAGACCGAATGTTGGTCTGTATATGGGTATTTGTTGTGGCATTTAGGACAGAATCGGAACGGGGTCCGTTCCATCAGCGTCGATGTCGCACGCGGTCGGGCCGACCAGGCCCCGACGGGGATCCAAAACTACCCCGAAGGGCAACGGAGATCTTAACGATTCGATTCGGTGTCGATGCTATCTAACCCGATCCCGAACGCAACAATACCGACGTAATTTTCCGATTTTGAGCTAACTTTCCGTTCCGAAACCCAGAGCGAAAGGAACACGTCCGAACCCGATGGCGGAAAGAAAACAATCGAAGATGGAGTCGACGCCCATGCGCAATGGAGACAAAGAGGAGGAGTCCCTCGGTCCCGTGACTCGAAAGACTTCTTTGAAGAAAAACAACTTGTAACACTCCGACCCAACACCAGATGGCGGGCTATGCACAACATGTGTATCTACAGCGACAGATGCCATCGAACATATGTATATGTGTGTGTGTGTATATATATGTGTATATATATATATATATCATATAATATATATATATATATATAGATATATCTCACCCTAAACACCCCTTAGCACCCAAAAACCCATACCCGTCATAAATCCTAAAAACACATTACAACAAAACAAAATTCCCTTGCCGCCCAACCAAAACCCTAAAAAATCCCTTGCCAACCAAAATCCCATACCTACCCTAAATCTTAAAATTACCCTTGCCATCCAAAAACACTTACCCACCCTAAAAAGTAAATTTGTCCTTACCTCCCAAAACCCATACCCACCCTAAACCTTGAAAAAAAAAACCCTGCCATCCAAAAACCCATACCCGCCCTAAACCCTAAAAACACCTTACCATTCCATAACCCTTACCCACCATAAACATTCCCTTGCCACCCAAACAAGGCTACAAATTCCCTTGTCCCCCAAAAATGCATATCCACTCTAAAATTACCCTTGCCACTCTAAAACGCATACCCACCCTAAACCCTAAAAAAAAACCTTGCCACCCAAAAACCCATACCCACCCTAAGCTATTAAAAAAAAAAACTAAAAAAAAACATACCCACTCAAAACCCTAAAAATTACCTATATATATACACACACATATAATACTTGTAAAAGCTTTGCAACAAATATATCTTTGCCTTACCATTAATTCCTGTACAATGAAATTCGTTGTAAAGGCATGTGTGATAATGTTACATGCAGGTTTCAGCCTTCGTTGTAAAGGCTGTTTCCCTTCTGCGGATTGTGCAGTAGTAACTGATTTTGAAAATCCTTCTAAATGTTTGACTACTTCTCCCTTTATTTAGAGGGATTCTCGTGGAATATGTCTTAACAGTGCAGACTAATGTATGTTGAAATCAGGCATTTTTTTACTGCCCTGGGAGAACAAAGAATTAATATTATACATGTTTACACGGATCTTGTATATGATGATAACTTAGATACGCTTTTAGACACTGTGGTAGCAAAAGGTTCCATGGAAAGCCCTAACATCGTACACCTCTCGAGGAGTCCTTGTTACATACAATCCACAAATCTGTAATTGATTTTACAGTAATAACCATTTACATACTGCTAACCCCGGACTAAATTGTGCAGGTTATCATCGCTCAGTCTAATAATTTAATTATTGACTTTGGCAAAAAGAAAGCCTGAGTCGCTCCTGTAAGGTTTCCAAGCCTCGGAGTTATTATGCCAGGAAAGATAATCAAAGAGAAGACTAAAAAGGCTTTTTGATCTCTTTGTATCTATTTAACAATCAAGCAGTTCTGTTCCTACGCCATCCTACTTGGCGTCTCAGTGGTTTACCTTGAGTAGTGAGTCCTGTGGCCTGACCCTTGGAGATAGCGCTTTCATAATTTGCTCTGCAAGGTGAGGACCTTGGCCAGGAATATGCATGTCTGTTTTCTTTTTTTTTTTTTTTCATTGCAGGCTTTGCAATTCAGGTAACCCCCCTATATGGTCAAGAAATGACTAATTCAGCTCACATATATCAGTAGAAGGGCAAGAAACACCTTCCGCCCCAAGCAGTCAAACCTTTCAATACGGACAACAGTAGAGTCAATACAAAGTGGCAGTTCCAATGAAGTGAGGCAGTGTCCTATGAGCCAGTTGTGAATCCATGACGTGTTGTAGATATGAAATAGAGTACTTTTCTTTATTTTGGTATCTTGTAACGTAACTTTATTTCTATGGAGAAAATATTTAATGTAACACTAAATAATTGATGCAAAATGGTGGTAGCATAACCTCTTCAATGTTACTGTATAAATAAAAATGTCAGTGGTAATTTTTTTACAGAAACATTTTATTATTTCCATTACAAACATTGCAAACCGCCACTCGAAAAAGCAGTACATATGTGGTCTTTCCCACACGTCCTTCCCCACCCCCACTTAGTTGTGCCCAATTCAGGAAAGAAATGAAAATGCCAGTTTTTGTTTTTTCATTTTCATCCGTTGAGGCCATGGATGCGTCCACCATTTATTCCACACTTTCTGATATTTTTGTGGGCATCCCCTTACTGTATGGATGGTCTTGGCGCATCAGTCCATGCCATTCGTCCAGGTAATCCGGAACAGGGCTGCTGGATAACTTCATTGTCTGGCTGTGTCGCTCTTCACCACAAGTGTGCCTAATCCCACCAGGGTCCTGTCTTCCGCAGAGGGCGCCCCAGCTCATCCAGGATCCCAAGTAATGCAGTTTTGGGTTGTACCTTGATGTGTATTCCCACCGTGTGGGAATGGGTGGTCAAAATGGTCTCCCAGTACTTGTCAATAACGGGGCAGGACCACACCATATGGTAGAAATCACCCCTGGTGACCCGGCATCTAGCTCATGCGAGTATGCACAAACTTGGCCTTTCCACAGATGGAGAGGTGTAAGGTGTGCCTGATGTAAATATTTGGCACTATGGATGCCATACACGCCTCCCTCCAGTCAGCCTCATCCATTTCTCCCACACATATATATCATTTCACTTTTAGGTAACCCAACAGTTTTTGGGGTTTGGTATTAAGGTCTAGCAAATCTATGAAATCCCTCCCTGCCCCAGAGGACCCATGAGTAAGTATATTTCCAGTGTATTGTACTGTGGGACCTCATCCTGGTCACCCCTGTGTTGCTACCGTTAACAGGTCTGCCATCATTTTGCTATTTTCACTTGTTTGTGTTTGCCATTATTATATTATATTGTAACTAGTGGGACTGTGGTTTGGGGAGGCGATACACTTCGAACTGCATTGCATTTATTTACTTACATTTATTTATAACACTTTTTAGAGCACACTATCACCGTACAAGTATCCTGGCGCTGGGAGCCTTACATAGATAGACAAAAGCAAGCTGATATTGAGGAAGCCAGATCGAAGGCATGAAGTTACACGGGAAAGAAGTACGTTTTCAAGGCTTTCCTGAAGTGCAGTAGGTCAGCTGCAGCTTTTCAAGTGTCTGGAAGATTATTTCAAAGCTGAGAAGCTGTGACCATAAAGACTCAACCAGCCTGCCTTTTTTAACGAAATTTTGCAACGCAAGTGAGATTCTCAGTCTCTGAGCAAAGGCATCTCCTTGCAGCATATCTTTTTAGTCTTCTTTGCAAAGGCAAAGGGTCCTTACCCTGCAGTGCTTTGAAAACTGTGCACAGAGATTTAAAGGTTATCCTTTGTTTTATCAGTAGCCAATGCAGTTTCTTCATAGACTACGAGGCAGACGATCTACTTGGGCTGCTTAATGGTAGCCTTTTAGCTGATGCTTGGTCTCGGTAGAGGTTATTTACTAAGTAGTCCATTACTCCAAGTAACGGGGCGTTACAGTTGGCAAGCCTAGTTAGCATCACGCTTAGCACCGTCAAGGTTTTTTTTTGCTCTGGAGTGCAACATCGATAGAAGTTTCCTTGGGCCTCAGACAAGTGCAAAGCAGGTGCTTGCAACTTTATTTACATGGCTCTCCACGTATAGCTTGTTGTCAAAGATTACCCCCCCAGGTTGTGCATCGTCTCTGATTGTTTTAGCTTATCCTCATTTGTCAGTGGCCAGAAATTTGCAAGGGAGTTTTATGTGGATTTTGATAGCTGAACAGCACAGAAACTCCGTTTTGTCCCTGTTGAATTTTAAGGAATTCCTGTCTAGCTAGCTGACAATATTGCTCAAACAGTTGTCAAAGGAGTCCAAAGCATGAGGCTTATTGCTTTCGATGGACAGAATCAGTTGTGTGTCATCAGCGTAGTTCACAAGCCTAATGTTATGGGATTTGATGTGTGTTATTAGAGGCCTTATATACATGTTAAAAAGAATTGGGCTATGCACCGAACTCTGTGGAGCTCCATGTTGAATGATTTTAAGGTCAGTGCAGTATAGAGAGACTGCTTGACAGCGATCTGACATGTAAGAGCATTCTCAATTCAATACTCTGTCTCTGACTCTAATCCTAGCTTATCTTGGCAGTATTGTTTTGTGATTTACTGTATTGAAAGCAGCTGATAGAGCGAGTGGTATCCGAGCTGGCTGCTGTCCACCCTCCCAAAGGTATCAGAACTGGCTGCTATCCAGCCTCCCAAAACAAAGTACGGTTTCCTAGCCAGACTAATGCAAAAACAAAGAAAGATCCCTTTTTAAAATTCACCACTTGGCAAATGCAGAAAGAATGTTTTTTTTTTTTTTTTTTTTTTTTTTTTTTTTTAAGTGACCCTCGCCCACTGTAATAGTGGCATGCTTCATCTTAGGGTCCACTTCAGCTCCTAAAAGCCGAGGTGGGCTCAACCATATGTCAGGGAGCACTTGAAAGGACCTATTGGGGGTCTAAAGATAAAAATACCTATCGAGGGTCCAAGATATTCCATTATTAGCGGCCCTGGATGGTATGACTAAAATCTAAAAGAGGAGGGGTAATTAGGTTCTAATAGTCCTAAGACCCTCACTTATATTGTCAACATGTTTCTTCCCTAAGGCTTGCCTACACGAGGTCCTGGGCTTTTATCAGGACGTATAAAGTATGCACTCACGCCGGGTCCAACCCATAAACAACTTGATCATATGCAGAAAGCATGCAGTGCTAACATCTTGCATGACAAGAGTGTGAGAACTCACCTGACACTACTTGCTGGCAGGATAACAAAACGTCTGTAAAAAAAAAACCAAAGCATTATAGACAAACAAACAACTGTGCAGCTAAATGTTCTCTTCTGGAAGCTGGCATTTTGCTATGTTCAAATGAGGAAGGATAGAAATGGAAACCCTGCAAAGCCAGGCATTGTCAGAGGTAAATCAAACGTGTCCCAGTGGGGGTTCATGTTAATGTGCAGTTAATGTACAGTTGTTAAACAGCTTACCTATTTGTAATAGTTTCTCTCTCGTGTAGCATATTCTAAACGTTGTGCTCTCAGTGGATGACCCCAAGTCTTGATGTGGCGACTGGCAGGATGGCTAGTGCTGTACGCAATAGTCTTCAATAAATAATCCCCTCCCTGTGGAGACTAGACCATAAGCAAAGATGGCAACCAAAATCGTCTAAATTGTTATGGCGAGTTATCGGCTTAATTTTAACTTTAAAACATGATCTTTTAAAAATCTCAATTGTCCCCCATGTAATTTGTGCAAATAATGCTATTTCCCATACCCTGTGCAATAATCAGTAGCAGCAGCAAATGGTCAAAGGCGGTGCGGTTGCACCAGTCTTCATTAAATAGTCTCCTCCCTATGGAAACTAGATCGCGAACAAAGATGGCAGCCAAAAATGTCTAAATTGTTATGGCGAGTTATCTGTTTGCTGTGCTCCCACTTCTGGTTGATTGACTGCGCCGCCATTTTGGAGGTCAGCGGTCCAGTTGTTCTGTCATTGGGGAACACCTTTGTAAGGCAGATGCCAGCACAGGCAGGCTGCCAGGGCGCCAAAGGCAAGCATGTCTGTGCCCATCCGCACCTGAACATCACCAGTAGCAAGGACCCCTCCCTCTACTGATAAAAAGTCTAGCGCAGTTGAAAGAGTATGATGCTCTGCAACAGCACTTTATAACATTAAAGATAGTGTTGCAGCAGATATGCTAATCTGAGAATATTCTAATGATTTGCGTATACATACTAATGAGAAAAATGACATTTGAAAACTAATAAATGAAAATAACGTGTAATGTGCAAAATGTGCCCACGGGAGTGGTCACCATCTGTGTTAACAGTACCAAATAATGTGAATTTGTATGAAATATGTAATAATATGCCATAACTGATGATATAACCTATGTTATATGATACTTCATATCCTTAACTTAGCCGAACTAAAGAGGCCTGGTCGGCACTGGGCCTTGCTTGCTTAAGCGTGAGACGCGATGAGCCACAGAGGACTGAAACTGGAGAAAAGGACCTTGAACTGTACAGAGTTCAGTTGAGCTCTGCTAGAACTTTCTGCAATGTACCAGCAGACAGGAGACAATCAGAACAAATTGATACAATTATGTGTAGAGTAGGCTAAATGTACTTTCCCAGGATCTAAACAATAAAGGCACTGACTAAGGGACAGTGGGCAACAACTTTGTTACCTGAAGAGCCAGATGATGATCTGATCGATGGAGGGACCAATCATATTAATGGAACTTGATGCTTGAACCGACGCAAACAAGTGGTAAACAAAAACTATAGGTTAGAGTCATAACCCCTGATAAGGTTGACCAATTAGCAATTTGTGGGACGGACTGAGAAACCCTAATAAAAAGTCATGACACGAGAAAGGAAATCAGAGTGGAGAGGCAAACGTTGATGACGTCAGGAGACGCTGTCCGAAGTGCTGAAATTTGGACTTGCTCCCTGTGAGCCCGAGCCTTGCTGATGACTGACCTGGAGACGAAGACTGACTTGTTGCTGATCTATCTTAGATAGGTAGTTATAATTGATTGACTGAATAAATGTGCTTTTTCCTTCTAGGTACCAACTGTGCTGTTTAAAAATGTTTTTCTCTCTTAGTTAGCTGTTTTTTCCAAAATTAATGATTTTTGACTAAATTGTTTTTCGCATGAAGACCCACATGCTGATTCTAATCTGAAATAGGTAGGCTGACAAGGGCAACTAAATGGTGACTTAGACTGACTGACTCGCATTGCTGAATTAATCGATGTTTATGAATTTGCCAAACTTAGATTGATGTTGTTTTGCTTATAAATAAAATCTCGACGAATTAATGTTCATGATGCTAATAAAGTTAGATTAAACATGAATTCTCGAAATAAAGGTTTTGATTAGAATTGTAACTAATAGGGAATAAAACAAATTAACCTTTCTGAAAGTGATGGTGTTTCCTTATTAGACTAAGTTTTGCTGTTATATGTTTGGTTAGAATTATTGTTGATGTTTTGTCTATTCGCCACTTGGCTAGGATACTCTATGCGATCCAAAAGATTTATCGACCTATACGCGTCCCTTTGTACGTTTATTTACTAAGGACAAGGCGCGCTAACAGTTTTTGGTAGCAGCTTGATGGTTAGTTTCCTTAGGGAACTAGTTAGGTGGTGAGTAGAGGTTATGGTGGCAGATTAAAAGTTGAGTATAGTTGTTTGAATTTTTATGAGGTTTGAATTTTTGTTTTTCTAAAATGGCAATGGTATCAAAGATGATGTTCCCTTAAGCCCAGAAATGACTTTCCCAGGTCCTGGATCCCGTTGGTAAGATTGAGTATGTTCTCGGCGTGTTCTAAAATAGTATAAGGGTAGTAGACTGCGCTTGCATAGGCTTAAGCAGATCGCAGGTGAATTGTGATGTATGTGAGTTAAAGTAGGGCGTCTGCATACTCCAGTTTAGGGTTAGTAGGAGTGTGCGTACTCCAAAATGTGAAAATAGGGAAGTCGTCGAACTTCACGTGTGTGGCGCTTTGTGCTCAAAAATTGTCCACGTGGTTGTTGGTGATGTACGGACTCTGCGTGGTCTAAGACTCCGGAGTATATTGACAAGTGTAGGAGACACTTTGGTATATGTTGTAATCTGTCTGGTTTAGTAGGTTGATCGGGCGTGGTCAACAAGTCAGAGTGAATGTTAGATGAATAAAAGAAACTTCGACTGAAATTTGGTGAGTCCTATGATCATCCAGGACAGACCCAGAGAGAGTAAAGTTTGCGGGTCGAATTTTACTTGCAAATGTGGGGGACTGAGAAAGAGGAATAGCTAATGAGCTAGAAAGTGCCATTAGTGAAAATCCGTAAGGTCCCTGAAGCGATTGTGGTCCCTTCCTGTAGTAAACCAGCAGGTTTGTTTTAGTTATTATTTGGTGAAGACGCTCGCAATAATTGCATTAGTTGAGTGAAATTGAGTTGAGGAGGACGAGCCACAAGACTTTGTCAGCCGCTGAGAGTCTGTGTGATGTCAGTGTGTGCCGCGCTGGGATAGGTTGGTTAGTGAGAAGAGCTGCAACCGGATTGGCAGCTGTCCGCGAGAGACAATTGGTTGAGTAAACAGGTGAAGGGAATCTTGGGAGTAAAAGTCATTTCATTTATTGAATTTATATTACACAAAAACAGGCAAAATGAAGTTTTTCAAGGCATTAAAGAATGTGGTGAGAGGTGATTCTTACATTAAAGCGTCAGTAGGGGAACCAACCCCCTGGAGGATTCTCCGGCGCATCTTGTAATGACAGAAAAGGGCATAGCTTTGTGTCTTTGGTTGAAGCAATGGAGTAAACTGACTAAGAATCAAGGGACACTAGCTTTTCCAGAGCATGGAACGTTCAATTTGAGAGTTTTGGATCAGTTGTGATTATCATTGTATGACATGAGACTGTTACCGAGAGCAGCACAGTTCGAGGCTTTAGCAGTTTGGGAGTTGGTGACCAGACAGCAGCAAGAGCTGAAGTTCAACAGAAGAATAAAGAAGATAGAAAAGTCACTAGCTGAAGCTAGGTGGGATTGGGAGCAAAAGAGATGGAGAATGGCAATTATGAAGGAGATTAAGTTGTTTCTTGCAATCACAGAGAGTGACGGGTCAGATAAAGGGGACAATGGCAAGGAAGAGGAAAGTGAGGGAAAGAAGAAAAGAAAGAAGTCATATGTGGACGATGACGATTCTGATGTTGAGGATCTCATTACACAGTTGTTAAGAGAAAGACCTCCACCTATGACGACTTATGCAGGGGGTCCAGGGACTAGTGCTACAGCCCCTCCTGCTACTCCTGGAACATCCCAGGGAGCCGCGGGCGCAGTACAAGCAGAAGGAGGACAGTTAACGGGGGCAGTACAGAGCACACCAGTTGCAGGAACAAGTGCAGTAGCTCAGGCGCAGCTACATGCACCATCGGTAACAGGGATTTATCCACGTGTGCCAGTTCTTGAGACTATTTCAAATATTGTAGTGCCGAGGAAGCAGGGGCTCCAGCAGCCAATGTTGGTACAGACTGATCAGACTCCAATGTTATTGCCACCAGCACAGACACAGAGTATGTCGAAGTTTAACCAGTTGACAGGGACTTCAGTAGATCTCGCACCAGGTATGAATCAGGCGATGGGAGAACCACTCACACAGGGCACGGGTGCTAGAGCAGCCCCAGATGCAATATCGCTACCGATTACTGTTGGTCCAGCGGTACCTTTATATGCTCAGAAGAAAGCAGAAGTAGGAGGACAGGCAGAGATGTCACAGAGTTTGGTAAGAAGGGGAGTGGGAGGCTCAGTGCATTTGACATCATCTTCAGGAACTTGTCCGGGTGAGCTCTAATCTGCAGGATTTAGTCCTCTTGTGACATTGCCAGATGAATAGAATGTCTCTTATGCAAATCAGAGTTTGAGACTTTTGACACCACAAGCCTTGGGAACGAGGTCACAGCAGCTGCCAGTGACTAACACAAGTAACATCTCATTACAAGGGGTAACAGCTCAGCAGTTAACTAGTTGGCCGGATAGTCTAAATTCATCACAAGGTGCATCCAAAGGGGAAGATCACTTGAACCGAGTGGGACTGAATATCAAAGCAAATGAGTTAGTTGAGGGAACAATGGGATTGCATAGGTTAGAGTCCTACACAGAAGAAGAGTTGAGGTACTTGTGCCCCAGGATTACAAAAGAGGTAGGGAAAATACACCAGAAGTTAGCAGAAGTAGCAGAGAAGCATGACATTGATCTTAAGACGACAAAACATTTGAGACGGAGTTATAGATTAGATTTTGAGGCAAAAGATTTTGAACACATGAGATCAGCGGCAATGAAAGCACATTTAAGGGACTTGCTGCAGAGTGCACAGATTTGGGGAGCATTAGAGAAGTGGGAAGGCAGATGGGCAAGGAAAAAAGAGAAATGAAAAAGAGATTCTCAAGATGAAACGGAAGGAGCAGAGAAAGGGTAAGCGATTAAAATGCTACCAATGAGAGAGATTACAGGGTGGCAGTTTGTTCATGTCCCATGGCACCGAAGTGGCATTTTGTCTTTTACAAATGATTATGCAAAATTGAGAGAGAAGCCAGTTGAATGGTATCAGCAGACTGAGAGGTTTGTGAAACTCTCTAAATGTTTGTGGGAAGACTTAAATACTTTGTTCAAGATAGTTGTGCCATCTGATTTGTGGGTCAAGTACAAGAGGACAGTAGACTGGCCAACAAGTGAACCTGAAAGTAACAAGGTTACAGGTGCACCGTCACCAGAG
This sequence comes from Pleurodeles waltl, assembly GCF_031143425.1. Lineage (NCBI taxonomy): Eukaryota > Metazoa > Chordata > Amphibia > Caudata > Salamandridae > Pleurodeles > Pleurodeles waltl. The sequence continues at coordinate 1,229,966,792 of NC_090447.1, forward strand.
GTAATGAAGAATTATTATAAGGTGACTGAGTTCCTGAAAACTAGAATTTCTCTGAAAAACATTGATTGGCAGAGGATTGACATGACAGTCCAGGAAACTAAGGAGTCAATACACACTTATTACGAAAGATTGCTAACGGCTTTCAAAGAGTACAGTGGCAAGGAAGCGGTCGAACCAAAAGGCATGTTGCATTTTGTGTTCAGATTTGTTGAAGGGTTAAGACCTGAAGTAGGGCAAATGCGTAAGAATCATTTGATGTGCTGGCAGGCGAAGCCGATTGATGAGGTGTTGCAGTATGCTAAATATTGCAGCAATGAGATTGAGTTGAAGCAAAAGAAGGTGAAGGAAAAGGCAATGTGTGATGCAGATTAAGGCAGCACAATCAGGAGTGCAAGGAGCTTTAGTGCAGCCGATGCCGCTGCAGCAGTAAGCTGTCATGTTTCAGCCTCAAATGAGGGGTAGAGGACGTGGTATGGATGTGATGTGTGGTCCAGATCTAAGTACCGTGGTTGTTCAGAATGACATGCAGGGCATGAAAATGATATTGCCGTGTCACCTGTGTGGAAACGTGGGACACTGGAAGCGAGAGTGTCCATTGATGGTGCAGAAAGGAATGGTTCATCAAAGCGATGTTGGTACAGTTCAAACTGTAATAGTCCCCAGAATGAGGGGCCCAGTCCTGAATGCTCAAAATCGAGGTCAGAATTTCTTGCCTGTACAACAGTTGCAGGTGCTTTGAGCACAATTTACTTCTTTGACGCCAGTACAGCAGCAGATTCCTATGGTGCCTAGACAGCAAATGCACATACCCCAAGCCCCGATGGAGCACCAACAGGTTATGCTTACTCAACAGGTCTCGGGTCAGAGACCAGATAACAGTAACAATACAGTACACTAGTTCCCATTTCACAGTGAGGATGCAATAAACGACAAATGGATGAGTGACAGTTCGGATGAAGGAGCTTGTATTCTTGCTGCATCCCTAGAAGTAGATCAGAGAGGGCCTTTTGTGAAGGGAAAGGTAATGGGACATAAGGTCTCATTCTTGGTTGATACTGGAGCTATGCCCTCCACAGTGAGGAGTGTGGAAGTACCAGATTTACCCCTTTCCGGAAGGATGGTTCAGGTTGTGGGTGTGGAGAATAGACAGTTAACGAATCCCATTACAGAACCAGTGCAAATTTAAACTGGAAATTATTTGGGACTGCACAGATTTGAGGTATGCGATTCAAGTCCCGTATCTTTGTTAGGCAGAGACTTACTTTGCAAGACCAAATGTTCCATAAATTGTACAGATGCAGGGATAGAGGTCCAGACAAACAGTGATGATGAGGAGGAGCAGGCGTCAGCCATGGTTCTTAATGATGCATTCGAAGAGTACCCTTTGATTGAGATTTTCCCAGTGTTCGCACTGAAGGAGCTGCACGCAGACTTGCATGGAACAGTAAAAGAGAAAGTCTGCGATTTGACAGGGAAAGAAGTAGGATTGATCAAAGGAGTGGATCCAATTAAAATCACTTTGAAGCCGAATGATGAGTTCCCAAAACTTCCACAGTATAACATGGCGCAGGGTGTGATGATGAAAGTGGCGCAGATAATTGGAGATTTCCTGAAGAGTTCTAAGGAAAGTATTGAGCAGCCCATGTAATTCACCGATAATGGGATTGAAAAAGCCTTGTGGGAAAGTGTGAATTGTGCAGGATTTGCGAAAAGTGAATGACATGGTGGTTAAATGTTTCCGATTGTGCCCAATCCAGCAGTGATACTGTTTCAGATTCCATGCAAGGCAGAGTGGTTCACTGTAGTTGATCTGTCACAAGTTTTCTTTTCAGTGGCACTTCATGAGGATAGTCAGTTTCTTTTCAGTTTCAAATTCCTAGATAAAGTCTACAGCTGGTGCAGGCTTCCACAAGGGTAAACGGAGTCACCATCCTTGCTCAATCAGATTTTGAAAAAGAATTTGGAGTCATTAGAATTGCCTTGTCAATTGACTCTATTGCAGTACATTGATGACTTATTGATTGCATCCAGAACGACTTGATTGCCCTGTTGAATCATTTGGGAGAGTTTGGACATAAGGTTTCACCAGCAAAGTAGCAGTACTGTCAGAAGTCTGTCAAATATTTTGGTCATCAAATTGAGAAAGGGCTGAGAAGAATCTCCAGAGAAAGGATTACAATGATTCTGCAGAGAAATCCTCCGACTTCCGAGAAGGATGTGCGCATGTTTTTGGGAATGGTAGGGTATTGTAGACAATGGATTCTGAATTTTGCTGAGATAGCAAAACCCCTACAGCAGCTGACTCACAAAGGAGATACAGATCCCATTAGTTTAGATGAGGATCAGATGATGGCTTTCACTGAATTGAGAGAGAGTTTGTGCAAAGCCTTTCACATTGTTTTGTCATGAACATGATGCGTGTTCTTTGTCTGTTTTGACACAGGTCCATGGAGGTGCTTATCGCCCAGTAGCTTATTTTTCAGCTACCTTGGACCCAGTTGCAGCAGCTTTACCAGGTGGCCTGCGAGCAGTAGCTACAGTTGGTCAAAGCCTTTCCCAATGTGAAGGGGTAGTCATGGGATACCCAGTGACGGTAATGGTACCACATTCTGTTGAAATCTTACTGATGAGAACGAAAACACAACATTTGACGGGGGCAAGACTGACAAGGTATGAGACGAGCATATTGGGAGCTCCAAATGTAACTTTGAAAAGATGTACAGTGTTGAATCCAGCAACGTTATTGCCAAGTGATACTGCTGAAATTGAAGAAGAGGACATAGAACATGATTGTCTTGAAGTGACACAGCTATGTACAAAACCTAGACCTGATATCAGAGATACTCGATTAGAAGAAAATGACCAAATTGTTTTTGTTGATGGTTCATGCCTCAGTGATGGAACAGGCACATTGAGGGCAGGATATGCTGTATGTACAAGTACAGGTACCCTAGAAGCATCTTTGCTTCCCGGTGTATATTCAGCACAAGTGGCAGAATTGGTAGCTCTTACTAGAGCTTGCTATGTTTCTACCAGGCTGGGAGTGACAATATACATGCATAGTCAATATGGATTTGGAATTGTTCATGATTTTGGTCAATTGTGGTCGCAAAGTGACCTCAAGTGGAACTCCAGTGCGAAATGGTGACAGGATAAAAGACCTACTGTATATGCAATAGAATTGCCTGAAGAGATTGCTGTAGTGAAATGCAGTGCACACCAGAAAACACCAGACTACATTTCCTTGGGAAATGGGTATGCGGATCAGGTAGCAAGGTTTTGCGCCCTGAACTGTATATGGTTTACGGATAAGTTGGAACTAATGCAAGAAGAAGAGACCAGTTGTGCAAATTTTGCATTAAAGGTAATTGACATCCTAGAGGAATTGAAAACATTGCAAGAAAATGCAGACAAGGAAGAGAAAAAGCTGTGGGCAAAGCTGAAATGTGTACAGAGAGCAGATGAGATCTGGGTATCTGAGGAGGGTCAGATGGTATTGCCGAATTGTCTGTTGTCTCAGATGGCTCGGTGTTACCATGGTCAGGCACATATTGGAAGGGATGCCATGATTAAGTTGTTCAAAGTTGATTGGTTCAATCTGAAATTCAGACAAGCAGCTGAAGCAGTGTGTCACAGATGAGTAATCTGTCAGCAACTAAACTTTGGAAAAGGGGCAGTGGTAAATTTGAGCCACATTGGAAGAGCAGGAGGACCATTCAGCAGAATACAATTGGATTTCATTGAGATGCCTGCATGTGGTGGATTGATGTACGTGTTGGTGATTGTGTGTGTGTTTAGTCATTGGATTGAAGCATACCCCACACGTAGAAATGATAGTCTCACAGTTGCAAAGCTACTCCTTAGAGAACTGATACCAAGATTCGGATTTCCGGTCTCTTTAGAATCAGATAGGGGAACACACTTCAATAACGAAGTGATTAAGCCCTTATGTGCAGCACTAAACATTGAGCAGAAGCTTCACTGCAGCTATCGTCCAGAAGCATCAGGACTTGTAGAGCAAATTAATGTTACCCTGAAGTCAAGAATTGTCAAAATGTGCGCAGCTACAAATCTAAAATGACCGGATGCATTGCCTCTAGTGTTGATGTCAATGTGAAATATACCTGACAGGAAGACAGGATTGTCCCCACATGAGATTCTTATGGGGGAAGCAATGAGATTGTCAGCAATACCAGCCAATGCTCTTGTCAATATTAAGATTATATGCGGACGATACCTTGTTGGTATTAAAGACCACAGCAGGCCTGCAGAGGGTCTTGAATAGATCTGAAGAGTTTTGAAACAGTATGGGCCTGGTAATTAACAGCAGCAAGACCAAGTATATGGCTATTAGCCCACATAAGTCCATTAGAGAGACGCTGATTCTGGAAGGTGACAAGCTAGAGAGTGAGCAAATTTGAATATCTAGGTATTAAGCTGGCTCACAATATGGTATGGCAACCTCACATTATTAAAATGGGAAGCAAATTGAGTCAAGTGGCGGGCACTCTCTTGCGTGAACATAGAGCATCCTTTTCAAAGCCAATAGATCTATGAAGTAAAAGCAGTGCCATCAGCCTTATATGGTGCAGAGCTCCGGGGGTTTGAGGGTGTCAGTGAGCTGACCAGGATGGAGCACAAATCTATTAGGAGTCTGGTCCAGCTACCTATTAGTACCCCACTCTTGCCACTGAAACTAGATTTGTGCTGGAAATCCATAAGGGATTGGGTTAAGATGCATCCCCTGCTGTTCTGGAGAAGGTTGATGGCGACTTATGAACTTGAACATCATGCCTCCGCTTGTGGGGAGGTATTTAGGAGTGCCGGGGCAGACAGGATAGTATGGTTCGTAAAGATCAAGAAGTTGCTATCTACTTTCGGGCCTCCTAGGCCACAAGGCATCATGAAATAATCCCTGCAAAAGCGGAACTAAAAAAGAGGAGGTATTGGGTTTGGGTCCTGCAGGAGGACTTAAAAGTGGGAGCGGGGGCACTTTAACCAGAATTTTCGTGATTTTGAATCCACTGTTTTAAAACCCTATTAAGATTTTATTTTAGTTCCAGAGGATAGGAAGCTATATGCAAAGTTAAAATTTGGCTCACTTCCCTTAAGATCCTTCATGAGTAAGTGGGCGACAAGTTCCTTAGCATCACTAATATGTCCCGGATGCAAGCTAACAAAGGAATCAGTTGGCCATTTTTTTTTGCATATCGGGCTTATGCGGGACTATGTAGAAAGTGGATTAGACCAGTCGCTAGGGCTCTGGGCATGCAAAGTAGCGCAGTAGCTTTGAGAATCTTGAGGTCTGATCCAAACCCCCTGCTTGCTTGCACAGTCACAACATTTTTGGGGGCTGCTTGGCAAATAGGAGCAAAAGAGATCAAACAATGGGAGTGCGCTGAGTGATAGCGGGGGAGGTAGCGGGTGTGACTTGTGCTAGGGATTGTGCTGATATGGTTTCACTCCCCCATTAAGTGATTTGTTGGCCGAATTTGCAATGAGTTCTCTATTTTAATACATTTATTTATTCATTTATTTATTACCATGAAATGTATTTTTATATTGCGGGATCATCCGCTGTGAGGGGTAATTCTATTTTATTCTGTTTCATATGTTCATTTAACCCGTGTTTTTCTGTGCTCAGTAAGGTGCTTTTATGGCTATATTTTGCCGAAATAAAGATTCTTCCTTCACATTAGTGTTGGTTGAAATATGTTTTTATCCAACTCTTTGGCAGACTAACCCTACCCTGATCATACATTGCAGATTACAAAGCAGTGAATACCAAGTAGGTATTATCACTTCCCTATACGTGGCATGCAGAGTGATTAACACCACCAGCAGGAGTGGTATCAAGGAGGTTGATCCTTGGTCCTGATGAAAAGCCAAGGGGATGGCTTGAAACATGTCGACCCTTAGGAAGGCACATACATAGTTATCCACCCTTCCCTCTCCCTGTTTTTAATCATACCGACTAAAAGTCAGAGTAAATAGCAGTTCACCTACTTGACAGGTATTTTTAAGGATTTCTTTCCACATAAAAGTACAACCCCCCCACCACCACTCCTATTGTCATCTTTCTACATCATATTAATACATCTATAAGTGCTCCCACGTAATTTGCAGGTTGCAGCATGCTTCATTCTGCGGCAGAACAGGATGGAACCAATCATAAAGCATGCCACCCAGGGGCAACCCTCGTGGGTGAGGGCTATATAAGAAAACAAGTGTTTTTGTCACCTTGTAGAGGGTTATTTCGCAGCAAACTGATTGGATCTCTGTGTTTAGGCATAAATCATGTATTCATTCATTCAAGCTTATGCCAGAGCTTTTACAGTGAGTGGAAGATACACATGTACTTCAAGAGACAAGGAGCTATATCACAATCAGAGTGTTTGAGAGATTTTGAGCACACATAAAAAAATGATTAGGAATATTTTTGTTGGGAAACATAATATACACAGTTAATGGCAGAGTATTAACTCAGATGCATTCTATTTAAAGTAAGAAGGAGCATCCAAAACACCAAACGTATCATCACATTGTGGGATCACACTGGTCTTGAACATGTAAATCTATGATGCATCCTACAAATAATGGTCTTTAAATTATATGTATCTGTTAGCCTTTCCTGGCAACTAGACATATAAATGAAACACACTTACAATCTTACAGCCTCTTACATAGAAAGAGTCGTGTCCATTTATTTAATAGGTAAAACGTAATAGCAACAAATGTAGAACTGACTTCAAAATGATTATATACACATAGCATTTCATTAACAAACAGCAACATCAACTTAAATAGTTTTAGTATCATGTTTCCACAGGCTGAGATAAACTTAAATGTGTAAATTAAACAATAAAGCTTACAGAAGTGTTTTTCTAGATTCTCTGTTTTTGTGGAAGATATGATCATGCATGCCAGTAGTAAGTAAAAGTTCTACAGGCTTAGTCTTGGAGATGCACACACTCAGCACAACGTGCATTCGGAGGGAAGTATTTGTTCTTTGTACAGAATACAATTAGAAATAGCAGTGGTAGTTACATATATATCCTCTCCACAGTATTGATGTTTAGCTCTCCAGATAAATGCACAGCCATCTTCTACACAGGTAATAAATCGGCTGGTCGTTCAAGGAGAGTAAAAGTGTACTTTGGTAATCTATTTGATATTTGGAGTCTGGTTGCTACCCATCTTTTTTAAAATTAAGCCTTCTTTTCCTCTCTTCCTTGTAAACTGGGCTGGGGGAGTGGAGCTAATAAGTGCATCCTTACAAACTACTATTGCCATTAATCCTTAAAAACTCAAAAATGTAAGCACTGTAAAAGATGGACCTTCAATATGGTGTTTCGTACATGTCTATTCTGATGATCATATGAAAGCTGTATTCCTCATAAACTGAATTTACTAGTCTTTTCACAGGAACAGTAATTGTGATGCAAATACTTTTTTCATGAGCATACTTTCTTTCATCATCACATATGAAAGCACCTTAAAGTATGTAAGTTCAGAATTTGCACAGTACAGTAACCTCTTGTGCTTGATTTATTAGACCACAACATAGCTCCATGTATAAGAATTATTCCCAAATAGAGGGCCTGATTCACAAAGGTAAATTTACACCTTTGTGTAAGTTAACACTTTCAGCAGTACTTTACTACTTTTTGGTATTTGGAAACTAAGAGTGTAATTTTAGTAATTGTATCTTTACTAGTAGTAACATTACATTTGCAATTTGGAATACCAAAAAGGAGTAAAGTTATTGTGAATACCAAAAAGTAGTAAAGCTATTACAGCTAGTGTAAACTTACACAAAAGTATAAGTTTATCTTTGTGAATCAGGCCTTCTATGTGGGATTAGTTCTATACATGGAGCAAAATGGTGGTCCATTAAATAAAAGAGATTACTTTATAGCGCACATTCTGAGCTCACATATTTGAAGGGGCTCTTATATGTAATGATGAAGAAGAGAAGGCTCGTGAAAAAAACATATTTACCTAGTAACACACATTTTGGTCTTGTGGGGAAGCTGTAATTGATGCAAAGGTTTCTGGTTTACTTAGCAAGTTCAGTCACTAGATTCTTATCTCTTTTTGTCTTTTAGACAAATTTGTAAATCTTTCCCTTAATGTCGAGATGCATCACAGTTTGAAATGTTACTAATAGTAAACTTACACTCTGTATGTGAATACCAGAAGGTATTAAAGTTACTACAGCAAATGTAAATGTAAAGTTTTATGTTTGTGGATCAGGTCCATAGAGTACACATGGCAATTGATATGCTTCTTGGCTCACTAAAGGCATTGTTGCAAAGTTTAAAAACTATTACTGTTAAGAAATGCCTTTCAATGCCGTGATCTGATCAAATATACTAAGACGAAAGGCATGTGCACTTTAAAAACATACACTTTTTTGAATTTTGAAGAGACTTTATTACATTTTTACAAGATATTTCTTGTATGATTTACATGCCAAATATGCTGATGGCTAGGATCGTACATGCATCTATAGCCAAGTCAGACCACTGTCTTAAACCAGGCTCGGATATCTGTATTCATTTGTTGGCTTGCCCACCTCTAAGAGATGTGTGCTATAGTGTGCACCACACATGCACAACCAGAAATGTTTGCAGAAATGTGAACATTTCATTTTCAATACCAACTTTGAAGAGACATTAATATTTTGTCACAAAGCTCTTTCTACAGCTGTTAGTTGATAAACTTTGATAAAGTTTATTTGTCATGTTTCAGTTAATTAAAACCATACATGACAATCACTGTGGTTAAACGTTATTGTTAAAAATCACATTGGTATGCCTTAATGCAATATGTAGATAGGGCTCTACGCCAAAACCTATTAGTGGTTGCATGGGAATGCCCACCTACATACCACCCAGGGTATGCCCTTTCATGCAAAGCAACAAAAAGCACTGCTACCACTGCTTTGCTTTACTTCTGGGCTTATTTCAGTTCAAATAATGTCCCTAATGTACATTTTGTACTGTTTTACATCACTTTTGCGACGCAAACCCAACATAAAATGTTAATAAATCTCTCCCTCAGAGTACTGATAGTTGCACATTAAGTGTGAGGAGCTAAAGCAGCATTTTGGACTTATGGATGCACACCTCATGGAACCATAGGTAAGCACTCGTCCTGTAGATGGCTCATGCCTTGAATATGATTCTGTATCAACCTCTGGCTTATATGCATCACTTCGAGAACTACAATAGGCTTTACTTAACACCTATTGTCATGTTTGAATGATGACATTGTTCATCTTATTTCACCCAATTCACAATGCTCGAGGGCTATCCTAGGCAGGGTGCTATTACCAAACATAGAAGTGTTATAATAAGAGAAAACAGGTTGATTTCTTTGACAAGTGAAACTTTTTATGACAGTAAATTATGATATAAACTTTACAACTTGTAACTTGTGAAATTACAGTTTGTGTCCCAAAGAGTAGTTATCAGTTACATTTACATCTGCCACAAGTAAAAGGAAGTCAGTTGCCCTTCGCGGGTTCAGTACCATATTTTCAAATAAGTGCATCAACAGTGTATAATAGTGTTTGAAATGTTCAAAAATACATTCAGGGTTGTTCTCTATTGTACAGAAGACCTAAATTATTACTTCCATGTAATGAAAAATGTATATTTTACTTTTAAAAACAACTGGTTGCAAACTTTCACAATATCTTACAGTACTCGCGCCAACTAGAAGCCACGAAACAGGTTCTGAAATAAAGTTTTGGTGCTAAACCACATTATATACACAAATATTTATATACAGTAGAAACCTCTCTCCTGGAGTAAATGTGGAATTCTATAGCCCACTGCCTGCAAGACTGTGCTGAATGTGCAGGTGCTGTCTATTAAGAGACTGATGAGATGGCATTATGAGGAGAGCCCATCTGTGTCAACACCTTGTCCAGCCACTGGAGGGGCCCGTGCAGATGGATTTCTATCCAGCAGGGGGTGCTAGTGACATCTTGCCGGTGGTACTCTGCTCCCCAGCCCTGAAATAGTAGAGGAAAAAAAATTAGGCTCCGCACAAAGATAGTCAGTAAACATGGAAGCATTAGTTCAAAATAGGGTTTTTTGTTGGCAGTACAAGCTAAAATAGCAAGTAGAACACCCAACGCCACTCTAAGGGCCATCAGAAATTAGCAAGAGGTGAAAAAGCATGGATGGGCCATCAGGTATACAGATGCAGGCAAACAATATTCAGGATGGCATAATATCAAAAGTGGGCCCTGGCGAAATTTCAATTATGCTGGTGTAATCTGCATAATTTCTGGCAATCAATCAAAAAAAATTGTAGAGCGTGCTACTCACCCATGAGGGTCCTAAGGCGCTGGGGGAGGGAAATCAGGGGGAAGGGGAGGCAGGGAGGGTCACTGATCAAACAACCATGTCATGGCATCTCATGTTATTGTTTTTGCACAAAATTCCGTGAAATTATGTTATATCACTTAATGGCGGTAGTATAGTCTTATTAGTAAGCAAATAAAGGCACTAGTTATTGTACTGGACATAGCCTTAATGTCCATGGTAATAAATATGAAGATAAGTTCAAGACGTTATTATATGGAGAAACCATGTTGTTATTAGTAACTAAACCAGAGGTCCCGGGTCCAACTCTTTAAGATGTAATTGAAAAATACATTATTTGTTGATCCAAAATATGTGAGAAACCAGAAGCATCCCAATCATCCCAATCTATCTAAGTTGTTCCCCATCACAATATAAACAGCTTAAAATTAAATTAACATTATATGCAAGAAAGGAATATGTGACCTACCCTGTAAGCATCTATTTCTAATGTGTAGTGCCAAAGATTCATTTGATTGGCATACTCCTGGCATCTAGTGTTGGGCTCAGACACTTACAACTTGTTTTTCTTCTAAGGAACCTATTGAGTCACAAGGTATGGTGACCAGTCCTATAGTCTATATTGTGCATGGTCATCGTTTCCATTGCTAGGCCCATATTTATACTTGGTTTGCGCTGAATTAGCATCATTTGTTTTTACTCTAATTCAGTGCACACCTAACTCCATATTTATACTTTGGTGCTAGACACCCCTAGCACGAAAATAATGGAGTTTACTTCGTTTTCTGGAGGGGAAAACATACCTTGCGTCAATGAGATGCAAGGTAGGCATTCCTGTCCAGAAAAGGACGATATGGCCTTTGCCCCATATTTATCCCCCCATGCTAAAATCCAGCATGGGGATGTGGGCCTGGGCAGCTCTAAGGGGACCTGTAGGCAGATTTCAATGGTCAGAGACCATGGAAATTGCCCACAGGTGCCCTTCCCTGTCCCCAGGGACACCCCCACGCACCTCTACCCACACCCGGAGGTCACCTAAGGATGGTGGACCCATCCAAGGTAAGTCTGGGTGAGTATATTTTTTTTTTGCCAAACACCACTAGATGGCCCTGACTTGGGGCCCCCTGCATGGTGCTGAACACAATGGCCATGCGCCCAGGGGACATTTGTCCCCTGGCCATGGGCATTGGGGTGGTTGGCAAGACAGGAGCCATGTCCATGGGGCTTGTGCGCCAGAAAATGGCGCTACACTGCCTAGAGGCATTTTATTTTGCCTCTAAACAGTGTAGCGCCATAATTTGGCACATAAAGCCCTGGTCCCCCCTACACCTCCCCAGCCCTGTTAGCGTCCTTTAAAAGGACGCCAACCGGGTCTTAGCGCCGGCTAGCGCCTGTCCATAAATATGGCGCCCGGCCGACATCATGGAATGGCGCTACATTTTTTGACACAAACCTGCGCTAACGCAGGTTTGCTTCAAAAAGTATAAATCAGCCCCTTAATGTTTTTGGCTGAGCTAGGTATAGGAGAAGAGAGATAGTAAAGATGAACATGCACAGTTTATTTTAACAAGGATGAGTGTTTAAGTAGAGTAGTATGTACGTCGGCCGTTAGCTTCTGGGGAGGAGGGTGGTGCATATGAATCTACAACACTACAGGCTATGGACAGATACTTACAGGGTAAATAACATATTTAATTTGTGGCATGTGTTAGTAATAGATACATATGCTTAGCATTGAATGTAAAGCAGTGCTCCCTAAAAGCGGTGACTATCCAATAATTGACGTAGATGCTTGAAAGAGTGTATGTAATACAGAGTGACCCACTCTAGCTTGTTGGTTAGCTAAGACATCAACACAATAGTGTTTTGTTAGTGTGTGTGGGTTATTCCATGTAGCTGCCTTACAAATATCTGCCATCAGAATGTTACCTAGGAAAGTCATAGAGGCATCCTTTGTACGTGTTTTTTTGAGTTTTGCAAAAAGGTTCTGTGCTCTCGATGTAGTACACTACTGCTCTTTTAACAAAAAGGGGGTGTAGCGCTATTTCTGCCACTGAGTCTGGTTTGAGAAAGATTACTGAGAGCTCAGTTGTCTGGTTTACATGAAAAGAAGAAACTACGTTAGGGAGAAATTTGGAGTTTGTTCTCAGTATTAATTTGTCTTGATGGACTTGAAAAAAAGGCTCTTAAGGATGCGCGCATGAAGTTCACTTATCCATCTGAGAGATGTTATAGCCACTAAGAAAGCTACCTTCCATGAGAGGAACTGTAGATCACATGAAGGTAGTGGCTCAAAGGAGGGACCCATAAGCCTGGTGAGAACTATTTTAAGATTCCAGTCTGGTGCTGGTGGAATGGAGGAACAAATTACTCTTTTCAGTCCCTCCATAAAGCATTAATAACTGGGATTTTAAATAAAGAAGCATGCTGTCTGTCTTGCATGTAGGCAGCAAGTGCTGCTAGGTGTAACCTAACAGAGTTGCATGCAAGTCCTGCTCGTTATAAATGGAGCAGGTAGCAAATAAGGTATTGTATCAAAGTGGAAAGTAGCTGGTTCTGTTTTGCTAAAAAGTAATGAACAACCCTTTTCTACTTTGTTGCATAACAAGCTTGTGTGGTTGGCCAATGCGCTTGTTTTAGAATGGTCATACATTCTTATGGAAGATTGAGGTACCCAATTTCTAGGATTTCAGGAGCCAGCTCACTAGATTCAGCTGTTTGGGGATGGTGTGTGTGAACCTTCCCTGCTCTTGAGTTACAAGATGTGACCAGTTTGGCAATTTTTCATTTGTACAACTGATAGCTCTAGTGGGATTGTGAACCATGCTTGTCAAGCCCATGTTGGGGCAATTAGAATTAGTGTGAGGCATGTTTGTGTGAGCTTCTGAACCATGTAAGGAATGAGTAGGAGAGGGAAAACTGTAGGCTAATATCCTTGACCAGCTGATCCACAGGGCATTGCCTTTGGGCTGTGGGTGAGGAAACCTGGAGGCATAGTTTTGGTATTACACATTCCGGTGTCTAGCAGAGAGGTCTATTTCCAGGGTTCCCCACCATTGAAAGTGTCAGTGAAGCAGTGTTGAATCAATTTCCCACTCATGTACCAGTTTCTGCATTCTACAGAGCATAGCTGCAAAGTTGTTGTCCACACCTGGTAGGTATTCTGCTAGGAGGTGGATGTTGCAATGTATGGCCCAGTACCATATGAGCTCTGCTATGTGGGAGAGCTGTATGGAATGTGTGCCTGACTGTTTCTGAATGGAGTGCATGGCAATAATGTTGTCTGTGTCGACTAGAACCAATTTGTAGTGAAGATGTTGTTGAAAAGGTTTCAGAGCTAACTGAGTTGTTAGAAGCCCTAGGTGACTGATGTGTAAGTATTTCTGCACTGGAGACCAACTGAGCGTGGTCTGTGAGATCTTGCATATGTGCCCCCTAACCATCTGTCATAATGGTGACCTACAGTACAGGGGCTTTGAAGGGCCGACCCTGCACCAAATTTTTGCTGTTCCACCACTGCACAGAGCGATGAGGTGCTAGCCCTGCCAACACTAGATACCTTGTATATGCCGCTCCGCTTAGGGCCACTGTGACTGGAGGCATTTCTGCATGGGGTGCATGTGCAGTCGTGTGTGTGGTAATGTGCAGACACATGAAACCATTATACCTAGAATGCTTTTCACTGTCTCAACTGTTATGTGACAACATGTGTGGAAAAAAAGGCAATATAAGCTGGAACTTTTGCACTCTTGCATGGCTGGGATATTCATTTACTTTGATAGTCTAGGGTTGCACTGAACAAAGGTTTGCAGGTGGATTTTATAGTATTTAGAGTGAAGCCCAGATTGTGTAAAAGGTTGATAACACTTTGAGTGTCCTGCAGAAATTGTTGTTTGCTTGCACTTGTGATCAGTCGTCTAGGTATGGGAACAAACGTGTGCCCTAACTGCTGAGATGAGCATGAGGTAGCACTGATGGGCTGGAAGTACTGGTATGTGAAAATAGGCATCTTTGAGATCTTTGGCTATCATGAAGTCTCCTTGCTGCAACAGTGGTATTAGTTCTTGGAGCAACACCATGTGGAAGTGGTCTGAAAGGATGTATTTGTTAAGTGACCTAAGATTCAGGATAAGCCTTAAGGTGCCATCTTTCTTTGCAATGAGGAAGCACAGTGAGTACTCCCCCTGGCCTTGCTGTTCCGTTGGGATGGGCTCTATGGACCCCTTTTGAAGTAGAACTTGAATCGCCTCTTGTAAACGTGACAAGTGATCTCTTGACATAGCTTGTGGTCAAGGTGGAATACTGGGAGGGGGAAATGTGAGTTCAAGACAATATCCATATTTTATTATTGAAAGGACCCAGTGATCTGATGTAATTTGTACCCAAGCTGCACGGTAGTCCTGTAGTCATCTCCCTAATGGGGTTAAGTGTGGAGGGAAGAGGCGGAGAGAGTCACCGTTTAGAGGAAGTGGTTCCCTTAGAAGAGGATCCACAAACCTCTATCTTTGCTACCTTTGTACTATGACCTGTAGTATGTCCCTCAAGGGTACTGCGATTGATAAGGGGTTTGTGTCTTTTGAAAAATGGCTGTGTCTGTGGAGGTGGCAGTTTTGGATGCCCCTCTAATGGCCCCTCCAAAAGTAACCTCTGTGGTGATATGTTTGAAAGGCATCTATAGCTTTAGTGGTATCAGTGTACTTTATCATTTTTTACAGCATTTCATTTACTTGTGAGCTAAATAGGTGTTCCCCATTGAATGGTAAGTTTAGTAGATATTGCTGTACAACAGGCTCCAAGCCAACCTTGGCAACTAATAATAATGCTGGTGTTTACCTCTCTTGTGCTGGTGTCTGCTGCATTCAGTGCTTATTGAATTTTCACGCTGGATATTATCCTTCCCTCTACTACTAGTTCTGACCCTTTTTGTTTATATTGGTCAGGGAGATGCTGAGCAATTCCTGTATCTCATCCCATTTTGCCCTGTTGTATCTGAAGAGGAGGCCTATGGAGTTAGCTATCCTAAGGTGGTTGGCTGCTTGGGCTGCCAATCGCTTATCCACTGCATCATACATTTAGCTTTTCTTATCAGTGGGAGGGGTGGCACCAGTACCCTGTGAGTTGGCCCGTTTCCTGGATGAATGCACTATCACCGAATCTGCTGGGACATACCCCTTGATGTAATTGGGGTCAGTCTGTGAAGGTTTGTATTTTTTCTTAACCCAAGGGATATGACCCTTGATTTTACGGGTTGCTTAAAGATCACTGCTGTGGGTGTAATGATGCCCTTTAACATCAGGAAGAACTGAACTGTGCGCTGTGATTTGGACAGTGTTTTGACTAGAAAATCATCCTCACCCTCAAGTGTATGCATGGTAGTTGTGTCATCAGGTGGCGAGGGTTATGAAGGGTACTACTCTGGGTTTCTATCCCCCTGAGAGTCTATGTCGTAGTCATCCCATGGGTCATCAATATCCAAGGTTTGTCATAGGGGTCAATATGGTCCCCTGTACTATGTTACCTTAGGGAAGATGGTGTGGGTGGCCCTAGTGGGTGAGCATGAGGGGAGCGTTGTAATGGTGTTGGACAAACTGGAGGTGTTGGCAGCAGAAGAAAAACAGGACTGAGGAGAAGGTAAAGGTGGTGGAGTAGGTGGGAGAGGAGGTTGGAGTGGAAACTGTATGGGGCTAGTACCCATATCCTTATGCTTCTTTCTTGGAGGCACAAGTTCCTTCCTCAAAAGACTTCTTTCTCTTTTGGAGTATCTCTGTGGGAGGAAAAGGTGGTTTGGTAAAAAATCCTCCTGTGTCCAGGTTTATAAACAGTGTCATTTGTTTGGCATTGAGTTGCTCTTGTAATTTGATCAGGATAGGCTGAACCGGCCTCTCCTTTGGCTCTGTGGCAGTCTTTATTGTTTTTGGTGCTGAGCGTCCTTTGGATGCTGGAAATCTGGATGCAGAAATTGTTTTGGGCGCCAAGGTGTGCTTATCATGGAGAGATGTTTTGGGCGCCAAGGGTGTTTTCTGCTTCGAAGGCCTCCTGTGTTTTTCTGGTGTTAATTTTGGCTCCGAAGACTTTTAAGGCATCAATGTGTGTATATTCCACGCCAGCTCCAAAAGTGGTTTTGACTTTTTACCCGTGGGTGTCTTTGTCTTTTCAGTGCCTTTCAAGGATTGTTTTTGGTGGAGGAACGCGTGCCTCCTCTTTTTCCTTCTGCCGGACACCTCCATGGCCAGAGGGCAGTAGGGTTCGTGAACCAGTGTGTGTGTCTTTGTATAGGCATGGGAGGCCTTCGTCACAGTACTCTCATGCCCCACATACTCTTCAGGCTTGTACTCAGTGTCAGAACCTTCTCCTCTGCTGGTGAGTAGGATGGGAATGTCCATCGATGCACCCTGGGCTTTTGCCTCCTCCCTAACGTTTTCCTCAGTATGGAGGCTTTGTGGCTGGTCCCTAAAGATATTGAGATATTGGGTGCATTCTTGGCTCAGTGTGCCTGCATTGTAGTATGGGGCAAGTAATGCTTTCTGCACTGATGAAGTGTTTTCTTTGACCAAAAGGCCAAGTAGGCTTCACATAACGTGTTGTCCTGTTCTGGAGACAGGCATAGCTTGCAGACAGGTTGGTGATCTTGCCTGGATTATTAGGGAAGACTATGAAGGGAGTACTTTCTATCTTTCCATGTACTTGGAGTGAAAGAAGATCTTAGAAGCCAAAGTGGAAACCGGGCCCGGGAAGGCGGCATGAAGGTGTCGTAAAGACCAGTCGTTGACTGTTTTCTGAAGTGTCCGTCGAAGGGTGATGAGCCGGCCGCTGAAGAAGGCCGCTGGAAACGTGGCGAAGCTTCGATCTCGGAACTTTGAGATAGATGTCCGAACCCAATGGTGGAGAAAAACAGTCTAACAATGGAGCTGATGACCATGCGTGGTACAGACTATAGGAGGACTGTACCTCGTGACTGGAAAGATGTCTTCGAAGAAAAACAAGTTGCAAACATCCGAGCCCAACACTAGATGGCAGGAGTATATTAAGCATATGCATCTATGGCCAACACATGCTATGAATTAAATACTTATGTAGGGATTCCCTTGCAAAGAAAAAGCAAGATTCTACTAGAGGTAATCTGGATAGTAACAGTAGATCTAGAAGAGGATTACATTAGGTGTAAGAGAGTACATCTCAATATATGGGGCAAAATACACTTGATTAAGATGAATGTGTTACCAACATATTATAATTTTACAAAATATACCTTAACTATTTCAACTTTCATTATTGAAACAGTTTAGCAACTTAACACATCCTTTTCTTTGGGGGGAGCAAAAAAAAAACTAAAGTGTCTCCGTTTAAGCTAAACACAAGGCAGTGTGGGCTTGGGTTGCAAACAACAATTAAATAATACAGTGCTTTTGTATTTATAATCTCCAACTATTGGTTTAAGGAAGATAGACTTCATATTTCTGAATTGTGTCATTATGAAGAAGTCTCTAAAGGCCTGATTTAGACTTTGACAGAAAGAGTAGTGTCTGTGGGAATGCCGGAGGACATTACCATCCCAAGGGTATTCTGTACGCCAACTTCAGACGTGATTGCCAGCCATGTAGCCATCTCTGTACAGTGAAAGGAACTGCTGTGATTACATTTTCTTTCAATGTACTAAAAGTTTTGTTGATGGCTGCCATCTGTTTTGATGACTGTCCAGAAAACGTTTAACTTTTTTATGTTTTTCAAAAACATGTTTGTTTTGGCAGAACAAAAGATAATGGTCCTGAACCCTGGGTCTTTCTCCCATGATGTGGGGGTCATTATTCCTTTTTTCCTGATCCTCATCATCAGGTTTTTCCTGGCAGTGATGAACAGGGGGAAAAGACATTGCACAAGACACACTAAATAGGGTAGACAGTGCAAAGTCCTTCCTCCAATGCAAACTGACATCTTAATTTACCTTCCAGGGCAAAAAGTATTTTGAGCTGTAATGGTGCCCTTTTTGCACCACAAAAAAGCGACCTGAACTGCTTTACGTTAAAGGTGAGTTACTGGGACGTTACTTGGTCAGATAAGTGCAAACACTAATAGGTTTTGATGCAAAGCCTGATCTACTAAACTAGTCAGACCGAGCAATGGATCAAAATCTAATGTGTCCTTGAAGCAGGAGCTGACAAAGAGAAATGTTTACATTTCTCAGAAGAGCACGCATTGCATGTGTCCTGAAGTGCACAGCACACATCCAGTGCGTAGAATACTTCTTAAATATGTCTAAGCTTAGGCACTTGTATTTAGGTAACACCAACTACTCAAAGTAAAGTATTTGCAGGTAGTATTATCAGGTGCACCTTCCCTTCCAGTCATGCACAGCAAAGGTCACCATGCCACGAAAATCTGAGCAGAACTAGTAGAATGGCTTTACAAACTACCAGTCTATTCAGTCATCCTTTCTGGTATGTGAGTCGGCTACTCCGCACCCGGGTTTCAGCGACTGCAACTATTCTAAGGGAATGGCCTTAACTGGACATGTCGGAGCTCCATGGCCGGGGCACATTCACCTGCAAACAATAAGTATATGTGACATATACAGCAAGTACGTCTTGACTTGTTTCACTCAAGTGGGAAACAGCACAATCGGTCGTAAAACTTATTTCACTCGTTTCTTCTGATAATTATGTCAGAACGCATCAAAGCTCTTCCATCGAATCGTTGGGATCCACAAAGCTATAGATTGCTCATGGACTTGATAAGACAGAGATGGGGAGATCTTCTACTATCAGAACAGTGAGGCCACACAAAAAATGTGCTTATGAACAAACAGGTCTCCAGGATCAGTCTTCGACAACAAAATGTAAGAGATCAAAATGCAGCAGAACCATCATGCGGGACATGAGAACCATTTTGACAAAGGTGTTTTATCCTTTTTATAATGATTCTCCATTCTGCCACTCGGTGGCAGCAGATACGAACAAACAGAAAAATAGCCCATATGTAAATTTACCTCAGCACTGTCAATTGTTAGCTTTACTGTAACAGGTAAAAGGATATTTGACATATAATGAGCCAGGAAGCATCCAGCTCACAGGTTTTCTGTGGGCTCTTGTGAAACGAGAGTTACCAGCCTATGTCCAGACTCGCATAATATTGTGTGCATATAATACCTTCCCAAGTTGTGCATACAACCCCCAATGAAAATATGAAGAAGGTACATGGTACATACAAAATGCAGTATCCAAATAAAGGAGAGTCTAGGCAACAGCCCTTTCCAGGCATACTGCAATAGTTTGCATTTGCAAACTCGAGAATGTCTAAATTAGACATGTTATTCCAAACGTCTGTTAAGTACAGTTTCTATTATAAGTATAGGCTTGAAAATCGTGGCCCAGCGGTTCTCAACTTGGAGTCCATGGTCCCATGAGGATCCACAACTGTTTAGAAAATTAAATAATGTAAGATTAATAAAGTATATACATAAAAATGCAAAACTGAGTAATATAAAGCACTAAGTAAAAGAATATTAAAAGTGGAGACAAAAAATTAGGTTGATATCTATCAGATTTTTGGGGACCCAGATAATAGCACAAACGGAAACTAGTATGAATGATTGGTGGCCTCAGATGTAATACTCGTATTTGTAAAAAATAAAAAAAATAAAGAGAATGCATAAGCAGCAAAAAAGAAAAAGTGACGTCAGAATCTAGCATATTAGTTAATCTTTTAGAAATGAAATTAAAGGCTGGAAATCTCCAACCTTCCTATTAAAGTTCCAGTTTCTCATAATTGTGTTTGTGACTGAATTAAAATGTATAATAGTTTGTGAATTTGGTTTCTCCATAATTATTTCTCTATTTTTGTGTATTGTTTTGAAATTGGAAACGTAGAAACTACTGAGGCAAAAGTCCCTAGCGTCCAGTAGTGATTCAGCATGGGTCCAGGGAAGTCAAAGAACTGTACTCCTAGCATTATAAATGCTAGGAAAGCAAACAAGAATTTTCAATGCAACGTGTCTCGCATTTGCTCGAGTTAGAGCCATTAGCGTTGTAAAGAAAAACGTTGTAAAGAAAATAAAATGCAGCGCAATCATGCTGCGTGGAAAATAAACAGATGAAGTAGTCTGGACACCATGCTGAAAACATCGAGCCTCGTAGGTTTTTAATAGTTTATCGGTGCTGTGTAGGTGAGCTAAACACCGGAAAAGGCATGACGTATGCATGCCTTTCACAAATGAAAGCAAGCAGATTTTAAAAGGCAAGCCCACAAACCAATGAAAGTGACTGACGTGATATGGGCGTGGTTTTAAGCCCAAAGAGAGATTACAGAATGGGACTGAGCGCTTTGCGCTCGCCCATAAAAACCCTGGGACTGTATTACCAAAATTCCTTGGAATCACCAGCGGTGTGTGCACCTGCTTTATGCTCCCCCAGTATTACAGGATTTGATACTCAGAAGGGGCTGCAGATGAATGTGCGGCCCCTTCTGTAATACTGATGTGCTCCAGCACTATTTTGAGAGGATGTTTCTTCATTTACTTGGGAGGGGCCCCATGCAAAAGAGGAAGCTCTTTACCTTTGCGCCCGTGTTGTATTATGGACACAAAGACAAAGGAGGGGGAAAAGGGAGTCCCATGGACCTCCAGACATCCTGAGCAGGTGGGTGGAGCCAATCACTGCACCCACCTGCAAAGGGATCTCTCTCCCTTCTTGAAAGTGCAGTGGCTAGCGGCCTGCACAGTGAAAGACAGAGCGGCAAGTAAACAGCTTCTCCATATTTCACTTAAATGTGCAGCCCTCAGCAGCTAGTGTTCCCAGCTGCCCTGAGTGCAGAGTATTCACCATATTATGGCACACTTTGCCCGTTTACGCTTGACAGGCCATTTGAAAGGTGCGCTGTGGCACAAACAGGGAAAGAGAGCCCTGCGAGTAATACAGGCATTGATGTTCGTTGAAGGTGTCACATCTTAAATGGAGCCTCCTCCGCTATGCAGTTGTTAAGGTGTGCCTTCATGTGAGTTTGTACATGGGGCCCCATAAAGAAACAGGCATTTTAAATCTGGTATCAACCAACAAATATCTGCGAGGTGTTGTTTAAAAAGTCAATGAAATGCATTAGAAAGAAAGAATAAAACAGCATTTTATGTCTTGCTAAGTGCAGGCATGAGTAGCTGATATGGTGCCATATGTGTTTCTCTGTATCCTGGCACAATCATTCATGTGAACAATGTGACACTGCTTTGACATCAACCTGTGTCCACCTACTGCATCAAAGTGTGCCTTATATGGCTCATTAACAGGTTCTTCACATGCTGTGCTATATACTGCTAATCATAATGTGTCTCTTAATGTATATAACCCTGTGTACACCACTCTGTGCTCACAGAAAGCATACTATCTAGTGATCTTATTAAGCACATTACCAGTGCTGCTCTGAGATACGTAACCTAGTCCTCTTGTTAGACACATTAACCCAGCAATGTATCACCCTGCGCTCCCCCGATGTACTGCACCAGTGCATCCCTGGCACACCTCATGTGCTCCACAGCTGCGTATCACCCTATTCCCCACTGATGAACATGATCTTAACTAACCTACTGCACAAAGTTATAAATGACTGCTGATCTATGTTAGTGTGACCAGAAGTCTCAGGTTTGCCTAGACAGTCCCGGTTTTCAAGGACTGTGCCGGAGTCCCGAAACGTTCTCCTAAAACAAAAAGGTCCCAATTTTTAAGGGAGGGTCGGGTGAACCTGCATATTAATCCCAGTATTGTGCAGGCTGGCATGTCAACCGGCTTTCTTAGAAACCAGGGACAATAGTTCACTTGTTTAGACTCTCCTGCTGTGTTGCCTCAGTCAGGCAGCACAGCAGGATTTAATGAGGTTCAATTCAGGGCTGCAGAGCCCTTAAATGAAGGCCTGGCCCACCAGCAGCCTAACTCTGGAGCTCTTTACAGAAAGTGTGGGGAAGGTGAAAATATATGTGTATATATATATATATATGCATATATATATATTTATATTTGCATATATATGTGTTTATACTGGGTAGTTACAGTTAGGACCTGGTTTCCATATAAAAAGCATTTTTGTTTTGCTAATGACTTTGGTGCCGTTAGATGAATTGTCGCAAACGTTTCCACAAAAATATGACGATCACTTCACCAACTGTCTTGAAAGTTTTGGGGTGATCTGTCAAGTGGAGGGATGAGAAACAGGGGGGAACCAGAACACTTTTTCTCCATGCATTTATCCATAGGGATTTTGAACAGGAATAGCGCCCGAACCACTGAATGGAATTACACCAAATTTGGCAGAAAGGTAGCTCTTGGTCCAGAACGAAACCTTTTTGTTATTTGGTGTAAATCAGTTCAGTAGTTTTTGATACATTGAAGAAAATCCAAATTTGAATATGTAGGGAAGCAAAGGCTCCGTGAACTCTCCCAATCTCATGATGAGATCTTATTGGTTTCCAACACTTCAACGAGGAAGTGTTGGCAGCCATGTTGGGACTTGGCTTCAGCCTAGTCCCATAAAACAAAATTAAAAAAAGAAAAGGGGCCAGGATAGGGACACCCTGACCTCTTAGCTCTGGTGCTGGAGTCCCAGATGAACCCACCCAAAGCAAAAGGACATTTAAAAAAAACATTTTTTGCGGAAGTCACAACGGATCTGCTGAAAATTCAAAAAAACAAAACAAGCACGGGCTCCCATGCTTGTTTCAGTCAAGCACTCAGGTGGGTCAGGTCCTGGGGGCATCGAAATTATGAATGCAGGTGGCCCCCACTGCAGCCCTGCTAACATCTGAATTAAATGTGGGAGGTGCCTGGCCCCCTCGCAGCCCCACCTCCTTCCCAGGGCTAACGTCTTAATGAAATGCGGGGGACTGCCACCTCCCAGGGCTACATTTAAAAAAGATAGGGGGTCTGTTTCGGAACCCCTGAACTGGGGGACCACCAATAATGACCCTGGGACCCACCCCCAGGACATAGCTATTGACAGCTCCCGCCAAGTCAGAGCAAACACTCCGGTTCCAGAAAGTGAGAGCTGTAAAACACATACAGGCAAGGAAACAGAGGACACAATTGCTTTTACAGACATGGAGCTGCATGCTTAGCAGATCCCTGTCAGTGACAGGAATGCTGGTTCTGGCAGGAGGTGGGGAGCCAGCTGGGACCACAGGGGCCCTGAGGCCCCGCCTGCAGTCTTCAACAGTGGTGACTGGGTGCCCTGGGGGGCACCCAGGTGACATGGCCTGGCCCCAGGGGATAGGATCCCTGGGGCCAAGATCGACCTGGAGGAGGGGGGCTGTGTGGTGCCCAACCCTCACCCCTCCCCCAAAAGAATAAAATGGTTAGGCCAGGCTCTGTGGGATGGGGTCCCCGGGGCTGAGATCAGCACAGGGAGGGGGGCTGCATGTGCCCCCCCCCCAAAAAAAAACAGTTTTTATTAGGCTGGGACCTGGAGATGGGGTCCCTGGGGCCAAGATCGAACTGGGGTGAGGGGGGCTGTGTGGTGCCCAACCCCACCCCTCCCCCAAAAGAATAAAATGGTTAGGCCAGGCTCTGTGGGATGGGGGTCCCGGGGCTGAGATCAGCTCAGGGAGGGGGGCTGCAGGTCCCCTCCCCGCCCCCCCAAAAAAACCCAATTTTTATCAGGCTGGGACCTGGAGATGGGCTCCCTGGGAGGAGGTTCCACGCCCCCCTGAAAAAATACATTAAATATTAACCCCAGGACCCAGGGGATAGAGTCTCCGAGGCCGAAATCGGCCAGGGTAGAGGGGCCGTGTAGCCCCTCTTCCCCACCAAAAAAACTAATTTTAGAAGGACGGGCCCTGGGGCCGATATCGACCAGGGGAGGGGGGCTATGCAGACATGTGGCCAACTCCCTCTGCGTATGACCAAAGGCCAGGCCCTGTGGCCAAACACCCCTGCGATTAACATATAGTAATGAAAATTACTTTACAATTTAAAAAAAATAGACATTTACAGAAGAAACTAAAGTTTTCAGGGACGTTATAGTTAGGAAATAGACTTAAGAAAACATAGAAATATACTTAAAAACCAAAGGTTACAGAGACTTAATAGTTAGGCTCACGTTTTAATTGTACAAAGCCATAGAAATTCACCTGTTAGAGTTATGTTAAATAACTATAACTCGTGCCTTAAGGTGACTGTAACTCGCATCCTTGCCATGCACTGCTAATTACCCAACACATTACGGCACTCATGACATCTTTGATAACATCATTGATAACATCAATGTAATATCTGCAGTAA
Organism: Pleurodeles waltl; assembly: GCF_031143425.1. Lineage (NCBI taxonomy): Eukaryota > Metazoa > Chordata > Amphibia > Caudata > Salamandridae > Pleurodeles > Pleurodeles waltl. Next base: position 1,229,991,384 of record NC_090447.1, read on the forward strand.
AATGTCTGACCAAAAAACTGCATGGAGGGGACGCAAGTTATAGTTACCTTAGGGCACAAGTTATAGTTACTTGAAATAGCTATAACAGGTGAATTTCTATGGTTTTGTACGTTTAAAATGTGAGTCTAACTATAACGTCCCTGTAATCTTTGTTTTTTTAAGTGAATACATCTTGTATGTGTATATATATATATATATATATATATATATATATATATATATATATATCAAAAACGAAGTTGTCCTCATGTGAAAGCGCACTCCCAACAGGTTATATAAACGGGAAGAAAAAGCAAAGCCAGCAACTCACAGTGAATTCTTTAAGCAGTTTCATTATTCCAGGCCTTAAGTTATAAAATCATCTCTGGACACGTGTTTCAAGGTCAATCCTTTCTTCAGCAGAGAAAAATATTAAAGTGTTTCACCCTCGTGGGTGCAGCCAGTGCTGGAGGTGTTCCAGGCATCTCTTTCTTACTGAAAAGACCGGCATGGCTTCAGCTTGTCTAATTACAGGCACCTGATTAGTCTCTTTAAATACTAGTCCGCCCCAGTGGGCCTCTCAAGTGAGCAGTGCATGCTGGTTGTGGTGGTCCTGCAATTTTTTCATTTTGCCCCAAGTGAGTTGCTGGGGCCAAACGAAATAATGACCCAAAGTGCAAAACCTTTGTAGGCGAATCCAAAGTAAAATTGTCAGATTTGCTGTGAATAACCCCACCTGATTGCTCTTATGTGACAATCCATTTATAGTCACACAGACCTGCTTCGATGTGCAGTGGTGCTGCCTTCCTGGCTGGACAGGCCGGTTAATTATCAAAAACGAAGTTGTCCTCATGTGAAAGCGCACTCCCAACAGGTTATATAAACGGGAAGAAAAAGCAAAGCCAGCAACTCACAGTGAATTCTTTAAGCAGTTTCATTATTCCAGGCTCACTTGAGAGGCCCACTGGGGCGGACTAGTATTTAAAGAGACTAATCAGGTTCCTGTAATTAGACAAGCTGAAGCCATGCCGGTCTTTTCAGTAAGAAAGAGATGCCTGGAACACCTCCAGCACTGGCTGCACCTACGAGGGTGAAACACTTTTGTATTTTTCTCTGCTGAAGAAAGGATTGACCTTGAAACACGTGTCCAGAGATGATTTTATAACTTAAGGCCTGAAATAATGAAACTGCTTAAAGAATTCACTGTGAGTTGCTGGCTTTGCTTTTTCTTCCCGTTTATATAACCTGTTGGGAGTGCGCTTTCACATGAGGACAACTTTGTTTTTGATATATATATATATATATATATATATATATATATATATATATATATATACATATGGAAAATGACACTTACCTAGTGTAAAATCTGTTCATGGCATGTAGTGCTGCAGATGCACATGTTGTGCATATCCCGCCATCTAGTGTTGGGCTCGGAGTGTTACAAGTTGTTTTTTTTCAAAGAAGTCTTTTCAAGTCACAGGATCGAGTGACTCCTCCTCTCGGTGATAGTGCACATGGGCGTTAACTCCTTTGTTAGATTATTTTCCCGCAGAAGGGTGTAGAAAGGAGTGAAAGATTCTGTATGTACACTATAGATATGTAATAAGTAAGTAAGATGTTCATACAAATATATATATATATATATTTTCAATGAGTACTGCAACAACTACAGGCTCCCGGGGAGGAGGGAGGGCGCATGTGAATCTGCAGCACTACATGCCACGAGCAGATGTACACTAGGTACGTGACAGTTTCTGTTCGAAGGCATGTGTAGCTGCAGATACACATACTGGGCATAGACTAAAAAGCAGTTCTCCTCACATTTAAGTAGTGGTTAGCCTGCAGGGGTTGAGGTGGTCTGAAATTGTGTGTTTAGGACTGCTTGTCCAACATTGGCTTGTTGTCTTGATAAAACATCCACACAGTAATGCTTTGTAAATGTGTGTGGTGTGGACCATGTGGCAGCGTTGCATATGTCTGCCATTGCTGTATTCCCTAAGAATGCCATAGAGGCACCCTTTTCACTTGTGGAATGTGCTTTAGGAGTTATCAATAGTTGTCTTTTTTGCCTTAAGGTAACATGTTTGAATACATCTCACAATCCATCTAGCTAATCCTTGTTTTGAAATGGGATTACCTTTATGTGGTTGTTGGAAAGAAACAAAAAGTTGATTAGTTTTCCTAAAATGTTTTGTTCTGTGAACATAGTACATTAGAGCTCTTTTAAGGTCAAGAGTGTGTAGAGGTCTTTCAGCTGTAGAGTCTGGCTGTGGAAAGAAGACTGGCAATTCCACTGACTGATTAATGTGAAAATGTGGGTTTGTCCTAAGTTCTTCTTCGTGTTTGTGTACTTGGAAGAACGGTTCCTCTAGAGTAAATGCTTGAAGTCACTTACTCTTTTTAATGAAGTAATTGCTACTAAGAAAGCAATCTTCCATGTGAGAAATTGAATATCACAGGAGTACATGGGTTCGAATGGTGGGCCCATTAGTCTTGTGAGTACAATATTAAGATTCCACGCAGAAACTGGTGGAGTTCTGGGTGGACTAATGCATTTAAGTCCTTCCATAAATGCTTTTATAACAGAAACTCTAAAGAGGGAAGTATGTTGTATGGTTTTAGGTATTCTGATATGGCTGTTAGATGAATTTTAATAGAGGAAAAAGCTAGGTTTGCCTTTTGTAAATAAAGCAAATAGCACACAATATCTTGTACTGATGCTTTAAGTCGATCTATATTTTTTGGTTGGCAGTAGTATACAAACCGTTTCCACTTTTTTGCATAGCATTGTCTGGTTGTTGGTTTACATGCTTGTTTCAGAACATTCATACATTCTAATGGAAGCTGTAAATATCCAAACTCTATGACTTCAGGAGCCAAATCGCTAACTTGAGAACACTGGGATTAGGATGCCTGATTTGACCTTTGTTCTGTGTTAACAGATCTGGTCTGTTTGGAAGTTTGTGATGGGGCACTACTGACAGATCCAGGAGTGTTATGTACCAGTGTTGGCATGCCCATGTGAGTGCTGTGAGTATCATGGTGAGGGAGGTGTGACACATTTTGGGGACCAGAAATGGAATTAATGGGAGAGGGGTGAAAAGCGTAAGCAAATATCCCTGACCAGTTGATCTTAGAGCATTGCCCTTGGACTGAGGGTGTGGGTGTCTGGATGCAAAGTTTTGGCATTTTGCGCTTTCGCTTGTTGCGAAAAGGTCTATGTCTTGTGTTCCCCACATTTGAAAGTAATATTGAAGTACCTGTGGATGAATCTCCCACTCATGTATTTGTTTGCAGCGTCCTGCTTAGAAGGTCTGCTAGCTGGTTGTGTATCCCTGGGATGTATTCAGCTAGTAAATGAATCTGATTGTGAATTGCCCATTTCCATATTTTTTTAGCTAGAAGGGACAATTGGGATGAATGTGTCCCCCCCTTGTTTATTCAGATAATAAATCATTGTCATGTTGTCTGTTCTTATTAAGACTGTCTTGTGTATGATCTGAGGTTGAAATGCTCTGATGGCTAAGAACACAGCTAATAATTCCAAGTGGTTTATGTGGCAAGTTGATTGTGTTGAGTCCCATTCCCCTTGTATGGTTAGGTTGTTGAGATGAGCTCCTCAACCTGTCATTGACGCATCTGTTGTGATTATGGTCTGTGGCACTGGGTCCTGAAAGGACCACCCTTTTGTTACATTGTTGTGATTCCACCATTGCAGAGATTTGTAAGTTTGGCCGTCTAACAACGCTAGATCCTGTAACCGACCCTGTGCATGAGACCATTGTTGTGAGAGACGCTGTTGCAGTGGTCTCATGTTTAGTCTTGCATGTGGTACTATTGCTATACATGATGCCATCATTTCCAATTGTTTCATGATAAATGTTACCTGGATTTGTGATATGAGGTATTGAAAAGCCTGTATTCTCTGTGGATTTGGGTCGGCTAATGCTGTTTGAGTATTTCAGAATTGCACCTACATAAGGTTGAATCTGTGCTGGTTGAAGATGAGATTTCTGGTAAATGATTGTGAACCCTAATCTATTGTGTATTGAGTGTGCTGTTGACACTGTAGAGTAGTGCTGGATTTTATTAGCCAATCGTCTAAATAAGGGGAAGACATGTATGTGTTGTCTTCTAGACATTTTGTGAAAACCCTTGGAACTGTTGTTATCCCGAAGGGTAGTAGTTTGGTAGTGGCTGCCTGATATTATGAACCTTAAGTACTTGTGGTAAGCTGGATGTATGGGAATGTGGAAGTAGGCGTCCTTGAGATCTAACACGGTCATGTAATCCTGTTTTTGTAGTAGGGGAATGACGTCCTGTACAGTGACCATGTGAACATGTTCTGACAGGATATATAGATTTAGAGGTCTGAGATCAAGAATGGGTCTGGAAGTACCATGCTTTTTTGGTATAAGGGAGTATAGCAAATACACTCCTGTCCCTTGCTGTGAGAAGGGAACCATTTCTATTGCCCCTTTTAGTAATAGAGATTGTACTTCTTGTTTTAGTAGAACTGTGTGTTCTGGAGAAAGTCTGTGAGAACGAGGGGGAATATTTGGGAGTAGAGATGAGTTCTAGGCAATAACCATTGTGGACAATTGAGAGTACCCACTGATCTGTGGTGATATTTTGCCGGTGAGAGTAGAATTGCTGCAGTCTTCCTCCCACAGGAGATGTGTGGGATTGTGGGATGTTTGGGAAGTCATTGTTTTGTGGGTGTAGTAGCACTGTTTGAGGCAGTAAACTTTCCTCTGAAGTTTTGTCCTCTGTAAGAGCCTCTAAATGACCCTCTTGAATAATACTGCTGCATTTGTTTTGGATGGGAGGTGGAAGCCTCTGTAGTTTGGGGTGTAAAACCTCCCCTAAACTGTTGTTTCCGAAAGGAACCCCGAAAAGGTGTGGTATGTAGGGCTCCCATGGCTTCTGCAGTATCTGAATCCTTTACGGGTTTCTCAATAGTAGAATCTACTTCTGGTCCGAAGAGATGCTGTTTATCGAAAAGCATGTTAAGCACTGACTGCTGTATTTCGGGTTTAAAACCTGAGGACCTGATCCATGCATGTTGTCGGATTGTAACACTAGTATTAATACTTCTAGCTGCAGTGTCAGCTGCGTCTAGGGCAGAGCTAATCTGGATATTTGTAATAGCATGTCCCTCTTCTACAATTTGCTGCGCTCTCTTTTGGTGTTCCTTGTGTAGGTACTGCAAGAATTCTTGCATTTCATCCCCATGTGCCCTATCATATCTTGCCAACAGGGCCTGGAAGTTGGCAATACGCAATTGGTTGGCTTCTTGTGTAGCTACCCTTTTTCCCGCAGCATCAAACTTCCTACTTTCCTTGTTAGGGGGTGGGGTACCCCCAGAAAACTGACTATTTGCCCATTTCCTGGCTGCACTGACCACAATAGAATCCAGTGGCAGTTGTTGCATAATGTAGACTGGGTCTGTTGGTGCAGACTTATATTTGTTATCACTTCTTAGGGTTAGAACCCTAGCTTTGACTGGTTCTTTGAATATGACATTTGGCGTGTCTACGCATACCAGGAACCATTGGTAAGCACTGGTAGTGTTTATGGGTAAAGAATAATGTATTAAAAAGGAAATCCTCTTCCAAAGGTTCTGCATGCATTTGGACCCCATGGTATGCAGCTGTCCTAGATATGACTTGGGTGTAAACTGTGCTATCCTCTGGTGGTGATGATTTAGTAGGATAAAGATCAGGATCATTGGATGGTATAGGGTCCGAGTCATACATGTCCCAACGGTCCACTGTGTCTCCCTGTGAGTAGGTGTGGGAGTAGTGGTGGTGGGGTAGTAGGTGGTGGAGAAAAAGAAAGCTGTGGGGAATGTGGTGGAGAAAGCTGGAGAGGTGATGGCTTCTCCTTTCGCTTAACAACATTTTGCTGGTGGTGGAGCAGTATCAAGAGTCTCTTGAAATGCCAGCTTTCTTTTAGTCTGTGGAGGTGGAGAAGCCATCATTTTTCCAGTCTCTTTTTGGATGTATATTCTTCTCTGCTTATTGTCTATAACCTCCAAAATTAGTTGGAAATCCGATACATCTATTTGATATTCTGATGTGTTTGTGCCCTTAGTGGCTTGTTCACTGGCTGTTTTGGGCATATGTTTCAAACGGCTCGAAAGTCCTGTCTCTTCTCTGTAGAAGGATGTTTTCGGCTCCAAATCGGTTCCGAGCTTTATCGGTCCCAAAGATAGTAGCTGAGGTTTCGGTTCCGAAGCCGGATGCAGTCATTTCGGATCCAAAGATTGTAGGCATTGGCTCGGCTCTGAGGTGGAGCTTCTTATTTTTTTGCTCGACTCCAGCACCGAAACAGGTGTGGCCTGTTGATGGGGTAACTTGGCCTTTTTCTGCGCCAAATCCAAGGGCCGGTCGCTGACAACTTTCTTTCGGTGGAACCAGGGCTTTCTAGCAGCGATGCACCCAAGGCCTTGCTAGATTTTCTGGAAGTGGGTGTAGGGGCAGGTGCACTCACATGCTGTGCCACTGTGATCGGTTGGCTGTCGTCTTCTGATCCTGGTTCGGAGTCGGAATCTTGAATCAAAACAGCTGTCTATCCCTGCTCCTCCTCTAAGGTGTCGTTTGACTCTATATTTCAACGCCATCTCGAGTCCTCTTGCTCTCCGGTCACGCAGTGTCTTTTTTAACCAAAATGAACGGCAAGCTTCACAAACCTCTTCTTGATGTTCAGGAGAAATGCACAGATTACATACCATGTGCTGGTCAGTATGAGAGAATTTTGTGTGGCATTGAGGACAGAATCGGAATGGAGTCCGATCCATCAGGCTATGGCGTGGTAGGCCTGAACAGGCCCAACACTCTAACAAAGGAGTCAATGCCCATGTGCACTATCATCGAGAGGGAGAATCACTCGATCCCGTGACTCGAAAAAAGACTTCTTCGAAGAAAAACAACTTGTAACACTCCGAGCGCAACACTAGATGGCGGGATATGCACAACATGTGTATCTCCAGCTACACATGCCATCGAACCTAATATATGTATATATATGATGCCCTGAAATCTAATAGGGCATTTAGTCCTATTTCTATTTCTGTGCCTGTCACGGTTTTTCATTCTGAAAATCTGTTCACCCTATCTATGTACATTGTTGCTAGTATGTTTACTGGTTTGAGCAATGATGCATGTTTATATATTTGTGTGGTCTGATGAAAACGGCAGTCTGTAGCTGTGTTATTCTGTGTATATTGTCACTGTGTGTCCACATGTTTAGTGCACCTGTGTTTGCGTGTGGCAACAGAAACTCAAATCTTCAGTCTTTGTGCTTGTTCTCTATCTATGCCTGTGTGCTTGTGTGTTTCATAAAACCCACACCAAGGAGATTCATCATGCCGGCCAAACTCTTGCTAGTTTTAAGGAGGTGTTCTTTTTTGATTCTTTTGTCATTCAAGTTTACTGCCAGTTACACAGGATACTACATTGAAAAGTGCTAATGCCAAATTAAAACAGGTCTAATTTTTAATCAAGTAGCATGTTTATGTTCCTCCAAAAGTATGTAGAATCATTTAAGATGTATTTGATTTGCTTAATCAAAACCTTCTTCCTGTCATATCTTTCACTGCCAGGGTGTTGGCTTACAATTGTGTCAGAACTTCCTTCTAAATAATCATCATGCACTGGGTACCGCACCTCTCTGTTAACTGCATGCTGAGTGGCCCCTAATGCCCTTTGAGAGGTGGATATTAAGCGCAACAACAGGCGCTTCAGTACAGAGATTTATGCTCTGTTCGGTCAAGTGACCTCACATGATAAAACTGCAGGGGAGACAAATGGGAGGAGAACTGGGCCGGGCACTCACCCTCAAACACATGGAAGAGATCTATTATAGAACAACGCACACTGCACACAACATGGCTAGCACAGAAGTGGCCTATAAAATAGCCTCCTATCACTCCCACCCGCATCCACAAGTGGTGTCCGAGGAGGGCTGTGGACTGCCGGAGAGGGGATGTAGGGATGCATACTTTACTACATCTACTCTGGCTCCAGTACTGGGGGAGGTACTTGCTTTTGTTAAGGCTTTTAAAACACAACTCCTAAGGTTCCCTCCATACACCATACTCTGACTCTTTACCTCTTCTGCCATACCCCCTATAACTGATGAGAGGGTGGCAAGTGGCCCTAGCCTTGGGTGCTGCTCAACAGGCTATACTTTCACTAGGGGGCTCCAACAAACCTCCAGAGTGTACAGCTTGGTTTCATATATTGTGGTACATCTTGGGAATGGAAAAGCTGTCCTTTGCAACATAGTCTAAACAAGATGTCTACCAAGAACTGCAAGCTCCCTTTATTAATATTCTCTCTACTGAATTCAGTAAGTTGACCTGTCTGAACTATTTTAAGCTGTTACATTTAAACCCACCTTCTCCTTCACCCACAGAATCAACCACCGACACCCAGGAGTAGGGCATACAGCTTAAGACCCATTCTGCCACCAGCCCCGGAAGGATTTCCGGCAATCTTTTGTATATTATTTTACGCAGGAGTAAAGGGGGATGCTTTGTGGGGATAAAGGTTTGGTTATGCTGTTTACCTGCTTTTACATTAGGCTGCCATCCTGTTGACTCTAGGTAAAAGCATTGTATGATGACTCCCTTCTTAGGAGGCTAACCCTGATAGACAGAGTTGATCCGCAAAATAATTGTCATTAGATTGCTCAAGAACATGCACCTCTTTGGTCTCTCTCCCCACCCATCCATCCTATGTGTTTTAGCAAACTCACAGCTTCTTAATCCCATGCATCAATAACCCAATGTAGCCTTAAGACCTAATAAAAAAATGTGGAGCTATTTTCATTTGTGTAACAAATTTTCTGAATATATTTTGTTTCATTTCTGAAATGTACAAATAGAAATACTGAAAGGTTAATCCACAAAATGTTGCACTGAATGTAGGCAAGCAATACCAAATATGTGTGCGTTTTCCTGCTGTAGCCTGCTGAATTAATTATTTGATTTAAGCAGATTATTAACTTTGTGTCAGATTAACTGTTTAGGATGCACTATTCTTTTGATGACAGATATCAGACTCAGGACTACCTAGAAACTGTAAAAACTAGATATATTTTCTAATGTCCAAAGAAATCTATTGGTGCATGCCATATCTCCCTTGTCCTAAATGGCTGGCTAGTAGTACAATCTGAACATCACATTTGTCAGATTTTAAAGATTTTTCCCAGAACATGACAATTCCCTCCAGTCTACCTTGCACAGGAACATGTCTGTCAAGGCTTGATCCCTAACTTCTAGGACTCCTGAGCATGAGGGTGGCAGATGTGTTTGGGTTGTTTATAGGTTCAGGGAGCTCACAGGTGATACACTAGATACAGTGCAGCCAAAGAAAATTGAAATAAAGCCTGGCTCCTTGCTGGGTCACAGACACGTGGCTTCTTCATTTCCCAAAGCTCCACACAGAAAGAAACACAGTGGGAGATGAAGGAGGTGTCTGAAACTGAGTAAGGAAATGGAGATTAGAAGGGGAGAGACTAGAAACAATCATAGGTCATCCTCTTCTAATCCTCACTTTTAGTTCACTTGTTCTGTTGGTGGAGTCAAAGGGGTGGTGTGAGGGAGAATGGTAGGGAGTGGGCTGCCTCTCCCATCATCTCTCCTAACTCCCTTCCTCTATAAAAACCATAGGCAGAGCCAATAGGGCTCACCCTTTGAACATTTGTCTTTGCTAAAGCAGTTTGCGGATGATGTGCAGCAACATAAAAAAACAAAATGCTTTTTGCCAATGCTGCACAGCATCAGCAAAAGAAAAGAAGCCAACCACAACCAAGCTTTTAACAACTGAGGCATGCACCCAGGAAGAGCAGAGAAAATTGTACATGCCCAACAACTGCATTTTTTCGACACCCCAAAGGCCGCTCAAGACTGGCTGGACCTCCGCTAACCGAACTCCAGTGGACATACCCAACCACTCTCCTTACCAGCAAAACTGCGATGCCTGCCCTGGAAGAGAGTGAAGAATGGGCCTGCTGGGGCCCACACCAGAGGAGTTCGAACTCCCCAACATGCTCTGGAGAGCCAGCACAAAGCTCTTCATTCAGCAACGGCCCTGCGTGATCCCAGCCCTTCCCTGTCTGCCTCCATTTCTTCCTGAGACAGAGCCTCCAACTTAGGCACAGATGGCAGCATGGCTCTATTCCTGGAGATAGCACCGCAAACTGTAAGTGATTTGTTGAGATGATGAGTGTGGACCTCCATTTACCCCCACATACAACCCTTTGATCGGCATGCTCCCGATCAGCCACTTGGGGAGGTCCTACTCCTTTGCACTTGCTTGTCACATGCAAGTGTCCCATCAGCTTCAGATCACATCCAATGGTGACTTTTGTGATTATCAGACCAGCACTCTGTTTAGCGGGGCTCCCACCTGGCCCCGGAGGTGCGACTCTATGGGCTCCTTCACATGATTATAGTCTGTAATGCCATCCTATTTTACAGGGGTCCCGGGTCTGGGCCCATTGTTGGTACTACTGGTACCAGTTACTCGCTCTGCAGTTGGACAGTGCTTCCCAGAAGCGTTGCCACATGGTTCACTCTTGATTTAGTGTTATGTTATGAGAACTTTAATGGTTGAACAAATGTTTTTTGCTGGACCAAGTATTTTGGGAATTTGGGAATTTGGCTGTTGTTAAATCTCTGCTGTATACATCTATATGATGAACTTGCTACCTAATAGCTACAATGTACTTACATGGAACGTACGGGGACTGGTCTTGCCTCGTAAACAGAATATGGTGCTAGCACAAATGCACAGGGGCAATATACATATAGCGTACCTCCAAGAAATGCACTTTAACAGCCTTGAGGCTCAAAAACTGCACCGGAGATTGAGGGGGCAGCTCTTCTGTACTTCATACTCCAATTATGGTCGTGGGGCAAAGATCTGGGTTCGTGCCGGGGTATCTCTGCAGATCCACAACTCGAAAATTGATTCACAAGGCTGCTATGTATTTCTAAAAGGTTGCCTAGATGGGACACTTGTACTACGAGGATGTTTGTATGCCCCAAATCATGATCAGGACAAATACCTTTCACATCTCACGTCCATATGGGCAGAATGTGCACACCTACCCTGGATTATTTGATACAAGTAGTGAACCACGGCTGTAAAACACTATTGACTATAGGACCTACACGCAGAGAACACAAGCAGAAGCAGACAAGGCAGGGACACTGCTAGCTAAGCTGATATGACCAGAACAATCACCAGCACCCATTCTGTCCATACGGACCCCCTCAGGGGAAGCCACAATAATTCAGACTGACATCAGCTCGGCATTCCGGGATTATTATGTAGACTTATACACCGGTCCCTCTCCCCAGACCACATATGCTTAACAACGTTCCTTGGCCAAATCACACTACCTAGGATACTGGCAACAGAAAGAGAATTCCTCAAGGCCCCTATTTATTTAATGAAATATGAGAAGCATCAAAGTCCTGGTATGCAACAAAACACCTGGTCCAGACGGCCTGTCGGTGGAATTTTACTCCACCTATGCGGCTAAGCTGGTCCAATGTCTGGAGAAACTATAGAATGCCTCTTTCACAGCAGGTATTCTCCCCCCGGCAACTCGAGAAGCACTGGTGACCTCTCTCTTAAAACCTGATAGACCGCTTTCTGATATATCATCTTACAGGCCACTATCCCAATTAAATATGGAAAACAAAAATCTCAGTAAGATCCTATCAGCCCGACTACTCCCTTTCCTTCCTCGCTTATTCCACTCAGACCAGAACGGTTTTGTACCTTGGCGCAACACCTCATTGAACATATGTTGTCTATTCAAGCTAATGGACGCCGCCAGGCGACACTATCCGAGTGCGGGCTGCCTCTCACTAGATATACAACAAGTATTTGACACCCTCAGTTGGGACAACATGTTGCATTCAGGATACCAGCTGAGTACCTTAGATGGGTACGGCTGCTATACATGGAACCAGTGAATAGAGCTCAGACAAGACGGCTGATCTCGTCCACCTACAATATAGCCCGGGGGACCGCGCAGGTGTGCCCTCTGCTCCCACTCTTATTTGTGCTAGTGTTGGAATCTTTGGCATATCTCATCCGGCGTACTGCTGATAGCTGGGGTATTACACTGAACCGCACGGTCCACTCGATATCGCTCTATGCCTATTATATAATCCTTTATTATAGAGATTTACGAACCAAACTGGCCATGGCCGCAGATCTATTATTCAAATTCGTGACCTCTCTGGTCTACAGGTTAATGCTAAAAAGTCCTATGAATTTTCCTTTAATGATACATACACAGTAGCCCCAACCTGCTTTTGATATCTCGGCATCCACATATATAGAAAGCAACCAGACATATTAGCAAGCAACCTAGATAAGGTGACAGCAGGGGACCGATCTCAGGTAGCCTTCTGGTCCACACTACCACTGTCTGTGACTGGCCAATTTTCACTGGCGAAAATGGTACTGCTGACATGTTTATTATATTTTACAAATCTACCAATCGTAGTACCACTCCAAACATTTAAGGTCATTGACTCCATATTAATAGACCTGATTTGGGGTAGCGGACGCCGGAGAGTGAGCCTTAAGAAGCTGCAGTGACCCTTGGATGAGGGAGGCCCAGATTTTAAGGCCTACTGCATATATGGACAATCACAATGGCTCTCATATTGGCTCACTGGCCATACTTTGGAGGATATAGAATACACGGGTGAGGTGGACGTCTGCATAGGCTGATATGTTCTGGCCCTGCTGCGCCCACTACAGACTCTAACCTCCTGTTACGCACAGCCCTTACATACTGGAAGACAGCACTAAGATACACAAACTCCTCTAACCCCTACTGTCCAAACATACCATTGCGCGGGCTCCCAACATCCACAGGCATCCGATCAGCCCACATGTAGCACATTTGGGAACAAGACAGGCCACGAACACTGGGAGACATATTCGACAATGGCAACCTAATGCCCCATATAGACTTTACGCAAACTCACTGACTTCCCAAAACATTGTTTCTCACTCATGCCAACATTATCTCAGTGGTGCAACAAAGTCATACAATGGGGCAGGCCGAAAAGCACAGCAATACGCATCGAAGAATACAGGGGGTTACGTAAAAGACTATTCTCAATGCAATGGGACGCCATACTAGATGCATTTTGTGAAGGGGGTGAGGATGCAAACGATGGGGCCTCTGAATTGCACGCTGCCCCTCCCTCCCCCCGCCATAGTACAACCCTGAATAGCCCTGCTAGCTAGGTCCTTCCATGCCACCTCCTTCACCGCCCTCGCCACCAGCCAGAAGTATAGTCGTTATAGTCATTATACAATCATTTACCATATATAGGCTCTTTCACACGAACAAACACTCACATATGTGACTACCGGGCTGCTTTATTGAAGTAAACTCTGACCATCCATACCATTACCATCAGACTGAAAAGCAGAAGACAACGGGGGGTGTTTTATTACTGTTTTTTTTTCTTGTATGATGCTGAATGTTGCATTGGTGATTCAAACATAAGATATCTAAGCAACCAAATGTATGGCTTACAGGACTAACGAATTTGATATATCAATATGTTACTGTGCCAATGAAAAGATGTATGCACTATGATTCATAAAAGCAATAAAGTTTGTGTTACAAAAAAGGAAAAAGTAGTTCACTAAATATGTGCAACAAAAGGATACAAGTCAGCCAGTCCATAAAATTTTTAAAAGGCTTTGCTCTGGGGGGTGGTGGGGAAGAAGAAGAGGAAGGCAAGCCATTACATAGGAAGCAAGCAAAGAGTGACAACAAATCCAAGCAATTATAAGCATCAAGCAGGCTGTAAGGTCATTATACATTCACATCAGGTCTTTCTCAATAAGGCTGCTTGAACTGTCTGGTAGGTGAAACCTAAAATGTTTTTAGCTGGGTAAACATGACTAGGGAGGAGCAGAGGGCACAAATAACTGACCTTAGTGTTTCTTAGAGCTTGAATGGACCTGGGAAGTTCTAGGCAATCCCCCTAGGCCCATCTGATACATGTGTGTGGCATCAAATTGCTGTCACATGCATATTAATAAGGTGGTCTGGAACTGAGCACTGGAGTGCCACATTCAGGAGTTTGCTAGTGCACAGAAAGGGTTGTGCAACAGCAAACCCCTTCCGCTGATCTCCAGGACAAGTAGGAGTTTGTCCCCCATCGAGGAGACAAAACAAAATTAAAATCTCCCCCTTTGCCCTTCTGACCTATATATATGTCATGCGGGTGGACACTTTATGATATATGTGGACATTTCAGTAGGGCTGTGAAAGAGTACTAACAACATATGTAATAAGGGTGTTCTCTGACACTTTTTCATGACGTATACATACCTGGGTAAGGCAGTGAAAAATTAAAAAAACATTCTGCACAGTGTAGCTGGTCACATTCAGCTCACCCCAAAGACACACACAATTTGATTGCTTAGCATCTAAGGGTGCCAGCAACCTAAATATATCCAACCTCAACTATCAAGAATGAGGATAGAGCTACTGGCCCAGGAGTAAGTGTCATATGAAAAATTCTGAAATGGTTTTCACAGGCAATAGATTCAAACTAATGTCAGGAGACTCAGTGATAGAGTACAAACAGGTGTTTGTCACATTTCAGGCTGTTGGATGTTCCTGGCTGGATATCAACAAACCAGTAAGACATGTAAAAATGCCTAGTGAGCCTTTCAGGTGTTGTTAAAACCTTTCGAGTATCAGGTTTTCCGTTGCAGCAGGGGGTGCCTCGGGGCTCCTCTCTAAGCCCTACATTATTCAATCTGTACAAGCGGCCCACTGCTAACACTGTCGAGTGGCACGGTTTCAACATCATTTCGTACGTCGATTATACACAGCTCACCATCCTCCTGACACAGAGGGAAGCTGACACTGCTGTCTGCTAAGGTCCTGCTTGACGGAGGTGACCCAGTGGAATACCTTAATTGTCTGAAATTAAATGCTAGAATAACTGACGTCCTTATCTTGGGAAACCAGCCATCAATTTGTTCCTCTGCCTGGTGGCTAAGGCCCTTTGCCTCCTCCTAAGCTGAAAGTCAAGACTCTCTGTATATGGTTTGACGCCAGGCTTTCCATTGATAGTGAGATCACAGCCTTAGCAGGCAAGTGTTCTGGGATCCTAAGAACCCTTGGAAAGATTCTTGGACTTCTCCCTGAAGCTGCCAGGAAGACAATAATCCAGGTCTTGGTCACTTCCAGGCTAGACTACTGTAATGTTCTTTATTTGGGAGTTTTGCAATCTCGGCTGATGAGACTTCAGCGTGTAAGAAAGCAGCAGCTTGTTTGCTATTGAACCTTTCCACATGGTCATGTATGGGTTCTGCTCTTTCAAAATTGCACTGGCTACCCTTTGAGAAATGGCTTATTTTTAAGGCCATGTGCTATTGTCCTAGGGTCCTTAGGAACAAGGGCCCCCATTACTAGCACCCCTTTTTGTAAACCCTATGTTCCTACTAGATGGTTAAGATATGCTGGGGCCTTGCTTTCATCTGTTCCCATTGTAAGGAAGGCCGGAATAGAGGATGCTCTTTTAGCTTCTTAGCAGCCAAGCAATGAAATTTCAAATTAGAAAGGAATCTTCAGAATTGTTGTTGTGCAAAAAGCTAATGACGTGGTTGTTCAGGTCAGCCTAACTAGGCTATTTTTATCAATATGTTATCTGGTTGGGCTCTTGGCAATTTACGCAGGGCTGGGATACTTCGGTTAGAAGTAATTGTGTGCTTTATAAATGATTTTAGTATTATTTGTATTACAATACAATAAAAAGAGCTTCCCAGACTTGAAACTAGAAGAACGTAAAATGGCACAAAGCCAGTGCATCAGCAGTAGCCAACAGGAAGAGGTAAAATATATCGGGGTGAATTGACTTCTTCCCTTCCATCTTAGAAAGAAAGGACCAGTGACAATAGGCCTTATTTGATAGGAATAGAGGGGAGTTCAGGGAGAGGAGGTTACCCAGGAGAAACCAACGGAACTAATTAAGTGCAATTAACCAGATGACATGACCTCCTCCACCTCACTCCTCCTCAACACTCCAAGTAAATACATCTGCAAGCCCTTCTACATTTTCCCAGACACGGACATTAAATAATATTTATCTCGGCCCAGCTTATAAATGATTGACCATCACAGTGGTGTCTCACAAAAACAGATTGTAAAATGAACTGCATAAAGCCACTAAGGTTAGGATAAAATAATTACAAATGTATGCTACCTCCTTAACATATTCACTGTCACAAAAAAAGAGGGCAACAACTACCCTTAGTCCTCCATTGCTAGTTCATGAAAGCACGGATGTCTGAAATTCAGAAGCGAACATTGCCACCAAATTCTCCAAGTGTCCTAAAAGCATTACGCTTTGACTACCCATCAGTCAAAACATAAGTTGTAGCGAGTTCAAGCGAGAATGCACCCTAAATTCTATATAAGCAGTAGCTGAACTATCAGCCTTATCAGAAAATTAAAAAAAGCCATGCCCCCAGTGAAGAATATAGAAATCAGAAGACAAATGATGGTAATCGATGGCTTGGCTCAGAGACAAAAGTTGAGCATGAATCTTCCATCTCTGTGACATAGGAAACTAAGGAGAGCCATGATAGTGGAATGGAATGAAGTAATGGGTTTTATTATTTCTTGTGGTAGTGATGAACACTTGACTGGGTTCCAAAGAAGAAGCACAGTATTAAGAAGGAAATGTTCCAAGTTAAGCATTGTCCTTGACTTGCTCCTTACTCTGAATCTTACCCAAGGTGGAAAACTGCTGTGAAAAACCCATTTTCCCAAATATTTCCTACATTAAAATATCTAATAGGTTTGTGGAACTTGTGACAAATATTTTTATAGAAGCATTATTTTATTTTATTACCCTAGTTGAAGCTATTCTTTACATTTCGAATTCCTGTTTGCTTTTTCTCATCCATGGTCTCTTTTCCTTGCCCCTAAAGTCATCTTCTGGATTTGTCCCTACATTCTTAGACAAGGTACTCTTGTTAGTGCAAAATCATAATCCCATGTTGTCACTGTCTCTGATTTTATGTTTGGAGATTCTTCTTTCCTTTTAGTCCAAAGGGTGGAATTGTTAAAGTGTGCAAAATAAAACTTGGTCATAAGAACTGGTGGATTAATATGACAAATTTAAATCAACTCAGATGATGTTGGAGAAAGCTGCCAAATCCAAAGGATTACTGAAAGTGTAAAAACTTACTTTGACAAAGCTCATTCGGATTGTGCACATTTTAGTCAACTCATAGACAACTTCGAATCCCTGGTTCACTGATTGAGCGAGCAACTGAGCAAAGAGCTGGTTGTTGAAAATCTTCAGGCTGCAGCCGGTGGGTATCTTGCAGACGGTAGCTGGATGAAAACCATGCTGATAGTTGCAGTTGCGGCTCTGAACAAAAATACTGCTGTCACTCACACACTCTGCATAAACCTCTCCTCCAACATAATACAGATGAACACCTGGAAAGAGGGCACAAAATGTTACATTTTAGTGCGGTAATGTGGCTGTAGACCTTTATAGACTCCTGTAAACATTTTGAAATGTCCCTTCATTGCTTTCATATAGAACAATATCATCAATGAATTATGGATGACTAAATAACCTTGTAACAGGAGTCCTTTTATGGAATTCGATTCCAAATTAGATTTTCAATTTGCCCCCTCATGTGGTGTGCCTAAAGGCCTATCTCCATCCCTGGAAATTATTTCAGGAAATGAAACAGCCATTCACCAGCATGCAGACAAAAGATAAGAATAACTGAATGTGGCATATCCCATTGATATCTCACATCTTTAATCCTTCCATGGATAATTTAATGGCCTCCTCCTCGCTAAAACTAAATTCATAAAAATAGATTTTCTTCCTCTCTCATTTGGAACTGATACCTCATCCGGTACTATTCTGACAAGATCAACTAAAACTTTTTGGAGCTTCCAATAACCTGGTCATTCCTTCATCAATGACTCACACATCTAATTTCAGCTGCACATTATGAAGATTGGCTCTACTTCTGATTAAACAGCATCTGCAATGCCTGCCCTTAAAGCTAGAATTCCATTTAAAATCTGTTCTGCTTCTTACAAAGCAATTTTCACATACTTCCATACAAGGATGCCAATTCCAGGATCATCCCATAATACAAACTAGCAAAAGTAAAAACAACCCCTCTAACAAGAATTCCCACTGCAAGTTCTGAGTATGTGAACGTTGCTAAAGAAGGATATAAGGGTATCCTCCTCACTTATAATGTTCAAGGAATCATCAAACGTACATCTTCAAAACAATCCCCACCAATTACTAACTCTATAAGATTTATTCTCCCCAGACTATGCATTGTCTCCTTTCTCTGTTGTATTGTTTCTTTTCTATGGCTACATTTCTTGCCATTGTTCTCTAAAGCACTGCATTTCCTCTTAGCTACATATATAATTTTAAGTCCAGTTCAGTGATCTCAGTGTGAAGGTTGTTGTAAATAACTTTAGATCTAAATTTTAGAGTATGTGTTTTACAAAAGGTCACCTCTAGTTCATTAATGTGAGGTCCATGAGATACACACACAGTCATTGATTCTTCTTATTAAACATCTTAGAACAGTTCCCACCAACAGCAAGTCCTAAACCTCATACTCACAATAGCCCCACCTTTACCAGACACAATATAAGGAGGTGCCATTATTAAACAAAAGCAGACCTACTGTCTTTGTCAGGGTGTCACCATGTTAATAAAAAGGCAAAAGCATGTTAAAAGCAACCAGAGCACATCATTGAAATCAACAGGGATATGGTGCTATATTTCAATAATGTTCACTGTAACATATACCATTTCACTATGATCATCATTCTTTTTATCCACAAAGCATTTTAAATCAATCAATTTAACATGTGCAAGTCTTTCTTTTACTTTACACCTTCTGCAAATGCAGACACAGAACCTACCAACAGGGATCTCTGCGCTCCAGTGCCCATGTGCAAAAAATACATACAAATAGTAACACGACCCACCCCCCTCCAGGAGAAGTAGGACAAATTCTGAGCCACGACTCCTGTGGGGCTGCTGCACCTCTGGCAGCCCCACAAACATGCTCTAAAAATGTTGGTGGTGCTCCTGATTTTCCTGGGGCACCACAGGAAAGACGTAGGCACATTTTTGGAATGCTTTAGAAGATTCTGAGGTGTTCCTTTCCCCCAAAGTGGTAGATTCTGCATGAGTGGCTTTGCTCCTTTTTTTTTAGGTAGTCTCATGCAGAGTTTTTAATGTTTTTTCAAAAGGGTTGGTGCCCCTACCCTTTAGATGGTGCATCTGGTTTCTGCTTAGCTCTGTGTGTGTGCTCAGAGCCCAACTGCATGCAGCTTGGCTGGTTCCCACAGCCGTCAGTGCTGTTGTGTGCTGGCATAGAGCCAGCATCCTCTTCTTTCTCCCCAGTCTGCGTGCAGCATGGGCTGGTGGATTGTGTGCTAGGTCCACCGCGAAAGTAGCTCTACACAAGGAAGCCAACTTGTCCCCTCTCACCATTAAAATTCATCAACAATAGGGTGTGCTGATCCCTGGGATTTGGTCCTTCCCATGGAGATTTAAGGGTATGTAATGAAAGCCACCTGCTGTATTTTCCCATCCAGGTCTGCCAAGGACCATGCTTCATTGGTGGTTTTCTCTGGCCCCATCAGGCCGATTCACTTAATCTCGATGTTGCGGTGATCCAAGTGGGAAGCTCTAGCTACTAGAAGTAGTTTATTTAGGCCTGCTGGGCTCTAAACTTTGCATTTGTGGGGAGCTTGATTTTCACTACTACTATTGCTGGACCTGTCATTTGTCTAGGCTCTTGGTACCTGCCTCAGCCCGGTGGGATCTTTAGCAGTGCACCAGCACAGTGCCCTCCCTGGCTCATATATCACAAAAGTCATAGAGGATCTCCACCTGGTGTAACCGTTTAACCTCAAATTGATACCTGGCCAGTATCTCTAGGTGTTAAGTATGTGGAAACTATATGGTACTGCAGAATCAGAATTTCACCCAAAAGGTGTGATGCAGTGAGCACATAGCATTTTAAGTAAAGCACTACAGACCTACATTATGAATGTCCACTGACTTTATAAGACCTACACCAGGTCAGTACCAATTCCTGAAGGATCCCTTCTGTGAGAGGCTAGCTGGGTGCAGCTGAGCTAGATGGTAGTCTCACGTGTTCACGTGATGGTAGTCTCACGTGTTCAGTCCGCACACATGAGCACACACCTGTGCATACATGTTCATGGGTAACCAGCCCAAATCCTTTAACTCTAGCTCTGAAGCAGTGGCCTTATCTTCTAAGACGGACACTGGCAGTTATCGATTGCAGTCCATTTCCACAGAATTTACCATGAGTGAGACCCAGTTGGTCATACTCACTCACAGTAACTCTAAAACCGGGTAGTCATAAATAGAAAAATCCAAAGGAAATTAAATGGACGGAACCTATTTTCCACAGTAATCAAGACACGTACTGAAAGTTGTCAGCGTCATATTTCCAAAAAAATACAATAAAAATATAAACATATAAGGGGCTTTTATTCAACCATCTTTATCCACTGGGCTGCTCAGCTGTGACTCAAATTACGCTCCCTCTCAACATAGCACCCAGGAGAAGTAAATAAGCCAGCCCACTTCAGCCATTGAATAACATCCATATTAATGGCTGCGTTTCATGTGTGCACATACAGATGTTCACATAAGAAAATAGTGTCCTTATGTTAGACATTTGGATGCACTTGTATTTATACCAGTGACTGCTATTACCTATACATACGAAATTGTCATCACAAGGATTCCATTGTAATCAAGACATTTATTGATTCTGGCGATACTGACTCATCATAAACAAGTCATATTTATTTATCCTATAGAAAAAGTAACACAAGTGTATATGTAAATATTTAAATTGTGAAGCCACCCTCCTTACCCTTGTAAAGGTCATTCGAAGGAATTGCATCTTACTATAGAGGAACATTTATTAACAACAATTACATTTTGCTTTTTGTCTACCACAGCACACAGCAATGGCTCAGCAAAATTGAGTCATAGGCCGAGTTAATTAGAAGCATCTGCAATTCAGTTACACATAGTGCCAGTCAAAAACCAGTTTGCAAAGAATAGTGTGTAAGGTACTTTAAGTTACCAGTGCCTGCAGGTATACTAGGTTGTTATCAAAGGTGTTCCATAGTAATAAAGATATTTATCGAAATCTGCAATATTGACTCATAAGTAACAACTTTGGCATATTTACTTATCCTACAATAAAACAGCACACTTCATTAGAGTAGCAAAAGTGTATATTTCGAAGTCACACTCTCTGCTTTGTGAAGGATATTTTGAAGCAACTGCATCTGACATCTAGCAATGACTAGGGGTACTGCAGCTTTGATATATAAGCCCAAGCAGCTGGATCTGATTCGAGAGGGACATTTAGTAAGAGCTTTGTATGTCGAGCTGTTGCTTCTGACTCAAGAGGGCCATCTACTAAGGTCTTGAAGGACTGGAACCTTATTAAAAACATCAAGCTGTTTATGTGACAGGGCAGTCCGACTGACATTATCAATCACTGTTTTATATAATGCTGTTAATTTACTTATGTGACACCAAAAGCCATTCAGCATAATCTTTCATGTGATATAATTGATATTTTAATTGGTATACTATCATCAATATTTTATTTTATGATTGTGATGTACACCACCCAAAACCTGTTCAAATAGTGGTAAATAAAGTGTAAAGTGTGTAACCCAGCTTTATTGCAGTACAAAGGCACACCTATGTTCCTTGTGCGGCTGCACACCTTTTTTAATTCTAATTCCCTACATGTAGCACAGAATTGTAGAGATTTGGCTACTGATAAGGGTACTTTGGGTGTACTGAGAAAAGATGACAGTATAAATGTAGGAGTGCCATGGTCTGTGCCACCTTTCGGCTCTCCTTTCCAATACACTTAAAGAATGTCAAGCAGGAAAAGAGCACAATATGGACTGCTAAGATGGTGCTCCAGCCAACTTCCCCTCAGACCCACTGTGATAAGGATCCTACATACTTGAACTGAGTGGAACTATTCATTGCCTACTGAGGTGTGGGGTTTGGGACCGTGCAGGCATCTGTGCAATTGTTTTCTTGTTATGTTTTTTTGAAATGCAAATAAATGCTACTGAAGAATTATTAACGAAAAATTCAAGTAACATTTGTGTATTAAATGTATTTTATTTGATGTATTAATATGCTATATTAATTGCTTTAGCCTAAGAGAAACCTACAAAGCCCTGTTTTTGTGATTGTGCAGAAAATACAAAGTAATTTCCTTAATGTGAACTTTCTTTCAGACTTCATTCCCATGAGACGACTAGCTTTGGTAATAGACCCCTATTGTTTTACACATGGAGAGATGTAGACATTTGACCCTGGGTGTGGAACATACTAAACTGCGGACTAGCAATTTAAACATTTGTTTCAAACTCGTGTGGCGCTACATGGATGGATGATGTTCCCATGGCAGACTTGGGAAGAAATGAGAATGTTGCTGCTTGGAGCTGTACAGTCGATTACTATTGGATGATGACCTGTCAACATAAATTGAACTGTTACCTTGACGAATCAGATTGCCATATGAACTTTAAAATAGTGATGACAAGTTGGACTTTGTTCAGAATCCTGGAGCTCAAGAAGAATCCTGAATGCTGAGCCCCTTGGCAGGTATCTTCCTCTCTGCCCTGCCCTTTTGTAATGCATTGCTGAGATGTAGAGATCTTCTCCCAAACCCAAAGAAGAAGACTCTTTACCAAGCTTCTGACCTGCTGACGCTTTCCCTTTTTATCTATCTTTTTGCCTACTTACATTAGTGTTCTAATGTCTGAGATGTCCCACACATTATCCCTTGAATGGTTAAACAGTAGGGTTTCCCTGTGCCAAGCCAAACTGAACTGTAATGAGTTAAATTTGCCTAGATGCTAGTTAGATCTCAGTAACGCTTGTTTTCTGTTCATCAGATTATTTTACTGATGGTTTGAGCTATCTTTATTGAATGCCTAGTTCTTTTAATGTTAGTTTGCCTTAATCTGTTTAGTTACCTTGGTCAACCCTTGGTGATACTGTATCTTTAAATTTTTGTCTTGAGAGTTGTCTACATGACTTTCGGCTTGAGTTTGTAATAAAACTCCTTAACTTTATTTTCTGACTGGAATCTTCCTTGTATGGCCACATGCGTCATACTGTATGGTTTGAACTGAAATTGTGTTAATGGCTCTACCACATCCTACATGGGGGGGGGTCCAAAGATCAGTTGACCTCAGATTAGCATTGATTCCTGCGAAGGGTGGAAATACTCCAGCAGTTGCAAACTCCACAGCCATACGAGAAATAATCCTCAGATTAACTCACTCTGTTTCTTCATCTACTTTATACATGGCTAACATGTTGCTGTGTTAATTTTATATTAATTGAGTACACTATTTATACTAGAGACTTGTTGGCCCTGGTGATTTGTGTGAATCGTGACTACCATCACATTGTGTGCAGGGAGTAAGACACTCAGTACCAAAACAACTGCTTTTATCTCTCTGATAATAATTTTGAGATGTAAATGGGTAGGCAACCTGGAATAGCACCTACTCAAAAGGAGAGGATGTATAGATCACAACAGATTAGGGTCCTGTGCCCACTAGCTCAATGGTTTTAACAGAGATCTATATCTGCAGCAGTTTGTTTGCCCATCCTGCATTTAGTCCCAAATGTAGCTCTCGCAGTCTCATCCTGAGGCTAGAACTGGGACAGCACAGATGCAGAAAGAATTTAAAGCCAAATGTATCAAACTACAATCTAACTATTTGTAGAGTGGAAGGTACTGAAAAGTGTCTCTGATTGTCAGGATCATTTTAGGTGGCGGTAAGATCGAGGGATATTCAGAAACGTCCCAGTACTTTGTATCATCTTGGCATTTAATTTCAGAGGATTTCTAGTGATTCCTTGACCCAAAGGGTGTGAAGCACTAGGTGCACGATCATCTAGTCTTGAGGGAGTGTTCTCACAAACAAATAATCTATGTATGTTTTCTTAAGATGATTTGCATTTAATGCCACACTTTACATCTAGAGGCACCAGAAAAGACATATCATTTTTGGCAGTATGGCAAAGCCACCATTGACATGGACACCTTCTGAAAATCCACAGAGCACACTGTGGATAGTTCAATTCAATTCAGGTTTCTGAAAACACTTTTGGTCCAAGCATTTTGTTTCAAACAACTTAAAAATACAATGGTACAGAACACAAAAAATTATAAAATGAAACAAATGTAGATGCGATAAATACAAACAACCGTAAAATCAGCTGGAAAAGGTGCCACACATGGAGTAAGTACAATTCCAGTTATGGAATATAGCATTGTAGGAAGTTGGCTCTGTATGTGCTATTTCAAAGTAAGGAATAGCATGCACAGAGTCCAAGGGTTCCCCTTAGAGGTAAGATAGTGGCAAAAAGAGATAATACTAATGCTCTATTTTGTGGTAGTGTGGTCGAGCAGTAGGATTATCAAAGGAGTAGTGTTAAGCATTTGTTGTACATACACACAGGCAATAAATGAGGAACACACACTCAGAGACAAATCCAGCCAATAGGTTTTGTTATAGAAAAATATATTTTCTTAGTTTATTTTAAGAACCACAGGTTCAAATTCTACATGTAATATCTCATTTGAAAGGTATTGCAGGTAAGTACTTTAGGAACTTTGAATGATTACAGTAGCATATATACTTTTTACATAAAACACAATAAGCTGTTTTAAAAGTGGACACAGTGCAATTTTCACAGTTCCTGGGGGAGGTAAAGTATTGTTAGGTTTCACAGGTAAGTAAGTCACTTACAGGTTTCAGTTTTTGGTCCAAGGTAGCCCACCGTTGGGGGTTCAGAGCAACCCCAAAGTTACCACACCAGCAGCTCAGGGCCGGTCAGGTGCAGAGGTCAAAGAGGTGCCCAAAACACATAGGCTTCAATGGAGAGAAGGGGGTGCCCCGGTTCCAGTCTGCCAGCAGGTAAGTACCCGCGTTTTCGGAGGGCAGACCAGGGGGGTTTTGTAGGGCACCGGGGGACACACAAGTCAGCACAAAATGTACACCCTCAGCAGCGCGAGGGCGGCCGGGTGCAGTGTGCAAACACGCATCGGGTTTACAATGGTTTTCAATGAGAGATCAAGGGATCTCTTCAGCGTTGCAGGCAGGCAAGGGGGGGGCTCCTCGGGGTAGCCAACACCTGGGCAAGGGAGAGGGCCTCCTGGGGGTCACTCCTGCACAGGAGTTCCGTTTCTTTAGGTGCTGGGGGCTGCGGGTGCAGGGTCTTTTCCAGCCATCGGGAAATGGAGTTCAGGCAGTCGCGGTCAGGGGGAGCCTCGGGATTCCCTCTGCAGGCGTCGCTGTGGGGGCTCAGGGGGGACAACTTTGGTTACTCACGGTCTCGGAGTCGCCGGAGGGTCCTCCCTGAGGTGTTGGTTCTCCACCAGTCGAGTCGGGGTCGCCGGGTGCAGTGTTGCAAGTCTCACGCTTCTTGCAGGGAGTTGCAGGGGTCTTTAAATCTGCTCCTTTGAAACAAAGTTGCAGTCTTTTGGAGCAGGGCCGCTGTCCTCAGGAGTTTCTTGTCTTTCTTGAAGCAGGGCAGTCCTCAGAGGATTCAGAGGTCGCTGGTCCCTTGGAAAGCGTCGCTGGAGCAGGTTTCTTTGGAAGGCAGGAGACAGGCCGGTAAGTCTGGGGCCAAAGCAGTTGGTGTCTTCTGTTCTTCCTCTGCAGGGGTTTTTCAGCTCAGCAGTCTTCTTCTTCTGGTAGTTTCAGGAATCTAAAGTTTTAGGTTCAGGGAAGCCCTTAAATACTAAATTTAAGGGCGTGTTTAGGTCTGGGGTGTTAGTAGCCAATGGCTACTAGCCCTGAGGGTGGGTACACCCTCTTTGTGCCTCCTCCCAAGGGGAGGGGGTCACATCCCTAATCCTATTGGGGAATCCTCCATCTGCAAGATGGAGGATTTATAAAAGTTAGAGTCACTCCAGCTCAGGACACCTTAGGGGCTGTCCTGACTGGCCAGTGACTCCTCCTTGTTATTCTCATTATTTTCTCCGGCCTTGCCGCCAAAAGTGGGGGCCGTGGCCGGAGGGGGCGGGCAACTCCACTAGCTGGAGTGTCCTGCGGTGCTGGCACAAAGGGGTGAGCCTTTGAGGCTCACCGCCAGGTGTGACAGCTCCTGCCTGGGGGAGGTGTTAGCATCTCCACCCAGTGCAGGCTTTGTTACTGGCCTCAGAGTGACAAAGGCACTCTCCCCATGGGGCCAGCAACATGTCTCGGTTGTGACAGGCTGCTGGAACCAGTCAGCCTACACAGATAGTCGGTTAAGGTTTCAGGGGGCACCTCTAAGGTGCCCTCTGGGGTGTATTTTACAATAAAATGTACACTGGCATCAGTGTGCATTTATTGTGCTGAGAAGTTTGATACCAAACTTCCCAGTTTTCAGTGTAGCCATTATGGTGCTGTGGAGTTCGTGTAAAACAGACTCCCAGACCATATACTCTTATGGCTACCCTGCACTTACAATGTCTAAGGTATTGCTTAGACACTGTAGGGGCACAGTGCTCATGCACTGGTGCCCTCACCTATGGTATAGTGCACCATGCCTTAGGGCTGTAAGGCCTACTAGAGGGGTGACTTATCTACACCCGCATAGGCAGTGAGAGGCTGGCATGGCACCCTGAGGGGAGTGCCATGTCGACTTACTCGTTTTGTTCTCACCAGCACACACAAGCTGGCAAGCAGTGTGTCTGTGCTGAGGGAGGGGTCTCCAGGGTGGCATAAGACATGCTGCAGCCCTTAGAGACCTTCATTGGCATCAGGGCCCTTGGTACCAGGGGTACCATTTACAAGGGACTTATCTGGATGCCAAGGTGTGCCAATTGTGGATACAAAAGTACAGGTTAGGGAAAGAACACTGGTGCTGGGGCCTGGTTAGCAGGCCTCAGCACACGTTCAGTTTAAAACATAGCATCAGCAAAGGCAAAAAGTCAGGGGGTAACCATGCCAAGGAGGCATTTCCTTACAAGCATCCATTGTTCTCGGGGAGGGCAGAATGTTTGGCAAAGTGCAAAATATAATTCCTTTATTGAGCTGATGTTGAAGACACATTGACACTTTTGCCTTGAAGTGCATACTTCTATAAATGCACTTGTATGAAATCATGCTCCTCACAGAGTCTCAATATGTTTTGTTGGTACAAGGCACTGTTATCGCTTCATGGAAAACTGCCTTCAGTTCCCATGCTTTGATTCCGGGGGTGACCAAAAATGGATAGCAGTTTATCTGTCACCTGAATTTGCACCCTTCTTATTTGTTTAAATCACCTGCGAGCCAGACTCAGGACCAGCCGTCAGCTGGTCTGTCCACTTTTATACCCAGGTCATGCTTTATGGGTTCTGGGGATGGTGCACTGGTGAAGGTGCCACCTTGCACGTATAGCCTGCTGGGCTTGACAGAAAGTTGTGAAAAGCGATTTCTTGGACAGGGAACGGGTCATATTGAGTGGTCCTAGATCACTCTCTCCACCCACAGCCCACTGGAGACAGCAGATGAGTATACCGCTCAGGCTTTTGAGAAGGGAGATTGGGCACAAGCTGTGGCTCCAGGCCATGCCCTCTAGCTGGAACTCAGTAGACGTGGCCAAAGGCTGAACTCTTGGAGCAGATGTACTTGGCATATGGCATAAGTAAATATCAGGCTTTGCAACTATAGACTTCTTCGGCTATGGCTGAAGCCCATGCCTAGTGAACTCTTGCGGTTGGGAGGATGGTTGAAGGATGTGTCTCCATCCTATTCAGTGTCGAGAAACTCATATACTATGTGATCCATGACAAAACTGGTGACATCCCATGATGTGATATCCATTGACCATGCTTACTTAACAGGGTAACGGTCTGTGCACTGTAAAATCGAAAACATTGAAAACAACTCACTGGGCTAGAGGGCTTTGAAAAGCAGTCTCACAACACTAAAGCATAAATATGCTGTGCTTTATGTTTGCTTTGCATTTGGAGTTTTAGTGTTTGTCTGTTGCATTTTGAATGGAGAATGAGGTCTTTCCTTTGGAGGCCAAACCCACCTGCAGCTTGATTAGTACAGCACAGACATGGAAAAATAGAGCATGCATTGGGGATTTCGTACTTGCTCTGAGTATGTTGGAGGCTCGCTCTCAGCAAAATGTGTTTCCTTCAACTTTTTTCAGTCTAACTAAGGGTTTCACCAATATGTGACCAAAGGCTGGTTTGAACTGCTACCTCTTCTGATTTGTTTTTACTTTTTTGCTTACATTTTTGTGAATTGTACTTTTAGGAGATACTGATTGCACCACTTTAGGATTGCACTATAGTATATTCCTGAATGTAGTCTGTTAAACACAAGTCACCGTTCCCTCATTCACTATGTGAACCACCTATCAGAAAGAAAGTGGCACAGGACACTACGAAGAAGATGTGTAATGTTTGGTTGCAACCACACTCTGGTTAGAAGAGTTACATATCAGGAAAGAAGTTAGGCGATGGGAGTTGAGCAACGATGAGGCTTTGAACTTTGAAGTTCATGAATATGTTGTGGCCTTCAAAGGTAATCCTAAATTACAATATTACAGGTAAGTTTGTGCAAAGTTGACATTAAAGTATGGTTTGCTAATTTAGTTAGGGGAGCTAATTTAAACACATTTGAAACTGACGGTTAATCTATTGATTTTGACGCATGACGTTCTTTTGGGAATCTCTGAAGATAAGAAGAGCTTTTAAGATTTGTACCAGTGGCCTTGGATTCATCCACAGGTAGAATGCAAAGCATTCTGGTGCAGTGGTTGAAATAAGGTTATATCTTGAAGTGTACAGTGGCTCAAAGTTATGCAAACACGTTGTGATAATCAGCAGCGCTTTGCTCATGTTCAAGACTTAGTATTATCTTGGTAGAAGTCCACATTCAGGAACAAAATATGATTTTGCAATTCAGGTCACATAGGAATTTATACACTTATACACCTATTGCATTAATATGAAGTTGGGAAAGAAACAGAAATTTCAATGATTCAGATTGATCTACTTTCATAGGTCCAATCAACTAATATGGTTATGATCAGTACCTTGCTACAGTTAACAAGTTAAATTTCCTTATCATGTGGGTGTGTGTGGAGTCAATTCTAATTTCAATCAAACCTGCAACACAATGATAGTAACCCAAGTATCTGAAAAAATAAGTGTTGACAAACATCAGACACATTTAATTTCTCAATATCTGTTTCCACAAGTGTGATATTTGCTCTACAACAGGGATACATAGGGGGTTTCTCTAACCCTGCAGAAAAAGACAGATGCAAAGCCCAGTTGATGTAGGCATTGGAAGTAAAAAGGTCATATGTATATTTACATTAGCAGGATTAGCATATCACCCAATATAAATACTCCTCTTTCTGAACTGGTACAGTTTTGGTAAGAGCAGCTAAAGTATTACTGAAGACGCACAGTGGACGTGGTCCTTCCAAGCTTCCCAGATGCATGTGTGATGTGCTGCTCCAGTTCAGGTTTTTTTCTTCGAATTCTGGGGCTTGTGGTCTTGTTTATTTCATTTTATACACAGGATTAGAAATCCCAGAAATCAAAGGAAAAATATATGGACTGAATCAGCGTATCACGCATGGACCAGGGAAACTTGGCAGCTATGTCCATGAATGCAAATCATCTAGTTTGATCTCCTACATATAAATTTGCTTGTTTGTATTTAAAGACGCTGACCCACGTCAGCTGAATGTTACAATATTGAAGATGGTGTTGATGGGCAGTATGGCAGTATACAATCTTTGCCGATTGTACAAATATGTTGACATTTTTTTGTATGTTTGTTTGCTTTTTTCTATCTGATGAAAAATTCATGTTATAGTCGCTTTTCAAAAAAGTAACATTTTGGTCGCTTTGGAAAACTCTGAATCACTCTAAAAACACACATGTATAAACTAGCAGGATAATTCAGAAAAAAAAAACCTAACATTAACATTGTGCATTAAAAAGGAAAAAAGTACGTAGCTGAAGGCAGGCATCATGAAGAATTCAGACATGTTTCTGATTCATAAAAAGTGAGATTCTATGCAAAAATGCTTATCAAGTTAGCCAATGCTCTCACCTTGCTCTTTTGTATATTTACAGTCTGATTTAGAGTTTGGTGGCTGGTTTTAGGACTGTCACCACTGCTGAGTACTTTACTCCACCCATGACGAGAGTACTCTGCCCGCCAAAATTATAAGATGTCTGCCAGCCCAGTGTAAATCCATTGAAAGTTTGACGAATTACTCCGTCAACGTAATGGAGCCGTCCATCAAACTTTCAAATTTTCTTTCATTTTCTAAAACAAAATCCTAAAGCAGAATTTTCTTTTTGAAAATAAAAAAACATGATGACTTGCTTGCCAGGGGAATTTACTCCCATGACATGAGGGTCATTCACATGATTTTGCTTTCACATACTGCCACGTTTTGTATGGTGCATGTAAAAGCAAAAACTGGCCATGTGTTCATCCATTCTAAGTAGGGTGGTGGACACACTGCTAATCCTCCAATGGCTCTTACTCTATCAGTACATTGGAGAAGTATGTTGGCAGTGGAGATAGAGTAGTCTCCACAGTCTACATATTGAGGTGCCGTCTGACTCTGAATGAGGAGGACAAAACTTTGTTCTGGCAGAGAGGGTACTCCGTTGCCTTTGGAACAAAGTACCCCCTCTGCCAAAGCCTAAATCAGCCCAATAGTTTTTCCAAAATTCAGTTTGTTTACTGTTCATTTGTATGTTATTTTATAAAGAAACAAATTGCTAGGTCAGAAGTACTGAAAAACTATTGTTCAATGGCATGTGTGGCTGTAGTTACACATGCTTTGCATAGGTCCGCCATCTAATGTTGGGTCTGGATTGTTACAAGTTATTTTTCTTTGAAGAAGCTTTTCGAGTTACGGGATAGTGACTCCTCCTCTCAGTGGTATTGCGCATGGGCATCAAGTCCTTTATTAGATTGTTTTCTCTCCGCCGTCAGGTTCGGATGTGTGTTCCTCTCGCCCTGGTTTTTCTCAACTTGGTCCACTCAGAACCGTTCCCTTCCATCTCTCTATCAACGATGGTAATGTATTTCGATCGCGTTTTCACGCTATTGCGTGGTCGGTCTGAATTCCAGCTTAGGGAATTGACTCACCGCCCTTCAGGGCATCCTTACCCGTCTCGGGCCTACTGCTCCACCGTGGCGTCAGACTATGCAGGGCTAAAGGAATGTATTCCATTTCGATTCTGCCCTTGATGACACTAAGGGGGTCATTCTGACCCTGGCGGCCGGTGGCCGCCAGGGCCACCGACCACGGGAGCACCGCCAACAGGCTGGCGGTGCTCCAACGAGCATTCTGACCTCGGCGGTTCAGCCGCGGTCAGAAGCGGAAAGTCAGCGGTCTCCCGCTGACTTTCCGCTGCTCGTTTGAATCCTCCATGGCTGCGGAGCGCGCTCCGCAGCCATGAGGATTCTGACCCCCCTACCGCCATCCTGTTCATGGCGGGAAAGCCGCCATGAACAGGATGGCAGTAGGGGGGGTCGCGGGGCCCCTGGGGGCCCCTGCCGTGCCCATGCCAATGGCATGGGCATGGCAGGGGCCCCCGTAAGAGGGCCCCGCAAAGTATTTCAGTGTCTGCCTTGCAGACACTGAAATACGCGACGGGTGCCACTGCACCCGTCGCACCTTCCCACTCCGCCGGCTCGATTACGAGCCGGCATCCTCGTGGGAAGGGAGTTTTTCCCTGGGCTGGCGGGCGGTCTTTTGGAGACCGCCCGCCAGCCCAGGGAAAAACTCATAATACCCTCCGCGGTCTTCTGACCGCGGAGCGGTATAATGGGGGCGGAATTCTGGCGGGCGGCCTCCGCCGCCCGCCAGAATCAGAATCACCCCCTAAATTTCCTCACACAGACCAACATCTGTGTTTGTCTCCTGACCACAATGAATAGAATTGTGGCGTCTGCTGTTCCTTTCGATCGAAAGAGACGCTCCGTGACTGAAGAGCTCGTCGGTTGGAAATGGCAGCCAGGACTCCAGATGACATGCCTGATATCTTCAAGGAAGAATGCGCAGGAGGAGCCAGACCAAGAGGGGGCCTTCTCCATCGAGGACTTGGAATCCAATGTACAATCTGACATTGAGAGTCAACCAGTGATGTTGGTGCAACATGTGAGTAGAATAACGTCTACTACCCAAGCAAGACTTTAAAAAAGCCCCACAAAGAGGTCGCTGGACCGCCACTGCCTTCAGGCCATTGTCAGTTCCGAACATCTCCTTGGATGCCCACCTCCCGGCACCAAAGATAGCCAAGACCAAGGCATCTTCGGCATTGACCTCTGGCTTGATCTGTTCACATATAGCTTCAGGATAGAACCAAACCATTGACCCAAGCGTATCAGCACCGACCAAAGTCTTTAGTGCTGAAAATTTCAGAACATAAGGCTGTGTCTCATAAAGACTCCAGTCACTCTTCCGGCTGTCCTTCACCATACGGCCCAAAACAACACCATACAAAGCTGGAGCGGAACACTGGAATTGGCCTCTATTCACTCCGCGGCTAAATGAACCAAAGCTCAAACTCATTTATAACCTGGAGTGTTAGAGGAATGGGATCAGCTACTAAGAGGTACAGCATACACAGATACTTATAATGCAGAGGGGCACAAATAGTTATGCTACAAGAGACCCACTTAATGCAGTGCTAAGTCAAAAGGTTACGCCGCCGATGGCGGGCCACATATATGCAACCACATACTTGGTCTACTCAAGGGGGGTGCTTATATGGGTATGGGCAGGTGTCCCATTTGAACATGTACACACATTGAATGATAAGGAGGGGTGGTATGTCCTGATCAGGGGCAGGTTACTGGGTAAAGTAATAATCTTGGGATCCATCTATGCCCTCAACCAGGACCGAATACAGTTCTTAAATTCAATATCGACCCCTTTGACCAACATGGGGGATGGTGACCTACTTTTAGGTGGGGACTTTAATTGTTTAGCGAATGAGGAACTAGTTAGATCAATACCCCCATTGTTGTCCCCGGCGCGGAGAGTATCTGAGGGGCTATGACACTGGATGAACCACTGGGACCTGCTGGAGATCTGGAAGGCTCACCATGCTCAGTCAAGGGAATACTCTTGTTACTCACTGGTTTACAAGCTACATACAAGATTAGATATGTTTTTGTGTTCTTCTCCGCTAGGGCACTGTCTGTGGAGTACTTGGGGTGCATCCTATCAGACCATATCCCGCTGCTATTACAACTTTGCCCAGTGCTGGAGAGGCCAACGATCCCCCTTTGGCGTCTTAACCGCCGGTTGCCGGATGATGCTCCTTTTAGGGAGACACTGCAAAAGGCCATTTCAGAGGTTTTTTTAGCACAACCAAGGTATGGCCGCGACTAGACTGGCAGAATGGGAGGCCCTGAAGATTGTGCTCCGTGGGCACTGTATTGGCCAATGGGTGGGGGCCAGGAAAGAACTAGAAGAAGAACTTAAGGGGTTGGAGGATAAACTTCAGGAGCTAGATATCCAGTTGGGGTTGGACGGCAGGGCGGACACTAGAACTGAATACTTTAAAGCACTAGACCATCTCTGCTGATTAGATTACAAGACTATGTGGCAAAGAATCACGATGAAGAGGGCAGAGATGGGAGGCTGCTGGCCTGATTGGTCACATCCCCAACTAGGGGAAGGCCAATCACACAGTTGTTTAAGAAATGACGGACTAATGGTCTATTTGCCAAGCGCTATAAACAAGGCTTTTCAGAAATATTACGAATGCTTATACTGACTCCCTGGGGTCCTCATAGAGCAGGACATGACTGACTATTTGAACCGCATTCAACTAAACACAATAGGCCCTACCATACAGGGCACCTTAGGTGGACCTGTAACAGTGCAGGAGATTTGGATAGCCATTAAGGAGATGGCACAAGGCAAGACCCTGGGCTAGATGGCCTCTCAGCAGAGTTCTATCCTGCCTTCTCCAAAATACCTGCACCCAAACTAGAGACACTGTATGCCGAATCACTTAGAATGGGGCACTTAAGGATGTCTATAACGATGCACTGGTGATTCCACTGCCCAAGTCGGAGGCACAGGGACCACCAGTCACAGCATTCCGCCCCGTCTCCATGCTCAATTTATATTTTAAAATACTAAGTAAGGTACTATCCATGAGACTGGCCCCATATATGCACGCCATGATCCATCCGGATTAGAATGGGTTCATCCCATTGAGAAGTACTTTCCTTAATCTACGAATGCTGTTTTATGTTATGTACCACCCGAAAGTGGATCTCCACCCGAATGCGATGTTAATGTCCATAGATCTGGAAAAAGCCTCTGACTTGCTAATGTGGGACTTTCTAATTGCGATTATGCGACAAATGGGGTTGGGCGAAAGGTGGGTGAAAGGGGAGTGGTTTCCACCCAATATGCTATACACATAGGCACTAGGCAGGGGGGGCACTGTTGCCCCTCCTATTTGCACTAGTGATTGAGCCATTAGTGGCGATATTTCATCGACAAGGGGCAGAACTGGTACTTTTACTGGATGGCCAAGAACATACCATATCTCTATATGCTGATAACTTGGTTGTCTATCGGAAAGAGGGCACTCACAAGGTTACAGAGGCGATGTCTAGTCTGGAGGAATTCGCTAGATACTATGGCTTGCATGCCAACACCACCAAAACCTACTTATTCCCCTTGAGGGTTGCCACTCACTGGCCACCTGTGATCCCACATGGACTGGAATGGGCCCCAAAATTCTTTAAGTATCTGAGAATTCAAGTCTTCCACTCACGGACGGACCTGCGGGATGCTAATTTGGGGGCCACCATTAGATCGCTCAGATCATGTGTGGCATTTTGGAGGTCTCTGAAGTTACTAATAATGGCTAGGATCTCCTTAACCAAAATGATAATGCTAACCCGACTGCTATATTATTTTGTTCATTTACCGGTTAGGATACCAACCTCATGGTTTAAACAGCTAGATTCCCTGCTCCGTGAATTGATATGGGATGGTGAAAGGAATAGAGTTGCGCTTGAGGTCTTACACAACCCCCTAGATGAGGGAGGGTTGGGAATACCAGATTTTGAATTGTATTACATAGCGGCGCAGTTGCAATGGGTGGCGGAATGGTTGGGAGGTGCTAATCTCTGAGAGATAGGGGACACAGGGGAGCAACAAGGTCAGTAGCCCCTACTCGCCAAACTACTTAATAAATCAGTGACAGCCTCACAGCCATGGGTATTGTTAGAAGTGGCCTTGTGGACATAGGGCAGGTACCTCAGTAGATCAAAATGGGCCCTGGTACATGGTCCGGCAGTGCCATTGGTGGGACCGCCACATGGAGACCCGCTGACGGTATTCACAAGTAAGCAGCTGGTGTCCTGGACAGCGGCGGTACTATCAACAGTGGGGGACTGCTTTCAGGAGGGAATTCTATTGCTCCTTGCGGATCTGGTGGAGTGGTATGACTTACCACCAGGGCAGTTTTTAACATATCATGCCATTCTGCGCTCCTTTAAAGACCTGTGGCAGTACACTGCCCGGGAACCAGAGACATACCTAGTACTACAAAGCTTATTGATGCTGGAGCGACTAGGCACATAGTAAAATGGCTGTACCAGGCACTCTTTAACACAATTTAGAAACCCCTGACTAAGGCAGAGATGGGAGACATTAATGGGGTGTGAGATATCAGACACAGACTGGAAGAAAATATTGGCCTATATGCATAGGGTAACCAGGAATACCAGATTAAAGTATACTTAATTCAATTACCTGCACATGACCTACTTAACACCATCTAGGCTGCAAGCCACCTATGGGGGGGTGGGGCCCAAAAAATGCCCAAGATGCCCATTCCTAATAGCTGACTTTGGCCATATGACATTGACCTGTCCTGTAATCTGGGAATTCTGGGAAGCGGTTGTTGACAAATTGAATAAGGTGCTGGGGCGTAATCTTGCATGCGCCCTGAGACCTGCATGTTGGGGCAATACTCCAGGGTTGGACGGAAACAGGTAGGCAGTAGGTTTGTAGACATGGCCATGATCATTGCTAAAGGAGGTATAGCCAAACAGTGGAAGTCCGGATGGACCCACGGGTCTTAAGCTGGACACAGGAAGTGATGAAATGGGCTGGGGCTGAAGAAGGGGCACTGATTCAAGAAGACAAACGGGGGATACGGAGACAGCCATTAGCTGGGCTGTGGTCAGACATCCTGAGAACATGGGAACATCAGGGAGCAGATGGGGGAACAGATACAAGTTCAGCTGTCTCTCTCATGTGAACCCTTAGGAGGTCTAGCTAACAGATATCCATACTTGCAGCTAACAAGCGCCAGAATGAATGATCCCGATCCGGTAACGTTTGGTGAACCCATAAAAGAAAATGAGGCAACCTGTAGACGAAGTAAAAGGCAGGTACAGGCCAGACACACAACATATAAGCTTCTATAGGGCAATATAGACAGGGAAGAATCAAGGGGTCCCTCAGATGAACGGTTATAAAAAATACATGAGTATGAACATAATAGACCCCCAGAAAGACCTCAGTTTGGTTTGAAATGTTATTAGTTTGTATTTCAATTTGATCCATATGGACTGCCATTGAACCTGGTTGTAGAAAATAGCTCAAATGACAGGCGCAGAAGGAACATATGCATACTTCTCTTAAGGAAAGATATGGGGGATTGATAGGAGCAATGTAAGGTTATACCACCAGATAGCTGAAAAACGAAAACGTTTGTAAGTAATGCTTCTGAATGACAAAATGTAAAATTGAAATGTTTATGACAATAGTACAGAAAAACAATTTAAAAAATGGATTAAAAAAAAAAACTCCTGCTCAGAGAAAGCGTTAAAAGGGGGGCACACCATTGTTTACAATGGACCCCTATATACTGTTCAGGGTTAGCACCAAAATGTTGGTGTTAACCCTGAACAGTACATCATCAGCGTCAAACATTTTGACGCTATTGCCCCCTACCCTGCGGCATGATGCACTGTATCTTAGAGACGGTGCATACATGGTGGCGGTAGGGGGTACTAAGTGGCGCAAGGAAAGTGGCGCTGTACTGAGTGCAGCGCCACTTTCCTTAAATCTGACCCTAGATGTTAAAAGGGCTCTCATGTTTTCTTTTTAAATTGTTTTCCAGGAGGGTACTCTCTGAACCCTGTTTCCACTATACAATAAATTACCCCTCTTGACCCAGGTTCTTTCTCCCTCCCTTCCTCCCTTCTAGTCTTCTTCTTTATTTAAATCACCACTCTTCATGCTTCTACTTTTAGAGAGGAGTGCATCCGTTCTCCTACTTATCTTCTGACTCCCTCCCTATGCTGCTTTCCTATCTCTCATTTTCCACTTTTGAAAAACTATTTTGCTAAACTGGAATTAGTTATGTCTGCATTTAATTTGGCTTTTAAAAAACTCTTTTAGTAAATCCAGTTTCATTTATAAACGATTCTGAGGAGGGATTTATGTTGTTATTGTGAGCCAGTATTTATTTTAATTAGTCTTTCCACTAAATTGTATGTTAGTTTAGTGTCTCAGGCATGGGATTCTATTATTCAGTTTTTTTGTATTAAGTTACATACTTCATGCCGCGCACCACTTTCAAAGCTGTTCCATTATACATCTATATTATGCTGCCTCATGCCATAGAAAGGGCAATTACTCGTTCGGATGCCTTGTTTTTACACACGCCGCCAGTGTTCTCAATGCAAATAAGCTTTTACACCACGGTATACATATATATCCTACAAGTTTCCCGCATCCATGCACTAGTAGATGTGCTACATTCGCAATGATAGATCTGGAGATGGTGGCAGGACTCTGGCTTTGAGACAATGTTTACTATCAAGTCCACACAATCCCTGGGCTATCCAATGAGTTGGGAAGCCTTATGGCGTCCAGGACTGCAGCTTATTTTGGAGGCGGACAGCATGAAAACTATGCGACATTATGTGCAAAATAAGCCTAGGTACAATGTTAGCAATGGTTGTTCCACCAAGGATAAATGTGTGAAAATGGTGGAGTGACGGGTGGAAACTAGGCATTGAGGCTGCAAAACAGTGAGGCAGTGAAGTGAGGGTGAATATTGGCTAGATCCCTACAATGAGGTGTTTGCAACTCAGGCTTCTCTCTAAGATTAAGATAAACCAATTGACAGTGAATATTCTACACTAACGACTGTTGATTATTTTCAAACTTGGCTCTCTCTTACCTTTTCCAATGTGCCTCCTGGTATTCTCTATCGTAGAGTTTCTGTTTACGTTTGACAGGAGTCCAAGGCAGAACCTGCTCTTGTTATGTGAAGGGTCTGTGAATCCATCTATGAGTACACTGCGCGAGGAAGCCTGGAAGGTCTCCCCCACTCTGTTGTTAAGTTCATAATAAGCAACTGAACACCAGTGAAGAGGTTCTTCATAGCATACAGGCCGGAATTCTGCAGGAATTGAGAAAACAACATGCAGTCACATTCATTTGTAGTAACACAATTCCCTTTTACACCTCCAATAAGGTGTGCCATACAAATGAAAGTCTCTGTTCCTTTGAGTATGAAAGTACGGATCCAGTGTCCTGTTCTTCATTCAGATAATAAAAATAAATCGTAATCTCAAAAAATTATAGCTGATGGCCATCATAGCACTTTCTGACTCTGGGCGTGATTTGGTGCAGAACTGGGAAGGCTATTAAGCACCTTGTCAGACATTTGTTGGTGTTTGTGTCAGCTTAGTAGAGAATATGTACAATGTTTATTTTTATGTGTTGCAATGCTGTTGGATCAGCTATATGTATTTGGTGCTGGGTTCTGACATTTGCTGTTGAAGAATGGCCACATGAAGGCACTTCTGGAAAAATGTTGCATGATAATATTTAGTGTGCAGTGCTGTTGGGAAGCCAAATAATGGGCGGGGTGCGTTTTGTGGGGAATGTTTGCTGTGGAGGAACGTGG
This sequence comes from Pleurodeles waltl, assembly GCF_031143425.1. NCBI lineage: Eukaryota > Metazoa > Chordata > Amphibia > Caudata > Salamandridae > Pleurodeles > Pleurodeles waltl. The sequence continues at coordinate 1,230,030,497 of NC_090447.1, forward strand.
TGTATCTTGCTCTGGGGTGATGCATGCACCCCAGAAAATATGTATACAGTATTGGGCATATTTAGTGGCAACACGCATTGGCAAAGCCAATACGTCTTGTATTTTTGACTTTACCATCGTGGAAATATATATAAGTGGATGGATTGGATAGAGTAACTGTTGAGCTGAGAAAGACTAAACCGAGGGGGTGGGGAGGGGGAAGTATGGATGAGCTGGGGGACAAGGGGAAACAACACATGAAGCACTGAGGGCGAGGATTTCAGGCAGGACGTATCACAGTTATAGAGCAAGAAAACACAAGCATGCACAAAGAGCTCTATAAGTGGTTCTTTGATTTGGAGCTATGTAAGAAAACAAGGCATCCACTCAAAAGGATGGTGAAGAAGCTATGCTCCGTGGGAGGGCAAAACACTAGGAGAGGAAGAACAAACACTGAATAAAAATCAAGCAATGCTCATGGGTTAAAGTGAAGACCGCAAACAGTTCTGGATATTTATACAACATGTATTTAAAAGTCTGCGACCAAAATTTATTGGACACTAATGCCTATATGTGTAATGTGAATGTTCTAATTTGCACTGGCTTTTCGATTTTTACAGCACCTGTAAAGAGCTGCACAAGAGACCGAAGAAATGCACAAAAAACTGGTTGAGTAACAAATTCCAAAACAACAGAACAATTCATAGTAAATAGCAAAAGGTGTGAGTACATACATTGAAATTATTTTAATATAACCGCTATGTCATGTTCAAAGTAGCCCAATATATATTTGAGGACTATATGATAATTACGTGAGCCATGAGGACCTTCTATGCTGGTGAATACAGCTAAGGGTCTCTTAATGAGTTCCCTATTAATCCATAATCTTCAAACAACATGAGCTACCTCGGATCGGGATTACACGAGCACACTAATATCACGGTTTATAAATACGTCACCCAGAGATTCAGCTGCTAAAAACCTGTCCAGATCTTTGGGTACAAAAACATGCAGGAATAGGTGAAGAAACACTCATTTCTGTATGTTATTCTCCAAACGTCTACAATCTGGAGTACTTCTGACTACTGAAAATGTGAAAATCAGCAGATGGATATTTGGAATTTTTGCAATTTACCTCTATTGGGGACGGAGAGCACAAGCTGACAATCATCTCTTGAGCCTATGGGCCGACCGTTTCGATTTCCAGGAATCTCTGATGCATTGTACGGTGGAGGCGGTGTTTCTGCTAAAATCAGAAGCGTCAGCGTTACAAAACAATGAAAAATTCATTGAAATCAAAACTGAATATGGTGGCTTATGTTACGCTATGTCAGATATTTTATAGTTTTTTATACCACCGAAATGTCACCTTAGACCACTGAGAAAGGAAATAAAAGATGGGAAAGAGCCAGGAGTGAGAGAAGGATGCCAAGAGAAGGGAAATGTGGAGGGAGCTTCGTGAATTAAGCTGTGTTCCCCAAAACGCTAGGCTTAGTGGAAGGATATTGTGGGGGAAGTCAGCCTTAGGCATCAAACCACTTAATGAGGTATCCATTCTCCTGGTCATTCATATTATTTTCTTGTAACATTTGCCGTGTCTGCATATTTTACCAGCAGATTAAGCCTTTAATTCAGGAACTCATTTACCAAAGGTGGCATCATCACCCTGATGACCTAGAGTGCGCCAAAGGGGCCTGATCTACCACAATCTAGCCATTAGGTTCAACATATTCCGCCTCGCTCAACAGAGACTTTTTATCTCTGAACTACTCAATTTTTCTTTCCTCTATAGAAGGCTTGTAATCAGACCCTACACTTTGCTTATTTTTTTCGTTCACCCTCCCCTTCAGACAGCCTGTTGTCTATGTCAGATATGCAAAGGTACCCTCTGGTTTCTCAAAATCTCCCTCCAGTTCTTGAAATTGGTATCTTGTTCTGCTTATGGTCTACAGAGAAGCGCCCCTTTTGCAAAACAAACTTCTGATGAGATATCAGCATTGGCATATATTTTTATTCTTTGACACCAGGAAGTTAGTTGCAGAAAAATCCACAAGCTCCGGTTTCCCTAGCTTGTCTTTCTTTTCTCCTCCTTTAACCTTTCTGTTAAGAGGTCTCCTACCCATCTGTTTTAATTTTCACTCTAGAGTCACGTGTATCCCTCATTACAATTTGAATCAAAGGGCCATTCAGAGCTCACTGGCTGGCTGTGCTGTCTCTCTAAAGTGAGCACCCTGAGTACTGCCACTAATCTGCAACACTGAGACCACAGCACAAGGTGGCATATCATGGAGATCTCCTTTAATATGAGTGAGGCCCTGGGCCCCGTTTTGGATTACAAGGCAATCTTCAAGGTTGTTTCAGCTCAACAAGATTCACACCCACATAGCTCACCCCTATTGCTATGACAATGCTATTCTTCACTACACAAGGTCTTGGTAAATATGTATTATGGCCAGCAGACTACCTTTCTCTGAGTTTCTGTGTCTTTTCTGCTGCAAAGACTCACATGAACAGTCTGCCCTTCTTGTCTTCTCAGTCCTAAGAAAGGACCCTGCTGCCCATTAGTCACAGGAGTTGTCCCTGTACTCTGTCTTCCCCTTTCCCTCTTTGCCCTTCATGGGATGAGCCCCTTCTTACGTTTTATTCAACACACAAGACCCTGACAAGCGCAGACCAATGATGCTTGCCTCTAGTGCAGAATTATCTTCTATTTGTCAGACCTTGACACTGATGGACTTAGTGCACCATCATTGTTTCTCTCATGTTGTGTTTGGAACTCTGACCATGAACACACATTATGGGAAACCAATATATTTCCATACATATTCCAGGTTCACACTGTTAGTTTTTTGTGAGTGATAAGCAACATTTTCAATAAGAAGAGCACATAGCTTACCCATAAAAAGAACAGATGTTTCTTAAAAGAACACACCTATTTTACTATTAGAATCATGCAAGTAGAGTGATGTGTTCACTTCTGCAAAACAATGTCAAAGTATCAAACCAGCACCTGATATTTCATAAGGACTTCCTGGGTCAGAAGAACTTCTTGGAGAGTCAGGGTAGCCGATAGTGCGGGGAGAATGTGGATATATGTTGTCCTGCGAAGAGGAGAATGGAGTGCATGTTGGCTGCTGGAAGGACTCTGGGTAGGTTGCGTTATGAGGCATCAAAGGATCACTGTTGAGGGATGCATTTCGAAACTTGGCTAGAAGGCTAAGCTGAGGGTTGAATTCGCTGTGTCTTGGAACCAGAACTGGAGGTAACACTAAAATACAAAGACACAGGTTTTTTTAATCTTTGTGCACAATTTCGAAATACAGACAAATTAATTACAATATCATACGGGTTCCCTATAAACACATGCAGTAAAGACATATTTCCTTTCATACAGATGGAAGAGCAAGTCATCATATCAGTATAGACATTGGAGTAACATTCTGAGCCATGTAGGAATCCGTTAAAGCCTGAGCTTGCAGCTGTCATAAGATCCTTTTAGAATAATTATTCAAAAGTAAATGGAGAGAAATCATGTTTTTGCAGCTCTTCGATATGATTCTAATGCATGACATATCTCCTCACTTGTGACCTGGCGCTACACTGAGAAGGGTCAAGGGTAGACCTGTAGTTCAATGAAAAAAATAAGAAGGATCCTCCTATATAGAATGTGAGCAAAGAGAAACAGGTGCTATTTATGGCAGTGCTGGGTCCTCCATAGATGAGAGGCAACAGGTGTAAAGGAAGGAAATGTCATCGAAGGGAAAAGAGAAAGAAGCCAAATGGGTAAATCAAAAATGAAGGGTCCATGGGAAGGTGACATTTTTGGTCCTTAGTGGAGAATTCAGTGAGAGCGAAGTGGGTATGCACAATAAGAATACGTTACAAAATGTTAAATGTTCATGATGCAACACTTCTTTTTTTCCAGGTGAACATCATTCAGTATGGGTTAGAAAGCTCACACACATTCAGGAGAAATTCAAAGAGGCTCCTAGAGGTCAGAAAGAGGATACATGAGCAATACCTAGAGCCTGATTTATCAAAGAGATTTACACACTGTGTCTAAGACGAAATGCATTGATAACTAAGGACCTAAGACTTTGCAGAAGTGTAGACTGAGTGGCTTGTGCAACCTAGGTAACCAATGGAATGACTATCCCACCCTTATCAAGCAGACTCCATTGCGCTAGTTGGTGCAATATCTCTCTACCATTTGTAAACCATAACCTGCCTGAAAAAGGAGCATTCAGCAGCAAAGACCTATTATAACATAATACAGGAGCATAACCAATACTGGCTACTTCTTTCACGATGGTGAGAAATACATCCCATTCTAGGATGACAGGTTATCCTTCTTCAGGAAGATTCCCTTCATACTAAGAAGAGTTAGTGTGTATAAGAGGAGCAGTTAGCCCAATCCAAGATGGCAGCCAGGAGGATATCTTGTTATACTTAGTATCCGCCCAATACTGATTCTTACTACCAACTTGTGCTTTGTGTTCTGAAGGGTGACGAGTTCTTGTGGCTTTCAGAACACCCTAAAGAGAGACTTTCAGAGTTATGTTTGTTAACTTCTTAATGGGTTGAGCTTGAAAGATGCCTAAGTGGAGTCTATATATTTAAATCTGTTATTTCTCTTACCCCAACAGGACACACTTATACTTCCTTTTGAAAATTTGAATATTGGCTTCTTCAAACTGGGGAGATGGGCCGCTCTAGAGCGGCCTCAAATGATGCCACCCCGTGGCCAAGAGAAGCATTATGCTGACAACAAGGCTTTGTTTTGAAAAAAAAGAACAACAATAATCTGCTCTGTAATGGGCCATCATGTTTTGTCATTTATATCTAAGCTGGGAGTATGTGTCAAAAGGTCTCCAAATACTCTTCAAAACTTCACCTCCACCCCTTTTCTAATAATCACACTGTGGATACTTTTACATGTTATTATGGCTTGGCTGACCAGAATAGCATGTTTGGCATCATGTATTTGATTGCATTTTTAAAACAGTAACAGAACTTAACTGCAATGTTTGAATAAGTCTAGACATATTTAAACATTGCCAATTTAATAAAATAATTGTGAAAAAATCGCGTGTTTTTTTTTCACTTGGGGGGCGACATTAAAAGGTTTGTAGAGCACTGGCTTAGTGGTTTAAACTTAGTTCCTTCCACCTGTGTACATTGTGTATTGATAGTTCTGACAAAGATTTAATCATCCATTCCTTTCTCACCAACTACAGCCAAAATATACAGAATGTTTCAGTGAAATGTCATGCGTTGTACCGCATCAATCACCTTCCTCTTACCTGCTGTTCAATAAATATGTTTGTCTGGAGTGCGGCTGTTCAAAAATACTAAACAAATTTCTAACTGTACACCAATGATATCCAAAATGGAAACAACCCTAGGAACCAGTTTACCAACACATCACACTTGCATCACATTTTTTCTGGAAGGAGTGCATTTTCATGAATGGAGCTAAAACAAAAATCCTGCCATTTGAGAATAGTGGGAGAATAGAGATTCCAGCTCCACACTCTTCACCTGGCCCCAAAGCTTCAGAACACCGCCATCTATCTCAGCTGTGGATCATCTGTGCTGTGATGGCTTCTTCCACATGCAGCTTTCTTGTTGCAAAAAAATAATTATTCTGTTGCTCAAAGCCTCCACCAGTTGAAGCTCAGGCAAGCTTTGGCCATGGCACACATCTATTACTCCAATTTTATCTCCACAGGGCTCCAAAAGTATCTCATGGATAGGATGCAAATGCTTTAAACCAGGCAGCAGGATTGTGCTTAAAGCTTCATAAATTCAACTACATTAAAACAGCTCTGAGAGTGCAATTCTGGCACCCAGTGGAAAAATGAAATAGGTTTAAGGACTGGATACACTGTTAATGAAAGCTAACTGAAGACAGGTCCAATTTACATATGCTCTTTTCACTCATCTAATCTTGAAATGACTAGAATGGACACAGATCTCTAGAAGTACAGGGAACTAAACTATGAAAATTCTTAAATCCAAAGCTGGGAGCCAACTCAAGCTACATTCGCTTCAGAAAGCTCTGGAAAAACTGTCCTCCTGAAACCCGTTTAAACCTGAATTATATACAGAAAAGGAAGTCACAATTGAAGAACATCCAACAAGGCTCCTCATCTGTGATAACTTTCTGTAGGAACACCCAACCAATATGTGCACAATCTTCAGCTAGTACAGTCAGAACTCTGAAGCAAATGAAAGGACCCACTTCACAAACTGCATTACATAGTATGTAAAGCAGTACTATGGTAGTAGTACTCACATACTAAAAATGTGAGGCCAGGGGCGTGGCCACGGGCGTCAAGATGGCGGTCGCACTCTAAGAGTGCTCCGGACCCCTCCGTTATCCGCCTAAATCCACTGCCATAATCGATCCTGTTTGTCCCAACCGGGACTCGAGGGGTGTGTTGGTGGCCACCTGATCCCCGGTGCCTCAAAAATCCGGGGCGCGGGAGTGCCTGCTGCCGCTGGTGGGCGGCGCCGATTGGAGGGCCGGACCGCGCCGAGGTGAGATTCGCCCTACGGCCGAGATAGCCGGGTGAACAGCGTACGGGCCCCGACCGGAGGAGGCCGACCGGGGCTGCCGGAGCAGCGCCGAGGGCGACACACCACCCATCACGCCTGAAGAGGGACCATCCGGGGGACTGCAGGCGCGACCAGCGGCACCGGGGATGGATGGTTTCGGGGCGGGCCGGCGTCATGGATCGGCGGGCCGGGGGCCGCAGGCCCGAGCGCCGATGCACTGATTCGGGCAAAGCGACTCCAGGTAGGAAGCATAGAGGGGAGCATGCAGGGATTCCGCGCCCTCTGGGCCCCAAGAGACACTAACGCACACCAATAAGAGGGAGTCGACTGGGCCTGTAACCCGGAGCCTGAGATTGCTGGTCATTGGCGACAAATCGGGGGGGCCCCCTCCCCCGCCACAGAAGATCATCCGCTGCCCCCCCCTTCCCCCCAAAAATGTGAAGCACCGAAGCGCACCTCCTCTGGAACGGGAACGAGAGCGGGGGAGCGACTGGAGGCAAGGGCCCTGAGGATCCTGGAGCCTGCACCCAAGGGGACACCGAAAGGGCAAGAAAGACGGGCGTGAGCCCGGGAATGGCCCAGGGTCGACGCTGTCCCGCGCCTCCGGGGACACCAGGTCCCATGGACTCATCATGAGTGCGCCACGATAACGATAACTGGACAAGCTTCAATCCCTGGGACATACCGCGGGGGACAGGTGATTCCACCCCCGCCTGCGGATCCAGTGAAGACCTGCGGAGTGGCCGCCCCGAACCGGACCCCCGACCCGTATCGTGGATACACACCGCTCCCACCAGACCGCGCTGGCGCTTCCTTGGCCCATCGGACAACATGGGTAAAGATAGAGCCGCCAAACAGACGGAGCCATCCGAGCAGAGGATCGACCAATTTACCACGCCAACGGTCCCCAGAACCGGAGGCGTTTGCACCACTCAATGAACAGACTGCAGACGGGGTCAGTGCTATCCTTCTCGCAATACAAACATCGCAACGGGCAGTAGAAACCAAGATTGGTGAGGTGAGGGAAGAGATGGGCCTCGTAAGACAAGATCTTAGAAATGCGGTGGGCCGAATTACGGAGGTGGAGAACCGTGTCTCTCAGACAGAGGATGACTTGGCTGACCTTAGAACCAAGGTAGCTCAACTGCAGACTAGGACCGGCGAACTCCGCCGCAGAGCGGAAGACGCAGAGAACCGCTCCAGACGCAACAACTTACGCTTCGTGGGTGTCCCGGAGGGGGCGGAAGATGGCAAAGCTACAGAGTTTCGAGAAAACTGGATTAAATCTTGGATGCCGGAGAACACTCTTTCACCTTGGTTCGCGATTGAGAGAGCGCATAGAGCCCTGGCCCCGCGGCCCCCCCCCCGGGTGGCCCCCGAAGGCCCATGATAGCACGCTTCCTTAACTTTAAAGACCGTGATGCGATCCTCAGGGAAGCCAGGCGCTCCCCTGACCTCCTCTGGGACAACCAGAAAATCTTGGTCTTTCCGGACTACACTCGAGAAGTTCAAACCAAACGCCGATCGTATGAACAGGTGAAACAAAAACTGAGAGCGATGCAGCTCTCTTATATGCTCCTCTTCCCAGCTCGCCTGAAAGTAATCCTTGCCGGCAAAGCACACTTCTTCGAGTCACCTGAGGAGGCATGGGACTGGTTGACGGAAGAAGGTATCGGAAACCAAAGGGGTCCAACTAACCCGTCTGGAAGCCTCCGGACGACACGTCCAAGCATGCAGGAGATCGAGCGGAAAGGTCAAAAGCGAACTAGATCCAGAGGAGGAAGGCTGAAGAACTCTAATACCCAAACAGTCGAGAATAATGATCCGATCCTGACCCCCACACCGGGGGAGGGACCAGCGGCTCAACCTGGAGACCAGACCTCGAGGGAGGAGCAGCGAGTGGACCGTTTGAGCCAGTCTCCCGAACTTGATTGACTCTAATCTTCGTGCGCTGAGCTTCTTCTGCATTGGTCAACACTAACAGAACTAGATGGTGTCCACGTGATTGGTGCGCTGCACGCCCGCGGCGGTACTATGCCAAGCACCCCAACAACTTTATTACGGACAGGGACTTTTCATTAATCAACTGCAATTGATCCGACACACAGGAGGGGTCCACCACTCCACTCGATGGCAGTCTGCACGGCTGCGTTGGCCCCGTTGGGCAGTAGGGCGACAGATGCTTCAAGGGTAGAAGTATGGGGTGGGGGGGAGTTGGGAAGTTTAAAGCTCACGTTAGGGCTTAGTGAATGGTTTGTGATAAGTTACTATAGCAATACATACACCCACCGCATAGATCCCTTCCACTCAAGGTGCCTATCTCTGGCCCTCTGGTCAGGTCTCCGAATCCCTGTAACGCAACTATGGCACACATGGTCCCCGCACTGACACAGATTCTCTCATGGAATGTTAATGGCCTCTTAGATAAAATCAAAAGATCTGCAGTGTTCAACACCCTGCGCAGGTATGCCCCTTCAGTGGTCCTCTTGCAGGAAACCCACCTATTGGGAACTAAATGCCCTATCCTAGCACGGGGAGGGTTTGACAAAGCTTTCCATGCAGGTTTCTCGAGAGGTTCCAGAGGGGTGGCCATCTTATTCCATCGTTCATTACCCATAGTGATTACAGCCACACAGTCAGACCCACAGGGTAGATTTGTAACAGTAACCGGTATACTACATGGGTCACCAATAAATTTCATATGTGTGTACGCTCCCCCAACTGGCTTTGACATATTCCTATCAACTCTCCGCCGGACGATTGTAGGTCTCCCACAGGGGCTCACACTTATTGGAGGGGACTTTAATTCGGTCCTAGATCCTAAGATAGACGTATCCGGACCAAGTTCTTCCACCCGAGTAGGGAGAGCAGCCAAATTAAAAGGTTGGGCAACGAGTCTAGCCCTGTGCGACGTTTGGAGGACATGGCACCCCAAAACACGACAATACACACACACTTCAGCGGCTCACCAATCTCAGGCAAGAATTGATCTGGTGCTCATGCCCGCCCTGGATGTTCCTAGAGTCACTGGCGCTGAGGTATTATCTCGGGGAGTCTCGGATCACTCTCCAGTCAGAATCCGAATAGGGGACATAGCCCCAAATCAGCGTCCCATGTGGCGCATGAACGCATGGTACTTGCAGAATAACGAATTCATTCTTGAAATAAGAGACCACCTCACTCAGTACTTTGCGCAAAATCTGGGGTCTGTACAATCCCCAGGCATAGTTTGGGCGGCTTGTAAAGCCACACTCAGAGGCTATGCCAAGTACCGTGTGCGCGCTCGCGAACGAGCTCGAGAATTACAAGTGACAACCCTTGAAGCCAAAGCCCTGGCCCTGGAGCAGTCAGGGACTACAGTGGCATCAGCATCTGCCTTGAGGCGTTTAACAATGGTTAGAGAAGAAATAAGACAACTGGTGTTCGAAGCCGCGAAACACACATGGAGGGCGTCGGCGGCTCGTGTGTATGGATGGGGCGATAAAAATGGCAAACTCCTGCACTGGCTGGCCTCACGGCCGCTAGCCGACAGAGTTATCCCGGAGGTCGCGGACGGGGCGGGCTCAATTGTGAGGACCCCCTGGGAAATCGCTAAGAGCTTTGCCTCATACTACGCCCAGCTATACGCTGAGCGCCCCCGCCCGCAAATTAAAAGGGAGTCTCCCCTACTAGACGACATAATCCTCCCTAAAATCCCGCAGACAGTCAAGGAGGTCCTGGAGGAACCCATAACTCTGGCCGAAATAACAACGGCCATGTCCAGGCTAGCATCGGGCAAAACTCCTGGGCCGGATGGCTTTCCAGCCGAGCTCTACAGCAAATGTGGGGACATTTTAGGTCCTCATCTGCTTAACATGTTTATCGAAGCAACAGAAAAAGGACGCTTCCCCGCAGAAATAGACCAGGCCACAATAGTGGTGATTCCGAAGACGAGCCCACCGGCGCCCGACCGATCAGCCTATAGGCCCATCTCCCTGATAAATGCGGAAATTAAAGTGCTCTCAACATTACTGGCCAATAGGATGAGGGAAGTGCTCCCCTCGCTAGTACATCCAGACCAGTGCGGCTTCATGCCCTCACGCAGCACTAGACATTGCATTAGAAGGTTGCACAATGCCCTAGCTCGACGTGACACCTTGACCAGGTCCCCCCTTGTGCTCCTGCTAATAGATTTTGAGAAAGCCTTTGACACTGTGGACTGGACGTACCTAGAACACGTCTTAAAGAAAAACGGTTTTGGACCTAAGTTCCGAAACCTAGTAAAACTACTTTACTCCGACCCGACTGCTCGTATTCAGGTGAACGGGGTGTCATCCGATCCATTCCCCATCCGTCGCGGGACCCGCCAGGGTTGCCCCCTATCACCGTTACTCTTCGCCCTGGCAATTGAGCCCCTGGCAAAATTGCTGAAAGAAGACCCACTGATAACAGGCTGGGTATGGCCTACGGGTCCAGAGGACAGAGTGGCATTGTATGCTGATGACCTCCTCCTTTACCTCTCCAACCCGACAATGAGCGGCCCGCGGGTCCTAGAACTCCTAGAGCTCTTCTCACAAGCCTCGGGGCTTACCCTGAACGCTAACAAATCCCTACTGATCCCACTACACCCCTCGAGAGACTGTGTTAGCTGGCAGGACAACATCCCAATCCGCCGCAATAGTTTTAAATATCTGGGCGTCCACATAGCCCTGCTCCCAGAGCTAGCCTGGGAACTGAACATCACACCGCTTCTTAAAAACTCTAGGAAGGACCTCCAACGCTGGCGGAATCTACCACTCAACACGTTGGGGAGAATAGCTCTATACAAAATGATGGTACTCCCCAGATTCCTATACCAACTACAAAACTTCCCGCACCTAATCCCTCGGAAATGGTTCAACGAGGTCGAGGCTATTGCACGCCAATTTTTGTGGCATGGCTCGCGCCCCAAACTAGCTCTAGCCACGTGTCAAAGAAACGTCTATGACGGGGGATTGGGGATGTCTAACATTTATTTCTACTACCTAGCTATGCGTCTACTAGTGATTAACGACTGGCTAGCCGGGGGTTGGACCGATCCCGCATACAGACTGGAACTTCATGAGATGGGTTACAACGGGGTTTTCAACGCCCTGTATGGAGGCGCGATTCCGAAATCCACTCCAGAGGTGACCAAGCTGGTCCTCACGGGATGGTGCACAGCACAGAAGGCCACGGGGTGGTGGGGCCGCCTAACTCTCCAGACGCCTCTTTGGCAGGGGAAATGGCTAAAGGAGGTCTCCACCCTAGAGGGCTTTCGAAATTGGGACAGTATTGGAATAACTACGATCGGCGACATCTGGGGCAACTCGTACATTCGATCATATGAAGAACTCCAGAAAACATACTCTCTACACAACACCCAGTTTCACAAATATCTACAGCTCAGGCATGCTCTAAGGGTACACGTACGACCAGGAGACAGCATCCCAGAGTATAGCCCGCTTGAGGCTATGATTATGATGGGACATCTAAATAAAGGGGGAACCTCCCAAATATACCGCTCCATCCTCACTAATACATCCCCTCCCCTTGGGGAACTGCGCCGGAAATGGGAGGAATGGGTGGGTCCCATGGAGGATTTAGATTGGAGAGAGGCTCTAATGGCTCCCCGAACACTGGCCATATCCACACGGTTTCAATTGTTACAGTCCCTTTATTTACACGCAGCTTACCTTACGCCTAAGAGGCTCCACCGGGCGAATCTTCGAACCACAGACGAATGCCCCCGGTGCTCTCAGCCAGGAGCTGATTTCTTCCACATGGTCTGGGCCTGCCCAATTATAGAGTCATACTGGAGGGCGGTTATAAAAGAAGTTTCCGAGGTACTGCAGTCTACGATGGAGGTATCCCCAACACCACTTTTACTGGGGGCACTGGGCGAGACAGGGCTAAATAGATTGAGCCGTACGTTTCTGGGAGTGGCCTGCTTAGTGGCAAAAAGGGACATTATGTCGGCATGGAAGGCCGTAAAAGCGCCGTCCCTTAATAAGTGGAGAAGAGGAGTGGATTGGTGTGCAGGTTGCGAAAAACTGGTGTATGAAGCGAGAGGGTGTCCTGAAAAATATAATAGAATATGGGGGAGATGGGTGGGTTTGTTGACTGACTGATTAAACTATGACGACAAGAAGCTCCATACACACCCGAATAAAAGTCACCCAGGGTCCATGGGGCAGATATGGCTGAAGTCCTTGCTCTGTGTGTGGGGTGACCGAACACTGGCCATAAAAGGGGAGAGCATACCGACCCCCTTGGAGTAGTTTCAGGGAGAGACGGTCACTTACTCTAAAGTCATAAAGACAGGACCATAATCTCTGGAATCCCGCAAACCTTAAAAACCTAAATTTAACAGGTCCCCGGACTCCACAGGAAGATTGAGACAAAGGTGGCAGATGTTACATCATGATAAGAGTGCTATGGTATTGAAATCGGTGTTTCTCAGGTATTGCTATAGTGTATGTTCGTTGTGTATTTTCTATTTGTACTTCAAAATAATAAAAATATCTTTATAAAAAAAAAAAAAAAAAAAATGTGAGGCCAAGCCTGCCACTGGAGAACTCACCCTCTCCTATCTTTTTTTGTGGAGATCTCCACCACATATGGAGGGATCTCCGCACACATATGTGTACTGTTGGACATGGCCCTCTCTGCAGGGTCATCCCAAAAAATTGCCCTTCACCTTCCTGTTCTCTGAATTCTTTTTTGTTGGCTTGTAGGACTCTGTGCACTTTACCACTGGTAAGGTGTGCTAAAGTGACCGTGCTCTCTCCTCTAAACATTGTAAAACTGGCTTATGGGCAGGATGGTAGAGTAGAGCTGGGCACAGCTCTTCTTACACTTGAATAGGCTGTGTCCTGCCTCCACACAATGGGCTGCATATCCCCTGTAGCTAGTCTGGAAACCAGTGCATTTCAAAGGGAAACCTCCAGAGGCTTCTCCCACTTCACAGGAGGCATGTGGTATAAATATTAGACCTCAGACACCAACTCTTCAGTACACATCTGGACCTGTACAGAATCTTTCAGAAAGAAGGACTGCTGTGCTGCTTAAAGGACTGTCATTCTCCTGGAATACTGCTTTGCTGATTACTGCCTTGCTGGACTGTTCGCTTGCTGGATTATTGTCCTGCTGCCCTCCTGCCTGAGTCAGAGGGACTTGGACCGGCACCTGGGCCCAGGACTCCCACAGTGACTCCAAGAACTAGTGTGTTCACCTCCTGTTCAGAGTCACAGCAACATAACCGACTGACAACCACCTGAACCAGTACCTAGATCCAGCAGCAGCAAGCTCCTGAGCCCCAAGTGGTGCCCCTCAGAGAGGCTGATTTTAGGTTCTTGGGCTCTTCACAACACTGAATGGGCCAGTTGGAGTCAAAACCTTGTGGCTTGCACAGCCTGTCAAAATGAAGTTCCATTAACCCGACTCTTTGCCCTACAGCAAAGACTGCTTACAGAGAGTGCCACTGCGAAGCTTCAGCCCGCCTGCTAGTGATAACAAAAGGATATTTGTGCTACAGCGACAAGTGTCTGCAAAGCCGGGCCTGCTCTTCGTGCTAATTGACGACCATCTGCAATGCTTCTCTGCTCCTCGCGGCCCCTTTCCACTGTAAATAGGACTTGTTACACTGGACTGAGAAGGTAACTTTCCAGCTGGACTAACCTGGTCCGTGTATCCGATCTGCACTCCAGCATAGTGGGTCTGAATTTGTGATTTTCTCCTGGCCTCACACAACCACATTGCTACTAGTGGTGCTTTTGACTTTTTCGTGTTATATTCAGTTAAATCATTAACACTCAGGGCCATATTTATACTTTTTGACGCAAAACTGCGCTAACGCAGTTTTGCGCCCAAAAAATTAGCGCCGGCTAACGCCATTTTGAAGCGCCATGCGGGCGCCGTATTTATTGAATGGCGTTAGCCGACCGGCGCTGCCTGGTGTGCGTGAAAAAAAACCACGTACACCAGTAAGCGCCAGCGTAGGGAAAAATGGCGTTTGGGCGTCCAAAAATGGGGCAAGTCAGGCTGAGGCAAAAAAATCGTCTTAACCCGATTTGCGCCATTTTTTTTTGGCGCCCAGGCGCCTTTAACATGACTCTTGTCTTAGCAAAGACAGGAGTCATGCCCCCTTGCCCAATGGCCATGCCCAGGGGACTTCTGTCCCCTGGGCATGGTCAATGGGCATAGTGGCATGTACGGGGGCACAAATCAGGCCCCCCTATGCCACAAAAAAAAAAAAAAAAAAAATACTTACCACAACTTACCTTTTCTTCCCTGGGATGGGTCCCTCCATCCTTGGGTGTCCTCCTGGGGTGGGCAATGGTGGCAGGGGGTGTCCCTGGGGGCTTGGGAGGGCACCTCTGGGCTCATTCTGAGCCCACAGGTCCCTTAACGCCTGCCCTGACCCAGGCGCTAAAATCCGGCGCAAATGCGGGTTTTTTAGTCCCGCCCACTCCCGGGCGTCATTTTTGCCCGGGAGTATAAATCCGACGCAATAGCATCGGAGTCATTTTTTAAGACGGGAACGCCTACCTTGCATATCATTAACGCAAGGAAGGTGTTCACGCCAAAAAATGACGCTAACTCCATGAACTTTGGCGCTAGACGCGTCTAACGCCAAAGTATAAATATGGAGTTAGTTTTGCGTCGAATTTGCGTCGAAAAAAACGACGCAAATTCGGCGCAAACGGAGTATAAATATGCCCCTCAATATCTCTGCTTCTACTGACTGGATGTTTGTTGTTTTTGTCTTGTTTTATCTATTACATTTTATCCAACGTTTCTAAATTGGTGTAGAATTGTTCTTGTGTTTTCACTTATTATGCCAAGCTACCAGAGGGCTGAGCACAGTTTAATTTCGGGTTAACTTGTGCTCACCCTGACAAAGATTGTGATTGCACCTTGGGTATGGTTTCACAAGAGTAACCCAATTTCTCACATGTATGTTTTTGTAGTAAATGTGGGATGGAAAAGATGGAGTGGCTGCAAAATGGGGAATGGTTACTAGTAATCAGCAGGGGGTTAGGGAACTAGAAAAAGGTGTTTGGGGAGAGACGTGCTAATACAAAAACAAAACCACAAAAGAATAAGATAACGTCTATTCACAAAATGCACTTCTAGTTCTACTACAGCTCTAAAAGGGAAAAAGAGGGTCACATGCACTGCATCTAAGCTAGCCATGGAATATGTCAAGCACCACACATGGCCACTCATAGGTACCAGGGGTGTGGAATTTATTAAAATATCTACTTGTCCAGGGGACAGGTTGCTTCTCAAATCTACTTGTCCTGTAAAAAGATCTACTTGTCCCTTTGGTGCCATGTAAGGTGGCGACAAATTAAGGCAGCAATCTCATTATGTAAGAGCTCTGATAATAGCCTCTCTGATTATGCCAGGGCTACTACCATAGTAGGGCTTGAATACTTGCAGTTTCAATCCCTACTGTAGCAATTTCCTTATTTTGCCACCTTTCTTCAGATCTGCATACAGGGGCTGGAGGAAGCAGTAAGCAATAGTTCCAGGGCTGGAATTCCTTTGAGTCTGCAAACCTACTAACCTGCATGTTTTAAAGATTTTCACCAGCTTCTCTCTAATATTTTCCCATAATAAGAAAAGTTGGACATTTACTCCTGACAATGGCAGAATTAGAACTTCTTCCAGGGTTGGGAAGAAAGTGGCTGGAGGGAAAATGAACTTGCAAATGCTCAATAGATTTTCACATGAGCAAATCTACACATCGTATTTACCCATGCTAAAATACAGTTCACAAATATTTTATAGGAGTACGACATATACCATGGGTGCACTTTTGTGACTTTCTTTAAGAATTTGGGGCCACATGTAGGTAGGTTCAGATTTGCGACCCGTTTTCGTTTCATTTTTTGCGGACCACTGCCTGCTCTGAAAATGTTTTTACAGTGACATTCACAATGGGGAAGGGGTCCCATGGGGACCCCTTCCCTTTTGCGAAAGTGTTAGCACCCATTTGAAATGGGTGCAAACTGCAATTGGTTTGCGCCCACGGTCACAAAACAATCCTACATTGCACTGCGAGTCGCAATTAGGAAGGGAACACCCCTTCCTAATTGCGAGTCGCAAAACTGGGTTTGTGCATCGCAATGTGCTTTTTGCACGTCGCAAACAGCGAAAGTCACTGTTTGAGACATGCAAAAAGCTACCTACATGTGGGTCTTGGTCCCTAATTAGGTCTGGTGTTAACAAAGACATTTTGTTTTTATTAAACTTCTATTTCTCTCTCTTTCGGCTAGCTTTACTGTGAGTGATCGCATTCTGCTCTTCCACAAGGAGCATATTGCACACAAAGTAGTTTTGTTCAGTGTCAGGAACTACAGTGGCAATCAGTGACGTAACGAAACTGGAGGGTGCCCCTTTGCAAAGAACATGGAGGAGCCCCCTCTCCAGACTCACTCAGGGCAGGTGCTGTGCTGAAGGGGCCCCCTGGAGGGCGGCTGCGGGGCCTTTGTTATGCCACTGGTGGCAACGTGTGCTTTTAGAGTTCAAAAACTTTTGGTTTTTTTTTTGCCAGTGTTTGTTACAATGTTGAGGGCTTGGTAGCTCCCACAACAATAAAGTGTTACAAAAGCCATGTCAAAACAAGACACGCATTGATGAAACTAAAAGACTTATAAAAATATGTCAGATCAGTTGGCTTTGTCAGTGTTTGTTTATTTTCATGCTTCCCATAATCGTGTTGAAAATGGTTACACTGATTTTCCATTAGAAATATTTTTGGGAAATACTAGCATGCATCAACACATTTTACTAAATGACACTTCATTTGCATCTAATCAGAGAGCATTCTGGAAGCATTATACTTAGCCTCATAGCCTAAACTTTTCAAACATGTGTATACACGTTTTTTTTTTTTGTACTGGAACCAACGTCAGTAGTGAAGTGTGACCTTAAAACATTTATTTACAGCACTCACCCTAATAATGAAGGCTTTCAAATAATGAACCATAAATACAAGTTCGAACAGCATTATCTTTTGGAAACACATTAGCTCAACTGCAGAGAGTTCCACTCTCTGTAAACAGGCAGCCAAAGGGTTTGTGCTGCAGAGGGTTGGGCCTACTTGTCCCAAGGAGAAAGTAAACATAAAAACTTGTTGCCCTTGACCCCAAACAAGATGTCCCAGGCGTCAGGCGTGCGGTACTGCAACACACTCCCATTGAAATCAATGGAGGCACCAAATAGCAATAGGCAAAAATAGGAAAAACGTTTTTATGATTTTACCAACTTTTTTATTGTTATTTTTTTTTTATCTTTTAGAAAATGAATTTATACGTAAAGCGGGCATACTACAATGCTTACACCACAATAATCACACCTGCAAATGCAAGTGGGAGGTATTGATTGGTTATGACTACACCACTCACGTACAGGTAAAAGTAATTACAACACCATCCAATCACATGCAGGCTGCCAACATAAGATATAAACTCATACACCAAACAACTTTATTGCCTTCACTATGTCGGTAAATTTATTTGTAGCTGTGCCATTTATTCTGTACAATTATTTGAGGATGAGAGAGGGAGTTTACAGGCAAAGCATCAACATCTTTGGCATGTCCATGAAAGCAGTCATTGCCAGATACTGGTTCTCACCTGAAGGGATCCTTGACATGGTTGAAGACTGAACGCAGGAGCTTAATTCACCTGTAGCCCACTCCCAGACTATCAACTTACATACTGCAGTCCATTTCATGGCCTGTGAGTCTTTTTAGAGGGTCAGTGCATACAACCTTTGTATCTCCCAGGCAAGCTTTTCTCGATGCTTGTACTACATGTTAAGATGCACCGAAAAAGGTGGGCACCAGTGATTTTTCCTATGTCACTCTCACTGGGGGAATACAAAGTGTACCAAAGGGTTTCCAGTCCTTTGCTCACTTCCATTGCATCTTACATTCCATGGATTACTCCCATGTGGCAATTTATCCACCGCACATCAGAGAACAATGGGACTCCATCAATTTGCAAGATGACTGCGATGCCAGGAACTGCTTCACCGTTATTTATGCTGCTGTTCCTTGAAGTGCACAGGACAGCTCATGTTCCATCTTCAATCATTCAGCTCTTGCAAATAGTTGCCGCTATGGATTCCTGTGACATGTGGATCCTAGACAAGATATAACACCTCACAAATGGGGCTGCGGGTGCACCAGAGTGATGGCATTTTAAACATTACTCACTACAACACAATAGATATGCATTATCCTTACACTCACTGCATATATTGATACACAACATAGTACATTTAGAATAGTAGCAACTATTAAGAAAAATCACGTCTTTGTTGCAGGTGATGCAGGTAATGCTCTCACTCCTTATCTCCTTACACCCTTCTGTCGTCCAACCACATTACCCCAACAGAGATACAGTAGAGCAAACATACACACGGTATAAGCAAACCATCTTTGAATGCACTTTTGGTATCAATGAGTTGTGCTTCAGATGCATAGACATTATCATGTGCTTGCAATTACATTTAGATATTACTTGTGCTCTACAGCTGTATGCATGTTTTAGGGGGGAGGCACAGAATCAAGATAAGGTTGTGCAGGTGCTGGATCAACTAGATGACTAATTTTTCAATTGAGCAGCTAGACTAATAGCTGTATTGTCTTATATATTGTACAATTTCCAACAAATGGTGAATGGTGGAATATTTCATTGTCGACTTACGCCAACCTGAGACAAAACTGTTTCAGTACCAAAAGGTCACCATCAAACTGATATGCTCTATTTATTAAGACTCTTACATATGCCTTTCACATTCATTTTCTCACTATCTTTGAGCACAGAAGTAAAATAACTCACATAAAATAGACAAGCATATATTCATCCAAATAACACATTTAAATTGTATGTACATCTTGTCAAAACCCACAACCTGTAACTTTTATCCTCCTCCAATGCACTGACAGAGTCTGGGACCTCCTGCCACAAGGCTGAGTTCGGCGTTCCACTGAGGGTAAATAGGGCTAAACAATGTAGCTATTTGTAGTATCTGATTAGAAATCCAACTACAATGTCTGTCTCCTCCTCAGTGGAATTCCTGTTCCGCCAGAGTGCGGATATGGTTCCTGTTGGCTGAAGGGTAACATAGAGGAAAAAGGCAGAGTGTTGGGTTGGCTGTATTTCTGTGGATTGAAGTGAATGTGTGTCAGGTGTGCATGATTTGAATTGTGTATAGTATCTGCCTAGTCCCTTCTATTCGTAGATGTCTCCCTGAGTGGCAGAGGTCTCCATCTCTAAGGCAGAGGTCTTCATCTCCCTTGCAGAGGTCTAGATCAAGTAGGTGGAACATAAATAGAGTAATAAAAATACTTGTCTTAACTTTACAATCATAAATACCATTGGATGGTTCACTTGAATTAAATAGGACTGTGTATTGGGTCAACATAAACTTCAGAAAATAGGGACTCAGTCTGTCTATACCACTGGGAAATGTTGTCACAATTGCTAGCTAGCTGTGCCCCATCTGAACCCCTAAGGATACCAGAGTAACAGATGGTATTGGCAACCTCAAACATAACTACTTGGATTCCCAAAGAAATTGTGGAAACAGATTTACCCCTTCGTTGTTAATTACCATGCTTAAGATAAGACACAAGAAAAATATGAAAATGTATTTTCAAACATTTATTGAAACAATCACACTCTTGTACAGAAAGCATGAGCTGCAATTGTTAAGCAAATGAAACAAAGCATGGTAACCATAGGAATGCTAAAAATATAAAGAATTCAACTATGATAATGTTAATGTGTTGTCACACTCCTATCTATTACTTCTACACTATCAAGAGCATAGTGAGAATACCCCATGCCAGACCAATTGAGATGGCCTAACCTTCCATACCTTGGTATGATGTACCCGAAAGCCTGTCTGGTGTAGTGCAGGCTATTGTCCTTTACAGGATGGAGGTCAGAATCAGCAGGGCTGCATCTCGATCACAGTGAACCACATTCCAGGATAATACCAGCAGAAGTGCTCCTCGGCCGAATGTAGCACAGCGGTAGTTTATAATGAAAGCATACAATGACTTGTCTGTAATTTCGCAACTCTTTCCAACAGCAATCATGATACAAAGGCATCGCGTTCCTTTTATTGTTATTTTTTTTTTATCTTTTAGAAAATGAATTTATACGTAAAGCGGGCATACTACAATGCTTACACCACAATAATCACACCTGCAAATGCAAGTGGGAGGTATTGATTGGTTATGACTACACCACTCACGTACAGGTAAAAGTAATTACAACACCATCCAATCACATGCAGGCTGCCAACATAAGATATAAACTCATACACCAAACAACTTTATTGCCTTCACTATGTCGGTAAATTTATTTGTAGCTGTGCCATTTATTCTGTACAATTATTTGAGGATGAGAGAGGGAGTTTACAGGCAAAGCATCAACATCTTTGGCATGTCCATGAAAGCAGTCATTGCCAGATACTGGTTCTCACCTGAAGGGATCCTTGACATGGTTGAAGACTGAACGCAGGAGCTTAATTCACCTGTAGCCCACTCCCAGACTATCAACTTACATACTGCAGTCCATTTCATGGCCTGTGAGTCTTTTTAGAGGGTCAGTGCATACAACCTATGTATCTCCCAGGCAAGCTTTTCTCGATGCTTGTACTACATGTTAAGATGCACCGAAAAAGGTGGGCACCAGTGATTTTTCCTATGTCACTCTCACTGGGGGAATACAAAGTGTACCAAAGGGTTTCCAGTCCTTTGCTCACTTCCATTGCATCTTACATTCCATGGATTACTCCCATGTGGCAATTTATCCACCGCACATCAGAGAACAATGGGACTCCATCAATTTGCAAGATGACTGCGATGCCAGGAACTGCTTCACCGTTATTTATGCTGCTGTTCCTTGAAGTGCACAGGACAGCTCATGTTCCATCTTCAATCATTCAGCTCTTGCAAATAGTTGCCGCTATGGATTCCTGTGACATGTGGATCCTAGACAAGATATAACACCTCACAAGTGGGGCTGCGGGTGCACCAGAGTGATGGCATTTTAAACATTACTCACTACAACACAATAGATATGCATTATCCTTACACTCACTGCATATATTGATACACAACATAGTACATTTAGAATAGTAGCAACTATTAAGAAAAATCACGTCTTTGTTGCAGGTGATGCAGGTAATGCTCTCTCTCCTTATCTCCTTACACCCTTCTGTCGTCCAACCACATTACCCCAACAGAGATACAGTAGAGCAAACATACACACGGTATAAGCAAACCATCTTTGAATGCACTTTTGGTATCAATGAGTTGTGCTTCAGATGCATAGACATTATCATGTGCTTGCAATTACATTTAGATATTACTTGTGCTCTACAGCTGTATGCATGTTTTAGGGGGGAGGCACAGAATC
Organism: Pleurodeles waltl; assembly: GCF_031143425.1. NCBI lineage: Eukaryota > Metazoa > Chordata > Amphibia > Caudata > Salamandridae > Pleurodeles > Pleurodeles waltl. The sequence continues at coordinate 1,230,052,486 of NC_090447.1, forward strand.
AAGATAAGGTTGTGCAGGTGCTGGATCAACTAGATGACTAATTTTTCAATTGAGCAGCTAGACTAATAGCTGTATTGTCTTATATATTGTACAATTTCCAACAAATGGTGAATGGTGGAATATTTCATTGTCGACTTACGCCAACCTGAGACAAAACTGTTTCAGTACCAAAAGGTCACCATCAAACTGATATGCTCTATTTATTAAGACTCTTACATATGCCTTTCACATTCATTTTCTCACTATCTTTGAGCACAGAAGTAAAATAACTCACATAAAATAGACAAGCATATATTCATCCAAATAACACATTTAAATTGTATGTACATCTTGTCAAAACCCACAACCTGTAACTTTTATCCTCCTCCAATGCACTGACAGAGTCTGGGACCTCCTGCCACAAGGCTGAGTTCGGCGTTCCACTGAGGGTAAATAGGGCTAAACAATGTAGCTATTTGTAGTATCTGATTAGAAATCCAACTACAATGTCTGTCTCCTCCTCAGTGGAATTCCTGTTCCGCCAGAGTGCGGATATGGTTCCTGTTGGCTGAAGGGTAACATAGAGGAAAAAGGCAGAGTGTTGGGTTGGCTGTATTTCTGTGGATTGAAGTGAATGTGTGTCAGGTGTGCATGATTTGAATTGTGTATAGTATCTGCCTAGTCCCTTCTATTCGTAGATGTCTCCCTGAGTGGCAGAGGTCTCCATCTCTAAGGCAGAGGTCTTCATCTCCCTTGCAGAGGTCTAGATCAAGTAGGTGGAACATAAATAGAGTAATAAAAATACTTGTCTTAACTTTACAATCATAAATACCATTGGATGGTTCACTTGAATTAAATAGGACTGTGTATTGGGTCAACATAAACTTCAGAAAATAGGGACTCAGTCTGTCTATACCACTGGGAAATGTTGTCACAATTGCTAGCTAGCTGTGCCCCATCTGAACCCCTAAGGATACCAGAGTAACAGATGGTATTGGCAACCTCAAACATAACTACTTGGATTCCCAAAGAAATTGTGGAAACAGATTTACCCCTTCGTTGTTAATTACCATGCTTAAGATAAGACACAAGAAAAATATGAAAATGTATTTTCAAACATTTATTGAAACAATCACACTCTTGTACAGAAAGCATGAGCTGCAATTGTTAAGCAAATGAAACAAAGCATGGTAACCATAGGAATGCTAAAAATATAAAGAATTCAACTATGATAATGTTAATGTGTTGTCACACTCCTATCTATTACTTCTACACTATCAAGAGCATAGTGAGAATACCCCATGCCAGACCAATTGAGATGGCCTAACCTTCCATACCTTGGTATGATGTACCCGAAAGCCTGTCTGGTGTAGTGCAGGCTATTGTCCTTTACAGGATGGAGGTCAGAATCAGCAGGGCTGCATCTCGATCACAGTGAACCACATTCCAGGATAATACCAGCAGAAGTGCTCCTCGGCCGAATGTAGCACAGCGGTAGTTTATAATGAAAGCATACAATGACTTGTCTGTAATTTCGCAACTCTTTCCAACAGCAATCATGATACAAAGGCATTGCGTTCCTTGTGCCTAGCCTTGGTCGGAGAATACAGACTGCAAGGCAGCAACACTTACAAGGAATAGGCTGCATGTACAGTGCCTTTTCAGTACACTGTAGCATAAATGTAAAATGATGTACAAAGTCACAGTCAGAAAAAGATGCCAAGCTCAAATGTACAATTGAAAATGGAGATCCTGTGCGGGCCCTAACATGCTTCACCACATACTCCTCTTGGCCGAGGGAAATTTAGGTCAAACTAGAATAAAAGCATAACAGTCAGCCTAAAATATACACAGTGGCCTGAGAAATAACTTCCAATGAACAAGCATGGTCATATCCAGTCCAATCAGCAGATGCTCAAGGCATGACAGCCGGTAGTGTAACCGCAACATTAGAGCCAGAATCCAGGAATCCAGGAGCCGAAGCATCCATACCGACTGGAAACAATGGCTCATAGTATGCATCCAGCAGCAATGGCAGCCTCATTGGACAGCACTGAAGGAGGGCCTTCAAAGGATGCACATGTAAATCCATATCCATAAATTGAACCAATTGCACAGCCAGGCACAAGTCCTGTGCACACTTGAAAGGGCACAACAGACAGCGGAATCCAGGATGTATGAATTGTAACCACACAGGTCTAAAGGACAAAGACCAGGTCACATTCAGTTCCTGGAGTAATGATGAAATACTGTATCATGCATTCACGACACGGAAGGACATGTGGAAGATTCATTACAATTTGGCCTCAGGATGGAACATCCATCGCAAAGCAAAAAAAAATAGGACCAAAATAGGAAAGACTAGGAGTAACACAACCTGTATGCCTCAAACAACACTGGAAACCAAAGAGTGCAGAAAGGACGGTATCACTCTGAATGCAGTCTGAAGGGTGCTCATAAAGCCAATCGATTTAAAAAAGGGTACCACTCCAGCGTTATTTGAAACATTAAATATTTGGTGAACAATTCCACCAAAATGCTGCTGCAAATTTGTGCGCAATACTGATTGAACTTCAGAGGAAAACCTTGCAACTTGAAGATCTTAAGTTTCTTGAGCAAATGTAAATGTCCTTCGGAAACAATAAGACTTTCAGTCGGCTGAGCTTGTCAAAGTTAAGATAGACATAGGAATGAAAGGTCATAAGCTAATTTCCCTAACCATGTGTGAGGGTGTAAATAACATGTTATTACAGCATGTCACGACCCTAGAAACCATCACCACATAAGAGACACCTGATTTCATCCCACAACAACCCTGGTCAATCAGGATCAAATAACTCCCATTTGAGAGTAATCAGAACTCTGGCCGAATCAAGGAGGCTGCAACGCCTTTCAGATAACACTCCAAACTGGCCATGGACGCTCTGCACGCACCAGGTAGTGTTACCTTTTTACAAATTGGGGGATGGCCAAACAAAGTTTCACATTTGTTTCCACTAAGGAAGACTTCAGTTTCCCCACTCACACATTCGTAATCAAAAGGTAAAACCCAGGACTCATGAACAAAACTCTCTCCCTTAGTTTCATGTCTGCTTACTTGGAAATATTTCAGACAAGATGTAAACTGAAATATAGATATTTGTAACAATATAAATCATGGATCAACTACGCAGCAGATGGTGCTTCAGCTACTGAAAAGGGCAATTTTTCTAAAAGCTCAATAGTCAACATAGTATAAGTTGCGTCTTTTTTGCCATTATTCTTCGTATGCATATTAAATTACATGGCAAGAACAATTCTGTTGCATTCAGATATTTCCATGCTACACAGTTTGATTTTAAAACCTGCATTGTCCAACTCAGTTGCATAGTTGATCGTAGCTGACTTTGCCCATGTTGTAAAAGAGGAATGTCCTTTTGTATGATAACGAATGACGATGATTCAATATTATTCAAGAATAAATCCGAGTTGACAGTGTACTTAAGCCATTATCCACAACACACCAAAGTGCTTTTCCCAATTTTTTCCTGTTAATTTGTCTTAACATTCTGCTGCGTCTTGATGAGAAATTTTTAAAATCTCATTATAAATGGTGTATAAGAAACGTTTTAAACAAGGTGATCTAGGACCTAACAAGAAATCTTGTAAATCCATGTCATCATAAAGAAGAGATAAGTGTTCCTTAATTGCAGTTAACGTGGAATGTTTTAACAATTGCTGGCATAACTTCCCCAAGCTATAGGTGGTAACTACCACTGAATGTTGTGACTGCAAATACCGGGGGTGTGGTCTGCTTGATTTAAAACCCACGAAGGAGTTCAAAAAACTTGTGTGCAACCATTAGTTGCCACATTAATCACCCGTCTGGACCTCAAATTGAAGAATTAAATGTACCATTCTGAATCCTTTTAGTTGTTCTTCTTTAAAATATGCAAAATTGCCAAAAGAATCCACTGGAAATGTCCAATGTTGTTTTATATTTTTTGCAGACTATATTGTTCATGAAAGCAGTAGGTATGAATTTTGAATTATCAAAGTGCTGTTTAAATGTCTATAGTCTAAGACCATACGATAGGAATAATATGATTTAATTCTAGGAAAAGAAGGATCATTCATGGGAGATGCACAAGGCTCAATCATGCCATGGTGCTCTAGTTGTGAAAAAATGTCCCTCACTGCGCCTTTGGATTCATGTGTACTTGTGTACTGTGGTTGCATTTGTGGGCTAGAGTGTACAAGTATTACATGATAAGGGGAACCCCTATCCCAACCTACATGATTGAGGTATAATGCCAGGCTTGTGCAAGAGCACAATCTTCATCATACGGTTGTTTAACTGCTTCAGGGACACAAACAGAGAAGGAAGGTATAATTATGTCTTCTCATTGTGGGACTTTTCTAACAAAGTCAAGCGGTCAATCTACCTCAGCCAGGAGAATATCATAAGTGGTTGTTAAAATTTCTTAGGAAATTACTTTAATGGTACACGGTATGTCGCCCTTAATTTGGATGTCGAAATCATAAAATCCATCAGGAGCATTCTCAATATGTGTGGCATATTTAGTTAAAATACCTGCCACCTGCTTCTTTTTAAACTGGGGTTTCTGTTGTGGAATTTTCTCATCTTTTTTTATGACAATGTCAGACGAGCAGTGTGAGTTCCAGTTTCACATACTCTTCATGCCTGCTTTCGGGTCGTCCCCCTCTATCCCAGCATTTGTTGTTGAGTCCTGAAAGGAACGAGAAAGACGTGTATCAGTGTACTGATACCTATCAAGCTGTTTAAGTGTATCATGGTTATGTGAATTACAATGTTTTTCAGTGGACTCGAGTCGCGGAGATCCACCTCATGTTTTCATTTTCTCCTTGTTTTTTTGTTTTATCTCAGTCTTTCTTAGAAGGCTCAGGTGACTGATTGGTATTGCCTATTTCAGATTTGCCTTTAAGCTGAGGCTTATTAGGCCTGGCTCCCAAGTTATCTTGACCTATAAATGTATAGGTGTTGGCAATACTTTTTAGAAATTCACACTATAGGTTCACAGCAGGAACCAGCATGAGTTGTTGGGGTACTACCAGTGCTGCTGCCTCCCCTTTAATATTACTTAAAATAATTTAGAAAACTGTGGCAAAGTTGCCAAATATTTTCATCCCCAAATTCAGGGCAGAGGGCGCCTGTATTCATTTTGAATTTGCTTTAGCACTTCAGGCAAAACAGCAATAGACAGTGTACTGTGTGTTATGGTACACATGGCAGCAATGACAGTGCCCCAGGTGCCACAATCTTCTGTAGGGGGAACCATAAAAAGTGGTAGACACATTGTAAGAATTCTATGTTTGCCTTGTGGTCCCATATGGAAAAACAGTGCTTACAGCAAGTTTGTTTTTTGTGCAATCCAAAACAGAATTTCCTCCTGCCTAGAAGGAACCTTACCCATAATTGCATTAATAGTGACAGGACTAATTGCAGGCACAGCAAACTGTGGCTGCACAGCTTGAACAGCCCTCACTGGGCAGTTATTATCGTACGCATAACAAACTGCGTTAAACATCTATATAGTCTAACCAGAGCTGAGTGGAGGGTATGGAGTTCACCAACATTTAATAGTGCTAATTTTGGGTATGGTGTATAGCTGGTTTGAACTGGCCAGGTTGCCCCATCACTGCTGAAGAGACCTAGTCTTGCATGTTGAAGTGAATGTGGTATGGCGCTTTGGAATCAGTTTTTAGGTTCCTGGAAAGTTAATGCTATTTCTAATTGATGATAAGGACTGTATTGGTTAGTGTGAAATGTCTGTGTGTGACATCTCCTGCAGGAAAATTGACTTAACAATAAAAAAAACCTTTGCATTTATTTTCTTTGTGTGCCTCAACCATGAGAGGGAGTCCCTGTGCTCATAAATGTGTTGTAACAGCATGTCTACAATAAACAGGGATGTTAATTGCGTTCACCATTAAATGAATGGCATTCAGACAGGAAAATACTATAGTGGGGTAATCCTTTTAAAGGTTCAAGATTGAACAACTTGAAGACTAAAATATAGGTTTTGATTAAGCTGAGGAGAATAAATCCCTTTCACCATAGCCGTGAGAAGGGGACCTTGGACACATGTAAGAACTACTCATGAGACCCAATAAGTACATGACATAGAAAGATAGACTCCATGTTAAACGGTTCCCACAAAATAAGGACTGTGTATCAAGTCAACCTAAACTTCAGAATATAGGGACTCAGTCCGTCTTTACCATCTGAAAATCTTGACACAATTCCTAGCTAGCTCACAGTGCCCCATATGAACCTTTAAACTTACCAGAGTACCAAATTGTATCTGCAACCTTGAACATGACTACTCGAATTTCCCAAGGAAGTTGTGGACATAGATCTACCCTTTCTCATCGTTACTTAGCACGCCCAAGGTGAGACACAAGAAAAATCTGAAAATGTTTTTTTAGCATAATAAGAATGGTAAAAAAGAAGAACAATTTAACCATGATAATGTTACTGTTTTGTTACAGTCCTAGCTCTTATATCCTACACTATTGAGAGCATTATTGGAGTATTCTCAGATCAACTGGGATAGCCTAACACCCCATACCTGGGTATGATGTACCAGGAAGCCAGTCTGGTGTTGTGCAAGCTATCGCCTTTGCAGGATGGAGGTCTGAGTGAGAAGGGCTGCATCTCGATCACAGTGCACCGTGTTCCAGGATAATTCCAGCAGAAGTGATCCTCTGCCAAATGTAGCACAGAGGCACTGTATATAATGAAAGCACTGTTTATATCGCACTGTGTCAGAGGTGCAGAGCTGATGCGATATGTCTGTAACTTTGAAGATGTCCCCAACAGACAATCGTGATACAAGGGCATCATGTTCTGTGTGCCTAGTCTTGGATGGAGTGTACAGACTGCATGGCAGCAACGCTTACAAGGAATAGGCTGCTTGTACGGTGTTGTCTCAGTAGATTATTGCACAAGTGTAGAATCATGTAAAAAGTCACCATCAGAAAAAGACACTGAGTTCAAATGTGCTATCTACAATGGAGACCCAGCATATTCCTTAACCCATTACTGGACAGGATGGAGACATGCAAATCTACACCTAGATACAAACCTCCACTCAGAAAAGCTGAGTAGCAAAAAGTAGAGAGTTACACCTAGGTGTAGTGGTAAATATACATGAGAACATATACACATTTATGTTTACCTTGATGAATAGGCCCGTAGAGCCTTAAACTTCCAAATATTTATTTATATTTATATATATGTTTGTCCATTTTGATCCCTTGGAATTCTGAAGGGAGTCTGAATATGTCTGTCTATTCTGACAAACAGTGTTTTATAATCTAGCAAGGTCTCTTGTAAACATTACTTTACTTTATTTCATTCACAAAGTGTGTTCCTTTGTGGGTTTATATTTTTATAATTATGGGAAACTCTGTGACTTTTATGCCTACACAGATAAACAAAAATCTTAACAACGAAAGATGCAGCTGCAGCATAAATCAGTGCATATACGCATTAATCTTTTGAGCAGTGCTTTTCTAGTAAAATTATTCAGTAATGACTTGGTCATATTAATGGTTATAAGGCACTTTTTAAATTAGATCTGAGTTGATTTTGGGCATGGTTAGTGCGTAGAGTACACGAGTGTTGAGACTCTTTATAGCAGCAATTTTAATTTAAAGAAAATGAACATAAAAAAAACTCATAATTACCCACTTTGTTTAATACTGGTGTCAGCTTCCTTGTCAACACGTCTTTTACTTTTGAGGGTAGGTACTACCCAGGAGACAGCAAACCCTCACTGCTAAAAAACAGAAGATATATTCCTGACTCTTTCTTAATCCTCTTTGGAAATCATCGTGACAACATCTCGAGCCATGGGGGAGTATAGTCAGTGGTCCAGGGATGGGACTATTGCCAGTATCACTGGAGTTTTTCAAAATGGGCAACTTTTTTTGCTAAACAGCCCTATGTACCCTAACAAAATCAGCCTGCTCTAAAAAACACTTTTTACATTTTGAAATGAGGTGACAGGGATGGTGGTCTGCTGTCCACTGCAGGTAAACATCCTCGTCCTTACAGCCAGTCACAGGAGGTTGCAAGTTGCTACGTGGTTAATGAACATTAATTAGGCAGGCCATTCTGTGATCCCTTGCAATTTGTTATTTCGCATACAGCGTTATTATTACATATGGTTCGTTCCCAAAATAACATACAGGTCGCAAAAAGTTGGCTTGCGACTTCTTTTCATGACCAGTACTTAAGTACATCTGACCCTTAGTTTATTGTCTCAATATAATGATCTTCACCCTGTTATGCCTGCTGTCTCTAGCATCATTTTCTAAGCTTTTAGCGGAATGGAGGTCATCTTCAGATAGCAAGCAGATGCTGACCATGGATGCATTTCATATCTTTGTTTTAATATCTGCTTGTTTTTCAGCTTCTTTGGAAGTCTTTCCGTCCCTGTACATTGATTTTTAACAGTTTTTGTTTATCAGCTAACCATTCAAATTTTGCATATTTCTAAAGGCTAATAAGTGTCATAAAGCTCTACAGGATGTAAATTACATGTGTGGGTATCAGGTATATTACGAATCCTAACTTTCGAAATTGTTTCTTCATTATATAGTAAACTAGTCATGCAGGGCATTTTTCCTGAACATTTTTATGTTGGTCTGGCTACCTTTCACAAATTCTTATGTTTGCCAACGCTATTTTCTCTTCTCACATACAAAATCTGTAATTGAAGGAGTGAGTAATGTGTCACGAGAGCTAATGTGTACTTAGATCAGGCTGACTGCACAGTATGTATTGCCTAGAGGAATTATTTAGTAACTTGTAGCTTTTTCTCCATCCCATTTTTTATCAATGACTTTTTGCAGTCCTAAGCTTAGTTTCTTCTTTATACGAAGAAAATGTTAAATTCTTACCTTTGTGGCTTAATTTTTCTTCCTTACCACACACATAAGGCACCTTCCTTTACTCAACTTCAATGGCTATCGATTATCCTTCAATTTAGGCTCCATTTTATCTCACTTTGTAGTTTGCCTCCATTAAATAAATCAGGGACTGAATTAAGCAATGCCTTTATCAACATCCCTAGATAATTATACAATTCCCCCAGCGGCCTCCTTACAACTGACCTATTACTCAGAACAGGACACAGAACTAGAACATGGAACATTTAACAACAGTGCACATAGCTTTAAAAACAATCCCTTGGTCAACTGGAAGCCACTGAAGGTCTCGCAGGGCTTAGAGGTCCAGGACCTGCGGGGTCTATTTAGTGCAAGCTTAGCTGCTACTACTTGGACTCTACGTTATTTACTGATCAATGAGTCTAGGGTGCCAAGCAGGAGGGCATTACAATAATCTAGCCAACTCAATATAATGGTACACATAATAGTAGAGTGGGCTTCTGTGGGTAGGAACAATAGCACCTTCCTGAGATCTAGCAGTGCGAAACAGGTGCTGGTGACTCTGGTAACATGCATCTCCAGAGACAGCTTGTCATAGAAAAGAACCCCCAGATTACGAACTGTGCTAGAGGGGAGCAAATCGTTTTTCGTCTGTATAAGCCAGAAATGTGGGGGAATCTGCATGAGGATTTCATTAGCTGAACAGAAGAGCAATCACATATAACATTCAAATGTTTTAATCATCCTCCTTAGCAAAGAGTAGATCATTTAATGACCTTACCAAACTGAGTATCAATGGCAGTATAGTGGTGCCCTATTCAAATATATTTTGAAGATTATCCACGCCTACTTAACATTTTAAGGGTGGGCACAGGAAACAGTGTTTTTTTCATTGTACAGGGACCTGGATTCAGAGTGTCATCTTCAGCGGATCAGAAAAAAAGTGAAATGGCAATGCTCAAACAGATTTCAAAGACCAAACTGACTCCTAACCCAGATACTGCTCTCCACATTAGAACACCGTTTGAATTTTAATCTGATTGCCACAGGGGTCTAACTTGCAAATGGGAATTCCACAATTCTGCAAGCACAACTCCTACTTCCCCTAATTAGTTGAAAAGAACCAGAAAGCAGGTAACCCATGTGCAATCGAACTACATTGTGAAGACCTACTTAGGTTCTTCAAATCTAAAATTTCACAATCTCGAACTTAATATCCAATGTACAGGAACAACCTCTAAACCAATCATTTTGTCACCACTGCTACAGTCTTCCGACCCCAGCGTGAAGACTTTGGATACCCCGGAACTGAGAAGCTTGGCAAACAAAGTAAATGCACCCAACTCACTAATGCACCCTTTTTTAAACTCTTGTTTCAAACAATTCTACCTTTCTCTCGCAGTAGACATTACCAGAATAATAACTGTCTCCCTCTAATCAAGAACTCTGATACACACACACACAATCATCAACCCAAACGACAAGCAAAAAAAACAACCACAGATTCTAGGTATTTATTTCAACTAGCCATATAGCGCAAACCTTCCACAATATCATAGATAGGGGAAGGGAGGTGACAAGATATCTCCAAGAGTTTATTGAACTATGTTCATGACCTCCAGTCTGAACATATACCTTCAAGTGACACTGAATCAGCCTTAGCAAATATAAGCAAAGAGTTGCTTGTCCATTGACAAGGGTAAGAAAACAGTCATTAAACTCCTGACTTTTTGGTGTTATACACATAGTATTGCTGAAAAGTCTGGAACAGTGGGCAGGCCTATATGAATCTTCTCTGGCAGGAACCATTTCTTCCAACTATACCCTAACAAAATCAGTGTTAGGTCAGTTGAGTTGTCCACATACCAAGTGTTATGTACATACCCAAGAATCACCCCATCTCTTCTTTCTTCCTTGTTGTTTAACAACTACATTCATGCCCTCAATTACTCAAAAAGTATCAGGTGAAGTTCCAAATATATGGGGGGTGTCATACACAAATTCATTTCCTGACAGAGGTGTAGCAAAATAATCCCACCAACATCCCTTCATCTTTAGACCACATGCTCCATTTGATGAAGGTGAGTTTCCTCCTCTGTCACAGAGCCAAAACTGAGACCCTTACAGTGGAGAAACGTGCCTGCCCCACTACCCTCTGGCTGGCACTAATGTCCAGGAACCCACAATTCAATCACTCAAAAAGACCAGTGACTGTGGGATACATGTTTACTTTTATTGTACTCTAGGTCAGCACAGTGGTCAAGATTATCAATCTCCAACTCTTCATACTTTATGAATTTCTTCCACTTTTCCAAATTGAAAACTGATTGGCGGTAACAAGTGCACTGGTAATACTCGGCCCCAGATGTACACTGGTCCCCCCGAACAGCAAGACTATAACTAAACAAAGGCTAAAGACCCAGGCAGGTAGATAGTGCCTAAACATCCAGAAGCTCAAAGACATCAAGTCCACGTTGGGCGCTCTCTCTGGCTCCCAGTGGAAACCAGGAACAAATTCAATGTTCTCTGCACCATACATAACCTCTACTGGGGCAAAGGCCCAGAATGCCTGAACAAACTGACTCCACACTATATCCCAGCACAAACTTCCAATCTTGGCTCATCAACAATCATTTAAGAGGATGAAACATGCAGGTAGAGCCTTTAGACAGACTGAGGAATGCCTTCAACCCCACATTGTGATACAATACCAACCACTTATGATTCATGAACCTTCTGTAGACTGAAAGTTTAACTCTTGCTTTCTAATAGCAATTCTCACAGATCATCGGAAGTGATTGAGGACTATTGAAGAAATATCGAAGCCAATATGATTCAATGCTAGCCTCCCTTTCCTCGTCACCAAACTGTATACTGAAGGCTCCTCTAGCGCTCTGAAGTAATCAAAGGTAAGGAGCAGCAATTTATAAAATGCATAAATAAATAAACTAACAAAAGGGCCATGCTATCTACAAAGTATATGCTGTGAGATAATTAGAATAGTAAAAACCTGACCAGATAATGACTCATCTCTCAGTCTTAAGTACGAGAAAGAACCTCTGTTCGACATGTATAAAATGTTACAGTCTTGGAACTAGGGTGAGTATATGCTGTTTTCTCAACCACTGAGGTGTGTATACACAAACACACACACACACACACACACACATATCCACTGGAAAAAATGAAGGTTAAAGGGAAATTATGGTTGGCTTTATTTTTAACATCTTAACGTTTGTTTTGACGCTCAAACATTCACTTAAAAACACAAAGTTAAAGTGCACTTATATTTACCAATTAAAACGAAAAAACACTGAAATTCACAAGTTATGTCGTACAACAGCCATGTAAACCTTAATTTTCACAGCAAAATGCAATGCACATGCCGTACAAGGCTTAGCCATATGAGGGCTCATTATGAACACAGCGGGAAACCCTGCCGTGTTCATGCTGGCGTTCTTTTCATAGACCACCACCCACCCTTGAGACCCTGCCAGCCGAATTACAAAGTGTTTTCTGCCTGCCGGCCCAGCAGAATGCAGGGCCGGGACATTGCCGACGGCTCCACACGGACAGTGACCTGCGCAACGGGGCACTGCACGGGGCCCCTGGACTGCCCATGCCAAGTGCATGGGCAGTCCAGGGGCCGTCAGGGGGGCCCCAGAACACCCCCTCTGCCAGCCTTTGCCTGGCGGGGGAACACGCCAGGGAAAGGCTGGAGGAAACAGGGTTCATAGCAGCACCGCCCTGTCGGATAATAATATCCGCCATCGTCAGGCTGCCTGTTGGCGGTAGCCTGGCGGTGGCGGAAGGCTGCCACAGGTGGCCCTCCCTGTGTTCAGAATATGGCGGTTCAGACCGCCATGCCGGTGGCGGTATTTACCGTCGCCACCGGCATGGCGGTCTGAACTGTCATGATCATAATGAGGGCCATAGTCTGGTTTATGAGCAGACCCTTTTGTTTTTAGGATCCACAGTTCCAAAATAGGATCTGCAAACCAAGAACACTGTTCAGGAGATGGTGCTGTGGTCCCATTCAAACTTTACTTCCTGTTTCTGGTACTGGTGCCGGGGTGTCAAGAACTTGCAATTGAAACTTGTACAGGACAGCAACACCAACCTGTGAAGCTTACCAGGGGTCCACTGAACTATTTTGGGACCATGGATCCAGGGAGATTCACTGATTCAACACTGAATCCTTGAATCTAACAACAAAACTATCTTTTTTTCAATTTTAAACACAGGGTTTCTTTGAGTCCGTCCAAATGGCCCTGGAGGTCAGGATGTGCTCATCCGCCCCCCTCATGTGTACTCACATTTTGTTGTTCAGGAAGTGGGGAGTGAGTCCCCCAATCCTGTAATCATGACCACAACATTTTGTCTGTTTCGATGATGAGGCCAGAAAATTAGATCCTATAAGATCTATTTCAGGATCTGTGAACCTAAAATGCAGAAGGTAGAAAAAGTTACTTTCTTCAATCACATTTGAGTATTTTTTAATTTTTGGGTCCAAGGATATCTCCAAATCCATGGTTACCTGCAAATTAGCAGTCCAGGGATCTCTAAAATGTACCTTCGTCATACCCAATGAAACCACCTTTTTAAATACTAATTTCTTGAAAGATAAAGAGTGGATTCAAACCAATCAAGCTAAGGAACTTCCAAGAGTAAAAGTCTACCTTCATAACAAAATTTGTGTAATTCCGTTTAGCTGTTTTTTCTGTGTCAAAGAGCAAAGATTTTGGCAATTAAAATAATCAATAGCACTTTTGGGCCCTTCTGTTTTTTTCTTGGCCCTGACTTGACGGATCTGCATGAAACATCCCATTAAAAATAGATTGTAATTTTTATTTCTTTGGAATGCTATTACGAAAACAAAAAAATGAAACTCAGACTCAGTTATAACACTTCAACCTATGTTTAAAACACTTGAGTAATTCGCCAAAGAATCACAGTTAAGCTCAGCCGCGGCCCGTCCTTTAGGGCGGAGGGGCCAAGCCCCCTACTTTTTGCCCCTCATGAAAAGTGCCTGTCAAGCTGAGCAAAGGTCAGCCTGACAGACACTTCATGTTCAGCTCAGGCAGCCAGAAGCGAGACTTGTGTGAGATGCGCAGACTTCTGACTGCCTGAGCTGAACTTTGCTGGGCTGAAGAATTCACAGGTCCTATGGGCATGACTTCCTCAGCTCAGCAAAAGTGCCCCGAGGCCCTCCCCCTCGGTGATGAGGGGAAGCGTCACCCACTGACTTAGACCTGGGCGCTTCAGGTTTAAGCCATGAAGGCAGCAGTCCCAACCCTCCTAGCTGAAGGTAAGTGTGTGTGTGTGTGTGTTTTTTAAATGAATGTTTGGTTTGTGCGTGTATGTTTGAATGTTGATGAGTGTTGTGAATGGATGAGTGTGAGTGTGCTGCCCGTCCCCCTCCCTCCTAAAATTACTGGCCGCCACTGGTTAAACTGCAATTATGGTTACAAATTAAAACTGAAAACCACTGTAATTCTCAAGTTACGATAAGGACTACAAGCCTTAAAATCGCACAACAGCCATGCAAACCATAACTTGCTCACCAACTGCAATGTTTGAGACCTCACCTTTAAAGAAACAGATGCAATTACAAACGATGCAACTCGTTACAGATAACAATACCCTTATCACTTTGACAGAGAGGAATGTTGCATCATTAATTGGTTTGATCATGTGTTGCTGTTTACTTGCATTTTGCTTTTAGGTGCTGGTATTTACAAGTATGAATATTAAGTCATAAGTATTACTTTTGGTGTGAGCCAAAATCATATTTTCGGAGATCAAAAACAGTCTTAAAAATCTGAGTTAGATGCCATTTGTAAATTGAAGGCGGGTGCGAGTATTGACTTCTGAACGAGTTTCTAAGTGCTAAATATTACTACCTTATGACATACGCACACACATCTATTGTCAATCAATTATGCCTGCAGTCATATATTTATTGTGTATTTAGAAATCAAGTACAATGGCAGGCTCAATACAAATATTGCACATGCCTTGCTTTGGTATTTTATGAATACATTACACAGCCCTATTCGATAGTCACAATTGTTTAATGTGCCACCCCTTTTGTTGACATTGCCGGAGGCATTTCTTGTCTTTTCCAAAAATAGCTTTCAAACAAAAGAACGCAAATATCTGATGGCGCCGGCATCCTGCGTTATCTCTACATGTCACTGTGTGATGCCAATCAAACCAATAAAACTTAAGTATATGAGATCTTTATCACTGTAGAAAATGCCGCCTACCTGGGGTCTCCACTCGACGATAGTGGTACGGGTTTATGCACACTTCTTTCTGCTTTGATCCGAAGGGGAACTCACAGCATTCGAGTGGCTTGAGCTCGTGGTGGGACTGCAGGTCAGGCCACCGCCACACCCTGCAGTAAATAACATGGGGCAGGCCCTTCCGGTGCGACACCTGCAGCCTTCCGTCCAGTGAGCGTGGAATTGTGACGCACTTGCTGGGCTGGCCGGGGCAACTCAGGGCTCTTTCCAGTTCCTCCATGGAACCCTTCTTTTTCTTCAGTTTCTTTACAAGGGAGTCCACCGCCTTCTCTGCCCATTTCTCCTCTTCATCTCCTTGCTTCCAGCCCAGCAGCCGCTTCACTGCTGGGCTGGTGAAGGAGAAGAGAGAACTGATGGGGGTGCTGGAGTGCATAAGAAGTGGCTGTGGTAGGCAGTATACTGTGCTGCGTATACCTCCAAGGGGAAAGTGTCACGGACCTGTCAATGCTAAGAAGGAGAATGCAGATGCTCACTGTACAATATTTCCTTTACAGTCTTCTAAGTAAAGCTTCATGAGAAATGGGGATTGCTGGAGTTACTTCGCACCTCCCAATCTTCTTCTTCCAAAGCAGCTTTTAGGACCATCCAGAAATTCAAGGAATTGCCAATTGGCCCTGGAAACAGAATACGAACAGTTAGATACCAATGTCTGCATGAACATTTCAGCCATGGGGTAAGCGTAAAATACTCTGCTTATGTGAATATATCTCTGAGGGTGGACATAGAGTACCTGTCACACCGCAGTACCATGCATGATAAAACGCTCAGTTTACAAGAATCAAAGAATATCCTAAGGCGTTTACGGAAGCAGCCCTTTCAACTATTCAATGCAAAAGGGCAGAATTAGAAACAAAGGGGCATATTTACAAGCCCCTTGACCCCCTAGCACCGCCATAGCATTATTTATTTTTTACGCTAACAAGGCGTTAAGGAGTGCCGTATTCAGAGTGGCGCAATACATGCATTGTGGCACTTGGTAACCCCTTGCGCCACATTATACCTGCGCCAGGTACAATGTATGCCAGAGGGGCATTCCCACCAGGGAGGACCAAAAAACTGGTGCAGTGAAATTTACAAGATTTCACTGCACCATTTTTTCCCATAATTTTTAACGACTGCTCAGGGAAGGCGCTAAAGTGATGCTCCCATAATAACCTATGGGCCTCCCTGTGCTTTGCTGGACTATCGCCATAATTTATGCTGCTAATCCAGCAAAGCACCCCAATAGCATCATAAATTATGATGCTATATTGCTAACCTGCACCATGGTGTGCTGTATAATAAATACAGCACCGCTATGGTACCGTCGGGGGGGGGCAGGGCAACGTAAGAAAAGTGCTGCATAAGAGCTGATGCAACATTTTCTTGTAAATATGCCCCTAAGTATTTAAATTACCTGACAAATGTCTAGTTGCTGAAAGGTGTCATCTGGCTTGCTATATCTCACTGCAATTATGAGGCAGCTGAGAGACTTGTATCTTGAGCTCACTACACAAGAATCCGGAAAAAAACTTTATGTATTAAGGTTGAAATGTGAAAATGGCGGCAACTGCTAGGCAGCTGTGTCCCATGTTCCTGGATGTTCCGGCGCCTACGCAGACTCTAGTCACACCTTTGTCACTGGCAGGAGGTTGGGGCTTTGTGACGCACCTATATGGAGCTTTGCACTCTCCAGCCCCTATGGTTTGTAGAAAATGGCAGCAGGTTACTGAGGTACGCCTCACCCCAAAAGATTAGGCTAAAATACATAGGGGGGTTCGTAAGGTAGTGGTTAATGAGAAATTTAAACTGATACAATATGATATAATTCTTATGATGTTTTTATCCCATAAAAAACTTCATTCAATTTACCCTTCCAGAGAATGGTAGTGCCCTAGATGTGGGTTAGGAACTTCAGATGTTTTGCATACGGTATGGTACTGTCCCTGGTTAATTTCCTTTTGGGTTCAGGTTCTAGAACAGGTGAAGAATGTCAAGGGATGGGTTACTGCCTGCACTGTGGATCAGTGTTTGTTGGGGCTCCTCCCTGAAGACCTCAATCGGAGACTTAGTAGGTGCAATGCTATCCTAGGTCTTACAGTGGCCAAAAGGGTTATTGCTATACATTGGATGGGCCCCTCTCCTCCTACCGGAGAAGCATGGGGGCTGGATTTGGTAGAATAGGCTGGAGCAGAAGAAGCCCACCTCAAAAAAACTTGGCATGATGAGAAAGGGCAGGACATCGTACTGGCTTGGGCAGCCATGACGCAAACCCTGCTGGGGTCCTTCGTACGCTGGGTGGTCCCAAAGGAATGGGAGTGGAGTGAGGATGAGGATGAGGATGAGGGGGGAACAACAACTTGATTACTGTTCCTTGCCGTAAAGGTGTTTGTGCTTGTGACTGCTTGTGTGGTTCCTGTTTAGGATTAGGTTGCTTTTTCGCTGTGGAAACGCAGAGGTAGACGAGGGAAAGTTTTATTACATTTTAGGAATGTTTGCACTGATGAAAGCCCATGCTCAATAACTACTCAAAGGTCTGGAAAACAGTCATAAATGAAGTCTTCTGGGAGTTCTTTGGTGAGCAGTCCATGCAAATGGGGTGAACACCCACAAAGCTGTAACTTGGCGGCTATTCACAAACAATGGCGATACATTCACTTAAATTGAATATGTGTGAATGCCGTGGAAAGTGTGGGAAAGTGCATGATAATCCCCATTTTCAAAGTGGGTGGGTGAAAAAGGAAGCGTTCACATGAACATTTTTTTAGAAGTTGGTGAAATCCGACCAATTTTATAATCCTACACATGTAACTTTCCCACAGTGTTGAATGTATATAAAACGTTAGGAAAAGAAGGCCTGTGCAGCACTGATGGCCCTCGCAGGGCAGCACATTCAACCTGTGTGATACTGGCTGGGTTCGAGCAGAGTGTAGCAGGTCACAGCTGGTCGTCAGGGGCTGGCATGGCAAAGCCAGGCCTCACTGGGCAAAAGGGGAGCCCACACAGGTATGGTTTGTTTCTCCACAGACGCACTCAGCCCCCTTCGTTCCCAACACCATCTGAGATGGAGTATGGGGAGGAGGGGATGGGAGAGGGTCTGTCATTCTGTTTTTCCACACACAGCTTACAAAACACAACTCTCTTGGACATTCATGCTCTTTGACGTGCTCCATTGTTTTAAACGGCAACAGGCTTGTGACAATTAGCAATTTGATGCAAACATTTCCACTTAAAAGGTGGCCTCCTCCTTCTCCAGCACTTAACCATTCCTGGCTTCTAAGCGACCTGGGTGTCCTCTTCATATATTTAGTGAGAAGTCACCCTTTTTCGCATATTTAATTTAAAAAAATAGGGCAATGTCCAACATTTCTATGGTGACTACCTTTTTACAGGTGTCTACGACTCTTCCCACAGGTATCGCATAGGCAGCAGGAGTACATGCTCCCTAACAAGAACTGGTACTGGGGAGGTGACAACTCAGGTACCGGGTTCTGTGCCCCGCATGCACACCCCACCCACTCCTGCTCCTATATCTCTACCACACTCCCCGCCACCACAGACACTCCCCAACTGCTGCCTGTACAATGTTACAGCTGCCATTATGTGCTAACCCTGCTCGAGGTCTGTGCAGCTTTAGAGAACGAGAGAGATTTCTCCAATTACAGCATCTGCCAGATTCATTGTGTTAGGATTTGGGCTGGATTTGGGCTGATTTGTACATACGATGAGCGACTGGAGTTGCTGCAAACAAAGGAGGAATCAAATCAGGACGTTCTTTCCAGAGAAGGCTCTGTTCAAGCACAGGTTGCCAAAGAATCCCTCTCTCGCTTCCATCATCTGATTGCTGGGGGAGCAGAAGCACTGCTCCAACTGGGGGTGCAGCAGCCCAGCAGTGGATGTGACAAGCTCATGGACAGGCAGGTGCTCTTCCACATGTACCTGTGTATCCCTGGGTCACCCCAAGCTAACTTGATGTATGGAAATCTGATCCTGCTGTAGTGTCTCCCACTGTAGGTACTCAGCATAACAAGTAAACATATACTACTGTTTATCAGGTGCAACTCCTTCACCAACGCTGTCACCAAGGGTCCTTCTGGTAATATCTACATTTGCACATATCAGGGCCATGGCAATCATGCAACCTGTTCCTTTTTTCGCATAATTATGCATGTTCTGTACTTACCACATAATCCACCACCATGTTGTCTAATTTGTACATTTTAACATAAAAAATAGAAATAGTTTCTAGATAAATCTAATCCTCAACACGTTTTTCTCTTGTGATCCTCACTCGCACCCACCTTTCTCCCACCACACTCTTTTCTCATTTTCCTCCTTTCTCTCCCCCTCTATCTTTCACCTACTCCTCTCCTACATTCTTCTTGTCTCTAACATCTTTTACCTTCTTCGCCTTCTAGGCCATTGCAAGGATCTACAAGAAGGCAGAATAGGACTTCCCTTGCAGGTGCCACTTTAGTCATCCACCTGGTTCTCTCTAGTACTGCCTTATGTGCTACACCACACTTCATTTTCTTTTGCCTCCTCTCCTATCCCTTCAATTCTGTTCTATCGTTCATATTCTTATACCCCCTGCACCCTTCTCTGACCTGCTACCTTAATCTTGCACAACTTACTCCTATCTCACACCCTCTTCTTTTGCACTCATCTCTCTCCATCCTCAGGCCCATTGTTGATGCTTTTTCTCCCTATCACTTTCCTATAGCACTCCTCTTGCACAGCTTACAATCCCACTCTTTCCTTTCACCATCCTTTCTCATTATTTCCTCTCTGACGACCACTGCCACCCTTCCAGTCGCAGCTTCTTTTTACGCTACCCTCTCTCCCACATCCCCTCTCTCGTGCCCACTCTACTTAACAAGCACACACAAACACACACCTATCTCACTACAAGTGCCCCCTTATACATCCTCAGCTCACTTACATCTTCCGATTCTTTACCTGAAATATCCACTTACTTGCCCTTCTCTTGTACACCCTTTTGACACCTCCTTTCCCGCGCACCCTAATGTATATTTAACCCTCTTTCTCAATTTCTGGTTATCACATATTTCCTTCATTCACGCCCACATACTCACACACAAACCAATGGTGTCAGCGTTTCTAGTGCTCTTTCACCAGTGCAAGTGTGGAACAATCATTTTTCAAACTTGCCCCATCAATCCACAATGCAGCAATATTGACTAGATGTTCTACTGATAATGTCTCTAGACTTTGTGCACAAATACAGAATCAATGGTGGCTTTGGTGAGTTCAAAGAGAAACGTGATTGTTTATCCGAAGTTTATTTGTGAGAAAGATGCATATTCTAGTTGTTTATTAATAAACCAATGGACTTTATGCTGATTCTATTGTTTTGAAGAGTGCTGCTTAGAAAGCAGTGAGTCCAGGATGAAATTTGAAGCAGCCAATCCTAGTCCTATGTATCAAGGCACAAGGCAAACAAATACAAACATGTCAATCTCTTTCAAAAGGTTTTACATGTACATACATTCACTGTGCAAGATGGGATCCCAACCTTGGAGATGCATCTGTTCAAACTGTTGAGAGCCACCATCAGTGTGGAGATAATTGCATGTAAATATCATTAATTTACATGTGTAAGTTGTGAAAGGAGCAGGCAACAAGGTGCACGTGCCTACAAATCTTTAGTTTTAGGACATTTTTTAGATTTTTGTGAATCAGCAAAATGTTACATAGAAACTGAAGGGTGTCCACAAAAAAGCAGCATCATTGCACAGCAGGATCTATGTGATTGCAATTCCCCTGTGCTATCACGGAGGTGCCTCAGAAGGTGTAATAGTCAGAGTGCAGATAATGAGAAATCAGTGATATTAGAGCGCTATCATGGGCAACTGATAAATGCAGTGGACCCCATGGGCGTTCCTTTGGGGGAGACAGACTTGCGCTTGGGTACAACTGACCTGGCTCTTCAGGGTCATGATAGCTGGTGCTGGAAAATAAAGTAGAAATCGCTCTAGGAGCTCTGTCCTATTCCACATTTTACACTTTCTGACTTCTTGTTAACTCTCACCAAATCGAAAACGGGTGAGGTGCTAAGGGCCAGTGTGATGTCACTGGCAATAGATTCCACTTCTACTACAACTGCATCTTAGTGACTCAATGCCCCTGATATATCAAAAAAACTTTTGAAATAAAGAAAGTGAAACAAGCAAACAAGTTTACACGGTGTCCGGGACTCTTTAACCAACGTGGAATATTTTTCCAGGCTAAAAATGTAAACACCAAAAGCAAACATTAACATCTAGGACAATGGAACTCCATTAGCTGTATAGTTAGATACGTTAATGACTATTTTCTTCTCAGTGTTCCTCGACCTTAACCTTATTTGTTTAAACAATTTGTTCTAATTGCAAAAATCATTTGAACGATGTAGGGGAGGCCGTCCGATGGCTCCAGCAGAACTAAGCCCCTGACGGCACACTTGTCTTTGTGTACATAACCACTCACACACAGCAACAGTATCCCTAAACACATTTAAGGAGAACACTCCGTCGTTCCTTGTCACTAGAAGACAAGTTTTGTTTGTATCGTCGACCTCTGTCTGGCTTTGTGTGAAATCCGCAGTTATATTTCGGCATGTATGCTTAAAAACAATTTTAGGTAGGATTATTGTAGGCATTAACACTAATCTTATTGGTTCCGCCCTGCAACTCAGAAAGTACATAACCTGCAATAGTGCAAGGTCGGCTGAAGGTCAAGCTCAAGTTGGTCTGTTGGATATTGGTTTGTCATTTGCAGGATCGTCCTTCTTTCTTTAGAATGTGGTTGGTGTAAGATGCTCTCAGGTGGATAGGAGGTGCTGCGGTTGGTAGGAAGAATCCAATGATCAGTTTAGGTTGCACTGCAGCACAGGATGTAGGAGAATGTTTTTCAACATGTTTGGGGGGAGCAGGAGTCAGCTGGTGAACCTACAATGGTTGCAGCTTGATTAGTTCAATTGTTTCTTTTATTGACACCAATTCCAAAGAACATATTTTAGGTTGTGTGGTCGAAGTGAAACAGTAGTGTGACGAAAACAAGAAAAGGCATTCCTTGTCCCCATTCAAGAGAATGCGTAGCTCCAAATTCATAGGTTTTTTGATGAAATGTTCTAATAAAGAGTTGCGAAGTTTCCAAGAGTGGTTGGTGCATGTTTAGTTGCTTTGCAAGTTACAGAATTTCGAGACAAATGTGAGAGTTCTTTGGATGCTCTGCATTTGAGAAGTGATGAGAACTGAGACTTTTTGACTGTCTTAATGACTACTATGTAAATTCTATACTGATGTTAAGTCTCTTTTTTCATTGAGGTAGTGAGTTTTTTCCCATATGTCTTTTGAAGTATGTGACTTCTGTTTCTTAGACATACATCCAAATTGAACCAGTCGGTCTATAGTTAGTGATATAATTCTTAAGAGGGTCTGAGGATAGCCATTATGCTGAATGATTCAAATATGCAGACCAATGAAGGGAAAGGGAGGTAAAGTTAAAAGTTCAGGTTTATTGTCCTTAAAGACTATCAGTACAACCATAAAGAAACCAGGCATGAGGAAGGATTCACTTTTTTGTGTGGAAGAGATCCCTTATTCTATTTCAGGAGGCTTCTTCTAGCCATCGATGGTTCCTGCCACTTTTGTTAAAAGGGCAGAAAACCCTCACCCATTTAACATGGCATACCTCATAATTGGATCTCTCCTATTTGATACCTAGGTTTTGGTTCCCAAAGGGCTCCATAAAGAAACTTTTTTGCATGGCTGGATTGGGGAACCAAAAGCAGCCCCACGAAACATGCTCAAACCAGCTTTGCTCTCTTATTCTCTCTCTTTCCATCCATTAACACTCTCTTTCTCCTTTTCTCTTTCTCTTCTCCTTCTTTTTGATTGATTTCTCTCAACCGTCCACCTGGCTCCATTTCATTCTCTGTCTCTTGAATCTTCCCCATCCCATGTCTGCTACAAATAATGTCAGGGAGCTGGGGAAAGTGACAGAGGCACCAGGAACAGCCTAGGGCTTTCAAAACTGGCCTTCAAGGGCTCCAACCCACCAGGAAAATGCCTAGTGGAATAAAAGGGCTGTCTGGCCCTGCTCTGGTGTCAGGGGACTTTACAAGTGAAATTCCACTGGTCATCAGTGCTGCCACTTTCAACTTCTTTAACTAGTGAAGAGTTCTTTGAACTTCAATTTAAGTACACATTCATTATTTCAACGAAATAAATGCTTTTAATTTAGCAGGCTGGGCTGCACAAAAGAGAGCTTCTTACAGGTAGATAGAGAGATCTACCAGTAGCTCCCGAGTTGCTCGTTGGATAAGCCTGTTCCTGGAAATCTTTATCTGTCCCTGTGGATCAATGAACCAGAGGAAAGTGTAAGTGTTCATAAGGAGTCACAACCCTTTCTTCATAGTTAAGATTCTTATTTTCCAATCATGCGCAAAGAGATAAAAATATAATTCTACTACCGCCCCAAAAACATTTTATTCATTTAATGGTCCCATTGTTTACAATCACCAAGTAGTGAGAGATGTGACGGAATTCACCAGTGGTTAATCAAGTTGAGTCCACTGACCCATGGAATTTTACTTGCAATGTTCCCTGACACAAAAAGTCCTCTCCAGAGCCCTCAATGAGCTAAAACACTTCTGTCCCAAGGAGGAGAGGCCTAGTGATGAAGCATGCGATTTTACGTGGGTGAGGGTTTCCCATCCTTTTAAGAAGTGTCAAGTTTCATTGGTGGCTAGAACACCTCTGAAATAGTTAGGGATCTCTCCCAGCAAAATTGGCTTAATTCTCGTGCCTGGTTTGTTTACGGTTGCACTGTATGATTTAAAGAGCTATTGTTGGAGTTGGTTTATGGGATTAGGAGGCATAGTAGAGCGAGTTTTGATTGCAGGTGCCTGACTCAGAATCAACACAAGTAATACCTAGTGTCCAGACGTTTTTGTACCTTTCTTCCCCTGCATAATCTCAGCATTAGAACACGCATAAGTAAAAGTGTGTTTCCTATTACAGCCGTTTCATAAGTTTTTCAAATTTAAGAAAAAAAAACTCATATCATGTCAGTGTGCACCGACATGAAATAGAGTGGGGTGACAATCATTCTTGCGTCCATAACAGTTTAGAAAATAAACACATTTTTCCTCCCAGACAAAATAAATAACTCACCGGTGACATCAGTGTGGGCAGAACACTATTGTTGTCGGTGGGCCTGAAGCCAACGGTATGCTTTAAAGTCGGTGCTGCATTCTGCAGGGCACGTGGCACAGGCTAATGTAAAATGTTGTGCAATCTCCTTTCATGTTTATTAGTCCAGCGTCCAAACGTAAAATGTGCATTCATTTTTGTCACTTAGTGGTTTTTTGTAGACAGCGCACTCAAAGACAGGCTAGAAATTAGGATGGGAAAGTAAAATTCAGTGTGTGCTTCTATGACTGCTGCACATAGAATTGCGATATATATGAAATGTTTCTGGTCAATGAACTGACTGATTTTTATTTAAGTTTTTTCGAACCGTCGCTTCTTTCACGCGCAGAAATCTACACAAAAATTATTTTCGGGCAAAAATGTAAAAAATAAAAGCATCAGGTCAATTCTTTGCAATGGCGGATGAGGAAAGACGGGGGGTGCAAGAGTGATTAGTAGAATTATGGGGGCAACATCCACGTCAGTCGTTAGGGGAACTGAACCCTGTGAACTGGCATTAGCAATAATAGCGGACACGGGTGGGGGCGCGGCGAGGGGTGCGATTCCTTCGAAATTAGGGTATTCGCTTTTCATTCAAAGGTTTAAATAATAACCTAGCGTGCATGGAAGTCCAGGTCTGTCTTAATTACCGACTTTATTTCGCTACCACCGTAGGGATCCACCATGTTTCTGTACATTCAGCTCCACAAACTATATTACCAACGGCACTAAAGAAGAATGTGGGCCTTATTTAGAGTTTGGATGACAGGATGCTCAGTGAAAACGTAACAGATGTCCCATCTGCTGTGTTACAAATGCCATCGACTATAAAGCACGTGTAATATAGAGGAAGGGGCATCTGCCAAGTTGCTGCCAGAACATCCCATCAGGCAAACTCTAAATGAGACCCAAACTCTTCTGCAGGGCTCACCATGAATCTTGTGGTTTGGCAGGTAATGCATTTCTTTTTGGTCTTCTCTGCCTGGCATATAACGCTGGAAACCATGACTTTGTGCTGAGTGATTTCCTGATTGCAATCACCTTACAGTCACTTACATGAGCAATGGCTGCAGTATTGATGCTTCAGAATGACAATAGGTGAGTCTACATCAGTATTCCTTCTCCCTTTGTTCGATCTTGTATTGACTCCAATCAAGGTTCGCCTTCTTTTAGCCAGGTCAGTATATTGTCTAAGCGCTTCCACTTACTACAGGCTTACAGTGTCAATGGTGGGAGATGGGGCTCCGTGCGTGCTCCACCACTCCTGCCTCTTGCGTTTCCATTCCTGCTCTGATAGGGTAGTGGCTCAGACATAGCTGGATTATAGACCACTCTGCCGTTCCTGTAGGGGGCAGGGCACTCCCATGCCACAGAAGGCTAAGAGGAAGCATTAGGGACTGGAAAACTAGCCTTGACATTGTCTTCATCCAACATGATGAGGGTGATGAGGCAAGTAAGCATCTTGCTCCGAGGCTCTAAGAAAGGCTTTCCAAACCCTAGGAGAGTGCAGCAGAACCTCAGGGGAACTACTGGAACCCCTGCCGAACCACTTATGCACTTTCCACCCAGGTTATTTAGATGCAGCATGGGGTTAGAGATCTTCACCTTTGGAGGACCTTATATAGTTATTTAGATTCTGTCAAACAGCCTAATTGCCACCACTGTTACAGCCTAATCAAACACCTGGTTGAGCCCGGAGATAAAGTCTCCACCGCAGCAGCCACAGAGACTGCAATACCAATCCTTCACCTCATATGTGTTACAGAAATCCCAGAGAAAAGTTCTTCACCCCAGCTGGGAAAGTTCTTCACCCCACCAGCTGAGCAAGGAACAGGAGCGTGGGGACTGCAAAACAGAGTGACTGAGACTTTGATAAACAGTTCAGTCCAGATGTTGATTCTACCAAAAAGAAGAACTATATCCCAGTATGCAGCGGTCTAACCTTACATCATGTTTGTACTTTCTTCATGTTGCCACAAAGTGCCTTGCAGATGGCCTACTCCTGAAATCTGGAGTGGTTGCACACCTCATGAAGATCACATACCTAGCCCAGATTCCAATGCACTAATCAACTTTGGATTGGACACAGGCTTCTTTGTCATACACAACCAGCAACTACCGAGCAACCACTTAGACCACCATTTCTGCTCATGGTCTTACGTTCTTACCACCAAAGAATTGTGCCTCGTAGGGTAACATATCGTCTTCTGTGTTAACCACCTTCATTCAATGGACCCAGACCTAAAGGGCAGAAATGCCCTCCTAGACAAATAGTGGCCTATGGCTTGTTCTCGAGGCTTGGATATACTGAGGTAATGTACGGAGTTTCAAGAGCATACGCATATTGTAACTTACTACAGGTACAGGGAATAAACGTGAACTGTGGTTTAGTAATTTCTTGTCCTGGGCAGTTTGTTGCGATTTGATATTGTTTAAACAATGGTCCTTTTGGACAAATGCCACAGTATGTTTTTAGCATTCTGAGCTGCATATACCGTGCTTGTTTGAAGAACAGCTATCCAGCTAACCTTTCAAGAAATTTGGGTTCAAAAACGTGGCCACTTAGGTACTTTATATTGTATGTAGTTGGCAAAATCACACTGTTTGCCTATGTCATACTGGAACAACCTGCCCAGAGAAGGCTGCAAGAGTGACACTCCAAGTGAAGGCGAATTCACCCACAAACCACCAGCTTTGTGATTTACCACCTAAAAACTCTACTGATATTCAGAAAGAGAAAAGGGCCGAGAGAGAAAGGGAAAGAGAGGACATCTCTGGTTACTGTGATCACCTGTAATTCTGGGCTATTTGAGCAGTTTGAATGTGTAGGAAAGGACCATCTTGCCTGGCATGTTACCCTCATTTTTACTTGTGTTTCAGTTTGTTTTTGCCTGTGTCACTGGGATCCTGCTAGCCAGGACCCCAGTGCTCATAGTTTGTGGCCTATGTGTTCCCTGTGTGGTGCCTAACTGTATCACTGAGGCTCTGCTAACCAGAACCTCAGTGTTTATGTTCTCTCTGCTTTTAAAATTGTCACTGCAGGCTAGTGACTATTTTCACCAATTCTGATTGGCACACAGGAACACCCTTATAATTCCCTAGTATATGGTACCTAGGTACCCAGGGTATTGGGGTTCCAGGAGATCCCTATGGGCTGCAGCATTTCTTTTGCCACCCATAGGGAGCTCAGACAATTCTTACACAGGACTGCCACTGCAGCCTGAGTGAAATAACGTCCAAGTTATTTCACAGCCATTTTACACTGCACTTAAGTAACTTATAAGTCACCTATATGTCTAACCCTCACTTAGCGAAGGTTAGGTGCAAAGTTACTAAGTGTGAGGGCACCCTGGCACTAGCCAAGGTGCCCCACATTGTTCAGGGCAATTTCCCCAGACTTTGTGGGTGCAGGAACACCATTACACACGCGAACTACATATAGGTCAATACCTATATGTAGCTTCACAATGGTAACTCCGAACATGCCTATGTAACATATCTAAGATCATGGAATTGTCCCCCCAAGCCAAATCTGGTATTGGGGTGCCAATTCCATGCATCCCAGGGGCTCCAGCATGGACCCCGGGTACTGGCAAACTAGCACTCTGGGGTTTTCTCTGCAGCTACCGCTGCTACCAACCCTTAGACAGGTTTCTGTCCTCCAGGGGGTCTGGGCAGCCCAGTCCCAGGAAGGCAGAACAAAGGATTTCCTCTGAGAGAGGGTGTTACATCCTCTCCCTTTGTAAATAGGTGTTAAGGGCTGGGGAGGAGTAGTCTCCCCAGCCTCTGGAAATGCTTTGAAGGGCACAGATGGTGCCCTCCTTGCATTAGCCAATATACACCGGTTCAGGGAGCCCCCAGCCCCTGCTCTGACATGAAACTGGTCAAAGGAAAGGGGAGTGACCACTCCCCTGTCCATCACCACCCCAGGGGTGGTGCCCAGAGCTCCTCCAGTGTGTCCCAGACCTCTACCATCTTGAATGCAGAGGTGTGAGGGCACAATGGAGACCTCTGAGTGGCCAGTGCCAGCAGGTGACGTCAGAGACCCCTCCTGATAGGTGCTTACCTGGTTAGGTAGCCAATCCTCCTCTGAGGGCTATTTAGGGTCTCTCCTGTGGGTTTCTCGTCAGATAACGAATGCAAGAGCTCACCAGATTTCCTCTGCATCTCCCTCTTCGACTTCTGCCAAGGATCGACCGCTGACTGCTCCAGGACGCCTGCAAAACCGCAACAAAGTAGTAAGAAGACTACCAGCAACATTGTAGCGCCTAATCCTGTCGGCTTTCTCAACTGTTTCCTGGTGGTGCATGCTCTGAGGGCTGTCTGCCTTCAACCTGCACTGGAAGCCAAGAAGAAATCTCCAGTGGGTCGACGGAATCTTCCCCCTGCTAATGCAGGCACCAAACTTCTGCATCACCAGTCCTCTGGGTCCCCTCTCATCTTGACGAGCGTGGTCCCTGGAACACAGGAGCTGGATCTAATTGACCCCGACAGTCCAGTGGTCCTTCTGTCCAAATTTGGTGGAGGTAAGTCCTTGCCTCCCCCCGCCAGACAGTAATCCTGTGTACTGCGTGAACTGCAGCTGCTAGGGCTTCTGTGCACTTTTGCAAGGATTCCTTTGTGCACAGCACAGTCCAGATTCACAGCGCTCCGTCCTGCATTGCTCAACTCGCTGAGTTGACCACTGACTTCGTAGGACCCTCTTTTGTTGTGTTGAGATGACCACCGTGCTCAGATTTCTTGAACGCCTGTTCAAGTGCTTCTGCGGGTGCTGCCTGATTCTGCGTAGGCTCTCTCTGTTGCTGAGCACCCCCGCTGTCTCCTCCTCCAAGGGGCGACCTCCTGGTCCTTCCTGGGCCCTGGCAGCACCCATTATCTACAACTGCGACTCTTGCAGCTAGCAAGGCTTGTTTGCAGTCTTTCTGCGTGGAAACAATTCTGCATCCTCCAGCACGCTGTAGGACATCTTCTGACCACAGGAGAAGTTCCTGGCACCTTCCGTTGTTGCAGAATCTTCAGCTTCTTCCACCCGGAGGCAGCCCTTTTGCACCTTCATCCGGGGTATAGTGGGCTCCTGCCCCCCCCCGGACTCTTGCGTGACTCTGCACATGGTCCCCTTTCTTTGCTGGTCCTCAGGTCCAGGAATCCGTCTTCAATGCTTTGCAGTCAGTTGCTGTCTTTGGAGAATCCCTTATCTCGACCTTACTGCCTTTCTGGGGTAGTAGGGTAACTTTACTCCTACTTTTCAGGGTCTTGGGGTGGGGTATCTTGGACACCCTTAGTGTTTTCTTACACTCCCAGCAACCCTCTACACACTACACTAGACCTGGGGTCCATTTGTGGTTCACATTTCACTTTTGGAGTATATGGTTTGTGTTGCCCCTAGGCCTATTGTCTCCTATTGCATTCTACTGTGTTCTACAGTGTTTGCACTACTTTTCTAAGTGTTTTACTTACCTGATTTTGGTTTGTGTGTATATTTTGTGTATTTTACTTACCTCCTAAGGTAGTATATCCTCTGAGATACTTTTGGCACATTGTCACTAAAATAAAGTACCTTTATTTTTAGTAACTCTGAGTATTGTGTTTCTTATGATATAGTGCTATATGATATAAGTGGTATAGGAGGAGCTTTGCATGTCTCCTAGTTCAGCCTAAGCTGCTCTGCTATAGCTACCTCTATCAGCCTAAGCTGCTAGAACACTAGTAATCTACTAATAAGGGATAACTGGACCTGGCACAAGGTGTAAGTACCACACGGTACCCACTATAAGTCAGCCCAGCCTCCTACAGAATGGAAAACTACTAGGACAGAATGTACACAGAGTTAATTACTGTGCTCGTCGTAGGTTGATGGTAAATGCAAAAAAAAATACAAAGTGAAGGGAAAGCAAGGAAAAGCATTGGCAATGGCAATAGGTGTGGCTTTAATAGAATGGTACATGAGAATTTGCAGGATTTCAGGTAAACAGCATATGTATTTGTGTGGAAGCAAAGAAGAGTAGAATAATACTGGTGTATGTTAAAAGGTCACGTGACAGTTGCGCTGTCAAGCCAGACCTAAAAATCCACATAGGTTAATGACTGCCCTCCTCCCTTCTGTGCTGATGCCTGGGAAAGACAAACACCATAAGTTATCTAGCTATTTAAGACACCTTTAAAGCGTTATAATGTCATGTATGTGCCCCTGAAAGTTCAAGTTCAGTCAGCTGGTTAAACAAACAAAAAGATGACAGCTGGAGGAGAGAAGGCACTTTTTTTTTGAAGCACACAAGTTCTTCTCAATCAAAACATGTACTCGTGGTCCCAACATGTGGGTGGTGCCAAAGTCCCTCTCTAGTGGCATCTGCACAAGTTTCTGTCGACAGCCGCTCTATCAAGCCAGACCATAAATATAGGGGTACTTGAGATGCAACCCCAGCTCCCCTGCATCACAGCACTCTTCAAATAAACATATTCAAGCCACCGACCTAGAAATGAGAACCTTTCCCATTCTACGGCAATTGTATGGAAACGTGCAATGAGGTGAATTCCAACAGCATCCTTCTAAAGCAAAAAAGACGTGTGAGAGAGAAATGAGTTGGTATGACTCGGGTCATAGAACGGCTGCAGAGGCTGCGTTTAATAGCCCCCTGACACTATCTTATGACCCGCTTGGCTGACTTTCTACTTCCACTGCAGCTAATGGAATCTGGATGGATATTTGATACATAATCACCTCGAGTAGCAGTCGCGGCTGCGGCCCCACGACCGACGCAATGCGTCACACGTTCTACCTTCGCTTCACTAGCTTGTCTGTGAAGGGTATGTCCCAAGCAGTGGTATTTTGCTTAACCGGTCAAAAAATGCGAAATGCCAGAATTTACATGAGATTGTGTCAAAGCAAAGAAACGTCTGCCCGGGCTTAATAATGATACGGCCAGGGGGTGGGATCCCAGTTAAGTTTGGCACAGACTTCACATAATGCTGAGGTAGATATAAGGCCGACACACAACTGATAAATTATGAGCAGAAAATGTGATTTCTAAAAGACTCCTATGTCATTAGACTGGAAGTAACCTCGGGGTTGAGGTTGTAATATGACGGTTAGCTTTGGAGTTCAAAGTCTTTCACTAGAATAGTACTTGACATGTGAAATAGAAACGCTTTTTATAGCTCAGTCTCTCTGATCTTAGTCCCTAAAACCGGCCCTTCCTCAGAAAAAAACACTGGGCCAAAGGCATGACCTGGCCTTTTCATAGTATTGTGCTAACTTTGCACTGAGCAGTGCTTCGTGAAGGTCAGTACTTTATTCTGATCCCGGAGCAGATAGCATGGCAAAGAGTAGGAAGGAGCCCGCAGCCTTCCTCGCTGATATGCATCATGTGTGATGATGCACCATGTGTGATTTTTTTATATATATCATGATTTGTTGATATGCACCATGTGTGATTTGTTGATAGGTATCATGATTTGTTGATATGCACCATGTGTGATTTGTTGATGGGCATCATGTGATTTTTTGATATGCACCATGTGTGATTTGTTGATGGGCATCATGTGTGATTTGTTGATGGGCATCATGTGTGATTTGCTTGCGTGCTTTATTACGCACTGCAATTAATAAGGGAATGGAGGTCTCCAAGGAACAGTAGACCTTCGTGCCTGCGTTCACTATGTGCCGGCACTACAAACCCATTCAGCCCTCCCCATCCTCATTTTGGTGGCCGTTGCTCTGTAACAGACCTCTGGGCTTGCTGCCCCCTGCTGCCTCTACCCACTGAACATCCGTGCTTTCTTTCCACCCTTCACCTTTTTCGTATACTATAGCACCTTAAAATATCGTTCTGGTTTCCACTGGGGAGTCTCTCTTACCCCAAACTCCCTGCTCTCATAAGTTGTCTACTTTGTCCCCTCTCTCCAACGGCCAAGTGACATCTAGTCCTGCCCTCCTCCTAAACGTTCAGGCTTAAGGCATCTAGCCCTGTGCTCCTCCAGCATCTGAAAACATGTGGCATCTAGCCCTAACCTCCAAAACCTACAGCCATGTGGCATCAAGCCATGCCCTCCTCCGAAACCTACAGCCATGTGACATCTAGCCATGCCTTCCTCTGAAACCTACAGCCATGTGGAATCTAGCGCTGCCCATCTCCAAAATCTGCAAACATGTGGCACCTAGCCCTCCTGCCTCTAAAATCTGCAAACATGTGGCATCTAGCCCTGCTCTCCTCGAAAACCTACAGCAATGTGTTACATAGCCCTGTCCTCCTACAAAACCTACAGCCATGTGGCCTGTAGCCCTGCCCTCCTCCACAATCTGCAACTATGTGGCATCTAGCCCCAAGTCCTTCCCTCCTACAAAACCTACAGCTATGTGGCAAGTAGCCCTGCCCTCCTCCAAAATCTGCACCTATGTGACATCTAGCCCCAAGCCTTCCCTCCTACAAAACAAGTTGTCCACCTTGTCCCCTCTCTCCATCAGCCATGTGGCACCTAGACCTGCCTTCCTCCTAAACCTACAGCCCGAAGGCATCTAGCCATGTGCTCCTCTAGCATCCGCAAACATGTGGCATCTAGCACTGATCTCCAAAACCTACAGCCATGTGGCATCTAGCCATGCCCTCCTCCGAAACCTACTGCCATGTGGCATCTAGCCCTGCCCTTCTCCAAAATCTGCAAACATGTGGCATCTTGCCCTGCCATCCTCCAAAATCTGTTTGAGATTACCTGTAGTGTTAAGTAAATGTGACACTTGGGTAGCCTTTGATAGGGGCTTCTAAACAAATGCTTACTAGGTACCTCTAATCTACTATTTAAACACGCATTGGCAAAGCCAATAGGTCTCGCCTGTGCAAGAGCTATTGGCTTTGCCAATGTCTTTTAGCCATGTTGCACACCAGCGTGGCTGCTGTTCAGCACGGCTACAAGTTAGTGGTGTAGAGGAGAGTTGCGTGCAGAGTCGTAGAGTGAAATGGCGAAGAGTGGAGTAGTGTTGTAGAGTGGAGTGGCAGAGAGTGGCTTACACTGGAGTGGCATAGAGTAAAATTGACTGGTGTAGAGAGCACTGGCATAGAGAGTTGCAGGGTATAGTGGCTTAGAGTACAGTGGCATTGAATTCAGTGGCATACAATGAAGTGTCGTAGAATAGAGGCGTTGATTACAGTGGTGCACAGTAGATTGAAGTGGAGAAGAGTGGCGCAGAGTACAGTGGCGCAGAGCAGAGTGGTGCAGTGAATAGTGGTGCAGAGTGCAGTGGCATAGAGTAGATGGGCATAGAGTGGTGCAGAGTGGAGTGGCATAGAGTTGGATGATGCAGAAGGCTGTGGCGCAGAGTAGCGCCGAGTGGCATAGAGTGCAGAGTAGAGTTGAGCGGTGTAGAGTGCAGTGACGTAGAGAGGCGCATAGCAGGGTAGCATAGAGTGGTGCAGAGTAGAGTATAGTTCCACAGAGTGCAGTGGCATAGAGTACATAGATGTAAAGTGGAGCAGTGCAGAGTAGAGTGAGTGGCGGTCAGTGCTGTGTTGCAGAGTAGAATGTCAGAGTACAGTGAAGTACACTGGCGTAGAGAGCAATGGTGTAGAGTACAGTGATGCAGAGTAGAGTGGAATGGCATGGAGTGAGGTGACAGTGCAGCTGTGTAGCATGCACTGGGGTAGAGTGCAGTGGTTAAGAGTAGCATAGAGTAAAGTGGCATAGAGTGGAGTGGTGCAGAGTAGAGTACAGTGGTGTATAGTGCAGTGGCATAGAGTAGATTGTTTCAGAATAAAATGAAGTGGCCTAGTGTGGAGTGGTCAATGGTAGAGTGCAGTTTTGTAGAGTGGCATAGATTGTAATGGTGTAGAGGAAAGTGGTGAAGATTGCAATGGTGCAGAGTAGATTAGAGTGGCATACAGTGGATTGGTGTAGAGTGCAGGGACATAGAGTTGAATGTTACAGAAAAAAATGCATTGGCATAGAGCTTATTGGCATACAGTACAGGGCGTAGAGTATAGTGTTACTGAGTGGTGTACAGTGGCGTAGAGTAGATTGGTGTGGCTTAAACTGGAGTGGTGTAGCGTGCAGTGGTGTAGAGTAGAAAAGAGTGCATTGGCATAGAGTAGAGTGATACAGGGTAGAATGGAGAGGTGTCGCGTAAAAAGAGTGCAGTGACGTGTATTGGTACAGAGTGCAGTATCGTGGAGTGATGTAAAGTTGAGTATGGTGGAGTGGTGTAGAGCGGAGTATGCATGGAATGGTAGCGCACTGCCTTCACAGACAACATATTTTCAATTGAAATGGCCATTACATGTGTACAGACATACAGTTTTACTAATAAAACTATAGAGTGCACAAACTAAAATGTGTGGAAATTGCATCACCTAGTCTAATGATTTGTTTCGATCATATTAAAAGTATTCGTTTCCAACACACTTCAGAAATAACAAAAATGTGCTTCATTTGTGCATTCATAGTTCTGATATATTCTGAAATACTTACAGTTTGTTTAAATGTTGTCCCGAGCTAGAAAAAACTCTTTCCTACCCCCACTATCCAGCAAGATTGTCACATAAATCCTCTCAATTTGAAGTCAGAGAAAGAAAAAGAAACAAGCACCCTCGGAAGAGAGCGGTTTTGACCTCAGCCTT
The DNA here is from genome assembly GCF_031143425.1 of Pleurodeles waltl. Classification (NCBI taxonomy): domain Eukaryota; kingdom Metazoa; phylum Chordata; class Amphibia; order Caudata; family Salamandridae; genus Pleurodeles; species Pleurodeles waltl. The sequence continues at coordinate 1,230,087,472 of NC_090447.1, forward strand.
TGAATGCACAGCAAATGTGACAAGATAAGAAGAAGATTCAAAAGCCTGTTAACAGAAACGGAGGTCCTAGAAAGATAGTGTAAACACGGTTTAGGCAACGGGAGGGACGAACAGAGCCTAAACCAAATAAAGCCAGCAAATAGAAAGCCAGAAAATGTGAGTTGCAAACCAGAAAGCCAATGGTAATCAACGGAGGTAATGCATTCCTAGGTCAGCTTTTTGAATGTCCCCAAGATGTCTTTAGCTGCTCTGTCTAGTAGGCTGCAACCTAAAAACACCTCAGAGTGTCACAGGGCATCCTTTGGTTAGGGATGGCAGTTGTAAAGAAAGGGGTAATTCTCTTTTAGGAGTCTCTTATGGCCTGCTACTATGCAACACACCCTTCATTGCCAGAACCCAGAGTAACAACAGTCTTCAAAAGCTGTTTGAGGGAGCCAGAGTCTGCCCCCACCTCCATGTGAAGGAGCTGGTATTGTACTTAACCACTTACTAGTTTGTTACACGACAAATATTGTTTTAGAACATACACTTGTAATGGCTTAAATGTAACCACCTTGCCTATCTTGCTGCGTTCTCCATCCATAATATTGATAGAGAATACACAAAAAAGTGTAGGTCTTAATAACATTCAGTGAAAATATTTGTTTGGTATTGATAAATCGCATCACTGTGGACACCGTAAGCACCTTTGTGAAAACTAAGCAATTCCAACCCTGATAGATCACTTCTTGGTGGACTTTGGAAACACTTTCCTAAGATTCGAGGAACTCAATTTTTCCCTTATAACTTCTGGGTGAACCACGTAGGTAAATGTCTATATTCACTGCATTTAACATCGGGGTGGAGCTTGCATGTACTGTACTCAATATAGCTAATCAGTATTTCTTTATGTGACATGTAAATTGCACCTATGAGGAACCTGTTTGTGCTTCTCTTAAGAAATACAATAACTTTGGGCAATGATAATTATTTGGACTTAAACTGTCCACTGTGTGCAAACTCACTTTTACATCCTCTGGCTGCCATAAAAGTAGTAGCTTAGGCTTGGGTAGTAACTAATATAAATGATTAAGCTTGCAGAAGATCTTCAGCTTACCATAAATACACGTAAACATTATTATCAGCATACTTTAATTATGCAAAATTCACTCACCTTATGTACTGCTCAAATTTAAGGAACCACTATCGACTTGAGTATTTACAGATTATCATCAATGTACTCAATACACATGAGCATCTAAAAGTAATTAATGGACCCTAAAGACCCACAGAACTCTGTATCACTTCTACATTTCTAAATGCTCCTTGTGTGCTCGTATGCCAACCAGGTACACCTTACAGAATAATTTGGTTCTAGCAACCTGCTGTCAGGGTTTGGTCTGATTTGTTCCTCCTGTTGAAATGACCACCTCCCTCATTCTCCCACAAGTTCCTAATCTTCCAGTCACTCCCCTTAATTCTCTTCCACCCACTCATGGGCTCAGTCTCTTGCATATGGGGAGAGGGGGCAGCAAGGGGGATAGGCAAAGCCAATTGCTTAGTCTGTTGTAGGCCACGACTGCCTGGCCTGATCTGAAACAGCTCATGACTGGAGATAAGATTTCTTGAGACTCCATGCAGACCAAGACTATAGTCATAGAAGGCAGAGCACCCCCCCCTTTGCTCTTCCTCACGTAAAAGGGTAGGTCATGTACCAGAGTTTACTCAATATTTATTCATTATTTGCACAGTAACTATAACAATTATCGGCTCTATTTAAGAAAAACATTAATTGTGAGATATTGTTTCACTATGCTTTTTCTCTGAAACTTACACATTTTTCTCTGCATGCTTGTATATGTATACGATAACCCAACAAGAAGTCGCAACATTCGACCAATCATAGTAGGTCGGAAATCTCCCATACAAAGATATTTCTAACCAACTACAATGAAACCATCCATCGTTGCTGGCCACATGACATGACAAACGTGGAAAGTTCAGTCTTCTGTATGCCTTTACTCTGTGCACCTCGTACCTTGCTCAGGACTGTGGTGTTTTGTCAGTTAGGGTGGCTGTTGTTTTCTCCTCCCTGGCTTTGGAGTGAGTTCCACCTCCTCTGTTCATTTTGTGATTACTGAAGACACAATATTGCTGAGCCTCTGAAAACCTCAGCCCAAACTGATCGCATGCTGCCAGGGAACCCTTCTGCATGACCCAACCACAGCACTCCTGAATGCAGTCACTCTCCAGGAGTACGGTGGCTGTCACAGAGGGCTCAGGCTCCTAAGTAATCCACCATTGAAACACAGCAGGCACGCATCGGTAGCTGAGACCAACCACCAGACATGTCTCTGTGTACCTCAATAAGAGGCTCAGCTGTAAGCCCAAAGCAGACAAGGACTACTCAGTCCTAGTAAGCTCTGCAGGGTGGCTGGACATGTTTTAAAGTTGTGGTCCGCATTGCTTCTCCTGTACTGCAGCATCCCCATGCCAGTTTCCAATGAAATCAAATTCTGTCCAGTGATGGCACTTGTGCCAGCTCCTGCTCAGTGTGTAGAGCTGTACATGGGGCAAATGGTGTGAGTATATGAAGCATCCCACTGTAATATCTTTGCATTTTAAGATAAACAGGATTGACAATAATACATTTCACTGTTATGAGTGGAAGTGCTTCTTTCATATGCTGGCCTGTTAGTGTGTGTTTGTAAATGGGGTGGTAAGTGAGTTACTGTGTGGGTGAATGAGTGAAACGGTGGGAAAAAGGTAGATAAGTGAGAGAGTTATTGAGCGTGGGCATTAATGATTGTGAGTGGGTAAAGCACTTTAGCTGTGTCCCTCCACAGGAAAGCACTTTCCAGTAGGCGAAGTACACACACTCTGCTCTGCAGCAGGCACACTACAAAAGAGGTGTGTCTTCTGTATGTGGAGTATAAATTCAGCATTGTGCAGGGAAATCTGAATGCCATCAATCTGGCTTCAATATGCTAAAGTTGCCAATAGATTTTTTTATTTCCAAAGCTTCCTGTGTTTACATGTGTTAACATACCTACTGGCTTTGTCAATACTAGTTTTAACTGATTTTGCTGTGAACATTTAGCATCATCCCATTGGCACACTAACTGGTATGCACGGCAGCAAACAATCACTCGCTAAGAATAGCATCCAAGCCTGAGCCAAGCCTCAGCGAGAGGAGATGCCACACTTACCTTTGCCAAGCCCATTAACTCTTTAAAGGGGAAACTCCAAAAGGAACCAACAAGCTGTTTACACGTAAAGGGGTGGTCGCGTGGGAAAAGAAAAAACTAGTTGAGTAAATGTATTGAGACCCAATCTTTAAAAACCAAGACACTCCGGGAGTTGAAGATCAGGCTTTTGTTGTGCTTGAGGAACAGCAACACGCTGTAAAGTGCCATCTAAATCAGAGATACAGACAACCATGAAAATGGCGTCTCCCTGGAGCGCCAACGTGCCCTGGGACAATGAATCCCATCTATCCCACTGACGCCTTACGCCGGGTCAGACAATGCAGCTGCGCCACTGCGCGCTCTCCCTACTCGCCCTCTGAAGGACGGCTCCACAACCCAGGGCTTGTTCTCTCACTCCAACGGGACAATGGAGGGCGGGCCAGAGTGACAAAATGTGACTGTCCAGTTTAATGGACGGCTTTGCATGTTTTTATGCAATGTTGTTGTGTTGTGCTAGGTCTTGCAGGAAGAAGTGCATGCCTAAAAGATTCTTTTAACGGATTAGGTAAACATTATCTTGTGCTGGCACATCTATCACCAGGATGCCCAGAACTATTAACCAAGGAGTAATGATAATGATAATAATAATGATAATGACGATGGTGGTGATGACAACAAATGTCTTTTTTCTTAAACAGTTAACTAGAAGTGATTGATAGTTGACTGACATCCTAAATATATAACGCGTCCTCCTGAAATCTTCATCCCCAATAATTACTTTCGATTTCTGAAGCCAGGCAGTGGGGAGCCCTTAAACAGCACTTCTTACTAATCTTCTTAACACCGGTAGGTACAATGATTCTGGCTGCTCGAATGGGGACACAAAGGGACTAAAATTGCCCATGAACACTCACTTTGGAAAAATACCCAAGCCGGGATTCGAACGCAGTGCTCCTGGGCCATACTTTAAATGCAGACCACTACACGATATCCTTTCCCTGCGCGCATCTTCGGGTGAACAATGCCAGCCCGAACAAACGTGGGCGAGTGCATGGGCTTATAAAGTTAAAAGAAACTAAATTATTGCGACAAACAGTCCCAGCCATCCTTTTAGGTGCCTTGATATTTAGTAAAATAACAATTGTACAAACACATTTGTTATGTTGTCATTGCATCACTCGCTGACATCTAATGTAAAACAAGCATTGGCAATGCCAATAGGTATGGCTTTAAAGGAAGGTATGTTGTATAGCAACGTGAAGCCTTACAAGTAAAAAGCATGGCAATAGATATTTATTTGAGTAGAAGCAAAAACTGTCATATTGGCGTAGGCTAAAAAGTCAAGTGACAGTTGCAACGTGAAGCCAGGCCTAGAAGTCCATGTAGATTAATGACTGCCTTTCTCCCAACTGTGCTGCTACCAAAGAAAAACAACATATATAATCTGGGTATCTAATAAACTTTAATATCATTGCAGTGTTGTGTGTGCCCCTGAAAGTTCAAGTACGGACAGCTGGATAAATAAAGACAATGATCACAGCTAACAGTTTGGTGGAATGACACATCATCTGCCCAATACATGTACTCCTGGTTTCCAACATGCGGGCGAAGACAAAGACCCTCTCAAGTGATGCTCACATAATTGTCTGGCGACAGCTGTGCTGTCAAGCCAGGCCAGAATAAGTCAGACCATAAAAAAGGGGACCTGGTATAATTTCATCGCCTTACAATGTTTTTGATTGTAACCTGATAGTCATTTTTGGTAGATGCCCTAAAGGACCAGTAAAAACAACTGAAATCTAAAAGTATCTGAGGTATATCTAACGAAAAAAAAATCTATCACTCTATGACACACTAGGATTTTAAAAAAAAATATGTTGAGGCAGCATCAACCATAAACATTCAATCACTGCACAGTTGTGTGGTGAAGGATACACAATAACCTACTCTGTGAATGAACATGTAACATTAAACTCACAGGAAAATCAAAATATAATGGGCACTATAGAATTGAGAAACAACATGTTTAAAAATGTATCTCTGTTAATCCCAGGGCACACAACAATTTCCAAAATAAGAGAATGATTACAAAAATATTGTATTTTCTTGGTTGTCATACTATTCATTTGTTGTGATTCTTCCTGCATATTTGTGAGTAATACCATAGCCCTAAAAAAAATCAAAATTCTTGTAATATGCATCATTTTGCTTTAAATCAAAGGCCTATTTCTAGCTGCCTATTACTTCCTTCAGCAATCCCAAAGCAAGGCCAATGTTTTTCATATGCCCCTTTTGTTTACCTTTAAGGTATTCATATGGCATAACTGACGTCAGCCTAGCCGTCCAAGCAGGTGAGGACAGGTTTCCTCCGATCTTCATTACTGTGGAATTGCTAAGTGAGCAACAGAAATATGAAAAATACCAGATTCTTGAGGAGGCAGTCATTATCGATCGTTCTTCACAGGAGTCTAGCATTAACGCAATGGTGTCAGCGACACTTTCAGTTTCAGAAACTTCACACATTTTTTTTTTTAAATGTCTACCGATAGCTCTCTAGTTTATTGCATTGCTGCATGACATTGAACCAGCTTCAAACCACGTTGTGGCATCTAGTACATAAATTTCAACACATGTTGGAGAAGTTAGTTAACCATTCTGGAACGTTATACATTGGATAAATCAACATTAACCGTGAATTACAAATTATCAGGAGATTGAACATTTCCACGTTTACCTCCACCATTCTGCCTCTGCAACTTATCATGAGTCTTCTTTATGACTCTTTAGCACGATGGGTATTGTCAAGGGACATAACTGGTTATAACCTTGTGCAATGTGTGCCTTCCTTCCTTCCTAATAGTCTCCAAGGAAACTTTCTAACTGAAGAAACTTAACAAAGGTGGCCCAGAGGATTCTCCACTGAGCTTGCAGTGTCAAAAATTGCAATAAACCATCCATGCCCAGGAGTTGCGCAACCACTTTTATATCTCTGGTTTCCCAATTTGTACGTCTTTAGTAAGCTCCTTGTACAATGTTGTATTGGTCAGGGACGCATTCCATCTGCGCAGTCAGAAGCAGCCTTGCAAAGGTAAAGAGCTTGCAAAGTTCTAAAATTTCTTAATAGTCTTTGAATTTGGACACATATCGATGCATTCCGTTTTTTTCCAGTTATTTCTACTAGTAGAGACACCTCTAACGGGGTGTAAACCTCTTGCAAAACCACATGCTGGACCGCCCGCAAAACAGCTGCTAGATCATTTTCTGGCCTAGCACGAAGCGTCACAAAGTTTCTGTCTATCTAGTTGCGGGGCTTTCCTCTCACAGATAAATGGGGTCAGCAAACGTTTAAGAGGATTACAAAATTGTTTACCTCAAGAAGCAAGCTAAAGTCTGAAACTGAAAAACACTGTGCCAAGACCTCATGCTTTATTTAACTAATGTCTCAGTCACGTAAAGGGAGATAGGCCACCTCATGTAAGAGCCCAATTTAATTTAATGGTGCAAACCTGTCTACCTGGATGGTCCTCTTTGCTTCAAACTCATCTCCTGCCTTGTGCGCCCTTAATGAAGTTTTAGGGGCCCACATCTTCAACCATTCCTCCTTCTTTCACTCGGGCTCGCTCAGCTTATCATCTGAAACGCCTCTGCTCCCAACCACAGCTTACTCTGCTCCTTTTTCACTGGACTGGGGAAGTAGCGCTCCTCTCATCCCTTACAGACTTCAAGGACCAAGGCCCTGCTCATGACCACAAACCGTTCAACCTACCTCAGGTTCACCTCATGTCATAAACACCTTACTAGAATTCCCCTAAGCAAGGTAACCAAAAAGCCCAAATACCAAGAATGGGAGTAACCTCTCGGAGAAGAGAACCAACTTCTAGAGTATACACTTTATTTCACAACCTTTGACTCCTCGAAGGAGGAGACAATGAATAATCCTGTTTCATTATATCAGCTTTCTACATTTGTTTTGTTCTATAAACATTATTCTGCTGCTGTTGTGTTCCAGCGGTGGGCATCAGGCCATGAGCTGTCTTCCCTTAGGGGCAATGGCTGATTCATTGAGCCACAGCTAGTCCATCTCTCTGTAGGGATGTAATCCCCGGTAAGGAGGCACATTCCCCTCACAAATCAAACACCCAGGTGGGGAAACATGCACAAACTTAACAAAAAACAATATTCGTAGTTCTCCTTACTCCACAATTCAAAACGACTTTCCTTGCTGAGCCCCAGCCACTCCCAGTGAGAAATGCATGGTGAATACTCTTGTTTGAGGCCCCCGAGCCCCACCTCCACTTTCCCTCAATGAGTGACCAGACACTTGCAAAACCTCTTCTTCCAATCTTTTAGCAGTAGAGAAACGAAATAAATCACATCGCGCAGTAGGGACCACAGCTAGAAAAGGTAGCTCCACCATAGTAAAGCAGCATCAAATGGACCTTTGTGAATACCACAGTTTTAATTGTTTTATTCAAAAAGGATATAATTGCTGCCTGCCATTTGATCTCATATTGCCCAAAGCACAAACAATCTGAAAAGAACCACGTTTAAGCAGAAGTGGCAGAGAAAAAACAGGAAATTAATTAAATGGAGGCAATGGTGCGATGAAAACAAGGGCAAAGATAGAGGCAATGCGGGACTTTGGTGCTAAAACAGAGCAGGGCAAATGGGCCCAATTGGCAGGCTTGGCATGCCTAATCTGCAATTACATAGTTTGTTTCTTTGGGTGTTCTAGGCAGTCCCGTTGCTAGAGCTCATCAAGGAATGTCTTCAGCCCTACAGTACAAGTTTAGCAAAGGACAAATTGAAGGATTCAAATGTGTATTTAACATTCAGAACGTACCCTACTATTAGCTGCTGGGAATTTTTCTTTGGTTATCCTGTGGTATAAAAGTACCACAAAATGCTGCTCCAAATTAAAAAAAGGCTACTGTATAATTTTGCTAGAAATCTATGGCAGCCAGCTGATGCAGCACTTGAAAACCTGCTAACAAATGCCTCTGTTGTTGAACTGCTTTCGTTGTTTTTTTATGTTTTTTGTACCAAACCTTCCACTTTCAAGTATCAGCATAGCTCCTGGCAGACCTCTCTGATAGGTCATTCCTGTGAGCGACGGGAATGAGGCTTGTAATTGACAATCTGGAAAACTGTGGAAGAAATATATATAAAATACTATGGATCAGAACATCTCTCTGTCCTTTATTTGAAAGAAAATTGAAAGTATTGCATTTAAACTACTGGATCCTCCACTAGATAGCTGAGCACATGGTTGCCACTGAGACTCAATGGGGCTTAACAAGCCTCTGTTAAAACTTTAGAGACTATACAATATCACACTGCCTAGTATAGTCTTTTTTCCTAAAATTACCAAAACAAAGGCAATGCCTACATTAATTAACATACCTTGAAAGGCTAAATCAAACCACTCTACACTGTTGTTATCAAGGTGGGGCACAGCCTGGCTGTGCATGATAGACTGAGTCCATGGAAGACCAATATCTCACTTCATTTTTTCGAGATAGATACAAATTACTGTTGTCGTATTTTAGCATATGTAAGCCATTCAATAAGAACTGCTGTTGTTGAAATACACTTAGCTGGTCTGTGCTACATAACACAGTTAACATTAGTAGGCACAATTTAGTGTGAAGTCTGACTTCAAGACATAGAGACTCATTTGGCATTGGTAATAGTGAAAGATCCGCTTTTGTATAGAGTAAGTGGCAAATTCTCCACTATAGACTTAACAAAGTTGGCCCAGAAGAATATCCTCCACTGCGCCTGCAGTGTCAACAATTGTATCAAACGATCAAAGCCCATGAGTTGTGCAACCACTTTTATAACTCCACCTTCCCAATTTGCACCCCATTAGTAATCTTCTTGTGCAATGCTGCAGGGACGCATTCCACCTGCCCAGTCAGGAGCAGCTTCTCTTCAACCACCCGCATCCCTGGTAAAGAGCTTGCAAAGTTCCAAAATTCCTTAAAATTAGAAACAAATCTTTGAATGTGGGCACATATCCAAATCAAAAATGTTTGCAGTTCCATTCACAAAGGGGAAGGGGTCCCATTGGGACCCCTTCCCTTTTGCGAATGGGTTACCACCCATTTCAAATAGGTGAAAACTGCGATTGGTTTGCGACCGCGTTCGCGGTAACAAAGCAATCTGGCATTGCACTGCGACTCGCAATTAGGAAGGGGACTCCCCTTCCTAATTGTGACTCGCAAACCAGGTTACCGAATCGCCAAACGGGTTTTGTGCATTTCATAGTGCAGTTTGCATGTCGCAAACAGCGAAAATCGCTGTTTGCGATGTGCAAACTGTTACCTACATCTGGCCCCAAATGCCTTTTCTGCATCAAGAAGGGCAGTTCATTAAGGGATTGGAACTAAATGTGCATTTCGAGTCTTTCTTTTCACTATTGCACATCCTGTAACCAATTTAGCCAAAGCTGCCACAGTCTGTATTTCAGTATGGTCAATTGTGGTATTTTGAATACCCTTGTGGGTTATTGTCATTTTTTTAGTTATATTGAAAATGAGCCTCCTAAGCACATCGAAGTCTAGCCTGAAAACAAGTAAATATCTCAAAAAAATACATTTTGATTGCTCCATTAGAAATAAGACATAGCAAAGCTACTTTTCAAAAAATTGATTCTATGGAAGATTTGTCTGATAATCGTGCTGGAGACATCCTATATGCCTTTTAATTTCTTTGCTCTTCTCCTTTTTTTATACCATCTTTATATCACTGAACAGCTCTCTCACATTTATGGACACTATTATTTAAGGAGTAAACACTGCTAGTTCTAGCTCCTTTCCCTTATCTTTTGCCACTATTCTCACATCCTTTGACTTTCAACTTTAGATATGAAGATGCTAGGCAAATCTTGCTTTCCTTTCCTCCTTTTGCTGATTCGACTTACATTTGGGTGTTGGCCTGTTTTTTCCAAAATGTGAAACCCCTGGATGGAGGTCACTATATCCGCTTCAGTCCTTCAAAAGCATGTCATTTCTTCCACATTCCCCGAATCTTTGACCTTTGTGTGTGTGGTCTACTTTTCTCTTTTCATCCTTTATTTCCAGTATTTGCTCCTGCGTAGCTCTCTAGCCCCATCTTTATTGATCCACTTATCTGGGTGACACATGTACTTTGTAGCACGTATGCGTGTGACGCCAGCAAGGTTCTAGGACATTTCGCAGTGGGGATTCGGCAGTGCAGTACTCCACTCTTTTCCCTGTGGTGAAATACCTGCCGAAGTGTTTTATTTTGTACGCAGCGGCTCTTGCTGCCTCTATCCATTGCATACTGTTTCGTGCTATCCTTCCGAGGAGTTCTACTGTTTGGTCTGATAACAGCATCGAACTCAGCTGGGTAAACGGGGTGGGGTGTGACCTGGAAAGTGAGCCGTGATTGGCTTCCACTTCCCGCCCCTACGTTGCCCCCGCTTTTTGTTTTTGCATGGATTATTTTTTTAATTGGTCTGACACCCTCGAAACCCTTGCCTTAATTGCCCACTGTTACCAAAGATAAACCAATTTAGTATTTGCTAAGTGCTAGAGGAAGCAGGGGTGTCAATGCAGGGTGAGTTAATCAGCACCATGATGCTGGCAGCTTGATAAAGATATACCAGCAACTATTTCACTTTAATAAGATTCTGTCTCCCTCTCCTCTAAAGTACTGTTGTGCCTTCTAAGTTGGCCTCGAGCCTAAGCACTTTTACTCTTTTAATCTTTCTTAGATATGGAGTATAGCCGTTTTTGACTGCAGAAATAAAATTCTCCGATGCCCAATCTGGGTTTGGAGCAGTGCTTGTTATTGTGGACTTTATTATGACACTTTCACTGTTGCCTAGCATTCTTTTTATTCTGAGGTCACAAAGGATCACTGAAGGTTTGTGCACTATGTGGCAACAGTAATAGAAATCTGTTAACAAAACTGTGTAGTGATCGGTCCCTTTAGTTATTAATTCAGGCATTCATTCCACGCTGGAAAGTGGGGCAGGGTGAGACACAATAGTGCCAGTACACTATTGGCTATCACAACACTACCAAACAGACTGAAACAAGTTAAAAGATAAAAAAAGAAAAATATTAGAGGTTGGGAGAACGAAACCAGCATTGCACTATGAGGGTAAAAGCTGAAGTGATCTAAGAAGATCAGTACGTGGGTGTCCCCTACACAATCTGGAATCTTCCTATCAAATTTAAGTGCACGCACAAAAGGAATGAAAAGATCCCATGCTATTAATGGAAACTAACTTTACCTTTGATCAAAGCACTTCTCGGAATAATCATCATCCCACTGTTATATGGTATTGTTGCAGAACAAGTTGCAGTACATCCAAAATCTGATGTGATTGAACGTCTCCAGGCACTGCTCCAGTTACCACTGGAAAAGCTGGCATGAAGCATTTTATAAGACACAGCAAGCAGGATAAGTTTTGAAAAATGTGCTACATGCCACCCAGAACCCTTGGTGTCTTGATGTTATCAAAATAAATCCGAAAATATTATTGCAACCTGGAAAACTATTTGAGGTATCAATGAAATGTATATCTTAACATTTATATCATTTACATCTACTTGCAATGGTATTCAACTGAAATTAATTAATTCTTTTTTTGGTACAAACCACTGCTGACTGTATTATATTGGTAACTGTTTAAATATAATAGCTTGAATTAGTTGAATTAAATTGAATTAGTCTCTTTGGGTGTTCAGTGAGAGCAAAGTTGGCTAATTCAGTCTTTTGATTAAGCCAACAACTATTTCTCGATTATTTTCTCTAAACTGATCAATACTTTCCAACTTAGAACAATATCAATGGACACCATTCATAGATTTGATTTTAACGTGGTCAGAAAATAGTGATATCATGTAACACAAACCGGACCGTTGCTCTCTGGTCACAGTAGAAAGTATTTTCAAACATTAATGTTCTACTTTTTTATCTACATATTATGATTGCATTAAGATTTTTGTATCCAGAGACAATAAAGAATTATTAATCAGAATTGTATTTACATATTTCTTCCAGGAGGAGCACCCTTTTCTCTGTTGAAGATATGCTCTTGTCTTGATCCTACTTCCTCCTACAGCTGCTTGAGGTCTCCTTTTCCTAACCATCTTTCCTGTGATTCTTAGTAAATTTTTCAGAAGTATTTGGTTCTGCAGGCCCCATCTTCCAAAGAATGAAGAACGTTCAGAGAAAGCCCTGATGAAGCTACGAAGATCATAACAGCCCTTCAGCCAGTTTCTGATAATGAAAGGAGATACACAGTGGGCTTACATCAATGCAGTGTAGAAGAGAGGTGAAAGAGGGTAGATAGGATATGCACTTAAATACCTCAAAGTATAAATACAGTGTGTGCGGGACACTTGTTGGAGGTCTGGCTGTAGACCAAGGTTCATAAAACAAGCTTTGTTGGGAGGGTAAAGAGTAACATTTCTCCTCCCAGAAAATGCATTTGTTCAAGACCTTCCTCACACCGAGTTGTCTGCTAGGGCTTTCTTAAACTTAGTATCTATCTACTATATACTATCTACACCCTTTCAGAAATTATCACTCCTTATGTTTCAATATATGCTTTCATGCCTCCAAGCAAGACCCTAGGCCCTTCCCTATGTTACTATCTTTGCTTCTATGCCTCCAAACAAAGTCCACACTACATAAGTACACAAATGATAAAATAAATTCATAATGGAAAGGATAACAATTAGGGCAACTTTTTCTACATGTAGTGCATTCTGCCAAATACTTTCCACGACATAGCCCTGTAAGTTACACATCTAAATAGTATCCAGGCAAGACGACTGGATCAGATGTTATTACCTGCAGGCTACTCTTAAATATCAGCAGTACATTCCTAATTTTCTGAGCCACCTTGACGGCTACAAAAATTAAGCTGCTTTCCAGCAAGGACTACTGGGAAAAAATTTAAACTGCCCTCCAGCAAATAATGTGGGTGAATAACCAGTAGCAGAACTCAAAATTATATGAGTTTAAAACAAGCTTCTCCGGCAAGTAGCTTGTGAGCTCTTGGTAGCTCTGTAGCTACCCATAAGTAGCTCTCCTCTGTGCAATTCACCCTATTAAATTGCGACGTTTTGCTTGGTTGAAATAATGTATGCATGCCAAAATTGTGTATTGAAGACAAAAATGTGTGTACTTTCAGAAATCAGAAGCTGAAAATCAGAGACATTTTTTTTAATTTCTAAAATATATTTCAAACTGATTTTTCAGTGATAAATCGTGTGAGGAGGAGAATTGCTACTGATATTATTACTTTTGTGTTAGGGACACTGCAGATGTGGCTGGCATGTAATAACCACATGGAAGTATTCCAAACTGCCAAAGTCTTTTTTTCCATTACTGCTAGCAACCCTGCCTAATGCACTGAGGTGATCACTGCTGGATATCTTGCATATTGTGGAAATTAATGTACCGATGTGGTTGCTATTACAAAATAATAATATTAGTATGCTGTGATGATCTTCACTGAACATTAGTAGCTCTTGTTACACAAATAGTTAGAGACCACTGGCTTAAGCTCACTTCAAAAGATTACTGTGCCCCATGCTTGCAATGCTTTAATAATTTATCTCTTTGGTTTTTGCAGGTCTAAGAATTTCAAATTTTGTTAGCAACCTTGACAAAGCTCTTTTTTGAGCATGAAACATAACTAGGTGTGTACCTTGCATTTTTTAAGACCAAAATCTATCATTCTGATCTTCATAAACAAAGAATGCAATGAGATTTATATATCAGTCTTTGAAACATGAGCACAACTAAACCTAAAAATGTTGGCATCTGAGACTGTGAACAGGAGGCAGGCTATATTTGGTCTGTGTTTCAAATAGACCATCGGTAGTTATGCTGGGCAGACAAAATTTATACTGGATATATAACGTCACACAATATTTACACTGGTCACAAGATTGTTTATACCAGCCGCACTGTGTTTGTACTCAAGTTTCTAGACATGTCTTTCAAATTTAAAACCTTTTTGTGACTGCTTCAAAGTTGTTGTGGTTGTTGCTTCTCTAAATGGCTTCTAAGAGAAATACTGTGTATTAGACTGAAGATTTTGTGTTGTGTCTGAAAGTTTGTTTTTTTCATAACAATGCATGTACTTGTTGAGAAGCGCTCCATTTCCTAAGTTAGGAGTTCTTATCCTGTGTTCCATGGACCACTGGATATCTGTGATGCCTAATCTTGAGGTCTACAGCTGTTTACAAAATGAAATCTTAGAATAGTAATAAAGTATATATACATAACAAAGAAAATGTGAAATTAAAAGGGTTAAAATGTTTTGTAAATTTGAAAGAATTTGAAATTCTAGGCTAAAAATTAACTTGGTATCCTTAACCTGATGTGTGGTAGCAGCACCAGTACAGTAAACATAATATAGTATGGACACTTGGTGACTTCCATTGAAGCACTGGTGCTCATGGAGAAAAACAGCTTGCAATAGAAGAAAAAAGAGTGATATGCTAGAGTTTGGTTTATCACTTCATATTAGAAATAAAACCACATTTTGAAAAGCTCCAACCTTCCCATACAAATTAAAAGGCCAATGTCTGTGTATATTTTGTTTGCAAATTTTAAAAAAGTTTTCATAAATTGTCTATTTGTTTAATCTATATGTGTTTCTGTATTTGTATGCATAGTTTTGAGGTTCATGTCATAGAAATTGCTTCAGTGGGAATTCCCAGATTCCAGTAGTGAGTCAATGGAGGTCCTCAGAACTCAAAAATTTACGGAACTCGGTCCTTCTAGTCACTCTTTTTTGTTTGTCTATATTTTAAGTTGGCAAACTGTGGACAGAAAAAAACGGACATGCACACATTAATCTGAGAAGAAGGCATGGCCTATTTATACACATTGGTGGGTGGAATGTCCCAAAACCAGGTCCCTGTTCACCATCTGGGAGCCACAGCCATTGGGACAACCACCACTAACAGACTGAAGTCTACGCAGCGAGACCAGCACTTACATAGTAGCGGAAACACTTGGTCCACTGTATAAGCTCATATGATTTAAGTTTGCAAGACCTGGCCACCTTTGTAAATCCCACCAATGGGAAAAGACACCACCTGCAGACAATATACTGAACGTCATGGACAGGTAGCTACTGACAGCACACCCTGAGTGTCACAGAAGACATACTGATCCTAATTGCAGGGGTTAGAGGATGGAAAGAAGACATGATCCTCATTCCAAAACCCATCACTGACGAAAAACTACAAGCATACACACTAATGCATATTGAGGCAACCAACACTGCCAAGAGACCAACCAACGTCTAAGTGCTACACTGTCTAAAAACGGCCTACTTTTAAGAATGTATTATTTTCTCAATGTATGTATGCATCTACTAGCCCAAGGACGTAGAATGCCCTCCCTACTTCCTTTACCATTGCCCACTCTGTCCCTTTAAAGACAAGTACAACATAAAACCAATCCACCACTCTAAATCGTTATACGATTATCCATTGTTATTTTTTCCACTTCTGATTATTTTATTAAAGAAAAGCTTGGCGATGTCATGAGTTCCCTTTGTTGCCGATTATGCACTTTATATAGACCCAATGACATAATTTAATAATTCTGCCCTCCATTTTGTATGCTGATGACATCTGAAAATGCTCGGCCCTAAATCTAAGGGATTTTTCTTTAATCTCGTGATCTCGTGGGCAGAGGTAACTTTCTCGGGATACGAATCCAAATACACCTCAGGACTTTTGGATGTGACGTACATAAGATGCGTTTACAACAATTTACGTTGTTATGTTGTCCTAAATGCAAGCCCTGCATTAACCCTTAAACACACCTTGATGCTAGATTTGTCTACGTGTGTATGAATGGACAGTCAGCACTAAAGCCAAAAGCCTCATAAGGACAATTAAGGACTTGAATGTACCAATGTCAAGAATATGCTGACGTATATCATGTCAATATTATTTGTGGGTGTTTCTCAGAATGTGAATGTTTATATGTTTTTTGTTTTTTTTTAAACGAAAATGAAGAATTAATTTTCACTGTAAACATCTCAAAACCAAATAATTTAGGTTAGGGGACTACTTCCCTTCTTAAAGCCAAGTCCTTCAAGTCCTTTACCAATGTGATACAGCGAGCATCTGTCTGTTAGCAGGTGCAGGCCCCCTCCCTACACAGAACAAGGTAATCTCTGTGACTACACCCTCTCCCAAACGAAAGTACAAAAACACCCAAATCATGCCTAAAAACAGAGAAGAACAGGCCTCATTTGCAAATTCGACGTTATTTGTTATAATCCGACATCAAGGGATGAGGGGCCCAGTTTTGCTGCTGCTTCAATTGGGAATCAAATTATGAGAGGGAAAAAAATCCCGTCTGGGCTCCTCCCACTTATTCCTGAACACAATACTGGCGTCGGCGTGTCTCCTGTGTCCGCTCCCTCCCTCCCCCGCTGCAAACACCCAGTGCAGTAACATGAGCACCTCGCCAGGGACGCGGGGCGGCTGTCAGAGAGCGGCACCTTCAGGGTTCCCCGGTCACCCTCAACTCCAGCGCCTGCCGAGGTGGAGAGGGGTGGATGGGGTCCCACCGCTCCCTCATTGGACCCCTCCCTGGCCGGTTAGCACAGGACTGTCCGAGGAGCGTGGGGCTACTGTCAGAGAGTGGCGGCCTTTGAGGGTCCCCTGTCAGTCTCAACTCGTGTGCCTGCAGAGGATGGAAAGGGATGAGGACTGATTGGATCCCTCGCCGGCCGGATACCTCAGGGCTGCTCCAGGCGCGGGGGCATCTGTAAAGTGGGGCGAAAGCGAATAGAAGGTTGGACCCGCAGTCCTCCTCAACTCCTGTCTGCGTCTGCTGAGAGGACAGACTTCTCCGTCACTGTAACCCTCACCGATGCTCTAACTAGTAACTAAATATTATATAGAGACGACCTATGAGCATAAGCTTTCAAACTCACACTGACCACGTTTTAGACTAACTGAGGAAGCTACAGCTTATCATTTTAGGGGTCTTACTTGATACTCTGGGGCATGGGTGCCAATTATTTCTGGACTACGAAGTTGTGAGTTTAAAAGAACACATTTTGTAGAAGTCTTTATTTCCAGACCCCGACTTCTGCTATCTACGAATTTGTGTCAATGCTGCATAATCCCTCCAAAGTACTCGTCTAACCCCGAGCCTTTCTGCTGAGGATGAAATCAGAGCGACAGGAACGAAGTCCGCCTCCTTGTAGTGTTGATCGACTGATTGCTATACGAACTAGTCGTTTCCGGGTTCATTGCATTTATATAGCGCTTACCACCCCTGAGGAGGTACTGAAATTGGATATTATTTATATTCTGTACCATCATAGGACCCTAATGTTTTTTCTCCAGTGTAAGGTCTTTGGTGACATGTCACGCATCGGAGAGGAAGAAGCGCCTTTCACGGCGCTGCAGAACATCCATAAACTACCACCCATTATCACAATCCGAACGAACCCTTAAAGCATGTAGGCTCTAAGTAGGGACGTCGTCGCTGGTGTGTCTGGTGGAGGGCACTATGCTGATTTCAAACTAATATGGAGTGGTTATAAAAATTAAGATAGCAGCAGTGACTTTGAAATGGTGTCGTGGCCCTAAGGCAAGCAAGGAAATTAGACCCCCCCAGCCTATCCTGGTTTGATAGTAAAACAAAAAAACACATATACACTTCGACAAAGTGGGCCCCTCACACCCCTGGTACCCGGTAATACTGCGCCCGAAACCCTATTGATAGGTATGTCCCTGTTTATGAACTTTTAGACTCACTCGCCTCCTCCCTCCTAAGAAGTGACTTTCTGTGTAATAAGAATGATGTTTCTCAAAATCCTTATCTTTTATCTTCATATCTCTCTCTCAAAGTCAAGCCACGAGCAAATTGCGACCTCCTGCCACAAATGTTGACATATTCGCGCTTCCAGCCCTCCCCTATGACAGGCAGGATGTCCTTCTGTCCCCTTCCCCCCTGCAGTATCCTGTCACTCCCAGGACCTCCTGTCTACAGTGACAGCGGTCCTGCCCCGCAGCGCTCGCACCCCTGCCCGCCCAATGAGACCAGCGCTGTTTAGTCGGGGAGCCCCTTTCCATTTTGGCCCGGGGCCCCCGGGGAGGGTTCAGGTCCTACTTCAGAGGACTCTTACCTCCGGTTCTCGCCGCGCCTGGTTGCTGCGCTTAGCCCGGTGCTGGCTGCGCGCCTCTCCGCCTGCCTGTCCCCAGCTCCTCGGTAGAGCAGCAGCAGGGAGCGGGGAGTGACGGCTGCAGGGGCTGGGGCAGGCGTCAGCCAGGCTGGAGCCGCCAGCCTCCTCCGCCCCCTCCTCCTCCTCGCAGCCCTATCAGTGAGCCGCCGCCGCCGACCTGGAAGCAGCCCAGGACGCGCCTGCTTCGCCCCCTCCCCTCGCACTGGCAGCCCGGCTGGCGCGCCCCTCGCAGCGGGTCTGGGATGGCCAGACTCCCTCACCCGTGGAGGCAGCCACCATGTAGCCGGGAGGCAAGCCTCGCCGCGGGCACAGGGTTCAAGCAGGGGAAGGTGAAAGATTTGATAACGTCTTAGTGTCGACAGCCCGCGCAGCACAGGTCCGAGAGCTGCCTCCCTCCTGGCGGCTGGAGCCCGGGGAGTTTGTTGAAAGGTAGTCCGCAGGCGGTGGGTACCCTTCTCAGTCGTGCCCCTCAAACCGTGAATAAACGCCATCCGAATGGGCTCAGCGGGGAAGGCTGCGACTTCCCAGGCCGAAATCACCGAGTTGCGATGCTTGAACCCATCAACTTGGTTAGTTCGGCAGCTTGGATGGCAACTTGACTTTGACGGAGCTTCAGTGCTAAAGCATCTCTGCTTCTGCCTGCCCACCAGCTCGCACTCCATCAGCGCAAGCCTCCCGGAGCTCCCCCTAAGTAGATTTTAAGCGCATTTACTCCAAGTACACATCAAACATGACAACACGCTTGCTTTATTTAATCTAGTTTTCTATTACCGAGTCCTAACGATCGGTGATTTCAGAGTACATAATAGAGATACCAAGAATGTAGTAGAATTGTAATAGTACATTAGTGATTGAAATCTTTACACATGGAGTCAGTCAACTTAGCGTACAGTCCAAAAAGGTGACAGTCTAGTGCAATAACGGCATGTAGTGTTGGGCACGGTATCACAGTGATTAATAGGTCCATTGGGATGGGAGTAGGGAGTGATTCAGGGCAAAGTGAGACTGAGAGAGAAGGTTAAAGGAAGTGAGGGGTGGCTAAAGGCAGAGGAAATGGTGGAAGAGGCTATAGTACAATAATCATTAGCAAAGCCAATGCCAATATAGGTTGCGCCTATACAAGCGCTATTGCTTTGGCATCGTGTTTTGCCATGTTGTACACCTGTGTGGCTGCTGACCAGATTGGCTAAAAGTTCGTGGAGTGTCGGAGTGGAGTGGGGATATAGAGTGTCATAGAGTGGATTTGGTGGAGTAGGGGGAATAGAGTGTCAGAGTTGAATAGAGGGTAATAGAGTTCAGTGGTGTTGAGTGGGGTGGGGTGAAATAGGGTGGAGTAGATTGAGGAAGTCGCGTGACAGAATGTTTTGAATTTGAACGGGGCAGATTGGAGTGTGGCAGATTCAGACCAGATTAGGGTGGATTGGATTGAGTGGGGTGGTTTGGATTGGTGTTGGTTGTATTGGATTGGAGAGGGGTATATTGGATTTGGGTGAGGTGGATTGGAGTAGGGCGTATCGTTTTGGATTGTAGTGCAACAGATTGTTTTGGATTGGAGCTGGGTGGAATGGAGTGGGGCACATTGTTTTGGATTGGAGTGGGCCGGATTCAAGTCGGATTGATTGTCTTGGATTGGAGTGGGGCAGTCTGTTTTGGATTAAAGTGGGGCAGATTTGAGTGAGGTGGATTGGAGAGGGGCAGACTGTATTGAATTGGAGTGGGGCAGATTGTTTTGGATTGCAGTGAGGCAGATTGGAGTCGGGCAGATTGTTTTGGATTGGAGTGTGACAGATTGTAGCAGGGCATATTGTTTTGGACTGGGCAGATTGAAGTAGGGCAGATTGTTTTTGATTGGAGTGGGGCATCTTGTTTTGGATTGGAGTGTGACTGATAAGAGTGTGGCAGATTGAGACCAGATTAGGGTGTATTAGATTGAGTAGGGTGGATTGGGCTGGGTTGGTGTTGGGTGTATTGGATGGGAGTGGGGTGGATTGGATTGGAGAGGGGCGTATTGGATTGGGGTGAGGTGGATTGGAGTAGGGCAAATTGTTTTGGATACAAGTGGGACAGATTGTTTTGGTTGGAGCAGGGTGGATTGGAGTGGGGTAGACAAGAGTAGGGCATATTGTTTTGGATTGGAGTGGTGCAGATTGTGTTGGACTGGAGTTGGGTAGATGAGAGTAGGGTATATTGTTTTGGACTGGAGTGGGGTATATTGTTTTGGATTGAAGTGTGGCAGGTAGTTTTGGATTGGAGTGGTACAGATTGTTTTGGAGTGATGTAGATTATTTTGGATGGAGTGGGACAAACTAGAGTGGGACAGATTAGTTTGTGGTTGGTTGGGAGGATTGAAGTAGATTGGATTGGGGTAGGATGAATTGGTGTGGGGTGAATTGGGATGGATTGTAGTGGTACTGATTGGAGCAGGTTGGATTGAGGTGTACTGCATGATTATGTGCTAAAGCATAATTTCAGAAATTACAAATAAAAAAGAAACAATGTCACTTTGCAATATTTAGAACAAGATAATCATCATCTTTTGAGAACAGCACCCATGAGCAAAAACAAAAGAATACACAAGTGCAAAGTGAGAAAAGAGGACTTGTTAAAATAAAATAAATTTAGCTATAACAAATAAAACTGCACATTATTTTGTCCTGCAGGGCAAGAGTTGACAGTTACACACATTCTGTTTGCTGTGCACTGAAAGTTAACAAGGGACAAAATAGTACCTCAAGCACATAGGGACCAGTGGACGAGCACTGATTAAGTTGAATCAATCAGTGCTTGGTCCCTGCTCCACAAAGAGGAACGTAAAAGATGGCAGGCGTGCAGTAATGAATTATGAGGTGTAAAGCAGAGTGGCACGCAAGCCAACAAATGATAAGAGGCAGGCGGGCTCCAAGCCCTTTACTATACACAAGAGTCTCACGAACGCACGCAGGCTCAAACCTATAAAGTGAGCACTGAAAGTGCTAATTTCTGGAGTCTTAGGGGGTCATTACAACCCTGGCGGACGGTGTTAAAGCAGCAGTAATACCGCAAACAGGCCGGCGAAAAAAAAAAGGGAATTATGACCGTGGTGGAAACCGCCAACAAAGACAGCCACTTTAACACTCCAACCGCCACAGCGGTACAGACAAACAGCGTGGCGGTCACTGCCAACAGACAGTACCGCCTGCAGTATTACAACAGGCCAATCCGCCACCTTTTCCGGGGCGGATTCACCGTGGATAAAAAACGGCGGAAACAGCCATTTCAATGAGAAAACGCTCACCTTAACACACTCCACGAGGAAGGAGGGCACCATGGACCCGGACCTCCAAATACTCCCTGCGATAGTCTTCCTGCTCCTCTAAGATCATCAGCAACGCTGGCGCCGAAGACAACAGTGAGTACTGCACCTAAGACATAGGGGAGGGGGGAGGCAAAAGTCAGGGAAACACACACGCAACACCCCCACCCCCACCTCGACCCTCACCCACTACAACACACACACCAATGCATATCCAAACATAACAGTAACAAACCCCAACACCCCCGGAAGAATGCAAAGACAAAAGGAAATGAGTTCAACCATTGTAAAGTATCAAAATACAGTAAGCTAATATATACAGATATATATACACATTAAAAAACTTATATATCACGATTAGTAGTGCAGGTATGCACCATTCAATGTCCGTGGACCACTGGGCCCAAAATGCATGGGCGAGGCCCACACAAGATACCTGTCCAGAAACGGAGAGAACACTGCTGGGGCATCATATCGAAATACAACAGGCACCTCAGGGGGAAGGGAAGGGGGGGCACCTCAGCCGGATGACAGCACCACGCCAGATCCACGACGGGGCTCCATGCCCATTGATGTATCCTGGGGAGTGCAAAGCCACAGTCTCACAAGTCTTTGCAGTGGGTGGTTTGCCCAATGCTTTATCCTTGGGAGTGCAAAGCCACAGTCTCACAAGTCTTTTCAGTGGGTGGTTTGCCCACTGTACCATCCTGGGGAGTGCAAAGCCACAGTCTCACAAGTCTTTTCAGTGGGTGGTTTGCCCACTGTACCATCCTGGGGAGCGCAAAGCCACAGTCTCTCAAGTCTTTTCAGTGGGTGGTTTGCCCACTGTACCATCCTGGGGAGCGCAAAGCCACAGTCTCACAAGTCTTTTCAGTGGGTGGTTTGCCCACTGTACCATCCTGGGGAGTGCAAAGCCACAGTCTCACAAGTCTTTGCAGTGGGTGGTTTGCCCGCTGTACCATCCTGGGGAGTGCAAAGCCACAATCTCACAAGTCTTTTCAGTGGGTGGTTTGCCTACTGTACCATCCTGGGGAGTGCAAAGCCTCAGTCTCTCAAGTGGATAACAGTCTCCACTGGTTCTGGAGGGGGACTGGTGCCCAGAGTGCTTCATCCTGTTAATGACTGAGGTAGTGGATGCTGTTCTCCACTGGTTCTGGAGGGGGACTGGTGCCCAGAGTGCTTCATCCTGTTAAGGACTGAGGTAGTGGATGCTGTTCTCCACTGGTTCTGGAGGGGGACTGGTGCCCAGAGTGCTTCATCCTGTTAATAACTTTGGTAGTGGATGCTGTTCTCCACTGGTTCTGGAGGGGGACTGGTGCCCAGAGTGCTTCATCCTGTTAAGGACTGAGGTAGTGGATGCTGTTCTCCACTGGTTCTGGAGGGGGACTGGTGCCCAGAGTGCATCACTCTCCCCGTGACGGTCCCAGTTCCCTCACTGCCCCTGCCGCACATGGGCTACCGGTGCTTGATTTTGCGGTGCTTGCCCTGTTCAGTGGTGCTTGCCATGGCGGTCTTTGCCCTGTTCAGCGGTGCTTGACTTAGCAGTTTCTGACCTGTTCAGCGGTGCTTGCCACAGCGGTCTTTGCCCTGTTCAGCGGTGCTTGCCCTGTTCAGCGGTGTTTGACTTAGCAGTTTCTGACCTGTTCAGCAGTGCTTGCCATGGCGGTCTTTGCCCTGTTCAGCAGTGCTTGACTTAGCAGTTTCTGACCTGTTCAGCGGTGCTTGCCATGGCGGTCTTTGCCCTGTTCAGCGGTGCTTGCCCTGTTCAGCGGTGCTTGACTTTGCTGTCTCTGACCTGTGCAGCAGTGTTTGCGATGGCGGTCCCTCATTGCCCAGCGGGGCTGTGGCTGCCGGGGCCCTCCTGGGCACTGACTCTGGCGGTGGTCTCCTGACCAGTGACGATTGGACTGCCCTCCTGGGCACTGACTCTGGCGGTGGTCTCCTGACCAGTGACGATTGGACTGCCCTCCTGGGCACTGACTCTGGCGGTGGTCTCCTGACCAGTGATGATTGGACTGCCCTCCTGGGCACTGACTCTGGCGGTGGTCTCCTGACCAGTGACGATGGGGCTGGCGGTGGCGTCCTGGGCAGCGGGGATGATGGCGGCCTTCTCCGCTGTGTTGCTCTTCCCAGACTTTGGTGCTTTCTTCCGCCCCTTCCCCACCTTGGGACGAGTCACAGCTGACTCGACACTCCCCCCGGGACCCTTGTGAGCGGCTTTGCCGGCAGGAGTCTTCCCCCTCTCCCGTCGGACACTGTCTAACTTCTGGTGCTTCACAGGGGGAGGACTGGCTGTGCTTTGGCTCCGTGTCACACTGGCTGCCCTGGTGGCCGGTGCACTCCACATACCTCTAACAGGCACCACTGGTACCGGAGATTTTTTGGCTGAGGTGCTAGTACGGGACCTATGAATTGGAGGGGGGGGTGGTGGGAAAGATGTTAACGTTGCTCAGGAACAGTTTCTGACGAACACTGGGACGGGTATCTGGAGGGAGTCTGGGAGTGGAGGAAGAGGAGGTGGTTGTAGGAGGTGTAACTTTTGATGATTTGGGTTCATGTTCTGGAGGCTGTCGTGAGGTGAATGGATTTTGGGTGTGTGTGTGCCCACGTTTGTGTACTTTGGGAGGGGGTGTCACAGACACACTGGGAGAGGACACAGGGGACGTGTAAATGGTAGTGGGGGTGGTGAGTGCAGGTGAGCGGGGTGCGGTGGTGGGTGTTCTGGTGCGAGTCCTAGTGGCTGTAGTGGTAGTGCATGCAGGTGAGAGTGTAGACGACACTGGGAGGAAGGAGGGAGGCGACGAGGAGGGGGACACAGTGGAGGCAGTGTGCTGTGTCTGTATGTGGGTGATGCTTGTGTGAGTGCCTGTGGGATGTGTGGTGCCTATGTTTGCCTGAGCTGCCCTTGTGTGTTGAGGTGTATGCAGGCTGGTCTGATGGTGTGCTTGGGATAGGCAGAGGTACAGGGGATTGGATATGGGTGGAGGAAGTTGGAGGGGGGAGGCTAGACACAGGGACAATGGCTGCCATCAGTGCTGAGGATAGAGATTGCAGGGTTCGATGATGGGCAGCCTGACCAGAATGAATGCCCTCCAGGAATGCATTAGTGTGTTGCAACTCCCTTTCTACACCCTGGATGGCATTCACAATGGTAGACTGCCCAACAGTGAGTGACCTGAGGAGGTCAATGGCCTCCTCACTGAGGGCAGCAGAGGTGACAGGGGCAGGGGCTGAGGTGCCTGGGGCGAAGGTGATGCCCACCCTCTTGGGTGAGCGGGCATGGGGCGAAGGCTGAGGGGCTGCTGGGAGGGCGGTGCTGGTAGGGGGGGTGGCAGCTGTACCTGTAGAAGTGGGGGGCACAGATGTTGCCGCCACCAAAAGGGAGCTCCCATCGGAGGACGAGTCCGTGTCGCTGGTTGCTGATCCAGTGACCGCCGTGAAGCTCCCCTCGCCCTCCGTCCCACTGGTGTATTCTGAGTCCGTGGTGTGGCCCTCCATGGCCATGTGGGATGCAGCTCCCTCTTGCTCCGGTGCCACTGAACCTCCGCCTGATGATGCTGATGCACAAAAGAACAGGGAGAGCACAAAAAGGGGGGGGGGGGGAACAGAAGAAAGACAGGTTGAGTGCATGGCTTACCACTACCGTTGGCGGACAATACAGACACAGCAGCCCTCTGCACTACGCCGTGCTGTTGGGCTCTACAGATGCAGTTCCTGGGATATGGCCTACATGGCTATGGTGGACATCTGCACACATAGATGAAGAGGGGCATGTATACCTGTACTTGGCACTCTACAGAGGTGGGGTGGAGTGGCACATGGCCTGCATTACGGAGGGGCCTAGCCTACGGAACTCGCCCTGGCCTAGGGAAACCCACAGCCCTCCTCCTCCACCCAGACCCCTCCACTGCACGCAAAGTCAGCAAAATGAGAGTGTACTCACCCCCTTGTGTCTGCTGTGATGCCCTCATGCGCCCATCCAACTCAGGGTAGGCCACCACCAGGATCCGGAACATCAGGGGGGTCATGGTGCGACGGGCACCCCTCCCACGTTGGGAGGCCATCCCCAGCTGAGCCTCCGCCGCCTTCTTGCTCCAGCGGCGAATGTCTTCCCATCTTTTCTGGCAGTGGGTGCTCCGTCTCTGGTGGACCCCCAGGGTCCGGACGTCCTTGGCGATGGCACGCCAAATTTCCTTCTTCTGGTGGGCGCTGACCTACATGACATGTACAGGGGAAGAAGAGAAGTCATTACCAACTGCACCGTCGAAGTGAGTGGCCCACATCCCTACCCTTGCCATGTGGCACATGCATTCACAGTCCTTCATGCTCGCAGAACTCTGCCCCCTTCCTTCTTACAACCAGCCCTCTCCACCCAGGCATAGCCCATACAACTTGCACCCTATGTACTCACCTGTTGGTCTGGAGGACCGTAGAGTAGCGTGTACTGGGGGAGGACCCCGTCCACGAGCTTCTCCAACTCCTGTGCAGTGAAGGCAGGGGCCCTTTCCCCAGACGCACGTGCCATTGTCTTTTCCAGACCGAGGTCACAGCAGCACTTGCAGTATAAGTCCTCTCCTGTCGAAGATCAGGTATCGAGTGATTGAACAGATAGAAAATGGCGGTCACGTCCGGGGCAGTGACGTCCGCGGTGGTGCGTATCATCACCGCCGGCGCACTTTGTCATTGGCTCCTGGGACCCATAGGGTCCAATGTTAACCAATGCAGCATTGCGCCGCGGTCTTCGACCGCCTACCGCGAAGGTGTACAACGCCAGCGCTGTTACCTCACATCCCATTGTCCCACTTTAGAGGTCAGGCAGCTGCCATTTCAGGGGCCCACATGACTTCATTTTCAACTGCGTCACACATACCTAGGCCTGGACTCAACACACATACAGACAACTTTTGGGATTTTGTTTTGTATTCTGTGTAGCTGTGGGTACATACCTCTGAGTTGCTTGACTCTGTGGTCGCTGTTGTCCTTCCTAGGCACCGTCAGCTGGGACATGTGAGGAGATGGCGGAATCCTCCGGTGTACCGACCGCTGGTGGACCTGTTGACAATGGAGGAGCGACATTTAATCATCACCTACAGGTTTGACCGTGCCACAATCCAGGAACTGTGTACCCAGTTGGAGCCAGACCTTATGTCACCAATCCGCCATCCCACAAGAATCCCCCCTCAAGTGCAGGTTCTATCAGTGCTCCATTTCCTAGCAAGTGGGTCATTTCAAACAATAGTGGCCATGGCATCAGGGATGTCCCAGCCTATGTTTTCCAACGTGTTGTCCGGAGTGTTGTCTGCCCTGCTGAAACACATGAGGAGCTACATCGTTTTCCCTCAGGTGGAGGATTTGGCTACTGTTAAAGGAGACTTCTATGCCCTTGGACATATCCCTAACATCATAGGTGCCATTGATGGGACCCATGTAGCTCTGGTCCCCCCCCACAGGAGTGAACAGGTGTACAGGAACCGGAAGAGTTATCATTCCATGAATGTACAGATGGTATGTTTGGCAAACCAGTACATCTCGCAGGTAAATGCTATGTTCCCTGGCTCATTGCATGACGCCTACATCCTGTGGAATAGCAGCATCCCTTATTTGATGGGTCAACTCCAGAGGCACCGGGTGTGGCTATTAGGGGACTCTGGTTACCCCAACCTGTCATGGCTATTGACCCCAGTGAGGAATCCCAGGACTAGGGCAGAGGAACGCTACAATGAGGCCCATGGGCGGACTAGGAGGGTGATCGAACGCACTTTCGGCCTCCTGAAGGCCAGGTTCAGGTGCCTCCATATGACAGGTGGTTCCCTATTCTACTCACCAAGGAAGGTGTGCCAGATCATCATCGCCTGCTCTATGCTTCACAATCTTGCTTTGCGACGCCAGGTGCCTTTTCTGCAGGAGGATGGTCCAGATGACGGTGTTGTGGCAGCTGTGGAGCCTGTGGACAGTGATGAGGAGGAAGCAGAGGAAGAAGACATTGACAACAGGGACTCAGTCATACAGCAATATTTCCAGTGACACACAGGTGAGAACACTTTCTTTACTAATACATTTACTTTCACACTTCTACCTCTATCCTGTCTGTCAATTTCAAGCAGTATTTGGTAACTGAGTTGTACATTTCCATTACGGTTTCACAGGTGTGGTTACCAACGTGTGTCATCTGCTTGCATCCTTCATGGACTTGTGATGTGTGACATAGGTATGTTGACATTACATTTTCGAACGGATTTTGTCATTGTCATAGCTAATACACATTTTCAAAATCACAGACTGACTCCAGAGATTTGTGTGCTTCAAGGGTGTTTATTGAAGTGCTAATTATTGGAGAGGGTGGTAAAATGGTGATGGGTGATGGTGGAGGAATGTCCATGGCAGAGTCCAGTCTATTAGTCTCACAGGTGCATTGCCCATATGGGCATAGGAAGTGGAGCTGGGGCAGTTCCAATATGGACAGGGTTACAAAGTGGGACAGTGTTGGGCTGTGCCTGTGCGAGGGGAACCGACTGTCCCGAGGCCCACGATGGTCTGGGCTGGTCATCTGGATCCAGTTGGCCAGAGCTGCTGTCATCACTGTGGGCCTCTTCTGTGGGTGGGGTAGAGATGTCTGGACCCACCTGTCTGGTAACGTTAGGTAGTGGTCCTGCAGGGGTGTAAAAGCATGATTATTGCATCTGTGTGTGTCATGGTGCGCAATGGGTGGGTGACCGTGTACCCCAGTGCTAGCATTCCTGTGTGGGGGCTTGTGTGATGATGGTTAGGGGGTGTTATGGGTATGTGCAGTGGCCATGCT
Source organism: Pleurodeles waltl (assembly GCF_031143425.1). NCBI lineage: Eukaryota > Metazoa > Chordata > Amphibia > Caudata > Salamandridae > Pleurodeles > Pleurodeles waltl. The sequence continues at coordinate 1,230,115,950 of NC_090447.1, forward strand.
TTAGTGATGGGTGTCCATGCTTTGTTGTGTCATGCAGGGCTTGGTGTTGGGGTGGGTGGTTTGTGTTATTAGTACATTAGTGAGGAGTGGGAGTGATAGGGGAGGAGGTGAGGGTGGGGGTGTGTGATAGCATGCAGGTAGGGTGGGGGATATGATATTTAAGATTTGACTTACCAGTGTCCATTCCTCCACCGACTCCTCCGAGGCCCTCTGGATGCATAATGGTCAAGACCTGCTCCTTCCATGTTGTTAGTTGTCGGGGAGGACGTGGGGGTCCGCCGCCAGTCCGCTGAACCACGATGATGTGCCTGGAGACCACGGAACGCACCTTCCCCGGTAGGTCGTTCCACCTCTTCCTGATGTCCTCCCGATTTCTTGGGTGCTGTCCCACTGCATTGACCCGGTCGGCTATTCTTCGTCATAGCTCCATCTTCCTTGCAATGGAGGTGTGCTGCACCTGTGCTCCAAATAGCTGTGGCTCTACCCGTACGATTTCCTCCACCATGACCCTGAGCTCCTCTGAAACCTGGGGTGTCTTTGGCGTGCCATGGGGTGGTGTAGGTGATGTGTGGGGTGGTGTATGTGGTGATGAGTGGGGTGATGTGTAGTGGTGTGTGGTGTTTTGTGCGTGGATGTTCTGTGGGTGATGGTGTTGTGTGCCTCTGTGTGGTGGGGTTGTCGATTCTGTGCTCTCTCTCTCGCCTTCGTCTATAATTTTTGGTCGTAGTGGTTTGTGGGTGATGTGGGTGTGTGTTTTATATTGTGTTGGGTGTGTGGAAGTGGTGTTTGTATGTGTATCAGGTGTGTGTATTTTGAATTGTCCAATGTGGCGGTGTTTTGGAGATGTGTGTGTATTTTGAGCGTGGCGGTGTGTACCGCCAATGGAATACCGCGGTTGAAAGACTGCCGCGTGGATTCGTGGGTCGTAATAGCATGGGCGTGTTTCTGTTGGCGTGACAGTGGAGGATTTGTTTTCGCCAGTTTATCACTGACCTTTGGTGTGGCGGACTTGTGTGGGTGTCTGAATTTTGGCAGATTCCGAGATGTGGGTCATGATAGCTGTGGCGGAATTCCACGGCCGCGGCGGTGTATTGGCGGTCTTCTGCACGGCGGTAAGCGGCTTTTACCGCCAATGTTGTAATGACCCCCTTAATCCGTTGAGGTTGAGCAGCGGTATTTTACCACCTTAGTCGGTGGTAAATGTTTGGTTCTCATTGAAAAAGTTAAGGAATATGATCTTTTGACTGGCAGTGTGGCAGCCTTTGTTGATATCATCAGAGTAACTCAAGAGTACAACAGGACACAATAACATGGCACCAAGCAAAATAACACCAGAACTCAAAAATACAATACATGGGATGCAACACAACAGTCACAGTACAGCACAAAAAGAACACAGTGCAGAGCAAAAACAACATAAGACATCACCACAACAAAATACAACACAACTAATCAGAATAAACGTCATGGTCACACTTTGATGTTTCTACCAATTGATTTTCATAATACGGTTATAGGAGGTTTTAGAAGTAGATGGCTCTTTAGGCAGTTTGTGAAGAATATGAAGGAGGGGTCTTGTCTGATGTCAGAAGTGAGTATGATGTTCCATACTGATGCACCAAAAGACACAAGTGCTGAGACTTGCTGTAGAGTACGGAGTCATAGTGGAAATTGTTAGTTTTTACAAAGGGTTTTGCGCTTGTCCGAGATTTTATTTTCGGTCTGTTTGTAACGTGGTGTGTTTAGTTTCAACGTCTTTGATATAATGCATGTAGGCCTGGAAACGCAGCTAGCTTAGAGAGGAAACATTGGTGAGATATGGGCAGTTTCCTGCTGCCCTCAATCAGTCTGTCAGCTGCCTGAATGACTGGTTTTAGAGAGGCTATTCGAATCATAGATAGGCTAAAAAAAACGGATGCTTGATGCACTCTATGGTGAATATTTTATGAAGCACATGGATAAATCATTACTTTTTCAAATTCTGAATTCATCACATACACCTGTAAACTGACCATAAAGGACTGTCACTATTTTTGTGGCACCTAGGACAAAAAAATGTGTCATCTCTTCTGTCATGCCATAGTACTTAAGCCCTTACTCATCCTCGGTCTAAACCCCCCACAACTTCCCCCTGCCATTAAATCATCTCCAGTACTCCTGAATAAACAACTTGTTCATATTCAATGTTCTATAAAAACCAAGAGGACAACTCAAGGTCTAAGGATGTATCTCATTTACGTATGCTCCAAATACTTTTTTTATGAGGCACATTAATGTGCTAACAGTACATATTGTGAAATGTACGCACTGCTGTTGTTTTTCCAAACAGCTTTGTGTACCATGGGGAAGGACTGCTACACCTTGTACTTCCACTTGCTAATATCCATACCCAAGTTCTTAAAAACACCACCCTAGCAACAATGACTATGCATGTTTTACCTCCCATCTGTCTCATGCTTGAAGGTCTTTCCCCAGAATTCCAGCCCTGGGCAGCAGACAAGAAACCCTCTGTAAATAAATCTGGAGTTGCTTGCCTTTGGTGTTGTGAGACCTTCTTTCTATTAGACCTCAAATTAAAAACAGAGGGGCACATTTATAAGACCCTAGAACCACCAGAGCGTCACTTTTGTGTGACGCTCCGGTGGCACTGTGCACTGCACTGTATTTACAAGGCGGCGTTATGCCACTTTTTGTAGCTTAACGCCACCTTGTAAATATGGCCCCCTTCACATGCACAGTTTGCGTTTAAGGGGCGTGCAATGGGTGTTGCTTGGGGCGTTCCACAGCAACACCCATTGCATTTTGATGCTGCCCCAGATTTACGAGATTTTGTAAACCTGAGGCAGCGCCAGAATCTAACGCCACGCTCCTAAACCTGAGGCAGCGCCAGAATCTAACGCCACCCCAGGGGTGCCGTTATCATGGCATAACGAGGAGGGATACTTTTATTCCTCCTCATTTTTTGCTTTTTTCCATGCGTGCTGCATTCTGCAGCACACATAGAAAGAGCAAAAGGCCATAAATGGTTGTTTATGTGAGTGAAGGAAGGTGTTCCTTCCTGCACGTAAACAATCATTCATAAATGACAATATGGTACTTCTATGTTTGCTGCATCCTGCAGCACACATAGACGTTCCAAATCACCATTGAAGATTGTTTTTGTGCAGGAAGGGACAATTTCCTGCACATAAACAATCATTCCCCACAAGGCAGAACTCCTGCAATATAGTGCAAGGATGCCTGCGTTGGTGCAGGCAGCTAAATGTAGTGCAGGGGGAAACTCAAAGGTGTGCTGTATTTTTGTAAATACAGCGCATCCCTGCATTTCTAAAGTGGCTGTGCGCTGCAAATTTTTACGCAGCACTGCGCAGCACCTCTTTTTTGTAAATTTGGCCCCAAGTTCATTCCTTTAGTGCATGACTCTCAGGATAGCACGGCAAAGCAGGCTGAGGCTTACTCAGGGAAGTGATGAATGCTTGACGCTGAGTTCAGTAAAATCAGTGATATCACTCAATAAGGCTACTATTTCAGTCAGTGCTTTACTTTATCAAAATAAAAGTGCTTTATTACTCAAGAAGCTAAATACTGAACATCATTCAAGATAAAAACTTAAAATCAGAACCCTCAAACCCCTTTGTAGCCTGAGGCCTAAGTCAAAATGTTGATGTAGCAGAAATTTTAATACTGTCCCTCATGTCATAGTGACCATCTAAGCGTGACAATCTATGCATTATGTTAACGAAAGTACTAATTGCTTTTTTGTAAAGTGATGCACTGACAAGCCATGTTAACGTGCATTCACTGTAAGTTATCAGTCAGAAGGCATGTGGTATATCCTTGTAAGTTTATGTTTAACAGATTAATTAATTTCTATCTTATAGTTTATCATGTAAATTAACCGTTTGCATTAAAACGATAATAGTTTTCATAAGAAAAGCATTATAAAAGGAACTTGTGAATGTAGAGAGTATAGTTTTGCACAGTAGTTACACTAAAGTTTTAACAGAGTAACTTCGTATTGAATTTACTGTAACATGAACACTGACCGAGCTTATTAATATTGAATTTATGCTTTAGAATGTTAAATGTGTACTAGATGCATAAATTAATGTGCCATTTTAATTCACTTTGCTTAGCTTAAGTGACACCTGCAAGGCCCTGTTTCCTGATTGTGCAGAAAATGTTTAGTCATTCTTACCTACACATATTTTTCTTTCAGACATCATTCTCATGAGAATGTTAGCTTGGTAATAGATGCTCTGTTGTTTTAGACACAATAAGCTTGGAGACCCAGCCTCAAGTGCACTACATTCAGGAACTGTGGAATAAATGTGTATACAAATGTTTCAGCTCGCATGGATGAGCTAAGATGAAAGCCTTTCACATGAAGAACCTGGGAACTTTTATTGATGTTGCAGTCTGGGTCGTATGACTGCTTGCCATTGGACATTTTCACCTATTGCGTCATATGGAGTGATCGATGTACAAATCATTGTGCCCTATGAACTTTAATTTACCGTTCACCAACTTGATTTGGTCAGATAATCATTTCCATTCTACACTGCTTGCTGACCTCCTTGCACTCTGAGAGTTAAAGCCTCTCTACCATTTGCCCCATGAGATGCTTTGCTGAGACTTGGAGAGATATTTCCCCTTATCAGAGAAGAAGACTCTTGATGAGCTTCTGAAATGCTGATGCCTTCCCATTCTGTTTTTACTTACTTTTTGCTAAACTTAGTCACTCATTTACCCAGATTTCCTTTTCCCAAATTGTTTTAGACTTTTTTGTGCTTTTTGCCGAATTTGGCTTGTTCCTGCACAGGCTAAATGGTTTTGCTAATTTGTAGGGGTTTCCCTTGCCTTGGTTATTAAATTACAGAAGTAGAATAGCTAAATGTTTAACAGAATTAGTGTTTGTTTCCTCCTTTTCAGATTTTCTTATTGCTTTTGTGTGTAGGGTTAATTGCATGTTTTGTCTTTTTGATGTTAGTTTGTTTGAGCGTCTTTAGGAGGTTTGGTCAACCTATAATGATTCTGTATCTGTACAGCCATGTCTTGAGAATTATCTATGTTTTTCTGAAGCTCAATTTGGAATAAAACCCCTTAATTTTATTTCAGGCTAGAGTTTTTCCTTGTATAGCTACATTGGTCATGCTGTCCTAAATTGACTGGTTGTGTATTTTTTAGGCCATTTTTTCCACACCCTTATGTTGGGCCAAAAGATTCCTTGACTCCATTTAAGTCATAGTCCTGTGAAGGAATATGCTACAGCAAATCTGGTAGCAGAGGTCTGGTTTGACCCACAAGAGGGGAGAAAAACGTTAGGCATAGTGGCAGGGCAATAGGATTATTAACATGCGATCTGCCCACTCAAATTTTGCCTACCCCAAATTCTGTCCCATGGTTCGTTCCGAAGATTGATGAAGTTCCAGCATTGTTCCTGTGAGAGATGGATGTGTGAGTATTAATAGGCTCTGAGTTTGCATTGCTTTGGCCTAAGATTGTGGTAAAGTATAATGTGAAGTGTTTTGTGGGGTTTCTGCACGTGGTGCTTGTTTCTAAAAAATTTCTGCATTTGTTGTTGACTGGTCCATCAGGGCCTAAAATTCCTTGATAACGCACAAGTGTAGAAGATATTTGATTAATTTATTGTCTGCAGTGAGGTGCTTCTCAAGAGATGTCATCAACAGTGCCAATAGTTTTCCTTGAGTGAGAGTGTGTTTGGTTGGTTTTAAGTGAATCCTGAGTGCACATGGAGGATCTGTATCAACCGGAGTGAGATTAGCTGGTAAAGTTTCATTTGTTGTGTAATTGTGGAAGCCATAGTCAGAAAGCGTGTCTCTGTACTGCTTTGGAGTGTTTGGTTACCTTATCCTGTAATGAGCAGACAGGTTGTCGTTTTTTTCGCTTGCAATATTTTGCATTAGGTGTGTGTGTGTGAGAGACAATTGCAAAGAGAATGCATTGTTGTAAGGAGTGAGTTTAATGTCGCATTGGTATAGTTTGGCTGGTGTGAAGCATCGCTGGTATTGGTGGACAGTGCCACATTGCCATTGGTTGAGAACATCAAAAAGAGGATTGTGGGATTGAAGTTACTTCCTGATTCGAACTTAAAGTTTATTGTGATTCATTGAATTTGATTGAAATGAAGCTCTTTAAAGCATTAAAAAGTGCATTGAGAGGAGATTAATTTATTCAGTGAGAAAGGGTATAGCTAGTCCACCCAAAGGTACTCCAGGTCATTATGTTATGTCTGAAAAAGTTCTTCATGTATGTTTGTGGCTTGAGCAATGGAACAAAATTATTAAGAAAGAAGGTGCATTAGCATTTCCTCGCTATGGAACTTTTAATATAAGCATTCTTAAGAACCTGAGCTGTGTACTTTATGAAATTAAACCACTTCCGAGACCTTCACAATTTGAAGCGGTAATATTTGGGAACACATAGCATGTCAGAAACTGAAACGTATGAGAATAGAAGGCAAAGAGCATTAAAGACATTTGAGGAAGCAAGATGGTGTGATGGACAGAAAGCTTGGAGAGCAGAAGTTATTGAGGGAACTAGATTGTTTCAGCTATTTGTAGTGAAGAAGTAGAAAACACTAAACCAAGGAGTAAGAGAAAAAACGAACAGACAGCAGACATTGAGATGAAAAAGACTGAGACATACAAGAGTTATTCGGATGATGAATTTATAAATAAGATATTGTCAAATCATCCCTCTCCATACCATTCTGTAGAGATAGGAACACCAAGTGAAGCTGCACGAGATGTAACACCCAATGTGCCGACTCCTCCAGTTGCACAAACCTCCAGTCAGATAGTGCCAGATAAATCTGCGAGTTCAGTGTCACAAAGTCCTAGTGTGAATCAGATTGTACCAAATTCTAACATGAACCAGTCAGTGCAGACACCTTATGTGAATCATCCAGCACAGAATCTTGGCTTCAATCAGTCTGTGCAAAATTTAAATCCAAATCAAGCTGTGTAAATGTTCATTCCAAATTAGCCCACACCAAATGTTTCCCTGACGGAAAGATATCAAAGTTTCAGTACTGCCTTGTCAGGACAAAGTGTACGAATTACAATTCCCTAGAACCGGTCAACTTATATTAGTCCAGATGCTTTAACAGTACTTGTGGCTATAGTTCCAGTTGTTTCTTGCATGCTCCAGGTATGTCAGGAAGTTTTGCACACATATTAAATGTCCTGACTGTTCCCTATACTCCAGTTACAGCCAATTGGATGACACCAAACAGTGTGTAGAGATCAGTATATTCAAATGACTCAGGAATGGAGGGCATTGTATTCTGAGACCATTAACCCCTACACAGATTTCAGATCCAACTTCACTGACAAGTCATACAGGTTTTACTCCTGATGCAAGGTTTCCTCAGAGATCCTCACCCTATTTTGTGCCCAAATCGGAGCAGATGCCAAACATTAATTGTAGTACCCCACAAGGAGGAATACCTTTTAACATGTCAGAAAACATGCCTATTGCAAGTGCCCTGAATCGGCAAAGTGTAGGTCCTTCAATTGCAGAAATGTTGCAGAATAATCCAGAGAGTTTGTGAGGTTCCACTGCACAGCAGTTAAATGATTGGCTAAATAATTTAAGTCCTGTAAGTGCTACATGTGTAGTAAATTGTAGTGGAAAAGCAGACAATATTCCTGATCGAGAATCATCATTGAATGTGTCCAGATTGAAATTGGAATTAAACAAAATGATATTGGGAACTTTAGACACTTCCCAATTAGAGATTTACACAGAGGACGAACGATTCATGTGCAAAGACAATACCAAACGTGCAGGACAGGTGTATGAAAGATTATCTGAAGTGGGCAAGAAATATTATGTCAATTTGAAGAAATCAAAGCCCTCAAAGAAAAGTTATAGATTGGAGTTTAGTGACAAGGATATAGCTAACATGAGATCCCCTGGAATGGAATTGCAGATAAAGAATTAATCACGTTCAGCAGGAAATAAAGAGCGTTAGTTAAGTGGGAATGTTTATGTGCGAAGAAAAGAGATCATGTGTAAACAAAACCAGATGTGCCTTCGGCAGGACCAAACCATGCTTAGGCTAATGTGAAAATGCTTCCTATGAGCTAAATGTCAGGAAGAGGTCCATGTACCTTGGAGTAGAAGTGATATTCTGTCATTTACAAATGATCACCCCAAATTGAGAGAGAAGACAGTAGAAGGATATAAGCAGACAAGTTTGTGGAACTTTCAAAATGCTTGTGGGAGGATTTTAATACATTGTTTGACATTGTGGATCCAAGTGACTTGTGGATGGAGTTCAAGATTTTTGATGATTGGCCTGAAAATGAGCCTCAAAGAGATACAGTAACAGGCCCACTGTCTGAAGAAGTGATAAAACAGTATTAAATGGTGATTGGCTATCCGAAAAACAAAGTGTCTCCAAAAGCTTCTGATTCAGTGAAAATTGACAGAACGACTCAGGAATCGAAGGAGTTGATTTATTCCTATTGTGAGAGATAGTTACAGGCTTTTAAACATTTCAGTGGTTGATGAGCTATAGTAGCTAAGGATATGGGTCATTTTGTGTTCAGATTTGTGCAAGGATTAAAACCAGAGATAAGTGACATGATTTAGAAGCATTTGATTTGTTGGCAGAACAACCCGGTTGACAAAATCCTGCATTACGCAAAGTATTGCAGTGATGAGTTGGAATTGAAGCAGCAGGAGCAGTTTTTTTGGACACATTTTGTTGGATTTTAGCAGATAAACAAGGACATATTGACCAAGAATCAGACAGCAGACATTGAAATCAGTTTGTCTAATTACATAAACCGGTAGGTAACTTGTACACTCTATACCACCCATTGCACCCGTGCCTCAAAACACAATCCCCATTACACACAGTACATTTGTCATCTGTCCCGTGTATGATTTCCCTGCATTACAGCTCCATATCCATGAATTCCTTCGTCCAGACCATGGACAAATGTCGGTGAGGTGATATCACCCATGCACCACAAGCGGTGTCTTATGTAGTATGCCCTGTGTAAATATTTAAGTTGTATCAAGATGAGGTGGGCTGAAATTTCTGCCTTACAAGAGGCACCCCAGGCCTCCGTCCAATCATAATTTTCAAGTGATCCTAGGTTCACCTCCCATGCTGCTCAAGGAGCAGGCAACATAGTAGAGTTTTTACTGATAAGCGACCATTAGATTTTCTTTATTTTGTTGGCGCTCAGGTCCCCCATAAGAAGTTTACCCTCTAGGGGGCTAAGTTCTGGGAGATCTGTAAGAATCCTAATGTATGGGGTGAGGGTGTGTTGCAGCTGAAGATAACAATGGAATTGACTGCGATGGAGCGTATACTCTGTTTGCATCTCATGGAATGATTTTAATACTGTCCCTTTTACTATGTCTCCCAGGGTGAAGATCCCAAAAGTGTTCCACGCCTGAAATCCCTCCAGTTGTGTCACCTGATGTAGTACCCTAACCTGCCATAATGGTGTCTGCTCTGTCGGCCTCCCCCCACACCCCTTCGACTTCAGGACGTGCCTCCATGTCTGAAGGACCACCTGGGTTGCCGTTGGAAGAGATGGCATCCCTCTCCCATCGTTTAAATAATGGAGTAGAGGAGTGGTTCCCATCGCCCACTTCTTGGCCCCAAATGAGGGATCTCCAGTGGGCTGAAACACCAGTTGTTGACAGTCAGAAGGTGGGATGCTAAGTAGTAGGAAAGAATGTCAGCCGTGGCAATACCCCAGAATATGTGACCTGAAAGTAGGTTTTGAGTGCAATCTGAGCAGTTCCCCCTCCCCAAAGGAACCCCCTAGGATGGAATCAATCTGCAAGAACCACGACTGGGGAATTGTACAAAGTACATTTTTTAGTTGATATAATAAGCGGAGCAGAGAGACCTTCTTGAAGATTGCTGATCTACCCATCAGTGCTAGTGCTACAATGATTATAGATGATATTTCTGGTGCCACAATTCTATCAGTGTGTGTAATCTTGAATGATCATGAGTTAAGGAAGTTGTCAACGATTATAGATAAGCTTTCTACATATACAACAGGTGCCATCTTGTTAGTAGGCACAGAAATGGTTAACAAAAGATCAATGGTTTCAAAAATAATCTTGCACGAGATACCCTTCTCGCAATGGAGGGCAGAGGTTGCAAAATGTTACAAGTCCAACAGTGCTGCACTTACATCCCTGATAATAGTAAGGAGTTGAAAAGGTATATTTTGAACAATGCAGAATTTAAAATGGATCTTAAAGAGCTAGAAGCGACAGGTGCTTGGGAAGCAATATGTAGTGGATATTTTGAAGTTAGAAAGTGGTTTCGAAGTTTAGGGAAAGGTAATGTTGGAACCATCTTGATTGATTGATGATAGCACTGTGTGCCTTTGTTGCAATTGGTCTTTATACGTTGATTAAAGAACTGAAACTTATGAGAGCCAGCAGAAGAAGAAAAGAGGAGTTAGAGATGAAGACTTGGTGATGCCCATATTACAGTGACATCAAGCAGTTAGAGTCCATAAGATCTCTCCTGGAACGACCCCTGAAACATTGAGCTGTCTCATTAAAAATGAGAGATTGTAGTTTGTGTGATGGACTGATTCGCCATCAGAGGGACTGATGTAGCAGATATTTAAGTACTGTCCCTCAAGCCACCGTGACCATTGATGCATGACAATCTATGCATTAGTCTAACCAAAGTACTAATAGTTTTGTTGTAAAGTGGTGCCGTGAAAAGTCATGTTAACATGCATTCACTGTAGGTCATCTGTCGAAAGGCAGGAGGTATAGTTTTGTAGGTTTATGTTTAACAGATTAATTCATTTCCATCTTATAGTTCACCATTAACCGTTTACATTAAAATATTAAATTGTTTTCATGAGAGAAGCCGTTTCACATGAAGAACCAGGGAACTTTGAAGTTGCAGTCTGAGTCGTATAACTGTTTACCATTGGACATTTTCACCTATTGTGTCATATGGAGTAATGGATGGATCAATCATCGTGCCGTATGAACTTTAATATACCGTTCCCAAACTAGATTTTGGTCAGAGAATCCTTTCCATTGTACACCGCTTGCTCAACCCCTTAGGTATAGCCTTCTCTATCCTTTGCACCTTGAGATGCTTTGCTGAGACAGAGAGATTTTACCCGGACCCCCAAGAGAAGACTCTTGACCAAGCTGCTGAAATGCTGACACCTTCCCTTTCTCATTTTACCTATGTTTTGCCAAATTTAGTCACCTATTTCCTCATATTTAATTTTTCCAAAGTCTTTTTGCCTTTTTTGTGCATTTTACCTTTTTGCCCACTTATGCTTGTCCTAGCACATGATAAATGGATTTGTTAATTTGTAGAGTTTTCCCTTGCCTAGCTTACTAAATTGCAGAATTAGAACAGCTAAATGATTAACAGAATTAGACAGCCTTTGTTTCCTCCTTTCAGATTTTCTTATTGCTTTTGTGTGTAGGGTTAATTGAATGTTTTGTCTTTTTGATGTTAATTTGTTTGAACTTCTTTAGGATGGTTGGACAACCAATAATGATTCTGTATCTTAGAACTATCTATGTTGTTCTAAGCCTTAATGTATAATAAAACCCCTTTAATTTATTTCAGACTGGAGTTTTTCCTTGTGTGGCTACATTAGTCATACTGTCCTCAATTTAAGGCGTAGTCCTGTGAAGGAATATGCTACAGCAATGTCTTCAGTGCCTAACTGGTAAACACTTTGGTTCTAGCAATGCTAAGTTAATGGTCTGGCTTTTATTATGGTGCTTCTGAATACCACATTCACAGTTCTCAACCCAGTCCATGTTTCACAGTAACGCACTGTTCGCACATGTCGAAATTCACATACAGCACAAGGGCCACAGCATACTGGTTACTTCAAGTGAGACTGTAACAGTGCGCTTTAATGCCCACCACTTCAAAGCTTGTCAGGTGATACCAGACTCTCCCTCACAGCCTCTCAGGAGTTTTTAGGCCCAACAAAGTCCATCAATTAAAATATCCAAAATAACTCACTTCAACTAGAATCTCTCATAGGGCACACCAGGGAGGGCTGAAGGGGAGCAATGTCCATGACTCTGTACTGGACACAGCACAATACACAGGTATCCACCATCATTGGTCATTATAAGTAGCCTTGGTGCCAGTATATGGGAATGTCTGTGCCTTTACAGAGTTTAAGGTAGAAGTCCATATCTCGGCAAACACTAATCATGGTTGAATTATTCATGCACCATGAGTGATATGGGACACTGACGGGGGAGTAACTACAAGTACTCAAGTTGGGGTTTCAAGTGCTGATATCTCTGCAACAATAGAACAGATTTGCAGTTGCTTTGCGATAATGAGGTCAGTGGTGCCTTGCCTTACTATCTTCCAGCACCCTCCAGACTAGGAGATGAGACTGAGATGATCATTGAGATCTTGGGGTGGCAGCAAGGGGAACACTGGTGGGGTCAAGTACAAAGTGCTTATCACAAGACTCCATCAGAGATGATCCTTCTCCTGGGCCCTGGCAGTGGAGATGATAGTTGTGTTCTCTCCTACACTGGCCTCCAAGTCCTTAGGCAGTTGCTCTGTTGAATTCCTCCCAGGAACGCTGTCCTTTATGGGGTGTAGCCAGTAAAATATTTTTTTCAATTCACAAGCCACACCTTTCTCTAGGCAGTGCAGCAGCTCTCCTTGCAGGAACCTTGACCTAGGCTCTATCACCAAACTACTAGGAAGCCAGCATTCATCTGACGCAGACTCTTGAACATTAAAAGTTCTTGAGTGTATAATGCACATCACTATCCATGGTCTTAAAGGAAATCAAGAACACTGAACTGACCAGGAATACCAGTTCCTTTCCACAGTTATGACTAGTTAGTTCATGTACACTGTTCAAATCCTGGGGGCTCCTAGAAATAAAGGATGATTGGCCACTGCATTATTAGCACACTCAATTGTCATGGGCCAGAACAGCCCATTCAGAGACACAGGTGTGAATTTAGGCTCAGAGTGACGCTGTCCTTCAGGGGGCAAATCAAGGCAGAAAAGAGAGTGGAGCTAGGGTTACTGTGGTAGAAGCACTGCAGGTAAACCAAAAAGGGAGACACTCCATCGCTCACACCCTCCATCAGCGCTCTGTGAATCTCTACAGTAAGACACTGGGAGAGGGGAGGAAGTTAAAGATGCAAACTCAAGCTGCAAACTATGACAACCTGGCACCAAGCTGTCCTTCATTTTGTACTACTATGCACACACTATGCCAAAATGAATGTCCTCCTGCTTCTCTCAGACATGCACATATGTTCTACACTCACCCTACGGCATGCACAAGGTGCACATGCACCTTTCACTTATCACTCACACAAATGGATTTCAAAGACCCAGTTTAAGTGAGAATTGCTGACCAGTCCTTTGTTTCCTACTTTAGTATTCAGAATGTTGGGCTACTCTTTAATCTGCACTATTCACAGCTCAGTTTTACTCCCAAGTCAGAAAACAATGTGCAGTGAAACACAGAGGCATATTATTGTCTTATGACCATGATGTGCCCTTTTAGCAACTTTTAAAATATTGATCAGTAGTACAGGTGTGTGTGTGTTAAGTCAGATGCTACCAGGACATTCAAATTTGGGTAATCTCTCTTCCCTTTTCCCAACTTTTTGGAAGATTTAATCCTATTTGTCCAATTGCCTTGTGCTATCTAGCTCCAAGAAAAGGCATTTCACCACTTTTTTGGAGGAATTTGTTTTCTTAAAAGTGCTTTTCACGTAGTCAGTAGACTTCTTTTGTTCGACAAAATGCGGACTATGTAAACTGTCTGAGATGTTGAAGGGTGCTCAGTTGCTATGCAAGAGTTCGGAGGCTCTTATATGAATGTACACACACCATGGCTACAATAATAAAGTCTCCAAGGTTAAAAACAAAGACGTTTACTCACCCCATTTTTATTCAGCCTTTTAGTTTGTAATTTAAACTCTGGATTTCTGGTCATAACTGGACTCCTGCCTAAAATCGGTATACTTATAATCCGGAGTTATTTTCAATGGCCAATATGCCAGCTTTAAAATTTTACACGCCCAAAATGCTGGCTTTAAACCATAAATTTATCGGATTACAACATCAATTGAATTACCTATAGGGATACTGCACAAGAAATAGATTAAAGCTGAGCCTTAAAACAGCAAGGTAATGAGGACAGTATTAAGTAGTAAAAGTATGCCTTGCAGTACATATGTTTACTCCTCAAAGTATTCAAGGACTGCAATTATCTTGTCTAGCTGACTGATGATCGACTATTATGGAAAGGTCTTCAGATGACTAGAAAGTCCATAGCTAAATCCATCATGGGGAGTGCTATTGAAATGCAGTGGATCACTAAAAAACTTTTCCTTACAGGCCCTACTTCTTGCACGCAATGCAAACATATGGATCATCAGTTTGGGCATCAAAACCATTAGCTTGGTTTGCCTTGACAGAAGATACACTTCACAAACTGGCATTTGGCGCATGAAGGTCTATTTGTAGTCAAGCCATCAGTTTGAACTTTCTGCCAAGGCACATGACCAGCAGAGAACGATTTGGCTACTATCTGACAGCAAAAATACAGACCCTGGAAGTTTTCTTTATGTTAGGAAATTGCTGCAGAGTGAGGGAGGAATTCAAACCTGAGCAGAAGAGGCCAGGAGTGTGCCTGTCTCTGCAGGAGGGGAGAGTATCCTGGAGGAGAAGCCCAGTGGATTCGTGAGAGCCAGAGAAAGCGAGCAACTACTGTGGAGGGAAGCCAAGTGTGACCAGTGTGTGAGGGGTTCCCCGGTCTCCCTGAGTGGTTCTTGTCACGAGTTTCATCAAGATTTTCACAGGTCAAAAGCAATGAGATTGATCAGAAGCCCGCCTGACACCAGAGACAGAATGTTCAATAAAAGCCGAGCTGGGAACCCAGTACAGCTTGGAGCCAAAAAATACTGAAAAACATTTACATGGTCAAGATCGCCCTGCAAGCTACGCCTATCACTTTAGCCAACATTCCGCACCAGGCACTGGGAGAACAATATAATGGAAGATGCCGTGCAAGCCTCCCCACCATGCCGAAATCTCCCAACCATCAACTTCCAAGTGAGGCACCAGACCCCCATGGACGTCATTTAAGGGTCACCAGAGGATGCATTTTTTAACCCCTAGTTTGCCCTTTGCGACACCGGGATTCAGATGTGGCAAAATCAGTGCCAGAAACACAATGTCAACTCCTCCATATGGACGTGGGTTGGGGCTTCACTCTTTTTGTTTTCTTTAATTTTTTAATACACTACTAGTAAATAATGTTCAATTATTCACTGTTAGTATTATAAAAATGGAGTACAATTAGCTGGACTATGGCCCTGTCTGGCATCTGAAGTAATTAAAAATGCTTTTAAATGTATGCTGTGTGCATGCTTGAGGGTGAGAGTGTCTTTATGCAATAATGTGTGTGAATGTGTGTATGTGTAAGCATGTGTATGTGACTGAATTTCAAAGGGCAGGTGATGTCACTTCTGCTACCCCTGGCATTTTGTTGAACTGACGTCCATGCAGACCCCGCAGGTAGAGAGCTGCTGCTGCAGGAGCGGAGCTGCTCCACCCAAAACCGCAACAACAGAGTGCATCTAACCGGGAGGGGGCTAAGACTGTGAGTAGAACACGAGACAGAGGAAGCAGACTGACTGCTGCAGAACAAACATAAGACTTTTACTGGTTTAAATGTATGGAGGTGAAAGTTAACTGAACTGTTGGGTGCACCTACTCACTGGGTGTGATAATCAACGCCTTATACCGATTTACACACCTGAGATAATAGACACTAGAGAACTCTATTAGTGTGGAGAGGGTTGAGAATGATGTAGCATCTCAAGGAAGATTGAAAATATGATTATACTCCTATATCTGAATTTCCAAATTCTGCTGTGTAGAATTATATTATATGATTAAAGTACTTTCTTTTCATCAAAAAGATAAGTGCTGGGGTAGTCTGAGCTCTTGCCCCTCACACTTAATCACGGAGAAGTTTTTACTGCTTGCCCTTGCTACCCTGAGAGTCAAGTCTGGAAATGTTGTAGTTGGCTCAGTTCACACAAAATAGTAAGGCAGACCACAGCTCACCAGGGACAAACAACCTAGACCATCACTTCTGGGGCCCAGCAGCACTTGTCTGCCCTGTGCCCCCCGAACTGGTCTGGCAAGTGAGTATTGACTGGGCCAAAATGAGTACACACCTCACTCCATCGAGTTTAATTATTTTCATTTTACTTTCTTGGCCCTGCTGTTTACAGTGTTCCAACACCTAGTTACTTAGCCAGCTTGCCATATCCAGAAACCCTTCTGGTCTTCTGCAAGCAATGTGGCTTGCACCTCTATACCCTTCTTGACACCCCAAGGTTGGCATACTTCTTGGTTGTCCTTAATGCATATGCATAAACTGGGAGACATTGTTGCATTCCTTTGCAGGTGCCATTGAGATTGTACTTGTCACAGTATTTCTTTGTTTTGTGCTATTTAAATATTAATGAAACTCATTTTGATAAGAAGATTTTTATCTTTACCTAAAGTGTCTGTTTATAGATTTGCAAACAATAGACGCATTTCAGCTTTGTGGTACCAGAAGACCGGTCCCATACTGCACTGCATTGATTTGTTGTGTCCCTTGTTTTACATTTTTCCCCAAACATTAGAGTTCGACTAAAACAGAGTTCGGTTAAAATAGGAGATTTGTAAACATTATAAATAGTGCAAAGCCAGGAACCGTATTTTCATTACTTTATGGTGCTATTATTTTCATTATCTGAGCACTTCACAGGTTCTACATGGAATTACTATTTTTGTTTTGAGATTATTAGTCTCCCTTTTTGATTACTGTATTGGTGTTTTGTGTACTTTCGACTTTCTGATGACTGTTTATACTGTAAATATATTTACGTATAATAAGGGATTATTAAACATACTGAGTAACACCCACCCTTAGCTGGAAATCCATACTTTATTGTAGCTGTGATGTGTGTGCACTGTACACACACTCACCTCCCATAACCTCCATTAAGTTATGCATTTACTACTTATTCATGTATACTGCTGCATATCAAGCTGAGCACAAGGGGCAAAATCTGCCTGAGAGACGGACAGTCTCCAGCATGTCCTACATTTCTATTCAGTAGGTTATACCCAGTCCTGTAATCATGTAATCAAGGGCTGAGTGAAGCACCCGCCACACCAGCTTCAGCGAGGATCAGAATTACTTGTTCTTTATTACCAATTAAAGTCAGACGCTAGTGGAGTGAGTGATCAAGAAAGAGAAAAGAACACTGTTATGAAGGAAAATGGTCATAAAGAGAGGAAGCACGACTGAGAAGGAAAGAAGGCACAAACAGAGAATGGACAGAAGGTAAGGAAAAAAGAAATAGAGAGAAAGTCAGAAAAGGAAAGAAGGGTAGCAGGAAGAAAGGAAAATGACAACGAAATTATAAAAACAAATAGAAAGCAGGAAAACAAAATACAATGACTAAAAATATTGAAAAAGGAGTGAGATACAAAGGTAAAGAAAGGAAAGGCAATAAAATGAATGAAAGAAGAAGAGAAAGAGAATTAAAGAAACAAAGGGATAATGAAAAGAAAGGCAAAAGGAATGCCGGGAAGACAATTAAGAAATATAAAGACTGATCGAGAAAACGGACGAAGGAAGTAAAGATGGAGAGAAGGTAAGAAAATGAAAGAAGGACAGAAACATAGCAAGAAGGTGAGATGGACTGGAAATAACGGACAGAAGGAATTTAAGAAAGAAGGGATTAACCCCATGGGTGCAGGCGTCGGCCACTGGCCCACGTCTGCAAACTCTCCCTGGTGCAGGTCACCACAAGTGGCCGACACCAGGGAGGGGTTTTATGCTCTGGAGGATTTTTTTTTATTTTTTTTTACCCCGGGAGATGCAAAAGAACTTCCTTCTCTTCCCCCCGCACCTCTCCCCCACCTGCCTCTCTGTGACACGCACTGACATCACACTTTTTCCCCACCGTAGGAGCAGGTAAGTGTCCTTTCCTCACTCTGGTGAGGAGAAAAGGTCAAAACGGCCTCCCCAGATGCCAGGGAGACATACTATGGAAAGAGGAGAGTCTCCCCTTTCCATCGATGTCTTCCTTGCACTGTTTCCTGGCCATGGATTGCAGCGGTGCCATAGGCACCAGGGATCTTGTTTAAGGGGGTCAGCCCCCATGTAAGTGGGCCAGCCCCCCACCCATGGGGGCACAATAAAAAATAAAAAAATGTGAGGGTTCTTCCTGGGGCGATTGCGCCCCCTAGATGGTAAAAATGATGTTTTTTTAAAATAAAAAATAAAAAAATGGCGAAGTCGGCCCTTCCTACACAGGCTGACCCCAGGGGGCCATATATTATAATTTTAAAAAATGGTTTTCCCTGGGGGGGGCGTGCCCAGCTTATATTTAAAAAAAAATGAATGGGGCATTTTTAGGGTCGAGCTGGTGTAATCTCTCCCTGGGCTTATAAACACGCCCATGTGAAGCCAATCAGTTTGCTTGGTTTGTGGGCTTGCCTTTTAAAATTAGCTTGATTTAATTAGTGAAAGGCAGGCATAGATACATGGATATTTTCACTTTTGCCAGTTGTATGGATAATTGCACTTTTGCCGGTTACATGGATAATTGCACTTTTGCCGATACGTTTCACTGCGAGCGAACTTCTGTTTCCTTTTGTGTGTTTGCTTTGCGCTCATGCGGCCGTTGGCTCGCTTATGTGAAACTGTTTTACTTTTCAGTTTATGTGGCAGGATAAGTCCAGGTTAGGAGTTTAGAACACTAATAGCTTTAACTCGAGCAAACGTGAGACCCATTGCATTGCAAATGCTTGTTTTATACATGTGGGCTTTGCCATGGGGTCAAGATCAGCCCCAGGGAAAGCACACATGTTTAAAAAAACAGAATTGATGTAGAGAGTCAGTCTCTCCCTCTAAATAAATATATATATATATATACACACACACATATATATATATATATATATATATATGTGTAACAAGAGAGAAATCTCTATAGAAATGAATATACATATAGAGAGAGAGTGAGAGAGAGAGAGAGTAGAGAGAAATAGATTCTCTCTATAAAGAAATAGATCTGTCTTTTGTCTAGTGGCAGTTTTGATGCCATAAAGTAGCTCAGATGGTGTATATGCCTGCTGCAAAGGATATACATGTATCTAGCTGAGTGGATTAGTAAAGCCAGGCGTTACCTGCGCTTTAAAACAAATGAAATGTATGTGGAGGGGGGTATGGAGATTTGAGGGGCATTTTTGCTGGGTGGTACTGAGAGAATTAGAAGAGGAGGTCATGCGAGGCAGAGCACCTAAAATGACTGTCGCACTGGGTGCCACCAGTGCTAAAGGCTGTGATGATGGGTATGTGGTAAGGTGAAGTAATAGTATGTTTTTTTTTTTTTTGTGTCTTCAGAGAATCTGCTGAATCAGAGAAGAATTAAAGGTAAGGCGACGACATTTACTATTGGACACATCACAAACACCCACGAGCAGTTTTGTGACTGTCTGCCTTCTACGTAGGCTAGTACTTTAGAGGGGCAGTTTAGCCAGTAGCAGAGATTGTGTCTCGTTGGATGACTGCTGCTCAAGCCCTAACTCAGGTTATGGAGGATAGCTCTGAGGCAGGATCAGAGACTGAGACAGCATCTGAGGGAAAGGACAAGGGGGCAGAATCTGGGAGTGATTGTTCAGTTGACGGAGTCCCATCCGTTGACACCTCTTCCAGTGATTCTGAAGGAGACAATGACAACAGTCGTGCTGTCCCTTCACAAGCACAGTCTGTGCAGTGGGACAACAGCGGGTTAGCTCAACCCAGAGAGCAGGTGCGTGCAGCAGCAAGCACAGAGAGAGTGCTCTTTTGGTAGCCCCCCCAGATTTAGTTCAGCCCCAAATTTCACCTTCTACTCCTGACGCTGGATGTAAAGTAGATACAGCCAACTTTTTGCCAGTCGACTACGTCCATCTATTTTTGGATGTTGACTTCCTTCAGGAAATTGTTCAGCAAACAAATTTGTATGCAGACCAATTTCTGAAGGAGTATAGGGAGCATGGAGGCACTCTACGGCCCCATTCTAGGGCACGCCAGTGGACTCCCACTTCACTGGTGGAGTTGAAGATATTTTTGTGCCTTACGCACAAAATGGGGTTAGTGCAGAAACCCACCTTGCAGTCCTACTGGACAACTCACACGGTTTGGGTAACTCCCATCTTCGCACTATACATGAGCAGAGATCTTTTTTTGCTATTGCAGCACATGCTGCATTTCAATGACAATTCTGCTGCATTGCCCTGGGACCATCCAGACCATGACAGGTTGTTCAAAATTCGGCCTGTTGTGGAACATTCGTCTGCCAGGTTTCCAGAGATCTATACTCCTGGAAAGAATATAGCATTAGATGAGTCCTTTATCCTGTACAAAAGGACGGCTGCTGTTCAGACAGTACATTGCAAGCGAAAGAGCTCACTCTGGCATAAAGCTGTATGTTTTAAAGCATGAAGCTTTAGTTCTATACTATGTCCTGGTGGAACGCCAAATAAATCTCTTGAAAGTAAACACCGGTCTGCCGGAGAGCGGACTTAAAACCAAAGTAGAATAAAAAGGAGTTACGGATCAGAACTAATAAAATGACTTCCAAACGCTTGAGAAGGAGTAGGTCCTTCCTCAGTCGGGCCTGTAAAAAAAACTAAATCAAACCCCTTAAGAAATAAGGGCATTCAGCATTTGAACATAAAATGTTTGAACTCTATTCTCCCTTTTCTTCAAAAGGACCCTTGCGAGACATCGGTCGGTAAGGCGGGAAATGGCAATGTCTCAATTCTTTTTATAGGGGGGGTCTAACTGATGTCAACACCTTCCCTCTCCCTAGTATGGCCGATCAAGCTGAATTTCGGGAATTCACCCTTCCTGATATTGACCCGGATGAGGTGCTCGGCTCTAGAACTGTTCCTTCATCCTTTCCAGCAATGCCCGTGCTACCTCAATCCAAATCCTGCTCTCCCTTGTTAAAATGTTTTAGTAGTACTCCTTCGGACGACTTCCTATCTGATATAAGGTCTTCAGAAACACCAGATCTGGTTTGCATCGAGAACTTTTCCAAATGTCCACCGGATCAACACATAGGGGGTCATTCTGACCCCCGCGGGCGGCGGAAGCCGCCTGCCTGGCGGGAACCGCCAGAAGACCGTACCGCGGTCAAAAGACCACGGCGGTCATTTTGACTTTCCCGCTGGGCTGGCGGGTGACCGCCAAAAGGCCGCCCGCCAGCCCAGCGGGAAAGCCCCAGCAACGATGAAGCCGGCTCCGAATGGAGCCGGCGGAGTTGCTGGTGTGCGACGGGTGCAGTTGCACCCGTCACGATTTTCAGTGTCTGCTTTGCAAATACTGAAAATCTCAATGGGGCCCTGTTATGGGGCCCCTGCAGTGCCCATGCCAGTGGCATGGGCACTGCAGGGGGCCCCACGACACCCGTTCCCATCATCCTGTTTCTGGCGGTAAAAACCGCCAGAAACAGGATGGCGGGAAGGGGGTCGGAATCCCCATGGCGGCGCTGCTTGCAGCGCCGCCGTGGAGGATTCCCTGGGGCAGGGGAAAACCGGCGGGAAACCGCCGGTTTCCCCTTTCTGACCGCGGCGGTCAGAATGGCCCCTGAAGCACCGCCAGCCTGTTGGCGGTGCTTCCTCCGTCCCCTGCCCTGGCGGTCCATGACCGCCAGGGTAGGAATGACCCCCATAGTCCTTATTGAATCTTTTAAGTGCCTTGAAAGAATCCTTTCGTCGATCCTGAAACTCCTCGAAAAATCCATAAACAATTCTGATCACACCCAAGATATTTTAGTTTCCATATTGAAGATCCTATTAGTAAAACAAAAGGAGAGTCACCCCTCTGAGGAGTCAGACAAGACGACTGTAAAGGATGCATGTCAATCATTGTTGGGGATTCAACAAACATAGATAATTTGTTCACCCATTCCAATAAAGGAACCCAAGCGGGAAGATCACAATTGGACAAAGCAGTTTCAATGCTGCCTCCCAAGAAAGTGTGGTATATTCCCTTAACAATCTTTTTTCCAGCATGAGTTCAGAGCATAATACTCCACCTATGGACCAAGATTCCTCTCTAAAGATCATTCCTCCGCAAAGTCATTTGAACGGAAGGGAAACGAGATGGAAAAGGCCACTAAATCAATCAAGATAAGAGGGAAAAAGGTGGGGAAAAAAGGACTCAGCAAATTACTAAAAAGAAGGCGAGGAAGGTCAAGTTCGAGGAAAGGGGATACGGGGGATCCCCGGAAGTGCAGGATCAGGTCCCTGTAATGGAGAACTCTAAGAACTGGACTGAGGAGGCGTCTCTTTTTTCACAGCAAGTGCCAGATATGGGGTCATTGCAAGATCTCCAACAGACAGATTATCCGGTGACGCCGCATGGTGTTCTTGATCCAACTGCTGCAATCTTGCCTGACACCCTCTCATTAAGAGCTCCAGTCTCCAGCTCTATAATGGATATCCAGAATGTGGGAGAAAAACCTAGAAGGGATAAGGACCTTACCAGGCACACGGAGTTACCAGATGGCCTGGAGTTTTTGACTATATTTGACACTAATACAAGTTTAAATCATTCCTTTCTATTGTCGTGTTTTTCGGAAATAGAGGAACTCAAACTAATTGAGAGTTGCAACATTGTGAGGGTCTTTCTTGACCACAGTATAGGTGGGTGTAAGGCAAAGGTTTGGTTTACCTCTAAAACTGTTCTGAAATTAATTTTGGTTAAATGTGCACAACTTCAATGCAGAGGTATAGATGTTATCCCACTCTGGGATATGTTAACACACTTAGGTGGGCAATATTCTATTTATGGCCTAGGCTCCCCGAATAGTAATTCCCATTGGGGGTAAAATGTTCATCAACCTCCAGCGAAATCGGGCAAGTTTCTCTATTCCAGGGTGCTAGGGTGGTAAAGGTGTTGGAAAATCCTCTACATCAGGTCTCCAGTCCTAAATATGAAAATTGGAATTGGTTAACAGTGGCTTTAAATAGGTCCCAAATGAAGGGCAAGTTGATACAGTCGAGATACTAAAACTGACCTCTCACTGGTCTCTTGGAATGCTGCAGGATTAGAGAAACAACTTGGAAAACTAAATGTAATTTTTTCATTGAAGACTGATTTGATATGCATTCAAGATACCTGGTGTTTAAATAATTTTTCATGCCCTGGTTATATGGTTTTAAGTAGAAAAGCACTTCCCTCAAAAAAAGGGCACGCTAGAGGGGTATAGCCTTGCTTTTAAGCGATAGTTACAACTGGGAATTCAATAGCCTCCCTGTAACTACAATTGTTTTCCAAATAGTGCGAGTCCAGGTGCGTGGGGATAAAGGTAGGAAATTCCCCTTGATTATTGTAAATTCATACATTTCCCCTGAAAAGGAAATTGACATTATCCTTCAACAGATGCTTAACCAAGTGTTTCATTTCATCTACTTCAGGACTTCCTTATTGCCTGCTTGACACTCATATCCACTGTCAGAATGTAATAGGTGTTCTGTTCAATTCAATTAATGTGCATTATAGTCCCCATACTGCACATACTACTGGACAGAACATATGCCACATTATCACGGAGTACCTTGTGTGGCAAAACGTTAAAGGCATGACTGATTTTGAAGTGCTTGTTAGGGAACTTATGTATGCTACACAAGGACCACCATAATTGCCAACGAGAAAGTGTAATAAGTCAAACAACTGTCCTGTCGGACATATTCACCAACATTTCTACTTGTTTGAAAGTGTGCAAACTCAATTTGCAGCTTCTCTTTCAAAGCAAAAGTAGAAGTATTGGTGAATGAGTCCCACAGGATATTTGTTTGACTTTTTACTTTAGAGACCTTAGTATTTCTTCACCAGCATGTCTGCCTTAGTTTCAACGATAGATAGGCTTGCTCAGTTCAAGGAATAGGCCTCCGAAGGCATACTAGGACACCCCCAACTTGCATCCACAAACTAGTATAGTTTTGCTTGGCAATTATACAGGATTAGTCAGGACTCTGATGAGGACAGAGACATGAATGGGTTAGGAAAGCTTATGGTAGGTGTGCCTTTGCAGGGATATTGGACAAGTAGAAGGCAGATAGTAAAGGTAGTGCAGATGTACATCATCTACATCTATGGATTCAAAACCATTGGTGCCATCTCAGCACTGAAGGACAATGACACTTGTGGGTCAGTATTTGACCTGCTTTTCATGTTCATCATCCATCAGAACTTATTAGATTTAAATTTGCTGTATGATAAGTGCATTACAGTCACTACAGTACACTGCACAAAATGTTCTGGGACATATGCTACGTTCTCACAGACTACCCTGTGTGCCAAACACCACCTTTTTTCATAGCCTATGACCTTCTCTTTAGGGAACGTCGTGAGAATTCCCCAGCATGTCTGCCTTAGTTTCAAAGGTAGATATGCTAGCTCAATTCGAGAAATCGCTTTGCACGGCATACTCAAGCTGGAAGGAGTTGGATTTAGCACAGTGAGTGCGCTAAAGGCGCATGAACAAATGTCTTCCTGAGCCTCAGGTGGTTGTCATGGGAGTCATTAGTAAAGGTTTGTTACGCATGCCTTCCGTAATGTTCAGGAAGAAGGAGGTGGTTACTTGACAGGTGGTAAAATATATTCAAACTTATTCCGTCCTGTGGCGCATGAATGTGATGGGCCCTTGTCTGGCAGTGGTAAGTTATTGTGAGTGCAGTGAATGGTTAGATTGGATCCGTGGCCGGCGGTACGAAAGGGTTGTTTGTTGTGTGTGAATTGCGTGTGAATAGACCACAAAGAGGTTGGTTCCTGGATGCGGCTTTATGGCCCACCTTCAGAAGGCTTGGTTTCAATATTCAGATACTTTGATAAGTATTCATGCTATGAAACCATAATTTCTGGAGGCGCTAAAACCAACCAGTGTGAGTGGTATATTAACTTTAACATACCAGTACCAGGGGAGTCCAATGGTGCAGGACTTGTGTGGCTCTCACCAGTTTTCCTTCACCCAGACTCCCCTTCAAATCACAAACTTTGCATAAAAAACACTTTTGCCTTGTATTTCAATAAGGGGAAGTCCTGGAATCTGCAGACAGATGCACATTTTCTACCACCCAGCATTCCACTAAGTCTCCAGAGAAAAACATTGCCTCACTTTAGTGGGTGGGCAAGTGACCGCAACAGGAATGTACCCAAAATGGATTGCAGAGACATCAAACATCAAAATTACCTACCACAAAACAGCCTGGTTTTGTAAAACAGCCACCTGGGTATTTGGTCATGGGCTGGGCGGCCATATAGGGAAACAACCAAACCCAGACATTTCTGAAAACAAGTCACCCGGGGCAGTCCACAGAATTGTGGCATGTTTGGATTTCACAAAGTTTTCTTACCCAGAATACCCTGCAAAGGTGAAACATTGATTAAAAACACTATTTTTTCCTTGCTTTTTCATCACAGAAACTACAGGAATGTGCAGGGATCCACAAAATTCCTACCACCCAGTGTTTCTCCACTTGTCGTGATAAAAACACAACCCCACTTGTGTGCCTGTGCCTAGTGCCTGCGTCAGGAATTGATCACTCCAGGGTTGTAGCCCTCTTGCAAGGACTACCATTGACCATTTTGTGAGGTACAATTTTTATCCAGAGACTTGGGGGAATGCTGAGTGGAAGGAAGTGTGTGGCTGCCCTCAGATTCCAGAACTTTCCATCACCGAAATGTGAGGAAAAAGTGTTTTTTACCAAACTCTTTTTCTTTTTATATATTTTTTTATTAGCAGGTGCAACTTTGCGTTATATTGTCGCGTGGGCTCTCATTATCCTAAATGAGACTACTGGATTTCTAGGCAGCAGGATCGATAACGGTGTGGGGGACTGAGTCTGACCCACGTGTAAGGAACTCTGTCACCCTAAATCCGGTTTTTGCTCCGGCTAACTAGCAGTGCCTCATTTCTCCCATAGGGAAGAGATGATTGGGCAGCCGAGCGCATGACATCTTTGGAACTTCTCAGGGAAGTCATGGTCACTCAGATCCAAACCAACTATCTCATTTACAATATGATCTCATATACAAATGACAAAGGCAGTATAAGTTTTATATAATGTTTTAATAAAATGACTGCATTTTAGATAATAAGGCGTGAGCCGCAATAACCAGAACCATACAACACAGTAGGATTGAAATAGTCACCAGGAGAGTAAAACATAAGAACAAAGCTATCATTGTGTCTAATAGTTTCTACTCTCCCTCTGCTTGTTCTATTTCGAGCACAGCATGTTAAGCTTCTAACTTGCCTTTCTGAATCACTGGGGAGACATCAGCCCTCATACCTGAGCAAAGGCCTGTGATCTTGGTTCAACATCTGCAACGAGGCAGTCAGCGTCTAGTTGTGGTTCCCTGGTCGGAATCCCCCTCTTGCGTGTATCGGGACAAGGAAGGGTCTTTATAACTAACATGTCAGCGTGATCACAAAATGTCCCTACGCAGGAATGCCAAAGACTAAACTCCTACCACGTCTATCGGCAATGTACCAGACTGTATCCTTGACTGAAGCACAGAGTGAACAAGAATGTGTTATGGAGAACTCCAGTGCTGAAGTAGGCTAAACAGTGTGATATGAATATAAAACAAGACCGTAGAACTGGCTATTTGAAAAATAACAGTACGAAGCCTAATAAAAACCATTTAGAGCAAAGTGCACAGAGGCTCTAAGCTGCAAGCAAATGAATAAAAATACATCCAGGGCAAAGTGCACGAAGGCCTAAAGCCTGAAGCTAACGCACAAAGGATACGTAAAACTAACCACACTACACCCTCCCCTTGTCGGTAGCAAGTGGTTCCAACATAAAAGTATGCCCCAGATATAAACAATACCTAAAAAGATATATTTCGACAAGGTCAGAAGACAACAAAGTCATAAATTTGGGAAACATGTGACAATAAAGCCAAATTCATTATAATGTCAATTTTGTAGGAGAGGAAAAAAAATCCAATTGTCAGACAGAAGCAATAGAAAGCAGGAGCTCCTCCACTTCGATATATGTCAATATCGGAAGATCCATGCCAAAAAGTACCATGGAGCAGGTGTGTTCCAAAACCCCAAAACCATCCAGGGCGGCACCCCTTGTAGGGCCTATGAATTAGATAATACCATCTTCCTCCAAGAAGGGAATCTCATAAACTGCCTCACGAAACAAACGCAACCATAGTGCACAAGTATGGGAATGAGCCCTAATCGGGAACATCAACAGATCAGTATTGACCACTGGAGGGCGCTGCAGTGAGAGACAGAGAGCCAGTGCATGTTCAAACGAGCACCAAAGGCACCGAAACACGGGTTGCACACAATCCAAAACTGGTCGGAATGACAGAGACCAGTCACACTCCAAATGTCCCAGGAGTGTTGCTCCAAAATGCTGCATCATGCGTTCACGACACAGCTGCGCTGACGGGAGCATCAATATAGGATCTCGTCGTGGTGGGACAGCCATTACGGAAGAACAGCAGCAATAGCAAGACTCCAGCCAATAAAGCCAAAGTAATCAGGAAACCCCCAAAAATGCTTCCGAAAATAGAGTGTATAGCCGAAGGTATTAAACCAAATATGGAAGAGAAGGTGTGAGCAAAACGAACACCAACGGCTTTGAAAAAATGTGCAATTCCAGCAGTGCTGGACGCATTAAATATACGTCCCACAAGTTCACCGAAGTGACTCGGAAAGTTAGTATTTAAAAGGGACTGTATTTCCGCTGATGACCTTGCCACCTGAAGTGCGTAGGTCTCGCTAGCAGATGTAAGGGCCACATGGTTTTGAAACAATAAAGCCTTTAGTCGACTCAACTTGTCGAAATTCACCTTGGAAGTAGCAATATGAGGCCAGATGTCTGCTACCTCCCTAATTTGAGTGGGGGGAAACAACACATTCCCGCAGCACGTAACGGCCTTGGTGACAACGACCACGTAAACTATTCCGGCACGCATGCCACAGCAGCGTTCGCTGTTAAGAACAATGTAACTGCCGTTAGAAAGCACCTGGAAAGTGTTTTTAATAACCGGGACTGGAACTCCCTTCAGATAACAAGCTAAGTTAGCAATCGAAGCGTTACACGCCCCGTGCAAGGACAGCTGTTTACAAACCATAGAATGGCTGACAGAAGTTTCGCATTCACTACAGCTAAGAAAAACCTCCCCCAAACCATTAATACATCTGTATAGAAAGTGAAGCTCCCACGCGTGTATGTAATCGTCTCCCAACCGTTCGTATCTACCCACCGGAATGTGTTTCAAACAAGAAGTAAATTGTAGAGTGGAGATAGGCAAATTAATAACCCCATGAATCAACCACTCAGCTGACGGAATCTCAGCAACCGTAAAAGGCAGTTTCTCCAATTTTTCAATATTCAACATGACATATGTCGCTTCCTTTTTAGCCATCAGCTGTTGTTGACGAATCAAATTAAAGGAAACAAAGATCTCTCTGGCACGAATGTGCTGCCACGGAACGCGACCTGCCTTCAAGGTCTGTAGAGTCCAACCCAGCTGCATGATGGACCGCATCTGACTCTGTCCATGATATAAAGAAGACATATCCGATTTAATAATGTCTATAGCAGAGGAAACGATGCTGTCAATTGTGTAAACACAGTCAGAAAGGGTATGCATCCCATTATCCACAACAGACAAAGCCTGTATCAGGTTTTCCTGATCAATTTGCCTCAGCCGGGCTGCTGCTTCTTGCTGTGAAAGCTTCCAAATCTCATTATATACTTTGTATAAAAAACGTTTCTTCCCAGGCACCCTAGGTCCTGACAAAAAATCTTGTAAGTCAGTATCATTAGACAGTAACGTGAGATGTGATTTAACTGCATCCAGCGTGGATGATTTTAACCATTGCTGACAGAGCTTTCCCACGCTGTATGTAGTGATGATATCAGCATGTTCTGGTGAAATGTAGCGAGGGTCTGCCCTACTAGTCCTGAACCCCCCGAAGAGGTGACAAAACATTGATGACACCTATTAGTGTCTACAGGCCATAATAACCACCCGCCCGGATGTACCAATGAAGTGTTAAGCGTACCATTCTGGACCCAGTGTGTAAACTCACTAAACGTGGCATTAACATATCGCTGCCAATTGTTCAATTTGGAAGTGACAGGTATGCCAGGCAAATTCAATTCTTTAATAGATGCTAAGCCCAAACAGCTAGTCTGTTGTACTGTGTCATTGAGGAAAATCATCTGCACAGGGATAATACATGCCCTAAATAATGTGTCCCTACCTTGCATTTGCCAATTTTTCGTTCCCCAGACACTTTTCAAGTCAACAGTCTGAAACCAATATTCATACCCCTCAACCGAAAGTTTAGATACAAACAAATTTGAATACAGCAATTTAGTATCAGTCAATAACATCTGCTTATTAGCATACGGAGTAACTTTAAAATAGTAAGACTTAGCATTTTGTTGGTTATGCCCAGAAAAATATGCAAATTTATCATAATACGTTTTAGAACTCCCCTGTGGAGGAGTTGGGCAATGTTCCCATTGCACATTTTAAAATATGGACTTAGGGCTACTAGCTTTATGAATAAAGTGGTGTCCATAATAGTTGTAGCAAAACATGTCACCATGATTATCTCTAAATAGGTAAGCATCTTCATCGTCATAGACAGTATAATATTGCAATTCTGTCAACATAGAATCTACTGTCTTCACATCCCAATCATCAGAAACAATACCTGGTATAACGATATCATTCATAGATAATTTGAGAACATACGGTATTTGAATCAATTCAGTAGGACCATATATATCAAACATTACTTTATCCCACACAATCCCATCCGGAATCGGTATTGCAGAAATGTTTACATTGGACAAGTCTCTTCGAATCATATGAGACGAAAAATGTGATTTTAACACTGTCTCCACGTGCTCAATGTCAGATCGTTCAGGAAGAAAATGACCATGTATTACCAGAAAAAAAGTAACCACAAATCCCAACCACAAAAAAGAGTCATTACAGCCATAAAAAGCCACAAATAGTTCCAAGGAAAAACAAAATATGTGCTTTTAAGCCAACACAGCAGCTTACGTGGACCTCGGATTGAAGATAGTGAGGACGAGGAGTCTGACACGGCATCATCAGTGTTGTTGAAGCAGCCAGAGGCAGTTCTTGCAAAAGGTGCAACTGTGAACAAAGAAGCAGATGGAGGCTCTCGTCTTGGCACACTGTAAACCACATGTTCAGAAACATCAGTAGAACATACAGCGACTTGATCAAAAGATTCCAAATTAATTGTTGTCTGTGGAATGATCGCAAGATCAGCGTCCACCCTCCCCAAGCTCGGAGAGGAAACGGCATTGGTGCAAATCACCTGCAGCGGGACTTCTTCCCCAGTAGTGAGAGGGATTCCGGAACTACTGGGTGTCCCTCTTGGTCTGCTGTGCAGAATCGGCCACATGTTGTAACTTGACATTATCAATGGAAACAAAGCGATTTCCTTTGGCCCCGTGCAGCGGCGGTAAAATTACAGTTCTCGTGCCGCTAACCCCTAATACAGGGACTGGTGCTCGATAAGAAGGACCAAATTCTTTTTTTACTGCGACCTTTTCACACACTAGATCCCCAGTCCTGGGTATCCAACCAGTAGGCGTTACTGGTTCATCCTCAATTCCAGAGGAGGCAGCACTTGCAGAAGAGTTATCTTCACGGAATTGTTGTAAATCCTGCAAAACAGTGACACGATCATATATGTCAAAGGGCGTATCTGCCGCCTCCACACCAGGACCATCTAGATCAGGAACATACATTTGTGTTCCAAACAGGCACTCATATGAAGTACGACCCCCCAGGGACCTTCTAGGCAAGTTATTAAGTGCTCTCTGTACTCCATACAGGTGGGCTAGCCAACTACGACCCGTACCTATAACTCTGGCCGTCAAGGATTGCTTTAAATCACGATTTAAATGCTCCACAACAGAATTTCCCTCAGGATGAAATGGAGACGAGAATTGGAGTTGGACCCCCAACGAAGCCATGGTGTCCCTGAATGCCTTAGAGGCAAAAGCAGGGCCCTGGTCCGAATAAAAAGCCGCAACTGCAAATGTATCGACAAAGATGCGCAAATCTTTAATAACAGTCCGAGCGTCAGCCGAGCGCTGTGGCCAGACCCACACAAATCTGGAGCACGAATCTACAGCAACCAAAATATATTTGTATGCACTATCTGGCGTCAGTGGACCACAATGATCAAAGTACACACACCATAAAGGTTTATTTGAAATCAGAAGGGGCGTCTGCTGTGGGCGTCTAGCCGACGAAGCTTTAATTTGTTGACAAACATCACAACAAAGGACATACTGCTTTGTCTCCTTATAGAGACCAGGCCACCAGTAACAAGCCTGTAAAAGTGAAATCGTGGCAGCCACACCAGCATGTGCAGATGCCGCCCCCTCATGTGCTGCAGAAATTAATCGAGGTCTCTCAATTTTATTGGGCATTTCACGTACACCAATGCCTGGAATGTTAACAACAGCATTTAGCGCACTACTCAAGCAGTAACTATATTTAGAAGGAAATCCTTTAGGAAAGGGCGTGCCATCAGCCGTAGCCTTTATGGCAGCCGAAATCTCTGTGTCTGGTTTGGAACTCGAACGAGTCACTGCGGCCACAGTGGCGACAGCCACTGCCGACTTCGCGGCTTCATCAGCCAAAGTATTCCCAGCAACGTGTATTCCAACGTGCTGGTGTCCAAGTGTATGTACAACATGGACTTTAGGAAGCGTTTCTTTCAGATCCGCAACCTTACCCCACAGCAATTTGTGTTTAATGGTGTTGCCTTTAGAATCTCTGAACCCATTCAATTTCCAATAATGTAAATATTCATTGAAAGACTGAACACGTTAGTAGGAGTCACAGACCAGCAAGGTTAGAGTCGCCGAATCCGCGTGCTCCAATACTAACAATAGAGCTTTGAGCTCAGCCAGCTGTGCTGTACAATCTCCCAAGGTTTGAGTATAAGTATGTCGGGGGCAGAACATTTCCCCCTCCATAGTGCCGCTCACCACTGCACATGCAGCAGAATATTGTTGTTTAGTCCCAACCGCTGGTTGCGCAGAGCCATCGGTATACATGACCACCTGATATTGGTCAATAGGCAATGTGCCAGCTGGAACTGGGTATTCCATTTCATATTGAAGAAATTCTTGAGTCTGCAGTTTAGGGTCAAATATGTAATCTACATCAGTGGCTGTCAAAGACGTAGCCCATTGTATCCATCGCGGGTGTAAAGCTTTTGAATTGGGAACACTCGCTTTTGTAACAGCCTCCAAGGCTGGAATTGGGGAAACAACAATGATGCGTTGTCCCTGGGCAAGCGGTCTTTCTTTAATCACAGCCATCTGTACTGCAGTGAGTATTTTCTCAGTTTGTGCAAATCGTTGTTCTGCAGCAGAATACAAGTGGGACTTGTATGCAATCGGGACTGTCTCCCCCTCATTAAAGGTGACATATGTAAACCCAACAGCCCCAGGTATCACCCTGATGACTAAATGCGTTTTATTGTCCCGTGTGTGTAAATGTTGAACAGCTAAGAGATCAGTTTGCAAATCTCGTAGTATATGTGTATGCTCAATTGTCCCAAATCTACTCGAAAAATTTGGGCGAATCAACTCGTATAAGGGTTTTATACGCGTAGCATAATCAGGAATGTAAGTTCTGCCAAAATTCAGAAACCCCAACAATGACTGGAGCTTCCGAACCATATTAGGAGGCTGTAATTGAGCACATTTCTCCAAAACATGTGGCGCTAAGCTCTTGCCCTCATTCGACAACTCATATCCCAGGAAAATGACGCTGAGGAAGGCAATCTTTGATTTCTTAAAATTAAACTTATAGCCAATTTCAGCAAACCCCACAACAATGCGTGCTACACGCCTTAGATGTTGCGGAATCTCATCGTCTGTTAAATATATGTCATCAACATATGATAACTCTTCAGGGTCTAACTCGTGCAGAATTTCAGTTACACAAGCCGAAAATAGTCCTGGGCTATTCTTATACCCCTGAGGCAAACGACGAAACTTTTTCTGAGAGCCAAACGCACTGAAACTGGTATAGTCCCGACTTTCGGGCGCTATATTTTGGCAGAAAAATCAATTCGAGATATCTAATGTTGTTTTGTATTTTTTACGCACTATATTATTCATAAGCGCTGCGCTATGTGAATTCTGTATTGCATATGTGCGTGTATGTCCATTTAAGTGTCTGTAATCCACCACTATCCTATATGAATGGTCCGGTTTAGCAACTGGAAATAAGGGATTATTCATCGGCGAGACACAGGGTTCAATTACACCCTGGTACTCCAATTGTGTAAGAATTTTCCTAACCGATGCCCTTGCTTCAAATTTGATAGGATACTGTGGCTGTGGCTGAGGTTCGCCCTTTATTGGAATTACATGATAAGGTGATTGTCTATCCTACCCCACGTTATTTCTATATAGGGCGGGGGCCTGTGCTAGAGCCCATGATTTTCTATAGGACTCCGCTAGTTCTCTCGGAACAAGTGGTGAGAAGGAAGGAGTAATAACCTCCTCCCCAATCGGACAGTCGCGAACAAAG
This sequence comes from Pleurodeles waltl, assembly GCF_031143425.1. Taxonomy (NCBI): domain Eukaryota; kingdom Metazoa; phylum Chordata; class Amphibia; order Caudata; family Salamandridae; genus Pleurodeles; species Pleurodeles waltl. The sequence goes on from NC_090447.1 coordinate 1,230,149,669, forward strand.
TCAGGTGGCCAATCTTGTTCGGCCAGCAGAACGTCATATGATTTTACCACATGGTCCCAAAAGATGGCGTGTACAATGCGGTCAATGTCCCCTTCTAATCGCAGAGTGACTTTATATACTCTATCAGGATCAGAGACTCACATATCCGCCGTCTCGACTTGTATGAAGTCATCAGTTGCTTTCACCTCCAGATGCTCTAGAAGACTCCGGCGAACTATTGTGACCTCTGCCGCGCTGTCTAAGAGCTAACGCCCATGTCTTGTTCGTCAAGAAAACTCTCTTCTTGAGCGGCATGTCTAACTGAGACTGCTGTCACTTTCTTGTTTTTAAATTGTTGTTTTTGTTGCAGTGGTTTCTCTTCTTGTTTAATAGAAACCTCTGTTGAGCGTAGTGAGTCCTGTCTCGGTTTCACGTACTCAGTTCTGCGCTCAGACCGCCCACCTCTCTCACTTCTCTTGTCCGAGGAGTCCTGAAAGGAACGAGATTGGCGTGTATCAGTATATTGATATCTATCAGGCGTCTTCAAATTATCCCTATTCCTGAGATTATACTTATTCTGCGGGGTCTCCGGTTTCGGAGACTGTCCCCCATCTTTCTTAGGAGTTTGCTGTTGTTTCTTTTCCCAGCGCTTTTTAGTACCCTCAGGTTGCTGCTGTTTAGCATTATCTTTATTATTTTTACCCTGTAATTGGTGTTTCTGCGGTCTAGCCCCTAGGACATCGCGACCAATACTGGAATATGTTTCTGCTATTATTCTTGGGAGTTCCCGTTCCTGATTAATCTGTGGAACGTCCCGAAGACGCATTCGCACTGCTAGTGCTACTGCCTCTCCCTTGAGATTACTCAAAATAATTAAAAGAACTGCGGCAAAATTGCCCATCAACTGCATGCCCAAATCTAAGGCAGGGGCAGCCCCATATTCATCTTGAATTTGTTTAAGCACTTCCGGTAAATTAGCTAATGTCGGTGTACCGTGTGCCGTAGTGTAGAGCGCGGCAAATACCGTGCCCCAAGTATTACAAAGGTCCACCGGAGGAACCATCCCATACGGCAAACACATCGTTAATATTCTATGTTTATCCTGAGGTCCCGTATGGGAAAATACTGCTTCCAGCGTATTATTTTTTTGCACCAGCCAAAATGGAGTTTCCTCACGTTTAGCCGGTACCTTACCCATAACTGAGTGTACAGTGGCCAGATTAATAACCGGAACCACTGCCTGTGGGTGTGCCGGAGCAGCACACGCTGCATTAGTATTTAATGCCTGCATGACAAACTGAACCAGTCTTCTGTATGTAGCTGCTAAGTCTATATATAAACGACGCACGTCAGCCACTGCCAAATTAGCAACCGCAGGATATGGTGTGTAAGTAGCCAATAAAGGCCAGGTCGGACCATCATTACTCAGTGGACCCAACCTTACTTGTGCTACTGTGTGTGGGAGGGCGCCATCAAGCCAATTATGGTGTTCTTGATAAGATAAAGGTATCTCTAAGTATGCATATGCCCTGTATTGTCCAGGGACATTCGCAACAGTGTATTCGTGAAAAGTGTTTGTACCCCCATCAACTGCTGGAAACACGACCCAAGAATAAAAAAGTTCTGTTCTATAGGCTGCATGGGCGTCCACCACAAAAGTGACCGGACCCCCCTGGACCGTCAGTCCATGTGCTATCAGATGTCCTGTGAGCGGTTGTCGCATATTAAGCGCTATATTCACTACATTAGGATTCGCCATTTGTAGAAACAGCACTAGGTCAGAGAAGGCACACCAATATCGGGGTTTTCCTTTCAAAGTTCAAGCTTGAACAACCAACCACTAAGTAATAGGATGTACCTATCCCGTGGCGGCAGAAATCCTCAGCCCCACGGACGTCTCCGCTTACGGAACCGAGGAGTCAATATATATATAAGACCGAGAGAGTCAGCCGGATCTAAAAATTAGAGGCAGACCAATCGTTGGCGGCGCCATGTCCCGTGGGCTCTCATTATCCTAAATGAGACTACTGGATTTCTAGGCAGCAGGATCAATAACGGTGTGGGGGACTGAGTCTGACCCACGTGTAAGGAACTCTGTCACCCTAAATCCGTTTTTTGCTCCGGCTAACCAGCAGTGCCTCATTTCTCCCATAGGGAAGAGATGATTGGGCAGCCGATCGCATGACATCTTTGGAACTTCTCAGGGAAGTCATGGTCACTCAGATCCAAACCAACTCTCTCATTTACAATATGATCTCATATACAAATGACAAAGGCAGTATAAGTTTTATATAATGTTTTAATAAAATGACTGCATTTTAGATAATAAGGCGTGAGCCGCAATAACCAGAACCATACAACACAGTAGGATTGAAATAGTCACCAGGAGAGTAAAACATAAGAACAAAGCTATCATCGTGTCTAATAGTTTCTACTCTCCCTCTGCTTGTTCTATTTCGAGCACAGCATGTTAAGCTTCTAACTTGCCTTTCTGAATCACTGGGGAGACATCAGCCCTCATACCTGAGCAAAGGCCTGTGATCTTGGTTCAGCATCTGCAACGAGGCAGTCAGCGTCTAGTTGTGGTTCCCTGGTCGGAATCTCGGGACAAGGAAGTGTCTTTATAACTAACATGTCATCGTGATAACAAAATGTCCCTACGCAGGAATGCCAAAGACTAAACTCCTACCACGTCTATCAGCAATGTACCAGACTGTATCCTTGACTGAAGCACAGAGTGAACAAGAATGTGTTATGGAGAACTCCAGTGCTGAAGTAGGCTAAACAGTGTGATATGAATATAAAACAAGACCTTAAAACTGGCTATTTGAAAAATAACAGTACGAAGCCTAATAAAAAACATTTAGAGCAAAGTGCACAGAGGCTCTAAGCTGCAAGCAAATGATAAAAATACATCCAGGGCAAAGTGCACAAAGGCGTAAAGCCTGAAGCTAACGCGCAAAGGATACGTAAAACTAACCACACTACAATATGTGTATAAAAAAATCCAGCTTTCCTCATTGCTACATGACTGTTATGACACAATAGCTTATAACGTACAATTACATCTTTCATATAGTTCAAGAATTCAAAATTTGAAATTAATTGCTTATTCTCCATCCTCATCTTCCACCGGCTTACTCATTCTGGCCCAAATCGTATGATATCTGTTCATGGCTCCTATCCTCTGGGCATACAGCTTTTCTTTAGCCCTTGTATATTCCATTTTCGCCTACCATAGTGTGTATGTCGGGGGCTGGTGATTTCAATGCCTGCAGGATAAGTGATAAAGCTACCACTGTACCTACAAATACCATTTGTCTGGATGCGTTAGAGAGATTCATGTTCTGCGCAATACCCCAAAGCGCAACTAAAGGGTTAGGATTAATCACATGGCCTATCCAGGAGCTTAGCCTCTGAAAGATCTGCTCCCAGTACCTTGCTACAGATATGCATCTAAAACACATATGTATCTAATCCCCCTGGATGGTTTGGCAACATGGGCAGGAGCCAGATGTCTCAGGATGCATATCTCTTACTACAGCGGGAGTATAGTACATCAACCACCTGGAAAACAGAGCGATCTTTTAAAATTGGCCACTCTAAGTGCTTTGTGGGACACCTCGTTATGTTTTCTCCAATGCTGTATCTCTAGTTCTACAACCTGTCATGTTAGTTATTCGCACCAGAAATTGGGCGGTTAACTTAATTGTCCCAGCATCCTGAAGAAATGTATACCATTTCCCAATACCTTGCTGGTTATTATAGAAGGCCTGAGCAATGTGTCTATTTGCATCATTCAATGGTTGTCGCACTAGATGTAAAAGGTGTTGAATTTGACAATATGAAAATTTTTAATTTTCTGGAACATTGCTTGCGCCCACTACACACTGTGCCCATGTTTTCAAACGATCGACTATGTAAAAATCCTCCAGGGTCTGGAAACCCAGCTCTTCCCATTGCAGAATAGTGCTTTGGCTTAGTTCTACTCCTAAACATCCAATGTCCCTTACTCGAAGGAACGAAAATGCCTCGTCAATTTGATATTTACGCTTTAACTGTAACAAAATTGTTTGGATCATAGCTGGTAGTTTATACCTGACCCTTTTTGGTAGACGAGGAAATTTCAAAAAATGCGAAAGACGGACTTTCATTTCTAACATCACCTGATTGAGATAGAAATTACTTTTGGGGTTTTGTGCTGACCTCGACACCCAATCGAGTACAGCTTCTTCGTAATAAGCTGCCATATTGGGAAGAGCTAACCCTCCGTTTTCCACTGATAGAGATAACTTAGCCAACTGGAACCTGGGTTTTTTGTGATTCCAGATAAATTGTCTAATTAATACGTCTAAGTTATCTAAAACCTTTTTTGGAACTCGCAGAATCACGCTTGAAAAGACAAACAACAGTGGTGGAAGGATCAACATTTTAACCAAAGCAGTCTTTCCTATAATAGACTTAGGAGTCTCCTGCCATTTAAGTAACAATCCTTGTATTTTAAAAAAAACATTCATATGATTCAGTTGGAACAAATCTGCCGAACTCAGAGATACATATATACCAAGATATCTAATGGGATGCGAGGATGAAGATGCAACATGAATACCTTGCGGCAGGACCGACATCCCTGCATTATATACCAAAGCCTCTGATTTAGATTGATTCATTTTATAACCCCCTAGCTCAGAGAACGCCCTAATTTTTGCAAATGCTCTATCTATATTCTGATATTCCTGCATTAAGATAAAGGATCATATTGTCCGCAAATAATTTTACTTTGGGAGCTAGAGGTATAGGGGCTAGAATATTTGAATCCTAGCTAGCGGTTCAATGAAAAGTGCGAACAAAACTGGAGAGAGAGGGCAACCCTGTCGCGTGCCTCGGGTTATTTGTACTGATCCTACTATCTGGGCATTAACTGAAACTGATGCTTGGGCCCCTACATAGAGAGTCTGTATAATCTGAATAAATTTCCCAGGAAACCCAAATTTTGCTAGCACCATAAATAACACTTGCCACTGTACTCGGTCAAATGCCTTTTCGGCATCGAGCATCATAATTACTCCCGGGTGGCAGCTATGCGCTAAGTAATCTATAGTTTGTATCAAAAAAATAATATTGGTGGATAGAAATCCGCACTGATCCTCATGTACAAATGCTTGAGCAACCTGAGCTACACGAACTGCCAGAATCTTAGTAAAAAGTTTATAATCCTGATTCAGCAAGCTAATTGGACGATATGAACCAGGATATTTCGGTGGTTTATCTTTTTTAATAAAATTGACAACAATTGCTCTTGAGAATTTTGAGGGAGTCTCTACTCCTTCTAGCATCGCATTAAGCACATTTGTTAATATATCAACAATTTGGTCTTCTAGTATTTTGTAGATTTCTGCTGGGAGGCCATCTTCGCCAGAAGCTTTACCATTGGAAGCTTCCCTTATAACTCTAATAACTTCTTGAGAGGTAATAGGAGATAACAATAGATTCTGAGCCTACGTATCTAACCTGGGCAGTATCTTTGAATTTGTGAATTATTTACTTGTTTTTCCTCTGCATATAGCTTAGCATAATGTGAAAGAAATACTTTTTCAATCTCATTAGAATGCGTAACCATCCTACCCTGCTCTTCATCTAAGATAGCTTTTACTAAGTTGATACTGGCACGCTTTTTGATTGACCAGGCTAGAAATCTACCGACATGCTCACTTTCTTCATATTGGCGTTGATAACTAGTATGTCTATGAAGTATTTCCTTGGAAGCTATTTTTTTTTTTAGATTAGCCTGGGCCCTTGCCAACCCTTGAATTGTCTCCGGACTAGAAAGTAGTTGTTTTTTTCCTTAATGCCTGTTCTAGCTCATTTTGCAGTTTAGAGCTCTTTTTGCGAGCTGTTCTAGCTAAATGGGCTTGAAATGAGATAGCCTCCCCTCGTATGAAGGCCTTAAATGACCCCCAGATATAAAAAATAGGGGGGGATCCCTTATTTATCTTCAGAAAGTCAGATACTAATACTTTCAGGTTAGTAACCCAATCTTCATCTGCCAGAAGTGACCTGTCGAGGCGCCATTGTGAACGACGATGCTGATAAGCCGAATTCTTGAAATCATCGAAATCAATCCAAGGAACTGAATGGTCTGAGAAGGAGTTTGCAAGAATTCCTGTTCTATGCCATTTTCATCTAAATGAGACCAGAATAAAGTCAATTCTTGATGCCGTATTATACCTTTTAGAGTAACACATGTACTCTTTAGCGTACAGATGGTCAGCTCGCCACGCGTCTACTAAGCCCAGTTCTTGTATCAGTTTTGCAAAAAATTTAGAAGTTTGTGTTTTTTTCTGTGCTTTATTCTTACGTGATGAGTCCCACAAGGTATTTGGCATAACATTAAAGTCCCCTCCTATTATAAAATAACCTTGAAGATGGGAAAGATGCGTATATAGTGTCTGCCGTGGCTTTGTATCATCTTCTATTGGGCCATAATAGCTTATGAAATGGGTCTCTTTATCTGCTATTATTGTGGAGACTATTATCCATCTTGCCTGTGGGTCTCGAATAACCCTATTAATTTTCCCTACGAATTTCCTGGAAAACAAAATTGCCACGCCTCGTACTGTGGTGTCTACTGAAGCATAAAAAGAATAGGCAATGTATGACGGGAGTCTTGGTAACTTAGTATTGCACTTTAAGTGCGTCTCCTGTACCAAAAGCACTTGAACCTGTGCTGTTGCCAGCCAACTAAGCACAGCACAGAATTTCACATTATTATTGGCCTCATTCAGATTACAGGAGGCTACTCTTAATTTAGATTCCATCCTTGTTCAGAATTTTGTTCCTTCCTAGTATAACCCATCGCCTTCTTACTACTGGTTTAACCAAGCTTTTATCTTGTATTTTTTTCCTGAGCCGAGCAATTAAGTTGGATAACTAGCACATGCATTTTTTTTCGTTCTAACTCCCCATCCCCTTGTGAAAGCCTCCCCTTTTCCCCTCCCCACCCCTACGGGTCCAACCCGTCATGAATCCATCAGACAGTTCACCACCCCTCTCCCTGTGCCCAAAAATCCCAACATTAGGGTGCATTGACGTGGCACCTGATAAGCCTTCGCCTCCAGGAGTAGCAAGGCAGAGGACCCACACTGACACCGGTATATAAAAGCTAGTCGTCTGACCGAGAAAAGACTCTTGAGCGACTCTGGCCCTTTCCCCCTACCCTCTTCCCCGTTCCCTCCTTAATACATTACCCAATACTTTTGAATTTCGCTCACCAGCCTTGGCCCTCGGGGGGACGCCATCAGACCGCCCGAGCAGAGGGGGCGGGCCCCCTTTGGACAATCGCGTATAGCGCATTGCTGTTTCCCGCTGCGCGGGATACTTTTGAATTTCGCTCACCAGCCTTGGCCCTCGGGGGACGCCATCAGACCGCCGGAGCAGAGGGGGTGGGGCCCCTTTGGACAAGCGCGTATAGTGCATTGCTGTTTCCCGCTGCGTGGGATGCGCGTGGGCATCGCCCGGGCCAAGGGCCAGCCTGTCCGGTGCCCGTCTGTGACCAAAGGAGGCCGGGCCGGGCCCCCCTTCTGATACCCGCATCCAAGGAGGAATGCGGTAAGACGTTTAGAGCCATATTTTTATAAAAGAAAGGAGAAGTAAAGTTAAACAATTAGGAATGTTATGTGAGCAATTCTTATATATTCCACGTGTATTTTTACACATAGTACTTTTGGTTCCTGTTCTCTGGACTGGTCACTTTGGGCATTTTGGCACCCATTTCTTTTGAAACAATGGGCAAAAGGAAAAGCACTATATTTGGGGCTGAAGGAACCCAGGGAACAGATGTCCAATCATCTATGACTAGTTATTTATCATCAGTCATTGGGGCCATTGAAACTGAAATTGTGCAAGTGGAAGAAAGGATTGGGACTGCTCATAACTTTACCCAAAGAATTCCTCTTGAGCCCGTGGTGTACATTCAGTCTCAGCACAAGATTCAAGGTCTCTTGACTGTCAGTCCCAATCATGATTTGCCTCAGCCCAAAGATAGTATACCTGACTTGCAACCTCCGCAACTCTTAATGTAATGAAGACATTGTGGACAACTTTGTTGCGATTCCTCCACCACCAAAAAAAAGGAAAGAGGGAGGCCATCTCAAACATTCCAAGACTTTAAAGCAGGTGCCAAGGGTAAAGGGAAACACCCCTCCATTATCGGATTCTCCGGTAGATCCTCTGTTAACTGTAGGACCATCACCAGTCATGTTAGGTTCTGATACCAGAGACTTGAGAGTCCCTTATGATGGCCATTCATCTAATTTGGATTCTATGCTGAAACCTCTATTTTCAGCTTTAGAGGAGAAATTAATAACATTAATAAATACTAAATTTGAGCAACTTCAGGATATCATGTTCAAATCGTTGACCCAAATGTCCTCCTTAAAAACTGGTGTTAGTCACACTCATAAAACCATGCTTGAACATAAAGATGCACAGCAAGCTAATTCATTAACTGATCAGGATCAACCTCTGGTCCACTTTACATCTACTCATGGAACTCACGGAAATCTACCCATAAAAACTCTATCAACCTTGACTGGTGGTATGGACACTCCTTTGGAATGTGAAACAGGTCCTAAGTATATATTTCCTATTGTTCAAAAGGAGGTTCTGCAACTCCCGCCGGACTGCACGCCGTATATTTTGGTCTTAGCCAATGTGCCCCCTCTTGATTCCACCCAGAAGGAAGATACTCAGGCGTTAATAAGGAAATGTGCACACTGGATGAGGCTAAAGCTTAGTCATCAAGATGATTTAAATAGTAAACTTCTTATGGCACGAAGGGTGAAGTGGGTAGGCTTATCCAAAAAAGTATATGAAGGGGATTGTATTGTGATTAATTTTGTTAATCCTTGTTTGGTTAAACACTTGCTGATGGCTTCTTCATGCTGTGCTAAGGGGAAGGGTGGGATTCAAATATACCCTCTAAGCTTTTTTTATGATCCAACTATTTTATTAGCCCCCTCTATTAATGGTCCCTGTGGATCTAATGTAGAACCGTCAAGGATATTTTTACAGGATTATATTCCTGCTCCTGACCGCCATCAGAATTTGGCATCTCTTGACGTGAATGATTGACAAGTGGCCGAGACAGGGTTTATGATAGGCACCCCTTCGGAGGCTGAGATGGAAGTTGGGCATATGCCCCCGGCATTATTGACAGGGTTTGATGAGGCAGTTATTTTACCCCAAAATATAATAGATGCCGCCATAAATAAGGAGCCAGTGAATAGGATCCCGAATAGTAACACATTTTTATCTTTGATTAGCTGGAACATTGCAGGGCTTCAGTCCAAGGTCAGAAATTTAGAATGGTTGGAGTTTATATCCACTTATGATGTTATTTGTCTCCAGGAGACTTGGACCGTGGACCCTTTCCATTTGGACGGGTACTATTCTGTGTTTCAGCCAGCACTCCCCTCCCTAGCGGGAAGGGCAAGTGGGGGGGGGGGGCTCCTGATCCTTGTATCCTTACAACTTCTGAAAATCGAGGTGTTTTTGATTTGGTCCTCTGCATTTTTCATGGTGGTCCAACTATTGATGGAAGGGAATAAGGACATTCTGGTTCTGAATTGTTACAATAATATCCTGTGTGATGCCCTGCTAGGAAGTCTTGAGGAGTTAACAGATTTCCTTGACTCCACTGGGAAGCTCCAGGATAGGGAGCTAGAAATGATATGGGCTGGAGACTTTAACGTTCCGTTATGTAATCAGGAACCCCCTCACATGTGTGGTGCCTTTATTGAAGGCATAGAGTCATCTACACACTTTATCCATTCTAACCAAGGCGAAGCTCTAAACACCCTTATTTATAAATTCGATCTTGTTTATGCAAGGGATAGGGCAACTAGACATATGCAAAAGACACCCACCTACACGGGGAGCACTAAAGGTAGTATAATTGATTTTATTCTTATTGGCTCCTCAGTTTCCCACCTAATTCTGGATTTTAAGATAATATCACATTGCGCTAGTGACCATAATCCCTTGAGTATAAAATTAGCCTTTAAAAACAGGTTAGTCTCATTCAGAATAGAACGTAGGGTGGAAGCAGTCTTTAAAAGAAATTTTGGCCTCCGTATGAAGTGGGATAGAGTGGATACTAAAACTTTTCATGAGGATATTATAGAGCAAAATAAAGATTACATTAATAAATGTTTGTTGCCGCAACCTATTTACGTCCATCTCGTAGCTGCTTATGAGCTTTTAAGCTGCGCTATTTCCGAGGCTTTAGTGTGCAGTAAGTCTATTCAGGGATTAAAACCCTGACGCTGGTTTAACCGGTTCTGTGCCTTGGACGAGATGATCTCGTCCAAGGCTACAGTTCCCCTGTGCCTTGGACGAGATCATCTCGTCCATGGCACAGGGGAACTTGGGGGCGCGCTAGCGCGCCCCCCGTGCACCCCCCCTCCCCCCCCCCAAGTCGGGATGGAAGGGGAAGACCTTCCCCTTCCACCCCCGACCCCCCCACCCCCCCTGTGACATCAGCGCGCGAGCGCGCGCTGATTTGTCACAGGGGCCTCCCTAGTTTCCAGCGCGATTGAAAAAGAAATGCAAAAGCATTTCTTTTTCAATCACTTGGGAGGCCCGGAGGGGCTTCAAAGGGAAGGAAAAGTATTTCCTTCCCTTTGAAGTCCCTCCGAGGGTTTCAAAAGCCGGATTGCTTGCAATCCGGCTTTTGAAACCCCACTAGACACCAGGGATTTTTTTTTTTTTTATTGAAACTGACAAAAGGGAGCGTCCCCTTGGGCAAGGGTCGCTCCCAGGGGGGGCATTTTTTTGAGAAGGCCTTTTCTGCCCCCAGGGGGGGGCAGAAACCTCTAGGCACCAGGGACCATTTTTTTTTTTTATGTTTCATTTCTTTTTTTTTTGGTGGGGAGCGACCCCTTAGGCAAGGGTCGCTCCCCTTGGGGGAAAATTATATTTTGGCCATTTCTGCCCCCCTTGGGGGCAGATTGGCCTATTTTGATGAGGCCAATCTGCCCCCAAGGGGGGTAGAAACCACTAGACACCAGGGATTTATTTTTATTTTTATTGTTATTGACAAAAGGGAGCGACCCCTTGGGCAAGGGTCGCTCCCAGGGGGGGCATATTTTCGGGAAGGCCTTTTCTGCCCCCCCTGGGGGCAGAAACCTCTAGGCACCAGGGACCATTTTTTTTTTTTTTTTTTTTTATGTTTCATTTTTTTTTTTTTTGGGTGGGGAGCGACCCCTTAGGCAAGGGTCGCTTCCCTTGGGGGAAAATTATATTTTGGCCATTTCTGCCCCCCTTGGGGGCAGATTGGCCTATTTTGATGAGGCCAATCTGCCCCCAAGGGAGGTAGAAACCACTAGACACCAGGGAGTTTTTTCTTTGCGTGAATTTAGGCAAGGGTCGCTCCCTGGGGGGGAGGGCAATTTATTATAGGCCATTTCTGCCCCCCCTGGAGGCAGTTCGGCCTATTATTAGGCCGAAATGCCCCCAGGGGGGGGGGCAGAACCCTCTAGGCGCCAGGGCAATTTTTTTTTGTGTGTTTTATTTTTTTTGTTGTTTCTTTTTTTAGAGATGGGGAGCGACCCATCAGGCAAGGGTCGCTCCCCTGGGGGGCAAATTGTATTTAGGCCATTTCTGCCCCCCTTGGGGCAGATTGGCCGATTTTAGGTCAATCTGCCCCCAAGGGGGCAGAAACCACTAGACACATAGGGATTTGTTTTTTGGCGCCAATGTCACGCAGGGGGAGCGACCCCGTAGGCAAGGGTCGCTCCCGGGGGCGGGGGTGGGGGCTGGGGGGGGCAAATTTATTTTAGGCCATTTCTGCCCCCCCTGGGGACAGTTCGGCCTATTATTAGGCCGAACTGCCCCCGGGGGGGGGGGCAGAACCCTCAGGGCACCAGGGCAAATTTTTTTGTTGTGTTTTTTTTTTTTTGTTGTTTGTTTTTTTTCGAGATGGGGAGCGACCCATCAGGCAAGGGTCGCCCCCCTGGGGGGCAAATTGTATTTAGGCCATTTCTGCCCCCTGGGGGCAGATTGGCCGATTTTAGGTCAATCTGCCCCCAAGGGGGCAGAAACCACTAGGCGCCTGGGATTTGTTTTTTGGCGGCAATGTCACGCAGGGGGAGCGACCCCGTAGGCAAGGGTCGCTCCCGGGGGCGGGGGTGGGGGCTGGGGGGGCAAATTTATTTTAGGCCATTTCTGCCCCCCCTGGGGGCAGTTCGGCCTATTATTAGGCCGAACTGCCCCCGGGGGGGGGGCAGAACCCTCAGGGCACCAGGGCAAAGGCACAGGTAGGCACTTCGCAAAAAACACCTCTGTTTTCTTCCAAAATTTTGGATGTGTCCACGTTGCGCTTTGGGGTGTTTCCTGTCGCGGGCGCTAGGCCTACCCACGCAAGTGAGGTATCATTTTTATCGGGAGACTTGGGGGAACGCTGAGTGGAAGGAAATTTGTGGCTCCTCTCAGATTCCAGAACTTTCTGCCACAGAAATGTGAGGAACATGTGTTTTTTTAGCCAAATTTTGAGGTTTGCAAAGGATTCTGGGTAACAGAACCTGGTCCGAGCCCCGCAAGTCACCCCTCCTTGGATTCCCCTAGGTCTCTAGTTTTCAGAAATGCACAGGTTTGGTAGGTTTCCCTAGGTGCCGGCTGAGCTAGAGGCCAAAATCTACAGGTAGGCACTTCGCAAAAAACACCTCTGTTTTCTTCCAAAATTTTTGATGTGTCCACGTTGCGCTTTGGGGTGTTTCCTGTCGCCGGCGCTAGGCCTACCCACACAAGTGAGGTATCATTTTTATCGGGAGACTTGGGGGAACGCTGGGTGGAAGGAAATTTGTGGCTCCTCTCAGATTCCAGAACTTTCTGCCACAGAAATGTGAGGAACATGTGTTTTTTTAGCCAAATTTTGAGGTTTGCAAAGGATTCTGGGTAACAGAACCTGGTCCGAGCCCCGCAAGTCACCCCTCTTTGGATTCCCCTATTTCTCTAGTTTTCAGAAATGCACAGGTTTGGTAGGTTTCCCTAGGTGCCGGCTGAGCTAGAGGCCAAAATCTACAGGAAGACACTTCGCAAAAAACACCTCTGCTTTCTTTAAAAAAAATGGGATGTGTCCACGTTGCGTTTTGGGGCGTTTCCTGTCGCGGGCGCTAAGCCAACCCACACAAGTGAGGTATCATTTTTATCGGGAGACTTGGGGGAACATAGATTAGCAAAACAAGTGCTATTGCCCCTTGTCTTTCTCTACATTTTTTCCTTCCAAATATAGGAGAGTGTGTAAAAAAGACATCTATTTGAGAAATTCCCTATAATTCACATGCTAGTAAGGTCACCCCGGAATTCAGAGATGTGCAAATAACCACTGCTCCTTAGCACCTTATCTTGTGCCCTTTTTGGAAATGTAAAGGTTTTCTTGATAGCAATTTTTTACTCTTTATATTTCAGCAAATGAATTGCTGTATACCCGGTATAGAATGAAAACGCACTGCAGGGTGCAGCTCATTTATTGGCTCTGGGTTCCTCGGGTTCTTGATGAACCTACAAGCCCTATATATCCCCGCAACCAGAGGAGTCCAGCAGACGTAACAGTATATTGCTTTCCATAATCTGACTTTGCAGGGAAAAGTTACAGAGTAAAACGTAGAGAAAAATTGATGTTTTTTTCACCTCAATTTCAATATTTTTCTTTTTCAGCTGTTATTTTCTGTAGGAAACCCTTGTAGGATCTACACAAATGACCCCTTGCTGAATTCAGAATTTTGTCTACTTTTCAGAAATGGTTAGGTTTCTGGGATCCAGCATTGGTTTCATGCCCATTCCTGTCACTGACTGGAAGGAGGCTGAAAGCACAAAAAATTGCAAAAATGGGGTATGCCCCAGTAAAATGCCAAAATTGTGTTGAAAAATTGGGTTTTCTGAATCAAGTCTGCCTGTTCCTGAAAGCTAGGAAGCTGCTGAGTTTAGCACTGCAAACCCTTTGTTGATGCCATTTTCAGGGGGAAATCCACAAGCCTTCTTCTGCAGCCACTTTTTCCAATTTTTTTGCAAAAAAAGAATTTTTCACTGTATTTTGGCCAATTTCTTGGCCTCCTTCAAGGGAACCCACAAAGTCTGGGTACCTCTAGAATCCCTAGGATGTTGGAAAAAAAGGACGCAAATTTGGCTTGGTTAGCTTATGTGGACAAAAAGATATGAGGGCCTAAGCGCGAACTGCCCCAAATAGGCAAAAAAAGGCCTGGCACAGGAGGGGGAAAAGGCCTGGCAGCGAAGGGGTTAACTCAGCCTGTGCAGCTGCCCATAAATATTTAAAAGCAGCTATTAAAATTGTCCCATTTAGTTGTGAATTTGTAAAACAGGCCAGGGGTCGATACAAGTAAGCCCTTGAGGATAGAAAGAATTAAGTTAGATCTAGAGCATCGGAAGATCTTTTGGCAGCTATGGAATTGAGGGACCCTGCACAATTTTGGAAGGTGGTCAATCATCCCTATTTCTCAGAACATGATAATAAGGAGGATGATTGTCTGATACCTGAGGGGGCCTGGGTGAAACATTTTACAACAGTACTTCAATCTGTAAATTACCCTAATCATGGAAAAGATGAATGTGGCTATCTGGTATTGGCTATCCCAAATCTGAATATGAGTGGGCTGTCATTTGAGGTACATGAGGTAATTACAGCCATTAAACAAAAGAAATCAGGGAAAGCCCCCGGCCCGGATGGGGTTCCAGTGGTAAATCTTTACCTGACTTGTGGGGCCCGTTAATCACAAATGTTTTGATTAGCGCAGTTAAAAGCTCTATTCCTTCCTCATGGCAAACGGCAATAATTGTTCCGATTTTCAAAAAGGGCAACAGGCTCGACCCCACTTGCTATAGACCAATTTCTCTTATTGCTTCTACGGCAAAGATTCTGGGGAGTGTTATTTTGAATCAGCTTGAGGTCTGGGTGATAAGGACAAAAATCCTTTCCCCAATTCAATATGGCTTTAGGCCTGGACTAGGTACAGTGGACCAGGCCTTAAATTTGCACCTCATTCTTAGCAAATATGTTACTGCCAGGAGAGAATCTATTAATTTAGCTTTTATTGATCTATCTAGTGCGTTTGATTTGGTGAATAGAGAGAAATTGTGGTCACTCATGGATGCAATGGGGGTTGATCAGGATCTGCTGGAGCTGATTAAACAATTATACACTGATCTTACTATTTCAGTACAATATGGCCAGTGTGGTGAAAGGTCCCATCCCCTCCCATTTATGCGGGGGGTTAGGAGGGCTGTACTCTAGCACCTTTTTTTATTTCTGTTATATATTAATGGTCTTTATAGCTTTTTAGTAAAAAATGGCAAGGATTTTCCTAAATGGGTTTTAGACAACTTCCAATTTTACTGTACGCTGATGACGCTGTTTTAATTGCTCGTACAGCAAACAGTTTACAGAATCTATTGGACCTTTTTTAACTTTTATGCCAGAGCTTGATTTGAAAGTTAATTTTAAAAAGTCACATGTTATGATTTGTGGACCTAGAAATACGCGAACTAAACGCTTTAATATGGGGGGGGAAACATTTTAACAAAGGTGAAGATTTTTGTTATTTAGGACTGCATTTAAGTTCTTCCTTGTTGTGGAACCCCCATCTTATTCTAAAGGCCCAACAAATGGAGAGAAACATGGAAGCGATTTTTCGCTTTGCCCGTAAATTAGGACACAGACCAGTCCACCAGATTATTATGCTCCATAAATCTAAATGTGTTTCGGCAGCAAATTATGGGGGGGCCTTTGGGGATATACTAACTCAACCATCTTACAACGTATAGAGAATACATTTCTCCACCGGCTGCTTCTGGTACCTAAGAATGTAGTGAATATTATTTGCCATGAGGAGCTGGGAATACGGTACATTAAGGATTTGATTGATATCACCCCACTCCTGCTATGGATAAAAGTATGGTTAAATCCTGCGGCTAGCCTAGTTCAAGACTGTTTAATCAATTGCATTCAACTAGCCAATCATAATAAGATTTCATGGCTTACTTTTGTACATAATTCTTTTCGGAAATTGGACCTGGAGATTATGTATCTTAAACCAGAGCTCATGCCTGCTAATGCTAAGGAAATGGTTAAAATTTGATATATAGACTATATTACGAATTATAGATACCAAGTAGCAGAGAATTTGAAAACATTTGAATTTTATTACAAGACAGGAGGCTCATATTATGCTTTTCTTTTCATGCTTTAATTTAACAGCAGCCAAGAAACTACAAATCCCAGAATCCCCGGGAAAAAACTACGAAACTGCATCACAATGGGGTCCACCAATCACACGACGAGCCCCATAATAACTATCTTGACTGAGAGCAACAAGCCCTCTTTTCTTGCTGCTCGCAGTCAAGATAAGTATACTGCTCGCATTTTTATGTATTACATCTATCGTATTTTAGTGTATATGGTGTATATATATTCTTAACCTTTTATTATGTCTCCGTTTCTCTGTGGGTGTTTATATTGCATTGAAATTGCCCCTTAATGGTTAATTTTTCTTTAAAACGCGCTCGAGCGCTCCGTTGCGCATTTTCGCGCTGTCAGGCCGACTGTCAGAACGTTCGGTAAACGTTCTGACAGCCGCGCCTCAAGCAACGGCATTCTTGGCATTCCTCCCCACACGCGGCAGCTGCAGCGTGTGCTGAAGTTTCTTCACGCTCGGTTTGGTTTTACGAGCGTCTCCTCCAGATCCTTTCCGCTTCATTAAGCGGCTACAGCGTGTTCAGTTTACACGCTTCACTGCCTGGCTCAGTTTTTGATTTTCTTTAAGGAATTCCTCTCTGCCTCACACGCTTTGGTATTTCAAACGCGTTTTCTCTCGAGGTTAGTGGCACACCCCCTCACACCCCCGGCCAACCTCCCCAAACCATTTAACCCTTTTCCAATTAATTATTTTGTTAGTTTAAACAGGATTTTTCCTGTTTCTTTTCCTTATTATTAATTTTAATTATTGTTTTTTCCCCATTATGTCCGAAGATGACCAAACCCAGTCCATTAAGGACAATTTGAAATCCTTTATTAAGGATTCAGTCCAACACGCTGTTTCTGTGTCTATGTTGGACGTTTCAAAAAATGTGGAGGCCTCTATTTCAAAAATGCTTCACGCACCCAGAGTAAACCCTCTTTTGAGAGGCAAGAAACGTGTGTCCTATTCTAAGGGCAGTTCTAAAGGCGTTTCTCATAAATTTGGACCTCCAACCCGAGAGGCGAAATCTTCGGGTCTCCCCTCCTCCCCCCTTAATATCCTTCACTTACGGGACACGGACAGTGATGGGGATGATGATGTCTTACAAGACACTCTAGATGATTATTTGGATGGGCCTCCGGGGAAAAGGCGAAAAATTTCTCCTCATGAGTACTCCCCTCACTTAGTGCCCGAAGATCTGGTTGACCCGGTTGGCGAACCTTTGTTCGACCCTACTTCCATCCATCATCCCAACTCCTCTGAATGGTTCCCCTCTGAGCACGTTTCGGATTACGTCTCTTTCTATCTCAGACACCCCCTGGATAAATCATCCAGAAATAAATTAAAATCTGAATGTCCCAGACCTTCCCTCCCCTGTAAAGTCACAGACACCCCTGCCATTGATCCCAATATGCTCCTTATCTTCACAAAATTTGGGAAAGACCCCAAAAAGGGAGTTGACCGCGCCTGGTCAAATTGTCAAGACAGGCTCCTAGACTTGGTGGGTCCCCTCACCAGGATTTTCGACCTTCCTGAGGACGCCAAGTTGGAGGGCTCACAGGTGGATCCCGACACCCTCTCCAACTGGGCTCAACGTGCCATCTGTATGTTGGCCAACTCGTACATTTCCCAGGAACGTCGTAAAAGCCTCCTCCTCAGGATTGATCCAAAACTCAGCACTCTTGCTTCTAAGGAGGAAGGCCTTAATGCTGATGGTCTTCTTTTTGGAGACTCTTTCATAAAAGAGATGGGCAAGTACGTCTCTACCTTTAATTCTCTGGACAAAGCCCATTATTTGATGAAGAGAATATTTTCCAACCGGGTTTTTGGAAGGGCCGGCAAAGGAAGGAGCCGTTTTGCCGGCCGCTTCCTAGCAAGAGGTCAATCCCTCAACAGAGGCTCCTACACCCAATCCAACCAGCTTGAAGTGTATCAAGGATACAAGCCCCAATTCTACCCCCGCAGATTCCGCGGTGGCCGCAAAAGGGGTTATAGAACCAAAGGAGAACAACTTGCAGGTAAGAACTTTGAGTTCTGGCCTTCCTCCAGTAGGAGGCAGACTAGCTTTGTGTTTAAGCGCTTGGTTGTCAATAACTTCCGATCCTTGGGTAATCCAGGCCGTCCAAGGTTATTGCATAGAACTTTACCAGACTCTCTTTCAACCCTTTCTTCCTCATCCTCTTCGGTTTTCTCACGATCAGCCTCGCCTCATTCAAGTCGAGATACAAGATTTATTGTCAAAACAAGCGACCAAAAAAGTTGCCTTCGACGCTTCGGGGTTTCTCAGCAATATCTTTTTGGTTCAAAAGAAAAACAAAAAACATCGCCCGGTCATAAATTTGAAGGAGTTCAACAATTTTGTAGTGTATCACCACTTCAAGATGGAAACTATTCTCCATCTCAGGGATATCCTTCTTCACAACGACTGGTTAGTTCGCATAGATCTCCAGGATGCCTACCTCTCAGTACTGGTACACCCTTCATTCAGAAAATTCCTCCAGTTCCGGTGGGAACATACTTTCTTTCGTTTCAAAACCCTGCCCTTCGGTCTTTCTTCTGCCCCTTGGTGCTTCACCAAGATACTCAAACCCGTGGTGGCCTTTCTCAGGGCTCAAGGGATACGCCTTATCGTCTATCTCGGCGACTTCTTATTGATGGCCCAAGACAAGTCTTCCCTGACAGCCCATCTAAAAATTTGTCAGGACCTTCTTTCTCAGTTGGGGTTCCTTATAAACTTCCAAAAGTCGTCCCTTGTTCCTTCTCAAACCCTCGAGTTTTTGGGATTCCTCGTCAACACCGCCGTGTCGATTCTCCAGCTTCCCCAGGACAAAGTTTCTTTGATAAAGAAAGAAATTCGTCATGCTCTGTCTCTCCCTTGTACTTCCCTCAGGGCACTGGCTCATCTTGTAGGTCTCCTTTCCTCTTCCATCCAAGCCATTTTTCTGGGCCCTCTACACTACAGGGCCCTTCAGAGGCTCAAGATCCGACACCTTCAACAGGGTCTGACATATTCGGATCAGGTTGTTCTCGACGCGGACTCCAGGGAAGAACTCACATGGTGGATGAATCATTTAGACGCCTGGAACGGGAGAACGATTTTCTCTGCCGCCCCAGATCTTGTCTTAGAGTCAGATGCAAGTCTGACAGGATGGGGCGCAAGATGTGGTCCACACTCGACTGGTGAACCATGGTCCGTTCAGGAGTCGTCAATGCACATAAACTGTTTAGAGATGCTTGCAGGTTCCTTTGCCAGCCAGTCCTTTACCAAAGACAGAGTAAAATGTTCCATCCTTCTCAGAATGGACAATCTATCGGCAGTAACTCACATAAACCGTCTGGGCGGGGCTCGATCCAAACCTTTAGCTCTCTTGGCCAAGAGTCTTTGGGAATTTTGTCTTCACAAAAATATTTCGGTCAGAGCGGAAAACCTCCCAGGCAATCTCAATGTGGTGGCCGATTGGTTCTCAAGGCACTCCCACGACTCAAGCGATTGGCGACTTCACCCTTCTATATTTGAGCATCTTTCTTCTATCTTCGGTACAATGTCCATAGACCTCTTTGCCTCAAGACTCAATTCCCATCTTCCCAAATTCTTCAGCTGGAGGCCAGATCCCTTAGCCTTAGCTACCGACGCTTTTCTCCAACCGTGGCCTCCTTCCCTGCTGTACGCTTTTCCCCCCTTCCTCTTTATTGCTCGGGTCCTAGCACATGTCCGTCGTCAGGGCTCCTCCCTAGTGTTAATCACGACATTCTGGCAGTCCCAACCCTGGTTTCCGACCCTTTTAGAACTCTCCTCGGATCTTCCAGTTCTGATCTCCCCTTTTCCAGACCTCCTTCTGAATCCCCAGGGACATCCTCACGACCTCATGATACAAGGTTCCCTATCCCTCATAGCCTGGAGAGTTTCGGGGCTTCCTGGAGAACCCCAGGAATTTCGCAACAGGCTGTCCATTTCATCCAACAATCTTGGGCTCCGGGCACCTCTAAAGTCTATTGAGCGGCTTGGGCAGTATGGTGCAGCTGGTGTGTGGAAAGGGATTCCAATCCCGTTTCAGCTGACGTTACCTTAATTGTAAATTTCCTAGCTTCCTCAGCCTCTCAAGCTAAGGCGTATCGTACCGTCAATACATATACAGTAGATCGGCAATTTCTTCAGAACACGTCAGAGTGGATGGTAGACCAGTGGGAGAGCATCCTTTAGTTTTCCGCCTACTAAAAGGAATACGTTTTTCGAAACCCCTAACCCCCAAATATAAGTCTATATGGGATGTGAATTCCGTCCTCCATCTTCTTCTTTCTTGGCCCGATAATTCGGAACTTTCGTTAAAATATTTGCTGCTAAAATCACTATGCTCCTCTGTTTGGTCTCTATCAAACGAGTTTCTGATGTTAAAACTCTGGATGTTTCCTCCTTTCATTTTTCTGCCTTTGGTGTGTGCTTCAATGTGGCTAGACGTACCAAGACTAATTTGTCTTTCGTGTTTTATCCCTTTTTTCCCTCCCAACCTAAGTTGTGTGTAGCTAATTGCTTAAAAACGTACGTTTCACGAACTGCAGATCTCAGGACAGCCTCTTCTTCTCAATTGTTGATTTCCTATCAAAAGCCCCATAAACCTGTCTCATCTCCCACTTTAGCCCGTTGGCTCAAGTGGCTGATGAATTTGGCTGGTGTCCCTATTGATATTTATGGTGCCCATTCCGTTAGAGGAGCTTCGGCTTCTAAGGCCTTTTTTGCTGGGGCTAGTTTACAGGATATCCTTAGATCTGCAGATTGGTCTAACGTCAATACATTTAGAACGTTCTATTGTAAACCGGTTGATCATCCTATGCAAAATGTTGTTTCATTGCTTTGAACAAGCATAATATGAGCCTCCTGTCTTGTAATAAAATTGAGATTTTCCTAGCCTTGGTGTCAGAAAGGCTAGATTTTATTAAAGACAAAGAGGCGAGTATTATCCCGCCTCTTCTAACCCTCCCTGTTCTTTTGTTCTAGTTGCCTCAACCGCAACCAGTAGCAACGCTACCGTCTGACCAGCTTCCTTCACCTCCTCCTTCTGGACCTTCTCTTCAACCAACAGGATCTACACGAGGTTACCCTTTTCTCAAGGCCTTCTGCTTCGACGTACTTTCCGCATTTTTGACTCTTTATGGTCTACTGTTGTTTTTCTCACATCGTTCTATTGACTGACTTTTGCAAGAAAAGAGGGCTTGTTGCTCTCAGTCAAGATAGTTATTATGGGGCTCATCGTGTGATTGGTGGACCCCATTGTGATGCAGTTTCGTAGTTTTTTCCCAGGGATTCTGGGATTTGTAGTTTCTTGACTGCTGTTAAATTAAAGCATGAAAAGAAAAGCATAATACTCACCTCCTTGTCTTTAATAAAATCTAGCCTTTCTGACACCAAGGCTAGGAAAATCTCAATTATATGTGCAGATTTCAACTTCAACTTTGATAGAACTATATTTCATCTGGTTCCCAATTCCTTCTTTGTACTCACTACTTGTTCTTTTTAGACTAAATATGATCCATTTTAGAGTGGCTTTTCCAAAGAAATGTACGTGGCAAAAAATGCTACCGCCTTGTCCTTGTGACAATTTTTCTAAACAAAGCATTTGTCACTTTGTTCTATTTTGTTCACTTTTCTCAGTTCCTAGGAAAGCTTTTATATTGCCAATCCTGCGCAAACTACATACTATTTTCCATAATGAGGCATTGATTGGTATTCAAAGACTTCCATCTAAACAAATGTGCAGTTCAGTTTTAAGTTTTATTATATCAGCCATTGCTATTAGGAATCGATATGAACTGGTCTATGTACTCGTTTAATAACATAATTCTGATTATTTGTGATTTTATTTTGTTGATCGGGATCTTAATGCTTGTAAATGATTATACTCCCATTTAGAAGGGTTGCGGGACACTCTTTGATATGCTTTGATAATTAGCCTTGCAACTTTAGTCGGATGAAGATGTTTGTATTTTGTCTTAACTTATAAGGATTGTATTTTAATAGTTATTTATATTTTTTGTAACGTATATGCACTTTTATGGCAAAATGCCAAATAAAGATTCTTTGACTGACTGGCTGACATTACCCAACCCCTACACCTCATGTCAATATCTACTATCCTTGTTCACTAACTTCTGAAAAAACCCAGAAATGTATTACTACTAAACAATAAACCAAAAAAATAAAAAAATAAATTGAAACTTCAAAATATCGATACATAATATGTAGAATCTGGCCTGACACATTAGACATAGGGACTTCTACTAGCTATTTCCTTGTTTTTTTACATGCTGCAAAAAGTTCCTTGCTTCCTGGACATTTTGAAATATTTTCGCTTGACCCTTATATAATACTTTCAGTTTTGCTAGTTGCACTATACCAGCTGGGGTCCCCATTTGTTTTAAATCATCAATTAGTCCAACAAACTCCCGACGCCGATGGGCTGCTGCCACTGATATGTCTGAAAACACACGAAATCTAGAACCATCGTCTAATTTAAATTCACGTGCTCTCCTGGCTTGAGAAAGAATTTGTTCCTTTATTCTAAAATCACCAAAATTAACCAGAATAGTACGTGGTTATTTTGAATTGGTTGGATGCACAAAAGGTACCCTATGGCCCTCATGATGGATAAATCTCCTTCCGGGTTTACCCTATCCGGGAGAACGATTTTGCTAATAAGCTCAGACACCACCTTGGTTACAGATGAGCCAGCCTCCAGCTCCTCCGGGACCCCTACAAATCTAAGGTTGGAACGTCGTGATCTGTTTTCTATCTCATCCAACTTATTTTGTAAGTCTTCTAGTTCGGATTGGACCCGAGATGTGGCTGTCTCCACTTGGTTACTGGTATCCTTTAAATCTGAAACCCTTTATTCCACCTGTGATACTCTAGTCGAAAGAAGAGTTAGATGAGTATTGAGTTGGTTCAGCTGTTCCTTTGTTTCCCTACGAGTTTCTTCCTGCAAGATTTTTATAGCTCGAAGTTCCACTAAGATCTGGCCCATCAACTCCTCCATTGTTGCGGTAGCATTTATGGTAGCTTCTGTATTCACCGTAGTGAGGGGGCTCTGCAAGGAACTAGGTGTCGAAAGCAGAGTGTTGGTTGCTAGGTTCTCTGAAGTTGGATTAAGTATCCTTGAACCACTTGGCACCCAACAGTGGCATCCGTGGGAGGTACTGTAATACTAGTTGCAGTCTCTTCTCCTTCTGGCAGAATTCTACTCTCGGATCCGCCTTCTTTTAATGAGTCACCAGTGGTCACTTTAGGTGATTCTCTAGCAATGCTGGAAAAAACGGATAGGCTTTCCCCTTACATTGAAAGGATGTCGAAGAATGAGAAGGCGGAGCTTGTTTGATAATACTAAGGTTGGTGGTAAAAAGGGAGTCGCACTTATTGAACAATCTTGAAGATGCAGATCGACCGACCGTGCTGCCGATTGTACAGAATCTTCCCCTCTGCCAAGCTCAGGCATATCAGTGAGACCTGAGAAGGAGGATGAAGAGTCCTGGCTCCCCGCAGAGTCTCTAAGAGAGACTAGTCCGTCTTGTTGATGAGAGCTATGCCTGGACCTGCCCAAGGCAGGCGACAAAAGTTTAGATTTTGCTCCTCTCGTGTGTTTTGCCACTGTCCGTACTTTAAGACCACCGTCCCTGGTCTTACGTTTCATCGTGCTCTCGGAGAGGGAGGTAAATCGAGGCGAGACGGAGATGAAAGTGGAGTGATAAAATTATAGGGAGTGGCGGCCAGATAAATACATAAATACCTTGATAAGCAATTTGAAGGTCTTAGGTGCGGGGGATTTAGGACGCGCAAGAGTGAGTGGTAGGGTTGGCAGGAATAGTAGGGGCAGCAGAGGCTGTCAGGAAAACACAGCCGCTTCCGCAAGCTACTTTCGTCGTACTCCACAGACTCTTATTAATTTTCAAATGGACATCTGACAGCTGACGAGAAAAACAAAAAAAAAGAAAAAAAACTCTGCCCGCACACTGATCTATTCCCTGCCCCCTACCAACAGCTATAAAATATATTGGGCCTGATTCTAACTTTGGAGGACGGTGTTAAACCGTCCCAAAAGTGGCGGATATACCACCTACCGTATTACGAGTTCCATAGGATATAATGGACTCGTAATACGGTAGGTGGTATATCCGCCACTTTTGGGACGGTTTAACACCGTCCTCCAAAGTTAGAATCAGGCCCATTATGTTTTTTTTTCCCCCCTTTTGCAGTCTTTAACAGTCTTTTTCACACCTTTCCATCCATGCAAAGTTATTCAAGTTATTCCATAGTTTTCCTTATGCCGGCCACCACTGCTTCTTATGCCGCCACCCCTATTCCCCCAAACCACATGTCTCACTCCAGTACTCCACTTATCTGACTAGGCATCAGTTGTTGTTGTAGACTGTGTTCTTCGTTTCTCACCTCACCCCTCCTCTTCCTCTGTTTGCCCAAGACTCCTGCCGTCCTCAATATGAGTCAGCCATCAGCTGAAAAAGGGAGGTGATGCCAGGAAGTGTGGCAGGAAGATCCCAAGCACTCCTGATTGTTATATTACTCCCTCGCTCCCTCACTTCCCTTTCTGCAGCCTTTTTAGGTCTCCCAGCAGCAGTGCCGGGTACTGCCGACTTGCGCCGATTTTCGCGGGTCACCACAGATCAAAATTGCAGCCTGCAGATCAAAATTACAGCCTCCTGATGAATCCCGAGCCGGGGGAAGGGAGGGGGCCTAAAGATCGCCACTTTCGGCCGCCAGCCGCTCCATTTTCAGCACGGCGCGTTCTTCCTTGCACGCCCGTCCGCCATTGCAACTCCAGGCGGAAGCTAGTCACGGAGCATGACGGGAGCTTCACGTGACTCTCCCCTCCGTTTTTTGCCAAACTCTGAGGTTTGCAAAGGATTCTGGGTAACAGAACCTGGTGAGAGCCCCACAAGTCACCCCATCTTGGGTTTCCCTAGGTGTCAAGTTTTGAAAAATGTGTGGGTTTGGCAGGTTTCCTTAAGTGCCTGCTGAGCTACAGCCCAAAATCCAAAGCTAGGCACTTTCCAAAAACACATCAGTTTTCAATGTAAAAATGTGATGTGTCCATGTTGCATTTAGGGGCGTTTCCTGTTGTGGGCACTAGGCCTTCCCACACAAGTGAGGTACCATTTTTATCGGGAGACTTGGGGAAACGCTGGGTGGAAGGAAGTTTGTGGTTCCCCTCAGATTCAAGAGCTTTCCATTACCGAAATGTGAAGAAAAAGTA
The DNA here is from genome assembly GCF_031143425.1 of Pleurodeles waltl. Classification (NCBI taxonomy): domain Eukaryota; kingdom Metazoa; phylum Chordata; class Amphibia; order Caudata; family Salamandridae; genus Pleurodeles; species Pleurodeles waltl. The sequence continues at coordinate 1,230,175,155 of NC_090447.1, forward strand.
ATTTTGTTGCCAAAATCTGAAGTTTCCAAAGGATTGGGGGTAACTGAAACTGGTAAAAGCCCCACAAGTTCACCATCTTGGGTTCCCCTAGCTGTCTAGTTTTGAAAAACATGTGGGTTTGGTAGGTTTCCCTAAGTGCCTGCTAAGCTACAGCCCAAAATCTACAGCTCAGAAATTTCCTAAAAACACATCAGTTTCGAATGTGAAAATGTGATGTGTCCTTGTTGCGTTTAGGGGTGTTTCCTGTTGTGTGGGCACTAGGTCTACCCACACAAGGGAGGTACTATTTTTATCAGGAGACTTGCGGAAAAGCTGGGTGGAAGGAAGTTTGTGGCTCCCCTCAGATTCCAGACCTTTAAATCACTGAAATGTGAAGAAAAAATATTTCTTTTGCCAAAGTTTGAGGTTTGCAAAGGATTATGGGTAACAGAACCTGGTGAGAGCCCCCAAGTCACCCCATCGTGGGATCCCCTGGGTGTCTAGTTTTGAAAAATGTGTAGGTTTGGTAGGTTTCCCTAAGTGCCTGCTGAGCTACAGCCCAAAATCAACAGCTAGGCAATTTCCCAAAAACACATCTGTTTTTATTGGAAGAATGTGATGTGTCCATGTTGTGTTTTGGGGCATTTCCTGTCGCGGGCACTAGACTTACCCACACAAGTGAGGTACCATTTTTATCTGGAGAGGTGGAGGAATGCTGGGTGGAAGGATGTTTGTGGCTCCCCTCAGATTCCAGAACTTTGCAGCACTGAAATGTGAGGGAAAATTGTTTGTTTGCCAAATGATGAGGTTTGCAAAGGATTCTGGGTAACAGAACTCAGTGAAAGCCACACAAGTCACCCCATTGTGAATTCCCGTAGGTGTCTAGTTAGAAAAAATATATAGATTTGCTAGGTTTCCCTAGGTGCCTGCTGAGCTAGAGGCCAAAATCCACAGCTAGGCACTTTCCAAAAAACATGTCAATGTAAAAATGTGATGTGTCCATGTTGCGTTTTGAGGCATTTCCTGTGGCCTACCCACACAAGTGAGGTACCATTTTTATAGGGAGACATGGGGGAATACAGAATAGAAGAACAAGTGTTACTGCCCATTGTCTTTATCTACATTTTCTCCTTCCAAATGTAAGACAGTGTGTAAAAAATAAGTGCATTTGAGAAATGCCCTGTAATTCACATGTTAGTATGGGGACCCGCAAATTCAGAGATGTGCAAACAACCACTGATAACTATTTTTGACTCTTTATATTGCTGTATACCCGGTATAGAATGAAAACCCATTGCAAGGTGCAGCTCATTTATTGGCTCTGGGTACCTAGGGTTGTTGATGAACCTCCAAGCCCTATATAACCCCGCAACCAGAAGAGTCCAACAGACGTAATGGTATATTGCTTTTGAAAATCTGACATCACAAGAAAAGGTTACAGAGTAAGAAACTGGAGAGAAATGGGTGTTTTGTTCACCTCAATTTTAATATTTGTTTTATTTCAGCTGTTATTTTCTGTAGGAAAACCTTGTAGGACCTACAAAATGACCCCCTGCTGAATTCAGAACTTTATCTACTTTTCAGAAATGTTTAGCTGTCCGGGATCCAGTATTGTTTTCACACCCATTTCTGTCACTAACTGGAAGGAGGCCAAAAGCACAACAAATTGTAAAAATGGGGTATGTCCCAGTAAAATGCCAAAAGTGTGTTGAAAACTGTGTTTTTCTGATTCAAGTCTGCCTGTTTCTGAGAGCTGGGAAAATGGTGATTTTAACACAACAAATACTTTGTTGATGCCATTTTCAGAATAAAAACACATGCTTTCTTCAGCAGCCCTTTTTCCCATTTTTCTGAAAAAAAGGAAATTGTATCTGTATTTTGGCTAATTTTTGGTCTCTTCCAGGGGAACCCACAAACTCTGGACACCTTTAGAATCCCTAGGATGTTGGAATGAAATTACGCAAATTTGGCGTGGATAGCTTATATGGAGAAAAAAGTTATGAAAGCCTAAGCACAAACTACCCCAAATAGCCAAAAAAGGTCTCAGCAATGGGGGGAGGGGGGAGGTCAAGGCCCAGCAGCTAAGGGGTTAAAGAAAAGTAGAAAGAAAAAAGAAAGAGAATACCATAACGTAAAAAAGAAAGAATAATTTACAGAGGGAGCGAAAGGTAAAAAGATAGAAGGTATGAATTAATGAAAGAGAGAAGAAATGGAGAAGGAGAAACATGAATGAAGAATAAAAGGGAAGAAAGACCACAGAAGAAAGGATAGACTAAATGTAAGGAAACAGAGATGAAAAAAAGAAGGAAAGGTTGTATTACGTGCCACCTTTTAGCCAAATTATTTCAAAATCATGTGGCAAAAACATGATTTGCACAATGTCTTCTATGGGGGTGGTGGGAACAATTTTTACAGGCCTGGATTGAAATGGTCGGGATGTCCCACTTTGCTCGCATTCCCTTCCCTTTCTCACCCCTACATCAGGAAACACTTAGTGGAGCAGTACTGTGAAGGGAGGATATGAACTTGCTTGAGAAGCTGTTAATCTTATACTGAAGGAAAGAGCAGGAGGATTTTCAGAGAAGTTATGAAGGAGTTGGATGTGGTTGTCAGACTAGATTATGTGAAGACGAATGAGGCATAGATTAGATGGTTTGATCATCAGCATGACCAGCACCGGAACAAGTTTCAGGAGACTGAGAAAAAGTTGTATAAGAACTTTAAAAGTTGAATGAATGATAAGTATGTGGGAAAGTTCATGAACTGTTCAATCTTCTTTAAACTGAGCACCATTTAGAGGTTTGCCCCTTTTACACTCCATCATTACCTTGATGAGAAACATGGTCCACTCACCAAGGTGGTGGTTTTACTAATGGAATACTTGGTTTTCAAAGGATGAACCTGAAGAGGCAATCTATTGGACAACCATATACATGTAGCCCAAAAGTATGTGCATTATAAACTATACAGTGAATTCTATACATCAGATCCAGAATGTATTTGAGTAAAGTACTATTAATAAGTGTAAAAGTGGAGAGTCTATACCCAGGGTCGGCTCCTCGGAATGGCGGAGGAGCGTCACCCCACTGGCTATATTTGAATATAGTTTTATTTTTCAGCTGCTGGCTCAGATAGCAGGTGCAGGGAGGGCCAGGGCTGAGCCTCGGAGGTGGGAGAATGGATAAGGACTTGTGAGCACTAAGTGCACATGTGTGTTTGGAAGGCTTAAGATGGGCGTCCAAACACACATGAGCACTTAGGTACACAGCTGGACTGGCGAAAGTGCACAGGTCCGAGGGTTATGTCTGAGTAGCAGTCCGAGCTGCTAAGACCAATTCTGACGCTGCTTACATGCTATGTTTAGCATGTAAGCAGCTCCATGATTGGTGGGGAGCTTCTTCTGGTGTCAAGACTGACCGCATGTAGTGACTCAAAAGAAGTCCTCCTTTCTGTTTTTTCTGTTTCCTAAATAAACACAGACTGGGAGCCATATTCTTTTCCATCAATATTTATACATAAACTATTAACCATGGAAAACTGTGAGCCTTCGTTTTTTTATAGAACTACACCGATACATGATTGTTAGACCTAACACCCTTGGTATGGTATTCCCCAAATCTTTTTGCCTTGTTTCTTCTGTTTGCTGAATTATTTGTTGTTGGCTTTAGGCCTTTACCACTGCTACCCACTGCTAAAGTGTGCATGCTCTCTCATTCAAACATGGTAAAAATGACTTATCACCAAGCAGCACATTTAATTTATTTGCACGTCCCTAGTAGGTAAATCATTATTGCATCATTTATATATATATATTAATAATCACTTCAAATAATATAAACCACCATGAGTCCCCACTATAGCTAGTACATTCAAAATTTCCACTAATAAAATCATTAAAATTCAGAAAATTCCATTAACATGGTATTCTCTTATTAAAATATCAGATATAATAATTATTATTTAATCAACAGTCCTAAAATCGATTCATGATCGTATTTTCATAATCAGTGAGAATTATCACTAATGCATCAATAAAATATCCCATATACAATCTGTTTGTATCTTCAAGCATATCGCCATCAATTTAATAAACGTAATCATACACCCAATTAGTTTATTCGTCCTTCCTCCAAAACAGAACTCAGTTGCCTCTTTAAGTATTCTAATACCTGCATCCTTAAAAAGTGGTTTCAAGTAATTAGTTCTTAAATCCTGTAGGTAGGAACACAGGCAAAGAATGTGCTCAATTGTTTCAGAGTACAAAGCTGCAAAGGCAGTGTTAACAGGCTTTGAACTGCAACAAGGGGATATAAAGGAGCCAAAAACTTAAAAAATGCCCTTTTTCCCATAGACCTAGGTTAGAATTAAGGTATGTAGGAGGCTGGCCTGGCTTATAGTGGGTATCAATGGTACTTACACCTTGTGCAAGGTCCAGTTATCCCTTATTAGTAGAGTTTAGTATTGTTCTAGCATCTTAGGCTGATAGAGGTAGCTATAGCAGAGCAGCCAAGGCTGAACTAGGAGACATGAAAAGCTCATGCAATACCACTTATATCATATAGGTACTATCAGAAAGACAATACTCATAGTTACTAAAAATAAAGGTACTTTATTTTAGTGAAAATGTGCCAAAAATATCTCAGAGGATATACTCCCTTAGGAGGTAAGTAACATACACAAAATATACACAACAAACCAAATCAGGTAAGTAAAACAGTCAGAAAGTAGTGCAAACACTGTAGAATACAATAGGATGCAATAAGCCTAGGGGCAACACAAACCATATACTGTACTAAGAAAGTGGAATGCAAACCTTGAATGGACCCCTAGGCTAGTGTAGTGTGTAGAGGGTCGCTGGGAGTGTAAGAAGACACTAAGGGTGTAAAAGATACCCCTCCCCAAGACCCTGGAAAGTAGGAGTAAAGTACTACTATTTCCCCAGAAACACTCTAAAGTCGTGATAACGGATTTTGCAAGGACCACAACAGACTGCAAAGCACTGAAGACGGATTCCTGGACCTGAAGACCTGCAAAGGAAGGGGACCAAGTCCAAGAATTGCTAAAGTGTCCAGGGGGACAGGAGCCCACTAAATCCCAGATGAAGGTGCAAAATGGCTGCCTCCGGTTGGAAGAAGCTGCAGGTTTTGCAACAATGAAAGGAGGTAGGAAGTTTATCTTCGTGCAGAAGATGTCCCATGGCGTGCTGGAGGATGCAGAGTTGTTTCCTTGGCAAAATACCGCAAACAAGCCTTGCTAGCTGCAAGAGTCATGGCTGGAGGAAAAGGGTGCTGCCCGTGCCCAGGAAGGACCAAGATGTCGCCACTTGAGAGAGGAGACAGAGGGGGCCCTCAGCAACATAGAGAGCCCTCGGACAGGAAGGAAGCACCCGCAGAAGTCTTTGAACACGGGTTCAAGAAGTCTGAACATGGCAGTCGTATCAACACTGCAAAGAGAGGTCCCACAGCACCGGAGATCAACTCAGGGAGCTGAGCATCGCAGGACGGAGCACTGGGGACCTAGGCTCAGCTGTGCATGCAGGATTTCTTGGAAATGTGCACAGAATCCCTTGTAGCTGCAGATCAACATGGTGCACAGGATTACTGTCTGGGGAGGGGAGGCAAGGACTTACCTCCCCCAAATTTGGACAGTTGGACCACTGGACAATCTGGGTCACTTGGGTCCCCCACCTGTGTTCCAGGGGCCACGCTTGTCAGGATGAGAGGGGACCCAGAGTACTGGTGACGCTGAAGTTTGGTGCCTGCTGGAGCGGGGGGAAGATTCCGTTGACCCAAAGGAGATTTCTTTGTGGCTTCCAGTGCAGGGTGAAGGCAGGCAGCCCCCAGAGCATGCACCACCAGGAAACAGTCGAGAAAGCCGGCAGGATTAGGCGCTACAATGTCGCTGGTAATCTTCTGCCTACTTTGTTGCAGTTTTACAGGCATCCTGGAGCAGTCAGCGGTCGATCCTTGGCAGAGGTTGAAGAGAGAAGTGCAGAGGAGTCCTGCTGGATTCTTGCAAGTCATTATCTGAGGAAAAGCCCACTGGAGAGACCCTAAATAGCCCTCAGAGGAAGAGTGGCCACCTAGTCAGGTAAGCACCTATCAGGAGTGGTCTCTGATGTCACCTGCTGGCACTGGCCACTCAGAGGCCTCCAGAGTGCCCTCACACCTTTGGGAGCTCTGGGCACCACCCCTAGGGTGGTGATGGACAGGGGAGTGATCACTCCCCTTTCCTTTGTCCAGTTTTGCGCCAGAGCAGGGACGAGGGCTTCTCTAAACCGGTGTAGACTGGCTTATGCAAGGAGGGCACCATCTGTGCCCTTCAAAGCATTTTCCAGAGGCTGGGAGAAGCTACCCCTCCCCAGCCTTTAACATCTGTTTCCAAAGAGAGAGAGTGTAACACCCTTCTCTCAGAGGAAATGCTTTGTTCTGCCTTCCTGGGACTGGGCTGACCAGAACCCAGGAGGGCAGAACCCTGTCTGTGGGGTGGCAGCAGCGGTAACTGCAGAGAAAACCCCAGAGAGCTGGTTTGGGAGTAGCGGGGGTCCATATTGGAGCTCCCCCCAGGATGCATAGAATTGGCTCCTCAATACCAGATTTGGAATGGGGGGACAATTCCATGGTCTTAGACATGTTACATGGCCATATTCGGATTACCTTTGTGAAGCTACAAATAGGTATTGACCTATATGTAGTGCACGCGTATAATGGTGTCCCCGCACTCACAAAGTCTGGGGAAATGGCCCTAAACTATGTGGGGGCACCGTTGCTAGTGCAGGGGTGCCCTCACACTTAGTAACTTTGCACCTAACCTTCAGCAAATGAAGGTTAGACATATAGGTGACTTATAAGTTACTTAAGTGCAGTGAAAATGGCGATGAAATAACATGTGTGTTATTTCACCTAGGCTGCAATGGCAGTCCTGTGTAAAGGTTTGTCTGAGCTCCCTATGGGTGGCAAAAGAAATGCTGCAGCCCATAGGGATCTCTTGGAACCCCAATACCCTGGGTACTTTGGTACCATATAGTAGGGAATTAGAAGGGTATTCTAGTATGCCAATTGAAATTGGTAAAAGTGGTCACTAGCCTATAGTGACAAATTTAACGGCAGAGAGAGCATGAGCACTAAGGTTCTGATTAGCAGAGCCTCAGTGACACAGTTAGGCACTACACAGGTATACACATTCAGGCCACAAACTATGAGCACTGGGGTCCTGGCTAGCAGCATCCCAGTGAGACAGGCGAAAACATACTGACATACATGCAATATTGGGGGTAACATGCCAAGAAAGATGGTACTTTCCTACAAGATACATCTGCATTTTTATTGATAACGATCCATACGTATTCTAAGAGTTCTTATATTTTGCTGCCATCCCTGGATCTGTTTCATATGCTACAGCTGTTATATTCCCTTTTATGAGCGTCTTCTTGGACAGCTTTGGCATTACATAAATCTAGTTTTTTTTCTGTACTGTATATAAGTGAGAGAATTTTTATAACTCCTCCAACTTGACTCCCGTAACGAACACGCTTGTCCTCATATAATTTTTCTGATCTATTGAAATCATGCTAGACAAAGATGCTAGACAAAGATGCATTCTCACAATCACACAGATAATTGACCAAATTATTATATTTTAAAGTTACTAGTTGCAATAATCCAAATTCTAATCCTATCCTCACCAACAGTGTACCAACATGTAACTTGAAAAAAGTTGCTCTATACTTTTCATAAACATAGAATCTAATCTCTCAATCTTTTTTTTTTTTCAAGCTACACCTCCCTATAAATGAACCAGATACATTTTCTCATTCACAACCATTAACACAGGGCCCATTGCACCCCTATCCCAATATTAATGTGCAAACAGCCAATCGTTCTAAATGTGAAGACCAGCACAATGTTAGATCTGTGGTAACCAATAAGAACATATATTCTGTCACTTGCTCTATTACTTGCTCAATTTCAGTGAATACCCATCATCATTGTTGAGAATTGGGGTCAAATCCGAAATATAAAGTGCCAATAATATTGGTGCCAGAATGCACCCTTGCTTAAGACCATTATAGGTTTTAATTTTTGGTGATAATCCTTGCCCCTGAGTTAATTTGACATGTACCCATGTATTTGAGTAACGTTCTATTAATAAATGTAAAAGGGAAGTGTCTATACCCGACTCTAACAATTTTGTTCACACCTTATGTATTAAGATTTTATCAAATCTGATGGAAAAATCCACAAAACACACAAACAGATTAGACTATTTTAAGGTTAAAGTTCGCTGGACTCTGGATGTCCGACCTGCAGGCTTTCTAGGGCTGAATTCCTGCACATGGCCTGAAGGTGGCCATAGATGCAAGACATCTGGGTCTCGTTAGTGGACAAATTCACACAAACCACATTGTTGCTGGGGCTCCCTTTGCCCCACTGCTCTTTCTACTGGGGAACATTAGTAAGCCTAAAGGTCGCAAGATGGCACACAAATGTCTACAGCTGGCATTAGTGTTGGCCCGCTGCAGGGTGGCTATCACATGGATGAGTTAATACCCCCCTCCCATCAGAAGAACACTGGCACAGGGATTTAGCGGAGCGGACTCAAGCAGAGGAAATTCACATGAAAAATGGCAGAAGGGGCGCCAAGTTGGGGGATGACTTAGACACATGGAGGGCCCTGGGAGAGGGATTTGTAGCCATGGTTGACACATCCTCAAACGGTGTGGGCTGGATGATCAACCCACGTGTGATTGTAGCTGCTGTTTTCAGTATGGGATTTTTCCCTTGGCTGCACTCTGTATACTGTGACTGTTTTTTTTTAAAGTTGCACTGTTAATTGAACATAAATGGATAAATAAAGGTTTTAAAAAACAGTTTCCTGGACCAACATGGTTAGATTATCAATGGTGGAACCATTTGATCTAAAACCAGTTTGATTTACTGAGTAAAGGCCCAGGTTATCTGCCCACGGTAATAAAAAAGTCAGAATATGCTTTGCAAATAATTTACCATTTGCATCTAACAATGTAGTAAGATGGTAGCTACTTGACTACGACTTTGGCCCTTTTAAAACAAAATTGGCTGTAAGTAGGAGCCTTTCCAGGATAGTAACACTTAGCCAGGAAAAATGGATTGATTCAATAGAATGCCAGAGCATTACTCCAATGTTTTGATTTATCCTGATTACCCCTATCGGAATTCCATTTGGCTCTATAGCATAGGATTCTGTACTGTTTCTTATTAAAAGGTCTAATTATTTTGCCATACTTATGTAGAGCTCATAAGTTATATTTGATAAGCTGACCATTTTGGGGTCAGGGCTTTTTCCGTATAATGCAGTTATGAAATCTTTCTATTTACTACATGGGATATGATAATCTGCTCTATACTTGGGTTGTTTTAGGCCTGTCTCTATTAATGACCCAAATTTATGACTATTGCCCATTTCTATTGCTGATTGCAGGGCTAACTAATTCTCTGAGTATCTCTTCCTTTTTACTTGAGCATTATTTTCCCATACTCATGCTTTACTATTCTTATACTCTCTGAGTGATCATTCTTTTCTATTAGTGGTCTTACTTTTTAGGTTGAGCGTAAGTGTACAACCTCCTTTATACTTTAGTATACTTCTCTTGTGGGCTTAAAGCCGTTAAATTTGTTTGTTCCAGTGCCCTTTAAAAATCTTTGCATGCTAGCGATCAGCCCTGCCTCTTTATCCTTCCTTTTTATGGGCGAGCACAAAGTGCTCCGTCCATTCTGTAATCTCTCTTTGGGCTTTAAACCACGCCCATGCCATGTCAGGCACTTACATTGGTTTGCGGGCTTGCCTTTTAAAATCTGCTTGCTTTCATTTGAGAAAGGCATGCATACGTCATGCTTTTTCCGGTGTTTAGCCCACCTACACAGCACCGGTAAAGTACCAAAAACATACGAGGCTCGCTGTTTTCAGCCTGGAGTCCGGACTACTTTATCTGTTTATTTTACACACAGCGCAAATGCGCTGCATTTTACATAGCGCGATCGCGCTGCGTTTTTTTTGCTTTACAACGCCAATAGATCTAACTCGAACAAATGCGAGACCCGTTGCATTGAAAATGCTAGTTCTCTTTCGCTCTTCCTACGTAGTAGGGACTAAGTACAGTATATTTACCCCATGCTCTTTATCTCGTGGTTTCAGGACTACTTCATTTTTAGGGTCGAGCCTGCGTTGCATGCGCTCGCGCATGCGTATCGCAGTGAGACGCTTTAGTGTTTAGAAAAGGGCTCGGAGCCCTGTTAACGTCACGTCAGTGTTTTTCATTGGTTCGTGGGCTTGGCTAATAAAATCTGCTTGCTTTCATTAGTGGAAGGCACGCATACGTCATGCCTTTTCCGGTGGCTAGTGCTCCTCGAGCGCAGCAACCAAGTACTGAAAACATGTGCGGCTCGCTGTTTCCTGTCCGGCTACTTTTTCTCTATTTTCCTAGCGCGATTTCGCTTGGCAGAAGTCGAGCGCTTTACACAGTTAATTGCACTTTTTCAGGTTATGTACATAAATGCACTTTTGCCGATAGTGAAAAGTCGGGTTAGGAGTTTACAACGCTATCAGCTCTACCATGAGCAAAACACATTGTAAATGCTTGTTCCTTTCTAGCTCGTGTTACACTGTGGGAGCTTTAGGCCATAGCTGCTTGAATTTTGTGGCAGCATTCGGCCCTCCCATCTCCTCCTCCCAAGCCAGAAAAGACCAGCTGTATTGCTAAAATTCGAGCTGCTGCGATGGGGTTGCCTTGCGGCTCAGTGAATGCAAGCTCGCTCTCTCGTCAAATAGAGGATTTTGTTTGCTTTCAATTGAAGAAGACTCTACTTTAAAATGATCCTCTATTCCTCCATCCAGCCCCGTGCTCTCATAAAAAGCTCTGAAAATTGTTGCCCAGTGCACATAGATATAGCCTTCAAGTGCATCATGAGTGTTTAGGATTTTGTGTATCTGTGGAACTCGTGATTGCCTAGATAACAGGTGTGTTCCTGGTGTGTAGTATGTGAAAACCTGAACTTCCATTTCTCACTGCATTGCACATTCATGCCGCTGCATTCATACGATTGCTACGCCTGACTTGTGAAATGCTGCTGATCTATTTAAAGGGCCTGATGAGGGTGGCATTAGAAGTGCTGTACAAATAATTAAATAAAGTGTTTTTTAAAAGTTCTTTGCCCTGACAATCTGGAGAGAACATCCGCTAATGGGAAGGTGAGCCCTCACCCTTCCTCCCAGATGCCTTCCCACTTCTTAGCTAAAATGTTAAACACCCCGGTTACTCTAACTAATGTTCACAATACGGGGCGCAGCGGGGGAAGGGACACGGGGGGACTTGAGTGAGAAACAGGGTATAGTGATTCAATAAGGAACAGCGTGGGGAAGTGACGCCGGGCGATAGTGTGATCCAATTAAAAACAGCAGCATATTCTCACACAACATGTATGTGGGACGTAGGAAAGTGTGCTGAGTATTGGCAGCTGTTGTTGGACACATTGTAGTCACCCTGAAAGCAATAAAAAAAACCACCACATTTGCAAAAACGGGCATCTACGTGCCTTTGTAGAGTGCATATTCTGTCTCCCACAATGGGATAGATGCTTCACAAGCAAACCACTATGTTTGATGAAAACATAGCTTTACCATTGTCAGGCAGATAACAATATATGTGCTGCGATGTGATTATTTGTTATGCTGCAACACATGGCACTTCATCTAACTAAATGGACAATCAAATGTGACAAAGAAATGCGAGGCTGCATGCTATCCTACCTCAGGAAGGTGATGGTGTTTTGTATTTGTGAGTCTTCATCTTTTAATTATTTTGCCGAATACAGTGGAACCTCTTGAAAAGTCTCCACTATTATGTTTGTTTGCAGTAGCTGCATGATATGTGGAAGAAAACTACCAGGGAAGTTCATCCCCTGCAGGTTCACTTGTGAGAAAAATCTCGTCTACGGCTCTAATCGCAAAGAAAAGCATCTCTGCTGAGCCCTAATAGACGCTCAGTGAGAGCCTTTTTATTATGCTGCTTCTACTGGCAGCCACTTAACTTATCTGGTTAGGTTGTGAATGATCGCTGCACAATTCAGTACCACCCAATTCCACACCACATAACATAATTACGTGCCACATAATACAACTCAATGCCACTTAATTCAACTCCACATAATTACACTACTTAATTCCACATAAATCTACTCTATGCTACAAAGCAACAATCCAAATAAATACACTCCACACCATCCCACATAATTCCAATCAGTATAATTTCATTCAATGCCACACAGTCAGTTCCACGCCATAGAATTCAACTCCACACATTTCAATTCCACACCATATAATTCCAAACCACATAATTAAACTCCACAACATAGCACATACAACCATTCCACACCACAGAATTACACATCATGCCAACAAAATTCAACAACACACCATGTAGCTCATCTCCACAACTCACAATACCAATACACATAATTACACACCGTGACCCACAATACCACTCCACATCCAGTACACTCAATACTATCTAATTACTATCCACATAATTCCACAGCCCACCAAGACACATAATTCCATCACACAGCTCTACTGCACACCACACAGTTCCACGCCACACAATTCCACAACAAACTATTCCACTCCAAACCACATAATTCCACTCCACACCACAACACATGGCTAAAAGACATTGGTGGTTTTTATGACATTGGCGGTCAGGTTACTGCCACGCCAGCGATGACGATAGTACCATCGCCAGGCCAGCAGTAATGACTGCCAAATAATGACCACGGTGGTGATCCCTCTCATAGACAGCCAATGTACCACACCAACCGCCAGCGCAGTACGAACACTGAACACGGCAGAAGCCACCTACAGGCAGGCGGAAGACAAGGATCCACACACCATATTATGACATAGCACCCCGCCAGGATTTCCAGGGTGGTAGCAAGGACACCAAAATTGTGGCGGAAACACATCATATTCATATAAAAGGAGACACTCACCTCCATGGACACACAGGAGTTGGCGGCCACCATGGTACTCAAACTGCAAGTCTTCCCTATGCTGTACCACACCATGGCCGTCCTGGAGCACCAGCGGCAACAAAGACGACAACAGTGAGTACAGCCACCTAGCACACAAGGGAGGGGGGGGAGTGACACACACACACACACAACACACACCATACACACACCACCCCCCAAACCAGCTGCAAAGTAATTCAACAGTAACAGACCTCACGAGCAGAGAAAGCTAGGACACATACCTCTGTTCCAACCACTGTATTCTTGTTGGATGAACATTCAAAATGCAAAAACATACACAACTGCATATATACATACATGCAAGCCCAAAGGCCAGTCCAAAGTCACAAATGCCCACAGGGCAAAGTCCAAGACCCAACTCCTGACAACATCGGGACTCCACCGTTCAGGGGCATCATGTTGGAAATGGGCAGGCAGCTTGTGGGGGGAGTACATATCATTGGGAGGTGGCACCCAACCCATTGGTTCTGAAGGGGGCTCCTTGCCCACTAGTTCTGGAGGGGGCTTTTGCCCACTGGTTCTGGAAGGGGCTCCCTGCCCACTGGTTCTGGAGGGGGCTCCCTGTCCACTGATTACTGAGGGGGCTCCTTGGGCTTTGGTTCAGGATGGGGCCCCTGGGGCTCAGTTTTGGCTGGGGCCTTCATGCCCTTGGTTTTGGCTGGGGCCTCCATGTCCTTGGTTTTGGGTGGGGCCTCCTAGGCCTTAGATTTGTCTGGGGCCTCCTTGGCCTTAGTTTTGGGTGGGGCCTCCTTGGCCTTGGATCTGGGTGGGGCCTCCCTGGGCTCAGTTTTATTTGGGGCCTGCTTGGCCTTGGAGTTGGGTGGGGACTCCTTGGCCTTGGATCTGGGTGGGGCCTCCTTGGGCTCAGTTTTTGCAGGGGCCTCCTTGGCCTTGGATTTGGGTGGGGCCTCCTTGGCCTTGGATCTGGTTGGGGCCTCCTTGGCTTTGGATCTGGGTGGGGCACCTCCTTGGCCCTAGATATTGGAGGTGGCCCCATGGTCTGGGTAGTCTGTCTGGGAGAGGGCAGCACTTTAACCCTCTGTTTTGGGGGGGAGAGGAGTGTCCTTTGTGCAGGGGCCAGCATCGCACTCATGTGCCCCTTAGTGGCAGCTGGTGACTTTGGGGGTGGAGCAGTATCAGAATGGGTGCTCGAGGTACTGGGCTGGGGGTGTGGGACCTTCCTCTTATGGCCAGGAGGGGAGGGAAGAGGTCAAGGGGGGCAAGGAAAAACTTCTTAGGGCCAATGGGGCGAGATGTGGGAGGAGGGATGGGAGTGGAGCACCAGTGGTGTGCTGGACTTGGGTGCAGGTGCATGGTCTGCTGTTGTGGTGACTGTAGACAAGGCAGTGCCGGTGGCAGGTTCAGGGACTGTTGATGCAGTGCATGCAGGTGTGAGTGGGGATGTGACTGTGAGGGAGGAGGAGGAGGGGGAGACAGTGGAGGCAGTGGATGATGTTGTGCGTGCATCGGGGTGTTGGCTGTGTGAGTGCTTGTGGACTGAAGTGTGCTGCCTGTATTTGTCTGTGTGAGTCTTGTATGTTGTTTTGGGTGCATGCTTGTCAGAATGTGTGCATGGGATAGGTTGAGGAGACTGGGACTGGGGAGTGGTAGTTGGAGGGAGACGGATGAAACAGGGACACTGGCTGCCAACACTGAAGAGGACAGAGCCTGAAACTATCTCTTTAGGGCCGCCAAATGCCCTCCACTGTGAATGCCCTCCAGGAAGGCATTGCATTGCTGCATCTGGGATGCCAGCCCCTGGATGGCATTCACTACTGATGACTGCCCTACAGAGATGGATCTCAGTCGGTCAATAGCCTCCTCACCTAGGGCAGCAGGGCTGACTGGGGCAGGGCCTGAGGTGCCTGGGGCGAAGGAGATGCCCACCCTCCAGGGTGAGCAGGCACGGGCAACTTAGTGGGGGGCTACTGGGAGGGACGTGCTGGTACAGGGGTGGCAGTAGAACCTGTAGCTGGGGGGGTCCCAGAGGGGTCCGCCACCACCAGAGAGCTCCCATTGGAGGAGGAATCAGAGTCAGTGGTATCAACTCCTGTCACCGGCGTGGTGCTCCCCTCGCCCTCCGTCCCTCTGGTCCCCTTGGCGTCGGTGGACTCTTCCTACTGGGTCCTGTGGGCTGCAGCTCCCTCACTCGCTGGTGCCCCTGCTCCTTTGCCAGAGGATGCTAATGCACACATGGACAGGATGACAAAAGGAGAGGGTGGGAGAAAGAAAGGGAGCACAGGGTCAATCACAGCACCAAGAGCTCAAATTGCATACACATCACAGTCACACACTGAGACTGAGAATGTGCAGTATGGACCACACTGGCATACCATTGGCTAAGTACCACAGCAGGAAGGAGCCAAACACTGCCAGCAACACACCAGCTGGGACCGGCTAAGTCCTGTCTGCCATGGGAAGCCATCTACATAGCTATTAAAAACATGCATTTCACCCTATTAATCTAAGCTGGACCACGCACCAATGTCTTAACTGGCATATTGGGGCATCCACTGACTAGTACCCTGCACCCAAATCCCATGCCAGGCAACAGAGACACACTGTACTTACCCCACCTTGTAGCTGCTGTAATGTCCTCAAGCGCCCATCCAGTTTTGGGTTGGCCACCGCTAGTAGTGGTCAGCAATGGGGTCAGGTTCTGACGGGCACCCTTCCCTCATTGGGAGGCCGCCCCAAGCAGGGCCTCCGCAGTCTTCCTGGCCCAGCGACTCAGGTCCTCCCATTGTTTCCTGTAGTGGGTGCTCCGCCTGCTATAGACCCCCAGGGTCCGTACGTCCTTGGGGATTGCACACCTCAACCCCTTCTTCTGATAGGTGCCGACCAGCAGAGTTAACACAAATAGTGGGACAACATTAAGCAGACAATCCAGCCTGTCACATATATGGCCTACAAAATTCATTATCCCCTCATCAGTCACGCCCATGACCCATACCCCTGCATTAGCGCTGCCACCAGCCATACCCCCCCATGACATACTGCCTGCACACACACACATCTCCATGCAGCCATGTCGCATGCAACGTACCCATGGTGTACTCACTTGTCGGTCTGGAGGCCCATACAACTGCCTATACAGGGGTAGGACCCTTTCCACAAGCCTCTCCAACTCTTCTGATGTGAAGGCTGGGGCCCTTTCCCCTGTCGCACAAGCCATGGCAGGTTCCAGACACAGGTCACAGCAGCACAAGCAGTGGAGATGTCGTCCTGTGGAAAGTCAGGAATCGAGTGATATGGTAAGAAGAAAATGGCGGTCACGTCTGCGGTGGTGAACATCATCGTCGTCGACGTTGATCATCATTGGTTCCCATACTCCAGTGAGGGCTATGTTAGCAAATGATGAATTGCACGGCGAACGCCAGTGGAGTTAGGTCACTTTCACCTGTCTCTGCATACAGGACAGGCGGGTGCCATTTCTTAATGCCAGTACACATGTACAGATTGATAAGTGCCTCACTGTAGTCAAATGTTCTCACCTATACAATTCTAGTGTCCAGCATACAAGCATGCTCTGTGTACACTGCTAGTAGTGTGTTCATGTTTCCTGTAGTCACTCCCTTCTTACTTTTGGGTCCCTTAGGTACAAAACACTGCAGAGAAATAGGAGGAGGAGGATGCAAGCACCCATGTACAGACCCCTTGTGGACTTGGCAATACTGGAGGACAGGCACATCATATTCACCTATTGTCTGGACAGGGCCACAATTACAGACCTGTATGCACAATTGGAGCCTGATCTGCTACCTGCTATCCGTTGCACCACAATAATACCCCCTCTTTTGCAGGTACTCTCAGTGCTCCATTTCCTGGCAATTGGCTCTTTCCAGGTGACAGTGGGCTTAGCTGCAGGAATGTCACAGCCAACATTCTCTATTGTGCTTGCAAGGGTTTTGACTGCCTTGCTCAAACACATTTGCAGCTACATCACATTCCCCAGGTAGATGATTTACCCGCTGTGAAGGCTTGATTCTAATCAATGGGACATATACCACATGTAATTGGTGCCATTGACTGGACCCATATTGCCTTAGTCCCCCCCAGGGCAATTGAACAAGTGTACAGGAATCGGAAGAGTTTCCACTCACTCAGTGTCCAGATGGTGTGCCTTGCCGACTAGTACATCTCCCACGTCACTGCCAAGTATCCTGGGTAGGTGCATGATGCCTTTGTCCTGAGGAGTAGCAGTGTCTCACAGCTGATGGCACAACTACAGAGGCACAGAGTGTGGCTAATAGGTGAGCCTGAGTCCCCACCCAATGTATGTCAGTGTATGCCTTCACAAGTCATAGATCATGCCATTGTGCAGGGCTAATGTGTGTCCCTTTCTTCTTGTGTCCCTTACTTCTTGTTGATGATTCCGGCTACCCAAACCTGTCTTGGCTCCTGACCCCTATTAGGAATCCGAGAACTGGGGCTGAGAATATGTACAATGATGCTCATGGGCATACCAGGAAGATTGTCGATAGGACCTTTGGGCTCCTGAAGGCTAGGTTCAGGTGCCTCCATCTGACAGGTGGATCCCTGTGCTACTCCCCTGAGAAGGTCTGCAGAATTGTTGTTGTGTGCTGCATGTTGCACAATTTGGCCCTCAGACGGCATGTGCCCTATCTGCAGGAGGAGAGGGGTGACAATGTAGCTGTGCAGTAGTGGACACCGAGGACAATGAGGAGGGGGAAGAGGAGGAGAATGTGGACAACAGATCACATTTGATCCTGCAGTACTTCCAATAACACTCAGGTAAGACTGTTGAAGTAAACATTTCTACATTTCAGTGTTGTGCTGTGTGGCTGTAGCATAATGCAAGTCATTACCTTTGCATCCCACCTGACTGTCACCTATGCCATCCCTTCTTGCAGATGTTGGTGTTGTTCTAACAGTGTACTGCTGTGATGTGTACAGACTGCTGAGACACATTCGTAGGATTTGTCAGCATGTTACTGGACATTTACTCAGGATAATGCAGTTCATTACAGTTCTATACATTGTACATTACCTGTAGATAAAGCACTGTTTCTCAAGTTGTGTCCAGGGGTGTTTATTTTAAATCGGTATACAATGGGAAGTGCAATAGAGTGGGGTGATGGTTGGGAATAGTTCATTGGAGTGGGCCAGCTTGTTTGTAGCACAGGTCCAGTGTCCAAGGGGCCATAGGAAGGGGAGCAATGGCAGTTCAAAGTGGACAAGGTGACACAGTGGAACACAAGGGGGACATTCAGGAGGGCATCACTTCCTGGTGGTGGTCTTTGTCTTGGCAAGTGTCTCTGGTGTCTGTCTGGGTCGCAGGGACCATTTGCGGGGTGGTTCACCTTCTGCAAGGCGAAGGGTGCTGGTGGCCTGTGGGTCCTGTGGCAGGGCCTCCTGTCCACTAGCTGCAGCAGATGTGGAGGGCTGATCAGTAACTGGCAAGTAGAAGGGGCCTGCTGGTGTGCTGTGTATTCCCTCATGATATTGGCCATGTCACCCAGCACCCCTGCAATGGAGACCATGGTGGTGTTCAGGGCCTGCAATTCTTGCTTGATCTCCTGGTGGTGTTCCCCCCTCAGCCACTGGTTGTCCTGCATGATGTTTACCACCTGACCCATCTTGTCCTGGGATTGTTGATATGCCCCCAGGTCAGTCTCCTGGGCAGTCGGTTCCCTGGGTCTGTCCTCCCCTTGGCACACAGCTGTCCTCCGACTGTCCGTGGCCTCCTGTTCCTGTGTCCCCTGAACGGTGTGCCCACTGCCACTAACCCCTGGACCCTCATTATCTTGCCTGTGAGATGTGGACTGGGGTCCATGTACAGGTGGGCACTCTGCTGATTGATGTGTCCTGGGAACAGAGGTCTGGGGACGTTGGGTGGCTGCTGTGGTGTTGGATACTGAGGGGGGGAGGCTCTGTGGTGGACTGGGTGTGGGCTGGGGTAGCTCACTGATCAGTGGTCCCTGATGGGCCAGGGAGTTCATCAAAATCCAGAGCTCCAGAGTTGCTGTCATCACTGGGGACATCTTCTGGTGGGGGACTGGGTAGCCGTGCACCCCCTTGCTGCTGAGATTGGCTGGGGCACCTGTGGGGATGTAAGTGGTGTATTATGCTACACATTTGTTTGTGTATGGTGATGGATTGTGGAATTGTTAGTTCTCCATGCTATGCATACAATGGTGGTGGGTGTACATGCAGGGCTGGAAGGGATGTGCATGCAGTGGGTATGGCATACAGGGCATGGCATTTAGGTTTGTTGATTGTGGTGGTGCACTGTGTGGGATGGAGTGGAGTGATGGGAGTCAGGGTCGAGCTGGAATGCAGGTATGCAGGGTGATAGGTAGTAAATGGCAACTCACCAGTGTCCAGTCCTCCGACAACTCCAATGAGACCCTCATGATGCAGGATTGCCAAGACTTGCTCCTCCCATGCTGTCAGCTGTGGGGGAGGAGGTGAGGGTCCACCCCCAGTCCTCTGGACAGCGAGGTGGTGCCTTGCTGCTACGGAACACACCTTCCCCGTAGGTCGTTCCACCTCTTCCTTATGCCATCCCTTGTTTGTGGATGCTGTCCCACGGCGTTCACCCTGTCCACGATCCCCTGCCATAGCTCCATGTTTCTGGCAATGGATATCTGCTGTACCAGTGCTCCAAGCAGCTGGTGGCTCTACTCTGACTATTTCCTTAACCATGACCCGCAACTCCTCATCAGGGAAATGGGGGTGCCTTTGTGGGGACATGGGGGTTGTGTGGTGTGTGTAGGTTGTGCAGGGGTGATGTGGTGGGGTGTGTGGTGCATGTCAGCTGAATAGATAGTTGTGATGTGTGTGCAGTTCTCTTTTGGATTGCCCTCACAAAGTGTAAACGTCTTGTCGTGTTTGCAGACATTTGTGGGTGTGTGTTTTATAGTGCTTTTGGTGGGTGTGTGAGGTGTGTGTATTTGTATCAGGTGTGGGTTTTTTGTTCTGGCCAATGTTGTCTTGTTTTGTTTTTGGGTGGCCATATCTGCCGCGGCGGTGTTCACCGCCAATGGTTTACCGTTGTTGAATGTCTGCTGTGGTGACTTGTGGGTCATTATTTGGAGGGCGTTGTTTTGGTGGTGTAACGGTATGGGTGGTAGCTCTGTCAGTTTATCACATTCAGTGGGTCTGGCGGATTTGTGGTTGTGGCTGTTTTCTGACGGTTTTGTGCCATAATCTGCCAGACGGATGTTCGCCTCCGCGGCGGTATGTTGGCGGCAGTCACCGCAGCGGTATTCGATTTTTACCGCCAATGTCATAATGAGGGCCTATGTCATTTACAAAACCAATAGCTCTCCTATTGCCAAGACCTAGCGGCTTTCTAAAACAGAAAAAAAAAATCTCATAAATGCAAGACCTATTGGTTTTGCCAATGCTTGTTTGCTATTTTGTCTTTTTTCACTGCAGATTAATTTATCCATGTGACTCTCTTTATGGACTAATTTATTTGTGAACATGACTACAGATGATACAAAGTTCCACACATTTTCTCATAAGGTTTCCCAATCAGCTCACTAACTTTCATTTACTATAGCTGACCTTTACTATTGTTCTCATTGCCTCAATTATTCCAGATCATGTTTAAATGTACTGATATTTGATTATTCAATGGTATCTTTCATTTTATTTTTTCACTAGACTTATCACTCTGCCTTTTAATAAACGCATAATAACTTCCATGTTTAAGCAAATGCTCTATGGTTCATGATCACTCGGTGGTCTTCTAAAAATTTGAGACTCAAAGCATACATGAAAGTTATATAGATTTATGCAAGTGTAATCAATGATTGTTTTGTTTCCTGCTGCCACAAATATGTGCTCTAAGTCACTAGTAGATGGTACTACATGTATCCAATTTATTCCCCGGGAACGAGGGGGAGGGGACGGGGGAGTTTGGGGGTGGAAGGTGTCAAAATAACACTCTAGCGTTTTGAGTGGTACATAGAAGAACAACAGCAGTAACACTAACAGGATCAATTTAAACTCTGGTCTACAATAATACATGAATTATTGTTGGACATAACCATCATTTGTCAGTACATTTACAGAACATATTTTTTTATCCAGACACCTCCTTCAGTGTTGCTATATAGCAATGATTAATTTGTCAATGCTTATTTCAAATCAAACTATATATTTGTGATTTCTTCTTTTAAATGCCATCGCAATATCCTAAAACTATAGTCAAACTGTCCCCGCTTATGTATCTTAATAAATAGATGCCACAATACGTATTTCTCACTGGAGCCGTCATAAGGTAGTCCCCTTTTACTTCGTTATAGCTGTCACCTAATATTCGCATACTGGACATCCAATGACATTAGGCCCATGTATCAATCGTCCTTTTTAAATATCTCTGTGGTCGCCTTTCATTATGCAGTTGACGTGTTTCAGCTAATCAATTTCCGGCCTCTTTAGGACTGTACAAGGGAGTGTGAACCTGTTGGAGTAGCCCCCAGCTACTAATAATATTCCCTCTGGGTTGTGGGCTCTCTTATTCTCTATCATAGGCTCTCCACACTAAGAAGTGAATAGATGAAGGATATTTCATATTGATACAGTGATTCGTATTTGAAGGAAGGCAGGCAGAGTAGGAGCACTGGCAGTGTCGTAGCTTAGCGTCTCTACAAGTAAACTTGCCGGCTGCTTTACATCCAGGCAAAAGCTCTGACACGTCCCCGGAATCAGAACTGTCTTCCTATCTGTGTCTTATTGGAAACTGATTTAAAGGGAGCCCACATGGGAGCATGAGCTATCTCGTGGCTCAATATCTCCTTATGTTTTCACTACACTCATTACTCTATTGAAAACATACTGACTTCCATGTTTAAACATATGCTCTGTTGATTGGGATCACTATCTGGTCTTCTAATAATTTGAAAATCAGAGCATCCATGCACGTGAGACACATGTATCCAAGTGTAATTAATGATTGTTCTGTTTCCTGCTGATTTAATTATGTGCCCTAAGTCCCTACTAGATGGTAATACATGTACCCAGGGCATATAAATACAAAGCTACTAGTTGGCTTGCAGCAACCATTGTGCCACCCACTAAAGTATCCTTTTAAAACATCTCAGGCCTGCCAATGCATCCTGCAGTGCAATTTTAATCTGCCATTTCGCCCTGGCAAAAGAAACCTTTTGCCAGGCCTAAACCTTCCTTGTTAATATGTATAAGTAACCCCTAAGGTAGGGGCAAAACACTCATAGGGCAGGATGCATTGTATTTAAAAAGTAGGGCATGTGGGTTTAAGTCTTACATGCCCTAGTGGTGAAAACTCCTAAAGTCATTTTCACTGTTGGAAGGCCTATCTTCCCCATTGACTAACACTGGGTAACTTATTATATTTAATAAGTGGTAACTTTGACATGGGAGTAGATAGTGATATGTTGGTTAGACTCAAAAGAATTGTAATTTAAAAACCACTTTAAGTTGATCCAATCTAAATATCTTCATAGGGTTTATTATACACCCCATAGATTGAGGAAAATGAGAAGGGCCCGAGTCCTGAGTGCCTTTAAATTAGAAATCCTATGGGTAAATTGATACATACTATTTGGGAATGCCTGATCAGCTACATTCATTGGGATAGAATTTTCTCCACACTGGAGGATTTATAGGCTTCCCTATAGGGTGTGACAAAAAATGGCTCTACTGAGATTATTTCTGGGATGGGATGGCCTCCGGGGGTGTGGGGTTGGATGAGTACTTGCTAACTATGGCATTGCCAAATATTGGAGATCCAAGGTGCCCCAAGCTATCCAGAAATGGTTGATTGGGGTGGATTACTTGCCAATCACTGAGGAGGCAGTCTCCAAATCACCAGGCAGTCCACACAAACACACCAAGATATGAGTTGCCTGAAACAACCACTTTCAGATCCCATAAGCATGGAATGGCCATTGGAGCTATGCCCTGGGACAAAACTGCCCCTAGGCTACACTATCAGACGTGGCAGTGGCGGGGGAGAACTTGAGGGTGGAGGATTACGATTTTGTCAGATACAATGCATGCATGGGAGCAAGAAATATGTATTGTTAGCAAATGCTGTACTCTAAAACAATAAAATGAATTTAAAACTGATAAAAACTGCTTCAGTCCCCAGGCTCTGCTGTTCTTTTAATTGGAATATGGTTTTGATTCTTCTGTAAACTTTCCCCTCCAGCTGTGAGGAATATTTATTTATCTTATATTCTCAAACAACTTGTTGCATGCTTGTCATCATGTATAATCAAAATTTAATAAATATATTCAAACACTAAAAACCTTATTTAATGATAAAGTTATATATTTTATAGCACTTTTTCAATTGCTTTTTTAAATTTGTGTACAGCAACAAGAAAAAAGCCAGATAGCATCATATAATAGGGACAGTTTTTGAGTGTCACATCCTCTCCCTTGCAACACATGAGCAGTATCTACAACAAGCTTTCGTTCCACTTAGAGTTGAGTTGGTGTGTGTTTATATGGAGTCCAAATCCCAGTTTTCCTATATCTTGCGGTGTTTCTTGACACAGCCTTGCCATATATAGATATATTTTTCTGCCATTCAGCAAAAGTCCATTCCCCTGCACCACATGGATATAAAGGGGGGGAGGGTCTGCGGATCTCCATTTCTAAGCAATGTCACCATCAGCCACTAAATATTCAATGCTGACAAATATTCTATGGTATGTATTAGCAACCCAGCCATCCATGATCCCAAGGAGTGCCACCTTGAGGCACAGTTCTGCTACAATATTCAGTGTTTGTGTAATCTAGATGTAGATCATAACCCAGTAGGTCACAATGACTGGAGAAGACCATATGACATGAAAGAAGGACCTCTCTGGGTCAGTGCAGCGGGTGCAGAGGGCGATCTTGCTCATCCCATCCTCCAAAGCCTATCTGGGTATTAGTAGGTATGGTGGAAATAATTGAATTGTACAAGACTGAGATTTGAGGGAATGGTCAAAACCTACAGTGCCATTTGTGCCTCCCCCAGTCTTCATCATTGAGTTCTTCTAAATACGACACCCAAGTTGATTGGAGTTTTAAGAGGGGGTCTGGAGCATTGAGTAGGAGGGATGTGTAGAGTTGGGAAATGCCCTTACAGTTGATAGGACCCACTGTCACTTTTGCCTCCAGTGGCTTAAATTCAGGGACCTCCTCAAGTATCTCTTTGTGGGTATCAAGGGCATGTCGTACCTGGAGGTATTTAAAGAATTCTGAATTATGGAGACTATAGTCAACTTAGAGATGATCAAAGGAGACAGTGTGATCTGTTTCCCATAAGTCACACAGTATTGTGTTTCCTGTTTGGTCCCAGTCCCAGAAACTCTCCAGGTGGGTTACCTTCTACAGCCACATCCCTCCCATAGGGGAGTCTGAACCGTTGGCCTCCCCAAACATTAAATGCGTGCTAGCATGATGTGCCAGCAGATCACGGAAATCCTAGATATCTGCGGAAAGATGTTAAGTGGGATGGCCTCCATAGAGGAAGTTGCATATGCCCTATTGCTCAAGGACTTGCAGCTCCAGGTGCCAGGAGGAGTCTTGTCTGTCCAAGAATAGCCAGTGATTGAGGGATATCATGTGTGTCACCCAGTAGTAGAGGCAAAGCTCTGGAGCACGTAAACCCCCCTCATATTGAGTTTCTGTGCACTTTGCATATGATACTCAGGGTGTCTTGCTTGGAGTAGAACCTAGTCAGCATGGACTGGAGGTCCTAGAATAAGGAGGGAGAGTATATAGGGATAATTCTGTAATACATGTAGAAATCGAGAGAGGATCAACATTTTGTACAGGGCTATTCTACCTGGAAGATTTAAAGGGTGGGATGTCCTGGAGTTCAAATCTGTCCACATTCATGTCAGAATAGGAGCAGTGTTTAAGTCCCAGACAGTTTGTGGAGTACTGGTGAAAGTGATACCGTGATATCTGGAAGGTCCCTGAGTGATCCTCAAACTAGCATCTAGCAGTTATGTTGGGGGTGGGCCTGTCAAGTGCATGCATTTAGATTTATCCCAATTGACCCTTAGCCTAGCGGCATCACCATAGATGTCCAACATTTGGCTAAACCATGGCAAAGCTGTCTGAGGTGACTGAATGTTCAGTAGCATGCCATTGACGTAAAACGCTACTCTGTCTTCATGATGCAGGGACCAGGAAGATCCTTGGATCTGGACATCTATCCTAATCCAGTTTTGCCAGTGGCTCTTTTGCCATAGCAAAGAGGAGGGGTGACAGGGGGATGCCCTGCCTGGTACCACTTTGGATAGGAAAGAGTGTGAAAGGTGTCCCATTCACCCATACTCTTGCTCTTGGGGAGTCCTACAAGGCCTTGATACGGGGAAGGAATTTAGGGCCAAAGTTTGTTCGTTGGAGTATTTGGAATAGGAGTGGTCAAGGGACAGTGTCAAATGCTTTTTCATAGTCAACCTGAATAAGAGCCTTTGGGTTGTGTAGTTTGTCTAGATGGGACAGGACCACTTGAAGCCGACAAATGCAGTGGCACATACTTCTGCCAGGAATAAAGCTATTTTGGTCTACATGGACCAATGATGTAAAGATAGTAGTGAGTCTTGAGGCCATACTCTTCGCAGGTACTGTACCCTTCGTGTTTATAAGAGAAATGAGCCTGTAGGTGAAGCAACATTTTGCCAGCTTACCTGTTTTCTGGACGGTGGTAAGTGTGGCGTTTGCCTAGATTTTGGCCTAGATTTTTTGTAGCACACATTTCCCAAACTTATTTAATAAGTCGGGTGCCAAGAGACAGTAGAAATTTTTAAAAAGTTCAGCTGGGAACTTATATAGACCAGGAGTTTACCCTGAGGGGGCAGCCGTGATGGTGGCCTGCCACCCCTCCAATGTGAATGGTGCCTCCATCTCCTTGTAATGGGCCTGGAAGAGAACAAACCAGATGATCTGCCACTATCAGGTGGAAGGGCCTCCAGCAGTGGTGGGGGTCTGCACTTGTATAAGATACAATAGTTCTCAAAGGTTTTTCCAGTTTCTTCCAATTTGTGTGTGTCGGCCCTCAGCAGTTAGTATTGCTGGCATCACACAAGCTGGGAGAAGCAGTAGATCAATTTCCCGGCCTTGTTAACCTGCTCCTAAAATCAATATCGAACGGCTTTATGACTGGACGAGCAATGCAACAGTACGTGTGGGGTCAGGGTTTTTACTTTTTATTGACCCTCGAAGGTCCCTTAAGAGTAGTAAGTGATCGGGCGACTCTGTTGCATTGATTGATTACTCCAGGTAAAGTCGGATTTGAAGTCACAATTCTGAAAATGGCACTTTTAGAAAGTTGATATATTCTTGTCCCAACCATTTGTGCCTTTCGCCAATACCCTAGGTCATGTGACTGTGAATGGCTCTGCTCTTGGGGTTTGTGTATTCCTTTCAGACAGTGACACAAAAATCGGATTAGCGGTGGGCAGGATTGGCCATACTGCCATGATGGCTGAGGATTGAGCTGGTCCTGAGGAGCCTGCCTCCAGAAGATCAAAGGAACGTAACATTAGTCTTTTGTCACCCTAGACTTCTTGGAAACTTGACAAGGAAGGGATGAACTTTCCAGAACCAGATGTGAGGGTAGTATAGAGAACCCCCCCACTACAAACCCTGGCACCAGGGTTTAAATATTGGACTTCCTGAGACACTCTTCAGTACACTTGCAGACTTGTTGAAATTGCTGAACAAGGACTGCCTTGAGCCCATGAGAACTACTGTGCTGCTACCAGAAGACTTCCCTGCAGCTTGAGGACTGCCTTGCTCTCTGAGAAGGAAGACTAGAACTGCTCCCTCTATCCCAGGCCAACCTGACTGCAAGGGCCAGTTGGCTCACCTACTGTTTAAGCTACAGGGACACAAGAAGCTCCAGAGGCCTCCTTGCAACTGCACAGCTGACCTGCTACACTGGACCTGCAAGTCAACCTGCCTGAGCCTCGCTAGTGTTAGCGCATCGGTCCATAATAAGTAAACTTACAAGGGGACGTGTATAGGTTGATTAACCTTTTGATTCATATAGGGTGTTCTTACCATAGTTTTCGTACAGAATCAATAATCAACAAACAATAATCAATAACCATTAATCAATTCTACCATCAATGGAGTCAATAAATTTCACACACCATGACTCTTCGGCCATGAATAACCACACCTTGATTATAAGTTTAGTAAGTTTATTTCCCTTTCATTACCAATACAAAGTCATGGGTCTTAATCAGCAAATCAATAAAAACTATCCTAATAAGGCTTGTTAATCAGCAAGTCGCAGAAGACGTGATCTAATCAAGCTTGAATCAAAAGACAATCTAAGGCATCAACACAAGACATTAGTAAAACCCATTTCAGCAAAACTATGATATCCACCAAGTTCAACAAAATATTTTGTCAGCCATTAGTCTCTGTAATTTGTCAGTCATCTTATGAGTAACTTCAAATAACACAGATTAGCATCAGCATGTGGGGCTTCATGCAAAACAATTTAGAACACAAATTTGGAAAAACATCTACCTAAAGAAAATATTTAGACAGCACAGTTGGTACCTAAAAAAAAAGGCATAAAATGTTCATATCTATCTATCCATGGTATGGGTCAGTAAGCAAAATCAGTCTTCGTCCTCAGGTAATCAATCGATCAGCAACACATCAGGTTCTCAGTCAGGGAGTATGAGCCCAATGACAGGATCTCAAATATCTTCTTCTCCAAATATCACATCTCATAACGGGGTAAGATCTAAAGTCTTTCCCTCTGTCACATTGTTATATCAAAGTTCCCCAAACCATCCCTCAATTTTCAATTGGTCAATTTATCGTACGTTATTACTCTACCCAATAATGTCCAATGACCAAATCTATGAATTCTAATATTTCACAGTTCACATGTCGTTGATTGGTCTGCTTTACGATGTTCTCATCATCCGGCTCGTCAGGTATCAATTTTGTTGCATCTTCGTCTCCAGTCAGTGTCTTCATTGTTCATGTCCTGGGAAAGTACATCTCATGCACATTACACACGATTAGATACATTGCTAGAGTTTTCATCTCCTGACCGTCGTTTCCCATAGAAGGTTTATGCTAAGCATTTTATTAACACAATGAGCATTTCACAGTTAGTTCACTCTGTCAGCATTTTGTATTAAATGCTAAAAAATACAGCCTCTGCATGAGGCCTGGCAAACTAGACCAAGACACTCGCTAGGTTAAGGCTTACAATTAATAAACAACATTAATATTAGTACATTTTCAATATTTCATATGGATTAATAATTATTTAGTACACCTCATGAGCACTGGTGGCCATTCTTCGAGGTAACAATTTCAAATGTGCACATTAGTTTCCTACGTTATTCATTTTTCTACATAAGTCATTATTCAAAATACGAAATCATTCATGAATAATTTACATAATCCCCATATTCCTAATAAGCAACCTATGACGATTAATCTTCCCTGTATAATTTTCATTAGTACCCCATTCCAAATACTACTAAGCCAATTTCCCACTGAAGAAACCCCTTACCAACCTTCTCCCAAACACCTGGTTCTTTCAACTCCTTCAAATCATTACTTGCGTTAGTCAGATTAGTAAGTAAGTCTCTTATTTCTTTACTGTTGTTAGGAATGTAAGAGCAGCAATGCCTAGAGTTATTCATTTTACAGACTCTGCCATTTTTCGCTAAAAGAATGACTAAAGCAAAATGATTTTGAAGAGTCATAGCTCTATCCTCAGCCAAGTCAGTATCTATCAGGAACATAGCCCCTGAAAGGTTTGTTAGAATGTTATCCACAATAGTAGACAACTTTTGAATCTTGATTGAATTCAGGATGACTCCCACTGAAGGAATCACTGCACCAAATATATCTCCCACTATCGCAGAAGAGATTTCCCTCCTCTGTCTCTTATGATGTAGTTCTGTCAGTTTCTTAAACTTTTTCAAATCCTTCATCTGGTAAATCTTTGGGAATACTATCCCCAAATAAGATGTCCCATACCATCCTCTTGGAAGACGGTAATAAGCATTAAGTCCATAAATATAATAGATCCACGGAATTGCAGGGTCCTGCCCATTCAATATAAATGTCCATTTGCTCTGAAACAAAAACACATGTCTACATTCACTCGTACCCACAAATAAAGTGCCAGTGCCCGATGTAGGCCTTTATATACAAAGCTTCCCTACGTGTAATGCATCTAAAGCTAATTTCCCTTGCATTTTAATTGCATTTTAATTGCAGTTTAAGCATAATCATTTTGATAAGTCCTTTTCTCTAAGCCTTTTTCTAATTTCTCTTTCAATGCTTTTCCCCTATCGTCAGTATGATCTAAGAAGCTTTTCTCTAAAGGTGCAAGCAAGCAGTTGAGATTATTTTTATGAGCATAAGCTGTTCCAATCGTTAGTGTAGGTTCAAAGAATCCTCTAACTAATTCTATGTCATTATCCTTAGCTACTCTACTAAAATACCTAATAATATGAACAAATGAAAACACAAGGTCGTGACTGGAGTAGAAATATTGGATGTACTCCTGATTATAGAATCTCGTTAGTAACAGACTACAACTTATCCCATATGTTAGTGGAAGACTACGGTAAGTGACTCCTTCCTCGACTGATGAAGAAATCTGCGTACACACAAGACAATCCTTTGCATCCATCGTCTCAACATATTCACTCAATAAGCGAAAGATAACAGAAGAAAGTTCTCCTTGAACAGTAGTAAAGTCAGGCAAATACTTCTCGTCTAACTTGAATCTTTCTAAGGCTGTTAATGTAGTAGTCTCTAAAGCAGAAGTATGGTTGGCTCCTTTTACATCAAGAACAGACATACCCACAATCAACACTATAAACAATATCCCACACATAATTGTCAAACCAATGCTCATATATTTACAGTGCCTAATATCCTTAATTTGCTTATTTAGCTCAGCATTGATCTGTAAAGAATCAGAAAGCAGAAGTAACTTAGAAAAGTGCATCAAAAATCAAAAATAGACAAATTATTTCATCAGATCAGTTTCACTTCCAGGAACCTCTTCTCCCTTGTCAAAAATCGGTTAGCAGCTTGTCACATCAGGTTTCAAAAAGTCAAATCAGGTTATCAATTTCTTATCCGGTTATTTTATCAGTCTCTTTCTCAAAAGTTTTTCTCAGATTGCTTCAACAGTTCAGTTAATCAATTGTCTTCAGGTCACTTTAAAATACTGACTCAGAACTTCCCTATCAAAACAAAAACACAAACTTGTGTCACCATTCATTTGTAGTTGCATGTCCCCATTCAGGACCTGCGTATCTTCGACTAGCTATTCTCTTTCTTTTCAACTTTTGATCACCATTCAACTCTCCTTCACTTAATTCTTCCTTTTTCGTAGTATCTACTTCTTCCTCTATTGTTGGTTTGAAATCAGCTCTTTCCTTTTTTCCACTTGCGAATTCAGCCACTTATCTAATTTTCGTGTACCTTCTGTTAATATTCTCTTCAGGATTGGACTCGAACCCTTTTCTTTCTCTGTGGTGTTTTCTCTTGATGGACCTGCAACAGGTTCAGGAGGAGTCAGATCACTTTGACTTTGATTCAGCTCATCTTCTTCCCCTTCTTGGTCTGGCACTTGCTCTATTTGTCTCTTAGAATCGTCTGCTTCTGGGAAAGCCCTTTCAGTACTTGGCTCTCCTGCTGGTTCAGTTGCGATAGGTTCCTCAGCACCCTTCTGGAGGTCTTCATTTTCGTCTTTCACAGGGGTGATAGAACCGTCCTCAACGAGATCAGGTGCAGCTTCAGTTCTTCCTTGCTCCTTTTCCTGTTCTGGTGCTGTCATTTGTCTCACAGTTGTTGGTACTCTCAACAATGCTTCTTCATGATTTAGTGGACATGCTATTTTCTTCGTGTGACTCGCGTGAATCCAGTTCGGGATCCCAGAACACTTCACAGCTGTCGTAGTCGTTAGAACCACTTGGTATGGTCCCTTCCAACGAGGGTCCAAGCAGGTCTTGCAAACATGTTTTCGGACAACAACCCAGTCGCCAGCTCTCAGGTTGTGTCCTGGATCGTGGATCGGTGGCAGTGTGGTGGCCTCCACCTGCTGAGAGAAAGAGCGGACTCCATCAACCAGACCTTTGCAGTAATCCAACACCATATAATCTGTAATGTTGACAAGTGCATTTGCTGGAACTGCTGGTAACCTCATTGCTCTGCCCATGAGAATCTTGTGGGGTGGCAATCCTGTTTTCCTGTCAGGTATGTTTCTCATTGACATCAACACCAAAGGCAATGCACCTGGCCATTTCAGATTTGTGGCTGTGCACATTTTTGCAATTCTTGATTTCAAGGTACTATTCATCTGCTCCACTAGTCCTGATGCTTCAGGGCAGTAACTACAATGCAACTTCTGCTCAATGTTCAGTGCTGCACACAACAGTTTAATCACTTTATTATTGAAGTGAGTTCCCCTATCTGATTCTAAAGAGATCGGAAATCTGAAACGTGGTATCAGTTCCCTAAGCCACAATTTGCTACTGTGAGGCTATCATTTCTCTGTGAAGGGTACGCTTCCGTCCAATGACTAGAGATACACACAATCACCAACACATATCTCAAACCTCCACACACAGGCATCTCAATGAAATCCAATTGAATTCTGCTGAATGGACCTCCTCTCCTGCTCTTCCAATGTGGCTCAAATTAACCACTGTCCCTTTTCCCACATTTAATTGCTGGCAAATAACCTATCTTTGACATACTGCTTCAGCTGCTTGTCTAAACCTGGGGTTAAACCAGTCAATTTTGAACAGACAAACCATGGCATCCCTCCCAGTGTGTGCCTGACCATGATAGTACCTCGCCATCTGAGACAACAGGCTATTTGGCAATACCATCTGACCCTTCTCAGATACACACAACTCATCCTGTCTCTGAACACATTTCATTTTGCTCCATGACCTTTTCTCTTCTTTGTCGACATTACTCTGCAAGGTTTTTAACTCCTCTAAAGTATTGATCACCTTTAATGCAAAGCTCGTACATGCAGTGTCTTCTCAGGTAACAATTTCCACTTATCTTTGAACGATATACAGTTCAATGCGCAAAACCTTGTTACTTGATCCGCATATCCATTTCCCAAGGACACGTAGGGGGTCATTCTGACCCTGGCGGTCATTGACCACCAGGGCCAACGACCACGGAAGCACCGCCAACAGGCTGGTGGTGCTTCCTGGCCAATTCTGACCACGGCGGTAAAGCCGCGGTCAGAAAAGGGAAACCGGCGGTTTCCCGCCGGTTTTCCCCTGGCCAAATGAATCCTCCATGGCGGCGCTGCAAGCAGCGCCGCCATGGGGATTCCGACCCCCTTCCCGCCAGCCTGTTTCTGGCGGTTTTCACCGCCCTTTAGGGCACTCTTTAACGCCTTGAAAAACTTCATTTTTTCTACTTTTTGTTTATTCAAATTCAGATTAGGAAATGACTTTTACTCCTAAGATTCCTTTCACCCACGTTCTCGACCAATTGCCTCTTACGGACGGCTGCCAATCCATGCGTGACCCCTCTCACTAACTGACCTATCCCAGCGCTGACATAGTCTTACAGCTCGTCCTCCTAAACTCCAATTCACACAAAACTAATGCAAAATATTGCGAGCACTAATCAAAAAACAAAAACTAAAAACAAATCTGCTGGTTTACTACAGGAAGATAACACAATCGCTTCAGAAACCTTACGGATTTTCACTGATGGCCCTTTCGCTCATGCAGCTATTTCTGTTTCTTGGTCTCCCAGATTCGCAAGCAAAATTCGACCCACAAATTTTACTCTCAACTGATCAATGGGTCTGTCCTGGTGCACATAAGACTCGCCAAATCTCAGTCAAAAATGTTTTCTCACCCACCTTACTCATACACTGACTTGTTGACCACGCCCGATCAACCTACTAAACCAGACAGATTACAACATATAACCAAGTATCTCATACACTTTTCAATATACTCCGGAATCTTGAACCACTCAGGGTCCATACATCAAAAACCACATGGACAATTTTTTAGCACAAAGCGCCACACACATATGAAGTTCAACGACTTCCCTTCTCTCATATTGCAGAGTACGCACACTCCTACTAAAACTTCATCTGGAGTACGCAGACTCCATATATTTCCTCACATACGTCACAATTCACCTGCGATTTGCATAAGCTTGTGCACGCACAACCTATATCTCTCACTCTATCACTGGAACGCCGGGAACATACCCAACACTACTAGCAGGATCCAGGAAAGTCATTTCTGGACTTAAGGGAACATCATTCTCTCTACAAATGCCATTTTGAAAAACAAAATACAAATCTCAATAATAATGAACTCTCGTAAGGATCAATCTTTAAACTATTACTCTAACTAGGAGCACTTGCCCATCAGTCTCCTAGCACAACTGTCAACACCTGTCACTCTGTATCGGACAAGATGGCAAGCCCCTATAGAAACTAATCATGCTCTGCTACCATAACTGTTAGGTTGTCGGTCCTTAATAAGTAAACTTACAAGGGACACGTATAGGTCGCTGAACCTTTTGATTCGTATAGGGTGTTCTTACCATAGTTGTCGTACAGAATCAATAATCAACATACAATAATCAATAACCATTAATCAATTTACCATCAATGGAGTCAATACATTTCACACACCATGACTCTTCAGCCATGAATAACCACACCTTGATTATAATTTTAGTAAGTTTATTTCCCTTTCATTAACAATACTAAGTCATGGATCTTAATCATCAACTCAATCAAAACTATCTCAATAATGCTTGTCAATCAGCAAGTTGCAGAATACGTGATCTAATCAAGCTTGAATCAAAAGACATTCTAAGGCATCAACAAAAAGACATTAGTAAAACCCATTTCAGCAAAACTATGATATCCATCAAGTTCAACAAAATAGTTTGTCAACCATTTGTCTCTGTAATTTGTCAGTCATCTTGTGAGTAACCCCAACTAACACAGATTAGCATCAGCATGTGGGGCTTCATGCAAAACAATTTAGAACACAAATTTGGAAAAACATCTACCTAAAGAAAATATTTAGACAGCGCAGTTGGTACCTAGAAAGAAAAGGCATAAAAATGCAATTTAGTCATTGTCATATCTACCTATCCGCGGTATGGGTCAGCAATCAGAATCAGTCTTCGTCCTCAGGTCATCAATCGATCAGCAACACATCAGGCTCTCAGTCAGAGAGTATGAGCGCAATGACAGAATCTCAAATCTCTTCTTCTCCAAATATTGCATGTCATAACGGGGTAAGATCTGAAGTCTTTTCTCTCTGCCATGTTGTCATATCAAAGTTCCCCAAACCATCCCTCAATTTTCAATTGGTGAATTAGTCATACGTTATTACTCTACCCAATAATGTCCAATTACCAAATCTTTGAATTCTAATATTTCACAGTTCACGTGTCATTGATTGGTCTGCTTTACGATGTTCTCATCATCCGACTCGTCAGGTATCAATTTTGTTGCATCTTCGTCTCCAGTCAGTGTCTTCAGTGTTCGTGTCCTGGGAAAGTACATCTCATGCACATTACACACGATTAGATACATTGCTAGAGTATTCATCTCCTGTCCGTCGGTTCCCATAAACAGTTTCTGCTAAGCATTTTATTAAACAATGAGCATTTCACAGTTAGTTCAGTCTGTCAGCATTTGTATTAAATGCTAAGAAATACAGCCTCTGCATGAGGCCTGACAAACTAGGCCAAGACACTCGCTACGTTAAGGCTTACAATTAATAAACAAGAACATATTTCATAACCCCAAATATGACATATTACTCTATTATTTGTAATACATTTTCAATATTTCATATGGATTAATAATTATTTAGTACACTTCGTGAGCACTGATGGCCATTCTTCGAGGTCACAATTTCAAACGTGCACATCATTTTCCTACGTTATTAATTTTTCTACATGTCATTATTCAAAATACAACATCATTCATTAATAATTTCTAATGAAGACATCTGCTTCAGCACTGGCCTCCACTGGAGTGAGATTCTGTACCTCAAGAGGAGCCTCACCAGGTCCAGGACCCTTGGCTTGAATCAGTTGAGCTCCTCCTGTGAAGAGAGGTGAAATCCTGGAGTTTCAGACTCTTTCCAACCATGAATGGGCCTGTTTGCACGAGACTCACCTGCCTGTGACAACTGCTGACATGAAACTCTAGTGAAGCAGACTCTTTGTGCTACAGCAACTGCCAGTGATGACGCAAAGTGAGATGTGAACTTTACAGCAACAACAGCTCACAGTGCTGGCCAACGTAAAGCTCCAGCAACGAAAGCCTGTGACACTCTCCCTGCTCCTCACAGCCTCCCCCGCCATGAATGGAACTCTTCATGATGGTCTTTGAGAAGGTAACTTTTCAAGTGAGACTAACCTGGGCCATGTATCTGTCCCATGCTCCATTGCGGTCAGTCTGAACTTGTAACTTTCTCCAAATCTAGTAAAACCAGATGACTGAGAGAGGCACTTCGTGCTTTTAGGTGCTATATCTATTTACAGATATTAAATTGCATATCTCCGCATCTTTTATTGGATTTTGGTTGTTCTGGTATCATTTTATTTAATTATACACTATGCATCTAAGTTAAACCTAACTACCTTGTGCCAAGCCACCAGAGGATTAAGTACAGGTTAATGTAGTGACATTTGTGGTTTACCCTGACAAGGACTTTGATTGTTGCCTGAGTGGGGCTTCCACCCCCCTCAACCAATAACCCAATTTCTTACTGTGATTTAATCTTATAGACATACAATGTTTCAACAAATTACCTTTAGGCTCTCCAGCATCCATTGGCTCATCCCAAGATTGTTTTTTTCTTTCTGGGTGTAAATTGCTAGTTTTAAGAAAAGGCACAGTGATATCTCAACAATAATTAATGATCACAATATTGATAGCTTGGACATGGAGGTACAGATTTCCTCAGAATATTGTAAAATTTGAGAAGTGACTTGATTAATGTTATTATTTAACTATGCTACTATGCCCTGAGGTTCTTTTTGTAAACTATAAAAATGGAAATTAATCTAAAAACTTCCCTTGACACATTTGTTTCTTTTACTCCTACAACTATATTTATTGATTGCAAGATTTTTTTAATTTATTTATTGTTTCATATATAAAACAATTTGTTGATTCTAACGTAGACACACAAAACGTGGTGTACTTCTGTAAATCCGGCAGTGGATGATCATGAGAAAAACACACTGTCGTCACAACTTCTTGAGACACTATGGTTATTTATTTCATTGCTCTTTGTTGTAGGGGTATCCCACTGTAAAGGTAGTAACCGTGTGTTTTCTGCAAAAAATACTAAAAAGATCTTACCATTCCGATTTCTATTCCAACAGGTTCCTTGTTTCTTTAACCTTTTCAGCACAGGTGCTAGAAATCGGTACAGAAAGCTCCATTAAGCTGATGAGGGGATCAGCCCTTGTCCAGCAAGCAAATACTTTATTGCCTAAGGTTAATTAAAACCATCTCACTATAGTAACACACACGTTTAAAAAACATATAAATTCCATAACACTATAAAACATTCAAAACTTAACATCTATCCAGACCTGCCAACTCACACAGTGCCACCGTGTGACACCCACCACACAGTCACCTCGTGGTGACCCAATATCACACGGTGACAGGGAAAAGGAGCTGAAACCACTGTAAAAAGTGGTTTTCAGCTCGTTTTCAGACGTTAGCAATTGACAATATCTATTAACGGGTGTGAAAACCCCCAAGGACACAGGAAAAAGCCTCAGCAAGTTTTTGGGTCTTTTGAGGAGGGGGCCTAGGGCTGGGTTGGGGTACAAGTTCCTCTTAGGTACTTCTTGGCAAGAGGCCCCTCCTCCCTCCAAGGCCCTGCCCCATCCTCACACTATGAGATTTTTGTTCAAGTTGGCGAGTCTGTCAATCATTCAGTAATTTCTAGAAAATAGTCAAAATACTTAATCAGATTACAAGAGGGCTTAATATGGTTACCACTCATGCTCAGAATCAGCCACTGCCTGCACGACCGAACATTAAATTGGCTGTACATGGTTTTAACCATTTCATAGGTGCATCAAGCAACCCTGCGCATACGCATAGAATGAGCAAGAACAACTCTTCAATGCAACCACAGAGTCTGCATTTTCCATCTACCCAGGAACCCTTGTCTTCATATAATATTTCACGAAATCCTAACAATAAAATATGCAGACTGATTTTAAAAACACATTTTGGCTGTAAACGCTGTTAATGGGCCAAGTGACACCATCCGTTCTCTTATCTTAGAAAAACAAGAGCTTCCTTCCAACTCTTTCCCTAAACTGGGTGTCATTTCAATCAGATTCTGAAAACCTTTGGAGGTGCTGTATAGAGTGCCATAACTCTAAGTGGCTCAGTGCAATACACCTTAGGAGATGTTGTTTGTGGCTTCATTATATCCAAGTTGTGGAAGGTTGAGTACTGCAGATTTCAGCTGCAGGTTTTCAAGAAACCTAGTGCTATGCAGTGCGTGAGACAGAGTTCTAATCTTGAACATAGCAAATGGTGAAGTCCTCCTTCTGTCTGAGTCAGGAACTTCCACAACCTTCCCCCTTTTTGTTTTTTACAATCAAAATCACATTCCTTTTGCAAATGCATTACCCTTTCCTTTGAACTCTTTGGAAATTGCCAGTGTTTTGCAGCCGGATTTGTATCACAAAATATTAATACATAAATTACCCAATTGTTGATTGGAAGGGACTCCTACAACATGCCTCTTTCAGATACCGAATCCTTGACTACTCTAAATCTCATTTTAGCAGTCAAAAAACCTTTTCCTGACTTTTATATTACTACACTGGGTTTACTACATATGAAAAAAACATTTTAACACACACGAAATGCCAAGTTCAAGTTTTTGTAGCTGTTAAAATGCTTAATATTTCTGGCCTGTAAATCCAAGTTACATTTTCACATGTTCGTATAGATGTCCTGCCCTTATATATATAAAAAAGGACAAACCTTCAGGCATGTTGGGCGAATA
This sequence comes from Pleurodeles waltl, assembly GCF_031143425.1. Taxonomy (NCBI): domain Eukaryota; kingdom Metazoa; phylum Chordata; class Amphibia; order Caudata; family Salamandridae; genus Pleurodeles; species Pleurodeles waltl. The sequence continues at coordinate 1,230,213,238 of NC_090447.1, forward strand.
TAAGGCATACATTTATTATATGTTTTCAATTTTTGGTCTAAATCCCCGGGAAATCTAAAACATTCTAGAGAATACATTTTGTTGAAGTGTCTTAATTATGCAAGGGGTTTCAACCAATAATGCCTACAATTGAAACATACACCAAAAGAGAGAAATAGACTCGTGTTTTAATAATGTGGTCACAAAAAGCAGTTTCAGTTTGCGCACCGACTTTTTGCAACCACTACATTGTTTTTTGCAAACCGACCTACGTACCAATAGGTAGGTTTACAAAATAAGGAATCGGAGTAGGTCAGCATCTGAACTACTTGTAATATTTGTGTAGCATATCGTAAATTGCGAGCCTGATTGAACGCCTTCACGGGGATAATGACCTGCTGGGTTCAGCAGACCCCCATGTCTGTGATTGCTTTAAATAAAACACTTTTTTTTAAATTGCAGCTCCTTTTCCTTAATAGAAACGGGGCTGCTTTAAAGAAGAAAAGTTTACATTTTTGCTTGTTGCAGAGTAGGCAGTGATACACAGTTTTTTTCGTTCACAAAGGGGAAGGGCTTCGTAAGCACTCTGATATACCAATTGAGTGCATTTTAAAACTTAAATCCCTTTGTACAGGAGGCTCCAAATCTTCACCACCAACTTCAAATGTCATACATTTCTACATTCCCCATACTCTTTCTGTTACAGCCAATGCCCTGTTTGTGCATTAACATAGTTCACACAGGACATACGAAACTGCAGCCATGTTTGGTGTATGTAAAGCAAGAATATATTTACTCAAAATTGTATGTGCAAATTTTGGTTCTAGGAGACCAGCAACCAGTATGAACTAGCAACACAATCCATTGTTGAACATCCAATGAAAATCAGTGAAATGTGAAATGTCAATCAAAAAAGTTGTTCATGTCCATAATGCTACATAGCCTAGTGCCTAAAACTGACATTTTCGATGTATCTGTGTATGAAATATAATAGAGAACATGTACTAATCTACAGCTGACAAAAAAATTGATATTATCCAACTATTCTACACATATCCGGGTCACCAAAAATGATCAGTCAACACAGGCATGGAGAGTGAACACCAAAGACTGAAAAGTCAAGTAGAAATTTGGATAACAAATACAGGCAACTAAGAACTTCACTGCGAGGTGGGTTGCACTGGTCTACAACGTTTTCCCAGCTTGCACTACAAAGCAACAATGATTGCTGATGTTCATTATACAGATGCAGATCACAATTCATTTGGACGAGCAGAAGGGCAGCGAACAGCATTTCTGTCTACATAAACACGCAGCACTCCTACTTCGGCTGGTCACCATAAAGCCAGTACCACACTAATAACAACGCACCTTGCCATGACTTGAGAGGTAAATCAAATTCCAAACCAGGGCACACAAATTACACGAGATACCAAGGTGATCCTCTGTAACAGGGATCGCATAGATAAAGCAAATGCAGAGCAATTAGATTGCAGATACTAAAACGGCCATGTGAGAAATGGGTTTAGACCTGTCAGATTTCAAGGTGTGTTAGTATGCACGGGGGTAAGTGGTCGATTGATCACACCGAGAGAGTTCTTGGCCAGCCAGACAATTAGGGAAAAAACCCAAGAGCTTTGCAAATGATGGTAAATAGCATAACAGCAGATGCCCCTTACTTGATCTGGTTGGCAGGGGAAATGTGGCACTGAGCAACTACGAAAATTCTGAAAAAGTTGTTGTATGCTCAGGCCATTTCTCTGTGATAAAAGTGTCCTTTCGTGGTGCTTTACTGGGGAGTGGATGTCTCACGATTGGCGATCAAGGTTCCCTCTGTGGAGGATGCCTGTGTGCTATTAACTCTCCTCTCTATACTATTTAGAGGCTTTTCATATGGACAATAGTAAATGGTGTTGCCTAGGTGTCACTTTGTTCCACAAAGAAATCCAGCATCATCTTTTCGGTCCATCTCAGCCAGCAGACTGTACTGATAGAGCTCAGTGGGCACTTCAGCCCATGTTCACCCTGGAGTAATTTTGCTTATCTAAGAACTAACCTGGATGCCCCTATATGCCTTTTTTTTAGTTAGTTTTTCTATTGGGGGGCTAAACTAAAACTGCTCCATTCTATTTTATAAGTGTACCTGGTGTTAAGGGATAGCCTTTCTGATTCCATGGCACTTGCTGTCATCCTGCTTACTCTTACTACTGCAGCACTTTTAGGTTGAATGCCCTTCTCAGCTGTACCTGGCTCTCTTAGCTAGTAGCGTTAAACACCTATGACATTGGTTAAGAATGCTTGAAATTACATTAATCATTTTAAAAGTTCTTTTTAGCTACAGTGTAAATTAGGGTGACCACCTGGCATGAAGGCAAATGTAGGAGAGGTGTAGGAAAGTACCATCTTGCCTGGCATGTTACCCCCATTTGTACTGTATGTATGTTTGTTTTTGCCTATGTGTCACTGGGATCCTGCTAGCCAGGACCCCAGTGCTCATAGTGTATGCCCTGTATGTGTTCCCTGTGTGGTGCCTAACTGTATCACTGGGGCTCTGCTAACCAGAACCTCAGTGTTTATGCTCTCTCTGCTTTTAAAATTGTCACTGCAGGGTACTGACTAATTTTACCAATTCTCATTGGCACACTGGAACACCCTTATAATTCCCTTGTATATGGTACCTAGGTACCCAGGGTATTGGGGTTCCAGGAGAACCCTATGGACTGCAGCATTTCTTTTGCCACCCATAGGGAGCTCAGAAAATTCTTAGACAGGACTGCCACTGCAGCCTGAGTGAAATAACGTCCACGTTATTTCACAGCCATTTTTCACTGCACATAAGTAACTTATAAGTCACCTTTACGTATAACCCTCACTTGGTGAAGGTTGGGTGCCAAGTTACTTAGTGTGTGGGCACCCTGGCACTAGCCAAGGTGCCCCCACATTGTTCAGGGCAAATTCCCCAGACTTTGTGAGTGCGGGGACACCATTACACGTGTGCACTACATAAAGGTCAATACCTATATGTAGCGTCACCATGGTAACTCCGAACATGGCCATGTAACATGCCTAGATCATGGACTTGTCACCCCAATACCATTCTGGTATTGGGGGGACAATTCTATGCATCCCTGGGTCTCTAGCACAGAACCCGGGTACTGTCAAACTTACTTTCCGGGGTCTCCACTGCAGCTGCTGCTGCTGCCAACCCCTCAGACAGGTTTCTGACCCCCTGGGGCCTGGGCAGCCTGGTCCGAGGAAGGCAGAACAAAGAATTTCCTCTGAGAGAGGGTGTTACACCCTCTCCCTTTGGAAATAGGTGTGAAGGGCTGGGGAGGAGTAGCCTCCTCCAGCCTCTGGAAATGCTTTGATGGGCACAGATGGTGCCCTCTCTGCATAAGCCAGTCTACACCGGTTCAGGGATCCCCCAGCCCTGCTCTGGCGCGAAACTGGACAAAGGAAAGGGGAGTGACCATTCCCCTGAACAGCACCTCCCAGGGGAGGCGCCCAGAGCTCCTCCAGTGTGTCCCAGACCTCTGCCATCTTGGATGCAGAGGTGTTGAGGCACAATGGACAGCTCTGAGTGGCCAGTGCCAGCAGGTGATGTCAGAGACCCTTCCTGATAGATGCTTACCTGTCTCAGTAGCCAATCCTCCTCTGAGGGCTATTTAGGGTCTCTCCTCTGGGCTATTCCTCAGATAACGAATGCAAGAGCTCACCAGAGTTCCTCTGCACTTTCCTCTTTGACTTCTGCCAAGGATCGACTGCTGACTGCTCCAGAACGCCTGCAAAACCACAACAAAGTAGCAAGACAACTACCAGCAACATTGTAGCGCCTCATCCTGCTGGCTTTCTCGACTGTTTCCTGGTGGTGCATGCTCTGAGGGCTGTCTGCCTTCACCCTGCACTGGAAGCCAAGAAGAAATCTCCAGTGGGTCGACGGAATCTTCCCCCTGCTAACGCAGCACCAAACTTCTGCATCACCGGTCCTCTGGGTCCCCTCTCATCTTGACGAACGTGGTCCCTGGAACACAGGAGCTGGGTCCAAGTGTCTCCCACAGTCCAGTGGCCATTCTGTCCAAATTTGGTGGAGGTAAGTCCTTGCCTTCCCACGCCAGACAGTAATCCTGTGTACTGCGTGATCTGCAGCTGCTCAGGCTTCTGTGCTTTTTTTCAAGACTTCCTTTGTGCACAGCCTAGCCCAGGTCCCCAGCACTCTGTCCTGCATTGCCCAACTTGCCAACTTGCTGAGTTGGACGCCGACGTCGTGGGACCCTCCTTTGTAACTCTGAGTTGACCGCTGTCCTCAGATATTCTAAGTGCCTGTTCTGGTACTTTTGCGGGTGCTGCCTGCTTATGTGGGGGCTCTCTGAGTTGCTGAGCGTCCCCTCTGTCTCCTCCTCCAAGGGGCGACCTCCTGGTCCTTCCTGGGCCCTGGCAGCACCCATTATCTTCAACTGCGACTCTTGCAGCTAGCAAGGCTTGTTTGCAGTCTTTCTGTGTGGAAACAACTTTGCATCTTCCCGCACACCGTGGGACATCTTCTGACCAAAGGAGAAGTTCCTGGCACCTTCCGTTGTTGCAGAATCTTTGGCTTCTTCCACCCAGAGGCAGCCCTTTTGCACCTTCATCCGGGGTTTAGTGGCTCCTTCCCCCCCCTGGACACTTGCGTGACTCTTGGACTTGGTCCCCTTCCTTTACAGGTCCTCAGGTCCAGGAATCCGTCTTCAGTGTTTTGGTGACAGTTGTTGTTCTGGCAGAATCCCCTATCTCGACTATACTGTCTTTCTGGGGTAGTAGGGTAACTTTATTCCTACTTTTCAGGGTCTTGGGGTGGGGTATCTTGAACCCCCTTAGTGTTTTCTGACACTCCCAGTGACCCTCTACAATCTACACTAGGCCTGGGGTCCACTCGTGGTTCGCATTCCACTTTTGGAGTATATGGTTTGTGTTGCCCCTAGGTCTATTTCTACCTATTGCATCCTATTGTGATTCTACATTGTTTGCACTACTTTTCTTACTGTCACTTACCTGATTTTGGTTTGTGAACATATAATTTGTGTATATTACTTACCTCCTAAGTGAGGGTATCCTCTGAGATACTTTTGGCATATTGTCACTAAAATAAAGTACCTTTATTTTTAGTAACTCTGAGTATTGTGATTTCTTATGATATAGTGCTATATGATATCAGTGGTATAGTAGGAGCTTTGCATGTCTCCTAGTTCAGCCTAAGCTGCTCTGCTATAGCTACCTCTATCAGCCTAAGCTGCTAGAACACCTCTATTCTACTGTAAGGGATAACTGGACCTGGCACAAGGTGTAAGTACCACAAGGTACCCACTATAAGCCAGGCTAGCCTCCTACAACAGGACTGAAATATTCTGGACAAATAGCCAAAATTCAGGACAAAAATTCAGGGCAAAAGGTCAGTTTTATGGACACATCTGAAGAACGGACATACCCCACTACTTAATCCATACACTTATTTACTATTTTTTAATATTGCAATTTTTATTTACGTGCTGTGTATGAGATTGCATCTAGATTTACTACATTCAGATGACACATTATGTCCATTATTTCTTTGTTCAATAGTAAATTGATGACCTTGTGCACAGTGTCAAGGGCATCATCTCTACCCAAATCTACCCATTTGTCTTGGAGAGAAAGCAACAGCAAAATTTTGATTACCGTTGCAAACATTTTAAAACTCATAGCTCGACACAGCTTGGGATATATTAAGGCAAGTGACATTTCCACTTTCTACTAGTTTAGCCAAGTTGAACAAAATCTCTGCCTCACCTCACCCTCCACTAGACATCAAAACTAAAAAAAATAAGGAGACAGAGCAGATAATGTGGGTGACAGTATCATACCTTATATCAGGATGTGAAGTAGAGATCAGATGGGAGATAGCAGCAACCGATTCAAAGGGTCACTTCCAAGAACTGGACAATTAAGGAAGAGACGAACAAGGCGGGACAATTCCTACAATCTAACTCTCCATGAGTATCTGGAAAGTATTGCATACCCGGAATTTTTTGGGATATTTGGGGCAGTTCGCGCTTAGGCCCTCATAACTTTTTGTCCACATAAGCTACCCATGCCAAATTTGCGTCCTTTTTTCCAACATCCTAGGGATTCTAGAGGTACCCAGACTTTGTGGGTTCTCCTAAAGGAAACTATGAAATTAGCTAAAATACAACGAAAATTTAGTTTTTTCCAAAACAATGGGAAAAAAGGGCTGCAGAAGAAGGCTTGTGTTTTTTTCCCTGAGAATGGCATCAACAAAGGGTTTGCGGTGCTAAAATCACCATCTTCCCATCTTTCAGGAACAGGCAGACTTGAATCAGAAAACCCAATTTTTCAACACAAGTTTGGCATTTTACTGGGACATTCTCCATTTTTATTATTTTTTGTGCTTTCAGCCTCCTTCCAATTAGTGACAGAAATGGGTGTTAAACGAATGCTGGATCCCAGAAAGCTAAATATTTCTGAAAAGTAGACAAAATTCGAAATTCAGAAAGGGGTAATTTGTGTATATCCTACAAGGTTTTACTGTTGAAAATAACAGCTGAAAAAGAAAAAATTGAAATTGAGGTTTAAAAAACAGCCATTTTTCTCCATGTTTTACTCTGTAACTTTTTCGTGCAATATCAGATTTTTGAAATCAATATACTGTTATGTCTGCTGGACTCTTCTGGTTGCGGGAATATATAGGGCTTGTAGGTTCATCAAGAATCTTATGTACCCAGAGGCAATAAATGAGCTGCACCCTGCAATGGGTTTTCATTCTGTACGGGGCATACAGCAATTCATTTGCTGAAATATAAAGAGTGAAAAATAGGTATTAAGAAAACCTTTGTATTTCCGAAATGGGCACAAGATAAGGTGTTGAAAAGCAGTGGTTATTTGCACATCTCTGAATTATGGGGTGCCATACTAGAATGTGAATTACAGGGCATTACTCAAATAGACTTCTTTTTTACACAATGTCTTTCATTTGGAAGGAAAAAATGGCGAGAAAGACAAGGGGCAATAACATTTGTTCTGCTATTCTGTGTTCCCCTAAGTCTCCCAATAGAAAAATGGTACCTCAGTTGCGTGGGTAAGCCTAATGCTCGCGACAGGAAACACATCAAATTTTTACATTGAAATCTGACATGTTTTTTGCAAAGTGCCTAGCTGTAGATTTTGGCCTCTAGCTCAGCCAGCACCTAGGGAAACCTACCAAACCTGTGCATTTTGGAAAACTAGACACCTAGGGGAATTCAGGATGGGGTGACTTGTGGGGCTCTCACCAGGTTCTGTTACCCAGAATCCTTTGCAAACCTCACAATTTGGCTAAAAAAACTCAGGCCCGTATTTATACTTTTTTTGCGCCGCATTTGCGTCGTTTTTTTACGCAAAAACGGCGCAAACTTGCAAAATGCCATTGTATTTTGTAGGTTTGCGCTGTTTTGCGTCAAAAAGCGGCGCAAATGCGGCGCTAAAAAAGTATAAATACGGGCCTCAGTTTCCTCACATTTTGGTGACAGGAAGTTCTGGAATCTGGGAGGAGCAACAAATGTCCTTCTACCCAGCGTTCCCCCATGTCTCCCAATGAAAATGGTACCTCACTTGTGTGGGTAGGCCTAGCGCCCGTGATAGGAAATGCCCCAAAACACAATGTGGACACATCACATTTTCCCAAAGAAAACAGAGCTGTTTTATGCAAAGTGTCTAGCTGTGGATTTTGGCCTCTAGCTCCACCGGCACCTAGGGCAACCTATCAAACCTGTGCAGTTTTTAAAACTAGACATCTAGGGAAATCCAAGATGGGGTGACTTGTGGGGCTCTCACCAGGTTCTGTTACCTAGAATCCTTTGCAAACCTCAAACTTTGGCCGAAAAAACACTTTTTCCTCACATTTTGGTGACAGAAAGTTCTGGAATCTGAGAGGAACCACAACATTTCCTTCCACCCAGCGTTCCTCCAAGTCTCCTGATAAAAATGGTAGCTCACTTGTGTGGGTAGGCCTAGCGCCTGTTACAGGAAATGCCCCAAAACACAACGTGGACACATCACATTTTCCCAAAGAAAACAGAGATGTTTTTTGCAAAGTGCCAAGCTGTGGATTTTGGCCTCTAGCTCAGCTGGCACCTGGGGAAACCTACCAAACCTGTGCATTTTTTAAAACTAGATACCTAGGAGAATCCAAAATGGGGTGACTTGTGGGGATCTCACCAGGTTCTGTTACCCAGAATCCTTTACAAACATCCAAATATTGCCAAAAAACACTTTTTCCTGGCATCTAGTAGACTTTCTGCCTTTCCGGGGTGTGGATCGGGAGTAATTGCCCCATCTGCCCACTGGTGGGCAGAAATACTTTGGCCCCATTTATTTGGGGTGGGGGTATGGCCGTACCCCACCCTCTTATTTTGAAAAAAAAATCGTTCCTGGTCTCTGGTTGGCTTTTTGCCCCCTTGGGGGGCAGATGGGCCTTCCAAAAATAGGTCGACCTGCCCCCAAGGGGGGCAGATATGGCCAACAGTAATGTGCCCCCATGGGGAGCAACCCTTGCCCAAGGAGCTGCCCCCTCAAACAAAACACACACATACACACACACCAATCCCTGGTGCCTAAATGTTTTCTGCCCACCCCAGGGGGGGGCAGATCAGCCTAATAGAAATAGGCCTATCTGCCCCCAAGTGGAGCAGAAATGGCCTAAAAGAAATGTGGCCCACCAGGGGAGCGACCCTTGCCTATGGGGTCGCTCTCCTTGCGTGAAATTGGCACAAAAAAAAAAATCCCTGGTGCCCAGTGGTTTGTGCCCCCCTTTGGGGCAGATCGGCCTAATAAAAATAGGCCGATCTGCCCCCAAGGGGGGTAGAAATGGCCTAAGTACAATTTGCCCCTCAGAGGAGCAACCCTTGCCTAAGGGGTCACCCCCCATATATAAAAACATAAAGTAAATAAAAATATATATATATCCCTGGTGTCCTGGGGGCAGATCAGCCTAATTATAATAGGCCGCTCTGCACCCAGGGGGTCAGAAAAGGCCCAAAAATATTTTGCCTCCTTATGCATAAGTATATAGGAAAAAAATTCCTGGTGTCTAATGGTTTCTGCCCCCCTTGTTGGTAGATTGGCCTAATAAAAATAGGCCAATCTGCCCCCAAAGGAGGCAGAAATTGACCAAATACTATTTACCACCCAGGGGAGCGACCCTTGCCTAATGGGTCGCTCCCAATACATAAAAACATAAAGTAAATTAAAAAATATATATATCCCTGTTGGCCTAATTATAATAGGCCGATCTGCCCCCGGGAGGGGGGGGGGGGGCAGAAAAGGCGTAAAAATATTTTGCCCCCCTGGGGAGTGACCCTTGACCAAGGGGCCGCTACCCTTATACGTAAGTATAAAAAAAGAATCCCTGGTGTCTAGTGGTTTCTGCCCCCCTTGAGGGCAGATTGGCCTAATAAAAATACCCTTCTTCGGGGAGCACGAGGTTCACTCCCAGGACCAAACTCCACAAAGTGTGTGCTGCCCATATATCAAGTGCCGAACCAGAAGAACAGCCAAGAGAGAGAAGACTGGGGGTGGGTAGCCCGCATCCTCAACCAGACGCAAACCACAAACTGAATCTCTACCCCAGGGGGCAAGAGGTCTCCGACAGTCACCGCTTAAAGCTCTGCTCCTGGAACATTCACAGGCTAAAGGACAAACTGCAAGACCCTGACACACTGACTTATCTCTAAGGCTTTTCGATCATTGTCTTACAAGAAACCTGGGCCCTGGAACCAATCCCCATTCCTGGATATTCCTTTGCCATCCTTCCCACCACCAAGGAAGGGAAATTTGGCCAAGGGAAAGTGGGCATGGTGGTCTATCTATGAACGGCCCTAAGGGGCAACCGAAAGAGGCTCTCCTCGGACTCTGACAAATTCCTCACTGTGCTCCTAACCCATCAACACAAAAGGGAGGAGCTAGGGCTCATCCTAGTCAACATACATATACCTCCGAGATGAAAAAACCAAGTTGAACTGTCAACCCTGCTTGTAGACCACATCACTCAAGTAGCTGGCGCCCACCCACTTCTTCCCCTACTAGTAACAGGGGACTTCAACATGAATCTGCTAGGAGAGTCTGATACTAACAATGTCATCGACACCCAGGTAAATCAGTAGTACATTCCTGAAAAAGCACTTATCAAAACGGCAAATAGAAGCAACACAGGAACAGCCCTAGTTGGATCCCTTGAGCACCTAGGTCTCAGAGCACTAAACGGCTGATTCAGCGAAGACACCCTCGCTTCCCTATCATTCCACCCTACAAGTGGAAACTCCTTAATAGACTTCACCTGGGTCTCACTATCACTCATGCAAATTGTCTCATCCTTCAAAATGGGCCTAAGGCCTGAAAGCCATCACTTGCCACAGGAAGTGGCTTTCTCCTCGACACCAGCCTTACACACGACCAATAAGGCACCAGCTGGCTCCGAACAGTTGTGTCAGCTGGAAAGAATCAAATGGACAGCGTCTTCCTTAGCTCTCCTGGCAGAGGAAGCTGGCAAGCACCTAAAAGCCTCCAAGAGAACGGTCAATTAAAGACACATTGGAGGCTTTAATTTACTCATACACCGAGCAATTTGCCAGAAACACCGGAGACACCCAGTGGCATCCCCGAAGGGTCACAAGGGAGATCCACTCCACGCTTGGTCTGAAACAGCTAAAGAGGAAAGTTAATCAAGCACTCCGGCGGGCCTGCTGGTTCCCCGAACAAGAATGTCATCTCATTAAACTGAAACAAGCAAAAGGCAAACTGAAACAGATGGAATGGGAGATCAGGAGGCTACACACGGAAAAAGTGTGTGCTATACTCATCTGAGACATAAAACATGCAAACGCCATCCAATTCTGGAGTACTGTAAATGCCCTGAAAAATCATCAACGCCCAATCATTGACTCAAACATCTCAGAGGCAGACTGGGCATCTTTTCTGAAACTACACTTAAAGGAAGCCAACGGCAAAGACAACCACGTTCCCTCCAGTGGCCTAGGTAGGCCATCCAACGCCAGCAACCCAGCCACTGGAAATCTCAGAAACTTAGTCAGTGAACTATCCATCTCCTGTGCAGGCATCCAATGTCTAATAGGCAGACTGGAACCCCCAGGCCAAACAGAGTTCCTCAGGCCAACTACAAATCGACTCGTCCAGGTGGGCTGAAGCCATGGCCCCCCTCTTTACCACGCCCTGTCTGGGGAACCAATCCAAGAATCATGAGGAGGATCTATAATCTCGCCAAAATACAAAGGTGGTGATAGCAACCCAGCAACTAACGCCTGATCACACTTATAGACAATAAAGCAAAGTACTATGCTAGCGCTCTCTTGGAACACCGGGCCGAATGGGCTGGGCAAAAATCTATAATCCCCGCAAACCAAACAGGGTTCACTAGTAACACAGGCATGGACACTAACAGGATGGCATTATCCCTCATACTGGACTCCTCAAAGGCCACAAAGCTCCCACTCTATCTATGCTTTATTGACTTCAACAGCCTTTGACAGCATCAACCGAAACAGACTCTGGGAGAACCTCAGTAGCTGGCAAATCCCAGAACAACTACTGAAAGCCATTGAGTCACCATACACCGGCATGTGGGTCAGGATTAAACTGGGCAACGGGTCACACCTATCCAAGAATGTCCCAAAGACAAAAGGCCTAAAACAGGGCTGTGTCCTGGCCCCCACGCTCTTCAATCTCTTCATGGCTGATTTCTCAATTGTGCTATCTTCAGTCAACGCCTATGCACCAAGGCTGGAAAGAAGCAACTGTCAAACCTGCTATATGCAGACGATGTGCTGCTCAGCAGAACAAGGGTAGGCATGCAGCTCCTCCTGAAAGCAACGGAAGACTATGCCCTTGAGAATGAGCTACAAATCAACCACAAAAAAAACAAAATCATGATAATTGGCAAGAGATCCCTCAAAGGGGCAACAACTTGGGGGTTCAGTGGAAGCTCACTGGAAGAAACAGCAACCTATAAATATCTAGGCCTTCTGTTTTACCACCACAGCTCCTTTCACATAAATAAAGAAGAAATAAGACTGAAGGGAGGGGCGCTCTCTATGGGTCTACGGACCCTGTCGACAAAGCTGAACAAATACTCTCTCAGCCCAATTGGTAGAAGTGGCAAGAGCCAAGGTGATCCCAACATTATCCTATGGCAGTATCGCACTCCTTGCAGGGACGCAAAGGTCATGGACACCACACTATTAAGCATCTACATGCAACTGTTCAAGCTCCCGAAGCATACATCACCAGCACAGATAAGGTTGGAGATCGGCCTACTCAAACAGCCCCTAGCAAGGAGAGCAGCTTTTCCCATCTTCCTTCACAAAGCAAGGGCTGCAGCCCCATACACCATAAACCATGACATCTGGGAAGAATAATGCTGAAACCCGTTCTCCGGCGAGAATATACCTTGACTCCTCAATAAAGAAGCTCAACATTGAAAGCCCATGGACATCTCAGCATAACCACAAACTGTTCAAAACCCTAACTAAAAAATCAACAAAGACCCTGTCCTTCACTGACTATAAGACAGCACTCGAGAAAAGACAACATGCCTTGCTAGTCCTGAACAGCTACAAGACCTTAGCTCCCCAATCCTGTCTGGGTGAAAATGTAACCTTCGTCACAAACAGGAAGTACTTTCTCTACCACTTGGGGGTCCTCCAAGTAGGACCACATGAGAAGCCATGGCTGCAACCACCAAAGGATGGACTCTGCCAGCTGTGTGTGCTAACACCCAAAACAGTGTCCCATGCGCTCTGCCTATGCCCCAGGATCCTGGAAGAGCGTTGCCGGCTCCTGAGGCCGTGGGTTCAACTGGGGGCCCGTACCTACAGACATGCATCTATAATCTGCCTTAACTTCACCAACCAAAAATTGATCACCTGCACGGTGAGATACCTGGAGAGCGTAGAGCGCACTCTGGCCAAAGTACTCAGGGCAGACAACAAATTGGGGGAATAAGCCCTCACCCAGAATTATTAAAACGATAACACCCAAGCACCCACACCACATGTTCTGAACGGGTCCTAATTCCATGGTCGTATATGTTATGGTTCTATTTTCTTTTAGGAGTGATGAGATAATTTTACTGTTTTACTGTTTTACTTTGTATAAGTGCAATGGTTTTCATTAACTAAATGCACTGTTAATAATAAACTTGAACTGTTGAAATTAGCATTTGTCTTTTAGCACAGAGGCTAAAATTATGCACAAATGCCATCTGTTAAAACCTCCATCATGGACTACAAACACTAGACTCAATTTACAGAACGTCTGTGTAAATTACAGACAGGTGGCCACCCTAGTGTAAATCAGTGCTTTAAATGGAACTGTAAAACTGATGGTACTCGCTATCCTGAGCACTATTTGCTCCTGAGAAGTGCTGGTACCCTCCCATTAAGTGTACTGCAGCAGAACTGAGAAGTGCTGGTGTTGTCCCTTTCAAATTAAAGAAATGCAAGTGCTCAGTCAATGACAGCACCAGTCCATTTAAAGCCGTAGAGTAGTCAGTGTGTCATGGATCCTAGTGCAAGGAAGGGACTGGGCCCACCGGCGGCCGTTTGAGGTATTAAGTACAGCAATAATCAGGGGCCTATGACCCCTCAGGCCTCCAAGCCCTGGTGCAAGGCGCCTCCTGCTTCAATGGAAGCTACGCCCTTCAAGCAACATTATAGTCTATAATATTATATACAAAATATGTTTTTGCAGCAATCAGCATTAACTGTTGTATTTTAAGGTGCTCCCAAATGTAAGGAAGTTAAAAGGAGACACAGATCATGCAAGTTGTTTAATCAGGGAAAGCAGAAAATAATGTTAGGTTTCCTGGTATCACGTTGTGCAATTCAGCCACTACATGGGTATCACTTTCTCTTATTGTACATTAAAGGTTATAGCATAATTCTTAATTATTTGGGGAGAAAAATCACTGGGTTGAAAAAAATCCCCAACATGTTGAAACTAGTTGGCACATTTTGGATCAGATTTATGAAAAGTGGCAATGTACTTAGTGCAGCGCCACTTTTCTTGCGCCCTTTAGTGTCCCCCTAATGCCACCATGTGTGCGCTCTATTTAATATATAGTGCGCCAGGGCAGTAGTTAGGGAACTAGCGTCAGAATTGTTGACACTAGTTCGTCGCTCTGCAGGATTAGCGTAACAAATTCTGACACTAATCGTGTAAAGCACACAGAGGCCCTTTGAAACCAATGTGAGCCTCCCTTCAACGCCTGCTATGAGCAGGCATTAAAAGTGCCAAAACAATTGATGTAAATGTAATGTAGCGAAAAGGGTTACAAAGTGGCACAATGCATGCATTGCACCACTTCGTAAATTTGGTGTGGCAATTTTCGCCTCGTTGGGCCACATTAGCGTGAAAAAAAGATGCTAGTGTGGTGTAAGGAGGCACTGGGGCTCTTAAATCTGCCCCTTACGTTTTCTAAAGAAAAAGTATGTGTTAAGGAAAGACATAGCACTCTGTTAAAGGTTGATATAGCTGGCTTCCTTTGACTAAACATAGAGACCAATTTTGGGAAAGAGAAGCTGCGCAAAACGTTTGTGAATGCAATGGCACATATCAACAAAACAAGGGTCTTAGAGAGCCTTCAGTTGTCCTTCACAGAGACACAAGTGAAGGGCTGAGCTTGGCTGCAGAAAGACTTTGGAGCAAATCTCACACTTTTTGCATTATTCATAATCCCCATGGGCAGCAATTCAGATGGCTGATACTCAAGACCCTCAACAGTGCTGTGAAAGTACTAGTAGATAAACTGTTTAAAAAATAATTACCATAACATAATTTTAAGCACTTTTGTAGTGCTCTCACAGATGATGACTCTCCGTCCTCTTGCCCAGCGCAGTCGTAGTCATCTCATTTGGTAAGTCAGGGTCAAGGAGAGCTAACAGGGAAGTTGGCAGCATTAGGTAAGAGCATGGGCGTCAGATGTATACCATATGAAGGATCCGCTTGTTTTAGGCTTAAAGGCCCAGGAGGAACTCGACCTGAGCTAGAGCCTAGCATTGGGCTTGAATCTGGTTCGAGATATCTGTGGCTTGCCCACTTCTAGTTACAACTTGAAGTGGAGGGGGAATAGAAGATTTTCCATCTCAGACACTACCTCATCCTGCTAATATCTTTTCATTAAGTGTGTCCCCTTCCTTCCTTCAGCCCTCTGCTAACACATCATCTGTAGATTAGTCGCACAGTAGACAGAGCCCTAATACTACTACTGCTCTCAACTCCTTCTCTTTAGACCTCTACTCCCTCCAGTCTTCTATCCTCACTTTCACTTCACAGATGCTCCTCATGCTCTCTCTCAATTCACTTTAAGCTTCATTTGCCCCATCCTATCTTATTCCTTCATCCTTTACGATTTGAGCCCAAATGCCTCCTCCATTAATCCACCTTAGTAACCCTGTAAAATTTCCCACCCTCTTCCTTGAGAGAAGATACCACCTCCCCAATGTCTAACTGCTCCCTGCTTTCCCACCCTGACCACCGCACTTCCTTTATTGCTTTATTCTACTCAATTCGGGATCACTGAACAAGCTTCAGATGAACATCTTCAACACACTCATGGAATACTTTTAGACCCTTGTCGACTCACTGCTAGGCCCCCTTCCCTTGATACAACATCCTCACTCAAAATTATGATATAAGGGAAACTGTCGGAGAAACATAAGTGACCTTCAAGAGCACCTTAACCATCATCAGCCACTTGGAGTTTTCTGTCAAAGAATGTGAAACCATACTAGTTAGGTGCTCACATTCTCAAACACTTGTGTTCTAAATCCTACCTTCACTGTAGGAAAGTACCATCTTGCCTGGCATGTTACCCCCATTTTCACTGTATGTATGTTTGTCTTAGCCCTTGTGTCACTGGGATCCTGCTAGGCAGGTCCCCAGTGCTCATAGTATGTGCCCTGCATATGTTCCCTGTGTGGTGCCTAACTGTATCACTGAGGCTCTGCTAACCAGAACCTCAGTGTTTATGCTCTCTCTGCTTTCTAAATTTGTCACTGCAGGCTAGTGACTAAATTAACCAATTCACATTGGCACACTGGTACACCCATATAATTCCCGTGTATATGGTACTTAGGTTCCCAGGCTATTGGGGTTCCAGGAGATCCCTATGGGCTGCAGCATTTCTTTTGCCACCCATAGGGAACTCAGGCAATTCTTACACAGGCCTGCCACTGCAGCCTGAGTGAAATAACGTCCACGTTTTTTCACAGCCATTTTTCACTGCACATAAGTAACTTATACGTCACATATATGTCTAATCCTCACTTGGTGAAGGTTGGGTGCCAAGTTACTTAGTGTGTGGGCACCCTGGCACTAGCCAAGGTGCCCCCACATCTTTCAGGGCAAATTCCCCAGTCTTTGTCAATGCGGGGACACCATTACACGCTTGCACTATACATAGGTCACTGCCTATGTATAGCGTCACAATGGTAACTCCGAAAATGGCCATGTAACATGTCTAAGATCATTCTGGTATTGGGGGGACAATTCCATGATCCCCCGGGTCTCTAGCACAGAACCTGGGTAATGCCAAACTGCCTTTCCGGGGTTTCCACTGCAGCTGCTGCTGCTGCCAACCCCTCAGACAGGATTCTGCCCTCCTGGGGTCTGGGCAGCCCTGGCCCAGGAAGGCAGAACAAAGGATTTCCTCTGAGAGAGGGTGTTACACCCTCTCCCTTTGGAAATAGGTGTGAAGGGCTGGGGAGGAGTAGCCTCCCCCAGCCTCTGGAAATGCTTTGATGGGCACAGATGGTGCCCATCTCTGCATAAGCCAGTCTACACCGGTTCAGGGATCCCCCAGCCCTGCCTTGGTGCGAAACTGGACAAAGGAAAGGGGAGTGACCACTCCCCTGACCAGTACCTCCCAGGGGGTGCCCAGAGCTCCTCCAGTGTGTGCCATCTTGGAAACAGAGGTGTTGGGGGCACACTTGACTGCTCTGAGTGGCCAGTGCCAGCAGGTGACGTCAGAGACCCCCTCTGATAGGCTCTTACCTTTCTTGGTAGCCAATCCTCCTTTCTTGGTAGCCAAACCTCCTTATCTGGCTATTTAGGGTCTCTCCTCTGGGCTATTCTTCAGATAATGAATGCAAGAGCTCACCAGAGTACCTCTGCACTTCCCTCTTCGACTTCTGCCAGGGATCGACCGCTGACTGCTCCAGGACGCCTGCAAAACCGCAACAAAGTAGCAAGACGACTACCAGCAACATTGTAGCGCCTCATCCTGCCGGCCTTTTCGACTGTTTCCTGGTGGTGCATGCTCTGGGGGCTGTTTGCCTTCACCCTGCACTGGAGGCCAAGATGAAATCTCCTGTGGGTCGACAGAATCTTCCCCCTGCTAACGCAGGCACCAAAAGACTGCATCACCGGTCCTCTGGGTCCCCTCTCATCCTGACGGGCATGGTCCCTGGAACACAGGAGCTATATCCAAGTGACCCTCACAGTCCAGTGATCCTTCAGTCCAAGTTTGGTGGAGGTAAGTCCTTGCCTCCCCACGCTAGACTGCAAACATGGTGTACTGCATGATTTGCAGCTGCTCTGGCTTCTGTGCACTTTTCCAAGGATTCCTTCATGCACAGCCTAGCCTGGGTCCCCAGCACTCCGTCCTGCAGTGCTCAACCCTCTGAGTTGGACTCTGACGTCGTGGGACCCTCCTTTGTGACTCTGAGCCAGCTCCGGTTCACAAATCTTCTAGGAGCCTGCTCCGGTACTTCTGCGGGTACTGCTTGCTTCTGTGCTGAGCGCCCCCTCTGTCTCCTCCTCCAAGGTGCGACATCCTGGTCCTTCCTGGTCCCCAACAGCACCCAAAAACCTCTACCATGACTCTTGCAGCTAGCAAGGCTTGTTTGTGGTATTTCTGCGTGGAAAAACTTCTGCAACCTGCAGCGTGCCGTGTGACATCTCCATCCAAAGGAGAAGTTCCTAGCCCTTTTCGTTGTTGCAGAATCCTTGGCTTCTTCGACCCAGAGGCAGCCTTCTTGCACCTTCATCCGGGGTTTCCTGGGCTCTTGCCCCCCCGGACACTATTGCGACTCTTGGACTTGGTCCCCTTGCCTTGCAGGTCCTCAGGTCCAGGAATCCGTCTTCAGTGCTTTGCTGGTGTTTGTGGTTCTTGCAGAATCCCCCTATCAGGACTATTGTGTCCTATTGGGATAGTAGGGGTACTTTACTCCTACTTTTCAAGGTTTTTTGGTGGGGTATCTTGGACACCCTGACTGTTTTCTTACAGTCCCAGCGACCCTCTACAAGCTCCCATAGGTCTGGGGTCCATTCGTGATTCGCATTCCACTTTTGGAGTATATGGTTTGTGTTGCCCCTAGACCTATGTTCACCTATTGCATCCTATTGCAATTCTACACTGTTTGCATTACTTTTCTTACTATTACTTACCTGTTTTGGGTTTGTGTACTTATAACTTGTGTATATTACTTACCTTCTAACTGAGGGTACTTACTGAGATACCTGTGGCATATTGTCATAAAAATAAAGTTCCTTTTTTAGTATCTCTGAGTATTGTGTTTTCTTATGATATAGTACTAAGTGACATAAGTGGACTAGTAGGAGCTTTGCATGTTTCCTAGTTCAGCCTAAGCTGCTCTGCTATAGCTACCTCTATCAGCCTAAGCTGCTAGAACACCTCTAATCTACTAATAAGGGATAACTGGACCTGGCACAAGGTGTAAGTACCACACGGTACCCACTATAAGCCAGGCCAGCCTCCTACAGCCAGTCTGGTCATCACCACCTTTAATCTATGCTGCAACTCAAGGCACCTTGCAATACCTTCATTTGATGTTACCTCTGGCATCGTTGTTGAGTTTTTGCATCCGTTTCCTCACCTGCATCGTCTCAGTGGTAAAACCAGCAACCACAGAACCCGTTCAGCACCATAGTTAGACAAGCATACCTCTACATCCGAGACACCAAAACTAGGTGGGTTTGTTCTTCCTGGTGAATCCTGGTCTAGGGGCCTACACAAGCCTATCCCCCAGTGCGCTCCCATGAAATCAACCTGCAAGTGAGCGAGTGTCAGAAGTATCTATTTTCAGCAGCCACGGTTCCTGACTTCAGAACCAAGGACAGCCAGTACACCTCTGCACTCAGGCCCCATGAGCCAGGTAAAATTAGTCTGACTGCCGCAGCTTGCTCTTGGGATCTGCGCAACCTTAACCACGAGAGGGTTCCTCTGAACTCACCCCACAAGTGACTCACTAGTGACCTTTCCCATTGACCGCAATGGTGAGATTTGACAGTTTGCAAACGCACTGATTTTCTCTTTGAATTAAAATCCATAACTTCGGTTATATGTAGCTGGCTTGCTGTGTTTCAGTGCCTACAATTCTATAAACATCTGACCTATTTTTAAAAATTGGTGTTGGATTTCTTTTGAGTCGTATAGGTTATTTATCATCCATGTTGGTACACTGACATGCTTAACACATGTGCCTCTAGTAAAGCATGACTTCTCTTTGACCTACTACCAAGACTCAGCTAAGAATTTATTATTGTAAATCTGAGGGACCATCTTTGGGGTATTATGAGATTATTACATACTGTAGCTTATCCAGCCTCACTGCATAATACTCCACTTCCCCACAGTTTAAGACTAAAAAAAGGGTTTTGTGCATCAGACCCTAGTATTTTAAATCATTCCTTAATTTCTTTGAAAAACACACCATAATTCAAAAAGATTCATCGAAACGCAATGATGACTGAACATAAAGGGTGAATCTTCATTAACAAAATAATGCTTGCCAATTCAAGCAATTTTCTGCATACCTCAAGCCATTGTAATTTCTTAGGACACTTAGATGATGCAGAGGGAAAGGTAGGAGAGGGACACAATGCATTTATGACTTCGAGGCAAAGTTGTAAATTAAAATCCACTAGCACTGCTATTGCTGGCTATCCTATGGATACTTGATCCTTGCACACTTCAAGAACATCTGCCTCATCAGAGACAAGATCAAACATTTCTCACCTCTCTCTTAACAGTTCCTAACGTTAAACTCATACTTAAAATGAAATATATATATTTAATCCTTTAGCATCTGCAAACTTCATTTAGATTGTAAATGGGCCATTTTTTGTAACATTACTCAAGTGGTGTCATGAAACCTAGTTTCAATCTGGGAATACATGCAGATATTGCTGTTGCGTTTCTTCTGAACTTCACCTCTGATGTTTATGCTTTGTGTTATTTGCATTATGCTTGTATTAGCCTACTGCAAAGAAAGGCCAATCTCAGAATGCAAGGGAGCACAGGATTGGATTTCCTCACTTAGGAAGACCTTTCCAAAACCCAAACTGTCTTTAGCACTTAACTCAGATCAAATTTGGAAAGCCTCAATTCTCTCAACGTCTTCTGCTACAACTGTGTTGAAGAGAGCCAGATAACTCTAAGGTAGAAAAATATTCAGACCTAGACTCCTGCATCTTAAGCTTTTGCTGGCTAGTAGTGAACAACAGTCAAACACCAAAACTGAAATAATCATAGTGTGAGTTCCTCATTTCTGGAAACTGCCCATGCACCGCCCCAGTATTTAATGGCTCCTAAAAGAAGTACCTCCCCTGACCACCACCAGCAAGGGAAGGAACCTCTCTCCTTCTTGCTCACATAACTCAAATGATCAAAGCCACTGTTCTACACCATCAGGAAATGCAGAGGAGCCTCTCATAACTACAGTTCTTCCACAGTGTTCAGGGAACCATCACCTAAATTCTCTCTTGCTTGGATTATACCAAAGGACTATGTGTGAGTACATCGTCTTTAAGGACTTCAGCATTGCACAACAAACAACTATGGTAGCAGGCCATTTTTTCTGAAACACAAGCTCTGAACATGCCAATCAAAAAGGATCCTCATATCAAGAGATGTGCCCCTTCTGACCATTCCAGGATTTGCGAAGTACCACATCGGTTGGACCACCCTCTTTCCACAGAAAGATAAACTCTGGAGCACTGTCACAGCAAAAAATACAAAGCTCCCTTATCACATAAATTTAGAACAAGTGAAACGACCTGGTAAATGCCTATCATCTAACCTTCACCCTCGTTTGTGACTGTTCAAGAATGGCTAGACTATACATTCTATTAACAAGTCAAAATAAGAGGCACAACCCTACAGCCCCTCAGCTGCAGATGCTTTTGACCAACAACCATGTTCCTATCATATCTGTTTTACACTTTTCTGTATCACTTACATGCATATGCACAGCACCACATCAACAGCATCAAGCCCTCAGTGACAATATTCTATCAACAATGGATACCATACATTCTTTCACTGCTTTATGATGAGACAATTGAAAATTCACTTTCTCACACTAAGAATGATACTCTACCTCTGTAGGCACCCTCAGTAGACATGCAGCTGCTTGTTGCCGGTGCATCAGGCGATCCTGCCTGGAGGATGACTCTGAGGCAAAAGTATCACTCTCTGTAGTGTTTCTGCTTAAGCAAACTTTTAAAAAAACCTGTGCCCCACATCCCACACAATCTCCCCTCTTTCATACACATTTCTCTCATTAGGAGAGACACAAGGCACATCCTCGGCTTCCTACTGCCTGCTATAGGCACACATTTGCATTACATACCATTGACATGCACGTTCTTTGTGACGTCTTAACTGCTTTCAACACAATCACCCACAACGTACTCATGGTAAGGTTACAATATGCACAGTAGTCATAGTGACCAACTAGTTCTGTGTTACCTGAGTGAAACAGTACAGTAATCAAATCTGACCAACTTGTCTTCAAGCATTCAATACAGTCAGAGTTCCACAATCCCCATCATAATCCCTAATTATATTAATCACGCCTAAGCTCACTCCAACCTCTTTAGAGACTTTGGTTTGTTACTCCACTTTTTACCAGATAACAAGGCAACATGAAGTTCTGACAACTCACTCACGCAGGACTTCAAGGTCCTTGACATTTGTAGCCTGTATTAGAGATACATCCTAAAAGTGAAAAGGATAAAAACAAAGCATCTAGATGTACTGTGTCCCATACACATTGTCCAACCGCAGAACCAACAGCCCTCCCTTGCTATCTTCCTATGCATTGTGTTAAATTTGATTGACAAAAGCTGACAATTCTGCAATTTTGAAAGTAGTAAAACAATGGCTGCTCCTTTCTTGTGGTGGTAATGGCACTGTGGAATAGCCTCCATCTCCTCTCATCATCTGAGTTGATCTCATCATCTAATATTTAGGAAGTTACTTGAAACATGGCTGCTCTCATATGTGTTTTGGACCAGCTCGGTTGGGCTAGTTGAATCAGTGTTGGCACACTAAGAATCCTTTTTTTGGGTATGTGAGTGCTTCCTAAATGCCTAACCTTATCTTTTTTTACACGGGACAAGTTTTTTTTCAACAAATGCTTTACATTTACATTTACATTAATCTGCAACACTCAACAAGAATTATGAATATTACCGACTAATAAAGATTGGTTCTGCGCTAACCTTTAAAATAATGAAACTAATATCCAGCGGCAAATAAAAAAATAAAAAAACATTGGCCAAATAATTAAGGAATGATGAAATAGTGACTTGTGCTTAAGGGGCCCTAACCTGGCCCCTGAAATGTAAATGTGCTTTGTCTAGATGGTGGTCATTTTTTATTTAATCCCAATGGTACATTTTTACCATCTAGAGTTTTTGTTTAGCTGTTGTAAAGGAAGGAAAATACGTATTCCTCCAACCGTATTTCTATCACCAGAAGAAATTCAATTTCACTTGCAACAATATAATTGCAAATTCACCAGAAATACTGCCCAGTGGTGTGATAACCTAGTGAAGTAGTATTGTCCCTGTTGCAGTACTACAACTGTGAAAATACCCCAAAATATCCCTAAAGGATGGGGCTCAGCCAGATTTGGCTGCTTACTGCCAATGACAATGAGTATTAACACACCCACCTACTGGACAAGATGGGAAACTGTGCCAAAGGAAAATAGCAAACAGCTCAACCCTCCTCCATTCTTCCTCTGCATGCCTCAGTTGTCAGTTTCTTGATGCTAGTTGTGAGCACCTTTGTGCATTTAAGATCAAAGTGTGCATTATTAATAGTGTGTACAGCAATTAATCTACACTAGAAATCACATATTTATATTGACATAGAGCTTTTGCAGTTGAAACGAATTTGCTACGACCTTTTAAAGCGTGTTTTCCTGGCTTAGATTAACTAGGCATTTGTTAGGCCTTGATGCCAGCTTGTTCAAAATGGATGCCACATCATCATGTTTATTCTCTGCTTATATTTCTGACTGACACTACACGCAGCATGATGCAGCTTTGTTAATTTCTGAATGAGAAAGTTCTCTAAGAAAGGATGTTAGAGTTTTCGTAACATTTTCAAGGATCTTCCACCTGCATGTGGTATTGCATTCATTCACAAGGGTTCACTGTTGTTTTTGTAATTAGTTTGTTTGGACATCTCCTGATGACATTAGGTTAAAAGGGTTGGATCAATATTCATGTAGTGGGGTGGTGTTAAAGTGATGGGGTTCCTTCATAAATCATAATGCTGTAAAATGATCTGCTGGAAATGTAAATCTTTGTTCAGACCATGATGATCTCGTAGTTGAAGTGCCTTCTTATTGAGTAAATGGCTATATATGACCTCAAATGTGGATGTGAGCCTGGGGCACTTTGCCTTGTCATTAGGATCCTGCCCAATTGCATACTTTTTTTTGCTGCATATTTAGGACCTAGAGTATGATTGATTTTTCCTATTTTTCTGCATTTGTTCCTATTATGGAGAGCCTTAATGACAATGACTTTATGCATTTAAAAGGGACTATTGCTGCATTTTACTATTTCTGTTTGCAGCTCTTGATCTTGTAAAAACCTTCAAGGTTTTTCTAAATTCCGCTATAGAAACCCATTTCTGGGCGCACCACTAAGGTGGAAATTGTCTATGGGTATTGCATGCCCCTACAACCAA
Organism: Pleurodeles waltl; assembly: GCF_031143425.1. Classification (NCBI taxonomy): domain Eukaryota; kingdom Metazoa; phylum Chordata; class Amphibia; order Caudata; family Salamandridae; genus Pleurodeles; species Pleurodeles waltl. The sequence goes on from NC_090447.1 coordinate 1,230,237,248, forward strand.
TCGGTCAGAAAGCATCTGGCCTAACAAGCGTTTATGAAACGCAATAAGTTTCCTGTGTTACAAGCGATTCTCAATTGTTTGTTTGTGGTTGGATGGGTAGGTAAATGTGATAAATAGTGGGGACGTTTTTCTGTCTTTGAAATGCTTTACATGAACATAACCTTAACGAATGGTCACGCCAAAGCTCTTTGTAGAGGGTAATTATGTTCATTTGTGTTTCGTTTTATTATTACTAATGTAGGCCTGAATGTCAACATGAGTTAACGTTGGTTGCCATCTTTGTTTTGTGACATTTTATTTCTCAGCCAGCTGGAGTTTTAATGGTGTTGAACACAATATTCCTTTTCCTTATTTCCTATGGGAGAAAATTATTTATTTTTCTGATTATCGTGCAAGGGATTAATCAATGGCACATTCATGAGACACCTGCAGTGTGCAGACTAACCCATGTATCTTATCTTGTTACAGGTAGTGTATATTTGGAGGATACAGAGAGAAACATTTATCATAACAAATCTTGAGATGCTATCAGATATGTAATTGTATTATTTTGCTTTAACTTTATTAGACTGTCTTATGAGAACTGCCTGTAGTTGTGTGTCTTTAGAGCAGAAAAGGGCGAACCAAGCAATAGATTTTTCCAGAGTGTTGTTTCAGAGAGAAGATTGAAGTTTTCTTTGTCCTTTTTGTTTTTGGGTGACCCTATGCTGGTTTGTCCATGCTCTGTAAAATTGATTTAATTTGATTACCTACTATTTGAACCATATGCATTCTGATTATAAATAGCTGCTAACCTGATTTGTGCCTTCTGTAAACCATTAACCTTTAATAAATCTTCATGGTTTGATAGAAAAAAAATATCTGTCCTTTTTGTTTAGCCTAATGTGCTAGTCATGTTGTTGAATGTATTGATTTGTTGAGCAGGCTTAGGTGTGAAGCACCAAACTCGCTACAGGATTAACACCGCTCCAGGTCCATCCAGAGAACTGCTTTAAGGTTCTCGAATTAGTCTAAAGAAAAGAGCTAACATGAGTCAACATCTGGATGAATGAGTGAGTTCATATATGAGGAGCGTGTAAGTGCATGGCTATGTTATAGGTTGAACTCTTGTTTCTCTACCACTGAGGCCCGAGTGCTAATGGGATCTCCGCAGAGGTGAAGGGTATAATTCTGCAATACGTTTTGAATTAAATATTTTGGCCAACTATTGAAGCTTGCTTATGTGCAGAGGTCCATTATAAAATTAATTTGGCTTTGTGCCCAGCATATTTTTCTTATCCACGGTTGGTATGTTGAGACCTTCGGGATTCCAGCCTTCCAGTTCTAGGCTTTCTCTTTCCTTTTCTGTCCTTTCGCTCTCCCTTACGAGCTTCTTTAACCTTCTCTCTTGGGTGACCCTCACAGCCCATAGAACTCTTGGGCTAGCTGTACAGTGGTAACTCCTCTGCCGCTCCTGGGCTTCCACTCTCAAGTGAGATCTTCATATTATTAATAAGGAGCTTACTTGTGACTGCAGGATTTGGGGGACTGTCACATCTCTGCAGGCTGTCGCTTAACAGCGCCTCCAGTGAGTGAACTACTGTCGCGCCTCAGTGAGCGGCGCAGACTTCTCACTACTGTCTTAACAGATCCCATTGAGGAAGCCTCTGGTATTTGTAAGAGACTCAGAGTGTGTCACTTGGTTTCAGCCATTACTTTGTACTAACCTACAAATGCAGCACTGTTTCCTTCCCCTATCTTTTGTCTCTATACAAGGGCCCTTTGGCAGCTAGCAGGCTGGATAACCCTGAAATAAGCAGTGAGGCAGTGAGGGTCACTCTGGAGTAAAGTATGGTTTGGATGTCATTCAAAGTCAAAAGCCCCGGAGGAGAGACACGACTGCGTTGCTAGAGCCCAGGGCAAAAAGTGGGCAAAGTGCGTAATTGCTGTGCCAAACAACCTGTCTGCTGGCGAGCTGCAGTTGACCTCTCGGTACCAGAGATCACTTTTTCCGTGTTGGAAATATTGCGTTTTTAGTTTTGAAAATATGTATCATGAGACACATTTAGGCAAGAACCAAACTGGTGCCTGGTAAATCGAAAATGTTGACGTGACCCTCCGTAATCATGCTGCTGCGCCAACTACATGTGCTATGATATGCAACAATGTTTCACGCAGGTAGCACTTGTACTGAAATTACAAAGGTTCAAATGATTTATAGCGGTATATTCAATAACACTCAAGTGCAGAGTGAAATGAACTAACATTACATGATGAAAAAAACAATGTCATCCCAATGATCATGTAATTAAACATAGTGAAAACCGACAGAACGATACAATAGCAAACACAGAAAAATTATGAAGAATAATGCATCTGTGCAAATGTCGATCACACAGAGTGAATAGAATTAAGACTCGTTTTTATTTATCCATATGTGCATCACCAGCACCGGAGTAAATGGGATAGCATGTATTTTCTGAGAGTCAGTCAAGATTACGGTCACCATTACATTTGTAATCTGGGTAAATGGGGCAACTGAAGGCATTTTGACCTGCATTCTCCATGTTCATCATCAGGACAAGTGGAGTTGAAACGAAGAGAAGGAAACAAACAGAATGAAAGAATTAATACTAAAAAGCAGTAACACATGCTACATTACTGGAATATGTAAATAATGGCCAAAACCTACATGGAGGACGAGCCAAATGTAAATAGCAGACTGTGGTTCAGCCGACCCCAAACATCTGTAGGATTAAAATAGATTCAGTCCTGAAAAATAAGAAAAATCCTGGTGATTAAGGTGGAAAAAGTGAGTGGAGTATAGCATTTGTGATATGTTACTGACAAACCAGTTTCAGGGACAGCTTCAGTGTCAGAATGAATCTGAAAATATCACGCTAAGAATCAATAATTTGAAAAGACTTGTAAAATAAGACCAAAAATGAAAGCCTACGATACTTTCTATGCATCAAAAGTGGGAAATTAGTTGTATGAGCGTTCAGTTACTGCAAAAGACAATCATACGTCTCTTTTCCCATGGCACAATTGAAAGAGTAGCCAAAAACGCCAATACTCACAAGCTCAATACTCTGGAAAAAGGCTGTAGTGGATTGTAGTAGTACAACTGGCACACCCTTCGGCCTGGTTGCAACATATGCATTACAGACAGCGCTGAGCAAAGCACTACGCAGGTAGATTTCATGATGTCTCTTGGTCACTCTCTGACATCTGCTGTAAGTCCTGATGTGACAGCCAGACAAATATGATCTACAGTTAGAGCTTTTACACTTTCTCTTCCCTGTCATTTCTGCAATAAATACCAAATTGTGGAGGATTATGAAGAACAAGGATCTGGCTTACCCCCATGAAAGAGTCATCCACAATGAGAGAAGCACACGTTTTCCTTGCTCAAACAATTATAATGCTCTTAATCTAAGAGGGCATGCAACCTCGCTCAGTTTGTCTCCATATACAATAACACTTGTAGTCAGATAGTCAGGAAATCCTCTATATCACTATTCAGATGTTGTTGGAAATTGAACTCTCTGTGGGGTAACCAAGCTTTTTGCCTATTTCCTCCCACTTTTTGCTGAATTTGTTTTTGTCGGCCTTAGGACTCTGTGCACTTTACCACTGCTAACCAGTGCTAAACTCCTTGTGCTCTCTCCTTAAAACATTATTTTATTGGTATATACCTAACTGTGCTAAATAGGTCCATAGTGAAGTGCACAACATGTGGCCAGGGCATGTAAATTGAATACTAGCAGTGGGCTGGCAGCACTACTTGTGCCACCCTCTCAAGTAGCACTTTAAAACATGTTCCAGGACGGCTGTTGAAGCCTTAATGCAGTGTTATGCCGTCATGTCAACCTGGCATTTAAAACCTCTTGCCAAGCCTTAGACTCCCCTTTTATTACAAATAAGTCACCCCTAAGGTAGGGCCTATGCAGCCCAAAGGGCAGGGGGCTCTATAATTAGAAGGACAGACAGGTACTCATGAGTTTTACATGTCCTGATAGTGAAAAACTCCCAAATTATGTTTTCGCTACTGTGAGGCCTACCTCTCTTACAGGATAACATTGACGATTTCTTATTACATTTAATGAGCTGTAATTCCTGATTGAGAGGAGGTCGATCTGTCATGTTTATTACCTATGGAATTGTAATTGTAAATTCTCTTTAATGGTAAAGTTAGATTTATTGTTGCAATTTTGAAAATGCCACTTTTAAAAAGTTGGCATTTTTCTGCTGTTAGCCTTGTGTTCCTGCAGCATGTCTCCAATACACATCTGGGGTGGGTGACAGCTGGGCTTTGTGCATTAACTTTAGACAGCCACACACAAAGGGAGCTTAAGTGTGACTTGATGGCCCATCCTGGGCAGGAAGGGAGGGAGGAGCTCGCCGCTGTCTCACATTTACACTTGAATCAGCTGTGTCCTGTCCCCACACAAAGGACAGCTTAACCCTTTTTAGAGAGTCAGGAGCCAGGGCAGGAAGCAAAGACCTCTGTGCACTTCAAAGTTCTTTTTTGTTGTCTCCCCCACTACAAAGGCACCACTGGAAATAAGAACTGGACCTCTGACCCTACCAACGTAGTACACTTCCGAACTTGTGGATACTGTGCCAGGAAGAAGGACTGCTGTGCTGCTGAAGGACTGACACTCTGCTGGACTGCTGCTCTGAAAGAATTGCTTTCTTGACCTGCTGCCCTCCTCACCTGGGTGAGGCGGACTGGACCCACATTACTTGAACCCAACGGTCAGAGTGACTCCAAGGGCCTCCCCAGTGCTAAAATAACTTAGACAGTGTGTGAACCAGCATCTGTGTGAAGTGCAGCCCCCACCTTTTCTCTCAGTAAAATGAGCTGTTTAAACCCCAGGCTCCCCTTTAACCGCTCCTTGGGGTCCGACAGCAACGTTCAGAAATGTGCTACAAGCATTACAGGGAAAGAGGGTTAAAAGGTTTTCCCCTGATGTCCTGTGCAAGAAAGCTGCAGGAGGAGGGACCCATTTAAGGCATGTTTGTGCAAGTGCGAGTTTATCCAATTACTAGGTTGTAGTGGCTATTTAATAGCACTCTATGTGCCCAAACATTTGATCCTGAAATGAATAATTGCCAGGATGCCACAATAGTGAGTCTTAAATGTATACACAGAGAAACACACATTTCCACACTGCCTCCCAGGAACAGCTTTGTCCCTTAACAAGCAACATTTAACCTCTGTGGCCTGCCTACCTATTTTCCCCCACCCTATGACAACTTGGGAAAGGGTGGAGTGGGAAGCCAATAATAACTGCCAAGCAGCCACTCTTCGAGCTGATACTCATGTTGCCCCTGGCTACAGTAAAAAGTGACGCTACTGCTTGTCATTTAGGGGTGGAAACCAAAGGCCCCTGATAATGGAAAGCCGAAGCTGAAGTGATATAAGCCCATGAGCATCCAGTGCGCATGAATGTGAAAGTGCCTGCCTGACTCTCGCAAAAAAGCGAACATCACAGTAGGACTCTAACAAAGGGCAGTGGCAGCACTCTGAAAGGTGCATTGTGTTTTCCTGCTTTATGTGCCTTCAAAACATTCAAATACATGATCATAATAGCTTCTAAAGTGATTATTGATGGCACATAAAGCAGGAAAATTATTGTGGGGGCGCGGCCCCTCTGCCCAAAGAAGGAAGCCACCCTTGCTTCTACCTCTAGTGTAAAGAGTGTGTCCCTCCTCACTGTGAGTATGAACCTCCACAAGCTACCCTGCCAGTACTCCTCAGGAACCTTGTGCACCCTTAGAGTCACCTCATATGCTGAGAACCATTTGGCAATGTCATCCTCCACCACGTAGCATGGGACCAACTCCTTAAGGATGTAGACCTTTCCTTCTCCAATGGACACTGCAGGTATGCTGCCACCATTATTGTTGGAATCAGTCTGCTTACCTCTCAAATCAGCTCATTGAGACTGAGCTCATGGGCCATCCTTCTCTCCTCCATGTCCAGTCTCTTCTCTTCTAGAGCTTGCTCTTTTTTCCAATTCAGCAAGTTCTAACTTAAGCTGTCTCTCTTCTCTTCTGTCCTCCTCCTCCTCTGTAGACAGGCTTCTTGAAGAAGACACACCACTCCCTGCACGAGGAGGGATTGCCATTCCTAGAAGGTTACCCCCTCCTTTACAGTATGCCTTTCAAAGTTCTTATGCTTGTACTGATCCAATTCCTCCTCATTCAACTCTTCCTCCTCCTTATCTGTGGGGGCCTGGTAGGTGTCTGCCTGTGTTCTCAAAGCCTTTTGGAACTCTGTCTTCTTTATGCTCCTCTAAGGAGGCAACCCCATATCCTGGCAGAATTTCTTGAGCTGGGCCATAGTGTAGCTCTCTAGGTTGGTCAGTTCAAACTCAATTTTTTCAGACGAGGTTCCAGTTGCAACAGGCAGGTAGACAGAGGATACATTTGGAGAAAAATCAAAAATGCCAATCAGAGAGACTTTACTCGAATTGTTCGCAGATGTTGAATGGTAGTGTGCACCAAGTAATGTATGGCACTGTACAAACATGAGTTCTAACCTCATCGCTGCCACCAATAATAGAAATGGGGTTTCTAGTTGGCAGAGGTATGCACGCTGTCCAAGCAGGAGCCACAATCCTAGTCAGGGTAAGTCACAAACACACCCTAAATTACCCTGTGCTCACCTCATTGCAGCATGGTGCAAAGCAGTCAGGCTTAACATAAGAGGCAATGTGTAAAGTATTTGTACAACACTTGAAAACAGTAAAACAGGAAGGTATACAGAGAGGGGCGGGAGAATGGCATGCTGCCCCCAGCCCTCTGGGAGCGTGTGGTGTGTATGTTCCCCAAATCCCGGGGGCACACAACAAATCCGTCCTCCTACAAGCCCCTCACAATGCTTAATGTAGACACTAAGGTCCTCTGTAAGTTACTCCTGGAAAGATTGAATGGCACAATGAGAGCACTGGTACATGACAAACAGTGCAGCTTTATGCCTGAAAGTAGAATGGCACATAATCCACGCAGACTGGCACATGTGGTATATTCAGTCAGGGACACTGCATGAGAGCAAGTTCTTGTCTCAGTGGATATAACCAAGGAATTCGATACAGTGAAATGGCAACATTTGCAGCAGGTAATGTGTATGATGGGATTTGGACCTGTCTTTTGCAAATGGGTAAGGTTGCTATATACGGCACCCAGAGCAAAGATGTTAAATGAGGGGAGGTGTCTGATGACTGGGAGGTGCAGTGAGGCACTCAACAGGGCTGTCTGCTTTCGCTGCTCCTCTTTTCTCTGGCAATGGAGCTACTGGTAGTGAAACGCCGGAAAGATATGAAGGATTTTGGAATTAAGATTGGGGACACCACCCATTTAGTATCCCTATATGTGGACAACGTGCTGTTTTAATTGTGTTGGCCAAAGGAGTCAGTGCAGTTGCTTTTGGGGGAATTAGAGGCCTTTGGGAGGTATCAGGCCTGTGTATTAATAGGGAAAAATTGCTGCTATTCCCCTTGGGAGTGTTGGAGAGAGTGCCGGTACAGGATCTGGCTCCACTAAGACTGAGAAGGGAGATTGCCTCATTCCGATGTCTGGGAGTTGTGATGGGACATTCGGCAAGGGCCAGCGGTGATATTGTATGGAACCGTTAGCAGACGGGTTGACAAAATCTGTCAGCTTCTGGATCACATTGCCGCTGTCTATCGCAGGTAGAGTCGTGGTGGCAAAAATGATATTCCTCACCAGATGTTTGTACACTATACAAAATGCTATATATATATATATACTGCCATGTGGTTTATTTAAGACCCTGGACAGCCTGTTTCTTTCATTTGTGTGGGCTCGGAAAAGTGGTAGAGTGGCACTGTTGCAACTCAAATGGAACATAGTGGAGAGAGGTATGGGCCTCCCTGACTTAGGGTTGTACTGCTTTGCAACTAAATTGCAGCATGTCGCCAGGTGGGTGACTGATGAAGACAACTGGGAGAAGAAGCTACTGCAGGACACATTAGGCACTCACTTCTTGATGGCATTATTAATGCGTGGCTTGCGAATGTTGCCTGGTACTCCATACCTATTTAGACAGGTGGCAGAGTTATGGGAATGAGTGATCACCAGAGTGTTCAGAAAACCACCTTTAATAGGGAATTGGGGGTGTGGATGTTCCTGTTTAGCCACACTGGAAATGATATGTCAATAAGGCGTAGGCATGACGGAGGATGTGAGACACTGGGATATTTGTACCCAGGAGAGGAGTATTAAACCTTTGTGGATGCAAGGGAGGCTTTGCAGTGGGAGGGAGCCAGTTCCTCCAATACACTGAGCTGGCCAGTATGGCGCAGAAGATTTGGACAGAGTTCATGGATACGCCCAGGCAGATGGATACATTACAGTTAATTCTGACGGCAGGGTCGGCAAAACATATGGTGACACATATGTACAAAGGATTTTAAACTGACAGTAAATGGACAGAGCTGGTAGCCCAGCAGACATGGGGGAGGAACAGGGATCACCCCTGACATATCAGGACTGGAAAGCGATGTGTGAACTGATCAAAAAAGTCTTGTGTAATGGCAGATTTAAGTTGGCCCGTTTTCACTACGTCCACTGCATGCATTTAATGCTGATCAAACTGTGTAGATTGTATGGAAATGGGGAGGCTGATTGTCCTAGAAGCAGAGGGGCAGGAGCATTGTTTCTGCATATGGCAGGGGAGTGTCCGAGACTGCATGGATGCTGGCTGCAATGGTGGTAAAACTGAAAGTGAGGAAACACCTCAGATGTGCTTGCTTGGTACTGTCAAGAGACCTAGAGGGAGTAAAATGCAATGGAGGTTCCTACAGCTGGCACTGGTGTTGGCTAAAAGGAGGGTGGCCATGGGGTTGTTGGATGTCAGAGCCCCTCTATTACTCTGTGGTACAGGGATGTGGATGAGTGGGCCATAGCTGAAGAAATATACATGAAACTCGGTCGTAGAGATGGTAAGCTGCAGGAGGACCTCAAGATCTGGGCTATATTGATGGATCATATATATGCAAACCAGGAAGGGGGTGGAACACAGGACATGCAAAACCAGGATGCAAACTCACCATTAGGAAGGGGTCCACTGTCAAATGCCGGGGAAGGAGAGGGGATGGACAGCAGATGACACTTTGGTGCCAGAGGAAATTATACATTTGGGGTGAAGCAGACAGGAGTGGGCACAGCAGGGAGAGCACACTGGTTAAGGAGCAAGATGGGATGCATCTACATGCCCCTCTACAGGTCACGTATTACTTCACTGCATGATAAGGGGGAAGAGAGAGAACACTACAGAAGTGGGTGATGGAGGGGAAACTACAGACTATGGGCCAGATGTATGAAAGCTTTTTGCATTCGCAAACGGTGCGAATGCCCGTTTGCGAATGCAAAAACCCATTTCAGAATGTATTAAAGGCATTCTGAAAGCAATTTTAAGGAATCGCTAAAATAGCGATTCCTTAAAATTGCAACCCTGTTTAGAGGGTCACAAATTGCGACTCTCTAAATAAGAAATCGCAAATAAGGATTGCTTATTTGCGATTACTAAAGCACATGTAAGAAGCAATTCCTAAATGCGAATTGGGCATTTAGGAATCGCTCTTTACCACTAGGTTGAACCTGGTGGTAACCATGTGCAAATTTTAAAAATGCATTTAAAATGCATTTTTAAAATTTACATGTAAAGCACACATGCCCTTTTGGCATGTGTACACCTTACATGTTGTAAAACATTATTTTGGGGTGCAGCAGAGGGGGCCTTAGGCCCCCAGCACCCTGGGGTTTTGCATTTTCAAAACTGTGATTTCCAGTTGAGAAATCGCAATTTTGAAAATGCAAAAAATTCGCAGATATGGGCCTCCAGGCCCATAGGTGCGAATGGGGCTGGTATCGCAATTTGCGATTCGGTAATAGCATTTGCGATTTTTAAGAAATCGCTATTACCGAATCGCAAATGTGATACATTGCATTTTGCGATTCAGAAATAGAGATTTCTTAAAAATTGCTATTTCCGAATTGCAAAAGGCATTCTTGGTACATTTGCCCCTATATTCCTTGAAATGTCTTAATACTTCAAATGATGAGATAATGTAAAAAGGTGACTGTACCATTAGTGGTTGTAGTTGTTGTTTTGATTATTATGTGATTATGATGTCTGTATTAATGTGTGCATTTGTACTGCTTTCTATTATTATGAAAATTAATAAAAAGATTATTAAAACAAAGCAAACAGTAAAGTAGTGAAAACACCACAAAAGATACCACAACTGGTTAGAAACATAGGGCCAGATGTACGAAAATGCAATTTTGATTTTCGTAAATAGTGACTTCATAGAAATTGCTATTTAAAAAATGCAAAATGCTTCGTACTAAGATATTGTTTTCTTAATAGCGATTACTAAAATGTAGGAATCGCTATTAGGAAATCGCTATTATGATTTCCCACTGCATTTGAGTGAATGGGCCAGTTTTGCATTTCTTAAATAGAGATTTCTTATTAGGAAATCACTATTTAGGCAATGCAAAACCAAGAATGGCAATGGGCAAAAGGCCACCCTTGGTGCACCCCAAAAATAGGGATGCATCTGCAGAGCACACATATGCCTAAAGAACATGTGTGTGCTCTATTGCAATTAAAAAATGCAGTTTGGAGTGCTTTTTTGAAATTGCACCTGGTTACCATCAACTTCAAGTCATTGGTAATTGCATCTCCTAAATGCCTAATTCGCATTTAGGAAACGCATGGTACATCAGAATAGGAATCGCAAATAAGAAATCCCTATTTGCGATTTCCTATTCTGGAAATCGCAAGTTGTGATTTCTACAGGGTAGAAATCACAATTTGTGATTTCTTTAAGGGCATTGTACATAAGAAAAACCCAGATGGTATTTCTTAACGGCCTGAAATAGTGATTCGGACCATTAAGAAATGCAAGCAAGCTTCGTACATCTGGCCCATACAACTCACTTTAATGAACAAAACAAAACCTAAATTACACAAATCCAATAAACAGAACTAGAGGTATGAATTTTTAAAGAATAAACTGAAATGTAGTGCTTAAAAGCATAAAGCGACAATCAGGGCTATGTGGCTGTGCTAGCCAAGGTCAAATCTGAAAGTTGAGGCCGACCACGATGGAGCATGGGTCAGCTACCACAACCAGCTTTGGCCCGCTGCAAAGTAACTTGTTTGCATCGATGTTGAGGAAGATGCAAGGAGCAGGAGAGGGGATGCATAGTCGTGATCCTTAGGATGGAGGTGATGCTTCGGCCCGAGCTGTGCAGAGTCAGAGGTGGTGGATATGCACCATCAGTAATACGATGCACTGGATCCTGGCAGCAGCAGCTATGCATTGGCATCAATAAAGATGCACTGGTTCCAAGCAGCGCATTGGCGTTAATGAGTGGATTCTTGTTGATACAGAACTTTATACCCACTTCGAAGGGCCTAGGACTGGATTGGCACCCCATGGCAGGCCAAGATTCACAGATGGCAAAGTCCAGGTGAGGTGGGAGTCTTCAGACTTCAGAAAAAAGGAGACCAGTCAGCTATATTGCTCGTAGCACATTCCCAAAACTTTGCTGTTGGACCCCCAGGAGCAGTTAGAGGGGAGCCTGAGGTTTACACAGCTCCAACTTTACTGGCAGAAAGGTTGGGGGGGGGCTGCACCTCACACAGATGCTGGTTCACACATTGTTTGAGTTGTTTTATGGCTGGGGTGGGCGCAGAAGCTCACAAGCTTTTGAGAGCCCTGTAGTGGCAATCACACTTTTCATGTTTGAATTGGGTGACCGTTTTGTCTGCAAATCACATTTAATTTGGCTTGGATGCCAGAGGGGTTTTTGCTTTTCACACATTTTGAGTATTAATCCCAGAGAGGAGTGCAGCAATTGACACATGTTTTAGACGTGAGCTCAACATCCTGTGATTCTAGGTGAATCACTTAACCTCCCCTTGCCTACCAAAAATGAATGTGTTCTTGTGTAATGTAACTGATGCTCATGTAAAGCAAACTAATGCCTTAGGGTTGGGTTTACGCAATATAAAACTGCAAAAAAAAAAAAAAAAATGTAAATTGTTTCTTGCCTTTTACTGGCCTGTAGCTGTTTTCCATGTTGGTGCATTTTGATTGCCCAAAGGAATAGACTGGAGAAATATATAATATGAGCTCCAGTCCAGGGGCTACAGTAGGCCAAAGCCTACATGATGGGTGCAGTGCCTTTCTTCACCACTTTCCAAGTGTACTTGCTCCGTACTGCACACATTTCCAGTATGGTCTAGTGGCAGACCACTTTACACAGAAAATAGATACTGCAATAGAAATGATGAATAGGTTAAGTAACAAATACGGTAAGCAGATTATTGAAAGATACAGTAGGGACAACATTATGCAGACTTACTCTGTTAGTCAGACTTGCACGCTTGACTCACTTGCTATGTAAAACTCAGCTCTTTCTTTTATGCCCCACCACTTTGATATGTCAACAGCCACCACCGGGGAGCGGACCAGACACTATACACTCGCATGAAGGCCATACTTGTCAATACGTTTAGGTTGACAACTGAGAAATACAGGCAGAACTTCAGGGCCAACTTTAAACTTCCCACACAGACCTGGGTGGACTTTCATGATTATTCCAGCAAGGCACTGATGGGCTGGGTGATGCGCAGCAAGGTGGAATTTACAGGGCTGTACAAATTAATTCTTAGGGAGCAGATGCTTAATATTAATTTTACAGAGCTGTGCCAACACCTGGTTGAAAGCAAACTGACTGACCCCAGGTAGCTTGCTGTGGAGGCGGACCTCTGGGTCAGCGCCAGAATGTCCAAAAAGGTACCTGGGAGTGACCCCAAAAAGAGTGGTTGAGGTTCCTCCCAGCAGAGTGAAGGGAAGGTCAAGGGACACCCAGCCCAGTCATAGGATAAGGGGGAAAGAAAGGATCCCCATGCCTCTTCTGAGAAGAGGGAGGGAGGTTCTGGTGGGTGGTGGCCCAGGGCTCCCCATTTCCAACCTCGCTGCTTTGATTGTTAATTGGGATATTTAAGTTTTCATGGCCACTTTTTGTTGCACTCACTTTTGATGCACATTGGTTTGCACACATTGGGTATTGGTGTGATGGTCTTTGAACGTTTTTTCACTTTTTTGAGCACGTAATGCAGCTGTGCCTTGTTTAGTTTATGGAAGTCCAATTAATAACTTAATTTTATTCATTTTTTTGTCTCCTTTCGTTCCCACTTCTCTCTTATCTTTTTCTTTGTTTTCAATGCCTTTCTTTAATATATTCTACATTTTATTGGCCCCAAAGCTAAAGCTCTCAATTTTACTAATCCATGTGTCATGATGAAGATCCCAGTGTTGTTTGGAGGATTGAAATGTGGTTGACTTTGACACTCTGACCCTTTGCATTTTACTATTGTATATAGTGCTTTGTAACTGTGCTTTGTTTGTGTTAAATTGTGACAAATGTAATGGATTGATTACTGACACAAATATGCCTGAGTTTCTGCTATTTGGATTTGGTTGTTTTACCCACTCCTGCCTACGTTTGTATTTAATTCAACATTAAAGTTTACTTCCCTGATATAAGTTGATTGGACTACTTCTATGGGCATGATGGTACTACCATATTTTTGTTATTATATGTGCTGATGAGGGACTGTTGTTCCTCGTTTATAATAGATACCCCTAGTCCCTTGTTATTCATAGGTTTCCCTTTTTGTATACAATATACTTTTAGAAAGTTGCAATTTTCCTTCTCTTAGCCTTGTGTGCCTGCAGCCTGACTCCAATACACGTCTAGGGTGGATGACAGCTGGGCTTTGTGCATTCCCTCTAGATAGCCACACACAAAGGGAGTTTAGGTGTGACTTGATGAGGAATCCACATCCTCATTGGACATTCTGGGCAGGATGGGAGGGAGGAGCTGGCCACAACATCACACTTACACCTGAGTAGGCTCTGTCCTGTACCCACACAAAGGATAGTTTAACCCCCTGTCATGAGTCTGAAGCTAGAGCAGGAAGGGAGGACCTTTGTGCACATCAAAACCTTCTTTGAAGTCTCCCCTTCTTCAGAGGCACCACTCGGTATAAGAACTGGACCTCTGACCCTTCCAACTCAGTCCACTTCTGGACCTGTGGATACTCTGCCAGGAAGAAGGACTGAGGTGCTGCGGAAGGACTGCCACTCTGCTGGACTGCTGCTCTGGATGAACTGCTTTCTTGCTGTGCTGACCTGCTTCCTGCTACCCTCCTTGCCTGGGTGAGATGAACTGGACCCTCCTCACTTGAACCCAACACCCAGAGTGACTCCAAGTACCAGTTGACTGGTGTTCTGTTTTCTGAGTCTCAGGGACATAAAAACATCCTACTCACCTGCTACATCACCTGGACACTGCCATCTGCGAGTCTTGCCTTGCCAAGTGGTGCCAATGCAGGCCTGGACCCTTGGAAGTAGATATAAAGTGCTGCTTCCACAAGAATCCACACAGCAATGTTGTTGTGCTGCTCTGAACCGGCGCACCTTCATCAATGCTGATTCATTGCTGCTGCTGCCAGGATTGAGTGCATAGCAGTGGCCCATCACATTCATCTCTGACTTGGCACAGTTTGTATTGGACACAACACCCACATCCTAAGGATCAATGATGCATTGCTTCCCGTGCGCCACACATTTCTCTCGACAATGATGCAAAAAAGGTACTTTGCAGAGGGTCAAGGCTAGTCCAGTGTCCGACCCTTGCTCCCATTACTATCAGCCTGAACTTTTGGATTTGACCCGGTCCAGCGTGACCAGATAGTTCCGGTTGGCGCTTTATACATTTTAGCACTACATTTGAGTATATTCAAAACTCCAGTTCTACATATTGGAATTTTGTTGTTTTGGTGTTGTTTTGTTTAATAACCTTTTTGCTGCTAAGCCTTTTCTCCCAGTGCTAAGACTTTTTGGCTATTTGGTTTAGTTTATACTTAGGCCTCCATAACATCTTGCCCACATAAGCTATCCCAGCCAAATCTAAGTCCTTTTTTCCAACAACTTGGGGATTCCAAAGGTGCTTTGGGTTTGTGGACTCCCTTGGAGGGGAATGATAGGCAAAATATAGCAAAGAGAAAAATAGGGATAAAGTGCTCCAGATGCAAGTATCTGTTTTTTCCATGAAAATGGAATCAACAAACTGTTTGCTGTATTAAAGTCACCATCTTACCAACTTTCAGGATCATGCAGAGCTGTGTCAAAAAAAACTAATTTTGTACCACAGTTTTGGTATATTTCAAAGAGCTAGCCTACCTTTTGTTCTCTCAACCTTCTTCCAATTTGTGATGGAATCCAGTGTGGAACCCATGGGTGATCAAGAAAAGCTATACATATCTGAAAAGTAGACAAAGTTCCAAATTCAGCAGGGGGTAATATGTGTCCATCTGTAATCTTTTGTCACAATGGCCGATTTACAAAAGCAATATACCATTGCGTCTGCTAGACCCTTCTGGTTGTGGGATATGTATGGTTTGTAGGTTATCCAAGAACCCAAGGTATTCAGAGAAAACAACTGAGCTGCACAGTACAATGGTTTTCCATTGAGTACTGAGTATAGACCAATTCTGAATAGGCAGAGTGAAAAATGGGTATCAAAGAAACTTATGCATTTCTGAAATGGGCACCAGCTATAGACGTTAGGAGCAGTGGGAATTGATACATCTCTGAATTTGTGGGTACCTGCACTAGCGTATGATCTAGAAGGTATTTTTCAAGATGTCATCTTTCTTATACACTGGCTTACAACTGAAAGGCACAAATGCGGTGAAATCCAATCGGTAATAACAAATTGTTAGAAATGGGGTCTCTAGTTGGCAGAGGTATACAACCTTGTCCAAGTAGGGACTCTCTGATAGCTTGGCTGTGAGCAGTCAGGCTTAATTTAGAAAGCAATGTGTAAAGTATTTGTGCAATAAATTATACAGTAACACAGCAAAAACACCACAAAAATACACCACACAGGTATAAAAAAATAGATAATATTTATACGAATAAAATAAGGTGAAAACCACAAAAATCCAATCAGCACAAGTTGAAATATCACTTTTAAAAGGTTTAAAGGAGTCTCAATCCTTAGAAATTAACAGTTGTTAATTTGTTGCACACAGTATCTGGGATGTGTCAAAAGTAACAGCGCACGGAGACCGCAGAGGAGGAGATGCCTGGAAAAATAAGGTGTTTCATCAGATTTTCTGGCGCGGCACAGATGATGCATCCTTTCTTTCCATGCTGCAAGGGTTTATATTGTTTTTTGGCACGCAGTCTTAGTTCCTCACTGCGATGCTGGGATGTTTCGACGCCCAGGCACAATGCGCTGAAAATCCTTGATGCGGTGGAAGAAGGAGCAGGCGTTGCATCGATCCGGTAGGCGATGTGTCAAATGTTCTGTCACATGGCGGGCGCTGTGTCGAATTTCCAGTTGGTGCTGCTTCGTTCCAGTCGGCTGTGCAGCAACTTCTCAGCCACAATGAAGGCTTTGCGTGCCCTGAGACTTCAGAAACAGAAGGCAAGCTCAATCCAAGTCCTTGGAGAGCACTTCAGGAGGAAGGCAGAGTCCTTCCAGCAGAGTCAGAAGCCAGTAAGGCAGCAGGGCAACAAGCAGGGCAGCAGTCCTTCCCAGCAAGTCCAGATGAGTCCTTTGAGCAGCCAGACAGTTCCTCTGACAGAGTGCAGGTGGAGGTCCAGAAGTGTATGATTTAGTCGGGTCACAGATCCAGTATATATACCCAAAAGTGTCTTTACGGTGGAGGAAACTTCAAAGAGTGGGTTGAAGTGCACAAGGTCCCCTTTCAACCCAGCCCTGTCTGCCAGGAGCCCTCTGGTGGGTCATCCGGACTGCTTTGCTGAAAGGATTGCTCTCCTGCTTGTTGCCCTTCTGCCTGGTGGCCCCTGACTCTGCTGGAAGAACTCTGCCTTCCTCTACAAGTGCTCTCCAAGGGTTTGGATTGAGCTTGCAGCCTGTTCTGAAGTCTCAGGGCCAACAAAGATTTCACCAAAAAGAAGAAAATCCCAGTGCATAGGAAAAATCGATGCAACACCTGCAGAAATTGACACAGCACTTGCCTCGCAGCTGGAAAATCACTGCATTGCAATGTCTGCAGAAATTGATGCAGCACCTGCCTTGTGGCTGGAAAATTGCTGCATCACCTAGCGGGTCACCGCAGTGCCTGCTCTTTCCTACCAGCGCGTCCTGGATTTTCAATGGATTGTCCCTGGGTGTCAAAATATTCCCACATTGCAGTGAGGAACCAAGGCTGCGCTCCTGAAACTCAACGCATTGCCTTGCAGTATGGAAAGAGACAACACATCATCTTTGTCGCGCTGAAAAATACGACACATCGTCTTACTCTTCAATGCATCTCCTACTCTGCGCTTTCTTTGTATCGTTATTTTTGACACATCCCAGGAACTGTGTGTTAAAAGGATACAACCACTGGTTCTTAAGGATTGAGACTCATTTAAACTTTTAGAAAGTGGCATCTTGACTTGTAAATATTGGATTGTTGTCATTTTGGTCTTATTTTATTCAGATAAATATTTATTTTCCTAAGAAGGTGTGGAGTACTTTTTGTGGTGTTTTCACTGTATTACTGTAGGAGGCTGGCCTGGCTTGTAGTGGGTACCAGAGGTACTGACACCTTGTGCCAGGTCCAGTTATCCCTTATTAGTGTAGAAGAGGTGTTTCTAGCAGCTTAGGCTGATAGAAGGTAGCTATGGCAAAGCAGCCTAGGCTGAACTAGGAGACATGTAAAGCTCCTACTATACCACTGGTGTCATATGCACAATATCATAAGAAAACACAATACACAGAAGTACTAAAAATAAAGGTACTTTATTTTTATGACAATATGCCAAAAGTATCTCAGTGAGTACCCTCAGTATGAGGATAAGTTATATAAACAAGATATATGTACACAAACCAAAATTATGCCGGTAATAGCAAGAAAAGTAATGCAAGCAGTGTAAAGTTACAATAGATTGCAATAGGAGCACATAGATATAGGGGCAACACAAACCATATACTCTAAAAGTGGAATGCGAACCACGAATGGACCCCAAACCTATGTGAGCTTGTAGAGGGTCGCTGGGACTGTAAGAAAACAGTGAGGGTTAGAAAAATAGCCCACCCCAAGACCCTGAAAGGTAGGTGTAAAGTGTACCTACTACCCCCAGAGAGCACAGAAGTCGTGATAGGGGGATTCTGCAGGAAGAACAAACACCAGCAATGCAACAACAGTGGATTTCCGGACCTGAGTACCTGTAAGACAAAGGGACCAAGTCCAATAGTCGCGACAGTGTCGAGAGTGGGCAGGAGCCCAGAAAATGCCAGCTGAGAGTGCAAGGAAGCTGCCACCTGTTGGAAGAAGCTCGGAGTTCTGCAAGAAAGAAGAGGACTAGGAACTTCCCCTTTGGAGAATGAATGTCCCACATCGCGATGAAGCTTGCAGAGGTGTTCCCATGCAGAAAGACTGCAAACAAGTCTTGCTAGCTGCGAGGGTTGTGGTTAGGGTTTTTGGGTGCTGCTGTGGCCCAGGAGGGACCAGGATGTCGCCACTTGGAAGAGGAGACAGAGGGGGCACCCAGCAATGTAGGGAGCCCTCACAGAAGCAGGCAGCACCCACAAAAGTACCTGAACAGGCACTTAGAAGAAAAGGGAACCAGAGTCCACCCGAAGTCATAAAAGGGAGTCCCACGACGCCGGAGGACAACTCAGAAGGTTGTGCACTGCAGGAAAGAGTGTCAGGGACCCAGGCTTGGCTGTGCACGAAGGAAATCCTGGAAGAGCGCACAGGAGCCGGAGCAGCTGCAAATCACGTGGTACCCAGCAATGCAGTCTAGCGTGGGGAGGCAAGGACTTACCTCCACCAAACTTGGACTGAAGAGTCACTGGACTGTGGGAGTCACTTGGACAGAGTTGCTGAGTTCCAGGGACCACGCTCGTCAGGATGAGAGGGGACCCAGAGGACCAGTGATGCAGTCTTTTGGTGCCTGCGGTTGCATGGGGAAGATTCCGTCGACCCACGGGAGATTTCTTCAGAGCTCCTGGTGCAGAGAGGAGGCAGGCTACCCCCAGAGCATGCACCACCTGGAAACAGTTGAGAGAGCCAGCAGGATGAAGCGATACAAGGTTGCTAGTAGTCGTCTTGCTACTTTGTTGCGGTTTTGCAGGCGTCCTGAGCAGTCAGCGGTCGATCCTTTGGCAGAAGGTGAAGAGGGAGATGCAGAGGAACTCGGAAGAGCTCTTGCATTCGTTATCTGCAGAATTCCCCAAAGCAGAGACTCTAAATAGCCAGAAAAGGAGGTTTGGCTACCTAGGAAGGAGGATTGGCTACCAAGAGAGGTAAGAACCTATCAGAAGGAGCCTCTGACGTCACCTGCTGGCACTGGCCACTCAGAGCAGTCCAGTGTGCCACAGACACCTCTGTTTCCAAGATGGCAGAGGTCTGGGACACACTGGAGGAGCTCTGGGCACCTCCCCTGGGAGGTGCAGGTCAGGGGAGTGGTCACTCCCCTTTCCTTTGTCCAGTTTCACGCCAGAGCAGGGCTGGGGGATCCCTAAACCAGTGTAGACTGGCTTATGCAGAGATGGGCACCATCTGTGCCCATCAAAGCATTTCTAGAGGCTGGGGGAGCTACTCCTCCCCAGCCTTCACACCTATTTCCAAAGGGAGAGGGTGTTACACCCTCTCTCAGAGGAAATCCTTTGTTCTGCCTTCCTGGGCCAGGGCTGCCTGGACCCCAGGAGGGCAGAAACCTGTCTGAGGGGTTGACAGCAGCAGCAGCTGCAGTGGAGACACCGGAAAGGCAGTTTGGCAGTACCCGGGTTCTGTGGTAGAGACCCGGGGGATCATGGAATTGTCACCCCAATGCCAGAATGGCATTGGGGTGACAATTCCATGATCTTAGACATGTTACATGGCCATGTTCGGAGTTACCATTGTGACGCTGTACATTGGTGGTGACCTATGTACAGTGCACGTGTGTAATGGTGTCCCCGCACTCACAAAGTCCGGGGAATTTGTCCTGAACGATGTGGGGGCACCTTGGCTAGTGCCAGGGTGCCCACACACTAAGTAACTTTGCACCCAACCTTCACCAGGTGAAGGTTAGACATATAGGTGACTTATAAGTTACTTAAGTGCAGTGGTAAATGGCTGTGAAATAACGTGCACGTTATTTCACTCAGGCTGCACTGGCAGGCCTGTGTAAGAATTGTCAGAGCTCCCTATGGGTGGCAAAAGAAATGCTGCAGCCCATAGGGATCTCCTGGAACCCCAATACCCTGGGTACCTCAGTACCATATACTAGGGAATTATATGGGTGTACCAGTATGCCAATGTGAATTGGTAAGTTTAGTCACTAGCCTGTTAGTGACAAATTTTGAAAGCAGAGAGAGCGTAACCACTGAGGTTCTGGTTAGCAGAGCCTCAGTGAGACAGTTAGGCATCACACAGGGAACACATACAGGGCACATACTTATGAGCACTGGGGCCCTGCCTGGCAGGGTCCCAGTGACACATACACTAAAACAACATATATACAGTGAAATATGGGGGTAACATGCCAGGCAAGATGGTACTTTCCTACAATTACTGTATGAGTCATTGCGCAAATACTTCACACATTGCCTTCTAAGTTAAGCTTGCCTGCTCTGTGCCAAGCTACCAGAGGGTGTGCATAGGGTAATTTAGGTTGTGTAGTTACTTATCCTGACTAGGATTGTGGTCCCTACTTGAACAAGAGTGTATAACTCTGGCAACTAGAGACCCAATTTCTAACAGTGTTAAATTGATAAAATCTTGTCATACTTATAGAGGATGGTGTCCATAGTTGTACGATATAAATAGAATAGTTTCACACAGAGGGCTCATAATTTGTATGAAGTGGATATATTTGTACTAGCAATGAAACAAGTGTTTTTAGGTATCTGTATTTTTATGAATTCAAGTTCTGGATTTTTTTCCGAATTGCAGGTAAAAGCCGGAAGATCAGCCTTCAGTCTCTAAAACCATACACCTCCTATTATTTTGGTCTGAGGCCAAAAATCAATGTATAAAGATTGCTAGGCACCAGAAAACCTATTAAATCTTTAATAGAAGCCAACACCTCTTTTCATGTATACAGTATAACTCTGAGACGGAAAATGGCCTTTTCAATGCGGCCGGAGCAAGTTTTAAGGTTTAGGGTGAGGCGGGGTGTCAGGGTAATTTTAGGGCAGGGTAGGTTCTAAGGTTTACGGTGGGGGGTTGGGGTTGTTTTTAGGACAGGGCTGGGTAGTTTTTAGGACAGGGTAGGTTTTAGGTTTAATGCAGGGTCGGGTAGTTTTTAGGACAGGGTGGGGTAGGTTTTAGGGTGGGGTCGTGTAGTTTTTACGACAGGGCAGGGTAGGTTTTAGGATTTAGGGTGGGTTGGGGCAGGTAGTTTTTAGAACAGGATGGGTGAGTTTTTAGGACTGGGTGGGGTAGTTTTTAGGACAGGGTAGGTTTTAAGGTTTAGGGCAGAGGGGTCAGGGTAGTTTGGCAGTTTGGCAGGGTAGGTTTTAGGACAGGGCAGGGTAGCTTTTAGGGTTTAGGGCGGGGGGTCAGTGTAGTTTTTAGGACAGGGCAGGGTAGGTTTCAGGGCTTAGGGTGGGGGCGAGGGAGTCAGTGGGATTGTACCACACAACCACACACAGCATTACCACATATACCTTTAATAAGCATGCTTTTACAACAAAAACTGTTGTAAAGGTGAGCGTGGTAAAGGCCTGCATGGTAAAGACGCAGTTGTGGTTCTGACTGCGTTGTTAAGCCGTATGTGGTTCTGCCATGTGTGGTTCTGTCAAACAACCCCCCGAGACATCTAAAAAGTGATTAATTCGTAAATAAAAAAGTGCTGGTGCCCAAAGCTCTCCCCTGAAACAAGCAGCTGCTGCAATTAAATGTGCGAGCACAGAGTACTGAGGCAATGTAATCCTAAAGCCTCTTTAATCAGTTTACAGCCACTCTCTTCCTCTTTCTGCTTTCTCCCTTTGTAGGCTTTTCCCTCTTACTTGTCTTCCCTCTTTCCCACATGTGTCTTGTGCTCGCTGTAAATGCCTGATGCAGAAAAAACAGTGCTGCCCCCTAAAAATAAGTGCTGGTGCCCCCCACTGACAACCACCGGCTGAAATTAAGTACTGCATGTAAGTGTGTATGTACCCTACCAAATTGTGTTCAACAGTCATTCGTCACCCAAGAGCACATTTTATTTACTTTATTTGGCATCCGATCTCATCCTGCCTAAACTTATATTTTAATGGAGGATTCTCCATACTGTGCACCCATGATGTACATGCATTTCTCTAGTGTTGTAACACTGGAAGCCTCAGGTGAGAGCTCATTATAAATGATGAGACACCTCCAAGGAGAATGCCTAACCATCACCGTGCTAACTGCCACTCGGACCCCAATGTTCCAAATCCATGCCACACATAAGGATGCACGTGCACAGAGACATCAGGAAACCCAGTGCAAGGGAAGAGGGACGAAAGACAGGGGTATAAAGGCACACATGAACATGTCATACTGAAGCTAATAATAAATAAACACCAAAGCACAACATTACATCTTCTTCTTTTTACGAATCAACCCAATAAATGATCATTGGATAAAACAGGGAAACCAACACTACAAGAATTGTAACATTCTAATCTGTCACAGACACAACCAAAGATACTCTTGTGGGCCATATCAGATATTGATGTTGGCAGAACAGCAGGGGATGGAGACACAACAGGTCTCGCACCATCTCTGCGCAGAGATACTAACAACACCCAACTTCCAGCGATAAAGTTGATGAACAGGGCATGCTCGGCCCCACATTATTCTCTTGTTGTTGGACTCATCTAATAAATATGCAACTACCACCTTCTCATTCTCACCAGACCATTCATTATCATAAATCTCTGGATTGCAGAGCATACGTGACAAGAGGTGAGCTATGATGTTAGTTTTACCAGGAATGCATTCCACAGGACATATCCATTCATGCAACATATAGACTAGCTTGCCAATACATGAAGACACTTTCTCTGACCCACCCTTACCAAAAAGGCTTACCAAAGGCTTATGATCTGTTCTGATAAACATGTTTACCCCACAAGAAACTCTTAAATTTGGATACCACCCAAACACATGCTAAACGTTCTCACTGAATGACTGAGGACTTGGTTTCATAGCCTCTAAGCTTGTGGAATGCAGAGGCTGTAAGTCGGTCATCATCTGGTCCCATCTGGCTCAATATGCACCGGGCCCACTTAACTGACATCAACTGTCACAACATAGTCCAGGGACTAATAAATGTATTTAAGGAAGGACCATTTTGTTACTCTTTTTTTGAGGTCCTGCATGCTTGTTGGATTGTATCCACCTTCTCTGCAGAGTTTGTAATGAATTTAGAATAAAATTCACATAGACCTAAGAAGGATACAAGCTCTTCTTTATTCATGGTTTGAGGTGAGTTAATTATGGCTAAAACAAAAACCTGGCTTGGGCACAACCCCTTCTGCACTGATGACACATGCCTTAACCCCAGGGTGCCTGGGGCGAGATGGTCTCGCCCTGGCACATGGGAACCACAAGACCAGCTTGTCCTGCACCCGGCCCACACACCCCAGTCGGGGACGGAAGGGGAATTGCTTCCCCTTCCACCCTGAACCCTCCATGGCAATCTGATGACGTCAGCGCGCTCACAGCACGCCAACGTCATCAAATGCTGCTGAGGACGTGCTAGAAGCCATTTGTTTCCAGTGCGTCGAGAGAAAGGACGTTAAAAAGGTGAGTCCTTCTCTTTTTGGTTTTTTTTTTGGGGGGGAAACAGACACAGGGAGAAAGGAAAGAGTTTTTCCTTTCCCACTGTGCCTGTTTTCAATGGATTCCTGCTGCACACTCACGGGCAGGAATCCACCACTAGGCACTAGAAATCTTATGTATGCTTATTTTGGGGAGCGACCCCTTAGGCAAGGGTCGCTGCCCTGGGGGTAATATTTTTTTAAATATGTTTCAGCCCCCCCTGGGGCTAGATCGGCCATGTTTTTGGCCGATCTCGCCCCCGGGGTGTGGGGGTCGAAACCCACTAGGTCCCAGGGATTGTGTGTTGTGTGTGTGTGTTTTGTGTCTTGGGGGCACCCCATGGGCAAGGGTCGCCCCCTCAAAGGGGGGAAATTAGTGTTGGCCATTTCTGCCTCCCTTTGGGGCAGATGGCCTTATTTTGTTTAGGCTCATCTGCCCCCAAGGAGGGCAGAAGCCACCAAGATGTCAGGGATTTTTTTTTGTTCCCCTTTGTTTTTTTTGTGCTGGGGTGCCCTCTTAAGGGGCCACAGAACTGTTGGCCATTTCTGCCCCCCTTGGCGGCAGATTGGCCTATTTGTTTAGGCCCATCTGCCCCCAAGACATCAGGGATTTTTTTTTTCATTCCCCTTAATTTTTGTGTGCTGGGGGCGCCCCCTTTGGCAAGGGTCGCCCCCTTTGGGGCAGATCGGCCTATTTCTTTAAGGCCCATATGCCCCCAAGCGGGGCAGAAGTCCCTTAGGCACCAGGGAACATTTGTAAGTACTTGGTGACGGGGTGTTTGTCAATTGGCAAAGTATTTGTATTTGTGATTATAACAGTTGATTTCTTCTTTTTGTTCTAGTTCAAAGCTTTTGCTTCTTTTGCTGTGGATCTCTGTGGTTTTGGCAGTAGTTGTCCTACGGTTTGCATAATTGCATGTTTTAGGTAAGTAAAAGCAATTTACTCCAAAGGAGTACTGTTGACATGCATGAATGACATGTTTGTAGGTGGTGTACTAAATGCAGGATTGTTTGTGAAATTGTCCTTAGATTTGTGCACAATGCTATTTATGTAGCCTTATGTCTAATTTTCTTTTTTCTTTTTAGTGGGATATCATTGGTGAGTGCTGTGTCTGTGCAGAGTAGTTGCTGGTGAGTCTAGCTTTTTCAGGCAAGTGAGTGGTATAGTTTTTTAGTACATAACTCTGTGATAAAGCTACACTTTGTTTATTACTTATTTTAGACAGTGCTGGTTGTTGTTGGCAATTCATTTGTTGTTAGAAAGGATCATGGCTAGCCACAGAGTGACCGCTCAGCAGGTTGTTGGCATGCTTTTTGAGTCGTCTTCTGACCATGATTATGAGACTGACACTGCATCTGTGGCAGAGGAGGAAGTGAGAGATTCTGCCAGTGAGTTTTCTGTCCGAGAGGATTCTTCTGATGAGGAAGCCACTGTTAGTGCAGATGAAGGGCCTGTTTTAGAGGAGGACATTGATGTGCCAAGAGTGTAGCAGCCTGGGGCTGAAGGGTTTCCCATTGGAAGACCTGATACCTGAATTGCCCCAAACATGGAGCAGCCACAGTTACCTGCATTTACTGGTCTCCCATGGTGTAGAGCCAATGCGGAAAACTTTTTGCCTGTCAATTTCTTTCACTTGTTTATGGACGATATATTTTTGGAAGAGATTGTTGAGCAGACTAATTTGTATGCGGAGCAATGTTTGAGGGACAACGCTGTCAGACTTAGGCCTCAGTCTAGACCTATCCAGTGGGTTCCCACAAAACTGTAATAGATGAAAAAGTTTTTAGGTTTGACTTTTTTGATGGGGTTGATAAGGAAGCCGGCACTGGCTTCTTATTGGTCTACTAGTCCCTTGATGGCAACAGCTATATTTCCTGCAACCATGACTCGTACTCGCTATTTGCTTCTTCTTCGGATGCTGCATTTTATTGACAATGCTTTAGCCTTGTCACACGATCACCCTGATTGTGACCGTCTTTTTAAGATTAGGCCTGTCCTTGATCGTTTTGTAGATCAGTTTTCAGAGGTGTATGTTCCAGACAAAGAGATAAGTGTGGACGAGTCTTTGGTCCTGTTCAAGGGGCGTTTGGTTTTTATGCAGTACATTCCTAGCAAGAGGGCACGGTATGAAATTAAATTGTATATGCTGTCAGAAAGTAGTACAGGATACGTGTACAATTTCTGGGTCTACAGTGGTAGGGATTCGAGTATTGACCCCCCTGGTTGTCCGCCCACTTTTGGAATTACCGAGAAAATTGTGTGGGAGCTTGGTAGACGACTGTTTAACAAAGTTCACCACTTGTACGTAGATAATTTCTACACTGGAGTGCAGTTGTTCAAGGAGTTGTTTAGAGTGGACACTGTTGCTTGTGGCACAATCCGTTCTAACTGGAAAGGATATCCAAGGGTGCTTGTCTGTAAAAAACTTGAGAGGGGACAGTGCAGTGCCTTGATGAATAATGAGCTGCTAGCTCTGAAATTTTCAGAACAGGAGGCATGTGTACATGCTAACTACCATCCATGATGAGAGTACTTTGCCTGTGACTTTTAGGGGCCAGGTTGCTGAAGTGCGCAAACCTGCGTGCATTTTGGACTACAATAAGCACATGGGTGGTGTTAATAGAATAGATCAGAGGTGAAACCTTACACTGCTCTTCGTAAGTCTTACGTGTGGTATAAAAATTTGGCCATACATTTATTTAATTTGGCAACTTTTAATGCTTTTATTGTGTTCAAGGATTGTTCACCCGAGTCAAGGATGACATTTGTTAAATTTCAGGAGTCCGTGATAGAGAGCCTTATTGTGGTGGAACAGGCAAGAATTCCTAGAGTAGCAGTGGTGGAGGAGGATGTGGCTAGATTGAAAGATCACCACTTTCCAGATCACATTCCTCCCACTCCCAAAAAAGACTTGGCCACTAAGAAATGTAGAGTATGTGCCCAAAGAGGTATCCGGAGGGACAGCCGGATATACTTCCCTGACTGCCCTTCAAAACCTGGGATGTGTGTCGCCGGCTGTTTCAGGAGTTACCACACCCAACATCTTTTGGGAGAAATAACGTGAGCGTAAGCAGCTTCTTTTATATTTTCAGATGTTCAGTTTCACATTTCTGTCATGTTTTCAGTTAGAGCATTTGTGTTTGTAGTTTTGTGCTTATTTTATAATTAGTTAGTGGTTTCTTTGTTGTTTATAAAGTGATGGCAGTGTGTGTGGAGTGGCGCTTGGCTGGCAGTGTGTATGGAGTGGCTCTTGGCTGGCCGTGTGCGTGGGTTGGCGCTTGGCTGGCGGTGTGTGTGCTGGGCGCTTGGCTGGCGGTGTGTGTGGAATGGTGTAGGAAAGTCCCATGTTGCCTGGCATGTTACCCCCATTTCTTACTTGTGTGTCAATTTGTTTTTGCCTGTCTCACTGGGATCCTGCTATCCAGGACCCCAGTGCTCATAGTTGTGGCCTGAATGCGTTCTCTGTGTGGTGCTGTGTGTGTCACTGAGGCTCTGCTAACCAGAACCTCAGTGCTTGTGCTCTCTCTGCCTTTAAAATTGTCACTGCAGGCTAGTGACCATTTTTACCAAGTCTAATTGGCACACTGGAACACCCTTGTAATTCCCTAGTATATGGTACCTAGGTACCCAGGGTATTGGGGTTCCAGGAGATCCCTATGGGCTGCAGCATTTCTTTTGCCACCCATAGGGAGCTCAGACAATTCTTACACAGGAGTGCCACTGCAGCCTGAGTGAAATAACGTCCACGTTATTTCACAGCCATTTTACACTGCACTTAAGTAACTTCCTGCTTACCTGACTAGGTGGCCAATCCTCCTCTGAGGGCTATTTAGGGTCTCTCCTGTGGGCTTTTCTTCAGATAATTAATGCAAGAGCTCACCAGAGTTCCTCTGCATCTCCCTCTTCAACTTCTGCCAAGGATCGACTGCTGACTGTTCCAGGACGCCTGCAAAACTGCAACAAAGTGGCAAGAAGACTACCAGCGACATTGTAGCGCCTAATCCTGCCGGCTTTCTCAACTGTTTCCTGGTGGTGCATGCTCTGGGGGCTATCTGCCTTCACCCTGCACTGGAAGCCAAGAAGAAATCTCCTGTGGGTCCACTGAATCGTCCCCCTGCTAACACAGGCACCAAACTTGTGCTTCACCAGTCCTCTGGGTCCCCTCTCATCATGACGAGCCTGGTCCCTGGAACTCATGAGCTGGATCTAAGGGACCCTGACAGCCCAGTGGATCATCTGTCAAAATTTGGTGGAGGTAAGTCCTTGACTCCCTCCACCAGACAGTAATCCTGTGTACTGCATGAACTGCAGCTGCTAGGGCTTCTGTGCACTTTTAGAAAGAATCCAGGTCCCCAGCACTCCGTCCTGCATTGCTCAACTCAGTGAGTTGTCCATCGGCTTCGTGGGGCCCTCCTTTGTAGTGCTGAGACAACCGCCATGCTCAGTTTTCTTGAACCTGTGTTCAAGTACTTCTGCGGGTGCTGCCTGCTTCTGCATGTGCTGCCTGTATTGCTGAGCACCCCCTCTGTCTCCTCCACCAAGTGGCGACCTTCTGGTCCTTCTTGGGCCAGGCAGCACCCTTTATCTTCAACTGCAACCTTTGCAGCTAGCAAGGCTTGTTTGCAGTATTTCTGCATGGAAACAACTCTGTATCCTCCAGTACACCGTGGGACATCTTCTGTGCAAAGGAGAAGTTCCTGGCATCTTCTGTTGTTGCAGAATCTTCACCTTCTTCCACCCGGAGGCAGCCATTTTGCACCTTCATCCCGGGTTTAGTGGGCTCCTGCCCTCCTGGACACTTTCGTGACTCTTGGACTTGGTCTCCTTCCTTTACAGGTCCTCAGGTCCAGGAATATGTCTTCAGTGCTTTGCAGTCAGTTGTGGTCTTTGCAAAATCTATCACAACTTTAGTGTGTTTCTGGGGAAGTAGGGTAACTTTACTCCTACTTTTCAGGGTCGTGGGGTGGGGTATCTTGGACACCCTTAGTGTTTTCTTACACTCCCTGCAACCCTCTACACACTACACTAGGCCTGGCATCCCTAAGTGGTTCGCATTCCACTTTCTTAATATATGGTTTGTGTTGCCCCAAGGCCTATTGCATCCTATTGTATCCTACAGTGTTTGACCTACTTTTCTAACTGTTTACGTACCTGATTTTGGTTTGTGTGTATATTTTGTGTATTTTACTCACCTCCTAAGGGAGTATATCCTCTGAGATATTTTTGGCACATTGTCACTAAAATAAAGTACCTTTATTTTTAGTAACTCTGAGTTTTCGGATTCTTATGATATAGTGCTATATGATATAAGTGGTATAGTAGGAGCTTTGCATGTCTCCTAGTTCAGCCTAAGCTGCTCTGCTATAGCTACCTCTGTCAGCCTAAGCTGCTAGAACAATACTAATCGACTAATAAGGGATAACTGGACCCGGCACAAGGTGTAAGTACAATCAGGTACCCACTATAAGGCAGGCCAGCCTCCTACATTGGTGGTGCAGCGGTGGGATAAGTACTTGTAACTGCTTTACCACTTTGTCATTGATGCTTTTCATAAGAAAAACATATTCCAAATACTTACAAATATACACAGTTAACCTAAACAGTTGATCTTTCTTTCCACAAACTTTCTAAAAAGTTCAAAAGTTTGAAAAGTTTTTCTCTTTTCCTTAAAAAGTTTCTAAACTTTTTTCTGTCTGTCCTAAACCCTTTCTAACCACTATGTCTGCAGTAGAACTTACTCCCACAGTTGTTCAGGGAACCTATGGTAGATTAAACTTTAAAAGTTTGAGGGGTCTCTGCATAGAAAGAGGTTTAAGCATTGGTAAGAACCCTACCAAAGATCTTCTCCTTAGCCTTCTCCTAGAAAGTGACCAGAACCAGTCTGGCCCATCCCAGAATCAGGAGGTAGAGGAGGGGGGTACCCAGCAAGAATCAGGGGAGGGCCCTGAGGACTCTGGGGAGGGTTCATCCAAAGACCTGCCAGCTAACAGGCCACCTACTGACACTGGTAGTTGGAGGGGGTCACACACTAGTAGGGTACCTTTCACTCCAAAAGCCCAGGTAACTAGAGTCCAGCCAGATGGAGACAGGTCCACTTCTACCAATTCCCACATTTCCTCTGTGTCTAAGAATTCCCAAGCCTCCCACCCTGAGAATGACACCCTAGACAGGGAACTCAGAAAGCTGAAGTTAGAAGAGGCCAGACTGAAGCTGAGACAGCAGCTGTTGGCCTTAGAGAGGGAATCCCTAGATGTAGAGAGGGAAAGGCAGAGGTTGGGGTTAGTTCCCCATGGTGGCAGCAGCAGTGTTCTTGATAGTAATCCGGTGAGAGAACAAGATTCTAGGAACCTGCAGAAGATAGTCCCCCCTTACAAGGAGGGGGATGACATTAACAAGTGGTTTGCTGCACTTGAGAGGGCCTGTATGGTACAGTTGGTCCCTCAAAGGCAGTGGGCTCCTTTCTTGTGGCTATCTTTCACTGCTAAGGGTAGGGATAGGCTCCTTACTGTCAGAGAAAGTGATGCTAATAATTACAAAGTTTTGAAGGATGCACTCTTAGATGGATTTGGCTTAACCACTGAACAATACAGGATAAAGGTCAGAGATACCAGAAAAGAGTCCTCTCAAGACTGGACAGACTTTGTAGACTGTTCAGTGAAGGCCTTGGAGGGATGGCTACATGGCAGTAAGGTGACTGACTATGAAAGCCTGTATAATATAATCCTGAGAGAGCATATTTTGAATAACTGTGTGTCTGACTTGTTGCATCAGTACTTGGTAGACTCAGATCTGACCTCTCTCCAAGAATTGGGAAAGAAGGCAGACAAATGGGTCAGAACAAGAGTGAACAGAAAAGTTCATACAGGTGGTGACAAGGATGGCAAGAAGAAGGATGGTAAGTCTTCTGACAAGGGTGGGGACAAAGATAAAAAGCATTCTGAGTCTTCATCAGCCCCACAAAAATCCTCTGGCGGTGGTGGGTCCAAATCCTCTTCCAACAATCAAAAGAAGCCATGGTGTTATTTATGTAAAAGTAAAGGCCATTGGGCAAGTAATTCCACCTGCCCGAATAAAAACACCAAGGCTCCCACTACCACAACCCCAACTGCGTCCTCTAGTGCCCCTAGTAATAGCAGTGGAGGTGGGAAGTCTACTACAAATTGCCAATCAAAGGGTGTAGCTGGGCTCACCATTGGTAATGTAGTTGGGGTTGGTCTTGTTAGTGAGACCACAGTGGCTACTTTAGTCTCTGATGGTGGTATTGACATTGACACCTTGGTTACTTGTCCCCTTACTATGGGTAAGTACAAGCAACTTCCCCTAATAAACGGTGTTGAGGTTGAGGCCTACAGGGTTACAGGAGCCAGTGTCACTATGGTGATTGAGAAACTGGTTCACCCCGATCAACACCTACTTGGTCAGCAGTACCAAGTGACTGATGCTCATAACAACACTCTTAGCCACCCCATGGCTGTTGTGAATCTCAACTGGGGGAGGGGGGGTTACTGGTCCAAAGAAAGTTGTGGTAACCACTGATGTACCTGTAGACCGCTTACCAGGCAATGATTTGGAGACATCAGCTTGGGCTGAAGTGGAGTTGGAGGCTCATGTAGCTATGCTGGGCATTCCAGGGCATATCTTTACTCTCACAAGGGCCCAGGCCCAGAAGCAAAGAGGACTGGGAAGCTTGGATCCTGGAACAATGGACCAAGTGTTCCCAAAAGCTAGGGGTAGAAAGGGCAAATCCTTGCCCACTATCCCACCCTCTCCAGAAGATTCCCCTTTTGAGGAAGAGGAATCCTCTCTCTGTGTAGAACCTACACCAGATGAGCTGGCAGCAGACACTGCTGAGCTTTTGGGTGCAGGGGGGCCTGCTAGGGAAGAGCTGAGTGTGGCACAGCAGACCTGTCCCACACTAGAGGGTTTAAGACAGCAAGCTGTCAAACAGCAGAATGGGGATGTTACTAATAGCCATAGGGTCTATTGGGAAGATAACCTCGTTTATACTGAGTCAAGGGACCCTAAACCTGGAGCTGCCAGGAGATTGGTTATCCCTTTGCAGTATAGGGAGTTTCTTCTGACCTTTGGCTGGGCATTTGGGACAGAGCAAAAGTTGGGACAAGCTTGTTCCATTGTTTCACTGGTCTCACATGTCAGAAGACACTAAGGAGTTTTGTCGCTACTGTGTGACCTGCCAAGCCAGTGGCAAGACTGGTGGCACACCTAAGGCCCCCTTCATTCCACTCCCAGTGGTTGGGGTGCCCTTTAAAAGGGTAGGGGTTGACATAGTTGGCCACCTTGACCCTCCAACTGTTTCAGGCAATAGGATTATCCTTGTGGTTGTGGGCCATGCCACTAGGTATCCTGAAGCAATTCCCTTAAGGACCACTACAACTCCTGCAGTGGCAAAAGCCCTCCTTGTAATCTTTTCCAGAGTGGGTTTCCCTAAGGAAGTGGTGTCAGACAGAGGTAGTAACTGCATGTCCACATACCTCAAAGCTATATGGAATGAGTGTGGTGTAACTTATAAGTTCACTACTCCTTATCATCCACAGACAAATGGTCTGGTTGAGAGGTTTAATAAAACTCTCAAAGGTATGATTATGGGACTCCCTGAAAAACTCAGAAGGAGATGGAATGTCCTGTTGCCATGCCTCCTTTTTGCTTATAGGGAGGTACCCCAAAAAGGAGTGGGCTTTAGACCCTTTGAGCTTCTCTTTGGGCACCCTGTAAGAGGTCCCCATGCACTTGTGAAGGAGGGTTGGGAACAACCTTTAAAAGCTCCAAAGCAAGACATTGTGGACTATATACTTGGCCTAAGATCCAGAATGTCTGAGTACATGAAAAACAGCAGTAAAAACCTTCAGGCCAGCCAAGAGCTCCAAAAGCAATGGCATGACCAGAAGGCTGTCCTGACCCAGTACCTCCCAGGACAGAAGGTGTGGAGCCTGTGCCCCAAGAACACTCTAGGACAAATGGAGTGGACCCCATCTCATTGTTGAAAAGAAGGTTGAAGTTACCTACTTGGTAGACCTGGGCACTGCCAGGAGTCCCCTTAGGGTGATCCATGTCAATCGCCTAAAACTCAACTATGACAGGGCTGATTTAACCCTGCTCATGGCAACTGATGAGGGGCAGGAAGAAGAGAGTGACCCTCTCCCTGACTTCTTCTCCACCACTGAAGCTGATGGCTTAGTGGAGGGAGTGGTGTTGCAGATTGCCTTACTGCTGAGCAGAATGACAACTGTATAAATCTCCTAGGCCAATTCTCTGACCTCTTCTCACTATTACCAGGTACAACTAACTGGTGTGAGCACACAATCAACAGTGGAGACAGTTTACCTGTCAAAAGTAAGATTTATAGGCAGCCTGACCATGTCAGAGATTGCATAAAACAGGAGGTACAGAAAATGCTGGATGTAGGAGTGATTGAGCCTTCAGAAAGCCCATGGGCTAGCCTAGTGGTGCTTGTCCCAAAACCTCACAGTAAAGATGTTAAAAGAGAAATGAGGTTTTGTGTTGACTACAGAGGTCTCAATCAAGTAACCAAAACTGATGCTCACCCTATACCCAGGGCAGATGAGGTCACAGATACACTGGCTTCTGCCAAGTATCTAAGCACTTTTGACTTAACTGCAGGGTACTGGCAGATTAAGCTGTCAGAAGATGCTAAACCCAAAACTGCATTTTCAACCATTGGAGGGCACTATCAGTTCACTGTTATGCCCTTTGGTCTGAAAAATGCACCTGCCACTTTTCAGAGGTTGGTGAATACAGTCCTTCAAGGGTTGGAAGCCTTTAGTGCAGCATGTCTAGATGATATATCTGTCATTAGCTCCACCTGGGATGATCACCTGTTCCACCTATGGAAAGTTTTGGAGGCCCTGCAAAAGGCAGGCCTCACTATCAAGGCTTCAAAGTGCAAGATAGGGCAGTGGAAAGTGGTTTATCTGGGCCACCTGGTAGGTGGGGAACAGATTGCACCACTGCAGGGGAAGATCCAAACCATTATGGAATGGGCTCCCCCTACAACTCAAACCCAGGTGAGGGCTTTCCTAGGCCTCACACGGTACTATAGGAGGTTCATTAGGAACTATGGCTCCATTGCAGCCCCTCTTAATGACCTTACCAGCAAAAAGATGCCTACAAAGGTATTGTGGACAGCTAGCTGTCAAAAGGATTTTGATGAGCTCAAATAGGCCATGTGTTCTGCACCTGTCCTAAAAAGCCCTTGTCACTCCCAAAAAATTCATAGTCCAGACTGATGCCTCTGAATTAGGGGTAGGGGCAGTTCTATCACAGCTTAACACTGAGGGCCCAGGATCAACCTGTTGCTTTTATCAGCAGGAGGTTGACCCCTAGAGAAAAGCGTTGGTCTGCCATAGAGAGGGAGGCCTTTGCTGTGGTCTGGGCACTGAAAAAGTTGAGACCATACCTGTTTGGTACTCACTTTATTGTTCAAACAGACCACAAACCTCTATTATGGCTTAAACAAATGAAAGGTGAAAACCCTAAATTGTTGAGGTGGTCCATCTCCCTACAGGAAATGGACTATACAGTGGAACATAGACCTGGGAGTACCCACTCCAATGCAGATGGACTCTCCAGATATTTCCACTTAGACAATGAAGAATCATCTGGGCAAGGTTAGCCTTATTGTCCCTCGTTTGGGGGGGGGGGGGTTGTGTATAAAAGTACCATCTTGCCTGGTATGTTACCCCCATTTTTTACTTGTGTATCAGTTTGTTTTTGCCTGTCTCACTGGGATCCTGCTAGCCAGGACTCCAGTGCTCATAGATGTGGCCTGAATGTGTTACCTGTGTGGTGCCTAACTGTGTCACTGAGGCTCTGCTAACCAGAACCTCAGTGCTTATGCTCTCTCTGCCTTTAAAATTGTCACTGCAGGCTAGTGACCATTTTTACCAATTCTAATTGGCACACTGGAACACCCTTATAATTCCCTAGTATATGGTACCTAGGTACCCAGGGTATTGGGGTTCCAGGAGATCCCTATGGGCTGCAGCATTTCTTTTGCCACCATAGGGACAAATTCTTACACAGGACTGCCACTGCAGCCTGAGTGAAATAACGTCCACGTTATTTCACAGCCATTTTACACTGCACTTAAGTAACTTATAAGTCACCTATATGTCTAACCCTCACTTGGTGAAGGTTAGGTGCAAAGTTACTAAGATTTTATGGCCCCCTGGCACTAGCCAAGGTGCCCCCACATAGTTCAGGGCAATTTCCTAGACTTTGTGAGTGCGGGGACACCATTAAACGCGTGCACTACATATAGGTCAATACCTATACGTAGCTTCACAATGGTATCTCCGAATGTGGCCATGTAACATGTCTAAGATCATGGAATTGTCCCCCCATGCCAAATCTGGTATTGGGGTGCCAATCCCATGCATCCCCGGGGCTCCAGCATGGGGTACTGCCAAACCAGGTCTCTGGGGTTTTCTCTGCAGCTACCGATGCTGCCAACCCACAGGCAGGCTTCTGCCCTCCTGGGGTCCGGGCAGCACAGTCCCAGGAAGGTAGAACAAAGGATTTCCTCTGAGAGAGGGTGTTACACCCTCTCCCTTTGGAAATAGGTGCTAAGGGCTGGGGAGGAGTAGCCTCCCCCAGCCTCTGGAAATGCATTGAAGGGCACAGATGGTGCCTACTTGCATAAGCCAGTCTACACCGGTTCAGGGATCCCCCCAGCCCTGCTCTGGCGCGAAACTGGACAAAGGAAAGGGGAGCTCATCCAGTGTGTCCCAGACCTCTGCCATTTTGGATGCAGAGGTGTGAGGGCACAATGGACAGCTCTGAGTGGATTGTGCCAGCAGGTTATGTCAGAGACTCCTCCTGATAGTTGCTTACCTTTCTCTGTAGCCAGTCCTCCTCTGTGGGCTATTTAGGGTCTCTCCTGTGGGTATCTCACCAGATAACGAATGCAAGAGCGCCCGCCAGAGTTCCTCTGCACTTCCCTCTTCGACTTCTGCCAAGGATCGACCGCTGACTGCTCCAGGACGCCTGCATAACCGCAACAAAGCAGCAAGAAGACTACAAGCGACATTGTAGTGCCTAATCCTGCTGGCTTTTTCGACTGTTTCCTTGTGGTGCATGCTCTGGGTGCTGACTGTCTTCACCCTGCACTGGAAGCCAAAAAGAAATCTCCCGTGGGTCAACAGAATCTTCCCCCTGCTAACGCAGTCACCAAACTTCTGCATCACCAGTCCTCTGGGTCCCCTCTCATCCTGACGAGCGTGGTCCTTGGAACACAGGAGCTGGGTCCAAGTGTATTCGACAGTCCAGTGGCCCTTCTGTCCAAATTTGGTGGAGGTAAGTCCTTGCCTCCCCATGCCAGACAGTACTCCTGTGTACTGCGTGAACTGCAGCTGCTCAGGCTTATGTGCACTTTTGCAAGACTTCGTTCGTGCACAGCCTAGCCCAGGTCCCCAGCACTCCGTCCTGCATTGCCCAACTCGCTGAGTTGGACTCCGACGTCGTGAGACCCTCTTTTGTTGCTCTGAGTTGACCGTCGTCCTCAGATCTTCTAAGTGCCTGTTCAGGTGCTTCTGTGGGTGCTGCCTGCTTCTGCTTGGGCTCTCTGTGTTGCTGAGTGCCCCCTCTGTCTCCTCCTCCAAAGGGCGACCGCTGGTCCTTCCTTGGCCCTAGCAGCACCCAAAATCCTCAAATGTGACTCTTGCAGCTAGCAAGGCTTGTTTGCGGTATTTCTGCGTGAACACAACTCTGCATCCTCCAGTATACCGTGGGACATCTTCTGACCAAAGGAGAAGTTCCTGGCACCTTCCGTTGTTGCAGAATCTTTGGCTTCTTCCACCCACAGACAGCCATTTTGAACCTTCATCCGGGGTTTAGTGGGCTCCTGCCCCCCCGGACACTTGCGTGATTCTTGGACTTGGTCCCCTTCCTTTACAGGTCCTCAGGTCCAGGAATCCGTCTTCAGTGTTTTGCAGTCAGTTGTTGTCCTTGCAGAATCCCCTATCTCAACTTTATTGTCTTTCTGGGGTAGTAGGGCAACTTTACTCCTACCTTTCAGGGTCTTAGGGTGGGGTATCTTGGACACCCTTAGTGTTTTCTTACACTCCCAGCGACCCTCTACACTCTACACTAGGCCTGGGGTCCATTTGTGGTTCGCATTCCACTTTTGGAGTATATGGTTTTTGTTGCCCCTAGGCCTATTTCTCCCTATTGCATGCTATTGTTATTCTACATTGTGTGCACTACTTTTCTAACTGTTACTTACCTGATTTTGGTTTGTTTGTATATATTTGGTGTATATTACTTACCTCCTAAGGGAGTATATCCTCTGAGATACTTTTGGCATATTGTCACTAAAATAAAGTACCTTTATTTTTAGTAACTCCGAGTATTGTGTTTTCTTATGATATAGTGATATGTGATATAATTGGTATAGTAGGAGCTATGCATGTCTCCTAGTTCAGCCTAAGCTGCTCTGCTATAGCTACCTCTATCAGCCTAAGCTGCTAGAACACCTCTAATCTACTAATGAGGGATAACTGGACCTAGCAGAAGGTGTAAGTACCACAAGGTACCCACTATAAGCCAGGCCAGCCTCCTACACCGGCTGAGCTAGAGGCCAAAATCCACAGCTAGGCACGTTGCAAAAAAAAAGCTCTGTTTTCTTTGGAAAAATGTGATGTGTCCATGTTGTGTTTTGGGGCATTTCCTGTCACGGGTGCAAGTCCCACCCATACAGGTGAGGTACCATTTTTATCGGGAGACTTGGGGGAACGCTGGGTGGGAGGAAATTTGTTGCTCCTCTCAAATTCCAGAACTTTCTGTCACCGAAATGTGAGGAAAAAGTGTTTTTTTGGGCCAAATTTTGAGGTTTGCAAAGGATTTTGGGTAACAGAACCTGGTGAGAGCCCCACAAGTCACCCCATCTTGGATTCCCCTAGGTGTCTAGTTTTCAAACGTGCACAGGTTTGGTAGGTTTCCCTAGGTGCCAACTGAGCTAGAGGCCAAAATATACAGCTAGGCACTTTGCAAAAAACACATCAGATTTCAATGTAAAAATGTGATGTGTCCATTTTGCGTTTCCTGACGCGAGCGTTAGACCTACCCACGCAAGTGAGGTACCATTCTTATTGGGAGACTTGGAGGAACACAGAATAGCAAAACAAGTGTTATTGCCCCTTGTCTTTCTCTACATTTTGTCCTTCCAAATGTAAGACAGTGTGTAAAAAAGATGTCTATTTGAGAAATGCCCCTGTAATTCACATTCTAGTATGGGCACCCCGGAATTCAGAGATGTGCAAATAACCACTGCTTCTCAACACCTTATCTTGTGCCCATTTTGGAAATACAAAGGTTTTCTTGTTACCTATTTTTCACTCTTTATATTTCAGTATATGAATTGCTGTGTACCCAGTATAGAATGACAATCCTTTGCAAGGTGCAACTCATTTATTGGCTCTGGATACCTAGGGTTCTTGATGAACCTATAAGCCCTATATATCCCCGCAACCAGAAGAGTCCAGCAGATGTAACGGTATATTTCGTTCAAAAATCTAATCTCGCAGGAAAAAGTTACAGAGTAAACAGTGGAGAAAACTTGTTGTTTTTTTTCACCTCAATTTCAATACTTTTTCATTTCAGCTGTTATTTTCTGTAGGAAACCCTTGTAGGATCTACACAAATCACCCCTTGCTGAATTCAGAATTTTGAATTCTGCCACCAACTGGAAGGAGTCTGAAAGCACAAAAAGTAGTAAAAATGAGGTATGTCCCAGTAAAATGCCAACATTGTGTTGAAAAATTGGGTTTTCTGATTTAAGTCTGCCTGCTCCTGAAAGCTTGGAAGATGGTGATTTTAGCACTGGAAAGCCTTTGTTGATGCCATTGTCAGGGAAAAAACCACAAGCCTTCTTCTGTAGCCCTTTTTTCCTTTTTTTGATAAAACAAAAGTTTCGCTGTATTTTGGCTAATTTCTTGGTCGCCTTCAGGGGAACACACAAACTCTGGGTACCTCTAAAATCCCTAGGATGTTGGAAAAAGAAGATGCAAATTTGGCGTGGGTAGCTTATGTGGACAAAAAGTTATGAGGGCCTAGATGCGAAATGCCCCAAGTAGCCAAAAAAAGGCCTGGCACCTGAGGGGGAAAAGGCCTGGCAGCGAAGGGGTTAAATACTCTACAGTAGGTTGCAAGAGTTTGCCTTTGTCTTTTGCGAAGTTTAAGCCAACTTCTTGCATTCTGCTTAGGACTTTCTGTAAAGTTTTGAGGTGGTCATCTTGGGCGACAGACTTTAGAAGTGCATCAACTTGGAAGGCACGGACACCATGCCATCAAATAGTTTGCTCATTATCTTCTAAAATACAGCAGAAGCAGAATTCAGGCCAAAAGGCACGCAGCTAATTTGGAAAGCTCCATGTGGTGTAGTAAATGCTGTGAGATCTTTGATCCCTTCTGAAGTATGCCTTGGAAGTACGCAGCAGTAAAGTTAAGTGTGAAAAAAATGGTTGCATTATCCAGAGTGGCTACCATCTCATGGATAAGTGATAAAACTTGTTTTTCCACACCACCTGACAATTGAATTAGTGTAAATTGATAGATAGTCTAATAGTTTAATCTCACTGCTTTTCATTTAGGCTATAACTACAGGAGATATCCATGAGGACACATAGAAAATCTCCATTATTCATTCAGCTTCCGAACTATGCAGAACTTCTTTTACTTCCTTGCGAGCAGAGATAGAGATCATAGTGTTCTTTTTGCTTGACAAGCTCAATTGTTACTTCAGCTTCCAAACTGTGCAGACCTTCATTGTGAGCAAAGAAAAAGAACACAGTAAACGTTCTGCATGACTGGTGTTACTGCATCTTTAAGTTTACAACTTTAAGTTTCATTCAATGCTAGAATCTTGTCTGCCAACATAGATTATGTCTGAAGAAACTACAATACTCCTCAAAGACACCATCAAGATCACCTTCAACAACACATAGGGCACCTTGCAACATTTCATTACCATATGTATATATTTCAGGCAGAATTTTACATATAATGAGTGCTGTAACATGGGTTAAGTGTGTAAGAAGCTGCCTCTATATAGTGTGCAAAGCTAGGCACACTGTGCATGGGGTCTAGGCAACCACAAGTTGGTTTAAAGAGATGAAAACTAGATCACCTAATGCTCTAATTTTTAAGGTTGCTTGGTCGAGCAGTTGGGCCTTTCTTGGAGAAGTGCAAAGCATTTGTTGTACTCACAGTATTAAACATGCAACTCACACATTCGAAGGAATAAATAGAGGCCAATTTATAAAACTTCTTCCAATTTTTATATAATTTCTAAGACCAAGATTATAAAAATTGGTTAAGTACTTTTTGAGGTATGGATTTTTGAAAATGAATAAATATAGTCTTTTTGTGCGTAGTTACGCACCATAGGAATCAATGGAAAGTCACATTTAAAAATACATATAAAATCACACAGTTGCTTTACCAAGTTCTTCTTTTGCAGGTTGGTCGAGGTCATGAGTGGGCGCACTGTGCCAGCTGGAGAAGTTTAGGCGGCTCCTGGTTCCAGCTGGAGCAGCAGTGAAAAGTCTCTGGAGCTGGTGCAGGGCCACTGCGGGGGACTACTTAGAAAAGGTCTGTGCAGGTATGTTTAGAGGTGGTATCTTGGGGTCTCCTTGGAGTGTTGAGGTTGCAAAGGGGGACAGCAGGTTCTTCGTTGCAGGGTACAGGGCGGCCGGGTGCAGAGTGAATCTGTGAGCCAGCAGCTGTGCACAAAGATGCCCTTTGCATCTGAAGGTAAGTCACTTCAAGGGTCACTTACAGGACAATGGGGGCACTCTGGCAGGAGGTCCTGGGTGAACATGAAGTCCCTCGACTGGGGCTTCCTCCTGGTCATTTTTCAGCCCCAGGAAGGCTAGTTTTCATGGTGTCTGACGTCAGCTGACCAGTACCCAGGATATTGGTGCGGTTTGACAACTGGAGGGCACAGTGCCACCAAACCTGGCAGACTTGCAGGGTTTGTCCTGGCGGTCGTTGGTGTCATCAGGTCCAGCTGCAACTTCCAGGTTGGGAGTTAGCAGCCGGTCAGTGAAGTGACCCTCACTGGGTTGCTGGTTTCTTCTTTGTTGCAGAGTGGTACTTCCAGTCTGGAGGGAGTGCTTGGGCGATTGGTGAAGCCTGGAGGTCCTCTGAGGTTCTTGAGGTCTGTCTAGTTGTCCAGCAGCTCTGCAGCAGCGATTGTCGGGTCCTGGGTGCAGCAGGCAAGGTTTGGCACCTTTTCTTTGTGCAGCAGGTCCACAGTTCTTGTGCCTTGGATCTTCTTTGTGCTGGTCTTCTTTGTATCCTTTGAATCTGACTATCTGGTTTAGGAGTGCCCACTAAATACTGTATTTAGTGGGTGTTTTAGGGGGAACCTGGTAGTGTCCAATGGGATACTTACCTTTGGGTGGCTACACTTACTATAGTGACCATTTCCTGTGGGAAGTGGCACTTCCCTATCCCTGACTGGCTATTTTCCTTCCATCTAAGATGGAGGAAAATGAAATGGAGTGCCCACCTTGCAAGCTACACCTCAGGGTGGCGCATTCCTGGTGGGGCCACTCCCCCACTC
Source organism: Pleurodeles waltl (assembly GCF_031143425.1). Lineage (NCBI taxonomy): Eukaryota > Metazoa > Chordata > Amphibia > Caudata > Salamandridae > Pleurodeles > Pleurodeles waltl. The sequence continues at coordinate 1,230,278,689 of NC_090447.1, forward strand.
TTTGTGTGGTTTCCCACCTTTGCTCCCGCCAAAAGTGGAGGTTTGCAAAGGGGCTGACCATCTGCTGCTGGCAGCAGGCAGGCGGCGAGTTTCAAGGACGGTCAGCCCTTTGAAGCTCGCCACAAGGACAGTGCACATTCCTGGGGGTGGTGGTGTTAGCACCTCCACCCAGTAAGGGCATTGTTCTACATTGTTCTACAAACCAGAGAAACAGCCAGCAATCATGCCAAGGTAGCTAGCTTTTGTAAGGTGACCCCTGGGTACATTTAGGGATAAATCCAATACTGATATCAGTTTGGATTTATTATCTTGAGCTGTTTGATACAAAACAACCCAGGGTTCAGAGTGGCCATGATGTAGCTGGGAAATTGGTGTTGACCAGTGTCCAGCACATGTATTAAAATGGCTGCTCTGTTCACTCACTATGTTCCAGGTTTGGCAAGGACACAGTAGGGGCATATTCCTCATGCATCTATGCCTTCACATACAATATGATGCATCCTGCCTTATGGTTGTAAGGCTTACCAGAGGGTGTCTTACCCATAGTAAGCAGTGCAGTGTATGGTGGACAAGGCACACAGGCAGTGTGCCATATCGAGTTTGTGTTTTAGGTTTGCACCTGGACACTCAGCCTGCAAAGCAGTGCTGGGTGCATCTGGATGCATGGCCCTAGAGGGTGGCACAATCAGTGCTGCTGCCCTCAGGGGTCTACCCACAGTACCCCATGCCCTGGGTACATAAGACCCTTATACTAGGGACCTATAGTGGTAGCCAAGGGTGTATCCAATTGTGCTAGTACATCACAACAGTTTTAGAGAAAGAGCTCTGGCCCAGGGAATTACAATTTCCACGCAACATCATACATCAGGCAAAAGGTGGGGGCTAACCATGTCAAAAAGAGGCCATTTCTCACAAAGTGTAATCCAGATAAAGTGCAAGGCTAACAACAGGGTTGTTCTTTAGAAATCCATGCACCAGGGCTCCACTCTTACTACAGTAGACTGATGTACCATGTGTTTTTCATGTTGCCATTATGCCTTCTTAATCCTGGTTATTGTTTTTCCTTTAATTGCAAAGGGATTCTTGCAAATGAAATCGAGGTTCAGCAGTGTTAAAATACTGCGAACATGATTGCAGCAGGGCAGCTTCCCTTATGGCATCCAAATAAATGCCCCCTAGTCAGTTTCTCTGTAGACAAACCCAACAAATTATTGTAGCTAAAGCAATGATGTCAGAAATTGGTTGAATGCCCGTTTCCAAACATAGCACTGCTAGAGATGTGACCGGACCCAACAGCAATATTGCTTTCAGAAATCCGTTTTCAATTTTCTTGAGTACAGAAATATCTGTATATCCCCGGATTCTGCTCCATATGTTGCTGCTGTAACTGCCCTTACCGTGTAGACATGTAATAGTGAACTCAGTGGCTGCCTCCCTATTCTTCGCTTACATCTAATGACTGCAGCTCCTGCCTGCTTTAAGATTATGCTGTTTCCAAGTTAGTTTAGTGTTTTACCGCATCTCAAGATAGTCAGTATAGTTTCCATGTTCCAGGATCTCTCTGTTCATTGAAAAAGAGCACTTCAGCTCAGTCCTTGGCTTTAATCTCATAGATTTAGTTTTGGAAACATTGATGGTCAAATGTTTCCTTGAACAGAATTCAAGGAAGCCTTCAATAAATGTCTGCATAGAAAGCTTGGTAAGAGAAAGCGAAATTGTGTTGTCACATATAATAAAACCGAGATACATTTATTAATGAGCTTCAGGCAATCTAAATTCAGATTATCTAGGTAAGGTCAAATATCAGTCACACGTAGTGAAAAGAGCAAGGGGGCCAGCAAACACCTTTGGCACACACCACTGGTTATTGGTAAACTCTTCATACATTCTCCTTTAGACCCATAAGACATTTGAGCAAATGTGTCTCTATGCAAGTTCTGCAAGGCTAAAATCAGATACTAGTGTAGACCCTGCTCTTGTACAGCTAGCCAAAGTAAGCCCCTATATAATTGAATCAAAAGCTGGTTTAAAATAAAAATAAACCATCAAAAACAATGATACCTTCCTTTGTCTGGTATATTTTACATACAGTATAGCAGGGCCTGCTACACTGTTCCAATGCCGCTTCTGAAGCCTGCTTGATTGTCTGCTTGTATTTTCCTGTCTTCAGCTCAGTCTTGTGTGCAGTTGGAAAACAGCCTCCCATAGATCTTTCCCGCCCTATCTAATGGTGAAATTGGGTGGGAAATAGGATGGGTTTGTACTAACACCTTTCTTAAATAATTCTGCCTTCCATTGAAGACCTATGTTGCCAAATGGAACCATGCCAAGGGAATTGATGAATTGTGCGATTGTCTCAGTGGGGAAATTGAAACCTTCAACCATTTTATGTTACTCTGTCCTAATGTAGTGCAGCTCTTGAAACTGCTTACCCCCTTATTTTCCATGTACAACTTTTGAAATGAGATGGATACCTTGGATCTCCTTTATAGGACCGATCATCCAGAGATTTATTGGGCAGTATTTATGTATATCTGGAGTGCTTGGATCATGAGTGGGTAGTGGAAAATTAACGGATTAACAACATACACTGTCTTAGTATGTATTATTCTATGTTTTAAAATGTTCTTACATTATTATGCCAGCTGAAAAAGGGTGGTTGCCCAAGCTGAACATTCGTTCTGAAGAGGATTTTAATAATGTTAATTATTATCTCCTTTAATCTTGTTTGTATGTGCCAACATTTTAAATTGTGTTTTGTTATGACAAATTCAGAGAACAATAAATGAAATGATATGTAGATACTGATGCTCCGCTCATTCCAAAAAATTGACCACTTGGTTGGCAACATAAAATTTTGCAGGAGTGTTTCTCCCCTCAAAATATATTTCCTCCAATGATACCTTTAAGACTAATTTTGTGTCCCCTGTGGGCACCTGGTACTTTGAGACGTTGGCATAGTTTTTCTTTGTCAGGTATGTTATTGTACGTTTCTTTAGAAATTATGGCAATCCTTGACCCAGTATCTACAAATACCTCCACCCTGTATGGGTTGGCTACTTCTAATACATTTCTGAAAAAAATGCACCAGTAAACAAGTCACTCCTTATGTACCTTATATCATCTTCCACATGAATAATGTTGTACTTTCCTAGACCAACTACTTGCCATTTGGCTACACTTCCAAATCCATACTGTGTGTGAGGATTCACGCACACAGACAGGACAAGGGAAGAGAGCAGAAATACAAGTGCATAAAGGCACACACAAATATATGTCAAATAGAAGGTAGTAATGAGTGAATACCAAGGCACAATACTACAGTTTCCCTAGTTAGGATGTTGTCCCACCGCTCCATTTATTTCCACCTTTCTTTGCTTAAGGGAGATTGAAGCAATTTATAGAATTTGTGTACCAACCCAAGAGCCTCTGTAGATCTGGTGACCGTACTTAGGTTTCAGGTGTATGGCGCTTGCATCATTTATCGCCAACATATTGTATCATGTACTTATGTTAAAGGAATTTTTGTCAGTCTCTTTCAGTCATTGACTTTTTCTGTTCCGGGACCTTCAACCATTGGCTTGAGACATTGTCAATCACATCTTGAATTAGCCCACAGGAGAATCTAGTCTTACCATTTTCTTTTGGCGATTTGGTGTGTACTTCCCTCTTCATAGGAATATATGAGGGAGTATTTTAGGACTATTTCACAACTGTAATCAGTGAGTTAGTGGCAAAATATTACTTCACTGCTAGCACCTACAAAAATATTTGAAACAATGCACGCTACAGAAAATAAAGCAATACTTTCCTTCTGTAGCATTTATTTTTAGATGCTATAGTCTGTTTCATTACAAATGGCTTAAAGATTTACATGTCATACAAACATTAATCCTATTATCTTTGTCAGTGATCAGTTAAAATGGTTTCAGTTTCCTCTTTACTGTTGCCTCATACAGGTATGTCAGTTTGTGTTAGAAGAAACTCTTTCTCCAAGTAAGTTAAAGATTCACTTGCAGTTGTCAAAGTACTACACCTGTGCATTGTGGAGCAGCTCTTCCAAGGTTTGCCATTTATCTGCCCTCTACTTCCATTAAATGATTCACCTCTACTACAGAGAAAAAGTACTAATTTATATAGACTGGGATCTGCAGTGTCTTACAAGCTGCTAATCTTTAGATAGAGCTAGAAAATCCTGAACATCGAGGACAGTACTTGTGATCTTGCTTTCATACAGTTAGAGGTTTGGCTCTTTTGGGAGCAAAATCACATCATCTATCAGCCATGGATCAGTCCATGTAGACACAATGTTTACTAGATTCTCTCTTGTGGCCTGATTTAGAGTTTGGCAGAGTAGGATACTCCGTCACAAACGTGACTGATATCCCGTCTGCTGCATTACGATTCCATAATAGCCTATGGAAATCGTATTATGGCGAACAGGGTATCTGTCACAGTTGTGACAGAGTAACCCCTCTGCCAAGCTCTAAATCAGCCCCTAAGTCCATTGACTCAGGACATATATTTGGGCGTCTCTATGCTTGTCCCTAACATGTGGGAAGCTCAGGCTTCCTCTGTCTCTTGGTGCCTTCAACAGCTCAATGAAAAGCCTGGGAGTTTACCCTGTGATACAAATTTCAGAAGGCATCTGATAGCATCAACAAGAGCCCTCTTTTCTATTGGGATTTGTGAAGCTTGGAAAATATAGGGAGTATAACATTCATTTTAGGTCACCATATAAAATGTAGACCTTGATAGTGGAGTAAGCCTTTTTTGACACCTTGGATTAGGATGGGTACAATAGGGGAAGATTTTACTATGTAATGGGGCATGCACCCTCAAGTAGCTTACCTATCAGTCACTGACATTAAAAGTTATTTTGACTCATAGTCTCTAATTCTAAAATACTCAGGTTTAAAGCCATCAGAATCCATTTGTCTGTATTTGTCTCAGATATCCTTCCACGATTAGTACAGTTATTGAATAGAGGTGAAAAAGTAGTCATTATTTCTGACAGGGATATCATGAGGTTGTCAGCAAAAAACAAGACCGTGAAATTGGAATCCTTGAACGGGAACCCAGTAACTGAAAGGGAGGAGTGAATTTTTACCGCTAGCAGTTCAATGTATAGCAATAGAAGGGACTTTGGCAGCCATGGCTGGTTCCCCAGTAGAGAGCAAATGGAGCAGAAGACACACCATTCCCAACAAACCTGGAATTAAAAGTTTAATGTAATGCAACAGCCGTTTTAATAAACCTTTGCCTTCACCCAGAACAGTGATCTAGGACACTAAAGTGTGTAGGGGGAGGGGTGTTGACAATAGGCACAAGGTTCGGCCCGTGGGCCAGCGTGACAGTCCTGGCTATAAGGAGCACACTATTCATGCTTAAAGTATCGGGCTGGCCTTTCAAACCACCACCATATTTATTGTGCACCGGACGCACGCAAACAAAGCTTGTGGTGCACCTCTGAGGTTTGCCACCATATACAGTTAGTAGTGTAGTCTATCTTATGCCTTGCCATATCAACCCTCTCCTCACACTTCTCCCCTTCTCTTCTCTTTTAGTTAACTTTCCTCTCAGCCCTATTCTTTCTACATATGTTAATGAGTAGCCCTTTTGAAATACCCCATTCATCAAGCTCTCACGACCAACCTTAAATTAGTGTAAATCAGTGCATACTGCCAAGCTAAATTTCAGAGTAAAACGAATAGATGCGGTGGTCATGTGCTACATAGGCCCTCCACCACAATGATTCAAGCAACTATGTGCAGTATGATTGAGATGTAGTATCCCAGGTGATGATCAGACGTCGTCAGTCTGCACACCTGCAGCGAGGAATGATTTCCAGAATCCAGAGGACTGTTTATTGAAGCAGATACGTGCTTTTTAGTTTCAATAACAATTACTGTCACTGTGGGTATACAAAAAGAGTGCCAGGGAAGGAAACCAACCCTCATTGTTGATGCAGCACAATCCAAGTCAGCAAAGAGGAACTCTGAACAGCCAGTCATGAGAAGGAAAGGAGCATGTAATGTAGCCTTTTAGATTCTTAAGCTAATATCTTGCACCCATTAGATTCGTCTTTTTGACAACTTTTATTGACATCGGAAGAATGAAAATCTGAGTGGACCTATCTGGATTCGTACCTAGGACATAAGGTCAAACACAGATTTATAGACTGAATACACTAGCCCAATGACCACCAGACCCTTGTCATTTCTGTGCATTCTGTCTCTCCAGTTTTACTATTTCTTTCACTCTTTCTCTTTAAATTGCTCAATCCATTTCTCTCCCCCTCAAAGTTCCTTCTGGTCGCCCTTTCTGTCTTGTTCTGTTTTTATGTTTTTGTCTGTTTATCTCTGCTTCACCTTGTACGTGTTTGCAGTGGGTCTGAAACAGATTTCAATGGCCGTGTGTAATCCAGCTTTAGTATTCTGCCACTAAAGTTCAGAGTGTGAGGAAAAAACGGGTGCGGTGAAATCCGCCGTGCTAAACTAACTTGCTCCTGACTGTGTCTACTTGCCTCTTTTCTTGCATGGAACCCAGTATCAAGGATTGGACTTTGTCTGCAGATTGCTGCCTGCCTAATCTGCATGCATCTATCTATGCATCTGTATCTATAGCTATATCTATATATATATATATATATATATATATATATATATATATATATATATATATATGTACACACCCACACACACACACAGATCCAAGCCCACCTGACATGCTGTTTCTCATCTAATGTATATTACCATGATATGCCAGCATGATTGTTGAAAAATTTGAAGTTTACACTCCACCTCAACCTTCCTGACCATGCTACGCCCTGTAGATGGCTGCCATATTATTGACTGAATCTTTGTTTAGGGAGCGACCAAACATCATGGAAATGCTGTCCTGTGTCCTAGAACACGTTTATATTTTTAAAAAGCATACGACTGGGATACACCAACTGAATATGCCACTTATCCTTGGTAATGCTCTTTCTAACGGATAGTCCATTTAACCTGAGATTCCTCACCTTTACAAGTCATTTTCATCACCACCATCCCCATCTTTGCCCGCAAAGAAAGCTGATTGTGGACCTGATGGTCTTTGGTGTGCTCAATGTAAAATATCAGTGCTCTTTTGAGGTCGAGACCCTTCTCTTTCAAGGGGAGAAATGGAGCAAAGAATGGTGGGAGGCTGATAGATTGCTCAATGTGAAAAGGAGTCATGACGTTTGGCAAAAAGGCCAACCTGGTCCTCAACATCAGTTTGGGAAAAAGTGGTGTAAGGTGGCTGCACTGAGAAAATCTGGAACTCACTTGTGACAAGCTGATGTGATCGTTATGAGAAAGATAGTTTTGGAGTTACAATGAGCAGTTGTGCATTGGCTTGAAGGAGGTGGACATGAGAAACGTCTGAACTTAGTTAAGATCCCACTGTTCCGTCACAAATGGACTAGGAGGGAACGCATGCCAAATCTTAAAAAAAAAAGAATCACAACAGGTGATTTAAACAAGGATGGTTGGTCAGGTAAACGCAAAAAGGCTCAAAGAGCCAACAAATCACTTTTTGCCCATTGCAAGACCTTGCTGGGCCAAAGGCAAAGCCTGACAATGTGGCTTGCAAGGGGTCTGTGTTTCAGACACTACTTCATGCCACACATTTATCCCATCACCTGGTGTAAATAGACTTTGTAGGCAAGCTCACAGCTAAGGCCAAAACCTTATGTGGTAGATCAAATGCAGTCAATGGCCCTTGCACGGAGGTGTAGATTGCACAGATCTAGGTGCAGAACCTTGCCCTGCTGCTGCAACAGAACATCCTCCCAAAGCCATAGTCTGATCGCAGGACAGATGCTCATGCCTAGGAGTTCTGGGTACCACATTCTCCTGGTCCTTAGAAACTAGAATGACTTGGGCCTTGTAATTCCTGATCTTCAGAACTCGGGACAGGAGCGGCAGAAAGGCATACAAGAGTTCCAGTTCTCCAGTCTATCCTGAACCTTTCCCTCCTAGACAGCGTTCTTGTGCTGCCCAAAGTGCAAATGTTTTGATATTGCATGCTCTCTGAGGTGGTGAAAACATCTAACCAGGGTTCTCTTCATTATTGAAGATGCCCTGTGCCACCACAGAATGATCCATTAGACGCTTCTGGTTGAAACTGCCCAGCCTGGCATGCAAGATTATGTCAGCTGGTTCACGACCAGTAAAATGCCCTTTTGCTCCAGCCAGCTCTACAGGCGAAGCTCCTCTTGGCACTATTCCCAGGGCTGCACCCCGCCCCGCTTGCTGCAGTACTACATGGCACAGTTCAATATTCCATCCATCATCTGTTCTTTTTGCTTTTGTCGCCCTAAGTGGGAAGGGTGTGCTCAGACGTTGGTCCTGTGCTCAATGCACCACTTGTTTCAAACCAGCCTGGCTGATGAGGGGTGATTGCCTGAAACTGGTCCCAGGATGATTGTTTCCGGTCCAGGAAGGACCTGGCCTCACAGTTCGGGCTGGAATGTTTCAATGGGGAACAGGGTCAAGACTGATTTGTATGTGGCTGAGTCCAAACTGGGGTGGCGTGGTGGTCAAAAAACTATGGATTAAGCCCAGATTTCTGTGACTGAAGATAAATGTTTGCATTGTTCAGCATTCCGTCCATGATATGCTCTATCTGCTTTTGGCTTTTGTCGCCCTAAGTGGGCAGGGTATGCCCAGATGTGGGTTCCATGGTCACTGCGCCACTAAATTCAGCCTAGCCTGGTTGATGAGGGGTAATACCCCGAAACCGGTCCCAGGATGCTTGTCTCTTGTCTCGGGAGAACCTTGCCTGGCAGTTCCGGCAGGACTGTTTCAATGGGCAACAGGGTCAAGACTGATTTGCATATGGTTGGCTCCAACCTGGGGTGGTGGGTGGGCAAAAAAAACGATGGATTAAACACTGATTTCTGTGACTAGGGGTGAATGTTTGCATTGTTCAGTATTCCGTCAATCATCTGTTCTTTTTGCTTTTGTCACCCTAAGTGGGAAGGATATGCCAGACATGGGTCCCATGCTCACTGCACCACTGGATTCAACTTAGCCTGGCTAATTTGGGGTGATACCCCAAAACCTGTCCCAGGATGCTTGTTTCCGGTTCTGGGAGGACCTGGTCTATTAGTTTTGGCTGGACTGTTCCCATGGGGAACAGGATCAAGTCTGATTTGCATATGACTGGGTCCAAACTGGGGTGGCGTGGTGGGCAAATACACAATGGATTAAACCCAGATCTTTGTGACTGGGGGTGAATGTTTGCATTGTCAGCACTCCGTCCATCATCAAAACTTTTTGCAGTACTACATGGCGGCGGTATTGTCTGTGAGAACCTCAACCAGCCTCCCTTGGATGAGTGGAGGGAAGGCCTTCAAAGCAAGGTGAATGGCCCGCAAATCCAACAGGTGGATGTGTAGATGACCTCCGCTGGATTCTAGGCTCCTCAGATCTCCATCTTTCCCACACAACCTCCCCATCCCAGCAGTGGCGCATCTGTCACCACTATCAGTTCTGGGCGGGGTAGGGAGAAGGGTCTGCTGTTGATTCAAGTGCAGTTAAACCAATACTGCAGGCCTTGACAGTCTCTTCTGAAACCTAGATGGAATCTAATACGTTCCTCCGGGTCTGGGCCTACTGAGACTTCAGGTTCCACTGCAGCACCAGCATTTGCTGCCTTGCATAGTCGATGAACAAGATGCAGGATGGCAAGAGGCCCAGAAACCTAACAGCCACTCCTACTGTGACCCAGCACTGAGCCTGAAACACTGGGATAATAGCTTGAATATCATGGACTCGTTGTGGCGGAGGTAAGGCCTAAAACTGCAACATATCCTGGATGGCTTCAGTGAAGGGAAGCCTCTATGAATGGGTCAGACTTACCTTGACAAGACATACAAGTATTTCTCTGAGAGCTGTTTGGATGTGGTGGGAGTTGTGGTGGGTCCAAATGGAATGGCAGGGCATGGCCCAGCTGGATGATCAGGAGGATCCACCTGTTAAACTGTTAAAAGCAAACTCAGCGACTAAGATCAAACTTAAGTGTCAGATGCTGGGTGTAGCAGGTAACTGAGAAGCTCCCTGCCCTTGACGGTCCAGGTGTGCTCTGCAAAATGACGGATACCGAAGACTAACCTCAAATGAGGAGAAGGAGAAAATGGTGAGTATACTGCCTTGCTGAGGCAGAAAGGACTAGTAAACACACTATGGTCTGGTTTTCTATAAAGCATTTTAATTCCAAATAAGCCTTCTTGTCAAAGAGACGAGACCCACTGAATGGCATGTCCAACAAAGTGGCTGGTTTATACCCAGGGAAGCCTTTGGATCGTAACCAAGCATACCACAGGAGGACCAAACTAGTGCCAACTGCTCTGCCCAAGCTGACAGTAGTGTCCACTCCAGAACAGATGATTTACCCTATGACATCCATACTATCTTGAATGGTTCAAGCCAATTTGGCCCACAAATTGACCCACAATTCCTCAGGGACTGCCAGCAAGATCTTGCCAACCATGTCCCATAAAGCATGGGCATCTCTTCCCAACAAATATCTTGCATCTGAACCTTCCAACTTTCTGGTGTAGAGTGCTGTCAAAAAATCAGTGCTACCTGAAGCCAGCTTATGGCGCCCAGCAAACTGCCTGATCACCAGAGGACCGGAACAGGGTTTCAAGCAGGTACCCCTAAGAGTATCAGTGAGGGCGTCATTAAATGGGAGTAATGGCTCAGCAGAAGTTTGTCCAGATTAAAAAACCTCTGTTAGGACATTGGTTTTGCCTTCCAGAGTTTGCTAAGTCTACAACCTCTGCTGCCTGCCTCATCACCCTGACGAAGGAGGCACTCTCTTCCGATGGTGGTCTAGGGGGAGGACACGACCATGTGTTGGCGGAACTGTTCCACCCACTGGCTCCTGTAAGTAGAGATGTAACTTGTCATCATCATAATGTTGGCAGGTTGGCTCTTTTCAGAGTCCGAACCGAGAAGTTGCTGGTAAGTGGCTCTGAGACAGAGGCATGGATCTGTCTGAAACAGAATTAATTTGGTCCAGATGCAATGGCACAGTGTTGAGACACAATCTCACCCGATCCTCCTTTCCCTTTACACAGCCTTGCACCCTCAAGTAATTGTAATTGTATTTATCCTGGTGTGGCGTTGAAGTGCTTTTCTGCAAATAGTACGCTTCTCCGGAACTCAAAGGATTTTTTTTTATAAAGAAAATTTATTGATTTTGCATAAAACAATAATGTATACACTTCAACATTAAGGCAAACGGCATCAAACAATAATGGCCAAACCCTAGGCCTCCGCCACACACTGTGAAAACATTACGTATGGTCTAGAGCTTAGAAGCCCGCTATGCCCTCCCACTTCCCCCATATTTTACTATGTTTGTGTAAGCAACCTCTGGCCTCATATACAAGTCTCTCCCGCTGCGCACACCAATCCACCCCCCGTCTCCACTTAGTCAGTGTCGGAGCAATTCTGGCCTTCCACTCTGCCATTATGTCTCTCTTGGCCACTAGGCATGCCACCCCTAAGAAGGACCGATCTGCTCTTCGCAGCCCTGTGTCTCCCATGACCCCCAAAAGGAGGGGCAACAGCAACCTCTTTACCTCTACTTGTAAGACCCCAGAGATCTCCTGCACCACCGCTTCCCAATAAGCCACTATGGTCGGGCATGCCCATACCATGTGGAAGAAATCGGCTGTGTGACTCCTGCAGCGGGGGCATTCCGCCGAGGGGCGGAGGCCCGCTTTATGTAATTTGGCAGGTGTGAGATATGCGGTATGAAGAAAGTATGTTTGTATTAACCGGAGGCGTGTGGCCATTGTAAGGGAGCGTGGGGCCATCAGTGCTTCTGTCCAGTCCATTTCCTCCATGGGTCCCATCCAATCCTCCCACCTCTGACGAAGCTCTCTCAGGGGGCCTCCTGCGGTGGCAATCAGGGTGCGATATATCTGGGAAACCCCTCCCTTGCCCAGGTCTCCCATCAATGCTTTGGCTTCCATGGGGCTGTGCTCGGGTATAGTGTCCCCTGCCTGTAGATGAACTAGTAGGGCATGGCGTAGCTGAAGATATCGATGGAACTGTGTCTTGTTTAAAGAGTATTGTGTCTGAAGGTCTTGAAAGGACCGTATGTGTGACCCTCGCCAGACTTCACCCAGCGTGGAGATACCTATGTTGTCCCAGTTCTGAAAGCCTTCCAGACCTGCTACCTGTGCCAGCTGCTTCCCATGCCATAGCGGGGTTTGTTGGGTAAGACGTCTCCACCACCCCGTCACTTTCTGGGCCATCCGACATCCCTGTAGTACCACTTTGGTCACGTATGGGGTCTCTTGGGGGATCGGGCTCCCGTATAGTGCGCCAAAGATCCGTGGGTAGCCCATTGTCTGTAATTCTAGTTGGTATGCAGGGTCTGTCCACCCACCTCCCACCCAGTCGTTGATTACGAGTGCGTGCATCGCTAGATAGTAGTATTGGATGTTAGACATGCCCAAGCCACCCTCATATATGTCCCTCTGGCATGTTTTGAGCGACAGTCGAGTGCGAGTGCCGCTCCAAATGAATTGGCGCGCTAAAGAGTCCATCTCCTTGAACCATCTCATGGGAATGGGAAGTGGAAAGTTCTGCAGGAGGTATAGGAGCCTGGGAAGGATCATCATCTTGTACAGCGCAATTCTGCCAAGTACATTTAGGGGGAGGGCTCTCCAGCGTAGGAGATCGGACTTGATTCTCTTTGTTAGCGGTGTGACATTGAGTTCCCATGCTAACTCGGGCAGAAGTGAAATGTATATTCCCAGGTATTTTAAGCTGTTTCTCCGTACTGGGATGTTTTGTTGCCAATCTATACAGTCGCGAGAGCGATGCAGGGGAATTAGCAAGGACTTGGCTGGATTCAGGACCAGTCCGGAGGCTTCCGCGAAAAGTCTCAGGATCTCTAGGACACGTGGGCCGCTTTTGGGTGGGTTAGAGATGTACAGGAGCACATCATCTGCGTACAACGCCACTCGATCCTCCGAACCAGAGGGCCAGCGCCAGCCCTCAATCAGTGGGTCACTTCTCAGTAATATCGCCAATGGTTCTATTACTAGTGCAAAGAGTAGGGGGGATAGCGGGCATCCCTGTCGAGTTCTACGGCCAATGGGGAATGGGTCGGAGACTACTCCGTTCACCCTGATTCGGGCAGTCGGGTTAGAGTAGAGGAGTTTCACTAGTCCTTGAAATTTAGGTCCGAGCCCGTTCTTATGTAGGACCTGTTCGAGGTAAGACCAATCTACTGTGTCAAAGGCCTTCTCAAAATCCAGTAAGAGTAGTGCCAAGTGCGTATGTGATAGGGTTTTGTGGTGCGCCAGGGCCAGATGTAACCGTCTGATGCAGTGCCTAGTGCTACGGGTAGGCATGAAACCACACTGGTCATGGTGTACCAGCGTGGGCATTACCTCCTTCAGCCTGGAGGCAAGGATCGAGGAGAGCACTTTGATTTCAATGTTTAGGAGTGAGATGGGCCGGTACGCTGAACAGTGTCGTGACGGAAGTTGGGTTTTGGGGATCACCACAATAGTCGCTTGATCAATCTCAGTAGGGAAGCGGCCTAGATTTTCTGCTTCATCGTACATGTTAAGCAGATGGGGACCCAGGATATCGCTGCATTTACTATATAACTCCGCTGGAAAGCCGTCAGGGCCTGAGGTTTTGCCTGATGCCAGGTTAGATATTGCACTGCAAATCTCTGCGAGGCTAATGGCCTCCTCCAATCTGTCTCTCGTCTCCGGGGACACCCCAGGAAGGGTAATGTCGTTTAGTAGGGGGGCCTCTCTTTCAATAGCAGGGCGTGGGTGCTTGGCATATAGACTAGTGTAATAGGAGGCGAAACACTGTGCAATTTCCACAGATGTTTTGACAAGAGAGCCCGAGTCCGATAAGATCTCAGGTATAATTCTGTTCGCCATGGGGCGGGTGGCTAGCCAGTGCAGCAGCTTCCCGTTTTTATCCCCCCATCCATAGATTCGGGCTGCTGAGGCTCTCCACATGTGCTTGGCCGACTCCAGCATTATGTGTTTGATATCCTCTCTCACCCTAGTCAGTTGCCTCATAGTAGTGGCCGATGCCAAGTTTACTTGCTGGCGTTCCATTCTTAGGGCCTTGTTCTCCAGCTCAGAGATCTGGGAATTTTGGTCTCGTCCACGGGACCGAAGGATGCTTTTGGCGTGTCCTCTAATAGTGGCTTTACAAGCGGCCCATATTATCCCTGGGGATCGAACCGAGCCTTCGTTTACCTCAAAATATTGACCAGGATGCTTCCTGATCTCCTGGGTGTAATCTTTGTCTTGTAGGTGCCAGGTGTTCAGGCGCCACATAGGCCGTCTGGTGGGGTCCGTTCCGCCCATTCGGATACGTATTGGCGCATGATCTGAGACCCCACGGGGGAGAATCTCTACCCCGCAACGTTTAAGAAGTCTAGGGCGGGCATAAACACCAGGTCTATTCTGGATTGCGTCTGGTGGGCCGGCGATGTGTGCGTGTACCGGCGCTCTCTGGGGTGCCAGGTGCGCCACACATCGCACAGACCCAGTCGCTTAGAGTTGAAGCTTGCTTGGCTCTACTAATGGTGATCCCCCCAGAGACGTCCAGAGTTGGGTCAAGAACTGCATTTAAGTCACCTCCCAGTAGGGTGGTCCCTTGGGGAAGTCCTGAGGTCACTTGGTGGAGCGAACGTAGGAATGCGTCAAGCCCTGCTGGAGGAGCATAGGCGCACACCAGGTTTAATGGGTGCCCTTGAAGAGTCCCTGCGACTACTACAAATCTACCCTGCGGATCGGACTGTGTAGCTGTGATCACCAAGGGTAGAGATCGGTGGAGGAGGATCGCTACTCCTCTGGAGCCTCTGGTGAATCCCGCATGGTATACCCTGTCATACCCTCCTCGCGCAAGCATAGGGCACCTGGACCCAAGGAGGTGGGTCTCTTGCAGGAGGACTACTGAGGGGGAGTATCTGCGGAGAGTGTTAAATACTGCTGACCTTTTGATCTTGTCTAATAGGCCGTTTACATTCCAGGAGAGAACCTGGGTCATTGAGGGCCAGGCGTGAGATGTGTAGGTATTATACAAGATTGGGTGTGTGGGTGCGAGCCCAGGGATGACCATTTCAAACGTGTCGCCGAAGCCTTAAAATTACAAACCAGGCTAACTAACTTGTCGCCCTTTAAACCTAATTCAAACTCCCCCCCCCCCCCAATATCCCCCCTCCCCATACTCCCTCCCCGGAAGCATCTGTCGCCCAAATACCCAACCAGAACCAGACAGCCAGTAGAGCTGTCATGGGGTGGAGTGGTGGACCCCTCCTTTCATTCGGATCAGTTGCAATTAACGGTCACAAATCGAGCACCCAACGTCATACATTTGGAAGTCTCCGGTGCCATCAATGGCAGCCCCGCTGTGGACTGCCCGAGCAAACCAAGCGTGGCCAATCTCCCATCGCGTCCAGCAAAGGGACTGCTCATATCTTGTCAGCCGAGTACCGGAGATTGACTCAAGCAGTCGTTCTCCGCTGTCTGGGATGGTGTCCGAGACCCGGGAGGGCATCAGTGGTAATCTTGGTCTGAGGATTAGGGTCCTGGGTCGTCTCATCATCTGCAGGAGTATTCGAGTCTTTCCGCCTGCCTCTCCGGGATCTGGTGCGCCTCCGGCTCCTCCGGAGTCCCTCCGCTGAGGAAGGTTCGATACGTGGGGTTTTCCCAGTAGTTTTAGGGGGACCCCTTCGGGCTCCGACGCCCTCCTCCGTCAGCCAATCCCATGCCTCCTCTGGTGATTCAAAAAAGTAAGCTTTCCCGGCCATGAGAACTTTGAGGCGTGCAGGAAAAAGGAGCATGTACGAGAGTTGCATTGCCCTAAGTTTTTGTTTAACACGCTTGTATGACCTGCGGCGGGTTTGGACCTCTCTGGTGTAGTCCGGAAAAATTTTGATTTTGTGGTTTTCCCATTGAAGATCTTCCAGCCGCCTCGCTTCCTTGAGGATATTGTCTCTGTCTTTGAAGTTAAGAAATCGTGCGATCATCGGACGTCTCGGGCCGCCTGGAGGGGGGCGAGGTGCGAGCGCCCTATGGGCTTGTTCAACAGCAAACAAGGGCGAGAGGGACTGGTCCGGCATCCAAGTTTTGATCCACTTCTCTAGGAATTCAGCGGCCTTGTCATCCTCTATGCCTTCTGGGAAACCTATGAATCGCAGGTTATTGCGCCTTGACCGATTTTCCGCGTCCTCTGCACGGCGGTGAAGCTCGCTGGTTCGGGTTTGTAGTTGGGCCACTTTAGTTTTAAGGTCAGATAAATCGTTTTCGTTCTGCGAGACTCGGGACTCCACTTCAGTAATTCGGTTCACTGCGTTTCTCAGGTCTTGTCTGATGAGGCCCATATCAACTCGCACCTCTCCGATTTTAGACTCTACGGCCGTCTGCGATGATTGAATAGCTTGGAGAATGGCACTCACTCCGTCCGGGGCTGGTCCTCCGCTAGCCCTGTCTCCCCCTCCCCGTTGGCCCGTCGCAGTCGTGAACTGATCGATTTTTTGTTGGGAGGGCGGAGGTTGCTTGTTCGTTTTGTCTTATCCCATCGCGGCACCTGGGAAGGGTGGGTCAGGCACCTCACACCCTCTTTATTGCGTTTTCAGGCCCGAGGCTTCAGTGTACTATCAAGTGCTTTGGACCGAGGAAGATTCCAACGTGCCGCTCCGTGCAAGGACGGCATGAGGTCACTGTCTCAGGGGCTTCTTCTAGTCTCTTTTACTCTCTCCCGGGCCCTGTGGGGGCATCATTTGTCGGCAACGCAAGGGGCCGGGTCGTCGGTTTCTCTCCGCCAGTTCCCCTCCTCGCTCCCTCCATTGAGATGGGAGGGATCCTCTCACGGTCACTGCCCACTCCGCCTCAAGTGGGCCCCCGATTTCAAAATTTGAGACCGCCCCGGGGTGCTTTCCTCCACCTCTCGGCTCCCAGCCCGCTCCCAGCTCCTGCCATGGGCCAACCTGAGCCTCGTCTGGGCGAGGGCCCGAGGGAGGGTCGGAATCGGGCCACCGGGTCCCTCCCCTGTTGTAGCTGCGGCGGGAGGGGGGGTTGTCACCAGTCGCCGTCCCCCCCCTTCCTCTCCCAAGTCGTCTAGTCTCGTCTTCGCCCTCCCGGGGCTCCACTCGGCTCTCAGCCGGGTCCCAACCTCCCACGCGGCCCCAATGCCTGCTCTCCGCCAGAGGGGGCCGCGGGGGGAAGGGGCCCCAGCCACGTCGGCGGTCCTTACGTCTTCTTCCTGCCCCGCCGCTACAGCTCAGACCTGCGGGCCGGCTGGGCGGACGGGGGGGAGTCTCGGCCTCTCCGGCCGCGCCCGCGTCACTCCACACAGGGGCCGCGCCTCTCACCTCGTGCTTCCAGCCCCGTTCGGGGTCCCGCCGGTCCCTCAGCGACAGGGATCCGCGGGTGGGGCACGGTCCAGGCGCCCCCAGGGCCTCACGCTGCTTCCCCGGTCTGCCGCAATCTCAGCCCGGCCGGGCGTTTCTTGCTGCGGCCGCCATCCTTGTTTCCTCTCCCGTAGTCGGCCGGATCGCCGCACAAGCGCGAGGTGTCCGATCCCCGTTCTTTCGTGTCGGTTGACCTCTCTCGGGGCCCCAGGATCACAGGGGAGTCTAAATCGACGTCTTTCTGCTCCTTCGGACCGCGTTAATTAAGGGCGGATGACGGAGGGGTCCAGAGCACTCTCAGAGTGCGACCGCCATCCTGACGCCCGAAGCCACGCCCCGGAACTTAAAGGATTAGTGGTGGATTAGTATAGGGAAATATAATTTATTAATTTAAGCGATGGACATGTGAGTCTATGAGTTAGAATGAATAAGATGAAGTAGGGATAGAGGAGCAAAGCATCTAGAAAGGGTTATTATGGAGATCATAGTAGTAAAATGAGGTTTGAGATGAGTCAAACGAAGAATACAGGAGGGAAAAGTCTAGGAAGTGTTAGTAAAAAAGGTTTGGGGTGAGTCAAGGAGGGATAGAGAAGGGAAGAGTCAAGAAAGGATCTTAAATAGATCATTGTAGTAGAATGAGGTTGGGGGTAGTCAAAGTATGGAGATAGAGGATATACAGAGAGAGGTATAGTATGATGCAGTAGTGAATTACAGGGAACTGAAGGCTTGTTTCCTTCTATAGTAGGAGTAAAGTAAGAAATGTGTAGATACATACACAGAAAGAGTATACACATAAAAGGGAAATAATAAAGAGATATAAAATTGTATTAGATGAGGTTTCATATGAGCAAGGATGGATAGTTAGTTAGAAATTCAGACTTTCAGGTGTTGCTGCACATAAAGGCTAATTTAATTGTGTATTTTTATCATTTTTTAAGTCAGCCACACCTCCCTTTACCTCTACCGGCCAGGAGCCCCCAAGTTACCCTCACCTCTTTTTACCTCTACCCACCCCTAAATCTTAAGTCACCCTTACATCTTTACCACCCTTTTCTTCTAGCCACATCATAACTCCTCAGGCAGGATACAAATATTATGATGGCACTGTTGATTGTTTTATGCCCTTCAGTATGTTTGGCCAGCACCTTCACTTCTTTGACAGTTTGACCACCTCACTCCATACTTTAGAACGCTCCCAAGGCAGCATATGAGCTGTTGCTTGCAAGGCATTTTGTTCACTTAGAGGCTTAGATCCTTCCCATTGTCACTGGTTGGTACATCATCACTCATTTCTTTGCTTTTCTTTGGTCAGCAAGTGTCAGCTTTACTTCCTCTTCCTGTTCTTCTTCCTACCCTGGAGAAGGTCTAAGTACTGCTTTCGTTGCCTAGGCTCCCTACATTGCTTGCCGCTTTCTCAGGTACAGTTGTTTTCCTTAACTTGTACCCCTTTATCCCTCTCCCCTGCTTGTATTATTGTTTGCTCTGCCCCCCTTCGCCTTTGTTGTTGCTTGCCCAGTCTGCCTCACCCCCATAGTGGTGGGACTTGCTCCACCCACGCCCTGCCACCACCCTCTTTATTGCTTGCCCCCTTCTGTCCTGCTGGAAAAAAAGCACAAAATTCACACCAGTGGGTATCAAGATGATACAAAGGTGCAACCTGTGCTGCGAACCTCGCCCTGCATGGTTTCTTAAGTGCTGTCTTCATGTGGGGCCAACACAGCGAACTTCAATTCGATGTAAGATAATTAAACTTTTTTTGTGAAGACAGAATAATACTACACTAAGAAAGTGGATCATTGCCTCTTGCGATCAGTAATGGCTGTGTCACAAGGCCATTTCCCCCCTATGCTGCTGTACAACTTGGCTCAGAGAAATTTTACAATGCCTATAGCTCTCACATAGGCTAGACCTAATGGCTTTGCCAATACCTGTTTATTTAAAGCCAAATTTCTGTGCTAGCACTCTCCTCACGTTTGGTTTAACTCTGTTAAGCAGCTTTTGCTGCAGCCAACAGCATAAATGCCTATTGGATCTAAAACATGAAACACATCTTTTGATCACCAAAATAACTTTACTGCCTTCACCAATTGACCAATCTGGACAGAATTTGAATTGAAGACCCTGAGCTGGATTTGCCAAGCATCCACCAAATTTGTTCCCTGCGTGTCACTTAGCACCAAGTATTAGCAAGAAAAGACACAGCTCCTAAGTAAAGAACAGTTTAACATTAACTACCGAGTTTCTAGCGCCTATTTTGAAAAATATACAAGGATATACTTTTATGCTACTAACACTACTGTTAAAAAGGGAATGGAACAATGATAATGGCAACCTATTCGGCAACATAAAGGTGCTATAGCGATATGGCTTTGGTAGGACTGTTTGTACATGTCTGTACAAAGAATTCAGTCAGAAGAAAAAAGGCAGGTGACAAGTCATTAAAATGTATTTCAGCAATGCAGTAGAACTGGTAATTCTCGTTTCTAAGCTCTGTTTTATGGCAGATTAATGTTGCGGTGAGAGATGTCTGATGACTTAGTGAATGTTTCAATACTAGATTTATAGCGCTCCTGACACCCATCTCAAATGTTCCCTCTTTATTCTGCATAATCACAGGAGCAAACACAGTCAATATTTCTTCACTGCTGGCAGTGTCAGTAAACACTGTAACATTTTCTTTTGCTACTTTTTTTCTTTTTCTGTTTGCTCAGGTGGACAAAAAAGAAGACGACTAAAAAGCACTGAAAGAAAATACATTTTAACCAATCGCGCCATTCGAATCGAAACACAGCAGTTCACACACTCCTAAAATGAGACTGAAAGAACTGAAGCTGGTGGGAGCCCGCCAACCTGAATCTGCAACAATGTACTGAGCACCTGGCAAAAGACCAGAGCATGACTGCCACTTACCACGAATCTCCTGTCAAAATAGCAATTTACTCTGCACAACTACATTTACTCTGCACAACTACGTGTAATATTCCGGTCTGCAACATGTATCCACTCTATGCATCAAATAGTAAGAACACAAATTCCACTCATAACTTGTAAATTTCAAGGAAGAACGATACAAAACTAGTGTACTAATGTACGGATTCTTGTGGCAACATTCTCACTGCTGCGGCAATCATGTGCCAAAACTGCTAGTGACATATTCTTTCCCACAGCAAGAAGTGAGGTTTAAAACTTGATTCCAACTTTCGCGCTGTACCATGGCTCTTGAGGAAAAATATATGAAATGGTCTTTTAGCATATTATCATCTAAGATTCAGTTTTTCAGGGGTAATTTTCACCGGATACTATCGCAAAGAAGCTATGCGTGCAAAAATTCGTAACTAGGTGCAATTTGTAGCATACTAGTAAAGTGCGAGTGTGGCAAAAACATTTGTATCCAATTTCTCACCATGTAACAGAATGAGGAGGTTATAACACAATTATTATGTCTGGCGTTAGCCAGGACCTTTTGATTTTGCTAAAATTAAATGTAAAATATACATATAGGGCATTTTAGCCAAACCACTTCATTCATTGGTTTGTTTTGTCATTCACATTTTTCTTCAGCCCACTACTGTATTCAGTGCCAAGGGTCAACCCACTTCAGCCAATGTCATTTCACTGTGAGTGACGCTGTTCTGCTCTTTTTCAAGGAGAACATTCAAAGTAGTGCCCTTTCGTTACAGGGGCTATTATGGCATTTTGTGCTTTGAAGACTAAGAATTTTTTTTTCCAATATCCTGGAGATTCTAAAGGTACCGAGGGTTTGCAGATCTCCCTGGAGGGGACTGGGAAAATAGGCCAAATATAGCAAATTTTTGATTTTTGTGGGAATATAGGTGCTCAGGATAAAAGTGTCATCAACAAACGGTTTGCTGTGCTAAAGTCACCATTCTCGCAGCCTTCAGAAACATGCAGAGCTGAATCAAAAATGTATTTTTTTACCACAGTTTTGGCATTTTTCAAAGAGGTACCTCATTGTTCCTGTTTGTTTGTGCCTTCAACCTACTACCAGTTTGTGGTCAAAACCAGTGTGAAACCCATGGGTGATCCAAGAAAGCTATATATTTCTGAAAAGTGGACACCATAATACAGCAGACAGGATATCACTTACATTTGTGACAGAGTAACCCGTCTGTCAAACTCTAAATAATGTCCTAAGTGTTGAAATGGAGAAATATTGAAAACGAGTAGGAAAAAACAGTCATTTGTGACAATGTTCACATCTGTAACTTTTTGTCACACTAGCCGATTTACAAATCCAATGGTCCATTACATTTGCTGCAACCTTCTGATTGTGAGGAAAGATAGGGTTTGTAGGTTTTCCAAGAACCCAAGGTACCTAGAGTGAACTGAGCTGCACTGTACAATGGTTTTTCATTGGGAACGGAGCATAGACAAATTCATATGGTGAAATATATAGATTGAAAAATAAGTAACAAGCTAACCTATTTACTTCTGGGGGATGTGGCTTGAGCCCAGGCAAGATAGCCGCTTAGCTCAGCAGCTCTGCCACAGCGAGGAAAAGACACCAACATGATAAAATCTGCCAACTATGAGTTTTTATCTCTCTCCAACAATAGAAAGTGAACAACTGTCACAAGTCCTCTGTCCAAGGTTTCTGACACCCTTCTGATATGGTTTTGTGAGACATGAACTGGCTGACTCAAGGAAGCAATATGGCCCCTCCCAAGAAGGCCCACTCTGACTCACCTGACAACTTCAGCAAATTCCCGGGAACTATGAAGGTAATACTGCATTGAATCGATAACTTCAAACTTATGCCTTTACAGTACTATGCAGTAAGCAATATCGCTGCAATATCGCCGCCTGCTACAAATCACTGTAAACATTGCCGCGCTCCGCCTGACACCGTTCCTGTGGCATTTCTAGGTCTACTCCTGCTCTGACACACTCTATGCATGCGGATATAAGTGTTTCATCTCGGCAGACTGGTTTCTGAATATATGACAATAACTGGGATGACTGACTAATTGTGGCGTCAGCGAAACAAGCGATTCAAATCTGAACTGCAGTCAAATAGATGCAACCCCACAAAATTGCCAATCACCCTTACGCTCCTGCCATCTACCTGCCATAAACCTTTGTAAGCCAATTTCAGGCACAAACTGCATAGTGGTGTAATGCCATCAACTCTGCGGCCTCAAATTTAACAGCTGAGAAGATGAGCTAAGCGCTTGCAACACTTCACAGCCCACTCATCTTACAACAACCTGTTGGCACCGACTTTCACTGATTACTGCCAACTCCTGCAAATTAGCTATAATCCCATGAGGTCTTATGAGCTCCTCCATGCAAAAGCAACCAGGCAATTTGGAAATCCAATACAAGCAGGCAAGAGGTTAGCATTGGAATCAGTTCTCCTTGCCATCATAAATCCATTTTTGGCCTTCACCGCTCAAGTAATTACAGGGCTTGTGAGCTCTCTATCTCACCATACAGCTAACTCAGACCATTGACCTGCATAAAAACTTAGCTGAGAAGCACAAGCGCAACCTCTCAAGGCCCCATTCTCAGACCTAAGTAAATCAGCAAGCTCGCACCAAGCCTGTGCCAATATTCACCTGATTTAATTCATTTTGCCTGGCTTCATTTACTTGTCTGCTTGGTGTCTGTTCTGGTGTGTGTTTGCCTACAATTTAGGACACCAGTGAGCTCACCACAACAAGGTAATCAATCTTTCACGGTGCAGGGCTCACAGCCTACAGGATTTCTGCATGATTCTAACCCAATCCTCAAGCCTCAACGATATACTCATAGTAATTATGACAACTGCACCATCAGCAATGGAGGACTCCAGAAACAAGGATAGAGATTCTAAAGATAACAGAGAGCACAAATCAGGATAAAAAACCTCCAAAACCGATTCACCAGCCCTGGATTCTCCAGTAAAAGGAAGACCTGACCAGGCATCTAGCATGGACGTTATTTTTAGAGAAACCAAATGCTCTACATGAAATAACAAGCTCAGCCAAAATAACCATAGTCAACCTATAAGTGGATACGCAAGAACTTAGGAAAGAACTCCAAAACATAACAATAAGAGTAAATGAAGTTGGGAAGAGAGTTAGCAGGGTCGAAGATCAATCTAACTCCTTGCAAAAGAAACTACAAGCCAATGACAAAAATATATCAAGACTAGAAAACGAAATCACAAACCTGAAAGACAGGAACAGAAGGGGGAATCTTAGGATTTTCGGCTGACTAGAAACAAAAAGAACATAACTATGACTCTTGCGTATCTTTTCTAAAATCTTGGATACCTCAAGTTCCAAAAATAGATTTTAAAAGAGAATTTGAAATCAAAAAGCTCATAGAGTCTTCCCCTACAACCTCTAAAGGTGCCTCACCTGATGATCTTCAGACCTCTGAGATATGAACATACTGAGAAAATTCTGAACTAAATAAGATCCCTTAAAACACTAACCAGGAATGGCCATAAAATCAGAATATCTCAATACTTTGGGAAAGACATAGTATTTTGTAGGAAAGGAGTCCTGGTTGAAAGGAAGAAAATTAAATAAAGTAGACATCTCCTTCTCATTCGCATGACCGGCTAAAATGGGAATTTCGAAAAATGGAAAACCTACTACTTTGAAGAACCAAAACAACTTGAAATATTCTTGGATGACGTCATGCAATCAAAAATTGACACATAAAACTCTCTTCTCATGACTTGAGTATGCCATTCTCTCACCTGTCGAAGTACGCCACTTAAGTTGCCACATGATTATGTACTAATCCGCTTCTCAAAAATAATACACCAATCTATTCGTTCTGCAAATACCAATACTAGACAAATTGCTGGTAATCACCTATGCTTGTAAGCACACTAATAACCTTTGCAACCTTTTCAACTAAGGACCAAGTTATACTAACAAGTAACAGCCACTAATAACAAACAACGCCTAACAAATAACAACTAATGATCAACACCGCCTCTCATTCAATCTAAATTAACCTTTTGACAATGATGCACCTAATTGTATTCTGCTGCAGTCTCGCAAAGACACTTACAACAGTTTATACCCCAAAGTCAACTTATTACTACTATAGTTGCAATAGAATCGGGTACAACCAGATATATGGTATGACATCTGATATACTGTATACAAAATAGGCCTAATCTCCATCTTTAAAGTTGCACAATGCATAATAATAGCACATACTATATATGCAATAGTATATTGCCACGCAAAACCTAATATATCCTCAATGCGTAGTTACATAGTTTGATGTAAATTGTGTTAAGGTAATAACTACGAACAATATGTTTGCTCAATATTCTGGCTAAGACAATGATCTCTGTACAACACAGGCAGTGTTTTGAATGTTATAACGTTATAAGCCAATGTTATACAGATATGAGTTACAACGTCAACCAGTAGCCTTCAACGATTTTCTTAAGCAAGTTGATACAGTTATGCTACTAATGTGCTTTACATTCAAAATGTTTGACGATGAGTACTTAAGTATGGGCTATTATAGACAGAAGTTATTGCTATTTCTGTACCCTGTTCTCTCCTTGCTGCGTCAGCTGCTGCTCCCTCTGTGCTCCCTCCCCTCCCCTCAGTGGCATTATTTCTCCTTGGGGACTCCCTCCTCCCATTGCCTTCTGGTAGGTTCTCTGTGGGTGGGGTGTGGGTTGTTTAAAGGGTCTTTCTTTCTCCCATCTTCATAATTTTCTCCTCTTTCTCTCCTTTCTGTCCTCTCTCTTTACCCATAAGTTATACCCTTTTCTGACAGATGTCACAAGCATAAGCATCATACCCCTAACCAATGAAAACTGGCCCACAAGTTACACTATATCCACTACAATACTTCTCCACATGTCACTACCTCAGGATTTCAAGGTCAGATTTACCAAAGACAACTCCAGCATAACATATGATCACAGCAGCATAAGATGGTCAACATATTGCACATACCTGCATGCTCACAAATACACAAAACCTCCAGTCAAATCATATACCAGAACAAAACACTCACCATATGTGAGAGTGGATCTCACCGCCTTAACAAACTAAGCTGGCTAACAATCCACTCAAAATACTTTTTCTCAGCACAAAAGGTATCAATCACCTACAACACAGGAAAGACATAGATTACTGAACCAAACTCAAAGGCAATATAATCCTTTTGCAATAAACAAAATTGGGTCACAGAGAATGCTACACCCTACTTTACCACAGGATATATAACATTATTAACAAGCATTTGCAATGCCATGAGTCTCGCGTTTGCTCGAATTAGAGCTGTTTGAGTTTTAAACTCCGAACCTGACTTTTCTTGCCACATAAACTGAAAAGTAAAATAGTTTCACATAAGCGAGCCCACGGCCACCATGAAGTGTGACGGAGACACACAAAAGGAAACAGAAGTTCGCTCGCAGTACAACATATCGGCAAAAGTGCAATTGGCTATGTAACCGGCAAAAGTGAAATTATCCATGTAACAAGGTCGATGTCATGCAAAGCGCGCTGCCTGTGAAATAAAGAGAAAATGTAGTCCAGAAACCATACGGAAAACATGGAGCCTCGTATTTCTTCAGTAGGTGGCCGGTGCACTCGGGGAGGGCTAAACACCGGAAAAGGCATGACGTATGCATGCCTTCCACTAATGAAATGAAGCAAATTGTAAAAGGCAAGCCCATGAACCAACCAAACTCATGGGTGTGATTAAAAGCCAATAGAGAGATTACACCAGGGACAGTGCGCTTTGCGCTCAACCCTAAAAACGGGGTCATCACCCTTATAACAAAAAAAGCTAACCTAGAAGTAGTGGAAAATACCCATGACAATCATGGCAGATGGCTAATTACCCAAGTTAAAAACAACCATAGCTCTCTACATTGTGAAAATATATACTCCTACAGATGATGACTGTGAATTCTAGGTGACTCTAAATAAACACCTTTGTGAAATATCAAACGACTCTAACATTTTCCTAGCAGGAGACTTTACCCTCCCATGGGATACTATACTAGATAGGAACTCAGATTACAAATACAGAACAAACAAATCTCACACACAAATGACAAATCTTTGTAAAAAAACACTGCTTGAATTACATCTGGTGCCTTCACAACCCGATTTTAAGTGAATTCACCTTCTTTTCACACCCACAAAACACACTGTCAAGAATTGACTACATGTTGACAAATAATGTTCACACACCTGCTGCTTCCGCCCCAACAACTGAACCAATACTAATCTCAGACCACACCTGTATATCAGTTGATTTAAAATTAGGCCATAACCTCCCCAAGCAACCCCAATGGAGATTTAATGACAAGGTCCTTAAAGATCAAACACTTATTGGAAAGATTAAAAGCTCTAATACTAACTTCTTTCACAAAAATGACTCTAAAGTAAGTTCTAAGGATATCCTATGGGATGCTATAAAAGCTACTATTAGGGGTGATCTCTTTTGTAATATGTCCCAACATAAATATATGAACAAACAAATCAAAGACTTAGAACAAATCAACGACTTGAACAGGAATTATTAGCCAATAACAAACAGGAGCTCCTACAACAACTTAAAGCCTTTAGATATGGATATGATAAACCGTTAAGTAACAGGGCGCATATCTGGGTACAGCACAACAAAATGAAAGAATTTTAAGACTTCAACAAGGCACGCAGAACTCTTGCGAACTACTTAAAATTCAAACAGAGCCAGAACTACATCCCATCTACTAAGAACAAGACTGGAACTTTCACCATAAATCCCACTCAAATAGTTAAGGTCTTCAGAGAATTCTACTACGACCTCTATAATCCCAACCATTCCACATCAATAACCGATTGCAAGAAATAGTTAGAGAACATTCAATTCCCAGCTCTCCCTGACAACACAGACCTCATCTCCCTCAAATCGCTTTCCTGTTCTGAAATTAAAAAAGCAATCCACTCGCCAAAACTTGGGAGAGCACCTGGACCAGACAGCTTTTCAGCCCGCTTTTACAAAACCTTCCAAAATGAACTGATCTCTCATTTGGAATCCCTCTTCATTCAGTTTGGCAAAACTGGGAAAATCACAGGTACAACCTCTGAAGCCACCATTACCATCATCTATAAAGAGGGGAGCAACCCCTTAGAGTTCAAATACTATTGACTGATTTCCCTTCTAAACTTGGACTGTAAAATCTACGCAAAAATTCGGGCATCCAGACTAGAAATAATTTTCTCATCCGTAATTCACAGATCACAAACCGGCTTAATCAAAGGGAGATATGGCATGGATAATGTCCGACTTTTCTGCCACATTATTTGAATGGCCAAATCATACCATCAACTACAATAGCCATGGCCTTTGAGGCGGAAAAGGCATTTGGCGAGGTCTTTTGGCCTTTTTTTAGCATGCAGTCATGCGTAAATGTAATCTTGGAGAATCTTTTATCCATCAAACATTCACCATATATGCCCAACCTTCTGCCCATGTCAGAGGTAAAGGGCTCCTAGCTGATAAACTAAATTTAGTGCAAGGCACTAGGCAACAATGCCACCTCTCCCCGTTCTCTATCTAATAGTCATTGAGCCCCTTCTCGCCTAAATCAGAAGCAATGAACTTATAAAAGGAATACATACCGGAAACACCCCTATCAAGTCGCCGCCAACGCAGACGACATTCTCATTTTCTCACAAGAGGCCGAAAATGCTATTCCTGCAACCTTATCAGCAACAAATTACCTATGCGCACATTTCTAGTTACAACCTGAAACTTGAAAAGACAGAAGTCTTCCCCCTGAATATTCTAACCTTTCCATAATGTATGAACAGCACTAAACGACATTAGCAATCCTCAAAGATCAAATACCCTGGAATACACTTCAAAAACTACTTGGAAGACACAAAGAAAATAAATGAGGAGATTCTCAAAGAAAATCAAAGAAACCTTATCAGCATGGTTGCAAACATTCTTGACTTGATAGGGTCACATGGAATGTATCAAAATTATGTTTGCCCTACAAATAACCTTTTGCACTGCCATGCACCCTTTACAGCTGTCAAGTAAGTGCTTGAAAAATATAGACATATTAATTTCCGAATTCCTCTGGAAAAGGAAGAAGGCTAAAATAGCTCGAAGAAACTAAAACTAAACAAAGGCTCTGGAGGCCTCAAAATCCCAGATTTTTTCAAATATGAAGTCGCCTTCCTAATCAAACAAGTTATTTGGTGGTTCCAACCTAAAACCCTAAATACATCACTATGGGTGCCTACTGAAGAATCCCTAGCGAGACCATGTGCTCCAATTTTGTTGTTAACAATGAATCTGTCCCATCACAACACTCTCACAGTCTATACCCAAAGACACCACAATGGCTCTCAAGACTCTAGATAAATTGCTCCCACATAGAATCCAAAACTCTAATTTTGCATCCCTATGGAACAACTCTAATATTAAAATCGAAGGTGTGCCTCCTTCATGGACTTCATGGTCTTCTAAAAATATCTTATTCCTCAAAGACCTCAATCCACCTTCACAACCTAAAACGTTTTCAGAATTACAGATCTCACACATACTCGAGAACATTGAATTCTACAACTTCCTCAAACTAAAGGTCACAATTAGGAAGATTCCCACCCCATACAAATCCAGCCTGATTCCCCGTCTCGATAAGGTGTTTAAAACACCCTATGCAGCCTCGATAATCTATAACACCCTGAAATCCTCCGACACCAGCAAAAGGATGACTTCCAAAGTTGAATTTATATGGTCCGATCCCACTGATAACCCCTCGACCTTTGCATTAGATAACAAGTCATGGAAAAAGACATGGACATATGCCCTCCCAAACAAAATGTCCCCCACTCTCGCACAATGTAAGTTCTGGATTCTACATAGAGCGTACTGGACACCTGAGAAACTATGACAATTAAGGCCCATAGACTCAGACTTGTGTTGGTACTGTCAAAACTCCCCAGGCACCAACTCCCACATGCTTTTTCAATGTAAAATACTTCACCATTTCAGAAAACCGGAAACAAAGTATTTAACGGTGGAATTTCCCTAACTTTCCACACAGTCACCTTAGGCCTGTGGTCCCCTTCGCCAACCCTGGAGCTAAATCAATCAGACATGTGTCTCATAGACCTGCTACTAACGTTAGGAATAAGAAACAACTTATCCGAATAGAAATCATTTCAAAACCTCTCTTATAACTGGTGGGCTTGGGTTTGCTTCACGAGAAGTGCAGGCAACATACTTTCTAACATTAACTACAACTGTCAGACATCACAGAAACAGTGGAATAAACTAGATTCATACTTGAAAAAACCAAGCATCCTTGATTCAGAACGTTCCATTGACTGCAAGGCAATTCCATGGTGTTATATTCTTGGCATTATTAACAAGTAATCTTGTGAGGAAAATCGGCGTCAGAAGAGCGTTAAAATAAACACACCACACGCATTGTTAATCGGTGCCTAACTGCCGTTCTAGCGCGAGCACTAGAATCTTTATTACTGGCTCCCTGACGTCATAAAAACAAACAATCGAAACTGAACATTGAGAGGGGTTTCTACGCGACCGCATACCAGCGGCTCGTGTAGATTACCCCTCACGAAATAAACTATCGGTAGTAAACATAACATTCCTCCTTCACTCAAAATAAAATAACAAATTAACAAAACAAAAAAAAAAAAACACTGCAATGCATTTCAAAAATTCCTGAATACTCTAATTGCACACATAGGCCCTCATTCTGACCCTGGCGGTCGGTGATAATGCGGCGGCCAAGCCGCCAACAGGCCGGCGGTCCAAAATATGCAATTCTGACCCTGGCGGGAACCGCCAACACAGCCCGCCGCATTAACACTCCGCCCGCCACGGCGGAACAAACAAACAGCGCGGCGGTCCCCGCCAACAGCCAGGCGGCAGACAATGTACCGCCCACCCTATCACGACCCACCAATCCGCCACCTTTTCCGGGGCGGGAGCACCGCCGATAAAAACACGGCGGAAACAGACTACGAACGGGAAAACGCTCACCTCTACGCACTCCACGCGAGATTCCGGCAGTATGGAACCCGAGTTGCAGGTCATCCCCGCACTCCTATACCTGCTCATATACCAGGAGCACGCCCGGCGGCGCGGAAGACATCGGTGAGTACTGCACCTACGACACAGGGGAGGGAAAAGATTACCGGCACACACCCACCCACCCATACCCACTACAACACACACATCAATGCATTCCCACAGATCACTGTCACAACCCACAAACCCCCCCCCCCCGAAATAATGCAAAGACCAAAAGAAGAGATCATAAACGGGCAGATATATTGAAATATGGACAGCAGTAATCCCAATAAATAAATAAACTATGTACAAAATATATACAGCTACTAAATGTAGTCCAACCACTGTCCGTGGACCACAGGGGTCCTGTGCAAAGGGGCAAGGCCCAGTCCCACGACAAGAACTCCACGGAGAGAACACTGCAGGGGCATCAGAAAGAAAATAGGACAGGCACCTCAGGGGGAAGGGAAGGGGGGGCACCTCAGCCACTTGAGTACACGACGCCAGATCCACGAGGGGACTCCATGACCACTGGGCCATCCTGGGGAGTGCAAAGCCACAGTCCATACAGTCCATACAGTGGGTGGCCTGCCCACTGGGCCATCCTGGGGAGTGCAAAGCCACAGTCCATACAGTCCATACAGTGGGTGGCCTGCCCACTGGGCCATCCTGGGGAGTGCAAAGCCACAGTCCATACAGTGGGTGGCCTGCCCACTGGGCCATCCTGGGGAGTGCAAAGCCACAGTCCATACAGTCCATACAGTGGGTGGCCTGCCCACTGGGCCATCCTGGGGAGTGCAAAGCCACAGTCCAAACAGTCCATACCAGACCCCACTGCCACTGGAGGAGGCATGTTGGCCAGAGGACATCCTGCAGCCCTGCCCGAGATAGATCCTGCCCTGCCACGTCTGCCAAAGGGCCAGCGGTTCTTGCCTGGAAGGGCCCAGTTCAGCGCTTCTTGCCTTGAAGGGCCCAGTTCAGCGCCTCTTGCCTTGAAGGGCCCAGTTCAGCGGGTCTTGCCTTGAAGGGCCCAGTTCAGCGGTTCTTGAGACGGCGGGGCCCAGTTCAGCGGTTCTTGAGACGGCGGGGCCCAGCGGAGCGGTGCTTGAGACGGCGGGCCCAGTTCAGCGGTTCTTGAGACGGCGGAGCCCAGTTCAGCGGTTCTTGAGACGGCGGGGCCCAGCGGAGCGGTGCTTGAGACGGCGGGGCCCAGTTCAGCGGTTCTTGAGACGGCGGGGCCCAGTTCATCGGTGCTGGAGACGGCGGGGCCCAGTTCAGCGGTGCTGGAGACGGCGGGGCCCAGTTCAGCGGTTCTTGAGACGGCGGGGCCCAGCGGAGCGGTTCTTGAGACGGCGGGGCCCAGTTCAGCGGTGCTGGAGACGGCGGGGCCCAGTTCAGCGGTTCTTGAGACGGCGGGGCCCAGTTCAGCGGTTCTTGAGACGGCGGGGCCCAGTTCAGCGGTTCTTGAGACGGCGGGGCCCAGTTCAGCGGTGCTGGAGACGGCGGGGCCCAGTTCAGCGGTTCTTGAGACGGCGGGGCCCAGCGGAGCGGTTCTTGAGACGGCGGGGCCCAGTTCAGCGGTTCTTGAGACGGCGGGGCCCAGTTCAGCGGTTCTTGAGACGGCGGGGCCCAGTTCAGCGGTGCTGGAGACGGCGGGGCCCAGCGGAGCGGTGCTTGAGACGGCGGGGCCCAGTTCAGCGGTGCTGGAGACGGCGGGGCCCAGTTCAGCGGTTCTTGAGACGGCGGGGCCCAGCGGAGCGGTTCTTGAGACGGCGGGGCCCAGTTCAGCGGTTCTTGAGACGGCGGGGCCCAGTTCAGCGGTTCTTGAGACGGCGGGGCCCAGTTCAGCGGTTCTTGAGACGGCGGGGCCCAGTTCAGCGGTGCTGGAGACGGCGGGGCCCAGCGGAGCGGTGCTTGAGACGGCGGGGCCCAGTTCAGCGGTGCTGGAGACGGCGGGGCCCAGTTCAGCGGTTCTTGAGACGGCGGGGCCCAGCGGAGCGGTTCTTGAGACGGCGGGGCCCAGTTCAGCGGTTCTTGAGACGGCGGGGCCCAGTTCAGCGGTTCTTGAGACGGCGGGGCCCAGTTCAGCGGTGCTGGAGACGGCGGGGCCCAGCGGAGCGGTGCTTGAGACGGCGGGGCCCAGTTCAGCGGGGCTTGAGACGGCGGCCGGTCTATGGCCAACTGCTCATTGCCTGGTGGTGCCCTCCTGGGCAGCGGGGATGGTGCTCCTTCAATGCCCACCTGGGCTGTGGGTGGTGGGGCCCTCCTGGCCAGCTGGGCTGGGTCCTCCCTGGGCAGCGGCTATGGGGGTGGTGGGCTCCTCCTGGGCAGCAGGCCTGCTGCCTGACCTCTCCGACTTGCTGCCCTTGCCCTCCTTAGTCGGGAGTCTGTGGCCCTTTCCTCCCTTTGGAGCTGTGGCTGGTGACTGTCTCTGGGTGGTGTCCGGGGGGGATGTAGAAGCCGGGCTCCTGCGGCGCCCCTTCCGCCTTCTGCTCCTCTTCCCAGGGGGGGGGCTGGCTGTCCCCTTGCTGCTGGGCGAAGATCCAGACATGCGGGCTGGTGGGCTCCAATACCCCTGCACCCTTGTCAAGGGGGCTGCAGGGCTGGTGGTGGCTGAGGTGCTCTTCTTACCCCGACGAGAAGGAGGGGGGGCTCAGGGTCAGGAAAGAAGTTAGCAGTGGCGAGGAAGAGTTTCTTGGGACAATGGAGAGTGGTAGGTACAGTGGGAATGGGAGTGGAGGGAGAGGATGTGGTTGTAGGTGAGTCACGTTTGCTGTCTTTGGGTGCAGGTGCAGGAGGGATAGGCTGTCGTGAGGTGGATGGCTGTTGGGTGGGTGGGTGGCTGCGTTTGTGTGGTGTGGAAGAGGGGGTGACAGACACAGTGGGAGAGGACACAGGGGACGTGTAAATGGCAGTGGGGGTGGTGACTGCACGTGTGCGGACTGGAGTGGAGGGTGTGCTGGTGATGGAAACACTGGCTGATGGTGAGGTGAATGGAGGTGTGAGTGTAGACGTCACAGGGAGGGAGGAGGGAGACGAGGAGGTGGGGGTCACAGAGGTGGTAGTGACTGTTGGCATGTCTGCATCGGAATGTTGCGTGTGTGAATGTCTGCGTGATCTGTGGTGCTTATGTTTGGATGAGCTTCTCTTGGGTGTTGAGGTGTGTGCAGGCTGGTCTGATGGTGTGGGTGGGACAGGCAGAGGAACAGGAGACTGGGAGGAGGGAGTTAGTAGAGGGAGGCAGGAGACAGGGACAATGGCTGCCGTCAGTGCTGAGGCCAGAGCCTGGAACGATCGCTGATGGGCAGCCTGACCCGAATGAATGCCCTCCAGGTACGCATTGCTGCGATGAACCTCCCTCTCCACCCCCTGGATGGCATTCAAAAGGGTAGTCTGCCCAACAATGAGCGTTCGGAGGAGGTCAATGACCTCCTCACTGAGGGCAGCGGGGGTAACAGGGGCAGGGCCTGAGGTGCCTGGGGCGAAGGAGATGCCCGGCTTCCTGGCAGAGCGGGCACGGGGCGAACGCTGAGGGGCTGCTGGGAGGGCGGAGATGGTGCGCTGGGTGGCGGCTGTACCTGTAATGGCGGGGGCACGGATGGTGCCACCCCCGCAAGGGAGCTCCCTTCCGAGGACGTGTCCGTGTCGCTGCAGGGTCCAGTCGTCCCCGTTGTGGAGCTCCCCTCGCCCTCCGTCTCACTGGTCCAGTCTGACTCTGTGGCATGGCCCTCCTGGGCCATGTGAGATGCAGCTCCCTCCTGCCCCGATGCCACTTCTCCTCCGCCTGATGATGCTGATGCACACAAGCACAGAAAGACAAACAAAAAGGGGGGGGGAGAGAGAAATAAAGGGATATTGAGTACATGGATCTCCGGTACAGTTAGCAGACATGACAGACACAGATGCCCCCTGCACTAAGTTGCGCACTTGGGGTCCGCTACGCATTCCGTGGAACATGCCCTACACGTCTAGAGTTGACAACTGCACCCATGGATGACACGGCCCAGGGATGGCTGTACTGACAAACTACTGAGGGTGGTGGCTGGGGACACAGGGGCTTACGGGGGTGCCCAGCCTACAGATATCGCCCTGGCCTAGGGGGACCCACAGCCCTCCTCCCCCACCCAGACACCTCCACTGCGCGACAACAGAGTAGATAATGCTTGTACTCACCCCCTTGTGTCTGCTGTGCTGCCCTCACGCGCCCATCCAAATCAGGGTAGGCCACCGCCAGGATCCGGAACATCAGGGGGGTCAGTTGACGGCAGGCACCCCGCCTACGTTGGGAGGCCATCCCCAGCAGAGACTCAGCGGTCTTCTTGGTCCCGCGGCGGATGTCCTCCCACCTCTTGCGGCAGTGGGTGCCCCGTCGATGGTGGACCCCCAGGGTCCGGACTTCCTTGGCGATGGCACGCCAAATCCCGATCTTCTCATGGGCGCGGACCTATGTGACACGTACAGGGAGGGAGAAATACCACGTTCAAGTTTGTCTGCATTTTCCTTGCCAGTGGCCCAACGCCCCCCATCCCCGCCAGGCCCCCGCCATGCCCCCCACCAGGCCCAACATGCCCCCCATCCCCGCCATGCCCCCCACCAGCCCCAACATGCCCCCCCATCCCCGCCATGCCCCCCGCCATGCCCCCCACCAGGCCCAACATGCCCCCCATCCCCGCCAGGCCCCCCGCCAGCCCCAACATGCCCCCCCATCCCCGCCATGCCCCCGCCAGGCCCAACATGCCCCCCATCCCCGCCAGGCCCCCCGCCAGCCCCAACATGCCCCCCCATCCCCGCCATGCCCCCCGCCATGCCCCCCGCCAGGCCCAACATGCCCCCCATCCCCGCCAGGCCCCCCGCCAGCCCCAACATGCCCCCCGATCCCCGCCATGCCCCCCGCCATGCCCCCCGCCAGGCCCAACATGCCCCCCCATCCCCGCCATGCCCCCCGCCATGCCCCCCGCCATGCCCCCCACCAGGCCCAACATGCCCCCCATCCCCGCCAGGCCCCCCGCCAGCCCCAACATGCCCCCCCATCCCCGCCATGCCCCCCGCCATGCCCCCCGCCAGGCCCAACATGCCCCCCATCCCCGCCAGGCCCCCCGCCAGGCCCAACATGCCCCCCATCCCCGCCAGGCCCCCCGCCAGCCCCAACATGCCCCCCCATCCCCGCCATGCCCCCCGCCATGCCCCCCGCCAGGCCCAACATGCCCCCCATCCCCGCCAGGCCCCCCGCCAGGCCCCCAAGCCAGCCAGTGGCCCCAAATCCATATTGAATTAAACTCACTTGTTGGTCTGGAGGACCGTAGAGTAGCGCATACTGGGGGAGGACCCCATCCACAAGTTTCTCCAACTCCTCTCCAGTGAAGGCAGGGGCCCTTTCCCCAGGCGCAGCAGCCATTGTCCCTTCCAGACCGAGGTCACAGCAACACTTGCAGTATAGGTCCTCTCCTGTGAAAGTTCAAGTCGCAAGTGGATAAGTAGATAGAAAATGGCGGTCACGTCCGCGGCGGTGCGTACCGCGGCGGTGCGTCCCGCCACCGCCGGCGCCCTTCGCCATTGGCTCCTGAAACCCATAGGCTTCAATGTTAACCAATGCGGCTTCGCGCCGCGGTCTTCGCCCGCCGCCCGCCGCGGTGTGCCACGCCAGCGCATTGACCTCACATCCCATTGTCACACTTCACAGGTCAGGCAGCCGCCATTTCCAGGGCCCACATGGCTCAATTTCAACTGCGTCACACAGGCCTAGGCCTTGCATAGCCACTCAGACACGCCATTCACTGCATAGAGAATCGTTTACTGTGCTAGCTGTGAGTACGTACCTGTGGGTTGCTTGACTGTGTGCTCCATGTTGTCCTTCCTAGGCACCGTCCGCTGGGTTTGGCGAGGAGACGGATGAATCCTCCCGTGTACCGACCGCTGGTGGACCTGTCGACAATGGAAGAACGCCACATTATCCTGACCTACCGTCTTAACCGTGCCACTATACATGAACTGTGTGCCCAGCTGGAGCCCGACCTGATGTCCCCCATCCGCCAACCCACAGGGATTCCCCCTCTGGTGCAGGTCATGTCAGTACTCCATTTCTTGGCAAGTGGTTCATTTCAGACAACAGTGGGAATTGCTTCTGGGATGTCTCAGCCCATGTTTTCGAAGGTGTTATCCAGAGTGTTGTCTGCCCTGATGAAATACGTGAGGAGCTACATCATTTTCCCTGAGGTGGGCGAATTGGCTGCAGTGAAGGGTGATTTCTACACCCTTGGACATATTCCCAACGTCATTGGTGCCATTGATGGGACCCATGTGGCTTTGGTTCCCCCAAGAGACAGGGAGCAGGTGTACAGGAACAGAAAAAGTTACCATTCAATGAACATCCAGGTGGTGTGTTTGGCTGACCAGTACATCTTGCATGTAAATGCCAAATTCCCTGGGTCAGTGCATGACGCCTACATCCTGAGGAATAGCAGCATCCCTTACGTGATGGAACAGCTAGAGAGACACCGTGTATGGCTATTGGGGGACTCTGGGTACCCCAACCTGTCGTGGCTACTGACCCCAGTAAGGAATCCCCGGACCAGGGCAGAGGAACAGTACAATGAGGCCCATGGGCGAACTAGGAGGGTGATCGAATGCACCTTTGGCCTCCTAAAGGCCAGGTTTCGGTGCCTGCATATGACAGGTGGATCCCTAATGTACTCACCTAAGAAGGTGTGTCACATCATCGTGGCCTGCTGCATGCTTCACAACCTGGCTTTGCGCCGCCAGGTGCCTTTCCTGCAGGAGGATGGTCGAGACGGTGGTGTTGTGGCAGCGGTGGAACCTGAGGAGAGTGACGAGGAGGAAGACGACGGGGCTGAAACAGACAACAGGGACAGAATCATTGAACAGTACTTCCAATA
Source organism: Pleurodeles waltl (assembly GCF_031143425.1). Classification (NCBI taxonomy): domain Eukaryota; kingdom Metazoa; phylum Chordata; class Amphibia; order Caudata; family Salamandridae; genus Pleurodeles; species Pleurodeles waltl. The sequence continues at coordinate 1,230,316,068 of NC_090447.1, forward strand.
GGACACAGGTAACAATTCAAAGATAATTTAGTAAATGTGAACTACTCTCCTGCATCTCTGCTGCCTGTCTATTTGCCCCAGTGTATGATGACTGAGTTGTGGCTTTTCCCTCCCTATTTCAGATCTGGGGTCCCCACTACGAGTCCTGTGCTTCGTTTCCCCATGGACTACAGCTTTGTGGCAGCTGTTTGTTGACTTCACTATGTACAAGGACATATTTGCACTGTCATGTCAATTACAATATATTGAAATCACAGCCAGACTCCAGATAGTTTTGTGCAAAATAGGTGTTTATTTAAGTGCTCAAAATGGGATGGGTGGTTTCAAGTGGGTGGGGGCTATGGTGAAGGAATGTCCATGGCAGAGTCCAGAGTAACAGTCACACAGGTGCATTGTCCAGAGGCCTGTGGAGAGATGGAGCATGGGCAGTTCAAGGATGGACAGGGTGACAATGTGGGACAGTGGGATGACATCAGGTGGTATCCATTGCTGGCGGGGGTCTTGACATCCTACTCTGTCTTCTTGCGAGATCTCAGGGCCCTCTTGCGGGGTGGTTCTTCTCCTGCAGGAGGTGGGGGTCTGGTGGGCTGCTGCTGTGCGGGGGCCTCCTGTCCACTAGCGCCGGCGGAGGTGGTTGGCTGTTCTTGGTCCAGGCTAGTGGCAGGGGCCCTTGGGTGTTGTTGAGTGTCCGTCCTGGTGTTGACGAGGTCCTGCAGCAGCCCTACCATGGTAACCAGGGTGGAGGTGAGGGCTCTGATGTCCTCCCTGTACCCCCGATAGTGTTCCTCCTGCAGTACCTGGATCTCCTGGAACCGGGCCAGTACCGTCGCCATCGTCTCCTGGGAGCGGTTGTATGCTCCCATGATGGTGGTGAGGGCCTCGTGGAGAGTGGGTTCCCTGGGCCCGTCCCCCCCCTGTCGCACAGCTGCCCTCCGAGTTGCCCTGTTTCCCTGGGCCTCTGCCCCCTGGCCGGTGTGCCCACTACCACTGCCCCCAGGTCCCTGTTGTTGTTGGGGTGGTGGGTTATCCTGGGTGCCCTGTAGTGGTAGACACACCGCAGATTGACGCGCCCTGGAGACAGAGGCATGGGCCCGCTGGGTGGGAGCTGTGCTGGTGTTCCCAGAGGGGTTTGGGTCTGTAGTGGCCTGGGCCTGTGTGAGGGGAACCGACTGTCCAGAGGTCCCCGATGGTCCGGGCTGGTCATCGGTGTCCAGGTCGACAGAGCTGCTGTCATCGCTGACGGCCTCTTGGGTGGGGGGTGTGGAGAATTCTGGGCCCTCCGCGGCGGTGTGTTGACGGTCGGGTCCTGCAGGGGTATAGAGGTATGGTTATAGTTTCAATGTGTGGCATATGGGTGTATCTGTGGGTTCCCGTGTCCCCAAGTGCTGGCATTCGTGTGTGGGGGCTTTGGTGAGGGTGGCTTGTGGGGGGGATGTGTATATGCATTGGGCATGCTTTGGTGATGGGTGTCCATGCTTAGTGGACGCATGCAGGCCTAGGTTTTGGGATGTGTGGGTTGTGATGGTGAGACATTGGCAGGGAATAGGTGTGCTGGGGGTGGGGGTGAGGATGGTGGTGGGGGTGAGGATGGTGGTGGGGGTGAGGGTGGGGGTGAGGATGGGGGTGGGGGTGAGGGTGGGGTTCGAGGATGGGGGTGAGGGTTGGGGTATGATTTGGCATGCAGGTGGGGGGGAAGCAGTAGTGAAGCTTCAACTTACCAGTATCCATTCCTCCGCCGACTCCTGCGAGGCCGTCAGGATGCAGGATGTTCAAGACTTCCTCCTCCCATGTTGTAAATTGTGGGGGTTGAGGTGGGGGTCCTCCGCCAGTCTTCTGCACGGCGATGTTGTGCCTGGATACCATGGAACGCACCTTCCCCCGTAGGTCGTTCCATCGCTTCCTGATGTCTTCCCGATTTCTGGGGTGCTGTCCCACAGCGTTGACCCTGTCGACAATCCTCTGCCATAGCTCCGTCCTCCGGGCAATGCTGGTGTATTGTATCTGTGTGCCGAACAGCTGGGGCTCTACCCGAACGATTTCCTCCACCATGACCCTGAGTTCTTCGTCTGAGAAGCGGGGTGTCTTTGGGGTGCCATGGGGTGGTGTGTATGATGTGTGGGGTGGAGTATGTGTAGTTAAGTGTGTTGAGTGTGGTGGTGTGTGTTGTTTTGTGTGTGGATAGTGTGTAGGTGATGGTGTGGAGTGGCTGTGGCTGCTAGTTTGTGGATGGTGGTGTCTCGCTCTGGCCTTCTTTCAGAATTTTTTGGCGTAGGGGTTTGTGGGTGATGTGGGTGTGTGTTTTATATTGTATTGTGTGTGTGGGAGTGGTGTGTGTATGTGTATCAGGTGTGTGGAATTCAAATCGTCCAATGTGGCTGAGTTTTGTTCGTTTGTGTGTATTCTGACCGCGGCGGTGTGTCCCGCCAATGGAATACCGCGTTTGAATGACCGCCGCGTGGATTCGTGGGTCGTAATGGCATGGGCGTATTTCTGTTGGCGTGACGGTGGAGGTTTTGTCACCTCCACTTTTCCGCCGACCGCTGGTCTGGCGGTCTGTTGTGGCTGTCGGATTTTCGGAGGTTTGCCTTCTGCGGGTCAGAATGACCGTGGCGGGTTTCCGCGACCGCGGCGGGATTATGGAGGATTTCTGACCGGCGGTAGGCGCCTTTTACCGCCGAGGTCAGAATGACCACCATAGTCTTTCATTTTAACAGGAGCTGATATTCGGAAACGCAAAGTATATCTATCCCTGCCTCTTCTCGGCACAGTGCCAATCGGGGAAGAACTGTCTAAAGACTTGCTAGTAGGCTTCTCTGTAACAACAACATCATCAGATGATTCAGTCTCATTCAAGGGCAAACACAGATCCGCAGCAGGGAGCCTGTCTTGTGCTGGAGAACCCTGAGTCATACATTCCTTCGGCAGGACAACAGGTGTACTCAAAACTGGCTCCCGAGAATCATGTATGGGCAAATAATAGGGTTTAAAGAAAGATATATTCCTAGTCACTATCTCCTTGTCTCGTTGGGCAGTGACCATTGTGCCTTTCACATTCACAACTGTCCAAGGGCTAGCTTCAAATGGGAGCTTGAACTTGCCTCCTGCATGTCTATTTTTTACTAACACCCAGTCTCCCACTCTCAAACGTCGCACCCAGGCTCTTAGACATCCGATCATTCAGCACCTGACGACTTCGCAAACGACTGGAAACTTGATCATGAAAACCACTCGAAGCATTCACTTGGGGCAACGTATCTCTCATACCCTGTACACAACACACTTCACTGGGAATAGCACCAGTGGTGCCATGGGGAGTCAGGCGGTACTCCCTTAGAAACTCAAACAGAGCACATTCTACATCCTTTTCCTGAGACACTGCAATTCTTAGCACCTTATTTAAAGTTCTCAGAAATCGTTCAACTTCCCCATTAGCTTGAGGCCAGCAAGGGGTGATTTTTCGATGATGAATATCATGTGACACTAAATATTCTGAAAGCTCATGACTCGAAAACGGGGGTCCATTATCTGTTCTCAGCTCTTTGAATATGCCATGGGTGGCCATGATTTTTTCTAAACATGGCACAACTCGATCGGTAGTAGTAGAGGTCAAGACCTCCACCTCTGGGTATTTGGAGAAATCATCTATGGCAACTAGCATATGGCGCCCATCAGGAAGACTGCCTAAATCCACACTCACTCGATGCCATGGAGTGGGGGGAATTGGTTCTGTTATGATGGGAGCAGGCAAATCAGCAGGTCTGAGGATTTGACATGTGTGGCAATGTTGGATCGTCTGTTCTACCCTAGCGTCCATGGCAGTAAACCATACTTTACTTCTCAGTCTCGCTTTGGTCTTTACAATCCCCTGATGGGAGATGGGAGCTAAATCAATCGTTCGTTGCTGCAATGCTTCAGGAATCACCAAACGATGACCTCGCAGTAAACACTCTTCCGGTGACACCACCAACTCTTGGCGAATATTATGCAGGGAAGACAAAGTTACTTTGGCTTGTGTCGTTCTACGACCCATGTCTTGTTTTAGTAAATGCCACTTTCCATCACGAACACACGATATGGCCAACTGTAGCACTTCATCTACTCGGGTGGCCTCTTGAATTTCCTGGATTGAAATGGGACGTGGTCTTGACCGTTCCACCACCAATCTTACGTATTCTTCCACCTCCTCCGATTCCTTTTCCTCCTGAGTAGTGAGGGGTCTGGTGTGTCTAGACAGATAATCTGCCGGGTTTTGGGCTCCTGGTCGATACAGCACCACAAATTGATATTCCTGGAGCTGGAGGATCCATTTTTCTATCCTGGGTGGGGGTTGGGATGTTGACTTATTGAACAGGGGTATCAAAGGCTTGTGATCAGTATTTACTGTGAACGGATGGCCATAGATATACAAATGAAAATGACGACAGCCCCAATGAACCGCCAACGCTTCTTTTTCTATGTGAGAGTAGCATTGTTCTGTGGTCGTCAAAGCTCTACTCGCATAGGCTACCGGGGCCCATTCACCATCTGTTCCTTTTTGAGATAAAACTGCTCCCAATCCTACGGGACTGGCATCCACAGATATCTCGGTGTCTTTAGAAGAGTCAAAATACACCAACGTGGTGTCTGCCGACAACGCCCGTTTAGTCGCTTGAAAAGCATCGTCCTGGCGAGCCGTCCACTCCCACGGAGTGTGAGTTTTCGTGAGTTCTCTTAACGGCGCCGTGAGAGACGTCAGATTAGGAATAAATCTTCCGCAGTAGGTCACCATTCCTAGAAAACTGCGAACACCTGTGACGGAGGTAGGAGGACGTGCCACCTGTATGTCAGCCACTTTTCCTGGATCAGGCCTGACCCCTTGTGTCGAGAAATGATAGCCAAAGAATGCGATATCTTGTTTCAAAAATTCGCATTTCTCCCTGTGTAGTGTCAGTCCATTTTGTCTAAGTCTGTGGAAAGTAGCACGGAGTCTTTTGAGAAGCCCTTCCACAGGAGGGGCATGCACAAGAATATCATCACTCACATTGATGACCCCTTCAAGCCCAGCTAACACACCATGAATCGTGTCCTGAAACACTTCTGCGGCACTAGCAATGCCAAAACTGAGACGCTTGTACCGCCTCAGCCCCACATGAGTTAAAAATGTTGTTATGGCCCTTGATTCAGGAGAAAGCAACAGTTGGTGATATCCGGCCCGAAGGTCCATTTTAGAGAACCACCGTGACCCACTTACCTCTGCCACAATGTCATCCACCGTTGGTGTGAGGTGCCGCTCTCTCCGAATGGCCACATTCGGCAACCTCATATCCACGCATGTGCGCACCTCACCTGGTTGTTTTGGCTTTCGAGTGACAACTATGGGTGACACCCATGGTGTCGGCCCTTCAACATTTTCAATAATGCCAGCTTTTTCCAATTTGGCCAATTCCTCTTCCACCTTTGGCCTCAGGTGAAATGCTATGCGTCGATGTTTCAGGGCTACAGGATCAATCGTTTTGTCGATGTGTAGTTTCACTTGTCGCTCCTTCAAACAACCAATGCCTTGGAAGATATCTGCATATTCTTCTTCCAGACTTTCTACGGCACCCACATGAACACTGAAAGCAAAAGTGACTAGTTCCAGTTCCTCAGCCGTGCGACAGCTCAGTAACATCCCTGTTCCAGTTTTTGTGACATACACCTTTGCTCTGGTAGCAGTGTCCTCATGTACGATGTCTGTCGTGAACACACCTGCCAAAGGAATTGGGGTTGCCGACCCAAATGCATATACCTGCACAGTGGTGGGCCGAAGTTGGGGACGATTTGGAAGCTGCCGGAATACCGACTGTGCCAGTATATTTATCGAGGCCCCAGTGTCAATGAGAGCAGGCACTTGATGACTATCAATTTTCACTGTGCACCTTGGAATTCTCTTCGCCCTACCATTGCCTGGTTGTGTGGTGTGAATAATATACACTGTGCCTTCCGGTTCGTCATCATCATCCATGTCTAGAACCTCATTCTGTTGTTGGATGGTTTGAGCTTCATGTATCATTTTCCGTCCCCCTGGCTTAGGCTTCTTAGCTGACCTGCATACTTTCGCAAAATGGTTGAGACGTTGACAATTTGTACATTGCTTCCCCATTGCTGGACATTTTCCTTGGTGCGGATACACTCCTCCACACATGTCGCATGTGCGACCCCCTCCCTCAGATTTATTCTTTTCTTTTTTCTTTATAGGTGTCGCCGCCACCACTGCGTTCACAGGTTCTGTCTTTATAGGTTTTACAAGTGCTGACTCCATATGGGCCGCCCTCACACGTGACAATTCCTTGGAGCGCCCCATTGTAAGTATGTCCACCATTGACATGCCTGGGACTTGTAAGATATGTTCCCTGAGCTTGGTAGAGTGACAGCCTTGAATAAACTGCGCACGAATCTCGTCAGCTGTATCAGGTAACGTACATGTGCTCGCTAACTCCCTGAGTCGAGCATAGAAGACATCTACAGACTCTTCCGGAAGTTGCCTGGCTTGCCTGAGAAGGAAACGCTCATAGTCTGGATTCGCCAATGGCTCGAAATATGCTGTAATTGCACGTTTCATAGTTTGATATGTGAATGGGGGACCATCTTCTACCACCGATTTGCTAACCTTGTGAATCGCAGGCCCTCCCAAATGTAAAAGCATCGGCCTTCTTCTTTCAGGGTGTATTGCTGCTGCCTCAAAATAGTTCTCCAAACGCTCCACCCATGTTCTCCATTTGGCAGTATGTGCTGATGGAGGACCATCAATTAGGAATGGTTCCAACGCCGGGAACGAATTCATGTTGCTGACAGTGTGTACTTGCCAAATAGGGACCACTTGCAACTGACGTTGACGTCCACTCAGTAATCTAAAGTGTCCCAAATACTCTGTGTTGTGTTCACAGGCACCTAGTTCTTTTATTATTTATTTATTTATTTATTTATTTTTTTACCCATCAAATGTGCAGTCCTACTGCCACGCCATGAAAACCTTGAATATAGGTTTATTTTTCCATTTCCTCACCTGCACTGCCTCAATGTTGTGTCTTCTCCCTGCTCCTGTCACTCATCAAGAGTCCAGTGGCTGCAGCCTCTGTCTGAATTTCTTGAATAGCGCTCCCCCACGCACTTTCCTCTAATCTCCTGATGGGGGCGTGGTTGTTTTCTTCTTCCTTTCTTTTTTCCTTTTTTTTTTTAACAACAATTCTCCTGATGAGTTGAACTCACGTCAGCTCCTTCTGCTGCTGAGCGATTTAGAAACACGGCCGACTGCCCATGCTTCTACAGAGTCTACCACTTGAGAGACTCACCTCCTGAGTTTCTGCTCACCGAACACCTCAAAACGATGTCACATCAGCCACGCACCCGCCTGTTACACCAACACCACAGGCCACTTGAGGTGAGAAAACAAATCTAAACTGGCATTGATTGGGGTGCGAGGGTCGTATCCCGGTCCTCGTCGCCAATTTTGTTATATTCTTGGCATTATTAACAAGTAATCTTGTGAGGAAAATCGGCGTCCGAAGAGCGTTAAAATAAACACACCACACGCATTGGTAATCGGTGCCTAACTGCCGTTCTAGCGCGAGCACTAGAATCTTTATTACTGGCTCCCTGACGTCATAAAAACAAACAATTGAAACTGAACATTGAGAGGGGTTTCTACGCGACCGCATTCCAGCGGCTTGTGTAGATTACCCCTCACGAAATAAACTATTGGTAGTAAACATAACACATGGCAACCATTTGAAAGCTGCTAAGTATCTTAACACAAATACCCAATCTTGCATTGTGGCCACTTCTTAATCAGAGGTATCTCTCGTCCTCCCCCCTCTTTCCTTCTCTCTTTCTCTACCCCCATCTTTCTCCCTCTCCATCTCTCCCTAGGGTACCTTTTTGTTATCCCCCGTCCTATACCCTCTTCCCTGCGGTTTGTTTTTACCTTCATATTACTGCTGAGCATCCGTATGTGATTCAAATACAGTATATACCACTCCAATTTAGAGATATATCTAGCTGATTTATAACCATCTGATTTGCTACATGCATTGATATGTGTATGTTCACAAGAACTATCTCCGTTATGACTTACCAATACTCCACCTCCTTTTCCCTCCCCTATATCCCACAGAACCAATAAAAACTATTTGAAACCTAACCTATTTATTTCTGAAATGGCACACGATATGGGATTTAGGAGCAGTGGTGAAACTAGACACCTTGGGGAATCCAGGACCGGTGCTTTGCGTGGCTCTCACCAAGTTGTTTTACTCAGAATCCCTTGCAAACTTTAAACTTTGACTAAAAAAAACACATTTTCCTCACATTTCTGTGATGGAAAGTTCTGTAACCTACAGGGAGACACAAACGTCCTTTCACCCATCATTCCCTTAAGTGTTCCAATACAAATTGTATTTCACTGGTATGGGTAGGCCTAGTGCCCGCAATAGGAAATGGCCCAAAATGCAACATTGGTACATCACATTTTTCCACTCCAAACTGGCCAGCTTTTTTTTAAAGTAGATAGGTGTGTATTTTGGGCCCTAGTTCAGCTGGCACCTAGCGAAACCCAGCAAACCTGCGCATTTTTAAAAACTAGACGCATAGGGAAATCCAGGATGGGATGATTTTCGTGGATCCCATGAGGTTTTTCTACCCACAATACCCTGCAATCCTCAAACTTTGGCTAAAATCACACATTTTCCTTAAATTTCTGTAATGGAGCTTCCAGAACCCACAGAAATCCACAAAATTCATACTAACCACCATTAGCCCACTTGTGGTTATAAAAACACTGCTCCACTTGTGTGACTGTGCCTCATGCCCGCAACAGGACCAGATACAACCAAGGCCAACAGAAGCCCTTGCGTGAGGACTCCTATTGACCTTGGTTTGAACTGTTCCTGTCGCTGGCTTGGTGGGCAGTCCTATCCCTCCTTTCAATAATTTCCTGGCATCTAGTGGCCTTTCTGCCCCCAGAAGGGGGCAGGTCGGGGGTAATTACTTCTGTGCCCCACCCTGGGGGGTAGAAAGACTGTGTCAGCATTTATTTGGGGAGGGGGCATGGCCATGCCCATTGTGGGCAACCCCCACCCCTCTTTTTTTGTAAATAATTCCCTGGTGTCTAGTGGGCTTTCTCCACCATCAGGGAGCAGATTGGGGGTAATTACCACCATCAATGTACTGGGGGCAGAAAGCTGTGGCCCCATTTATCTGGAGTGGGAGCATCGCCATGTCTAGCCCCACCCACCGCTTTTTTAAAATAAAATAATTTCCTGGCATCTAGTGGGCTTTCTGATTCTGTTGGGATGCAAATCAGGGATAATTTCCCTCTTCTTCTGCTTGGGGGGGGGGGAGTGGGGGGGGGGGGGGGCAGAAAGACTGTCACCATTTTTTAGGGGTGGAGGTATTGCCATTCCCATGCTGGGCAGCTCCCACCCCTATAATGTAATACAGAAAATAATCCCTGGTGTCTAGAGTGCTTTCCGCCCCCTCCTCCCCATGGGGACAGATTGGGGGTTATTTCTGCCATCTGACCCCAAGGGGCCCGAAGACTTAATAAAAAAAAATATTAAGGGGGAGCACAAGCCCCTGCCCAAAGGGCCACTACCCCTATACCTTGTGTCTAGTGGATGGATCTCTGCTTGGGGATCGCTAACCCATGGCGATCCCAAGCAGGGATCTGCTGGGCAGGGGTACCACTGGAAAGGGAGATTCTCCCCTTTCAAACGGTACCCCTCCCATAAGCACCACAGGGCCCTTTCTAACCTTTCTCTCATTGTCAGCAAATGGTCGACACCCGCACTGGGGTTGGTGTACTGGTCTCAGTCATTGGCCAACACCCACAGCAAAAGGGTTAACAGTGCTCAAAACAATTCCTTGTTGGTCCAGTGAGAAAACAAACAGCAAAATACTAAAGAACCTGCCCTGCAGCCAGTCAGTCTATCGAGTGCCACACTGAACCACAAATTTGTCCCAGGGACTGACGTTAACAGAGTTTGAATAGGGATGCCTTGCCGCCAAGATGACATTAACAACTTTGGGAGAAAGGTGAAATAAGGTCAACTGTTGCCACTTAATCACCAAGCACGGGGATACAGATTGCACAGGACCAGGTGCATCAGCTGAGTTCACCAACCCTGAAATTTAGAGATCCTGCTAGGTGAGAAAAACTCCTTGGCGGTTCTGTCATTTCCGGAGGTGGAGAGCCTCCTGGCACAGAACCCAAGACCCCACCCCCATCGGCTTGTTGAAGCACCAAATGGTAATGGTGTTGTCCATGAGCACTTCTCCCAGATGGCTTCTTCAATACAAGAGTGACACATCTGTCACCACTGTCAAATCTGAGGATGTAAAAAAGGGTTCAGCCACTGACCCAATTGTGGTCACTGCAGATCTTTTGCAGTATCCTCTTAAAAACTGGATACAATCCAACAAATTCCCCTGGTGCTATGCACACTGAGACTTATAATTCCAATGCATATGCCATCTGGACAGTTTCACCAGCAGGTTAGAGGCGGCCAGCAATCACAGGAGCCCGAGTCATCCACACTGAGAACCAGGGCAGATGCTTAACATTGGTGTCATAGCTCGAATGTCCTAGAATCTCTGCTCGGGTGAAAGGCACCAAACCATACCATATCCATTATGGCTCCAATGAATGGGAACATCTGCGAAGGAGTCTGGTGTAACTTCACCACACTGATAGTGAACCCAAGCAATTTTATAGTGTTCTCTGTCATCTGCAGGTGGTTATGACTATGTAGGGCGAACCTGCCTTCAACAGCCAGTTGTTGAGGTAGAGGAACACTAGTACCCTGACCTCCAAAGGTGTGCTGCAACCTCTATGATCACTTTTGTGCACACCCCAAAGGCATATGTGAGGCCGAAAGAGAGCACCATAAACTGAAATGGTCGTGGACTACTGTGAGAAGCAGGTAGCACCTTTGGGTATGTAGGATGGGCATACGGCAATAACACCGTCATTAAGAGCATCTTGAATTTGCCGTTCCATAGGAAGGCACTGATAATACAAAGATCTAAGATACGATGAAGGCCTCATCCTTCTTCATAACAAGAAAGTTGCAGGGTAACCACCCAGTTCTGAGGCCAGAATCTTTTTGAATTGCCTCTTTGGCCAAAGGGCTTACACTTCCTGGTTCAGGACGAACAAGTGGTCCTCCATGAGCTGTCCTGATGGTGCTGGAAGGTGCAATGATGTAAAAAGAAATGGGAGGGAGCCATGGTTGACATTTTGGAGGACCAACTGTTTGGGTCAACTCAGCTGAAAAGGCCCTGCGATGCTTACCCACTATGTCAGGAACACTTCTGTTTCACACTTAAATCAAAATACAGCATATATGTGTTAGGAACACCAATATCACAAGCAATAGATTACATTCCATAATTTATATTGTTCTCACATTTTATTAGATCATTTCATATGAAAAAGTACCAAAATGTATTTTTTAAAAACTTATTATGGCATATGCAACACCTACTGTTTCCATTATATCAGGTAATTAGTACCTCTTTGGAGCATCTAATTGTCTTATTTAGTGGATTTCCACCTGCTGATCCTGGCCGTTTTCGCTGGGCTATCCCCAAACTTTTTGTCTTTTTTTTCCTATTTTTTCTGACCTGTTTTTGTTGGTGTTAGGACTCTGGGAATATGCATATGCTCCCTGTCTAAATTGTATTGGTGATTGGTTTACTCATGATTGGCATATTTGATTTACTAGTACGTCCCTGGTATAGTGCACCAGGTGTGCTCAGGGCTTGTAAATCAAATGCTTCTAGTGGACCTGCAGCACTGATTGTGCCACTTTGTAAACAGGCCTCAGACCTGCCACTGCAGTGTCAGTGTGTGCATGGGCAGAGTGCAGTGCATTTAAAGGTAAGACGTGTACTGATGTGTTTTATATGTTCTGACAGTGAAATACTGCTAAACTCGTTTTTCACTATTGCAAGGTTTATCTCTCCCATGGTGACTGCCTTCAAGAACAAGTTACTTACCTTTGGTAATGATTTATCTGGTAGAGACTTAGGCCCTCATTACAACCCTGGCGGTCAGTGTTAAAGCGGCGGTAACACCACCAACAGGCCGGCGGTAAAAAAAATGGGATCCCGACACAGCGGAAACCGCCAACATAAACAGCCACTTTAACATTCTGACCACCAGGGCGGTAGCAACAAACACTGCGGCGGTCGCCGCTAACAGACAGCTGGAAGACAATGTACCGGCCACTGTATTATGACTGGCCAATCCGCCAGCTTTTCCGGGGCAGTACCAACTACATCAAAAGCACAGTGGAAACAGTACATTGAAGGGGAACCACTCAACTTTTGACACTCAACGAAGAACCAGAACGCCATGGAGCCCGAACTGCAGGTCGTCCCCATGTTGGTGTATCTACTAATACACCAGGAAATAGTAAGAAGGCGGCGGCGACGACAGTGAGTACTGCACCTAGCACACATGAGAGGGGGGGAGGTAAAAGAGAGTGACACACACATGCGACACGCAACACCCCTACCCCCCACCCTCACCCACAACACCATACACACTAACTCATCCAACAACCTTACAGATACACCTCGTTACCCCCTGGAAGAACGCAAGGACAAAAGGAACTGAGTTCAATCAGTGATATTTTGGAACATGCAGATATAGCAAACGTATTTAAAAAAAACAGTATATACAAATATTTACATTATGTACAGAAGGCCATACACTACTGTCCCTTGTACATGTCCGTGGACAAGTGGGCCTAAACATCATGGACGAAGCCCACACTTGACTCCTGCCTAAAAACGGAGAGAACACTGCAGGGGCATCAGGTCGAAATAACACAGGCATCTCAGGGAAAAGGGGAGGTAGGGCACCTCAGCTGGAAGATGGTACTACGCTACTGCTCCTCGAGGGGGCAACATGCCCACAGCAATGTCCTGGGGAGTGCAAAGCCACAGTCTCTCAAGTGGGTGGTTTGCCCACTGCTTGCTCCTGGGGAGTGCAAAGCTACAGTCTCTCAAGTGGGTGGTTTGCCCACTGCTTGCTCCTGGGGAGTGTAAGGCTACAGTCTCTCAAGTGGATGGCTTCTCCCCTGGTTCTGGAGGGGGCTTTGTGCCCAGTCTGCTTCATCCTGCCAAGGATTGGGTGAGTGGATACATCTCTCCACTGGTTCTGGAGGGGGCTTTGTGCCCAGTCTGCTTCATCCTGCCAAGGAGTGGGTGAGTGGATGCATCTCTCCACTGGTTCTGGAGGGGGCCTTGTGCCCAGTGATGCTGCACCTGGGGTGTGGCAGTTCCCATTCCTTCACCTGGGTGTCTGAGTCACGAGATGTGCAGGGAACAGGTAGCATGATACTCCATGGAGGCACAGCCACACTCCATCCTGTGGCGACTTAGGCTGCAAACTGCTGGTAGTGCCAGTGCTGGTGGTGGTGCCTCATGTGGTGTCTGCAGGGTCCAGGACGTCTCCTGCAGCCTCGGAGGGCTGACCACTGGGGATGCTGCTGATGTCCGATGTAGTGGCAGCGGCTGGGCACGTGGTAGTGCATATGGCGGAGCAGGTGGCGGTGGCTGCGGCGGTGTCTGTGGCGGAGATGCTGCCGGTGCTGCCCGTAGTGCAGGCATCTGTAGTAGTAGAGGGAGACACCAGGCTGTCTCCAGCAGCCTTGGACGGCTGACCACGGGGGACGATGCTGGTGACTGTTGTTGTGGCAGTGGCGGTGCAGGAGGTGGTTCAGATGGAGGGGCAGGTGGCGGTGCAGGTGGCGGTCGTTGCTGCAGTGCTTACCGTAGTACAGGTTGCTGCCCTGTCAGGAGAAATGGTGGTCACCAGTCCCTCACCAGGAGGCTCTGTGCCCTGAGGTGACTTGCCCTTGCTTTTGTGTCCCTTCCCCACCTTGGTAGTCGCTGCTGGGACCTTGGCACTGTCCTCTTTGGGTTGGGATAAGGCCTTGCTGGGGGGGTGGTGCGTCCTCTCGGACTTGCAGGGACCACAGCGGATGCCGATTTTGTGGCTGAGGTGCTGGCCTGGGATCTAGAAATCCTGGCCCTAGGGGAAGGACGGGGGGAGGTGTAGGGAAGAGGTCAACGTTAGCCAGGAAACGTGGTTTTGACACACTGGGACGGGAAGATGGAGGGGGTGTGGGAGTGGAGGAAGAGGTAGTAGTTGTAGGAGGTGTACGTCTGCTGAGTTTGGGTGAAGGTGCATGGGCTGGAGGCTGTTGTGAGGTGGATGGCTGTTGAGTGGGTGTGTGCCTGCGTTTGTGTACTTTGGGAGGAGGGCTCACAGACATACTGGGAGAAGGCACAGGGGAAATGTGTATGGTTGTGGGGGTGGTGATTGCTTGTGAGGGGTGTGCTGTGATGGGCGTGCTGGTGATGGAGGCAGTGGCTGATGATGTAGTGCATGCAGGTGTGAGTGGAGATGGTACTGGGAGGGAGGTGGACGAACAGGAGCAGGGGGACACAACGGAGGAAGTGGATGTTGGTATGTGTGCATGGGTACGGTGCTTGTGTGAGTGCCTGTGTGATGATGTGTGGCACTTATGTTTTCCTGACCCACTTTTGTGTGTTGATGTTTGTGCATGCTGGTCTGAAGGTGTGCTTGGGATAGGCTGAGGTAGAGGGGATTGGGTCTGGGTAGTGGAAGTTGGAGGGGGGAGGCTGGACACAAGGGCAATGGCTGGCATCAGTGCTGAGGCCAGAGCCTGAAATGCTCACTGTTGGGCCGCCACACCAGAATGAATACCCTCCAGGTAGTCATTTGTTTGTTGCAAATGCCTCACGACACCCAGGTTGGCATTCAGAATGGTTGACTGCCCAACAGTGAGGGATCTCAGGAGGTCAATAGCCTCCTCACTGAGGGCAGCAGGGCTGAGTGGGGCAGGGCCTGAGGTGCCTGGGGCGAAGGACATGCCCACCCTCCTGGGTGAGCGGCACGGGAAACATGCTGAGGGGCTGCTGGGAAGGTGGTGCTGGTAGGGGGGTGGTGGCTGTACCTGTTGTTGGGGTGGGCACACAGGTATCCGCCACCGCCAGGGAGCTTCCATCAGAGGAGGAGTCGCTGTCACTGGTGTCCCCTCCTGTCCCCGTAGTGGAGCTCCCCTCGCCCTCCGTCCCACTGGTGCCTTCACCCTCAGTGGATTCACCCTCATGGGCCATGTGGGATGCAGCTCCCTCCGTTGACGGTGCGTCTGCTCCTCCGCCAGATGATGCTAATGCACACAAGGACAGAACAAGAAGGGGGGAGAGACAGAGGATACACATGGTCGATGCCAGCAACACTACTACCGTTGGCGTACACAACACACACTGAGCTGCCCTGTGCACTAGACCATGCCCAACCACTCACTAAGGTAGTCACCAGCCCCTGGGGTACAATGCCTAACACTAGCAACTGCACACCTGACACCCACAGGACCCTACCCAGTAGTAGTTGGCTACTTGTACCATTGGGGTAGGGGTGTTCAGAGCCTGCAAACAAGGGACCTACCCTGGCATGATCGCCCTGGCTTAGGGGCACCCACAGCCCACATCCCCCACCCAGCTAGTTCCTAAAGCGTGCAAAGTCAGCTTTCTGTAACTGTACTCACCCCCTTGTGGCTGCTGTGATGCCCTCAAGTGCCCATCCAACTCCGGATAGGCCGCCACCAGAATGCGGAACATCAGGGGGGATATGGTGCAACAGGCACCCCTTCCACGTTGGGAGGCCAGCCCCAGCTGGGCCTCCGCCATCTTCTTGGTCCAACGGCGCAGGTCCTCCCATCTCTTGCGGCAGTGGGTGCTCCGCCTGTGATAGAGCCCCAGGGTCCACACCTCCTTGGCGATGACACGCCAAATACCCTTCTTCTGGTGGGTGCTCACCTAGAGGGAAAAAAAGACAGCAGAAAATGTAATTACTAACCCGTCTGGACCATCATACTCATTGCCCACCAGTTCTCACCCATGTCCTGACGCACATACACTGACCACCTCTCATGCAGCATTCAGGCCAGGACACCTTAGCACCCTCCAACATGTGGCTTACAACCACTCCAAACAGGCATTGCCTAGGCATCATACTGACAGTGCACTCACCTGTTTGTCTGGAGGACCGTAGAGTAACGTGTACTTGGGAGGACCCCATCCACCAGTTTCTCCAACTCCTCCGCAGTGATCATCCTAATCCAGGCGTGCAGAGCTGCTGTCATCACTGTGGGCCTTTTCTGTGGGGGGACTGGATGTATCTGGCACCTCCTCTCCGGTGACGTTGGGTAGGGGTCCTGTTGGGATGTAAATGCATTGTTATTGTATCTGTGTGTGCCATCTTGTGCAATGGGTTTGTTTCCCTTATATAATTGTGGTTTCCCTGTCGCATTGACCTTGTGTGAATGCTGATTGTGTGGGCTGGGTGTGTCTCTCTACTGGGTATGCTGTGGTGATGGGTTTCCATGCATTGCGGGTGCATGCAGGGCTTGGTATTGGGATGTGTGGGTTGTGATGGTGGGGTAGATGTGAGGTGATGAAGTGATGGGAGTGAGGGTACGGGTGGGGGTATGTGATGGCATGCAAGTAGGGGGGGATAAAGTAGTAAAAATATTTGATTTACCAGAGTCCAGCCTTCCTCCTACTCCTATGAGGCCCTCAGGACGCATGATCACCAAGACTTGCTCCTCCCATGTTGTCATTTGTGGGGGAGGAGGTGAGGGTCTACCGCCAGTTCTCTGTACAGCAATCTGGTATCTTGAAACCACGGAACGCACCTTCCCCTGTAGGTCGTTCCACCTCTTCCTGATGTTATCCCTGGTTCTTGGATACTGTCCCAGGGCGTTGACCCTGTCGACGATTCTCCGCCATAGCTCCATCTTCCTTGCAATAGACGTCTGCTGCACCTGTGATCCGAATAGCTGTGGCTCTACCCGGATGATTTCCTCCACCATTACCCTTAGCTCCTCCTCAGAAAACCTGGGGTGTCTTTGAGGTGCCATGGATGTGCTGTGAGTGATATGTGTGAGGTAATGTGTGGGGTGATGTGTTGTGATGTATACTGTGATGTGCATGGATGGTGTATGAGTGATGGTGTTCTGTGCCTCTGATTGGGTGTGTGCTCTTTGCTTGTCTCTCTGTGCTTGGTCTCTTTTTTTTGGTTGTAAGGGGTTGTGGGTATTGTGGGTGTGTGTTTTATAGTGGTGTGAGTGTGTGGGTGTGGTGTGTGTATGTGTGTCAGGTATTTTGAATTGTCCAATATGGTGTTGTTTTGTAAATGTGTGTGTATTTTGAGCGCAGCGGTGTGTACCGCCAATGGTTTACCACGGTTGAAAGACCACTGCGTTGATTCGTGGGTCGTGATACTATGAGTGTATTCCTGTTGGCACGACGGTGTGGGTTTTGCTTTCGCAAGTTTATCACTGACCTTTGGTGTGGCGGACTTGTGTGGGTGTCTGTATTGTGGCGGTATTCTCTGTGTGGGTCATAATACCCGTGGCAGATTACCGCCGCTGTCACAGTATCTTGCCAGCCGTCGGCACGGCGGTAAGTGGGATTCACCACCAGGGTTGTCAAAAGGGCCTTATTCTAGTTGCAGTTTGCTTACCTTAGAATTTCCCCCAGACGTCAGACTGGATCCGTGGAAAATTTTCTTCGAGCAGTACCCTTGCACACCATCAAGTGGCGTTGGTCGACTCTGTTTTTGTTGTTGGCATTGTGGTCGGCGTGATGACATCAGGGTCGTACACAGGGGTCATACACAGGCACCGCCTGGGTGCAGTGGCATCAGTTTCTTTTCACAACTTTCCACGCCAAAGTGAAGAACCATGAAGAACACTGAAAATAGTGCACAAGAGCTAAGGCCCTAACAATGGAATCCCTGTCCTTAGAAATCAGTTCACAAGCGGGGAAGATGGGTATGTCGGTAAGGAATCTGCAACTAGAATTTGTCTCTACCAGATACATCGTTACTGAAGGCAAACGTGTTAATCTGATAGAGATTTCTAGTTCCAGGTTCCTTACCTTAGAATAGATACCCAACAATATCATCCTCGGTGGTGGGCTGCGAACTAAGATCATACTAAAAAGTCCTGCAGGACCGAATGACCAAAGTAGCCATCTGCGGACCTGACTGTCCAGACAGTAATGTTTAGTGAGCGTGTGCAGAGATGCACACGTTGCAGCATGGCAGATATCCTGGACATGAACTCCGTGTGCTAACGCTGTGATAGCAGCAGTTGCCCGGACGGAGTGAGTGCAGAAGCCTTTAGGGTGTTGTTTCTTTGCCAAAGCCTAGTGCATTTTGATGCAAAGTAGTACCCATCACGAGATGGTACACTTTTGCACCACCTTCCCTTTCTTCACACCTACATATCCAACAAAGAGTTGATCATCCACCCCGAAATCTTTGGCTTGGTTGAGGTAAAAAACCAATGCTCTTTTTGGATTCAGATGGTGGAGTCTCTCCTCTTCCTAGAAGAATGTGGAGGTGTGTAAAAAGTATGCAAAGTGTTGGAATGGCCTACATGAAAAGGCATAACTACTTTGGGAAGGAAGGAGGTCCTCGTACGTAGCACCACTTTGTCAGGGTGAACAGACAAAAATGGGGGGTTGGAAGAAAAAACCTGAAGCTCACTCACCCTGTGAGAAGAAGTGATGGCAACAAGAAATACAGTCTTGAGAGTAAGGAACCGCAAGGGACAATTGTGTAACGACTCAAAAGGAGCACACATTAAGTAAGTGAGGACAAGATTGATGTCCCACAGGGCATGACAAACAGAGTGGGAGGAAACAAATGGGTGAGTCCCTTAAGGAATCTACCAACAACAGGAGACTTAAAAAAAGAAAGTTGGTCTGACAATCTAAGAAAGGCTGAGATAGCCGATAAATAACGTTTAAGGGTACCCAAAGCAAAGCCCTGCGGGGCTAAACAAAGGATGAACAAAAGAACCTCAGAGAGGGGAGCAGAGAGGGTATCAACAGACTTGTTGGTACACCATGCCACAAATTGATGCCAACAACAGGCATATGCCATTTTGGTGGAGGAACGCCTGGCTGCAAAGATAATGTCACAGACTTTGGGCGGAAGGTCAAAAGCTGTCAACTGCTGCTGCTCAATCTCCATGCATGAAGGTGAAGATTGGACAGGTACGGGTGGAGGACCATCCCCTGTTGCTGCGAGAGAAGATCCTCCCAAAGGGGCAGTCTCACTGGAGGATCTGTGGCCACGCTCAGTAGCTCTGGACACCATAGTCTCCGTGCCCAGTCCGGAGCCACAAGGATTATTGGCCTGGTCGTTCTAGATCTTGTTCAGAACTCTGGACAGAAGTGGTACAGATGGAAAGGCATAAAGGAGGTCTGCGCTCCACTCGAGATGAAAAGCATCGCTGAGCGAGTGCTGCCTTGAAAACTCCAATGTGCAGAACAGCTGACGTTGCACAATTTCTGTGGAGGCGAACAGATCTAACCAAGGCTCTCCCCACTGCTGAAACAGACCTTGTGCCACCTCTGGATGGAGACGCCATTTGTGATAGTCTATGCATCGACGGCTGAGTTTGTCTACTCTGGCGTTCAGAGAGCCCGCCAGATGTTGAACCACCAGGGTAATGCTCTGATGTGCCAGCCATGTCCAGTGGCGCAGAGCCTCTTGACAAAGGGTCCAGGACCTGACTCCACCTTGTTTGTTGCAGTACCACATGGCGGTAGTGTTGACTGTGAACACCTGCACCACTTTCCCTTTGAGAGAGAGAAGGAATACTTTCAATGCAAGCCTGATCGCCCGGAGCTCCAGAAGATTGATGTGGAGTCCAAAATCCACCGGAGACCAGACACCTCTGATCTCCTCTTTTCCATGTGGCCGCCCCAGCCCAGGAGTGACGCGTCTGTCACTACTGTAAGATCTGGTTGGGGAAGAGAGAGGAATCTGCGTTGACCCATTCCTGATTTGAAAGCCACCACTGCAGATCTTTCGAAGTCCTCTCCACGATCTGGACCATATTGGAGAGATTCTCATGATGCTGCGCCCACTGGAACTGCAAATCCCACTGCAGAGCCTGCATGACAGTACTTATGTTTGTAGGCAACTATGCCTATCCTACAACAAGTCGCAACTGTAGTCCCAACCCTTCCGGCTCACTAGCAGTATCTCACCAATAACCCAAACAGTTAAAGGTGATTTGTGGCAGCCGTTACGCATGGACTCAGAAGTATGACATCTCAGGGAGTGTCGTGGTTAAATGGAGATTACCTCTTTCTCACAGATATATCATGTCTCATCCAAACACAGGCAATAACGAAGATGTAGTAATGTTTGAATCGTTTTTATTTAATACAATACGGTAAATCGCATGGGCTGCAATGATTAGGATAATGAACAATGCAAGAAATAGAACCGTAAAGACGAGAGTCATGATTACGAAGACCCCCACCATCTTGTGTTAGCATGGAAAGACATAAAGGCCCTCATTACAACCCTGGCAGTAAATGCCGCCTACCGTCGTGCTGACGGCCGCCAAAATACCGTGATCGGGGTGGTAATCCGCCACGGGTATAATGACCCACACATAGAATACCGCCATAATACTGACACCAACACAAGTGCGCCAGACCAAAGGTCAGTGATAAAATGACTATAGCAAAACCCACACCGTTACGCCAACAGGAATACGCCCACAGTATCACGACCCACGAATCAACGCAGCGGTCTTTCAACCGCAGTAAACCATTGGTGGTACACACAGCCACTTTCAAAATACACACACACTAACAAAACTACACCACATTGGAAAATTCAAAATACACATACCTGACCCACATACACACACTACACCACTATAAAACACACCCACAATACCCACAACCCCTTACAACCAAAAAAATATAGCTAACTGAGAGAGACAAGCCAGGAACACCCACTCAATCAGAGGCATAGAACACCATCAGCCATACACCATTCACGCACATCACAGCATACACCCCAACACATCACCCCACACATCACCCCACACATCCTCACACATATCACTCACACCACATCCATGGCACCCCAAAGACACCCCAAGTTTTCAGAAGGGGAGCTAAGAGTAATGGTGGAGGAAATCATCCGGGTAGAGCCACAGCTATTCGGATCACAGGTGCAGCAGACATCCATTGCTAGGAAGATGGAGCTATGGCGGAGAATCGTGGACAGGGTCAATGCCGTGGGACAGCACCCAAGAACCAGGGATGACATCAGGAAGAGGTGGAATGACCTATGGGGGAAGGTGCGTTCCATGGTATCAAGACACCAGATTGCTGTACAGAGGACTGGTGGTGGAACCCAACCTCCTCCCCCACAACTAACAACATGGGAGGAGCAAGTCTTGGCGATCATGCATCCTGAGGGCCTGGCAGGAGTAGCAGGAGGACTGGATTCTGGTAAGTCAAATCTTAACTACTTCATCCCCTCCACCCTACCTGTATGCCATCACAAAATCCTACCCTAACCCTCACCCCCATCACTCCACCAACTCACTATATACCCCATTAGCACAGCCCACCCATCCCAAAACCAAACCCTGCATGCGCAACTAATGCATGGACATCACTCACAGACCTGCACAGACAGCCATCACCCCAGCATGCCCAATAGAGAGACTCGCCCAGCCCACAAAATCACCACTCACACAAGGCCAAGCCGACAGGGAAATCACAATCATAGAGGGAAACATACCCATACACAAGATGTCACACGCAGATACATTAACAATGCATTTGCATCCCAACAGGACCCCCATCTAACATCACCGGAGAGGAGGTGCCAGCTACATCCAGTCCCCTCACAGAAGAGGCCCACAGTGATGACCGCAGCTCTGCATGCCTGGATCAGGATGACCAACCTGGCCCATCAGGGATGTCTGGACAGTCAGTGACCCTGCCACAGGCCCAACCCACCACAGAGCCTCCCCCCTCAGGAAACACCACCACAGCACCCACCCAGTGGGCCCATGCCACTGTCCCCAGGACACGTCAATCAGCCGTGTGTCCACTACTACAGGGACCCCAGGCAACCCCACAAACACAGGACGATCAGGAAACTGGGGTCAGGTGCAGTGGGCACACGTTTCAGGGGACAGAGGCACAGGGCAACAGGGAAGCTGGGAGGACTGCTGTGCAACAGGGGGAGGACAGGCCAAGGGAGCCCACTCTCCACGAGGCACTCTCAAACATCATGGGAGCATACCACCATTCCCAGAGGACCATGGGCATGGTACTGGCCAAGTTGCAGGAGACCCAGCGGCTGCAGGAGGGACAGTACCTGGGGATCAGGGAGAACCTCACAAAAATCTACACCATCCTGGTCACCATAGCAGGGGTGCTAGGAAATAGGACCCTCCTGATAGTCACCCTTCTGTCCCACTCTGTTACCCAGTCCACCTTGAACTGCCATTACTCCCCTTCCTATGACCCATTGGACAATGCACCTGTGATACCAAGAGACTGGACTCTAACTGGACATTCCTCCACCATCACCCAGCCCCTTGCACATACCCCTATACTTATTGGCACAAAAATAAACACCCTTAAAACAAATACCATACTGGAGTCAGTGTAATGAATCTGAAATGTATTAGTACAACATAATCAAAGCATTGCAACGTATATGTACAGTGAAATATACTACAGGATGACCATTGGGTGGGCAGCAGTACATATAGCAGGATCCAGAATGGGGCACACGGATCAGAAAATAGAGAATCCAAAGTGAACAGTCAGGGACCATAGACTTAGGGTAAGAGGCTGCCATGTACAATGTCCAACAGATTACTGAAATGTTAAGTGGAGTTACAGTCTCTTACCTATGTGTCACTGGAAGTACTGCTGTATTATGTTTGTTCTGTTGTACACATCTTCTTCCTCTGCCTCCTCTTTGTCACTGTCCACAGGCTCCACCGTTGCCACAAGACCATCTCCAGGATCATCCTCCTGCAGAAAAGGCAGCTGGCGTCTCAAGGCCAGGTTGTGCAACATACAGCATGCCACGATGATCTGGCACACCTTCTTGGGTCAGTAGTACAAGAATCCACCAGTCAGATGGAGGCACCTGAACCTGGCCTTCAGGAGGCCGAAGGTTCTCTCAAATATCCTCCTTGAACGTCCATGTGCCTCATTGTAACGTTCCTCTGCCCTTGCCCTGGCATTCCTCACTGGGGTCAGTAGCCATGACAGGTTGGGGTAACCAGAGTCACCTGTAAATATTGAGGGACAACTGTTAGGCACACACTAACCCTTAGGGACAACCCCATTCCCATATACCTACTTATACTGTGTGGGGACTTTGGGCTCACCTATTAGCCACACCCGGTGCCTCTGGAGTTGGCTGATCACATATGGGATGCTGCTATTCCTCAGGATATAGGTGTCATGCACAGAGCCAGGGTATTTGGCATTCACATGGGAGATGTACTGGTCCGCCAAACACACCATCTGCACATTCATCGAGTGATAGCTTTTTCTATTCCTGTAAACCTGTTTATTTCTCTGGGGGGGTGGGGGGACAAATGCCACATGTGTACCATCAATGGCACCAATGATATTGGGGATATGTCCCAGGGCATAAAAGACAGCCTTCACTGTGGCCAATTCATCCACCTGGGGGAACACCATGTAGCTGCGCATGTGTTTCAGCAGGGCAGACACCACTCTGGTCAACACCTTGGAGAACATTGGTTGAGACATCCCTGATGCCATGGCCACTGCAGTTTGAAATGAACCACTTGTCAGGAAATGGAGCACTGACAGGACCTGCACTAGAGGGGGGATTCCTGTGGTCTGGCAGATAGCTGACATGAGGTCTGGCTCCAATTGGGCACACAGGCGGTCATTACAACATTGGCGGTAAAAGCCGCTTACCGCCGTGCAGAAGACCGCCAAACACACCGCCACGGCCGCGGAAATCTGCCATAGCTATTATGACTCACAGCACGGAATCCGCGAAAATTCAGACACCCACACAAGTCCGCCACACCAAAGGTCAGTGATAAACTGGCGAAAACAAAACCTCCACGATCACGCCAACAGAAATACACCCACACTATCACAACCCACGAATCCACGCGGCGGTCTTTCAACCGCGGTATCCCATTGGCGGGACACACCGCTGCGCTCAAAATACACACACACATACAAAACACAGCCACATTGGACAAATCGAAATACACACACCTGATACACATACACACACCACTCCCACACACCCAAAACAATTTTAAACACACACCCTCATCACCCATAAACCCCTACGACCACAATTACTGAGAGAAGGCCAGAGAGAGACACCACCATCAACAATACTAGCATCCACAGGCACACAGCACCATCACCCACATAACTTCTACGCACCTCACACTACACACCACTACATATCAGCACACTTATCACCCTACACATCACCTACACCACCCCATGGCACGGCAAAGACACCCCAGGTTCTCGGAGGAGAAGCTCAGGGTCATGGTGGAGGAAATCGTCCGTGTAGAGCCACAGCTATTCGGATCACAGGTGCAGCACACCTCAATTGAAAGGAAGATGGAGCTATGGCGAAGAATAGTGGACAGGGTCAACGCAGTGGGACAGCACCCAAGAAATCGGGAGGACATCAGGAAGAGGTGGAACGACCTACGGGGGAAGGTGCGTTCCGTGGTCTCTGTCAACACCAGGGCAGTGCACACTCTATTGGCGACTAGAATGCAAAAACCCAGCACTCTCAAAACAACGTAATTTATGCATTGTGCTGATATGTTGTTGTTTAACCTTTTGCATTGCAGAGTTCAATCCTGAAGACTTATTTTTAATGTGCTTACAAATGCTGTTCATTTGCAATGTATTGCTGCAGGCTTTCAGAGTGTGTTAGGGTGTGGTCCCTTTCCAGGGCCTTCTAGAGAACTTCCCTGCAACATGCCTGGGTGTGGTTGTGGGCTGGGCCAAGACTCTATAAAAAGGAGCCAGCCCAGCTCCAAGTGCTCACTATTCAGAGGTCCCGGTGCAGAGCAGCAGCTACTTCCTGAGCTCCTGTCCCAGTTGCCTATTTGATCTTCCAGACATCTGACTTTCATTCTTCATTTGGAGATCCTTGTTCTGGGCGGTAAGACGGTGGTTGGGCTGGCCTCCCGACGCCGTTATCGAGAACTCTCATGTTCTTGGGCCTAATTCTTTTATGATTTGACAGAGGACTTTGCGCGTGTGAAATATGCGCTTGAGTGTTTGTGACATTTGCAGGGTGACTTGCGAATAGGCAAGACGCGCAATTCGTTTCATGATAATTTAATCTGGTTATTCATTGCACGCTACCATTTCTTGACATTTACATGGTGACTTAAGAATCGGCAACACGCGCAATTCGTTTTATGGTGTTTTAACTTTGTTGTTCATTGCGCCCTACCATTTCTTGACATTTACATGGTGGCTTAAGAATCAGCAAAAGACGCGCGATTCGTTTCATTATACTTTGATCTTGTTATTCATTGTGAGCTGTTATTTCGTGGCATTTACATCGTGGTTTACGAATCGGCAAGACGGGCAATTCGTTTAATGATGATTTGACTTTGATATTCATTGCGTACTACCATTTCTTGGCATTTTACATAGTGACACTCGAATCAGCAAGAAGCACAATTCTCTCCTCGAGTTTAATTCATGTTGTTTATTGTATGCCACTATTCTAAGATATTTATCATGTAATATTCGAGTTGACAAGTTATGTGATTTGTTTTCCAGAGTCCATATTGTGTTATTCATGGTGCACAATCCTTTTATGGTGTTTACTATATATATATATATATATATATATATATATATACATATATATATATATATATATATATAAATCTACAATATGCGCAATTTGTGTTGAAACATTTTAGGAGTACACAGAAGATCAGGGGGGTCCTGGGATTCCTCACTGGGGTCAGTAGCCATGACAGGTTGGGGTAACCAGAGTCACCTGAAAATGGCGAGGGACAACTGTTAGACACACACTGACCTGTAGGAATATCCCCATACCCAGACAACCATTCCCACTGTCTTGCTTCCAGGTGCTCACCTAATAGCCACACACGGTGCCTCTGGAGTTGACCCATCACATAAGGGATGCTGCTATTCCGCAGGATGTAGGCGTCATGCACTGAGCCAGGGAACTTCGCATTCACATGGGAGATGTACTGGTCTGCCAAACATACCATCTGTACATTCATCGAATGATAACTCTTCCGGTTTTTGTACACCTGTTCACTCCTGTGGGGGGGGACCAAAGCCACATGTGTCCCATCAATGGCACCTATGATGTTGGGGACATGTCCCAGGGCATAGAAATTACCTTTCACTGTAGGCAAATCCTCCACCTGAGGAAAAACGATGTAGCTCCGCATGTGTTTCAGCAGGGCAGACAACACTCTAGACAACACGTTGGAAAACATAGGCTGGGACATCCCTGATGCTATGGCCACTGTTGTTTGAAATGACCCACTTGCAAGGAAATGGAGCACTGACGGCACCTGCACTTGAGGGGGGATTCCGGATAGCTGACATCAGGTCTGGCTCCAGCTGGGTACACAGTTCCTGGATTGTGGCACGGTCAAGCCTGTAGGTGATGATCACATGTCTTTCCTCCATTGTCGACAGGTCCACCAATGGTCGGTACACCGGAGGATGTTGCCATCTCCTCACATGTCCCAGCGGATGGTGCCTATGAAGGACAACAGCGAGCACAGAGTCAAACAACTCAGAGGTACGTACCCACAGCTTACACAGAACACCAATCATAATCCAAAAAGTGGCCTGTATGTGTGTTGAGTCTAGGCCTAGGTATGTGTGACGCAGTTAAAAATGAAGCCATGTGGGCCCCTGAAATGGCGGCTGCCTGACCTGTAAAGTCGGACAATTGGATGTGAGGTAACTGCGTTGGCGTTGTACACCGTTGCGGTAGGCGGTCGAAGACTGCGGCGCAATGCTGCCTTGGTTAACATTGGACCCTATGGGTCCCAGGAGCCAATGACGATGTAGGCCGGCGGTGATGGTACGCACTGCCGCGGACGTGACTGCCATTTTCTATCTGTTCAATCACTCGATACCTGATCTTCGACAGGAGAGGGCCTACACTGCAAGTGCTGCTGTGACCTCGGTCTGGAAGAGACAATGGCTCGAGTGTCTGGGGAAAGGGCCCCTGCCTTCACATCGGAGGAGTTGGAGAAACTCGTGGATGGGGTCCTCCCCCAGTACACGCTACTCTACGGTCCTCCAGACAAACAGGTAAGTACACTGGGAGCATGCTGTATGGGCTATGCCTGTGTGGAGAGGGGTGTATGTAAGAAGGAAGGGGGGAGAGTGCGGCGTGCATGAAACGACAGTGAGTGCATGTGCCACATGCCAAGGGTAGGGATGGGGGCCGATGACTGTGACGGTGAAGTTGGTAATAAGTTCCTCTTCCCCCTGTACAAATCATGTAGGTCAGCACCCACCAGAAAAAAAGATATTTGGCGTGCCATCGCCAAGGATGTCCGGACCCTGGGGGTCTGCCACAGACGGAGCACCCACTGCCAGAAAAGATGGGAAGACATTTTCCGCTGGAGCAAGAAGACGGCGGAGGCTCAGCTGGGGATGGCCTCCCAACGTG
The DNA here is from genome assembly GCF_031143425.1 of Pleurodeles waltl. Classification (NCBI taxonomy): domain Eukaryota; kingdom Metazoa; phylum Chordata; class Amphibia; order Caudata; family Salamandridae; genus Pleurodeles; species Pleurodeles waltl. The sequence continues at coordinate 1,230,343,690 of NC_090447.1, forward strand.
GGAGGGGTGCCCGTCACACCATGACCCCCCAGATGTTCAGGATCCTGGTGGTGGCGTACCCAGAGATGGATGGGCGCTTGAGGGTATCACAGCAGCCACAAGGGGGTGAGTACACTCTCATCATACTGATTTTGCGCGCAGTAGAGGTGTCTGGGTGGGGGAGGTGGGCTGTGGGTTTCCCTAGGCCAGGGCGATTTTAGTAGGCAAGGTCCCTCCGTAAGGCAGGCCATGTGGCACCCCACCCCGCCTCTGTAGAGTGCCAAATACACCTAGTCATGCCCCTGTGTCATCCATGTTTGCAGATGCCGTCTATACCCTAGTAGGCCATTTCCCAGAAATTGAACAGTGGAGCCCAAGAGCGCGGCGTAGTGCAGGGGGCTTCTGTGTCTGTCGTGTCCGCCAACGGTAGCGGTAATGCATGCACTCAACATGTCTTTCTTCTGTCGTCGTCCCCTTTTTGTGGTCTCCCTGTTCTTGTGTGCATTAGCATTATCAGGCGGAGGAGCAGTGGCACCGGAGCAGGAGGGAGCTGCATCCCACATGGCCCTGGAGGGCGAAACTACGGACTCGTAGTTCACCAGTGGGACGGAGGGCGAGGGGAGCTCCACGGCGGGGACAGGAGCTGACACCAGCGACACGGACTTGTCCTCTGATGGGAGCTCACTTATGGTGGCGGCAACATCTGTGTCCCCCGCATCTACAGGTACAGCCGCCACCCCCCCTACCAGCACCGCCCTCCCAGCAGCCCCTCAGCCTTTGCCCCGTGCCCGCTCACCCAGGAGGGTGGGCATCACCTTCGCCCCAGGCACCTCAGGCCCTGCCCCAGTCACCCCTGCTGCCCTCAGTGAGGAGGCCATTGAGCTCCTCAGGTCCCTCACTGTTGGGCAGTCTACCATTTTGAATGCCATCCAGGGTGTAGAAAGGCAGTTGCAACAAACAAATGAATTCCTGGTGGGCATCCATTCTGGTCAGGTGGCCCTTCAGCGAGCTTTTTAGACTCTGGCCTCAGCACTGATGGCAGCCATTGTCCCCGTCTTTAGCCTCCCCCCTCCAATTTCCTCCACCCAGACCCAATCCCCTGTACCCCAGCCTATCCCAAGCACACCATCAGACCAGCATGCACACACCTCAACACACAAGGGAAGCTCAGCCAGACATAAGCACCACACATCCCACAGGCACTCACGCAAGCATCACACACATGCAGACACACCAACATCCACTGCCTCCACTGTGTCCCCCTCCTCCTCGTCTCCCTCCTCCCTCCCAGTCTCATCTACACTCACACCTGCATGCACTACATCTACAGCCACTATTGCCATCACCAGCACACCCACCACCACACCCCGCTCACGTGCAGTCACCATCCCCACTACCATTCACACGTCCCCTGTGTCCTCTCCCAGTGTGTCTGTGATGCTCCCTCCCAAGATACACAAACGCAGGCACACACCCAACCAACAGCCATCCACCTCATGACAGCCTCCAGCGCATGCACCTTCACCCAAAGTCACCAAACGAACACCTCCTACAACCACAACCTCTTCCTCCACTCCCAAACCCCCTCCAGCTACCCGTCCCAGTGTCTCCCAAATACTTTTCCTGTCCAACCTTGACCTCTTTCCCACACCTCCCCCACCCCGTCCATCTCCTAGGTCCCGAACTAGCACCTCAGCCACAACATCTCCGGGACCAGTGGTGCCTGTAGTCACCAGAATATGGAGTGCACCAGCCACCAGGGCAGCCAGTGTGGCACTGAGCCGCAGCACAGACAGTCCCCCACCTGTGAAGCATCAGAAGTTGTCCAGTGCCTGGCGGGAGAGGGGGAAGACTCCAGCCACCAAAGCCGCTCCCAGGGGTCCCGGTGGGAGTGTGAAGTCAGCTGCGACACCTTCCAAGGTGGGGAAGGGCCACAAGAAAGCAGGAAAGTCTGGGAAGAGCAGCATGGCGGAGGAGACCGCCATCATCCCCGCTGCCCAGGAGGCAACAGCCGTCATCCCCGCTGCCCAGGAGGCCACAGCCATCATCTCCGCTGCCCAGGAGGCCACAGCCATCATCCCCGCTGGGCCAGAGAGGATCACCAGCACAAGCCCCGCTGGGCTAGAGAGGACTGCCAGGGCAAGCCCCGCTGGGCTAGAGAGGACCGCCAGCACAAGCCCCGCTGAGCCAGAGAGGACCGCCAGCACAAGCCCTGCTGGGACAGAGAAGACCGCCAGCACAAGCCCCGCTGGGCTAGAGAGGACTGCCAGCACAAGCCCCGCTGGGACAGAGAGGACCGCCAGCACAAGCCCCACTGGGACAGAGAGGACCACCAGCACAAGCCCCGCTGCGCTAGAGAGGACCGCCAGCACAAGTCCCGCTGGGACAGAAAGGACCGCAAGCACAAGCCCCGCTGGGACAGAGAGGACCGTCAGCACAAGCCCCGCTGGGCTAGAGAGAACCACCAGCAGCTGAGTCACTCCAAAGGAGCGCTCCGCTCCAAGCACCGCTGAACAGGGCACCGCCGTATCAAGCACCGCTGAACAGGGCACCACCGCTCCAAGCACCGCTGAACAGGGCACTGCCGCCTCAAGCACCGCTGGCCCATGAGCGCCAAGGGCACTGACGCTACTGAGTCTGTCACGGGCAGAATGAAGCACTCTGGGCACAAAGCCCCCTCCAGAACCAGTGGAAAGATACATCCACTACCTCTGTCCTTAGCAGGATGAAGCACTCTGGGCACAAAGCCCCCTCCAGAACCAGTGGAGAGATACATCCACTACCTCTGTCCTTAGCAGTATGAAGCACTCTGTGCACAATTCCTCCTCCAGAACCAGTGGAGACTGTTATCCACTTGAGAGACTGTGGCTTTGCACTCCCCAGTATATGGCAGTGGGCAACCCACCCACTGGAGAGACTTGTGAGACTGTGGTTTTGCACTCCCCCAGGATTGAACAGTGGGCAACCCACCCACTGTAGAGACTTGAGAGACTGGCATTGCACTCCCCTGGATTGAACAGTGGGCAACCCACCCACTTGTGAGACTTGCAAGACTGTGCTTTGAACTTCCCAGGATATGGCAGTGGGCAACCCAGCCACTGTAGAGACTTGAGAGACTGTGGATTTGCACTCCCCAGGATTGAACAGTGGGCATGTGGCCCTCTCGTGGATTTGGCGTCGTGCACTCAACCGGCTGAGGTGCCGCCCTTTCCCTCCCCCTGAGGTGCCTGTTTTCTTGCTCTCTGATGCCCCTGCAGTGTTCTCTCCGTCATGGTCGGGGATCTTGTGTGGGCCCAGTGTTCCACGGACTTAATAGGAGCACTACCTGGACTACTATGCTTGGTGTATATTTTGTTAATGGTGTATATATATATTTTTGCATACTTGATTTTAATATATTACTATGGTTACACTCATTTCCTTTTGTCTTTGCATTCTTCCAGGGGGTTTGGGGGGGGTGTAACTATCATGTATTAATATGTATTAGTGTGTGTGTTGTAGTGGGTGAGGGTGGGGGTGGGGGTGTTGCGTGTGTGTGTGTCTGTTTTTTCCCTCCCCTGTGTCGTAGGTGCAGTACTCACCGTGGTCTTCGCCGCCGGTGTTCGTGCTCCTGGTAGAGGAGCAGGAAGACTATCGCAGGGAGAATTTGGAGTTCCGGCTCCATGGTGTCCTAGTTCCTCGTGGGGTGTGTAGAGGTGAGCGTTTTCCCTTCGGAATCCTGTTTCTGCCGTGTTTTTATCCGCGGTGAATCCGCCCCGGAAAAGGTGTCGGATTGGCCTATTGTGATACTGTGGGCGGTACTTTGTCCTCTGCCTGTCTGTTGGCGGTGTCCGCCGCGCTGTTTGTTTGTACCGCCGTGGCGGTCGGAGTGTTAAAGTGGCTGTCTTTGTTTGCGGTTTCCGTCACGGTCGTAATTTCAAATTTTTTACCGCCGGCCTGTTGGCGGTCTTACAGCCGCTTTAACACCGACCGCCAGGGTTGTAATGACCACCACAGTTCTTGGATTGTGGCATGATCAAGTCTGTATGTGATGATAATATGCCTGTCCTCCATTGTCGACAGGTCCATCAGGGGTCTGTACACTGGAAGATGCCGCCATCTCATAATCTACCTCAGAGGTTGTATCCTGTGGAGGAGAATGGGGAGGAGAGGGTCATATTTCCACATACATTGCACTAATGTTGCTGAATTTACGTCACAGAAGCAGTATCTGAAGTCGAGAGTCAGTTGATGTGCCAATGTCTGCTGTGACACAGTTAGATGCCATGCCATAGGCCACCCTGAAATGGCGGCTGCCTGACCTGTGAGGAGGGACAAGTCGAAATGAGGTAATTGCGCTGGCGTTGTGCGCCGTCGTGGTAGGCGGTTGATGACCCCCGCGCAACTTCGCATTGGTTATCATTGGGCCCTATGGGTTCCAGGAGCCAATGACGATGTACGCAGGTGGTGACGGTACGCACCGCTGCAGACGTCACCACCATTTTCTAACTATTCACTCACTTGCTACTTGACCATCAACAGGAGAGGCCATACACTGCAAGTGCTGCTGTGACCTGTGTCTGGAAGCGACAATGGCTCATGTGTCTGGGGAAAGGGCCCCTGCCTTCACTGCGGAGGAGTTGGAGTAACTGGTGGATGGGGTCCTACCCCAGTACACATTACTCTACGGTCCTCCAGACAAACAGGTGAGTACACTGTGAGCATGATGTGTGGGCAATGCTTGTTTGGAGTGGTGTGGATGTAAGCCACATGTTGGGGGCTCCTGAGGCGTCCTGGCCTGAGTGCTGCATGAGAGGTGGTCAGTGTATGTGCGTCAGGGCTTGGGTGGGAATTGGTGGGCAATGGGTATGCAGGTCCAGATGGGTGAGTGATTTCCTTTTCTGCTGTCTTTTCCCTCCAGGTCAGCACCCACCAGAAAAAGGATATTTGGCGTGCCATCGCAAAGGAGGTGCGGACCCTGGGACTCTATCACAGGTGGAGCACCCACTGCCGCAAGAGATGGGAGGACCTGCGCCGCGGGACCAAGAAAACGGCGGAGGCCCAGCTGGGCCTAGCCTCCCAACGTGGAACGGGTGACTGTCGCACCATGACCCCCTTGATGTTCCGCATCCTGGCGGTGGCTTATCCGGAGTTGGATGGGCGCTTGAGGGCATCACAGCAGCCACAAGAGGGTGAGTACAGATTCAGATTTATGACTTTGCATGCTTTAGGAGGTAGCTGGGTGGGGGATATGAGCTGTGGGTGCCCCTAGGCTAGGGTGATCATGGCAGGGTAGGTCCCTTGTGTGCAGGCTCTGGTGCACTCCTACCCCAATGGTGTAAGTGGCCATCTATTACTGGGTAGGGTCCTGTGGGTGTCAGGTGTGCAGATGCTGGTGTTAGGCATTGTACCGCATGGGCTGGTGACTATCTTAGTGACTGGTTGGGCATGACCTAGTGCATAGGGCAGCTAACTGTGCGTTGTGCACGCCAACGGTAGTGTTGTTGCTGACATAGACCAAGTGTATCCTCTGTCTCTCCCCCCCTTTTTGTTTTGTCGCCCTGTCCTTGTGTGCATTAGCATCATCTGGCGGAGGAGCAGAGGCACCGGCAACGGAGGGAGATACATCCCACATGGGTCTGGAGGCCGAATCCACAGAGGGTGAAGGCACCAGTGGGACGGATGGCGAGGGGAGTCATTGACAGTGACTCCTCCTCCGATGGAAGCTCCCTGGCGGTGGCGGACACCTCTGTTCCGACCCCAACAACAGGTACAGCTGCCACCCCCCCTAACAGCACCGCCCTCCCAGCAGCCCCTCAGCCTGTTTCTCGTGCCTGCTCACCCAGGAGGGTGGGCATCTCCTTCGCCCCAGGCACCTCAGACCTTGCCCCAGTCAGCCCTGCTGCCCTCAGTGAGGAGGCTATTGACCTCCTGAGATCCCTCTCTGTTGAGCAGTCAACCATACTGAATGGCACCCAGGGTGTAGCAGGGCATTTGCAACAAAAAAATGCATGCCTGGAGGGCATTCACTCTGGCGTGGGGGCCCAACAGAGAGCATTTCAGCACCGATGATAGCCATTGTCCCTGAGTCCACCTCCCCTCTCCAACTTCCACTGCCCAGACACAATCCCCTCTACTTCAGCTTATACCAAGCACACCTTCAGACCAGCATGCACCCAAATCACCACACAAAAGTGGCTCAGGCAAACATAAGCACCACACTTCATCTCACAGGCACTCACACAAGCACCATGCCCATGAAACACACCAACATCCACTGCCTCCACAGTGTTCCCCTCCTCCTCCTCCTCCACCTCCCTCCTAGTAGCATCTACACTCACACCTGCATGCACTACATCTTCATCCACTACCTCCATCACCAGCACATCCATCACAACACACCCCTCACGAGCAGTCACCACCCCCACAACCATGCACACATCCCCTGTGTCCTCTCCCAGTGTGTCTGTGACCTCTCCTCCCAAAGTACACAAACTCAAGCACCCATCCACCCAACAGCCAGCCACCTCACAACAGCATCCAGCCCATGCACCTTCACCCAAACTCAGCAGACTTACACCTCCTACAACCACTCCCTCTTCCTCCACTCCCAAACCCTCTCCATCTTCCCGTCCCAGTGTGTCTAAAAAATGTTTTCTGGCAAACATTGACCTCTTCCCTATGCCTCCCCCCGTCCTTCCCCTCGGGCCAGGGTGTCAAGATCCCAGGCCAGCACCTCAGCCACCAAGTCGGCATCCACTGTGGTACCTGCAAGTCCCAGAGGATCAAAGGGGGCACCCGTCAGGGCAACCAGTGTGCCACCGACTCCTGCAAAGGACCAACCCATTCCGCCACCTGCCAAGGCGAAGAAGGGGCCAGCATGCGGCACGGCCAAGAAGTACGACCCACCCAGCAATGCCTCCTCCAAAACTCAAGCTGTCAGTGCCAAGGTCCCAGCCGCATCTGCCAAGGTGGGGAAGGGGATGAAAACCCAAGGCAAGACACTTCAGGCCTCGGAGGCTCCAGGTGAGGGACTGGTGCCCACCATCAGTACAACAGCACCGCAACCTGTAACGCAGAAAGCACCACCGCAGGCACCGCCACTTGCACCGCCATCTGCCCCGCCACCTGCACTGCCCCTGCACCGCCGCTGATACAACAACTGTCAGCAGCATCATCCCCAGTGGGCAGCCATCCGAGGCTGCAGGAGACACCCTGGTGTCTCCCTCCACCACTACCAGCACCTGCACCATGGCCAGCACAGGCAGTATCCCCGCCGCAGACACCGCCGCAAGCACCGCCACCTGCACCGCCATCAGCACCGCTACATGCCCAGCCGGTGCCACTACAACTGCCAGCAGCAGCATCCCCAGTGAGCAGCCGTCCGGGGCTGCAGGAGATGGCCTGGACCCTCCCACCACCACTTGAACCACCCCCACCAGCACCGGCACTACCACCAGTTTGCAGCCTTAGGGCCATATTTATACTTTTTGACGCAAAACTGCGCTAACGCAGTTTTGCGTCAAAAAAATTAGCGCCGGCTAACGCCATTCTGAAGCACCATGCGGGCGCCGTATTTATTCAATGACGTTAGCCGGCGTTAGCCGCCGGCGCTGCCTGGTGTGCGTGAAAAAAAATGACGTACACCAGGCAGCGCCGGCGTAGGGGAATATGGAGCTTGGGCGCCAAAAAATGGGGCAAGTCAGGCTGAGGCAAAAATATCGCCTCAACCCGATTTGCGCCATTTTTTTCGACTCCCAACCCCCATTGAAATGACTCCTGTCTTAGCAAAGACAGGAGTCATGCCCCCTTGCCCAATGGCCATGACCAGGGGACTTCTGTTCCCTGGGCATGGTCATTGGGCATAGTGGCATGTAGGGGGGCACAAATCAGGCCCCCTATGCCACAAAAAAATTAAAATAAAATACTTACCTGAACTTACCTTAATGTCCCTGGGATGGGTCCCTCCATCCTTGGGTGTCCTCCTGGGGTGGGCAAGGGTGGCAGGGGGTGTCCCTGGGGGCATGGGAGGGCACCTCTGGGCTCCTTCCGAGCCCACAGGTCCCTTAACGCCTGCCTTGTCCAGGCGCTAAAAAACGGCGCAAAAGCGGCTGGATGTCATTTTTTTTGACCCGCCCACTCCCGGGCGTGATTTTTGCCCGGGAGTGTAAATACGGCGCACATGCCTCGGAGTAAATTTTTTAGACGGGAACGCCTACCTTGCATATCATTAACGCAAAGTAGGTGTCCACGCTAAAAAGTGACGCAAACTCCATGGACTTTGGCGCTAGACGCGTCTAACGCCAAAGTATAAATATGGAGTTAGTTTTGCGTCGGAATTGCGTCAAAAAAACGACGCAATTCCGGCGCAAACAGAGTATAAATATGCCCCTTAGTTGCCGCAGGATGGAGTCTGGCCCTGCCTCCATGGAGTATCATGCTTCCTGTTCCCTGCAAATCTCGTGCCTCAGAAACCCAGGTGAGGCAATGTGTACTGCCACACCCCAAGTGCAGCAGCACTGGGCACAATGCCCCCTCCAGAACCAGTGGAGAAATGCATCCACTCACCCAATCCTTGGCAGAATGAAGCAGATTGCGCACAAGGCCCCCTCCAGAACCAGTGGAGAAATGCATCCACTATCACTATCCTTGGCAGAATGAAGCAGACTGGGCACAAGGCCCCCTCTAGAACCAGTGGAGAAATGCATCCACTCACCCAATCCTTGGCAGGATGAAGCAGACTGGGCACAAGGCCCCCTCCAGAACCAGTGGAGAAATACATCCACTATCACTATCCTTGGCAGGATGAAGCAGACTGGGCACAAGTCCCCCTCCAGAATCAGTGGAGAAATGCATCCACTATCACTATCCTTGGCAGGATGAAGCAGACTGGGCACAAGGCCCCCTTTAGAACCAGTGGAGAAATGCATCCACTCACCCGAACCTTGACAGGATGAAGCAGACTAGGCACAAGGCCCCCTCCAGAACCAGTGGAGAAATGCATCCACTATCACTATCCTTGGCAGGATGAAGCAGACTGGGCACAAGTCCCCCTCCAGAACCAGCGGCGAAGACATCCGGTAGAGAGACTGTGGCTTTGCACTCCCCAGGACCAAGCAGTGGGGAACCCACTCACTTGAGAAACTTGAGAGACTGTGGCTTTGCACTCCCCGGGACCAAGCAGTGGGCAAACCACCCACTTGAGAGACTGTGGCTTTGGACTCCCTAGGACCAAGCAGTGGGCAAACCACCCACTTGAGAGACTGGCTTTACACTCCCCAGGACCAGGCAGTGGGCAAACCACCCACTTGAGAAACTTGAGAGACTGTGGCTTTGCACTCCCCAGGACCAAGCAGTGGGCAACCCACCCACTTGAGAGACTGTGGCTTTGCACTCCCCAGGACATCGCTGTGGGCATGTTGCCCCCTCCAGCAGCAGTGGCGTAGTACCATCTTCCAGCTGAGGTGCCCCCCTCCCCTTCCCCCTGAGGTGCCTGTGTGTTTTCGACCTGATGCCCCTGCAGTGTTCTCTCTGTTTTGAGGCAGGAGTCAAGTGTGGGCTTCGCCCATGATTTTTTGGCCCAGTGGGCCATTGACATTTGCAAAGGACAGTGTACGGTCTTCTGTACATATTGTAAATATTTGTATATACTGCTTTTCTATGCGTTAGCTCTAGCTGCATATTTCAAAATATCACTATTTGCACGCTATTCCTTTTGTCCTTGCGTTCTTTCAGTGGGTCACGGGGTGTAAATGTAATGTTGCTGCATGTTTTTGTATGTATGGTGTTGTGGGTGTGGGTGGGGTGGGGGTGTTGCATGTGTGTGTCACTCTCTTTTTCTCCCCCCTCCCCTGTGTGCTAGGTGCAGTATTCACCGTGGTCATCGCCACCGCCTTTGATATCCGTCGTGTATGAGAAGATACACCAGCATGGGGAGGACCTGCAGCTCAGGCTCCATGGCATCCTGGTTCTTCGTTGCTTGTCGAGAGGTGAGTGGTTTCCCTTTCAAGTCCTGTTTCCGCCGAGCTTTTGATGGCATTGGTACCGCCCGGAAAAGCTGGTGGATTGGCGGGTTGTGATAGGGTGGGCGGTACATTGTCTTCCGCCTGTCTGTTGGCGGCTACCGCCAAGGTGTTTGTTGCTACCGCCGTGGCGGTCGGCATGTTAAAGTGGCTGTCTATGTTGGCGATTTCCGCTGTGGTCGTAATCCCATTTTTTTTACCGCCGGCCTGTTAGCGGTATTACCGCCGCTTTAACACCGAAGGCCAGGGTTGTAATGAGGGCCAAAGTGTATAATATAGCCCAATACCCTATTGTGATAGGCCTAACCTCCTACCTAAAGGAGAGCTTGGTATGTTAAACCTAATCTGCCAATGTCATGCCCCTGGAAGGAGCCCCGAACCCTGTTTACCTTGAAATGAAGTCTCGAGCTCATACTTCGGAAGAACACGAAGTCCGGGTCAGCGTCAAGGCGACATGCAGCATCGATAGAAGCAATGGTATCTGGTCGGAATCCCTCTGATTATCTGTCTAAAGTGTGATGTATTTATACAGATCTACTTGGACCCCTGACGTAGGTTGTTCCAAAACAATAGATAACACAGCATGCTTGGGATGGTAATTTCTAATGTGAGCATTTACAGTTTGTTTGTCTTTGTCGCATGAGTTGACGCCTTAGCGCGGTGACACTGATAACATAACTCTAAACAAAAGGGGCCTAACTATAATTAGAACATTGGAAGTTGGCAGCTCCATTGAAAACAATGGAGTGCTGTGGGCTTTTACTGGCCAATAAAAGCCCGCAGCGCCAACATTCCAATGTTTGCTTTGTTCACAGCAGCAGTTGTGAACAAAGGCTCTCGGAGCCCGAGGGGATTTTAATCCCCTCGGGCTCCGTGAGCAATTTTTTTTTTAAATAGAACATTCTGCCCTGAGTGGCAGAATGTTCTAATAGCCTTAGAACCCGCTGTAGCGGGCTCTACCGGCTATTAAAGGCCCTTTCCCTTGTTAAATGCTCTCGCCTTCGGCTCGGGCATTTAATGTGGGAGCGGGCCTTTAATAGCCGGTAGAGCCCGCTACGGCGGGTTTCTAAGGCTATAACAAGGCAGCTATCTTAGAAGAATTAATTAAATAAATGGTCTAAGACAGAACAAGCTAAGACTGTTAAAAGTCACTATGTGACGGGACACAAGTCTGCAAGCCAAAGGCTAAGCTAACTCCTGTTATCCCATTAAAACAAACTAGGATTCACTACACCCTCCCCATTGCCGTAACAAGTATGACGCCATTACTGGATGCAACCGAAGGCGAGGGAATCCAAAAAGCTAAAAAAGCTGCTCTGGACTAAAAGCGAAGCATAAAAACCAAAGTTCAAAACATAGTTCAAATTAAATGTAAAAAAAAAATACTAAAGAGACTTAAAGTCAACCATGAGAAGCACAGCAGACCAAAGTAAGATCATACATTGGATGTTAATTAGACAAACAATTTCCAATCATTGTGGCGTGGAAGTATAGTCATGATCTTGAAGACTAGCTCCGAAGTCACCTGTTAAAAAGTCATCAAAAAACGAGGCCAAATCATCTGTTGTAAGCTCGATCACTTGGGTGGATGGATTCACGGAGCTATAGTGCACAATAGTCTCATGTGCAGGTCCCCTTGCATCAGTGGCATTGTTCGTAGATGAAAGAGCCAACGCTGAGTGTTCATAAGTGTCCTCACGGATCAGCCTTAGTCTCATGGGGCACGACCGTGTATGAACCCTCATCGGGGACGTCAGCAGTTCTTGGTCCACAGGAGAAGCTGGCAAGACGGCAAGACACACTCTTGGCAAATGTTCGAAGAAGCACCATATGCAGTGAAAGACAGGCTGCACGCACCAGAGGAGTGGCCGAAATGACAACGACCAATTACCCTCTAGTTCCTCCAGCAAGGAACCATTGAAGATCAGAACCATGCGGTCACGGCACAGTTGTGCTGGTGTCAGCGGCTCCATCACTCTGTGTAGCTGTAAAGAAACAACCACTGCGAATCAGAAAAAATAGCAGTAGTATTCCACCAAATAATGCCAAAATTACAGGAAAGCCACCAAACACACTTGAAAATAGTGAATGGATGGCCGTCGGGATGACTCCTAAGATCGTCTGGAAGACGGGCACAAATCCAGACCCGACAGCCTTAAAGAAATGGACAATCCCAGTAGTCCTCGAGGCGCTGAAAATTCTGGATACCAGCTTACCAAAATGCTTGGGGAAGTTGGTATTTAATAGGGATTGTATCTCGGCTGATGATCTTGCAATCTGGAGAACCTACGTCTCTCTAGCAGATGTCAACGCGACCTGTTTCTGAAACAGTAGCGCCTTTAGCCTACTCAGCTTGCCATAATTCACATTAATAGTATCAAAGTGAGGCCACATTTCTGATACCTTTATCTCTTGTGTGGAGAGGAATAAAACATGTCCACAACACGTAACGACCTTAGAGACCAAAATTGTGTAGGCAATGTCCAGTCGCAAACCGCAACAGCTTTGATCGCTCAGCACCACATAACTGCCATTGGAAAGTACATGAAATGCTGGTCGAATCAAAGAAACAGGAGTACCCCTCATAAAACAGGCCAAGTTTGCGACCCTCGCATTGCAGTGGCTGTGAAGGGACACCTGCTTGCAGATCATAGAGTGACTAACAGTAGTCTCACATTTGCTTCTGCTAAGAAAGACCTCTATTTCGCCGTTCGAGCATTTATAATCAAAAGGCAACTCCCACTCTTCCTTAATATAGCTATCCCCCAAACGCTCATACCTGCCCAGGCAAGATGTTTCAAGCGTTTCGAAAAATGAAAGGTGGATATGGGCAGATTAATAATGCCATGTATGAGCCAGACAGTCGAAGGACTCTCTGCTATTGTAAAAGGCAATTTTTAATGGAGCATGGTTAAAATTGTGTCCTTTTTGGCCATTGTCCATTGTTTTTCTGATAAATTAAAAGCAGCGAACAATTCACTACTGTTAATGTATCTCCATGGAACACGGCCATTTTTCAATGTTTGTAACGTCCAACCAAGCTGCATAATAGAACGCAGCTGACTTTGTCCATGGAATAAACGGGACATGTCTCACTGAATGATATCAATAGTAGACGACACTATGTTTGTAAGTGAATAAATTCTGTTGGACAGTGTTTATGCCATTATCGACAACCGCCAAAGCCTTCTCTACGTTTTCCTTATCTATCTGCCTTAAATATACCGAAGCTTCTATCTGAGAAAGTTTCCATATCTCATTATACATAGCATATACATATCTTTTAGAGCGCTGTTTCCTAGGACCTAATAGGAAGTCCTGCAAGTCTATGGGGGTCATTACAACCCTGGCGGACGGTGTTAAAGCTGCGGTAATACCCCAAACAGGGCGGCGGATAAAAAAAGGGAATTATGACCCTGGCGGAAACCGCCAACAAAGACAGCCACTTTAACACACTGCCCGCCACAGCAGTACAGACAAGCAGCGCGGCGGTCACCGCCAACAGACAGGCAGAAGACAATGTACCGCCCATAGTATCACAACCCGCCAATCCGCCACCTTTTCCGGGCGGTTTCACCATGGATAAACACACGACGGAAACAGTTGCTGCAATGGGAAAACGCTCACCTGAACACATCCCACGAGGAACGAGGACTCCATGGAGCAGGAACTACAAATACTCCCTGCGCTTGTCTTTCTGCTCCTCTACGACCACCATCTACGTAGGCGCCGAAGACAACGGTGAGTACTGCACCTACGACATAGGGGAGGCAAAAGTTAGGGGGACACCCACGAAACACCCCCACCCCCACCCTCGCATATTACAACATACACACCAATGCATCCACAAAAATCACAGTAACAACCCACAATCCCCCCGGAAGAATGAAAAGACAAAGCGAAATCTGTTCAAACATTGTAATGTTGCAATATACATGTCTTGCAAAAATATACAGATATATACGAAATTCAGGCAGAAATATACATTACGAGAAGTAGTGCAGATATGTACATAACAATGTCCTTGCACCAACAGTCCAAAAATGCTTGGGCGAGGCCCACCAAAAATACCTGACCACAATCGGAGAGAACACTGCTGGGGCATCAGATAGAAATACTACAGGCACCTCAGGGGGGAGGGGGGGCACCTCAGCCGGATGAGTGCAAAGCCAGATCCACGACGGGGCTCCATGCCCACTGTGCCATCCTGGGGAGTGCAAAGCCACAGTCTCTCAAGTCTCTACAGTGGGTGGCTTGCCCACTGTTTCATCCTGGGGAGTGCAAAGCCACAGTCTCTCAAGTCTCTACAGTGGGTGGCTTTCCCACTGCTTTATCCTGGGGAGTGCAAAGCCACAGTCTCTCAAGTCTAATCAGTGGGTGGGTTGCCCACTGTGCCATCCTGGGGAGTGCAAAGCCACAGTCTCTCAAGTCACTACAGTGGATGGTTTGGCCACTGTGCTATCCTGGGGAGTGCAAAGCCACAGTCTCTCAAGTCTCTACAGTGGGTGGGTTGCCCACTGTTCCATCCTGGGGAGTGCAAAGCTACAGTCTCTCAAGTCGATAACATTCTCCACTGGTTCTGGAGGGGGACTGGTGCCCAGAGTGCTTCATCCTGTGCAGGACTGAGGTAGTGGATGCATGTCTCCACTGGTTCTGGAGGGGGACTCGTGCCCAGACTGGATTAGTCTCCCCGTGAAAGTTCCTGTCCTGTCACTGTCCCAGCTGCACATGGGATAAGGATGCTTGATGTGACGGTCTATTCATTCTTACCCGGTGCCTGCCCTGTTCAGCGGTGCTCTGCCATGGCGGTTCTGGGCTGTTCAGCGGTGCTTTGCCATGGCGGTTCTGGACTGTTCAGCGGTGCTTTGCCTTGGCGGTCCTTGCCCTGTTCATCGGTCTTCACCATGGCGGTCTTTGCCCTGTTCAGCGGTGCTTTGCCATGGCGGTGCTTGCCCTGTTCAGCGGTCTTCACCATGGCGGTCTCTACTCTGTTCAGCGGTGCTTTGCCATGGCGGTTCTGGTATGGACATTGGTGTGTGGCATGACGTTCCCTACACTGGGCATTGGTGTGTGCCATGACGTTCCCTCATAGCCCACCTGGGCTGTGGCAGCCAGGGCCCTCCTGGGCACTGACTCCGGCGGTGGCAGTGGTCTCCTGACCAGTGACGATACTTGGGCCCTCCTGGGCTGTGACTCCGGCGGTGGTCTCCTGACCAGTGATGATACTTGGGCCCTCCTGGGCTGTGACTCCGGCGGTGGTCTCCTGACCAGTGACGATACTTGGGCCCTCCAGTGATGATAATAGGGCCCTCCTGGGCTGTGACTCCGGCGGTGGTCTCCTGACCAGTGACGATACTTGGGCCCTCCTGGGCTGTGACTCTGGCGGTGGTCTCCTGACCAGTGACGATATTTGGGCCCTCCTGGGCAATGACTCCGCCGGTGGCGGTGGTCTCCTGACCAGTGACGATACTTGGGCCCTCCTGGGCACTGACTCCGGCGGTGGTCTCCTGACCAGTGACGATACTTGGGCCCTCCTGGGCAATGACTCCGGCGGTGGCGGTGGTCTCCTGACCAGTGACGACGGTGCTGGTGGTTGTGTCTCGACCGCCGGGAATGATGCCGCCCTTCTCCGCCGTGACAATAACAACAGGCTGGGCAGACTTCCTCTGGCTCTTCCCCACCTTTGGTGGAGTCACAGCTGACTCTCCAATCCCCTTGGAACCCATGTGAGTTGTTTTCCCACCAGGAGTCTTCACACGGTCCCGTCGTCCACTCTCCAATTTCAGAGCCTTGACAGGGGGTGGGCTGCCAGTGCCTTGGCTCCGGGTCACACTGCCTGCCCTGGTGGCCGGTGCACTCCACAAACCTTGAACAGGCACCACTGGTATTGGAGGCTTTTTGGCTGAGGCGCTACGACAGGACTGATGAATTGGAGGGGGGGTGGGGGCAAAAAGGTCAACTTTACAGAGGTACAGTTTCTGACGAACACTGGGATGGGTAGTTGGAGGGGGTCTGGGAGTGGAGGAAGAGGAGGTGGTTGTAGGAGGTGTCACTTTAGGTGTTTTGGGTGCAGGTGCAGGTACTGGAGGCTGTTGTGAGGTGGATGGATGTTGGGTGTGTGATTGCCGGCGTTTGTGTACTTTGGGAGGGGGCGTCACAGACACACTGGGAGAGGACACAGGGGACGTGTAAATGGCAGTGGAGGTGGTGAGTGCAGGTGAGCGGCTTGGGGTGCTGGGTGTCCTTGTGCGATTCATGGTGCCTGTAGATGTGGTGCATGCAGGTGTGTGTGTAGACGGGACTGGGAGGGAGGAGGGAGAAGAGGAGGAGGGGTACACGGTGGAGGCAGTGGATGTTGCTGTGTCTGTACGTGGGTGAGGCTTGCGTGAGTGCCTGTGGGTTGTGTGGTGCCTATGTTTGCTTGAGCTACTTGTGTGCGCTGACTTGTGTACATGCTGGTCTGTAGGTGTGCTTTGGATGGGCTGGGGTACAGGGGATTGGGTCTGGGTGGAGGAGGTTGGAGGGGGAGGCTAGAAACAGGGACAATGGCTGCCATCAGTGCTGAGGCCAGAGATTGCAGGGTTCGCTGAAGGACAGCCTTACCAGAATGAATGCCCTCCAGGAATGCATTACCGTGTTGCAACTCTCGTTCTACACCCTGGATGGCATTCACAATGGTAGACTGCCCAACAGTGAGTGACCTGAGGAGGTCAATGGCCTCCTCACTGAGGGCAGCAGGGGTGACTGGGGCAGGGCCTGAGGTGCCTGGGGCGAAGGTGATGCCCACCCTCCTGGGTGAGCGGGCACGGGGCGAACCCTGAGGGGCTGCTGGGAGGGTGGTGCTGGTAGGGGAGGTTGCGGCTGTACCTGTAGAAGTGGGGCGCACAGATGGTGCCGCCACCACAAGGGAGCCCCCATCGGCGGACGAGTCCGTGTCGCTGGTTGGTGATCCGGTGGCCGACGTGAAGCTCCCCTCGCCCTCCGTCCCACTGGTGCATTCTGAGTCTGTGGTGTGGCCCTCCATGGCCATGTGGGATGCAGCTCCCTCGTGCTCCGGTGCCACTGTACCTCCGCCTGATGATGCTGATGTACAAAAGAACAGGGAGAGCAAAAAACAGGGGGGGGGGAGACAGAAGAACAACAGGTTGTGTGCATGGCATACCGCTACCGTTGGCGGACAAGACACAGCAGCCCCCTGCATTACGCCGTGCTCCTGCCCTCTGCATATGCAATTTCTGGGATATGGCTTACATGGCAATGGTGGACATCTGCACACATGGATGCCACAGGGGCAACTATACCTGTACTTGGCACTCTACTGAGGTGGGGTAGAGTGCCACATGGGCTGCATTACAGAGGGGCCTAGTCTTCGTGTTTCTGGCTGGCCTAGGTATACCCACAGGCCTCCTCCCCCACCCAGACACCTCTACTGCGCGCAAAGTCCGCAGAATGAGGTTGTACTCACCCCCTTGTGTCTGCTGTGATGCCCTCAAGCGCCCATCCAACTCCGGGTAGGCCACCACCAGGATCCAGAACATCAAGGGGGTCATGGTGCGACGGGTACCCCTCCCACGCTGGGAGGCCATCCCCAGCTGAGCCTCCGCCGTCTTCTTGCTGCAGCGGCGAATGTCCTCCCATCTTTTCCGGCAGTGGGTGCCCCGTCTCTGGTGGGCCCCCAGGGTCCGGACCTCCTTGGCGATGGCACGCCAGATGTCCCTCTTCTGGTGGGCGCTGACCTACATGACATGCACAAGGGAAGAGGAACAGTCATTACCAACTGCACCGTCGATGTGAGTGGCCCCCTCCCTACTCTGGCCATGTGGCCCATTCATTCACATGCATTAATGTTCTATGAACTCTGCCCCCTTCCCTCGTCCAACTAGCCCTCTCCACCCAGGCCTAGCCCATACAACGTGCTCCCTGTGTACTAACCTGTTGGTCTGGAGGACCGTAGAGTAGCGTGTACTGGGGGAGGACCCCGTCTACCAGTTTTTCCAACTCCTGAGCAGTATAGGCAGGGGCCCTTTCCCCAGACGCAGCAGCCATCGTCGCTTCCAGACCGAGGTCACAGCAGCACTTGCAGTGTAGGTCCTCTCCTGTCGAAGGTCAGTTATCTAGTGATGGAACAGACATAAAATGGCGGTGACGTCCGCGGCGGTGACGTCCGCGGCGGTGACGTGCGCGGCGGTGCGCATCATCACCGCCGGCGCACCTGTTCATTGGCTCCTGGGACCCATAGGGTCCAATGTTAACCAATGCAGCATTGCCCTGCAGTCTACGACCACCTACCGCGACGGTGTGCAACGCCAGCGCAGTTACCCCACAATCCCATTGTCCCAGTTTAGAGGTCAGGCAGCCGCCACTTCAGGGGTCCACATGGCTATATTTACCTCTGCGTCACACATAGCTAGGCCTACACTCAGCACACATACAGGAAGGGTTTTGTGAGTGGTGTAGTCTTGTGTGGGTACATACCTGGATGAAAAATGACTGATTTGTCGCTGTTGTCCTTCGTAGGCACCGTCAGCTGGGACATGTGAGAAGATGGCGGAATCCTCCAGTGTACCGACCGCTGGTGGACCTGTTGACAATGGAAGAGCGACATGTCATCGTCACATACCGGTTTGACCATGCCACAATCCAGGAACTATGTACCCAGTTGGAGCCAGACCTGATGTCACCAATCCGCCATCCGACTGGAATCCCCCCTGACGTGCAGGTGCTGTCAGTGCTCCATTTCCTTGCTAGTGGGTCTTTTCAGACAACAGTGGCCATGGCATCAGGGATGTCCCAGCCTATGTTTTCCAACGTTTTGTCCAGAGTGTTGTCTGCCCTGCTGAAACACGTAAGGAGATACATCATTTTCCCTGAGGTGGAAGATTTGCCTACAGTTAAAGGTGACTTCTATGCCCTTGGACATATCCCCAGCGTCATAGGTGCCATTGATAAGACCCATGTAGCTCTGGTCCCCCCCCACAGGAGTGAACAGGTGTACAGGAACAGGAAGAGTTATCATTCTATGAATGTTCAGATGGTCTGTTTGGCAGACCAGTACATCTCCCAGGTAAATGCTATGTTCCCTGGCTCAGTGCATGACGCCTACATCCTGCGGAATAGCAGCATCCCTGATATGATGGCTCAACTCCAGAGGCACCGTGTATGGCTATTGGGGGACTGTGGTTACCCCAACCTGTCCTGGCTACTGACCCCAGTGAGGAATCCCAGGACCAGGGCAGAGGAACGGTACAATGAGGCCCATGGGCGGACTAGGAGGGTGATTGAACGCACCTTTGGCCTCCTGAAGGCCAGGTTCAGGTGCCTCCATATGACAGGTGGTTCCCTATTCTACTCACCGAAGAAGGTGTGCGAGATCATCATCGCCTGCTCAATGCTTCATAATTTGGCTTTGCGACGCCAGATGCCTTTTCTGCAGGAGGATGGTCCAGATGACGGTGTTGTAGCAGCTGTGGAGCCTGTGGACAGTGATGAGGAGGAAGCTGAGGAAGAAGACAACGACAACAGGGAGTCAGTCATACAGCAATATTTCCAGTGAGACACAGGTGAGAACATTTTCATTTTTAACATTACATTAACTTTCACTCGTCTACCTCTATCCTGTCTGTCGATTTCAACCAGTATTTGGTAACTGAGATGTACCTTCCCATTACGGTTTCACAGGTGTGGTAACCAACGTGTCATCTGCTTGCATCCTTCAAGGACTTGTGATGTGTGACATAGGTATGTTGGCTTTACAATAGGAAACGCATTATGACACTGTCATTGATAATACATATTTACTAAATCACAGACTGACTCCAGATTGTTTTGTGTTTCAAGGGTGTTTATTGAAGTGCTCAGAAATGGGAGGGGGTTGTAAAATGAGGATGGGTGATGGTGGAGGAATGTCCATGGCAGAGTCCAGTCTATTAGTCTCACAGGTGCACTGCCCGTCTGGGCATAGGAAGTGGAGTTGGGACAGTTTAAGTATGGACAGGGTAACAAAGTGGGACAGTGGGAGGACAATCAGGGTGGTCTCATTTCCTGGCGGGGGTCTTGCCATCTTGCTCTGTCCTGTTCCTGGATCTCAGGGACCGCTTGCATGGTGGTTGTCCGTCTGCAGGGGGTGGGGTGCTGGTGTGGTGGTCCTGTGGCCGGGCGTCCTGTCCACTAGCGCCGGCGGAGGTGGTGGCTATTTCATTGTCCTGGCTAGTGTCAGGGGCCCCTTGGAGTGCCACGGTGTCCCTCAAGGTCTGCTGTATGTCCTTTAGCACCCCTACGATGGTGCCCAGGGCGGAGCTGATGGTCCTGAGCTCCTCCCTGAACCCCAAATACTGTTCCTCCTGCAGGCGCAGGGTCTCCTGCAACTTGTCCAGGACCGTCGTCATCGTCTCCTGGGAGTGGTGGTATGCTCCCATGATGGAGGATAGGGCCTCGTGGAGAGTGGGCTCCCTTGGCCTGTCCACCCCCTGTCGCACAGCAGCCCTCCCAGTTCCCCTGTGTTCCTGGGCCTCTGTCCCCTGGACCGTGTGCCCACTACCAGTGCCCCCAGGTCCCTGTTGTTGTTGGGGTGGTGGGTTACCCTGGGTTCCCTGTAGTGGTGGACACACCGCTGATTGACCTGTCCTGGGTACGGAGGTTTGGGCCCACTGGGTGGGTGCTGTGCTGGTGTTACCAGAGGGTGGAAGGTCAGTGTTGGGCTGTGCCTGTGCAAGGGGAACCGACTGTCCCGAGGCCCACGATGGTCCGGGCTGGTCATCAGGATCCAGTAGGGCAGAGCTGCTCTCGTCACTGTGGGCTTCTTCTGGGGGTGGAGTGGTGTTGTCTGGACCCTCTGGTGTGGTGACGGTCCTTCGGGTTCCTGCAGGGGCATAATAGCATGATTAATGCATTTGTGTGTGTCATGGTGTGCAATGGGTGGGTGTCTGTGTACCCCAGTGCAGGCATTCCTGTGTGGGGGCTTGGGTGATGATGGTTAGGGGTTGTTATGAGTATGTGCAGTGGGCATGCTTTAGTGCTGGGTGTCGATGCTTAGTTGTGTCATGCAGGGCTTGGTATTGGGATGTGTGGTTTGTGTTATTAGTACATTAGTGAGGATTTGGAGTGATATGGGAGGGTGTGAGGGTGGGGGGGTGTGATAGCATGCAGGTAGGGTGGGGGATATGTTAGTTAAGATTTGACTTACCAGTGTCCCATCCTCCACTGACTCCTCCGAGGCCCTCAGGATGCATGATGGTCAAGACTTGCTCCTCCCATGTTGTTAGTTGTGGGGGAGGAGGTGGGGGTCCGCCGCCAGTCCGCTGAACCGCAATGTTGTGCCTGGAGACCGTTGAATGCACCTTCCCCCGTAGGTCGTTCCACCTCTTCCTGATGTCCTCCCTATTTCTTGAGTGCTGTCCCACAGCGTTGACCCTGTCCACGATTCTGCGCCATAGCTCCATCTTCCTGGCTATGGATGTGTGCTGGAGCTGTGAGCCAAATAGCTGTGGCTCTACCCGGATGATTTCCTCCACCATGACCCTGAGCTCCTCCTCGGAGAAGCGGGGGTGTCTTTGGCGTGGCATGGGGTGGTGTGTGTGATGTGTGGGGCGGTGTGAGTGTTGATGTGTGTGGTGATGTGTAGTGGTGTGTGGTGTTTTGTGCGTGGATGTGGTGTGGGTGATGGTGTTGTGTGCCTCTGTGTGGTGGGATTATCTTATCTGTGCTATCTCTCTGGCCTTCGTCTCGGATTTTTGGTCGTAGGGGTTTGTGGGTGATGTGGGTGTGTGTTTTATATTGCGTTGGGTGTGTGGGAGTGGTGTGTGTATGTGTATCAGGTGTGTGTATTTTGAATTGTCCAATGTGGCGGTGTTTTGGAGATGTGTGTGTATTTTGAGCGTGGCGGTGTGTACCGCCAATGGAATACCGCGGTTGAAAGACCGCCGCGTGGATTCGTGGGTCGTAATAGCATGTGCGTGTTTCTGTTGGCGTGGAGGTGGAGGTTTTGTTTCTGCCAGTTTAACACTGACCTTTGATGTGGCGGAGTTGTGTGGGTGTCTGAATTTCGGCGGATTCCGAGATGTGTGTCATAATAGCTGTGGCGGACTACCGCCGCGGCGGCGGTGTATTGGCGGTCTTCTGCATGGCGGTAAACGCCTTTTACCGCCAATGTTGTAATGACCCCCTATGTCTTCAGAAAGTGTGTTCAAGTGTTCTTTAACTGCGGCTAACGTGTTAGACTCTACCTATTGTTGACACAGTTTACCCACACTGCATGTAGTAACTATCCCCATGTGTTGACCTGAGATGAAGAGAGGATCTGGCCGGCTAAGCTTAAAACCCCCCGAGGAGTTTTAAAAATGAGCCTGACATCCATTGGTGTCTATTGGCCAAACTAACCACCCGCCGGGCCTGGAAAGTGAAGAATTATAGGTGCCAGCCTGGACATTTGCATCTAGCTCTTCTACTGTTTTATTCAGGAAGAATTGCCAATCATTCAATTTAGCCGGTGTGGGGATACTGGGCATGTTCATTTCTTTTATTTTTGCTAACCCGAGGCAGGACATCTGTTGAACAGTGTCATTTAAAAAAATCATTTGTCCAGGAATCGGGCATGCTCTAAACAAGGCGTCCCTCCCCTGTATCTGCCAATCTTGTGTCCCCCATACACTCTTTAAATCAATATTTTTCTTCCAGTGATCCTAACCTTCAATGGTAAGACGGGAAACAAAGGTATCTGAATATATCAGTTTTGTATCTGTTGGCAAAAGTTTCCTAATTTTTTAAGAAGGCAATTTAAGAAAATATGAGTCGGAATGTCTTGTGTCATGCTCAGAAAAATAAGTGAATTTCTCTAAATAACTTTTTGGGTTCCCCACTGGTGGTGCTGAACAATGTTCCCACTGTGTGCAATTAAGTGCCGGTCTATGTCTAGTTGCACAGTGAAGGTAGTAATGTCCCCAATTATTGTAGCAGAACATTTCCTCATAATTCATTGCATTTACATATACATCATCACTTTCAAATACTGAATAGTCCTTCATTTCAGTTAACATAGAATCAACTGTCTGGACATCCCAATCATCGGATACAACACCAGGTGTAATAACATCTGCCATGGATATTTTGAATACATATGGAATTTGAATGACCTCAGTAGGCCCGTATATTTCAAAAGCAACTTTGTCCCACACAATCCCATCAGAAACAGGTACAGCTGAAATGTTCACCGGGGACAAGTCTCTGCGGACCTTGCGTGATGAATAATATGGACTTAAGACTTCATCCACTGGCGCGACAGTGTGGCGTTCAGGAATATAATTACCATTTATAAGCAAGAAGAAAACAGTCACAAAACCAATCCGTAGAAATAAAGTAGAACATGTTAGGCAGAACAATAAATAGTTCCAGGGGTAAATAAAGTAATTCATTTTGAGCCATAGATATAGCTTGTGTGTCTTTGAAACATTTTCAATCACTTGAGTGGATGAGTATGAAGAAAAGTCATCAATGTAATGAAGTAACCAGAGCCAGTCTCTGCAAAAACTGGAGCAAGTTCAGTACTTGTAGTTGTGTTCACTTCACGTGGAGGTTCGTGGTAAATAGCGCCATCAGTCTGTGTTGTATTTGTGTCTAAGACGGCCAATTCTTGACCAGGTGTTGTCGTGGAAGAGGTGACTGAAACCAGCAAGAGCTCATTCTCCGCTCTCCCATGATCGAGGAGGAATTTATAGCATTGTTGGACATTGTAGCATAGTCCATAGTATTGTTATTCACTCTGTTCTGAAGAGGAATGTCCTGTTGGGTAGTGTGAAGGGATTGAGAACTACCCAAGGGACCTCTGGATCTACTGTGCAGGATCGGCCACATGGTGTAGTTTGACATTGTCAATTGAAATTAATCTGTTTCCTCAGGAACCAGGTAATGGTGGTAATATTACAGTTCTGGTACCTTGTATTCTCAAGACTGAGACTGGTGCTCTGTAGGATGGACCGAATTCCTTCTTTACAGCAATCATTTCCTGAACCAGATCCCCAACTTTAGGAAACCAGCCAGTGGAAGTTGTTGGAATATCCCTTATTCCTAAAGTGGAAGCACTGGTGGATGATTTTTCATCTCAAAATTGTTGAAGCTCCTGTAAAACAGTGAGACGTTCATTTATGTCAAAAGGTGTTTCTGCTCCCACCATACCAGGACCATCAAGATCCTGGACATACATAGATATCCCAAAGAGAACCTCATAGGGAGTTCGTACCCCCAAGGACGTCTTTGCAGATTATTCAGTGCTCTCTGGACCCCATATAGGTGATGAAGCCAGCTGCGGCCAAAACCTAATACTCTAGCTGTTAAGGACTGCTTTAGATCACGGTTTCGCCTCTCCATGACCGAAATTCCCTTGGGATGGTATGGTGAGGAGTAATGGAGTTCAACACCCATCGTCCCCATGGTGTCCCTGAATGCCCTAGAGGCAAATGCAGGGCCCTGGTCGAGTGGAATGCTGCAACCGCATATGTACCAATAAAGATCAGCAAATCTTTTATAACAGTTCAAGCATCAGCCGACCGCTGCGGCCATACCCACAGGAACCTAGAACAAGAATCTACAGTGACTAGGATGTAATTGTGTGCACCATCCTGTTGGAGTGGAACACAGTGGTCCAGGTACACACACTGTAATGGGCTACTGGACACTACGAGGGACGTCTGCGGTGGGCGTTTGATATTAGAGCCCTTTATCTGCTGGCAGATGTCACAACAAAGGACATATTGCTTTGTCTGTTTATATGGACTCGGCCACCAGAATCTCTTCTGTAAGAGTGTTACCGTGGCCGAAATACCAGCATAAGCAGAAGCGACACCCTCGTGTGCTGCTTTTACTAAATCTAATCTCTGTGCTTCGTTGGGGATTGCTCGATCTCCAACCCCAGGAAGTGTTGCATAAACAACTTTCTGTGCACTGATGTGGTACAAATATTTTGTAGGGTATCCTTTCGAGAGAGACTTGCCTTCAGCTGACGCTTTCACAGCAGTCACTATTTCAATATAAAATCTCGTATGGGAACGAGTCACTACAGCCACTGAAGCCATAGCTACTGCAGATTTGGCTGCTTCGTCAGCCAAAGTATTACCGATAACGTGTACTCCTACACGTTAGTTGCCCAATGTATGTACTACATGGACGCACAGCAGTTTATCCTTAAGATCAGCCATTCTCCCCCACAATGTCTTGTGATTTATGGTGTTCCCTTTAGAATCTCTAAACCCGTTTAGTTTCCAATGGTTAAGATAATCATTGTAAGACTGAACACAGTAATATGAATCACAGACTATCAAAGTCAGTCTTCCTGTCTCCGTTTTTTCTAGCGCTAAAATGAGGGTTAATTGAGCTGTGCAGTCCCCTAGGGTCTGCGTGTAGGTATTATGAGGGTGGAAGCCTCCATCCTTCATCATTCCACTCACGGCTGCCCAAGCAGCTGAGTATTGATGTTTGGTACCTACAGCTGGTTGGGCTGAACCATCAGTATAAATGACAGTATCATAGTTGTCTAAAGGTAAAGATGTAGAGTAGCGGGCACTCTTGTTCATATTGGAGTAATTTTTGTGTCTGAAGTTTCGGATCAAAGATGTAATTAACATCAGTAGCTGTCAGAGAGGTCGCCCACTGAATCCAGCGTGGGTGTAATGCTTTAGCGTTAGGAACGCTCGCATTGGTGACGGCCTCTAGTGCTGGCATCGGGGTAACGACAATGATGCATTTCCCCTGGGCAAGTGTTCCCTCTTTTATGACAGCCATCTGAACTGCAGTTAGAATTTTTTCTATGGGTGCAAAACGTTGCTCTGCATTCGAGTATAAATGTGATTTGTATGCTATGGGCACTGTGTCATCCTCATTGAAGGTGACATACGTAAACCCAAGGGAACCAGCAATTATTCTGATGACCAAATTCTTTTTATTGTCACGGGTCTGTAAGTATTTAGCTTCCAGCATGTCCTGTTGCAAAACCCTAAGAATGCGTGTGTGTTCAACTGTCCAGTGTCTGCTAGACAAATCTGGATGTATCAAGTCATATAGTGGCTTGATACGTTGTGCATAGTAAGGAATGTATGTTCTGCCAAAATTAAAGAAACCAAGTAAATACTGTAGTTTCTTTAGCGTATTTGGTGGGTGCAGTTGTGCACACTTCTCTAGGAAGTGCGGGCCGGGCTCTTTCCTTCGTTTGATAGCTTGTATCCCCGGAACAATACACTGAAAAAGGCAATCTTGCTTTTCTTAAAGTTGAATTTATAACTGACTTCTGCAAACCCCAAAATTATTCGATCGACCCTCACAAGATGAATGTTCAGGTCGTCGTCTGTGAGATAAATGTCATCCACATAGGATAACGCCTCAGGATCAATACCATGTAATACTGATGCTACTCGGGCTGAAAACGCCCTGGACTATTCTTATAGCCATGGGGTAAACGGCAAAAGCGTTTCTGTGAGCCAAAAGAGAATGCACTCAGGTCCCGACTTTCTTCCGCTAAATTCTGGCAGAAGAACCCGTTGTAAATATCCAACATTGTTTTATAATTTTTGTGCACTGTGTTATTTATCAGTGCTGTGCTATGTGAATTTTGTGTTGCATAATTATGTGTATGACTGTTTAAGTGTCTGTAATCTAAGACTATTCTATGGGAATGGTCTGGCTTCGCAACCGGGGAATAATGGATTATTCATTGCAGAGGCGCAAGGCTCAATTACCCCCTGATATTCTAGCGGAGCGAGTATTTCCCTCACTGGAGCTTTAGCCTCATATTTGACTGGATATTGTGTCTGAGGCTGGGGTGTAGACCTGATAGGTATTATATGACACGGAGAGTCCCTGTCCCAATCTACATGATTGCGATATAATGCAGGTGCCAGCGCTAGAGGCCAACTGACAGCGTAGGCTTCCTTTTTCACCTCTGGAACAAGATTAGAGAAAGAAGGCAAAATGACATTTTCCCCATGTGGGAGCTTACGGGGGTGTTCGGGCGGCCAATCTCTTTTGGCCAATAGGATGTCACAATTAAGTTAATCCCAAACGATCACACCACGTCTCCCTCAATTTGGATCTTTAAATCATAAAGTCTATCTGGTGGGAGTACGCGGCCGTCCGCCATTTCAGCTGCAACAAAATCACTAGTTGTTGTAGCATCCAGATGATCTTTCAGACTCTGGTAACATATCGTGACCTCTGCTGCGCTGTCTAGCAGTGTCACTGTAAGTTTTAAGCGATAGTGCTGCCACCTTTTTCTTTTTAAACTGGCTTTTGTTGCAAAGTCTTCTTCTGTTTTGGCTTCTCCCAGTGCTTTTTCGAACACTCTTGTGTCTGTTTTGTACCTTCCTTAGGGGTGGCACTCTGTACTTCCAATTTCCTTGGCTTGGCTCCCAGACTACCCCATCCTATACTAGTATAGGTCTCGGAAAATAATTTTTGGTAGCTGTCTCTCTTGATCCAAATGTGGAGTTTCTCAGAAACGCTGGTGTATAGCCAGTGCTACTGCTTCCCCTTTAATGTTACTGAGTGTTATCGAAGATACTGCATCAAAATTACGCATCAATTTCATCCCCAAATCTAGGGCAAGTGCTGCCCCATGCTCATTCTGTATTTGTTTTAACACCTCCTGTAAATTGGCAAGTGTCGGGGTAACATGTGTGATAGTATATATTGCAGCGAAGACTGTACCCCATGTGGCACAGTCATCCACCGAGGGAACCATCCCAAAGGGCAAGCACATTGTTTCTATGTTTCTCCTGTGGTCCCGTATGGAGAAACACAGCTTCCAGCTGATTTGTTTTCTGGGCTATCCAATAAGGTATTTTCTCCCGTTCTGTTGGTACTTTACCCATAATAGCATGTACTGTTTGTGGATTAATCCCAGTAGCCAATTGGTATCTAGCAGGTGCTGGTGGTGCTGGACGTGCTGGTGTTGTGTTCAAAGTCCGCATTACGAACTGAACAAGCCAGCTATATAATGTTGCTACTTCATTATATAAGTTTCGCAGATCTGCTGCTTGCAAATTTTGTATACTCGGGTGAGGTGTGTATGTGGCAAACATAGGCCATGTAGGTCCATCATTACCTAAGTGACCTAATCTCACGCGTTGTATTACATGTGGTAGGGCACCTTCAAACCAGTTCTGATGCTCTTGATAGGGGAGGGGTATTTCATGGTACTGGTATGCTTGGTACCGTTGAGGTACATTAGCAATTCTATATGTGTGAAATGTGACTGACCTGGCGTCCTCCTTAGGAAAGGTGACCCAGGAATAGAACGTTTCTGTTTGGTAAGCTTCATTAGCTTCTACTATGAATGTAAAATCCCTGCCCGTATCTGTTAAGCCATGCGCTACTAGGTGTAATGTTAATGCTTGTCTAGCATTCTCAGGAATGTCTGTGTCCATATTTGAAAAGAGAAGAGAGGAAAATGTTTTTTCCTGTAGAGAAGGAACACCAAGTGGGGAGTATATTCATTTTATGAGTTCGAGCTGGAACAACCTACAGCCTAATTAGGTGTTCCCTGTTCAGCTGAGGAGGATTTCCCAAAGACCACGGACGTCTCCGTATAATGGTACTTCGGGTACCTGTCGTCTGTGAGACAGTGATAGTCGGGGTACCCATAAATTAGTGCCTCAACACCATCGTTGGTGGCGCCATGTCATAGTTTGGACTCTTGCTCTGGGCAAGAATGCTGGTTCAAGGATGACAGTACTTATGTTTGTAGGTAACTATGCCTATCCTACAACAAGTCGCAACTGTAGTCCCAACCCTTCCGGCTCACTAGCAGTAACTCACCAATAACCCAAACCAGTTAAAGGTGTTTTGTGGCAGCCGTTACGCATGAACTCAGAAGTATGACATCTCAGGGAGTGTCGTGGTTAAACGGAGATTACCCTTTTCTCACAGATATATCATGTCTCATTCAAACACAGGCAATAACGAAGATGCAGTAATGTTTCAATAGCTTTTATTTAATACAATACGGTAAATCGCATGGGCTGCAATGATTAGGATAATGAACAATGCAAGAAATAGAATTGTAAAGACGAGAGTCATGATTATGAAGACCCCCACCATCTTGTGTTAGCATGGAAAGACATAAAGGCCCTCATTCTGACCTTGGCGGTCTTTTCGCGAGACCGCCGAGTTACCGCCGCGGTGAAGACCGCCGACCGTGGCGGTATGCCGCTGTGCGCATTCTGACCGCTGGGAGCGTTCCGCCGGGAAACCGCCAGCAGCCACACTGGCGGTCGGCGGAAAAGTGGAGACTGGTCAACCTCCACCGCCACGCCAGCAGAACACCGCCCACAGAATTACGACCCACATATCTGTGTGGCGGTCTTCTGTTGGCGGTGTTCTGTTGGCGGTCACCTCCCCATGGCTCCCGTCGCCTCCCGGAGGACCAACGCACAAGGTAAGTTGACCGTCCGTGAGGGGAGGGGGAGGGGGGGTGTTGTGTGATGTGGGCGTGCATGGGGGTGTGCGTGTGAGTGTGTAGAGGGGGTGTGTGAGTGCGTGTATGCGGGCGGGGGGTGCTGCTGTGTCTATGGGTAATGTGTGCTGTTCGGCAGGTGCGCATGTCTGCATGTATGTATGCGGGTATGTGTCCCCGTTGTGTATGTGTGTGTAGGGGGTGTGTATATGTGCATGTTGGGGGTGTGTGCATGTCGGGGTGCATGTATGTGCATGTCGGGGTGGGGGTGGGGAGGGGGTTCGTACCACCTCTGGGGGGTGGCAGGGGGGTGGAGGGTGTGGGGGGAGGACTCGGGTGGGTAGTGGGGGGTGGGGGAGACCCCTATCAGTGCCAGGGAAGGAATTCCCTGGCCCCGATAGTGCTTACCGCCATGGTTCGCATGGCGGTTCCCGACCGCAAGAAACCGCGGCGGTAGGCAGGGTCATGATACCGTTGGCGGTCTTGGGACGACCGCCGGGCCGGAGTGCGCAAACTCCAGCCCGGCGGTCATGACCGCCGTGGCTTTCGGAGTGGGGAAGTGGCGGGCGATCGCGGCGGTGACCGCCGCGGTCAGAATGCCATTTTTCTGACCGCCGGTCTGTTCGCGGTCCGACCGCCGCCTCTCCGCCGACCGCCAGGGTCAGAATGAGGGCCAAAGTGTATAATATGTCCCAATACCCAATTGTGATAGGCCTAACCTCCTACCTAACGGAGAGCTTGGTATGTTAAACCTAATCTGCCAATGCTGTGTCCCTGAAAGGAGCCCCCAATCCTGGTTACATTGAAATGAGGTCTCGAGCTCACACTTTGGAAGAACACGAAGTCCGGGTCAGCATCAAGGCGACGTGCAGCATCGATAGAAGCAATGGTATCTGGTCGGAATCCCTCTGATTATCTGTCTAAAGTGTGATGTATTTATACAGATCTACTTGGACCCATGACGTAGGTTGTTCCAAAACAATAGATAACACACATGTTTGGGACTGTAATTTCTAATGTGAGCACCTACAGTTTGTTTGTCTTTGTCGCATGAGTTGACGCCTTAGCGCGATGACACTGATAACATAACTCTAGACAAAAGGGGCCTAACTATAAAGAAGGCAGCCATCTTTGAAGAATTAATTAAATAAATGGTCTAAGACAGAGCAAGCTAAGTAGGTTAAAGGTCACTATGTGACGGGGCACAAGTTTGCAAGCCAAAGGCTAATCTAACTCCTGTTATCCCATTAAAACAAACTAGGATTCACTACACCATCTGGCATGTGTCACTAGCAGGATGCAGGAGGCCATGAGGCCCAGCAGCCTCAGAGTTATTCTCACCAAAACCCAGGACGGAGGCTGAAACATCGGAATCATTACCTGAATATCCTGGACTCGCTTTTTGGAAGGATAGGTCCAAAACTGCACTGTGTCCAGATCAGCTGCAATGAAAGGGAGCATCTGAGAGGGAGTCAGGTGTGACTTTGGCATGTTTATAGTGAACCCCAGAATGTGCAGAAGGTTTGCTGTAGTCTGAAGGTGGGAGACAACTCTCTGTGGTGTGTCCACCTTCAACAGCCAGTTGTCAAGGTAGGAGAAGACTGAAACCCCTAACCTGCGCAGATGAGCTACAACCACCGCCATTATTTCCATGAACACCCGAGGGCGCTCCAAGGTCGAAGGAGAGCACAGTGAATTGAAAGTGCTCGTGATCTACCACAAACCCCAAGTAGTTTCTGTGGGCAGGTAAAACAGGTATATGGAAGTAATCATCCAACGGTACCATCCAGTCTCCTGGATCCAAGGCAGACAGGACCTGAGCCAGAGTGAACATTTTGAACAACTTCTTTTTGAGGAAGAGATTGAGGGCTCGAAGGTCTAGGATAGGATGTAAGCCCTTGTCCTTTTTGGGAACCAGAAATTAGCAGGAATAGCAACCACAATCTACTTCTGGCGCAGGGACCCTCTCTATGGCTCCCTGGGCCAAGAGAGCCAGGACTTCCAGAGCCAGAGAAGTGCCAGATGATCTTCCTGTAAGCAGCCTTAGGATGAAGGCATGACGGGAGGAGCAGTCTTGAAGGGGAGGGAGTAGCCCATTTGGAAGTTCTACAAAACCCACCTGTCCATTGTGATGGATTCCCAGTGAGGCAGGTGATGGCGAATCCTGCCAGCAACTAGTCTGAGATGGAGGAACGGACTAGGAAGGCTTGGAGGCTGCAGCAGGGGCGGGGAGTAGACTGGGCATACGCCTGGTTCCCTGTGCCATGAGCATGTGGGATTCCGCATCCCTAGCCACGCAGGGGCAGAGTAGCGTGGGTGGCATGGTGGCTTGAAAAGGGATGTGACAGGGAGCCCCAGGGGCGAAAGGTGGACATTTTGGGGCATAGGGCAGTTGAAAGGCCAACGGACTGAGCCATAGCCCACGACTCCTTGAACTTCTCAAGCACTGAGTCCGACTTGTCAAATAGTGAACTTTGCTGAGTCTCTCTCATCAGCAACAACTTGAGAGATGATAGTCCAGGCCTCCTCTGGGATCTGTGGCAAGACCTGCGCAACCGTGTACCACAATGATTGGGTATAGCGGCACAAAAGGCATGCAGTGTTTACTGACCGCAATTCCAGAATGGAGGAAGAAAATAGCTTCTTTCTAAGTTGGTCCAGCCTCTTTGTTTCCCGATCCAGGGGAGTGGAAGGGAATGCGCCGGAAGAAGAGGAAGCCTGAATCACAAGGCTTTCAGGTGTGGAGTGTTGGGAGAGGAATTTAGGGTTGGTAGGGGTGGGCCAGTGGTGGTGGGCGATTGTCCTGTTCACAGGAGCCCCTCTGCTGGGTTTGGGCTTCATTGAATGGGAGTAAGGGTCTGAAAGGGGAAGCCCAAGGCTAAAGCACCTCTGTCAGGAGGTTAGACCTGACATCTACAATGGGCAGATCGAGGCCAAGGACCTCAGCCGCCCTACTGACCACCATTGATTACGAGACTCCCTCCGCCGTAGCCACGGTAGCAGGAGAGAGCATGCCAGCGTCTGGAGAAGTATTCAGGCCACCCAGTCCATGTTAGGGTCATCCAGCTGGTTTTCATAAGGGTCCAGTGACCCCCCCAATCCTTCCACATAGGAAAAAGGGTCAGAATCTGACCTGGAGTGAGTAGGCCCCATCGACGTTGGAAGCGGCATCGACTGAGGGAGTTCCGGCTCATCGGGAATTAGGATTGGGTCAACATCGATCATGGGCCAAAGCGACATCGTAAGCGTCAACTTAGCCGGTGCCAGGGAAGGTTGCAATTGTACGACTGGCGTCGGCATGGATCTGATAGCAGATCCTGAGGGGCCCTCGGAGGCCGAGGCTGAAGCCAGCAGTGCAGAACCTGAAGGGCCCCCAGTTGAACTCCCAGGCCCCAAAGGCATGCAGGGGGAGTCAGACTGCCCAAATATGAGATGCATGACCTCATCGAACTCCTTTAGTTGGGCAGCAGTCACTCCGGCACCCAGAAACTCAGGGAGGCATGGAGCAGACCCAGATGCAGGCTCTGCGGATGGAGGCCTGGAGTGTCGATGTTTGTCCCGTCTAACATCAGCCGAGTGACGGGGTGAAGTAGAAGAATGCCTAGCCTTCTTTGACTTCTTCTTCTTCTTACCTGAGTGACCCAAAGACTTGGAGGAAGACGAGTGGCGGTGACTCAGCGGGTAGTCTTCCTCTTGAGCGAGACTGGGAGGGATGCAGAGTAGAGCGCCAGGCCTACATGAGCATTAGGGACCACCCCCTCAAAGCCTTAGGGCACATAGCCCTGCACCCGGAGCACGACTTCAGGTCGTCGTTGCACTCCAAACACCACAGACAGACCTGGTGCTGATCCGTCACGGACATCATGCGGTGACAGTCCTCGCATGGTTTGAACCCGGTCTTCGAGAATATTCTCGACACACCAAAAGTCACCGAAAAACACAACAAAAGTATCGAAATTGGTCAAAAAATGACCAGGGTAGCTGTCTCCAGATCAGTGCGTGGAGCAGAAAGAAAAGAACTGATGTCAACGCGCTGAGGTGGCACCTATATACGACCCTGACATCATCACGGACACCAAACACTGACGCGGAGTCAACTGATGCCGCCTGACGGTGCGCAAAGGGTGCTGCTTGAAGAAAAATCTCTGGATCCAGTCCGACGCCTGGGAGAAATTCTAAGGTAAGGAATCTGCAACTAGAAGTCTCTATCAGATATATCTTTTAAGTGGAATTACTCATTGGGAGCAGATAGAGATGTGGAGTTTGGGGTCTCTGAACTCACAATTTAAAAATAAATCTTTTGGTTAAGTTGTTTTTTTAAATGTAAGTTTGAATATGCCACTTTTAGAAGGTCTGCATTTTCTTGCTTAGCCATTCTGTGCCTCTGCCTGTCTGCTGAATACACTTCGGACTCAGGATGACAATTGGGCTATTTGTGTATTCACTCTAGACAGTCACACAAAGGGATCTGAGGTATGCCCTCCATGTCCTGATGGCCCATCACCAGGCTGATGGGTGTTCCTGTGCTAAAGTGGTGGGAGAAGCTGACACTTGAACCTGAATGGGGCTGTACCTGCCCTTACACAAAGCAGTCCCCAACCCCCTGGAGTGTGTCTGAGGCCAGGGCAGGGAAAGGCAGGGTCGTGCGCACTACAACAACTTCTCTTTGAAGTTTGTATACTTCAAAGACAGAAATGGGTATAAGTACTGGACCTCTGACACCACAAAGTTAGAACACTTATGGACTCAGGTCATTCTGCCAGGAAGAAAAACTAAGGACCAGATGTATCATTCTCTACAATAGCGATTACCAAATTTAAAGGAGAATGGGATGCGTTTAAAAAAGGAAAATTAAAAGTTTTATTTTTATTTTGTAAGAGTACTGCCTGCTCCTAAAAAAATTTTTTTTATACATTCACAAAGGGGAAGGGGACCCTTGGGGACCCCTTCCCCTTTGCGAATGGGTTACCACCAATTTGAAATAGGTGGGAACTGCGATTGTTTTGAGACCACATTCACGGTCACAAAACAATCATACATACCTCTGCGATTCGGTATTGGGAACGGACGCCCTTGACACGCCCCTTCCTAATAACGAATCGGTATGTAGTCTTAAATCCAATTTGTGATTCGGTAACAAGTTACTGAATCGCAAATTGGACTTGTTGCATTCCAAAATGCATTTTTTGGATCGCAAAAATGTTAGATACATCTGGCTCTCAATGCCTTAGGAGGGACTACCACTCTGCCTGTTGCTTTGTTGGGCTGGCCTGCTACTTGCTGCTTCTGTCCTGGGACTGAAAGGACTGGAGTTTGCTTTCTACATCCTGCTTTCCAAGGTTCTCCAAGGGCTTGAACTGAGCTTGCCTCCTGTTAGAAGTCTCAGAGACATTAAAATACTTAATCTGCCAGTGCTTCTGCTGAGAGTCCTGACTAAGGGGGACAATTCTAGTCCCTGGGCAATTGGAAGTGTAAGCTGGTGACCTGAAGAAGAAAACCCATGCACTGACATGTTACGGCACAAAAATTGACACAGCGTCTCTCCTGTGGCTCAAGAATTAAAGCAGTACTTGTTTTGCGGCTGCAGAATTGATGCAGCGCCTGTTGCACCACAGCTCCATCAACGCAGTGAGTCTGGATTTTCTGCGCATCCTCCCCGGGTCATCAATTTTTCATCAACCCTGCATTGAAATCAATGCACTCCCTTTCCTTCGAGGAAGGAATCAACGCACCACCTCCCCTGCCTGACTCATTGCTTTGCTTTTTGACACCTGACCACCCAAACGGCCTGCATCATCTTTGTTTTTAACACATCCCAGGTACTTTGTGCTAAAAAAAATACAACCAATGATTGCTATGTGTAGGAAAGTAGCCTCTTTCTAGCATGGTTACTCCCACTTTCTGCCTGTGTGTAAGTGTGTTTGACTGTGATCACTGGGATCCTGCAAACCAGGACCCCAGTGATAATGCCCTACCCTTTTAAACATGGTTTCTGGAATCTTTTTCGCCCCCCATTTGGCATGCTGGTGCCCCCATTGAGGTCCCTAGTATATGGGACCCAGAGCATTGGTTTACCAGGTGATCCCTATGGGCTGCAGCATGTATTATGTCACCCATAGGGAGCCCAAGCAAAGTGCTCTGCAAAGTGCTCTGTAGGCCTGCCATTGCAGCCTGCGTGAAAGGGTGCATGCACCCTTTTACTACCAGGTCACTGCACCAGGTCACCCCTAAGGCAGGCCCTCCCATCCCAGTACCTGTGTGTGAGGGCACCCCTGCACTAACAGAAGTGCCCCCACAAATTCCAGGCCCATTTTCCTGGACTTCATGAGTGTGGGTATGCCATTTTACATGTGTACTGGACATAGGTCACTACCTATGTCCAGCTACATACTTGTAACTCTGAACCTGGGCATGTTTGATATCAAACATGTCAGAATAATACCCCAATACTGGTTAAAGTATTGGAAGTATGATTCCATGCACTCTGGGGGCTCCTCAGAGGACCCCCAGCATTGTAACCACCAGTCTTACAGGGTTTTCCAGGCAGCCCAAGCTGCTGCCACCCCTCAGACAGGTTTCTGCCCTCCTGCTGCTTGATCTGATCCTGCCCAGGAAGGCAGAACAAAAGATTTCCTTTGGGAGAGGGAGGTAACACACTCTCCCTTTGGAAATAGGTGTGACTGGATTGGGAGGGGTGGCCTCCCCAAGCCACTGGTGTGCTTTGAAGGGCACATTTGGTGCCCTCCGTGCATAAACCAGTCCACACCGGTTCACTGACCCCCAGTCCCTGCTCTGGCACGAAACTGGACAATGGAAAGCGGAGTGACCACTCCCCTGTCTATAACCACCCCAGGGGTGGTGCTCAGACCTCCTCCAGAGGGTCCTTGGGTTCTGCCATCTTGTGTCCAAGGTTGGCAGGGAACTTGGGGAGCATCTGAGTGGCCAAGCCATACAGGTGACATCAGAGCTCCCTCCTGATAGGTGCTTACCTGGCTAGGTGTCCAACCCCCCCCTCTCAGGGCTATTTAGGGTCTCTCTCTGTTGGTTGGGTCCTCAGATTCAGCTTGTAAGACTCAAGCAGGATTCCTCTGTAACCTCCACTTCGACTTCAGGTCACTGGAACTGTGACTAGACCCTCCAGGAACCAACAACGCTGCAATCCACGGAGGTGGAGCAACAAGCATGGTCCCCATCCCTGGCGGATGCACTGCTGGGCGGCGGCCCGCTTGTGACCCCACAAACAGCAGACGAAATGCCATAAGAACTGCCAGTTCTAACAACACAAGAACATAATCAGGGGGGCTCCACTTACACATGCACATGATAAGAGGTGGGGATTATGTCTGCATTCTAAGGGCTGAGTATTGTAGTACAGGATCTTAGAGATAACTCACCCGGCCTTCTGGCCTTGGTCCCTTCATATACTTGAAAGGTGTATCTAAAGTCGAACAGTTGTTAAGAGTGTTACCTGCGAGCATCATAGTGCTATTGGCTGATCGCCCGTTGGAACAACAGCCTGTGATGGGGAGTTTACTGCTATACTTGGAATGTGGCAGAGGGACTGTTATAATTGTTCAAAGTAGTTACAGTTGGTTGTACATATGTGAGTGTGTAATCGAAGGGGAGCAGATCGGAGGTGGGCGGGATGCTAACGAGGGTAGGAAAATGTATCCGGATGGTTTTGATGATACATCACAGGATGCCTGTGGAACTACCAGCCTACTATACAAATGTCACAATACTCTTTTTTGACATGGAATGTTAGAAGATTGGCGGGGTTTGTCAAGAGATGTCGGGTGTATTAGACCCACCTTACTGCCCTGGAGAAGGTAGGCAAACGCTGGAGGGGCACGCTAGTGGGAACCACGTATTCTAGGTATGCTAGAGGGGCTCTTATTTGGGTGGCACTGGGAGTGCCGCTGGAAGTACCACATACCCGGTCTGATCCTGAGGGAAGATATGCAATACTAGAAGGAATTTTAGAAGGTGCACCAATCTCAGTAGTCTCCCTATATGACCCCAACTCCAACCAGGCCATGTCCTTACAATCACTCACCACAGCCCTCTTACACAACGCATTAGTGTCATGCTACTGGGAAGGAGATTACAACTGTGTCCCGGATATAGATCTGGACCGATCACTCCCACCAGTATCCGGGGCACAGTCCATAACTATCACACAGCACCTGCAACAATGGGCAACATATAACCAGCTTTCAGAAGGGTGGTGGGGTCTGTACCCCACTACTCCTGAATATTCCTATTACTCTGGGCTGCATGATTTACATACTATAATAGACCTCTTTTATTGTAAATGGGAGGCACTGATGAAGATTGGCAATGCAGAATACCTCGGTTGCACACTGTCAGACCACTCTCCCTTGTGAATCTGATTGACATGGGACCGAAGCCCCCTGTGCATACCCACGTGGAGACTTCCTGCGAGAGACCTGCAAGATGGAGCATTCAGGGACTCCAATAGAGGGCACATTGTAACTTATTTTGAGATAAACACAGGCTAGAGTCGGATGCATTCAAGGTAGTACTTAGGGGCTACGCGATAAGAATGGCCTATGGTGCCAGATCAACATTACACAGGGAACTTCAAGAACTAGAGTCAGAACTGCGGCACTAAGAACAACTCTTACCAACAGACGTGATGGCAGCAACCCCCCTAGCAAAATCACACATCGCGTATAAGGAGGCTCTAGATACACTTGGTAAGTTAGACTAGAAGGAATACCAAGCACGGATGCATTCGGAGGGTGAAAAAGCTGGCAAATTATTGGCTTGGCTTGTGAGATGAGACGCTACCTGTGTTCCAATCACTGTTATTCAAGATGGGATTGGACAGTCACTCAACATACAACTGTCTAATAATGCTGCCTTCCGCTTATATTATTCCAAATTATACACCACCCCAGAAACTAAAGTTGAGGGTGACCACATTGGATCATTATTGAACAGCCTTAACATACCACGCGTAGCACCAGAAGACCGAGATGCCCTGGTATATCCTTTACAAATTTCAGAAATAGAAGAGGCAATCAAACACATAGCGCAAAGTAAAACACCTAGTACCGGTGGGTGGCCGATCAAATTCTATGCAAACATTATTGTGCCCTAGACTGCTAGCAACATATAACACAGCATATGCCAAGAAAAGTCTGCCCACATCCATGCATGAGGCAACACTGATAGTGATACCCAAGCTGGGCAGAGACCAATCACTGATGGGGTCCTACTGCCTTTTATCCCTGCTCGGTTGAGTATTGGCAAATAGATTGACACCCTTAATTAGAGCAATGATTCACCCTGATCAGAATGGATTAATTCCAGGCAGGAATCTGACTCATGAGTTGGGCAAAAACTGAAAGGGATAAGACCTGGGTTGCGTTACTCGATATAGAACAAGCATTCGACACACTGGGCTGGGAATATCTGATGTCGGTATTTTAAAAAATTGGGCACCGGCCCCTGCTTCCTCAAATGGATTGCCCTTCTCCACTGGCACAAGTGGAAATAGGCACCCTGATATCAGACCCATTCACCCTTGAATGCAGGACCAGTCAGGGATGCCCCCTTTTGCTGCTGCTTTTTGCATTGACGATGGAGCCCCTGGGAAACCCCCTTCGGATGCGTGCACCTGAATGGGGCCTGTGGGTGGGAGATAGCTGGAATATTATATCATTATACGCTGACGATGCTCTAGTATATCTTCACAATGAGGTCAGGGTACTGAACGAATTGATGGATCTCTTACACCATTTTGGCAGGGAGTCTGGCCTGCGGGTAAACTGGGGGACATCCTATTTGTTCCCTCTAGTGTCCCTAACAGAAGAACAACAGGAACGATTACCACCACTCCCCTGACATGGGACTGCAACACCATTAAGTACTTGGGGGTCAGAATATACCACTTGGTAAGGGATCTTATAGATGGAAATATTGGCAGGGCTTTAACAGACACAAGGCCCTCACTGCAGTTCTGGACGTCCCTTCCCCTCATGGGGCAGAATTGCCATTTACAAAATTCTAGTGCTTCCTAGGCTATTATATTTTTCCTCAGCCATCCCAGCCTTGCTCCCACGCAATATATTCACTGAACTGTGCACTATACTAATAATGTTGATATGGGGCAAGGGAAGAAGACAGGGGGCAAGAGACAAACTATACACGCCATGGATGACGGGGGCCTAGGTACACCAAATTACAAGAACTATTATGCGGCTGCCCATCTACAATGGCCTATGCCCTGGCTGGCAACATATAGCCTGCATGAATGAGGAGACAGCTACCGGGACTGCCCCCCCACCAAGATACTGAGGTGGATCATGAAACCTGGCCCAGACACCCCAGGGGACGGTTCCAACGTATTGATGAGAATAGCCAAGAGATGTTGGAACACATTCACATGCACCAAACACCAAAAACTCCCATACGCACCATCACTACCTCTGTGGGTACTCCCAGGATGCGCAGACATGCATTCTGGGCCGGACGCAGCCGCCTGGGACAGCGGGCATAACAAAATGGGGAGACATCTTTGTGGATCAGATTTTGGCCACTTTTGATAGCTTAGTCGACGACTATGGTACACCCCCAGGCACTTTCCTGACATATGCCGCACTAAAACGATACCTCAAGCACTACTGAGTCAAAACACAAGGGG
Source organism: Pleurodeles waltl (assembly GCF_031143425.1). Lineage (NCBI taxonomy): Eukaryota > Metazoa > Chordata > Amphibia > Caudata > Salamandridae > Pleurodeles > Pleurodeles waltl. The sequence continues at coordinate 1,230,383,774 of NC_090447.1, forward strand.
AACCACTTACCTCCGCATTGCTCCAGGTATTATTGACTCAGGGGGGTCCACGGCGAGCAGTCACTAACATATATGGTGCTATACGCACGGAAGAAGAACAACTCCTTCAGGTGCTCAGAGCTTACTGGGAATCTGCTTTTCACATACTTCTTACAGATAAACAATGGTCACAGAGCCTCTTAGTACCTAAGATCATATCCATGAATGCCAGGCTCAAATATACACAATTCAATTACCTACATCAGACGTACCTCACCCTCAAAAGACTGGCGAGCATGTACGCGGGAGCAGAGGATATATGCCAAAGATGCCAATGATGTGTGGACATGTGTCCATATGATCAACTACTGGGAGTCCATAACTGAAATTTTAAATACGATCTCAGGAGGGCAACTACATAGGGAAGGGACACACTACATAATAGGGATCACGAACCATTCAGCACAATGAAAACCTGCTAACAAATTTATAGACCCTGCACTGATCCTGGCAAAACGCCCTCTAGCAATGTGCTGGAAATCAAGCACTGCCCCACCTATCACACTGTGGTTATCTGACCTGCAGACAGGGATTCTTGCAGAATAGCAAGTGGCGCATGCAGCTAGCACACACAGCAACCCCCCCACCAGACAACCAGACTGGCAGAGACTACTAGAAGAAGTTGAAAGGCATTTGATCGCGTAAAAGAACCAAATGGGCACATCACACAGGAGACTCAACACAACATGAAGCAACCATCTTAACGCCAACTCCATGCCATAGCATTATACACATAGGGCCTCATTCTGAGGCTGGCGGGCGGCGGTAGCCGCCCGCCTGGCGGGAACCGCCAAATGGCCGCTCCGCGGTCGAAAGACCGCGGAGGCCATTCTGGTTTTCCCGCTGGGCTGGCGGGCGACCGCCAGAAGGCCGCCCGCCAGCCCAGCGGGAAACCCCTTCCCACGAGGAAGCCGGCTCCGAATGGAGCCGGCGGAGTGGGAAGGTGTGACGGGTGCAGTTGCACCCGTCGCGAATTTCAGTGTCTGCACAGCAGACACTGAAATTCTTTGTGGGGCCCTCTTACGGGGGCCCCTGCAGTGCCCATGCCATTGGCATGGGCACTGCAGGGGCCCCCAGGGGCCCCACGACACCCCATACCGCCATCCTGTTCCTGGCGGGCGAACCGCCAGGAACAGGATGGCGGTATGGGGTGTCGGAATCCCCATGGCGGCGCAGCAAGCTGCACCGCCATGGAGGATTCCGTCGGGCAGCGGAAAACCGGCGGGAGACCGCCGGTTTTCCTCTTCTGACCGCGGCCAAACCGCCGCGGTCAGAATGCCCTGCGGGGCACCACCAGCCTGTTGGCGGTGCTCCCGCCGACCCTGGCCCCGGCGGTCCTTGACCACCGGGGTCGGAATGACCCCCATAGTATTGTTCAATCGTAACCCCTGATATGCACACCCCGAAGTTTAAGGTTGTAAGTATTTGTTATACAGGTTGATCAAGGAAACTGCATATGTATAGACAAGACTATAGAATTTGGTGCTACAGCACGCACCGATATGGTGACAAGTCATGTCATATGTGTTAGAAATGGGATGTATATCGCTGATAGACCAATCAATAATAACGCAACTGTAAATTATCTGACATGTATACTTCTGTGACAATGGTAGAAAATATTAACTCCTGTATTATACACCCTTCTTGTCTCGTAATACGATAAAGATTTAATTTAAAAAAATGCTGCAATCCATGAAGAAGACTCTTCTGCAACTTTGTTTCCACAGGCCCTGCCAGCTTTGGAACATTTCCCCGGCTGTGCTTTGGTGTGGGTAAGCCCTTGCTTTCCCATGAAGAACAATACCCCCATGCACCGGGTCCCTTGCTGCTGCCAAGCCTTGTTTGCATCTCCTCCAAGGGATATTCAAGTGGCGTGTAACTCCAGTCCCCAGCATTCCTTCCTGCGATGCATAGCCCTCTGCATGGTTCTCCTGTGGCGTGGGATCCCTTCCTGTAGTGCTGCTCCTTATGCAACTTCTGTGTCCCCCGTCCTGTGGGACTCTTGTGGTTGCTGCCTCCACTTCCTGTGGGTGTTCTGTGTCTCTGAGGGTCCCCTGTGAAAGCAGCAGCGTCCCCAAGCAGAACAATGCCAGGCCATTTCAAGGGTCATGATACGGTCTGCGGCGGTCTACTGGTGTGGCGCTGCTGCTGGCAGCAGCGCCACCAGACCGCCGTCTGCCGCCATGGCCGCAGCTGGAATTCCGCCATCCTTCTGGCGGAATTCCGGCTACGGTCATAATATGGTGGACGGTAAGTAGCCGCGGCGACGGTGTTTTGGCGGCCGTCGCCGTGGCTGTAGGCGGTCAATACCGCCAATGTATAATGAGGGCCTAGTTGTTGTTTCAAAGTCAGAGTTGATTGGTGCTCATCAGTGGTGCCAAATGACATGCCTATTGCCTGGTGGTCCTGCACATGATTTTACCCAAGTGCTAAAGAAGGTATCTGTGAGGGTTTATTAAATGGTAATAGAGTTTCTGTAGGTGCTTGAGCAGGCTGGAGTACCTCTGTGAGAACATTATTCTTTGTCTCCTTAGTAGGTAATTATAGATCATGTTCTTCTGCCACCGTCTGCACAGTGAAAATGTATTCTTTGGTGGCAGGGAAGAAAAATAGGCCAGTACCTGGGGAAGTATCCAAGCCAGTGACATCTTGTAGTTCATCACAAAAGTTTTCCTCATCATATTAGAGAACAAATGGTCATATGTAAAAAGCCCTTTTGTATTTCCTAAAGGTGCAAATCACTAATTCAGGTTGTTTGGAAATGCAAAATGTTCATATGTACGAAAGGCATTTTCAATTTTCAATTTCCATTATGATGAAATCACATTTTTTGTGCATTTTCGAAACTGGAAATCGCAAATTGGTATTACCAAATAGCAATTCACTAACACTATGTGGAAAAGATCCCTGTTTGCGATTAGTTGCAAAATGGCCATTTAGGAAATGCAAATAGCATCAGTGTGTTTCAGGTGGTAATCAGGTGCAAACTATAGAAAGTCATCTAAAATGAATCTGGCTCTTTTCAGAATGGTGGCTCTGGATGTCTTGGAGAGGAGGAGGATGATTTTGGCTGGTAGACAGAGAAGGAGACATGAGAGGATATGCAGGGTGAGAGTTGCCCTGTGTGAACAGACCGAGGAGAAGATTTATGAAAAGTATAGACTGATTAGTGAGGTTATTTTGGATTTACTTGCTGTGTTACATCCTCAGCTACAAACCCCAAGTCACAAACAATGCAATTCCATCACATGTGCAGGTATTGTGTTGTCTAGATCTTTTAGCCTCTGGCTGTTACCAGGGAGATATTGCAGTGTCTTGAAGAAATTAAGGAATAGCTTCAGATCTGCACTTGACAAAAAAGAAGTCAACACCAACATGCATGGGTGGTGCTTATATGTGGCTCTACTCATCACTTCCAAAGTGGAACAAATTTGGTACAGAATCTGTGGTTAGACGTATCCATCAGAAGCTCCTGTCTACAGAATACAGAAGGTGCAGACAATATTGTGTCCTAGGATTATGTTGGGTGGAACAGTGGGAGATAAGAGAGCAGAGGGCTTTGAAGAGCCGGAGACTGCTCAGTTCCTGAAGTGGAGAAAGCATGGAACTGTAGCAGGTTCAACAAAGCCATAGATGGCTTGTTAGAGCAGAGCATTAACTATGAGAAATCTGTAGTAAACTATGTTGTGGTAGGGGAGAAGGATCAGAGTAGGGGACAATCCCCCACCTCTGCTATGGGGTGTGTACCTACATTACAGAATATGCATAGAAGTCTGAACACTTCAGGAAGACACTCAAACAATGTATGTGCATGCGGCAGAAATTGAAACCGAGGGCAAGCTTCTGAAACAGTTGGAAAGGATTGTGACCATCCATACCAGGAACTATGTGTGCTCTAAAAGACAATCAGTTAGCGGACCTCCTGGTGGCCCCATAGGACATAAAAAGGACACTGAAAATGAATTCTTGTGAAGCAGATCAGTTTAAACTAATTTGGAACTGGTCTTTGTAAACCTGCTGTAGGAACTTGGAAGTGAGCAAAGAAGCCATCTTCCACCCACTGTGAGTTGGTATCCAGAAATAGAAGTTTCCAGGGGAAAGTGAGGATGCAGGTGTCCTCATCAAGGACTGGACATGCACCTGGGAAGATGGGACACATTCTACTGGCTTAGGCAAACTCAGAAGGATCGTAGAAGACGCTGCCTGCCTGTTTACTACATTCATATTTAAACAACAGTGGAAATAGGTGTCCTTCTTAGCACACCTAAGGAGATTACTTCATTACCACACCTGTCCCCAGTGTCAAAGCTACTAATAAACTCATATTGCTCCTTTTTTGTTTGATGAATGGACGTTTTCAGATGAATGCATCTAGCTGTAGATTGGATGTTTCCACCGAGAGGTTTCCGTTGAAACTCATTCCACCTGCAGTGGGATGCATTTTCACCCCCACCTCTCTTGGCTCGATTTTTAAAGAATATCAGGAAGACCAGACTCAGATCATCCTAAAAACTCTGGATTGGGCGAGAGTGGTACCTTAATCTGTTGAGCCTGAGCATTTGCCTCCCAATCAAACCACCTCATTTGGAAGACCTCCTGTCTCAGTACCAGGGTAGGGCCTTGCACCATAATCTCCACAACCTAGGCCTCCATGTGTGGAGATTGAACTGAATCAACTGAGTGGGTTTGATTTGCCTGCAGCACTAGTTATTCTTGTGGCTACATGCTCATCTTTCAAATCGGTTTATTCCGGTCACACAGTGAAGTATATGGACTGAAGTAGAGACTGTCAAGTTGACTCTCTGCAGCCTAAACTGTCAGTTATTGTGTTATTCATTCTAGCTCTGGCCCTGCAAGGCTTTGAGGTGCTCAATGTAAAACCTTATATGCCAACCTTTTGTGCCTTTCCATGTCCCCCAGATCAACAATCAATATTCAAGTAATCAGTTGTGATATGTTTTTCGAAGGGTTTCACTAACATACAAATTCCTGCCCTGCACCTTTCATTATGTTTCAAAGGAACTTTAATTTGGTCCTTACAGTCTTAATGTGAACACTCTTCGAGCCCATGCACAGTTGTTCTCTGACATTCCAGACCATTAAAACATTATTTCCCAGTGCAATTACATCAACGCACAGTGTCAGCGATCTGTAGGCGTTGTCAGTGAAATCTCCATACAACACATTTCCCCCTGGATAAACTGGTGCTGTGAACTCTTGCTTCTTATTCGTCCAAAGTGGTAATGCACTTTCATGTGGGTCTTTTCAGCACCCTCCCACTTTCTTTTGCTCTCGCATTTTATTTTTGATGGATTCTTTTAACTGCAGATTCCTCACCGTTTGAATAACCCCCAGGTGCAAAACTCGATCTGAATAATTTTTTTGCAATGCTCTTGTATGTCAGTAGGTGGTGTTGTATGACTCTGCACTGACTCCATACCTCCCCAGAAATGACAGACGAGAGCCGGATATAAGCCCGAGCCTTGAGAGCTAATGTAAGTTTCTTTCCTTTCAAGCTTTCTGACGCGGATCTGGAGCAAAAATCCTCACTTTGTTGGTCCTCTGTGACTCGAAAAACATTTCACAGGAAATGATGTCCCCCACAGAAGACCACAGGATTCAAGTCGTACTGAACACAAAAACACATCATGTGGAGCACACCAAATAGTATAAGTAGTTGTATAAGTCAAATGTAATGGATTCACAAAATTCTATAGTCAATCCAATTATAACATATCAATCATCCAAGAAACGTTATACAATAGTTTGTATGTGGCAAATAAATTGTGAGAACTAGACATAAACAATTTTATTTTAATGAATATAGACATACATATTAAAAACGACATCCCATTTTGGCCAATATATGCATTACATTAATACAGAAAACAATCAGTGTAACAACAATTTGAACCTGGACCTAATATTCTATTTGAAAAAAGAAAAAAATCCGAAACAGCATCAAATAATGTGGTCCAAAGTGAGTCCATCCAAAAATTCTTTCAGCTTGTGAATTATGGAATACAGCCGACACGTGTTTCGTCCTGTTACAGACTTTATCAAGGCTCCTTGTATAGAATCTTCATCCGTGTAGTTCTGTCTGAATTGTCAAATGTATATGAAGATTATTCCTGATGTACAAACCCAAGCCATGAAGGATAACAAACAACCATCTTCCAGTGTTCCTCAAATTTCTCACATGGAGTAACTCGTATTGCGCTTTAGAAAATCACCAGAGAGACCAGCAGCATGCCCGGACGGAGTCAAAAGCGAGCTATTGGTGATCTTCTGAAGCGCAATACGAGTTACTCCATGTGAGAAATTTGAGGAACAGTGGTTTTAAGGCTTATGTTAGACCATTAGATTTCAGATACGGATTTAATTGAAGCTCTGTGGACAGTCATACCTGCCTTGTTATGCTTGTGATAAAGCTACAGTCACAAGTACAAATTGAAACGTCAAACATAGGCACAATGCATACATGGAAATGCCACACAAATAGAAACTGAAAACTTCACAGTTATGATACTGAACTCTCTGAGACCTTATCTAATAAAGAGTTGAAACCCTGGTTTCTACATTTCCCTATCCAAAATGGGTACTCTTCTGTACACTGGCAATAATACATCTATCAAGACACTTCAACTTTATATGGACTGCGTGACCTTTAGGAATGTGCATTGCACAATGTCCCGGATTTGCATGGTATAGGAAAAACATTGAACCTCACTACAGTCAGGATTGGCCAAATGAATGTAAACCTTTGAGGAACAAAGGGGGGAACTTCAGCACATTTATGGAGAAACCCAACTATGTTAGGAGCTCCGCCTTCTTCTGGAGGTGATCTATAACTGACTGCAGCAAGCCTGCTTTCAGCAGCCATTTGAGGTATCGAAATGCAGGAACTCCTGATCTCAGAAGATGAACAGCAACCACTGCCATCACTTTCTTGAACAACTAAAGGATGGAGGTGAGGTCCCGGATGTTCGGATGGACTAGGAAGGTTTAGAGGCAGAGGAGGGAGTTGGGGTGGACTGGGCAGCCCTGTGGCTCCCTGATCCACAAGCTTGTGGGATCCCATGCCCACGAAGAGGCTGTACAGCATGCGCAGGTCGGTGGCCGGGTGGAAAGGAACACAGTTGGGTGCTCCTTCCATAGCCAAGAAAGGCAGACGGTGGGGGGGGGGGGGGGCGAGGAGCAGCTGCGAGGCCAAGGGACCGAGTCTTTGCCCAGGAATCCTTAAAGTGCTCAAGCGTTGAGTCTGCCTTGTCTCAGAGGAGATGGGTGCCACCAAAGGGCATGTCCATCAAGGATTGCTGGACATCCGCTGAAAAGCCAGACGTCCTCAACCAGGAGTGGTGTCTCAAGGCCACTGTCAATGTAAATGATCTGCCCAGTGAGTCGGTCATATCCTGTCCACAACAAATCATGAACTTTACTGCATCTCTGTCATCCGTTATGGCTTGGGCGAGAACGATCCGGGCCTCCTCTGGAAATCGAGGCAGTACTTGCGTGACCATATCCCAGAGAGTATGGGAATATTGGCCCAAAAGGCATGCAGTGTTCATGGACCGCAGCACTAGACTGCCAGAAGAAAACATCTTCTTCCCCAAGCAATCCAGTCTTTTTGATTCCCTGTCCGGGGGGAGCAGTAGGGAATGTGCCAGAGGATGACGTAGCCTGGATGACAAGGCTCTCAGGTGTAGGGTGTTGGTTCAGGAATTTTGGGTTGGTCGGCGACAGGCCGATGGCGGCGGGCAACCGTCCTATTAACAGAAACCCCTGTGCTGAGTCTGGATCAGGTACCGAGAAGGACATCCGTAAGGGCTTCATTGAAGGGAAGGAGGGTATCTGAATTGGAGGCCCCAGATTGAAGCACCTCGGTCAGGAGGTTAGTCCTGGCCTCCACAGAAGGAAGCTTGTGGTCTAAAACCTAAGCACCCCTTCTCACCAACATAGAGTATGACGCTCCCTCTTCCATCGTCACAGTAGGGGGAGAAAGCATGCCAGCGTCTGGGGAGGTGTCCAATCCGCTGGTGTTGCCCAAATCCTGAACCCAGTCCATGTCAGGGTCAAGCTGGTATTGTAAATAGTCCAACGACCCCTCTAAACTATCCACATATCCATACCTATGCAATAGGGGTCAGGATCCAACCGGGGGCCCAGGAGAGCCAATAGAAAACTGAATCGGCATCGGGTTGGCAGGTATTAGTATACAATCAATGTCCATTGTGGGCCCAACCGACTTCAGGAGCGTCGATGTCTGTCCCAATGCCGGGAAAGGTCGCGTTGGCACTACCAGTGCCAGGACGGATCCAGGAACTGATCCAGAGGTGCCCTCTGGAGTCAGGGCCCAAGCAGACAACTTGAAACCCGAGGGGGCTCTCACTGACTCGCTGAGTGTTGGTTGGTCTGCCCAAAGATGAGGCGCATGGCCTCATAAAATTCTTCGAGTTGGGCAAGGGTGGCACCGGCTCCCGGAAAGTCCGGGAGGCACAAAGCCGACCCAGCCAGAGGCTCCAAAGACGGAGGCCTAGAGCGTCCGCACTTCTGCACCACGTCGTCTGAGCGACGGGGCAAAGAACGTTTGGCCTTTTTCATCATCTTCTTCTTGTGACCTGACCATCCAGATGACTTGGACGAGGAGGAGTGGTGATGACTCTGTGACCAGTCTCCTGAACTTCTTCTTGAACGAGATCAGGAGCAACGCGGAGTCGGGCGTCATGAGCTTTAGGGACCGCTCTCTCAAAGCTTTTGGGTTCATGGCACGACACTCGGAGCACGACTTTGGGTCGTAGTCGCACTCCAGGCACCAGAGGCTGACGAGGTGCAGATCCATCACCGACATCTTTCGGTGACAGGAGTCGCAGGGCTTGAATCCGGTCTTTTGGGACATCCCTCAACGCATCTAAAACTTTAAAAAAACAAATCAACAAAAGTGTTGCAGTTAGTCAAAAAATGACTAGGGGTAGCTCTTCTCCAGATCTGCACGTAGGCTGGCATGGAAAAAAAAAAAGAACTGACAGCGCACCAGGGTGGTGCCTATATATGACTGCAACATCATCACGGTGACCATGACGCCCTCGGAGTCAACCAATGCCACTTGACAACATGCAGCTGTACTGCGCGAAGAAAAATGTCCGGATCCAGGCTGATGCCTGGGGGAAATTCTAAGGTAAGGAAGCTGCAACTAGAAGTCTCTATCAGATGTGCAATGGCTAGTAGTTGTGCTATTCCTGTTATAGGCAGTACTAGCAGGGACCATGGGTGGTGCAGGCTGCTGTGACCTAAGAGGGGCACTGGCACTTATACTTTAACAAAGTAAGCACAGCTTCCCACCCTCTTCTTGCTCTTCTCCCACACCATTCTCACTTCATTCTTTCCATATTTCTAATTCTATCCCTCCTCTTCACTCACTCTATCCTTACCCTATCCTCCATATTTCCCTTTCCATCTCTCTCTCTCCTTTTCTACCTTCCTCCCCCAGCCACATTGCTATGTTTTTATTTTGGGACTCCTTTCTTCACTCCTCAATCATTCTTCTAGATCTAAAACTAGTTTGAAACTTTTATTTGAAGATTTAGCTGTTTCTTTATCTCTCCAATTGTAGCAGGATAAAACATGGCTTAAATTATTTAAAATCTTAAAGGTTGCACATTTTATACAGTTGCGTTTTACATATAATAGGGCTGCTTTTACCCTGGTACATGTTGCTAAATATGCTGTTTCAACTCCTCGTTGCTGAAGCTGTTCTGATCAGGAGTGTTCATTAGTCCATATGTTAAGTGAATGTCACCATGTTAAAGGTTTTTGTATTTCAGTTTCGTACAAGAGTTTGAAAATTCTCAAATGTAATATACCTCTTACACTACTTAACAGGATCTATGTCAACTGACGCTCACTGTTTGCCTCAAAGATCTAAGTTATTGGATATTTTTATTGCATTTGCTTTTAATGGTATACTCTCATGTTGGCAAAACTCTCCAAACTCTCTTACTCACCTGGTAGAATTTTGTCATCATACTGTCTCATCTTTTAGTGTACATTAAAAAATAAAAACTGACTTACTTTGGCTACCTCTTACCAATTTTCTCTCTTTCCACTCAATGCTTTCTTAATCTATTTCCATTTATTGTATTATATTTCACTCTATCCCAGTCCTGCTTTGATCAATCTTATTTCTTCGTCTTTTTGGATATAAAACTCTTTCTCGTTCGGATGTTCCAATTTTTCCAATAATTTACTATTTATTAAATTATAAGAATGCAATTATCTTTTATACAATAACTACATTTAATTAAACAAAAAAAAAATACTTTCTCCCTATGCCTCTCTTCTGCTGTCTTCTTGCCTTCTAACTCCTTTGCTTCTACCTATCTATAGCATTCTTTTCTCCTGTTACCTTAATCTCTCGCTCACCAATCTTGTCATTCTCCCTCCCATTAGTCTTTTTTTAATGCTTTCACTCCTACTTTTATTATTCTTTTTTAGGTCGAACGCGCAAGCGCTTTGACCTGTTGTAAGTATTGTGGGCTGTTAACCACACACACCTTGCGCCCGTCACTTCCATTGACTTGGGGGCTTGTCTTTGAAAAATCACTTGTCGTTGGTAAATGCTTTACGTTTGTCCCGCCTTGAGGCGGTTTGGTTACTGCCTTGGACACCGACCCTGTTACAGGGAGAATTGGACGATTTCCGATATACTTTAGCGTGGGCAAACTACTTTTTTCTTTTGTCTGTGCTTCATGGCTGTCATGGTGCTCACAGTGCAAACTCCAGTGGCGGTATCATGTTTACATTATATTCACTCTGATCTGCTTAGTGCACGTTCTTTGCAGCAGGCATATTAACCCTGTGCGCTACCTTATGATGACTCCAAGCTTCCACTAAACAAAAGTACGCTATGTCCAGAAAGGACATAAATCGCCAGAGTTATTTGGACATTTTTACAATATATTCACTTTGCGATTTGCCTAGCACCTTTGCAGCAGGCACCTTAACCCTCTGTGCTACCTTATGAGTCCAAGCTTTTACAAGACATGAGTACGTTCTCTCTCCAGAAAGAACATGAACCCTCTGAGCTACCTTATAATGAGCCCAAAAGTCCACTAGACAAAAGTAAAATTCTCTCTCCAGTAAGAACGCTAATTGCCAGTTATTTGGCCATTTTCACATTGTATGCACTCTGATCTGCTTAGTACAAGTTCTCTGCAGCAGGCATATTAACCCTCTGTGCTACCTTCTGATGACTCCATGATTCTACAAGACAAAAGAACGTTCTCTCGCCAGAAAGGACATAAATCACCAGTTATTTTGATATTTTTACATTATATGCACTCTGATCTGCTTAGTACATGTTCTTTGCAGCACACATTCATTCTGGGACTTGAGGTTTTATTTTTATAACGTGATACAACGTGGAAACCATCCCTTGGAGTAGTAATCACCGAGTTGCCCAGCTCCCTAGACGATGCGTGATTCGCTCATTTAGTTTATGTATCAGCTGTGCATTCTGGGACTTGGAGTTTTATTTTTATAACGAGGTACAAGCTGTGAATACAACACAGACACCTGACTAGATGAACTACACAAGTTTGAGTCTGTGAAGCTTGAGCTGTGTGTGCATCTATTTATAAAACTAACCTCAAAGAGAGCTTACAGTTGAATATGCTGTACAATGGTAAATATTTTATAACCAATATTTCAGTTCAAGACTGACTAAGGATTAATAATATCATGTGTGGTGGCTTTCCTCAAGCGTGTGAAAAATCAAGGGTGTTTTGTTCGACTCTCCAGCCTGCAGTAAAGGAACAGTGATCCAGTAAGCACGCATTCTTGGACTACAATTATTTTTTCTTTGCCCCGCAGGCAATGTCACCTGTACCAATTGCCAAGTAAAGATGTTTTGCACCTGGGAGTAGTTTGTTTAAAGAAATGTTTCAGTAGGCCTAGTCCTTCAGTTACATAGAGAGTCACTGGAATTATGTGGTAGAAAGGACCAAAAAATGCAGCAGGGATGACCAACTAATGTGGCAAAAAAGTCCAGTTATGCATTTACAATGCCAATCACTCCAATGCGAATGCGAGACCTATTGCATTGCAAATGCCTGTTTCTTTTTCCTTCCTTCTTTAGTCCTTGCGCTTCCCCTCCAAATGTATCTGCTTCTCCAACATTTTTTGGCGGGGGGTGGGAGAGTTACAATCGCCATGCACCCTGTGAGATGACAAACACTGTCCAAGCTTACTGTTTTATGTTTCAGCTTTGCTTTTGGGGGGAAGGTGGCTATGTGTGCGGTTTGGTTGCTGGTTTGCAGAAATGTCCACTGAAGCAAAATCATGGCTAAAATGGGACTCTTTAGATGCGCAGGATGAGATGCTCATGTCCTCCACATTACCCCCATAATGCAGAGCATGTGACTGTCTTGTCCTCGAGGGGGCTTGTCGGACAACCTGCGTTGTTGCCTGCATGGGCGGCTTCCCCCAATTAAAAAAATTATTGGACTCAACGTGGAAATACCTCAGCACTCATAACCTCCTACTCCATTATTGACATCGGCAACTTGTCCATCACCCACCGGATGACATGCGTGTGAGCAAGAGGAAAGTGGTTCTCCACGTTGTCAAAGAGATTTCTCCCCTCTCTCCGGGTGGCTACACACTCATGGTAGAGGCACAGCTAGAAAGAGGAGTCTCCTTTCTTTCTAGCGGTGCCTCTTTCAAAAGGATTCCAGCGCAGAGACAGTGTCCGGGATTGTGACCTCTGAAGTAGGAATTTCTACTAGACATTAAGGACGTTTTTTTTATTTGGAAACGGCTAATCTCCAAACCCCACCTGTTTGCAATGGTCAACACTCCAGGGGACAAACGTAGTTTGAGTATTTTCCCTTCCATTGGAGTGCAGATCGACCCCTTGAGCAGGGCACCATCTGTTCCCTCGGACAATGGAAAATACGGTGATCATTTTGTTTTTCAGTTGCTCTTGCCCGGGGGCTTTTGAAGTCCCCAGGCATGAAACAAGACATATGAGGCACTCTGGAAAGGGGAGTCTCGCGACTCACCCTGGCACTGGGGCTCTGGGTCAGGGAGGCTTATATTATATACCTTTGGCCCACAATAACATACAGGATGAGGCAATGGATCATCCCACTTAAGCCAATAGCTAATTTCACGGTGAGTGATGGAACTCTATGTGTATTAAAGAGGCTTTCAGCCAGTCCTCTTCATTTATGGGTCTATTGTGGGGTCATCACCATTTTCTTTGGCCCACTGCAGCATACAGCATATACTGACACAAAGTAGTTCCCTTCAGAGCCAAGGACTACTAAGGCAAAATGTGCTTTTTTACACACCCAAAAATATTTATGCTTTTATGTACTGTTGCAGGTTTCACAATAATTACATTTTGCTAAAAGCGTGATTTTTTTTTTTTTTTTTTTTTTGGAGTGGGCTGGGTGGTTAGTCAACCAAAGAGTCATAATTAATTTTAAGTATTTTGCCTTCCATAGGGAGCTGATTGAGTCATAGGCCCCTAATCCCAGAAAAGCGAAAATGGAAAATTCTTATTGTCACTGCATTTGTGTTTGCAATATTGTTGGTGCAGCAAGTTGAAGCATTTTTTCCTTTTTTTTTTACCTTTTCATTTTTTGGGGAAATTGCTGATCACAGAGTTCTAAAGGGGCCAGGACCAGTAATCACAGGGAAAATGCTCTCTAAACAGCCTCTAAAAGATTTCAGCCACAAGTTCTCTGATTTACAAGAGATGCTGGATGTAAAGTTAATACTGCAAAGTTTTTCCACCGTGCGTACTTCCATCTCTCTGTGGATGACATTTTCCTCGAGGACATTGTGTATTAAACAAATCTGTGTGCTGAACAATTTATGCAGAAGTATGGATGTGCTGTGGTACGTCATTCAGGGAACACTGGTGGTCTCCCACTTGGGGAACTGAAACCATTTTTGGGCTTTACACTGTTCATGGGAATAGTGCACAAACCAACAATGCAGTTTTACTGGTCTACTCGGACAGTTTGGGAAACACCCAGCTTCTCATCGGTCTTGCTAGAAATCTTTTTTTTTTATTCTACAACTTATGTTGCATTTCAGTGATAATTCTGCAGCATTGTCAATGGGAGCACGCAAATGAAAGCAGGTTTTTGAAAATGCGGCATGTTAAGAAACATTTGTCTGAAATGTTTCTAGATATTTGTATTCATGGGGAAAAATATAGCAATCAACAAGTTGTTGATCCTGTAGAAATGGCAGCTGCTGTTCAGGCAGAAGATACAAAAAAAAAGTAAAATAGTTTGCTGTGGCATTAAGTTCTGCGGGTTGTGTGAGAGCGCCACTGGTTATGTATTTAGCCCGAGGGTGTATATTGGAAAGGACTCTAATGAAATCTTGCAGGTTGCCCTTCCATGTTAAAAATTAGTGAAAAGCATGTATGGGATTTTGCTCAATCACTCTTTTATTGAGGTTATAGCCTTTATACATACAATTTCTATACAGGAATACAGTTGTTTCAGATAGCTGCACAACGCTGGCACTGTGGAGTGTGGGGCAATTTGATCCCAGATAGTATTCTCTCTGGAACTTTTTTGTAATTAAAAAAAAACACAAAAAAACAACTGCAACAGAACTGCTGGCTGTAAAATGTTTAGATATGCGGGATGTTACTATGCTGATTACAATTCACAACAAGAGCAACTCTCCAGTCATTTGTCAGAAGTGCAGACAACTATTCATATACTTGACTAAAATAGGTACATGGGTGAAGTCGAATAAACTTCAACTATTTGAACAGAGCTGTAAAACATGCACATGGTACAAGAAGTGGCAGTATAACGGATTAATTTGGTAACATACAATGCGCACATTGTCTATTGTCAGCCTACAAGGGGAAGATCGATGTCCAGCACTGACTTTGAGATTGCCATCATTGATAGACTTACTGCTGAAGAAGCAGTAGCATCTACTTAATATCTGTGCAGTACATTGCACAGGTGTGGGATCGACACTGTGTAGACAGCATTTCTGCAACAAAGTAATAGAGTCAACCATACCACACATACAGTTTGAGCTTAACAAAGAAAGAGGCAGAAGTGTTATTATTACTGTCTCCAGGGCCCATCTCAGCCAGGCCTGTGCTTTCCAACTTGCTTCACTTTATACCACACAAAAGTTAAGTTCTGGGAAGCTGACTGAATTGGAATAATCACATTAAGAGATCGCGTGTAACCTTAAATGGCTATATAGGGATCTATTCCTCCCATGGTCAAATACTTGACTTGCAGCTTTTCAAATTATTCCATCTAATTTGGCAAACCTACCCCAAAGTAGTATCATAATCCAAAACTGTTTTCTTCTTAAATTAGGTATGAAACAGTGCCTTTACTGACTACAGTAAATAATTACACATTGGTTATAATTGTAGAATGCTCACTACAGCTATGTGCTGTCAAAACTGGGTGGATGTTCCATTCCCCATCTTTTAAGTGCATGACAGGCAAGGAAATGCATATCAGGGGGTACCGAACGGGTTTTGAGGGGGTACCCTGTCTGCAAAACTCGAATACCCTTAGTCTTTCTAGAAGTGCTCTCTAGGGAACTCAGGAGAGTGTTCCTGGATTTCTGCCCTACTTTCCAAATGTAGATATGCTTGAGTGTCTGGTGAATGGATTCCCAAGACATTCTCTGATACCTACCACACACTGGAAGGAGCTGCATTTAGCAAAGTCAGTGTGCTAAACAAAGGTATGTGAAAGGCAACGCTTCCTGAGCCTGTCATTTGATGGCAGTACTAAGGGTTCACATGGCATGCATGCGCAGCATTAGTTGGGCCTCTCAGTGAGACAGAGACACGAAGAGACTGTCAAAACATAGCTTTGACTTTTTTTGGATACGGATCTTGTGTCATGTAAGTAGGAAGCAGATGGTCAAGGCAGGAGTGAAATGAAAATCACTGCATATACCACTTCTCAAACAGATCATCCTACAAACACAGACCTCTGTAACTATACATATTGGTCCACCTCAGACCTTTGCATGCTTGTGGCACTTGTATTCCATACAAATACCAGATGGTGTAAAGTGCCCCTTTTTGGATGGCCACCTTCCACTTTTTGCTGCTTGATGCTGTTGTTTTTGACCAGTTAGTGTACTGAGGCCTGCTAACCAGACCTCAGTTCCCATACGCTTTCCCTTAAAACGGTATGTCGAATTGCATAGGCCAATTAGAAAAGACTTTACCACCTCTGTAAGTTCCTAGTAATTGGTACTAATGGTACCCAGGGCCAGGGTGGTAAATGGGTCATCAGAGCAGCAGCACCGATTGTGCCACCCTGTGCAACCTGAGTTAAAGTGGGACTGCAGAGCTGCCATGTCAGCCTGCACGAGCAGCCTGCTGCTCAACTGCAACTCTGCCCACACCAGGTGCAGGCAGAGTCCCTTTGCTGGCCATAGACAGTTCAGTCAGCACTAAAACAGGCCTCCTATAGCCCAAGGGGGAGGGTGCACTGTTCTATGAGAGAGGACATATAAGCATGAGCATATATGACCATGTGATAACATTTAAAATGTAATGCTACCACAAACAAACAGCAGTCCATAGGATAACGAGGACTGTCACCTGGGCAGTTCCGAGATGTCCAGCTATGTGATGGCCAGTATCAAACACCTTGCATTTTAACCCTGAGCATGATATTAATTTCAAGATTAACTAGCACGTACCGTAGTGGCACCCTCTAAGTTACCAATCTCTCTGCTGTTTAGGTGGTCTCTCACGAGCCTCTGCCACCACAGACAAGAGTCTGCCCTCCTGCTGGCTGTGCTAGCATTGCTCCAGGATGGAGACAAAAGGGCCTGGGCAGGCTGGAGGTCACACCTCCTCCCTCCCAGGATGGCTAGAGTGAAAAGTAATCAAGGTGGTGAGCCTCAAGGCTTCTCCCGCTTTTGATATGAAATTACTCGTCCCCCTTGTGGAGGACAAAGCTGTTCCCGCCCTGTCCAGTCCAAAAGGCTAGCCACACCTTTAGGGTGGGCTGGGAGATCTGTACAGCTAAAGAAGGGTTCTGTCATCTTGACAACCCTTAGGAGTAGTGGGTTCTGGGTAGAAAGTGACATCATCCAACAGGCAGTTGTCACTGCAGGGGCGGACTAGCTCCGGGGACCAGTAGCCTATTGGCCACTGTCCACCACACTCTTAACGCCCCCTAAACTAGTACTAAAGGGGCTTTCCTGACACCAGATCCTCAGTTATTACTTGTAAAGAAGAAGAGGCACAAAGAAGACGTCACTGACAACAGGACCTGGACGCCAGTCGCAGCACGAAGAGAGGACACATTAGTAACCAAAGGAGACCACCATTAGAACTGAGTAACCAACATGAGCCCATGGTGAAAGATCGTAGGTCCCGGCAAGAAGGACCCCAGTAGACAGTGAGAAGCCAAAAAAGACTCCCCTGACTGGTGGTACCAGTCCCCTGCAAATTGCAGGAGTAAGCACCCTGCTGAAGTTGAAGCTCCGTCTGAGTGAGCCTAAAGAAACTCTGTGTCCAGCATCCAGTGTGAGAGTGAGGTCTCGGCCACTTTTCAAGCCTCTACTCCCTGCCACACGACCTCCAGCCATCGAAGTACCAGCGGACCACCTTTGAAGCTACCAAGGCTTGCCTGTCGCCAATTCGGAAACCATCAGCCACTCAGACATCACCGACTCCAGAGCAGGCCCCCCTGCATAGAGACGGACCTCAGCAATGACACCTCTCCTGTGCTTCTGCATCCTGAATAGAGTGACCTCAAGAGGAGCAGCAAAGAAGCTTTGGAGCGACCAGCTCCTTTGATTAACAGCTAGAAGCCCCCTCTGCACCCAGAGCCACCGGACATGGCGGCGAAGTTCCAACTGTTGATTACTGGTCCTAGCCCCTCAAAGACCTCTACATCCAAAGGGCAGAGCGTGTGTCCACCCCCAAGTACCCGTCTGTCAAGTGGTGCAAACTTGGAAACCGCTGCCGACCCATCAGCACCAAGGACAACCAAAGCACTTATGCACCCAGACTCACTGGGCAATGTAATATGAAACTGACTGTTGACTCTTGGTTTAGGGCCCCACAGGACCTTAAGTCCAGGTAGGTTCCCGAGACTCCCCCCCCCCCCCCCCCCCCCCCCCGAAAGTGCCCACTTTGATTTTCACCATTGTCTTCAATGGTAACTATTTGACTGCAAGAAATACAGTACTTTCCAAAGCTTCTAAAAGTCATAACTCTGGTTATATGTAAGATACAAAGTTCATTTTGGTGTCTAAAATTGTATAAAAATAAGCTTTATTTTTCTAAATTGGAGTTGGATTTCTTTCGCATCGTGTCATCTACTTATTGGCCATGTTGGTATTGTGAAATGCTTTACACATGTTCCTCTAAGTAGCCTGACTGCTCTTTGCCCCACTGCCAGTACTTTAGCAACACAAACGATAGATTAAACCCAGATCTGTGACTGGGGGTGTGTTTGCATAGTTCAGCACTCCGGCCATCATTCTTTTGTGTTGCTAAAAGGAAGGGTATGCCCAGATGTGGGTCCCGTTTTCACTGTGCCACTGGATTCAAGCTAGCCTGGCTGATGAAGGGTGGTACCCTGAAACCGGCCCTAGGATGCTTGTTTCCTGTCCAGGAGGACCTGGCTTGGCAGTTCGGGCTGGACTAGTCCCATGAGGAACAGGGTCAAGACTGATTTGCATATGGCGGGTCCAAACTGGGGTGGCATGGTGAGCAAAAGAACAATAGATTAAACCCAGATCTGTGACTGGGGGTGTGTTTGCTTTGTTCAGAACTCCGACCATCATCCTTTTGTGCCACTACCAGGACTGAGCAAAGGTTTATTAGTCTAAACCTGAGGTCGCCTACTGGGTAATGTGCTAGTATTACATGGGAATACCCCCCACCCCCCAGTCATACCACATAATACTGCCATCTTGCTACACCAGACAAGTCAAAAGGAAGACCTAGCCAGCAATATGTAGGAGAAAAAATGTTTGACATTGCACCCACATGCAATCCACTGTGACGTCATGTAGTGTGTGGCTGGAGTATTTGGACCCCCACAGTGGTGCAGCACACAGGGAGACCAACTAAACCAAGACATTTCTGAAAACTAGACACTCTAGGGATCCTCAAAATTCCTATCATGCAGAATTCCTACTACTCTACCGATCAATACAGTACTAAATTTCTAAAATGAGGAGAGAAAAAAACGTAAGAAATTAAGAGTGAACCAAAAAGAAGTGTTAAGAGGCCATGGCTACTGGAGGGCAAGAAAGGAAGGATTATAATGGAAATGCCCTGCATCCAGGAGTTTCTAGTTCACACCAATGGACTGGAACTCGAGAACTGAAATAGGTACTCAACTAAGTGAGGGATGGTAGTTGGCTCATTGCGCAGATTAGTGAACGTAGTGTGGTACTAGTCATGCACAGTTTTTTTTTTTTTTTAACTCAGATGGGTTTACAGTCCCACCACATGGTGATGTCAGGTTCCATTGCCTGGGAACCAGACAGAAACAAATGTGGCAGTACACTGTTTCTGCATTGCTTTGGTGTCCAATCAATATCATCAAGGTTAATGAAATTTTCAGTCACACTTCTCATATCTTGTGTGCACTTACTAATATTCACATATGCGTCATTTGTAGAGTATTTCATTGCCTCTTGTGGTCAGCTGCACCCTACATTATTACCCCCAATATAGGAAGCATCCTTAAACGTCAATACCTAAGATCACTCTTAAGTATATTAAAATACTGTGCCAGTAGTCACTCCTAAGGTCCTTCTGCCATTCTGTGCTGCTTTAGAATACATAAAATATGTACTTACTTAAGACTAATTAGTTCATGTATTATTCACCTCACGATGATGAAATATGTGGTGATGCATGTGGTATTTGTATAGTGCAAACACAGATGAAAGGCACCTGAGTACTGTGCAGTAAAAGGCAAAGATACAATTAACATGTGACTGGGGAGGTAGCAGGGTTGTGATAGCGGACGTAAACTGATACTGTGCTGTGATTTGAGTTCTTTAAAGAGGCATAGCTTTAACTCTTTCCAAAGAAGAGAGAACAATTTGGAGCATGTTAATGAATACATGAACGCTGTTGCAGAACCTGGGTGCATAGATGGCGTTGGAAATGGGGTCTTTGGTTGGCAGTCAGGCTACCCCCTGCCCAAGCAACGACCCTCACTCTAGTCAGGGTAAATCACACACAATCCAAATTATCCTGTACCCACTCTCTGGTAGCTTGGCACTGAGCAGTCAGTCTTAACTGAGAAGGCAACGTGTAAAGTATTTCTGCAATAAATCATGCAATGACTCAGTATAACACCACAAAAATACACCACATAGTGTTTAGAAAAATATATCATACTTATCTGGTTACATGCAGGTCAAAACGTTTAAGATTGGATAAGTACACTTTGAATTATCACTGTAGGAAATGATAAAAGAAGTCTTTAGACTTTAAAAAGCAACAAATATCTCTTGCAAGCACAAAGTACCTGGTTTGCGTTAAAATTCTCAGCAAGGGACCGCAGAGGAGGAGATGCGTGGAAAACAGGGAGGTGTGCGTTGATTTCTCCGGTGCACACAGACGATGCATGGATAATTTTCCATGCAGGGAAAGCTTTGCGTCGATTTGCGGCGCACGGACTTCGATCCTCTTCGGGTTGCGGGGTATTCAGACGCCCCGTGGACGATGCAGAGAAATCCTGGGCGTGCAGGACGAAGCCACAGGGGCTGCGTCGATCCGGTGGGCGATGCGTGGACATTTCTGTTGCATGGCAGGTGCTGCGTCGATTCTTCCCGCAGGAAGTCAGGCGATCCAGTGGGCCATGCGTCAAAGTTCCAGTCGTAATGCTGGCACTGGGTCGATTTCTTCTCGAGGAGCCGGGCTGCGCCATTCCGTTTCGGTGTGTGGTGATTTTCTCACAGTGATGCAGGCTGTGTGTCGTTTCTTGCAGGATGTGCATCAAACTTTCACCGCACAAGGAGTTATTTTGCAGGATTAAGTCTTTTTGGTCCCGAGACTTCAAGGAACAGGAGGCAAGCTCTGTCCAAGCCATTGGAGAGCACTTCTCAGCACAGCCAGAGGGCAGCAAGGCAGCAGGGCAACAGTAGGGCAGCAGTCCTTTGCAGAAAAGCAGTCAGGTGAGTCCTATGGGAAAACAGGCAGTTCTTCTTGGCAGGTTGCAGGTTCTGGTTCAGGGATTCTTCTGCAGTGGTATCTTGTCCAGAAGTGTCTGAGTTGGTAGGGTCAGGGACCCTGCTTAAATATGCAAATGTGCCTTTGAAGTGGGGGAGGCTTCAGAGTGGCTTAGAAGTGCACAAGGTCCACTTTCAGTTCCATCCTGTCACAGTCCATTGTGTGAGGGCAGGCTACTGTCCTTTGACATGCAAGTGTCAGGCCCTCCACTCTCCCAGCCGAGGAAGACCCAGTCAGTATGCATATGTGTGCAGGTGTGACTGAGTATCCTGTGTTTGGGGTTTGAATGAGTGGAATGCACAAGGGATCTGTCAACTAACCCAGACAGACATGAATCTTAAGGCACAGAAGGTTTTAAGTGTAGAGAAATGCTCACTTTCTAAAAGTGGCATTTCTAAAATAGTAATAAATCCAACTTCACCAGTCAGCAGGACTTTGTATTACTATTCTGGCCATACAAAATATGACCTTGTTACTCTTTTTAGATCAGACTCTACCGTTCAAACAGTATATGAGGGTAGCCCTAATGTTAGCGAATGAAAGGAGCAGGCCTCACAGGAGTGTATAAACAAATTTAGGAGGTTTACACTACCAGGACATATAAACTGCACAGGTACATTTCCCGCCTTTTATCTACATTGCACTCTGCCCTATGGGTTACCTAGGGCCTACCTTTTGGGTGACTTGTATGTAAAAAAAAAAAAGGGGGAGTTTAAGGCTTGTCAAGTACTTTTAAATGCCAAGTCGAAGTGGCAGTGAAACTGCACACATAGGCCTTGCAATGGCAGGCCTGAGGCATGGATAAGAGGCTACTTATGCGGGCGGCACAATCAGTGCTGCAGGCCCACTAATAGCATTTAATCTACAGGCCCTGAGCACATGTAGTGCACTTTACTGGGGTCATACAAGTAGATTAAATAAGCCGATTGGGTATGAACCAATGTCATCCTGTTTTAAGGGAGAGAGCATATGCACTGGTTAGCAGTGGTAAAGTGCGCAGAGTCCTAAAACCAGCAAAAACAATGTCAAAAAGTGGAGGGAGGCAGGCAAAAAGTTAGGGGTGACCACCCTAAGGCTGTCAGGTCTAACAGATGGAGAATGTAGGTTGCCTTGTTTTTAGTTTTTTACACTTCTTCATCTACAGTGTGACTGTTTCCTGACCCAGTGTGTCAAAAGATACTGGAGACAGCTGTGTAAATGATTTTTGTATTTCTGAAGACGGTGCAGCCTGGTAAAGGGAACAAATGCAGTTCAATGAAGGTGGGAAGATGTGGGCACAGTTCTTTCAGCCTTTTATAAGGTATGCTGTGATGCACAGGAAGTCCTTATGGAAGCCAATGTAGAGTCTGTGGGTGTTGCTACCATCCACATTCAAGAGCACAAGGGCTTGAATGGCATTTCTGAAGTCACTTTCCAAGAGGAATACAACCTCTTTCTTTAGTACAGAGCTGGTGCTATGCCATCTTGGAATTCTTTGTGGTGTGTTTCTTCAAGGTGGGGGTAATATCCAGAGTTGATGGAAAAGACATGGCACCTGGTGAAAGTTACGGTTTTAATCCTTCAAGTTTTATGTTGTTGAAACTGGCCTCCACTAGTTTTTTGTTTTTCTTGACAAATAGCAGAAAATCTGTTTTGGTCGTGATGAGGTTCACCTAGGTGCAGGATATCCTGTTGTGGATGTGATACGAGCAGTGTGTGAAATACTGAAATCATGGAATGGAGGAAACTTTCACGTACAGTTGTGTGTTGTTACTGTTTTGGTGAAGTTTTGATGCTAAGTAGAGGCTCCATGTTGAAGATGAAGATGAATGGCGTCAGCATATAGCCCTTAGGTGACAAGAAGCATCTGAGGTACACATTTGATTGATCAGGTGTCCGTTGGATAGGCAAAACTAAAACCGGAGAAGGGAATTGCCTCTGAATCCCATTGGAGATCTAACAGTATGGATCAGGGTTGGATGAGATCCTGGTGAACTCCACAAGTGACAGGGAGCTTATGTGACCTGGAGGTACCCATGTCAATGTACTGGTGTCTGTCAGACAGGCAGAAACAGAAGCAGCAAAAAGATCTGCATGTGAATTTCATTGGAGAATTCACAGTGTGGATGAGGGTGGGGTGCTCGACAGTGCTGAAGGCAGCGGAGAGTTCCAGAAATATTAGGACTTAGGGGGTCAGTCCTTATATTTGGCCTGGACTGTGTTGTCTATGTAAGGCTGTAGGGTTGTGAAATTAGGTCTGGCATGTGCACAGATATTCCATGTTAGGTCAGCAGAGGTATTTCTATTAACTGTAAGCCAGCTTTGGAACATGTGAATAGTAATGTGGTCAGTTAGAACCAACAGTAAGAGAAGCAAACATAAAACACTAATACGAAAATGAGGATAAGGCCCTTCTTCATACAGGAGTAAACCAATCAAAAATTTGAGGATATGCTTTCAGTGATCAAGTAACATAAAAGGAGGCACATACTTAAATGTGTCATTTACCCTACAAAGAAATTGTACACAACTCATCAGGGCATTGTGTATTTAATACAAAAAATAATTTCAGCATACAATGAACAACAGCAGCATCAGACATACGGAGCACCTGTTGCCCCTTCAAGTTAACAGTTTTTCTTTTGGCTATCTATGTCCGTGACTTTGGCATCTGTCACTATTTTGTGCTTGTTTTTATCCAGTGTTTCAATTCTCCAGGCCCTGGTTAAGTACCTCAGTCGTATAAAAAGGAGGTCTCTGCCCATTTCCAGCCAACTCCAGAAGGGTACCAATTTAGAACCTGGAATCAGGAAAAGAACCATTACTCCACATCATACAAAAGGATTAATCAGTTCAAAATTAATCATAAACAGATACACATCTTTGCTCAGAAATAAGTACAAGTTACACACCTTGGATTTTTCAAATGGAATCTCCAGCACATTACTGAACTTGGAAATATTTTGAGGCAAAAGACTGAAGACAACAACGTTTCTATACTCCTAATCAGTCTCCAAAAGGCATCATAGCCATTCTCGGGAGCTGCTCCTTAAACGGGTTGCCTCTGCCCAAGACCTGAATTACACCAATTAAGAAGGTAGATGCGAGACAGAATGCAGAAATAGGTGTTTCTGAATAACTCTATCATAGTTTCTGGACAGGCAAGGTAGGAGGGTAGTGAGGGATCCATGGAAATGTTTTTTGTGATACACATTTTCCATACACATTACAAAAGGTAAGTACTTTTTTACTCAGATGGACACATTTTCCCACAAACTGCTTGACTAAGAATACACCCAGAATAAGTTACAATATAAATCTACACAATCTGATGAGTGAGACAGCTTAGCAATCCTTTATAGTGGAAGCATCAAGAGGGGTATAAGGATGTGCTCTAAAATGGATGTATGCCATTACTTTGCAGTATTCAACTTCATGGGTCATTACACTGCAGGTATTACATTGTATAAGCCCTTACATTGAGAGCTTTACTTGACAGTGCATTATATTGGAAGTGTCCGTACATCACAAGTAAGTTGTTAAGTGTAATTGTTTTACACACACACACACACACTCATATATATTGTATATAAAGGCATATTCATATACACACATATAGATTTTAAAAATATGTATACAAGTGTGTATAACTATACATTAGGTATTTAATTAATTTTAAATGCAATTTAAAACGATGACATATTAAACTAGTGATTTCATTTTAAATATTTATTTATTTTACAATAATTATTTTTTATTATGTAATTTATTATAACTTTTGTTTTAATATAATTATCCTTGAATGCTAAAAACCTGTCACTAACCCAGTACATTATCCGCCTTGAACCCTAAAAAGCCCTTGCTACTTCTATACACTACCCATCTCTGAACCCTAAAATTCTCTTAATACCTCTATACACTACTCACCCCTGAAGAGTAAAAATCCTTATTAACCCTATACACTACTCATCTCTGAACCCTAGAAAATCCTTAATAACCCTATCCACTACCTACTCTGTACCCCAAAAATACAATACTACCCCTATACACTACCTACCCTCGAAGCCTAAAAATCCCTTACCACCCACAAAACCCAAACATTGAATTATAAAATATATTCCTTTTTTTTAAACATCTTACACGTTTTTATAAATGTATTTTTTTTAAATGCTAAGAATAATCTATACCTTTCATTAGCTAATTACAATTTTGAATACCCCAATATGAACTCATTAAATAACTTACGTTACATATGTATTGGTATATTATTTTAAAATTTGAAATATATTTATGTATTCATTCTATTCATTAAATTACATAAAAATAAATTAAACCCTATTTTTAAATAATTACAAGTTCAGCTTTCCTCATCATTATATGTGTGCAAATATTTACACATATATTTATATAATCAGAGAGATAGTAATTCCTCAGAATCTTGACTGGTAATAACTGACACCATTTGACGAATCTCCACAAAACTTTGTATAGCTAATGGTTTTTCTACATTGGCTGCTGATGCAACGTTTTGTGGTGATTAGTTAAGGGAGTGCAAAGAAAAAAGGGTGGTCCCAAATCAATGCATATTCCATAGACTTTTTAGACAGACAGAGCAGGAAAATGGCTGAATGGATTTTGTTGAAATTTGGCAGGCATAAGGATGATCGGATGGAAAGGGTCTTTTTCGGTAGTGTTAGAATTTGGGTTACCGCCTGACTGAGGTGTGAGCCCTAGTCAAGCAGCAACCACAATCCTAGTCAGGGCAAGGCACAAGCAAACCCCAAATTAACCTGTGCTCACCACCTGGTAGCTTGCCCTACAGCAGCCAGGCTTAAATTGAAAGCAATGTGTAAAGTATTTGTGCGCCAGTAGGAGGGGTTGAGGGGCTTCCAGCCAATGTTGCTCAACCCTGGAAGAGATGAACAGAGCACATATATGCGCTATCTATGTGCACTTATGTCAGTTGCCTTTTTAGGCTGTCCGTGCACTCAGATACACAGCCCATTGACAGACTAGCATAACCATCAGGCAGATCTCAAGATTGGGGCCTTTTCAGATGGAAAAAGAGCCCAGTTCACAGAATGGGGAGGTGGGAGTGGGAGAAGTTGGCATGAATTTGCTGTTGGAGGGTTGGAAATGGCCCTTTCTGTAGGGTTATCCCCAAACTTTTTGCCTTCCTCTTCCTATTGTTCCGACCTACTTTTTGTTGGCTGTAGGACTCTTGGCACTTTACCACTTTTTTTCTCATCATATTGGCAAACAAAATAATCCCCTCCATTAAAACAGTTATTGTCTGAATCAGTGTTGAAGAAATTGTGCAATGTCTGGGCCCTACTGCATGGTAAGGGTTAAGTATCATTATCAAAGTTTTGTTGGAAGACTGCACTCTGATGCAGGCAGGGTCCGGCGTCGACTGAGGTTGTGATGGATTCTGCTTGGAGTCGAAAAGTACAATGGGCTGTAAATCCGTCTCAATCAGACCCAGAGTTGATGCAAAATGAACCTGTGCAGTTATTAAAGTCAACACCAGAGCTGGTGCCGAACCTGAAGCTGGTTCCAGGGTCACAGACAGCACAAAGGAAGGACCTGCTGTCGGAAATCCAACCGTAGGCCCCTGTGGTCCAAACGCCCGTCAGAGGGAACCTGTAAAGTGCTGAAACTGTGTCTCTAAAGAATACCACTTCAGGTTGCATCAGGGATAGACTGGGATAGGCTCTTGGGAGTGACATGCTGATGCCTTGGTGGCCTCTCTGCAGTTGAAGTGGTACGAAGGGGTTGATTCCTGCTTTAAGCTTTTTAGACGACTTCTTGGACTTTCAGAAGACTTTAATTGTGATCATGGTGATCTGCGAGGTAACAACTTCGGGAGCGGTAATGAGACCTTCTTTTCGACAATGTGGAGTCTTCCAATATTGGCGAAATACAACTTCACCTTGCTGTCCCATTTGGCCTTCATACTCATCTGCCGCAGTCATCATAGGTCTTGAAATCATGCTCTGACCACAGACACATTTTGTGAGGCACTGTCACAAACATTTGTTTTCAACAGTGCCTACATGGCTTGAACCATTTTAGGAGGGACCATTTTCCTCGGCACACTGTAATTTTTTTTGTGAGAAGGGATCTTGAAAAGATCAAGGAGAAGCTCTTTTCCCGCTTCTGAACAAGTGGAACAAAAAGGAACTGATGTCAGCAAACACATCAGTGGCATTTCCATGTGGTTCCAGAGCGGAACAACATCTGCACAGGGCCTGAGGATGCCATGTATTGGCATGCAGGAGTTCTGCTCTAAAAGGTTCTGGATCCAGTTTGAGAACTTGGGTATATTAAAAAGATGTCAGATCTGTGATTACTAGTATCCATCAGAGCTGTAAATCAAAGAGATAGGAGATCCCTCTTGACCGATTTAAGAAAGACACCAGAGAAATCTTGACCAATCAAATTTACAACTATATTCCATGAAGGCAATCAAACAATAAGAAAAAGCCTACACCAACACCGGTACCGTCTTTTCAACAATCCTGACCTACATTACATTGTTTTGACTAATCTTGTATGTATTCTAGGAGAGGTAACAACCTTAAAAACACACAATGGCAATCTTCATTCCAAGACTCACAAAACAAACAACCTGTTTCACAAATCTAACAGACTTTTTAAATTTCAATAGTGCTCCATTTGTAAACTGAGTGGGCACAAAAACAAAATCTATGACTCCTACAAAATGGCCCATTAAATCAACCATTTGGTTACTTGCCATACAACCTATGTTAATTACATCCTCCTACATGCATTTGGAAATAGAAGAGATTAGAGGAGCACTTTCAGAACATTCGAAAGAAACATTTTAAATGACCAATTACTGAACACTCCAAAAAATATCATAACTGTAAGAGAATCTTTTTTGGGGGATTGACTACATCCGAAAACTAAGCCGAGAAAGACACCATGAGCTATTGCTAGGAAGAAGAGCCTGTCTTTGGATCCTCAATACTGAGTCAGTTATATCTGTACTCAATAAAGATGTGGAGTTAAACTACTGGCTATTAACCAACTGAAATGACTTATTTATTATTCTTATCTGGTAACCTCTTTGCACCATTATGTTTAATATTACTTACGTTTGTAGCCTAGGTCTCATTAACTTGTGGTTGCAGGCTTAAACATTCTGAATGCAAGCCTGTTATTGCGAATTCTTGAGCATTTTAAGGCGCTTTCTGTCCTGAATCCATCCACAATACAGTCTCCGCGGTGACGTGCTGTAAGGTGGAAAGGCAGAGACGCCATGGGGCAGCGCGGTGCTTGGGTGCAGAGTGCCCCAGTAAAGACACCGTGGACTGAGTGCGGCCGGTGCGAGTGGAGCAAAGGAGCATGAAAGGAGGTGTTCGAGAGACTGGGGTCAGGAGATTGTGGTTTCCTGGCGCAGGAGCGTCTCTGAGGAAGACCAGCTATTACTGCTACTTAACCACTACTATGCCCACTCTACCTGCTGACTCACTCACCTCTCGGCCCACTGCTTCGCTGGCTCTTCAAGGATGGAGTCGTGAGTCATGAGCTAGGGCAAGTTGACTGCATGACAGTTGCATGTCAGCATGACCGCCGCAGGACAGCTAGAGGGCTGCATGATTCTTGGGGAAATGTATTCGCATGTTCACATTTTTTGCCCTATGGTTAGGAGATGAGACCGGAGGAGTCAGGTTCAGGTTCACCCGGACTGTGTGCGACACTGTTTTTGAGAACTTTACTTATACTATTTTACCATGTCAGTGTTCATTAAGACCAAGAGGCAGGGGAATAGGTCAGTGATACTGGTTTGTGACCTTTTACTGAGTTTTGTCCCTATCAGATAGGCTTGTGTTGATCTTATTAGGAACTAGACTGAGCAAGACCGTGGGAATGAGATAGTAAGACCTTGCATATTGCACTTTATAATATTTTACCCGGAGTTGTATTCCTTGGGTAATTTATTTATTTCCAAATGTTTTTAATAGGTATGGGATAGTGTGCTGTGACCTTCGATGAGTTTTACTGTGAAGAAATCTTGAATTTGATATTGCTTGTATTTATGTCAGGTTGATAAGAATCAGTGAATTAGATGTAATTAGGTGGTATGTATGTATGGATTTTACGGTTTTTCTAACTGTGTATGTCATTTGGGGTATATGTAATATTTCTAGGAGAAGCAAATGTGTTTTGCTCTGATAACCAAGTTTCTTTCACAGACTTTTACAGCTACCATATACAATTCCATTGCCAAACTGACTTTCCAATCACTGAAAAGTCATCGTAGTGTATAATCCTAGGACAAGACGCTAACCCGAAACGTCGTTCTTGATTTTCAGTGGCCATCTCTATATTCATGTTTAACCAGATGAAACTCCTATTTTACTTCACGTTGGTATAAATAACTTTGTACGCAATTTCCAACTAAGGCCAACACCCCCAGTATGGATGTCACCCTCTCACAATGGTTTCTTACGCAATAACATTGTAGAGTTAATTTAATTGAGCATTAACAATGCTTGGTATATCCCCCTTCAACTCCCCCCATGTCCTTTTCCAGGAATTCCCTTGTATCACTTTTTGTCATATTTTCACAAGACTAGACAAACAACTTCCACAACTGACATTACTACCAGTGTGTTTGTGTGTTCCAAATTTCGGTTAGAGTGGCACTTTTCCACAGATTTTCATTGTTTTTCTTCTCATTGAAAGATTCCTAGGAACTACAGTACCAAAGGGGGTAAACGCTTGTTGGCTGTTGTAACAATTAGGGATTGCTTTTACAAATAAATATAATTACCCAGAAGGATTTCCAGATGAATGAAATAAGACTGTTACACCAATAATTGCTCAAATGAGAACATCTACTATATGTATACAGACAACTGAACCTCTTAAATTCTTTCCACTGCCCAAAATAAATCAGACAATCACAGCAACTGTTTACAGGCCATCAATTACTGGACTTCATGGATGAAATGTAAGATTGCCTGCAAAATATTCAGAACTGTAATTACTCACTATGAGCACTTCTGAAGGAAGGCTGCTCATTACCACTTAGTAAATAATAAACACTACTCCTTTTATTTCTATGACTATTACGGTCTACTAACCACCATAATTCCAGTCTTATATCTGGGCTTCAGATCCAAGAAGAACAAGTAACCTACCTTGAGTAATACTTTTTCTGGTGGATACACTAACTGCAGATTCCTCATCTTATGTCTATCAGCAGGCACCAGACTAGATCTGGAAATGTTCTCAGCTCCTGCATGATGGTAGGTGGCACTGTCCAGCTCTGCACTGCCTTCTTTCTGTCCCGGAAGACGTAGAGCACAGACGCACATAATCGCCATCCCTGTGCTTTAACATCAGTTTCTGGCTTGATTCTTTCTGCATCCTCAAATGAGGACCTAAAAACAATTGTTGGTACCAGTGTGTAGATCTGTAGTATGGGACTCTTTTTTATGGTCAAAAGAGATTACTTGACAGAACGGAGATGTGAGAGGGCAATGAGGAATCTGTGGTTATAGAGAGCAATACCAAAGGTAAATAACTTGTTCTTCTGACATCTAAATGCAGATTTCTCACCTTTGCAATAGACACGCAAGCAGTACCTCTCACAGTGGAGGATCTGTGGAATGGGTTGAGAGCAAAAAGTCCTGCAGCAAAGAATGGGCAAAATACCCTTCCCACTGGACCTGTCAATTGTGAAAGTGTGAGTGATGCCCATGTGCAGCCTGACAGACACTTCACTTGACAACACAGTGGTGGCAGTCTAAGCCCTCGTAGAAAAGGCACCAGGCCATCATGAGGTGTTTTTGTCTGGCAATGCATAGCAGATCTTAATGTAGAAGACTATCCACATTTGACAGAGTTTATTTTTGAATAGCCTTGCCTTTCTTTGCCCAGAAAACGCTACAAAAAGCTAATCATTCATTCAATAATCTTCGGTATGATTGATGCAAAAAATAAGACCCTTTCGGGTCCACTTAATCTGTCTTTTTCTTCTGAGGGGTGGGACAGGGCAAGAAATGCTGGAAGAAAGATGGATTTTTCAGCATGAAAGAAGTCACAACTTTCGGCAAAAAGGCCATCCGGGGCCTCAACACCAGGTTGTGTGAGAGAAAGGTGTGAAGGGCAGCTGCATTGAGACAGCCTGGAGCTCACTCACACTATTTTATGAAGTGATCACAGAGAGGAAGACAGGTTTGAAAGTCACAAGTCTCAACGAGCAGCTGTATATTAGCTTGATGGATGTACACATGAGGAATGTTCAGGACCACATTAAGATTGGACTGTGGAATCACAAACGGTGTGGGAGGGAACATTTGTGTTAAACAGTTAATGAGCCACATCACAGTAGGTGAGTTAACAAGGACTGTTTGTCTGGAAAGCTCAATAACGCTGAAAGGCCCGACGCGTATCCTTTAATAGTGCCCACTGCAAGACCATGCTATTGCAAAGACAAAACAAACAATAAAACATCCAACAGTTTGGCTTGGGAGGGGTCGGTGTTGTGGATTCCACACCAGGGGACAGATTTGTCCAGGAGCCTGGTGCAAATGGACTTTCTAGAGGGACATCTGACAGCAGGATAACATTTACAGCCTCAGGTGGTAGATAGAATGCAGTCAACTTTCGCCCCTCAATCTCCATGCAAGGAGGCATAGACTCTGCAGGCTTGGGTGCAGCACTCTTCCCTGCTGCTGCAAAAGAAGTGGCAGTCCGAGAAGGATACACATGCTCATGTACAGTATTTCCAGGTACCACACTCTTCTGGCCAAATTCGGAGCCATTAGGATGACTTGGGGAAGATCATTCCTGATTTTCTTAAGAACTGTGGGCAGAAAAGCTAAATGAGGGAAGGCAAAAGCTTGAAAAGTGTTTGTTCTCTGCAGTAGTGAAAAGATTGAGTCGGGATTCTCCCCCATGCTGGAAGATGCTTTGCGTCACCTCAGGGTGAGACTGCCATTCGTGATCCACTTAGCATTGCTGACAGAGTTGGTCGGATCTAGTGTTCAAAGATCCTGCCAGATGTTGACCATCAGGGAAATGTCCTGATGACTCATCCAGTTTCAGAGGCGCAGAACCTTCCGGCACAGCACCCAGAACTCAACTGCGCACTATTTATTGCAGTACCACATGGCTGTGGCGTTGTCTTTGAGAACCTGAACCAGCCTCTCTTAGATGGATGGTAGCAAGGCCTTGAATGCCAAGTAAACTACCTGCAATTCCAACGGGCTGATATGGAGCCAGGTCTCTACCAGAATCCTCTGATATTCACCTCACCTAGATAAACTCCCCAACCCATCAAAAATGCATTTGCCACAATTGTCAACTCTGGGTGGAGCAAAGAGAAGCTCTTGGTCCAATCGTATCTGAGCAGCCACCACAGCAGATCTTTTGTATTCTCCTTTAGAAACCTGGAAAGAATCCCTTGGTACTGAGCCTTCAGATCCCACAGCAGAGTCAGCATGTTCCATCTGGTATGTTCCATAAGTAGGATGCAGAAAGAGACAAGGACAAGAAGCCTTTGAGTTGCTCTCTCTGAGACCCAGGACAGGGCCTGAAACACGTGTCCATAGTCCGAATGTCCTGGACTCGTTAAGCCAATGGAAAGGCATTGCAACTAGAACAGCTCCGATGAATGGGAGCCTCTGGGAAGGAGTCAGGTGTGACTTCAACACATTGATCGAGAATTCCTAAGATGTGAAGAGGTTTGCCTTCATCAGTTGGCTGTCTACAATTGGCTGCCTGTATCGAGCCTCTCTTCAGTGTATGGGAAGACTGGTATTCCCAGTCTCAGAAGATATGTAGTGACCACCGCCATCACTTTTGTGAACAACTGAAGGGCACTGGACTGCTCAATCAAAATGACAATGTTCTGTCCAACCCTGAACCGCAGGTAACATCTGTGGGAATGCATGGCAGTTATGTCAAAACAGGTGACCACAAATCCAACGCCACAATCCAGTCGCCTTGATCCAGGGTAAATAGCATTTGGGCCAGTGAAAACATCTTGAATTTGTCTTTCTTGATCAAGAAGTTGAGAGGATGAAGATCTAAAATAGGATAAATACCTCCATCCTTTGGCACCAAGAAATAATGGGATTAGCACTGAAGCAGAGTGAACTTCCTGCTGGAGGTTGGACAGAAGGTTTCCCTAAAGTATGGTCTATGACAGGAAGAATATTTAGCAGATCAGCTAGGAATGGTAATGCATATCCTCGTCTGACAATCTGTAGCACTTATTGATCAGATGTGATGCTCTACCACACTTGTTACCAAGGGGAACAAGTTAAATCTGTTTTGTGCCTGTGGTGGAAGCAAGGGGGTAGGCATGGGCAGTGCATAGGCCCTGGGGACTTGGAAACTGTTGGCTTGATCCCTCACCTTGGCCTCAGAAGGATGTGGAGGTCTGCTGTCGCGTTGGTGGTTTGTGACATTGTCTGTGTTGGACCTCTGCCTAAGCCCAGAAAGGGACAGAACTGTTGGGCATACTGCCTTATTGTTCAGAAAGGTCAAGAGACAGTGCTGTTACCCTGTTTTCTTTAAAGTACTGTAGCGTTGAGTCTGCTTTGTCACCAAACAAACAAGTCCATTTGAACTGCATGTCCATCAGGGATGCCTGGACATCACCTGAAAAAACTTGTGAATCTCATTCAAGCATGTCGCCGAAGAGTAACACCGGCAGTGACTGCCCTGCCCAAACTGTCCATAGCATACATTCCTGATCAGGTGAGTGGGAGTTAATTCAACCTGGTATCGGGGGAATTATCCAACCCATTGGACTGAAGGACCATATAAAAATTGCCATAATTGTAAATCTGATGTTCATCCATGTCACCTTGATTGTCATCCAGACTATGTGAACCTTGACATTGCAGCAGATTTTTCTTCAGTCTCATTTTTGAACACCTGCTCAAAGGAGATTCTTCTTCTCAACACAAAGTGTTTGCTCCTTGAGCCAGAAGGACTCTAAAGACTCTAATCCTTTGTTAGGGGAGTAAGGGCCCCTTTCTGTTAAAGGTAGTTTTCTAAACACTTTTGAAAACCATGCTTTCATCACTACTAGCACTCTATATTAGATAAAACTCAATAACCATCCAAACATGCTCACAAAATGCCAAATTTCCAGTTACCCGTGCAAGACTCCTCACACACAGCTAAAAAGAACAGTTGATGGACGGAATTCAGAAAAAATCTAACATTCACCCCAGTCACAGATCTGGGTTTAATCCATTAGTTTCTTTGCTCACCATGCCATTCCAGTTTAGACCCGGCCATATGCAAATCAGTCGTGACCCTGTTCCCCATGGGAACAGTCCAGCCCAAACTGCCAGACCAGGTCCCCTTGGACCAGAAACAAGCATCCTGGGACCAGTTCCAGGGTATCACCCTTCTTCAGCCAGGCTAGCTTGAATCTGGTGGCATAGGGAGCACAGGCCCATGTGTCTGGGCATACCCTTTCCACTTGGGGGCAACAATGCAAAAAGAAAAGTTGATGGACGGAATGCAGAACAAATGAAACATTCACCCCTAGTCACAAATCTGGATTTAATCCATCAGTTTTTTTGCTCACCATGCCATTCCAGTTTGGACCCAGCCATATGCAAATCAGTCTTGACCCTGTTCCCCATGGGAACAGTCCAGCCCGAACAGCCAGACAAGGTCCTCCCTGGACCAGAAACAAGCATCATGGGACCGGTTTCGGGGTATCAACCCTCTTTAGCCAGATTAGCTTGAATCTGGTGGCATAGGGAGCATGGGTCCCACGTGTCTGGGCATACCCTTCCCACTTGGGGCAATAATACAAAAAGAACAGTTGATAGACGGAATGCAGAACAAATCAAACATTCCCCCCCAGTCACAAATCTACATTTAATCCATCAGGTTTTTTGCTCACCATGCCATTCCAGTTTGGACCCAGCCATATGCAAATCAGTCTTGACCCTGTTCCCCATGGGAACAGTCCAGCCCGAACTGCCAGAACAGGTCTTCCCTGGACCAGAAACAAGCATCCTGGGACCGGTTTCGGGGTATAACCCCTCTTCAACCAGGCTAGTTTGAATCTGGTGGCACAGAGATTACGGGTCCCACGTCTGGGCACACCCTTCCCAGTTGGGGCAACAATGCAAAAAGAACAGTTGATCAACGGAATGCAGAATAAATCAAACATTCACCCTTAGTCACAGTGTTTGTTTGTTTACTCCTCACACACATCAGTTAACAGACAAACCCAGCAATCAAAACCCAGCATTATGCAGCCCACACACCTACTCTCAAGCATGGCAGTGCCACATCCCTTGTAGCCTCTTGTTAATACCAGCAAAACAACCTGGTGGTATGAAAATGTACATTAAATATAAAGTCTAACCGTCCCTCTACCCTTAAATAATTATTATATGCCAATTGAATCAATGTGTGGGATAACTGTGGATCACAGTAGTTTATTCATCATCCCACCCAGTTTGCAAATGATCTTTCTGCTGCAGACACACATGTCCTTTATGTTCTGCACCTGGGTCCAATACAGAACCCCCAAAAGGGTCTTGGCCTAGCAGGACTGCAAACTATCATTCATCTGCTTTTGCCTAGCCAAGAAAGGCTCTAAATACATGCAGATAACATGCAGCTCTATTTCAAAATCTTAACTAAATATATAGACAACCTGAGCACACTTCAAAGGTATATTTCAGATATACTCAAGGCCACTAGCTGAACATATAGCAAAGAAACAGGAACGACGGAGGGCAATGTATGGCAGAGAATATGGAATGATCTGCCACTCTCCATCCAAGAGAACTAAAGCTGTCAAAATCAATTTCCTCTGAGGAACAAAAGCAGAAGTTACCTTATCAAACTTGAAATAATTAAATCATTTATATACTTAGAATCTCTAAAATGCAAGTGGTAACCAAAATGACCAAACATATATAGCTTTAAAAATGAACTTACCTGTAACACAGAACATATTCGTATGGAGCCACCTCTGTTACATTCCTTTTCTTCAGAATGCAATTTATTTTCCATTGTCTTTCAATCCTCCACCCACTATGCAGTTTGTCCACATGGCTCCCGTCTCAGACCATTCAATTTGCTCCTAAGTAGGTAGGTGTGTAGAATGCTACTGAAATGTGAACTGAGGGTTAACAATGTACCCATTGCTCTCACTTGATCTATCTAGAGATGTAGTCTAAAGAAGAATGTGAGCTCTAAATTTAAGGGATGTTTGAACTACAAACATCAGAGTGGACACAAAAGTGTCTTGGTTTACACTAAAATCACTGCAACTTCTCTCATTCTGTTGTGGCCATCTTAAAGGCCATAGGCCATTTCAGTTCTTTTAGAAATTCAGGTCAATTCTGTGATCCACAATTATCGTGTCTGTCTAACTGAAGTATTGTTAATAGTTTCCTACAAACTATGCTGTACTTTTATGTAATTGTGTGCACAACTTTGCCAAGGTGTTATAGAAGTACATTTTAAATACAGTTACGAGTCTCCAAAAAGAGGAATAATACAGCAAGTGGCACTCTCTTACATAGGCATGCTACTCTATTACCATCCATTATCTGTCCATTTCTTGTACCAAATTAAACATGGTTAACAGGTACGTCAGGATGGGAATGATGTGAAGCAGGAACTGGAAGTCATAGGTGAGCTAATAATTTAGCCACAGATATTCATAAGTAGCAAAGTGTAGATAAATGGTATCAGTATATATATGGAAAATGTCACTTACCCAGTGTACATCTGTTCGTGGCATGAGTCGCTGCAGATTCACATGCTTTGCACATCCCGCCATCTAGTGTTGGGCTCGGAGTGTTACAAATTGTTTATTTTCGAAGAAGTCTTTTCGAGTCACGAGATCGAGGGACTCCTCCCCTTTCGGCTCCATTGTGCATGGGCGTCGACTCCATCTTAGATTGTTTTCCCCGCAGAGGGTGAGGTAGGAGTTGTGTATTATAGTAATAGTGCCCATGAAATGGAGTGAATATGTATGTACATAATGTAGTTTAACGTGATATATTTACAAAGTTACAAATGTTGCAGATCAACTTCGAAACGGCTACAGGCTCCCGGGGAGGCGGTGGGCGCATGTGAATCTGCAGCGTCTCATGCCACGAACAGATGTACACTGGGTAAGTGACATTTTCCGTTCGATGGCATGTGTAGCTGCAGATACACATGCTTTGCATAGACCATTAAGCAGTTATCTCCCCAAAAGCGGTGGTTCAGCCTGTAGGAGTTGAAGTTGTTTGAAACAATGTCCGTAGTACTGCTTGGCCTACTGTGGCTTGTTGTGCCGTTAACACATCCACGCAGTAGTGTTTGGTAAACATATGAGGCGTAGACCATGTGGCTGCCTTACATATTTCAGTCATTGGAATATTTCCTAGAAAGGCCATGGTAGCACCTTTCTTTCTAGTCGAGTGTGCCTTTGGTGTAATAGGCAGTTCTCTTTTTGCTTTGAGATAACAAGTTTGAATGCATTTAACTATCCATCTAGCAATGCCTTGTTTTGAAATTGGATTTCCTGTATGAGGTTTTTGGAAAGCAATAAATAATTGTTTTGTTTTCCGAATTTGTTTTGTTCTGTCAATGTAGTACATTAACGCTCTTTTGATGTCTAATGTATGTAGGGCTCTTTCAGCTACAGAATCTGGCTCTGGGAAGAACACTGGTAGTTCTACTGTTTGATTCAAGTGAAACGGTGATATGACTTTTGGTAAGAATTTAGGATTTGTTTGTAATACTACTTTATGCTTGTGTATCTGAATAAATGGTTCTTGTATGGTAAATGCCTGTATCTCACTTACTCTTCTTAGAGATGTGATAGCAATTAGAAATGCAACTTTCCATGTTAAGTATTGCATTTCACATGAATGCATAGGTTCGAAAGGTGGACCCATGAGTCGTGTTAAGACAATGTTGAGGTTCCACGAAGGAACTGGTGGTGTTCTTGGTGGTATAATTCTCTTTAGGCCTTCCATAAACGCTTTTATGACTGGTATCCTAAATAATGAAGTTGAGTGCGTAATTTGCAGATAAGCTGAAATTGCGGTAAGATGTATTTTAATGGATGAAAAAGCTAGCTTTGACTTTTGCAAATGTAGTAAGTAGCTTACAATGTCTTTAGCAGATGCGTGTAATGGCTGGATTTGATTATTATGGCAATAATAAACAAATCTTTTCCACTTATTTGCATAGCAATGTCTAGTGGTTGGTTTCCTAGCTTTTTTATGACCTCCATACATTCCTGTGTAAGGTCTAAGTGTCCGAATTTTAAGAGTTCAGGAGCCAAATTGCTAGATTCAGCGATGCTGGATTTGGGTGTCTGATCTGTTGTTTGTGTTGAGTTAACAGATCTGGTCTGTTTGGTAGTTTGATATGAGGCACTACTGAGAGGTCTAGTAGTGTTGTGTACCAAGGTTGTCTTGCCCAAGTTGGTGCTATTAGTATGAGTTTGAGTTTGTTTTGACTCAACTTGTTTACTAGATATGGAAGGAGTGGGAGAGGGGGAAAAGCGTATGCAAATATCCCTGACCAGTTCATCCATAGAGCATTGCCTTGGGATTGATCTTGTGGGTACCTGGATGCGAAGTTTTGGCATTTTGAGTTTTCCTTTGTTGCAAATAGATCTATTTGAGGTGTTCCCCAAATTTGAAAGTAATTGTTTAGTATTTGGGGGTGAATTTCCCATTCGTGGGTTTGTTGGTGATCTCGAGAGAGATTGTCTGCCAACTGGTTCTGAATCCCTGGAATAAATTGTGCTATTAGGCGAATGTGGTTGTGAATCGCCCAATGCCATATTTTTTGTGTTAGGAGGCACAACTGTGTCGAGTGTGTCCCTCCTTGTTTGTTTAGATAATAAATTGTTGTCATGTTGTCTGTTTTGACAAGAATGTATTTTTGGGTTATTATGGGTTGAAATGCTTTCAGCGCTAGAAATACTGC
Source organism: Pleurodeles waltl (assembly GCF_031143425.1). Lineage (NCBI taxonomy): Eukaryota > Metazoa > Chordata > Amphibia > Caudata > Salamandridae > Pleurodeles > Pleurodeles waltl. The sequence continues at coordinate 1,230,423,000 of NC_090447.1, forward strand.
CAACAGTTCTAAGTGATTTATGTGAAACTGCCTCTGATGTATGTCCCATTGTCCTTGGATGCTGTGTTGATTGAGGTGTGCTCCCCACCCTGTCATGGAAGCATCCGTCATTATGACGTATTGTGGCACTGGGTCTTGGTTTAAATTTATACTGTTCCACCATAGAAGCGAGATGTATGTTTGGCGGTCTCTGAACACCTGATCTAGAAGTTGACCCTATGCTTGTGACCATTGTGATGCTAGGCACTGTTGTAAGGGCCGCATGTGCAATCTTGCGTTTGGGACAATGGCTATGCATGAAGACATCATGCCTAGGAGTTTCATTACCATTTTGACTTGTATCTTTTGCGTTGGATACATGGCTTGTATTACCTTGTGAAATGTTTGAACCCTTTGTGGACTTGGAGTGGCAATCCCTTTTGCTGTGTTGATTGTCGCTCCTAAGTATTGCTGTGTTTGACACGGCAAAAGGTGTGACTTTGCGTAGTTGATGGAGAAACCTAGCCTGTGAAGGGTCTGTATGACATATTTTGTGTGCTGTGAACACTGTCTTAGCGTGTTGGTTTTGATTAACCAGTCGTCTAAGTACGGGAACACATGTACAGGGAGTGCAGAATTATTAGGCAAATGAGTATTTTGACCACATCATCCTCTTTATGCATGTTGTCTTACTCCAAGCTGTATAGGCTCGAAAGCCTACTACCAATTAAGCATATTAGGTGATGTGCATCTCTGTAATGAGAAGGGGTGTGGTCTAATGACATCAACACCCTATATCAGGTGTGCATAATTATTAGGCAACTTCCTTTCCTTTGGCAAAATGGGTCAAAAGAAGGACTTGACAGGCTCAGAAAAGTCAAAAATAGTGAGATATCTTGCAGAGGGATGCAGCACTCTTAAAATTGCAAAGCTTCTGAAGCGTGATCATCGAACAATCAAGCGTTTCATTCAAAATAGTCAACAGGGTCGCAAGAAGCGTGTGGAAAAACCAAGGCGCAAAATAACTGCCCATGAACGGAGAAAAGTCAAGCATGCAGCTGCCACGATGCCACTTGCCACCAGTTTGGCCATATTTCAGAGCTGCAACATCACTGGAGTGCCCAAAAGCACAAGGTGTGCAATACTCAGAGACATGGCCAAGGTAAGAAAGGCTGAAAGACGACCACCACTGAACAAGACACACAAGCTGAAACGTCAAGACTGGGACAAGAAATATCTCAAGACTGATTTTTATAAGGTTTTATGGACTGATGAAATGAGAGTGAGTCTTGATGGGCCAGATGGATGGGCCCGTGGCTGGATTGGTAAAGGGCAGAGAGCTCCAGTCCGACTCAGACGCCAGCAAGGTGGAGGTGGAGTACTGGTTTGGGCTGGTATCATCAAAGATGAGCTTGTGGGGCCTTTTCGGGTTGAGGATGGAGTCAAGCTCAACTCCCAGTCCTACTGCCAGTTCCTGGAAGACACCTTCTTCAAGCAGTGGTACAGGAAGAAGTCTGCATCCTTCAAGAAAAACATGATTTTCATGCAGGACAATGCTCCATCACACGCGTCCAAGTACTCCACAGCGTGGCTGGCAAGAAAGGGTATAAAAGAAGGAAATCTAATGACATGGCCTCCTTGTTCACCTGATCTGAACCCCATTGAGAACCTGTGGTCCATCATCAAATGTGAGATTTACAAGGAGGGAAAACAGTACACCTCTCTGAACAGTGTCTGGGAGGCTGTGGTTGCTGCTGCACGCAATGTTGATGGTGAACAGATCAAAACACTGACAGAATCCATGGATGGCAGGCTTTTGAGTGTCCTTGCAAAGAAAGGTGGCTATATTGGTCACTGATTTGTTTTTGTTTTGTTTTTGAATGTCAGAAATGTATATTTGTGAATGTTGAGATGTTATATTGGTTTCACTGGTAATAATAAATAATTGAAATGGGTATATATATTTTTTTGTTAAGTTGCCTAATAATTATGCACAGAAATAGTCACCTGCACACACAGATATCCCCCTAACATAGCTAAAACTAAAAACAAACTAAAAACTACTTCCAAAAATATTCAGCTTTGATATTAATGAGTTTTTTGGGTTCATTGAGAACATGGTTGTTGTTCAATAATAAAATTAATCCTCAAAAATACAACTTGCCTAATAATTCTGCACTCCCTGTATTTGCTGCCTTCTGATATGTGCAGCTACTACTGCCAGGCATTTTGTAAAAACTCTTGGCGCAGTTGTTGTTCCGAATGGCAACACTTTGAATTGGTAATGTATTCCTTGGAATACGAACCTTAGGTATTTCCTGTGTGAAGGATGTATTGGTATATGGAAATACGCATCTTTTAGGTCTAATGTTGTCATGTAATCTTGCTGTTTGAGCAGTGGGATTACGTCTTGTAACGTGACCATGTGAAAGTGGTCTGATTTGATGTAGGTATTTAGTGTTCTGAGATCTAGTATTGGTCTCAGAGTTTTGTCCTTTTTGGGTATTAGAAAGTACAGTGAGTAAACTCCTGTGTTTTTTTGTAGATTTGGCACTAATTCTATTGCGTCCTTTTGTAGCAATCCTTGAACTTCTAGTCCTAGAAGATCTATATGTTGTTTTGACATATTGTGTGTTTTCGGTGGGACGTTTGGAGGGAATTGGTGAAATTCTATGCAATAACCATGCTGGATAATTGCTAAGACCCAGGTGTCTGTTGTTATTTCCTCCCAAAGTTTGTAAAATTGGCTTAGTCTTCCCCCCACAGGTGTTATGTGATGGGGTTGTGTGACTTGTGAGTCACTGTTTATTTTGAGGAGTTTTGGGGCGTTGGAATTTTCCTCGAATTCTTGGGAATTGGCCCCCTCTATATTGCCCCCGAAAACCTCCCCTCTGATATTGACCCTGGTAAGTAGGCCTTGTTTGTGAGGTTGTGGTTTCTGTGGGTTGACCTCGAAACCCTCCCCTAAAAAGTGTTTTTCTAAATGTGCCTCTGCTCTGCGGGGAGTAGAGTGCGCCCATGGCTTTGGCTGTATCGGTGTCTTTTTTGAGTTTCTCAATGGCAGTGTCCACCTCCGGCCCAAACAATTGCTGTTCATTAAATGGCATATTGAGCACAGCTTGTTGGATTTCCGGCTTGAACCCTGAAGTGCGCAGCCATGCGTGCCTTCGTATCGTGATTGCAGTGTTTATTGTCCTTGCAACTGTATCTGCTGCATCCATGGAAGACAGTATCTGATTATTTGAGATACTTTGTCCCTCTTCTACCACCTGTTGCGCTCTTTTTTGGAACTCCTTGGGTAAGTGTTCGATGAAATGTTGCATTTCATCCCAATGAGCTCTGTTGTATCTTGCCAAAAGTGCTTGTGAATTGGCAATACGCCATTGATTTGCTGCTTGTGCTGCAACCCTTTTTCCCGCAGCATCAAATTTGCGGCTCTCTTTGACTGGAGGTGGTGCGTCTCCTGAGGTATGAGAGTTGGCTCTCTTACGAGCTGCCCCGACAACTACTGAGTCTGGTGTTAGTTGTGTTGTAATATAGATTGGATCTGTTGGCGGTGGCTTGTACTTTTTCTCCACCCTTGGAGTTATGGCTCTGCCTTTAACTGGATCCTGAAATATTTGTTTTGAATGTCTTAGCATTCCTGGGAGCATGGGAAGGCTTTGGTACTGGCTATGGGTGGAGGATAGGGTGTTAAACAGAAAGTCATCCTCAATTGGTTCAGCATGTAAGGTGACATTGTGAAATTCGGCTGCCCTTGCGACCACCTGTGTGTAGGATGTACTGTCCTCAGGTGGTGACGGTTTTGTGGGGTAGGAGTCTGGGCTGTTGTCAGACACTGGAGCATCGTAAAGGTCCCATGCATCGGGATCACCCTGACTCATTGTAGTATGAGCTGGTGAGTGCATCAGTGGTGGAGTTGTTGCTGGTGATGCATGTGTTGATGGTGGTGGAGACGGTGGCGGGGTTGTTTTCCTTGCCACTTTTGCCTGTGGTTGCTTGTCCTTTTGTTGAAAGGCAAGTTTCCTTTTTATTTTGATTGGGGGAAGAGTGGTTATCTTCCCTGTGTCCTCATGAATATGAAGCCTTCTTTGCGTGTAGTCAGGCTCCACAGCTTGAAGCTCCTCTCCAAATCTATGTAATTGGGAGGTTAATCCTTGTTCCTCTGTATAGGAACTAGTTTTCGGCTCCGAGGCTGGATGTTTCGGAACCGAAACCTTTTCGGAAGTCTTTTTAGGCTCCGAAGAAACCTTCTTTGTTTTCGGCGTGGTGTCTCGGTGCCGAAATTCTTCGGTGCCGCTGTCTCTGTGCCGAAGTTTCTCGGAGCCGCTGTCTCGGCTCCGAGGTTGCTGTGTGGCGGTATCTCGACCGGAGTCGGATGACTTCGACACCAGCATGCCCTTTTTCGGTGCCTTGGATCGGTCACCTAGTTTTCGGGTTAAGCCATGGCCTGTTGGCGGTGGCGTCCCCTGGGCTTTTGTGGACTTCTCGTGAGTCTTGATTTTCGACGTCTTACTCACGGTTTGGTGTGTTTCTTCGGCATCGAGTTCTTCAGAATCCGACTCGCGGATGGAGAAAGCTTCTTCTTCCTCCTCGAAACGTTCTTGACCTGTCGGCGTGGACGCCATTTGTAGTCTCCTGGCTCTTCGGTCTCTCAGCGTCTTCCTCGACCGAAACGCTCAACAGGCTTCACAAGTATCCTCCTTGTGCTCGGGGGACAAGCACAAGTTACAGACCAGATGCTGATCCGTATACGGATACTTGTTATGGCATTTTGGGCAGAAGCGGAATGGGGTCCGTTCCATCAGCCTTGAAGTCGCACGTGGCCGGGCCGACCAGGCCCTGACGGGGGATCGAAAAAAACCCGAAGGGCCACCGGAGCTCTTCAAAATTCGGTGTTGATTTGTTCTAACTAACCCGATACCGAACGCAAACAATACCGACGATTTTTTCAGAGATTCTAACTAACTTTCCGACCCGAAACACTGAGCGAAAAGGAACACGTCCGAACCCGATGGCGGAAAAAAAAACAATCTAAGATGGAGTCGACGCCCATGCACAATGGAGTCGAAATGGGAGGAGTACCTCGGTTTCCTGACTCGAAAAGACTTCTTCGAAGAAAAACAACTTGTAACACTCCGAGCCCAACACCAGATGGCGGACTGTTTTTTAAATTTTGGTTTTAAATGGCAATCGGTCCAGCTGGACTGGAACCCCCAAAGCGCAGCGTGAGTCTGCAACCTTCACACCGAGCTATGAGGTTTTTTGTTTAACTATGTTTTTAGCCCTTTATGGGCTATCTGGGACTGCAAGGGAGCCCTCAAGGGCGCACATGCAGGGGACAGAGATGAAAGCTTCGGATTTTGACAGCGAGACCTGATTTACAGGTCTCCTGCCAAAACCCGAAGTCTTCGCTGTGGCTTGCCACAGGGGATGGTGGTTCCTGGGACGCAGGGGAGCCCAAAGGTTCCCGCATATAAATACTTAAATGCCCGGGGAGTTGGTGGTCCGCTGGACAGCCAGAGAGGACCGGGCAGCCTCCCACATATTATAATCAACACAGTACTGGGGAAGTGGTGGACCCCAGGGCAGTGTGGCGGTGCGGGGGAATGGATAGGGGGTTTGGCACTCCCCCCCTCACATATATAAAAATGAAATCCCCAAGGAGGTGGTGGTCCCTGGGGTGCAGGGGAGTCGCGCCCTCCCCATATATAAAAATGAAAGCCCTAGGGAGATAGCGATTCCCAGGGCAGCAGAGGTGGGAATGGGGTGAGTGGGGGAGGCCGCATATAAAACAAGCATTTACAATGCAACGGGTCTTGCGTTTGCTCAGGTTAGAGCTGATCGCGTTGTAAACTCTTAACCCGACTTTTCACCTATCGGGCAAAAGTGCATTTATGTACATAACCCGAAAAAGTGAAATCAAGTATGTAAAGCGCTCGACTTCTGCCAAGCGAGATCGCGCTCATAAATTAGAGAAAAAAAAGTCCACGAGCCCGATGGAAAACAGCGAGCCTCGCATGTTTTCTGTACTTGGTCTCTGCGCTCAAGGAGGGCTAGCCACTGGAAAAGGCCTGACATATGCGTGCCTTCGACTAATGAAAGCAAGCAGATTTTATTAGGGAAGCCCACGAACCAATAAAAAACACTGACGTGAAGTTGACAGGGCTCCGAGCCCTTTTCTAAATACAAAAGAGTCTCGCTGCGATACGCATGCGCGAGCGCATGCAACGCAGGCTCGACCCTAAAAATGAAAGGTGCAGGGAGGTGGTGGTCCCTGGGGTTGTTGGTGGGAGGGGGGTCTAGGAGGCCCCCACCCCCCACACAACATTTTTAATGCCCAGGGACCTGAACCACCTGGGGGCCTAAAAATAAAAAAAAAATAAAAAAAATAAAAAAAGAGCGGGAACCCAAGCTTTTTATTTCTTTTTTAATATCGTGATTTTGCGCCCAAAAAAGAATTTAAAAAGTGTTTTTTTGCTACAGAGAGCCCGCTACCACCGGTGCTAGCGGGTCCGGGTGTCTCTAGCCTGGCCCCTTTTCTTTTTTTTTCTGGGACTAGTCTGCCAACACTTCCTGGTTTGAAGTGTTGGCAGCCAATTAGAGCTGTGAATTTCCCTGCATGAGCTCGTCTTTGTTCGTAAATACTTCGCAGCCAGAGATATACAAATTTGAATTTCCCTAAATTTCTCAAAAACGACTGAAATGATTTACACCAAATAACAAATAGCACAATCTGCGTACCAACAGTTAGCTTTCTGCCAAATATGATGTAATTTCGTTCAGCGGTTCGGGCTGTAGACGTGTTGACAGATCTTATGGGAATTAACATGGGAAATGCAATGTTCTTGAGCCCCCTTTTTCTCAGCCCCTGCTTTACGGATCACCCCAAAACTTTCCATGTGCACCACCAATCACCAGGCCACTTCTTTTTGGGAAAATGTAGTCAAGATTTGTCAAATGGTGCCAAAGATATAGGCAACATGGAAACACCGTCCCAACTGTAAATATCTAGTGGTGACCACCACTAGATAATATTTATACCATATGTATAGGTATATCATATATATATATATATATATATATATATATATATATATATATATATATATATATATATATGTATGTATATATAGATATTTGTTTTAATTGGACTATCTCCTCAATGGAACCTCAGAAAAATTCATAAACATGACAAGGGCGGTGAAGAAAGTTAACAGAATATTTACTGTTTTGCATGAATGCATGTTTCTAGTGCAAATTAGAAAAGTAATCCGGGAACTGAATATTACATATAAAAAGAAAGAATTAACAGTTGAGTAAATGATACCTCGGATACTGTCCACATTCCTAAAAGAAATCTTTTTCTTGGAAAATAACTATGCATGCTATATTGTGTACATTCTACAGCTTTCAATTTTATTAATATTCATCTATTTAGTTCCACTTACCTTCTATTTCTGTCCAGTTTACAGCAACTTCCGCGATTGGTATTTTTAAGCACTGGGCTATATACAGAAGTTCCACATCAAAGGCCCTAAAATAGAAAACGGGAGAGAGAAAACATATTGTACTGAAGATATTTTGCTTCCTGAAAAAAGCCAATGCTGCAACGACTAATACTCTAACCTGATGTAATGCAAGTAGCCCACGGCACAGTGATGACATGCCTTCTTTGATGCTTATAGAGTCAGGCTGATGAGAAAGATCATCTGATGGTACTGCTGAATGATTCAGATATTTCCGAGCAGTGATTCAAAGAAGTAAAAAAAATGTGCAGCCACTGTCAATTTGTTGCGCTTCAACATTACAAATACACCGTTATCTACTGAAAACATTGTTTTATTATTTACACTTAGGATACAAAGTCTAGTTCACTAGAGGGTAGTGTTCACCAGCCTACACTTATGGCACCACGCTTATTATCCACTAGTACCAATCCTCAACCTTTCGAAAACAAAGCATTCAACTTCAGGCCACTGAAGTCAGAGTGTAATAGACCACCGTCGTTTGAAACAGAGTGGTCTGAACCAGTGGCGGCTGGTGAATTTTCAAACTGGTGGGCCATACATTTTTTCTTCAAATTCACTGTGTGAGAGAGTATATTGAGCGAGTTTGACTTCCAATAATGGATTTAATTGGGGGTATTAGAATGGGAATAACATCAGTCATGGGTGGCTATGACGCCAGATAGCATGTTGCCAAGATATTTCCAAAATATTTCACTAATGGGTCGTCATATCAGGGTTCGTTAGTATGTCTGCAAGATGGGCCACTGCAATATGGTTATGCACAATGGTTAAAGAATGCATACAATTTCTCAGTTCTGGTTCATCATGCCAAGCTTAGGAAGCATGTGTGAAAGAATACCCAGAAATATGTAATGGCTGGGCCATTTTATAAGGCTTATGCTGCATGTCCTGAATAATGCTGTATGTGCCATGACACACACACAACTCTCTCTCTTTTTTCTCCCTCTCTCTCTCTTTTGGTGCCAGGTAACAGAGTGAGTGAGACTTTACTGAGCTGACTTAGCACATGCTCCCGATTACTGTAATGAATTAGGTCAAATTAAAGTCAGGACTGGTGTGTGCCTGAACACTTATCAAGTGGTTCATCTGCTCACCTTGCAGCAGCCCCCTCTCCTCACATTAGGTGATGACAATCTTGCACATAGAGACTTTTATCACTTTGTTCAACCTTATGGACCTCATTAGGAGTTCAACAGACGGTTTGCACTGTCTGCCGAACATCCGACAGGGAGGTTTCTGCCACACTGGCTAACTCCCCACCGAACCCATTAGGAGTTTCCTGTTGGGCTGGCAGGCAAAATCCTCCGTTTCTGCCCGCCAGCCCAGCCTAATTGAAAAACAGGCCACAGCTTTGTCTCCGGCTCGTAATCGAGCCAGCGGCAATGCTGTAGCCAGCAGGGTGCATCAGCACCCTCTCAAACATTGCAAGGGTGCCGGGCAAGAGGGCCCCTGCACTGCCCATGCCAAGTGCATGGGCCCCCCTGCAGCCCACTGCATCTGTTCTCCATGAGCCTCTTCATGGAGGTGTTACCGCCATGAAAACGCTGGCAGAGAACGAGGTCGTAATCCGCAGGGCAGCGCTGCATGCAGCACTGCCCTGGTGGATTAGGATCACCACCACAGCCAGACCGCTGGGATCCAAGATCCTGGTAGAGCTTGCGGTCCGACCACCAGGGTTTGGCAGGTGGTGGTCCAGACTGCCACCTCAAGTGTGGCGGTCGTAAGACTGCCACACTTGTAATGAGGCCCTATGTCTCACCAGACCTGCAGTACATATTTGAGATGATTTGGGGCCCTCACAGACCTGGGCCTCGTAGCCATTGCACCTGCTGAACTTTTGATAACTATGCTCCTGCCTCCGTCAGCTGAAGTTGTGGGCAGATGAATATAAAGATAGATAAATACAGCCAACTGACTACGGCCAAGAGGCAGGCCTGACAATGGTCTGCTTTTTACCCACCTGAATTGCACACACAGTCACAGTGCTTTGCCTAAGCAGTGCAGCGTGCTTATGGACAGATTGTGAAGGATTATTGATTCTTAGGGGATTTGGAGGGGACTCTGGGTACAGAGCAGAGGATGTTCATGGGAGAGGAATGATAGGATGAAGTGTCCAATTCAGATGGCACATGGTGAGGGTGCACCGGCAGTATACTCTAATCAAAGAGTGCTCATGGACAATGGTGAAGGCTACTGAGAGGGAGGGGCCACACTACCCGTGGCAGGGGAGATTATGAGCTTAGTGGCAGTGGTGCACAATTCTCAGGAGGTACAAGTGGTTCAGGTATCTCAATGTGAGGAAGTGCCCAGGGCTATGAGGGCTGCCTCTGGTATCCCTGGGTTACACTGAGTTATTCTGTCAGCTTCTGTTGATAGAGCAGGTTTACTTTATTTGCCTTAGACTGGGGTGCCACCATTTAGTTTTGCCCAGACCATCTCATACAAATTGGACTCACCTTTCCATGCTTCTCCGACCTCAGAACAACCTGGCTGTTACTTGTGGCAGCAGGCCACCTCTCTGACTCATTCCATGGTTTACATTTTTTATAGCGTAATTTCGAACCAAGAGCATTGAAGCACTTTACACGAGAACCAGATAACATTCAACAAGGCCAGATTCATGTTTTTATATGAATGGGGATGAAAAACGAATTGCCCAGAACCACAGGATGTTGAACAGACCCCAAGACTGAAACCTGGTTTCCCAGTTTCAAATGTGGCTGTTCCAGTGCATACCTTGGGTCAGGGGGCCAGCATGCAACAGCACAGGATGGCAGAGGCGAAGGCCTGGTAATTGTGATTTAGGTGATTCTGAGCCAGTCTGCAGTTTCAAAATTCCAGTCACCAGTGGTAAAAGTGAGAATGAGGAGCAGAGTGATTTCTGCAGCTTCTCTCTTTAAAGTTTTCTGTTGGACGGAATGCAGAGCATATCAAACATTCACCCCCAGTCACAGAGAACTGAGTTAAATCCATCGTTTTTCTTTCTCACCACACCACCCCAGGTTTGACCCAGCCATATGCAAAACAGTCTTGACCCTGTTCCTCATGGGAACAGTCCAGCCCGAACTGCCAAGCCAGGTCCTCCCTGGACCGGAAGCAAGCATCCTAGGACCGGTTTCAGGGTATCACCCTTCACCAACTAGGCTAGCTTAAATCCAGTGGCGCAGTGAGCACGGGACCCATGTCTGGGCACACCCTTCCCACTTGGGGCAACAAATGCAAAAAGAACAGATGATGGACGGAATGCAAAGCAAATCAAACATTCACCCCCAGTCACAAAGATCTGGGTTTGATCCATTGTTTTTTTGTTCACCACACCACCCCAGGTTGGACCCAGCCATATGCAAATCAGTCTTGACCCTGTTCCTCATGGGAACAGTCCAGCCCGAACTGCCAAGCCAGGTCCTCCCTGGACCGGAAGCAAGCATCCTAGGACCAGTTTCAGGGTATCACCCTTCATCAACTAGGCTAGCCCCTGGGAAGACATCATCCCCCATACATGAGCAAAGGCCTGAAGTCTGCAAAACAGCTGTAGCGAAGCATTCAGCAATCAGCACGCAGTCGTGGCTCTCTGGCTGGAATTTCCCTCAAACCTATTCGGACAAGAAAGTGTATAATAAAACAGCTGGTGTTCTAAGAAAATGTCCCTACGTAAGGATGTGTATTTTCTATGAATGCCAGAGACTAAACTTAGACCACGTTCACCGGCAACCTATCTTGCTGTAGCCTTGATAGAAGTACAGAGTGAGCAAGAATGTCTTGTTTGAGAACAGAGTGCTAACACAGGCAAAAACTGTCAGATAGAGAGAAAATAAAACAAGACCGTAAAAGTGGCTACTGTAACAATGATAAAGTAAAGCTGAATAAAATACATCTAGGTTAAAGTGCACAGTGGTAGGCCTAGTGTGTTAAAATAATGTGCATGGAGCTATAACTAAAATGGCTACACAACAAAGTAATATCTTCCCAGAAAGAATTACAGCTTTTACATGTGAAAAGCATAGTCAGTAAAGGGCAGATTCTATGAGTTTTGGCTTGAAGAGTTTAACAGGGGTTCAACAGAGGACATCATTGGAGGACATGTGACACCCAAAATGTTGTTTGTATGAGCAAAAGGATAAGTTTGTTTTGAAGTAAGAGGAGACACATTTTAAGCCTGGCCTAGGATTGGGTGACTTACCTTTATCTGAGAACTACGTAGAACAATTGCTCTTTAAGTTGGGGAGCAGCTGACTAGTGGTGCTACACAGTAATTTATAAATCCTGGATGCTACATGCCCCCAAGACTGCATGAGTTTGAAGGAGGGAAAAAAGGTTTTTAGAAGAGGTCCTAATTTGGAAACCTTCCCTTCAAATCGTAGAAATTCAAGCTGGAAAGGATGCATTTCTCTTGAAGAAAGGCAAAGGTTAAAATCTAGGATTCTTCAAAAAGACCTGGCATTAGAGAGATACCTTTGTAAGTCCAGTTCAGACCAGCCATGGAAGAGACTGCAGTCTGAAGCTTCTTATTATTCCATAGCAAGATGGAGTAGGACTTATGTTGGAGGACAGAGCTTTGTCCACCATTAGTAGAGCTTTAATTGTGCTTGTGAAGATCTTATTAGAGTGTAAAAGGGAGTGATGGGGCATATTCACAACTAAAGTAAAAGAGTGGCTGATACATCCTTCAATGCTAAACTAAGAGGACTTCTTCATGGGATGTACTTTGAACCATTGAGCACTGTGTGCAGCCTGGAATGCCATCTGGTAGTACAACCAGATTGGAAGATTGCAAGCACCTTCTTTGAAGTTAACACTTAGCTTTTAAAAACGTATTCTGGACTACTTCTTGCATCAGAGGAAATCTTGTCAATGGCTGAGACAAGGTCTGAAGGGTGCATTAGAAGCATACTTACCATGAAATTAACTAGTGGGGTGTGATATGGATTCCAATAGATTGTTACAAAGGTAAATGCCTAAATATATGATGTGCTTCGATTGCCATTGGGAGTTTGGATTTTCAACACAGGAAGGGTGGCAGTGTATATTTAGGGGAAAGACTTCAGTTGTATCCTTGTTCAAAGAATAGCCAGAGAAGATAGAGGACTTAATAATAACATTTACAATAGCATGTATAGTGATCTCTGGGGCTTCTGCACGGATTAATATATTGTCTGCATAGGAAGCTGTTTTAACCCTTTCACTGCTAGGCCTTTTCACTGGTGTGCAGAGACCTTTTTTGGCTTTTTGGGGGCAGGTCATGCTTAGGCCTCCATAATATTTTTTTTTAACACATAAGGTATACATGCCAAATGGGGATTCCAAAGGTACCCAGGGTTTGTGTATTCCCCTGGAGGGGACTATGAAATTGCTAAAATATAGCAAATTCTTTTTTTGGGAGGTGGGGGGGTGGGGGGGGGGGTGGAATGGGTTGGGTTGGTAAACATTGGAAAAAAGTGCTTCACAAAAAGGCTTTTGCTTTTTTCCTAAAAATGACATCAACAAAAGGTTTGCTGTACTAAAATCATCATTTTCTTGGCTATCAGATACATGCAGAGCTGCATCAAAAACACATTTTTTAACCACATTTTTGGCATTTTTCAAATAGTTAGCCTGTTTTTCCTAATGTTTGTGCTTTCAATCTACCACAAGTTTGTGATGGAAAGCAGAGTGAAACCCATGGGTGATCTGGGAAAGCTATACATGTCTATAAGTAGACAAAATTCTAAATTCAGCGAGGGGTAATTTGTATAGATCCCTCAAGGTTTTCCCAAACAAACAGTTGAAATAAAAAAAAAAATGAAAATGAGCACCAAGAGTGGCATTTGTGACAACATTTTCATCTGGAACTTCTTGTCAGGATTGCAGATTAACAAAAGCAGTAAACCATTATGTCTGCTATGTCTGGTTGTGGGCATATATAAAGTTTGTAGGTTCTCACAGAACCCGTGGTATCCACCGCCAACAACTGAACTGCAGGTGTAGAGCATTTCCTATGGTAAAACAGTGGAAATTGGGTATCAAACAAAACCTATGCATTTCTGAAATAGACACCTGCTACAGAGTTTATGAGCAGTGTTTATTTGTACATCTCGGAATTTGTGGGTACCCATACTATCATGTGATTCAAAGGGCATTAATCAAAATGCCTTACATTTGGAAAGCACTTTTTCTCAGTGTGGGTAACTGATTTTTGGGCTCTACCTCAGCTGGCATGTAGGGAAACCTAGCAAAGCTGTATATTTTAGAAAACTAAACACATGGGGGAATCCAGTAAGAGCTTACTTCTGTGTCTCACAAAAAGATTCCTTACCCAGAAGCCCTTGCAAACCTCAAACTTTGATTAAAAACACATTTTCCTCACATTTCTGTGATGGAAAGTTCTGGAAAACTGCAGAGATCCACAAGTTTCCTACCACCTACTATTTCCCCAAGTTTCCTGATATAAATGATGCTTCACTTGTGTGGCTGGGTCTAGTGCACGGGACAGGCAAGCATCAAACCAAGGTCAATGGGAGTCTTGCGGGCAACTCTCATTGACCCTGGTTTGATTTGTGTCTGTCAGGGGCATTATGTTAGGTCACACAAGTAGGGCAACATTTTTACCTGGACAAGTCAAGGAACACTGGGTGGTAGGTAGTTTGTGGATTCCTACTTACTCCGAAAGTTTACGTCACAAAATGCTAAGTAAATGTGCACTTTTAGGCTAGGTTTGAGGTTTGCACGGCGTTGTGGGCAAGAAAACATCATGGGATCCACATAAGGAATAGCACCCTGGACTCCTCTGGCTGTCTAGTTTTCAGAAGTGTCTGGGTTTGGTAGGTTTCCTCCGTCTCAGTGGCAGCTGACCCGAGCCTGAAAGCTTGAAAACTGCAGCCATTCAGCAAAGAAGTAGGATTATATGCAGACACAGCCCAACCCTGGCACCCACATGTATATAAAATAAAAAAAAAGTCAAAATGCAAATTTCTTTTCTTTCCAAAAAGAGGGGGATGCTTTAGTTCCCAGGTGGACAGAAAGACTGTTGGGGTAATATTAAGGCAACCTCCATACAAGTAGCAATAAAAATATTCCTTATTGTCTAGAAGGATTTCTGCTCCTCCCGCCAGGTCAGATTGTATCTAAAAACCTCTCACCTGTCCCCTGGGGGACAGATAGACTGTTGAGCTGGAGCTCTCCTCATTATACGAGCACTGGTGCGGAGGACAGAGGAGGAGCCATCCTCTACACTGAAGCTGTTGAGAACTAAGGACCCAATTATGAGTTTGGCAGACGACAAAACCCGTCCGCCAAACTCGCAACAGGATGGTTGCCACTGTAGTGGTGACCTCCCCACCGGACCTATTATGACTTACCTGCTGGGCTGACAGGTGGAAACCAAGGTTTCTGCCCATCAGCCCAGCAAGAAAGTGGCAGCAGCATTTTCGCCGGCTGGCAATCAAGCCGGCAGCAATGCTGCCACCTGCAGGGGGCAGCAGCACCCCCATAATGCACACTATCGGCGCAGCAGACTACGAGAGTGCTGGGCAGGGGGACCCTGCCGATGCTAAGTGCTTGTATAAAGTGCATGGGCAGTGCAGGGGCCCCCCTGTGGTCCTGGGCATCTGTTCACCAGCAGCCTTCTCATGGTGGTGGAACCACCATGAAAAGGCTGACGGAGAACCAGGTCGTAATCAGCAGGGCGGCGCTGCATGCAGAGCTGCCCAGGCTGACTGCGATCTGCACCCACTGTTAACCCGTCAGGATCACCGATTCCAGGGGAGACGGTGGAACCCTGGCGGTCTGTCCGCCAGAATCGTAATGTGACGGTCGGACCACCACAGCAACGGCGGTTCTGACCGCCACTGCGAGGCTGGCGGTTGAGTGACCGTCAGACTCATAATGAGGCCCTAAGTCTCCAAATTTTAGACCTGCAATTTTGATGGATTCACTTAGCACTAACAGCAAATGATCTATAGCTAGAAAGAATTAGAAAGGGGAAAGCGGGTAGCCTTGATGAGTGTCTTGTTGGACGGCCAAAGGAGCAGACAAGACTCCATTGATTTTAATTCTCACCAATGGGTTATCATTCAGGGACATGACTATTTTAATATATAGGTTGCCTTGATTATACCTTTTGAATGTAGCCTCTAGGTACAGTCAAGAGGATTTCTCTGCATCCACCACTATGTCTGCTGCTGCAGAGAATGCAGAAGAGATGTGTTTTTCAATGATATGGCAGAACATGTGCATTTTATCACTTGCTAGTCTGACCTTAACAAATCTGAGTAACATGGACTAGCATGATGATCAGGGGTGCAAGCTGTGTGGCTAGTATTTTAGCATACATTTTGGTCTCCATATGTATTAGCGAGATCGTTCTGAAGTTCTTAAGTTCGGAGTGATTTTTTCCTCTTTTGACATGACCACAATTAGGGCGAGTACCTGACACTTCCCCGGATGAGGCAAAGTGGATCACCGATTCCAATGGGTTCATAATCGTGGAGGTGAATGTTTTATAAAAATTCATGGGTAGAATGCCCGGACCTGAGGCTTTACCAAATGGGATAAACGTAATCGTATTCAGAATTTCATCCCTCTGTATCACTTTATTTAGGTCAAGAATGTCCGGGACAGAGATGACCTTCATTGGGAGAAAGTAGAGAGATTTTAGGCATATTTCTTTAGATATGGTTATAGAACGAGCATACACTTTAGAATAGAATTTCTAGAAATCATCCGATTTTTCCTTACTATTCCTTGGAGGTCTTTAATGTTTGGTATTAAAGACTTTTGGAAGTAGATCATTTTGCCTTTCTGGGCATATACCCATACATGTGTGTGTTTTACTTGTAATTAACTGTTTTAGAGCAGCACAAATAATGAGTTTTTAGAATGCCTGTAAGAGATTTCTTTAGCTTATGTCTAATGAGGATTTGATTTCTTTGCTTTTCTTAGCCATGCGGCTTATCACCTGCCTCTGAAGAAACACTTCAGTGCGTCCTATAGTATATCGGGTGAAGAGACAAGAGTACTGTTCTCTTGTATGAACAATGGCAATTCCTTATGCATCTCACACATTTGATTCTTTTTCAAGAGCCTCTGTGTTCTTACTCCATGTATGACCTTTAGTTTGAGTGAGAAGCATCTTAAGCGTGATAGAGATGACATCATGATCAGAAATCGTGATGGGGTCAATGGTTGAGGAAAAGGTAGCTCGTAGGAGAGAGGAGTCTACTAATAAGTAGTCAATTCTCGAAAAACGTTTTTTTGGGGGTGGGGGGGGGGGGGTAGAAAAAAGTGAAGTAATTAGAAGTAGGGTTAGGGATTCTCCACACATCGATGAGACAGTGGGTTGTGCATGGAGATTCCATTGCTTTTGAGCTTTGAGGAATCTGTATTTAAAGTTGGAGTTTCTATATAAAGTAATGTCTATCGGGAGACTGAAGTCACCACCAAGAAAAATGCAGGCTTTATGTGGTAATTGTGCTAGTTTAGCATACAGTTTGGACCAAAATTGTGGGTCATCAATATTAGGAGCATAGATGTTTACTGTATATAGTTCTGTATTACTGCCTTAAAGTTGAGTAATCAGCCACCTACCATTATCATCCTGTTCTGAGGCAATACTTGATAGGATAACATTTTTGGAGATTAAGGTGATCACACCATTTTTCTTACAGATTGCCGCAGAGCAGGATAGGTCGGTCACCCATCGATTGGGAACAGATAGTGCCACTATGTAGCCAATCCCGGTTTCCTACAGAAAGACCAGGTCACCTTTGGGGGAGTGGCACAAGTCAGTGACCTTTCTGTGCTTCATGGGGTGTATAAGGCCTTTGGTATTGAGGGAGAAGACTTTTAATGTGGTTGCATGTTGATCAGCATGCCAATTTGGTGTAACATGCAGTGTAGCGTTTCCCATTGTGACGGAGCACGGGAAAGATGGTTTGTGTCACATGGCTCAGCAGAAAGTTAGGAAAGATGACAAAGAAGAAAAAGAGGAGGGAAAAACTTTCAAAAACCAAAATCGAAAGTTCCCACTTTAAGTAGGGGGGAATGAGCACTGATGAGATGAAGTACAGTGAATGGAGCTGTGGGGATCTAAAAAATGCACAGACCCATATGTAGGAGCTATACGAATCAGTTGGTATACATAAGTAGAGTATGATAATTGGCCTGTAGAATGGAACCGTAACAAATGACAAAAAAATATAAAGCATGTAAATAACCACAGGAATAGTTTAGTTAAGCTAAAGGAAAAATGCCTTGAAAGCTTACTCTTAGTGCAATAATACTTATTATAAAGAAAAACTATTACATGCAATTCAAAAGATGGAGATTACTTTTGAGTGTTGGAAAGAATTTATCGCAGGATACAAAAACACTGTAGCGGCTGTGTGACTGACTGAGAACAGTTATAGAACATACACTATAAAACAAATTGCCATTATCCAAAAGATGAGCAGGAACGAGTAAGTTCTTTTGGGTCTTTACCAAAACAAACCTTAAGGACACAAATACAATTATAGTTGGTTGTCAATCCCATAACATTTGCAGGGGAGATTATATTCCACAAGAAAACCAACCAAGAAAACCAACATTAACATAGTCTATGAGAAAAAAGAATGCATCTTTAGAGATACAAAGGTGGACAACATAACTACAAAACATTATGCAGAGATAATTAAAGCAATCCCCTACTGCATACAAACTAACAGAAATTCAGAGATACACACTTCTCACACACAACCAAAACATACAATCATGCATACAATTCCAAAACGCAGAGATGAACCTGGATACGGAAGGAGAGAGGGAAAGGTAGACAGAGCCAGTTAGATGGATGCAAACTTCATGTTCACAATCTATAAAATCTTTCTGAAGGAAATCAAACTTGAGGTATATAAACAGAATATTAATGCCCATTTAGTCCTTGGTCTATTTGCTTTGATAAATCACTTACACTGACTAATGTAATACTTTAGTTTTCATGAACATCCAATTCTTATTCCGTTGGAACTATCACTGATAAGCAACAATGCAGTGCTCTGTAAATTTCCATTCCATCCTGGGCCACTCTGATACAATTATGCAGTACTTATCAAAACAATAATTCAAATACCGTCATACACTTGACTGCTCAGCAGAGGTGATGAGGCTCAACTGTGCTAGTGTCATTTTCTGAGGAGGATTCAAAGTGACACTTATCTTGTTTGCTAAACCAGAGTTTTAATCTTTGGATGATTGAATGGGCAGAGGAACTGATAAGTGCAGGGAGAGATGGAAGGATGGGTGAAATGATGTTTGGGTGGGTGGATGAATGGGTGACTGGGGAAAGGGATGGTGTTTGGATGAAAGTATAAACCTGTGGACAGAACAATGGCTGTTGAAGGAAAAATGGATGAGGGGATAAATGGAAGGATGGATAGATAAAATGGTGGATGGATTGGTGAAAGGATTGATCGATGGCTGAATGTATGAGAAGGTGGCTGAATGGAAAAGTAAAGTGGTGGATGGGATGATGGGGATTAATCCCAACTCTTCTAGGAAGGGTTGGCACAGTTTGCTTTGCTTGATGGGTCACTAGCGCTAGAGGCTTGGTTCTAAGTAAAAGGTAGCTTTATTTTTTGCCATTATGTTGATTCAATAAATGAAAGACAAGGGCATAAACATGGCCCCAACATACATGGATCCTTTAGGCAACCAGCCTGCATGCTATAGGCTTAGCACATTCTATTTTCTATGCAAAATAAATGTTTTATGTTCATGTTGTTGACGCTTTTTCAAACTTCCGTATTCAGGCCTCAAAAAAAGGAACTGAAAGCATTTTCTATATGCATGCTGCAAGCATATTGTTACAGACAAACGTCCTACACACATTCTTTTAATTTGGTGGCTGTCAAAATGTTTGAATGAATTTGCCTACAGACAAATGGTCCAATTAAAAACATTTATTTAACAGATAAGGACCATTATTTCTTGTTTCTTATGTCAATGACCCGCAGTTGGTGATCTAATTTCCCTCGAATTCTAATATTGGCCAATCCCAACTAACATCCTATCATCAAACGATAGCCAGATGGATGGCGGACTGCAAGTTAAAACTAAATGAAGACAAGACAGAGGTTATGATATTGGGGAACAACTTTCATCATAGGTCCTTGCCTCTTGTTCCTGAAGAGCTGGAGACTTTACCACCTCTGAAAAGTGCTATAAAGAGTTTGGGGGTGTTGCTGGACTCCAGCCTTACTATGGACTATCAAGCAAGAAATCTTTCTGCCACCTGTTTAAAATAGTTGAGGCTTTTGAGGAAAGCATTTGATGTTCTTCCTTTTTTAGCCAAAAAAACATTGTTCAAGCCCTCATAATTTTGCATCTAGATTACAAGAATGCCCTTTACTTTAGTTCACCTCAGTGCATGATGAAGGGGCTTCAGGTTGTGCAGAATGCCGCTGTTTGTCTCCTTATGAACATCCCAAGACATCAATCAGCTAAATCTTCCATAGCTGCTCTCCATTGGCTTCTGGTGGAACAACGTATAAAATCTAAGGACCTCTGCATTAGGCATAGAGCTCTTCACAATAGGGACTCTGCTCTTTTAAGGCCCATAGCCTCCTATTATATTCTTTGTAGGTCTCTTAGATCATCTATGGCCTCCCTGATGAAGATCCCTAAAGTTAAGAGCACACGGTGGGGTGGAAAATCTATGGCTTACTTCCTGCCTTACTTTGGAACTCTCTCCCACTGGGGCTCCGCCAAATCCCTCATGAACTCTCCTTTCGTAAGAATCTGAAAATCCTACTGTTTAGGGCTTAAGTAGGTTTTCCTGCAGTCTGCATTGTTCTGCTTCAGGAAAGCGAGGCCCTCGGGTAGCCATGCGCTATACAAATCCTCAAAACTAAACTAAACTTTGTGAGCCACTTGCGAACTGATGACCTTGGTGAGTTGCGAATGGGGTGAACGCACTAATGCAAGCCACAGATGTCACATTAACACTCTAAAGAACCAAACTCCATTCTGGGAGCATGGTGCTTGCATAGCTCTCTCACTCAACCAATTGCAATTCCATCAATTCCACTTAATACACCCAAACCCCTTCTTCTCCTATCCTCAAAGGCTTAGCAAGTATGACTATCACAATCGTCACTAAGAGAAACTTAAATGTCACCCAACTCAAAGTGGCACTTGGAGACGCCAAGATGGTGAACTGGTTAGGAGAATCAAAAGTATAAGATAAGCAGCACTCTTTAAGGCAAACAATGAGCTACTGGATCTGCTATAGGTAACAGCTGTGTAGAAATAATCACTATACAACACACTAAGCACGTTCACTGGGGATTGGAGAAAGTCTAGTACCAGAAAACGTGTCATTACAATATTGTGCAAGAGTACATGCCTGTAAAATAGAGGACAGCTATGCTTATGTGTAGACAACTTTCGTCTAAATTCTGTAAACCCAGAGCATAAAATTCCTGCTCTCTTGCACATCTTCAAGGACTATGGGGAATATTAGTCTCATATGACCAATTGGTTTAAGTCCATGGACGGTGCTGTTGAATATCAAATGGCAGAATGAAAGTCTAAAGCAAAGAAGCATTCAAATAAGTAGGGATGGGTTTAATATTTAGGAACTGCAATCACCTGGGGGATACGACATATTACTCGCAGGTAACTTACAGAAAGCCTTGCCCATGTTTTGGGAAGATGCAAAGAGTCAGAGAAGGCTAAAAAGCAGCTGTTTTCAAAAAGATTAGGTTGCTGAAATTCTCACAACCCTACAAAATACCCCAGATATAATCCCAAACACTTATTTCAAGCAAGTAGAGGGTGAACTAAGAAGCCTGCGATAGGACAGATCATCACTAAGCAGTGCACTTGCTTCACTTTATCGAGCTAATTGATCAAATCATTATGGAGCGCTAGGGCTCCCTGTAACCGGCAATACTGCTATGGCTCCCCTAACTCCAGGTGCTGAACAACTGGGTGCATCTATGAAACGTAAAACCATCAATAAAAATGGAAGGATATGTGATTGTGGAGAAAAATATATTCATATTTATGTGGAAGGAAACAGAACAGCCCTACTGTTACCCACCACAACAGTGTTAGAAGTTGGGAAGAAGGTGAGATGTGCAACTGTATTAACATGCGAAACATCCCTACTGAAGAGGGCATTACTAAAAGGGACAGAACAGTTGCAAGCGTTGCACCAATGGAACTTCACTGATGTCTCCAAACTTGTCACTTTGATGAAGCAGGGAAATGAGGACTTTCATGCAATTGGAGGAATACAGACTGGCATAAGTATCGATACACACAACTGAAAGACGCTTGCCTCATGTGTCACTGATGAACATGTGCGAGACCAACCCCACAGAAACGAGAGTTTTAACAGTGAGTTGTACGAAGGGAGCTATATTATTTACATACAAAACACTACTTTTTAGGCTGTGGGGTCTTAAAGTAAGTGTGCACATGAATAGAGTACTGCTGTAAGATGGTAGAAGATGTGTGACAATGAATAACAGGCTACCAAATTAAAGCTTAAAGCAAATTAATTGAAAACTGGGAAGTAGGCTTTGAGGAGGGTGAAGACTGGGTTGCAGCTTTAATGCATCAAAGAGAAGTGCCCATAAAAACTAGTGGCAGACATTTATCAACTCAAGATCCCACCATGGGCATATTATAATATGAATAGTCTTCATAAAATGGGGTTAACACCAGATGGTCGTTGTACGATATGTAGGGGGAAGACAAGCACCTCCTTACTACATGGTGCTGCAGGATAAAACATACTGGAAAGAAATCTGACGAGTATGCACAAAAAAAACTAAAATTGCTTTAAATAAAAGAGTGCATGTATGTATTCCTTTGTGTGTGAGAATTTGAGTCCATTTGGGAGTGCATACGGTTAGTGCATTAGACAGAGTATGTGTGTGTATATAAGAGTGTGTGTGAGCACACAGAAGTGTTTTAGGGGTTTCCTTGCATATAAATTTAATTATAGTATGGCTAAGGATCCCGAGTTTTGCAGCATCTGCTCCCCTGAAGTTAAGACAAATATGCATGCCCGGAACCTCCCACATTCAAAGTGAATTGGGTGGGCGAGGAAGGGCAAGTGGACAGGTTGGTGGTAGTCCGCTGTAGACAGAACATAGGGACTAATGTTGAAGTGGGCTTAACAAAATCTATGAATGCAGATAATGGGTGCGAAGAAAAAACAACCGTTCCCGTATGGCTCCATTGTTAATTTTAAGCATTTCTAAATTTAGGACAGGACATATTAACTTGCACGAATGACGCACTTTTCAGAAACAGCTAAAGTTTTATATTTTTCTTTAGCAACTCATCAACTTACTATTACCTTTTACAAACAAGAAAGGTATGGTGTAAAACCAAAGGGTATATACCTCGTGAACTTACCATCGGTCAATATGAAGCTCTGTGAAGGTGAGCATTGCAGCCTTTCTTGTTAAGAGCTTGAATCCACATTGTGTGTCTCGAACTCCTCTTACACAAAGAAACCACACAAGAAAATGGAATCCATACATAAGAAATGTTCGAAAAACTGAACGCTGAAAGACAAAGAAATAGAACATACTGAAGTCATGTTTACTGAGTGGGGGAGGGCTATAGTCCATAGATTAAAACAGTGCCTTTTGAGTGAAGACGTCATGCATTCACTTTGAGATGCTGAGAAAACAACTTTAATTGTTGTAGCACAAACTTGTCTAGTAATCTGAATGGTTAGGGGCATGGATACAGTACCCATAATTTTTATCAGCAAGTGACCCTCCCCACCTGAACCTATGGCTGTAGGTGGGCATACTTCAGCCTGAAAGCTTAAGTGTCTGGCACCTGTGACCACGGTGGCAACAGATATGGCTCTGTGGCAGTCTGGGGCCCACTGCACGGAGATAACACAGCAGCACAACTGTACTGAGTACTGAATTGGCACTGCCCTCTAGAATTCAGAGGCTCACAAGGAAATGGTGCCAGACGTCTCAGAGGTCAGAGGCCTTGCTCCTGGAGATCCACTGTGGAGGTTGAAGGGGGGTGAGAGGAAAGAGGGTGTGGAGGATCGCAGTTGAGGAGAGGGTAAAGTGCAATCGAAAACCTGCTGTTCATCATTAGAGGCAGTTTTGTGACCTGAAACCACATTGAACATTTTGATTGATGAAGAGAAAACACATTCCATATGCAATCAATCGATCAATCAAACAAATTTCTTAAGCGCACTACTCATCCGGTAGGGTCTCAAGGCGCTGGGGGGAGGGTTACTGCTCGAAAAGCCATGTTTTGAGGTGCTTTCTGAAGGTTAGGAGGTCCTGGATCTTGCGTAGGTTGGTGGGGAGGGAGTTCCAGGTTTTGGCAGTGAGGTGGGAGAAGGATCTGCCGTCAGAGGTGGTGCGCTGGATGCGGGGGACGGTAGCAAGGGCGCGGTCGGCGGAGGGGAGCTGTTGAGTTGGTTTGTGGAAGCTGATTTGTTTGTTGAGGTAGGCCGGTCCGGTGTCGTGGAGGACCTTGTGAGCGTGAACAAGGATTTTGAAAAGATCCTTTTGTTGATGGGCAGCCAGTGTAGGGATCTGAGGTGGGCGGAGATGTGTTCGTGGTGAGGGAGGTTGAGGATGAGACATGCGGCTGCGTTCTGGATGCGCTGGAGTTTTCTCTGAAGCTTGGCTGTGGTCCCTGCGTTGCCAAAGTCTAGTCTGCTGCTTAGGAGGGCGTGGGTGACCGTTCTTCTTGTTTCTAAAGGAATCCATTTGAAAGTCTTGCGTAGCATGCGAAAGGTGTTGAAGCAGGAGGATGATATGGTGTTGATTTGCTGAGTCATGGAGAGAGATGAGTCCAGTATGATTCCAAGATTGCGTGCGTGGGTGTGGGGAGTGGTCCAAGGGCGGTGGGCCACCAAGAATCGTTCCATGCTGTCTTGTTGGGACCGAAGATGATGATCTCGTTTTTTTCTGAGTACAATTTGAGGTGGCTTGCTGTCATCCAGTTAGCGATGGCAAGAAGTCTGGCGTGTAGGTTATTCTTGGCGGTAGATGGGTTCCTCGTGAAGGAGATGATGAACTGGGTGTCGTCATCGTATGAAATGATGGTGAAGCCGTGGGGGCGGATGATGTTGGCGAGTGGAGCCATGTAGATATTCAAAAGGGTGGGGCTGAGAGAGGATCCTTGGGGGACCCCACAGATGGTGTTGGTGGCTGTAGACCGGCGAACTCTTTGGGGTCTTTCGGAGAGAAAGGAGGTGAGCCAGTCCAGGGCTTTGTGACGAATTCTGGCCTCGAAGAGGCTTGTGCAAAGGGTTTGGTGGCATATGGTGTTGAAAGCTGCGGAGAGGTCCAGGAGGATGAGGGCGACGGTTTCACCCTTGTCCAGTCTGGTCCTGATGTCGTCTGTACAGGCGGCGATGAGGGCGGTCTCAGTGTTGTGGTTTTTGCGGAATCCAGACTGGGAGACGTTGAGTATGTTGTTGTCTTCTAGGAAGCGAGACAGTTCTATGTTTACTATCTTCTCTATGAACTTTGCGGGGAAGGGGAGTAGAGAGATGGGTCAGTAGTTTGTGAGGTCTTCAGGGTCTGCTTTGTTTTTTTTGAGAAGAGGGTTGACTTCAGCATGTTTCCAAATATCTGGGAAGGTTGCAGTCTCGTAGGAACTGTTGATGATGGCCCGGAGCTGGGGAGCGATGATTTGGCTGGCCTTGTTGAAGATGTGGCAGGGGCAAGGGTCTGTTGGGGAGCCTGAGTGGATGGAGCTCATGGTTTTGCCGATTTCTTTGTCGTTGGTAGGGGTCCAGGTGTTCAGAAGTTTGGTGCGGCAGGGTGCTGTGGTGTTGGTTGTGTCGGTGGTGGTGATGACGATATGAAGCTGTTGTGTATGTCTGCGATCTTGCGGTGGAAGTAGCTGGAGAGGGAGTTGCAGAGGTCTTTGGAGTGTGGAGGGTCGATGGTGCAGGATTTGGGTTTGGTGAGCTCTTTGATGATGGCAAAAAGTCCCTTGCTGGTGTGTGTGTTGTCATCTATGCGTTCTTTGTAGAAGGATCGTTTGGTGTTCCGGATGAGTTGGTGATGTTTGCAATGTTTTCTTCATCAGTGCCCAATGTATAGAAAAATACGTGCTAATGCCCAATGTATTTCTCAGGAGGCCACTGCAAGTTGCACCACCTACTGCCCCTGTCGGCGCTGCCAAATGTCATCACACGACTTCAAATGCCACCATTCGGACTATTGCATATCACTCAAAGTTGTAAGAATGTTCTGTATGCGCGGTGCTGGTATTATATTTCTTGTACTGTATATGTGATTTATAAATACTCTACTGATATCCTGTGCTCAAAAAACAGACAACCGAGCTATATGGTGGACTGTAATAAAGTGGCGCCAGTGTTAAGAATGAAGAGTCGGTGCTGGGCAGGATATATGTGCTTGTTTGTTCAATGGTGATACACTGTGGGGACTGAGAGATTTGGATATGGTGAAACGAGTGAAAAACAGAGTTGCCTCTGGCCATCCAACCATTTATTATTTTATACCGATGGTATAGTTTAAGGGGCAGGTCAGAGCGACCAGTGGTCTTAAGGCTGTGAGTGCCAGATAGGTGGCTAAATTAGAGCAACAAGATCGTGATATCCCAGTGCTTGTGAGTTTTCTCCCTGCTTTTTCGTCTTCACTCGTTGGTCAGAGTCACCTCGCTAATGGAGATAATGCCACGGCTCACACCTCAAGGAATTCCAACGCTACAGTAAACTCTTCCACCTCCGGTGGTGGAAGTTTAAGAACACGCAGCTTTAAATGACTGAAATAAAGCTTGGCACGTTCTGGAAAACAGACATTTTAAATGGTGCTTGGCTGTACTTTAGTATTCCCCCACGCATTCACCAAAGGGGAGAGAATAAGTGAGCAAAGAGAGGAGAGAAAGAAAAGACTACATGTTTATAGCACGTTTATAGTGAACCCCAGTATAGCGAACCCCAGCGAATGCAGGAGGTCCGCTGTAGTCTGGAAGTGGGATGTGACGGCCTAGGGCAAGCCAGTCTTCACCAGCCAGTCACTGAGAAATGGGAAGACAAAGCCCTGACCTGTGGAGATGAGCTGCTACCATCGCCATCACTGTAAGTTATAAACACCAGCATACAGAATATCCAGAAAAAGACACCCCGCTTACGAAAGCACTTCAGTGCCATATTAAAGGCTGAAGATGCGATACTCAGGCACCTAACATGAAAAAGTATTGGCAGGTGTTATCTCATGTCAGGTTTTTATATCATAAATTCACAATGTTAAAAAGTACAGCAAACAAAGCTTTGATATTCACGTATTCAGTATTTATTAATGTCTTTATCATGACTAAACGACTGCTGTGTATTTGGACATCTGTGACTACAATCATTATTTTGTCTCTTCCAATACTTCTTTCCTGCAGGAGAACCAAGGATAACTACTCACCTTTTGAACGTACAATCACAATAGTAACGTATAAAAACAACTCCTCCAATAGTTTGGCTTTTCATTGCACATTCAGCAACATTCCATAGCCAAGTTTAATACTACAGGCTATTGTTCCAATCTCACCTATAAATTGTGGTACTCACAAAGCACATGTTGGAGAGAACTCCTTCATTATCATTCACACAACAGAGAACCAAAGGACAAGTTACTTACCTTAGAGACAATATTTAGTTGCAGATTCCTTACCTTAGAATTTCCCCCAGCATCCCGGCACACTGTTAGGTAGTCTTGATCGGCTAAACATTAGTCATTGGCATTGCGTGGACCGGATATGGCACTGTAGGTCCTATACAGGTGCCACCACGGCACGCTGACGTCAGTTTCTTTTCCTGACTTTCAATGCCAGAAGCTCGAGCCATGAAGAACAATGACCACTGGTGTGTCAAATCTAGGGTCCTGAACGGGAGTCCCTATCCCTAGAAATCAGTTTGCAGGGCAGAAAGGATGGGTTGGTTGGTAAGGAATCTGCAACTAGATATTGGCCCTCATCATGACTTCGGCTGCCTTAATACAACTGATCTCCGACTTCTGCTCGAAATCGGGTGGAATTCCGAGACCAGTCATGCTGGTGGTCGGCAGTGCAGAGGCGGTACCACCACACCAAAAAGAGACCGCACACCGTATTACAACTCGTAATACGGTGTGGCGGTGTCCAGATGGGGAGGTTCTGCCGGCTGTAGAAGTGCCAGGACCCGCCCCCTACCGGACGACCTCATCAACGGACATAGGTAAGTTGATCGTCCGACAGGGGAGGGAGGGTGTGTGCGTGTGTGTGTGTGTGTGTATGCGTATCTGCGTGTGTGAATGTTGTGAATGCTGGGGGTTGCTAATGGGTGCGTGTGTGCATGTGTGAATGTCGTGAATGCAGGGAGAGGGGGTGTTTGTGGGTGTGTGTCTGCGTGTGTGAGTGATTGTGGATGGGGTGGGGGTGAGTGAGTGTGGATGAGGGAGTGAGGCGAGTGAGTGTGGGTGAATGTCTGCGTATGTGAGTGAGTGTTTATGAATGGGGTAGGGGTGAGTGCGTGTGTGTGACCGATTGAGTGTGTGAGTGCGACTGAGCGGATGGAAGGGGTGAGTGAGTTTATGCGTGTGCATGTGTATGTAAGTGGACAGGGAGGGTGGTGCATGTTTGAGCAAGTGGACGGGGGAGGGTGGTGCATGTTTGTGTGAGTGAACGGGGAGTGCAGGTGAGTGCGTGTATGCGGTGCAGGTAGGAGACGGGTGTGAATATATATGAGCTGGGGGAGAGGGTGTGAGTGTATATATGCAATGGGGAAGGGGGTGTGAATGTATGTATGCGCTGGGGAAGGGGGGAGGGAATGCATGCGCGAGTGCGGTGTTTGTGTATGTATGTAAGTGTGAATGGGGGTGTATGACGTGAGTGCATGGGTGAGTTGGGGTGCGTTTGAGTATGTGAGTGCATGTGTGCGGGTATGTGGACTTGTGTGGGAGTGTATCCTGGCGACAGGAATGTTTTATCCTGTTGCCAAGGTGCAAAATCGCCAGCTTTTTCTGCCCGTGTGACAGGCAGAAAAATGCTGGAATCTCCTACCCAGTGGTACCCATAGCGTTATCATGCCATCCGCCGTGCTGGAGGTGCTCACCATGCAGAACGCAGTAATGTGATGGGACAGGTGGAGGCTTCGGCCAAACCACCAAACTCCTAATTTGGCAGTATTTACTGCCGGCCCGCCGGCGGTAACACCGCCACAGCTGCCCTCGTGATGAGAGCCATTCAGGTAGGACCAGCCTACCTGAACCACCGCCTCTCCTTCCACACCCCCGCCAGATCCCTCCGCTCTGCCCAGATGGCCCTGCCCACTGTCCCTTGCATCCGCAAATCCATCGTCGGAGGATGATCTTTTACCTACACTGCAGCGAAGAGCTAGAACAACCTCCTCCTGAACCTCATACAAAGCCAGTTGCTTACCATCTTCAGGATGAACCTCAAGATGTGGTGCTTCGGATGAGGCTCCTCTCCTCCCCTCCAGCGCCTTGAGACCCTCACGGGTGAGTAGCCGCGCTTTACAAATACTGACTGATTGATTGTCTCTACCAGGTAAGGTGTTACCGAAGGTAAGTAACTTGTCCATCTGATAGAGAAATCTAGTTGCAGATTTCTTACCTTAGAAAAGATACCCAAGCAATACCATCCCTGGAGGTGGGCCTGTGACCTACGGTTATACTAACAAGTCCTGAAGGACCAAACAGGCAAAGTGCCCGTCCCTACAGACATGACTGTCCATGCAGTAATCTTTGGTAAATGTGTGCAGAGATGCCCACATCGCTGCCTGACAGATATCCAGGACTGGAACTCCACGTCCAAACACAATGGTCACAGCTGCGGTTCTGGCAGAATGAACATGCAAACCAATCCGTAGCACATTTTAATGCAGAGTACAACCCATGGGGAGATGGTCTGCTTCTGCACTGCCTGACCTTTCTTCACGCCCACATAACCAACAAAGAGTTGATCATCCACCCAGAACCTTTTTGTATAATCCAATCAAAGTAGAGTGCCAACTCTCTTTTTGGGTTCAGGCAGTGGAGTCTCTCCTCTTCCTTAGAAGGATGTGGGGGTGCGTTAAAAGTAGGCAAGGTGACTAAGTGGCTTACATGAAAAAGGTGTGACCACTTTTGGCAAAAAGGAAGCCCTAGTGTTAAGCACCACTTTTGTCAGGATGGAAGGAAATGTACGGCGGCTTAGATGACAATGCCTGCAGCTCACTCACCCTGCTGGCAGATGTAATGGCCACAAGGAAGGCTGTTTTTAATGTTAGAAGCCTGAGAGGACAATTGTGAAGGGGCTCAAAAGGAGCACATAATAGGGATGACAAAACCAAATTCAAATTCCAATGGAGCATAATGAATGGGGATGAAGGAAACATATGGGCAAGACCCTTAAGGAACCTATTAACAATAGGAGATTTTAAACAAGGTTGCTAAGGCAATTTAAAAAAAAGCAGAGACAGCAGATAAGTAAGCTTTGAGAGTGCCCATAGCAGAGCCCTGCTGGGTCAGAGAAAGGATAAACACCAAAACCTCAGAAACAGGGGCAGAAACGGGGTAAACGAACTTGCTGTGCACAATGCCACAAATTTCTTCCAACGACAGGTGTGTCCTGCATTGGTGGAGGGATGCCTGGCTGCCAAGATAAAGTTACAGACTTCGGGAAGAAGGTCAAAAGCTGTCAACTTCTGCTGCTCAATTGGTCTGGACTGGACAGGTTCCCCTGCTGTTGTGTTGGAAGATTCTCCCGAAGGTCTGATCGGAGGATGGATGGCCAAATAGCTCAGGATACCAAACTCTTCGTGCTCTGTCAGGCGCCACAAGGATTACTTGGGCCTGGTCGTTCTTATCTTCCTGAAAACTCTCTGCAGAAGTGGTTTAGGTGGAAAGGCGCACAGGAGGCCTGGAAATCAAAATATCCGCCAGATATTGAACCATCAGGGAAATGCCCTGATGTTCCAGAGGCATAGAGTCTCTTGACATACGCTCCATGACCCCACCCGCCCTGTTTGTTGTAGTACCACATAGTGGTGGTGTTGCAGGAGGCCATGATGCCGAGCAGCCACAGAGTCATTCTCACCGAAATCCAGGATTGAGGCTGAAACGCCGGTATCATAACCTGAATATTCTGGTCTCGCCGCTCTGGAGGATAATTCAGAAATTGCGCTGTGTCTAGAACAGCACAGATGAAAGGGAGCATCTTAGAGGGAGACAGGTGTAACTTCGGTATGTTTATAGTGAGCCCCAGCAAATGCAGGAGGTCCGCTGTAGTCTGAAGGTGGGAGACTAAAGCCTGGGGCGAGCCTGCCTTCAACAGCCAGTTGTCAACACAGGGGAAGACTGAAATCCCTGACTTGCAGAGATGAGCTGCAACCACCACCATCATCTTGGTCAACACAGGGGGGCACTGACAAGGCTAAATGGGAGCACAGTGAACTGAAAGTGGTTGTAGCCTGTAGTCAGTCAAGAAATTACTGAAGGTAGCTCAATTTGGATACAAACTGATGGTATGGAAAAGAAGGAACTCGGGTCAGTGTGCTGGTGAGGAACTGCACACGTCAATTTCGGCGCAGACAATGCCTATCCAATTAGGACCACCTACTGGCACACAGAGGTGTTGCTCAAAGATTTCTGCATCCAGTCTGATGCCTGGGGAAGGAAAGGAATCTGCAGCTAGAAGTTTCTATCTGAAATATTTTGCACAAAATCTCATCACAAGGCATCTATCTTGCTTGAATAAAATGCACCATAATCTGGCTGAGCAAACGACAATTGACTACAACACCAATCCATACATAAAACACCACAAAGATCTTCTGAGATAAATCTCACTTTAACATTAACTTACACAAAGCATTAATAAACACTGTTCAAATTCACTACTAACCACACACATCCAAACACCAAAAAACTGATACCATCAACGGTGCCTCTAGATTGATGACTCTTTCAGATGAGCATGATAGTGGGACCAAACACACAATATGAAGCAATCCCATTAACAATGGAAATTAACACATTATACAAATGTAAACATTGTAAGACTATTTGAAAATCAGCATAACCAACTCAGAATGAATTCTTCTGAGGCCAGCAAACATACTAGCACTGGCTTGTCTATTGGACCTCTAGTAACAGCCTCAGGTACTGCAGCCTTCTTTCAGCAAGGACTTGTGTCTGACTCTGGTGACCTCCACTAATGGTCTACAGCTGTAGAAAGGACTTGTCTGGTTTGGGGAACCTCTATTAATGGTCTAGCATGGTTCGGCCTTCCACAGAAAAGATTTGTCTGACTCATGGGAAATTTACCAAAGGGTTAAAGAACGAACTTTATAAATGGCTTATCATGGTATCACAAGAACTCATTTTTAAACAACTCTCTAGCCACCTGAGGAGAAAAACCAAAGCACATTTAATCTCCCAGAGTTGATTGAAGTTTGAAAGTGTTCTGAAGGTACACCTTTGAACCAAAAGTTTTGGAGTGGATCCCAAAAATATTATCTTGCCACAGGGCCTCTGAAAATTGTCCGCTAATGTCTGGCCTAACAACAAAGAAGAAGCCATACTTTCTAATTCAATCAGGGTGCAAATTACTGACCAAAAGCTCATGGATAATATAGCTCCTGAAATAAGTTAATATAGTCCAACCTTCTTGGTCTCTGGATTCTGTTTTATAAACAGATGGTCTCACTGGATCTCTGTCGAAATCCCAAGTATAATTTCAACAGAAGCTCTATGGAGCAAACTGGCCATGAACTGCTGGAGATTATTCCCTATTTCTTTAATAGAATTAAAAACCACTTCACGCTGGAGCACCAACTGTGGACTTTTAAGTACAGTTTATTCCTCTTTAAAGAGAAAACCACTCCAGAATGAGAATAAATAGTAAACTGATGGCACTCAGCTCAATCTTCCAACCTGCCTTGCCACTCTGCAATTTTAGCAGTTCATTCCCAGACCATTTTATGAGGGATCCCAAAGCTGCCATTCAGTTCATCAAACTAGCAAAGCATTTCTCATGTGCAATACACAAATCTGACATTTTCTCAAGTGTGAAGGAATTCTTGCTGGTCATCTGTATAGAAAAGTTATAAGAGAACAGGAAGATAGTATAATCCTTTCGCCTCTTCTGAAATACTTTCTATGGACCAAACATTCCAGTATTGCCAACATCTTTGAGTGAGTCTTTAGCCTCAGATGTTATTTTTGCGATAGAATCAGTATCAGCTCTCATTTCTTAGCCCTCATTTTGGCCAATGAAATGAAAGCTGCAGAACAGCCCCCTCTCAGGTGACAGACCCATGACTTCTAGTGCTCTTTTTAATGATACTAGTAGAAGTAAGCATGGTTAATCGGACAGCACTTAAGACTCTAGCGAGCTGCCTTTTAGAGGGAAAATATAATGTGAGGACAGAGATGTCAAAATGACTCGTTATAATAACAAGACTGCTGGATTTGGGGGCATTTTATCAAGTACCCTTGGGCTGTGCGTAATGGGTGCAGGGACTTGCATGCTGCTATGCCCTGTATCCAACACGGCTGCAGCAGCCAAACCTGCTGTGCATTGCCTTTGCCCATGAACAGCCACAGTTAATTCAAATGGCTTGGCCCATGGCCATGTCTTGTGCCCCACCCTTTGTGGGTTGTCAATCCCACTGTAGGAGAAGGTAAGTGTTGGGCACAGGGTCTGGTGCATATGATGCTAGTCAGTTGGCCCACAGTACTTGGCAGTTAGACAGGCCTGTTTCTAAATATTGCTTTTCACATTTGTGTCTCCTAAATAGGATTTGTGAATCCG
This sequence comes from Pleurodeles waltl, assembly GCF_031143425.1. NCBI lineage: Eukaryota > Metazoa > Chordata > Amphibia > Caudata > Salamandridae > Pleurodeles > Pleurodeles waltl. Next base: position 1,230,456,290 of record NC_090447.1, read on the forward strand.
ACACATGCTTCACATCCTGAAGCTTGCATCGGGATCACAACTCTGATTAATCCATGACACCAAAAATGTGATCTGGACATCTCATTACTGAGACAGATACCATGGTCTCCAGCTGCCATTTGAGGTGTCGAGGATTCAAAGTCTGAAATCGGATTTGAATCACTCAAAGTTTTTCCTGGTTTTTAAAATGGTAACCTAATGGACAGCCCACAGAGGACCCCTCACCCCACTGTGCACTGGCTGTCAGAAAGAGCCTACCATGTCCCTTTAGATGCCTTTTTTCCACCCCCAAACTACAGGACCTAGACACTGTGTCCAAAGCCCTGTAAGGGCTGCTGCAAGAGAAATATTTATCTTGTGACAGACATCAGATCTCTCAGAATGAGGTATCAACTATGATTCCACGGATCTGAAAGGTAGAAAAAATAAAAAAAAATCACATATTCTTACATTTTTTTAATTCCCAACTCACAGATTATTTGTGAATCCAAAACAATAAAGATTCACCAAAGTGTTAACCTTTTAAAACCCACTCAGCAACTTTTTAAAACAATAATGTCTCAAAAAATACTGCACAGATTTACAACAAACCAATGAAAGCACATTTTCTGCAAAAACACTAACAATCATGTCAAGTTTGGTGTAAATGCTGTGGGTGTGAGCAAAAGTAAGAGCTAAAATGGGAAAAACTTCACTTTTCATCCCAGCCACATCCTATAACTTGGAACGTCATGAAACATGACATGCTGAAGTTTAGCTAAGGTAGTAAATTGTAGTACAAATTCAAATACATGCCTTTTAATGGAAAATGCGTCTGAACCATTACACACAAAGACGCACGCACATTACAAAATGACTTTAATTACATAAAGGACGTCAGCACTCCAAAATCCATAGGGTCCCTTGAATAAGTTGAAAGAGGACACACTTTGGTTCAATGCCTTTATCAACAACAAACATTGGTGCAATTTTACCCCGAAATAACATGAACAGTTCACAGACACAGACAGCAAACTACATGGCACATTATTAGTGATCACAATACAGCATTTAGAAGTTAGATATCCAACTAAACAAAAAGGAATATCAAAGTAACAATCCTAGTATTTGAAAATATGTAAAAATTCCTCTCCTCTAATCTATAAAAGTCAGTAAATGTATTGGTTTTCATAATTGTATCATACTGGAAATCAGAATTCACTTCTCTGGTCCCGGCTTTCGTACTATGCATGGAAAATGAAAATTACCTTTCTCTGTGTGCTGTCTAAATTGTTGAATAAAATGTATATATTCTATGGCACAAGGATGTATTTGAAATAATCTGAATGCATAATTAGCAAAGATGAGGAAATGAGGGGTCCTGAGTTTACTCGGAACGTGGATATTATTGGAACCGGTACCAAATGCATTTCTGGGAGAGAAAGCATGCTACGTTTGCCATTCCAAAAGGTGTTTGATGGGTATACTCAGGCGTGGCTCAGTGCACACTGTGTCAATGAAACAAAGGTATATCCCATTGATGAGCCTTAATTTAGGATGAAACTGGTCTTCAGTTGCTTGGGTTCCAGTTCAGGAGGAACTGGCCTGGCAGTTTAGGCTGCACTGTTCCCACTGAAGAAGGGAAAAGACTGATTTGCATATAGCTGGGTCCAAACTGAGGTGGCACGGTGGGCAAAGTATTGATGTACTGGGATGGGGCCCCAGTAATTACCAGTGGCTGAGACTAATTCAAGCATTCCAATCATCACTTTTTTGTATACTTCACTGTGAAGCCCTAGGTGGAATGGGTAAGCTCAGACGTGGGTCCTGTGACACTGTGCCACTGGAACCAAGCTATAGCTGATTGATGAGACCTAATAAGTTCAAAACCTGTTTTGGCTTGCTTGTGTTCTGGATCTGGGAGGACCTGGCTTGGCAGTTCAGGTTGGACTGTTCCCAACTGAGCAGAGTCATGACCAATTGGCATATGTTTGGGATCAAACTGAGGTGACATGGTGTGCGAAATAACAATGGACTAGGATGCAACACCACAGTACTTACCAGTGGCCAAGATTAATTCAAGCATTACAGCCATTTCTTTTTTGTATACTTCAGTGCCACTCCCAAAGAACAGTAGTGCAAAGGTGCAAAAAATGTGTAAAAATGTGTGCTTGGAAGCAGGGTCCCTGTCTCCTCATACACCCATTCATTCATTTCAAGTCTGGAGTAATGCCATTCAACTGTTTTCTGTATTGAGAAGCATAGAATCTTTTTGAGTTAAAATGGGAAATTTCCCTCTCACTCTTGGGCCCCTATCTTTTTTCAGCACTGCTTGATGGAACAGCACAAAACTTGCAATGAAGGAGGCAAAGTGGATGAACTTGTTTTTGGAAAGAGTCTGTACCAACCATATAAAAATTAGCACTACCACAACTTCTTTAAAAAAAAAAAGAAAAAAAATTAATATATATACTCACATATATACACACACATCTATATATGCATTGCAATAAGCCGTTTATTACTGTTGCTGAGTGTGAGGAGGGGCCATGATTCACATGAGGTCAACCCTCGGGTGAGTCGTACTTCTCATTCCCGTAACAAAGGTTACAAATAGCATAGGTTTTCACTGTAATGTAGTGATAAAAATGTGCATTTATATACACACACACACACACGCACACACACACAGAGGAAATAGCACAGTTAAAGACTTTGGTTGAGCAACACAAGTACAAAAAGCTCTGCAAGTCACCAGCTAAAGTATAAAATGCAGAACACATACCACGGCTCATTGAGTCTGCCTGTTTTTCGTTTTTGGTAGGCAGGTTTTTTTCACATGCCACCAGCAAAGTAGCGTACTAAGGATTTTCATATTTGTTTCCTTCTTTCTTTACTTCATACCTTTTTTCTTCGTTTCCTTTTCTCCGTCATTCTTTCTCTCCTTCTCTTGCTCCTTGCCTGCATATCACTGCTATTCCTTCTTTTCTTTTGTATCCTCCTTCTCTTCCATGTTCCTTTGTTCTTTTCTTCCTTCTGCACTTCCTTTCCTTTACTCCTCTATTATTCTTCACTTCCTTTTCTTCTTGCCATCAGTTGTCTCTCTATCCTCTCTATTGATTTTTACACTTCCCTCACTTTCTCTCACTTTTCGTTCTTACTTTCCTCCTCTCCTCTTTGTTTTTCTTTCTTTCTTCAAAAGTGCTTAAGTTACTATTAGGCAACAGCTCAGGGTGGATTTCTCTGACCAGAAGTAGCTCTCACTGTTGAAAAGGATGATAACCCCCTGTATAGGACTTCCTTTTTCCATTGGGTTTGCATGCTGAATATAATGAGCGTGAGCCAACCTGGGTCAAATATATACAGAATAAGTGCCCCTTTTTTGGCAAATCATTCTTGCACTTATCAATGCTGTTCATTTTTGTACAGTCTTCTACCATTTTTCTAGTAAGTTTTCACATTTAAAAGTCACACACGAGCCTGCTTAGAGTAGAACAAGGCAGTTGACATGCCGTTTTACACTGTAAATCTTAGCTTTTATTCCCCTTTAAATTCATCACAAGAAGCTGAGCAATCAATGTGAGATGCTCTGAATCAATATGATGACAATCTATGTAAAGCCACAATGAGCTATATCTTAAGCAGCTATGTCTCTTTATATTGGTTCTTGTTGATGGTAGGCATATACAGATTAAGGGTCTGATTTAGAGTTTGGTGGACGGGTTACTCCTTCACAAATGTGACGGCTATCCCATCCGCCGTATTGCGATCCCATAACAACCTATGGAGATCATAATACGGCAGCCAGGATATCAGTCACATTTGTGACAGAGTAACCTACCCACCAAGCTGTAAATCAGGCCCTAAGTCTGTTAAAAATCAGTGTCTTGTTATAATATCTTCATACTGGTTTGTACAAGATACCACGTAATATACTGCGATAAACAGATTTACCTCTGCTATTGAAGTGCGCTCCAAATGGGCTCGGGATCCACAAGCTATGGCCATTTGATCCTGCAAGAGAGTAAGAAATGCAAACAATTAACAAGAAATAATATTTTTTTGCGCCGCTATATAATTTATACCAAGGTATTATAAAGCACTTACTGTGCAAGTGTTTAGTATTAGAAACAAAAAAACTATCTACTTTGTATTCTAGTAATTCATTAGGGATATCCTCATCAAGAATTTCTTATATGGAGAATGTAGACTATCCACAGCCTACACGCGGTGTCCAAAGTTTTCCAAAATTTCTCTTTCCAAAAGTTATATTTAAACACCCACGTAAGACACATTTCTGTTCTTTTAGGTCTTCAGGAGACAGGTTTAGCTGATTTGGAGATATATTAAGTACTGCTGATACATCTCGATGTGGCCATATCATTGGTGCATCATTCAGATGAGTACTCATATGGTGAAGTGGACTATTTTTGCGTCCTCCATGCTGCCTCCAGTAAAGACAAAACCTCTCCTCGCTCTTTCCCTGGCATGTTCACAGAAGGGTGGTGGACACAGACGTTATGCAGCGAGGAAAGTGTTGCGCACTTTTGTAGAGGGGCACACTTCTCATCCATGTCATGCAGATTAAAGGGCACTGTGGCAACAACATGCTAATGTCATTGCACCATTCATATTTATTACATGACTGTGGATAATTTACATACATGGACTTTGACTTTGAAGGGGTACTGATAGCTGCATGGGAGCTGAAAGGCAGAATCCACCCCCCCCCACCCCCAATGGAGCTTGCAGCACTCTTCCTTTCCTATGATTCTACAGGACTATAGGTGATGTGCCTATGCAGCTGAAATCTCTACGGGAACTAAAGCACAGGAGGGCTTCAGGGACATGCCAGGGTTAACAAATTTACCTTTACCTACGTGAAGATTACTAATAATACGTGGAAACCTACTCCTTGTGGCCCACAAGAATACTTCTCTCTTCTGATGCATTACTTAGCATAGCACCTGGTCCTTATTTTGAAAATGTAATTATTTGCTCTTCACTGGGTGCAGTGAGCTTGAGTGGCAGATTCCATGAGTTGCATATTTTACAAATATTTTCACTGTTGCTACTGGAGCACCGTTATTTCATTATACACATTGTATCATTGTAGATTTATAAAAAAGCGCTTGCATTATGTTGCATTCTAACTGTAACAGTCATGGAATTAACAGGGTATGACTTTCTCACAAATCACAGTATGACAGAGTACCCAAGCATGATGTGCCACCAGGCTGTTATAGTGGTTCGTCAGAGTCACTACGGTGATTGTGACCCAATCCTGAGTGTTGGTGATGAAAGGCGGTATTGCGTCGGTAGGGTAAGGAATCGTGCCTCATGATCACCTGTCTGTCACCTTCAATGCAATCACAGTTGCAAGGTGACTGCAGATGTCTCAGAACAGAGCACCATGAAGAGTTTAATAGCCTCTATCAAAACCACTGGAGAAAATGGGGAATCGGAATGAACACCAGAATCACCACTGCACTGAGCAGCAAAGAAGAACAAGCATTTGCAATGCAACGGGTCTCACGTTTGTTCGAGTTAGAACTTCTCGCATTTTAAACTCTTTACTGGACTTTTCTTGCCACATAAACTGAAAAGTAAAACAGTTTCACATAAGTGAGCCCACGGCCACCATGAAGCATGACGGAGACACACAAAAGGAAACAGAAGTTCGCTCGCAGTGAAACGTTTCAGCAAGAGTGCAATTATCCGTGTAACCAGCAAAAGTGCAACTAGCCATGTAACTGGCAAAAGTACAATTAGCTATGTAATAAGGTCGAGCGAGATTGCGCTGCTTGCTAAATAAAGAGAAAAAGTCGTCCAGAAACCATAATGAAAACATGGAGCCTTATATGTTTTCAGTAGTTGGCCGGTGCACTAGAGGAGGGCTAAACACTGGAAAAGGCATGACGTATTCATGCCTTTCACTAATGAAATGAAGCGAATTGTAAAAGGCAAGCCCACGAACCAACCAAACTTATGGGCGTGGTTAAAAGCCCATAGAGAGATTACACCAGGGACAGAGCGCTTTGCGCTCAACCCTAAAAGAGGGCAAGCGAGCAGGGCTGAAGAATAGCAGACTATCACTACAATGAATAAAGAATGTACAGGCATATGCAAACAAAGGGCTGATTTCCTGGCTGTTTGATGGGGGAGAGAAAAAAGGTTAGCTTTCAGGAGAAGTGGCAAATGAGTTATAAACACTGACTATCACCGTCACCGCACTTTGGTTAACATTTCATTCTCTAGTGCCCTGTCTCTTTCTTTGTCCTCTAACCAATTGAATCAGTAGCACAGGGGTGTCACATACTGGCTCCATACGAGGACAATAGGTACCAGGGTTAGAACTACTGGAGGAGGTAGAAGTTGAAGGTCCTACACTCAGATTAGGAGGAAGGAGGTGCACAATAGGGTGGAGGAGCAGACTTAAGTATCTCCCGGATACCCCATGTTAATTCTGAAATTTGTGTAGTATCAACAGATGGTGTGGGACACTAAAGCACTGCACGGGCTAAGAAAAGGGTGAGCCCCTCATCGGGGAACAGCACCACCTGCTTCTGGACTGCTGTAATGAAGTGAGCTGTATCCTGGAGAAGGAGGAAAAGGATTGCTCCTTTCCTGGTGCCTCATGCAATGATTTTTATGAGAAATTGTTCACTCTGATCATTACAGTTTTAGGAAGGACTTACCTTGAGGATGTTATTAGGGGTGGGAAGGCTTATTACGACAGGCAATTGCCAGGAAAATGCAGCCTCCCTCACCTTAATCGCAACACTGTGAATGAGAGTCAAACTAAAGCATAAGAGGCCAGCATATGGGTCTAATTAAGCATCCGAACAGAGGCCGACATAAAAGGCATGATTTAAAAGAGATCTCAGTAATTGCTCAAAATCAGAAGAGAAATCATTGGTGATCATAGAAGGAGGTGCACATCCACATGTGAAGGGCAAGAAAATAAGAAAATGAGGTCAGCTTGCGCTTTGATGCATTTTTTGGATCTGGAGAGGAGCAAAGCCATCACAGGTGCCACTCTGGCATCAACTACCATCACTGGGGAGCTCTGGCTGAGAGAAATGTTTAAGATGCAGTTTGTCGCAGGGAGGACAGTCAAAGTCTAGGAATCAGTGGGGAAAGTATATGTTCCAGCAGAATAGATTAATTTGTGGTATTAACCAGTCTCATAATCAGATTGTATTGGCATCCAATTCCCACTTTGTGTAGGTTTTAAGGGTGCTCCCCAGGCTTAAACTTCGGGCACATCCTCTGCCGAGAGGATGATTCCCATGTATTCTGGACAATTATGGTGAATTTGTATTACATTGTTTTAGTATCTACAATTTGGGTAGGTGTTTTCAAGTCAGATATACATATATAATCATCTGAAAGGACTTATTTCCCAAGATGGCTGTCTTCAGTTCGGTATGTGCACCCCATTCACCTAGAAATGTGTCCATTGTAAAGACTGTATTGCATCCACCATTTGTGATGTGCTGCTGAAAGGCAAATTTTACACCTGACCAGAAACATAAGGTCTAAAATCTGAAACTCAGCACAGCTAATACTTTTTTATACTATATTAGACTAGTGAAGTGTTGATATAGCTGGAAATGTTTTCTGCTTGGTCAAGCTAAGCCCTAATAGTTGAGCTTGGTATATTGTGGCCTTTTGTGAACCATTTTTTTGCACTAGAATGATGCATCTGATAGATAAAGCACAATGAATTACATTTCATCCTGATGACTTCTGTCTCTCTTGCTGCAAGTGTAGTGGACTATATATGTCCACTATTTGAGGAGTCAGTGGTAATGGCATGGTTAACAAAATAACTGGAGATGAACTCAGCATGCTTGGAGGACATGAGGGAGAGACTTTAACCACATCTTAAGTCCAGTGGGGTTTTTATGCTCCTCTACTGAGACAGTCAACATGTATAACTTCCTCTGTAAACGTTTACCGTCCCCTTAGATGACAATTCCAGCAGTGTTTGTGTAAGATTGAGTGTTGTTGGACGCCCTGTATTTATGTTTGTTTTATGTGTTTAGGGCTTGCTTAGTCTAGCATAATAGCCAGAAATTGTTTTATTGGTATAGGGAGGTAACGTACACATTTTAATTCCCTGTATTCATGAGATAGAATCTTGATAAGTAGTGACAGGTCTTCTCATGTAATTTCTGTCTTTGATTGACTACATGATCTTTTCCATAGTTAGGATGTCTCACATTCTGGTGAGCCAATCTGGTAGTGTTGGTGTTGTCTGTTTCCCCCAACGCACTAGCATTCTCTGCAGTGGCATCACTAATGTCAGAGCCAGTTGTTTACCCCTCATTGACTTATTTGAGTTTCTACTCAAGAATGATAGAGGCAAGAGAATAACCAGCGGTTCCCTTGCAATCAGCACATTGCACGCTTAACTCTTTTTCTTGTGCTCAGGTCCCTGTGGCCATGCATGCTCTCCAACAGGCACCATACCTCGTTTTATCCCAGTTTGCTTAGCTTTCTAGAGTTATGTACCAGTATGTAAGTGTTTTATACTGGATTTCCCAAATTTTTCAGATATGACAAGAGATGTGTGCTCCGTCATACATTCTCTCATTCGTTATGAGTGATGTTTCTCTCAATTTCACTCTCAGAAGGCCTCTGGACAGGAGTTTTATCAATCAGTGTTGAGTCCAATAGCATATAAAGTGCAAAGTAATTTATCATATGTTCCAAGTTTCAAAGTTAGTTAATGGGCACAGGGTCTTATTTTTGATTGATGGATGAAGCACCCCAGGTCTCACCTGCATACAGGAGAACCCTCCGGTCTCCAGGATACATTACTGTCTTATAAGTTCCTCAAATGCTTTTACTAGTCCATTCTTACAAAAAGCAAACCTGCTATGATGCACCAGTTGTCATTGCATCAATGAAATTTCCTTTTATTTAGTGCTGGGGTAAAATCTGAGGTGAAGCATATAGTGTGAATGGCGAAGGAAGTAATGTAATCCCCAACTGTTCATCAACATTGCCTCAGGTTTGATACATTAACTTTGGTGATGATCGAGAAATAAAATCCCCAGCTTCACTGTAAGCGTCAAAGGTCATGGTACCTGCCAGAGAGGGATACCAGCTATGAGATCAGTGAACCACCCCTTCTTCATCGTTTCCAACTTTTCCCACTCCACGGGGTAGCAAAGTTGTGGTGCCTGGATGTAAGGCTGCATGAGTAGGACCACCATTCCACCTTGTACCACAGATTCGTATAATGCTTTAGTTAATACTTGCTGGGCCTATTTTAGCCAGATAGAGTTACTTTTAAATAACTGAATCTGAATAAACAGTGTGTTTTAGAGCTACTGGGATCGTTTTACACAGATATAATACCTTTGCTAGTATCTGCATTTTAACTATTACTAATCTACCAAGCCATGAGAACTGCTGCATGTGTCATTTTTGGAAGCATTCTTGTATTTCCTTTATTACCTGGGAGTAGCTGAGTATTATGACTTGCCTAAATGTACGTCCTAATCAAACAGAGGTCAGTTACCACTTTCGAATTCCATTTAATTGGAGTCACTTTCTGTAGGTCTTCAATTTACTAAGGTTTTCAGTTAAGCAGTAGGGTCTCAGGTTGGATCTTGACATAGAGAAAGATTTTTACAATCCCTTTAATAGGGGAGGCATGGCTACTGATGGGCTCCCTAGGGAAACCATGATGTCATTCACAGACATCAGGAGTTTAAATGTATCGGTTACCCGTCTAATTCTATTAATGTCCTCCCTGTTTCCGACAGCACTGGCCAGTGCTTATAGGGTTAATGTGAACAAGAGTAGGGAGGGTAAGCAGGCATGCCTCGTGCTACACGCTTTGGGATCTGTGATGATGTAATACTGTTTACACGCCTATGAGCTTATGGCAGTTGATGGTTTGCCATGGACTATTTGCTAAAGTGATTTCCAAATACCACTGTATGCAGCACCTGGTCCATGAATGTCCCATAGTCTCGGGAGCCAACAAGAGCAACATGGCAGTGTGGCATTTTCACTGGGTATGTTACAAAATGTATACACATTTTTTAGTGTTATCTCAGTATTGCCAATGTGGAATAAACCCTGACTGGTTAATGCTTACTCTTGCTATCAGGGAACACAGTTGCCCCACTTGTATGCTACTGAATAGATTGATTTAAAAGTCCAGGAGTACTAATGTTCCATACCAGGCACATGTGTAAGAATCTTTCCCTGGCTTAGGAATCACCACCACTGCTGCCTCATGCATGGAGTTAGTTTCCTTGCATGATTCTTCAAAATAATTGTAAAGTCTTGTTAGAACTGGGGCCAAAGAATGACAGTGTATTTTATAAAGGCAGCAGGGTACCCATCAGGGACCAGTGTTTTACAATGCTTACGACTCTGAATGGCGCTTATGACCTCATCTTTTGCTGCTGGTTCCTCTAATGATCCTTTCCAGTCAGATTTGAGAGTTAAGATGAGTTTGCAAGAATGTCACTTTGAAAGTGGATATCTGGTCCTTGCTATAGAAAGCCAAGTAAAAAATACCTAAATGTTTCTGTAACTGTGCTATCCATTTTAACTGTTTGAATTCACTGTTGTGATTGTATTTACTCTAACAATGTTAATTTTAACATTTAATTTGTAAGCAGACAGTCTGCCAGATTTGTCACTGGCTGAATGATATTTCTGCATGGTTCACGGAAGGGTGTGTTTTTCTTTTATCTAGCTCAAAGACTCTCACTCTGAGTTGAATATTCCCCTAAAATAGCTAAAGAGACTCAGGGCATGAGTGGTGAGATGCCCACAATGTAATTTTTGGCCATGAAGTTAGAAATTCTTTACTGGGTAAACTGGGTGTTGCAGAAGAAACTCATAAGATGCCACGTGTGTCTCAGATGACTGCAATGTGGTATATGAATTGTAGGAGTGACTGTGTGTGGTCAAAAAGAGCAATACAGCCTATGCTGGCCTCATCAATATTAGAAAAAAGTCCAATCACCATGACAAAATGGTCAAATTAAATGTACATTTTGTGGACGGCTGCATATAAAGTGTAGTCAACTTCCTTAGCGTGGAACTCCCTTCTCCATACATCCAAACCCACCTCCTCCAGCCATTCCTTGAGGATACTGAGAGAAGATCAACCCCTGTTATATCTTTGTTGAAAGCAGTCTATGTGGGTATTCATAACCAAATTAAGGTCTACCCCAATCAGGCTCTACCCCACTGCATATTCCAAAATATCTGAGACTGCTGAATTGAGAAGGCCTAATGTCCAACAATAGTGTATGCAGTGCAACTAAGGTACTAGGTGGACTGTTTTCCAAAATCCTCTCTGCCTTAATCACCTTCTCACGTTTCCCTTAAAGGAGTGTTTGCATAATGCTGCCAGTCCTGCTGACTCTGTGTTGGACAATGAGAAAAAGTGTGATGGAAAGTGCTTAAATCTTCTGTGTCAGTCCTTCTTAAATAGGTGAGTCTTCAGAGGAAGCAGCTATCATATCTGCTGTCCTTCAGGAGACTGATGATAGCCTACTATGTGGATGGAGCATTAAGGAAGACTGGGTGGAAACTTTTGAGAATTATTTGGTGGCTCTAGAAGGAACAATTTTTTCTCCCATTAGAAAAAAAGTGCTGTTAATAGGATGTTTGGGCACTGACGGTCAACATGTTTTTAGGTTGAGCATAGCAGCGTGCAAGCGCTGATTTTCCGATGTGTTGATATGTATCTGGGCTTTTAACCACGCCCACCCAACTCCCATCACTATCACTCGTTCATGGGCTTGCCCTTCAAAAATCTTTTATTTTTGTTGGTAAAAGCTTTATGTTTGTCCTGCCTTGGGGCAGTTTAGTTACCGCCTTGGACATCGCCCCTGTCACATGGCTAATTGCACTTTTGCCGATAGGTTTGACAACAAGGGAACTTCTTTTTCCTTTTGTGTGCTGCTTTGAATCTGCTCGCTTATGTGAAACTTTATTACTTTTCACTTTCAATTTATGTAGCAAGAAAAGTCCGGTTAGGAGTTTACAACGCTAATAGCTCTGGCTCGAGCAAATGACAGACCCATTCAATTGCAAATGCTTGTTAAATATTTGCCACAAGTATGCGAGTAAATTGGAGACGAAATGGAAGATGTATACAGTGAAGCAAAATTGTGGCTACAAACTCATTTTGCTAAAACATTAAACATTGTTATGCAACGTCATAAATTCAACATGCAGCCACAGAAGCCAGATTAATCTGTAGACTAATTTGTGTCCAGAGTAAGGGAGCTAGCAACAGAGTGTGAATTTGGGTAGATGACAAAGGAGTTAATTAGAGTTCAACTCATAGTCCAACAACAATAAAAAAATGCACAAAAAAAAACTTTGGGTGGCTAGCAATCCAACACTGAAGGAAGCTACCAATATAGCCAAGGCAGTTGAAGAGTCAAACAAGTGTTGTATGAAGGAAATGCAAACGATGGACAGCAAGAGCACCACCAAAGTTGCAGAAGTGGATAATGATTCTGATATGGTTGCTTTAGTTAAAAGGAAACTAACTGTATCTGGTGCAACACAAAACAGAGGAAGAGGAGTGAAGACCGCTAATTTTCAATCCGCACAAAGGAAAGGTACACCAAAAATGTGCTAGATGTGTGGTAGTAGTTTCCATTTTGGAGACCAAAAAAGTGTTACGCCATGGGCAATGAGTGCCATGCCTGTGGAAAGAAAGGTCATTTTGCAAGGGTGTGCAAGGCAGACAAGTAGCTGCTTTAGAAAAATCTATAGAGGCAGTGGAGCATAAGATTCTCACGGTTAACTCAGATGAACTGGAATGTACAGATGAAGATGAATCTAACAGGAAAACATGCCGGATTTCAAGGTGGATTAGGAAAAATAAAAATACCTGATGGCTGATTCTGACTAACTTTATTCCAATATACTTAAACACTTGTTCAACTTAATTTGGACAGGAAGAACCATACACTGTACCGACATAGTATTGAAAGGGTATCACGGAGCCATTATTGGAGTCACTGGTAATGTGTGCAAGAATTGGGTTCATGGACTGATACACTCAGGGAAAACTGATCATAGTTTGTGAGGTGCCACTAATATTAGGTTGGTCTCACCACTTTGACTTGAACATTGTGGCCAATCCTCATGCAGAGAATCAAGTCATGATTATTGATGACGATGGCATAACTGCTTTGTTGGCACAATTTAAACGTGTCCCAGAACTAGTTGGGTCAAGCAAAAGACTATCAACACAGAAACATCGTAAAGAAAGGTGCCATTCCAGTGAGGCATGCTGCCAGAAAAGTTCCTGTGGCAATGTGGGTCGAGGTGAAAATAAATCATTCAGCATATGATACAAGAAGACATTATTGAGCCAGTTGAAGCCACAGAATGGTCATCTCCAGTGGTGTTAACAAAGAAAGCTGATGGTCTTTGGTGTTTTGTGTTGACCTTCACAGTATAAACCAGAATTTCCTCTCCCAAACATTAAAGAGTTGATCTTTTTATTGGCTGGCGGAAAATATTTCACCAAAAGTACCTATCAACAAGTCAGGTTGCACCCAGATTCTAAGCATTTGACTGACTTCATCACAAAAGAGGGGATATTTCAATTTAATAGAATGCCATTTGGCCTGTCTTCAGCAGCAAGTGTTTTTCAGAGACTCATATCTAATGTGTTATCTGGGGTTGACAACGTTTTCTATTTTCAGTATGACATGTTGTTTGGTGAAAGCACTGATAAGCATAATGACACTCTAAGAGAAGTATTGTCCCATTTGCTGGAGGCTGGTCTCACACTGCAGCAACAGAAATTTACATTTTAGGTGCAAGAAGTTGAATATCTGGGGTACCTCATTTCTGGGAGGGTATAAGGCCAAAATGAATCTGGTAAGTGCCATAGAAAATGCAGAGACATAGGATGATAAAGACAAGTTACGCTCTTTTATGGGTCTAGTGAAAAACATTATTTAAAGTTTGTGAGGGACTTTGCTGGAAAGTCAGAACCATTTAGAGAATCAGTAAGGAAAGGAAAGAAAGTTGATTGGGAAATTGCTCAAAAAAACTGCATCTCAGCAAATCAAATTTGACATTTCATAAGCTGGCATACTGGTTCCATTTCAATGCAACTTGAAAACTGTACTAACTGTGGATTCCAATACTTTGGGCATTGGGACTATTCATTCCCAGATACACGGAAAGGTACAGAAGACCGTAGCTTCTGCATCTATCTCGTTGACAGAATCCGAAAGGAATTACTCAGTCATCGAGCGAGATGCAACCAATCACTTTTGCACTTTCATTGAGGGGGATGAAAATAACACTCAGGACTGATCATAAATCATTGCTTAAGGTGTTGGGGCCAAATAGGATGAAAATCTGCTCAGGATGCTTGGCCAGACTAGCTGTCAAAATGCAAGAATTGGATAGTACTACTGAGTTTCCTCCAGGTTTGAAGAACAAAGTGGCCAATTGTTTATCTAGATTGCCTGATAAGGTTGCTGATGAAGAGAATTTGGACATGGATGAGGTGGTGGTGCAGGTGCAAGATGTGGGGAAAGATGTGCGAGATAGAATGTCAATGGAAGAGAGGATAAAAGCAATACATGACGACTTGGAACTCAAAGTAGTGATGTGAATGATTAAAGGAGGTGTATGTACAGGAAGCACGTAACCTTCAAAACACATCATAAAGTAGCGAAGGAATTATCGGCGAGTAGTAACAAATTTATTATGAGAGGTGAAAGGTGTATTCCTCCACGTTCAGTAGAGAACAAATTGATTCTTTAGTGCATGAAGGCCACATGGAGAAAACATTTACACTTAGGGGGGGTTGAAAATAATTTTCGGTGGCGTATGATAGATAGTGATGTGAAACAATGGGTAGAAAGGTGTGTAGAGTGCAAACATTCAGAGAAAAGGTCGAAGGTGGGAATGAGCATGAGTGAGAAACCACAGCCTATGTCGAAAGCAGAGTGTGTATTAGAAAAAGTTAGTTCAGACTTTTTAGGGCCTTATGAATTCTGCCTGAACAAGAAAGGTTTGCAGCAGTCCTAGCTGATGCTAAATCAAGGTGGTTTGAAGTGTTTTTTATGAGCAATGTCAACACAAAGGCCACCATTTCCAGGCTAGAAGAGATTTTTAAAAGAGAAGGAATACCATCCATAATTATCACTGACAATGATACACAGCTCATGTCTTATGAGGTGAAGACATTTCTGGGAAATGTGGATGTAAAGCATGTGTGCACCTCAATAAATAACCCTCAAGGCAATTGACAGGTGGAAATGATACATTGTGTAATTAAAGGGACCCTGGAGTTGGCCAGCAAGGCAGGTTTTAGTGTGCACAGAGTGATGAAGGATATGTTATGGGGGTATTGCACCATGTCCAATGCTGTCACTGGAAAAACTCTTTTTGAAATGATGAGGGGTAGGAAACCGGGCATCAAATTGTTTCCTTCCTGGCTGTGTGAAGGCATTGTAGAGATGAGGGAAAGAAAAGAAGGTTGTAGTCCAAACGTGTCATAAGGATTCTTGCATATCTACAAGACTGCTGGATTAGAGGCAGCAGCACCAATGATTGTAGGTGACTGAGCCACTACTACGCCAGTTGCCAGTTGTCAGACCAATAGTTCCAGCTCTCTAGCAGTACACCTCACCAAAACCATAATAGTAAAGGTGATTTCGGACAGCCTAGCGCATTGACTTTGAAATCCTCTCAGGGAATTCGCAGTGCAACAAGTGTGATGCTTTTCTCTCGTTAGAAGTGAATCTCTTATACACACACAGGCAGGAAAAAGGATTCAGTACACATTACTGCAATCTACAATAAAATGAATGAGCTGCAATAATTAGGATAATGACAAGAGACAAAATTAGGATTGTAAGGGTGAGCGATGTGACTATGAACAATCCTAACATTTTGCAATAAAGATTAATACACAAATTCTTCCCTAAAGCATATTTCTACCCTAAAGATAGCAAGGTGTGATAAACCTAATCTGCTTAAGCCACGTTCATGAAAAGCACCTCAACCCCCATTACCTTATGACAATGTCAGCCTCCAGAATCAGGATTCGTAGAGGCACAAAGGCTGAGGTCTGCCGCAAAGTGACATGCAGTATGGATGAAATATCCTGGGTGGAACCCCCTCTAATGGCCTTGGTCTCACACAGTGTTTTTATAAGGCCCATGGACAAAAGAGAGGTATAGATGCTAGTGGATTACTCAGGCAAGTGGAGCTTTTAGACTCATGCCCTCTCCATTCACTTGTTTGCCACACGCCCAGTTTCAGGTTTTTTAAAGAGCTTCTTGCATGCTGGAGCAAAAGTCTGCCTCATGTCTTGGAGAAGGCATAGTTTGTAACAGATGAGGAAACAGGTGGTTTAAATTTAATGCAAAACATACACTTCTTATTTGATGACTGATGCTAGCCTTTAACCAAACACCTAGCTGAGAAAGCTTTGAAAGCATGGAAGGTCTGAAAGTAACCTTGAGTCAGATACCACATTTATTGAGCTCAAAAAGCACACCAGTAACATTGTCCTTTTGGCACTTACTTGTGTAAATAAGGTCGCTGATACTGCAGAGTTGATTCTTTGTCTTAAAGTCAGAAATATAATTTCCCATCGGTGTCAATATGGACACTTTGCAAACATGTCAAAGTCTAGTCCTGAAGAGTATAAGAAGGCATAACCGATGCTGCATCATACTGTCTTAGCAGAAGGAAGAATGCAACATTTCTGGTAAGATTTTATATCTTTACTCACCCATGCCTTAACTTCTTATCCAAAACAGATGATAGAGGAGCCAGCCTTTTCACTGCACATAGGGCTGTAGCATAAGAAATGCACCCAGGATTCTGAAGGGTTATTCCTTAGGCATTTTGCATTTAGATGGAGATTGTTTTAAATGAGCATTTGATCCAAGTAGCTATGTACTGATTCATGAGCAAGGACTCAAGGAAACACTGCACTGGAGACATACCATCCCCTAGAACAGAGCACAAGTAACAGATTGATAATGAGATGCTAATTCAAATTCAAGGTTTCCATAGCTTCGGGTATCTCCAAATAAAAATGTGTGGTAAGATATACAAACTCCTATTCAACATCAGAATCGTGAGAATCTGAATATGTGAACAAGCGTTTGCTTCTTAGGCACCACCTGTGAGGCTGGTGAAGTGAAATTCCTGTGTGATAATGACTGGCTAGATGTTCTTGCACCTGGCACAGGCCAGATTTTACTGCCTGTAACATCGGTTTGGCAGCAGGCTGCAATGCAACCTAGATACCATTCAACAGCCACATCTGACCCTCAGCACAAGGCTTGTAAAGAACATGTAATGCTCACCCCTGCCAGGTGTCATTTTCCCTATCCATCCCCATCCTCACTCCCCCGGACGTTGCATACATTTACCACTTGCTGAAAGCAGGTGGTAAATGTGTGTGTAAAACTTAACTCAACTATCAATTTCAGCCGGTAAATCCACCTGTGTAGTAATTTCCCATTCTGTGGTGTTTAACTCATATTTGCCCAGTAACGGCATAGCATTAATACAAGGTACCAGTTTTTAACAGGTATCCAGTTACCACCTCACCAGTACCATGAAACTTGTAATTAGGGTCTTGGCTGCAGAAAAACCAATTGGTTCCTTAATGGGAATGTGTTATGCTCCAGGGGAGGCCTTGCCTCAGTAGATTAGCAGTGCAACCAACAGGGACAAACAAATGTCTTAAAGGAGTACCCAAATCATCAAGAAACTGGTAAGAAAATAAAATTTACATGATAGACTCAGAGATTTTCTTTGCTAAATCAGCCAAATAATCAAGCGGCAGCACTTCTGGAGAACACACAGGGAAATAGCAATGTCCTTCTCAACTTTGGGTGGGAGAGAAAAAAAAACAAAAGGGAATGAAGGTGCAGTCTTGAACGTATATTGAAAACTCTTAAATAATACTGATCTCAGAACTGGTACATTTGTTAGGAAAACACTGGAGCTGGGCCAAAGCTAGAAGGAGAAGTACCAGGAACTCACATGAAGAAGTTAGAACTCTGGCAATGATGTAGAGAGTTTAATTTGTTGTTGACAGCAAGTGAGAAACATACTTTGCTAAAACAATATTTTTAAGCCAGGGCACCCTCCCCAGGCTCTCAACAACTGATTAATTTCTGGTTACAACACTGGACAATGCAAACAATCACATCTAACTAACATATTTTGTACAAAAACCTTTTTTGCTTTCCTATTTACAATAAAATATTTTCAGAATCATAAAGTACCTAAAAATAGACTAGGTGCAGCACATAGAAAAGGGGTCATTGTCTTTTCGAAATTATTTCCTATGGTGAACAGGGTCTACTTTAGCTTTGAGAGATTAGTCAAAGAACAGATCGAACAATCTGCCTCCAGCCTCCTATGAGAGGAGGGAGGGAAGGGTGAATGTGAATCTGTGGAGAATACCCTTGTTGGAGAACTATTGTCACAGATATGTAAAATTAATTCTTCAAAAAATCAAGAGAACCACACTGTAATTTATAAACTTAAAACAGATTTCTATCAGTACCTGTAGGAAGTTGGCTCTGTATGCACTATTTCAAAGTAAGGAATAGTATGCACAGAGTCCAAGGGTTCCCCTTAGAGGTAAGATAGTGGCAAAAAGAGATAATACTAATGCTCTATTTTGTGGTAGTGTGGTCGAGCAGTAGGCTTATCAAAGGAGTAGTGTTAAGCATTTGTTGTACATACACACAGGCAATAAATGAGGAACACACACTCAGAGACAATTTCAGGCCAATAGGTTTTTGTATAGAAAAATATATTTTCTTAGTTTATTTTAAGAACCAAAGGTTCAAATTTTACATGTAATACTTTGAATGAAAGGTATTGCAGGTAAGTACTTTAGGAACTTTGAATAATCACAATAGCATATATACTTTTCAAATAAAACACATATAGCTATTTTAAAACTAGACACAGTGCAATTTTCACAGTTCCTAGGGGAGGTAAGTAATTGTTAGTTCTTGCAGGTAAGTAAACCCCCTACGGGGTTCAAGTTTAGGTCCAAGGTAGCCCACCGTTGGGGGTTCAGAGCAACCCCAAAGTTACCACACCAGCAGCTCAGGGCCGGTCAGGTGCAGAGTTCAAAGTGGTGCCCAAAAAGCATAGGCTTCAATGGAGAAGGGGGTGCCCCGGTTCCAGTCTGCCAGCAGGTAAGTACCCGCGTCTTCGGAGGGCAGACCAGGGGGGTTTTATAGGGCACCGGGGGGGACACAAGTTAGCACAGAAAGTACACCCTCAGCAGCACGGGGCGGCCGGGTGCAGTGTGCAAACACACGTCGGGTTTTCAATTGGAATCAATGGGAGACCAAGGGGTCTCTTCAGCGATGCAGGCAGGCAAGGTGGGGGGCTCCTCGGAGTAGCCACCACCTGGGCAAGGGAGAGGGCCTCCTGGGGGTCACTCCTGCACTGGAGTTCCGATCTTTCAGGTTCTGGGGGCTGCGGGTGCAGGGTCTTTTCCAGGCGTCGGGATCTGGGAGTCAGGCAGTCGCGGTCAGGGGGAGCCTCGGGATTCCCTCTGCAGGCGTCGCTGTGGGGGCTCACGGGGGGCAACTCTGGCTACTCACGGTCTTGTAGTCGCCGGGGAGTCCTCCCTGAAGTGTTTGTTCTCCACAAGTCGAGCCGGGGGCGTCGGGTGCAGAGTAGCAAGTCTCACGCTTCCAGCGGGAAACGCAGTTGTCTTGAAGTTGCTTCTTTGGAAACAAAGTTGCAGTCTTGGGTGAATAGAGCCGCTGTCCTCTGGAGTTTCTTGGTCCTTCTAGAGCAGGGCAGTCCTCTGAGGAGTCAGAGGTCGCTGGTCCCTGGGGAAAGCGTCGCTGGAGCAGTTTCTTCAGAAGGGGGGGGGAGACAGGCCGGTAGAGCTGGGGCCAAAGCAGTTGGTGTCTCCGTCTTTTCTGCAGGGTTTTTCAGCTCAGCAGTCCTCTTCTTCTTAGGTTGCAGGAATCTGAGTTCCTAGGTTCAGGGGAGCCCCTAAATACAGAATTTAGGGGTGTGTTTAGGTCAGGGTGGCTATACCCTCTTTGTGCCTCCTCCCACGGGGAGGGGGTCACATTCCTATCCCTATTGGGGGGATCCTCCATCTGCAAGATATAGGATTCCTAAAAGTCAGAGTCACTTCAGCTCAGGTTGCCTTAGGGGCTGTCCTGACTGGTCAGTGACTCCTCCTTGTTTTTCTCATTATCTCCTCCGGCCTTGCCGCCAAAAGTGGGGCCGTGGCCGGAGGGGGTGGCAACTCCACTAACTGGAATGCCCTGTGGTGCTGTAACAAAGGGGGTGAGCCTTTGAGGCTCACCGCCTGGTGTTACAGCTCTTGCAAGGAGGAGGTGATAAGCATCTCCACCCAGTGAAGGCTTTGTTACTAGCCACAGAGTGACAAAGGCACTCTCCCTATGTGGCCAGCAACATGTCTCGAGTGTGACAGGCTGCTAAAACCAGTCAGCCCACACGGGTAGTTGGTTAAGGTTTCAGGGGGCACCTCTAAGGTGCCCTCTGGGGTGTATTTTACAATAAAATGTACACTGGCATCAGTGTGCATTTATTGTGCTGATAAGTTTGATACCAAACTTCCCAGTTTTCAGTGTAGCCATTATGGTGCTGTGGAGTTCGTGTTTGACAGACTCCCAGACCATATACTCTTATGGCTACCCTGCACTTACAATGTCTAAGGTTTTGCTTAGACACTGTAGGGGCACAGTGCTCATGCACTGGTGCCCTCACCTATGGTATAGTGCACCCTGCCTTAGGGCTGTAAGGCCTGCTAGAGGGGTGACTTATCTATACTGCATAGGCAGTGTGAGGTTGGCATGGCACCCTGAGGGGAGTGCCATGTCGACTTACTCGTTTTGTCCTCACTAGCACACACAAGCTGGCAAGCAGTGTGTCTGTGCTGAGTGAGGGGTCCCCAGGGTGGCATAAATTATGCTGCAGCCCTTAGAGACCTTCCCTGGCATCAGGGCTCTTGGTACCAGGGGTACCAGTTACAAGGGACTTACCTGGATGCCAGGGTGTGCCAATTGTGTAAACAAAAGTACAGGTTAGGGAAAGAACACTGGTGCTGGGGCCTGGTTAGCAGGCCTCAGCACACTTTCAAATCAAAACATAGCATCAGCAAAGGCAAAAAGTCAGGGGGTAACCATGCCAAGGAGGCATTTCCTTACAGTACCTTATTGTAGCAGAAGGGAAACTGAGGCTTCTATAATACAAGTAATTACTGAAGAGTGCCTGACTCAAACAGAGCATAATACTTAGCATTATTTTGTAAACTGTTTCCATTGCTTTATACGTAAAACAACTCATTAGGAAATGGACTGTTAAAAGGTCTTCATCATAGTCCCTACTCATGTAAGCCCTAAACATAGGGAGAGCAAGTGAGATGGAAAGCCGTTTGAATCTCTGCTGTGCAAGAGTAGTACAGCAGGGGCTGACTGCCAGCCAAATGAGCACCAGAAAACAAGGAGCTACACAATATGCTCAAACTCAACATACCACTGAAACCATTATGAGTTTTACAGAACCCAGGAACAAGAAACCCTAGTGACCAAATATTTCTCAACTGTAGAGAAAAAACACCTCACCGGGAAGCCACAAAAATACACACAACATTAAAAAGACACAAGTGTATCAAGCCATGAAGACACGCAGAAATCTTAGCTAACACTAGATTCTTTCTGAAAACACTGGAATAAAACAAGGAGCTAAAGGTCTGGTCTGGGACTAGACTCCATTCAGCCTAAACACAAAATCAAACAGGGCTGACCCAATATAGCACATGCTGCACTATTTATTAGACAGCTGGTTGCTTCAAAATTGTTTTGAATTCTTAAAAGGGTGGAAAGTGAAAAAAGCTTGTATAAAACAGATTTTTTATTAGATCTGAATGCTTAAGAAGTCCAGCCCAGTGGCTGATAATTATTCTGTGCTGCTCTCCAGCAAGACTCAGAAGCATTGCCTCAGTTAGAGAATGCATTGGAGACTGAGAGAAGTCTGTGGCAATACCTTAGACTAAGTGGTAGAATAGATATCCAAAACCTACCTGAATTTAATTGCACCTCTTTTTATAAGAACATATTCCTCCACTATCTCTTTGCTTCTTATGTCTTCCTTTTTTGCCACTGTGTCTTTGCTAAGGTAAAAAAATGTCATAAACGTGAATCCAGTACCGAAAACAGAACACTTTGGTTTTTATGGAGAAGATGTGCCTGCTTTTCCTTTGGGTTGTGATTTTAGTAAATTAATGTTATGATGGTGTAATTGGTTGGATCCACTGTACAAAAGCACAAGTCCTAGGTACACATGATATCAACAAACTGGTATCATAAAGCTGAAGGGAATTAAGCTTGGCCTCTGATATGAGGGGTTTGGTCAACTCTCTTTCAAAATCCTTGGGGGTTTGGCTGTAGGAGCCTGTTCAACCCAAGGATGCTCAAAGGATATTGGACCTTCAAGACTGGAAACAAACAGCTGTAAAGTACACCTGTGCCTCAAAGCTTGCGACCTAGTGTTTTACTTCCAGAGCTTTCTCCCCTTAAAATAGAGAAGCAAGTAATACTGTAAGGGAAGTGGTCATCTTAAAAGTACTCCGCGGCCATTCACAATATGGAATCCCTTCTACCACCAGGTTACACCTTATCACCTGCTACAAAATCCAAGGCCTTCTTACACTGCTCTCTGGACAGTGACAGAAGATACCACCACGGACAGCATAATAACTCACCAATGCCAAGTCCCCAAAAATGTCCTGGGGGATCAGCGTGGGACATACAGTCAGAACTACTTGGTGCACCCCATAACAGAAGAAAACAAGGACTTTTGAACTAAGCAATACTGGAAATGCAAAGCCACGCAAAGACAAACAAGTCACATCTAGGAAGAAGAGAAAGAAAAAAAAACAAAAAACACTACATGCTATAAAAGGGATTCACTGAACGACCCAATCCCCTTGTAACTTGGTGTCACAGCTGGTGACACATGGTTACAGGAGTCAACATCATGCCCATGGACAGATGCTTACAAATGGAAGGATTCAAAGATGCTTTTAAAACATTTCTTCTAAAACAAGTTTTTTGTTACCATTGCCTGGTGCTGGTAATTCCCAACTAATAGGGAAGCAAATTGAACAAGATGAGGGTTTGATTACAGAAAACCCTGACAGGCTCATCACAAAAGCAGCAGGAGTAAATCCTATGCAAAGTGCTTAGAGAATCCCCTCTGTTTGAGGAAACAATTAATTTCCCCATTGCTGTCACCTCGTGGAATCCATCAGTGAAACACAATTTGGTGAACCTATGAATGACACACACAAACTGCTGAGATTGTCTTGGCCCGATGATGATGTACTGTGGAGAAATTATGCAGAATGAAATAAGGAACATAGGTGGGGAGAAGCGGTTGCTGGGCTGTGTCATTTACAATAGTTTCTCCAACTTCCTGGGCTGGCAAAGACACCAAAGACCAGCAGTTCAAGTCTCAAATAAAAAAAAAACAAATGGTTGACATGGCCTATAGGGGGTATATTGGGACACTAAAATTGCTTTACTTTAAGGACTCTGTAAACATATAGCTTGGATGCGGAAAGAGGAAAGCGATGTGACCAGTATCTAACATTATTTACAATGTCTGCTGTTAACACTTTACCTTCTCCCTAATCCCTCATCTATTATAATGAGGTAACAAAGGTGAGTAAAAAGGAGACGCCACACTGGACAAACCATTTGCAATAACTCACACAGCGAAAAAGAATGAGAATGGAGACATATTCCCAGCCCGTTCTCTTGATTTTTCAATCCACTCTTAAATGTAATAACAGCTGAGAGCACCATTAACAGGATACCAATAACTAGAAGCAAAAAAGGGGGCACCTGCAAGAACAGTAGCACCTTACATGCTAACTCCAGACAAACATTGAGTCAAATTGTCAGAGAAAAAGAACTCTGAGATGTTACTTGTTAACCCACCTGACAAGTAACTGAACTTTTCACGTGATAATACTAACATCAACGGTGCCAAGGACACACTTTAGACAATTAAAAAACACATCATCAAAAGGCCAAGCACCTTGTTCTCAGTTATGGCAGGAAAATTGGAAATGTAAGATCTCTGGGCCACAAATGTATACACATGGAAGTCCAATGAACCCTTCAACCTTGATACAGAATAAGAGCAAAATAACAACAACCGTAGTAACAGAAACCCAGGTTTTCCAAAATATTTGATTCCATATTTGAAAATATGGAACAGAAAATGTTGTGTCTATTAGAAACATGTAAGCCAGACTTGCAGGAATGATGGGTCTATAGAGTCAGCAATGGTGTGCCAATTCACAGTTCTACATCTTTGAAACCATCCTCCCATTAATACCCTACCCAACAGCCACAGTGCAGCAAGTAGGGGCCTTTTAGTAAATAAGCAAACTAGAAGGGCACCACTTAGTAGTGAGGTGAAAATAATAGCTAAAAGTCACCATTAGAAAGGTTCCTGCATATTTCCTCATGTAGAGAAAACAAGTAACTTTAACCCAGATTATCCTCTAAAAACCAACATCACAAAAATAAATACAGATTCAGGACTCTATAAAAAACAGAATGGACACAAATGTCAATCATAAGTTGAGAATTCTTTTCACCTGAATGGGAAATGGCAAAGGAATACAGACTCACTCAATGCTAAGACACTATCTTACCCGAGTTATTATGCCATATTATTTCTATGTGAAAAAAAGTCTCACCATGAAAACCTTTGCAAGACTACTACATTGACCCAAAGCCAACTGGATAATGAGGGAGAAATTTCAAAAGTAAATGGCTCAGTGATTTGCATTTACTTTCAATGCTAGGGCTCCCTTCAAATCAAGTGACTTTTTCACTCCTTCGCTTTCTTTTGTAATAAATCATTATTTGACTTAGGGAACCACATTTTATTCAATGACTCCTCGCCTACATTTCTGAGAACCTACTCAAGTTTTCTTCTAGCTAAATATGAGTATTTCCCACTCTGTGCATAGTTCTTTTTTCCCTGATTCGTTTTTCCTGTACTACCCTTTTACAACAATGTTTTATGACCTAGGTGTCTTTAGATAAAGTGAAAGCCATGTTCTACATATAATTGTTTACTTACCGGCCATGGCTGAAGAGTTTTAAGGCCATTTTCTACTTTGGCAAGATCTGCAAACTTTGTGGCGCCATCAGCATCAGCCATTAGGATTTGTTTCCCTCGTGAGCTAAGGACACCCTGAATTAAAAATACAAAAGAATAAAAAAGGAATGTTGTGAAAACAAACAGATGATTCACAAAATAGAAATGCAACTTGGCAGTCTCCACCACTCCCTGGGACAGCAAGAAGAATTTGGGAGACAGTAGATATGCTGGCCAAACAGAAGCATTGATTAATTAGTAATCAGCCATAGGCAGCACTAGCTAAGATACAGAAAGGCCCTTTTACTATGCCATCATATATTTATTAGCTATGGATCCCATGAAAGGATAAATGGCTAGCTGATATGTCCACCTTGGGCACAGCCTTTTCACATGCAGCCACAGCTCACTCAATGGTGCAGTTTAAGGCCTCTTGATTCACAAAAGAAAGGAAGAGCAATATTTACATGAAGAAATAAGACTATCTTTGTCCTACATTTACTCTTACTTGGAAAATCACACTTCTTTAACGGCTACAGGTACAAATCCACAACACTCATAAAATGGCACACATAATTCTCCTTTTGTAGACCTTTACACCCACAAGTTTAAGCATTAGGAATAAAGTGAGTCCTTGCATATTTTTCAAATACAGTTTTTTCACCACTACACAGTTTCCCAATGGAGGACTTTTTCCTGTCCTCATGAAATATCAGGAGTGGGCTCCCTTAGTCATCCTGGAAACACATTTACTTCTGCCTTTTGCAGGAATGCTTTTCATGTGTTTTGAGAGTGGGACACACCATACAAAAGTTTTGTAAATACTGTCACAGTTCAGACTTTGTGGGTGTTAACATGGTATTGCATGGTTATCTCTCAAAAACAACCCTATTCTCCCCTTACTCTGACTTGCAAAGAAAAGAAGCATTGTGATGCTCATTTAATCAACATCTTCATGCTTCAGCAGAAAAAGGACACCATAACTGTAGATGTCATGCTACCAAGTGCTCAGTGAGGACGGTATTTACTATCTGCAGAAACTGCTGGACTAACAAATATGTGAAATGATGCAAGGACAGTATGCTTAAAATGTGTTTTGTGCACTAAGTACTGCAATCTTGATTTTCAAATAATGAAAATAGATGAAGATGAGAAACAGTTTCTATATTA
Source organism: Pleurodeles waltl (assembly GCF_031143425.1). Lineage (NCBI taxonomy): Eukaryota > Metazoa > Chordata > Amphibia > Caudata > Salamandridae > Pleurodeles > Pleurodeles waltl. Next base: position 1,230,482,633 of record NC_090447.1, read on the forward strand.
ATAGGAGACTGCAAACTATATATAGAACTAAGATTTAATGTATCCCCTGAGACTATCTAGTTTCTGCACAGTTTTAAGCCTAATTTTTGAAGGAGTGACAGGGCATCACCCTCATATTGACTGATTAGTTCTTCCTGCGCACTGCAACATGGTTAACAGGAGTGATGAGGGCAGGAAGGGCTGTTTCTGCAGTACTATGTGAGGATGTTTCTAGGTCCAGATGGTCCTTTTGTCTATTCCTGGTTACTACTTCAGAGAAGTTTCAGTATATGGTTGAAAAATCGATATTTCATTTGAAAAAAAGGGACTTGGGGCCAGATGTACCAAAGGATTCTACCCATTCTGTGTCTACTGGAAAATGTGTTCGTACATATGGCCCTTGGTTCTTAACCTTCAGCAGCAAAATTGCAACTTTAGGTTTCAGAGTTATACATAGGCTGGGGCCGTGCTATGTGGAAGATAAACAGATCTTGGATCATATGTCCAGCAGACCAAACTCTACTGGTTGGTCTATGAACCAGGTGCACATCTCACAGGCAGAGGATATGTGCAGCTTTCAGAATTCAATGCCTTTTCGTATTTATCAGATCCAGTCACTGCCTCTGTTTACAGGTGCAGTACAATGTTGATTGTTCCAGTTCAGTTTTGGTACTTATCAATTTGGTGCTTTGTTTGTTGCGTCTAAATATGGTGGTTCACATTTAGAGTGATAAACACAGATAAGAAGGCCACGGTGCTGGACAAGATCTAATCAAAACTGATAATGATCCAAAAATATCCCTTTTAAATCACAGATCTTATGGGGTAAAGGGTTGTGTCCTGGGCATCACCTTTCTTAACCAACAATTATATAGAGATTTTGTTGTTATGCTTTCTTTCTCAAAGGTTCCTACCAGCAGCCCTTCATTAAACAGTAGATAGTATTTTAGTATATAATAGCTATTGATAAAAATACTTTAGTATTCTGAAATAATATGCATGCCTTTTACAAAGCATTTTGTATGGTGATGATACAACTGTTTAGGGGAAGGTGAATAGTGTTATCTGTGGGAGGAAGATATTAGCAGGGGGAAGTAGGCAAAGGAGGCAGAGTAAAGTTACATTAAAAAGAACAAAATAAAAATTAAAGTGATCACTTTCCAATACATGTTTGGTAAGCTAACTGTTCATATTGAATGTGGTTTCAGCTGTAATTTCCATTAAACACAAAAATACTTGATTCCAGCAAATAGATTTAAAGATGTTTTCAAAGTTTATTATATAGTAACCCATTGCACAGCTAAACATTATAGATAAGGTCTACTCCATGTGAATTATAAATATTTGACTCAATTGTTATTAATATCACTAGAAGCCAATTGTCTTTAACTAAAGGTGTGTAGAGAAAGATAAGGTGAAAACTGTAATGGATTATCTAACAAAAATGACTATCAACATCAAAATCTGTTTGTTATCAGTTTAGTTTAGTTTAGCTTAAAAGATTTACAGAGCGCATGGCTACCCTAGGGCCTCCCAGCGCTAACGGGACGTAACAACTACTGAGGTGGAAATATTGGCTAACGAAGAGAGTTAGCTCGGAAAAAAAGCAGTTTTTAGTTTTTTCTGAAACAAGCGTTCTGAGGGTTCTTGCCGAAGCTGTAAGGGAAGGGCATTCCAGAGGTGGGCTGCTTTAACTGAGAAGGAATTACCTCCCCATGAAGACCTCTTAAACTGCACTACATGTACTAACTGGGAGGTGGAGGATCTCAGCATTCTAGTGGGAACATGAAAGAAGATGCTTTGCCTGAGAAAAAGAGGACCTTTATTGTGCAGGGCTTTATGAGTCATACATAGGGCTTTAAAGTGAATGTGTTGTTTTTTAGGTAGCCAGTAAAGCGCAGCTAGAGCTGGCTTCGCAGAGTGGTGTCTTGGTAGGTTCATAAGGAGCCCAGCTGCCGCATTCTGTATGACCTGGAGTTTCTTCACTACATATTCTGGGGAGCTGAGAAAAAAGGGAGTTGCCGTAGTCAAGCCCAGAAAGTATCATGGCCTGAATAAGAATTTTTCTGGCCAGAGTGGGTAGAAGATTAAGAATCTTCCTGAGGGTTCTCAGGAGGCCAAAGTAGGAGGAGGAAATCTTTTTTGACTGTTGTTCCATAGTTAGACAGGGGTCGAGCCAAAAACTAAGGCTCTTTATATACTCCTTAGGGGGAGGAAGATTCCTAAAAGCCTATGAGTACAGTGCTAAGGGGATTGAGGGAGCTCCATTGCCCACGATCATCACCTCTGGTTTCCCATGGTTGAATTTCAATTTAGACCAGTTCAGCCAATTACTGATGTCCGCCAGACATAGGGAAAGATTAGTTAGAGAAGAAGCCTTGGTATGAGAGAGGGATACTATCAATTGAGTTTCGTCAGCGTAGGTGACCACTGAAAGGTCATGAGGTTTAACTACATTAGCCAGGGAAGAAAGATAAATGTTAAAAAGAGTAGGGCTCAGGGAAGAACCCTGGAGAACTCCGCATGTCAGGGGAAAGGTATCTGATAGAAAAGAACGATCTAAGACTTGAAAGGTTCTTCCTGTGAGAAAAGAGGAGAACCAGATTAATGCTGTACCTTCTATCCCTATCTTGGAGAGCCTATGACAGAGGATATTGTGATCCACAATGTTGAAGGCAGCACTAAGGTCCAGTAGGATAATAGCTACACGTCCTCCCTGATCTAAAAGTTGCTGAGTAGACTCGGTGACTGACAAGAGAGCCGACTCAGTGCTATGTTGGGATCTAAATCCCATTTGTGTTGGATCTAGGAGCTCATGGTTTTCAGGAAAGCTGGTAATTTGGTTATTAATATGTTTTTCCAAACTTTTTGCTGAAATAGGGAGAAGGGCAGAGTTTGTCTTTTTCAGAAGTGGTTTGATAATAGCATGTTTAAAGGATCATGGCAGTAATCCTACAGATAAGGAGTGATTTAAGATCCTTGTCAGTAGTGGAACAATGGTATCAGAAACCAGTGCCAAAATGGCAGGGGGGGCGGGATCAAGAGGAGATCCTGACTTGATATTGAGAAGAAGATTTGTAACCAGAGTATCTATTAGGGGCTGGAAAGCTGCAAATGAGATCCCTGAAGGTTAACGCCCTGATCATTCATGGATTTCTGATTGGTGGTGGTAGGAAAGGAAGAGTATATATTGGTGATTTTCTCCTGATGGTAAACTGCTAGTTTATTGCTATGTTCAACTGAAGCCTCTATAGGTGAGCCTCCGGATGGTACAAGGGTAAGTTCTTTGAAAAGATGAAAAATCTTTTTCTGAGAGTTTGGCGATTACTCTATTTTGGTGCTATAGTATGAGGATTGGGCTAATTTAATGTTATGATGATAACTTCTAATGGATTGTCTGTAAGTTTCCTTGGAGGAAGTACTGTCGTTTTTCCTCCTTCCAACTTCTTGCAGTTCTTTTTTTGTTCTAGCGTTTAAGGGGGAGAACCACGGATTAACCTTGTGTATAGGTTTCTTTAATCTTGTCTTAATAGCCAGAATGGAATCTAGGGAGGTGGAAATCCAGTTGTTGAAGGCCTCTACATTGGTGAAGTGAGAGTCATTGTAATTTGGGGATGAGGAGCGAAGTGTGTTATGCCATTCTTTAGGCACGAGTTTTGGCCATAGACAACCAGTGATTTTTGTGGTGGTTTGAAGACCAGAGGGAATGTTGTATAAAGGTGTGAATGACAAAATATGGTGGTCTGTCCAGATAAGAGGCAGAGGGGTATGAATAGAAAGATCAGGAAGATTACTGAAAATAAGGTCGATGGTATGGCCTTTGTGGTGAGTGGGCCCAGTGGTGTACTGAATAAGATCTAATGCTGCCAGCGAGGCCAAAAGTGATTTCGCAGAAGGGCAGTTTGTATTATCAATATGGATGTTAAAATCTCCAAATATACTTAGATTCAGAGTTTTACAGATGAGGCTTGCCACAGAGTCAGGTAAAGCTTCTAAGAAGCTTACATATGAGCCAGGGGGACGGTAAATAAGAATCCTGGAAAAGGTGAATGTAGCCGACAAATATAGCGAAAAGGCCAGGAATGTCAAGAGTGGAAGTAACATATTTGATTGGTTTCTTATAGATGATGGCGATGCCTCCTCCTCTAGCATAGGATCTGTCTAGGTGGGCTATCAGATAGTTAGAGGGGAGTGCCTTAAGAATTTCAAAGGAAGAATCTTCCTTGAGCCATGTTTCAGTAAGAAATAGGATGTCAGGTTGGTTGTCTTCTAAAAGAGTGAAAATATGCATGTAGTGTGCAGGCAAGGAGCGACAGTTAAGCAGGAACAGTCTGCCTAGATGATTGGGGGTGCTCTTAGATGGCAGGAGGGTCAAAGGGGTCCAGGGGCAGCTGCAGCAGGGCCAGATTACTGGTTTTAGCGGAGCAGTTGAGGATGCTAAGCAGACAGAAGTATTTCTGTGAACTAGCAGTTGTGAGGAGTAGACCAACCTTTTGGCGGAAGAGGCAGCAGCATTTCTGGGCTCTGGGCTCTCCCGGGCACAGACGGGCTTGCCTTTGGCGCGCCAGCGGCCGGCGGGCAAGGGGATTTAAATAGAACATCTAATTAGATGCTTGTCGAGCAAATAGGTCGGGCAGCTAGAGCGCTGACCCAAATGGTGGCCGAAATCGGCCCCACGGGGGGAGACAGTAAGAAAGATAGAAGAAAGACTGCCAAGTGCCTCTGAACACGGTCACCGGCAGCTGCAGACTGAAATATCGGCGCAAATATAAAAACAGTCAGTATAAAACAAATTACAACAAATCAGTTAATTTAAAACAGTGGTGGAGATGGAATACGTAATTAAATAAAATATTTCTGGCTCAGGCATGGTCACATACCTTCATTGTATAATCTAACTGTTACTAAAAGGCACTGCGGGATTGACTCACCGAGTGGGTGGAATCAGCTTATGAGGAGTCATGGCATACCAGCACTACTGTAACGGTGCACCAGATTTACATCAACTTAATTATATCACCAGGTCACTGCACTAGAAGCCCTACATTGGGGAGACCAATATACTCAGAGACAATACATCACAACAGAGAAATAGCTAATATAGAAAGTGTATATTGTTGTGTTCAGGGTGTAACTTGTTATTTATTACCATTTTCAAGTGTTGTGAGTTCTCAGGACTCTGAAGAGCAGAAGCCTCAGAAATGATACGATGCCCATCCCCCTTCCTCAGTAGTAATGCATATCATACTATAAGATGCGGATCTGCACGTATGATGTATGGATACAAGGAGTTAATTCCATGCACTTAGACACAAATCACACTGAATTGGTGTTAACACTATAAGCAGAGTTGTTTTTCTCTGTCAAGTCATGTGTGTTTATCAGAGTATCGCATAGGTGGCAATAGCGACTGTATGTTATTAGTACTGAGCCAAGGGATATTGGAGAATGTTGGCGCTCACTCATAATATTCCACATGTTCAAGACTTATTCACTTATAAAACACAATCACGGTGCTCCAAAAGGAAGGGTGATCACTCTACAACCAAATCCACCTGTAGGAGGCTGGCCTGGCTTATGGTGGGTACCTGATGGTACTTATACTTTGTGCCAGGTCCAGGTATCCCTTATTAGTAGATTAGTAGTGTTCTAGCAGCTTAGGCTGATAGAGGTATCTATAGCAGAGCAGCTTAGGCTGAACTAGGAGACATGCAAATCTCCTACTATACCACTTATGTCATATAGAACAAAACATAAGAATCACAATACTCAGATTTACTAAAAAATAAAGGTACTTTATTTTAGTGACAATGTGTCAGAAATATCTCAGAGGATATACTCCCTTGGGAGGTAAGTAAAATACACAAAATATACACACAACACACACCAAAATCAGGTAAGTAAACAGAAAAGTAGTGCAAACACTAGAATACAATAGGATGCAATAGGCCTAGGGGCAACACAGACACATACTCTAAAAGTGGAATGCGAACCACGAATGGACCCCAGGCCTAGTGTAGCGTGTAGAGGGTCGCTGAGACTGTAAGAAAACACTAAGGGTGTCCAAGATACCCCACCCCAAGACCCTGAAAAGTGGGAGTAAAGTTACCCTACTTCCCCAGAAACACACTAAAGTTGTGATAGGAGATTCTGCAAAGACAACAACTGACTACAAAGCACTGAAGACGGATTCCTGGACCTGAGGACCCGTAAAGGAAGGGGACTAAGTCCAAGAGTCACAAAAGTGTCCGGGGGCTGGATCCCACTAAACCCCGGATGAAGGTGCAAAATGGCTGCCTCCGGGTGGAAGAAGCTGAAGATTCTGCAACAACGGAAGATGCCAGGAACTTCTCCTTTGCACAGAAGATGTCCCACGACGTGCTGGAGGATGCAGAGTTGTTTCCACTCAGAAAGACTGCAAACAAGCCTTGCTAGCGGCAAAGGTCGTGTTTGAAGAAAATGGGTTCTGCCCGGGCCCAGGAAGGACCAGGAGGTCGCCCCTTGGAGGAGGAGACAGAGGGGGGCGCTCAGCAACACAGCGAGCCCACGCAGAAGCAGGCAGCACCGGCAGAAGTACTTGAATGCGGGTTCAAGAAAACTGAGCACAGCGGTCGCCTCAACACTACAATGGAGGGTCCCACAAAGCCGGTGGTCAACTCAGCGATTTGAGCAATGCAGGACGGAGTGCTGGGGACCTGGGCTGTGCTGTGCACGAAGGATTCCTTGCAAAAGTGCACAGAAGCCCTAGCAGCTGCAGTTCACGCAGTACACAGGATTACTGTCTGGCGGGAGGAGGCAAGGACTTACCTCCACCAAATTTGGACAGATGGACCACTGGACTGTCGTGGTCACTTGGATCCAGCTCCTGTGTTCCAGGGACTACGCTCGTCACGATGAGAGGGGACCCAGAGGACAGGTGAAGCAGACGTTTGGTGCCTGTGTTAGCAGGGGGAAGATTCAGTCGACCCACTGGAGATTTCTTCTTGGCTTCCAGTGCAGGGTGAAGGCAGACAGCCCTCAGAGCATGCACCACCAGGAAACAGTTGAGAAAGCCAGCAGGATTAGGCACTACAATGCTGCTGGTAGTCTTCTTGCTACTTTGTTGCGGTTTTGCAGGTGTCCTGGAGCAGTCAGCGGTCGATCCTTGGCAAAGGTCAAAGAGAGAGATGCAGAGGAACTCTGGTGAGCTCTTGCATTCGTTATCTGAAGAGAAGCCCACAGGAGAGACCCTAAATAGCCCTCAGAGAAGGATTGGCCACCTAACCAGATAAGCACCTATCAGGAGGGGTCTCTGACGTCACCTGCTGGCACTGGCCACTCAGAGGCCTCCAGAGTGCTCTCACACCTTTGGAAACAGGATGCAGAGGTTTGGGACACACTGGAGGAGCTCTGGGCACCACCCCTGGGGTGGTGATAGACAGGGGAGTGGTCACTCCCCTTTCCTTTGTCCCGTTTCACGCCAGAGCAGGGGCTGGGGGATCCCTGAACCGGTGTTGACTGGCTTATGCAAGTAGGGCACCAGCTGTGCCCTTTAAAGCATTTCCAGAGGCTGGGGGAGGCTACTCCTCCCCAGCCCTTAACACCTATTTCCAAAGGAAGAGGGTGTAACACCCTCTCTCAGAGGAAATCCTTTGTTCTGCCTTCCTGGGACTGGGCTGTCCAGGCCCCAGGAAGGCAGAAGCCTGTCTGTGGGTTGGCAGCTGTGGTAGCTGAAGTGAAAGCCCCGGAGAGCTGGTTTGGCAGTACTCGGGGGTCCGTGCTGGAGGCCCGGGGACACATGGGATTGGCACCCCAATACCAGATTTGGCATGGGGGGACAATTCCATGATCTTAGACATGTTACATGGCCATATTCAGAGTTATGGACGTTATTTCACTCAGGCTGCAGTGGCAGTCTTGTGTACGAATTGTCTGAGCTCCCTATGGGTGGCAAAAGAAATGCTGCAGCCCATAGGGATCTCCTGGAACCCCAATACCATGGGTACCTAGGTACCATATACTAGAGAATTTTAAGGGTGTTCCAGTGTGCCAATCAGAATTGGTAAATATGGTCACTAGCCTGCAGTGACAATTGTAAAGACAAAGAGAGCATAAGCACTGAGGTTCTGGTTAGCAGAGCCTCAGTGACACAGTTAGGCACCACACAGGGAACACATTCAGGCCACAACCTATGAGCACTGGGGCCCTGGCTAGCAGGGTCCCAGTGAGACATATAAAACACACTGACAAATAGGGTTTTCACTATGAGCAATGGGGTCCTGGCTAGCAGGATCTCAGTGAGACAGTAAAAACACTCACAAACAGACCAAAGTGGGGGTAACAAGGCTATAAAGAGGCTACCTTCCAACACCACCCAAGGTTTTAGCATGCCAATGACAGTCATAGGGCGATACACCTGAGCAACAAAGCACATATAAAGATTGTAATTGTGACTATACAACTGCAGACACGTGGAATACTTTTACTAGACTTTTTGTGCCACGTGTGCTCAAGTACTGGCATTGAACGTGCAATAATTGTTAGGTCCAAATTTCCCCAAAAATATAAAAGACAATTTTCTTTTGTTTGAATTTAACTAAAGCTCTATTTCAAACAATCTACGCAAATATTTTCAAAAGTGGCTGTGTTTTGCTACTTATCAAAAACCGCTGAATGGAATTACACCAAACTTGGAATTAAACTACAACTTTACCCAAAAGGAGTAGTTGTGCTAGGTTGGTTTGGTGTAAATCTTTTCAGCATTTTATGAAAGTAGCATTACAAAAATGTGTAGGGTGGGGTTTGAAGGGTTAAACAATATTTATAGGTTGACTGTTAGTTCATGGATAAATTAAAAAAACAAATCAGATCTGGCTGGAAGAGGAAGCTTTTCCTCCAGTGGTCCACTTTGGATTTGAGAGGCTGAACACTATGTAGCTGATCAATTTAGGAAAGAAAGTATGTTGCAGTCCATAAATCCCCTGACCCCACCTTCCCTACCACAGGATCCATAGACTTAAAAACCAGAGTCCACAAACAAAAGACACATTTAAGCACCAATTAATTTAAAATGTATAGCAGCAAAATGTCTCATATATTTAGTGTTTAAGTAATCAAATGGAGAAACTGTGGACAGTTTTATGGAAACTCAAACATTTTTAAAAGTCATGGGGTGCATAAACATATCACGCTAAGCAGTGAGGGTGGAACTGCCTATTAAATCTGCTGACTTCCAGACAATTCCACAGCCTTTCTTTCAAAGGTGGAAGCATACTAATCTGCAACTTCAGCTAGCCAGGACACCTCAAGTTACTTAGGTAATGTCATGTTCAACGTCAACTCATAAAAACATATTTCATGGCAAATACAGATATACTGGCTTTGTAAATCCTTTTTTTTTATGTAACAGCACTTGCACTCTTCATGGCAAACTTACTGTATTCTGCACATACTCCATCACTGCTGTTCAGCATTTCTTCAGCCATTGGCTTTTTTAGTTCAGAAACCTTCAGGCGCTGGCCTGATACATAGTCAACTGCATGTTTTATCTGCCCATGGGACTACTTTACTCTCACTTTTTTTCAACCTAAACTGGAATGCATGATGGGCTATTTTAATCTGAAAATTATACTCTGTGATCAAACATTTGTTGCTTTAACCCTTCAAGAGAATGTATACACAAAGCAATCATTTTAACTGTTTTGAACCGTAGCAGGCATAGCTTTTATTATTTCTGTTAAGCATCAAACCTTCTTGTTTTTCCAATGTTTTCTTTATTTGAGCCTGCCCTTGGAAAAATGAAAACTGATAAGGAACAAAAGGGGGTTACAAAGCAAAAAAAGGTGCAATTGGGTCTCAGCATGATCATTGTGATTTAAGAGGGATGTGACCTTTAGGGTGCAAACAACACAGGACAAGTTAGCCACAAGACCTTGAAGCACATTGGTAATGCTGTGCTAACAACAGAATCACAGATGTATTCCATCTTAAGTATGAATGATATACGTATGCGTATACGTATTGGTATTTGTTTAGTGTACACCTAGGAGAAGAGCAAGGGAGCTTTGAACACATCACACTATTGTTTCAAATAAACACATTAACAGTATATAACTCTGTAAGAGTAAAATAAAGATAGTGCAACATACTACATTATACTGCAATATTTAGATGAGTCACAAATATACAAGGGTATCACAATACACTTGAAATATGTTTACTTTTACAGGTTCAGGTTGGAGGCAAAATGGCATCATATAAAAGACATAATCAGTAGCATTTATACTCAATGTACCCAGTAGGATTGATGTTCAGAGACCCACAATGTTCCTTACCATTCTGATAGCTCCCCCTTTCCCACGATTCTTAACAAGTGTTAAGACACGAACTTTGTCACTTCCATATTGCTTGGAGTACTTCAGGGCAACCTGTAACACAAGAAAATTAGCTGGACATTCATATTATGTTGAGAGAAATAATACAACTATAGTGCTTACACTACCTGGGGGTGCTGGGATCTCAACTCCAGGAACTTGAACACATTGATGCATAAAAAATTCTGTAAGCAAATGTTTATGGTAGAGAACCAAAAGCCGAAGAATGACAAGTGAAGAACTTGCATTTCTTTGGTCAGTTTTCAGTACCATTTATGGAGTCATGATTGACTAGGAAAATGGGACAGTTGTGGTATCAAAACACATACAAGAAAATTTGTATAAAGATCTACAGAGGTGTGGAATTCCTATAGCCCGATGCCCATGACATATTGTTTCGGGGTCAAGGACAACAAGTTTTCCTCTTTATTTTGTTCTAGGGACATGCAGGCTCAACCTTCTAGCACAAACCCATTGGCTGGCAGTTTACAGTACTACATAATGGATCAGGGAAGGGCATTGTCTGCAGTTAAGGTAATATTTGTGCCCATATATTAATGCTGTTCGAACTTGTATTTATGGCTCATTAGTCAAAGCCTCCATGAAAGCGTTGCAAACTCTGACTTCACTACAGACAGTGGTTGCAGTATATAAATGTGTACACAAATTTGAAAGGTTTAACAAAATGAAGCTATATAAAATGCTCTCTAGTTTGATGCCCATATTTGCAGAAGCTTGAAAGCAGAGTTGTTGATCATTGCTTTCAAAATAAAATGCTCACAAAAATGCAACTAGAAAAAAAAAGTTTTGCTGAACTACGGTGAAATTTAGGTACCATTTCTTTAAAGCATTATTCAATAAAATGTGTTGATGCATGCTAGTATTTAAAAAAAATATTCATAATGGAATAATCAATGTAACCAGTTCCAAAAACTTATGGGAAACATAAAAATAAACAAAGATTAGCAAAGTCAATAGGTTTGACATTGGTGGTGAGCCTTTTGGTTTAGTCAATGTGTGTCTTGTTTTAATATGTTTTTTGTTCCGTTTATGTTTTTTGTAAAACTTTATATTTGTGGGAGCTGCCAGGCCCTCACAATCATAACCAACATTGGCAGAAAGAGAAAATAAAAAAAATGGTGTCAAAAAGCACACCTTGCCACAATAGTTCAGTGCATTGAACTAAACTACTTTATGTGACAATATGCTCCCTGTGAAAGAGCAGAATGGTCTCACAGTGAAGCCAGATGATGAATAGAGAGACAGAATTTAAATAAAAACAAAAGGTCCCAATTCTTAAAGAAAATCACAGAAGAGCACCCCTGGTATATGTCCTTGCATTAGTGCAGTTTCATGAATTCACAAGAATTTACAGACGTAGGCCAGGAAATCATACTCATAGAAAATGTTTGTGAACTGCATTTTAGCACAAGTAAAAATGCATTTGTGGATTTGCTTATGCTAAAATCTATTCAATGTTTAAAAGTTCACTTTCCCTCCAATCACTTTTTCCCCAACCCTGGAAGAAGTTTTACTTATGTCCTTGACAGGAGTAAATGTCCAACCTTTTTCTGCATGTGAAAAGATTAGAGAAGAGATAGTGAACACCCCTAAAACATGCAAGTTAGTAAGTCTGCACAGACTCAAGAGGGCATTCTAACCCTGGAACTATTGCTTACCCCTATCTCCAGCCCCTTTATATAGATCTGCTGAAAGGTGTCAAAATAAATGAATTGCTAATAATTAAACCCTATAATAGTATGAGCTATGGTCTAATCAGAGAGGCTATTATAAGAGCTCCTATATAATGAGATTGTGCCATAATTTGTCGCCACACTACATGGCACCAAAGTGACAAATAGATTTTTTTACAGGACAAGTAGATTTATGAAACAACATGTCCCATGGACAAGTACATATTTTATCAAATTCCACACTCTTGATCTATTTGCATTAACTAGTCAGTTCTTCATAACAAAAGATTGAATGTTCCATGAGGATCAATTTTAAATTTTTTGGCATAATGGCAAATCGTATGAAAAAGCCAATTACCTTGAAACATGTAGTAAAATGCAGTCAGTCACTCCCAGGTTCAGAAAAAATAAATAAGTCACCCACAAGATTAACGTCCTTCCTACATTCTTGCTTATTTTTGAAGCCGTTTGAATTTAAATTGAAGCTAAAACTATAAAAAATATTCCAACATATACAATACTTTGAAATATCCATTGGTACCCAATTAAAAAAAAAACTCAACCATTAATTATAATCAAACATTAACTTATAAAAGGTAACTTGATGTTTAAATCTGACAAACATGAACAAGGTTCTGATGCAGATCTCAGTTTGCTGGCTGTGACTCTGGTCTGTTTAAAGGGAGATATTGGTTGTCTCTGTGAACATTGTCTTGTTGTAGGAGAGCATGGCCTAATGGAAGCATTAGGTTTTGTCAGGACCAAGAAGGCCTGGACTAGTACGAAATCTGAAATCGGATGTGCACTGATGTATTTGGATGAGACAGGGCTGCAAAATATTTCTTAGCAACCTTTGAATGGACCCTCAAGCATGACTTCTTACTAACTGGGAAAAACAGGTTCCAGCAGGGTCTACTTAAAACGCAGAAAAGGTCTCTCTGCTGGATGCCCAGAAGAGGTGAACTTCTAGATAATCAAGTTTTACCTCTTTTTGTTCAATTAAGTCAAAGATATGACCCAATGTTCTGCAGATGTATGAATATCCCATGTAAAATAATTGTGCTCCTTGTTAAAAATGCCCATCAAGCGGCTTTTTCTGACACTAACACTAAGAAACCTGTGAGACTGGTCTGCTAACCAGTAAGACTGGTACGTGGAAGCAGTTAATTAATTAAGAAGATATAAACAGCATCCTTACCCACTCCTTACACTGGTCTTGTCTAATCAACTTCAAAGCATGACAATATAGTAAAGGAGCCAGTATCATTAAGGGTAGAAGAAACTGCTCCTCACCAATCAGAAACAAATACTGCAACTAGAGCGTGGGAAGGAGTTGTTACGGAGTGCTCCTGAGAGTGTTTAAGAGGCTTAAATAGTGAGCACTGTGGAAATAATAACATTGATCTGTTATGCACTGGAAGTTGAGTGAGTGAGGAAAGAGTAACGCACGGTTTGGACTCTAAATTCTACATTACTGGAATGGGCTTGAAGATGTCTAAAAAAACCACTGTATATTTTACAGCAGACCTTTTCAACCTACTTCACTTGGGAGGATATGAGGAAGAGGAATAATGTTGGTAATTATATTTATGTCTTGAGGTGGCCAAATCACTCTTCCTTAATCGAGGATAAACTCGAAGTGAAGGTACATCGCCCTTTGGAGGAAAACAAGATTATTTTTCTTCCATCTTCTCGTATCATTGTGTGAAGTTACTATCAGTCTGGCTTCCCTTGTTTTAGGCACTCTACATTGAATTATGATATAGAGGTCACAGGCTTCTGCTGTGACCCAAGTATACAGGGAGTGCAGAATTATTAGGCAAATGAGTATTTTGACCACATCATCCTCTTTATGCATGTTGTCTTACTCCAAGCTGTATAGGCTCGAAAGCCTACTACCAATTAAGCATATTAGGTGATGTGCATCTCTGTAATGAGAAGGGGTGTGGTCTAATGACATCAACACCCTATATCAGGTGTGCATAATTATTAGGCAACTTCCTTTCCTTTGGCAAAATGGGTCAAAAGAAGGACTTGACAGGCTCAGAAAAGTCAAAAATAGTGAGATATCTTGCAGAGGGATGCAGCACTCTTAAAATTGCAAAGCTTCTGAAGCGTGATCATCGAACAATCAAGCGTTTCATTCAAAATAGTCAACAGGGTCGCAAGAAGCGTGTGGAAAAACCAAGGCGCAAAATAACTGCCCATGAACTGAGAAAAGTCAAGCGTGCAGCTGCCACGATGCCACTTGCCACCAGTTTGGCCATATTTCAGAGCTGCAACATCACTGGAGTGCCCAAAAGCACAAGGTGTGCAATACTCAGAGACATGGCCAAGGTAAGAAAGGCTGAAAGACGACCACCACTGAACAAGACACACAAGCTGAAACGTCAAGACTGGGACAAGAAATATCTCAAGACTGATTTTTATAAGGTTTTATGGACTGATGAAATGAGAGTGAGTCTTGATGGGCCAGATGGATGGGCCCGTGGCTGGATTGGTAAAGGGCAGAGAGCTCCAGTCCGACTCAGACGCCAGCAAGGTGGAGGTGGAGTACTGGTTTGGGCTGGTATCATCAAAGATGAGCTTGTGGGGCCTTTTCGGGTTGAGGATGGAGTCAAGCTCAACTCCCAGTCCTACTGCCAGTTCCTGGAAGACACCTTCTTCAAGCAGTGGTACAGGAAGAAGTCTGCATCCTTCAAGAAAAACATGATTTTCATGCAGGACAATGCTCCATCACACGCGTCCAAGTACTCCACAGCGTGGCTGGCAAGAAAGGGTATAAAAGAAGGAAATCTAATGACATGGCCTCCTTGTTCACCTGATCTGAACCCCATTGAGAACCTGTGGTCCATCATCAAATGTGAGATTTACAAAGAGGGAAAACAGTACACCTCTCTGAACAGTGTCTGGGAGGCTGTGGTTGCTACTGCACGCAATGTTGATGGTGAACAGATCAAAACACTGACAGAATCCATGGATGGCAGGCTTTGGAGTGTCCTTGCAAAGAAAGGTGGCTATATTGGTCACTGATTTGTTTTTGTTTTGTTTTTGAATGTCAGAAATGTATATTTGTGAATGTTGAGATGTTATATTGGTTTCACTGGTAATGATAAATAATTGAAATGGGTATATATTTTTTTTTGTTAAGTTGCCTAATAATTATGCACAGTGAAAGTCACCTGCACACACAGATATCCCCCTAACATAGCTAAAACTAAAAACAAACTAAAAACTACTTCCAAAAATATTCAGTTTTGATATTAATGAGTTTTTTGGGTTCATTGAGAACATGGTTGTTGTTCAATAATAAAATTAATCCTCAAAAATACAACTTGCCTAATAATTCTGCACTCCCTGTACACAAAACCACCAGGTCGCATGAGGGTCTATTTCGAACATAAGCTTCTTAACCTCTTAAGTGCTGGGCCTCTAGTCACCCCAATTCCCAAGTGCTGAGCTCCTTCTTTGATATTTGGGGTAGTTTGCGCTTAAACCTTCAGAAATTTATTTTCCCAAAAGATATCCAGGCTAAATTGAGATCTTTTTTCTAAGTTTTGTGGTTTTTACTGGAGAGAATCAAGGAAAAGGTCAAAGTATAACATTTTGTTTTATTTCAGAAAATGTATCACAGTTTTTGCAATTTTCTATGTGGTGGTCAATATTTTCTATGTTTGAAGTTTATATCTACTTGCAGACTGTGGAGTTGCTAAACGTATGGGTTAAATAAATTAGAAAACTATACATAGCTAAAAGGAATAGTTTAGGTTGCTTATGCTTTTCACAAAGAAACTATTTAATGAAATAACAAACAGTGAAAGTAACAAAGAAAAATAGAAATAGGAAGACATTTTTATTGGTAAATTATTGTACAGAAGGCTGACCTAGACAAGTAATATACCATTACACCTGTCATACTTACCCTATCACAAGGGTAGATACTGCTAGTTGTTTTAAAAAAAACACACAAAATCCAGAGCTATCAAACTAAGTGTGGCTTATAATTGTTTTTTCACTATACCTTTTTGTTATGTGCCAGGACAATTCATCAATTCATTCAGCAAAATCTAATAAATAAAAAGTGAGGCTGAAGGCAAGCTGTGCATTTTTTAAATGTGATGAGGAAGTTTAAGAATAGAGGTTATTCGTACCATTCTGATTTGCACATCACCCACAATTTCTGGATAGTTCTGAGGATATTTTACAGAATCTATTCTTTTGTGTAGGCTACCTTGTATTTGAAAGCCAAAAGAAATAATGCAGTACAATAAATAAATCACCATTCCCATACTTCTCCTGATAAAATGTTATCCCACTTGCATGGTGGGCCTATAAACCACAAGAGGAAGTGCCCACAATGCAACATCAAGATGTTGCCACTTAATCTCAATCAGTCTGAGGGGTGTGTATTGATGAAGCATTAGGGCCCAGAGTCAGCAGGCACTACCGGCCCGGACGTTTCTGAAAACTAGACATCTGGGTTGCCTGACTTGTGTGCATCCCACTACTCTTTCTTACCAGGAATGCCCCGCAAACAGGAAAAAAGACAAAATCCCGGGACTTTCTCACATTTTTGGGAGTAAATGTTTCGTAATCTGCTGTGATTGACAAAAGTCCTATCACACATCGTTTCCACACTTCTCCGCACCCCACGTGTTTGAGTGGACCTTCTGCCTATGACAGGAACCAGTCAAAACATGGACTGTGTAAACCTAATATAGCATGAATTTGGTCAGCAAACAGTTAAACATTTGGACTGTTCCAATTGTGTGAGTTAGATACACACACATATGTGGGGTGCCATTTTTGTGAAGTCTTTGGCCATTGGCTGAAAGTGCTCCCCCTTTTCAGCCACAAATATGGGGGGGGGGGGGGGGGGGTTGTGGTTTTTGACACATATTTTAAGGTTTGCAAGGCATTCTGGGTAAGAACATTTGCTGGAATCCATGAAGGTCACACTCTAGTTTTAAGAAATGGTTTGATGGAGATAGGTAGTTACACATTTCCATCTTTGTGTTCTTTTATATTTCCTTTTATGCGTAATTCTTTCATACCAATAGACGAGTAGGCAAGGGAAAAGGGACCATTGGCTAAAGTTCTTGTCAGTATAAAAAAAACCCACACAAAAACCCAATAAATTTAGGTGCACATACCGAAGTATATATTTGTCACAGATTCAATCATTCTTGAAAACTCTATTTCTTTCCCACCCTTGTGCTAGGGGAGTGCCCTCTAACGGACAATCTGTAAGTATATGCCCTACACCCCATATTACAAAGCGGTATTACTTCTTCTTTCCTATCCTGGAAACATATTTAATTTCCTAATGAGTACCAGAGGGAAATAGAATACTAACCTTTATAAATTACCCTATGTTTGTACTTTATGGATGTGTAGAACATGTGCATTACCAATGACAATGACACAACACAAGCCTCCTTTTTGTTTTTGATACGCAGATTTTCAGCATTAGTGAGTGGATTAAACAAGGAAATCTTTATCTTGTGTAAGACACAGCTAAACTATTAATGAGAAGAAATCAGAGCAGAGTAACAGTCCAATAATGTATGGCTTGTGTTCATTTGCTGTCAATGTGAAATGTTAGACAAGCATGCAGAAGGACAAATAGTTCCCTAGTTTCAGAAGTGGTAGGATCCAACCCATTGAATCAAAACATAGTGAGACCAAAGTATTCCTCAGGGTGGGACAAAAAGACAAACACGAAGGAAAGCTATTAAATCAGAAACAAGGAACTGAAATAGGCAAGTTTATCAGATTATTAACAAGGGGCAGACCCAAAACCCACTCTTAGTATATACTAAATAAAGTATTGGTAACAATGCATCTCCCACAGACAGTCTGTCTGCAGTGAGTTCATACAAATGATAAACCATCAGGTTTATTATGGATGCTACTTACGGCAAACTGTACTGCAATACTGCGCTATGCTACTCACCTCACGCACTCTGGAGGACTGTATCTTAGAGTGAAAAACTGTTAAAGAATTTCACAGACCGAAAGTAAAAATCAAGTCCAAGTGAAAAGGATTCTTACCTTTGAAGTTTGATCTTTACTGCCATCATCAACTACAATCACCTCATACGTGAAAGAAGGAGTCTGAGTCTGTTTGAAACAAAAAGTGAAGGTTTTATGGTCAGTTGGATAAAATATCAAAAAAATCAAAAACAGGTTGCTCGCCTAAGAACCTTAATATTTAGCCCTAGGCCCCTTTTTTTAAGTGTATGGGCCTGTATTTTTCTTACTGTACAAGACTGCAGCATGTACCACAACAACAAAAAATAATTAGGCCAAAGTAAATGGGCAGCCTTTCCCCAATCCAGACTCTTAACCCTAGACATCTGACTGACCTCTCTTGTCCTTAGTATATTTTTACTTCTGCCAACAAGGATGAATCCCAGATCCTAGTGCTATCAGAAGACATTACATAAGGTTGCAGTTAAGGAAGGTACTTAACAAAACAAGTGTTAGTTTTATCAAGATAAATAACTTTTTAATACAGCATCCAGTTTCCTCTCATTCAGAAAATGTAGTTTTATTCACAGGAATGCAAAGACCAGGAGACATTTTAAGGGTCTTAAGCAGATCATCATTATGCATGTGTTTAAGAAAAAAACATCCTGAATGCTGCCCAGGAACCACTTGTAGCGAACATGTGAAGAACAGAAGAAACCATGAATATAAAAGCACTCTAGCATACAAAACACAAGCAAAATGGAAAAATACATCTTGGATATGTCTTATGTGGATTGGGTCACTAGAGGTAACAAAATGTCACTCTGATTTCACAGAAACATTCAGATTTGTTTAACAGCCTAAATTCAGAAGGACCTTCCTGCTTCAGATGCAGATTTACTAATCACAGACATAAAATGGGTATACATGTTTAAAAAGATGAAGTGAAATCACTTTTTGCCTATAAGTGCAAACCACTCCTTGGTGGAGAGCCCAATTAATCAAGTAGGTATTAATTCTGAAGTTTGGCTTATTTCTAAACACTTTAATTGTTGCTAAATAGAAAACGGTTTACTTGGGTCAATTATTGGTATATCAAAGTAAGTCACCTAGCTGTGATAAGAAAGACACCAGAAGGGTTACTGTCACAAACTGCTTTGGCTTCAATCCTATGCTCAGGTAGTTTAAGAAAATATGCTAAAGAAGCAGGAACTATTACAAAATAATTAATTTTTGGTATTGCGCTCTCAGAGATATAGATTGAGGCACACGTTGCAGTGGCCACCAAGGTGAGTCCTGGGGCATAACAGAAAAGCCTTACATAGTAGCCACAATGAAAAGGAAGGGTGTTTCCTTGTTTAAGGAGGTCCATGGGATCATTACTTCCACAATGTGAAACTTCCAGCAAAATGTGCAAAACACACGCTATCACTACATCAATGGATGGTCCAAAAGGTATAGTTTCTTATCTGTAACTCCAGTTCTCTCGTAGGGGAATAAGCATTTGAATAGTTCTACGCATGTGTGCGTATCCCGGAGCACTTCTTTACATAGTATCTTCTTTTGTGTAGATGTTCACCTTACTTCAGGTCTGTAGAGATACTAAGAAAGAACTTAATAATGTGCAGGCTAGGTAAATGGGCTACAGTGGTGTTATTCTTCAGACGGTACTTGGGAAAGCAGGGTTAAAATACCCATAAAATGTATAATTTGAGGAAAATGTTTTACACCAAACCTCAAATCTCCTTCACAAACCTTTTGTCCTGACAAAGTAGAGATGAAAAATAGGAAAGCAGTGTAGCCCCATAGGCTGCCGTTATGTGAGTGGAAAATAATGACTGTGCCTTCAAGGCTGCAGAGACCACCAATATCCCATCATGCTCTGCAGATGACAGTTGCTTCAGTTCTTTTTTCCGGCACCTGGTGGCCGGATCCTGGAGCACTGAACTCGGCCTTTTAGGCTTTTTTTCTTCAAAATTCACTTGTGAATTCTCATCTAATCTCTCCCCAGGGATAAGAGAGAGATAATCAACAAAGGTATCATGGTGTCCAGCCAGATAATCAGTGAAGCAGCAGATTCCTCCTTATTGGCGATTAACGAATACTGTCCTGGGATTTCCTTAAGACATCACTCTCGACTGAGACTCATCTCAATAAAACCTGAATCCCAAAAACGGATCTTAAACCTTCCATTCCCAAGCTCTACCTTATTCGGCAGCCACACAGATGAAGAAATGGCTAGCATCAAAGCATAGATGGAAACAATTAGAGCGGTCGGTCTCGAAAGACCTAAAGACCAACAACGTTCGTTCAGGCCTTACTAATGCCACTTTTACCCTTAGAGTGTTCAAATTTGAGGTTTGGTGTAAAACATTTTCCTCAACTTATGTATTTTGAGGGTACTTTAACCCTGTTTTACTGAGTACAATCTGAAGAATTACACCACTGTAGCCTATTTACCTAGGCTCCACAATATGTTCTTTCTTAAGTGTCTCCGCAGGACTTCCTGAAGTAAGGCGAACGTCTACACATAAGAAGAGACCATGTAAAGAAGTACTCTGGGATACCCGCATGTGGACAGAACTATTCAAATGCTTAGGAGTATAAGTAGAAATTCCCTACGAGAGAATAACAAGTTACTTTCCTTTGGTAACAGTCTTTCTGTTGGATACTCTATCTAACTGTAGCTTCTTCACAACAGAACACTACCAAGGAGCCAGACTGGATCTGGAAATATTTCTCTGTAGCAGTGCTCCAGGCTGTCGCTATAAGTCAATGTGTGGCTCCACACCCCCACAGATGCAGCAGAGCCACGTCACATTTAAGTGCTATCCCTACACACTGATGTCTTATTGTTTTGCCTTTCTGCATCCTAAAACGTGGTGCATTAATACTTATTGGTAATAGGGTGCTGAATACTAACTTGGGACCTTTTTAGATGTGAGGAATCTGTGGCAAAATAGAGTATCCACTAGAAAGGGTGTTAGTGAAGGTAAGTAACTTTTTCCTCTGATGGACATTTTTAACTGCAGATTCCGCACCCTAGAACAGATACCAAAGCAGTACCTCACCAAAGTGAAGGGGATCAGATGATAAAGCCTTGCAGGACCGAGGAGGTACAATGTTTGTCCCAAAGGACCTGGCTGGCAAGGCGGTAGATTTTTGTAAACATGTGCCTATGCATGCAGTAATAGCAGCGTTAGGCCTGCAGGGCTGGGCTCTCAGATATTCCACAGGATGATTCTTGGCCAGTACATAGCAGATCTCTATGCAGAGGACTATCAACCCCAGCACAGTCCTCTTCTGCACAGCAGCCCCATTCTTTGCTCCCGAGAATGCCCCAAAAAGTTGATTGTCCACTCAGTTCTCCATGATACAATCAATGTAAAAGCTGCTATTTCATTTTGGTATGATGGAGGCATTGTCCCTTCTTGGAAAATACAGCCGCATTCTCAATCCTGTCGTCTTTGTGAGTACAAGCGAGAAACTAGAACATGTTTTTTTGTGTGTGTGTCCTTACTAGAGGCACCAGAAACCCATTTTTAAGATATTGAACATTCGTTTGTGTAGACAAGCAGTTATCAGACGGCTAAGCAGCACCTCAATTCCTCTGGTTTGTAGGTGCACAAAGTTTATAATGCTGTTTTTTAAAGAAATGTCCAAAATTATTGAGTAAGGTTAGGTTGAAGCCAAGAGCTGTCTTGAATGAATTTATGCAAATGGGTAGTTAATAGATGTAAGGAAATGCCTCCTTGGAATGGTTACCCCCTGACTTTTTGCCTTTGCTGATGCTAAGTTATGATTTGAAAGTGTGCTGGGACCCTGCTAACCAGGCCCCAGCACCAGTGTTTTTTCCTAACCTGTAACTTTGTCTCCACAATTGGCACAACCCTGGCACTCAGGTAAGTCCCTTGTAACTGGTACCCCTGGTACCAAGGGCCCTGATGCCAGGGAAGGTCTCTAAGGGCTGCAGCATGTCTTATGCCACCCAATGAACCCCTCACTCAGCACATACACACTGCTTCCCAGCTTGTGTGTGATGGTGGGGAGAAAATGACTAAGTCGACATGGCACTCCCCTCAGAGTGCCATGCCAACCTCACACTGCCTGTGGCATAGGTAAGTCACCCCTCTAGCAGGCCTTACAGTCCTACGGCAGGGTGCACTATACCACAGGTGAGGGCATATGTGCATGAGCACTATGCCCCTACAGTGTCTAAGCAAAACCTTAGACATTGTAAGTGCAAGGTAGCCATAACAGTATATGGTCTGGGAGTCTGTCAAACACGAACTCCACAGCACCATAATGGCTACACTGAAAACTGGGAAGTTTGGTATCAAAATTCTCAGCAAAATAAATGCACACTGATGCCAGTGTGCACTTTATTGTAAAATACACCCAGAGGGCATCTTAGAGATGCCCCCTGAAAACATACCCCACAGGGAGGAGGCACAAAGAGGGTGTAGCCACCCTCAGGGCCAGTAGCCATTCGCTATTGCCCTCCCAGACCCTAAAACACCCCTAAATTCAGTATTTAGGGGCTCCCAGAACCAAAGAAGACCGATTCCTGCAACCTAAAGAAGAAGAAGGACTGCTGACCTGAAGCCCTGCAGTGAAGACGGAGACGACAACTGATTTGGCCCCAGCCCCAATGGCCTGTCTCCCTACTTCGACGAAAACTGCAACAGCGATGCATCCAACAGGGACCAGCGACCTCTGAAGCCTCAGAGGACTGCCCTGCATCTAAAGTACCAAGAAGCTCCCGAGAACAGTGGCCCTGTTCAACAAACTGCAACTTTCTGCAACAAAGAAGCAACTTTAAAGACCCCACGTTTCCCGCCGGACGCGTGAGACTTTCCACACTGCACCTGACACCCCCGGCTCGACCTGCAGCAAACAAACACCTCAGGGAGGACTCCCCGGCGACTGCGAGCCCGTGAGTAGCCAGAGTTGACCCCCCCTGATCCCCCACAGCGACGCCTGCAGAGGAAATCCAGAGGCTCCCCCTGACCGCGACTGCCTGTAACAAGGGACCCCCGCCTGGAACCAACACTGCACCCGCAGCCCCCAGGACCTGAAGGAACCCAACTTCAGTGCAGGAGCGACCCCCAGGTGACCCTCTGGCTAGCCCAGGTGTGGCTACCCCGAGGAGCCCCCCCCTCTGCCTGCCTGCATCGTTGAAGAGACCCCTGTGTCTCCCCATTGTTTTCTGCAGAAAACCCGACGCCTGTTTGCACTCTGCACCTGGCCGCCCCTGTGCCGCTGAGGGTGTACTTTCTGTGCCTGCTTGTGTCCCCCCCGGTGCCCTACAAAACCCCCCTGGTCTGCCCTCCGAGGACACGGGTACTTACCTGCTGGCAGACTGGAACCAGGGCACCCCTGTTTCCATTGAAGCCTATGTGTTTTGGGCACCTCTTTGACCTCTGCACCTGACCGGCCCTGAGCTGCTGGTGTGGTAACTTTGGGGTTGCCTTGAACCCCCAACGGTGGGCTACCTTGGAAACAACGTTGAACCCTGTAAGTGTTTTACTTATCTGTGAACTTAACAATTACTTACCTCCCCCAGGAAGTGTTGATTTTTGCAGTGTCCACTTTTAAAATAGCTTATTGCCATTTTTGTCAAAACTGTACATGCTATTGTGATTATTTAAAGTTCCTAGAATACCTGAGTGAAACACCTTTCATTTGAAGTATTACTTGTAAATCTTGAACCTGTGGTTCTTAAAATAAACTAAGAAAATATATTTTTCTATATAAAAACCTATTGGCCTGGGGTAAGTCTTTGAGTGTGTGTTCCTCATTTATTGCTTGTGTGTGTACAACAAGTGCTTAACACTACCCTCTGATAAGCCTACTGCTCGACCACACTACCACAAAATAGAGCATTAGAATTATCTCTTTTTGCCACTATCTTATCTGTAAGGGGAACCCTTGGACTCTGTGCACACTATTTCTTTACTTTGAAATAGCATATACAGAGCCAACTTCCTACAACAGACATTTTTAAAAGTGGGTTGTGGCAATTTTAAGAAAACTACGTGTTTGAAGGGTCTATTGTTTCCTGTAGCGGAGTTTATAAGAGCAACGGTAAAAAAACCAAAATATTATTTTTCACAGCTAACCTCAGTATCTATATGGATTGTTTTAATGATGTTTAATATATTATGTTGCACTGTCACCTTAATTAGGCTAAAAAAAATTGTGTGGTTTCAAAACGTAGCCTTCAGAGGGGAAAGGAGTCAGCAGGCTTGTTATATAGGCAACTTGAGGCACCCTGTGGGATAAGTAAGTGTTGGTACCTTATTAGCTGAAACTGTGTGCTTTATACAGATCTAGTGCATATTTATTGTTCATATTTTATGTAAAATTTGTTATCTTAAAATTAACAGGCGGGATAGCTTTTATAATTCTGTGCATTCTTATGTTACATTATGAAGGGTGTTCTGTGTGTCTATCTTGATAGGACTTATGTGACCTGATCTTAGAAGTTTGTGTTGGTTTTAATTAACTATGCTAAAAAACAAGACTTGACTTGATTGTTGAAGCTGCAAGCCCTTTTGGGATAAAAACAATATAGCCTCTACTACTCTTCTGAGAAGCGACAGGGAGCAAACAATGCCGGTCAAGAGATGGATTGCCCAACATGGAAAGGAGTCATAGGTTTTGGTGAGAATGTTGCCAGAGTCTCCAGCACTGGTCTGTCTATACAAAAAACATAAGGCAATTGCATTTTTAGTGCCTGAAGTTCACCATTTGATGAGCTGAGGAATTTCAAAGAGGGCGGCATTCTTTTTAGTTAGGAGACACAGCCAACAGATATGAATTGCCTTGAATACGGCACACTTAAGAAACATCAAGACCTAGTTAAGAACACACTGTGGCATCGCATGTGGAACATGAGAGTCAAAGCTTAAATAAATCTCATCACAACCAGAGAACTAGAGAAGGACGGTTAGTTTGGCAAACATCGAAAGGCTGAAAGAGCTGACAACTTTTAATAGTGCCCAAATCAAGTCTTTGCAGGGCCAAAGACAAAACAAACAAAAGGACAACTCACAACTTTGCTTGTACAGGGATTTGTCCCGGTACACAGCACAAATGGATTTCGTGAAGAGTGCCTGGTGGCAAGGATGACCTCTATCCCTTTTAGCAGTAGATCAAATGCAGTCAAATGCTACAGTTAAGTCTCCATGAATGTAGTTGTAGGTTGCATAGATTTAGATGGAGGACCCGGACCTGTTGCTGAAGCAGAAGGACCCTGCCACATAGCAGATGATCAGAGGGAAGATGCTCATGCCGCGAAGGGCCAGGTACCACACTCTCCTGGCCAATCTGGAGCCACTAGGATAACATGGTCGGGCCTGATCTCCTTCAGATCGTTGGGCAAGATAGTTAATGTGGAACGTGTACAAAAGTCCCACATTCCATTCCAGCTGTAATGCACTTCATTGCAATTGTTCTTGCGAGAATGCCACCCCACAAACCTTTTGAGACTGCGTGTCCTCAACAATGGTGAAAAGCTCTAGCTAGGTTCCTCCCCACTGTCCCTTCACCGGAAACAAAAGCCACCTGATCTACGTCTCCCCCATATGACCCCCCAAGCCTAGCAGGAACACGTCTGTTACCACAGTGAGCTCTACATACAGAAGGGAGGGGGCCTGCTGCTGGATCAACTGCATTCCAGAACCCACAACAGTAATTCCCCAGCAGACTCCTTAGAGACCTGGATGGCATAGGCTAGACGTTCTTGATGGTTGGCCCATTGGAATTTTTATTGAAGAGCCTGTGTGTCCCCCCTAGGTATTGTTGTAGAGGAGGATGCAGGGGGTCAGGAGTTCCAGAAGTCTCAGAACTGAGGTCACTGTGATCCAGGACAGAGCCTGAAATATTGGGATCATAGCCCAAATGCCCTGGACTCATTGCGGTGGAAGAAAATATCTGAACTTCATTTTGTCTAGTATTGCCACACTGATTGAAAGCCTCTGCAAAGGAATCGAGTGGGACTTTAACTCAATGATTTCAAAAGGTCTGCCATCTTCCGGGGTAGTCCTCGACTGTATGTGGTGAGTGGACCTTCAACACATGCCTCTGAGGTACGGGAACACTGATATTGTTGATAAACCGAGACCACCACCATCACTTTTATGAATGCTTGAGGGGCGCTAGTGAGGCTGACGGACAACAAAGCAAACTGGAAATGCTACTCGCCTACATGGAAACGCAGCTAAGGCATGAACTGCAATAGTCACTAAACATTTGGAATTGATGTGGAAATTGTTTGTCAGGGATCTATAGCACTACTGTCTTTGAAGCATTCCAATGCAGAGTTCGTCTTCAACACAAAAAGGCAGGTCTTATCAAAAGGCACATCCTTAAGAAGTCCTACACATCAATGGTGAATTCAGTGGATCGTGTCTATGAAAAACAACACTGGTACTGATTGCCCTCCCAAGGCAAAACATAGTATCTAGATCTGACTGGATGACATATTTTGCCGTGTCCAGCCCATCATGCAGGTCACAGGGGTTTTAAGGTCTTTCATTACGGTAGGTAAGATCATGCTGGCCATGGTCTAAACAGCATTTGTTTAACAGCCAAATATGCACACATCATTTACAGACCATAGTGCTAGGCTGCCAGATGAAACATGTGTTTGCCAAAAGCTTTAATTTGGTTAGGAATGAGTTTAGCTTCACCTTACTAGTCAAGGCACTCAAAATAAAACTCTTTGAGTGAGGTGCTTGAGGAAAAAACCTAGGTCAGCAGGCAGGGATGTACGGCCACCTGCCTGTTCACAGGCGGTCTCGAATAAGGCTTAGGACAAGTAGCCATAAAAGTATCAGTGAGAGCATCACTAAATGGAACTAAGGCCTCAGAAGTTGCTGGCCCAGGCGGCAAAATCTCTCTCAGAATATTTGTTTTGATTTCAATGGACGGTAGCTGCAGGTTTAGTGCCTCCCCTACCCTCTGAATCACCACTGCAAATTAGGCACTGTCTTTTGTGGGTTACCCAAAGCAGAGTTAGGCTCTGCCTCAGGCAAGTTATCAAGTCCAATGGACTTCTGAAAATCAGTGTGAAAGGCATAATCAGAATAATGCGGGATGGACAAGTCATCTCCATCATCATCTTCTACATCTTGGTGTGACCTCTGTTCTGGCATAATATCAGAACCAAAAAGATAATGGATCCTCTGTTGGTAGGAGCAATGTGGGAGAGGCACTGTGTTAGAGTGAGGCTGCACGATGACCTTGAGCCAACGTCGGTTCAGGGTCTGGCATTGGTATCTGTACTGGATCATCCTTCAGCACTGATACCTCTGTCAGAGTAACAGGCACCAGCATCGTTGTCAGGGCCAGAGTAGAAATCTGTACCAGGGCAGTATGGGCCCAGAAATTGACCCCAAGAGGACAGATGGCACCATATCTGTACCAGGGTCTGCACGAGCCTGGAAACTGGCTACAAGAGGACAGGTGGCCCCATTAATGGCCTCACAGCAGTAATCTGACTGTGGCCTGTCGAATTTAAAGGGCCTGAAGGTGCACCAGAGGGAGCTTGAAACACACTGAAATTTTGCACCATGGCCTCCTTGAAGGCCTTGATTTGCCTCAGGGTCAATGATGGCCTAGGTAATTTGGGACACACAAGATCAACAAAATAATCTGTTTCATGGCTAGAGACCTTAAATTATAGGGACTGACACTGTGATGCCCATGTTGCTTCTCTTTGCAGTGGGAATGACAGCATGTGCTCTAGTCCTGCTCTGATTTCTTAAGCGTGTGCTTGGATTAACAGGATAATTTTTTTTTTTTTTATAATTTATTTATCGGCATTTTAGATTAAGAACAGCAGTACAACTACAGGGATGAAAAAAGTGGGAGGGGAGCATGCTATGTGAGCAGTTTCGAGTACAGAAGGGACGTCCTTGACATATCTTAGGAAGATGATCTGGAGGGAGTCTGTCTCGGGAGGTAGCGGCCTGTTATAGGGAGCAGAATGGAAAAAACCCTATTCCAGTAGTCCTGCGAGCACTCCCCAGCAAGATGGGAGGAAGGAGGCCTGAGGGGTAGCGCAGTGCAAGCAGCTCAATTCCACCACCGATCCCAGGAGATGCAACTGTAGCGGGGTGTGGTATAGCTGGGGGAACGACTCTGAAGTGGATGAGAAGCAATCTCTACTTGGGGGAGAGGGCTGCATTTGGCCACAGGAAAATGACTATAGGACATCAGAGATATGGGTGTTGTGTCTTTTTCCCAGGCGGTACGGGCGGCAGAGACTAGCACAGCTGTTGTTTCTTGTAGAACGGTTTAAAGACAAGTGACCAGCCTATGGTGTGATGGGTTGGTTAGTAATGTTTGCAGTGTGTGTGGGGGTGGGTGTTTAGGGAATGTAACATGTTTTGCACCGCAAGTGGTTCGGAGTTGATGTTTAAGGATGATCTCAAGGGCTGTAGGGTGGGAGGTCCCAGAGGGTGCAAATGGGGGTACAAAGTGGTTATCAGGTTTTGAACCCACAAAAGTAGTGAGGCCATGTGAGTGCTCTGGCACCCTCGTCCTGCAATGCAGACAGTACAAGGCTGTGTGCAATGGAACGCAGGGCACATACAGACAGGGACGTCGGGCACGACATTGCATGCCATCCCACATCCACTGCACGCACTCCACTGTCTCAAGCTCAGTCAGCTGCAGTTTGTAGTATGTAAAGCGCTGTGACGAAGGGGCAGAGAGATGCATGGTCAGACTTTACAGCCATGTGTCGTTGAAATTGTGTGGGGAAGAGCCATAGATGAATTTATTGAGCCTGGGCACAGAAAGTATTAAGGGACATGTGGGGTGCGTCCAACCGCCCTGTTGGAATGGTAGGGTGAGTGTCTCCCATATGATCCTGGATTGCTTACCAGTCCAAATCAAGGCAACAAGATTGGAGTGCAGCCACCGTAGGAAGTGTGCAGTGAGTGGAATCAGTATATTTATTAAAAGGTACAGAAACTTAGGCAGTACGACCATTTTTGCAATGGCTATCCCACCCGTTACTGATAGTGGCAGGCAGGTCCAAACCGGGATCCTCTCTCCCAGCTACACCATGGCGCGGCCATAGACGGCTTTCCAGAGTCCATCTAGGTCACAGCCGAGCAAAATGCCCATGTTGCGGATCAGTTCAGAGGCCCATTGCAGTGGGTATTCGGAGATAAATGTGTGTACACTCTGTGAGGGGGAACAGTGTGGACTTGGCACTGTAGACAAGGACACTTGAGCATCCACCGTAATGCATGACCTCGCAAATAACAGGGGTCAAGTTTTCCTTGGGGCTGCAAATGTATAGAGTCTCATGGTCTGCGTACATGGATACCACAGGCTCCTGGCCATAAAACCAAGGCATCTGAGGGTGTGATTTTGCCCCAGCCGGGCCACAAGAGGCCCCATTGCCAAGGCAAATAGGAACAGAGACAGTAGGCACCCCAGGTGAATCCTGAGGGTAATCGGGAATGGCCCTGATAGCATACTGTTAAGGCAAAGACAGGCCGTTGGAGAGGTTTATAGAAGGAGGATCAAGCAGATAAAGTGTGGGCTGGGGCTGAGCTGCAACAGTAGCTGGTATAGGTACAGCCACTTTAAGGAGTTGAATGCCTTCGTGGCATTCAGTACTACGGCGCCGGCAGTAAAGTGAAGGTTAATAGAGTGGATGAGGTCAAACATGGTGCGGAGATTGTGTCAAATGGATCGGCCCGGCACAAACTTGGACTGATCCAGGCGCACAATGTCAGGTAGCAGGGGGAGGAAGCGTTTATCATAGAGAGCAGACAGTACGAGTCTCAGAAATTTTCCAACTTGTCAGGTTTTCGAATTGTTACTATAACCGCTTCTCGCAGGGACACCACCCAGCACTCCAGAGAATCCTCATACATCGCCAGTATGTGAGAAGCTAGCAAGGCTGCGTACTCTTTGTAGATGGCGGTAAAAGGCCATCCAGTTCCGGCGTCTTATCACCAGGAAGGCCCTGAATGACTTGTATGACATCATCCACCGGGAAAGGCGTGTCTAGGTACAAATGGTAGCCCAGTCCAGCCAATGTAGCTGTATCGAGTCTAGGTATGCAGTTAGCTCCTCTGCGTCAGGAACAGACTTTGCATTGTAGATCCTGGAGTTGAATAAAGTTATGGTTTGAAGAAGCATGGCAGGAGTGGACTAATGCTCTTGCCGCTCGACCAGGAGCTCCAATAGGTAGACGGAGGTCCAGGGTTTGCGCAGCATTCTGGCTAGCGTCTTGCCAGGACAATCGTCCTCTCCATACTGATGTGCAGTCCCCTCTCGCACTAGATATTTAGTCTTACGTAGGGCCTCTTCGTATTTAGAGAGTATTGCACAGATAGCTGCTATAGTAGCAGCATGTTTCGAAGTGTAGTATTCAAGCTCCAGGGTATGGAGGTCCCATTCCAGCAATATTAGTTTCCCACGTATTGCCCTGAGGACGCAAGATTGTTTCGCAGTGCAGGTGCTTCAGATTGCAACTTTGAAGGCCTCCTAGAGGGTCGATGGGGATGTCACAGAGTCTAAGTTATTGCTGAAGTACTCAATGATCCGAGAGCGGACCTTGTCCTGGAACACCATGTCCTGGACTTCCCTGATGGGCAGTTACCAGTCAAGGGCCCGCAGGGACGACTGCGGCAGTAAGAGCTCCAGCAGGATGGAGACATGGTTGGAGAGAGTGTGGGCATGTGTGTCAGGGTTAACCAGAGGACTTTGAGAGTTCAGCTGAATGCTTGCAGAACTGGCCTCGAGACATAGTTTGAGTCCATATGAGCAGTGATGGCCACAAATTCTTGTTTTCAGCAAAATATGGTTTCACCTCCTGGTCTCATATTGCCTTCCGATGCATGAAGGCACAATTACCACACTGACTTAAAGTTGTGACCAGAGACCAGACACACAGCTTGTGCAGGTCTGTGACAAATATCTGCTTCCTGCAGTAGTGGCACAGCTTGGGCATATGGGCACATATATTGGTCCACAGCACAATGTGAATACGAAAAAGTAATCAGAAACCAAACCAAAAATAAGCTCTGGATCTGCATAGGAAGGCACGAAAGAAAAAACAACTCCTTGTTCTCGCAATAGTGGTGCTTATATGCCGCTCCACTCCATCACGTCCAAGGCAGTGTGGGGACAGTGTCGAGCTGCATGTTAGCCACCTAGTGGCTCACATAACAATGCAATGGAGGAAGCTTTCTGGATCCAGTTTTCTACAGTGAGGAATATGAGGTCTGAAGTATCAAACAGAATACAATACCACTGTAAAGTGTATGCTTAATAAGGCCATGTGTGTGAAAGCCCAAAATCAAATAAGCAATGGGAAAGCAAGAGGTCTGGAATTTGATAGAACTTGTTCACTGACTGGCATGTTTGGGATTGTGTGGAAGGGTGAGTGAAAGAATGCAAGAAGAATATAGTGGATTGATGAAGGAATACATTGGTGAATAAATGTTTGATTACGTCAATGGGCTGAAACGTCACTAATGAATCCATTTATTCATCCATCCATCCAGGCAGCGATCACCTATGTGTTCATGAGTGCACTCGCCCATGCATGCATTGATCTATTTATGCGTTCACTAACCCATTCATTCATCCATCCATCCATCCAGGAACAAACAAACCCATCCATTCTTCCAACTATTGACTCATTCTTGCACTTACCTCCTGATTCATTCATAAAACAATATGCTAAAAATCGACGTCCATGGCAATGCAAACCTATTTTATTTAAAAATACTTCTATACTAGGCTGAGATAAAGAAAGGGAGTGGCACGGTGTGAAGAGGAGGTGACAGAGAGGAGGAAATTGAAGCAGCCATATTTTTTATTTAGTGCAGAAAATGCATACCTCCCATCATGGAGAGAACTGCCAGAGAATGTTTACCTGTTTATCAAAGAGCATTTAAAAAACAAAAAAACAGCAGGAGCAAAGCCAATAACTGTTCAACACTGGGGGATGTAACACGTCAGTAACACAGATTGAAAACTGTCTGGGTTAATGGTGCTGGCATCGGGCAGTCTTTTAGTTATTTGTAAAACCATGAAAATAACGACGATTGAAATCTTAGTATTCGTTCTGTTTATTGGCAAGTATTTGGGAATTTGTAAATGTGAGCATCTGGTATTATTAGAATTGTACATTTGTCTTTTCATGTTCTAAGAAAGAGGGAACACTTGTTCAAATGTAGGGCAGTGCTGCCCTTGAGGTCTCTTAAATAACTATTGTAGGAAAGTACCATCTTGCCTGGCATGTTACCCCCATTTTGACTTGTATGAATGTTTGTTTTTGCCTGTGTCACTGGGATCCTGCTAGCCAGGATCCCAGTGCTCATAAAGTGTGCCCTGTATGTGTTTCCTGTGTGGTGCCTAACTGTATCACTGAGGCTCTGCTAACCAGAACCTCAGTGTTTATGCTCTCTCTGCTTTTAAAATTGTCACTGCAGGCTAGTGACTAATTTTACCAATTCTGATTGGCACACTGGAACACCCTTATAATTCCCTAGTATATGGTACCTAGGTACCCAGGGTATCGGGGTTCCAGGATATCCCTATGGGCTGCAGCATTTCTTTTGCCACCCATAGGGAGCCCAAACAATTCTTATACAGGACTGCCACTGCAACGTGAGTGAAATAACGTCCACGTTATTTCACAGCCATTTTACACTGCACTTAAGTAACTTATAAGTCACCTATATGTCTAACCCTCACTTAGTGAAGGTTAGGTGCAAAGTTACTAAGTGTGAGGGCACCCTGACACTAGCCAAGGTGCCCCCACATTGTTCAGTGCAATTTCCCCAGACTTTGTGAGTCTGGGGGCACCATTACACGCATGAACTACATATAGGTCAATACCTATGTGCAGCTTCACAATGGTAACTCCGAACATGGCCATGTAACATGTCTAGGACCATGGAATTGTCACCCCAATACCATTCTGGTACTGGGGTGACAATTCCATGCAACCCCGGGGCTCCAGCATGGCCCCGGGTACTGCCAAACTAGCTCTCTCCGGGGTTTTCTCTGAAGCTACCGCTGCTGCCAACCCTCAGACAGGTTTCTGTCCTCCTGGGGTCTGAGCAGCCCAGTCCCAGGAAGGCAGAACAAAGGATTTCCTCTGAGAGAGAGTGTTACAACCTCTCCCTTTGGAAGTAGGTGTTGAGGGCTGGGGAGGAGTAGCCTCCCCCAGCCTCTGGAAATGCTTTGAAGGGCACAGATGGTGCCCTCCTTGCATAAGCCAGTCTACAGCGGTTCAGGGAGCCCCCAACCCCTGCTCTGGCGTGAAGCTGGACAAAGGAAAGGGGATTGACCACTCCCCTGACCAGTACATCCCCAGGGGTGGTGCCCAGAACTCCTCCAGTGTGTCCCAGACCTCTGCCATGTTGAATGCAGAGGTGTGAGGGCACAATGAAGACCTCTGAGTGGCCAGTGCCAGCAGGTGACGTCAGCGACCCCTCCTGATAGGCTCTTACCTGGTTAGGTAGCCAATCCTCCTCTGAGGGCTATTTAGGGTCTCTCCTGTGGATTTCTCACCAGATAACAAATGCAAAAGCTCACCAGAGTTGCTCTGCATGTCTCTCTTCGACTTCTGCCAAGGATCGTCCGGTGACTGCTCCAGGACGCCTGCAAAACTGCAACAAAGTAGCAAGAAGACTACCAGCAACATTGTAGCGGCGCATCCGGGCGGCTTTCTCGACTGTTTCCTGGAGGTGCATACTCTGAGAACTGTCTGCCTTCACCCTGCACTGAAAGCCAAGAAGAAATCTCCTGTGGGTCGATGGAATCTTCCCCCTGCTAATGCAGGCACCAAACTTCTGAATCACCGGTCCTCTGGGTCCCCTCTCATCTTGACGAGCGTGGTCCCTGGAACACAGGAGCTGGATGCAAGTGTCCTCGAAAGTCCAGTGGCCCTTCTGTCCAAATTTGGTGGAGGTAAGTCCTTGCCTCCCCACGCCAGACAGTAATCCTAATCCTGTGTGCTGCGTGAACTGCCACTGCTAGGGTTTCTGTGCACTTTTGCAAGACTTCCTTTGTGCACAGCCCAGGTCCCCAGCACTCCGTCCTGCATTGCCCAACTCGCTGAGTTGGCCTCCGACTTCATGAGACCCTCTTTTGTTGTGCTGAGACGACCGCCGTGCTCAGATCTTCGGAACGCCTGTTCAGGTGCTTCTGCGGGTGTTGCCTACTTCTGTTGCTGAGCGCCCCCTCTGTCTCCTCCTCCAAGGGACGACCTCCTGGTCCTTCCTGGGCCCTGGCAGCACCCAAAATCCTCAACCGCGACTCTTTCAGCTAGCAAGGCTTGTTTGCGGTCTTTCTGTGTAGAAACAACTCTGCATCCTCCAGCACGTCGTGGGACATCTTCTGACCAAAGGAGAAGTTCCTGGCACCTTCTGTTGTTGCAGAATCTTCGGCTTCTTCCACCCGGAGGCAGCCCTTTTGCACCTTCATCCGGGGTTTAGTGGGCTCCTGCCCCCCCTGGACACTTGCGTGTAGGAAAGTACCATCTTGCCTGGCATGTTACCCCCATTTTTCACTGTATATATGTTGTTTTAGTTGTATGTGTCACTGGGACCCTGGTATCCCAGGGCCCCAGTGCTCATAAGTGTGCCTGAATGTGTTACCTGTGTAGTGACTAACTGTCTCACTGAGGCTCTGCTAATCAGAACCTCAGTGGTTATGCTCTCTCATTTCTTTCAAATTGTCACTAACAGGCTAGTGACCAATTTTACCAATTTACATTGGCTTACTGGAACACCCTTATAATTCCCTAGTATATGGTACTGAGGTACCCAGGGTATTGGGGTTCCAGGAGATCCCTATGGGCTGCAGCATTTCTTTTGCCACCCATAGGGAGCTCTGACAATTCTTACACAGGCCTGCCACTGCAGCCTGAGTGAAATAACGTCCACGTTATTTCACAGCCATTTTACACTGCACTTAAGTAACTTATAAGTCACCTATATGTCTAACCTTTACCTGGTAAAGGTTAGGTGCAAAGTTACTTAGTGTGAGGGCACCCTGGCACTAGCCAAGGTGCCCCCACATTGTTCAGGGCCAATTCCCCGGACTTTGTGAGTGCGGGGACACCATTACACGCGTGCACTACATATAGGTCACTACCTATATGTAGCTTCACAATGGTAACTCCGAATATGGCCATGTAACATGTCTATGATCATGGAATTGCCCCCTCTATACCATCCTGGCATAGTTGGCACAATCCCATGATCCCAGTGGTCTGTAGCACAGACCCTGGTACTGCCAAACTGCCCTTCCTGGGGTTTCACTGCAGCTGCTGCTGCTGCCAACCCCTCAGACAGGCATCTGCCCTCCTGGGGTCCAGCCAGCCCTGGCCCAGGATGGCAGAACAAAGGACTTCCTCTGAGAGAGGGTGTTACACCCTCTCCCTTTGGAAAATGGTGTGAAGGCAGGGGAGGAGTAGCCTCCCCCAGCCTCTGGAAATGCTTTCTTGGGCACAGATGTGCCCAATTCTGCATAAGCCAGTCTACACCGGTTCAGGGGACCCCTTAGCCCTGCTCTGGCGTGAAACTGGACAAAGGAAAGGGGAGTGACCACTCCCCTGATCTGCACCTCCCCTGGGAGGTGTCCAGAGCTCCTCCAGTGTGCTCCAGACCTCTGCCATCTTGGAAACAGAGGTGCTGCTGGCACACTGGACTGCTCTGAGTGGCCAGTGCCACCAGGTGACGTCAGAGACTCCTTCTGATAGGCTCCTTCAGGTGTTGCTAGCCTATCCTCTCTCCTAGGTAGCCAAACCCTCTTTTCTGGCTATTTAGGGTCTCTGTCTCTGGGGAAACTTTAGATAATGAATGCAAGAGCTCATCCGAGTTCCTCTGCATCTCTCTCTTCACCTTCTGCCAAGGAATCTACTGCTGACCGCGCTGGAAGCCTGCAAAACTGCAACATAGTAGCAAAGACAACTACTGCAACTCTGTAACGCTGATCCTGCCGCCTTCTCGACTGTTTTCCTGGTGGTGCATGCTGTGGGGGTAGTCTGCCTCCTCTCTGCACTAGAAGCTCCGAAGAAATCTCCCGTGGGTCGACGGAATCTTCCCCCTGCAACCGCAGGCACCAAAAAGCTGCATTGCCGGTCCCTTGGGTCTCCTCTCAGCACGACGAGCGAGGTCCCTCGAATCCAGCAACTCTGTCCAAGTGAATCCCACAGTCCAGTGACTCTTCAGTCCAAGTTTGGTGGAGGTAAGTCCTTGCCTCCCCACGCCAGACTGCATTGCTGGGAACCGCGACTTTTGCAGCTACTCCGGCCTCCGTGCACTTCCGGCGGAAATCCTTTGTGCACAGTCCAGCCTGGGTCCACGGCACTCTAACCTGCATTGCACGACCTCCTAAGTTGTTCTCCGGCGACGTGGGACTCCTTTGTGCGACTTCGGGTGATCACCGTTTCACGCATCCTCGTAGTGCCTGTTTCTGGCACTTCTCCGGGTGCTACCTGCTGCTGAGAGGGCTCCTTGTCTTGCTCGACGTCCCCTCTGTCTCCTGACGCAATTTGCGACATCCTGGTCCCTCCTGGGCCACAGCAGCTTCCAAAAACGCTTACCGCACGATTTGCAGCTAGCAAGGCTTGTTGGCGGTCTTTCGGCGGGAAAACACTTCTGCACGACTCTCCACGGCGTGAGGGATCCGTCCTCCAAAGGGGAAGTCTCTAGCCCTTGTCGTTCCTGCAGAAACCTAAGCTTCTTCTGTCCAGTAGAAGCTTCTTTGCACCCACAGCTGGCATTTCCTGGGCATCTGCCCATCTCCGACTTACTTGTGACTTTTGGACTTGGTCCCCTTGTTCCACAGGTACCCTCGACTGGAAATCCATCGTTGTTGCATTGCTGGTTTGTGTCTTTCCTGCAGAATTCCCCTTTCACGACTTCTATGTCCTTTGGGGAACTTTAGTGCACTTTGCACTCACTTTTCAGGGTCTTGGGGTGGGCTATTTTTCTAACCCTCACTATTTTCTAATAGTCCCAGCGACCCTCTACAAGGTCACATAGGTTTGGGGTCCATTTGTGGTTCGCATTCCACTTTTGGAGTATATGGTTTGTGTTGCCCCTATCCCTATGTGTCCCCATTGCATCCTATTGTAACTATACATTGTTTGCACTGTTTTCTAAGACTATACTGCATATTTTTGGTATTGTGTACATATATCTTGTGTATATTTCCTATCCTCTCACTGAGGGTAAACTCTAAGATACTTTGGCATATTGTCATAAAAATAAAGTACCTTTATTTTTAGTATAACTGTGTATTGTGTTTTCTTATGATATTGTGCATATGACACTAAGTGGTACTGTAGTAGCTTCACACGTCTCCTAGTTCAGCCTAAGCTGCTCTGCTAAGCTACCATTATCTATCAGCCTAAGCTGCTACACACCCTATACACTAATAAGGGATAACTGGGCCTGGTGCAAGGTGCAAGTACCCCTTGGTACTCACTACAAGCCAGTCCAGCCTCCTACATTGCGTAACTCTTGGACTTGGTCCCCTTCCTTTGCAGGTCCTCAGGTCCAGGAATCTGTCTTCAGTGCTTTGCAGTCAGTTGTTGCCTCTGCAGAATCCCCTATCTCGATTTTACTGTCTTTCTGGGGTAGTAGGGTAACTTTACTCCTATTTTTCAGGGTCTTGGGGTTGGGTATCTTGGACACCCTTAGTGTTTTCTTACACTCCCAGCGACCCTCTACACACTACACTAGGCCTGGGGTCCATTCGTGGTTCGCATTCTACTTTTGGAGTATATGGTTTGTGTTGTCCGTAGGCCTATTGTCTCCTATTCAATTCTATTGTGTTCTACAGTGTTTGCACTACTTTTCTAACTGTTTACTTACCTGATTTTGGTTTGTGTGTATATTTTGTGTATATTACTTACCTCCTAAGGGAGTATATCCTCTTAAATACTTTTGGCATATTGTCACTAAAATAAAGTACCTTTATTTTTAGTAACTGAGTATTGTGTTTCTTGTGATATAGTGCTATGTGATATAAGTGGTATAGTAGTAACTTTGCATGTCTCCTAGTTCAGCCTAAGCTGCTCTGCTATAGCTACCTCTATCAGCCTAAGCTGCTAGAACACTACTAATCTACTAATAAGGGATAACTGGACCTGGCACAAGGTGTAAGTACCACAAGGTACCCACTATAAGCCAGGCCAGCCTCCTACAACTATGCCTTTGTTTTCTCTGTGTGTGGAGTGAGTTAGGAACCTCTTTTGGAACTCCCAGTTGCTAATTACAGTAGAAGCGCACAAAAACTTTCAATAGCGATGCCTACACATTGGGGGACTTTGGAATGTTCAAAAACATTTGTGCTTACAAATATGAGTACATGTGCAAGACAGACAGTGAACTTTGCGACGGGGCTGGCCAGGGGGCCCCCGCACTGACCATGCTAAGTGCATGGGTAGTGCAGGGCACCCCCTGCACCCCGTCTCCACCTCCTTTTTCATGGTGGTGCTACTGACATGAAACTGCTGGCAGAGAAGGGAGTCGTAATCCCATGGGCAGCACTGCTTGAAGCACTGCCCTGGCAGATTAAGACCACCACCACTGCCGCACCGTCGTGCTGACGAAAAGTGGCAGTGCTGGCGGTCTGACCACGGTGCTAATGCTGCGGTGGTAATGTGGCAGTGGAACTGCCGCAATGGCAGTGGTCAAACCGCCACCGCGAACCTGGCGGCCTTAAGATCCCAGGGTCGTAATGAGGGCCAACATGTCTCCCTTTATTACACAGTATTGAGGTTAGACAGCTTTGAAAATGTTTAGCTCTCACAGTCCCAACTACTTACCCTTTTGAATAAAGACACTTTCACCAAACTGTATTCTGTTACTCTTGAAGGAGCGTAAACATAGATTCTACTCATGCAACTGTTCATCCATGATTTATATCATGAAGTACCATTATAACTAAAGTGACAACTGACCAATTGTCTCCTTCTTATGTAAATGACTTATTTCATGTGTCAATTTATTATAGTTTTTGTTATACCAAAAATACGACAATTCTAAGTTTCCAGACATTTATCTATAACGTTTGTTGCAATTAGCTGAACCTAAATAAAATTATAACAATGCTCCTTAAGGTATCCTTTCCCTCTCTGCTCACATTTAAATTTCCCAACCTGTGTTATTTTATAACTATGTTTCCTACACATTAGGTGAACTGCAGAAATATACTTTCAATTACCTTTATTTTTATTTATTTTTAATCAGTGACAATATCTTCAAGTTCCCCAGCGAATACTTCAATTTAATATTATAAATGGTGTTTAACAACCAGCTTATCAATTTCTCAAATATAATTTGAGAGTCTTTTCATACAGTGTTATCATTTATCTATATGTTTGATTGCAGGTGTTTTACTTAAACCATTTACTTCTCTAATATTTTAAATCGGAGATGGCTTTTCCTGTGAATAGGTTTAATACAATTATTATGTGACATAAAATGCAATTATCACATAAATGTGTATAACTTACAGCTATCCAGTCCGCAAAAAGACTATTTTAATTAACAATTAGCTGTTAGTTCAGTCTCCCCAAGTCTGCATATACAGATTGTTAGAAATGGGGTTTTTGGTTGGCAGTCAGGTTACCCCTTGTCCAAGCAAGAACCCTCACTCTAGTCAGGGTAAGTCACACACAATCCAAATTATCCTGTGCCCACCCTCTGGTAGCTTGGCACTGAGCAGTCAGGCTTAACTTAGAAGGCAATGTGTAAAGTATTTGTGCAATAAATCATACAATAACACAATATAGAACCACAAAAATACACCACACAGTGTTTAGAAAAATATATAATTTTTATCTGGGTATTTGCAGGTCAAAATGATAAAAGATGCAATATGAGATTGTAGAGATATCACTGAAAAGTGATATGAAGTGTCTTAAGTCTTTAAAAAGCAAACAAAGTGTCTTTCAAGCACAAAGTACCTGGTTTGGAGTGGAAAATCTCCGCAGAGGGCCGCAGGGAAAGAGATGTGTGGAAAAATGGTGTGTGCGTCGGTTTCGCCCCTTCACACACGGACTTGCGTCGTTATTTTCCACGCGGGGAGACGTGCGTCGTTTTCCGGGAAGAAAAGTGGTGTGTGCGTCAGTTTCGCCCCTTCACACATGGACTTGCGTCGTTATTTTTCACTCGGGGAAGACGTGTGTCGTTTTCTGGCGCGCAGGCCGGTCTCCTCTGTGGTTCGCGGGATTCCCAGATGTCCCGAGGTCTGTGCGTGGATTCCTGGGCTTGTTGTCCGGCTGCGCGTCGTTCCGGTGGGCTATGCGTGGAATTTTCTCCCTCACAGCAGGCGTCGCGTCTATCTTTTCCTTGCGGGGTCGAGCGGCGTCTTTCTGGATCGGCGTGCGGTGAATTTTTCACTGCGGAGCAAGCTGTGCGTCCAATTTTTGGGCGCACTAGGAGTCCAGTTGAAAGAAAGAAGTCTTTTTGGTCCTGAGACTTCAGGGAACAGGAGGCAAGCTCTATCCAAGCCCTTGGAGAGAACTTCTGCAGCAAGACAGGAGTTCAGCAAGGCAGCAGGCCAACAGCAAGGCAGCAGTCCTTTGTAGAAAGCAGACAGGTGAGTCCTTTGAGCAGCCAGGCAGTTCTTCTTGGCAGGATGCAGGTTCTGGTTCAGGTTTCTTCTCCAGCAAGTGTCTGAGGTGGTAGGGCAGAGGCCCTGTTTTATACTATAATGTGCCTTTGAAGTCAGGGAGACTGCAAAGAGGGGCCTAGAAGTGCACCAGGTCCCCTTTCAGTGCAATCCTGTCTGCCAGGGTCCCAGTAGGGGGTGTGGCAGTCCTTTGTGTGAGGGCAGGCCCTCCACCCTCCCAGCCCAGGAAGACCCATTCAAAATGCAGATGTATGCAAGTGAGGCTGAGTACCCTGTGTTTGGGGTGTGTCTGAGTGAATGCACAAGGAGCTGTCAACTAAACCTAGCCAGACGTGGATTGTAAGGTACAGAAAGATTTAAGTGCAGGGAAATGCTCACTTTCTAAAAGTGTCCTTTCTAAAATATTAATATTAAATCCAACTTCACCAGTCAGCAGGATTTTGTATTACCATTCTGGCCATACTAAATATGAATCCTCTCAGAATGGTGAGTCAAACATATCTTTCACATGTGTTGGGCTTGGCTATGCTTTGCTGGAGGTGCGACAATATATGCTTGTGAAAATTTCACAACCTCTCATCATCCAGGAAGGTGTGGGACACCCATGACATCCATCTTCAAAAAACATAAGCCTCTAAAATCTCCAGAGTGCGATCACCTATACAATCTTCTACTAATCGTTAGCTTATGTTTTACCCTAGCAATGCCTCCATGCATCTTTTCTGAGACTTACACGTTTACACAAATGATCCGCTCCAGACCTCTGCCCTGCTCCCCCTTTATCTTCTCTGTCTTTCTCTTCTCATCCTGGTCCTTTCCTGTTTTTTCCCTGCTATTAAAAATGTGTTTTTAGAAACGTTTATTGTGTACAATTCTGCATCCACAAGTCAACCTCTTGGATATCCGACATCACAAACATCCATAGCTTCTACTGTCTACATTTGAAATACTGTTATTACCACTGTTACCAAAAAACACTTGAAATGACAAACAATAAATACCTGTTGTTTTTCCAGATATTCTAGAGCTTCATCCATCATGAGAGGTACTGCAAGAAACAAAATCAATTATGAGAGTTCATGTTTTTCTAAAATCCTGAAGAGATTCAAAAATATAAAGTTGTAATTCTATATATTTCAAAAAGAAAAAAACACATGTGAAATAGTTACAAGATTTGCCTGAGCTAATATCCTCAAACATGTGACATGTTCAAGGGAATACTGAGAAACCTACTACCACATTTGGAGGATTACAACCTCACAATGCCTCCCCCAGAACATAAACAAGCACAGAAAAAGGTTTATTGTTTTAGAGAGAATGAAAACAGGCTCTCATTCTTTTTC
The DNA here is from genome assembly GCF_031143425.1 of Pleurodeles waltl. NCBI lineage: Eukaryota > Metazoa > Chordata > Amphibia > Caudata > Salamandridae > Pleurodeles > Pleurodeles waltl. The sequence goes on from NC_090447.1 coordinate 1,230,524,618, forward strand.
CATCCACATCTTGTTTTCCAATTTGCTGGCCACTATAAAGTTGAAAGATTATTTTAGCAGAGTCAAAGAAATCCAAAGCATGCAGCAAACTCAAATCTATTAGGGGGGAAAAACTGAATTTGTGGTAAGGGATATATCCGATTGAAATCTGTCTTTCATTAGCCATATTAAATTAGGTAGCCAAGGCAGTGATTTTCAATGTCATCCTATTTGGAATACACACCTCAGTCCAAGAGGAACATGGCTTAGGTGCAACACATAAAAATAAAAAAAAACATGCAATTTTCCAAATACAGTACGCTAGACTGTTTCCATGCTATTAGCATCAGGGTTTTCTAACAGGAGCCCTTTCCTTCTACTACATCACATTGGAGAAATAGGTATGTTCTTTGCATGCTGTATAGTGTGAAGTAGCACCTTTCCAGTAGGTACAGGCTCTACTGTGTATCAGCTGGTTGTCTAAGAAAGAATTCCATTTTTAGATTTGGAAACGGTTTTAACAAAACATGTGGCTGCTAACGCATATTCCACTCTAAGTCCCTTCACACTACATTATGCCACTCTACACCCCTCCACTCCCCTCTATTCTACCCCAATCTTTGCCGTGGCACTCTATGACACGCCACTCCATTCTGCGACGCCCCACTCTACAACACACCACAACACTCTACAACTGCACTCTACTCCCCTCCACGCTATGATTCTCTACTCTAAAACATTACTCCAATCTACCCTGCGAACATCCACTCTACGACACTCAATGCCACTCCACAACACTAACTTTTATCCATGCTGACCAGCAGCCATGCCGATATACAAAATGGCTACAACACATTGTCAATGCCAGTATCTCTTGCATAGGCTTTGCCAGTGCTTGCTTTTAAATGCAAATGTCCTTCTTATGCTTGTCAAAAGGACCCACTGTACCTACACTAAAATGCTTTTGAAAAACTGGGTAAAATTGCTTAGCTTGCTTTAGGAGAAATAATGCTATCAGTAAATTAAGTAAGGGTGCTGTATAAGCACTTCTCAGTTAAAATGTGTGAATCTCATCCATTCACACAGTCCACTTTCTCAGGAGTTCCTGAATGAATCCCCTCCACTGCTCCATTTTAGCGACAGACCAGTAAGTGAGAGGCCCCTTTCTCCAACACTTACGGAGATCCACAGAGGATATATGAACCAACTACATACTACATCCGAAGAGCTCAGAAAGCGAAAAGAGATACAAGACAGTTTGCCTTACATTCAAAACAAGCACTACCTGGGAAGGTGAGTATATTTGTCATCTTACATTTTGTTTATATAACACATATCTGATTTTAGCATACTAAAAGTCTGTAATGACAGAAGCTTTGCAAAACCAACCTGCAGTGTCCTTCCTGATTTACAGTGCCAACTGAGATGTCATTTAAATACTGTATAGCTTCCTGCACGGAACCTGACATATTTATGCTATAACTGGGTTGACAGCACATGTAATGATAAGGAAATGAGTGTTTCAAGTTTGAAGGCTGCCGGCTCCTGGGATCTGTGTTCAACCCCCAGGAACTCCATTTCAAATTCCGGCACATCCACAGAGCCTTTTGTCCTCCTGAAGTTGACAAAACATGACCACTGAGTTTGTTAGCAAGCATCTGTCACACTGGCCAAGAACTCCTTTGAAGTTATTGTGTGCATTACAAAAGCATGTTATTCCTACAAGTGCATTACTCCCATTGTTGTGTGAAATAGGAGGCAAAATAATCTACTGGATTTTCTCAGGACATAGGAAATGATCCTGAGAAGGCAGGGCGATTGGACATTGTTGCGTGTGAGATTAAGGTGTAGGTTCTTTACTGGTAGAATGCAACTGACAAAAGCTTTGATCTGGAGCTGCAGACCAAGATAATAGATACAGGGCCAGATGCACGTAGCTATGTGTTTGCAATTTCCTAATTGCGATATTTTGTGATTCGCTATGAGGAAATCGTAAACAGCTATGTGCAACAGTGTTTTTACACTGTTTGCGATTTCCAGTGGGTCGCAATTGACCTACCTCATTACCATTCATGAGGTAGGTCTCAATTTACAACCTACCGGGAATCACTAAAACACAGAGATGGTGGCCTGCTGGGGACAGTGGGACCCCTTCCCATTTGCAAATGGGCTACCACTAACTTGTAGTTGGTGGTAAACTGCGAATATCTAGCAATTGCATTTCGGTTGCAAAATTTGGGGCCAGATGTAGCAAAGGGTTTTTCCCATTCTGTGTCAATGGGAAAATGTTTTCGCACATATGGCCCATAATTCTCACATCCCCCTGCAAGTCACTATTAGGAAGGAAGGCCTTTAACACGTCCCTTCCTAATATCGAATTGCAAACTCATTTTGTGATTTGGTAATACATTACTGAATCGCAAAATGGGTTCGTATATACAAAAAAGGCTTTTCTGCAGTCGCAAACAGCCCCAATCTGTGAATGGAGCCGTTTGCTAGCACAAAAAAAGCTACATACATCTATATGGCCCATAGAGCTTAATTTGCGCCAGTGGTTACCGGTGAGGCAACCAGCACTTATTTTTGGGGACCGAGATTCATTTTTCCATCATGGGAATTTGACACAGGAAAAGAGAAAGGCAGAAAACAGGGAAAGAAAGAGGAAGCAAATGATCGAAAACAGTGAGAAAAGGAGAAAGTACGGTTAAAAAAAGTACATGTAGGAGAGATAAAGGAAAGGGAGTATTGGGTGTGGATGAAAGAGGCATGAAATTGAATTAAGACTAGACATCATTATTTGGCAATGCTGACATTCAGCAGAAACGAACAATCAGCAGAATCTTACAAGGTTCCTTTAATGGTACCGAGAATGGTGCTGCTAACAGGAAATGACTGGATAACGTGCAGTCAGTGGCAACAAAGTCATGCTTTGCGGCCAGTCTCTGCAGCCGCTTTTACTAACTCACGAGCACTGACATAGAAAACTTAGCAAGAACTGCAAAATATTGTCATGTGGGCAGAGGAGCTCTTATGCAACTTAAGCCGATATGTGTTTCCTATTCAAACTTTTAACGGTTCTTGCGCTTCTAAGATGCATTCTATTTAAGATGCACAAATATATTATGGGCCTAATGTTTTTATCGTGAAATGTTATTGATATCCTTATATGTTATCTATCCAAGTAGCTTCTTTGATGTGTTAAAATACTTTTCCTAAGAAGGAAATCTGGTTTTGCACTTGGAAACGTATTTACTCACTCAGCTCAGTAAACCTATGTCTGTGGTTGGGGACGTTTGCATTCCATTTTAGCAATGTCCTGAACGGTTATGACCTCCCACAAACATACTTATTTTTGGTTATTCACAAACCATTTTCTGACTTTTCCCACCAGGCAAATTGTTGGAGATTTACTGTAGTAAGACCCTTTTGAGGGTGGGGAAGAAATACCAGTAGACAAGCATTCGGAAAGGTAATAGGTGTCGTTTTTTGGCTGACACTGGAGATCTATTAGTTGCGGCTGCACTGTCAAACAAGCATTTGCAATACAATAGGTCTCACATTTTCTTGAGTTAGAGCTATTGACGTTGTAAATGCATAACTGGATTTTTCTTACCACATACATTGGTCACCCTGCTGCATAATTTGTTCCTCTCTGCCACATAATTCCATTGGCCCTGCATATAACAAACATTTCCATTTACCTTCTTCCTCTATCTGCAGTAAAACATGAAAATATTGGTATTATTTATCATATTTATTTATACTATTATTTTGGAGTCCATCCCAACCTAGACTGGGGACCCAGAGATGGCCTAAACAGAAAAAGCACATTGTGCAGAACGTTTTGATGGTGGTCCCATTGTCATAGGACCACCATATTGTGAGTTATGGGCAAAAATGTTCTGTAAAAGGAATTTCTTGCAAAGCATTATGACGCAAGTTTCTGAGTGCAGCTTAGTAGTATCTTGAGTGTAATGCTCAGAACAGCCGCTAGAAGACACTACAATACAAATTGCATTTGTAAGAAACATGGTCATGTAACCATATAGTCAGCCTGTGGAGAGCATAACCATATGAAAACAGAATGGCAGAAAGGAATGCAGTGTAACCATATATTTAGCCCCTAGAGGGCATAGTGCATCACACATTTTCAAGCCTGCTAGATTAACATTACAAACAAGGCCATTAGAACAGGAAGTACTCCCAGCTGTAAAACAAACGTTCCAGCCATAAGAGCAAACAAAAGCTTCCAACCAAACGGATCAACATTAAATCACAGTGTGCACCAAGTGCAACATCCTTTAATTCTAAACAATCACTTACTAATCCTGTCCCCTTAAAAAAACGTAATTGGTGTTTTTATGAAGAATTCCAGTAACGTCACGTGAAAGCCGATATAACAGCAGCATATAAGCAAAACATGGCTTCCAACCAAATGAAACCAAACAAAACCAGAAACCAAAACGATCTCTGCCACCTTGCTCCACCTCGCGCACAACATGCTGGTTCTAGAGGAGAAAAGAAACAAGAGATGCCTTATCTGTAAGCGAGGTTGCCACACAGATACCCCGGTGCATCTTTACGATTAGCATCAGATGTGCCAACCCTACTTAGATTGCGCCTTACTGGTAAGCACAGTAAATTACTGCGTGTGGGGACTGCATAGAGGCATTCAAGTTCAGTCAGTCAATCAGGTACAAGAAAACATATTCTATTTAGATAAGGCAGTATTGTGATAATGTCGGATTGGTTAGTTCAGTTTTCGCCATGTGCCTGGCTGGGGAAGCTACTGTGAACTGTTCATTGGCTAAGAGTGCAATGAATCTACACTGTTGCTGTGGATTGGCTGAGAGAGGACTGCCAATTTATTTCTGGCTGAGTGATCTCGCATGACTGCAGCCTGCCCTACACTTGGAGCATTTCAGTTAACCTCTGTGCAGGTAGTCTGATGCTCTGCAACCCTCCCGGCCTATAATGGCATCACTGGCATGTGATTTTTGGCTTACCTTCCTATGGCTGCTACTGGCCTCTCTACGAGCATCTCTCCCTGCCACGCAGAATCGAAGCATAAAGAAAACAAGGAGTGTTTCAGCTGTTTATCGAATGCGCCACTTACAGCCATACAGATAAATATCTACTTTTGAAAAAGTACTTCATATTTGCCTCTGCCAATGAGTAAAATCTCTTAACAGTTTGTTCTTTACAAGGAGACCAGACCTGTCCTAAGATGCCCGACACTTTAGACATGCTTCAGCGAGGGTCACAGGACACTGTTTTCCTACTGAGGTAGGTAGTTAAGCGAGCGTGCGCACCTCAGAAATGACACGGACCACAGCCACGGAGGGCAAAAGACTGAACAGAAAGAACAAGTTAACAGCCCGATATGCAGCCCTGTTTACAGAAAGTGTCACAGAGAAGCTAAGCTGAGAAGAAGAATGCGCTGCAAATGAAAAGGCAAGCTTCGCCGAACACGAGCAGGAAACCAAGAAAAAAATAAGTCCCCCAAAGACCAAATAAACATGAGAAAAAGAAGGAACAAAGAGGCATGACTGACAGCTAGCAAGCAAGGATTTTTAAAGGACACTGTAACAAACAAATGAAATAGCTTTAATCCTATAGAAGTATACTAAAAGTATACAAGAGGTCGTACGGTTACACACGACCTAACAAAGAGAAAAAAAAAAAAAAGCACAATGAATTTTATCTGTGCCTGCCACACAATGTGTGCACATAAGGCATGGGTCTGCAATTTTTTTCCCCTTTACTTACCGTTCCAATATGGTGAACACCAGTCTTGGACAAGCAAATAAAAATAAAACAAAAAATAAATCAAATGTGTACAGAAGTGCAGTTTGAAAAAGGAGGGGCCCAGCAGCCAAGTGTTCCCCTCTGCCCCCCTTTTTTAAGGTTTTAAAGACTGCGCACAGGAGGTGGAGAGTCAGGTCGAAATTTAGAGGTGCAAATAAAAAATCCTGTTATGGAGAGGTGAGGAAAGCAAAGGATGAATGGTGGAAGAGAAAATTACTCTAAGCGCACAGGCGGCTATTTGAGGAAGGAAGTAGCACACAAGTGACAGAGCAAGAAAACACATGCACTCTTCCCTGGGAGTACAGACAGAAAAAGAAAGAAGCATTGACAAAGCCAGTAGGTCCCACCTATGCAAGAGCTACTGGCTTTGCCAATGTGTTTTAGCCATGTTGTACACCATGCTGTTCAGCATAGCTAAAAGTTAGTGGTGTAGAAGAGAGTGGCGAGGAGTGCCGTAGAGTATAGTGTTGTAGAGTGGGGTGTCATACGGTGGGGTGTTGTGGAGTGCCTTAGAAAATAGTGCAGTGGCGTGGAGGGGTGTAGAGTGGAGTAAGGGGGTGTGGACTGAAATAGAGCAAAGTGTAATATAGTGTTTCAGAGAGGAGTATAGTGTCATTGTGGAGTACAGTGTTGTAGAGTGGAAGGGCACAGAGTGTTGTAGAATGGAGTGGCACAGATGGAGTAAAGTGGTGTGGAGTGGCGTTGTGTATCAAGGTGTAAAGTGGAGTCATTTGTTAGTGCGGAGTGGCATAGAGTGGAGTACAGTGTGATAGAATGAAGTGGCAAAGACTGGCTTGGAGGGCACATAACGTAGTGTTGTGGAGTGGCACAGAGTGCCAGAGTGTAGGTGTGTGGAGTAGTATCGCAGAATAGAGTGAAATGGTGTAGCGTAGCATGGCGTGGAGTGATGTAAAGGGAGCTGTGTAGAAAGGACTGGAGTCTCTGAGTACAGTGAGGCAGAGTGGACTACATTGTCGCAGAGTGAAGTGGCACACAGTGGAGTAGAGTGGAGTGTGGTCGAATGGAGTGGTATAGAGTGATGTTGTGTTGTAGAATGTAGTGGCATGAAGTGTTGTAGAATGGAGCAGAATGTTGTAGAGTGGAGTGGCATAGAGTGTTGTGGAGCATCATGGAGTGGGGTGTTGTAGAGTGGAGTAGAGTGGCGTGGAGTGGTGCAGAGTGGAGGGCCAGAGTGGAAGGCATAGGGTGGTGTAGTGTGGAGTAGCATGGAGTGGCACAGAATGGCATAGAGTGAAGTAGAGTGTTGTAGTGTGGAGCAGTGTGTCATGGAGTGTTGTAGACTAGAGCAGAGTAGAGAAGTGTGTCACTGAGTGAGGTGGCCTAGTGTGGAGTACAGTGAAGGAGAGTCAGAGTCGAGTGCGTTGGCATAGAGGGAGTTGCAGAGTGTCACAGAGTGGAGCAGAGTGTTGCAGGGTGCCATTGAGAGCTGTGGAGTGGAGTGGCATAGAGTGCAGTAGAATGTCCTGGAGCAGAGGGGCGCGAGTTTTGTAGAGTACAGTATCATAGCGTGGTGTGCCGTAGAGGGGCGCAGAGTGGAGTGTCGTAAAGTGGCACAGCATGGAGTTTTGTAGAGTACAGTATCATAGCGTGGTGTGCCGTAGAGGGGCGCAGAGTGGAGTGTCGTAAAGTGGCACAGCATGGAGTTTTGTAGAGTACAGCGTCATAGCGAGTGTGCTGTAGGGTGGAGTGTCGTAGGGGGGAGTGGCTTTGAGGGGAGAGGTGTATAGAGGAGAGAGGCATAGAGTGTGTGTTGCAATGTGTCTTAGAATGAAAGGGCATAGAATAGAAAGACGTAGAATGGAGTGGTGTACAGTGGAGTGTCATGTCAGAGTTGAGAGGAGATGTGTAGAGGTCTAGTGGAGTGGGGTTTAGTGGAATGAAGTATCACGGAGTGAAGTGTTGTAGAGTAGAGGTGCGTTTAGTGGAGTGGCATTGAGTGTCGTAGGGTGGCATAGAGTGGAGCAGAGATGAGTACAGTGACGTAGTGTTTCAGAGTGGATTGGAGTCAAGTGGCAGTGGTGTAGAAAGAGTTGAGTAAAGTGTGGTAGAGTAGAGAGGACTGGCACAGAGTGGAGTACAGTGTCTTAAAGTGGAGGGGTGTAGAGTGACAGAGTGGAGCCTAGTACCAGAGTGGAGTGAATTTGCATAGAATGGAGTGGTGTAAAATGTAAGAGTGGAGTGACAGAGTGTTGTGGCAAGGGTGGAGTGGCGTTAAGTGGTGTGGAGTGGCATAGAGTGGAGTGGCGTGTCAGAATGGAGTGCCACACAGTGTCTAAAAGTGGAGGGACCGAGTGGAGGGGTTTAGAGAGGTGGGGGGTAGAGTTGAGAGGTGTAGAGTGGGGGGTGTAGAGTAGAGGGGTGTAGAGTGTCAGGGAGTGGAGGGGCACAGAGTGGAGTGCCATAAAGTGGAGTGTTGTGTCAGAGAGGAGTGGTGTGTCATTGAGTGGAGTGGAGTGGAGTGTCAGAGTGGAATGGCGTGTCGTAGAATGGAGTGAAGTGTCGCAGCATGGAGTGGAGTGTTGTAAGAAATCAACCAATCAGTAAATTTGTAGAGCGCTTCTGGTCACCCATGAGGGTATCCAGGCGCTGGCAGGCTCCAGTTCATTAGCCGAATAGCCAGGTCTTCAGGGACTTTCAGAATTCTGGAAGAGATTAGCAGATTTGGAAATGAAAGGGTAGTTCATTCCATGTCTGCGCTGCTAGGTAGGGGAAGGTGTGGTGTCCGGGGGGTTGATGGAAATTCAGGCAGTAGTTCAAGTAGGCGGGTCCGTAGTTGTGTAGGGCCTTGTATGTGGATCAGGAGCTTTGTTATCTTTTCTGTACAGGGAGCCAGTAAAGTTCCCTGAGGTAGGTGGTGATGTGGATTTGTCGCAGAATGGAGAGGCATGTCATGGAGTGGCATAGAGGGAGTTGCATTGTGTTGTAGAGTGGCACAGAGTGGAGTGGAGTATTGTAGAGTGGGAAAGAATGTCGCAGAGCGGAGTAGAATTTCCTGTAATGGAGGGGCATTGAGTCAACGGAGTGACACAGAGTAGAGTTGCGTAGAGTGGAGCCTCGTAGAGTGGAGTGGCACTGAGTGGAGTGATGTAGAGTGGAGATGCCTTAAGTGGAGTAGCATGTCAGAGTGGTATGTTGGAATGTGTTTTGGAATGGAGAGGCATAGAAAAATGGGAGTAGAATGGAGGGGTGTAGAATGTCGTGGTGTATAGTGGAGTGACATGCCATGGAGTGGAAAGGAGTGGAGTGGTCCGGAGTGGAGTGACATGTCGTAGAGTGGAGTCTCATAGAGTAGAGTGTTGTGGAGTTGCACAGAGTGGAGTAGAGTGTTGTGGAGTGGAGTGTCATAGAGTGTTATAGGCAGGGGTGGCAGGGCGGGGGGTATTTAAAAAAAAAAAAATATACACTTACCTTTATGTTGGGGAAGACAGTTCAGCCTCTCTTTCCTCCTTGGACTCCCGGAAGCACAAGGCTTCCAGACTCCCCTCCAAACCTGATGCTGCTGTCAACAGCACGACAGCAGCGTCGTTATTGGTCTGAGTGCCCTGCTTTGGTACTCTGACAGAGAGTAGGGCTCTGTGCACTTTCTCCTCCACGCTGTTTAATATAGCTGGGTGGAGAAATGCAAAGTGTGCATGTTTATTTGGCCGGTCCAACGCGTCATGCACACTTATGTACACGTAGCCCTCCTCCAGCCCAGCCCTAACCCTGCTCCCGAGGAAAAATAATATGATAATAATGTTACGTTATTATAATTTTATTTTCCCCTTTCGTCCACTGCATAAAGCAGTGGGGTGACTCTCCTCCTGGTAGAGTGGATTGCAGTACGGTGACACAGTGTTTCAGAGTGGAGTAGAGTAAAGTGCCGGTGGTGTAGAGGGAGTAGCGTAGTGTGTGGTAGAGTGGAGTGGCACAGAGTGGAGTAGAGTGTTGTAGAATGGAGGGGGTTAGTGTCATAGAGTTGAGCATAGTATCATAGAGTGGAGTGGCACAGAGTGAGTGGCGTGGAGTGGTGTAAAGTGTCAGAATGTGGTGTTGTAGAGTGTTGTGTTGTAGAGTGAAGTGGCATACGTTGGAGTGGCAGTGTGAAGGGGCACAGAGTGGAGTAAGGTTTTGTAGAGTGCGGTGGTGTTGAGTGGAGTGGTGCACTGTGCAATATGTATGGTGGTGGTAACAGATTGCCATTAAAGACAACAACATTCCATTTGAAATGAGCATTACATTTGCACAGACATAGAAGTATACAGTGCACAAAGGATAATGTGTGGAATGTCATCACTTGGTGTACTGGTATGTTTTGATCGTATTAAAATATTTGTTTCAATCACACTCCAGAATTACACAAAAAAAGTGCTTCATTTGTGCTTTTCTAATTCTGACATATTCTGAAATATCTGCACAGTTACTTTACAGGCATCTTTATTGTGTGCTACAAAAAAAGCCTTTCCTTTTCACAGCAGAATGTCATATAAATCCTCTCACTTCTCGAAAGACGAAGCATGAGATCTGACATCTGTTTTTGAATGTACAGCAAATGTGCCACTATAAGAACAAGATTTAAAGGCCTGTTTACAGAAAGTGGGCACCTGTGGAAAAATAAAGTGAATAGGCTAGCTCAACAAGAGGGACTAACTCAAGCTGGACAGCCCAAAACAAATAAAGCGAGCAAACAGAAAGTAAGCACTGTGAGTTATAAAACACAAATCCAATGGGAAACAACGGGTGGAATGCCTTTCCAGGGAACCTTTCAAAATGTCCACAAGATGCCTTTAACAAACCAGACAGCTGTGCTGTCTAGTAGGCTTGCATCTAAAAAGCAGTTCCTTGAATGTTAATAGTGGGAAGATACAAGTCATACAATCAAAAGATTGGTTAAGAAGCTAACATCTAGGGGATAGACAAACACAAGAGGAGGAAGGAAAGCCATCAAACGAGAAGCAAGCAAATGCCACTGACATGAAAGGCAACCAGTGTTAAACAACAGGCTAAACGAAAGTCCATGGTAATATACCAGTACAGTCCACAGTTCACAACCGACTGCTAAACGCTGCGTGTAAGAGAACTCTAAAAACGGTGGGGGGCATATTGAAATGGGACTGCTCCATAGGAAGAAATATTTCCCCCGACAGAGAAAAAAAAGAAAAAACGTACCAAGTACAGTTACTTGACTTCTTTTTCTTTTTTGCACATGAAAATGCTAGGTAGCAACCCTGTAGGTGCGTGTGTGCAACTTCAATTGAAAATGAGGCGCGTTACCTTTGATGGGGTTCAGTCATTCAGACTACTGTAGTGGGTTTAAAATCAGGTACAAATGCGATTTTAAGTCTGGGACGCCTTGCATATTGCACTATATTCTCCTCTGCGTAGCGAAAACCTCTCTGCAACGGTTTATTCCACTTACCTCAGAATGAGGCAGATAATATTGTTGAAGATATATGCCTTAACGTAACACAGCCGTGTACTGCACATTTTGATAACCTACTGGACAGGATCTTGTTTCTTTACAAGGCAGAATGTATACAGTATACAGTAAACAATAAATACCCAGATGAATGCAATATGTAAATAAGAGTGCACACGTCAGTACAACGTAACCCCGCACTTGCTCTGTGAACCGCAGCTAATATATATATGCAAAATCAGACCTGGTAACTTCGGGTTCGGAACAGGCCCGGTTCTAGAGGGATGGCCCGGTGAAACAGGCCCTCCCACGATAGCCCTGTGCTTTAAGTGCCTAGTAACAGGAGCGAGGTCACGGGGAATGACAGCTATTACTGTGCAGGTATAAAAAGAAGGGGTCCTTGAGACACCCACACTACCTCGAGACCACAGCCCCCTGTCACACAGTAATAAAGAGATAAAAACAGTTTTATGGCAGAAACAGTGTGAAGGATTTTGCCACTGCAAGAAAAGTAAGGAAAAATAAGCAAACAATCAGAATATATCTTAGTAGTGGTTTGCTTTCTTTTCTTTCTACTGTGACGTTAGCCCTAGCTTATGGCCAAGGCCACTGAAATCATGCAGGTGGGGAAACCAAATTATGCAGCAGGGTTCACTGAATTATGTGACAAAAAAGCCAAGTTACTCAGGATGTTTTGGAAAAGGTTGAACGTTGTTAGCACCACTTTCACATCGAAATACAGCAGTAGGCAACTAAAAAGTGACCCGTCAACATTCGTGAAGGGCCTTCCACAACATTTTTCTGCATTTTAGTAACTTTTGAGCCTTTTGAGTTAGAAACAACGTTTTGTTTTGTTACAATCCGAAAATATGCAGCATCTGGTGGTTTACGTGACAAATTAGGCAAATCCATAGTTTGCAGAATTGCATCATTCCAGTGGTCCTGCTAATGGCACTGTATTAAGCAAAAAACACTGATAATGGTGAGGTTTTGACTCTTAGTAAGTGAAAAGGTTTGTAAAGCTTCACTAATACAACACGGGTACACAATGGCAGTGGCAAAAATTCCATGGCATCACTGGCAACATGTGCTGCTGCTGTTCAGTTTACTGTCAATCTCTGATTTTCTCGCAGAAGCCGGAGCTTCCAAATATAATTAGAAGCACTTAAAGAACAAACACCCCACTTTGGTGCACCTGTGATTGAGAAAATGTGTTGGGAGAGAATAAATGTGCATTTTCTCACACGAATAGACAGAACTGGATTATAGTCACGACCACTAGAATTCTGCAATTCTGCTGATGCAGTATTTTATGTGTAATTATAAATTTGTCACATTTGCCACAATATCCATCCTCTGCCGCAAAATGTGCAGGTTTGAACAAAAAGCTATCTTAAATGGATGAAACGCTACTAAAATCGAGGTGATGCTGATGTACAGTGAAATGCCATTCACAAAGGTTCACTGGTCACCTTTCAGCTTGTTCTGATGTAGTTGTGTTTTCAACTGGTACTAGTGAGATGAAACATTTTTTCCCCCCAGACTGTTAACATATGTAAACAAGCATTTACAATGCAATGGGTCTCGCATTTGCTCGAGTTAGGGCTACTAGCGTTATAAACTCCTAACTAGACTGTTCTTGCCACATAAATTGAAAATGAAAAGTAATACAGTTTCACATAAGCGAGCTGTTTCAAAGCACCACGGCATCAGTGTGAAGCAGCACACGAAAGGAAAAAGAAGTTCGCTTGCAGTCAAATGTATCAGCAAAAGTGCAATTAGACATGTAACAGGGGCGATGTCTAAGGCAGTAACTAAATGGCAAAGCATTTATCAATTAAAATAAAGGATTTCTGAAGGGCAAGCCTATGAACGAGTGATAGTGATGGGGGTTCGGTGGGCGTGGATAAAAGCCCAGATACATACCAACACGTCAAAAAAGCAACACTTGCATGCTACTATGCTCGACCTAAAAACGACAAAATAATAAATTAATATGGCCCAGCATTATGCTGCATAATTTAGTCAGCCCTGCGGTATGATTGTTCCTTCCGGTTGCATAATTTCAGTGGCCCCGACTATAGTTTTACTGTTACTCTTTGGCACATAAACTGATAAGATGACATACTGGCCTAATGCTCTTGCTGCAAAGATGTTCCTACAATCTGTGGCAACACAGGTTCGAAGCTTGCTATCCAGCCTTCCATTTCTGAAAAAAGAATGAACGGTGTAGAAGATCTACCTTTTCTGTATGGAAACCCCTTTTTCTGGAAACTATTGAGCTGTTTTTTTAATTATAAACACTTTAGCCCTACTAAGCAGGAGTAAAGTGCTGGTGGTCCTCCTTTAAACATAGTTAAATTGGACTATTACTAATTGACACCTTCTACTTATCTATGTCTCTACTATATGGCCTAATAAATGCACCTGTGGCCTATAAGTTAAATGTTGTTTGTGGACTGCAAAACCTATCGTGCGATCAACAGGGTGGGCCTGTGAAACATAGCTTGAGGCCTACCATTGTAACCTGACTGCTGCAGTGTAAAACATGCAGAGCAACCTGTCAATATACCCATTTTTGACAGACAAAGACCTCCCATTTAAATATGAAATCACCCCCTGCCCTTGTAGCCCAGATGATATTTTGAAAGAGGGGCACAGAGACAACTAATGTCACCATGCCCCTACAGTGGCAAAAACTCAACAGCTATTTGCACCAGTGAAGAACAGATGCAGGGAAGGAGAAGTGAAAGGTCCGATTACGCACACGCATAAACCCACACAAGCATGTGCACACCCATCATTCCTTTACATACACTAAATCATTACCCCATAGGCAGCAGCAGTGAGGTGAGGCTGACAGAAGAGGGTGAAGCAGAGAGTCCAGGATGAGGTGGAGCAAGAGAAGGGTGAGGTGGAGATAGGGGAAGCGAAGCAGAGGCATGGGAGAGAAATATGTAGAAGGTGGAGGCAGGAGGGAGGATACTGAGAAAAAAAGGATTGAGGGGAAGAAAGAGGACGAGTAGGAAAGACAGGAGGGTGAGTAAGAGTAGGAGGAGGTAGAGAAAGAAAGAAAGGCAAGAAAGAGAGGAGGGCGAGGAAAAGCGAGAAGGCTTAGGTGGCGAGAGAGAGAGGTGAGGTGAAAATAGAAGACTGAAGTGGAGTGAGAGTAAGTTGACACAGAGTTTGGTGAGGTCAGAAGGGATTGAAATTAGGAGAAGGCAAAAGGGTGGAGGGTGAGGTGAGAGAAATATGGGGTGAATTTTAGAAAGAAGAGGGAACAGCAGGGAAACAGGTAGCGAGAGAGGAGGATATGGTGAAGAGAGTGAGGTGGCAGGAAGTAGAGGGTGAGGTAAACAGGACAGAAAGGTGAAGTGGAGAGACGTGGAGGTGAAATTAGGAGAGAGAAGGGAAAGACAGGTAGAAAGTATGCTGAGGTGGTGATAGCAGAAGTGTTCAAGCCCATTTGTTTAAACCTATAGAAATACACTGTTAAAACTAGTAGCCTGAACCCAGCAATTGGTATGCTATGCAGTTCACATCCAAATAAGACCATCTGGCATGGCCAGATCCAGCTATCAGACATGTATTAAACACTGAACAACCCCACTCATCTTTATGGCCTACCAATGCTTCTTCACTGCCCTTCCAGATCCCCAATCCTGGAGCGGGGCTTGCTTCAGAAACACATGACCTTGTTTTCCCAGGTGCAGATTTACACTCAGAAAAATTAACAGCACTTTTGTCTTGCCATTTACTGCCTCCGAAGCCCTCGCTTATCTCCCCTGTCAGTTCCTCAACCACCATCTCCCTACCATACAACCTGCTATGACCCCCTCTGTTCCCATATACTACCCATATACCACCTGCTGAGAGCAGCTTGTAAATGGGAGTGTTAACCCCCATGAAACTGAGAAATGTGACTTAAAAACAAAAATGATCATCAGTTATTCTGCATCCAGTTATTCAAAATGCTAGGTATTGGTGGGATATTTCCATGCGGTGTCAGTGTTCCTGTGTGCATAATTTCTACCTTGCCAGTATCGTCCACACTGTAATTATACCTCCAGTGGTGGCACGCCAGAGGCAAAGCGGCATCTTATATGGCGTGGTGAAAACCTTTGCACCATCCTTGATGATCATCTACAACTTGGGAACTAAAACTTGTCAGGCTAAATGTACCCGGGCTTAGTCAGTCACAACATCTCTGGCTTTACCAACAAGTTTTGGATGGAGGTCTCCTCCCAAGAAACTTTCAGATGAAAAATTTGGTAATCTGTGCATTTACAGCACAATTTTTCAAATATTTTGGCAAGCAACTGTTGATTTTTAACACAGTTTTAAAGGAAAATATCTAAGTATTATAATGTTTTATTGTCTCCAACAATACCCAGGTAACTCATGCATGCACTGCAAGACAAATGTCTACATTGTACCAGAAACTGCCTACACTGCAGTTAAATGCTTGAGCCACTGTTGAGGCGGTGGTCATCTGACATTGTGCAACAGTGGGAAAGATTTTCATCAACAACTGGATGCCAAGAGCAATAACACCAGCTTGACATCTTGACAAAGCTCATCAACTTAGTTCAAGTTACTAACCCAGGAAATAAAATACCTTCAGTAATTGTACTATTATTTGCTGAGGTGCTCTTGGTGTGCTAGAGTACACCGATTAAGCAGCTCAGTTTGGCTCAAATACTTCAGTGGTGGTGAATTCCATTAATGTGCTGTTACAACAGATGGTTAGGAACATGTAGTGAATATTTTATGATGCGCATATATGCTAGTATCGCCCAATATGCACATGTTTTTTTCACAGTTCTCTAGGGCTCATCACTATGACACGGATGTGCCAAGGGCCTTTTGGCTATTAATCAATTAAACTGCCAATTACATAGCACCTTCAGGATACAGAATTAACATTATCAGTGAACTCAGATAATTGTTATTTATTGGGCACAGATGCTCTCAAAACACTAATCCCTGCATTTCACTGGTAAGAAAATCCTACTTTCTCCCTCTGATCTCTCTACACGAAGAGAGTGGGAGCAGTCTGCCATACATACCACAACCTTTATGCACTCCTCCTCATGAAGCAATATGCTGCTAGGGTCTTTGGAGTGCTTGGGCATATTGAAAGGAGGTTTTGGGGAAAGAAGAGTTTCAAACTCGAGACACCTGTTAACATAATCTGGCCTTAACCTTTTCTGGGAATGTAGGACTGTGGAATAACTGCTACTGGGCGTGCACAGTTCGGAAAATCAAGAGGCTATGCACGTAGAAAATGACCATGTGTGTTGTTGAGAACGTGGAGTTCAGCAACAACTGTTTCTGGGAAGGTTTACACTGTCCAAGACTATAGGCATACCCCATCCCTAGCTGGGATGGGGTATGCCTATAAGAGCAGGACAGAATCTGACTTTTTATGGCTTGTGTCTGTCTGCTGTGGCATAATGGGCAAAAAACTCTCCAATGGAATGTTGCCCAAGTAATTGCGTATGGCTGAAATGAATTCAATCCTTCCACCTATCACTTTTTGTACAACAGATATTTCCAGATGTGGGTCCCATGCTTGCTACCTCAGTAGACCTAAGCAACACCTCAATGGAAAGGTCCAGAAATGGAAGATCTGATCAGGGCTTGTGTGTTTTCCTGTCTAGATGGGACCTTACAATACAGTTGTATTGAACTGTTCCTCTTGCCATAGGGATGATTTTCATTAGGCTGGTCTCCATCTATAGTGGCAGAGTGGACAATAAACAATGAACTATAATGCAGCCTGAGTAATAACCAGTGCCCGCAATTAATTCACACATTAAGCCCATCAGCCTTTTTCATTTTCTATGTGAAAAATGTTGTTGGGCATGTGGATGTTAATCAGACATTCTGGTTAGTATGTGGAGACTGGCCATAACTATAGAAAATTGTGTGGCCCCAGGCAATAGCAGTTTCTCTGCAGAGACTTACTTTAACTATTAATAGGTATAATGATGTGGTCATTAACTCTTAACAGATATGTGGAACCTTACATTACTTGTTATGGGAACTCATTCTCTACACGGAGGATCACAGGACAGACAGGGACAACTGGGCCCCAACCGTGAGAGTTGAGATCATTGACCACTGCGTTCTGGGGTCCATCCTAATATGGCTCAGTAAACTGAGCCAAGTACAACCATTTCTGCACTGAACTCTCGGGGTAGTGATGGCAAGCAGTTCAAGACTTCTCAAGGGAGTGATGTAGGGGCAGGAGCTCAAAACTAAAAAAAAACAAAAACAAATCAACAATGCTTGTCTACTAAACACTACACATTGCAAATATGTTAAGCAATACAAGGCTGTGTCCTTGGTTGTGTTCACAGTGCACTACAAACTCCCGCTCCAGTATTCATTGTCTCCGCATCCAGGAGACCCTAGTACTTACTTTTCTAAGTGTCCTGTTGCAGGGATATGAATTAGGACAGGTGAAGGTTAGGACACTGTTAACCCCCTAAAGAAGTTAAATGTGAACCCCAGAGAATATTTCTTACCTCAGGTTTAAAATGGGCATCAAGTTTCAAACCCTCACAATCAACTTCCTTAGAGGATAGTTACTCCTTTATACAGGGCGTGGATGAAAACTCCTAATGGTTGAACAGTGTTCCCGCAGGTTGGGGATGTGAGCGGCAGGGGCTGCGACTTTTGTCTTAATAACAGCCTCTCATCAGTAGCCACATTGGCAGATTATTGCGGCTCCACTCAGCAGTGATACATCAGTGTTGTTGAACAATCAGAGAACTGCATTGTTGGGGATTACTGCATGATTTTCCCAGCAGCTGTGATCTCCACGACGAACAAGCTACCTATAGCTGATATGTATAGTTAGATCCTCCCAGGCTTTCAAGGCTTTACTCAGTGGCAATGCGTCTTCCTTCTGGTGGCAGTAGTGGCAGCACCAGGTTGCGTATGGCAGTACTTAAGTGGACATGGCCACACTCAATTTGGTGAAGTCTCGTCGAAAGCGCTCAGCAATACAAATACAGACAGACCAAGAGACACACTCATGTTAGAGGTTGCTTCTGGCTTCTCTCTCCAATGGATTGTGTGTTCTCTGAGAATTCCTCCGACTGCCTTCTCCTTCCACTGGGTCAGGCAAACTCATTCCTTGCCTTGGCAGGCAAACAGGATTTTAGGCACTAGACACTCCCATAGCTCTTCCAGAAGATACTGCACACTTCAGGTGATGCCCCCCAGATCTGGAAGACTGGGTGTCAGGCAGGCACCAGCCCTATTTATACAGCAGCTCTTTAAGTACTCTGTAGAGAAAATATTTTGGCAGTCTAAAAAAAAAAAAGGGAGATACAATAGCCCAATCTAGACATGATAGTTGTTGGATGACAGTCTTACAATGCTTGAAGGAGGAGATAAAGAAGAACATTTTTCATTACTTTTAAGTGACAAAAGCAAATAGTCACACGTTTCGAAATGTAGTGATCAAGGGCCATATGTACAAACACATTTTCCCATAGACACAGAATGGGCAAAACTGCTTGCTACATCTGGCCCCAAATGTCAGACTGGAGTCAAATGTGATTCCCAGATTTTTTTATGTAGAAACTGGATAAGAAGAGGTGCATAAAGAAGCAGGTCACCATTTAACATTCCAGGCTGCTAATGATTGAAAAGTAAAGATTTCTGTTTTAGAAGAGTTCAGACAGAGAGAGCTATAGTTCATCCTGCTGGCAATAACTGAAATGCAGCCTTCGAACTGATATTGGAGACAGAATGTCACTATTCAATTCTCAGCATAGGCTGAGTACTGTCAGCATAGGAAAGAAAAGAAAAAAAAGGGCGTCATTTAGAACTTGGCAGAGGGGAATATTCTGCCACAAATGTGACAGATATTCCATCCGCTGAATTACGATGCCATTACATTCTATGGAGATTGTAATACAGCGGATGGGATATCTAGCAAGTTCGTGACTGAGTATTCCAGCTGCCAAGTTCTAAATCAGACCCAAATGTCTTATTTGCAAACCAAGTGGAGAAGTGTAAAGAGCAAGGGCCTCAGTGATGAACTCTGGAGTAAAGAGATTTATAGTCTGTTTGGAAGCTGGGAAAATGTACTGCGGATTTAACAAAAAAAAAGTTATCAAGCCTCAGCTAGCAAGTGAAGTTCCCCACCTCCCACACCCACCCTGACTAAGCGTGTCATTAGGATGTAGTGGATAAATGTTTCAAAGGCTGCAATCAAGTCCAAAAGGATGAGGGCAGAGGTGTGTCCTACATCCATATGCATAAGGACATGAACAAGTAATGACACTAGCATGGGTTATGCACTGTAGCATGAACGAAAATTTGATTGCCGACTGTCAAGGCAGAGAGAAGATTCAAGAAAGGCAGACAGTCGTGAATTGCCAAGTGTCTCGGTTTCAAGAAGCAGCAGGATGATAATTAGTGAGGACACTGGGGTCAGCTATGGGCTGTTGTTTTAAAAATAAGGACAATCCAAACGGTTATCCATATCTGAAGGGCACAGTTCAAGATTTTGGGTTGGCCAATACAGAGTTAAATGGGGTGGCGTCATTTGAGATGGCCGAGGATGCAGGAAAATGCTAAATATGGATGGAATTAGGAATATCACAGATTTTTCCATGAACAAAATTGGCAAGATTACTACATAGGTTTTGAGAGGAGGGGTTTGCATACCTCAATCAAGATTAATGTTTAAAGAATTATGTATACTTGTTGAACTTTTGAATGTGATTACTGTTATAGTTACTGCAAAAGGTGCTAATTAACTTTTGGATTTCTGATAAGGTGTATTCTCAGAAGCAAAATAATGAATGCAAGAGGCATTTGCATGTTGGCTGTTTACGTTTTTTTGCTTCAAGTAAGGCATAGATAATCAAGGAGCAGATGGGTGGAGACGGTCGTCAGAAGTAGACTTAATAGGTAAAGAGCAGTCGACAGCCCAGCAGATCTAATCATTAAAGGCTATAACACCTGACTCTAAATACTGGGAGGGGCTTTTTCCCAGGATTCAGCGAAAGAGTTGATGAACAGGTGTGACAAGCGTCTGCCCAGGCTTTGCAGCAAATGCGTTTAGGTTGAAAAATAGAGTGACAAATGAACAGACAAGAATATGGCAGACTGCTTGGACCAAACAAGAGGAGTAATTTGTTGCAAAGAGATATTATTATGGCAGTAAAAACAAAGGAGCACAATATGGCCGTTGTAATGAACTCAGGTGCTAACATTCTGTAAGAGGCTGAAGTTAGCACAAATATCCAACAGCAATTTAACATTATTGGCTGAGAGGTTGTCAGCATGCAGACTGCAATTCCCTAAGACAAGGAAGTCAGCAAATCGAATGCATAAAGGAGAAATAAATTTACATTGATTTTGTGAATAGTGATTGTGGGAAACTGGATTTCTATAACGTTACTTTAGGGGAGGTTTTTACTTAACATGAAGTAGCTCAACCTCAGAAACATGGGGACATAAATGTGATTAATTGTAAACATATATTTATGATTAATAGCTAGGCCGTCACCTGGTTCAATTGGGGTTCTTCAATTAGAAAACAGGTTAAAATAATAAACTGGGATGGAGCATGGGGTAAGACATAAAAATATGCAGTCAAAATAACTGAAAATCCTTCAGCGTTACCTTTTGTGATAGCAAAGACCTGCTGATTAGTCTAACAGTCTTCATGTAATTTCTCAAGGTAGTCCTGTCTCTATCCTGTCTGGGGAAACTGTACTCATCATCCATGCCACATTATACTGGAGGCTTCCCGCAGGCTTAAGTACTCGCTCTCTCAGTCCACTCTCGAATTATAGGGGCACTTTACACACATTTGGTACAGACAGGATGCCAGCACAAGGCTCTTAGTATCACATACCAGGAGAACTTTTCAACAGAAGGGTCAATAGGTCACGTTCTGACACAGAAAAAAGGTCTGGCCCATTATAAATCACAAACCATGGCACATTGCCACTACCACTTTAGGTGGTGCACCCAAGACAGGGAAATAGTCCTCTGTTTACAATGAGAGCAAGCTAAGAGTGCCTCTCCAGTCACAGGACAGGTTCTGGACCTCGTACTGTCAGAAAAGGGCCTGGGCCTATGGCACACATGCTAGGCTAGTGACGCAAGGGCCAGGATAAAAGTTAAGGTACCAGATACACATGCAGTTGAGCATCGAGGGCAGAGGAATATGCTTGTAATCATACAGGGGACAATACCGTCCCAACAATAGGCAAGTGGAGACTGCCTATATTTGATCTTTTATAGGAAATATGCACAATTCCCCAACCAACAAATCAGTAGAATACCCATTCATCCCTATGAAGTTATTTCTCACTGCCAGGTTCTGGGTTGAGAAGTAACACTCCATAGGTATTCCCACACACAAGCACCGATACCATGGCTGCAGGTATCGAGGGGAATCACAAGACTTCTTCCAGAAATGTTTTCATGTGTATTTGTATTTGATATTGTTTCTGCTGTTTACAGTCTAAATGCCCAGGGATTACAGTATTAGACATGCAGTGTTCCCACGTCACTCATAATTCTGATTTGGCAGGTAACTAATGTTACTGCCCGGATCAGAATTAGGACACAGCGTTTAAGGGGTCCTAAATCTCATAAAATTCTAGTAACTACTGAAACTAGGTACCACTGTTACCTGATGGTTATGTTCTAAAATGCAATGTTTCGGACTCATCTGGTGAGTTTATACTCAGGAGGAACCTGTGCCCCCCATAAAGTGCTTGCACTCGCATCAGTGTTGTTACGTATTAGTAAACAGCATTGCTTTGAAATGAACCATTGGGAACTACTTTTCAGGGAATGTTTGTGAGGGAGAACCCCATCTTTCTTACTAAAAATGTGCTTACATTGTTCTTTGTTTTGCTCATGCCTGGTGGGATGTTATTTAAATACAGCAATTGTCTCCATTTATCCCAAAGATTCCATGGGGGTGGGGGTGACTTTTAGACAACTTGTAAAGCTCCCAGTAAATCCAATTTTTCCGTATGTTTATAACAGACTTGTAGAAATGAGAAAAGAGGAGTTTCAACTACAAGTAAACATTCAGACGGACCTTGGCATCGTGAGTAAGTAATTTAACAAACATACATCATTGTTCAAAGAAATTCACTTACGCCGTTCTTCTTCATTATATGAAGGTACAACAACAGAGAGTTCCTTCGTGGGAGTATCATGTATGCTTGGAAACGCTTCCTTTTCCCCTCTGGTATTCTGAAAGAACTTCTCCTCCTCTTCACGGTGAAGATTAGGCTTTTTTGTTGCTGAAAAATGGGCCACCGCTGCAACCTATATGAGAAATAATCAGATCTATGTTTTATTCCATTAAGATACACAGATTTGGTAAAACACAAAATCAAAGAATCTGAAATTAAGTCATCACCATATTCTCTAGATACCACAGTCTATTTATGAACTAATTTTGCAGGAAAGCAAACATTTTTTGTATCTCGTCCCTTGGAAAACCAAAACACAGTTTCTCTTTGTAGCTGCTTATTTGCATTTCAAAGCTTAGTTTAAATAAATGTCGAAACCTGCGGAAGACAAAATCCTGTGTATCTGGCCAATACTATGTTTTTTTACCCGAGGTCCCGATTGTAGCGTCTTCCCCAGCCTGGCACCCACTGAATAACTAAGCCACACACGCAGCTATCAATCACGTGTCTTTGTTCCTCTGTGGACTTCAACATTCGAAATCAAGGGCTCACAGATTCTATTCTAACGATTTTGTCACACAGTGACACACAGTCCCGGGGAAATATTCTGATCTAAATCATGCAAGACAATACACTGATTAAATTCAAATTACCTCCAGGATTGGCAGCATTGATAGCTTACCAAATCCATGCCAAAATCAACAATTGTATTCTATCATGTCTGACATCAGCAGGACAGCTGAAGCATTCCTGGTGATGGCACTACCGGAAGAGGCTGATCGGGAAAATAAAATGGTCCGGCAAGCTCTTGTGAAGAAACTGGAAAACAAATAATGTTTCAGGAACTAAATGGTGCAAGAGTTACTAAATGAAGATCGCTCAACACAAGGTCTCCACCACCAACCTGCAAATTTTCAGCTAATGTATGAATGACACTTTGGTGTAGCATTAGCACAGCAATCTGCTTTGTTGGCATCATTCATAGCAGATGATAAACTGTGGGCTAGGGTGAAGCTTACGCAGCACTATGGATTTGAATCGAGTCATGTATGGCACTGAGTCACCCCTCCAGAGCAGTGTAGTGCTGTGGAGTCCATAAAGACGACTGGGAGCAGCAGGGCTGGTGTGAGGTGCTATGGGTACAGTGGCTGAAGTATGAGTGTTGTGGCATGTATTCAAAGCACAATGAGGTAAGGCAGAATGCAGAATGACTGCAGTGAGGAGTGATGCGGGCTTGTAGGAGTAGAATGACACAAATGTCACACAATTTGCTTGCTGGGGGTTGATGCTAGATCAGTGGCTCCCAGCGTTTTAGAACCATGACACTTTTTAGAATAAGAAACTGCTGTGACCCACCTACCTTTAATGGATACAAGACTGGGTGATTTTTTAATATAACTGAAGCATCGTATGGCACTGCAATGGCCACTAAATTTGCACAGACATACAGTTTTACTGATAGAACTATCAAGCACATGAAAGATAAAGTGTGGAAATCGGGTTGCTGTGAATATTTATCAAAATGTGCATCACCGAGGATGTGTCTTGATTTGTTTTGATCGTATTAAAACCTCTTTCCCACCATACTTCAGAATTACAAAAAGTGCTTCATTTTTGCTTTCCTAACTGCTGGATGCATACAGTTAATTTACAGGTATTTATAATTTGCTGCGTGTTGCAAAAAAACAACATCTTACATTGTCACATAATTCACCTTAAAAACTCCTTTCACTTTGCAGTCAGTGATAGAAAAGTAAAAGCCTAACATTTGACCTCTGTTTTTGAATCACAGGCAAATGTGAAAAGTTAAACACAGAATTTAAAGGAACAATTATTTATTGCTCTGACTTTCGCAATTCACTAAAAATCTGCTCACAAACCACTAGTGGGTAGTGACCCACAGTTTGGGAAACACTGTGTTAGAACAACATTGCACAGAAAAGACTAGCACAAGACCATCAGAACACAGCACAAGTGTGTGTGCACTGTGGGTGAAATTAGAGCATTTTGGCGTTATTTAGTACAGGTGCTGGAGGTTCAACAGGTACTGAGAGGTGCACTTAGTGCAGATAGTAAACATTTGGCATGAAAACGTCTATAATCCTACTATCCTGTTGCTTTATAAATAAAAATATTTAGGACTAAACTGGTCATTTGAGTTAAGTGGTGATATATATTTTTTCACTGAAAAAAACAAAGGTCACCGAGGTGTAATAGGTAGATACAAATTGTACATGAACAAAACTCCCTGCCCTAAGATAACTATAACTCAGGCCACCACCATTCACAGTTTTCTCATCACTAATTCTATTGCAAATGTTGCAGTTATATTATGAATCATGCTATAGCATATGTCATTATGAATATAATATGTGGGGTACCTAGTAGTGCATGGCGAGGTCTCGAGTTATAGTTACTTATGGCATGAGTTATATAGTTTCTTGAGATAAGCATAACTACAACTGTTGAGTTTCTGTGGTTTTGTGCGTGTAAAATTTGAACCTAACTATAATGCCCCCATAACCTTGGTTTTATTCAGTGAATTCTAAGATGTTTTAAATTATATTTCCTAACTATAATGTCCCTGTTACATATATAATATATATATATATATACACACATACATACACACACATATAATTTGTTTCGTAGCACAAGGTGCTTTTAGCTGGTCCGAATTTTTGTTTTGTAGTCAACAGCTCTTTAACATTCTTTCATAAGTATACATGCAACTGCCTTTGTTCCAAGGACATATCATATTTACAGATAGTCCTGCCTTTCTGCATTCTTGGATTCGGGTTCCACTTTTTAAAATGGTAACAATTGTTTCAGGCCTCTCAGAATGGAAAGTGTTGTTGGTTATAAAGTCAGGACGGGTTGAAGGTGTTACAGTTAACACTGCAGAACGTGGCAATAAAAACGCTATATCAAAATATTAGAATGCCTTTTAGGAAATTAAGAAAAGGCTCATCATGTGTTTGCAGGAAGACCCCTTCCTATACCTGGGCTCTATTTCAACAAATTTCTGCAATGTGAGATTTTGGTTCAGTTTAAGAGAACGAGGACTGCCACTCCCATGATGCATTAGTGATAGCTGTTAAAGTGTTCCTACTTTTGCAGACCAGTCTGGACTTTTTAGCCAGCAGCCCTAGGATTATGGATTTTTAATTTTTTTTTATTTTATTTGTGATGATGTGGTTTAAAGCAAACTACAAGTCCCAGAATGCAGCAATCTGTTCACTACATGCCAGAAGTCGCTGAAGGTGTGTTCCATGAGTGACTAAGTGGATGTGTGAATGAAGATTTGGGCTTGCTGTGTTGGGGATTATCATTGACATGAACTGTCTGTGCAGAAGCCTTGCGTGTGCCCGGAGATTATTAAAACAATTCGTATGTACTGGCTGTTTTTAGCAATAATCAGTATTCACCTTTTATTGTCAAATAAATTACCATAGAGATTTCAAGGTGTCCAGAGTCAGTGCGTCACCCAGAGCTAGGGTTTACTTTGAATTCTGGTACATGTAGCTTTCTCCATTCTATTATAGCTGCAGTAATACCATGCAAAATAAACAAAAACAAAAAACAAACAAAAAAAACCACACACACACACATAGCTACTCTCACACCTGACAAAGACAGCATGCTACCTCTAGCGCTGCTTATTTTCACAGACTAGAAACTGAATGAGTTACATTCAAGATGGGGCAGATTGTGTTTAGAAGGACGACTAGACAGCACAATTTGGTTTTTTTTCCCAGACACGTGTGGCTGTGTCCTGCAGCTTTAATATTTAAAGCGCCCGTCCTCTCCGGCCCGCTACCTGAGGGTATAAAAGTCGATATTTAGATGGGTGCTAGCAGGATTGTTTTTAGACTAACCAGTAGGCATTGTGTTTTAAGAGTCATGGTAGATGCATTAGTGGATGTGTGTAACCGGTGTCTGTTCTCTTGTAGCGCTTTCTGTTCAAGAAAAGGACACTTTGTAACAGTTATAAGCAGCTGGGAAACAGTGCACCACGTAACATAACCAAGACAATGGTTGAACGGTGCGGGACTTGATTCTTTATAAACCCCAAATTTTCCGATTTTTTTTTATTTTCCGAAGAGCTCCATGTTTGTTGGTTTTTTTTTTCTCTTTAATAAGGTGGCTCACAAAAAGTTTAAACTTGTGCAGTACTTAAATAGAACGCTGCCTTTCTTGATCTGTTTGTTCTTTTACCACGTTTTCATGTTAAAGTCAGTCAGCTGCCTTAAGGTTTGAACGTACAAGATAGGAATCCCTTCTCATTGCGTGCCGGTCTTAAGTGCCTCAACGAAACCAGTCTTAAAGAGGTGGGATTTTATTTTTAAAATAGGTTAACACCAGGGCCGTGTAACATGACGTCATTGTTTTATAACCTCTACTCATTTTACTAATGTCGTGTGTGTGTGTGTGTGTGTATATATATATATATATATATATATATATATATATATATATATATATATATAATCCCGGGACCAAAATCAGAGCCATGCCCAAGGGGGCCTTGTGCACCCCCGTTCTCAATTGTATCATTGACATTTGCCCCTGGTGCCTGGCCCACCCGGGGGCTGAATTACAAATAAGAGCAGGAGACTGCACAAGATTTGCACATCCTCTGCGATTATCGGAGAATTTAGTATTTTTTTAATTGCTTTTTGCCCCCAGGGCTAGTCCCTAGGGGTCCCCAGGACCAGGCCTAAGGGGATCAGGGTATTCCTACACTGCCCCATTTCTCTTTCTTCGTTTTAACTTTTTCGTGGGACTGAGCTTAGTCTGAGTTGCAAAATAGCTACCAACACTTCCTGGTTGAACTATTCCCTGTCAATCATTTCCCAGCATGATATCTGTCAGATTAGCTGAGGATCTGTGTCCCTAGATACCTATATTTCTTTTTCCTTTAATCTTTCAAAAACTATGGAACAGATTTGCACCAAATCATAAAAAGGGATCTTTCTGAAACAAGATCTAGCTTCCTGCCAAATTTGGAGTAATTCCGTTGAGTGGTTCGGGTTGTAGACTTTTCTAGTATTTTTAGGGGAAATAACATTGGAAATGCACTTTTTTTCACAACGCCAGTACCCCCCTTTTTTCTTGGCCCCCGCTTGATGAATCACCTCAAACCCTTCCATACACACCTAGACACAGGAAGGCACTTTTCTTTGAAAAATGACATGAAGATTCGTCAAATGGCACCAAAATTAGAAGTAAACCAAAAAATGCTTTTTCCTATGGACACTAGGTCCTAACTATAACTACCTACTGCCAACCACCATTAGAAGATTATATACATGTTAAGCTGGTCTATAAGTTTGTGTCCCTGGATCGTCAGCACAAATTTCCCTATTTTAGCACTGTACAATACGGTAAGTACAGTATATATATATATATATATATTCTGCTGGCGGTTCCTAGTAAGTAGTGATTGTTAGGACCATGTTTCCATAGAAAACACGTCTATCTCTTTGGCACCGTTTGACGAATCTTCACAAACTTTTCCAAAAAATGTGCCACGATTATTCTCGTTTTGCATGGAAAGTTTTGGGGTTATCTCTCAATCAGGGGCTGAGAAAAAGAGAGGGGTCAAAAATATGTGTTTCCCATGTTAATTCGCATATGAGTTTGAACACGACTACAGCCCGAACCCCTGGACGGAATTACACCAATTGTGGCAGAAAGCTAGCCTTCGGTATGCAGATCATGCTCACCAAATTTGTACATCTGAGGTCGCGAATTTTCACGAATGCTTGCACAAACTGTAGTGCTGTAATGGCTGGCCACAACCTGAACAGAAAGTTGTGGCCGGCATTTTAAGGTCAGGGAACATGGTCCCTGGGCCTGATAATTAAATGAAAAGTAGCATAAGGAGTCAGGGTGAAGGTACCTTGACACCAGGTTTATGATATATCAGTGTCTGAGGATCAGATTATGGGTTTGAAATGATTTTTCTTTACCATGCGCCATATTTGCGAACAATTGAGATTTATTGTGAATAAGCAAAACAAATTACAAAAAAAACCTTAATGGACTCATCCATACACTAATTCATTGACTCATACATGCACTCAGAGACTCATGCGCCCACTCACACACCCACTCAGACACTCATGCACCCACTCAGACTCACACACCCACTTTCAGACCCACTCAGACACTCACTGACAGATCCACTGACAGAGTCTCTGTGGTCAACCCCCGCTGCAAACGGCCTTTGGCCATGTGTGGCGCAGGTTTGGGTGGTTATAAGGGCTTGGCTGCAGGCCCGGTCCTGTGGCCAATCCTGGCCGTGCACATTAAAAAAACATAGAAATTCACTAAAAAAAACAAAAGGACGTTATAGTTAGGTTCTGAATTTACATGTACAAAACCAAAGAAATTCAGCAGTTATAGTAAGAGTTATTTTAAGTAACTATAACTCGCACCCCAAGGTAACTATAACAGCTAATTACTACACATATTATGTCACTGGTGGCACCTTCTATGGCATCTTTGATATTATCAATGCAACATCTGCTATAAAATTATTGATGAGAAAACTGTGCATGGCGAGGGCGCGAGTTATAGTTACCTGAAATAACTAACTATAACAATAAAATTGTTACTTGAAATAACTTTAACTATAACTATAACTATAAGTGCTGAATGTCTATGTTTTTTTTGCGAGTAAATTCAGAACCTAGCTATAACGTTACCATAACCTTTGGTTTCTTCAGAGAAAAAAAACATTAAAATATATATATATATACACACACAACCACACACATATATACATACACAAACATATACATCCACAAACATATGCTCACACTCTCTTTTCTATCATTTGCTCCCACACTATAGATCCCACTACTTAACTCAAATGACAAATACAGTTCTCCCCTTTTTGCATATACAATTTTACTCTTGGGTGTTGCCAAATTAATTTTGACCTGAATTCAAATGCTATGCTACCCACTGTGAGCATAGTGAGTTAGAGAATGAATGCAGTTCAGTGCCGAGGGGTGGCCTGAGAATGCAGAGGCAGCACACCATAGGTGTCCTAAGGCTCTTCGTTTATTGTAGGTGTAGAGTTCTGTGGTATAACCAGAGAGTGCATGGGAGGGGCGTAGGAAGGAGGGATGTGGAGAGGTACCAATGAAGCGGGGTGGAGCTTTATTACTGCAAACGTGCAGTGTGAGTACTGGCTGAGGGGGTGAGGGTTATGGTACTCTGTGAATAATGGATCAGGCTACAAGTGGTTTTGCGTATCAGTGATGGAGTGCTATGTAGGTACAGCATGGCCAGCGCAGATTGCTCTCTGTCATAATTTGCCAAACAGATGACTATGAAAAGTAACATAGATTATTATTGCTATAATGCGCATTCCAGGGCATGACCATGACTTATCTTATTTCTGAGGAGCAAGCCCAGTTGCTTTAAGGTATGTAACATGGAAATAGAGTTTCGTCCTCTCAATCTTAATGGAAAGCGCCATATAAATACAAAATGCAATAGGATGGCACTGTAAACAAAAAAATAGGTTAGGATTTGTGTGGAGGGAGCACTGCATCCAGTTCTTTGCCTTTAGTAATACCCTCAAAGCAGCAGACTCTGTGGAGGGTGATTTACTTTTCTAAATTCAGTCCTAGAAATATTTTGGTAAAACTTAGATTACACCAAAGGAGCCCAGAAGGCTAATTCACTATTTTAATTCCAAACTAACAATATTTTAGGGAATGTTTCCCCAGGTAACTAGATAAATACTCTGAAGGCACAGAAGAAGACAAAAAATTAGTAATAGTGTGTGGAGAACACTCCCACAGAAATGTACTCTGCGTGAATAAATGTTGAATAAGAACTCTATGCCCTAGCAGTAGTAGGGAAGCAAACACACCTTTGTAATTGGACAAACGTTTCAATGTTATGAATTACCGAGACACTGCAGTACACTACATAAATTGTTTGCCGCATGGCCTGTAGGAAACTCAGAGAGGGGTGTGACTACTGTAGAATTCAGTACAGTAAGTCACAGCCAGTGCTTAAAACGGGAACAAATAAGTGCAGGAACTCAAGTTCAACTGGGGTCTAGGGTGGTATCTGATGGTTCAAATTTCCAATTTGTGAACATGACATTTACCATTAATAACCTATCTGCAGTTATGACCTTCTGAAATATGTATGTAGCCCATTGTATTTAAAGGGATAGGTTAAGTTACTCCATCAGTTTGGGCCAGTGGATCCTCAGCATTAATTTACCTATTATAGAACCGTACAATACTGTAAGTACAATGTGGTATTAGGCCTGCAGAGACCTTGACCAAATGTTTAATTCTAGCCACTTGATGTTTGATCCTGGACCAGTAACTTTGCAACAGTGCTATGTAACGTATGGACAGTGCCAGGCAATAATGAGCAACACTGTGTTGATCTGTATCAGCTCTGTATCAAACTCCATGATGCATGATCTTGACTGTGATTTTTACCCACTTGTTTGTTACTTTGGTTAAGCTCTGATGTTGATCAATCACTGTACAATACTGGGCCATGGCCTAGTTGAGTACTGGTGTTCTACAGAGCCTGTCAGAGATATTTGCGCACTCCATTAGTAATTAAACGTAGAGGTCAAGTTAGACTAATATTTAAGTCTCTTGATCATCAGGACAAATTTGATAGAGCAAAATCTATGTAGCCTGACGTGGCGTGGCCATGCAGCTCAAGATGGCAGCAGAGCTCTTGTGAAGATCCTTACGAGGCCCTGAACATCTATGCAAGATCTGCATGCTGCAGTGGGGATAAAAGGGACCCTCCCTCCCCTCCCCCCCCACAGGCCATGAGCAGCTGTGGCCTTTTGAGGAGAAAGCACCCCTGGGTCCCTGGGCCTGACTGTGACCATCAAGGTGGCAACTTGTGCCCCTCCCGCCGTCTGGCACGTAAGGCAGGCTGCAGATGGGGGTGGAGACTCAGAGGGGAGCTGGTGGAAGCCCTGAGGACTGTGGTGGAGCTCTAAGACAGAAGTGGACAGGCTTCTGAGGTGAGTGGTGCCCAGCCTCTGGGGGTAACATCACGCAAGGGGGCCCCTGGAAGAAAAGATCCAAGTGGGCTGTGGACTTCTATACACCGCCATTATCCAGTAACCAGGCCCCACACAACAGGGGAGATAGACCCTAAGAAGGCGCCGGCAAGCGCAAAGGAGCATCCTCTCTCCCCCGGGGTATTATTGGTGGCTGACAAGCCCAAACAGGACACCGCACAAGCTGGGAGAGGACCTGCTTGTTTAGCTCTCTTGTTGTTTTTGGGGGAGGGGACCCCAGCGCACCACCAGTTGGCTACACCCTCCTCGCCTGAATGACCAAACCTGCAACTCTAACCATAGTGAAGGCGGTGGAGCACTGGCATCCTCCCAAGCAAAGATGGACCGTTTTACAAAACAGTACACAGGTGAGGCGCCCCTGCCAAGAGATGACAACCCCACAGAGGTGAAACAATGGGGGGGGGGAGAGGTGGGAAGAACTGGCGTCCTTGGCAACCATACTGCTGGTCATACGAGTACAGAATAAGACCTTGAAGGGGCGCATTGATGGAGTGGCCACCGATGTGTCCCTCTTGTGACACCACCTCAGTAAGGTGTCACATGGTATTACACTAGAGGAAACCAGGGATTCCTCAGTGGAGGATAAGCTAAAATCCCTCAGCCAGGATTTCATGAAGTTGCAAGAAGTGGCACAACAGTTGGAGAAACACTAGAAGGATGCGGAGGGTAGATGCCGGCACAGCAACCTTTGCTTGGTGGGTGTCCTGGAAGGCTTCGAATATGCACGCACAGACCAATTCCTTGAGTAGTAGTTCACATTCTAGGTCCCAGCACACAAACTCTCCTCCTGCATCATAATAAGGCCCACAGGTTTCTTGCCCCTGCCCGCCTCCTGGGGCACTGCCTAGACAGGTTATTTTGTGGCTGCTCAACTACTCCAACAAGGAAGCACATGACCACCAGACAATCCTAATAGACTCTGCCAGGGTCATGGAGTTCCCAGACAACACTCTACAACTACAGCAACAATGGTGCACATTTGTAGAAGTGATGGCCAAACTATGGGTGATGTAAATTAAATACATGCCCCTATTTTCAGACTGACTGAAGGCCATCCACCAAGGGAGGGCTCATATCCTTGATAAGGCATATGAAATTTGGCGCTGGGTGGAAAAGAGACTTACACTTACTGTCTCCAGGAGCGACTGCTCGACATGGGAACCAGTTACAAGAAAGGTGGCCTATTCGCCCAGACCCTGATGCCGCGGATGCCGAGCGGCGTCACTCCCAGACATGGCAGAGGCTGACCGAGATTAATCGCTGTCCAACAATGAGGGCCTGCCTCGTTGGACCCTAGCCGTGACAGCTAGAGGCACAGCCCTGGGCCTTTCCGAACTGTCACAACTGATGTAACCATGGTTCTGTCCACCTTGGGTGGCCAGGTCCCCCTGGCTGATGGTGTGGGTGCTGTGGCTGACTTCGTAGAGTGGATGTGGGGGCCTCCAGAGTAGGCAACAACCCACATGATGGAGCTAGAGACCTGCCAAAGCCCTTGAGGGCTGCACTATATCACCAGCAGTACATTACAGTGTAAAACAGGGTATATAAATGACCAACATGAAGAGCTGAGCCTCTATTGCAGTGGAGAGGCAGGGACCTTAGCCACTTCTTGCTAGCAATTGTGGCCAGGGGGCGCAGACCACTAATATGCTATAGTGGGTTGGGGAAGTGCTGAACCCGAGGATAGGACAGACCCAGGAGATATACCCAATGATGTAGCCATACCGATTAAATGGATTACCTGGATGCATGGCTGCCAGGCATGACATGCTGTGGTGTGAGCTGCAACACATGGAACGTCAATGACCTACTTAACAAGATCAAACATGGGGTGGTGGCACAACACATTAAGAGGCAGGCCTAAGGCTAGCTAGTCCTTCAGGAAATCGACCTGGCGGGCAACAAAGTTCCCCTGCCTTAATAGGGCGCAATACACAACACAGGCTCACTCTGGATACACCAGAGGGTCTTGACTGGTGGCAATCTTTGTGAAAAAGAACTCTCCCTTTCTGAGTAAATAGGGCCTAGCTCATTTCACAGGTGCACTATGTGTGGGTCCGTGGCACCAACAGGAGGACCCATGCACTCCAACACCAGTCCTGGAGGCCATGGAGCCTAACCTTATAGAGGGATAAGCTGACCTGTATAGTCAGGGGCTTTTAAATGAGGTGATGGACAGATCACATACAAGCATGGCCCTGACCCCTGCAAAATCCCAACTGACACAATTCATGCAACCTCTGGGGCTACCAGATGTCTGAACGGTCAGGCACCCCAAGGACAGACAGTGCTCTTTCTTCTCTGGGTATCATAAGACCTTTTCCCTACTGGTTACGTCTTTGTTCCAGCAGGGGATTGCTCTACTCATCTCTAAGCAGAATACCTACAAAGGGGTATTTCAGATCATTCCCCACTGTTAGTGATGTTAGGGGCAAGGAACGGTGCTGGGAAGAGTGAGTTGCGCCTTAGCGGCTGGGAGCTTCAAGATCGGGACTTGATGAACGAACTGCTGACTGCATCCTCCCACTACCTCATGAAAGCAAAGACTAAGGGCCTGATTGTGACCTTGGCGGATGGGATACTCCGTCACAAACGTACAGATATCCCATCTGCCGTTTTACAAGTCCCATAGGATATGATGGAACTTGTAATACATCAGACGGGATATCTGTCACGTTTGTGACAGAGTATCTCATTCACCGATTTCGTAATCAGGCCCTCAGTGTCTTCCCAAATAATCTGTGGGAAGCATATAAACATTCAAAGACAAGGCACAGAGCACAACAGCCAGAAAAAACACCCAAATGGAAAGCTCAGCTGAAACAGCTGGAAACAGCCATACAAACACTGAAAGGCTCTAGGTCAGGGGAATCATAAAACACCTAGTTCACAGAGGCAAGACAGGCTTTATACCCAACCAAGCCATTAGACAAAATCTATGTCGGCTACATTGCTGACTAGACTACATGAGGGACGTTCTGGAGTCAAGAGCTCTCCTGGTCTAAGACATTGAGAAGATGATGGACTCCATAGACAGGGTGCTCCACTTTTAAGTCCTGCAGAGGTTGGGATCTGGCCCAGTTGATGCTGGGTGGAGATACATCGCAAAAACCGGACTGCAGGAGTGAAGGTGAATGGTACTTAGTGACAGGCATTCTCTATGGAGAGGTGAACCAAGCAAAGATGCCCCTTGTCCCCCTTGCTGTTTGCCCTTTGTATGAAACGGCTGGCAATTTGGGTGCGTGTGAAACGTGATATAGTGGGTTTCCTGAAAGTGGTGGGCAAACATGAGACAGTGTCACTGTACGCTGACAACATATAGTCATATCTGTCTGACTTCGCAATGTCACTGTAGAGGATTCCATACATCTTTGCGGAGTTTGAAATTAACGGTTGCCTACAAAATCAACTGAGACAAATCAATACTATACTGCAGGGAAGAGTGAAACTAAGTGATCCCGATCCCACTAATAAAAGTCTCAATGGAAGGGTTCCCCTACTTAGGGATCAAAGTCATACGCAGCAGGCCCCAGTTTCTGCAGGAAATTTAGATGTACTCTACACTGAGTTTCGGTCCGATGTGGATAGGTGGTGATGCTGGTCACTCTCACTCATTGGCAGGGCATCCCTGTTCAAGATTATTATCCTACCAAAGTTCCTGTACATACTCCAGAATGTTCCAATGCCCATGCTAGATGCCTTTTTTGACAAAATGGATGTTACACTGAGCACACTACTCTGGGATGGAGATATCCCATGAATAGCTTTGTGTAAGGTTCAGCTCAATGCATTCAATGGGGGAATATCGCTCCCTGACCGTAGTGTATTCTACTAGGCACCTCAACTGCAGTCTATCAACAACCGGTGTTTCGCCCCTCAGACACGGACTGATGACAAGACAACAACAGGCCCTGATGGAGACCCACCTGCACTGGCACTATATACCTGGCAAACACAAAGACACAAGCTTTTGGGTCTGACCATGGCCTCCTTGATGGCGTGAGACAAGGTAACAAACTACGTGGGGTGGAGGGATACACTGTCATGAGCCACCCCCTTCTGAATAAGGTACTAATTGAAAGAAGTCAGTAAGTTGGCCAGGTATATGAAATGGTAGATCACTGGCATATCCATACTGGGAGATGTGGTGGGCAGAGATGACAGAATATGACCCTGATCCGTCACAGAAGTTTCGCGGTGAGCAGAATTCATAGCCTGGGACACCATAAAAGACAGCAGTCCTGTTCAGGGCAGGCTAGTGAGGAAAGCGGTAGTGGAAAAGGTAATCTCGCACACATATGGCACACTCATTAAAAAAAAACAAAAAAAACAGGCCAGGCCAGGCATCATACAGTCACCGACAGCATGCTTGGAACTAGACATAGGGGGGTAGGGATGATACAGATTGGGAGGCTCCACTGATCCATGTGATCCATGTGAAGTAGCAATTAAAGCGAGCTTGTGGCATATCCAAGTGCAGATATAACACGGGTGTAGTATAACAGAAGTAGACTGTTAAAAATCGTGAGGGCTCCTTCCCCTCAATAGTCTGAGATGCGTGGGCTGATAGAGCACCTCTTTCATACATCATGGGAATACCCCATAACAAACACTACTGGCATGAGTTGCTCATCAAAACTGTCAGAGATCCTGGAAGTATCCATCCCAGCAACCCCACAATTTGTACTGTTGGGTACCCCTGGTGAAGTGGACCCACCGAGAAAACAATTACTTTTCTGCGCACTAGGGTTTTCCCTAAAAGAAGGGACAAAGCAAGACACTGGTGGAAGCCTTTGCCCCCACCAAGAACATTGGGGTAACTGGCATGAGCCACTGTATGGAAGCAGAAAGGGTGGGATACACAGTAAGGGGTTGCCCCAAAAATTGGGAGTACATATGGGGAAGCTGGAGAAAACACTTTGGCCTGGTGTGGGAGACTGGTGTGTCCTCGGGACAGATAGACACTGTTGGCCACATCGCTGACTCCAACCCCGAACATAAGGTCGCTGCTGCTGTTGACCCCAAACCCTCCTCCCCAAGTGCAGACGAACTGCCCTGACACTACTAGAATTAAGATCAGAGTACAGCTGATGCCCATAGACAGCCCTCACTTGAGTGGGCTCACAATGATGTGTTAAATGTCATATTGTTTTACAATTATTGGTGGCATTCTGAATATTGTCCTGTAAAACCACATAATAAAGTTCCTAAAAGATTTGCTTTTAAACTATGCATATTGACAAAGAAATATTTGATCTAGCATCGGATGAAGTTGGACAGGTACTGTGTGATTATGGTCCACTGCTATGCGATACTGTTTCAGGATGATGTGGTCCTGACCCATGGTATGTGGCCTTTGGCCAATAATATGTGGTTCTGGCTCACCCCTGTGTGATATTATAGTAGCACTGCCTGATCTTGAGCCATTAGAGTGATTTAGGCCGCCACTGTGTGATAGTAGACCACAGGTATAATACATTAGGAGAGTGCTGTGGGACCTGGGCCAACTGCTTCAGATCTTGGCCTGGTGTAGTGTTCCTCAAAGAAGACATTGACTATGAAAACATGAGAATGAGCCCATGAAGAACGCACAGAAATCCTAATGATATACAAGCCAAAAGTCATAATGAAGGAAGGAGACTGAAAGCTTAACGTTATGATATTTTTTCTTTCTCCTGCTTATGATTTCCTCCGTCTCATGGCAGCTAGTGAGAAAATAAAATTACCTCGTTTTTGACTTTAAGACTAACTTAGGTGCCCCTATATAATAGAATTTATGCACTCGGATCTGTGCAAAGGCGTGCGCAGCAGGATTCTAAATTAAGAATATCATTAAAGAAAACAAAGATATTCACTGGAAACAAAAACATTAAAAATTGAGTTATGTTTCTGGCTTAACTGCACAGAAGCAAGGAACTTTGCCAGCCATGTTTATGGCCACACAAAGCGTACCTCGTGGCCATCCACCAGGCACAAAAAAGCCTCCTATTTGCCAACAACAAAGAAACACAAAAAGCAGTTAACATGACAATAGCCTGGTGGACTAACGTGAGTTATGTCGCATGGAGTGCTATATATTTGTGTTCTTAATCATAACTGACAAATGTGCTTGAACCAGAAACATAACTCATTCTATGTTTTTTCAGTGACTATATTTTAATGTCTTATAGACAACAGGTCTTCAGCAGATAGGTGTAAATGGAATAAAACGTAATGGTGTCAGGAATAAAGTGTTTTGTGTGTTTTCGAATAGTCCGTTTTACTGTGGCATTGTAGATAGTATGAGTGGATGTTGCAATCCGTGTGCATCAACCTCATGGAAATAGATTATGTACCCTGCGCCGTCAACAAAAAAATATACCATGCATTATTATGCTGCCTGCCAAAAAGAGCCTTTTACAATAGGTATACATTCCGTGCAAGAAATGTATTTTAAGAAATGGGCACCAATTGTTCATTCCAGTGACGTTTTGCATATTTCATACTTTATTATGCCTTTGAAATCAGAAAAAAACAAGCATTGAGTGGCACATCAAATATAACTGGCAATTTATAATGTAGGTCTTGTGTAATGAATGCATGCACACAAGGCACACGACCATACATAGGCAACTCAAACTGCAGAAATGAGACCCGACACTACCCACTGACGGTGCTTAACACTTCCTAATGAGACTCTCCCAATCACAGTAAACATACCGGTATATAAATGCTTGTTCATCCTGGACAATATCCACCAGGAAAATAACATCATGAAACAGCACACCCAGACACTGTGCTAATCGAAGACAGAAACAAAGCTGTACCAACCAAGAAACTGTCAATAAACGCTATCCACAGCCTTAAAAGGACCCCAACACTGCTCTCTCATACAGCCACCTCATACTGCATAAACAAACATGGTATACAATAATAGTACCAATAACACTGCACCATTGGGACACTTCTCGCAACTGATGCTGCAGCCATGTATGGTCCACTCTGTCACAAAGTTACTGAACATAATGACACTGCCCATACAGATTTTGCTTTTTATAGTGTAAAGCGTCAATAAGGTATATAAGGGTTACTACCCTTGTTTGGAAAGTGATAATATGTGCATGCAATGTGAAGCAAAATAGACGTAGGGGCTATTTACAATGTAAAGAAAGGCCTAGGGACTAATGAAAGTTTATCGTAATGTGGGGGAAGGGGTTTAAATGAACTTGGATGTCTATCTGCCTCCGATTTCAATTTGTGAATCTTTTGTGTAAATAGTGAAATAATACTGTGGAAGCATTGACAGGCCTTGAGAACACGGCTTTTTTCATAAATCAAGAGTAAATCTACAAATCGTAAATGTCCTTCTCTGATCTTCATAGAATTAATCTTATTTTGTGATTTCCAAAACACCGGTGGAGTATGATGGGAAATAGACGAATACTCAGATACGTGTTGTTCGTATATTTCTACTAACTCCATTAGTGCAGACAGTCTGCCAACAATTAAAGTCTGCTGGTTAAAGTTAGGAGCATTTGCATTATCACACCGTCTAGAGCTCTTTTACAACTGAAAACTGTTTCCACTGTTTAGACATCCCTTTCCATACACCCTCAGATAAAATTGGTGTGTTTATAATATGATCACACCTTAAAAGCACGTGAACACTAATCTTTTGGCAGTAGTCTACAGGTGCATATGTGGGATAAGAGGGCTGATTGTGTATACCCACAAAGTTCCAACATTGATGATGTTCTCTATGCCCACGAGCCTGTTAACACCTATTTACCCACCCATTTTTTAACATTTAGCAGAGCTGAAAATCCACTAATGTTACACTTTTTCCATTGTCATAAACAGAATTTAAAAGGGCTGTTGTGACAGGAATTTCACTTGTTTGGGGGAATAGTTGTATTCTACTGCCCTGGGTGCCCGAATGAATGCATCTAGTACCCTCTTTTTTGATTCTGACACTGGGCTTACACTAATTTAGTTTGTGTGCAGAAGCCAGGGCCTGTTCCTTGGCAAGGGTGAGGTCCTGGACATGTCCTGTGATCTGGAGGTGTGTTCCAAGAGTGCCCTCAGCTTAATAATAGTGGACTCCCTAAGATGAGTTGAACACATAAAGTGGTGGAGGTAGCATACTGTTTTTGTGAGTCTATAGTTGTGACCAGTCCTTTTCATCTGTGTGACTGAAGTAGAGGACTGCTGGCTCACTCGTGTAAAGTTACGCTTTCATGTGCTAACTCAAAACCTTGGGCTAACATCCTAACAGAATGCTGGATATATATATATATATATATATATATATATATATATATATATATATATATATATAGTCCTTGTGTGTGTGAATGAAACAGAGAAATTAAGGCATGTGAGTCCTATTTTATAAGCCTGAAGCCTGAGAGAGGAGACCTAGACAGTGACGTGGGGAAAGACGAGACTAGTTTCCTTTAGATAGTCAATTGGGGCCTCCTTCTGGGAGGAGATGCTGATTAGCCTTCCTATATCACTGCCATTCGATATATGGTGGGGGTAAAGGCTGGGATTGTTGTCTCTGTCATTAAGACTAAAGGAACCTAAAGTGAGGCCAGCCTTTGTCTCTTCTCTGATCACTGTTCAGCGTGACAGTTGATAGTGAGGTGCAGAACGTTGACACCTCTTTGTGCCTCTCTTGTGGGTGCTCCAGGCTGGAGACTACCTGACACAATGGCTATGTCTGGAGAGGACACTAGAATTAACTAAATAAACCAGTTCTGAAGGTGCAGAAAATCTACATTTCCTGTCTGCTTTGTCTATCTAAAATGGGCACCATTGACCCATTTGTTGTTCCAGTTCAAATTTCTCTGTGAGCAAGGAAAGGGATGCTCTGCAGGGTACTCAGAGGACTCATGAGCAACCAAAACTGGTTTTGGCATGACACTCAGCTTCCCGTAGGTGAGGGGATAACATTTGGAGTGTTGCTTTCTGAAGATCTGTACCCCTGAGCCAAACCACCAGGAAGCAAAGCTGCCACTTGAGAGAGGGAAGAAGTCAACCAACCCTGCAGAAGGTGTGAATTTCCAGGGAGTGCCAGAAGCAGCCAGATCCTAGTGCTGTGGATCTATCAAGCCAAAACAACCGCAGACAGCGATCTATGAGCCTTGGAAATGTGGATGCAGTTTCTTCATGAATGCAGTTCTGAGTAGAAATCTCGGATTGACAGCTGACCTCTCCGTCATGCCAAGATGGAGCGTAGCTGTTGAAGCCCCTTACACCCATGGTGAATGTCACCATCAAAGACCAGAGATGTACCCATGTTGGACAGTTGTGCCCACAGCGGACATCACCACCAGAATCGAGAACTGTGCCCACGATGGTTGTTGCCATAAGCACCAAACGTATGTCTGTGGTGAACGTAAAAAGTATGCCTGTGGTGGACACCACCGCCATATCTGAGCATCTCGCCCCAGAGCAGCCATTTGCTGCTGTGGTCAAAATGCCTGCATGGCAGCCCACCTACAGTATGTTATCGAGTACACAGATGCAGTTGAATCCCAGTAGCCCATGCTTTCCCCTTCTACCCCCGGAAAGAGTCTTGCAGGAGCCATGTGGTGAATGATGTTACAAATAACAACAAAACCCCAACTAACAGCATTAATCATACAAACATTCTAGTGTCTTTTACTGATGATTGTTAGAAACACAGGACTGGGCAAAGAATTGTTTCTTCTCAACACTGAATGACCCCTTTAAGATTGAAAATGTTTACAAATACCATGTTTATGAAACAGAACTTCAAAATTCACACTGCTAGTACCATAGGTCAGAACAATGGTAGGAGAAAAGTGGTGTGAATCGCGGCCTATGCTGGTTCTATGGTACTACAGCAGGTGTTTGATTACGAGATCGAATAGGGCATGTAGTCTTGAGCTGCCTTCATTATCATTTTACATGAGTGTCCATATACCTATATAAAATGTTTTTACGTTGTGAGAACCAAGGCAGACTGGAGACTAAATAGAGTCTATAGGATTGCAGCTGGCAGGGGAATGGACTAACGGAATTGGATCTGTGATCTGCTTTGCATTGATTTATGTACCTCGTTACATAGAAATATTGTCATGATGAGAGAGCACACGCAGCCCTAGAAGCCATGTTGAGTTAGTGTTGCAGTAGGCCTGGAACTAGTCACATTCATTTAACCATGATGTCTCTATATGACTTCCATAGCTACGCCTTCATTTATTCATAATGCAGCTGTAATATAACTGCTTAAATCCATCAGGAAGCTAAGCAGAATCAGTGGTCTTGCCTCAGGCACAAGCAAAGACAGGCTAAGTTGCCACATAAAATCTGTCAACATTGTAAATACTAAACAAAACTTAATAGTCAAAACTCAACTTTTACACTGTAAAAAGCGAAAAACGTTAGCTTTGTCGATTCTGGTTTGGGGAAGGGCTTTTGCACCTGTCGCAAAACGTCTTCCAATGAAAGACTTTTTTAAATCCAGGTGCACTGCAAGAATTAGAAGACCACCATTCATTCAAAAAGGTTAATAATATTGGTTGTACGTCAATACAGTGCTGGCACGTTGAGTTCCCAAAGAACATTTCAAGGAGCTGTCTGCTGCATTTGACTACCATCTGTTCGCATAGCCCCACCCCCAATACTGTGCAAGTTCCTGGAGTACAGGATCTATTACGTGTGAAGTTGCAGTGAGTGGCAGCGCTAGTGCAGTGCAGTTCCAATGCATCAGGGGCAGTGTAAAGAGCACTGGGACAATTTTTGCAATTGCAATGAGTAATGCTATATACTAGGGGTGAGCTGGTGATGTCACAAAGCAAGGGATTAGCCCGAGGTTACGTAAGACCCCATTAGACAGAGCTAGGTTTTACTTCTGCAATGGTTAAAGGTGTAAAACATTGTACAGGTAATTTGAAAGCTATAGTGCTGTACACAGACTTCATCCAAAATGAGTTAGTGTACACGTCCAGTGTGAATGCAAGGTAGCGTGTCAGACTTGGAGTGTGTGTGGGCACTATGCAGTGTGCCCAGTACATAGGACTAGGGTGTCGTAAAACTATTGCTTAAGGTGGCAGACTGTAAAAAGGGGGAGTAGGTGCAAAAAAGTGTCTGGGCATTATTGTGACCAAATGAGAATTAATTTTTACAGGTACCAACATCTCTAACTAGCACAATGATGGCATGGCCAGAAACGAGATCACATTAGCTTTAGTAGGACAATGGTATTACTCCAAATTATTACATGAAATTCCGTCCATGGTTGAATAATGTATTACAAAGGACGTGGATATATTACCTTTATTCACGGTGGCCAATTCTAACTTTACACACTCTCGGTCTGAAACTTCAGCAGCAGGTTCCAAATATAATATCAAAACAGTGCGATCTTGAGAGGGTTGTTAGTTGTTTTCTGTCAGATCAGAAAACTGGAATTTTACTGTTAACGAGTTGATTCACAGCCTTTCCAAAAGCAGTAGGAACACTAAATAATGTGTATTTGGAAACTGCACCTTCACCCGTGGGTGTCTTTGCGTGGAATAAGAGGGTGCACTGTTGGTAAGAAAGCAGAAGGCTATTGCCTAAATTAATAAAAAGGTTAGTAAGGTGGCAGTGATATGCAATAAGGTACCTTGCAAGATTGTTTAAGATTAATGAGAACTACCTAACAGAGGCAAGGCGGCACTACGTGTACCACTGCAGATCTGCACTCAAGCGCCGTGTTGGTGTCGTTTTGTTTATTGT
The DNA here is from genome assembly GCF_031143425.1 of Pleurodeles waltl. Taxonomy (NCBI): domain Eukaryota; kingdom Metazoa; phylum Chordata; class Amphibia; order Caudata; family Salamandridae; genus Pleurodeles; species Pleurodeles waltl. The sequence continues at coordinate 1,230,567,837 of NC_090447.1, forward strand.
GATCGCGCAGATTTGCAAACTGAGGACAAGGAAGTGCATTGAAAGCAGTGCAATTAAGACCTGGTTATAATGCATGTGCGGAGTTTCACTGAATGGGAGTACAGCGAACAAGCTAGCGTGCATAATGTGCAGGAAGGTCTGAAGTGAATGACAATCTGTGCTTACCGGGATGAGCAGAATAATGACAAATTAGCGTGCATAATGTGCAGTAAAGTCCGAAGTGAATGACAATCTGTGCTTACCAGAATGAACAGAATAATAAAAACCAGTGCCGCCAGGACCAGCAGAGCGCCGCACAGTTCCATGGCGTGGATCTGTGATTGAACTAACCCATGGAGGAACAGCTGAGCCCGGAAGCATGAACTCAAGCAGGAACCTATAGCTCACATCCACCGATGCGGAAGTGTAGCAGCCACCAGTATGGCTTGGCTCCGCCTCCAGTAGTGCTGTCACTTGCTCCATCCTACTCCCGTAGCCAACGAGGCTTCCCCACGAAATGCGTCCTGACGTTACGCCGTAAAGTCGCAGTGACGCGTCAGGTTATTTCGCAGTGTTCGAATGTATACAGACGGAAGACTACTTTGTTGTTGAACGTTGCAATACTACCGGCTTGTTTGCGAATAACTGGATATGGGATTGTATGTTTTCTTATGCCGCAAGAGTTAACACGTTTCTTTGCGAATGATTACTGCACACGCATGATAGGAGCATTACTTATAGTTTCTCATACATTACAATAGAACTGATTCAAGCGGGAGACTCACGATTTTTGAAGGCTAAAATGGCTTTATTGAGTCTGCCTTCCGCATAAAATTGCCTCTTTCCATAGAAGTCCTTGAATGAAATACATTCTTACATTTTTTTTTTAACTCTTCCCCCTTTCCTCTCCTGAAAGGGTGGCGTGCATGAATCGTTGTCATTCTATTTTTTCTGGACTGGACAGTATTTTATAGCTGTCACGGATCTGAGGTCCCGAGGTGCCTGAACACCTACCTGTTCCAGGCCAGGTAGACTTGTATTTTTTTATGGGATAATCAACCAGAGAACCGAAATGCAGGTCTAGGACTCGGACGAGAACTCGTGTGCATAATACCAGAATGACAAATAAGAGTGTTGTATGTTATCATTCGTGTGTCATGCCACTCGTCATGTTACTATTTGAATTATGTTGTTATTCTTGTGTTTAGCTTATGTAATGTGATCCACACGTTTCAGCATGCTCATGTTTTACTCGTGCACCGCACGCACTATGTTATTGTTTAAGTGTACATAGTTCTTCTGGGTCTGTATGTGCTTCGGTTTAGTCGGTTTTCCCTGGCTGCCCGAGATGCAAGGAATGTTGGTTGTGGGCTCTTGTTATTTGCAAATCTCAACAAATAAATAGTCTTAAAATATACAATAAGACTACGACTCTGATGTTCCAGGCTTGTTTCCTTTACACAACAAATTGGCGTTGAGTGATTTTCATAGTTTTTGGTTATTTTACCTGTAGCCGATATGGAGCCTGCAACTAATAGTACTGCTGGGCTGTGCTTGCTGGTAACAGATATTACCCCCCGTCCCTCCCTCGCCTTCCTTTTAAACCAATGAGGCCTCCCGCCTACCCCTAGACCCTCCCTTCCCCTTTTAAAGCCCCCCCCCCTTACCCCCTCCTGTTCTTTTGTCTAGCCCACGCTAGACGTTTTTCCTTTTCCTTACCTGCACGGCGGGGCCTGGGGGTCATCGTTGGAGGCACTCCTCGGGACGCGGAGCTCCGCGAGGAGTGCTACGGCGCGGCTTTGCCGAGCAGTCGAGCTGCTCAGGAGGCGTGTACTGGGAGGCGGCTGACGGGGTCAGCCGGCCCTCTGTGGCTGGGGCGTCGGCTTCCGGTTTTCCGCGCCGTGGGGAGATGCCGGAGTGCTGCTTTTGGTTTCTGGAAGGTAGGACGGGCGTTCTGCCCGCAGTTTTATGGACATTGCATTTAGTTTTGACCTTTTTAGGGATTGGTGGATACCTGTTGTGGGAGAGTGCTTTTAAGTGGAGGGCAGTGTGTTTTGGATTATTATCATGCCTAAGGTTCCGGCTAAGAGACGTAGGATTGTCTCTTCTTCCTCCTCCTCCGAGGAGGGTGCTGCTGGCGTTTCCACCCCTGGGGGCTCCCAGTTACAGGAGGGTAGGGATACACCCCTCATGTCCAGGGAGGAGGTGCAGGAGATGATCGAGGTGGCTGTTGCCAGGGCTCTTCAAGCGGGGATGGCCAGGCCTGGTCAATCTAAAATTACCCATACTTCGGCATCTGCAAGGAAGTCCTCCTCAGATAGTGAGGGTGGAGAGGCCCCATCTACGTCCTCTGGGGGTAAATATGTCTCCAGAGAAGAAATGTGGGAGGTGATGGCACATGTTCGGGACAATTTGGGTTTTCCAGTGTTTCAACCTTCAAACTCGGAATCTGATTTATTTCCACAATATCAGACGCCTTCTAAATTTGCCGTGCCTTTTCAGGGACCTGTGAAGGATATGGTGTTTTGCGAATGGAAGGATGTGGATAAGGCTCAAGTTCCACGATTCTTGCAGAAACTGTATTTACTTGAGGGTGAGGAGGTATTGCCTCCTTCGGTCCGCCTGGATTCAATTTTAGCTACCCTGATTGGCAAAACGGCAGTCAATCCTGAGGATTGTGTGCCTACAGATGCCACCGACAGTAAAGTGGATTCGGGTCTTAAAAGAGCTTTTGCAGCTGAGAATCTGGCGGTAAGGGCAGGTATATATTCTGCTTATGCGGCCCAGTCGTTGGTGCAGGACTTTGATAAGCTGGCAGTGGCTGTTCAAGAAGGGGCGGAATGTTCGGAGCTCCTGGCTGGTATGGAGCAGCAGGCCAGATTGTTGGCAGATGTGTCTTCTGATGTGGTCCGTACTTCGGCTCTGGCCTCTGGTGCTTTGATTGGGGCTCGTAGGTCCCTCTGGTTACGTTCCTGGAAATCCGACCCTGGGGAAAAGGTGGCCTTGCTGAGACTGCCTTTTGAGGGTCATAGCTTGTTTGGGGATCAATTGCCATCCATGCTTTCCAAAGCATTTAAGGAGTGGAAGCATGCCTTGCCTTATAAAAGGGTATCTACTTCGGGTAAAGGGTGGAAGAAACATTCCCGCTCTTCTCCTAAAATGGATGCCAAATCTTTTTCATTTAGGAAACAGCGTTTTCAGCCGCGTTTTTCTCCTAAGAAGTCTGCTCCTTCGAACCGGGGTGGGTTCAAAAAGGGGTCCTGACAATCACTGTGGGCCTGGCATAGGGCCGGTTGGGGGAAGGCTGAGACACTTTATTTCAAATTGGGAGGAGAGTGTCAACGATCGTTGGGTGCTAGACGTTGTGGCCAATGGTTATGTCATCGATTTTGTGGTGGTGCCTCCAGATTCAGGGGTACGTCCCACCCTTCTGCCTTCACGAGGGTCACGGAGAAGGGCATTATTGGACGGAGTCCGGGACTTGCTGGTCAAGGGGGCCATTTCCCGCATTCCGCTGGACGAAAGGGGTCAGGGCACTTATTCGGTCTTGTTTCTTGTTCAGAAAGTTTCAGGGGGATTTCGACCGGTGCTCAATCTGAAGGAGGTGAATGCTTGGATCAGGACGGTACATTTCCGCATGCTGTCATATCTTTCCATTGGTCAGGCAAGGGGACTTTCTGGTGTCGCTGGATCTGCAGGATGCTTACCTGCACGTGCCTGTGGCAAGGTCTTCACAGAGGTTCCTGAAGTTTGCTGTGGATCAGGAACACTATCAGTTTTGCGTTCTACCTTTCGGTCTCAAGTCTTCTTTTCGAATTTTTACGAAGGTGCTGGCCCCCCTGGTGGCTTTGCTACATTCAGAAGGGGTGTTTATTCATCCATATCTGGACGAATTCTTGATTCATGCCCCCTCGCGGGTCCTGTTACAGAGGCAGGTGGCCCAAGTTCTGGTGGTCCTGCAAAATCACGGGTTTTTAATCAACTGGGAAAAATCCGATTAAGTTCCGTCCCAGGATCTGTTTTTTTTAGGGGCTCGATTTCGGACTCTTCTGGGCTTGGTGACAGTGTCAGAAAGGAGGTTAGGGGTACTCCAGTCCTTGGTGAGGAAGGTAGTGTTGCAGACTGCCCCGAGCTCTTCTATGGTTACGCCTGCAGGGTCATTTGGCGTCGGTAATATTTCTGATCCCTTGGGCGCGGTTCCATGTCCTATGCTTGATGACATGGTTCTTGAGAAGGTGGGCGCCAGGGTCTGGTTCTCTGAGGGACAGGGTGCAGGGGTCCGGATTGATTCGCAGGGAGTTGAAATGGTGGTTGGATGCAGATCATCTTCGGGTAGGGGTTTCTTTGTCACCTCTGAGACCCGTGGTGGTGACTACGGATGCCAGCCTTTCCGGCTGGGGTGCGTGGATGGGGTTGGCTCAGATTCAGGGGTTCTGGTCCCCTCTGGAGGCGAGTCGATCGTCGAATTGGCGCGAGTTGAGAGCTGTCTTATTGGCTCTGGTCCATTTCCAGGTGTCCCTGAGGGGTGCAGCGGTTCTTGTTCGGACGGACAACTTAGTGGCCAAGGCTTATGTCAACCGGCAGGGGGGGACCAGGTCAAGGGCTCTGTTCGGTCTAGCCAGGAAGATTTTTGTGTGGGCTCAGGAGTGGGTTCCTTCTCTCAGAGCTACGTACATTCGGGAGGTGGTCAGTGTTCGGGCGGATCTGCTGAGCAGGGTGATTCTTTCCTCTCAACTTTTCTCCCTCCGGAAGTCTCTGTTTCTGCATCTGGTTCGGCTTTGGGGGCTTCCAGTGCTGGATGTGTTTGCATCTGCAGAAAACGCAAAGTTGGATCGCTTCTGCTCCCGGTTTCGGTGTCCCCAAGCCTGGGAGGTGGACGGGATGTCATGTCCTTGGCCGAGGGGCCTTTTGTATGCGTTCCCACCGTTTCAGCTACTCAGGTCCTTTTTGTTGCGGGTGAGGGATCTGGGGTCCAGGGTTATCCTGATTGCGCCACTTTGGCCACGGGCGAATTGGTTCCCGTTGTTGCGGCTGACGGCAGCCGGGAGGATGTGGCCTCTGCCTCTTTGTCCGTCTTCCCTGGAGTTTCCCTGCCTTCCATTGTGGTCGTTGAGAAGGTTACACTTGACGGCCTGGAAGTTGAACGACGGGGCTTGACGGGTCTGGAGGTACCTGTGGCTTTGAGTTCTACCTTATTGGCTTCCAGGCGGCGTTCCACTTTACTTTCCTATGGTAGACAGTGGAAGGTTTTTTCTTCTTGGTGCTTGAGTCATGAATTGGATCCTACCTGCGCGTCTATCTTTGAGGTGATGCAGTTTCTGCAGGACGGTGCGCAGTTGGGGTTGTCGGTGGCATCTCTGCGGGTACAGTGGGCGGCTATTCAGGCCTTTAGAGGTCCGTGGCGTAATCTTCCGGATGAAGGGCGCTTGATGCCTAGAATTTTTCAAGGGCTTATTAATTTGTTTCCTCGACCTGTACGTTCTTTTCCTTCATGCGATCTTTCTTTGGTTTTGGATGTTTTGACGGATGCCTCTTTTGAACCATTGGGGGACTGTGATTTGCGCCATCTGTCCTTGAAGACGTTCTTTTTGGTAGCCATTACTTCGGCTCGTCGTTTAGGGGAATTGGGGGCCTTGGCCTGTTCTTTTCCTTTTTGTAAGGTTTTTCAGGATCGGGTGGTTCTGGTTCCGGTCCCTTCCTTTATTCCGAAAGTCAATTCTTCGTTCCATGCTCGCCAGGAGGTCATCCTTCCTTCATTTTGTCCGAATCCCTCATCAGGGGAAGAGGTCCGTTTGCATTCGTTGGATGTACGCAGGGCTTTGTTGGAGTACCTGCGGGTGGCGGCTCCTTTTCGTAAGGGTGATTCGCTTTTTGTTAATTTCGGTCCGGCACGTAAAGGTGAGAAGCCTTCCACGGCTTCCTTGAGTCGGTGGGTGAGATCATTGATTCTGTTGGCCTATTCCTTGAAAGTGGTGGTTCCTCCTCAAGGGATTCAGGGTCGATCTACCAGGGGTATGGCGGCTACGGTGGCAGAGCTTCAGGGGACTTCCGTGGTGGAAATTTACAGGGCCGCCACTTGGGCTTCTCCTTCGACGTTTGTTCGACATTATAGGCTGTCGGACTTGGGTAGTTTGGAGTCGGTATTAGGTCACCGAGTCTTATCTTCTATGAGGTAATAGAGGTAGGGTTTTCGGTGGCCTTGGTGCAGGATGTTAATAAAATTCTTGCAACTCAGTGTCCGTCTCCTGTGTTTTTCTTGCTATGTCTCATTGGTTTAAAAGGAAGGCGAGGGAGGGACGGGAGGTAATGCTTCCATTTTCTTGCGATAATGGCATTACTCCTAGTCCTACTCCCTCGCCTTCCTTTCCGTTCCCTCCCACCCTCCCGGTACGGACTGTCCGAGTTGCTGCTTGGGCTTGGTTTTTGTACAGGAGGGGGTAAGGGTGGGGGGGGGGTTTAAAAGGGGAAGGGAGGGTCTAGGGGGGAGGCGGGAGGCCTCATTGGTTTAAAAGGAAGGCGAGGGAGTAGGACTAGGAGTAATGCCATTATCGCAAGAAAATGGAAGCATTTGTGGAGGAGTAAAAAAAATTCTAGCTTACGCGTCAAGAATTTTTCAATTCTATTAAGGATACGGAGGCGAGGATTATGCTATCTCTTTTTTTTACTGTAAAAAAATAGCAGCCAATCAGTTAACAGTAAAATAACTACACATCCCATGATGCTATAACACAGTATCACATGCCCCAATCACCAACCATGAACTCTGTCCATAAATAGCATGACCTCAAATGACACTTCCTCTTTCTTTGTCAAAGTCAGATAATCCTTAAACTTCCAAAACAAAACTTCTTACGTAGGTGTTGATCCTTCGATTTCCAAACCAGATCCGGAACATCAAAAGAGCTCAACAGGAGCCAGAAATTGCGAAAACTTCCAAAGAACTGAATCATATATGAATGACTTCTTCTACACACTACAGGATAGAACGTCAGGTAGTCTTCTGATCAGACTCTAAAACATAAAATAATAGGAGGTAATATCCCATAAGGCTAACTTAGCAAGTAATGCTTTCCATTATCTAATATATTAATGAGGGAGGGTAAAATAAACAATACAGTATCAAAGTGATATACATATTTTTGAGTATATGACATAACAATGTATTTAAGGGAGGGATAATCCTTGCCTCCGTGTCCTTAATAGGATTGAAAATTCTTCACGCGTAAGTTAGAACATTTTTTATTCAATTTCAGGACCAGAGGTTCCGATTATGCCCGTTCAAAGCTGTCCAATCACAACAGAAGCAGCATGTACTACAGGTTTATGATCAAATTTACGAAATGTAGATTCAGATGACCAGTCTGCTGCCTTCATAATGTCCTCCAACCAAGAACCCAAGGCATATGTCTTGGAGGCCATAGCTCCTCTAACAGTATGAGCTCCAAACTGACTGGTATCTATACCTGCTTCACCTATTAACCAGCTCATCCATCTTGAGAGAGTGGCTGAGGAGACTGGCTTAAAAGGTTTCTGTGAATAAATCAGTAACTGTCCATTAGCAACCTGCCTAAATCCATCAGTAACCACCTCATAATCCTTTAAACATTGTACTACACAGAGTTTTGAATTATCCGGATACATTGGATCAGTTACTGACCTGCAATTAGTTTTTGTTCTTCTGGTAATATTAAAAGTAACACCTTCAGGAGAGTACACTCTACCAGACAAATCCAAAGCCTTGACATCTGAAACTCTCTTACATGAAATCAGACATAATAACATAGTTAATTTAGCTGAAATCTGTTTACAAGATAAATATTTATTCGCAGGCCAAGCATCTAAACATTTTAAGATAATGTTCACATCCCACAATACAGAATATCTGGTTTGAGGGGGTTTGGCTAAACGAATGCCCCTCAATAATTTACATACCAGAGGATGTTCACCTACAGGTTTACCATCAATATGAACATGACCAGCGGAAATGGCTGATCTAAAATTATTAATAGTTTTATAAGCTAAACCTGAAGAAGCCAATTCTGCTAGAAAGTTTACAATCAGTTCAATGTTCGACTCCATGGGATTAATACCCCTTCCATCGCACCAACCATTCCATCTGCGCCATGCTGAGGAATATCTTTTGTGAGTGCTAGAGGCCCAAGCTTGCTTGATAAAGTTCGCAGCTTGTTGCGAAAGACCTGGGGAATTCCATCTCGACCTGAAACCATCCATGCCATCAATGTTAATTTCCCTGATAGTATCAGTGGATGTTGAAGGCCTTCCGGACTCAAGAGAAGATTCTGACGAGGAGGAATGAGCAGCGGGCGAGCACAGGCCAACTGTAGAACAATTGGGAACCAAGGTTGAGATCTCCAAAATGGCGTCACCAGTATAATGTCTGCTTTCTGTCTCCGAACTTGAGACAGGACCCTGGGTATCAACAGAAAGGGAGGAAAGGCATAACACAGAAAGTGGGACCAATCCTGAAGAAAGGCATCTGTCACTAGAGCCAGAGGGTCCGGGCGCCAGTTGAAGAATTTTGATATCTGAGCATTGAGACGAGATGCAAAGAGATCAACTTCTCAAGGACCACATTCCTTGATTACCTGAAAGAAAATCAAAGGATCCAGTTTCCAATCGCTGGAATCAGTCAGAAATCTGGAATTCCAGTCCGCAATTGTGTTCTGGACCCCAGGGAGATACTCTGTGAGAACAATCAGACGATTATTCAGACACTAGTGCCAGAAATCCTTGGCAATCTCTGCCAGAATACTGGACTTTGTCCCCCCTAGTTTGTTGACGTACTGTACCACTGAGATTATGTCCATTCTCAGCAGAATGCAACAGTCCGTCTTCTGGGGAGAAAGACTCTTTATGGCAAAAGAGCCTGCTAGAACTTCTAGACAATTGATATGGAGATTCTGTTCCACTTTTGACCAACATCCCCCGGTCACTAGGGATCCGCAACGGGCTCCCCAACCCCACTGACTAACGTCTGATTCGATCACCCTCTGGGTGAGAACCAAAAATGGCCCTGCCATTCCAGGCTTCCATGTGTTGGAGCCACCAATGAATTTCCGCCTTGACCTTTGGTTAAAGGGATCAATTCCGATTAACTCAGACCCTGCTATAGGTGTCTGATTTTAAGTCTCTGCAGAGCACAATAGTGAAGGGGGGCTGGGAAGATTGCCTGAATAGATGAGGCCAACAGCCCCACTATTCTGGCAATGTTCCTCAGAGAAATAGTCGGACTGGATAAGGCAGATCTCAGCTCCCTCTTGATATTGTGAATCTTTTGCGAGGGAAGAATTAATTGGGAGTGAACTGAGTCTATCTTGAAACCCAAAAGCTCTGTCACTTTAGTCAGATTCAATAACGGCCTCTGCACATTGATAAGGAATCCCAAGTCCTCTAAAAGACTGATGGTCCAGTCTAAATGCGTCAGAAGGGAAGGAAGGTCCAGAGCCATCAATAAGATGTCGTCCAGATAAATGATCAATCGGACTCCCTTGGTTCTCAACCATTCCACTACTGGTCGTAATAGTTTCGTGAAGCACCAAGGAGTTGATGACAGGCCAAACAGAAGACCCTTGAATTCCAGACATTGACTCTTCCAAAGGAATTGTAGAAATGAGGAGGAGAGACTGGAATCCAGAGGTAAGCATCTTTTCGGTCCAGGCGGACCATCCAGTCTCTTTCTAATAGAATATCTCTCAACACTTCGATCCCTTCCATTTTGAAGTGTCTGTACAAGATCCAATAATTGAAATTCTTTAGGTTTAAGACTAGTCAATGACCCCTACCTTTTTTGTCCACCACAAACCTGGGACTGCAAAAACCGGAAGGGTGAAGAGCTGAAAAACCTACTGCTCCTTTGTCTAACAAAGCCTGCACTTCTACGTCTATAAACATCTGATCTGCGTGGGAAAAATTCATTTGAATTGGAGGGGATAGTTGAGTCGGAGTACTGATAAACTCCAGATTAAATCCCAAAACCGTCCAAGGATCCCCAGAGATTTTTCTCCGGTTGTCTATAAACAATCCCACTCTGCCCCAAGAAGAACCTGAGAATGGGGAATAATGCTCACCTGAATAAGCAGCTTCTTGGATTGCTCCTTGTTGTCCCCTACGGGGTCCCCTGCGAAATCTGGGCCGACCTCCTCTGGAGCGAGTGGGGTAGAAAGTAGAATCGGGTTGGTCTCTATACCAACCACCTCTTCCTCTGGGGTAAAAGTTTTAGGGACTAGAGAAAGTTCCTCGGATGGACATTCGTCCTCCATAATGACCGACCCTGACAAAAAAGCCCGCTTAATAACTTTTTTAAGGGACATATGTGCCTTGTCCAGGGAAGAAAAGGTAGAACAAAATTTGGCCAACTCTGATAAAGGAGGATCCAAAAAGAAGTCCGTCTGCAGCTGGACCTGATTCCGAAGAAGCTAAATCCACTAGTTTCAGGTCAATACGCATAAGGATGGATTTTCTGCGTTCCGCAGATACTGCGCAGTTGGTATTGCCCAATTGACAAATGTCTCTCTGAGCCCATCCCATCAAAACATTCGTGTCTACAGGAGTGCCAGACTCCTTAGCGAGAAAAGCCATATCTAGTATCTTTGTTAATGGACCTGTTAAATCGAGGAGCTTTTCCTGGCAGAGGCGCCAAGATCTATCCAGTCCTTTCTTGGGATCTTTTGCAAAACATTTTCATGAAAGTGACCATGGTGGGGTCAATTTCAGGAGTGTCGGACACCTAATTGTCCAAATCTGGTCTAGGACATTCCGCTCGAAGACGTGACCGAACCTCTTTGTCAAAACTCCATCTAAGATTAGAGTGAACATATTGTGCCACTTCAGTGGACGGTAGCCAATTAGATGATCTGGGGTGTATGATCTCAGAGGGATCGAAATCCAATACCTGAAGAGAAGGCGTCTGCTTCTTTGATTTCTTACAGGGACCCGGAGCTTCCAGGTCATCTGAATCTCTAGACGAAGGGTCCTTATCTGACGATGATGGGGAGAAGGAAGAGTCTTTTCTTGAGCTATAGTTATGCTCAGCAACTCGTTTCTTGTGTAATTTTTCAAATACGTCAGCATGTAAGTCCCCAGAAGGAGCATCTGTTCCTTCTAAATTTTATGATTTAGACTTTGATTTAGGCTTAGCCCCTTCAGAAAGGGGTTGTTGACCTTGAAGCCAACCTTGCGAGTGAGCATATTCAAAAAGTTAATCCGAAAAGGGTCCTAACGCTCTTACTAGGGCATCATTACCTGACTGTTGAACCCTGGTGTCCAGGGCTTCCACCAGGTTAACTTCTAGCTGGTTGCCAGTATCCTCAGGAAAATATCCTGTGTCCTGTTCATTCCACTGAGCCATAATGGTAATATATATATAGTATCCAACCATGCTAACTATTAATGGAAGAACCAATAACTTCAGGGGGAGTGTAAAAACCACTTATAGGCAAACAGAAAAAATGTGAGGCCCAATAAGATGTGGAGGGAGCTGCCTGTGTAACACTCTAGGCTAAGTCTTCATTAATTTTACAATCCAGACGCTAAGTATGCTGGGCGTCTGGGCGCGCGCTAAAATCACAAGCCAGTCTCCAGAGAAAAGAAACTGGAAGAAAACAGCTCGTAAATCAGCACGCGCACGCCGCAACACAAATCAACGCAAAACAAATAACAGACTACACGCGATGCGCGTAGCACGCTCCCGCTCTGGCTCCACCAGAAAGATTAAGGGCACAAATAAATCGGCACAAAGCCAAAAATCTAAAACGCAAGAAGCGTTGTAAAATAACAAGCGAGCGAAATTGAGTCGCCGAAATACACCGAAAAGACAAAATTACAATCACATATAAACATTTAAGCAAAGGAAATAAGCAAAGCAGCAAAGAAAGAGGAAGTGACATTTGAGGTAATGCTATTTATGGACAGAGGTCATGGTTGGTGATTGGGGCATGTGATACTGTGTTATAGCATCATGGGATGTGTAGTTTTTTGTTTACTGTTAACTGATTGGCTGCTATTCTTGATAGTAAAGAAAGAGATAGCATAATCGGAGCCTCCGGTCCTGAAATAGAATCTTGTGCGCCAGTTATCAGGCCAACGACTGCTTCCTGCATTTTATTAACCAGGATCAGCAACATCGTTGTAGTTTTCTTAACTAAGTTTTGTTGGCTTTTAAGACTGTGCACTTCACCACTGCTAACTAGTTCTACAGTGGTTGTGCTGACTCCTTAAAATATGGTACAGCAGGCCTACACCTAATTGGCACATTTAATTTTCTTATACGCCCATAGTAAAATGGTACAACATGTACCCAGGGCATATAAATTAAATCCTACTAACAGGCCTGCAGAACTCATTGTGCCACTAACTGTAGTAGCCCTTTAAAAACATGTCTGCTACCTACCACTGCAGCCTGTAGTGCAGTTTAAACTTCCACTTCAACCTGGCAAAATAAACATTTTGCCAGGCCTAAACCATCCTTCTTAATACTTATAAGTAACCCCTAAAGTAGGCCATAACGGCTCATAGGGTAGGGTGCATTGTATTTAAAAAGTAGGACATCTGTACATACATTATAAATGTCCTGGCAGTGAAACCTCCTTGTCATTTTTCACGGCTGTAAGTCCTATCTCTCCCATTGACTAACTCTGGGTTACCTTACTACCTTTAATACATGCTTACTTTAGATTGTGAGCAGATAGAGACATGCTGTATGCACTCAAATGAATTGTTATTTAAAAACCTCTTTAATGGTGAAGTTGGATTTTAAGTTACAATTCTGAAAATGCCACTTTTAGAAACTTGGCATTTTCTTGTCCCAACCATCTGTGCCTTCTGCTGTTGTCCTGGTCAAATGACTGTGAATGGCGCTGCTACTGGGGTTTGTGTATTGCCTTAAGACAGTAACACAAAGGGGGCTTAGGAGTGGACAGAATAGGCCATCCTGGCATGATGACCCAGCCCCACTAACACTTCAAGTGGCTTTGCCTCCCGTTCACAAAAAGCAACCTGACACCATGCCTACCCTGCCTTTTATCACCTCCAGACTGTGTAGAGCCTTGACAGGGAAAGGGAAAAACTTTCCAGACCCGTATGTGGGGCTAGGACATAGAGTTCCTCCCCACACAAAGGCTGGCACCAGTTATAAATATTGGAGCACCAGAGTCACTCATCAGAGCATACCTGGACCTGTGAAAGTGCACAAGAAGGCCTGCCTTACTGCCAGAGGGCTGCCCTACTGCTTGAAGGACTGCCTTGCTGCCTGAGAAGAAAGATTGGACCTCCTTGCCTTCATCCCTGGCTACCGAGAGTTACTCCTGGAGTCATTTGGCTACCTCTTGTGTGAGCTACAACGACATAAGCTTCAGATGCCTACCCACAACTGCCTAGCTTACATGGTGCAACCGGGCCTGCCTGGACCTGCAACTGGACCTGTCTGAGCGCTGCTGGCCTCTGTTGGAGTGAGTCCTGATCCCTAATAAGTGTCTCCACAAGTTCTGGACTCTTGGCTGGCATCATAGTGTCCTTCTCCTAAATGAAACCGGGATTGGGCCCATTCGCTCATAAGCTTCACTACTCATGACGAAGACCAGTATGAAGTTCTGGAGAGACCTGCACTTCATGCCGACAACTGTCCACCATGACCGGCAACGCAAGACCTGCACTTCACGCTACAGCAGAAACAGCCCTTGACGGCTGCTAGCGCAAAGCCACTGCAGCAACTGTCTGCAACTCCAGACCAGGACTTCGTGCTACAGCACCAACCATCCACGGCATACGACCTGATGTTCACAATACATCAATGACTGCCTGCAACACTCAAACTGCTCCTTGAATGCAAACTACAGTCTTCATGCCCAACTTAGAAGGTCACTTTTCAGCGGTGCTAACCTGGTTCCAGTATCCAACCCACACTCCATTATGGTCATCCTGAACTTGTGACTTTCCCCAGTTTAGCATGATCAGATGACCTCCTGTGGTGCTATTATGCACAGTTTTCACTTACAACTTTAAAAATGAATATCTCTGGTTCTGCTGATTGGATTTTTATTTGTTAAAAAGTGCTCTGTTATTAATTGGTTTGGGATTTTTCATTCATTGTGTTTTCGCTTTATGAATGTGTGCTGCATCAATACTTAACTAATTTCCTCTAAGTTAAGCCAGACCACTATGTGCCAAGCTACCAGAGAGTTAAGCACAGGTTTATTTAGTGACTTTTATGTTTCACCCACACAAGGATTGTGGTTGTTTCCTGAGTGCTGCTTCCACTCCCCTCAATCAGTAACCCAGTTTCTCACAACTGTCCTGTAACGTTTTACAGTATTAACAGTGGAAATGCTAACATACGTATATATATATATATATATATATATATATCCAACAAAGATTTTCTCTCCAACTTCGACCATAATACCAAACTACTTTGAGACCCCGCAAAAGAACTATAATCTGAAAATTTTAGTCTCACTTCCAATGCTAAGGAAATGGGCATTCTGAGCAATAATGAATTCCTATATCTTAATGTAACAAACCAAATAACACCAATTATCTAAACACTTAACCTGGCAAATTGATTATTTCTTGATGCAGCTTTTTATTACAGCCCGAAGGACAGAATGTTGATTTTTTCATGAAACCATTTTCCTCTCTGACACAGTTTTTTATTTGTGACTGCATGCACTTTATTTTTTTATTTAAAATATTCCCTAATCTGATTCTGAGTGCCTTTTAGCTATACTAATTATATACTTTACATCAGGCTGACTGGATCCATGTCATAACCGACACCCTAAATACCTGACTCACACCATATCAGGAACGCACTCACACAGAATTTCTTCAAATTTGAAAATGACTTGTATTGCCAAAACATATCAGGCATCCAAATCAAACCTGACCAAAGCAAACATTTCTAAGAACGAAACAGTCTTTCAGAAATCCAGGAAAACAGATCACTTGTTCATTGAAAAATGTATTTAGCATTGATCATTACTCAGTCTATTTACCTTTTCACAGTGATTCTTGGAAATCTCCAACCGAAAATTGAATACCTTTTAAATCAATATTTCATTAATAGAGTTCACTTTTTGTCTGATACACCCATTCAGCAGCTGTGTACTAATTTTTTGGAACTCTTGTTGATGTTCTTGTTGCCTCACTTGTTGTGTACCCCCCACCGATGATTCTCCAGCATTCACTTCAGTCTTTTTCTCAGTACCTCTTTTTCTGGCTTCGGACAATTTCGCACCACTTAGTTCAGGATCTTCTTTTACTGCTCTACATTTTCTCTATCTTTTTTAGACAGATTAGTTTCAGGCAGATTCAGTTCTCTGTCTTTTCGATTTGCTACTTCTTGGTTTTCCACACTTTTGTTCACTCCCCCTCTGGATACACACATTGAACTTTATTTTGTTTTTATGATTCAATGGCTTGCCTCACCATATCTTCATCATCAGCATAATATTCCACTTGTGTTAGATTGGTAGACACAATATTGCAAACCTTCACACTTTGCTGCTGCGTTCATCACCAAGATCACATGGTAGGGGCCTTTAAAGAGCAGTTCAAGACAGTTCCTCATTGCATGTTTCTTTATCATTGCCCAATCACCTGGTTCCAGTTTGTGACATAACTTGGAAGGTGTAGCAAGTTGACCCTGGTTGGAGATACAGCATACTGAATCAATTAGGTGCTTGTGGCTATCCAAGATCAAATAACCGGTGATAATAAGCAAAGCTCCAGATGGAGTACCTGTGCAGCTCATGAGCATTCAGTCTTGTTTTCGTATTCATAGTATATCTCATGCTGGCTATTTCAAAAAAGTTAAAGCACACATTTGCAGGCTTCATTACATCTTTCAGCTACAATTGATGCGTCTAGATGATAACTACAATGGAACTTCTAATCAGTGTTTAATACTCTACAAAAACCCCTCATGGTTTCATTTTTCAAAGTGTGTCCCCTAGTCTGACTCAATTGAAGTTGGCATGTCAAATCTAGGAATCAACTTCCTCAGTAATAATGTTACAGCTGTTAATGCATCACACCTCCTTGTTGGATATGCCACAATCCACTTAAAAACAGACAAATGGTAACCGATATGTACATCAAAACCATTACATGGTTGCGTCTCCACAAAATCAATCTATAGTCTTGTGGAGGGACCCGCTTTCTTTCCAGCATGGCTCATTGTAAACCAAGCTTTCTTTTAAACATTGTTTTGCGGACAAAGTATGCATCTCTGGCAGTAATATTCCTTAGCTGGTCTGAAATGAGTAGTGAACCAGTAAGTATTAAACACCCTTACCACACCATCCAGTCCACCATCCAGTCATGGTGAAATAGTCTTACCATCTTCAGTAGCAGTGAATCCGGCAAGGCTTAACTTCCATCAGTATATTTTCAAAGCTCTTCTTCATTCTGTTTACATCATACATTTTCCCACTTTTTCTTCTCTTCATCTAACATTTCATTTTGTACATCTCTCAATTCATCACATTTTTGTATTTATACACAAGCAAAAGCATTCTCAACTTGTTTAGATTTTTATCTGTGTTCATGTATAATGCAATACTGATTGTGGCATAATATATTTCACTTGCATCTCAAAAATTGGTAACCTTAGTGATCATGTCATCTCCATGCCCATGAGCAGCACATTTTACAACTGCTATCTTTGATGGCAATTTCAAAGAATGCACACATCAAAATTGCATTGAAAAATGGTGTTCCAGCTGAAGTCGTGAAACCCTGCTATGACCACAAAATCACGGACTACTTCAAAGTAGTATTACCTATCAATATAGATTGTAACACTCGTACTGGCAAAGCAGCAAGCTCTAGTAATGGCAACAAACTCAGCCACTTATGCACAAGTTGCATCCGTAATGCCTCCATAATGCATGTCAATGTGCAAATTGCATGTACTGTCTGTAAATTCCCCTGGGCGTCTCTCAAACATGAGCCATCAACAAATACTGGTACATCTAGAATATCTACTCTTGGTTTAGTGCACAATTCTGTTACATCAGTGCAATCATGTTCCATTTCAGACACATCATTGTCATCTTTTTGAAGTGACTATAAAGTTGAAGGATTTAGAATATAACACTGTGTATTGACACGTTGTCGTGCAAGAACAGAAAGTGAGTACTTGTATTTTTCATATCAAAATAAAGCAATGGTCTTTCTCCTAATCAGGTATTTATATAGCTGGTGCAGTACACAAAGTGTGCCTCAAATTCAGGAAGGCCTGCATCTATTCTTCATCCTCAAGTACTGGATGAACTACATCACTGTGTGTCAATCTCTGTAATGGTTTTTTAAATAAGGAAAAGTTAGGAATCCATTGTTAATATTATCCAACCATAAATAGAAACACTCTTACTTTTCTATGTGTGGTGAGCAAATTGATTTTCAGAATTACAGAAGTGCGATCTTTGGACCCCTTCTTAGCTCATTTGTGAATTGGATGTCTTAGATAAGTAACTTCTGCCTGATAATACTGTAACTTTGTAGGTAAAACTTCATGCCCATTGTCAGCCCATTGATTCAATAAAGCAATAGTGTACGACTTGCATCTCTCTTTTGTTTTCATTGAAAGCATCAATGTATTGCAACAAAACCTACTCACAGGATAACCTCAAAGCTTTCAAATCTTTTTTAAGTACTTGGGACAAAATAGAAGGTGACTCTACATACCTTTGTGAGGTTCTTTCCCACACAAATACTATGGACCTGACTCACAAAGGTAAACTTGGATTTTTGGTCTAAACTTAGATTTAAAGTCTAAGTTTATGACTTTTGATATTCACAAAGGGCATTTACAAGTTGTATCTCTATGTCCACATCTGGGGCAGAGAAACCAGAAGTGTATTCTCTGCACTTGGGGACAATCTCTGCCTGAGTGTGGAGAGTACACTCCAGGTATGCCCTTTGTGAATACCAAAAGTTGTAAACTGAAACTTGTGGTTTAAGTTTAGAGCTAAAGCCTAAGTTTACCTTTGTGAATCAGGCCCTATATCTTTAAACCTGAATGCAAATAGATACTGGTTATCTTCATGTAAAGGAATGGAGAAGAATGTGAAACATAAATCAATCACTTTGAACCACTGTTCTGGAATTTGAAACACATTCCCTGCTGTATCCGATACCACAGAACAACATGGGGCTACTATCTCATTATTCTTCCTAAAATCTTGAACTATTTTCCATTTCCCATTAGATTTTCACAAGCCCAGTATAGGTGAAATACATGGGCTCTGCCATTCTTCCCTTAAGATGCCTTGCTACACTACCTTTTTAATCACAAGTGTAGTCCATTCCTCAGATTCATATTAAAGTCTATATTGGGGGATGTGTAGATACACTGCATCTGGCTTCATAGTAATCTGCACTGGCTTTGTGCTTGTAACAAGACCAAGATCTTTTCTAGTAAAATCCCAAGCTTCTTTTTTTCCTGTCTGTCTTAAATCGAGAGGTATGTTCTCTTCTGTGAGGCCTGGAAATATCCTGTTTATCACTGCCTCTGTCTTCAGTTTAAACTCTATTTCTGGGTCTTTCATTTGAATGTAGACACCATCCAGTGTACAATAAATTATGCAATTTAGCATACATATCAGAACTTGATGCAGTAGATTTACTGGACTAGTTTCACTAATCATTCATTCATATTCTTTTTTAGCTGAACCCATTTTACGAAACATTTGCTGAAAACTTGTAAATCACTTGTTTATTTGAAATGCCTAATACGTGGATTTGTTTTCCTGTGGGGGAGGGGAAGGGTAGTTCAGGAACTTCAATTGGTTGAACTGTAGAATGAGTAACACCAGTATCAACCAAAAATGATTCAGGATGGCTATTATCGCCTCCTTCTACAAATGGGCCATTCTGGTCTATGTTTGAGACTGCACCAAGCATGTGCTCCTCCTACACTTTCAGGCACCCTCATAGTGCCTGACTTGGTAAGTGTGGAACTTCCAGGTTTGCTGCAAATTATGGACGCTAATCACTGAGTGTCTCACTTGATATTGAACTGAATTTTGTTGAATCTGAAAATTCTGTGTAAATCCTACTGTACTAGTCTGCATCTGTGGGGGACAAGGTGGATTTCAAGGCATAGTAGTGTAGTACCTCTTTGTATTCCTCACAGGTGTCGATGGGGCTGGGACCACTGACTGAGATGAGCCAGTTAGCATATAATATTGCATTGGGTTCACTTGAGTAACCTTTTCTGTCCCTGTAGCTTATGGCTGATTGTTAAATTCACAATTTGTCTTCTAATGCCCCTTTTTATCACATCTGTGACAAGTTCCTTATCTAATCATACAATTGTTTTCATTGTTATTAAAGCTTCTACCTCGAAAAGTACCTCCACCTCTTGGAGGAACCTGAAACTGTGCACTATTTCTCTGAGATGTTAATTCTTGCCCTCCTTGCTAAAATAATTCAGTCTGTGATACCAGCAATTTCTCCATTGTTGATTTATCTTTAGACTTACAATAATCACTACAATAGTTTGTGTATGCCAAAATCTCATCAAGCAACTTTTCTTACCTCCATATTACATTCTGCTGAATCTGAGTACTTTACTATGGTCGCAATCCCAACACAAAAGCTGACACAAAACCAGACGCACCCTCTTTAGTGGGGTCTTCAGTTCCACTGTATTGCCTGTAAATCTACATCAGTCTCTTATAATATGCATGAACCGAATCCTCTGTATTTTGCAATGTCCTCATAATTATTGACCAGTTGACATTCTCATGAATACTGACCAATTAATAGGTTTCGCTGGAACCTTTTCCTTCAAATGTTCAAAAACTTCATCATATTTACCTATAACCACTGAAGAGGACGTATAACTTAGCAGACTCATAAACATTCATCTGGCCAATGTATATAAATCTTCCTATTATAGCTTTGACACCCTAACAACCCTGTCCACTTCTGAGTATCATTTCGCAGGGTCCTCTCCAAGCTTTGGAAAATCTTTTAAACAAAAGCTCATGAATCATGACTGCTCCACTGTATGTTAATATAGCTTCTGGCACTTCTCTTAATAAGAATTCTCCTTCCACATCATACTCACAACTCTCCTGACTTCATTCTTCAGCAGCTTTGAGATCCATTTTTACATGCGTCTTTCCACTGTTTTCCTTTCCACTAATGACTGAGCTGACAAAAATCTCTGGAATGCACCTCTTAGTTCAAAGAAGACATTTATTATTTCACCACGGGGTTCCCAAAAGGAGATTAGCATGTTGAAAGCACCCATTTAAAAATAGTCACAGCAATGAAAGAAAAACATACCAAAATGATTCTACACTGCAATGTACACAGCAAATATATGTATTTATCTTATAATGCAAAGCAAATAATGAAGTAAAAATGCATCACCTTAGGGCCTGCCAAGTTCTTCATCTTTCTCATGCCAGCAAGACAATGACTCTGTTCGACTGCGAAAGAGAAAGAGATCTCCACCCTCATGGGAAAAATATCAGGCATCTGACGTCCAGAATCCTGATTGAGGCCACTCACACTCTCACTGTCACACTGGGTATTTTTATATCTTCAAAAACCAAAAGGAGCTTTCTGGAAACCCCCCTCATTTTGCATTTCAAACATGCTGGCTAGTTTAGGTCAGGGTTGAAAGAAACAGGTTGGAACTGGCCAGTTTCCCAAGGTGTCTCTCCCAAACCTAAGCCGTGCCCTGCTGTACCATGAACATCAGCTAGTACATCCTTATCATGCTGACTGACTAACTCCTCCATATTATGTACTAGCTCTTCAGTGATAATATGTCTTAGCTCTTCGGTGAGAAAGGGCACGAAAACAAGACAGAATGCACAGTTTACAATGTGGCCTTTAACATGGCAGTGTCTAATGCTATGATAAAGTCAATAGGCAGCTAAACTGAATACAAAATGTAGTCTGTAACTGGTGAACACTAGGCAGCTAATCCAGGTGCAAAGTGGTGCAACACAAAGTCAGTGGCCAAAACACATATTTCACTACATCCACGTTCTCCTAATCTCTGATTAATCTACAGTCTTCCTCAAATTTTCTCTCAATTGTATAATTGTGCCTTTTCTCATTTCAGCTTCTGTCACCATTATCATATAAAATTTACAAATCCTCCTTTAGTGCAAATCCACACCCATTTAACTAGCCACTCTCCCCAGCTCCTCACGTGCACAACAAGCTTGATTTCCTGCTTACCAAATAAAAAACACCATCTCATCAAACATCAAATTCAAAATCACATTACAATTAGTTCTTAAATTATTAAGTTGTCGCAAATTCACTTTACTTGTTACAGTACCATCATGAGCAACTTTTGTTACGCTTGTCTTAGTCTCCAACCTCAGGACTCAGTTCTAACTCTCCAACTTCATTGTAAGGTGGCGATCTCATTGCTAATAATTCATCTAGCACCTCATGCTCTTCTTCTTCATAAACTTGATTTAACTTTTGCTTGATCCTCAGTTATCATAGAAAATGCATAAAAAATGTGCAAACAGTTTTCAACACTTCAATACGCCATGTCATTTTAACTTAAACGTGACAACATCCATCCAGTCATGAACAGCTATACCAACCTGACTCTTTAACATTTTCTATTGTGCATTCAGATTAGCCCTAGTATACCATTCATACAGTGTTTCAGATTTTACAGGTATTGATTGTGGAATTGTATTAAACAAACATTGCCTCAAATAAGCAATTATCATTTAATCATAAGTACCATTCTCAGGAAATTGTAGCTTTCTATAATTTTCAGTATCCTTGTGCCATTATTTAAGCCATAAACAAGTGTGCAGCCCATCATTCACAAAC
The DNA here is from genome assembly GCF_031143425.1 of Pleurodeles waltl. NCBI lineage: Eukaryota > Metazoa > Chordata > Amphibia > Caudata > Salamandridae > Pleurodeles > Pleurodeles waltl. The sequence goes on from NC_090447.1 coordinate 1,230,589,659, forward strand.
ATCCCATAGGGTGTACTTTCTTCTGGAGGTGGATACTGTGCTTCTCTTAGCTCCTTAGATTTAGACGTTTGCAGTCTTGCAGCCATTGTAAGTTTAAACAATCTTTGCAATACACCACACAATCAAACACAATATACTGCATCACAATAATTCATAAAACAAGACAAGAAAACCTGTGTCTGTTTACTGGGAAAACAGGAATGAAAGCAAGCTTACCACAAGAGCAGTGGTGCTTCAGCCACTAGATAATCATGCGCTGAGGTTTTGACCAGCGATGTCCTACCCTTGGGCCTGGAATAGTAACCTTCGTGCACTGAATAAACTACCACTACTACTTTCCATAATGAATACATTCACTAATAGACTATTAAGGAAATCATAAACTAAAAAAACTTAAACTTTTCAACTTCCACATACACTATACCTAATTCTTAAGTTCTCCAAAATCTAAAACCTTCGTATAAAATGCATGGTGTCAGACAAATGAGTCCCAAAAATATTTCAAAACACACCTTCCTCAATGGCTAATAACTTTAAATTCTCAAACACAATACTGACATCATAATACCATAACTCAAGAAGGATGAAATAATTAACAACAAATCCTGTTTCAAAACACACCTCACTAGATACACCACATCACTATGAAGTCACACTCCACAAACCTTCCAGACTGAACCATCAGACCACATTATAGCAAGGTCACCTATCATTTGAAGCCTGCCCGGACCACTTTTCCATAAAACTGTCCACCTGTCACAGATCACCAATCCACCTAATTATCTACTAATTAGCTTCTAATTAACCTTTACCCTTAAACGAAAACTAGTTCATTACTTTGATTATTTTACCTCCTATTAATCTGCCTACATAACCTCCGCCAACTACTTTTAACTTTGCAACTCAGTTAGATCTAAGGAGGGTCAGTTTGTGGGAGAAGGAACATCATGTGCTTAAACAATCAACCAAGAACATTCCTGTACAACTAGGATTCTTTCAGTTCTTGGTTTATAGATTTATTTAAATGATAAATTAATCATTACAGAAAGGAACATATTAGAATCAGACGTCAATTCATTAATAATTGCAATATCATAATGTGCCTTTAAGTAGTTAAGTAGCCACAGCAAATATGACAATTGTCAGATTAATAATATCAAGCCCTAGTACAACAGCAGAATGACAATAAATAACAATCATGTGAGCAGTGCCTCTCTAAAATGAAGCAGCACTTTCAAAATGTGCAATGCTGCAGTACAAAAATGTGTAAATCCTAAAGTCTAAAATGCTGAATGTCTAAAGCAAACATTATCTAATGACATAATGTTGACAGATCATTTATAATGTTTTTAAACAAAAACAGCACACAAATTCATGGCACGTTATTATATAGAAAGGCAGTACTGAAATGACACTTTCATAATAAACTTGTAAGGGCTTGATTGCGAGTTCCTCATAATATTCTGATCCATGTGTTAACCCCTGAATCAGGCAGTTATGAGTTTGAAGGCATTTAACACATCCAATATTTATCAGATGTGTTACATAACTAAACCTTGGAGGTTAAACACCAAAATCCGCTTGCTATTCCACATAAACTCATAATAGGTGTTATTTATTGCACTTGATAAATACTGTACCGCATAGTATTGTTATTTATCAGGGGAGACATATAACGCTTCAACTTGTAATCGGGCCCTTTGACAATTGAACTTCACTTTACAGACATTTGAGAAATGCCACTTATCACAATGCACTGCTCAGCATTACTGTTAGATATTGGGTTTCTGGTTGGCAGGGGTATGCACCCTGTCCAAGCAAGAACCACAATACTAGTCAGGGTATGTCAGACACACCATAAATTAACCTGTGCTCACCCTCTGGTAGCTTGGCACAGAGCAGCCAGACTTAAATTAAGATGAAAGCAGTGAAAACACAACACAAAAAAATCAACACCAGGTTGGGAAAATAGAGCTTCATTCAATGAACAAAACAAGAACAAAACAACAAAAACCTAATTAGTAGAAGTTGAGATATGAATTTTCCAAGAATAAATGTGCAAGTAGCGTTTAAAAGCAATAAATGCCTTTTGGGGTATCTAGTTGAGCTGGATTGGGACACAGTCAATAGTTCAGGCAGCCTGTGATGCAGCGCAAGCCAGCTACATGACCCTCACAGGGCCACTGAGCAACAGTACACGACCACCACCACTTGGCAGAGCAAGACTTGCAGCAAGCAAAGTCCAGATGCTGTGTGTAGATTGAAGACAAGCCTTTGATTTCTATGAGACTTCAGAACAGGAGGCATGCCAGCAAGCTTCTGGAGCTACTTTGGTTCTAGGGATGTAGGTCCAGCCCTTTTCACTCCCTGAGAAGGAGGACAGCAGGCAGCAGGGCAGGCACAGTAAAGCAGGAGTCCAGAAGAGTGAAAATTCCTTCAGCAGCACAGCAGTCCTTCTTCCTGGCAGAATGTCCTCAGGTTCAGAAGTGTTCTGATTTGGTGGGGTGCGAAATCCAGTTCTTATGCACAATGGTGTCTCTGAAGTGGGGGGAGACTTCAAAGTGAGGCCTTTAAAATGCACCGATTCCCTGCTTTTCCTGCCCTTGCTCCAGACTCACTACCAAGGGTTATGCAGCCCTTTTGTGTGGGATCAGGACACAGCCTGTTCAGATGTAAGTGTCAGCTCCTGCCTTTCATCCTGCCAAGGATGGGCCACCAGGATGTTGATGGTCCGTCAGTCACACCTAATGCTCCCAACCTGTGTGGCCGTCTGGAGGGAATGCAGAAGAGCCAAGCTGTCAACCACCCAGACGAGTTTTCAGAGTCAGTCAGAAGGCACTAGATGATTTATGGTAAGAAAATGCCAACTTTTTAAAAGTGGAATTTTCAGAGTTACAATTAAAAATCCGACTTTACCATCAGTTGTGATTTTAAATTGTGATTCCAGAGACACCAAACTTGAGGCTGATGAGGGGTGATACCCCAAAACCGGTCCTAAGATGCTTGTTTCCGGTCCAAGGAGGATCTGGCCTGACAGTTCAGGCTGGACTGTTTCCATAGGGAACAGGTCAAGACTGATTTGCATATGCTGGATCCAAACTGGGATGGCAAGGTGAGCAAAAGAATGATGGATTAAAGCCAGATCTGTGACTGTGGGTGAGTGTTTGAAAAGTTTCACCACTCTGTCTATCATCCTTTTGTGTTGCCAAAGTTGCCTGAAGTGGGAAAGGTATGCCCAGACATAGGTCCTGTGTTCACTGTGCCACTGGATTCAAGCTAGCCTGGCTGATGAGGGGTGATACCCCCAGAACCAGTCCCAAGATGCTTGTTCCCATTCTAGGGAGGACCTGGCCTGGAAGTTCGGGCTGGACTGTTCCCATTGGGAACAGGGTGAACACTGATTTGCATATGGCTAGGTCCAAACTGGGGTGGCATGGCGAACAAAAGAACAATGGATTAAACCAGAACTGTGACTGGGGGTGAGTGTTTAAAAACTTTCAGCCCTCTGTCCATCATCCTTATGTGTTGCTAATGTTGCCCTAAGTGGGAAGGGTATGCCCAGACATGGGTCCTGTGCTCACTGTGCAACTGGATTTAATCCAGCCTGGCTGATGAGGTGTGATACCCCAAAGCCAGTCCCAGTATGTTTGTTTCCGGTCCAGGGAGGACCTGGCCTGGCAGTTCGGGCTGGACCATTCCGATGGGGAACAGGGTCAAGACTGATTTTCATATGGCTGGGTCCAAACGTGGGTGTCAATGTAATCAAAAGAATGATGGAATAAACCCATATCCGTGACTGAGGGTAAGTGTTTGAAAAGTTTCAGTACTCCGTCCATCATGCTTTTGTGTTACCCAACTTTTTAAATACACTGCACCCTGCCCTTGGCGCTCTCTCGGGCCTACCTTAGGGGTGACATGTATAAAAAAAGAAGGTTTGGGTCTGGCAAGGGGGTTAACCTGCAAAGTCGACATGGCAGTTTAAAACTGCACACACGGGCTCTGAAATGGAAGACTTGAGTCATGTTTAAAGCGCTACTAAAGTGGGTGGCACAACTAGTGCTGCAGGCCCTCCAGTGGCATTTAATTCACAGGTCCTGGGCAATAGTAGTGCACTTTACTAGGGATTTATAAGTAAATTAAATATGCCAATTGTGGATAAGCCAATGTTGCCACGTTTAAGCAGAGAGCACCCACACTGTAGCAGTGGTTAGCAGTGGTAAAGTGCCCAGTGTCCTAAAGCCAATAAAAACAGTGTCAGAAAAAGAGGAGGAGGAAGACAAAAAGTCTGGGGTTGACCCTGCAGAAAGGGCCAGGTCCAGCAACAATAAACATAGCAATGGATGTTCAGCATATAACCTTGTAATGGTTCAAAAACACATCCCTTCAACTGAAGAGGCAAGAGAAAATTTTTACCTTACAGAGATACTCTATCTGCAGTTGAATTTCAATGATTTTCTGAATATCTAAATGAAAGTAATGCTTGTGCACAACATTTAAAAAAGCATGAATGAGCAGGTGCACATTGGGTCACGCGGTGAAACTGCTGGGTGACCATTTTATTCACCTCATATTATACTAGCCACCTCTGAAGCACCCTTGATTGGACAGCTTTAGGCTGTTTTATCTGTTTATATGCATGTGTTTGGGAATTAGTTTGTCTTGTCCCTGCATGCAAAAAAGCCATAGGATTTCTGGTAAATAACCATACACAGTAGGTGTGCCACAAAAATGGTAGCTTACTGTATGTATCTGTAGTGTTGGAAAGTATGCTTCAGTGTGTGATGCAGACTTCTGCCTATGACATTTAAACCATACTTTACTCTCTGTGTGCAGTGTGTCTGGCTGCTGATGTGTTGGGTGCTTTATGACTCATATTGATATATAAACAATACAGAGGTAGTTCTCACAACAGTACTTCTCTCCCAAACTGGAAATAAAAATTACAGTTAACTTTATTTGATTTGCATCTCAATTGTCTGCATCTCTAACTGTTGATGTGTAAGTCTTCAGTGCCGTACATAGCCACTATTTCTGAGCAGACAGTAGATGAGGCCTTAGCGAGTAGGGGGTGCCACCTGTGCTGTTCACAGGAGTTTCACCTCATCGTGTTGTTCCAAGGTCTACACTGCAGAGTGGCTGCGCCACCGGTGCACCAAAGGGAAGCCCGTCTGCGCCCGTCTGTGCCCGTCCGCGTCTGGAAGGGGCAATGGGCCAGCCACTCTGCCCTATTACTAGCAAAATGCCTAGTATCTCTACCCTCAGCAGAACTGCAGCAAATTAGGACCAATTAAGCAAACCAATGTGAGAAAGCATTTTTAGACCTTTACCCTCCACTTGTGTGCACAAATTGCCACTGGAAGGTGGTGGACTGTACCCCACTGGCTAAGAAGGAAAAAGCAGTAAGTGAACTAGACTCCTTCCAGGTTAAGCAGATATTCCTACTAAATTGTAGGTCTCTCCCAAAGCACGGTACTGAGATCTTCATTCTTCTTGAAGAGAAGAGATCAGACTTAGTATTTCTGACAGAAACCTGTGAGAAGCTGGCCTGGTTTGTAGTGGGTACCAGAGGTACTTACACCTTATACCAGGTCCAGTGATCCACCTTAGTGAAATGTAGGCAGTGTCTAGCAGCTTAGGCTGTCTAGAGGTAGTTGTAGCAGAGCAGCCAAGGCTGAACTAGGAGACATACAAAGCTCTTGCAATACCACTATAGTCACACAGTACTTATAAACAAGAAAAGACAATACTCAGTGTTACCAAAAATAAAGGTACTTTATTTTGGTGACACAAGGTCAAAAATATCTTAGAGGCTATACTCCCTCTGGAGGTAAGTATTATACACAATATATACACTAGTAACCAAAATCAGGTAAGTAAACAGTCATAGAATAGTGTAAACAGTGAAAAACACAATAGGTTGCAACGGACCTAGGGGCGCTGGGAGTGTAGGAAAACACCAAAGGTAAGTAAATTACCCCACCTCAGAGCCCAGGAAAACAGGGGTAGAGTACAGCAAGTTTCCTCAGAACACACTAGGAGTTGTGATAAAGGATTATGCAAAAAACAAGCAAGACTGCAAGAAACCAACAATAGATTCCTGGACCTGAAGACCTGTGAAGAGAGGAGACCAAGTACAGAAGTCGATGAAGAGTAAAGGAAGAACAGGAACCCTTGCTAACCCGGATGACGGTGCAAAAGTGGATTCTCTGGTTGGAAGAAGAAGTCAGAAATGCACCAAAGAAGACAACTGCAGGTTCCTGCTTGGTGCAAGAGATGTCCCACATTGAATCATTGAATGCAGGCTGGTTTTCTTCATTGGATTCCGTCAACAAGCCTTGGCTCATGTAAATGTCGCAGTTGGCGGGAAAAGATGCTACCTGGGCCCAGGAGGGACCTGGGTGCTGCTACTCTGACTGAGGAGACAGAGGGGGCTCTCAGCACTTTAGAGAGCCCTCAGAAGACCAGGCAGCTCCCAAAGGAGTCCCAGAACATGGGGACAAAGGAGTTGCAAAATGTGGTCGGTGCAGCACTACACAAAGGGATCCCATGCAGGATAGAGTGCTGGGGACCTGGGCTACGCTGTGCACAAAGGAATTCTGGAAGAGCTGCAGAACACACAGTGCACGGGGTACTGTCTGGCACGGGGAGGCAAGCCCTTACCTCCACCACATTTGGACCGCTGGACCTTTGGACAGTCAGGATCACTTCGGTCCACCACCTGTGTTCCAGGGATCATGCTCGTTGACAGGAGAGGAGTCCCAGAGTACTGGTTGTCATTGTAGAGAGGTGCCTGCTGAAGCAGGGAAGTGACTTCGTCACTCCACTGTAGATTCCTTTGGTCCTTCTGGTGCAAAATGAAGACAGGCAGTCCTCAAAGTGTGCACAACCTGGAAACTGTTGCAGTTGCTGGCAGGAACTGAAGTTGCTGAGTTGCAGTAGCCTTCTTGGATACTTTGTTGCAGTTACAGTGTTCCTGGAGCAGTCTGTGGTTGATCCGACAGTCAGAAGCTGATGCAGAGGATGCAGAGGGGTCCTGGTGGAGTCTTGCAAACCGAATCTGAGGAAACACCCAAAGGAGAGACCCTAAATAGCCCTGAGAGGGGGTTTGGCTACCTAACCAGGTATGCACCTATCAGGAGGGGACTCTGATGTCACCTGCTGGCACTGGCCACTCAGATGCTCTCAGAAGGTCCCCACACCTTGGAATCCAAGATGGCAAACACCAGGGACACTCTGGAGGAGCTCTGGACACCACCCCTGGGGTGGTGATGGACAGGGAAGTGGTCACTCCCCTTTCCTTTGTCCAGTTTTGTGCCATAGCAGGGACTGGGGTCCCTGAACCGTAGTAGACTGGATTATGCAAGGAGGGCACCGTTTGTGCCCTTCAAAGCATTTCCAGAGGCTCTCAGAGGATACCCCTCCCATGCCTGTAACACCTATTTCCAATTGGAGAGGGAGTAACACCCCTCTCCTAAAGGAAATGCATTGTTCTGCCTTCCTGGGATTGAGCTCCTCAATCCCCAGGAGGGCAGAAACCTCTCCTCAATCCCCAAGAGGGCAGAAACCTGTCTGTGAGGTGGTAGCAGCTGGGGCTGCAGTGGAAACCTCAGAGAGCTGGTTTGGCAGTGCTGGGGGTCCATGGTGGAGCCCCCAGGGTGCATGGAAGTGCCCCCCCAATACCAGAATCACATTGGGGGTACAATTTCACAATCTTAGACATTTCACATGGCCATATTCGGAGTTACCATTGTGAAGCTACATATATGCATTGAGATATATGTAGTGCACGCTTATAATGGTGTCCCCCGCACTCACAAAGTCCGGGAAATTGGTCCTGGACATCGTGGGGGCACCTTTGCTAGTGCAAGGGTGCCCTCACACACAGTAACCTTGCACCTAGCCTTCAGTAACTGAAGGTTAGACATATAGGTGACTTATAAGTTACCTGGTGCAGTGAAAATGGCTGTGAAATAGTGTTTGCACTATTTCACTCAGGCTGCAGTGGCAGTCCTGAAGGAGTGTGTGTATGAGCTCCTTATGGGTGGCAAAAGAAATGATGCAGGCCGTAAGGGCCTCCTGGAACCCCAATGCCCTGGGTAGTCTGCAGAAAGCCAATTCTACATTACTAGGAGACTTAAATGTACATATAGAACAGGTGTTATAATACCTTAGTAAAGGGGTTTTTAGATGACCTTGAAGCATTACAATTTTGACAAATCGTGGATTCCTCCATGCATATTAAGGGGCACCTCCTTAATCCAGTCTTCATTAATTTGAATGAATTAACCACAGTGAGACCCTCTCCGACTTTATGGTCCGATCATTACCTGGTTCCTATCAATCCGGACACTGCCACACTCATCAGATAGAAAGCCGGTCACGCCAAGGATCAGACGCCTCTGGTCCAAATTTAATGTAGGAGAGTGGCAAGTGGCACTGGCTGAGTCACAACCTACCTTTGCGGGAGATACAGGGGAGAGATACAGGAGTTTTGTAAATTGGGTATCCAATTCACTTGAACCTAGAATCCCCTGTAAAATGATAAAACCTAATTTGACAAGGAATAGAGCCCCTGGTACACACAAGAACTGACTGAACTAAAGAAGGAAGCTAAAAAGAGGGAAATAGATTGGGGAAAGACTTTAAGGATGAGAGTAAAATCCGCTATAGAATAGCGTTGAAGAAATATAAGAGAACAATAAAGGAACTTGGAATTGCCCATGTTGAGGAAAAAATAAACAAGGCCCCAAATGCCTCTAGGGAATTTTTCAACATTGTTGAAGATCTATTGAACCTCTCTTGTAGCTCCACTGTCCTGCAGCCATCAGTGGAATGATGTGAATGGCTAGCTAATTTCTTTAGTAATAAAGTTTAAAAAATTCTAAATCAGCTACCCCACCCTGCACTATTGGTGCCTCAGGATGTCCCAGCGTCAGTAATTAAGTGGCAGGAAGAGTTTTAGTAAAGCTCCCACTGTAAAGTCTGGATGAATTAGATAATATAATTAATTCTGCAAAATCATGTTCCCCACTGCATCCTGACCCTCCCTGACATGTTAGTGAGAGGCGGACAGACCCTGACAAAGGATTGATGGAAATTCTCAATCATTCTTTACTAACCTGCTAAATTCCCAAGATGTGGAAACTTGCTATAATAAAACCTTTACTAAAAACCACAAATGCCAACCCTCGTAGGGCAGGAAATTACAGACCTATTTCCTTACTAACATTCGTAATTAAGGTCTTAGAAAAGCATGTGAAAAAGCACATTTCTACTTTTACAGAAAATCAAGGCATTTTACATCCTACTCAGACTGGTTTTAGAGCAGGCAGCAGTACGGAGACAGTGCTTCTTGCAGCAACAGAGGAAACTTGGGCAATTTTGGACCGGGGAGTGTCCACGGCCATGATAATGTTGAATCTTAGTGCCACTTTCGATACAGTGTCAAACCCGTTCCTCCTTCAGAGAATGGAGGAGATAGGAATTTCGGGAGAGACACATAGGTGGCTGAAAGCTTTCCTAGTGGACAGACTTTTTCAGGAGTGCGAAGGCCCTTGTTTTTCATACATTCACCTACTAGAACATGGGGTGCCCAAGGGTCATCTTTGAGCCCTACGCTTTTCAGTTTGTATGTTTGTCCGCTAGCAGAGCTTGTACATGCTCATGGCCTAGCATTAGTGTCTTACGCAGATGACACTCAAATTATTATGGCTCTTACCCCAGAGAATAACGCCGTCACCTCCCGGCTAAATGCCTGCCTTAATGAAGTAACTGACTGGATGTCCAGGAGCTATCTCAAGCTTAATGGCGATAAAGCAGAGGTCATAGTGTTTGGAAAGGACAACTTACTTAAGATGTTGGCCTTTAGGATTGCCCAAACAACTCCAGCAATGAACAGTCTAGGGTTCTGGTTAGATGAAAAATTTACTTTGTAAACCCAATCTAAAAAACTGCTAGGCTCCTGTTTTGGGATCCTTAGATCCCTCAGAAACTTTCTGCACTTGTTACTCAGTACTACAAAGAAAATTGTAGTTTAGGCTCTCATCAATTCTCACTTAGACTACTGGAACTCCCTCGATTTGGGTAGCCCTAAGTATGTGATAAAGCATCTACAAGTAGTCCAGAAAGCAACAGCAAGAATTGTGCTCAATATCCCTAAGCACCAGTCTATGCGACATGCTGTAAGAGCTCTACATTGGCTGCCTGTAGAAAAAAGGATCCATTTATCCATTTCAAGGCAATGTGCATTGCCCACCGGGTTGTTCAAGGGAAAGGCCCAGTTATCATTCAAAAAGTTCTATCTGCCTATGTCCCAGGAAGATCCCTTTGATCAGGCTCCCAGGGTTTTCTGGCAGTAGCTAAGTCAAAAGGGTGAGATGTGGAGGCCGGTCCTTTTCGTTCCTGGTCCCTAGGTTATGGAATTCCCTCCTATTAGAAATGGGGTCTGTAGTTGGCAGAGGTATGCACACTTGTCCAAGTAGGGACCACAATCCTAGTCAGGGTAAATCACAACACAATCCAAATTAACCTGTGCCCATCCTCCGGTAGTTTGGCACTGAGCAGTCAGGCTTAACTTAGAAGGTAATGTGTCAAGTATTTGTGCAAAACGTATACCGTAGTACAGTGAAAACACCACAAAAAGACACCACACAGGTTTTGACAAAAATAGAGAATACTTAGCTGAATATAATACTGTTTAAACAAGGAAAATCCCATGTACACAAGCAAAGTTATGAATTTTTAAAGATTCTGGGGCTCATTACGAACCCGGCGGTTCAGACGGCCATGCCGGCAGTGGCGGAAAAGACCGCCACTGGCATGGCGGTCTGAACTGCCATATAATGAACACAGTGGGCAGCCCTCCGCCACCGACAGGCTACCGCCAACAGGCAGCCTGACGATGACGGATTACATTATCCGACAGGGCAGCGCTGGCCCAGATAATGTACCCTGTTTCCCCTAGCCTTTCCTAGGCAGGTTTTTCCTGCCAGGGAAACACTGGCAGAAGGGGTGCTCCGGGGCCCCGCTAGGGGCCCCTGCACTGCCCATGCATTTGGCATGGGCAGTGCAGGGGCCCCCGTGCAGTGCTCCGTCGCGCAGGTCACTGCCGGATTTACGGGCAGTGATCTGTGTGACAGGTGCTGCTGCACCGGCCGCACTGAGGCATTGACGACGGCTCCATGTGGAGCCGTCGGCAATGTCCCGGCCCTGGATTTTGCTGGGCCGGCTTGCGGAAACAATGTTTCTGCCCACCAGCCCAGCACAATGTTGGTAATGCAGCGGGCGGGGTCTCAAGGGGGCTGGCGGTCTATGGAAAGACCACCAGCATGAACACGGTGGTGTTTACCGCCGTGTTCATACTGACCCCTAAATCCAACTAAAGCGCCTAGAAACACAATAGCCTCCGACTAGGGCTATCATGGTGTCGTTGACGTTCCCAACAATCCAACACCACTGGTGCCAGTCACAGAGTCATACGGACTGAAAACGAAGAACAAAGACGACGCACCGAGTCGGAAAGAGGCGTCGCTGGAGTCGGTGTGGCGTCTGTCCCTTACAGCTTCTGACGAAAGAGGCGTTAGTTCCATGCTGTGAAGCAGGTGGAAGTGAGGCATCTGTTCCATCTGGATATATGGGGAGATGATGTGTCATCGTGCGCGATGCGTGAACTCCTTGTGACCCAGCGGGAGTGCTTTTTCTGGTCTGTCAGTACTTGATGTGTCTACTTCGCAGTGTCGTGATGAGCCTGAGTGACATCAGTGGAGTCGCAGCAATGTCAGACTTACGTTGCAGGCTGCGGTCATTGCGTGCAGCGAGGTCCATGGAGCGGGAGTAGGCTGGGGCGTCGCTAACGTTGCTGAAGTCGTTGGAGAGTCACTGGAGTCGGGTACTAGCAAAAAGCTAATAGTTGAAGTCTTTGCTGTTCTTGAGACTTCAGAACAGGAGGCAAGCTCAATCCAAGCCCTTGGAGAGCACTTTTGGGGAAAGGCAGAGTCCTTCCAGCACAGTCAGAGGCCAGCAGGGCAGCGGGGCAGCAGGGGAACAGCAGAGCAGCAGTCCTTCTCAGCAAAGCAGTCCAGATAGTCCATTGGGCATCCAGGCAGGTCTTCTGACAGAGCTCAGGTGCAGGTCCAGAAGTGTCTGAGTTGGTGGGGTCAGAGACCGGGTTTATATAGCCAAACATTCCTTTGAAGTGGGTAGAGACTTTAAAGAGTGGTTTTGACATGCACAAGTTCCCCTTTCAGCCCAGTCCTGTCTGCCAGGGTCCTGGTGGAGGTTATTAGTCGTTTGTGTGAGGAAAGGCCACTGGCCTTTGAAATGTAAGTGTCAGGCCCTCCGCCCGTCCAGCCCAGGAAGACCCATTCAGTATGCAGGTGAATGCATATGCAACTGAGTGTCTTGTGTTTGTCTTGGTGAAATGCACACAGGAGCTGTCAGACAGCACAGACCAGACGTTGATTGGAGACAGGATGTAAGACACAGATGGTTTTAAGTGCAGAGAAATGCTTACTTTCTAAAAGTGGCATTTCTAAAATAGTAATATAAAATCCAACCTCACCCATAAGCAGGATTTTCTATTACCATTCTGCCCATACTAAATATGACATGGGTACCCCTTTCAGATCAGAATATACCACTCAAAAAGTATATGAGGGCAGGCCTAATGCTAGTCTATGAAAAGAGCAGGCCTCACAGTAGTGAAAAACGAATTTAGGAGTTTTTCACTACCAGGACATATAAAACATATATGTACACATCCTGCCTTTTACCTACATAGCACCCTGCCCTGTGGGTTACCTAGGGCCTACCTTAGGGTGACTTATATGTTCAAAAAGGGAGGTTAAGGCTTGGCAAGTACTTTTAGATGCCAAGTTAAAGTGCAGTGAAACTGCACACAGAGCCTTGCAATGGCAGGCCTGAGACGTGTTTTAGGGGCTACTTATGTGGGTGGCACAATCAGTGCTGCAGGCCCACTAGTAGCATTTAATTTACAGGCCCTGGGCACATGTAGTACACTTTACTAGGGACTTATAAGTAAATCAAATATGGCAATTGGGGATGAACCAATGTTACCATGTTTAAAGGAGAGAGAATATGCACTTTAGCACTGCTTAGCAGTCCTAAAACCAGCAAAAACAGTGTCTGAAAAGTGGAAGGTGGCGGGCAGGCAAAAAGTTGGGGGATGACCACCCTAAGGCTGTCAGGTCTAACACCTCCCTACAGAGTTTCGGAAATTTTGTTCAGAAAACGCCTCAAAACCTATCTTTTTGATCTATAAAACCTGGGTAGGTACACCAGACTTTGGGAGGCGAGTTGCTCACCAAGAGCTGGGAGGCCCGGTTAGGGTAGCCATGCGCTATGGAAATCCCATTTGAATTGAATTGAATTGCTGGTTATTGTCCATTCAAGGACAAGAATGCTTTGGAAAGTAGGCAAAGATCCACAAACTAAGATGTTTGTTGGTAGTCAAACCACTGATGAAGCACATTCCCATCCTGGACACAGTCAGAGTTTGCTACTTTCATAGGCAGATATGGAGTGGTTGAGGTATACAACTTCAAGATTGATGTTAATCACTGATTTCTCCACAGGAAAATCTATTTTCCTGTGGAGAAAAAGGAAAATTATTAACGTCCAAATAAACATTTGTGGAGTATTTACATATGCAAAATATATCCCTGTTACATTTATGCATTTAAAATGGTAAGATCTTGTTCGGGGATGTAGAGGGCCAGGGGCAGGGAGGGGCCACTAAGGCATTACCATGGTGGTTGTGGTCATCTGCTACTGGTGTTCTGGGGTACATCCTACCATGACTCTTCAAACTGGGCCACGCACACCCTTCCTGCATTTGACATCTAGTATACCAATGGTGAGCAGTCAAAGGCTTCTCAGGGAAGTAGTTAGGGGGCAAGAAATCAGAACTCAACAGTGACCCAACAGACACAATAACATTGTCCTGTTCTGTGCTTATCTTTGTGGTTTAAAAGAAAGTGATTTAATCACCGAGCATAACACAATATGACACAGAACTATTGGGGAATTCAGAAACCGGATTGCAATACTGTTTGACATCTTCCATGAGGTCCTATATCATCCAGTACACTCAACTGTTAATATTGTTCTCCAGTGTCTGTAATCCCTCATTCAGAACACCCTAGTGGCGTAGATGTGCACACCAGTTCATATTGCTTTACCCTCTTTAACTATAGCTGGTAAGAGTCTCAAGTTTGTATCTGCTTCCTTCTTGTTACACTCAAAATGTTAGACTATACAGGTACCTGTGTTCTTCTTGTTGCCAGGTTATTGGGCACGACAGTTGCATATAATAATCCCTCTCCTGCATCAGTGGCTCTTCAGTGTAAGGGGTGTGGTGGTTGCCCCTCTCAAACTAGACAGTTGTGAGATGTCAGTGTAGCAGCTCTGATGGTGGCACTCATTTTCACAATAGTGGATTTTCCAGGCTAGGGGTAGACAACTCTGGCATCACAGGTGCAACCTTCAAGCAGATCATGAACATGTTAATGTCTATAGCATTTGTGGCATCAGGGCCACTCAGGATTCCCACCTCTGCTCTGATAAAGTATCTGTGGCAGCACCAGTCTGTTAGTCCCATGGCAGGCTGTTAGTCACATTAGATGCTTGCACTTTTTGGAGTCTAATCAAGAACCTCTCAGCGAGACAAGGGGACCCCTTCACACTTGCTCCTGGTTTTTTTCCATCATAGTCAATGATTTTCTCCGGTCATTCCCCACAATAGGAACACACTGAGGTTCTCCTTGTGGACAGTCTCTTCTCCTGCACAGCCTGATCCACCTCTTCCATATTTTTGCAGACAGGCACAAAGTGCAGAATTCAAGTGATGTCCCCTCACCTATGAGAGACTGGCTATCATGAACACGCTCGTCTTGGTGACACATACGTCATTTGAGTACTCTGTGAAGCACTCCCTTCAGTGGTCAGGAAGAATTTGCAACTGAAACAAAGTGTGTTAGTGTAGACTCCACTTTTATAAACATTTTCCAAACAGAGAATGTGGGTCCACGGTCAAAGGTTTCAGAACCGGTTTGGGTTGGTTCTCTTTCAAATGTCATTTTTTGCCTGTTCCTCAGACACAGCCTTTGGGCAAAGTAATAGTTTTGATAGCAGCTAGCAATGATGCTGGAGTATTGCGAAACAAAGACACAATGAATTGTGAGACATTTGCATCTGGCTGACAGCAGTCTTCCTGAAGCAGTAATCAGAGACAGCCAATAAGGCAGGCCCACCTATAAACTCCTCACGTTGAACAACTGAAACGTCAGTCTGACCCTTCAGCTCTGCGTTTTACCGATTGGCAGTACTCAGGAAGAACTAATCAGCAGCCCTTTGCTAACAGGGCTATCATTGAACTTCTAAGGGAATCCCTCTCTCCATCCTCCTTCACTCCAACGTCTGGTTTCCGACATCCAGCCACAGGGCTGCAGACAACACATTTGCACTGTTTGCGGAAGCTGAATCCACCCTCCATCATGTGCAGTGCTAACCAGGGGCTTCCCAAAATGGATCCTACTTGTCACAGTGCTCATGCTGTCAACACACAAAGAGTCCTACTGCCAACCATGTCTTATGCACACACTGCACATACATGAACTAGACATGCATGCATAATATCAGTGATAGGGCCAAGGAGCAGACTGCAGGCACAAAATAGCAAGGGCAAGAAAATGCCAACTTTCGAAAATTGACATTTTCATTTCACCATTAAAGAATATTTTAAATGACAGTTTCTTAGACACCAAGCATGAATTTCTGACCTACTCCTAATCAAAAGACAACACTTATTAAATGCAATAAGAAAACCCAATGTTATCCAGTGGGAGAGGTAGACCTCACAGTAGCAAAAAACAAATTTAGGATTTTTTCACTACGAGGGCATGTAAAACTTAAAAGTGCATGCCCATCACTTTATTTACAGTGCATCCTGTCCCAGGGACTGCCTAGGGCCTACTTTGGGGGGTGACGTATATGCCATAAAAGAGGAATTTAAGGGCTTGGCAACTGGGTTATTTTGCCAAGTCAAATTGGTAGTTTAAAAATGCATACAGTCTGCAATGGCTGACCTTTGACAATGTTTCAAAGGACTTTATAAGTGGGTGGCACAACAAGTGATGGTGGCCCACCAGTAGCATTTAATATACAGGTCATGGGTAAATAGTACACCACTCTGTAAGAGACTTATAAGTAAATTAAATATTCCAAACAGAAGTAAGCCAGTTTTGACTGTGTTTAAAAGAGAGAGACCAAGCACTTTAGCACTGGTTAGGAGTGGCAAAGTGCACAGAGTCCAAAGGCCAGCAAAAACAAATTCAGAAAATTAGGAGGCGTGAAGACAAAAAGATTGTGGTGGCCCTGCAGAGAAGTCCAGGTCCAACATAGTGTATTTAACAAACAGAGATGATCTTAATAATAGATAGTGTATTGTGTTATTACAACAAACCCCAATGACAGAGGCGCAAAGCTTGTGGCAGGTACAACCTATGGCCCGCAAATATGTCCAAGCAAAAGGTGTGTTTTTCAATTTGATAGTTTATTATTGATGTCATATTAGCTTACTGTGTAATTACTAAAGAAGTAACTGCAGGTGAAAAATTGGCTAATCAATAAGAAAATATCAGATCCTGTTTATCGTCACAAAATATATTAAACAAGCACAGTGCACACTTTTGAAGAACTACGCAATAATTGATTCTTAATATTTGAAAGTGAATCTTGCATTAACCAATCATGAGCCACTTCGAAGATGAAAGCTAGAGGCTCTCACTTAAAGTACACGGAAAGTAAAACCAATGTACTATTTGTTTGTGTTCACAGTGTCAGTGTGCTTGTTGCATATAAACTCTCTGGATTAAGGGCCTGATTTAGAGCTTGGCGGATGGGTGACAGATATCCTGTCGGCTTTATTATGATCTCCATAGGCTATAATGGGATCGTAATACTGCAGACGGGATATTCGTCATGTTTGTGACGGAATACCTCCCTTCGCTAAATTCTAAATCAGCCCCTAAGTTATTAGAAAAACATTTTAACTGCTTTTAAAGAAGGTGTTTAGAATGTATTGACGTATACCTCGTGACAATGTTGCTGGAAATGGCCCTTTTTGCAGGGTTATGCCTAAACCTTTTGCTTCTGACCTCCTGTTTTGATCCTGTGCTGCATTTAGTTTTTGCTGGCTTTAAGACTCTGGGCACTTTGCCACTGCTGACCAGTGCTAAAGTGCAAGTGCTCTCCGCCTAAATGGTATTGATGATGGTTTATCCATGATTGGCATATTTGATTTATTAGTAAGTCCCTAGTAACATGCACTATGTGTGCCCAGGGCCTGTAAATCAAATGCTACTAGTGGGCCTGTAGCACAGATTGTTCCGCCCACATGAATAGCCCTGTAAACATGTCTCAGACCTGCCACTGCAGTGTCTGTGTGTGCAGTTTAAAACTGCCAGTTCGACCTGGCAAGTGAGCCCACTTCCCTTTTACTACAGGTAAGCCACCCCTAAGATAGGCCCAAGGCAAACCCATGGGCAGAGTGCAGCATATTTAAAAGATAGGACATGTACGGGGCCCCACGACACCCGTTCCCGCCAGCCAGGTTCTGGCGGTGAAAACCGCCAGAACCAGGCTGGCGGGAAGGGGGTCGGAATCCCCATGGCGGCGCTGCTTGCAGCGCCGCCGTGGAGGATTCCCAGGGGCAGCGGGAAACCGGCGGGACACCGCCGGTTTCCCGTTTCTGACTGCGGCGGTCAGAATGCCCATGGAAGCACCGCCAGCCTGTTGGCGGTGCTTCCGCGGTCGTTTGCCCTGGCGGTCCATGACCGCCAGGGTCAGAATGACCCCCTTAATCTGCCAGCACCTGGGTGCTCTCACTGAGTGTCCTGACTTTCCAAGTGGTGCCAAATCTAGTCCCCTGGTCCCTGGGAGTAAGTTCTGGTGTAACCAAGAAGAAACCAAGTGCATCGATTCCAGAGCAATTTTGGAAACAGCGCCGCTGTCTGACTCTGCTGCTGCCTGCACCAGGAGGTGTGGTCCCCGCTGAGTGAAACAACCACGACCGACGCTGCAGGCCCGATGCACTGCAGCGCCTCTGAAGTCCTGCCACAGTGTGAGTCCTGAGTGCTGTGTCTCCAACGCCTGGGACACCCGACTCCACCGCTGTCACTGTTGTGTGATTGTGACACTGCAAATTCAACACCCTGTCGTCTTGACCTGCTGGATTCATTGACCCCGCTGGATCGTAAGGAACCGACGCCTCACCACTCGTGCCAAGGTACCAAGGGGGCGAGCAGGAATTATCTTAGGTGTGTGACTCCCTTACCCTGATTAGAGTGAGAGTCACTACTTGCACAGGGTGCAAACCACTGCCAACTAGAGATCCAATTTCTCACAATTAAGTATTGTTGAATTTCAATTCAGTAATCGCTTCAGGGAAGTGGTAATGTTGTTCTATGATGTTGCAGCACAAATGGCCCTAATTCTAGCTCCCTAAGCTGGCATTCTATCCTTTCACAGCACAGAAGGGACATTGCTTGGTATCTGTGATTTTTAGGTTTTTGACCTACAAAGAGGTTCAGCTCTCTTTTGTCGAAGGCCTATTGTCTACAATACAACATACAGAGTAGACTTTGGGTCAGCCCCTTTTCTGTCTCAGTTCCCTGTCACCTTTTCATTGGCTTACCTTCCTGTACTTGTGTTTGTCCCGCTAGATTCTATGGATTCATTCTGACTGGAAAACTTGTATCCTTCTGCACTGCTGAGGACATGAAGCAAATATTTTTAAACGTGTTTTGCTTCAGCACTCTGTGGGAAGTACATTGCCTTCCTCTCACACTTCCATCTGCTCACAAATCCCCATTCGCCCTGTGCAATCCACCCTTTCCACTCATCATTATTTTTTTCTTCACTTTTTTAATTTGTGCAAAGGCCCTGGCAGTAGTGCACTGCTGCCAGCCCACTCGCTAAGACATCTAAGGCACGGCATAGTCATGTGGGTTCTGGAATGGAAAAATCGCTCTGCATATTGGGGACCCTTGTGGATGCTGTGAATACTGGACTAAGAGCACAAAGTAATAACTCACGTCCACTCTGGTCAGATTGCTGACGTCCTGAGCAGCTACATGGCACAATAAGACTGCCCTGGCGATCGAGCACTCGTGGCATGTGAGCATCAGTGATCACCTGCGTCAGGCTGGTACATAAATGACACAGGAGATTAATTAGCCATCATGTCCTAGCACCGTACGTAGGCCCCGGCATGGACTTTTCACTGGCACTGTATATGGCACATATCATGTATCAGACTTTTATAGTATTTGCTTTCGCCCAGTAGCCTGTATCGGGCACGCTTAAGTCTCAAAGTACCATACATGTTTTTCCTTTGGAAACATATTCCTCCTGAGTACTCTGAAAGACCCTGGTGTAGTGAACGAATTACCGGTTCCCCTTCTGTGCTCCTTTGGCTTCCATAGCCCATATATTGGAGAACTGTGATGTAAAATTCATCTTTTGATCCCCTTTTTTTATAAAATGTTTTTGAGAGAAGTCGTCGGTATCAGCAGGCGACTGTCTGGTTGGCAACTCTCTGGTTGGCAACTTTCTGCCTGTGCAACGTAAGGCTGCTATGAAAATATTTTCCTGCTCTTCTTTGTGAAAACTTTCTAGTTCCCGCTATAAATACAACTCAGGCCTCATTAAGTTGTTACCTGGACTCATCAGACTGGTAAAATGCGTGTTTTTGCATACAACTCAATCTGTTTTTCGCACTTGGCACTAGGGTGACCACCTGGCACTGAGCCAAATTCTGGACAGGATTGTAAATAAATCACGACAAAGAGTCAAAATTCAGGACAAAAATTCAAGAACAAACATCAGTTTTACAGACACACGCAAGAGAGGCCATGTCTCACTATGTTGTCAGTGCATTTATTTACTCTTTTTTTAACATATCACTATTTATTCACTGTTGAGTTTTTGTGATTGCCACCTGGTATGCTACATTCAGGTATCACATTATGTCCTTGTTCAGTAGTAAATTAATGCCCTTCAGTGTAGGAAAGTACCATCTTGCCTGGCATGTTACCCCCATATTTCACTGTATATATGTTGTTTTAGTCTATGTGTCACTGGGACCCTTCCAGGCAGGGCCCCAGTGCTCATAAGTATGTACCCTGTATGTGTTCCCTGTGTGATGCCTAACTGTCTCACTGAGGCTTTGCTAACCAGAACCTCAGTGGTTATACTCTCTCTGCTTTCCAAATGTGTCACTAACAGGCTAGTGACCAAATTTACAATTCACATTGGCATACTGGTACACCCATATAATTCCCTAGTATATATTACCGAGGTACCCAGGGTATTGGGGTTCCAGGAGATCCCTATGGGCTGCAGCATTTCTTTTGCCACCCATAGGGAGCTCTGACAATTCTTACACAGGCCTGCCACTGCAGCCTGAGTGAAATAAAGTCCATGTTATTTCACAGCCAATTACCACTGCACTTAAGTAACTTATAAGTCACCTATATTTCTAACCTTCACCTGGTGAAGGTTGGGTGCAAAGTTACTTAGTGTGTGGGCACCCTGGCACTAGCCAAGGTGCCCCCACATCGTTCAGGGCAAATGCCCCGGACTTTGTGAGTGCGGGGACACCATTACACGCGTGCACTGTACATAGGTCACTACCTATGTACAGCGTCATAATGGTAACTCCGAACATGGCCATGTAACATGTCTAAGATCATGGAATTGTCACCCCAATGCCATTCTGGCATTGGGGGGACAATTCCATGACCCCCCGGGTCTCTAGCATAGTACCCGTGTACTGCCAAACTGCCTTTGCGGGGTCTCCACTGAAGCTGCTGCCAACCCCTCAGACAGGTTTCTGCCCTCCTGGGGTCCAGGCAGCCCTGGCCCAGGAAGGCAGAACAAAGGATTTCCTCTGAGAGAGGGTGTAACATCCTCTCCCTTTGGAAATAGGTGTCAGGGCTGGGGAGGAGTAGCCTCCCCCAGCCTCTGGAAATGCTTTGATGGCCACAGATGGTGCCCATCTCTGCATAAGCCAGTCTACACCGGTTTAGGGATCCCCCAGTCCTGCTCTGGCACGAAACTGGACAACGGAAAGGGGAGTGGCCACTCCCCTGACCTGCACCTCCCAGGGGAGGTGCCTAGAGCTCCTCCAGTGTGTCCCAGACCTCTGCCATCTTGGAAACAGAGGTGTTTGTTGCACACTGGACTGCTCTGAGTGGCCAGTGCCAGCAGGTGACGTCAGAGGCTCCTTCTGATAGGCTCTTACCTCTCTTGGTAGCCAATCCTCCTTCCTTGGTAGCCAAACCTCCTTTTCTGTCTATTTAAGGTCTCTGCTTTGGGGAATTCTTCAGATAACGAATGCAAGAGCTCACCAGAGTTCCTCTGCATCTCCCTCTTCACCTTCTGCCAAAGGATCGACCGCTGACTGCTCAGGACACCTGCAAAACCGCAACAAAGTAGCAAGACGACTACTAGCAACCTTGTATCGCTTCATCCTGCCGGCATTCTCGACTGTTTCCAGGTGGTGCATGCTCTGGGGGTAGCCTGCCTCCTCTCTGCACCAGGAGCTCTGAAAAAATCTCCTGTGGGTCGACGGAATCTTCCCCCTGCAACCGCAGGCACCAAAAGACTGCATCACTGGTCCTCTGGGTCCCCTCTCAGCACGACGAGCGTGGGCCCTGGAACTCAGCAACTCTGTCCAAGTGACTCCCACAGTCCAGTGACTCTTCAGTCCAAGTTTGGTGGAGGTAAGTCCTTGCATCCCCACGCTAGACTGCATTGCTGGATACCACGTGATTTGCAGCTGCTCCGGCTCCTGTGCACTCTTCCAGGATTTCCTTTGTGCACAGCCAAGCCTGGGTCCCCGACACTCTAACCTGCAGTGCACAACCTTCTGAGTTGTCCTCCGGCGTCGTGGGACTCCCTTTTGTGACTTCGCGTGGACTCCGGTTCACTCTTCTACCAAGTGTCTGTTCAGGTACTTCTGCGGGAGCTGCCTGCTTCTGTGAGAGCTCCCTGATTTGACGGGCGCCCCCTCTGTCTCCTCCTCCAAGTGGCGACATTCTGGTCTCTCCTGGGCCACAGCAGCATCCAAAAACCTCTACCGTGACACTTGCAGCTAGCAAGGCTTGTTTCCGGTCTTTCTGCATGGTAACACCTCTGCAAGCTTCATCGCGACGTGGGACATCCATCCTCCAAAGGAGAAGTTCCTAGTCCTTTTCTTTCTTGCAGAACTCCAAGCTTCTTCCAACAGGTGGCAGCTTCCTTGCACCCTCAGCTGGCATTTCCTGGGCTCCTGCCCACTATCGACACTGTTGCGACTATTGGACTTGGTCCCCTTGTCTTACAGGTACTCAGGTCCGGAAATCCACTGTTGTTGCATTGCTGGTGTTTGTTCTTCCTGCAGAAACCCCCTATCACGACTTCTGTGCTCTCTGGGTGTAGTAGGTGCACTTTACACCTACCTTTTAGGGTCTTGGGGTGGGCTATTTTTCTAACCCTCACTGCTTTCTTACAGTCCCAGCGACCCTCTACAAGCTCACATAGGTTTGGGGTCCATTCGTGGTTCGCATTCCACTTATGGAGCATATGGTTTGTGTTGCCCCTATACCTATGTGCTCCTATTGCAATCTATTGTCATTTTACACTGCTTGCATTACTTTTCTTGCTATTACTTACCTAAGTTTGGTTTGTGTACATACATCTTGTGTATATAATGTATCCTCATACAGAGGGTACTCATTGAGATACTTTTGGCATATTGTCATAAAAATAAAGTACTTTTATTTTTAGTACTTCAGTGTATTGTGTTTTCTTATGATATTGTGCATATGACACCAGTGGTATAGTAGGAGCTTTACATGTCTCCTAGTTCAGCCTAAGCTGCTTTGCCATAGCTACCTTCTATCAGCCTAAGCTGCTAGAAACACCTCTTCTACACTAATAGGGAATAACTGGACCTGGCACAAAGTGTAAGTACCTCTGGTATCCACTAAAAGCCAGGCCAGCCTCCTACATTGGTTGTGCAGCGGTGGGATAAGTACTTGTAACTACTTACCACTTTGTCATTGTGTACTTTTCATAAGAGAATAATATACAAAACAGTTCAGTGTATGTACACCTAACCAAAAAGTTTTGCTTTTCTCCTCTTAAACGTTTTACAAAGTGCTGAAAAGTATTTTAAAACTTCTAAAAGTTTGAAAAAGTTTTTTTCTCTGTTCTTTAAAAAGTTCTGAAACTTTTTCTTCCTTCTCACTATTTCTAAACCTTTTACTATCATGTCTGTAGAAGACTCTACTCTTAAAATGGTCAGTACTACTTATGACAATTTGAATTACAAGAGCCTAAGGAGTCTCTGCTTAGATAGAGGTTTAGTGATAGGAAAGAACCCTACAAAAGAGTTTCTATTTAACATGCTTATTGTGAATGATGAGTCCCAAGCAGGCACATCAAATGAGAGGTTAATAGAAGGTTCCCATTCTGACTCAGGGGATCTCCTTGAGGGAGGTGGGGAGGGTTCTATACCAGATCTGCCCCCTAGCAGGACACCTATTAATGTTGGTAGTAATGGAGGTTCCCATCACAGTAGGGGATTCTTTATTCCTGGAGGCCAAGTTGCTAGAGTTCAGTCAGTTAGGGACAGATCCCCCTCTGTTGTTTCCAATTTATCTTCTGTGTCCAAGCATTCCCAACCCACCCACCCTGAAGACAACATGTTAGAAAGGGAACTCAAAACGTTGAGGGTTGAAGAGACCAGACTGAAGCTTAAACAGCAACAGCTGGCCTTAGATAGGGAATCCCTAGACCTGGAGAAGGAAAGACAGAGATTGGGGTTTGGACCCCATGGTGGCAGCAGCAGTATTCCTGATAGTAATCCTGTTAGAGAGCATGATTCCAGGAATCTGCACAAGATAGTTCCCCCTTACAAGGAGGGGGATGACATCAACAAGTGGTTTGCTGCACTTGAGAGGGCCTGTATTGTACAGGGGGTCCTTCAAAGGCAGTGGGCTGCTATATTGTGGCTATCTTTCAATGGAAAGGGTAGGGATAGGCTCCTTACTGTTAGAGAAAGTGATGCTAACAATTTTGCAGTTTTGAAGGATGCACTCTTGGATGGATTTGGCTTAACCACTGAACAATACAGGATTAAGTTCAGAGACACCAGAAAAGAGTCCTCACAAGACTGGATAGACTTTGTTGACTGTTCAGTGAAGGCCTTGTAGGGGTGGTTACATGGCAGTAAAGTTTCTGACTATGAAAGCCTGTATAATCTTATTCTGAGAGAGCATTTTCTGAATAACTGTATGTCTGACTTGTTACACCAATATCTAGTGGACTCAGATCTGACCTCTCCCCAAGAATTGGGAAAGAAGGCAGACAAATGGGCCAGAACAAGAGTGAACAGAAAAGTTCATACAGGGGGTGACAAGGATGGCAAGAAGAGGGATGGTAAGTCTTCTGACAAGGGTGGGGACAAAAGTAAAAGTGAGTCTTCATCAGTCCCACAAAAATCCTCTGGTGGGGGTGGTGGGTCCAAATCCTCTTCCAATAATCAACCTAAAAAGCCTTGGTGTTATTTGTGGAAAGTCAAAGGCCATTGGACAACTGATGCCAGTTGTCCAAAGAAAAACACCAAACCTCCCACTACCACAACCCCTACTGCAAATTCTAGTGCCCCTAGTAATAGCAGTGGTGGTGGGAGCAAACCTACTAATAGCCAATCCAAGGGAGTAGCTGGGCACACTTTTGGTAATTTAGTTGGGGTTGGTCTTTTTAGGGAGACTACAGAGGGTGTGTTAGTCTCTGAAGGTGCCATTGATTTGGCCACCTTAGTTGCTTGTCCCCTTAATATGGGTAAGTAAAAGCAACTTCCCCTAATAAATGGTGTTGAGGTTCAGGCCTACAGGGACACATGTGCCAGTGTTACCATGGTGATAGAGAAACTGGTGCACCCTGAACAACACCTACTTGGTCAGCAGTACCAAGTGACAGACGTTCATAACAACACTCTTAGCCACCCCATGGCTGTTGTGAATCTCAACTGGGGGGGGGGCAGGGAGGGGGTTACTGGTCCAAAGAAAGTTGTGGTTGCCTGAGATTTACCTGTAGACTGTCTACTAGGGAACGATTTAGAGACATCGGCTTGGGCAGAAGTGGAGTTGGAGGCTCATGCAGCAATGCTGGGCATTCCTGGGCATATTTTTGCTTTGACAAGGGCTCAGGCCAAAAATCAAAAAGGACAGGGTAACGTGGATCCTGGAACAATGGACCAAGTGCTCCCTAAAGCTAGGGGTAGCAAGGGTAAATCCCTACCCACTATCCCTCCCTCTGCAGATGATTCTCCTTCTGAGGAAGAAGAATTTCCTCCCTGTGCAGAACCTTCACCAGAGGAGCTGGCAGCAGACACTGCTGAGCTTTTGGGTGGAGGGGGGCCTGCCAGGGAAGAGCTAAGTGTGGCACAGCAAACCTGTCCCACATTAGAGGGTCTCAGACAGCAAGCTGTCAAGCAGCAAAATGGGGATGTCAGTGACTCACATAGAGTTTACTGGGAGGACAACCTCTTGTACACCGAGGCAAGGGACCAAAAACCTGGAGGAGCCAGGAGATTGGTCATTCCCCTGCAGTACAGAGTGTTCCTCCTAACTCTTGCACATGACATTCCCTTGGCTGGGCTTTTGGGCCAGATCAAAACATGGGAAAGGCTTGTCCCCCTGTTTCACTGGCCTAGGATGTCAGAGGACACTAAAGATTTTTGCAAGTCTTGTGTGACCTGCCAAACCAGTGGCAAGACTGGTGGCACACCAAAGGCTCCCCTTATTCCACTACCTGTGGTTGGGGTCCCCTTTGAAAGGGTAGGGGTTGACATAGGTGGCCCCCTTGACCCTCCTACTGCTTCAGGCAATAGGTTTATCTTGGTGGTTGTGGACCATGCCACAAGATATCCTGAAGCAATTCCTCTAAGGACCACTACAGCTCCTGCAGTGGCAAAGGCCCTCCTAGGAATCTTTTCCAGGGTGGGTTTCCCTAAAGAGGTTGTATCAGACAGGGGTAGCAATTTTATGTCTGCATACTTGAAAGCTATGTGGAAGGAATGTGGTGTAACCTACAAATTCATCACTCCTTATCATCCACAGACTAATGGATTGGTAGAGAGGTTTAATAAAACTCTCAAAGGTATGATAATGGGACTCCCTGAAAAACTCAGGAGGAGATTGCTTACAGGGCTTCAGCCCCTTTGAACTCCTCTTTGGACACCCTGTAAGAGGTCCACTAACACTTGTGAAGGAGGGTTGGGAACAACCTTTAAAAGCTCCCAAACAGTACATAGTGGACTATGGCCCTCATTACGACCCTGGCGGTTTGTAACCGCCAGGGCCGCGGGACGCGGTGGCACCGCCGACAGGCCGGCGGTGCCCCGCGGGGCATTCTGACCGCGGCGGCTTAGCCGCGGTCAGAGAAGGGAAACCGGCGGTCTCCCGCCGGTTTCCCGCTGCCCCCAAGGAATCCTCCAAGCCGGCGCAGCTTGCTGCGCCGGCTTGGGGATTCCGACTCCCCCTCCCGCCATCCAGTTCCTGGCGGTTCTCCCGCCGGGAACCGGATGGCGGGAGGGGGAGTCGCGGGGCCCCTGGGGGCCCCTGCAGTGCCCATGCCAATGGCATGGGCACTGCAGGGGCCCCCGTAAGAGGGCCCCGCTTGTATTTCACTGTCTGCATAGCAGACAGTGAAATACGCGACGGGTGCAGTAGCACCCGTCGCACCTTCCCACTCCGCCGGCTCGATTACGAGCCGGCTTCATGGTGGGAAGGTCGTTTTCCCCTGGGCTGGCGGGCGGCCTTTCGGCGGCCGCCCGCCAGCCCAGGGGAAAACTTGGAATGCCGGCCGCGGTCTTCAGACCGCGGTGCGGTATTCCTGCGGCGCAACTTTGGCGGGCGGCCTCCGCCGCCCGTCAAAGTTGTAATGAGGGCCTATGTACTTGGCCTAAAATCCAGAATGGCTGAGTACATGAAAAAGGCCAGTAAAAACCTTCAGGCCAGCCAAGAGCTCCAGAAGCAATGGCATGACCAGAAGACTGTTCTGATCTAGTACCAACCAGGACAGAAGGTGTGGGTATTGGAGCCTGTGGCCACAAGAGCACTCCAGGACAAATGGAGTGGACCCCATCTAATTGTTGAGAAAAAGGGAGAGGTCACCTACTTGGTAGACCTGGGCACTGCCAGCAGTCCCCTTAGGGTGATTCATGTCAACCGCCTAAAATCCTACTATGACAGGGCGGATCTCACCCTGCTCATGGCAACAGATGAGGGACAGGAAGAAGAGAGTGACCCTCTCCCTGATCTCTTTACCACCACTGACAATGATGCTTTAGTGGAGGGAGTAGTTTTGGCAGATTGTCTGACTGCAGAACAGAAAGACAACTGCATAAATCTCCTTGGACAATTTTCTGAACTCATTTCAACTGTGCCAGGCACCACATCTTGGTGTGAACACACAATTGATACTGGAGACAGCTTGCCTGTCAAAAGTAAAATCTATAGGCAGCCTGACCATGTCAGGGACTGCATAAAACAAGAGGTTCAGAAAATGCTTGATCTAGGAGTGGTTGAACCTTCTGAAAGCCCATGGGCGAGTCCTGTGGTGCTTGTAACAAAGCCTCACTCAAAAGATGGAAAAAGGGAGATGAGGTTTTGTGTAGACTACAGAGGTCTCAATCAGGTAACAAAAACTGATGCTCAACCTATACCCAGGGCAGATGAGCTCATAGATACACTGGCATCTGCCAAGTATCTAAGCACCTTTGATTTGACTGCAGGGTATTGGCAGATCAAATTGGCTGAGGATGCTAAACCTAAAACTGCATTTTCAACTATAGGAGGGCACTACCAATTTACAGTGATGCCCTTTGGTTTGAAGAATGCACCTGCCACTTTTCAGAGGTTGTTGAACACAGCCCTACAAGGGTTGGAGGCTTTTAGTGCAGCATAGCTAGATGATATTGCTGTCTTTAGCTCCACCTGGGATGAGCACCTGGCCCACCTTTGGAAAGTTTTGGAGGCCCTTCAAAAGGCAGGCCTCACTATCAAGGCCTCAAAGTGCCAGATAGGGCAGGGAAAGGTGGTTTATCTGGGACACCTGGTAGGTGGAGAACTGATTGCACCACTGCAGGGGAAAATCCAGACAATCATGGATTGGGTTACCCCTACAACTCAGACCTAGGTGAGAGCCTTCCTAGGCCTCACTGGGTATTACAGGAGATTCATTAAAAACTATGGCTCCATAGCAGCCCCTCTTAATGATGTCACTAGTAAGAAGATGCCTAAAAAGGTATTGTGGACAGCTAGCTGTCAGAAAGCTTTTGAGGAGCTCAAACAGGCCAGGTT
This sequence comes from Pleurodeles waltl, assembly GCF_031143425.1. Classification (NCBI taxonomy): domain Eukaryota; kingdom Metazoa; phylum Chordata; class Amphibia; order Caudata; family Salamandridae; genus Pleurodeles; species Pleurodeles waltl. Next base: position 1,230,618,092 of record NC_090447.1, read on the forward strand.
TTCTGCACCTGTCCTAAAAAGCCGATGTTACTCCAAGAAATTCATTGTTCAAACTGATGCATCTGAATTAGGGGGAGGGGCAGTCTTATTACAACTGAATTCTGAGGGCCAGGATCAACCAGTTGCTTTTATCAACAGAAGATTGACCCCTAGTGAAAAGCATTGGTCTGCCATAGAGAGGGAAGCCTTTGCTGTGGTCTGGGCACTGAAGAAGTTGAGGCCATACCTGTTTGGCACTCACTTTATTGTTCAGACAGACCACAAACCTCTACTTTGGCTAAAACAAATGAAAGGTGAAACCCCTAAATTGTTGAGGTGGTCCATATCTCTACAGGGAATGGACTATACAATGGAACATAGACCTGGGAGTACCCACTCCAATGCAGATGGACTCTCCAGAAATTTCCCCTTAGACAATGAAGACTCATCAGGTCATGGCTATTCTTATTGTCATTTGGGGGGGTTGTGTAGGAAAGTACCATCTTGCCTGGCATGTTACCCCCATATTTCACTGTATATATGATGTTTTAGTCTATGTGTCACTGGGACCCTGCCAGGCAGGGCCCCAGTGCTCATAAGTATGTGCCCTGTATGTGTTCCCTGTGTGATGCCTAACTGTCTCACTGAGGCTCTGCTAGCCAGAACCTCAGTGGTTATGCTCTTTCTACTTTCCAAATTTGTCACTAACAGGCTAGTGACCAAATTTGCCAATTCACATTGGCATACTGGTACACCCATATAATATATGGTACTGAGGTACCCAGGGTATTGGGGTTCCAGGAGATCCCTATGGGCTGCAGCATTTCTTTTGCCACCCATAGGGAGCTCTGACAATTCTTACACAGGCCTGCCACTGCAGCCTGCGTGAAATAACGTCCACGTTATTTCACAGCCATTTACCACTGCACTTAAGTAACTTATAAGTCACCTATATGTCTAACTTTCACCTGGTGAAGGTTGGGTGCAAAGTTACTTAGTGTGTGGGCACCCTGGCACTAGCCAAGGTGCCCCCACATCGTTCAGGGCAAATTCCCCAGACTTTGTGAGTGCGGGACACCATTACACGCGTGCACTGTACATAGGTCACTACCTATGTACAGCGTCACAATGGTAACTCTGAACATGGCCATGTAACATGTCTAAGATCATGGAATTGTCACCCCAATGCCATCCTGGCATTGGGGGGACAATTCCATGACCCCCGGGTCTCTAGCATAGTACCCGGGTACTGCCAAACTGCCTTTGCGGGGTCTCCACTGCAGCTGCTGCTGCTGCCAACCCCTCAGACAGGTTTCTGCCCTCCTGGGGTCCAGGCAGCCCTGGCCCAGGAAGGCAGAACAAAGGATTTCCTCTGAGAGAGGGTGTAACACCCTCTCCCTTTGGAAATAGGTGTGAGGGCTGGGGAGGAGTAGCCTCCCCCAGCCTCTGGAAATGCTTTGATGGCCACAGATGGTGCCCATCTCTGCATAAGCCAGTCTACACCGGTTTAGGGATCCCCCAGCCCTGCTCTGGTGCGAAACTGGACAAAAGAAAGGGGAGTGACCACTCCCCTGACCTGCACCTCCCAGGGGAGGTGCCCAGAGCTCCTCCACTGTGTCCCAGACCTCTGCCATCTTGGAAACAGAGGTGTTTGTGGCACACTGGACTGCTCTGAGTGGCCAGTGCCAGCAGGGGATGTCAGAGGCTCCTTCTGATAGGCTCTTACCTCTCTTGGTAGCCAATCCTCCTTCCTTGGTAGCCAAACCTCCTTTTCTGGCTATTTAGGGTCTCTGCTTTGGGGAATTGTTCAGATAATGAATGCAAGAGCTCACCAGAGTTCCTCTGCATCTCCCTCTTCACCTTCTGCCAAAGGATCGACTGCTGACTGCTCAGGACGCCTGCAAAACCGCAACAAAGTAGCAAGACGACTACTAGCAACCTTGTATTGCTTCATCCTGCCGGCTTTCTCGACTGTTTCCAGGTGGTGCATGCTCTGGGGGTAGCCTGCCTCCTCTCTGCACCAGGAGCTCTGAAGAAATCTCCAGCGGGTCGACGGAATCTTCCCCCTGCAACCGCAGGCACCAAAAGACTGCATCACTGGTCCTCTGAGTCCCCTCTCAGCACGACGAGCGTGGGCCCTGGAACTCAGCAACTCTGTCCAAGTGACTCCCACAGTCCAGTGACTCTTCAGTCCAAGTTTGGTGGAGGTAAGTCCTTGCCTCCCCACGCTAGACTGCATTGCTGGGTACCGCGTGATTTTCAGCTGCTCCGGCTCCTGTGCACTCTTCCAGGATTTCCTTCGTGCACAGCCAAGCCTGGGTCCCCGACACTCTAACCTGCAGTGCACAACCTTCTGAGTTGTCCTACGGTGTCATGGGACTCCCTTTTGTGACTTCGTATGGACTTCAGTTCACTCTTCTTCCAAGTGCCTGTTCAGGTACTTCTGCCGGTGCTGCCTGCTTCTGTGAGGGCTCCCTGAGTTGCTGGGCGCCCCCTCTTTCTCCTCCTCCAAGTGGCGACATCCTGGTCCCTCCTGGGCCACAGCAGCATCCAAAAACCTCTACTGCGACCCTTGCAGCTAGCAAGGCTTGATTACGGTCTTTCTGCGTGGGAACACCTCTGCAAGCTTCATAGCGACGTGGGACATCCATCCTCCAAAGGAGGAGTTCCAAGTCCTCTTCTTTCTTATAGAACTCCAAGCTTCTTCCAACAGGTGGCAGCTTCCTTGCACCCTCAGCTGGCATTTCCTGGGCTCCTGCCCACTCTCGACACTGTCGCGACTATTGGACTTGGTCCCCTTGTCTTACAGGTACTCAGGTCCGGAAATCCACTGTTGTTGCATTGCTAGTGTTTGTTCTTCCTGCAGAAACCACCTATCACGACTTCTGTGCTCTCTGGGGGTAGTAGGTGCACTTTACACCTACCTTTCAGGGTCTTGGGGTGGGCTATTTTTCTAACCCTCACTGTTTTCTTACAGTCCCAGTGACCCTCTACCACCTCACATAGGTTTGGGGTCCATTCGTGGTTCGCATTCCACTTTTGGAGTATATGGTTTGTGTTGCCCCTATACCTATGTGCTCCTATTGCAATCTACTGTAATTTTTACACTGCTTGCCTTACCTTTCTTGCTATTACTTACCTAAGTTTGGTTTGTGTACATATATCTTGTGTATATAACTTATCCTCATACCGAGGGTACTCACTGAGATACTTTTGGCATATTGTCATAAAAATAAAGTACCTTTATTTTTAGTACTTCTGTGTATTGTGTTTTCTTATGATATTGTGCATATGACACCAGTGGTATAGTAGGAGCTTTACATGTCTCCTAGTTCAGCCTAAGCTGCTTTGCCATAGCTACCTTCTATCAGCCTAAGCTGCTAGAAACACCTCTTCTACACTAATAAGCGATAATTGGACCTGGCACAAGGTGTAAGTACCTCTGGTACCCACTACAAGCCAGGCCAGCCTCCTACATTCAGTTCTGCAGCAAGGCCATCAACCCTACTCATATCTACCCAATCTTTCTTGAAGAGAAAGTAACAGCAACATTTTGTTTATGTTTCTGAAGCTTTTAAAACCGCTGGCAAACAGTTTGGGAAACATTGAGGTAATTAACTTTAAGCTAGTTTAAACAAATTGAACAAAAACATTTGGCTTACCCCAATCACCCATGGACTTTCACCCTAAAAAAATAATTAAAGAGGCAGGTCAGATGGTTTGGGCGACAGTCTCACACCTAATGTCTGGATGTGAGGTACCTACAACTTGTCTGTAGTCTCACAGCATTAGAGTGTATGTCTGGGACTCTACGTTTATCTCAGAAATGGGAGCCCGGGCTACCAATCAAAGATAATAAAAGAAGAGGATGAAAGCGAGATCAAATGAGAGATCCACTGCAAGTGATTCAAAGGGCTGTTGCTAAGAACTGGATAAATAAGGAAGAGAAGAACAAGGTGGGACAATACCTAAAATCAGACAAGATGGGTCCACCAAGATGAACGGAATGTATTGGGATCCTGGGGAGTTGTCTCTGCACACAGGAGAGAAACAGAAGAGGCACTGTCAAGTGGTTGAACAAGCAACACCCATTCACCTTGACAAACTCTTCTGGTGCAATGATCGGCAGTTCGTGCTTGTGAAGGGTGAGCAGGGGTGAGACCCCTTGCAAGGTTGTGCAAGGCAATTGCCCGCTTTGTCCATGTCTTTAAATGGTTTTGAAATTGAGCAAAAGCCAAACTAGTGATCTGGGTTATCCCTAAGTATCAAGTACACATAGAATCTTCAAAATATTTGGGATGTAAGTTGCACGTACAAAATGTAAGAATTTTAAAATGGAATTAGTGTTTCTTTAACATGTGGCACTGTTTTCCCCTTTATATACGATTAGATCTCAGGTTGAACTGGGAACCAGTTACCTTTTGATACCTAGTGACACCCATCCATCTTGGTAAACTCTTCTGGTGCAATGGTCCACAGTTCGTGCCTGTGAAGGGTGAGCAGGGGCCAGACCCCTTGGAAGGTTGTGCAAGGCAATTGCCCGCTTTGTCCATGTCTTTAAATGGTTTTGAAATTGAGCAGAAGCCAAACTAGTGATCTGGGATATCCCAAAGTGTCAAGTACACATTGAATCTTCAAAATATTTGGGATGTAAATTGCACATACAAAATGTAAGACTTTTTAAATGTAATTAGTGTTTCTTTAACATGTGGCACTGTTTTCCCCTTTATATACAATTAGATCTCAGATTGAACTGAGAACCAGTTACCTTTTGGTACCTAGTTATTAGTATCTACCATTTTCCCCCTGATTTGCAGGATGGAAATCTCGTCAGAGCGTCACTGTCCCTCCAAGCCCAGTTTGCTTTTTGGTCTTCTCTTCTGCTTTCTGTAGTGGGCCACGTGGCACTAGTGAAGATGGTGTGCTACCCCAATGATAGTATTATTTTGCAAACCTTCCCCTGCTCGTCCTCATTCCTTCTTCAGACATACCACACATCTGATTTGGTCGCTGCGGCCCCATCGGCAGCCCTTTCTATTCTAAAGCTACCAGTGACTGCGGGTGGATTAGGTCTTCTGGACTTAGAGTGCTATAATTCAGCTGCACAGGTCCAATGGGTGGCTCGCTGGCTTTCTGACCACCTCCCTGCATTAGATGTGGTTTACCAGTAAAGACTTTTAAGGAAGGGTAAATGCACTGCTCATTGTTTCCTACTGACCATTCTACGAATCACCATCCGGTTTTATCATGCACAGCTTTCTCTTGCCTTGCTAGAGCCTGTAAACTCACTGACACAAAGAAACCCTATGCTCCTGCACTACCTTTGCTAAGCCTTCCCACTCGCACAGGACGGCTGTGCTCAGAGCAACTCCATCAATGGCATGCTGCAGGTATCTTAAAATTCGGGGATTTATTTCTGGACGGCAAGCTACTAAATTTCCAAACCCTTGTGGCAGATTACCATCTTCATTCCGGTCAACTCCTTACTTACAACCACCTTAAATAATCATTAAATGCCCTATTTCATGTCTGTCACCTAGCACTAACCCTACAAGAGGTGTGCCAGAAGCTCTACACCATAGGAACTGGTAGCAAACTGATAGATTGGGTATACAGACCTTTCCTGCAACATGGATACCACTCCAGTTCTTCTCGTCATAACACCCGGGTGATTGATGTGGCCAAACCTCTGCAAGATATGGACTGGACTAAAATCCTGGACTTTCCCCCCAAAGTATCCCACGGCTGTCACTTTAAGTATATTCATAGTGCTTCCTTGTGGAGGTATTCCACCTGTTGCGCACCTTTGGCCTTGTGGTTTGTAACTCACATTTTTTGCTTTCAATTTGGTGGCTTTATTTGTTTTAGGCTATGCAGCTTGGGTTCGTCCCTTCCCTTGCCAAAACCTTATTTACAGTATCCTTCATAGTGCTCCCTTTCTGTAAATAGGCCTGTAAATATTGTTCTTATCTCATTACATTTGCTGTGCATCCAAAGAACAAAGTCAAATGTTAGGCTCCGTCTTTGGTGGGAACTTGGTGTTTACTTTTCTTTCTCTGACTTCAAAGTGAGAGAATTTATGCAACATTCTTGCTGGATACTGGGGTTAGGAAAGAGTTTTTCTGTCACGTAACAACATTTAAATAAACTTCAGAATATATCAGAATTAGGAGTACAAATGAAGCACATTTTTTAAATTCTGAACTGTGCTGGAAACAAATACCTTTATATGATCAAAAAAATCATTGCATGAGGTGATGCAATTTCCACACATCATCGTCTGTGCACAGTATAGTTTGATTTGAAAAACTATATCTGTGCAAATGGAATGGTAATTTCAATCAAAAATGTGTTGTCTGTTATGGCAGTGTGTTACCACACCATGCATACTCCACTCTGCTCTGCACCACTCCACATCACTGCACCCTACTCTGTATCACTCCACTTTACGCCACTCCATGCCACTGAACTGCATTCTTCTCCATTCTGAACCACTCCACATTATGCCACTGCATTCTATGCTACTTCAGGCTATGCCTCTCTACTCTACTCTGTACCACTCTACTCGATGCCAATTAACTTTACGCCTCTCTACACCACTGCGCTCTGCTCCTCTGCACACTATACGACTCCAGTCTAGGCAATACCAATCTAGTCCGCACAACTCCTCGCTATGCCACTCTGCAACACTGCACTGTATGCCACTGCACTCTAAGCTAATACACTCTATGCTAGTGCACTTTACTCTGTAACACTCAACTCTATGCCCCTGCACTCTACATCAATACAATGTACGTCACTCTAATCTATGGTGCACCTCTGTACTCTGTGCCATGGCACTCTACACCACTTTACTCTATACCATCGCACTCTATGCCACTCTATGCAACTCCACTCTACCCTGCACTTCTCCACTCTAAGCCACTTCACTCTACTGTGAAACAATCTACTTTATGCCACTGCACTCTGTGCCACTGCATTCTGTGCCACTGGACTCTACCCTGCACCTCTCCACTCTGTGCAACTGCACTGTACTCTGAAACAATCTATTCTACGCCACTGCAGTCTATGCCACTCTGACCACTGCAGTCTACACCACTGCACATTGACACTCTTCTCTGCAACACTGCACTGGCCGCCACTATACTCTACCCCACTCTACTCAGTACTACTACATTCATCACCAATACACTCTATTCTACTGCACTCCATGCCACTCTACTCTGCCCCATCCCACTCTATGCCACTGCATTCTACACCAGTGCACTCTAAACAACTTCACTGTATGCCACTGCACTTTACTCTGCACCACTGTACTCTATGCCACTGTTCTCCGTATCACTCTACACCACTACACTGACACTCTACTCTGCTACACTACACTCTACACCACTCTACTCTGTACTACTGCATTTTATGCCACTGCACTCTATGCCACTGCACTCTAAGGCACTATACTCTACTCTGCACTGCACCACTCTACAATACTCCACTCTGCACCACTCTACACCACTGCACTCTATGCACTCTGACACTGCACCACTCTGCATTACTGCACTCACTGCCACTCTATTGTATGCAACTCTACTCCACTACACTCTATGCTACTCTACCCCATGCCACTCTATGCCACTGCACTCTGCGCCAATGCCCTCTAAACAACTGCACTGTACGCCACTGCCCTCTACTCTGTGCCACTCTACTCCACTCCACATCACTGCACTAACACTTTACTCTGCAACATTGCATTCTCCGCCACTGTACTGTACACCAATCTACTCTGTACTACTGCATTCTAAGCCACTACACTCTATGCCACTCTACTCTGCATCACTCCACTCTACGTGACTGCACTCTACAGCACCATACACTACTCTGCACTGCACCACTCTACACTACACCACTGCACTCTCTGCCATGCGAATCTACTCTGCACCCTATGCCATTACACAACTCTACACTACTGCACTCTCTGCCACTCTACTCTGTCCCATGCCACTGCACTCTAAACCACTGTACTCTACGCCAATGCACTCTAAACAGCTGCACTGTACCCCCACCACACTGTACTCTGCACCACTGGGCTCTACGCCACTGCTCCTATTCCACTCTACTCCACTCCACACCACTATGCCACGAACTTTTAGCCATGCTGAACAGCAGCCACTCTGGTGTATAACATGGCTAAAACACATTGGGAAAGCCAATAGCTCTTGCATAGATGTGACCTATTGGCTTTGCCAATGTTTGTTAGTACTATGAGGTACAGAAGTCCCTGAAAGAACTGTGAATATGTAAGTCCTTATTTTAAACATGCATTCAATGCCTCGTCAGGGGTAGTAAGCGCTATATAAATACAATTACATCATAATATAGGCTGCTACAAAATGCACAAATAAATTTCGGTTAAATAAAAAGTAGTTCTCAAATACAGATTTGCATAATATACAGTTTATACCTAGTACTAACATTTTTTATAACACTCCATTAAAACCGGACACACCACAGCTCAGCTTGGAACACCATTACCTCTCTAAAAGCAAATATCTTTGCCATCAGAAAGCTTCAAGTGACTCCTTTGGTTAAAGTCAATGCAGGTTTTCAAGCCCCTTTGCATTTGCAGATTTACCAGTTGCCCACATTTGCATTTCTTTAGGGAAGGAGACACCCTGGCAAGAAGGTCTTTTTCTTATCTGCTGCACCTCTCTCACTCAGAGCACAGGAGACTCCCTGCCTTTCAATCCAGCTGGGGAAAATATCTGTCCATAATTTCGCCATGCCGTCTGTTGCCCTTTTGGTAAAGGCTAAAATTAGGGACAAATGCTGTTCCTCAAGCCTTTCATCACAGACAACGGACGGCAGGGCGTCTGTGAAATTTACGGGCGGGTGGTCACCATACTTACCTCTCATTGCTTGATCTCTTATCGGTGGTCACCAAGTTGTATATCATTGTAAATTCACAGTGTAAAATATTGCCTGGCTGTTTTCATGAAGCCAACAGCTTTCCCTCTCTTATTTAGAAAATGGAAAATCCAGTGGCCTAACACAAAAATTGTGAGGTCGCCATGCAGAATGTGATGAGGGGCTCCGTGTCTCCCATGTCTCAATGATATTTATTGGCCTTGGGCTGAATGCCCCCTGCCCCCTTGAATGGTTGGTAGCCCCCTGGAGAGTTGCCCTTCCCCCTCACGCGCCCAATGGCGACAGGGCCCTGATTTACTAGGCCTCCTGGCAAAACCCCGCAGTAGTGCCTGATTTACTTAGAACTAAGCAAAATATCCGATTTATAAGCAGTAAACCTACAAAAGACCACAGGATGGCAGCCTATCCAAACGCAAATGTTCATTTAAGAGAGTTCCCGTTGAACAGTATAAAGGCTCCTTCAAACACAGGCAGGATTCCTGCGTGAGATGGCAATTTAAAATCAAATTTTCTCTAAAATGCATGTATTTGCAAAACATATATGACCAGGGCAAAAGATAACCAAAATCCACCCTAAAACATACAGATCAAATAATACGACATCGAAAGCGTTAACCTGATACAAATTACCAATGTAACAAAATCATGCAGCAACAATTCACGGTGCAGCACATATTAGAGAACACATTACGAAAAGGACGCTTAATAGGAACAACAAAATATATGTCCTTATTTATTAAGAGACAAAAACGAAATGCAGTTTTTCTAACAGTTTCCGTATGTGTTTGCAATATGTGGTTTGGCCCCTATGAGTCATGCTTTTTCAAATCTATTGAATTTTGAGAAAATATCAGTTTTCTTCCTGGGCAGTTTTGCGTGAAATTGTTTACTTTTGTCAATTCTGCTTTTTTAACAAAAATCTATCAAACAAGAGAGTGTTATTTACCACCTGAACCTAAAAGTGCAGTACATTTTTCAGTGTAAATTCTTCTCAAAGCAAAAACAGATTTCTGAAAAATCTGTTTTAATTCATATTTAACCATAGATAAATATGTAAAAAGAGTACGTTTTCAGAGCAAGAGGCTAGTGACGTACCATGGAGTTAAAATTTGCAATATGATAATATTGGGGACATATTTTTAGGACAGTTGTGATTATGTGACCTTTCTTCTGCATAACCCCTTTGTGTTGGTACCAATAATTGTATGATCCTTTACTGGCCCCTGATGTGACACTACTGTAGGCTCATCTGTTGGTGCGCAAACCAATTTTCCACAACCTTACCAAGAGCGTGACAACAGCTGGGATCCCCGAGTGAACCTGTCTCTTTTGCATATAAGCTCAGATCAATAGCCTGAACTGTAAACATTTCAATAAGAATGAAAGACACTGTCAGAATGTTAAGGAGTTTATATGATGAATAATAATGCAAAAAACATGAAATATGCTTTGATAAAGTTGTCAGCAAGGCATGTAAATCATAATTACAAAGGAATTTAGGGCCTGATTAAGAAATCAGCGGAGGGGTTACTCTGTCATAAATGTGACAGACATTCGTCCACCGAAATCTAAATCTCCTAGGGTAGAATATTGTTTAAGTTTTGGTGGACAGGCTATTCGTCACCTTTGTTATGGAGTAAGCCATCCGCCGAGTTCTAAATCAAGCCTTTAGTGAAGTTCAATGAAAAATGCAGTGTAGATTGTCCTTGTGAAAGGGTGAACTCAAGTTCCTGGTTACATAGGAAAAGCACATTCTTTCATAGGTCTTTGGACAAAGGATTTCATACATTATTACACAGGTACATGGTTCTAAAGATATACACAAACGAGGAGCAAGCCAGAAGAAACATTTTACTATGGAATACATTCAAAAATTGTCTCATATTATAACTGCATTGAATTCAGTTGCTCTCACAGTTTATTCAGGCACTATAATTGACTAATTGTATTAGCAATAGGCTAAGACAGTTAGGATGTCCTTGGTTGGGTACAGCATGGTAAGAAACCTTTGGGCTCTTTTCCTTGCATTCTTCTACGTCCTTCATGGTGTCGTAGAGATCGCTTTGCATCGTTTCAATCTATACATCAATTCTCTTTCTTTTTCTCTCTCTTTTTGCGGACCCACAATCCATCCCATCACTTGATGAGATTCTCTTGCAGAAGTTTATAAATAGAAGCACATATGCAACACCAATTAGTGTAATCAAAAGAAGAGTTAAGACCAATTTCAGTATTTCTCCACCTATACTTCCTAGCCACTCTCCTGTCTTCTCAAAACCTCTTCCAAAAGACACAAATATGGAGCCTGTTCCTTCCCAAGCACCTGTCTCTTCCAATTCGGTTAGTTCATGCGTGATATTCATAATGTTAGCCATGTAACTATCAAGCTGATTAGTCATTTTCAGGATATAGACACAGCATTCTCGGACATGAATACTTTGCAAACTCTGCCTTTCTTTGCAAGAAGCAAATATAAGGACAGCCGGTTCTGCATGACCATGCCTCACATAGTAAGCAATTCTTTATCACAGTTAGAGCTCCTCATGTATTAGTAGCAAGCCGGTCTACTAGAGTCAATAGCTTGCTAAGCTTAACATTGTTTAATTCAACTGCTATTCTATGTATAACTAGGGATTTGCTTAAAGCTTTGCTTACTTCATTTTATGTAGTGATCAAGGGGTGAACCTAGCTCATTAGCGTGGTAAATTCTGGAGAAAACTAAAGCTATGTAACAACTACCAGCCCAGTTATGTGGTAACTGGAAATAAGCTGACTTACTACACACATAGGCCCTCATTCTGACCCTGGCGGTCCTAAACCGCCAGGGCCGCGGGCAACGGAAGCACCGTCAACAGGCTGGCGGTACTTCAGTGCCCATTCTACCGCCGCGGTCAGAAAAGGGGATCCAGCGGTTTCCCGCCGGAATACCCCTGGCAGGGCTGAACCTCCATGGCGCCGCATTCCGACCCCCTTCCCGCCAGCCTGTTTCTGGCGGTTTTGACTGCCAGGAACAGGATGGCGGGAACGGGTGTCGTGGGGCCCCTGGGGGCCCCTGCACTGCCCATGCCACTGGCATGGGCAGTGCAGCGGCCCCCTAACAGGGCCCCAGCATGATTTTCACTGTCTGCATAGCAGACAGTGAAAATCGCGACGGGTGCAACTGCACCCGTCGCACCCCTGCAACACCGCCGGCTCCATTCGGAGCCGGCCTCTGTGTTGCAGGGCCTTTCCCGCTGGGCCGGCGGGCGCTCCTTTGGCGGGCGCCCGCCACCCCAGCGGGAAAGCCAGAATGGCCTCCGCGGTCTTTTGACCGCAGAGCGGCCAAATGGCGGTGACCGCATGGCGGGCGGCGGTAGGTCAGAATGACCGCCATAATGGATGCCTTTGATACTAACCTCTAATTCAGCAAATTTTTTGCCTTTGATCAGGTAACTATCCTCACATTCACTCCACCACCTCAACAGTTTTGTTTCCCTTCTGCTTCCTTGCCATATATAAAGTTCTCTTTTTAGTAATGTCAGTGCTCAATCATGAGGTGGTTTGTTTAAAATCTCTGCTCCCTCCCCAATAACGTGTTCACGACTAACTTTCTTTTCCTTTCTCTTTGTCTAATATTATCCTCTCGTTTAACTCATCTCTGAAAATGAATTCATTTTTGCTAATTCTACAGGTTACATCATGCATGCTTTGATTAATAGCTCTCAAGTTACTTACAGGAGTAAAAAATTCCATCATATACTCACACTGATCCCTTGACTTAAAAGCTTTGAAAGAATGATAAACATGTTTAGTAGCCCACAAATACATGCTTGCATCAGTCACAATTGGTGCAGTTTCTAAAGGCCTGTCATAATCAGAATAGAACAACTTTTAGAATTCTGTTGGTATTATACATCCAGAAAGACTGAGCAAGAGAAGGAATAAGATAAAGGAAAATGGAAAAATACTGCCTCTGCTGAGACTAGAAGTCAGGAGCTGGCAAAATATTTTCTACCCGCATAACTTTCACATGCTCAGCTAACATCTGGAAGTACATGTTATAATTATAAATACTCTCATGATGCGCGGCCTGTGAATTTATTTTTGTGCACTGTTTTACTGACAATCAATTAATTGTAGCATATAGCACAGTATGATGGATCTTTTTATACCTGATAGATAGAGGTCAAACATCCATCCAACTATAGAAACAGAAAAGGCAACTGCCAAAACAGCAAATACGTATTTGTTGCAGCATTGCTGTGCCATGATAGCTTGAATCAGATCAAGGAAATAGATTGTAATCTCTGAGTGAAGCAATTAGTCTTCTGATTTCTACCCTTTTGCCACTACCTGGTCTCAAAGCTACAGTGTTTTTAATTCTGCATCAGCGGAGACCTAAGGCTCTAATGTCCTCTGACTGTTACCCAACTCTCTAGTCATCCTTTTGAATGTTTGTCAGTGATTTATGTAAGTGAGTTCCCTTTGCAATTGTGGTGACCTCTAGGAGGCTTATCAATGTTGGTCAGATAGTCATCAGATTTGATATTGATTCTTGCAAGGTATGTCTAATTCAAACCTGATTACTTGTAATTGACTTTTCTCTCTCTTTTAGGTTGTTAAGGAGTTGTCAAATCTATGTTCTCATCCACAATGTCAGATTTTTCCTAGTCTTCAGCAGTCGCTTCGGCTTGTATCTTTGGACAGCCTTTCTCAGTTCAACCGCGATCCTGAGAGGTGCTCGTGTTTTCTGGCTTTCATGAGGCTGATTCACTTTCAGATGTAGAACCAAGGGTGACTTGGGGAATTGGTGGCTAGATTGGTTCTGCTTCCTCCTCTTCTCATTTTGCCCTCTTGGTCAGTGAGGCATGTAACCAGTTTGGCAAACCAGCAGTGTTGATGATCTGGATCACCTGGTATGGACATCTCCAGCGCTTCTTCAGACAGGATTTGTGGATGTGTTTCCTTATGTAAACCCTATATCCGGGGTTCCAATCATGCCCTGTAGACTCCCGGACAGCTAGAGTAGCACCCTCCACCTGATGGGAGATAGAACGCATCACATCAGCTAATCCATTGCAGTACTAGAGAACCAAATCATCTGCGGTATTCACAAGAGCAGCTGCTGGAACAGAAGGAATGTTTATGGCTCTTCCCATCATCACATCGTGATGAGACAATCCTGTTCATCTACATGGGGTGCTTTGAATGCTCATTAATACCAGAGGAATTGCATCAAGCCATTTAAGAGATGTAGAGGCACGGTCCTTGGTCAATTTAGCATTGATCATCCCATTCAGTCTCTCTACAATGCCTGAATCTTTGGGTCTATAACTACAATGGAACCTCTGATCTATCTCTAATGCTGTGCATAGTAACTGCATTACCTCATTCTTGAAGTGACTTCCTTGATCTGATTCAAAATGAACTGGCGTCCTGAACCGCTGTATCAACTCCCGCAACAATAGCTTGGTGACTGTCACATCTCCTGGTGAGATATGCCTCGACCCAGAGGCAAAGTAAGCATACAGTCACAAAGATGTACCTCAATTGGTTACAATGGGGCATCTCAACAAAATTGATCTGGAGACAGATGAAGGGCCTATCAGACTTCCCTTCGTGGGTCATCGTCACTACACCCGCACATTTAATTTTTTGGCAAGTAGTACAACGTTGATACAGACTCTCTGCCATTGATCAAAAATTGAGGTTGTCCCAATATTGTTTAAAGGTAGACACCATCACGTTTTTGCTCACATGTGTTGGACCATGCATATGTCATACCATGGCAGGTAACAGAGAGTCTGGGAGTAGTGGCGTCCAAACATTGGAAACCCAAATCAAATTTTGCTAGCATCCCTTACACATCTCAACTTTTCCCATTTGACCTTCTCCATTGCGTGTCTCATCTATTTAAAAAATGCTGGACTCAAGAGCACAATATCGGGCAATCTCGTCCACATAGTGGTTGCCCCTGGTGACAAAATCATTGCCACTCTTCCAATTGATTAGAGACGTATATCCCATTTCTGATGGGGTCCCAGCAGAGGTCATAAATATTCTCTGTGACAACAACTGCCTGAAGTCATGCACAACCCCAAACCCATGCTGGCTGTCAGTATAAATGGCAACTTGTGAGCCTTCTGATGTACAGCAGGCTCTGGTAAGGGCAAGATGCACACAGTATAGGCAGCTTTTAGAATGCTGAATTGGTCTCTCAGACAAAACAACAAAAACGGTATGATAGGATTCAAGAATGGGTACATTTGAGATGTCGGGTCTTGGTTTTGTGCATAACTCAGTAACACTACGTGGTCATGCTCAAAGTCTCCCTCCTCATCTCTCTGAGTTGGCTATAGAGAAGCAGGGTTTAGGGTGTTGCATCTTCTGAAAGAGATGTTTTCGGCAACCACAAAGATTCTTTTGTTACAGGTTAAGTGTCTGTTTGTCAAATGCTGAGTTTGTGTGTGAGTCATGAGGATTTCAATCAACAGGAGGCCAATTACAAGTAGGGTAGACCATCACCTATCCCTTCTGTTTGCTGAACGCTAAGGCTTACTACTCAGACCGCTCTGGGACAACCAGGCAATGCTGCAGCTAATCTCTCAAGAGTGGCTGAAAATATCTGACAGGGTGCTTGGTCTCCCCATGGGTCTGTGTTAGCACGGATAAAGCACATAATCTCTCTCATGGCAAAAGAGCATGAATTCTTTAGTACAGTCTGGCACTCGAAGAGCAGTTGCACTCCAAAGTAAGTTTTTGTGTTCCTGGAAGGCTTCCATGGTTTCATCATCCTTTAGTACTGGACTGGATCACTGATATCAGTCAGTGTGATTCAGCCTCAGTAAAGGCTTTGCCACAAAGGAAATGTTTGGGATTCATTGTTGGCAATAGCCAACCTTGCCAAAGAACGTTCACACTTCTCTCTGTGTGGTTGGGAGCTTCGTCTTAAGGACTGTTTCAATGCATTCATGGGCACTCATCTAACTCCCTTCTCTATCTGATGTACATGTCTTCCTCTTGACAATATGGTAATTTTTCAGAGGAACTTTGTGCCCGTCCCAGCCAAGTGGTTGAGCAGAGCAATAGTGTCTTGCCTACAGGCTTCCTTTGTCACCTATACAATCATATGGTCATTGATGTACTGGTGCAGGGTCGAGCTACATGGTGACTGCAGAGACTCTAGATTCTTTGTAAATTTCTGATTGAAATAGGAAGGAATTTCAGTATACCCTTGAGAAGTGCAACACCACACAAGAGTCTTTTCTTGGAACCAAAACTAGCTCTGTTCTTGAAGGGGAACATAAAAGAACACCTGCAAAGGTCAATGACCATGAACCATTTGGTTTCTGGGGGAATCTGAAGCAAAATCATGACAGGGTTTGGGTCCACAGGATAGCATGGAACAACTATGTGATTTATTTTCCCCCATTCCTGCCCTATCCTCCACTTTTTGTTGTTTTTTTGTAATGCCATGTTTGGAGAGTTACATGAACTCTTGATGACTCCCTTTAGACTGCCCTATTCTATCATGCTGTCAATGATGGGGTGATTCCTGCAATTGCCTCTATGGGTATCTTGTAAAGATGCGTTTGAAGAAAAACTGCTTTTCGACGAAGGGTTATCTTTAGAAGTTTGGAACCTTTAATCAATCCAGTCTCTCTCACTGTAAAATCCCAAACATCCTCTCTGACTGTCTCTTTCAAATCAATGGGTAGGTCTATTTGGTAATGACCAGATACAACCTGACAACTCAGCATCTGCTGCTTGGGTGTCGATCCTGACTCCATCCATGTACAGTAAATAACATAGTTGAGTTTGTAAAGGAGATCCCTTCTGCGTAAACTTAGAGGAGTACAATCATACGCTATGTACTGGTGTTTTTCTTTGTTGTCTCCAATTTTTACTGGGACAGTGGCAGTAACCTGAGTGGTATGATGGTGATTTGTAATGCCTTTGACTTGGACTTCTTTCCCTCAGAGGGGTAGGTTCTGGACCTTGACTGTTCTAGCAGGCAAGCGAGTGGCTCCTGTATCTTTCAAGAAAGATTTGGGATGACCATTGACCTTTCCATCTCTGGTCATCTTCTAGGACTGTGGAAAGTACACACTCATTTTCCTCCTCATGGACTTTCTTTGGGTCTGGTAAATATTTGTGGAACTTATGAACATCAAAAGAATCCTGTTGGAAATGGGGAAGTCCTCCTTTCATTTGCACAGGTCTGGAGAAAGTTTGGGACATACCTGATTTAGAATCAGGGGAAGCTCTCCTGGCACCTCAAAATTCACAGCTTGGGAATCAGTCAATGCTCAATTGGGATTATAGTGACACTCCCACTTCCAGTGCCCAGTCTTGTTACGCTTATGCTAGTTCTAGGTGAATTGCCTTGACCTCTCCCTATTTCCTGGGCATTCCCTCCATATGGCAAGGAAACTCCAAGCATGCTTATCCAAATACTGTGTACCTTCAGTCCCCTCATATCTCCATTCTGTGCTAATTGGGTATGGACAATCATAAACAGAAGCTTATGTCCAAATTCCCCTTTTGCTCACCTGCCAGGAACTTTTGCTTGGCTCCTAGCATGTCACTGCAATAGTTTGCATACTGCAGGATCTCATCAAGGGGTTTACTCTGCCAACGAAAACACCTTGGATGATCTGGCTGCTGATTTTGGGTCATAGTCCTTGCACAAAGGAGGCAAGGAACCCTCCCATGTTATCGTCAAGTCTGTTATGCTGTCTCCACATCTGCATCATCCTCTCAAAGTATGTATTCAGAGTTCTTGAGAGTTTCAGAAACCCTTGGGCCATTTTATTTCCTTTTTGGGGACCCCTATTTTTTAAGTGTTTTATGACTTCCTCATATTTGGTCTTTACCAAGGGTGAATATGCATTAGTTTGTCCTACTCTAGGGGGTCCTGAGTCAGCCAATCTACCGCTCTCTTGGATCTGACAATAGGTTCTTTGCGACAGCCACTTCGAACAACACATCCAAATCCTCCCACAAGAGCTTCAAAATGGTCACATGCTGGTCCATCTGTGTGTACTATTTATCAGGATTTTCCCTTAACTTAGGAAGAGAATTCCTAAAGTGGAAGAGATCTGTCTGGATGACATGTACATATGCTCCTCCCTGTACTTCCCTAGGGGGTATTCCCTTACTGTATCTCTTGCAGCTTCTCCCTCGTCTTCCTTGGCAAAGTCTTCCTTTTGTTTCACTTTAACTCTTTCCTTCTTGGGCCACCGCTCTTTAAACTTCTCGGTATCACTCAAATCCCTAATGTTCTCAATCAACTCTCTCAGGTGGCGTTTTAAACCCTCTCAGCTTCAGTAATTCAATTTCCTCTCACCCATTATCATCCTGACATTCTTCTGCATTTTCGTTTTCTGTGTCAAATCAACTCTTCATTCATGTGCCACCTTCTCCATTCTCGCATGTGCCTCTCCTGCTACTCTTGTGGCTTCCCTGGTCGTGTAGAGCAGTTTGGTCTCATTGAAATGTCCTAGGAAATCCATCCCTACATTATCCTTAACAATTTTGTCGAACTCAGCTTTCAGCTAGGCATTGTTGAGTTTCTGTGGAGTATGTGTTGTACTTGATGGGTTGACTGGTAGAGGTAATTCGACCTCTCACCACAAAACGTGTTGAAACCTCTCTTTGCGGAGGGCCTGGTGCTGTTATGCTGGGCGCTGGTTTGTGATCCTGGGGAACACTTGGAAGAATATGACTTAGTGGAATGCCAGCAACTGCCTCGGCGGGGAAAGTGTTTGATGCACCCGGTGAAAGTGGTGGGCTTGTTGAGGGGTGGACATGGGGTAAAATGGTGATTTCTGTAAAACTTGGGGATGTGTGGGATTCTGTAGGGGTTTCAGTGTCTTTACTAGTCTCAGTTTGTTACCAGAGCTGTCATGCTTGGTGTGGCTGTTGTGTTGTATGGGGTGGTATTATGCTGAAGAGCTAATCTATGAAGGGGTCCTCCTCCATCTCACTCTCTGCTTCTGACTGGTTTTTAGATTTCCCTTTCTCCCCAGGCCTTCCCTTTCCCTTTCTCCCCAGGCTTTCTTCAGTCTCTATCAAAGGGTAAGCTCCAATGGTCCCAATTACGTCTTTCCTGCATCTTTTCTGCCTCTCACCATCCTCTGTGCTTAGCAATGAATAAGCCTTATTATGGACCTTTAATGCCCACGTCTGTCTTTTATTTTCGCTTGCCACTTACTCCCAAAGATTTGAAGCCTCCAACTGTTTGGGTCTGGCTAGTCACTCTATCGCAGCGCGACTAGGGCATTCGCCACCAATCCTTGTGTATCATCAAAATGACGCAACACCCAAATACTACCTAAAAGACTTTTCACTACAGTACATCATTTGTCTGCTTCGTCTATACAAATATCTCTACAACAGCAAGAAGACTACCTACTCTCAAACAGTAGAGTCTCAACCCGTGGAAGTCACCATACTCAGTACGCTCACTCCCATGCATTAAGGAATGAACCCCCAATGAGTGCAATAATACACTTGTACAACATAAAACATTACATCCCTGTCATGATGTGACTGAAAGTGCCTCACAGTACACCTCATCTCAGCAGACAAGTTCAGCAATTCTATAATCTAACTTTAGGTACCGCTCTTCAATTTTATGCAGTACTTATAGCAACTCACACATATATAGAGTTAAAAAATCAAAGAATATCATCAAGAATGCAATAACTATTGTCTCACAAGTCCAAGAGCTAAAGCCACATAATAATTATTCTTAAAATCCGTCCGCTGCATTCCACCACAATACTGCTACTACATACACTGCCACACAGCTCACTTCTCATTCATCTTCCGCGTGCACACAGATCCCTATTGATACACACGTTGTCCTTCTCTAGCCATTTTGTCTTCTAGATCCAGGATTGGGTTGGGACTAGGTCAGTTTTAATCTTGGGGTACAACCGCTTGGACCATGAAGTTACAGTAATCAGTTCCAAAGCCAATTATATTGTTTTATGCTGAGCGTGTCCAATCGGAACCATCAGCTGTGCTACCAGATCTGTCAGTGCACAAATATTTTTTCATAACCTTACCAATAGTTTGCAACAGCTTGGACCAGGAGTGATGTAGTCCCAATATGGTCTTTGGTGTTTATCGAGTGGACCCATATCTTTTGCATGTAAGCTTACATCAGTAACTAACATTGTAATATTCTCAAAAAGCATGTCGGACATGGATCAAAATTTTAGGGAGGAGGTGTGGCCTGGCAGAACGGAGGTGTGGCCTGGTGCAAAATGGAGTGGAACATGCAACGCCCAAGCTCTGGACCATCAAAGGCCTTTTATTGCAATCCACAGCACAGGGGTCGAGATAACAAGTTTCAACGGCAGGCCTGATGGCCTGGTCCCTCTCCATCCCATGGGGTACAGCGGTGGACACTAAGGAGCCCTCCCCAGGAGTGCCTCTGTGGGCCTATTCGGCAGCTTAGCTGTGGCAACAGTGCTGCCATATTGCATCAGAGCCATTGACTCTGTTCGGACCGACGTCTGAAATTTGCAGCACCCCGAGCGACTACCCAACTTTCCTGGGCCAGACCAATGCCCCATTCTCCCACCTTGAGCCCCGATTGCAGCTGCATTCACCGGCCAGCTGGGGAGCCCTGAATCAAGGGACGCTCTGGGAGCCCGCCATCTGATAGAGCCTGAAGCCGCTGCTGCACCCTATTGACCGGCACATCAATTCCCTGCTGTGGCAAGCTGTGGTGTGGGTCACAGGGCTGTCCCAGCGTGCGGCAGTGTGCGGACCCTGCTGGCAGCCACCTCAGGGGAGTGACATAACTCTATTGTGACCATCACACTGTGGGCCACTGCAGGTACTTAACGTCACAAATGGACTTGGAGGTTAGCAGCAATCAGAGAGGACGCATTTTCAACCTCATTTGCCAAAGTGATATATCTGGCTGCTGCACTGTGAACCGCAACTAGGGGAAATAACTGACTTACTGCCTAGTGGCCCCTCTCCACGCTTTGACTGGTGCCGCTTTGGGGGTGGCTGGGAGGCCACGAGAAGCATGCAAGACTTCTGAACTGTTGTAGTTCAGACTGACCGCACTGCCATCAGCTCTGGGAGCACACGATAACAGAATATGGGACCTCTTACTCACCCCTCCTTCGATTTGTCATGGGTTTCTGAACTTGCATACATCAAGGATCCTGGGGCCAGAAAGTGATTAAAACAACGGTTTGGCAACAATACTTACTTCTATAGCCTGCACCAGATCTGGTTCAATCGGGGGCTACCTAAATAAACTACAACTTCTTTTTCCTGCCTCAAACTGGTGGGCCCCGTAAGCAGCCACGATGAGGCCCTACCTTCACAGCTTGACTCTCGGCATAGTGGCTGCCCATCAGCATCTGTCCCCTCTCCTCTTTCCCTTTTTGTCTTGCACAGGAAAACAGAAGGGGGGACCTTGCGGAATGGCCCAATATTGAGAGCCTAATGATTAAACAGTGGAGGACCTTGGCCACTTCTCATTATTCTGCTTCACTGAAATAATGAACACCATGTCTACTGTACCTTGGGGTACTGAACCTCACTGTATATAGTGGGAACTGTTCTTGCTGCTCGATCTGTGAATTGCTACAAGCTTTTGTAAGCCAGCTTCTCACTTCCCCCGGACAATTCTAGACCACTCATCTGGGGTCGATCCCCGATGTGGTGTCACACGTTTCCTAGACCCCTGCCTACATGCTGTCATACCGCATGTCAAATCTGCTTGGTGGTCTTCAGGGGCCGCTCCTGGGGCTACTACTTCTGTGTACATCACCCGAGCCTATGTAGACATCTTTCTCCAGGAACGCTGAACAGAAATTAGCTCTCCTAAGATGGAGTTCAAATCCTGCATCCATGATCTTAAATGCGGTGTTGATGAACAAGGTCAACAAGTGACTGATCTGGAGCACACAGTTGATATCCACACAGAGGACCAAGAGGCTTTATGGCGCAGGGTTACGATCTTAGAAGAACAACAGATTTATTTGCAAATGAAGCTGGAGGACCTTTAAAGCAAGAGCCGGAGAAACAATATCCACATCAGGGGGATTCCCAGAGGAATGGAGGGCACCAACATAATGAGCTTTACTACTGATCTCCTACATGCGATTCACTACACCTGGCACGAGGTAGAGCACACTGAGTGGCATCAGTCCCAGGGTGCCCTGACTCCACTCTGGACATTGTAATGCAGATACACTTCTTCAATGAAAAAGAGGTAATCCTGCAGGCATCCTGTAAAAAGGTGGACTTTGAATTTAGAGGCCACACTGTCTAGCTATTTCAGGACCTTGCACCTGTCACTCTACAGCACTGAAGGGACTTTAGATCTGTCACAGACAAACTGCAGGAGCTCCGAATTCGTTATCAGAGGGACACCCCTTTGCCATCATTTTTGTGTGGAAGACAAGCGCCAGTCATTGAAAGAGGCAAAACAGCTTTTAAATTTGAAATCAACTTCACGGGATGGCAGCCCTTCCCTGCCTTGATCCCCCAGTCAAGATTCTCTTTGCCCTGCATGGACCACAGTGAAACCCCTGCGCTCAAACAAACACAATAAGGAACTTATATCCCACAAAACCAAGAAGGATATTATACAACACCTCTGCAATCTGGAGAGTAGCTCCCCTCCCGCTTCCTTGGCCTCTGAATCTGTATAAGGTGAACTCCATTCTCCATCATGATGGGAACAGAATAGTGAGCACTTCAACCCTTTTGATTGTGATTCTCCAGTGCCTGAAAGACAGCATACATCTAGAAACATCCATTCCACCGGCTGAGGACTGGGTGGTTGAGGTCTTTCTTATGGCTCATAAACTGTTGTCCCTGGTCATCCTGGCTTTCGATGGCATGAATGATACAGACCTTTCTTGGACCTGCTCTTTCTCACTTTTGAACTGATCTCTACCTTGGCTCTTGCTGGCCGTGGGGGTTCGAGATGCCTGGGACCTTCAACTTCTTCTGCGTATTCCTCCTCAATTCAACCCTTCTGACTACTCTAGTATGGCAAGCGTGATGTTGGCTGGCGATACCAGAACTTTAATAGAGTAGTTAGGCCCTGTTGGCTTTCTACTGTTGATAATTTTTTCTTTTTCTTTCTTAGGTCAATTGATGCCCCGGGTAGACTCCTCAACACCTACCTTCCCTTATGCAGGTGTCATGGTTGGGTCGCCGTAATGCCATTAAAATGCTCATCCTCCCAACAAAAATTGTACCTTTTTCAAAATTCTATCTACCCTCATCCCTCAAGATGCTATTGTTTGCCTCCAACAGGACATACAAACATTTATCTGGGTAGGGATATGCCCTAGATTCTCAAATACAGTGTTGATGCTATTCCCACAAAAACTGTCCTGGAGATCTGGGATAAAATCACTTTAAAGCGGGGCCTTTCTACCTTTCCCTCTCCTAATAACCCCCTTGCCTGCAGCCTAGATTTTACGCCAGCTCTACAGCCATATTCCTTTGCTGATTGGGGGAGGGAGATTTACGTACCCTTCGGACCTCTTCAAGGGAGAGTCCTTAAAGAACTTTGACAAATGTAAAAAGGATTTCAATCTTCCTGAGAGCCAGATTACAATATTCTCAACTGCGGCACTGGGTGCTCCAACCCTCCAAAGCCCAGGAAGCAACACAACTGTTTACCCCCTTATGAAACTCTTGTTCAGTCATTTGAATGGACGAGAGGACTGATCTCTCGCACATACCAAGTCATTCACCACTCCACTTCTGCACACACCCATACTTACCAAGAGCAATGACACACTAACGCCACTGAGGGTATTTCCAGAAACAATGGGAACAGCTATGGTGCAACATTACCACAAGATTAATAGAAGCACACCTCAGCACGAGAGACAACATATAAGGTGATAACGAAATGGTACTATATGCCTATGCATCTTCGCTGTATATACCACACCACCTCACCTCTGTGCTGGTGTTGCAGTGCAGCACCTGGGGATTTTCTACATAAATTGTGGTCAAGCTCCCTTATCATGACATTCTAAAAGGAAGTTCTTTGTCGCATAAAAGGGATCAAAGACTTTCCTCTTCCAAATTCTTACACCATCGTGATCCTTAGCATCCACCCCTTGACATTAGAGGAAATGACACACACTGAATGGCGCTTAATAAGTCATATGCTAGGCACTGCCAAACAATTTATTGTCCTGCACTGGAAGAAAACCATCACCCCGCCAGTTGTCAAATGGTTTACATGCCTCTGGCACATCCTGGCCATGGATCTCCTTTCCTATAAGGTAGAGCACACAGATGGCAAATTTGCCCACATTTAGCAACCTCTGCTTTACATAACTGAAATACTCCTGTTTCACACCAACCAGAATCAAGGCCCTTCAATTGTTTGATTAATTCAACTCATTTGTTACACTTACAGATGGTGCCACTTGGTACTTCTGCTTCTTCCCTCCTTTTCATTCCACATCCACGCCTCCTGGCTGTCCCTCTTGTTCTTTGTAAAGCCCTTCCCCTCCCCGCAGCAGACAACATCAAATCCCAGGAATGCCTCGATCACTCTGCCTCATCCACACACAACAAGCTGCCGGAACACACATGCTTCTGCTTGACTTTTGACACTTTATTAGCTTCCTTATTTCCCATTGCATTTATGTTTTGTTTAAATTTTATTCACATGCAGATCCACCTCTTGTTTGACACCTTTGCAGGTTCTAGTGTTATCATGCCATGTTTACTATGTGCTTTTATTATATGTTTGACTGGCTGATAGTGTCATGGCAGGTGGTCACGTGTGTTGGATATTTTAATATGCGGTTGCAAGCTGTATTCCATGTTATTCTCATTGTGAAAATATACAAATAAAAAGATATCAAGGTAAAAAAATAAGGAGTTTATGTAATGAATAATAAAGCAAGTCGTACTAAAGAACTTGGTTAAGTTCTGTGGAAAATCCAGCATAGATTTGCCTTGTAAAAATGGGAAATGGAGTTCCTGGTTACAGTGGACAATTATGTTATTTTATAGGACTTTGGACAAAGGATTTCATACATTATTACATAGTTACATGATTCTCAGATTGTGTACCAATAGGGAACAAGCAAGAAGAAACATTTTACTATGGAAAACATTTGAAGATTCTCTCATAATACTATTGCATTGAATTCAGTTGCTCTCACAGTTTATTCAGGCACTGTAATCAACACATTGTATAAACAATAGTCTGAGACAGTTAGAATGTCCTTGGTTAGTAACAACGTGGTAAGACACCTCTGAGAATGCTCGCCGTCTTCTAGTTTTTGAACCTCACCACCCTTTAGTTAAAGCCGGGAAACAACAGCAGCAATAAACATGTGTTATGCTGTGACATCAATTCAAAAATGAGGAAAACATAATCCTATGTTCATATTAGCTCAATTTCAGTTTCTAATATATTTACAGCAAGGAAAGTAAAAAACAGCTCCCATGAACCTATTGGCTTGCTGATTTGGGGTAAATAAAAAGTGACTACTGAGATGGTGGAATAATGTTGGCTCTGTGGTGGCAGAGAAAAAACATTTTACCCGCACCTCGAAACTGCCCACAGGATCGCTGACTTTATTAGGTTACCATAAGACTACAATATTTTCTTCTTGGAGAAATTCCAGAGTTTTCAGAAAAGATTCTGTGCCATACCAGAGTCATATGGACTCTTGTGCAAAATTGAATTGGGCCCTTTTGAACCTATGCGTAAAAGTGGCAAATACCAGTGGGGATATTGTATTGGCATCCATTTTGAATGTCTCATTTCTGCATTTTTCTTAGCTTGAACTTCTATTCACCACCAGATGAAGGCTAGTAGAGAGAGCAGAAGCAAATATAATGCGATTTTTGCTCATCTCTAAGTAGTCTCTAGTGCTCTTTGGCGTGGAGTACCTACCTCTCCTCTTCTATTTGAAATTAAGTATGTCTCCCCTAGACTATCAATTAGTGAGCCTTCATGATGGCACCTTTATGGGAGTCAATGCCCTTGTCTGACAAAATGTTCCCTATGTGTCCTTTGTATTGTGTATGTTTATATTGTTTTAAGCTGCACTCCTGCTTTTCCAGGGATAATAAGGTGTGTGCCCGAAGAACTCTTAGTCCTCTGTTCATAGTTCAGCACTGCACCCTGCAATTGGTGTATCCTGGGGTTGAGCACCAGAGAGTCGTCCTGCCCTCATGCACAATCTAACATTGTACTTTGTTATTTAGGGGTTCTGACGTGAGTGTCTGAAGTCCACTAGGTCTTCATCAACAATCTAGAGGGACTGGTGTGAATGCTATATGGTTGTTCAGCCCTTCAACTTTCAGCACTACACCTTGTAATCTAGGAGTGCTGGCATGAGTTTTCAAAGCTCAATAGATCTTCCCTCACAATTCTGCTTTTATCTGTGCCTGTGAGGATGATGGTGGACTGCTGTTGATAAGATGAAGTCATAAGCCAATGAGCAGTATATTTACGACTGTGGAGTCCCTGCACTCGGGGAGAGTCTCTGAACTTGGGGCAGAGACTGCAGAGTACAGAGGCTCGGCCCTTGTAAATATGTTACTCATAACTTACCTTTGTGAATAGTATAAAATAGTAAACTTACACCGAAAGAGTACGTTTATCTTTTGTGAATCAGACCCTTAGGGGGTCATTCGGACCTCGGCGGTAAAAGGCTCTTACCGCCGGTCAGAAGACCGATATTCTACCGCCGCGGCAAACCGCCACGGTCATTCTGACCCACAACTGCCAAACCGCCAAAAACCCGACATCCACAGAAGGCCGCCTCATCAGCGGTCAGCGATAAACTGGATATGACCAAACCTCCACCGTCACGTCAACACAAACACGCCCATGCCATTACGACCCACCAATCCACGCGGCGGTCATTTAACCGCGGTATTCCATTGGCGTTACACACCGCCGCTGTCAAAATACACACCCAGCTCCAAAACACAGCCACATTGGACAATTTGAAATACACACACCTGATACACATACAAACACCAATCCCACACATCCAATCAACTATAAAACACACACCCACATCACCCACAAACCCCCACTACTAGAAATTCGGAGAGAAGGCGAGAGAGAGAGAGAGAGCACAGCTATCGAAAACCCCAACACACAGAGGAACACAACATCATCACCCACACTACATCCACGCACAAAACACCACACACCACCACACACACCACACTCATCACCACAAACACCACCCCACACCACCCCATGGCACCCCAAAGACACCCCAGGTTCTCGGACCAAGAACTCAGGGTCATGGTGGAGGAAATAATTAGGGTAGAGCCCCAGCTATTCGGCACACAGGTGCAGCACACCACAATAGCCAGGAAGGCGGAGCTATGGCAAAGGATCGTCGACAGGGTCAACGCTGTGGGACAGCATCCCAGAAACCGGGAAGACATCCGAAAGCGCTGGAACGACCTACGGGGGAAGGTGCGGTCGATGGTGTCAAGACACAACATCGCTGTGCAGAAGACTGGCGGCTGACCCCCACCCACTCCACCCGAATTCACAGCATGGGAGCAAGAGGTCTTGAACATCCTGCATCCTGAGGGCCTCGCTGGAGTAGGCGGAGGAATGGACTCTGGTAAGTCTAATCTCAACTACTTCACCCTCCCCAACCACCAGCATGCCAACCCACACCCCCACCCTCACCCCAACCCCCCAGCACACATCCTCCCTGCCAATGTCTCACCAGCACAACCCACCCAACACAACACTAATCCCTGAATGCCAACACAAACCATGGACACCCATCACCTAAGCATGACCACTGCACATACCCATCCCCCCCCACAAACCACCCTCACAACTCCTCCCACAAGGGAATGCCAGCACTGGGGGACAAGGGCACCCACAAATCGCACGCCATGGCACACACAGAAGCAATAACCATACTCTTTTACCCCTGCAGGGCCCGAACGCCAACACACCGGCCAGGAGGGTCCAGATTTGTCCATCCCGCCCCCAGAACAGGCCCCCAGTGATGACAGCAGCTCTGTCGACCTAGAACCTGATGACCAGCCCGGACCATCGGGGACCTCTGGACAGTCGGTTCCCCACACACAGACACAGGCCACAGCAGACCCAACCCCCTCTGAGAATACCAGCACAGCTCCCACCCAGCGGGCCCATGCCTCTGTCTCCAGGACGCGTCAATCAGCGGTGTGTCCGCCACTACAGGGCACCCAGGCTGACCCACCACCCCAACAACAACAGGGACCTGGGGGCAGTGGCAGTGGGCACACCGTCCAGGGGACAGAGGCCCGGGGAAACAGGGGAACTGGGAGGGCTGCTGTGCGAGAGGGGGTTGACCGGCCCAGGGAACCCACTCTCCAAGAGGCCCTCACCACCATCATGGGAGCATACCACCACTCCCAAGAGACGATGGCGACGGTACTGGCCAGGTTCCAGGAGATCCAGGCACAGCAGGAGGAACGGTACATGGGGTTCAGAGACGAACTCAGGAACATCGGTTCCGCAATGGGGACCATCGTCCAGGCCCTCAACCAGATAGTCACCACATTGCGGGACCATGTGGCACCCCAAAGGGCCCCTGTCACTAGGCCGGACGACGAACAGCCTACCACCTCCGCCGGCGCTAGTGGACAGGAGGCCCCCACACAACGACAGGCCACCAGAACCCCACCTCCTGCTGAAGATCAACCACCCTGCAAGCGGAACCTGAGATCACACAAGAAGACAGAGTAGGATGCCAAGACCCCCGCCAGCATAAGATACCCCCTGATGTCATCCCACTGTCCCACATTGTCACCCTGTCCAACCTTGAACTGCCCCTGCTCCATCCTTCCACAGGCATATGGACAATGCACCTGTGCTACTGAGAACTGGACTCTGCCATGGACATTACTCCACCCCCACCCATCACCGTTTTACTATCATGGACCTATATGCAGCACTTAAAATAAATCACCAATTGCACTTCAAATTTCAGGAGTCTGCTTGTATTCTTTACAAATGTATTACACATAACGGTGCAATAATGTTCAGTTACATTGTGATGACAACATACCAATGTCAATAAGCATTAGTCCATGGGCAAACAAAGCAGAAGCCACGCTGTGGGTCATACAGCTCTGAAATATGAAGGGAAAGTCAAAATTCAGTTAAAAGGAACTGGGGGAAACACAGAAAGTAGAGATGCAGGAGGCCAGAAGTAAATGTAAAATGGCGTGGGTGATTCTTACCTGTGTGCTACTGAAAATACTGTTGTATAACTGTGTCCCTGTTGTCCGTGTCGTCCCCGTCGTCTTCCTCCTCTTCCTCTCCACAGGCTCCACAGCTGCTACAACACCACCATCTGGACCATCCTCCTGCAGGAAAGGCACCTGGCGTTGCAATGCAAGATTGTGAAGCATACAGCGGGCCACGATGATATGACACACCTTCTTTGGTGAGTACATTAGGGATCCACCTGTCATATGCAGGCACCTAAACCTGGCCTTCAGGACCCCGAAGGTCCGTTCTATAATCCTCCTAGTTCGCCCATGTGCCTCATTGTACCGTTCCTCTGCCCTGGTCCGGGGATTCCTCACTGGGGTCAATAGCCAAGGCAGGTTGGGGTAACCAGAGTCACCTATTAGCAACACACGGTGTCTCTGTAGCTGTTCCATCACATAAGGGATGCTACTATTTCGCATGACATACGCGTCATGCACTGACCCAGGGAACTTGGCATTTAGATGGGAGATGTACTGGTCAGCCAAACAGACCACCTGGACATTCATCGAATGGTAATTTTTTCTATTTCTGTACACCTGCTCATTGTCTTTTGGGGGTACTAAAGCCACATGGGTCCCATCAATGGCACCAATGATGCTGGGGATATGTCCAAGGGCATAGAAATCACCCTTCACGGTGGCCAAATCACCCTCCTCAGGGAAAACAATGTATCTCCGCATGTATTTCATCAGGGCAGACAACACTCTGGACAAAACCTTAGAAAACATAGGCTGAGACATCCCTGATGACATGGCCACTGTTGTCTGAAAAGACCCACTTGCCAAAAAATGGAGTACTGACAGAACCTGCACCCGAGGGGGAATCCCTGTGGGTTGGCGGATGGGGGACATCAGGTCTGGCTCCAGCTGGGCACACAGTTCATGTATAGTGGCTCGGTCAAGTCGGTATCGAAGTATAATATGTCGTTCTTCCATTGTCGACAGGTCCACCAGCGGTCGGTACACGGGAGGATTCATCCTTCTCCTCGCAAGTCCCAGCGGACGGTGCCTAGGAAGGACAACATGGAGCACAGAGTCAAGCAACCCACAGGTACGTTCACCCAGCTTGCACAGTACACAAATCGCTATGCATTGAAAGGCTTGTATGAGTGGCAATGCAAGGCCTAGGCCTGTGTGACGCAGTAGCAATTAAGCCATGTGGGCCCTTGTAATGGCGGCTGCCTGACCTGAGAAGTGTGACAGTGGGATGTGAGGTCAACGCGCTGGCGTGGCACACCGTGGCGGTAGGCGGTTGAAGACCGCAGTGCGAAGGCGCATTGGTTAACATTGCACCCTATGGGTCTCAGGAGCCAATGACGATGTGCGCCGGCGGTCGCGGTACGCACCGCCGCGGGCGTGACCGCCATTTTCTATCTGCTTAATCACTCGAGACCTGATCATCCACAGGAGAGGACCTATACTGCAAATGCTGCTGTGACCTCGGTCTGGAAGAGACAATGGCTGCTGCGACTGGGGAAAGGGCCCCTGCCTTCACTTCAGAAGAGTTGGAGAAACTTGTGGATGGGGTCCTGCCCCAGTATGCGCTACTCTACGGTCCTCCAGACCAACAGGTAAGTACACTGGGTGCACGTTGAATGGGCTATGCCTGGGTTGTGTATGGTGGATGTAAGATGGTGGGGTGGGGAGCGAATGAGGAGTGCAAGGCACGACAGATGAGAGCATGTGCCACATGGCAGGGTTGGGGGGGGGGGCAATCACATCTAACATGCAGAAAAATGTTGAAATTTCCTTTCCCACCCTGTACATGTCAAATAGGTCAGCGCCCATCAGAAAGTCGACATTTGGCGTGCCATCGCCAAGGAAGTCCGGGCCCTAGGGGTCCACAACAGACAGGGCACTCACTGCCGAAAGAGGTGGGAGGACATCCGCCGCGGGACCAGGAAGACCGCCGAGTCACTGCTGGGGATGGCCTCCCAACGTAGGAGGGGTGCCAGTCGTACCTTGACCCCCCTGATGTCCCGGATCCTGGCGGTGGCCTACCCCGATTTGGATGGGCGCGTGAGGACATCACAGCAGACACAAGGGGGTGAGTACCAGCACATTCTGCTATCTTTACGCGCAGTGGAGGTGCCTGGGTGGGGGAGAAGGGCTGTGGGTGACATTAGGCCAGGGCGCTTTCTGTAGTGTAGTCCCCTCCTTTAGGCATGGCCCTGTGCCCCCGCCCCCCACCTCTGTAGGGTGCCAAGTACAGCAATCCATGGTCCAGCATCACCCATGTGTGCATTTGTTGTCCATAGACCTGTAGGCCTAGTCACAAGTACTGAGTAGTGTACCCCGATTGCGCGGCGTAGTGCTGGAGGCTCCTGTGTCTGTCCTCTCCGACAACGGTGTTGACAATGCATGCACTCAACCTGTCTTTATTTCTCCCCCCACCCTTTTTCTTTATCTTCTTGTGCATGTGTGCATTAGCATCATCAGGCGGAGGAGAATTGGCATCGGAGCACGAGGGAGCTGCAACTCACAAGGCCCTGGTGGGCCATGCTACAGACACCGAGGTCACCAGTGATACAGAGGGCGAGGGGAGCTCCACAACGGGGACCCGTGGTGACACCAGCGACACTGACACGTCCTCGGAAGGGAGCTCCCTAGCGGTGGCGGCAACACCCAGCGCACCAGCTCCGCCCTCCCAGCAGCCCCTCAGCCTTCGCTCCGTGCCCGCTCGCCCAAGAAGGCGGGCATCTCCTTCGCCCCAGGCACCTCAGGCCCTGCCCCAGTTACCCCTGCTTCCCTCAGTGAGGAGGTCATTGACCTCCTACAGACCATCATTGTTGGGCAGTCTACCCTTTTGAATGCCATCCAGGAGGTAGAGAGGGAGGTGCATCGGAGCAATGCATACCTGGAGGGCATTCATTCGGGTCAGGCTGCCCATCAACGATCGTTCAATGCTCTGGCCTCAGCACTGACGGCAGCCATTGTCCCTGTTTCCAGCCTCCCTCTTCTAACTGCCTCCACCGTCTCCCAGTCTCCTGTTCCTCAGCCTATCCCATCCACAACATCAGACCAGCCTGCACACACCTCAACACCCAAGGGCAGCTCATCCAGACATAAGCACCACAGATCCCACAAGCATTCACCCAAGCAACATCCAGATGCAGCCATGGCAACAGTCACTACCACCTCTGTGTCCCCCTCCTCCTCGTCTCCCTCCCCCCTCCCTGTGACGTCTCCACTCACACCTGCATGCACACCACCATCAGCCAGTACTTCCATCACCACCACACCCTCCAGAACAGTCCGCACACGTGCAGTCACCACCCCCACTGCCATTTACACGTCCCCTGTGTCCTCTCCCACTGTGTCTGTCACCCCCTCTTCCAAAACACACAAACGCAGGCAGCCACCCACACAACAGCCAACCACCACACAACAGCCTACGTCACAAGCACCTGCACCCATAGACAGCACACCTGACTCTCCTACAACCACATCCTCTCCCTCCACTCCCATACCCACTGCACCTACCCTTCCCATTGCTCCTAAAAAACTTTTCCTCTCCAAACTTGACCTCTTTGCACCACCTGACCCACCCCCTCCATCTGGTAAGAGTCCGAAGAGCACCTCAGCCACCACCAGCCCTGCATCAAGTCTGACCATTGTGCACGGGTTTTGGAGTCCACCCTTTCCCAGCACAGATACATCGGCCAGCAGCAAGGGAACAGCCAGCCCCCCCCCCTGGAAAGAGAACCCGTAAAACCAAGGCCCGCCGTGAGAAGGCTGACACGGCTGCCCCCAAGGAGCAAAGTTGTGGCCCGTCACCTGCCACAACATCAAGGGCAGGCAAGGGCCAGAGAGCCTCATCGAAGGAGGGCAAGGGCAGCAGGGCGGAGAAGACAGCCAGCAGGGGCGCGGACCAGGAGGGCCCCACAAGCCCCATCCCGGGTGTGACGGAGGACACCCACGGGCCCAGGACTCCGTCACAGGAGGGTCCAGCAACTGCACGGTCGGAGGGCGACTAAGCAGGGAGTCCTGGCCAGGTCTGGCTCCCTTGATAGACAAGAAAGGCACCGCTGAACAGGGCCCGGCCGTGAAGACAGGCACCGCTGAACAGGGCCCGGCCGTGAAGACAGGCACAGCTGAACAGGGCCCCGCCGTGAAGACAGGCACCGCTGAACAGGGCCCGGCCGTGAAGACAGGCACCGCTGAACATGGCCCGCCGTGAAGACAGGCACCGCTGAACAGGGCCCCGCCGTGAAGACAGGCACCGCTGAACAGGGCACGGCCGTGAAGACAGGCACCGCTGAACAGGGCCCGGCCGTGAAGACAGGCACCGCTGAACAGGGCCCGCCGTGAAGACAGGCACCGCTGAACAGGGCCCCGCCGTGAAGACAGGCACCGCTGAACAGGGCCCGGCCGTGAAGACAGGCACCGCTGAACAGGGCCCCGCTGAGAAGAAAGGCACCGCTGAACAGGGCCCCGGCGTGAAGACAGGCACCGCTGAACAGGGCCCCGCCGAGAAGAAAGGCACCGCTGAACAGGGCCCGGCCGTGAAGACAGGCACAGCTGAACAGGGCCCGCCGTGAAGACAGGCACTGCTGAACAGGGCCCCGGCGAGAAGAAAGGCAACGCTGAACAGGGCCCGGCCGTGAAGACAGGCACCGCTGCACAGGGCCCCGCCGTGAAGAAAGGCACCGCTGAACAGGGCCCCGCCGTGAAGACAGGCACCGCTGAACAGGGCCCCGCCGAGAAGAAAGGCACCGCTGAACAGGGCCCCGCCGTGAAGACAGGCACCGCTGAACAGGGCCCCGCCGAGAAGAAAGGCACCGCTGAACAGGGCCCGGCCGTGAAGACAGGCACCGCTGAACAGGGCTCCGCCGTGAAGACAGGCACCGCTGAACAGGGCCCGGCCGTGAAGACAGGCACCGCTGAACAGGGCCCCGCCGTGAAGACAGGCACCGCTGAACAGGGCCCCGCCGTGAAGACAGGCACCGCTGAACAGGGCCCGGCCGTGAAGACAGGCACCGCTGAACAGGGCCCCGCCGAGAAGAAAGGCACCGCTGAACGGGGCCCCGCCGTGAAGACAGGCACCGCTGAACAGGGCCCCGCCGTGAAGACAGGCACCGCTGAACAGGGCCCCGCCGAGAAGAAAGGCACCGCTGAACAGGGCCCCGCCGTGAAGACAGGCACCGCTGAACAGGGCCCCGCCGAGAAGAAAGGCACCGCTGAACAGGGCCCGGCCGTGAAGACAGGCACCGCTGAACAGGGCCCCGCCGAGAAGAAAGGCACCGCTGAACAGGGCCCGGCCGTGAAGACAGGCACCGCTGAACAGGGCCCCGCCGAGAAGAAAGGCACCGCTGAACAGGGCCCGGCCGTGAAGACAGGCACCGCTGAACAGGGCTCCGCCGTCTCAAGCACCGCTCCGCTGGGCCCTTCCTCTCAAGCACCGCTCCGCTGGGCCCTTTCTGTCAAGCACCGCTCCGCTGGGCCCCGCCGTCTCAAGCACCGCTCCGCTGGGCCCTTCCTGTCAAGCACCGCTCCGCTGGGCCCTTCCTCTCAAGCACCGCTCCGCTGGGCCCTTCCTCTCAAGCACCGCTCCGCTGGGCCCCGCCGTCTCAAGCACCGCTCCGCTGGGCCCTTCCTGTCAAGCACCGCTCCGCTGGGCCCCGCCGTCTCAAGCACCGCTCCGCTGGGCCCTTCCTGTCAAGCACCGCTCCGCTGGGCCCCGCCGTCTCAAGCACCGCTCCGCTGGGCCCTTCCTGTCAAGCACCACTCCGCTGGGCCCCGCTGTCTCAAGCACCGCTCCGCTGGGCCCTTCCTCTCAAGCACCGCTCCGCTGGGCCCTTCCTCTCAAGCACCGCTCCGCTGGGCCCTTCCTGTCAAGCACCGCTCCGCTGGGCCCTTCCTCTCAAGCACCGCTCCGCTGGGCCCTTCCTCTCAAGCACCGCTCCGCTGGGCCCTTCCTGTCAAGCACCGCTCCGCTGGGCCCCGCCGTCTCAAACACCGCTCCGCTGGGCCCTTCCTGTCAAGCTCCGCTGGCCCATTGACAGTGCCGGTTCTGTGTCGAGCTAGTGTTCACGCTGCACTCTGGGCACCCTGCCTCCTCCATGACCAGTGGAGTCTGTAATCCACCTGATGGACTGTGGCTTTGCACTCCCCAGGATGGCACAGTGGGCATGGTGGCCCCTTCGTGGTTCTGGCGTCGTGGACTCCTGTGGCTGAGGTGCCCCCCCTTCCCTTCCCCCTGAGGTGCCTGTAGTTTTGTCATCTGATGCCCCAGCAGTGTTCTCTCCAACGGACTCAGGTCTCCTGTGTGGGCTTTGCCCATGTGTTTGGTAGACATTGGCCCACGGACTGTGGATATTTGACACACTGAGCAGGACTTATTGACTATGTACATAGCTTTCGCACTGTTCATGATTTTTGCTTTGATATTTCATGACGATAATTTTCCATAACTTCAATGAACCTAATTTATACATAAATTTAAATTAAAATTGTATTATGTCTTTGCATTTTTCAGGGGGGTTTGGGAGGGTGTCACTCAGTTGTTGCTCTGCATTGGTATGTTGATAGTTGGGGGGGGGGGCGTATGTGTGTGCCCGTAACCTTTCGTCCTCCCCCCTCCCCTGTGTCGTAGGTGCAGTACTCACCGTTGTCTTCTGCGCCGGAGTTCGTACTCGTGGTAGATGAGCAGGTAGACAAGAGCTGGTAGGATGTTTAATTCGGGTTCCATGCTGTCCTCCGTCCTCGTGGAGTGTATAGAGGTGAGCGTTTTCCCGTTCGTAGTCTGTTTCCGCCGTGTTTTTATCGGCGGGGCTCCCGCCCCGGAAAAGGTGGCGGATTGGTGAGTTGTGATACTGTGGGCGGTACATTGTCTGCCGCCTGCCTGTTGGCGGTGACCGCCGCGCTGTTTGTCTGTCCCGCCGTGGCGGTCGGAGTGTTAAAGTGGCGGCCTGTGTTGGCGGTTCCCGCCAGGACAGAATTCCATTGTTTTTGACCGCCTGCCTGTTGGCGGGTTGGCCGCCGCTTTATCACCGACCGCCAGGGTTGGAATGACCGCCTTAGTGTTTTATGTGTTCATAGTCTGTAGGTGAAGTAATAGATGGTGCTTATCATGCTTATTATGAACTTGGAGTTGTGGATGATTTTTCTGTTTGGGGTAAGCTGAGGGAGCGATCTAGGGCTTGTGAATTTTGGGACGGTTAGAATTAAGGGCAGCCTTAGGAATTATTTTAGGGGTTTTGATCAGCGTCTTAATAGGCAGTGCCTCCGGGGGCCACATAGCAATTGTTTAATCAATTAACATGTTTGAGGGTTGCTTTATGAGCCACCAAATATTTGAGGGTATGCAGTTGAGATCTTGGTCCCAGACTGAGATAGGATTTCAAGTTGCCAAGTGGGTCTATTTTTTTGATCCAAACCCTAGAAGGGTAAAGGGCCCTGTACAAGTACACTGGCCCTTCCCACTCATAAGCTTATGGCTTTTCTAAGTATTGATGTAATATGTACGGTCTTACACTGGCAGCAACCAATAGTGTGACAGAGTCACTTACAGGAAGAAGCTAAGGTAGATAGGACCTGGTTCTACATTAATATTATAGGGTCCTATCGCCACATGTTTTTGTGAATTGCCCTCAGAACATCATTAGGAGTAAGATGGGACTATTCAACACACACACGCACACAGACACACCTTTTGCTATAATAAGGCACAGCCTGTTCCTTGGTCAGATCAGTCTCTTATTTCCTGTAACTTTTTTAACCCCCACACTTTACTCATAACCATTCTCTTAATATTTATCAATCGAAAACGAATTGGCAAATAGTTACTGAGGAAAAGTAACTGAGCATTCAAAGGAACATCTCAAGCAATATCCTACCAATATCACAAACACAAACTTTAATCAAAATGATGTCTTGACAACTCTGCTATCGTATGAGACAGCCTTAATTTAATGTTGCCTAGCCCCCCCAAAAAAAGTACAGAATAAACATAGGAAAACTCCATGGTTTACTCCAGAAGTAGCTAAACTCAAACTTGATGCAAGACAAGCAAAAAGACTTTGGAGAAAACACACGACACAAAATACATAAAAAAATATATAGAATAAAGACAAAAGATGAAAGCAGCAAAGTCATATTAGTATAATATGTTTATTACCCCAGCCTCCAATTCAGCTAAATAACTTTTTCATATAAACAACGAGTTGCATTCTCCATTTACAAAAACAAATTACATTCCTAGTTCAACTTCATTCTGTGAAAAACTAGCATCGTTATGTTCTAATAATAGACAAACATCGAATGAATGAATTCATGAATTATTTGTTTTGTGATTACTAAAAATCATTACAAACACATCAAAGGATTCAAAACACTAAAACCATGGACCACCAGCACACGGTGTGCCCCAGGACCTGGAACCCTACGCTCACTGTAAAGGAGATCATTCTCCCAGTAAATATGGTGAGCGCCAGAGGCGTCACCTGCTGGGTGGTCTGTGGCCTGCTTCCTCAGACCCTCAAGGGTGGGGCATTCTTTCTGCGCCTTGCAGAATGCTTCCCTGGTTGGCCCCCCCTCTACTTGCCAGCCAGCAAGTTCAGGTAGGTTACCCAGGGCAGCTATGTCCTCCCCGGTTGGCTCAGGGGCCTCCTCTTCCTCAGGAGCCTCGTCTACCACCGTGGGAACATTGGAGGCGGGTTTCCCGCACCCCTGGCCCCCCTCTTTGGCAGCTGTCTGGGCCTTCTTTCCAGGCTCCAGACGCCCTTGACTCCCTT
Source organism: Pleurodeles waltl (assembly GCF_031143425.1). Classification (NCBI taxonomy): domain Eukaryota; kingdom Metazoa; phylum Chordata; class Amphibia; order Caudata; family Salamandridae; genus Pleurodeles; species Pleurodeles waltl. The sequence goes on from NC_090447.1 coordinate 1,230,655,993, forward strand.
CCCGGGCAGCCATGGACCGTGTGGTCATGCAGACCCACTCAGGTAACCCTAACATCTCCAGGTGAGATCTGAGCTCTACTTCTTTCCAAGTAGTTTGCTCAAGATCATTGCCTAACAGACAATCTACAGGCATGGCAGGACTCACAGCTACTTTCAGGGAACCAGAGACCCCCCCCACTCAAAGGGAACCAGAGCCACCAGTAGGTGACTCTCACGATTGTCAGCGACTATGACCTGGTGGAATGTATTAGGGACTATCTGCTCTGTTGACACCAGCCACCAATGTTAGAAATGGGTTTTTTGGTTGGCAGTCAGGTTACCCTCTGTCCAAGCAAGAACCCTCACTCTAGTCAGGGTAAATCACACACAATCCAAAATTAGCCTGTGCCCACCCTCTGGTAGCTTGGCACGAGCAGTCAGGCTTAACTTAGAAGGCAATGTGTAAAGTATTTGTGCAATAAATCATACAATACCACCATATAGCACCACAAAAATACACCACACAGTGTTTAGAAAAATATATAATATTTATCAGGATATTTGTAGGTCAAAACGAATAAAGTTGCAAAGTGAATTTGTAGAGATATCACTGAAAAGTGATATATTAGGGGCCATTCTGACTTCGGCGGGCGGCGGAGGCCGCCCGCCAAAGTCCCGCCGTGAGAATACCGCTGCGCGGTCAAAAGACCGCCGCGGTAATTCTGTGTTTCCCGCTGGGCTGGCGGGCGACCGCCAGAAGGCCGCCCGCCAGCCCAGCGGGAAACCCCCTTCCACTCCGCCCGCTCCGCCCTGTTAGGGGGCCCCACGACACCCCTTACCGCCATCCTGTTCCTGGTGGCGAAAACCGCCAGGAACAGGATGGCGGTAAGGGGGTCGGAATCCCCATGGCGGTGCTGCGAGCAGCGCCGCCATGGAGGATTCTTTGGGGCAGCGGGAAACCGGCGGGACACCGCCGGTTTCCCGTTTATGACCGCTGCGGTACCGCCGCGGTCAGAATGCCTGTTGGCGGTGCTTCCGCGGTCGTTGGCCCTGGCGGTCGACCCCCATAGTGTCTTAAGTCTTTAAAAAGCAAACAAAGTCTCTTTCAAGCACAAAGTACCTGGTTTGGAGTGGAAAATCCCCTCTGAGGGCCACAGAAGAAGAGATACGTGGAAAAATGGTGTGTGCGTCGATTTCTCCCTAGCACACACGGACTTGCGTCGTTATTTTTCACGTGGGGAAATCGGCACGCGGACAGTCTCTTTCTGTGGATCGCGGGGATTACCAGATGTCCCGGGTCTGTGCGTGGATTCTCCTGCTGGTTTTCCGGCTGCGCGTCGTTCTGCGGGGCTGCGCGTCGAAGTTTCGCTCTCACGGCAGGTGTCGCGTCGATTTCTCCTCTGGAGGTCGGGCGGCGTTGTCCTTGCGAGGCCGTGCATCGAAGTTCCGGTCGTCCCGAAGGCGTCGCGTCGATCAGCGTCGGTGTGCGGCATTTTTCTCGCCACGGAACAAGCTGTGCGTCGAAAATTTTGGCGCACGAAGCGTCCAAGTGAAAAAGAGAAGTCTTTTTGGTCCTGAGACTTCAGGGAACAGGAGGCAAGCTCTATCCAAGCCCTTGGAGAGCACTTTCACAGCCAGTCAAGAATTCAGCAAGGCAGCAGGCCAACAGCAAGGCAGCATGCCTTTGTAGAAAGCAGACAGGTGAGTCCTTTGAGCAGCCAGGCAGTTCTTCTTGTCAGGATGTAGTTTCTGGTTCAGGTTTCTTCTCCAGCAAGTGTCTGATGAGGTAGGGCAGAGGCCCTGTTTTATACCCAAATGTGGCTTTGAAGTGGGGGAGACTTCAAAGAGTGGCTAAGAAGTGCACCAGGTCCCCTTTCAGTTCAATCCTGTCTGCCAGGGTCCCAGTAGGGGGTGTGGCAGTCCTTTGTGTGAGAGCAGGCCCTCCACCCTCCCAGCCCAGGAAGACCCATTCAAAATGCAGATGTATGCAAGTGAGGCTGAGTACCCTGTGTTTGGGGTGTGTCTGAGTGAATGCACAAGGAGCTGTCAACCAAACCCAGCCAGACGTGGATTGTAAGGCACAGAAAGATTTAAGTGCAAAGAAATGCTCACTTTCTAAAAGTGGCATTTCTAGAACAGTAATATTAAATCCGACTTCACCAGTCAGCAGGATTTTGTATTACCATTCTGGCCATATTAAATATGACCTTCCTGCTCCTTTCAGATCAGCAGCTCCCACTTCAACAATGTATGAGGACAGCCCCAATGTTAGCCTATGAAGGGAGCAGGCCTCACAGTAGTGTAAAAACGAATTTAGGAGTTTTACACTACCAGGACATATAACTACACAGGTACATGTCCTGCCTTTTACCTACACAGCACCCTGCTCTAGGGGTTACCTAGGGCACACATTAAGGGTGACTTATATGTAGAAAAAGGGGAGTTCTAGGCTTGGCAAGTACTTTTAAATGCCAAGTCGAAGTGGCAGTGAAACTGCACACACAGGCCCTGCAATGGGAAGCCTGAGACAAGGTTAAGGGGGCTACTTAAGTGGGTGGCACAACCAGTGCTGCAGGTCCACTAGTAGCATTTAATCTACAGGCCCTAGGCACATATAGTGCACATTACTAGGGACTTATAAGTACATTAAATAGTCCAATCAGGTATGATCCAAAGTTACCATGTTTAAAAAGGGAGAGAGAACATGCACTTTAGCACTGGTTAGCAGTGGTAAAGTGCGCAGTCTAAAAGCCAGCAAAACAGGGTCCAAAAAGTGGAGGGAGGCAGGCAAAAAGTTAGGGGTGTCCACCCTAAGGCATGTCAGGTCTAACAGGAGTCAATGCCCTTGTCTGACAAAATGTTCCCTATGTGTCCTTTGTATTGTGTATGTTCATATTGTTTTAAGCTGCACTCCTGCTTTTCCAGGGATAATAAGGTGTGTGCCCGAAGAACTCTTAGTCCTCTGTTCATAGTTCAGCACTGCACCCTGCAATTGGTGTATCCTGGGGTTGAGCACCAGAGAGTCGTCCTGCCCTCATGCACAATCTAACATTGTACTTTGTTATTTAGGGGGTCTGACGTGAGTGTCTGAAGTCCACTAGGTCTTCATCAACAATCTAGAGGGACTGGTGTGAATGCTATATGGTTGTTCAGCCCTTCAACTCTCAGCACTACACCTTGTAATCTAGGAGTGCTGGCATGAGTTTTCAAAGCTCAATAGATCTTCCCTCACAATTCTGCTTTTATCTGTGCCTGTGAGGATGATGGTGGACTGCTGTTGATAAGATGAAGTCATAAGCCAATGAGCAGTATATTTACGACAGTGGAGTCCCTGCACTCGGGGAGAGTCTCTGAACTTGGGGCAGAGACTGCAGAGTACAGAGGCTCGGCCCTTGTAAATATGTTACTCATAACTTACCTTTGTGAATAGTATAAAATAGTAAACTTACACCGAAAGAGTACGTTTATCTTTTGTGAATCAGACCCTTAGGGGGTCATTCGGACCTCGGCGGTAAAAGGCTCTTACCGCCGGTCAGAAGACCGATATTCTACCGCCGCGGCAAACCGCCACGGTCATTCTGACCCACAACTGCCAAACCGCCAAAAACCCGACATCCACAGAAGGCCGCCTCATCAGCGGTCAGCGATAAACTGGATATGACCAAACCTCCACCGTCACGTAAACACAAACACGCCCATGCCATTACGACCCACCAATCCACGCGGCGGTCATTTAACCGCGGTATTCCATTGGCGTTACACACCGCCGCGGTCAAAATACACACCCAGCTCCAAAACACAGCCACATTGGACAATTTGAAATACACACACCTGATACACATACAAACACCAATCCCACACATCCAATCAACTATAAAACACACACCCACATCACCCACAAACCCCCACTACTAGAAATTCGGAGAGAAGGCGAGAGAGAGAGAGAGAGCACAGCTATCGAAAACCCCAACACACAGAGGAACACAACATCATCACCCACACTACATCCACGCACAAAACACCACACACCACCACACACACCACACTCATCACCACAAACACCACCCCACACCACCCCATGGCACCCCAAAGACACCCCAGGTTCTCGGACCAAGAACTCAGGGTCATGGTGGAGGAAATAATTAGGGTAGAGCCCCAGCTATTCGGCACACAGGTGCAGCACACCACAATAGCCAGGAAGGCGGAGCTATGGCAAAGGATCGTCGACAGGGTCAACGCTGTGGGACAGCATCCCAGAAACCGGGAAGACATCCGAAAGCGCTGGAACGACCTACGGGGGAAGGTGCGGTCGATGGTGTCAAGACACAACATCGCTGTGCAGAAGACTGGCGGCTGACCCCCACCCACTCCACCCGAATTCACAGCATGGGAGCAAGAGGTCTTGAACATCCTGCATCCTGAGGGCCTCGCTGGAGTAGGCGGAGGAATGGACTCTGGTAAGTCTAATCTCAACTACTTCACCCTCCCCAACCACCAGCATGCCAACCCACACCCCCACCCTCACCCCAACCCCCCAGCACACATCCTCCCTGCCAATGTCTCACCAGCACAACCCACCCAACACAACACTAATCCCTGAATGCCAACACAAACCATGGACACCCATCACCTAAGCATGACCACTGCACATACCCATCCCCCCCCACAAACCACCCTCACAACTCCTCCCACAAGGGAATGCCAGCACTGGGGAACAAGGGCACCCACAAATCGCACGCCATGGCACACACAGAAGCAATAACCATACTCTTTTACCCCTGCAGGGCCCGAACGCCAACACACCGGCCAGGAGGGTCCAGATTTGTCCATCCCGCCCCCAGAACAGGCCCCCAGTGATGACAGCAGCTCTGTCGACCTAGAACCTGATGACCAGCCCGGACCATCGGGGACCTCTGAACAGTCGGTTCCCCACACACAGACACAGGCCACAGCAGACCCAACCCCCTCTGAGAATACCATCACAGCTCCCACCCAGCGGGCCCATGCCTCTGTCTCCAGGACGCGTCAATCAGCGGTGTGTCCGCCACTACAGGGCACCCAGGCTGACCCACCACCCCAACAACAACAGGGACCTGGGGGCAGTGGCAGTGGGCACACCGTCCAGGGGACAGAGGCCCGGGGAAACAGGGGAACTGGGAGGGCTGCTGTGCGAGAGGGGGTTGACCGGCCCAGGGAACCCACTCTCCAAGAGGCCCTCACCACCATCATGGGAGCATACCACCACTCCCAAGAGACGATGGCGACGGTACTGGCCAGGTTCCAGGAGATCCAGGCACAGCAGGAGGAACGGTACATGGGGTTCAGAGACGAACTCAGGAACATCGGTTCCGCAATGGGGACCATCGTCCAGGCCCTCAACCAGATAGTCACCACATTGCGGGACCATGTGGCACCCCAAAGGGCCCCTGTCACTAGGCCGGACGACGAACAGCCTACCACCTCCGCCGGCGCTAGTGGACAGGAGGCCCCCACACAACGACAGGCCACCAGAACCCCACCTCCTGCTGAAGATCAACCACCCTGCAAGCGGAACCTGAGATCACACAAGAAGACAGAGTAGGATGCCAAGACCCCCGCCAGCATAAGATACCCCCTGATGTCATCCCACTGTCCCACATTGTCACCCTGTCCAACCTTGAACTGCCCCTGCTCCATCCTTCCACAGGCATATGGACAATGCACCTGTGCTACTGAGAACTGGACTCTGCCATGGACATTACTCCACCCCCACCCATCACCGTTTTACTATCATGGACCTATATGCAGCACTTAAAATAAATCACCAATTGCACTTCAAATTTCAGGAGTCTGCTTGTATTCTTTACAAATGTATTACACATAACGGTGCAATAATGTTCAGTTACATTGTGATGACAACATACCAATGTCAATAAGCATTAGTCCATGGGCAAACAAAGCAGAAGCCACGCTGTGGGTCATACAGCTCTGAAATATGAAGGGAAAGTCAAAATTCAGTTAAAAGGAACTGGGGGAAACACAGAAAGTAGAGATGCAGGAGGCCAGAAGTAAATGTAAAATGGCGTGGGTGATTCTTACCTGTGTGCTACTGAAAATACTGTTGTATAACTGTGTCCCTGTTGTCCGTGTCGTCCCCGTCGTCTTCCTCCTCTTCCTCTCCACAGGCTCCACAGCTGCTACAACACCACCATCTGGACCATCCTCCTGCAGGAAAGGCACCTGGCGTCGCAATGCAAGATTGTGAAGCATACAGCAGGCCACGATGATATGACACACCTTCTTTGGTGAGTACATTAGGGATCCACCTGTCATATGCAGGCACCTAAACCTGGCCTTCAGGACCCCGAAGGTCCGTTCTATAATCCTCCTAGTTCGCCCATGTGCCTCATTGTACCGTTCCTCTGCCCTGGTCCGGGGATTCCTCACTGGGGTCAATAGCCAAGGCAGGTTGGGGTAACCAGAGTCACCTATTAGCAACACACGGTGTCTCTGTAGCTGTTCCATCACATAAGGGATGCTGCTATTTCGCATGACATACGCGTCATGCACTGACCCAGGGAACTTGGCATTTAGATGGGAGATGTACTGGTCAGCCAAACAGACCACCTGGACATTCATCGAATGGTAATTTTTTCTATTTCTGTACACCTGCTCATTGTCTTTTGGGGGTACTAAAGCCACATGGGTCCCATCAATGGCACCAATGATGCTGGGGATATGTCCAAGGGAATAGAAATCACCCTTCACAGTGGCCAAATCACCCTCCTCAGGGAAAACAATGTATCTCTGCATGTATTTCATCAGGGCAGACAACACTCTGGACAAAACCTTAGAAAACATAGGCTGAGACATCCCTGATGACATGGCCACTGTTGTCTGAAAAGAACCACTTGCCAAAAAATGGAGTACTGACAGAACCTGCACCAGAGGGGGAACCCTGTGGGTTGGCGGATGGGGGACATCAGGTCTGGCTCCAGCTGGGCACACAGTTCATGTATAGTGGCTCGGTCAAGTCGGTATCGAAGTATAATATGTCGTTCTTCCATTGTCGACAGGTCCACCAGCGGTCGGTACACGGGAGGATTCATCCTTCTCCTCGCAAGTCCCAGCGGACGGTGCCTAGGAAGGACAACATGGAGCACAGAGTCAAGCAACCCACAGGTACGTTCACCCAGCTTGCACAGTACACGAATCGCTATGCATTGAAAGGCTTGTATGAGTGGCAATGCAAGGCCTAGGCCTGTGTGACGCAGTAGCAATTAAGCCATGTGGGCCCTTGTAATGGCGGCTGCCTGACCTGAGAAGTGTGACAGTGGGATGTGAGGTCAACGCGCTGGCGTGGCACACCGTGGCGGTAGGCGGTTGAAGACCGCAGTGCGAAGGCGCATTGGTTAACATTGCACCCTATGGGTCTCAGGAGCCAATGACGATGTGCGCCGGCGGTCGCGGTACGCACCGCCGCGGGCGTGACCGCCATTTTCTATCTGCTTAATCACTCGAGACCTGATCATCCACAGGAGAGGACCTATACTGCAAATGCTGCTGTGACCTCGGTCTGGAAGAGACAATGGCTGCTGCGACTGGGGAAAGGGCCCCTGCCTTCACTTCAGAAGAGTTGGAGAAACTTGTGGATGGGGTCCTGCCCCAGTATGCGCTACTCTACGGTCCTCCAGACCAACAGGTAAGTACACTGGGTGCACGTTGAATGGGCTATGCCTGGGTTGTGTATGGTGGATGTAAGATGGTGGGGTGGGGAGCGAATGAGGAGTGCAAGGCACGACAGATGAGAGCATGTGCCACATGGCAGGGTTGGGGAGGGGGGGGCAATCACATCTAACATGCAGAAAAATGTTGAAATTTCCTTTCCCACCCTGTACATGTCAAATAGGTCAGCGCCCATCAGAAAGTCGACATTTGGCGTGCCATCGCCAAGGAAGTCCGGGCCCTAGGGGTCCACAACAGACGGGGCACCCACTGCCGAAAGAGGTGGGAGGACATCCGCCGCGGGACCAGGAAGACCGCCGAATCACTGCTGGGGATGGCCTCCCAACGTAGGAGGGGTGCCAGTCGTACCTTGACCCCCCTGATGTCCCGGATCCTGGCGGTGGCCTACCCCGATTTGGATGGGCGCGTGAGGACATCACAGCAGACACAAGGGGGTGAGTACCAGCACATTCTGCTATCTTTACGCGCAGTGGAGGTGCCTGGGTGGGGGAGAAGGGCTGTGGGTGACATTAGGCCAGGGCGCTTTCTGTAGTGTAGTCCCCTCCTTTAGGCATGGCCCTGTGCCTCCGCCCCCCACCTCTGTAGGGTGCCAAGTACAGCAATCCATGGTCCAGCATCACCCATGTGTGCATTTGTTGTCCATAGACCTGTAGGCCTAGTCACAAGTTCTGAGTAGTGTACCCCGATTGCGCGGCGTAGTGCTGGAGGCTCCTGTGTCTGTCCTCTCCGACAACGGTGTTGACAATGCATGCACTCAACCTGTCTTTATTTCTCCCCCCACCCTTTTTCTTTATCTTCTTGTGCATGTGTGCATTAGCATCATCAGGCGGAGGAGAATTGGCATCGGAGCACGAGGGAGCTGCAACTCACAAGGCCCCGGTGGGCCATGCTACAGACACCGAGGTCACCAGTGATACAGAGGGCGAGGGGAGCTCCACAACGGGGACCCGTGGTGACACCAGCGACACTGACACGTCCTCGGAAGGGAGCTCCCTAGCGGTGGCGGCAACATCCGTGCTCCCCGCCTCAACAGGTACAGCCGCCACCCAGCGCACCAGCTCCGCCCTCCCAGCAGCCCCTCAGCCTTCGCTCCGTGCCCGCTCGCCCAAGAAGGCGGGCATCTCCTTCGCCCCAGGCACCTCAGGCCCTGCCCCAGTTACCCCTGCTTCCCTCAGTGAGGAGGTCATTGACCTCCTACAGACCATCATTGTTGGGCAGTCTACCCTTTTGAATGCCATCCAGGAGGTAGAGAGGGAGGTGCATCGGAGCAATGCATACCTGGAGGGCATTCATTCGGCAGCCATTGCAGGGCCTGTGTCAATCAATCAAGGAATTTTTAAAGCGCACTACTCACCAGTGTGGGTCTCAAGGCACTGGGGATGGAGGGGTGCTGCTACTGCTGGAACAGCCAGGTCTTGAGGAGTTTCCTGAAGGTGAGGAGGTCCTTGGTCTGATGCAGGTGGGTTGGAAGAGTGTTCCATGTCTTTGCAGTGAGGTGCGAGAATGATCTGCCGCCAGTTGTAGTTCTGCGGATGCGAGGGACGTTTGCGAGGGCGAGGTCGGCGGAGCGGAGCTGTCGGGTCGGGGTGCTGAACGAAAGGTTTCACTGCCACTTTGACTTGGCATTTAAAAGTACTTGCCAATCCTTAAACTCCCCTTTTTCTGCACATAAGTCACCCCTAAGGTAGGCCCTAGATAACCCATAGGGTAGGGTGCTGAGTAGGCAAAAGGCAGGGCAAATACAAGTATGTTTTATATGTCCTGGTAGTGGTCAACTCCTAAATTCATTTTCCACACCTGTGAGGTCTGCTCCTTTCATATGCTAACATTAGGGCTACCCTCATATACTGTTTGAGAGGTAGATCCTGATCATAAAGGAGTAGACAGGTCATATTTAGTATAGCCAGAATGGTAATACAAAATCCTGCTGACTGGTGAGGTTGGATTTTATATTACTATTTTAGAAATGCTACTTTTAGAAACTGATCATTTCTCTGCACTTAAAATCCTTTTGTGCCTTACAACCTGTCTCCAATCCACGTATGGGCTGGGCTGGCTGACAGCTCCCTTTTGCATTTCACCCAGACAACCAAAAACACAGGATGCTCAGTCACACCTGCACACATCTGCATACTGAATGGGTCTTCCTGGGTTGGAAGGGTAGAGGGCCTGACACTTACATTTCAAAGGACAGTGGCCTACCCTCACGCAATGGACTGCCAAACCCCCTACTGGGACCCTGGCAGACAGGGTTGTACTTGTGCACTTCAAAAGCACTCTTTGAAGTCTCCCTCACTTCAAAGACACTTTTGGGTATATAAACTGGGTCCCTGACCCTACCAACTCAGACACTTCCTGGGACAGATACTCTGAACCAGATCCTGCAACCTGCCAAGAGGAGCTGCCTGGCTGCCCAAAGGACTGCTGCCTTGCTGGTGGCCTGCTGCCTTGCTGGCCTCTGGCTTTGCTGAGAAGTTCTCTCCAAGGGTTTGGATTGGGCTTGCCTCCTGTTTCCTGAGGTCTCAGGTCCAAAAAGACTTCATCTCTGCAAAGGAACTCCTTTTGTGGCGAAAATTGACGCTCATCCTGCCGGAATTGACGCAAGCCTGCCTAGCAGTGAAAGAATCACTGCATCACCGAACCGGAATGATGAAGCATGGCTCCGCAAGTGGAGATCGATGCAGCGCCAGTGTTGTGACCGGAACTTTGATGCACAGCCCACTGGATCGACACATCGACAATCCGTAAAGACACAGCCCGACTTCCTGTGGGAGGAATCAACGCAGCCCCTGCCGTGCGACAGAAACTCCGGTGCATCACCCACCGGATTGATGCAGCACCTGTGACTTTTTTCCCGCATGCCCAGGATTTCCACACATCGTCCCTGGACATCAAAAGACCCTGCATCGCAAAAGAGGATTCAAGCCTGCACGCCAGAATTCAACACAACGTCCTTGCTGCATGGAAGATAATCGACGCATCGCCTGTGTGCTTCCACAAATCCGACGCACACCCTTCGTTTTCCTCGCATACCCTCCTCTGTGGTCTCCGTGCGTGTAATGTTGACGCACACCAGGTACTTTGTTCTTGCAAGATACATTTGTTGCTTTTTAAAGACTTAAAACTCTTTTTATCATTGCAAAAGTGATATTTCAACCTATACTTATCAAATCTTGATCATTTTGACCTTAATTAACTGAGATAAATATCTTATATTTTTCTAAACCTGTGTGGTGTATTTTTGTGGTGTTTTCACTGTGTTATTGCATGATGTATTGCACAAATACTTTACACATTGCCTTCTAAGTTAAGCCTGACTGCTCAGTGCCAAGCTACTAGAGGGTGGGCACAGGATAATTTGGATTGTGTGTGACTTACCCTAACTAGGATTGTGGTCCCTACTTGGACAAGGATGTATGCCTCTGCCAACTAGAGACCCCATTTCAAACACTGCCCCTCATAATCTGAGATGTAATTACCTTTCCTCTTGTGTGCATTCCCAGAACTAAAACAGTCAAATGTGTTGAGCGCTTCTTCTTTGTTGCCGCAACACTCCTCTGGAACTCTCTCCCACTATCTCTGTACATAATCATCTTTATTATGCGTGTCTCCAACCTTTACTGTTATAAGAGCTACTAATGTTCAACCCGAGTTTTACTGTTATAAGAGCTACTTAAGTTCAACCCGAGCTACTCATAATATTCCAGTTTAATGATTACCGCATCAGACAGGAAAACAACGATCATATGGAAGGATACCATGATCACCTGGGTACATCAAGCAGGATTGCTAGTAGTGATGCAAAAAATGTTTTATCCTTGTAAAATGCCTCTACATGGGTAGCACATAAGAGACATAGCTGCAATGCCCACGGCATCAGGTTAAAAATATTAGTAATAAATCTCCCAAACACTGAGTGATGTATCACATATCAGATGTAAATATATGTTGAAATTCAACCATTTTTCTCCAAACATCAACTTATGAATTCTGAAAAGACACACATTTTCATAAGACTTTCAATTTGGTATACATATATTAATGCAACCAAGCAAAAACTTCTAAGTTAGTAGGCTGGGCTGTATATAAGAGAGCCACCTACAAGTAGCTTAAGGGCTACCGTAACTCATGATCTGGTCGTTGGAGAAGCCTGTTCTAACCACAGTCTTTGAGCTTCTATGTGTCTATAGTGCATTAAAACTTCAGCATACGTGTGCTGTACAAATAAAAATACCATAAAATAGAACATATAAAGGAATGTGCCCATTTTGCACATTCATTATTAGAGAATTGAATGTTTTGGAGGCTATTCACTAAGGCATGTAGAAGTATGTAGAAGACTACTCCTGTTGTACTACTCCCGTACTCATGAACACTTTTGTGAATCAGTGCATGGTGTTAAAGGGTTCTACGTACAGTATCACAATCTGTAGCACTTTGGTCCTCATTAGCCAGCTGTAAGGACTGCCACATTAAGAGTTGTGGGGCTTGGAAGAGCACCTCCAACCCAGAGGCAGGCCTCAGCCTGCCGGCCAGATTACAATGCTGCAAACTGCCAGGCTTTCTGTGGTGGTCATCCCGCCACGAAAACCCAGGTGGCTACGCACCCGGTGACAGGAATCTCTATTCCCATCACTGGCACACACATGCACACAAGTCCCCTCACATGCACCCCCCCACCTCTGCACAAACACAAACAACCCCCCCTTTGCGCACACATGCATTCACATACATACCCATTCAGCATACGCATACATGCAGACACCCTCACTCACTTGCAAACATGCACTCAGACACCCCCACTCACTCGCAAACATGCACTCAGACACCCCCACTCACTCACATTCATCCACACAGACACCCCCACTAACTCGCATTCATCCACACTGACACCCACACTCACTCGCATTCATCCACATGACACCCCCACTCTCTTGAATTCATCCACACAGATGCCACACCCACTTGCATTCATCCACACAGACACCCCCACTAGCTCGCATTCATCCACATAGACACCCTCACCCACTCGCACTCATCCACACAGACACACCCATATATGCACACTTACACGCACACACACATTCACATTCACTCGCATACACACACTCATTCCCCACCCTCCTTCCTCATCCACAGACACGTGTCCAAACAAACAGACACCCTCCCGCCCACTTTCAGACTCCCACTTACCTTCTCCGTCGAGGAGGACGTCAAGGAGGGATGGGTCCTGGTGGTCTTGCATCACCAGCACCACCACGCCATCAGGACTCTGCCAAGCGGTAGTCCCTCTGCCATGGCGGTGCCGGTGATGGAACCGCCTCTGCATCGCCGACCGTCAGCATGACTGCTGGCGACTTTCTACCTCAATTATGGCAGACGGCTGCCAGCAGACGTATTGTAGCAAACTGTAGACCGCGGCGGTCTAGTGGTGGGTTTGGCTTTGGTGGTCAGGCAAATTGACCTCCAAAGTCAAAATGGGGGCCTTTGTCTGTGATGGGTATTGTGAATCTAGTGCTTTCTGATTAGGCAAGTGAATCCGCTTCTGCACAACTTGAGTCCATTTAATACCAATGAGGCCACAATTTTAAGACAACCGCATCATTGATGGGGTGTGTGGACAGTTTCGCCAATGAGTATATAGATCCAATATGAACACTGCAGGGGATATTAACTTGACATTTGTATCCATGATTTATGTTTATGTGTTAAAGACTGACAGAGGGCACCAATTAAATATACGTCAGAAAGGCAGTTAAGTGGTAACAAGGGTCGTAAGGATTGTATGCGATTTATTAGAAAAATGATTCAATGGAATATCATTACTGAGAAAATATTTCACCTAATCTGTATCTTTAATGGAAGGGTACAGGAAGAATGACATGCACCATTTCAAAGAAACCAATTCATAGAATGCCTTTTTTAATTAGATTTTGCATGCTTATTTTTTAAGGTGGAAATGCAATGGTTGCAGGTCTTACTGTTAAACATGTTTGTCGGTATTTTTTTTCTTGCAATGCTTCATGAGACATTACTTGCTGATTTATATTTTTTACATTGTCAAACAAATGCTTTAAACATATTGAGCCCTTAACAGCATCCGTCCCTGAACATCTCACATCACCTAAACACCATCCATTCCTGTCCCCTAAAAACATCCACTACTCCTCAACTACACCAATCCCTGACCCCTAAACTCCAGTTATACATGAACCCATAAAGTCCACCCATTGATGAACCCTAAAATACACTTTCTATGCCTAAACCCTACTCATCCCTGAATTCTTAAAATACTCACCCCAAAACTCCACCCACCACTGAATCCCCAAAAATCCTCACCACCCATAAGCGTCTCTAATCCATGCCCACTAAAGCCCCCTCCTCTGTTAGACTCCACCAATTCCTGAACCCTAACTACCCTTTACCACCCCTAATCTCTATCACTGAACCGTAAACATCCTCATCAGTCTTAACCTCTACCATTCAAAAAGCCCTAAACACCCCTTAGCACTCCTACACTCCACCCATCCTGGAACTCTAAATTCCCTTCACCATCCTTAAACTCCAATCATCCGTGAACCATAAAAACACCTCGCTACCCTTCCACTCCATCCATTCCTTATACCTGGGCATCCCTGAACCCTAAAACTCCCTTTCTACACCTGAATTCCACTCATCCCTGAGCCTTAAAAAACCCTCATCATCCCTAAGCATCACCTATCCCTGAAACCAAAATCCCCCCCCAAGTCTCTAAACCTCACATATGTTTAGTGTAATTTTGGACTTTTCTGTAAAATGATCTTTCCTTTGAAATGTTTCCTATAATTTCAAATGGTATGTATTTCTTTAAAATTATATTTATTTAAAATTGGTATCTATGATTCAGTTTCTTCCAATATGGTTTCTCAGTTTTTGTTTTTTCATTAATTCAAATACATCACTTTGTAATGGAGTAGACCTACCAGATTGCAAAAGGAGGCAACAGTGGTATTCTAAATAAAAAGGTTCTATAAATTAGTATGTATGAATGAAATAACAATGCAAGAGACTTTGTTATTATACTAAACCATAGATCAAAAGGAGAGTGTCTTATTTGTTTAAAGCATTAGTTAGTGGAGCATAAAAAATCAGACTAATCTATAGATAGGACTATTTATAAAAGTAAATCAAAGGTATTGTAGAAGTATAGATTTACACATCTCTAGCCTCAAAAAGGGTTGTGAATTACTATGTAAAAAAGAGAAAATCTAGCATCTCACATGGCTACTCCCTGTAACTACAACATATCCAAGAGAAAATAATGGAGGCAGGACCTAAATATAAAGCTCAGAGGAAATAATGTTAATTTAAATACATTATTTAAAATAGTAAAAAATATAAAGATAATTTAATATAACAAAATATTTAAAAAACTGTAGTCATTCTTTACTTATTGATAAAAGATTTCATTTTTTTGCAAGTTCATGTAACAATCAGTAATTAAATGACTTTGAATTCATTCTGTGCTACACCTTTAACAATTATTAATGCAATAACTTTTGATAATTATTAATCTAATAAAAATGAAATTTTCCAAGTTAAAGTTAAAAAACAAATTCTCAGCAACTAAAATAATCCAGTTGTTTATTGTGAATGAAGAACTGTTAAAAGCAATGTATATAATTAGTTACAAGTAATTTTATTATATTTAATAAAACTAATTGTTACACATTTGAATTTAAAAAAGTTAGTAAAATATTTAATAATTACTAAAAAAGTATGTGCTGTTTTTATGTTTGTCTGAGCATTGAATCATAAAAATGTATATGAATTATTCTTATTGATATCAATAAGAGTGTTGGAGTACCAGTGGTTGGCCATGTGCATTGCTGGACGTACTTCAGCTTTGAGCTTGAGTAATTTATGGTTGTTTGGCTCCTTTTTCTGGCTGAAGCAACTTTAGAAGGGCAGCTATAGAATAGGGATGGGCTTACTCTTTTGTGGGTGTATACATGTCTTATGTGAAACCCCCTCCTTAACCCTTACGTAACCTCTCCTTACTCCTACCTATTCCCCTCGCTTTCACTTTTAGTAGTACATATTGCGCATTTTCCAGCTATTGCAGCCCTCCCCACCTTTTAATAAGTCAATCATTCAGTCAACTTGTAGAGCATGACTTGTCACCCGTGAGGTAATCCTGGTGCTGGCAGGATCCTCAGTCGAAAAGGTATTTTTTCAAGCTTCTTACAGGAACCCCTATAGACTTTGAGAGGTCCTGTGGTGCAGAGGAAAGCCATTCCAGGCTTTGGCTGTGAGGTAGGACAATGAGCATTGTCCTGCTGTGAGGCATTATGTGCAGGAGCTGTGGGTCACCACGAGAGAGGCAGAGGTGTCTGGAGGGTTTGTGGAATATCATGCAGTGGTTGATGTAGGTGGGTTCAAAGTTGTGCAGGGCCTGGTGAGTGAGGAGCTTGAACTGGCATCTCTTCTGGCATATGCACAGGATGAAGAAGCAGGAGGATGACACTGCATTGACTTGGGACCTCATGATGAGTTTACTGTCAAGGATGATACAGAGGTTCCTGGCATGCTCAGCTGCGGTTGGAGGGGGCCCCAGTTATGTGAGCCAACATGAGTTGTCCCAGGGAAAGATGTAGCTGTGGAAGATCACAACTTCTGTCTGGTCTCTGTTTAACCTGAGGCAGTTATTCCTCATCCAGTTGGCAACGCTGGTCATGCATTGATGAAGTTGGCTCTGGCAGCGGTGGAGTTTTCAGAGAGGGAGAGGATGAGTTGTGTGTCATCAGCAAAGGATTTAGGCCCTCATAATGACATTGGTGGCAAATGCCGCTTACTGCCGTGCTGACGGCCGCCAATTTACAGCCGTGCTGGCGAACATCTGTCCACCATATTATGACACACACACACCAATCCGACAGAATACAGCCACATACATAAATCCACCAGACCAAAGGTCTGTGATAAAGTGGCGGTCCCAAAACCCACACTGTTATGCCAACAGAACAACGCCCATCACATTATGACCCACGAATCACCAAGGCAGACATTCAACTATGGTAAATCATTGGCGGTACATACCGCCGCGCTCACAATGGACACCCACATACAGAACAACACTACATTGGACAATTCAAACAACACACACCTGACACCCATACACACACCACACCCACACCACTAAAAAACACACACCCACATTACCCACAACCCCTTACGAATACAAAGCATTGCCACCAGACAGACACTAAGACCACTGCCACAACTAGACACACACACCACTCACACCCATACACCCCTCACGCACTCCACATCACACACCTCGACACATTACCCAACACACCCTCACCAGCACACATCACATAACACCCATGGCACCACAAAGGCACCCTCGTTTCACTGAGGAGGAGTTAAGGGTCATGGTGGAGGATATCGTAAGGGTAGAGCCACAGCTCTTTGGAGCACAGATGCAGCAGATATCAATAGCAAGGAAGATGGAGCTATGGCTGAGAATCGTGGACAAGGTCAACGCCGTAGGACAGCACCCAAGAACAAGGGATGACAACCGGAAGAGGTAGAACGACCTACGGGGGAAGGTACGTTCCATAGCAGCAAGACACCAGCTCGCTATACAGAGGATGGGCGGTGGACCCCCACATCCTCCCCCACAACTAACAACATGGGAGGGGCAAGTCTTGACTGCATCCTGAGGGCCTGGCAGGAGTAGCAGGAGGACTGGACTCTGGTAAGTCAACTCTTCACTACTTTCACCCCCCCTACCTGCATGCCATCACATATCCCCACCCCTACCCTCTCCCCCATCACCCCACCACCTCCCAATACAAAGCCCTGCATGCACCACCAATGCATGGACATCACTCACAGCCCTGCATGGACACCCGTCACTAAAGCATGCACATTGTATAGAATCACCTAGCCCACAAAATCACTACTCACAAAAGGCAAAGCTGACAGGGCAACACACCCATGCACAAGATGTCACACACAGAAACAATAACACTGCATTTACATATCCACAGGTCCCCCACCTAACGTCACCAGAGAGGAGGTGCCAGCATAATCCAGTTCCCCCCAGAAGAGGCCCACAGTGATGACAGCAGCTCTGGACGCCTGGATCTGGATGATCAACCTGGCCCATCAGGGATCTCCAGACAGTTGGTTACCCAGGCACAGTCTCACACCACCACAGAGCCCCCCCCCCTCGGGAAATAACAGCACAGCACCCACCCAGCAGGCCCATACCTCTGTCCCCAGGAAACGTCAATCAGCAGTGTGTCCACCACTCACAGCATGGGAGGAGCAGGTACTGGCAATATTGCATCCTGAGGGCCTAGCCGGAGTTGGAGGAGGACTGGACACTGGTAAGTCCACTTTTAACAATTATCACCCACCATACCCGCATGCCATCACACACCCTCACCCTCAGTCCCATCACTTCACCCCATCCCACACACTCCACCATCACATCACACTAATCCCAATGCCAAGCCCTGCATGCTGTACCAATGCATGGACACCCCTCCCAGCCCTGCATGGACACTCATCACCAAAGCATGCACAGCATAGGGAAACTAACATAACCACTATACACCAATATGCACGAGCAAAAGCTGGCAGGGGAACAACAACCATAGAGGGGAAGCTACAGAAGTACAAATGTCAGACACCTGAAGCATAATACATCATTTACATCCCTACAGGTACCCCAGCCAATGTCACTGGAGAGGAGGTGCCACCACTATCCAGACCCCAACAGAAGAGGCCCACAGTGATGACAGTAACTCTGGACTTCAGGATCTGGACGATCTAACTGGCCCATCAGGGACCACTGGACAGTTGGTCACCCAAGCCCAGTCACAGACCACAACAGAGCCTCCCCCATCAGGAATCAACACCACAGCACCCACCAAGCGTACCCACACCTCTGTCCCCAGGACACGTCAATCAGCAGTGTCCCCACCTGTACAGGGACCCCAGGCCACACCTCATACCCAAGACAATCAGGAACTTGGGATCAGTGGCAGTGGGCACACGGTTCAGGGGACAGAGGCACAGCACAGGCCAACAGAGAAACTGGGAAGACTGCTGTGTGCCAGGGGGAGGACCAGGGAACCCACTCTCCAGGAGGCACTCTTCGAGATCCTGGGAGCCTACCAACATTCCCAGGACATGATGGGCCAGATCCTAGACAACGTGCAGGAGAACAGGCGGCTGTAGGAGGGACAGTATCAGGGGATCAGGGAGGACTTGCAGGCCATCAACAACACCCTGATCTCCATAGCAGGGGTGCTGGCAGACATAGCCAACATTATGAGGGAGGTCGTGTCACACCACCGGGCCCCTACCACTAGCCAGTCATCTGAACAGCCCTCCACTTCCGCTGCCGCTAGTGGCCAGGAGGCCCCACCAGAGGACCAACAGGCCACCAACACCCCTCCCCCTGCAGAATGTGAACCACCCCGCAAACGTTCCCTGCTAACCAGACAGAAGCCAGAGACACTTTCCAAGACCACAGCCAGGAAATGGGACTCTCCTGATTGTCCCCCTTGTGTCCCACTGAGTCACCTTGTCCACCTTGAACTGCCATTGCTTCCCTTCCCATATCCCCAAGGACAATGCTCCTGTGCTACAAACAGACTGGAACAATACCCTGGACTTTCCTCCATCATCACCCCATCCCATTGCACATTCCCCTCTAGATATTAGCACTACAATAAACACCCTTGGATAAAAATCGACTCTTAGTAATTCATGTTTTGCAAATTTGTATTCATTGAAACAGCTACAATCATTGCAAATGAACTGTACATAGAATGAGCATAGAAATAATTACCTGTAGCTGGCTGTTGTGATCACACCAGGAGAATGTGCCATATCACCAACATCTGCAAAATTAATATCCAGAGGTAACAGTAAGTAGGGCAAAGAAGTGGGTAATGCCAGCATGGCAATGCCACACAGAATACACCAATAGTCATAGAAATGTAAAGTTGCACTGTCTCACCTGTGTGTCATTGGAAATACTGACGTACCACAGATGTTCTGTTGTCCACATCCTCATCCTCTGCCTCCTCATCCTCAGGGTCCACTGCTGCAACAGGGGCATCTCCAGTCTCCTCCTCCTGCAGAAAAGGTACATGGCATCTGAGAGCCAGGTTGTGCAACATGTAGCATGCCACTACTATCTGGCAGACCTTCTTGGGTAAGTAGCACAGGGATCCACCTGTCAGATGGAGGCACCTGAACCTGGCCTTCAGGAGGCCAAAGGTCCTTTCTATGATCCTTCTGGTTCGCCCATGTGCCTCATTATAACCTTCTTATGTGCTTGTCCTGACATTCCTCAAAGGGGTCAGCAGCCATGGCAGGTTTGGGTAACCAGAGTCACCTGCAAATTTTGAGGGACAACATTTAGCCACACACTATCCTATATGGCCCACACCATAGGCATACACCAACATGTACTGGGTGGGAACCAGGGCTCACTTATCAGCCACACCCTGTGCCTTTGTAATTGGGATATCACATTTGGGATGCTGCTATTACTCAGAACAAAGGCATCATGCACTGACCCAGGATACTTAGCATTGCCGTGGGAGATGTACTGGTCCGCCAAGCACACCATCTGCACATTCATGGAGTGGAAACTCTTACGATTCCTGAACACCTGTTCATTCTGATGGGGGGTACAAATGCAATATGTGTTCCGTCAATCACACCAATTATGTTGGGGATATGTCCCATTGCATAGAATCCGGCCTTCAAGGTGGCCAAATCCTCAACCCGGGGAATGCAATGTACCTGCACATGTGTTTTATCAGGGCAGACAACATTCTGGTTAGCACGTTTGAGAACATTGGCTGTGACATTCCTGCTGCCAAGCCCACTGTCACTTGGAAAGAACCAGTTGCCAGGAAATGGAGAACTGATAGCACTTGGAGAAGAGGGGGGATCCCAGTGGGGTGACAGATAGCAGATATCAGGTCAGGCTCGAACTGGGCACACAGCTCTGTGATTGTGGCCCTGTCCAGTCTATAGATGAGTATTATGTGCCTGTCCTCCAGTGTAGCCAGGTCCATCAGGGGTCTTTACACGAGGGTATGCCTCCATCTCATATTCATCCACAGCAGTAGGTATGTAAGGGACCCAAGAGTGAATAGGCTGTCACAAACTGAACAATGGAAGCCACAACAGCACTCCACAATGTGCAAATATGTAATGGGACAGTGTAATTAATGAAGTATGTGCTATTGATCCTGTGACGCAGCAATAATTGATAGGCCTGTCCACCCCCCCTGAAATGATGACCGCCTGTCCTGTGTGGAGGGACAGGTGGAAGTGAGGTAATGCCGCTGATGTTGTGCACTATGGCGGTAGGTGGTCGTGAACTGCTATGCAATATTGGACCCTATGGGGTACAATGGCCAATGTGGATCTACACCGGAAGTGACGGTATGCACCACCGCGTATTTGACTGACATTTTCTATATGATTCCTCACCTGTTTTCTGACCTTCCATAGGAGAGAACCTACACTGCATGTGCTGCTGTGACCTGACTCTGGAACCTACCATGGCCCGTGTGACCAGGGAAAGGGTCCCAGCCTTCACTTCTAAGAAGTTGGAGCGACTGGTGGATGGGGTACTACCCCAGTACGGACTGCTGTATGGGCCTCCAGACCAACATGTGAGTACACCTTGTGCACAATGCATGTGGCATGAATGCTTGGAGTTGTGTGTGAAGACCTTGTGTTAGGGGGGTGGGTGAATGTCCTCTTAGCGATGTACCATTTGTTGGCTGCGCTATGTGCGTTCCAAGGTGATGGAAGCGGATATGGTAGGCCATTTGTGTGACAGCCTGGTCAGTTTGCCTAATGTTGTTCTCCTGTCTATATTGCCTCTGCAGGTCAGCGCCCGTCAAAAGAAGGGAATATGGGGTGCCATCGCCAAGGAGGTGGGGACCCTGGGGGTCTATGGCAGGTGGACCACCCACTGTCGGAAACAGTGGGAGGACCTGAGACGCTGGGCAAGGAAGACCGCGGAGGCCCAGCTGGGGAAGGCCTCCCAATGAGGAAGGGGTGCCCGTCGGACCCTGACCCCCCTGATGGCCCGCATACTTGCACTGGCCTACCCTGAGCTAGATGGGCACTTGAGGGCATCACAGCAGCCACAAGGGGGTGAGTACAGTGGATATTATTACAATTTACGGCTGGTGGGGTGGTATCCGGGTGGTGGTTGTGTGTCCTTAGGTGCCCCTAGGCCAGGCCGGACATAGCAGCGTAGGTCCTCTGGTGGCTAAGGGTCTGAATGGGAAATAGTTCTTACCTAGCTTGTTAGAATTCACTCCTGGCCAGGGCTGCATGGGTCCCAGGTGTGCTGCAGTTTGCGGTGTGTGCCTCTCCTCATTCCTTAGTGACTAGCCATTTCACTGGTAGTGCAATGCATAGTGAGTAGGCCTGTTCCCTGTGTGTGAAGGTGCTGTGTACACCAACTCTGGTGTTGGTGCAGTCATTGACCCAGTGTATCCTTTGTCTCTCCACCTCTTTCTTGTTTTGTCATCCTGTCCTTATGTGCATTAGCATAATCTGGCGGTGGAGCAGAGGCACCAGCGACAGAGGGAGCTGCATCCCACAGGAACCTGGTGGCACAGTCCACCGATGCTGAGGGCACCAGTGGGACGGAGGGCGAGGGGAGCACCATGGCGGAGATTGGAGGGGACAATACAGACTCAGATACCTCATACGATGGGAGCTCCCTGGTGGTGTCGGACACCACTGTGTCCACCCCAGCTGCAGTTACAGCCGCCACCCGTACCAGCACTGCCCTCCCAGTAGCCCCTCAGCGAGTTGTCTGTGCCCACTCACCCAGGAGGGTGGGCATCTCCTTCGCCCCAGGCACCTCAGGCCCTGCCCCAGTGAGCCCTCTGCCCTGAGTGAGGAGGCTTTTGACCTCCTGAGATCCATCTCTGTAGAGCAAACAACCATTGTGAATGCCATCCAGGGGCTGGCAGCCCAGATGCAGCAATCTAATGTATTCCTGGAGGGCATTCACGGTGGATTGGCGGCCCAACAGAGATCGATCCAGGCTCTGGCCTTCACTCTGATGGCAGCCATTGTCCATGTTTCAAATGTCCCATCTCCAACCTCCACTTCTCAGTCCCAATCTCCCAACCCATCTCAAGCACACATGCAGATGAGCATGCAAACAAGACAACTCCCAAGAGTGTCACAGGCAAACACAAGCACCACTCTTCATCCCACAGGCACTCACACAAACACCATTCAGTTGCAGACACGACAACATCCACTATCTCCACTGTCTCCCCTCCTTCTCCTCCTCCACCTCCCACCCAGTTGCATCTACACTCACACCTGCATGCACTACATCAATATCCACTCCCAGCATCATCACCACACCAAGCAGAACACACACCTCACTGGCAGACACCTCCACAACATCCATGCAGGCGTCCCCTGTGTCCTCTCCCACCGTGTCTGTCCGCCATCCTAAAGTACACAAACGCAAGCACTCAGACACCCAACAACTATCCACCTTACAACAGCATACAGCCATGTACCTGCAGCCAAATCCAGCAAACACCTCCAACAACCACTCCCACATCCTCCACTCCCTTACACCTCCCTCTTCCCGCCCCAATGTCCCTAAAAAGTCTTTCCTTTACACAATTGACCTCTTCCCTCCTCCTCCCCCATCCTGCACGTATGGGCAGGGTAGCAAGGACCCAGCCAAGCACCTCAGCCAAACAGTCCACAGGCTCAGTGGTTGCACCACCTACTGGTGGAAATATTTCCAGGCCAACAATACTGAAGGGGAAGGAGCCTGCGGCAGCTGCTAATAAGGAGAGGGAGCCAGCAGCAGCTGCCAAGAAGGAGAAGGAGCCTGCACCAGCTGCTAACAAGGAGAAGGAGCCTGCAGCAACTGGAAAGAAGTGGAAGAAGCCCGCACCAGCAGGCAGAGGTGGGAAGAGCCCGATCACAATCATTTTCGTCAATTCCTGTTGTCCTTGCATTATTCAGCAGATTTTCATGGTCAGATTGTTTATGTAATGCAGTGGGTTGTGTGCATGGTGTGTGTATGTCGGGTGTGTGTAGTGCGTGTGTGTGTCACTGTCGTTTTCCTCCCTCCCTTCCTTTGTGCTAGGCGGCTGTACTCACCGCCGCCGTCTTCGCCAGCGTTGGTGTTCCAGGTGGAACATAACGTAGAAGCTCATCTGGAACACTTGCAGTTCGGGTTCCGTGGCGGCGTGGTTCTTCCCTGTGTCTCCAATGGTGAGTCCTTTCACTTCTGTGCAGTGTGTCCGCTAGGCTTTTGATGGCATTGGTACCGCCCTGAAAAGGTGGTGGATTGTAGTGTCATAATATGGTGGGCTGGACTTTGTCTTCTGCCTGGCTGTAGGTGGCTACCGCTGTGGGGACTGTTGTTTTCACCCTGGTGGTTGGTGTGGTACATTGGCTGTCTATCAGAGATAACACCGACTGGGTCATATTTGGTGGTAATTACCGCCAGCCTTTTGGCGGTATTACCGCCAATTTATCACTGACTGCCAGGGTCGTAATGAGGGCCTTAATGTTGAGTCTGTGGGATCTTACTATGTTGGTAATGGGGGTATGTAGATGTTCAAGAGGGTGGGGCTGAGTGATGAGCCTTGAGGGATTCCACAGATGATTGTTTTGGGTTCAGAGGTGTAGGGTGGAAGGTGGACTCATGTTCTGTCAGAGGGCAGCTCTTTGAATGCCTATGTCATGCAGTCTGGTCATAAGCATGTGGCAGGAGACAGTGTTGAAAGCCGCTGAGAGATCAAGGAGGATAAGAGTGGCTGTCTCCTTTGTCCAGGAGTACCCAGATGTCATATGTGGGTGTGATCAGGGCTATGTTGGTGCTGTAGTTGCTGCAGAATCCAGATTGGGAGTCGTCCAGGAGGTGATTGGGTTCCAGGTAGATGCTGGTTGATTACTTTTTTTATGACTTTGGCTGGGAAAGGGAGCAGGGAAATAGGTCTGTAGTTGCTAGATTTGATGGAATCTGCCGAAGGTTTCTTCAGAAAGGGTTTGATTTTTGCATGCTTCCAGTCTTCTGGGAAGGTGGTGGAATCCAGTGAGGTGTTGGATAGGGTGGAAAGTCTGAGTTCGATCTTGGATGCTTCTAGGCCGAAGATGTGGTGGGGGCATAGGTCAGATGGGGCAGTGAGTGGATGGGTTTCATGACGGTGATAGAGTCCTGAGTGAGGAGGTGATTCCAGGTGATTAGCCTTGGAATATTTGTGTGTTTGGAGGTATGCCATTGAAAAAGCCCTCTGACTTGAGTTGGAAGTTTAAGTTTCTGTAGATTTTGGCAATCTTGGTTTGTGTAATGATGAAGGAATGGTTTACTAGTAAGGAGATAGCAGTCAAATGTAAGAACACGTAGTCAGCATGTATTGCAGTGCTACAGCCTGCCCTGCTTAAAATAGGGTATGGTAATTAGGGATTTTTTTTTGTATGGAACAGACAGCCTTCCCTGATGTTGTTCACTCACTATTGTCCTTAGATGAAGCAATTTAGATCTCTATAAGTGGAATTCACATTCTCAAAGCCAATGTGGCAGCTACTGCTAGAATAAAAAAACAGGGATTTTACATAAGTGCTCTGTGCTATTTGATACTTACCTTTAAGTAGGCCATTTAAATGGCAGACAGACAGACAGAGACGCTTTAGTAACAGCAAAGCGAACACACAAGGCGGTGATGACAGAAACATTGCCGCTTGTCTGTTCACATATAATCAATTCTAGATGGTGGGGGCTGGGGCACTTGAGGAGGTGAGGTTTGTGGGTTAAATGAAGAAACACACAGGATATCAGACCTGATATTGCACAAAACAGATAATATTTGTGTCTACCAGCTGCCAAATGAATAATGTGTACCACACTCTGTTGCTGCCATATATGTAAACGATTTTAAAAGTTGCAGTCAGTTTCCCTCCTATGAAGCTAACCCAGGGACGCTGTTTCCTGCTGCAGAAAGGGCATGTTATGGTGGGCACTCTGCGCACACAAGACGGTTGACAACAGAATAATTCCTGCCATGACATAAGAGGAAAATGTATTGATGTTGGAAAACAAGTATAAGCAGATGGCATATAGCTAAACAGGTGGTGATGAAGCACAGGCAAGAGAGGAGAGAATGTGGGATGAACACTAGCTCTCCAAAGCACACAGGTAGCAGTACTGTAGGTTCCAGAGGTCTGATTATCACACTCTCTTTCTGAAACATGCAGCACTACTGCAGGTTCTAGAGTGCTTTTGATCTAGTGCTCTCAAGCATATAAATGGCAGCACTGCAGGTTCCAGAGCACTCTCATTCTTAAGCACTCTCTATGAAATATACAGCAATATGGCAAGTTCTAGAATCCTTCAGACCAGAGTGAACCTAGTGTTATTGCAGCACAAGGACTCACGTGACTGGAACATCATGCTTGCAGGCACACGTTTGAATTTTATAAGCATATGCAACCTCCCATTGTAACTCATGGGCACTGAATGAAGTAAACATCTCCCTAAATAAGAATACCCATGAAAGGAGGTGTTCTCGCAAAGTAGGGCAATGGAACTATACAACAGGCCTGACTAAATTATAGAGCAAGAGAGGGAAATGTATGTAGGATAATGAGGCAGGTTTTGTGATAGTATTATTTAATTATTGAGTCATTTTTGTGCGCTAAAACTCTTTTGGCAATGGTTTCAACTCATTAGCACCATTAAAACTCCCAAATATAGCAATAACCAACTGAAAGATTACAATGTAATCTTTGCACAGGGCCCTCCATGGAGCAGCAGAGAAAATAAGGGGTACAGGCAGAGAAAGGGGAGAATGGAGTAGAAGCAGGCTGAGAATGAGGGTGGCAAGGGCTAATCACACACTGACCTTACAGCCAAATTCTTCTGCACACAGCGAATATGGCTTCCACATCAGAGGAGATTAGAAAGTGGCAGCAAAGAATGTAGGCACAGAATCAGAGATATGTGGACCGGAAATGCAAATAATAGGAGGTCAAGAGGAGCTACCTGGGCAGTTAGTGGGATTGAAAGTACCCTCCACAGAGCAGCAGTGTAAAAAAAGGAGGACAGGCAGAGAAAGGCGGGCGCTGGATCGGAAGCAGGCTGAGAATGGGGATGGCAAGTTTACGGTCCAGGGGAAAGGGATTAGGGCCTGATTCTTGTTACATCTATTTAAATAGGAAGCCCTGAACAGCATGTACCCTGCACCTGTCAGGCTGGTGTTATTTTGTTAGCATACTTAAGAGGGTCAGCTATGTATGGAATGTGGAGACATACAGGTTCCGTCAAACAAAAAACAAACATTCCCCTCAGTGGATTGATGACCACAATGTATACACATGTCACAAGCAGCGAATGCCTGGAAATCACACAACATCATGGCGGCATTCAGCTCTGCTACTTGTCAAAGGAATATGCTCAAGAATATACCATGCATGTCTGAGTCACCAGATCCTCGGGGTCTGTGCACGTTCCCAACACTTCCACCACAAGACAGCTCCAATACTCTGATTAGATTTGTCACAGAGTCTAAGAGAGTCCAAGTGGGGAAAAGGGGATTAGGAAGGGAGCAGCTGGGAAGGAGACCTGTAGGAAGCAAAAGTTAAAACACACTGTATCAAAATTATATCACAAGAAATCAATACTAGGTAATGACTCTAAGCATCGGCATTCTGAAAGCATGAACAACCTAAACATAGGCTTAAAATGACTAGGCTTCAAGATGACTGGATACCTGTGAGGGAATCAAGAAATGGTTAAATGAAACTTTCAAATTCAAGTACTTTCCTTTGCATGAG
This sequence comes from Pleurodeles waltl, assembly GCF_031143425.1. Taxonomy (NCBI): domain Eukaryota; kingdom Metazoa; phylum Chordata; class Amphibia; order Caudata; family Salamandridae; genus Pleurodeles; species Pleurodeles waltl. The sequence continues at coordinate 1,230,683,563 of NC_090447.1, forward strand.
AATCAGGAAACAATCTGAATAATTTCTAAACCATCATATGAATAATTTCTGAGAAAACATATTAGGAACACACCACATTACATCTAGAACTCTGGCCTTTTTGTTTTCTCAAATTGTCGGAACATGAATTTGCGCACTTTGCAGATTTTCACATAGATAGCAAACACCATAGAAGGATTGTGCACCATGAATAACACCACGTAGATTCGAGGAATAAATCACGCGACTTGTCAACTCGAAAACTTCCAAGTAAATGCCTTAGAATGGAAGCGCACAATGAATAACATGAATTAAGCACGATGAAAGAATCGCGCGTCTTGCCGATTCGAATGCCACCATGTAACTGCCAAGGAATGGTAGCGCACAATGACTAACATGAATTAAGCATGAGGAAAGAATTGCGCGGCTTGCCGATTCGAGTGCCACCATGTAACTGCCAAGGAATGGTAGCGCACAATGAATAACATGAATTAAGCACAAGAAAAGAATTGCGCATATTTTCACATAGATAGCAAACACCATAGAAGGATTGTGCACCATGAATAACACCACGTAGATTCGAGGAATAAAAAACGCGACTTGTCAACTCGAAAACTTCCAAGTAAATGCCTTAGAATGGAAGCGCACAATGAATAACATGAATTAAGCACGATGAAAGAATCTTGCGTCTTGCCGATTCGAATGCCACCATGTAACTGCCAAGGAATGATAGCGCACAATGACTAACATGAATTAAGCTTGAGGAAAGAATTGCGCGGCTTGCCGATTTGAGTGCCACCATGTAACTGCCAAGGAATGGTAGCGCACAATGAATAACATGAATTAAGTACAAGAAAAGAATTGCGTGTCTTGCCACCATGTAACTGCCAAGGAATGGTAGCGTACAATGAATAACATGAATTAAGCATGAGGAAAGAATCGCACGTCTTGGTGATTCGAATGCCACCATGTAACTGCCCAGGATTGGTAGCGCACAATGAATATCAAGGGTTAAATCACAAGAACGTGAATCGCGCGTCTTGCCGATTCGAATGCCACCATGTAACTGTCAAGGAATGGTAGCGCACAATGAATATCAAGGGTTAAATCACAGGAACATGAATCGCGCGTCTTGCCGATTCGAATGCCACCATGTAACTGTCAAGGAATGGTAGCGCACAATGAATATCAAGGGTTAAATCACAAGAACATGAATTGCGCGTCTTGCCGATTCGAGTATCAGCATGCAAATGTCACGAAACACCCAAGCGCACATTCACACGTGCAAGAGTTAAATGGTTTATCATGCAAGAATTAGGCCCAAGAACTCGAGCGTTCTCCATAACGGGGTCGGGGGCCCAGCCCAACCTCCGTCTTACTGCCCTGATTAAGGATCACCAATGTAAATGAAGGGCAGAGGCCTGGAAGATCAAAGTAGGGCACCGGAACAGGAGCTCAGGAAGTTGCTGCTGCTCTGCACCGGGACCTCTGAATAGTGAGCACGTGGAGCTGGGCTGGCTCCCTTATTTAGAGTTTTGGCCCAGCCCACAAACCACACCCAGGTATGCTGCAGGGAAAGCTTCTAGAAGGCCCTGGAAGGGGACAGCAGTACATAGCATGTGAACAGTATTTAAATGCATGCTGAACATAAGTCTTTAAGATTAAACTCTGCAATGCAAAAGGTTAAGCAACATCATATCATCACAATGCATAAATTATGTTACCTTGAAACTGTTGGGTTTTTGCATTCTTGTTGCCCATAGAGCACTCACTGCCCTGATGTTGACAATGCATGACTGGTGAGGATTAATGGCTGATTGTTGGCTAATCACACACTGGCCTTATGGACCAATACGTCTGCACACAGTGAATGCAACTTACATTGAGCAGAAGAGATTAGATAGAGGCATCAAAGAATGTAGGCACAGAATCAGAGGAATGTGGATTGTAAATGTGAAAATTAGAAAGTGAGGAGGACCTACCCCAGCAGTGAGTGGGATCGAAAGGGCCCTTAATGGAGCATCAGTAATAACACATTCCTCGGAGACAGCACTAGGCAACCAGCCTAAACAAGCAGAAGAGCACCCCCACATCTCAGCAGCTCCTTCCAGAGCATAACAGCTGGTCTTTTCTGGCTTGGGAGGGGGTAGGCGGAACAAATTCAGCAATAAAATGGAAGCAACTACGGGCCTGAAGCACCCACAGTGTAACATGAGCAGGGCAGGAAAAAAAATAATAAAATAGTCCCCTCATGAACAGATAAACACAACAAAGCGTAATGATACTGTACTTAATCCCAACTCTGTGGGAGGAACAAAAAAGACAAGCATTTGCAATGCAACGGGTCTCGCATTTCTCCGAGTTAGAGCTATTAGCAGTTGTAAACTCCCAATCGGACTTTTCTTGCCACATTAAATGGAAAAAAAGAGAGCAATTGTGCTGCTACAGTTCACTCGTAGTGAAACCTATCGGCAAAAGTGCAATCATCTACGTGACTGGCAAAAGTGCAATTAACTATGTAGCAGGGTCGATGTCATGCAAAGCGCTCGACTTCTGCCAAGCGAGATCGCGCTGCGAAAAAAAGATAAAAAGTAGTCCACAAACTGGATGGAAAACAGCGAGCCTCGTATGTTTTCAGTACTTGGTCGCTGCGCTCGAGGAGGGCTAACCACCAGAAAAGGCATGACATATGCCTGCTTTCCACTAATGAAAGCAAGCAGATTTTAAAAGGCAAGCCCACGAACCAATGAAAGACACTGACGTGACATGGACGGGGCTCCAAGCCCTTTTCTAACTACTAAAGCGTGTCACAAGGGCATGCTAGTGCAGGCTCAACCCTAAAAAAGGAGGGACAAAGAGGCAGGACTGACCACTAGCAAGTAAGGATTTTTAAATGATACTGAAACAAACAAATGAATAGCAGTGGTGGCTTTAAGTTCACAGAGATGTAAACTAAAGTATACACAAGGTTCTACGCTTGACCTAAAATTAGGCTCCTCATGCAACCATCTGGTGCATTGGTTGAGAAACGATGGCATTATAAGGCTCATTTGAACGCATTAAAGGCAAAGCTCAAATCTTTGCACTGTGCACTCGGATCACTAGCTTTTTTCCTCCAATATTGCCTGTCATCTCTGCCTAGACCCTTCCTACCTTGTCTTATGGTCATTGGGCTTTTGCTGACAAGTTGTCCACTTGGTTGACTTTGGCCCAGGGCTCTGTGTTGTATTCATTATTCAACTTTTTTCCACCCAGTTTAAAGAAATGTACAATGGATTGCTGTACTTGTTATTGGTTGATTTTAATTTGGAGACTGCCCTGGCAGTCTCACTGAACGAACTAATTTGTCTGGATATTAACAATCATTTGAGGCCCTTTAATCCGGTGGTTACTTTTAAAGCTAAACTTGGCATCTCACTCTTTATAAAAAAGCTTATTGGATGGAGGAGAGTGCCTATTTGATTTTTTAAATATTTAGGTCCTTTGCCAATAGTGGACATGGGGAATCCTGCAATTTTGAGACCCCGAAATTTACTTCAACAAAACACCCATAGTTTCCATGAATCAGAGATGATGTTAAACCTCAATTTCATGAGTCAATGTGTCTGCTAGGTAAGGCACCTCTCAACACATAAAAAAACAGGAAATACAGTCAATTAGGTAAATGACCCATTAAAGAACTGAGTTCTACTGGTATAGTTTATGGGTTCTATTAAAACAAATCTGAAATATGGTGATACAGAGTAAATTCCATAAAGGCTCTCAGTAAATAGGGAAATACAGAGAAATGCAAAATCATAAATTAGTCTAAGTCCCAATTGTGCAGTGACATTAGGAGAGAAATGGACAGCATCCCTAGTAGAATAGGAAAGTCAACTGTCTCAGCCCAAAATAGAGGGTTTGGATACATTATTTTCTCATATGAAATTAATAGAACTGCAGAATCATCATGGTGTGAGCACATGAATGATTTCATTACCAAATAAGAACACAGAAATATTTAAGATCATATTGTCTTAGCACCTAACCACTATCCCAGTACATGGATAATTATTCTGCCCCCTCTATGCTAGTGCCTGTAGAGATGGTGGAACAAACTAGAGACACAGACAACAACTTGTTATATGAATACAAAGGGCACAGTGATCTAGCTGAAAGATCTTGAAAAAAGAGTTGCAGTTTTGTAGCTGAGAAGGGGAAAATTAACAGAAGACAGCATGAACAATTACAATGGAAATAAATAATATTCTACTTGACTACATGCTGCTGAAATATCAGGCAGTGAGATGTGCAGGGGCAGGACAAGAGTGACAAGGGTGACATTCATTTAGAAAATCCTGGTGATTAGGCCCAGATTGAAGCCTATTTGACAAGAATCAGAAAAACACACTTCTGCGCATCATAGGAAAATCCTTTCAAAGACAGTAGTTTTGTATTAGTATATACAACTGTACTAAAGTGTGAAAATATATTCTGCTAGTTATTAATGAACCACAAAAATATAAGAGCACGAAAAGTCCTTAACCCAACTTTGATTCCTGCTATGTACTATTCATGAGCTGAGATCTAGCTGGACAATATGTGTATCACAAGACAGATGCAGATTATGTAATATTCCTCAAGAAATGTATCCTTTATATTTGTTTGAAACAAGTAGTACAGCTGTAACAGTGGCTGAAACCGACATTTGTACTGATTCATAGGAAATTGGGCTACTGGTTCATGGTGGGTGAAACCCTACTCAAGCAGCAATCAATTCTTGTTAGGGTCGAACACTAACAAACCCCAGTTTAACTAGTGCTCAACCATCTGGTAGTTTGGGACAAAAGCAGTGAGGCTTAACATGGAGGCAATGTGTAATGTATTTATAGAGCACAGAAACAGTAATAAATGAAAACGCGACACAAGAAAATGTCCACACCAATTTAGAAAGATAGAGAAATATTTTATACATTATTTTACAACAAAACAACAAAAATCCAATTAGAAAAACTCGAGATCTGCAATTCTAACGGTTTCATGAATATCAAGCGCTAAGAAGCAAAAAGAGCCAACCGCGGTTATCTGGTGACAGTAGACCAGGTCCAAGTCTCACATTCAGGATGGCCACAATGGAGCACAGGTCAGATACAGGACTGAGTTCAGTCTGGAGAAAAGAACATTGTGGTCCTAGACGTTGAGATGTGTATGCCGCCGTTGATGGCCATTGACAAAGAACTATGATGCGAGGCCCTGCATTGTTGTCAAGGAAGCCGGTAGGGCTTGCCGAGACTTGAGCTTCAATGCCTGGTGCTGGGAATAAGTTGTGTCACTCTTGGCTGGTGTCAGTGGTGGGTTGCATCGGCACTGAAGCACCTGCCTGTGCTTGTGAGAACTTATTCTGATATAGTTCGGTGTCCAGGACAAGTTGGACTAGGGTCAATAGCGAGCTGCATTGTACTGCATCAAGATGTGGAGACATAAATCAACGTCAAACAAATCTGTTATGTCTCTATGGCTTGAACAAGGGGCCAGCTGACATCCTTAGAGAGTCCTTTGAGTCCTGGGTTCCTACAGGTAGACTGGGTTCATCTTGCTGCTTTCGGCAGCAGAAGAGTTCTGGTGCAGCATCAGCAGGCATTTGGCAGCAAAGCAGTCTCTGGTCAGCAGGGCAGACTTCACAGCTGGGCAGTCCTCCTTCCTGACAGAGCCCACAGGTCTATAGTGAAGTGAAAAGTTTAATCTAAGTCCATTATTTGTACCTGATGCCCACTTTAAAATGGGAGAACCTTTAGAGCCCTCCCACTACAGAGGTATCAGGAATTTCCTTCCTTCCTGTGCGGGCTCCAGCTTGAGATATATATTAAAAAGGAAAGTTTAGGCCCAGCCAAAGGTTTATTTTGCCAGGTCAAAATTGTAGTTTAAAATTGCATGCAGAGGTTACAAGGGCAGGACTGAGACATGATGAAAAGGCTACTTAAGTGGGTGTCCCAAGAAGTGCTGCAGATAGCATTTAGGTTACAGGCTGTGGGTACATGCAATACCACTTTATTAGTGTCTTACAGTAAATTAGAGGTGTCAATTGGGTGTAAGCCAATTTTACAATGTTTAGAGGAGAAAGCACAAGCATTTTAGCATTGGTTAGCAGTGGTAAATTGCGCATTCTTTAGGGACAGCAAAAACTAAGTGATCTTAAACAGGAGGATTGAAGGCTTAACATTGGAGGAAGACAATGCAAAGAATGTCAGAGCTAGCATAATTTAATGTATGAACATGTAAAAAAAAAAAATTATTATCTCTGGTGAAAATGTAATGACTGTGGACAGAATGGTAAACTACATGAATTTAAAATGCTTTTATTGTTTCCAATGATTGATGTTAGGTTATTTTAATCCGAAACTTAATTTATTGAATTTGTATGTCTTGCAATGCATTAAAGTAAATTCTGGTTTCAACTGGAGAGATGAATTGTTCCATACTTTTCCGAATCTATGGCTACTGAAGTGCAATTAGAATTTGCTTAGTAGCAGTAAATAGGTGGAAATGGGAATGGAGTAAGAGAGGGGACAGAAGCTATCACCACCATGACTCATCACACTGTGGGGTGTTGAAGTCTACTTTGATCACTTGATATCTTTACTATATTATATATATGTACACTCATTGAGCACTTTCTGTATTAAGTGATATACCTTCAGAATATTTCTACATTTCCAAATATCTGGGATGCTGGTGGTAGTCTGAAGTTCCTGGAACTGAAATAAAAAAGTATCTAGGTGCTTCGTATTACTTGAGTTTTAAAAACCCTTACTCCCTTTCCTAGTAAAAACAACTCCCCAGTCTTCAGATGTACAACCTCTCTGGAGTATATACCTCCGTACCAGAGAGTTTGTACCCTTCAAGACTGAGGGGTTGTCTTTGCAGAAACTATATTCTTCAGTATCAGAGAGTTTGCACCCATAAAGACTGGGGAGTTGTCTTTTCTAGACAAAAGTGAGATTTGTTAAATTCAAGGAAGTTTCTTAAAAATAAAAGTAAAAATTCATCAGAATTATATAGTTCACCCCGGTATCAATGAGTTACTTTCCTAAGCACACATCACTATCTTAACACCTTTCCATTTACTGGTATAGCTTAAAATCCAAAAGTGTAGTATAAATGTAAATGTTTATTCCTTTTAGATTATTTCTGCAGCATTACACAAAGCAGACAAACTATTCGAGGTGAATTGGGGCCCTATGTCAAAATCAACCAGAAAAGCATACAATACATAAAAGAAATAAAGCCATTGCCATAAAACATACGCATGAAAACCATTCCACACTAGTCAGGTCACAAATGCCTGGCAGTCAAGGCAACACGTAAAAAACATGATACAGTGAACATTACAAATTCATTAGGGAGCATCTGTAAATAAACCATGGCCAGCCTAACTTGAGTAAAGTTCAACGCCTTCAGCAAAGGCACTAAAAATTGCTTTCTTGGTCGAATAAAATAACCACAAAACATAACAAAATGAAGGGTGTCCTGTGGGGACCTATTGTCACAACCGCAGGGCAAGCTACAATCTGATGGCGCCCAACCAAGTGGAGAAACCAATAAATGATAAAAACAGATTGAACCTAAACCTGGCCAACAAAAACCTACCTTGCTGTCGGTGGACCTGGGATAGATAAGGCTCCATGCCCTGGGTGGTCTTCAAAAGCATGTGACCCGCCACCAAGGGCTTCACCAGCTCCCTCTGTTCTCTATCCAACTGTGCCCGCTCCAAAAACAGCTTCTTAATGGATTTCAAGTCATGGGAGGCCATCTGATTAGGGTCAGTAAAAATATCCAATCTCCCCAAGGAGGCAAATGCTGCCTTTACATAAGCTACCCGAGGGACTTTATATGCCCGGTCAAGGGCTAGACAATCAGTAAGGATCAAGCAATTCAACTTTAAGTCCTCCCTGGTCCAGACCTTGAATCAACACAGAAGAGGTCTAAAGACCACAATAACCGACATATACCCAAGACCTAATTACTCATGCACTAAGAATGCAGAAGTACACTGAGAACCTGTGCTACTTGACGCTGAAATTGATTTTCCAGAGTTTGAAGCATAGCCAAATTTACATAACCACACACCTCACTACCATACCACAACTGTGAAACACATTTTGCCTGGTAGATCTTTAGGAATACTCTAGACGAACAAGTCCCCAGCCTACGTGCAAAGCTAAAAACAGTCCCTGTAATTTTAGGAAACCCGGCTCTTTTGCCCTCAATTAGTGGCTTCCAGCTATTTTTTGCATGAAATAGAATCCCCAGGTAAGAAAAGGCAGAAACTTTGCCCAGACGATAATCTGCCACTGAAAAAGTCTTCAAGCTGGTGGACCTGGGACCAACAACCATAATGTAAGATTTTGAAAAATTGCCAGCCAAATCCAAGCCCCCCATAAAAGAAACAAACTTATCTAAAAGACGTTCCAGCCCGTGGCTGTGCAAGCCATAAGCACCACATTGTCTGCATATAGCAAAACAGGGAGAAATCTCGCACCAACCTTAGGACAAACCTCATTAATGGAAAGAAGGGCCACCTCTAGCCCATTCACATACAAGCTGCAAAGGAGTGGTGCAAGAACACACCCCTGGCAGATGCCACAACTGGTGGGAATGGGACGGACACATGCTGAGTCCTGTAACAAACGCACTGAGGCAAATGTATTGGAGTGCAATTCAACTAACAAGGCTACAAAACCTTGATCAACTCCTGTCTTGATGAGCAGTGTCCACAGTTTAACACAGTTCCCCCTGTCAAAAGCGGATGTCAAGTCCATGAATGCTAAGTGCAAAGATTTGGGCGTGCCACTGTGTATTTGTTGATGATCAAATGCAATTTTAGACATTGGTCAGAGGCAGACTTACCCAACCTAAAACCAAATTGAACATCACTCATAACACTGTTAGTCTAACAGCCTATTAAGAATAACCCTTCACATAACCTTTAGAACTGCGTCAGTTAATGAAATGGGGCTGTAACATTGGGGATTCTCCTTATCGCCCTTCAGATCAGCACTATCATGGCAGTGGACCATAAGGGGATAATCCCCTCCCAGGCAGCTGCATTCAAAACTTGGGTCAAAAGAGGCCCCCACAACTCCAAGTCTGACTTTAACCGGTCCAGAGGAACTCCATCACGTCCAGGAGCCTTGTTGCAAGATAGAGCAACAATACCCTAATGGACCTCACCCAGGGAAAATACTAGTTGGGCACTAGCAGGAACCCGAGCAACCCAGTCACCCTGATTATAAATGCCTTTGAAGTGGCTAATCCACTGTTGCTCTGGGATGTGGTGACACAAGGCTGGACCAGAGCCATCTGCAAAGCAAGGCCTATTTACCACTTTCCCAAAAAAGTAAGCTCTCCCCACTCTCACAAGCGTGATAAAGCTCCTCCCAGGCCAGCTCCCTTAGAGTGTATTTACGGCTGTCAAAAGCTTTCTTGTATACCACCCTACACTCTGGGACTAGACACCTATTCCTAGCGGACTGTTTAAATGCAGCCTTTAGCTGCTGAAGGGGTCACGCACAGTCACCATGAAACCATCTTGGATTTTGAAGGTCCTTCTTGTAGACAGCTTGTGGCAGAAGATTAGGGGGACCCTGAGCTATGCTATCAAAAGCTTGCAAAATCCTCCTTTCAGCAGAATCAATCAAGACAAATGGCAAACTCTTGCTTACACCTGACAAAAATAGAGGCTATAACGTGCTGAGGGTCTACCTGAGTCCAAATGAACCACCTCCTCTGATCTACAGCTAAAAGCCCCCTAATAACCACCCTCTGCTCTGACTACATAGCCCTAAGGACCTCCCAAGTCAAACTCAGGGGGTTATGGTCACTACAGGGGCTATGGGTAATGACAAAATTAGAAATAAACAGAAACAACGGTGCAGACACAAATATGAAATCAATTATAGGCCTAGAGCCCCTACCCTTTAAGGTGGGGACAATAATGGGATTGGGGAAATAGGCCAGTTTGTCCATGGTAAAAAAACAAATTATGGGCATCCAAAACTACCCCAAGCTCAGAATCCTCCTTCAAACAGGAAAAATGAAGCCCCTCAGCAAGCAAACACTTTGGTGACAAGAGATCTGAGACAAGGGGAGAGACACATAAGTGACAATTAATGTCCCCCACAAGGGCCAATAATTCCCTCCCTAGACCCTTCTCTCTCAACCCATTCAAAGTCGAGCTCTGGCATGAGATGCAAGATGCTGGTGGTCAATTCAAAGCCCCCCATAGCATTATAAAAATTAACTAGAGCTAATGTAGAGAAGTCCTGCAACAAGATCAACAACTCCTGCAGAATCAGGACCCCCCCAATGTAAGTTGCAGATAACCCACTCAACTCTACTGCAATAAAAATAATCAAACCACCCACTGAGCCCTCCCATTTACTGAGGGCACTGATGGGCAAAAAAGGTAGTGTAGCCCTCCAGAAAGAAGATGTTATTTACATCCCACATTTCTTGGAGGAAGATGATCTGGTAAGTTTTAACAAACTGCACCCAACTAGGATCAGTAAACTTGGAAGAAAGACCCGCAATGCTCCATGACAAAATATTCCACTCATTGAACAAAGATGGCACAGCCGCTTGGGCACAGCGAGTCCACGAAGGCGACAAAGATGGAATAGAGGATCCTAGTCAATTACACTGCTTTAAGTTGTCCAGCGGGGCAAATTATTATACGTGCTCAAGGGTAAAGGTAACCTGGGTGCAAAATATCCACTCTCTATAGAGGCCTTAACCACAATGCCCTGCAATGTGAGGAGAGGACCAGCCTCACCTGGGCTGGCTTGTAGAAAAAAACCTCACAGAAGAGCAATTAAGCCAGGCGGATTACAAATCCTTGCAGGGGCAAAGCAGACAAAACTGCTGTGGCTGACCAAGGATTGTTAAAATTTACCACCACTCTATCCCCTGCCCACAGTTTCCTGGCTGGGCCCACCCATTCAAATCTCCGAGCCATTATGATAGATTCCGGTGGCCCCCACCCTCTATGAGAATGCAAATTAAACCAGTGCACCACCTTATTTTTTAACTCTGAATAAGTTTCACATGCTGAATTGGGGCACTGCAAAACATACCACCACATACGGAGTCCCCTCTGGGGGCAGGTTAAGCACCCCACCAGGATTCCACGAGGTCGAAAACACCAAGGAACCTGGGCTGACCTCCTTTCTCCCTGAGGCTAAAGCGGAACCAGCCACTTGAGACTCCCCACACGGGCCCTGGGTCTTAGGGGTTCTAGGGTCTGAAGACGTCCCCCTGGACACCACACTGAAACATGGACCAGGGGTAGAATGAGCAGAAATGCTTGAGTTTGACTGGACTATTGGGGTGGACTGCTCTTGCAACCTCCCCCTACCTGGGTTTGCAAGGTCCAGGATCTTCACCACCCGCACCTCAAGGTGAATGAACCTGGACAAAATTGGATCAGGTTTTGCAACTAAAAGCCCCTTAAATTCAGGCAATAACTCTGCAAAAGGAATATGACCTCTCACCAGCCCAGTGGTACTATCGCCAGTTTGGGTGGGCGCATTGACCCCGACAATACATTCAGTTGCAAGTGGCTGCGCCTTTTGCACTTACGCCTAGGGCTCACTGCCGGGGAAAATGGGGTCACAATCTCCCCCGGACAAACTGGGTCACCAACAGTAGACCGATCAATAGGGGATCCCGCAGCCCAACTGGGTACAGGGGACAAGTGGGGGTACCGGAAGGCCATCTCTAGTCAAGGATAGCCTCCTGTGGTGCAATCTGTTGTCTAGTATGTGTCTTAGTCTTTTGTTCAATAGGTGTGTCACACGAGCTATGACATAAGTGGGTTCTAGACTTCTAGCTGAGGCTGGAGGAAATGGGAGGTTGAGACTGGAGAGCTGTTGGGACAGGTGCTTTCTCTTGGGCTTTATTCTCATCTACATGTTATCTGTTAAAACTCTTCTTCAATAAAGAAGTCTGAACCAACAAACCATGGATTTCTGTTATTACAACATCATATTTGGCGACAGAGGATGGCTTAAGAAGATAAGGATTTTGTCTCAGGAAAGTGTTGACGCTTTATATTGAGTCGAGGTGATTACCTGTCTAACATCATTCACTACTTGGTAGATTCTTTATGTGTTGGCAAAATTCTGAAGATGTGGCAATTTTCCGGTAACTATGTATGTGCTGAACGGTGTGGAGGCTGTCAGTTTTAAATGATAGCTCTCCAGCATTTAAAGTCGAACTCTCGTGGTAGTAATTTCAACTGCAAGGTGACACTGAGTGCTCGAGGTGGCAGTTTCAGTTGTGAAAGATGATTTATTTATACATTACAATGCAGTGAGCATGAAGCAATCTTTTTTATACTTGTATTGAATTGTATTATAAATATCAAACAAACACATACCTAGTGTACTATATGTCAGCACTCAGTATACAGCGTTTTATGCCAAAGTACTTATCCGTTCTCTCGGTTTCTTCAGGGACAGACTATTTCCTGGGATACACTGTATTTAAATGCCTACAGCGCCCCCTTGTGGGGTTTCTTCGTGCCAGCAGCAATTTGCACAGGCTTTTCTTCTTATAGTGCTAACAGCGATTAGCACGCTCATTTCTTATGCAGTGGTGCCGCACTGTGGCAAAAGTCAGTGCTAACAGCAATTAGCACGCTTTTTGTGGATGTGGAAACAAACTCAGATATGGTGATTTTTCTCAGTGATTGGCACACTATTTTAAGTGTTAATTTTATATTTATGGACTTCATAGACAATTTGTATTTTATGTTGTAGTATTTTAAGGTTTTTTGTTATATTTTCAAAGTAATTTTGCTTTATTCTGTGTAATTACAACATGATGGAGCCTGGACAACCCCCACTGAAATGGAAGTTGTGGCTTAGGTCATTTAACTTACCTAGGGGCAATTGATGCTCAAACGTTTCGCCCTGACAGAAAGAGAAACTTGTTATATTATTATCTTGGTGTAGAGGGACAAAACACTTTTGATCATGTACCAGATATAAATCCGGAAGAGGCTGAGGAGTTAGATGAATATCAAATTGCGGTTAAACAGCTAGAAGTTCATTTTGAGGGCAGAGTTAATCTTGTAGTACGTAGGCATCAATTTCTAACCAGAATAAAGGCAACAGGTGAATCTATTGACACATTCATAGTGTCCTTAAAGATGTTAACTTCATATTGTGAGTTTTACCATTTTTCCTCACAGCTAATCAGGGATTAGTTAGTGGCAAGATGCAGTTCCAAAAAAATACAAGAGAGGTTATTACAATGCAAAAGCCCTACTATAGACAAGGCTATTGATATCACTTAAAGTACTGAGTTTTCCTGAGAAGACTCAAACAATTAGAATCCAAAACTCAACAAGTAGTTAATGTTACTCATATTGTTAGTAAAAGTCAAAATAACAAAGGGCCACTGTCAAGCAGTGTACAATCTGGTTCTACTTCAGTAAAGAAAGGTCATGGAAGCAATAGATTTCAGTGCTTCAGATGTGGTTCATTGTATCATGTATCTTCATTTAAAAATTGGCCTTCAGTTTCACATGAATGTTGAAAATGGAACAAATTAGGCCATTTTGGTATGGTGTGCAGTGCTGGTAGATGTTCTAGTACCTATACTGGTAGAGGTAGTTCAAGGGGCATGCCTGTTAGAACAGTACAAAGTCAAGATTCTGATAAAAATTTACAAGTTGCAGAGAATCGATTAGAAGAACTAACTTTAGCTGTAAATGTTGTGGAGATAAAAGGTGTGAATAATACTAAATGTTACAAAGATCCGTTGGTGGAATTGACTATTAATGACATCAATTTACCTTTACTTGTCGATTCAGGGGCTAGAATAACAATTATTGACATCCCTTAATTTAATGAAAAATGGTCAAATCAAGTATTGTTACCTCCTGATGTGATAACCACTGCATTTAAGGAAGCAGAGTTGCTTTGCAAGAATATTTTTGGGCCAACATTGGTTTCTCTAATAAAAACAATCAAAGGAAAGGTTTATATGACAAAGAAAGGTATAAATCTACTTGGTTGGTGGCACCAGGCTGATTTGGGAATTATCATAAGCCCTGGAAAGGAACCACCTGTCTCAATAGAAACTTTTCTTGACAGTTGGAGAGTGGTGTCTAATGCAGTGTGTAATGAAAATGTCCAGTGGATTTCTGAGTTTACTAATGTATTCAGTGATGAGGTGGGTGAAATAAAACATTTCAAACCTGTCTTTAAGGTTAACGATGGGTGTATTCCTACTAAGCACAAACTTTGCAATGTTCTGCTCAGTGTAAGGGATGATTTGACAAATATGTTGTTAAAAATGCAACATGATAGGATAATTGAAGCAGTCGATGCCACTTTGTGGTTGTCTCCGATAGTTCTTACAAAAAAAAGCTCTGGAGAGTTGCGACTTTGTATTGATTTGAGAAGTGTAAATGATGCAATATGGGTGGAAAATATTCCACTTCCTCGAATAGAAAATTTGATTAGAGTTATGGGTCAGGCCAAATGGTATACAAAGCTAGATTTGAAAGCAGCATATCATCAGGTGGTGCTGGATTCTGAGTCACACCATTTAACTGCTTTTGTCACACCTAACAGTAACATTCAGTTTTGTAGAATGCCATTTGGTTTGGCCTGTGCTGCATCAGTTTTCCAAAAGGTCATGACTAAAATGCTAAAGGGATAAAACATGTTGTGGCATTCCAAAATGATATTTTAGTATTCGCTAACACATTAGAGGAACACGATTATACATTAAGATTGGTGCTGAATACTTTGTGTGAAAATGGAGTTACGTTCAGAGAAAACAAAAGTGTTTTTTGCTGTCAAGGAGGTAAAGTGTCTTGGACATGTTCTCTCAGCTGAGGGTGTCAAACCTAAACCAGGCTTGGTGGAGACAATTGTTAAAGCTCCACATCCAAAAGATAAGGATCAACTCAGATGTGGGGATGTGCAAGTTTTTTTCCAAATTTGTACAAAATTATTCTGATTTAACTGAAAGCTTTAGGATACTACTAAAGAAAAATACAGACTTTAATTGGATGTCTCTATGTCAACAACATTTTGATCTTACCAAAACACATATGGTATCTGCTCCTACGTTACAATCGTATGTGGCAGTACGCAAAATATTTGTAACTGTGGATACTGGTGCATACAGGTTTGGAGCTGTACTTTCACAAAAGGATGGAATCAAAGAGAACATCTTCGGATTTGCCTCTTGAACACTATTTGAGAAGGAAACAAGGTATTGGTGATCAAAAAAGAAATGCTGGCTGCACATGGGGAATTGAGAAATTTAAACCGTATTTGTGGGGAAGATCATTTTGCCTTCAAACAGATCATCGACTTTTAGTGGAAATTCTCAAAGGAACAAAGATAAAGATTCTACTGCAAGGCTGGCTAGATTGTCTGTAAAGATTCTGGAATTTAACTCTGTAGTGATGTATATACCTGGGGGCAAGAATTGTAAAGCAGATTGTTTATCAAGGTTACCTATCATCAGTCAAGAAAATTCAAGGGAAGAGGAAGAAATTGAAGAATGTATGATTGCAGTGGTTGAAGATCAAGTGGTGTGAAAAAGTGTACAGGAGTGCTGTGATGCAATGAACAAGGATGTTGATTTACGGGAAGTAGTAAAATGTGTGTTGCAGGCTTGGCCAAAGGACAGAAATTTTAAATTATCTCTACATCCGTATTGGAAGATTGCTGAAGAATTGTCCATTGAAAGTGCTACGTTGGTCAGAGGAGAAACATTTATTCCACCTGTATGTTACAGAAAAAGGATTATGGAAACTGCACATGCTGGTCACTTGGACATGACAGCTACTAAAAGAAGAATAAGAACAAAATATTGTCCATCCATGGGCAGAGAAATTGATGAATTGGTACGGAAGTGTGAACAACGCTGCATGAGTGACAAACATTTAGTTACTTCTGTTCCAGAACCCAGAATTGCTTTGGATTCAGCTAATGTGTGGCAAAAAGTGTCTATTGATTTTTTGGGTCCATTTCATGTTTTGCCAATGCAAATGAGATATTTTATTGTTATGGTAGATTAGTTGTCCAGATGGGTGGAAGTGAAAGGAGTGGCTGAGCCCAATACTGCAAGTGTTCGGAAATTTTTCAAGGAAGTATTTTACAGAGAGGGTATTCCAGCTGAAATTCTATCTGCCAATGGTGTTCAGTTTGTTTCAGCACCCATGTCAGAATGTTTTAAGAAATATGGAATTAGACATGTACGTATTCCTCTTTATTGTCCAAAGTTCAATGGAAAAGTGGAACGTTTCAACAAGGTATTGGTAGAATGTGTACAGAGTGCGCTTAAATCTAAGAAGGATTGTGTTGACCCAGTCAGAGACACCATTTGG
The DNA here is from genome assembly GCF_031143425.1 of Pleurodeles waltl. Lineage (NCBI taxonomy): Eukaryota > Metazoa > Chordata > Amphibia > Caudata > Salamandridae > Pleurodeles > Pleurodeles waltl. The sequence continues at coordinate 1,230,699,935 of NC_090447.1, forward strand.
GCATATGGCACCACTCCACTCTCAGTTACAGGACAAGTACCTTTTGAACTAATGGGAGGGAGGAATGTGAGATCTTGTTTGTGCCCTTATTGGGTGTCTGGGGTAGTTGGTGTGAGTGTTGATGTACAGACGTTTTCTGAAAAAGCAAGATTGTCAGGTGTCCAGGGCAGTTGGCTTAAAGTTGAAGAAGCCTTGGAAGTAAAGAGAAAACTCAAGAATGATGTAAGGGTGCAAGTTGGTGACTGGGTTCGCATTAAGGATCCTTTGCTGTTGAGGAAAAATTTATCTAAATTCCGATATCCTATTCAAGTGAAAATAGTGTATGGAAATTCAATTCTGAATTCTAATGGTCAATGGTTGAATGTATCTCGAGTGGCTAAAATGAGCGCTGATTTTAAGAAAATGGTTGATTGGAATTCTGGAGGGAAGAAACATGGTCGTTCCAATAGTGAGTTCTCTCAAAACTGAAATTCTGTTGAAAATCCAAGAAGAAGTGTCCGTGTTAGAAGATTAACTAAAAGATTTATTGATTGAAGTGGTAAAATTGGGATGATTATAGTTATTGTATTAACATAAAAATATGTATATGTTGTTAGTTGTCTAGTTTAGTCTTGTGTAATAAACACTGTCAACATTTCAACCATACAATCACCTCACTCACTTGCTGAGCAGCAGGGAACATTAAGGTAGTGGGGAGAATTCATAAGATAGAAAGGGGCCACAACAAATCTTCCCCCTTATGAAATAAATGAAATGTTCAACAGAACGTAAAATGGCAAAACACCCCCTAAACCAAAATTGAGTACCACCCCATCGAAATAAACAGGACGGGTTAACAAACACTCTGCAATAAACAGAAAAGTTGAACAAACATTCTCTCTGCATAACTTCAGTACTCCAAAGGAATGTAAGATGTTAAAACACAGTTAATCAATATGTTCCACAAATTTACTATACAAGTGTACAAATAACTCAAAACTTCCCTGCTCACCCAACAGAGAACACTAACTACCTGTTCCCCTCCATATGACGCACACTATAACAGGACCAGCCTGTTGCCTTCTACAGCTCAACATTCAAAGGACTAGAGTTTCATATACATAAAGGTGGTTATGCTATCATGTTCGCACATCCGATGTGTCCATACAATATCCCGGGATAAAGATGTCTTGATTGCAATGAGAATTGTTCCTAGGGTGCCATACTGGTAGTTTACACTCACCCACCAAGGGTGTAAGTTGTGTTGTCTGGAGACCAATCAAACACGATAATTGTTATGAGTTGCCAGGGCACACCAAAGCAGTCCGTACAAGCCCAAATAAACCATGTGGTATGTTAATAAGAGTCTTAGTCACATCTTGTAAATGTTATGGGTTTATTCTTTCCAAGCCACGATATATCCAAAGAAATCAGTTGACACATGTTTCATCATCTTGACTTTTTCCATACGTCTCAGGATCAATGTTTTGTCCCCTCCCCGTGATGACGTACCTACAGCGTCTATACTATGTACAGTGATACCTAAAATCTCTCTCTGTCCATGAGCGGTATTATAGTGTGTGGCGAGGGGATGGTCTGTGTTGTTGGTACGGATAACCCTTATGTGTTCTTGGATCCTTTCTTTCAGAGGCCTTATAATGCTTCTAACATAGATGCGGTTACACACGCATAATAAACAATAAACCACATATCTAGTGTTACAATTTATGAATTTTGATATCTTATATGTGGCCTTAGTATTGTATTGAAAAGTGGCAATCTCATCCCTGACATAGTTGCATTGGTACAGTTCCCACACTTGTAGGAGCCACAACAGGGTTTCGGTAACCATGTTTTGCTGGGGTCAGGTGGTAAAAAACTATGACACAAATGGTCATCTAGTGTACGACCTCTACTGTGTGTGACGCTTGGTTTAGCAGTGATATCTTCTTTTAGGGTGTTCTTGGCTAATAAGAAGGACCAGTGTTTATAGAAACTTTTGTAGATTTGAGGACTAAGAGCACTATAAAGAGTAATCAAAGATAGTTTCCGATGTTCTCTATGTTCCCTATGTTTCTTCTTGTTTGGTGCAGTGAGTAATGTATCCCGTTTTGCCTTTTGAATTCTATTCTTGGCTTCTATGACAGGGCTCCTGAGATAACCGCTTTTCAAAAAAAGTTGTTCCATCAAGTGTAATTCCCGTGAGAAATCGCTATCCAGACTACAGTTCCGTCTGATGCGGGTATCTTCTCCATAAGAAATACCTTCATTTGTGAATGTGAATGAGAGCTTTTTGCGTGCAATATAGAATTGAAAGCCGTAGGTTTTTGGTCCATTTTAGAACATATTTTGTTGCCGTTAGCAAATAAGGTAATCAACTTGTGTTGTACTATGTTTACTGGAAAATTTGATATTGTAAGTATTTCCATTTAAGTGTTGGATAAATTGGTAAAGGGAATTCAGAATCACCAGACCAAAACAAAAGTATGTCATCTATATATCTGCCCCAGTACAGGACATGTTGGATAAGTTCAGGGGGACAGTTCTGCCATAGGTGTGTGATTTCAGAAAAACCCATATACAGGTTGGCAAAAGATGGGGAAAATTGTGCCCCCATAGCCACACCCTGTATTTGACGATACCATGTCCCATTGTATATGAACAGGTTGTTGTTCAAAGCCGTTTCAATGACATCCATTAGCATGTCTGTGTGTTCCAACAGAGTGGCATCTATTTTATCTAAAAAGTGCTGAATGGCTGTTATGCCCTTAGCCCTGGGATTGCTAGTATATAGTGACGTAACATCCAAAGTAACCAGGAAATGTCCTTCTGTCCACTCAAAGTCACTGATCCTACATAGTAAATCCTTTGTGTCTCTAATGTATGAAAGTAGGTCACATACAAATGGTTGTGGGAATCTGTCTTGTGTATCTTAGGAAGAATGTAAATACATGGTGATACAGGAGTGGGGTTGTATAAATAATGGTATTCCATGTCAGTAATGAGACATTGGTCTCTCCAGTAGCTGAGCTATTTTGTATATCATCTCGTTCACTTCTTTCAAAGGATTATGGGTGAATCTGCAATATGCTGTTATATCTGTAAGTTGTCAGCCAATCTCTGTAATGTAGTCCTCTTTATTCATCAAGACTATGGGCCTGATTCTAACGTTGGAGGACGGTGTTAAACCGTCCCAAAAGTGGCGGATATACCACCTACCGTATTACGAGTTCCATAGGATATAATGGACTCGTAATACGGTAGGTGGTATATCCGCCACTTTTGGGACGGTTTAACACCGTCCTCCAAAGTTAGAATCAGGCCCTATGTTCCCAACTTTGTCTGCTTCTTTAATAATAATGTTGTGTGCCTTCAAGAGCGTGTGGGGTGCCTTTCTTTCCTCTCTAGTGGTGTTATGTTCTATGGTTTTGTGTCCTGTGACATATGTGTCTTCCAGTTTGTAGAGATCTGAAGTTACTTGTTTATAAAAGATGTCAATAACATTATCAGGCGACAAAACTGGTGTGAACTTAGAGAATGTTTTGAGCCCACTGTTAAGATCAAGATTTGAGTCTATGTTTAAATCCGTTAGGATGTCCAAAACTGGATGAGAAAAATCCGAAGTTTGCTCTATGGAAAGAAGAATTAGTATATCTTTTATGTTCTTAATGGCCATATTGCTAGGTGTAGTATTAGTGTAGTTATAGGTAGTGGAGACTGATTTCTTCCCTTGGAAGAATTTGTAAAGTTTACATTTACAAATAAATTTGTGTAGATTGATGTGTAGTTCTGTGAAATTCGGTAATGAAGTAGGTATGAAGCCCAAACCTTTGCTAAGAATTTTTATATGTTGTGTGTTTCATTTTGTGAACCCCTCTGGTCATGTAAACAACTATTTAGTTCCTCTGATTGCGTGTAGTTGATCTCGTGGTGACACCTCTCGTTCCTTCTCTGAATCCTTTGCTTTTTCTTTTACCTCTTCTGACTTTCTTGTGTGTGGTTCTTTCCTCTTGTGAGGTTGCTTGTGTCCCCTGCGATATCTTTCCAACACTAATAAAAAAGGAGATTTATTTGAGGTAGTGGCGATCTGTTGTCTAGTTGACCCATTAGAGTCCCCACTTGTTATACTCAAAATACTGGATCTATCTGTATTGCTAGTTGAGGCAACTGAGGGAAGGTCAATATTTGATGTGTACCTTCTTGCTTGTCAATTTTTATATTGTCCAATTTACGTGCATAGGTGACTACTCTACTAGGTCTAGTTTATCCACCTCTTCTGCATTGGGGTGCAACCACTACCACCATCACCATACACCTAAACAGAACCAGGGTCTCACCTACCCTCCACTGCATTGGGGTGCAAACATGTACCCCCATCACCATTCACTTAAGCAGAACCAGGGTTTCACCTGCCCTCTACTGCATTGGAGTGCAACCATGTACTTCCATCACCCTATACTCAGACGGGACCAGTGTTTCACCTACCCTCTACTGCATTGGGATGTAACCACTTACCCCCTTAACACTGGGCCTAAAACACTGGAAGGATTGATACATATCCCTGGGGTGTACCCCTGTAACATTGGGTTTAATACACTGCCTCCACCTTCTTAACCCCATAGGAAGGACTGACACATATCACTGGGGTTTACCCCCCTTAACATTGGGCTTAACACGCTGCTCCTACATCCTTAACCCCATAAGAATAATTTATACATATCACTGGGATGTACGCCCCTTAACATTGGGCTTAACACACTGCCCTCACATCCTTAACCCCAGAGGAAGGACTGATATATATCACTGGGATGTACTTCTCTTAACTTTGGGCTTAACACACTGCCCCACATCCTTAACCCCATATGAAGGATTGACACATCACTGGGGTGTACCCCCCTTAACATTGGGCTTAGCTCACTGCACCTCACATCCTTAAACCCTTAGGATAAGCTGGCTCTCTTTCTTTCGATACTACACTCACCACCCGATTTACAAAACCCTCAATGGTGGAAACACGAGGCATTGCCAATGGGTTGGAACCTTGGCAGAGGTCACTTTCCTTTTCCCCATGGTCTCCACGCCATTTGACCCCAGCTACCCTCGCCTCAACACCAGACTGGGAGATAGACCTGCACAGCCCTTCCGACCCTCACAACCAGGCTCTAAAGGCACAGTCAAACGACTGCCATAAACTTGAGCTGGAAACATTAGTAACCCCCAAAATAAAAACCAAGGAAGGGTGGCCTCCCCTCTTCCCGGCGTCCTGGGACATGCATTCCCCAGTAAAAACAACATCCCGTGCTGTGGGAGGGTTTGTGGTGCTATAAGCACTGGGGGTGTAGCTGCCTCTTCCCCCTCCTCTTGAGCAAGCACCTCCTGAGCAGCAGGGGCCCTATGTCAGTAATCAAGACTTGTAGGATTTTTAGTAGTTGAAGGATGTGGTGTACAAACATTTGTGCTAACTCTTTTGAAGTGAATAACCCTTGTAAAGAGGCCTACTGACCCATTTTCTGGTTACATGGCCCACAACTACCAAAGGTACAGTGCAATTTTTACTTTTGGGTAACTATAGTTCATTTCCAAAATACAATTAAGTTCCTTAGAATATGTCTCTGTATTCATCTTTAGCTTCCAATCAACCTCAAGGCCCTGGCTGGAGCAAAACAATATCTCGATTGCCTTGCCAGGATGATCTGAACCATGCAAAAACATATTCTTGATATTTTCAAGATAATCACATGCAAATATTGTGAGAGTTCTGTTGCCTCTTGGGAAATGTCATTTCTGGTTTACATTGAGGCGCTTATGCATAGTTTGTCCTTGAAAATAGAATGACTTTTGCTAAGTGTTGTCAGGGTTCGTAGTGCATCACTAGCCTTTCCCCCTTGGAGTGAGCATAGCACTTTAATTCAGATTATGCTGCTCAGTGGGCATACGAGAAAAACAGTGGTCTGAAGGTAGGGATCAATTACATCGATATTTTTAAACACAGTGATCAATACTGTCTTAGACAGTCTTAGACAGTATTGATCACTGTGTTTAAAAATATCGATGTAATTGATCCCTACCTTCAGACCACTGTTTTTGTGATATTTTGCTATATAACCCAGGTCAGGTAGGGTTATTGGGTTTCCTCTTCTTAGTATTATACAGTGGGCATTTGAGAGAAAGAAGGTGGATTTTGTTACAGTTCATGACCGTATGATTTCATTTTAATCCTATTATATAGATAATGCTTAAGTTATGGGTTTGTCATTTCTAATTTATAGATACATTTGATTTGATCTGATTCTTGTTCTAGAATTATGCAACTGAATGCAAAAGTGCAATAAAAAGTAATAGTAAACAGTTTCAGTCGTGGGAAATGCTCTATCGGTTAGCAGGGTTTAGGCATGTAGCAACACAGTAAATAACATGTTAAAATATAATAACTCTTTTATCATATAAGCTAGAAACATAGTTCATTTAGGTATATCAGATATGGAGAGTGTTGTGATAGAAAGAAACTTGCTTTTTTTTGCTTTAGACATTGCAGATTTCTATACAAATGTAAGCATTGCAGATGCACATATTGTATGGAAATATAAAATATGCACATACTTTATTCACACTGAAAGACACATCAAAACGCATTAGCATATCCCACACAAACACACACACACACTAAGGGGGTCATTCTGACCCCGGCGGTCAAGGACCGCCGGGGCCGGGGTCGGCGGTAGCACCGCCAACAGGCTGGCGGTGCTCCGCCGGGCATTCTGACTGCGGCGGTACAGCCGCGGGCAGAAACGGAAAGTCGGCGGTGTACCGCCGACTTTCCGCTGCCCATGGGAATCCGCCATGGCGGCGCAGCCTGCTGCGCCGCCATGGGGATTCCGACCCCCTCACCGCCATCCTGTTCCTGGCGGTTCCGCCCGCCAGGAACAGGATGGCGGTGAGGGGTGTCGTGGGGACCCTGGGGGCCCCTGCAGTGCCCATGCCAATGGCATGGGCACTGCAGGGGCCCCCATAAGAGGGCCCCACTTTGAATTTCACTGTCTGCTCAGCAGACACTGAAATTCGCGACGGGTGCTACTGCACCCGTCGCACATCCTCCACTCCGCCGGCTCCATTCGGAGCCGGCATCCTCATGGAGGGCTGTTTCCCACTGGGCTGGCGGGCGGCCTTTTGGCGGTCGCCCGCCAGCCCAGTGGGAAACCCAGAATAACCGCAGCGGTCTTTTGACCGCGCAGCGGTATTCTGGCGGTTCCCTCCAGGCGGGCGGCTCCCTAATGACTCCCTAATCACCCCCTAAATGACACAGGGGGTCATTCCGACCCCGGCGGTCAAGGACTGCCGGGGCCGGGGTCGGCGGGAGCACCGCCAACAGGCTGGCGGTGCCCCGCAGGGCATTCTGACCGCGGCGGTTTGGCCGCGGTCAGAACAGGAAAACCGGCGGTGTCCCGCCGGTTTTGCGCTGCCCTGGGAATCCCCCATGGCGGCGCAGCTTGCTGCGCCGCCATGGGGGATTCCGACCCCCTCACCGCCATCCTGTTCTAGGATGGCAGTGAGGGGTGTCGTGGGGCCCCTGGGGGCCCCTCAGTGCCCATGCCAATGGCCAATGGCATGGGCACTGCAGGGGCCCCCGTAAGAGGGCCCCACTTTGAATTTCAGTGTCTGCTTTGCAGACACTGAAATTCGCGACGGGTGCCACTGCACCCGTCGCACACCTTCCACTCCGCCGGCTCCATTCGGAGCCGGCTTCCTCGTGGAAGGGTGTTTCCCACTGGGCTGGCGGGCGGCCTTTTGGCGGTCGCCCGCCAGCCCAGTGGGAAACCCAGAATGACCGCCGCGGTCTTCAGACCGCGGGACGGTCTTCTGGCGGTCCCAGACAGGCCGGCGGCTACCGCCGCCGGCGGGGGTCAGAATGACCCCCACAGTGTCTTGCTCTACAATGTCTTACAGGACAAAGGGAAGATAGTTCTAATTATGTGCTCCCAATAGTAATGTTTGCAGGTGTGTGTAATGTTCCAATTTTCCTCAAGTTATGCCTATTTCCCTGTTCTTTCATAGCATATGGGGCACTATCTGGATATGCTATGTAGAACTACATTTGTCAGCTCAACGACTAAAAAATGCTTTTAAAGATACCTGCAGTATCTTTGCAATTATATTTTGTCTTGTATGTGATCTCTCCCTCTTGTATAAGGAGTTTAGGGACACATTTTGGGCCTGACTTAGATATTGGCGGAGGGGTTACTCCGTCACAACGGTGACGGATATCCAGTCTGCTGAAATCTAAATCTCAGTATATCCAATGCGGCGGATGAAATATATGTCACCGTTGGTGGATGGAATATTTGTCACTGCTGTGACGGAGTAACCTCTCTGACAATATCTGAATCTGGCCCATACTATCACTAGTAGGCATAAATCTACACCAAGAATTGCCTTTAGGTGTAGGTTAGGCACAGGCATAGGCATAAATCTATGTCTAATAAGGTCGCTGTCTATAGATTTACTTTTCTGAATTAGGCCCATAGGGTATATATTGTGCCACTTAAAGGGGAGTATGACTGGTTATGGTACATGACCTGACCTCATCAACAGCAACTACCCGGTGTTTAGCGTTTTTTTGGTGTGTAGTTGGTGTGGTAAACGTTACTGTTCTGAAGATAAATCTCTCAGTATCAGCATATCTTCCTCATCCTCCATCAATGTTTTGTCCTTGTATCTATTAGTTTGGCCCCCTAGCACGTCAGGGCCGCATCACCACAAGTTTGTCGATGTCAACCAGTGGTGGCTGGTGTACTTTGCACGTGGTGGGCCATACATGGCAGCCTTGCATAGCACGAGCATAGTCAAGTGATCCTTTAAAGTATGCCTTTGTCTGTGAAGCTTTATTGAACAAAGAAAGCCGGATCTGGGACCGGGAAGTATGAAGTGAAAGGAGTCACAGTCTGTGCCTGCTCCATACTTCCCCATACTTCCCTTTTACTATTAGCCCTTATCCTGCGTCCCCCAAAAGTTTAAAAAAATGGACCAACGCAGTTCATTTTCTAAGAACTGTTTTCAGATAAATGTGAAGCGTATGACATTTTCAATATTTTTATGGCATGCCAAGAAAGTATAACCCTTTCCTGTTGTAATTGGGTGCTTTCCCTCCCATGAACGATTTAAAATAATAGGTCAAACAGTAACAGTTTTATATCAATTTCCCTATGAAATTGGCTACACATTCATTAATTTTTTAAGTGGTTCACATAATCTCGGCTTGTAATCAGGAATGTCCTTGGATCATTTACAGATTGTGGTTAGCATGTCTCTGAAAGCTGCTGCCAATATAGATAATTAAATACTGCCAAATGGGTCATGAAATACCAGATGCTTTCTGTCACAAAGGAAGTACTATCATCAATAATTAGTGTCTTGGAGTGCCATAGAGTGGAGTGGAGATTAGAGTGTCATCGAGTGGATTTGTTCGAGTATTTTAGAGTTTTGTTGTGGAGTTGGGTGCAATAGGGTGGAGTGGTTTGAAGTGGGTTGAAAGAGTGGGGCGGTTTGGATTGGAGGAAGTGGGGTGGATTGGATTGGGGTGGAGTGGGGTGACGTGGATTAGATAGGTGTGGGGTAGTTGGATTGGAGTGGAGTGGTAGGACTGGGGTGAGGTGGATTGGATTGGGTGGGGTGGATTGGATTAGAGTGGGCTGGATTGGATTTCAGTGTGGTGGATTGGATTGGAGTGAATTGGATTTGATTGGACTGGAATGGGGTGGATTGTATTGGAGCTGGGTGGATTGGATGTATTGGATTGGAGTGGGGTGAACTGGACTGGAGTGGGGTAGATTAGGGTAGAGTGGGTGGATTGAAGTTGAGTGTTGTGGAGCGGAATGGGGTGGGTTGAAGTGAATGGGCTTGAAGTGGAGTGGGATGGATTAGAGTGGGGTGGATTGGATTGGCGAATGATGGATTGCAATGGGGTGGGGTGGATTGAATTGTGATGTGATGTGGCAGGCTGGAGATGGATAGATCGCAGTGGGGTGCGATGGATTGGATTGTAGTGGGGTGGGTTGATTGGATTTGGGTGGATTGGATTGTAGTGGGGTGAGTTGATTGGATTTGAGTGGATTGGATTGGCATGGGGTAGATTGGTGTGATGTTGATTAGATTGAAGTGTGGTGGGTTGGATTGGCGTAGGGTGGATTGTTCTTGGATGATTGGAGTGGAGTGGATTCCATTGAGGTGTGTTAGAATGAATTGGCACACTGTGAATTGGATTGAGTGGGGTAGATTGGATTGGGGTGGACTGGAGTGGGATGTATTGGATTGGGGTGGATCAGATTGGAGTGCATTGGACCAGAATGAGGTGGATTGGAGTGGGTTGAGGTGGATTGGATTGAGTTTGGTTGACTGGACTGAGTGGGGTGGATTGATTGAGTGGGGTGGATTGTATTGTATTGGGGATGATTGGATAAGGGTGTGTGGATTGGGTGGGGTGGATTGGACTGGTGTGGGGTGGATTAGATTGGGGTGGATTGGATTGAAGTGGGGTGAATTGGATTAGAGTGGGGTGAATTGGATTGGTGTGGGATGGATTGGAGTTCGGTGGATTGAAATGGGGTGGGGTGGATTGAATTGGGGTGTGGTGGGCTGGAGTGGGATGGATTGGATTGGAGTGGAATGGGTTGGATTGGAGTGGGATTGATGGAATGGACTGGGGTGAGGTAGATTGGATTGGAGTGGAGAGGATTGGAATGGGGCTTATGGGAGTGGAGCGGATTGTTTTGGATCAGGCTCAGAGCACTCCTAATCATGTGTGCGGGCCAAAACTAAGAACTCGTACCTATTAGATGGCCTGAGCGTAGGCCCACGTCTACACCCTGAGGAGCAAGCAGCTACTGCATTCCTCTTTTGTGCCATTGTGAATGTTGTGAGTTTTGCCCAGGGAATCCTCCACACCAGACATCCACTGGAATGGGGATAGGCCATCAGTGTTCATTTGGAATTGTTTATGTAGTCTGGACTGGGCACACACATTATCCCATTTACTTATTTTCTTCTATAAAGCTGACCCACGACTCCAGATCCTACTTGGCTCCCCAGCTTTTACAACAAAGTATATGTAGCAACAACTGCTACATTTCTTGAGCGGCCTCCACCTCACTGGCCCTACAGGGCAAGCAGTTCTTCATCCACAACCCACTTCACCCTATGCAGATGCTTGTTGGAATCTATTCTGCTTGATTAGGCTTTACACTGGCTACATTAAATAGTTTTAAATTTGTTTTAAATTTGTTTTAAGCATTCCCAAGGCTAGAGCTGTTGCGCTTCAGTTTGGGAATGCAGGATCTCCTTGTGATTGGTTTTATGGTTGCGTTATGTGGCTTAGGGAGTATAAAAGAAACATTAACATTAATGCTGATTTGATAATAAATGTTTTATTTAAATGTTTATTGTAAGACATTGCAATGGTTCATTGACAAAATAAACAGGCCTGCATTGTATATAATGCCAGTAACTTACTTCAAGATAAGCTGTAGAAATTTGCTGAAAAAATCAAAGGTTAGTGGGTTAATGTAAGGTTATATAGTTAGGTGAAAATGTTAGTTAAAACACTCCAATTTAGAAGGAACAAAACCACTGAAAATCACAAGTCATAGTTATCCCAATTAACTATAAATTGTGCCCTAATGTAACTATAGCTCAAACCGTTGCCATGCACTGCTAAGTACCTCCCATATTTAATCGCTCATGACATGTTCTATGAATTCATTGATAACATCACTGCAACATCTGAAATTGTATCATTGATTACAACAATGTGCATGGCGGAGGCACTGTAGGAAACTGTATTGTTGGGTGAGGAGGCTGAAACCCTTCTCAGGCCGGGACTAAAATGTTTGTCAGGGTGAAACACAAGCATATTCTAAATTAACCAAAAGCAATTAGGCATGAATTAGAGGCAATGTGTAAAGTATTTATGCAGCACTTCAAACAGTAATAAAGTGAAAATACAACACAAGAAAAATCCCACACCAATGTAGAAAAATAGTGTAAAATTTAATAAATAATTTAAGACCAAAACAACTTAATTAGAAATGGTAAAAACGGACATATGCAATTTTCAAGATTTAAGTGAAAATAGCACCAAAAAGCACAAAATGACAGCTGGGGATATTTGGTCACACCGGATCGGGATAAAGTCACAAGTTCAGCCTGACCATGATGGAGTGTGGGCTGGCTAGCTACAGGGACCAATCTAAGCCCTCTGAACAAAAGTACCTTAAATCTTGGTTGTGGAGCAATGTGGAGTCCCATGCCAAGGAGAAGTGATTCATGTGTCATGCAGAGGTGATTCCTAGGCGCTGCAAAGTTGCGATGTGAGGTCCTGGGTCACTGTTGAGGATGCTACGATGGGTTGCTTGGGATGCAAAGTCCTGCACCTAGCTGCGTTGTGCACTGGCTGGGTTCCGAAGAAGCTGCAGGGATTGCTATTCGCAGTCCTGCATCATAATTGAGGATGCTGTAGATGAGTGGCTTGCGATGCTTAGGCCTAAGGTGAGGATGCTTTGTGCAGTGGCAGTTCCTGGAAGGCTGCAGGCAGCGATGCGAAGCCCTGCACCCGGGGAGCATCACGCATCAATAGTATTGCAGAGTCTGATGAGTTGATGTGTTGAGCAGGTGCCCTGATAAGTTTCATGGAGGCGATGCGTTGGTTCTGCTGGGTCCACAGTTGGGCCAGCAGAGCACCTTCAGGCCCACTTCCAAAGGTCCAGGTCTAGGGTGGCATCACTGGAAAGGGGATAAATCACAGCTGACAGCGTCCATGTGCTGAATTGAAGATGGAAGAAGCGTGTACTGTCCCTGAGGCTTCGTATCATGGCCATCCAACTAGCCCTTGGAGTCACTCTGGTTGTCCTGGGATCAGGCATTCCCGGTCAAGCAGGAGGGCAGCAGGGCAGCAGGGCAGCAGAATGGCAGTCCTTCTTGCAGCATAGCAGCACAGCAGTCCTTCTGAGTCTTCCACTGGCCCAGATGTGTACTGAACAGCTGGGGTCTGAGGTTCAATGTTTTTATCTGGTGCCCACTTTGAAGCAGGAGAAACTTCTAGAGGCTTACACCCCCAGGGGTGCTTGGAATTTCCTGCCTCCCCACCCTGGCCCCAGCTTGTCTGGGGTCACAGAAGACCAGTGTCAAACCCTTTGTGAGAATGCTCAGGCAGAGCCTTTGTGATGTGCATTTGAGGTAGGTGACAGCTGCACCCCCTCATTAAGTCAGAAAGGGCTATCCTGCCAAACCCAGCTTCTCTTTTTCTCACTACCTGGGAGCAATACACAAGAACTATCTGCCAGCTACACCTAGTCATGTGACCCAGGAACAGGCTGCAGGCTCTAAACGGTTGGGAAAATGCCAACTTTCTAAAAGTGTCATTTTCAGAATTGTGAAGAAAAGTGTGACTTTACGATTAAAGTGGGCTTTTAATTATACATGCATTTTATTGGTTTCCTTACATTTCTCACCCAAATTACCAGAAAATCCCACTGCCAAGTGCAAGATACATGAAGTTTGATTAATAATCTTCTACTTTGATGAGGATACCAGGCCCTGAGATCAGCCATATATTCTAATTGTCTACAGTGTTTCTGAAATGCTAAAAATATAAACATCCTTGATTTAAGAGGGGGATCCACTCGCTGGTATGTTTATCCAAATATTCACAGATGGAAAACACACAAGTTAAGTGGAGTCTTTTCATTTAATAGGACAAAATTTATTTTTTTTATCTTCAGACAATAATGATGTCACATTTAGATATCCTCAGCTAATTTAAGATAATGTTAAAGCGTGGCTCCTTTTCTCAGTGCTAAGAGAGTTAGAGCTAATGGCAGATTGAATAGTTCTTCAAATGATTTTGTAACATTAAACTTTAAAAATGAAACAATTTGAGAGGGCAAATATGTGGCTAGAAGAGTTAGAACCACATTAAATTCAGAGATTTCTTGCAGTCAAATGTGCACTTCTTTGAAAGTGCTATGTTGAATTGTGTATGCTTTGTGATTTGTTCATATTTTTTACTTTTCCCATTACATGTTTCATTTTTTCTTCATCAGTTTTTACATGTTTATTGTTTGTAAGTTTATGTAGTCTTTTTAATTTGTGTTGCGGCCCTGAAGAAACAGAGTGTTCCTGCGAAACACTTGTTGGCTTTAGACAATTACTATATATATGGTTGTTCTCAAGACCTGGTATCCTCATAAAAATGGAAGATAATTAATCTTCACTGGTTTTGCAAATCACATGCACATCTTAAATTTTTAAATGAAAATGTAAAAATCATAAAATTGGATATTCCTGATTTGGAGCTTTTTATTGGAAGAAGTAATTTGAAAGGATACTTTTTAAATATATGATGAGATGATGGGCATGACATACAGTTAATCTGATATATTTGTAAATGTAATTTTTGTGAGAATGTTCTAGAGCTCAATGGAATGTTTAAATAATATCTCTTCAAGGAAACTCTTATTGATCTGTCAATGGCATTAAGGGGGTCATTACAACATTGGCGGTAAAAGCCACTTACCGCCGTGAAGAAGACCGCCAATACACCGCCGCGGAAGTCCGCCACAGCTATTATGACCCACATTTCGGAACCCGCCGAAATTCAGTCACCCACACAAGTCCGCCACACCAAAGGTCAGTGGTAAAATGGCTAAAACAAAACCTCCACACCAACAGAAACAGGCCCATGCTATTATGACCCACGAATCCACGCAGCGGTCTTTTTAACCGCGGTATTCCATTGGCGGTACGCGCTCAAAATACACACACATCTCCAAAACACCGCCACATTGGACAATTCAAAATACATACACCTGATACACATACAAACACCACTCCCACACACCCAACACAATATAAAACACCCACCCACATCACCCACAAACCCCTACGACCAAAAATTCTGAAAGAAGGCCAGAGAGACAGCACTGATTAGACAATCCCACCACACAGAGGCACACAACACCATCACCCACACAACATCCACGCACAAAACACCACACACCACTACACATCACCACATACACCACCCCACACATCACACACACCACCCCATGGCATGCCAAAGACACCCCCGCTTTTCCGAAGAGGAGCTCAGGGTCATGGTGGAGGAAATCGTACGGGTAGAGCCACAGCTATTTGGCTCACAGGTGCAGCACACATCCATAGCCAGGAAGATGGAGCTATGGTGCAGAATCGTGGACAGGGTCAACGCTGTGGGACAACACCCAAGAAATCGGGAGGACATCAGGAAGAGGTGGAACGACCTACGGGGGAAGGTGCGTTCAGCGGTCTCCAGGCACAACATCGCGGTACAGCGGACTGGCGACGGACCCCCACCTCCTCCCCCACAACTAACAACATGGGAGGAGCAAGTCTTGACCATCATGCATCCAGAGGGCCTCGGAGGAGTCGGTGGAGGAATGGACACTGGTAGGTCAAATCTTAACTATCATATCCCCCACCCTACCTGCATGCTATCACACACCTCCACCCTCACACCCTCCCCTATCACTCCAACTCCTCACTAATGTACTAATAACACAAACCACACATCCCAACACCAAGCCCTGCATGACACAACTGAGCATGGTCACCACTCATCAAAGCATGCTCACTGCACATACCCAGAACAACCCCCTAACCATCATCACACAAGCCCCCACACAGGAATGCTAGCACTGGGGTACACAAACACCCACCCATTGCACACCATGACACACACAGATGCAATAATCATGCTCTTATGCCCCTGCAGGATCACGAAGGACCGTCACCACACCGGAGGGTCCAGACATCTCCACTCCACCCACAGAAGAGGCCCACAGTTGCGATAGCAGCTCTGCCCTACTGGAGCCTGATGACCAGCCCGGACCATCGTGGGCCTCGGGACAGTTGGTTCCCCTTGCACAGGCACAGACCAACACTGACCTTCCACCCTCTGGTAACACCAGCACAGCACCCACCCAGCGGGCCCAAACCTCCCTACCCAGGACAGGTCAATCAGCTGTGTGTCCACCACTACAGGGAACCCAGGATAACCCACCACCCCAACAACAACAGGGACCTGGGGGCAGTGGTAGTGGGCACACGGTCCAGGGGACGGAGGCACTTGAACACAGGGGAACTGGGAGGGCTGCTGTGCGACAGGGGGCGGACAGGCCAAGGGAACCCACTCTCCACGAGGCCCTCTCCTCCATCATGGGAGCATACCACCACTCCGAGGAGACGATGGCGACGGTCCTGGTCAAGTTTCAGGAGACCCTGCGCCTGCAGGAGGAACAGTATTTGGGCTTCAGGGAGGAGCTCAGGACCATCAGCTCCGCCTTGGGCACCATCGTAGGGGTGCTGAAGGACATACAGCAGACCTTGAGGGACACTGTGGCACTCCAAGGGGCCCCTGACACTAGCCAGGACGATGAAGTGCCCACCACCTCCGACGGCGCTAGTGGACAGGACGCCCCACCACAGGACCACCACACCAGCACCCCACCCCCTGCAGACGGACAACCACCACGCAAGCGGTCCCTGAGATCCAGGAACAGGACAGAGCAAGATGGCAAGACCCCCGCCAGGAAATGAGACCAGCCTGATTGTCCCCCCACCGTCCCACTTTGTTACCCTGTTGATACTTTAACTGCCCCAGCTCCACTTCCTATGCCCAGATGGGCTGTGCACCTGTGAGACTAATAGACTGGACTCTGCCATGGACATTCCTCCACCATCACCCATCACCATTTAACTACCCCCCTATCATTTTTGAGCACTTAAATAAACACCCTTGAACCACAAAACAATCTGGAGTCAGTCTATGATTTTGTACAAATGTATTATCAATGACAGTGTCAAAATGCTTTTTTAGTTGTTAAGGCAACATACCAATGTCACACATCACATGTCCTTGAAGGATGCATGCAGATGACACACATTGGTAACCACACCTGTGAAACCGTAATGGAAAGGAACAACTCAGTTACCAAATAATCCCAGTAAATTACACACAGGATAGAGTAAGACGTGTGACAGTGAATGTAATGTTAAAAATGAAAATGTTCTCACCTGTGTATCAGTGGAAATATTGCTGTATGACTGACTCCCTGTTGTCGTTGTCTTCTTCCTCAGCTTCCTCCTCATCACTGTCCACAGGCTCCACAGCTGCCACAACACCGTCATCTGGACCATCCTCCTGCAGAAAAGGCACCTGGCGTCGCAAAGCAAGATTGTGAAGCATCGAGCAGGCGATGATGATCTGGCACACCTTCTTCGGTGAGTAGAATAGGGAACCACCTGTCATATGGAGGCACCTGAACCTGGCCTTCAGGAGGCCGAAGGTGCGTTCGATCACCCTCCTAGTCCGCCCATGGGCCTCATTGTAGCGTTCCTCTGCCCTGGTCCTGGGATTCCTCACTGGGGTCAATAGCTAGGACAGGTTGGGGTAACCAGAGTCCCCTAATAGCTACACACAGTGCCTCTGGAGTTGACCCATCATATCAGGGATGCTGCTATTCCGCAGGATGTAGGCGTCATGCACAGAGCCAGGGAACATTGCATTTACCTGCGAGATGTACTGGTCTGCCAAACAGACCATCTGTACATTCATGGAATGATAACTCTTCCGGTTCCTGTACACCTGTTCACTCCTGTGGGGGGGGGGGGGACCAGAGCTACATGGGTCCCATCAATAGCACCTATGACGTTGGGGATATGTCCAAGGGCATAGAAGTCACCTTTAACTGTAGCCAAATCTTCAACCTCAGGGAAAATTATGTATCTCCTTACGTGTTTCAGCAGGGCAGCCAACACTCTGGACAACACGTTGGAAAACATAGGCTGGGACATCCCTGATGCCATGGCCACTGTTGTCTGAAAAGACCCACTAGCAAGGAAATGGAGCACTGACAGCACCTGAACGTCAGGGGGGATTCCAGTGGGATGGCGGATTGGTGACATCAGGTCTAGCTCCAACTGGGTACATAGTTCCGGGATGGTGGCACGGTCAAACCTGTAGGTGACGATTAAATGTCACTCTTCCATTGTCAACAGGTCCACCAGCGGTCGGTACACCGGAGGATTCCGCCATCTTCTCAAATGTCCCAGCTGACGGCGCCTAGGAAGGACAACAGCGAGGATCGAGTCAACTAATTTCCAGGTATGTACCCACAGTTACACAGAACACGACACCAAATGCAAAACCCTTCCTGTATGTGTGTTGAGTGTAGGCCTAGCTATGTGTGACGCAGAAGTAAATGGAGCCATGTGGGCCCCTGAAATGGCGGCTGCCTGACCTCTAAACTGGGACAATGGGATTGTGGGGTAACTGCGTTGGTGTTGCACACCGTCGCAGTAGGCGGTCGTAGACTGCGGCACAATGCTGCATTGGTTAACATTGGACCCTATGGGTCCCAGGAGCCAATGAGGAAGTGCGCCGGCGGTGATGATACGCGCCGCCGCGGACGTCACCGCCGCGGACGTCACCGCCATTTTCTATCTGTTCAATCACTAGATACCTGATCTTCGACAGGAGAGGACTTACACTGCAAGTGCTGCTGTGACCTCAGTCTGGAAGTGACGATGGCTGCTGCGTCTGGGGAAAGGGCCCCTGCCTTCACTGCTCAGGAGTTGGAGAAACTGGTAGACGGCGTCCTCCCCCAGTACACGCTACTCTACGGTCCTCCAGACCAACAGGTTAGTACGCAGGGAGCACGTTGTATGGGCTAGACCTGGGTGGAGAGGGCTGGTTGGAAGAGGGAAGGGGGCCGAGTTCAGGCAACATTAATGCATGTGAATGTATGTGCCACATGGCTAGGGTAGGGAGGGGGGCCACGCACATTGACGGTGCGGTTGTTAATGACTTCTCTTCTTCCCTTGTGCATGTCATGTAGGTCAGCGCCCACCAGAAGAAGGACATTTGGCGTGCCATCACCAAGGACGTCCGGACCCTGGGGGTCCACCAGAGACGGGCACCCACTGCCGTAAACGATGGGAGGACATTCGCCACTGGAGCAAGAAGACGGCGGAGGCTCAGCTGGGGATGGCCTCCCAACGTGGGAGAGGTGCCCGTCGCTCCATGACCCCCCTGATGTTCAGGATCCTGGCGGTGGCCTACCCTGAGTTGGATGGGCGCTGAGGGCATCACAGCAGACACAAGGGGGTGAGTACACTCTCATTCTGCTGACTTTGCGCGCAGTGGAGGGGTCTGGGTGGGGGAGGAGGCCTGTGGGTGTACCTAGGCCAGGCAGAAATACGTAGGCTAGGCCCCTCCGTAATGCAGGCCATGTGGCACCCTATCCCACCTCAGTAGAGTGCCAAGTACAGGTATAGATGCCCCTGTGGCATCCATGTGTGCAGATGTCCACCATAGCCATGTAGGCCAGATCCCAGGAATTGCATCTGTAGAGGCCAGGAGCACGGCGTAGTGCAGGGGGCTGCTGTGTCTGTATTGTCCGCCAACGGTTGCGGTATGCCATGCACTCAACCTGTCTTTCTTCTGTCCCCCCGCCCTTTTGTGCTCTCCCTGTTCTTTTGTTCATCAGCATCATCAGGCGGAGGTACAGTGGCACCGGAGCACGAGGGAGCTGCATCCCACATGGCCATGGAGGGCCACACCACGGACTCAGAATGCACCAGTGGGACGGAGGGCGAGAGGAGCTTCACGTCGGCCACCGGATCAGCAACCAGCGACACGGACTCGTCCGACGATGGGAGCTCCCTTGTGGTGGCGGCACCATCTGTGCACCCCACTTCTACAGGTACAGCCGCCACCTCCCCTACCAGCACCGCCCTCCCAGCAGCCCCTCAGCGTTCGCCCCGTGCCCGCTCACCCAGGAGGGTGGGCATCACCTTTGCCCCAGGCACCTCAGGCCCTGCCCCAGTCACCCCAGGCCCTGCCCCAGTCACCCCTGCTGCCCTCAGTGAGGAGGCCATTGACCTCCTTAGGTCACTCACTGTTGGGCAGTCTACCATTGTGAATGCCATCCAGGGTGTAGAAAGGGAGTTGCAACACAGTAATGCATTCCTGGAGGGCATTCATTCTGGTCAGGCTGCCCTTCAGCGAACCCTGCAATCTCTGGCCTCAGCACTGATGGCAGACATTGTCCCTGTGTCTAGCCTCCCCCCTCCAACCTCCTCCACCCAGACCCAATCCCCTGTATCCCAGCCTATCCCAAGCACACCTACAGACCAGCATGCACACACCTCAACACACAAAAGTAGCTCAGGCAAACATAGGCACCACACAACCCACAGGCACACACGCAAGCATCACCCACGTGCAGACACAGCAACATCCACTGCCTCCACTGTGTCCCCCTCCTCGTCGTCTCCCTCCTCCCTCCCAGTGTCGTCTACACTCTCACCTGCATGTACTACATCTACAGGCACTAGGACTTGCAGCAGTACACCCAGCACCACACCCCGCTCACCTGCACTCACCACCTCCACTCCCATTTACACTTCCCCTGTGTCCTCTCCCAGTGTGTCTGTGACGCCCCCTCCCAAAGTACACAAACGCGGGCACCCACACACCCAACATCCATCCACCTCACGACAGCCTCCAGTACCTGCACCCAAAACACCTAAAGTGACACCTCCTACAACCACCTCCTCTTCCTCCACTCCCAGACCCCCTCCAACTACCGACCCCAGTGTTCGTCAGAAACTGTCCCTGTGTAAAGTTGACATTTTTGCCCCCCCCCTCCAATTCATCAGTCCCGTCGTAGCGCCTCAGCCAAAAAGCCTCCAAAACCAGTGGTGCCTGTTCAAGGTGTGTGGAGTGCACCGGCCACCAGGGCAGGCAGTGTGACCCGGAGCCAAGGCACTGACAGCCCACCCCCTGTAAAGGCTCTGAAATTGGAAAATGGCCGACGGGACCCTGTGACGACTCCTGGAGGCAAAACAACTCACAGGGGTTCCAGGGGGATTGCAGAGTCACCTGTGACTCCTCCAAAGGTGGGGAAGGGCCAGAGGAAGTCTGCACAGCCTAGTGTGAGCAGCACGGCGGAGAAGGGCGGCATCCTTCCCGGCGGTCGGGACGCCACCGCCAGCACCGTCGTCACTGGTCAGGAGACCACCGCCAGAGTCATTGCCCAGGAGGGCCCAAGTATTGTCACTGGTCAGGAGACCACCGCCACCGCCGGAGTCATTGCCCAGGAGGGCCCAAGTATCGTCACTGGTCAGGAGGCCACCGCCGGAGTCAGTGCCCAGGAGGGCCCAAGTATCGTCACTGGTCAGATGACCACCGCCACCGCCGGAGTCAGTGCCCAGGAGGGACCAATTATCGTCACTGGTCAGGAGACCACCGCCGGAGTCAGTGCCCAGGAGGGCCCAAGTATCGTCACTGGTCAGGAGACCACCGCCGGAGTCAGTGCCCAGGAGGGCCCCAGCTGCCACAGCCCCACTGGGCAATGAGGGAACGTCATGCCACACACCAATGCCCAGTCCAGAGAACGTCATGCCACACACCAATGCCCAGTCCAGAGAACGTCATGCCACACACCAATGCACAGTCCAGAACCGCCATGGCAAAGCACCGCTGAACAGTGCAGAACCGCCATGGCTAAGCACTGCTGAACAGTCCAGAGACCGCCATGGCAAAGCACCGCTGAACAGGGCATGCACCGCCATGGCAAAGCACTGCTGAAGAGTCCAGAACCGCCATGGCAAAGCACCGCTGAACAGTCCAGAACCGCCATGGCAAAGCACCGCTGAACAGTCCAGAGACCGCCATGGCAAAGCACTGGTGAACAGGGCATGCACAGCCATGGCAAAGCACCGCTGAACAGTCCAGAACCGACATGGCAAAGCACCGCTGAACAGTCCAGAACCGCCATGGCAAAGCACCGCTGAACAGTCCAGAGACCGCCATGGCAAAGCACCGCTGAACAGGGCATGCACCGGGAAAGAATGAAAAGGCCGCCACATCAAGCATCGTTATCCCATGTGCAGGTGGGACAGTGACGGGACAGGAACTTCCACGGAGAGACTAATCCAGTCTGGGCACCAGTCCCCCTCCAGAACCAGTGAAGGCTGTTATCTACTTTGGAAACTGTGGCTTTGCACTACACAGGATTGAACAGTGGGCAACCCACCCACTGTAGAGACTTGAGAGACTGCGGCTTTGCACTCCCCAGGATGGAACAGTGGGCAAACCACCCACTGTAGAGACTTGAGAGACTGTGGCTTTGCACTCCCCAGGATGGAACAGTGGGCAAACCACCCACTGTAGAGACTTGAGAGACTGTGGCTTTGCACTCCCCAGGATGGAACAGTGGGCAACCCACCCACTATAGAGTCTTGAGAGACTGTGGCTTTGCACTCCCCAGGATGGAAGAGTGGGCAACCCACCCACTATAGAGACTTGAGAGACATTGGCTTTGCACTCCCCAGGATTGAACAGTGGGCAAGCCACCCACTGTAGAGACTTGAGAGACTGTGGCTTTGCACTCCTCTGGATACATCAATGGGCATGGAGCCCCGTCGTGGATCTGGCTTTGCACTCCTCCTGCTGAGGTGCCCCCCCTTCCCTTCCCCCTGAGGTGCCTGTAGTATTTCGATCTGATGCCCCGGCAGTGTTCTCTCCGTTTGTGGACAGGTATCTATTGTGGGCCTCGCCCATGCATTTTTGGACTAGTGGTACACGGACATTTCTATGTGCATATCTGAACTACTTCTCGGAATGCATATACTTTTGTATGATTTTCTAATATATCTGTATATTTTTGAGACATGTATATTGCTACATTACAATGTTTGGACTGATTTCGTTTTGTCTTTGCATTCTTCCGGGGGGGTTGTGGGTTGTTACTGTGATTTTTGTGAATGCATTGGTGTGTGTGTTGTAATATGCGAGGGTGGGGTGGGGGTGGGGGTGTTGCGTGTGTGTCCCCCTAACTTTTGCCTCCCCCCTCCCCTATGTCATAGGTGCAGTACTCACCGTTGTCGTCGCCGGCGCAGGCGTTGGTCTTCGTAAATGAGTAGGAATACAAGGGCCGGTAGGATTTGGAGTTCCGGCTCCATGCTATCCTCCTTTCTCGTGGGATGTGTTCAGGTGAGCGTTTTCACATAGCAGTAACTGTTTCCACCGTGTTTTTATCCACGGAGAATCCGCCCCGGAAAAGGTGGCGGATTGGCGGGTTGTGATACTATGGGCGGTACATTGTCCTCCACCTGTCTGTTGGTGGTGACCGCTGCGCTGCTTGTCTGTACCGCTGTGGCGGTCGGAGTGTTAAAGTGGCTGTCTATGTTGGCGGTTTCCGCCACGGTCATAATTCCCTTTTTTTGTCTGCCGGCCTGTTTGCGGTATTACCGCACCTTTAACACCGTCCGCCAGGGTTGTAATGACCCCCCAAGTCTGCTTAGGAATATAAACTAGGGGACCAAGAAAACAACACATACAACACATACAACACATACATGTGGCGCCATGAAATTGTCTACCAGGAAAAATAAATAAGCACACCATGATGTGCTTGTGACTAGGGTCCCACCAAAATCACACAATCATCATGCATTGACAAATCCAGTAGGTTTGGCCTGGGCTTTTGGTCTTGACTAAACACTAACTAAGTCTGCTGCATTAAAGGAAATAAAACAAAAAAATATTGCTTTCTGTATATAATGCAACTATGAGATAATGTAATATGAAATGAGTATATATAATATACTCCCTCATGAATTGCAATGCATACACTTCATAAAAAGTGGAATGATGCAAAAAACAGACAATAGTATGAGGCAAGATTGAAATACCACTTTAGTTGAAGTTATTTATATTTTAAAAAGTTGGTAATAAGAGGGCTTATACACAGCTGCTCTGATATGACAGATACTCCCATGGTCAGTCAGCTGACTTCCTGCTTCAGCTACTAGGACCCATAAAGCTTCCAGAGGTTTCCCTGCAACTGCCCGACTGACCATCAAGTGAGGCCTCCCTGCAACTGCCTATCAGCTTTCCTACTTGGCCTGCCTAGGCTGTGCTGCTGGTCTCTGCTGGAGTGAGTCCTGATCCCCAAGAGTTGCCCCCTGGACCTTTGCCTGGCATTGGAGTGTACTCCTCCCTGCATAGCTGAAGGCTTAATCAGATTCAAATCGATGTGACACAGGGCCCTATACCATGCGGAACTGAAAGTTTCACCAGAACAGATGCCTAGCGACGGAACACATTGCAGAACCTCGTCGAGCAGCAGCAACCTTCTCCAGATCCGACACCTAGCAATGTGAAGCCTTGCAGAGCCACACCATGCAGATCCCACCTGAAGCCTACATCAGATCCAACGCTGAGTGACGTGAAGTCCCGCAAAACCGTGTCGCCCAGCTAAAAGCTCCATCAAAAGCATTGCAGAGTGACACAGAGCCTTGCAAAGCCCGGCTGCCCAGCTGAAAGTTTCATCAGATCCGAAGCTGAGTAATGCAAAGCCTTACACAGCAACGTCACACAGACCTAAACCCCCAGCAGGAGGAATATGAGCCTGTATCCATCACGCGCTCTTTCGCAGTTGGCCTGAACTTGTGACCTTGTCCCGCTCCAGCACTGTACTTGAGGATCATATATAATGTATTTTTTTTATCCTGAGAGAAAAAAAACAACAAAGGAATTTGGAAATGAGAGTTCTATTTTGACAGGTCGAATTCAAATGTTTACACTGCTACAGTCAGGCTACACTGGTTGGCCTGAAATCATGTTTTACACTGTCACTGTAGTGAATGGCACAATTGGTGCTGTAGTCCACTAGTGGCATTTATCTTACATGTCCTTGATACACTTTGTACCATATTCTAGGGCTTTATAGATATGTTACCTATACCAGCTAGAAATATAGAAATTCTACCATGTTTAAAGGGGAAGCACAAGCACTTTACAACCCGGTTAGCAGGGAAGGTAGGATTCTTACAGTGGCATTGTCAGGAATGTTGAACAGCAAGGCATCCACTAGAGAGATTTGATTTGTGTGCTGATAAAATCTAAACTGATTAAATTTGAATTTCATTGTGCTGAGAAAAATAAACACCTAGCTGGAGTAGCTGTGATCCGAAGATTTATATGGAAAATGAGACACAGTTCCTATTAGTTTTCTGCATAATGAAGGCTCTAGGGGTTAACTGGCATCTACTTACACAAGTTAGATTGCATTAGTTAGTCATATGTCTACAGTCAATGCTTATCAACTGAGCAGATGGGAGTGAGCCTTTTTTGCTTCTTGTGGTGGTGGCATACCTTTTTGCATCAGTTCCCTCAAAATACAAATATGTGTTAAGCTAAAAAATGCAAAAAAAATTTAAATAAAAGAAGAAATGGCAAATCCACTAGGACTCACCTATGTGAGAGCTATTGCTTTTGCGAAAGTCTTTTATCCATATTGTATTGCAGTGTGGCTGTTCAGCATGGCTAAAAGTTAAGGCATGGCATGAATTGGAGTGGCATAAAGGAGAGTGGCGTGGAGGAGACTGGAGTAGAGTGAAATAGAGTGGAGTGGCTTAAAGTGGCATGGAGTGGAGTGGTGTAGAGTAGCATATAGTGGAGTTATGTAGGGTGGAGTGGCATGCAGTAAAGTGCTGTACAGTAGAGTGGCAAAGAATATCAAAAAAGGACATTGATATATAAATTATACATGTATTGTTTTTTTTGTTAGCAACTTACAATCTATGTATATGAGGATTCTTTATTCAGGAGTATGTTATTTTCATTTCTAAAATATCGCAACACAGTTATATAAATATCAATGGAGTGCCTCTTGTAGTTGTTGGCTTTCACGAGTGCTTAGCACATCATAAGACCCAGGGGTGGGGGCTTTTCAAGGGTGCACCCTAAGTTGGTTTAAATACCAACATATTACTTTTCCCTATTACCCAGAGCGCCAATACTCTCCTGGTTAAGTACACCCACACTCATTTACAAGTGGCAAAGAGTAGAATGGCATAGAGTTGAGTAGAGTAGAGTGAAATAGATTGAGTGGCATAGACTGGAGCACCTTAAAGTAGAGCGGCACAGAGTGGCATAGAGTGACGTAGAGCGGAATGGAGTGGCATAGAGTAAAGTGTCATATAGTGGAGTGGCATAGAGTGACGTGGAGTAAAGTGTTGTGGAGTAGAGTGGCATAGAGTAGAGTGGTGTTGAGAGGCATAGCGTAGAGTGGGGTGGCATACAGTGGACTGGGGTAGATGGAGTGACGTAGTGTTGAGTGGCATAGAGTAGAGTGGAGTGGTGTACAGTAGAGAGGCATAAAGCAAAGTGGTTTAGAGTGCCTAGAGTGGAATTGTGTAGAGTGGAGTAATGTAGAGTGTAGTGGCGTAGAAAGGAATGGTGTGGAGTACATTGGAGTGGCATAGAGTAGAGTGGCATTAAGTGGAATGGAGTAAAGTATGGTGGAATGACATAGAGTAGAGTGGCAAAGAGTGGAGTGGAGTAGAGTGGCAAAGAGTTCAATGGAGTGACGTAGAGTGTCATGTAAGACTCAGCTGGTGTAGAGTGGCATTTAGTGGAATGGAGTGGCATAGAGTGAAGTAGTGTAGAGTAAAGTAGCATAGAGTAGCATGGCATAGACTAGAGTGGCATAAAGTGGTGTAGAGTTGTGTTGAGTGACATAGAGTGGAATGGAGTGGCATGGGGTAAAGTGACGTAGAGTGGAAAAGAGTGGCATGGAGTAAAGTGACGTAGAGTGGAGTGGTGTAGAGTAAAGTGGAGTAGAGAAGAATGGAATAGAGTGGACTGCAGTAGAGTGGCGTGGAGTAGAGCGGTGTTGAGAGGCATAGAGCAGTGTGGAATGGCATAGAGTGAGGTGTTGTAGAGTAGAGTGTTGTGAAGCGGAGTGGTGTAGAGTGGTGTAGAGTAGAGTGGCATGGGGTAAAGTGACGTAGAGTGGAATAGAGTGGTATGGAGTAAGGTGTTGTAGAGTGGAGTGGTGTAGAGTGGCGTAGAGTAAAGTGGAGTAGAGAAGAATGGTATAGAGTGGACTGCAGTAGAGTGGCGTGGAGTAGAGCGGTGTTGGGAGGCATAGAGCAGAGTGGAATGCATAAAGTGAGGTGTTGTAGAGTAGAGTGTTGTGAAGCGGAGTGGCGTAGAGTGGCATAAACTAAAGTGATGTAGAGTGCCATAGAGTGGCATTGTGTGGAGTTGAGTGGCATAGAGTGCAGTGGAGAGTGTAGTTGAGTGGCACAGAGTGCAGTGCAGAGCATCCTCACTGACCTGCTCTGCCTTCACATTGCTCCACCAGTAAGTGGAAGCCCATTCTGACTTGAACTCTGACCTAGGTCAGAAGTTCGAGGGCCTCCTCCACCCACAGGCTTGTACCTTTTGCTTTCGGCACTTTCCTCTATCTTTACCTTGTTTTTCTCCTCACTCCTCTCATTCTCGCATCTCTCTCTCTCTCCTCTCTCTCACTCTCCCCACCGCTGCTGCCCCTACTGCCCACCCCCTCCTCGCTCTCATTCTCCCCGCCGCTGCTACCCCTGTGGCCCCGCCCCCCTTTTTTGTGACGTTCCTGCTCCCGCCTCCCACCTGTCCTCTCCTCTCCCCCTCCCTACTTAATAGCAGCTGCTGCGCGGTAGTAAGAGCAACCTCACTGACCTGGTCAGTGAACTGCTCTGCCTCCACATAGCTCCACCAGTAAGTGGAAGCCCATTCTGACTTGAACTCTGACCTAGGTCAGAAGTTCGAGGCCCTCCTCCACCCGCAGGCTTGTACCTTTTGCTTTCGGTGCTTTCTTCTATCTTTTCCTTGTTTTTCTCCTCACTCCTCTCATTCTCGCATCTCTCTCTCTCTCCTCTCTCTCACTCTCCCCACCGCTGCTGCCCCTACGGCCCACCTCCTCCTCGCTCTCATTCTCCCCGCCGCTGCTGCCCCTGTGGCCCCGCCCCCCTTTTTTGTGACGTTCCTGCTACCGCCTCCCAGCTGTCCTCTCCTCTCCCCCTCCCTACTTAATAGCAGCTGCTGCGCAGTAGGAAGAGCAACCTCACTGACCTGGTCAGTGAACTGCTCTGCCTCCGCTTAGCTCCACCAGTAAGTGGAAGCCCATTCTGACTTGAACTCTGACCTCGGTCAGAAGTTCAAGGCCCTCCTCCACCCACAGGCTTCTGCCTGTGCCTCATCCCTTGTGTCTAGTGGGAGAACTCTGCTCTTCTGCTAGGCTGCCCACTGCCTCTTTTTTTTCTTTTGTGTGCTGTTTTTGTGCTTTTTGCTTTCTGCACTTTCCTCTATCTTTTCTTCATTTTTTTCTCACTCCTCTCATTCTCACATCTCTCTCTCCTCTCTCTCCTCTCTCTCACTCTCCCCGCAGCTGCTGCCCCGCGGCCCTCCTCCCTCCTCTCTCTCATTCTCCCCGCCGCTGCTGCCCCTGCAGACCCGCCCCCCTTTTTCGCACCGTTCCCACCTCCCAGCTGTCCTCTCCTCCCCCTGATGCAAGCCCATCTGCGGTCGTCCACGACCCGGCCGCGACCAGCACCAGGACGCCTGGACCTTTCGCCCACCACCGCTACACGCCAGCAGGACTCATCGCTCTCAACCCAGGACACGACAACAACTGTAAGCGGGCATCACCAAGCAACACCAAGGGACCCTTCACCTGTCGCCACTGAAAATTCACCAGCCTCTGCCACTCAAGCCCACCCCGAGGGCCCACAAAGCAGAAACCAACCTCATATTTATCCTGATCAACACTCGCTCCATCCATAGGCACGCCATCGAACTCTGGAACCTCATCGACACCACATCCCTGGACATCGCCTTGCTCACAGAGACCTGGCTTAACCCCGCCTCGGCTCCAGACATCGCCATCCCAGATGGCTACAAGATCATCCGCAAAGACTGTACGGACTGTCCCGAGGGAGGCATCGCCATCGTCCACAAAGAATCCCTACGCCTCTCCACGAGCACCAAAGACTCCTCAACCAACATGGAACTTCCTTCACTTCCAGATTGGATCCAACCCTAACACCACTCTGCGGGGCACCCTCATATACAGCCCGCCAGGCCCCACCCCCCATTCTGCAACACCATCGCTGACCTCGCCACCACCCACAAACTCGCTTCCAAGGACTACATCCTCCTCAGGGACCTCAACTTCCACCTGGAGAACCCCAATGACAAAAACTCCACGAAGCTGCTCAAAAACCTCACCAACCTTGGACTCAAGCAACTCATCACCTCGCCCACCCACTTTGCTCGACACACACTCAACTCCATCGTCACCGCCAGCAACCACATCTCTATTAGCCACATCACCGAACTCCAATAGACCGACCAGCACTGTATACACTTTACCTTCAGCAAAACCCCGACCGACACCTCGCTCACCTACCCCCCACGCAGGAGCTAGAACAAGATCACCAAGGACGAGCTACTCACCAGCCTCAACAACTCACCCCCCAGATGTCCTTGACATTAACACAGCTGCCCATGTCCTCATCAACTTGATCTCAGACTGTGCCCACACCTTAGCCCCCATCATCAAACCCTCCAACAGGCGCACATCAACAAAAGCCAATTGGTTCACCCCCACCCTCAAGGAGTCCAAACAAAACTGCAGACACCTCGAAAGAAAATGGCGCACCGACAAGACCCCCACCAACCACGAAGCCTTCAAAAAAGCCATAAACACACACCACCAACTCATCAGGACCACCAAGAGAAATGCCTTCCAGGAACGCATCAACAACAATGCACACAACAGCAAGGAACTCTTCGCGATCATCTGAGAACTGACCAACCCCAGAGTGAACTGATATCCTAACTTCACAAGAACTCTGCAATAACCTCTCCACCTACTTCCACCGCAAGATAGCAGACATCTATGACAGCTTCCCAACTCAGGACCTTCCCACGCCCACCACCAGCATATCCACCACCGAAGCTCCTCCAACCCCAACCACCTACTCTGCTGGGATATCATCTCCAATGAAGAAACCCTCAACATCATGAATTCCAACCACTCTGGCTCTCCCTCCAATCCCTGCCCCCACCACATCTTCAACAAAGCAAGCAGCACCATCGCACCCAAACTCCGGCACATCATCAACTGCTCCTTTGAAACTGCCACCTTCCCAGAAATCTGGAAACACACCGAAATCAAGCCCTTAGTGAAGAAACACACGGCAGACCCAGACGACCTCAAGAAATTCCGTCCCATCTCTCTGCTCTCCTTCCCAGCTAAGGTCGTCTAAAAGCCTGTCAACAGACAATTCACCAGACACATCGAACTCAACAACATACTGGACCCCTCACAGTCAGGCTTCCAGAGCAACCACAGCACCGAGACCGCCCTCCTCGCCACCACTGACGACATCCGCATCCTCCTAGACAGGGGTGAGACCGCAGTTCTCATCCTGTTCGACCTCTCCACCGCCTTTGACACCATCTCCACCGCACGCTACAGACTTGTCTCCACGACGCCAGCATCTGAGACAAAGCACTAGAATGGATCACCTCCTTCCTCTCCGACAGGACCAAAAAAGTCCGACTCCCCCCTTTCTACTCAGAGGCCACCAAGATCATATGTGGCGTCCCGCAAGGTTCCTCTCTGAGCCCCACTCTCTTCAACCTCTACATGGCCCCTTTAGCCACCATCGCCAGACACCATGCACTCAACATCGTCTCATACACGGAGGACACTCAGCTAATCATCTCCCTCACCAACGACCCGCACACAGCCAAAACCAACTTCCACAACGAAATGAGGGCAGTCGCCGCTTGGATGAAGGAGAGCTGCCTCAAGCTTAATAACGAAAAAACAGAAGTCCTCGCCACCAGCAACAACCCCTCAGCCTGGACATCTCCTGGTGACCCACTGCCCTCGGAAGCGTTCCGGCCCCCACTAACCACACCCGCAACCTCGGCTTCATCCTGGACTCAGCACTCTTGATGAACCATCAAGTTAGCGCAGTCTCCTCTGCCTGCTTCAACACCATGCGCATGCTCCGGAAGATCTTCAAATGGATCCCAACCAAATCCAATAGAACAGTCACCCAGGCCCTCATCAGCAGCCACCTGGACTTCGGCAACACACTCTACGACGGAACCACCACCAAGGTACAGAAAAGACTGCAAAGCATCTAGAACACCTCCGCCAGTCTCATCATGAACACCACCAAACACAGCCAAACATCCGGTCTACTGAGAGACCTGCACTGGCTCCCAGTCGACAAGAGAATGGCATTCAAGCTTCTCACGTGCGCCCACAAATCCCTCCACAACACCAGACCAGAAAACCTCAACCAAAGGCTCCACTTCTACACGCCCACCAGACAGCTCCAACCTTGCACCGGCTGCCGTCCCACGTGTCTGGAATGCCACAGCCGGAGGAAGATTCTTCTCCCACCATGCCCCCAAGACCTGGAACTCCCTTCCCATCCAACTCAGAAGATTTCCCACTCTATTGCAATTCAGAAAGGACCTCAAAACTTGGCTCTTCACCTGATTATGGATGGCCTATCACTTACTGTCTCCCCCCTCACAGCATCTTGAGGCCCTAGTGGGTGACTAGTCACCCTTTACAAATATTATGATTGATTGATGATTGATTGGTGTAGAAAAGAGTGGCGTGGAGTAGAGTGGAGTGGTGTAGAGTAGAGTGGGATTGAGTTGAATTGCATGAAATGGAGTGGCATAGAGTGAAGGGGTGTAGAGTGGCGTAAAGTAGAATGGAGTGACAGAGTAGAGCGGTGTACAGTGGGGTGTAGTAGACAGGCATCGAATACAGTGTAATGGTGTACAGTAGCATAGAGAGGAGTAGAGCAGAGTATGGTAAGTGGCATGGAGTGGCATAGAGTGGTGTGGAGTGGAATAGAGTGGAATAGAGTGGAATAGAGTGGAGGGGAGTGGTGTAGAGTGGAGTAGTTCAGAGTTGAAAGGTGTAGAGCAGTACACTTGGGGGTGTAAGTAACTAAAGTGTCAATAGAGATTGCAGATAGTTGAAAGCAACATAAATAAGCTGTATGCTGTGTTAAAAATAGGAAAGCATTTTGCATGTCCAGTAATAATCCTGAAATACTTATAAAATAAAAAAATAACTAGAACAGTTGCAAAATGATGAGAAGAACAAAGACGAGGAATAACACATGTACTTGATCCATGCTTCAGGGAGGAGCTAAAACACAAGAATGGGAGGGAAGGCTATGGGAGCTAAGCAATTGACAGTTTGCAAACCAGAGTGATGACGAAAACAACTACTGGTATGCTATGGATGGTTTGTAAGCCCATTAAACTGTAGATAATATGGGGCAGATTTATGGGAAGTGGCTCTGCACCGAGTGCAGCGCCACTTCCCCTGCGCCCCTTAGCACCCCCCCTACCGCCACCATGTATGCTTTGTATTTAAAATACGGCAAACCATGGCACAGGGTAGGGGGCAATAGCGTCATTTCTCATGCTGCTATTGATGTATCTGCAATAGTAGCACCAAAATATTGGCTCTACTCCTGCAGAGTACATAGGGCCGCATTCTAAATAATGGAAGCCCCCTTTTAATGCCTACTCTTGAGCAGCCTTTAAAAGTGCTGTAAGAAATGGTGCAAGGAAATCTCATAGATTTCCTTACGCCATTTTCCCGGTCCCCCCAACTGGGGGATTGTCCCTTTTGAATACATTATGCCTGGCGCAAAGGGTTACAGAGTGACGCAATGCTTGCATTGCACCAGTCTGTAAATATGACACAGGATTTCGGCCTTGTTGGGCCACATTAACGTAAAAAAATAATGACGTTAATGTGGCGCTAGGGCATTATAAATATGCCCCTATGTCTCGTACCACAGCTATGCGCTGTATAGATGAAATCTAAAAACTGGCAGAGTACAAACAAATATTAGAGGTAATGTGAACAATAACGGTAAAATGAAAAAGGTAAACAGGGTATTAATAAGTGTTATTGATAATTGGGTCTAATGGAGGAGGGGTTAAAATAAGGAGGTGGGCCTAGGGTTTAAGATTCATCTAAGGGATCCCTGAAAAAAATCGTAGAGTGAGATTAGTCCGTCACAAATTAATTTTCCAGATTAATATCAAATGAATTAATAACTCCGAAAATAAAAACCATGGAACCCTTTAAATAAAACGGAGTAGTAGTATTTTCTGTGTACACTAAACCAGTAATCTTTCTCCTTGATAAACCGGACAACTAACGCCAGAGTTACAAAAAACATTATTGTTAGAAACTGTGAAAGACTGCACATTTTATCTTTCTTTTTTAGAAAATGTTCAGGAGCAATCCATTTTATTCTGGTAGAGGAATAACGAGTGATTAGACAAAAAAGCAAAAAATCAACAGTGAAAGGCGAAGTAATAATACCATTATTTGAGAAGAGTTAAAATGGATTTTTTGAGAACTTGCTACAGCTTGAAATCTTTTTAGATGCATATATTTGCATTTGAAATGATATCCAATTTGTCACTATTGTTATATTCTGTTAATTAGAATTTCATATTGTTATGGTTACTTCACATTGGTATCGTTCACTGTTTTTTTTTTCACATGTGTAGCCTTGCAGCAATAAATGTTGACCACTTCGTTCCCTTCCGGTGTGTGCATGCCGGGATGGACAGTGCCCTTTGTGGGAAGAGGTTGCCATGTGTGAGGGCCTAGAGCTAAATACAGGCAGAGATGTAAACCCGAAAGCTAGAATTAGAACCCAAATGTCTGTCTTTGACCATCATAAAGTTGTTTTAAAACAGTCACATTGCTTTGATCTAGGAAGAAAAGAGTTCTCATATTTTCTCATTTGACTCCATTTTAACCTCTTTTTATGACACAGCTCAGAATGTAATTTCATGCTGTAGCCTAGCGAATGAGTTAAACTCGGTTTTTACACTTATATCTGACTCGCAACAAGGGCGTTCAAAGATTAAAAGTGACTAATGCAAAAGGAATGAGTATGCAGTGCAGTGGAGGAAGAGAACACTCATGGGGTGTCATATCTTAATTAGGAGGTGACTGGTATGCTTTGGTATGGTTAGAAGCAGGGACAGTGGTTCCCTTGCAACATGTCTGTATCCATAATAGTCGACAAAGATACTTGGAGAGTCAACCAGTGCCAACAGCGGATCCTATTGAGCACATTTTATTATTCAAATCATAAATGGAAAGACACATACACCCCACACATCCAATGCGAGGGTGCAGCTGGAGATCGAAGTAAATAGGGCTCAAATAAGGGAACTTGTGTTTGTTTTAATATTCTCATGCTTTGAAAAATACATATGTGGGTCCTCTTTTAAATGAACATGGGCCCATCACCTATACTAGGGAGAATTCGACATTAAGTAATGAGCTCTTTTTCATTGTTTTTTTGTGTTGATGCAGTAGAGTAACTATGACTTTTGTGTTAAATATTGAGTGTGTGGGTCTGATTGCTGGTGAAACTGTGAGTAGTTTTGATCAATATTACATTTATTGTTTGATACCCTGACTACCGCACGACTAAAATACATTTATAGCCTCGTTTTGTTGTGGCCTTTTCTGCCTTTACTGATAGAGCAACTTGTTTCGGGTCTATTCAAAGGCCAGAGTAGTCGAAGGACTTCTTCCTGACTGTAAAAACCACTCCCATAATTCCTTCCTTATCCTGACATTTGTCTTGTTGTGCCACCTAAGAAAGTGATCCCAGACGTATAATCTGTTACTTGGTTCCTTATGTGAGCTATTCTGCAATTCCTAAACTATTGTAAACCATTGCCCTATGGTCAGGGAATGTTAAAAACTTATGTTGGATTTGTTCCCTTTTTGATTTCATGTTAATTCTTGGGAGAGTGTACCAACCACTTCCTGAAAAGGTATATTAAATGAAAAATACACATTTAAGAACGAAAATAACGGGCAAATAGTCACCAGTCTCTGAGCAATCTGAACTCAGATGAATGAAATGCAAACATACGGGCAGGCCTGTCCGTCTTGCAACTCTGGTGGCATTTATCCGGTGGCTACAAGGTGGATGGATGGTTTCAGATGAGGATGTGCTACCATGACCCAACCATGCCCCTAACACCCCCTTGTAATCGTGGCCCTTTGCAGTGTGGCCTGAGTTTGAACATTTTTGCTATGGTTGACTTTGATCTAGTTCAGACATACAATTAAGTGGAGACCTATCACAGGTCTGGTGATAGTAACATAGAGGCAATTTTATAAGCGTTGTTTGTCAGTGCAAGATGTTTCTAATTTATTTATAAGGCACTAGATTTGTCAACTGGAGTCTTTGTGCTAGGAACACCAATCCTTAAGGCAGAAGCAAAATCACCCCAAAGGAAACAATCTGCAGAACAGGCGTGGTTCGAGGGCCAGACTGACCTGGAGAAAAGTGGACAGACAGCAAACCTCAAAAGGAAGAACATTCTATAACCGATGGCAAGTGTCTGGAAGGCTCTATCTCTAAAAGGGTCTGGGGAAGCACTTAGGGAGAAGCACCTCAAGCATCAACAGCGCTGCAGGCTGTACGGCTCTAGGTGGGACATGCTTTAAGGTTGGCAAGTTGTTATTGCTGCTACACAGGCTGTACCTGGGCCGTGTGTTAGTCAAGCACAGTAAACACTGTTTCACTACCTAAGAGGAATAAACATTGCTACTATCAAAATGTGCAAAAAGAACTAGGTAGGACTGCGGGGTAAGTTTTGCGAGCATAGGGTGCAAGGGGGTGATGGCTGGGTGAAGGAGAGGGTTTGGTGGAATGGGAGTTCAGAGTCCAAAGGGAAGTACAGGATGCCTGGGAGTGTGCAGGGCTCCTGGTTGACACACACGATGCAAGGTGTTGTGCAGGGTGCAAGGAAATGTAGGATTTAAGTAAATAAGAGAATTTCAACCACAAATCTGTGTCGATGAAGGATTGCAAGCCGTGGATCAAGAGTGTGGGCCATGTCAATGCTGCATGATGCAAGGAGTGGTCAGTACACTGTACAATGCAGGGTAAATGTATAGTACGCGAGTCATGCTTGTGTATGGTAATTTGTGGCATTTTGTCTACTTGTGGAGGCCATATCCTTCACACATATGTGGGACCATTGTAGCGGATGAGGCAGTAGCAGTGCAGTCCCGTTCCTGGTGACAGGCGAGTTGCTTTTTCCAGTCAGCACCCTAGCAGTAGCCCCTGGAGGTGACACAGAGCCAAGGTAGAGGGTTGTAGGAGCATGAGAGAGACCGGCCAGTTGGCTGCCCTGGATGTTGTCCCACGCTCTCTGCTCATAACGGGTGCTGGGCTACAGTGACACACAGACGAGACATGTACCTGGAGAGGGAGGCATAGATTTCAGGGACACAGGGAGTGAGGGACCAAGGTGTACAGTGTTGGCAGGCCTCACGTCCAGGACAAGCACAAGCCTTGTGGTAAAGAAGCTTAAAAAAATGCATAATCCAAGATAAAAGCAAAAAACACATCCAGCTTCTGAAACTGACAATAAAGGCTGAGAACGGTGGTTTACGAATGTGAAAATGTAGCATTTTCACATAAAAGCTGAAACAGTTACTCTGCATGCATTACGGCTCATTTCTCTATAATGTCTGCACATATGTCCTGATGTGGAGCAATGTAGGGGCAATGTAGTCATCAAAGCCACAGACTGTGCTACTAAGTGTTTGCATGCCCAGGGGCGTTGCTTCATGGTGTGTTTGGGGTGCATCATCCTCCTAAATAATTTATTCTGTAGTGAATTGTGAGGCAAGTGCTTTCAGACGGATATGGTGAAGTGTCCGTTGGATTTCACCAGGAATTTTTACATACCCACAATGAAAAAACACATGCAGTGGTGGTTGGTTGCAAATTAAATTAGAGAGGCGCAAAACACACACACACACACACAACTACACACAACATACACACCAAATAAATATAAAATAACTTACCTTTCTCGATGTTATGCAGCACATCCCCGTGCTTTTGCAGCACATCCTCTGAGCTCGAGGACCACAGCCAACTCCCTCATCCAATCAAAGCTCTGTTTTTATGCTGTTAAGCAGCATGAAAAAAGTGTCTTGATTGGCTGGAGCGGGCTGGCTCCACACTCCAAAAGGCACTGTATGCCTGTGCCTGCTCTCTAAACCAGCTGTCCAAGACACCCGGTTGGAGAGGTTTGATTGCGCATATTGGTTTGGCCGTAGCAAGGTAACCGGCCAAACCGGCATGCGCACTTCAAACTGAAGCTGCCACTCCACACTGCTGCCAGTCATTGGTAGCAATGTTGCACTGGCCCGACCTGCCCTCACACTCTGCTTGCTGGCAGTAATGCCGAAAATAAAATCATTTTATTACCATTTTATTTTTTATGCTTTCTGCATATCAATGGGGGGGAAACGCTCCTCCGCTCCCACTGAGGAACCGCGACTTAAGTACCCTTAAAAATCCTTCCTCCTCTCTCTTTCTACTGCTTCCTAAGCACTCCCTCATGCCCTGCTTCTCATTTAATGTATTTTTTTTTCAATGTATCCCAGCATGATTGTTGGGAAATCTGAAGCTCACCCCCACCCCATCTTATGGACCAAGCTACGTCCCTGTGCATGCAACGAATCTCGCTTTGCAGCCTGCTACATCTACCTTTCATTTCTTCGATATGATATCTCCTTAGTATAATTCCAAGCCTAACATGCAGCTTTTTTGCTTAAGCGAGGACTCTGCTGCAATGGTGGGGCTGCAGGAAGCGAGGCACCCATGATGAAGGTACAGACCGGGACAGCTCTCAGAACTGGATGGTGCCATAGAATCTGCTGCAGGGAACATGGGAAGTTCAGCCAGCCTGGACATGTCTAGTCGAGCAGTTTGTCACCTGCACTATACCAGTTAACGTGCCACCTGGTTCTCTCCGGCTGCTTTAGGCCTAGTATATGCTCAATGAGATGTACAGGCAGAGAGCATAGGCAGTAGAGAGCCATCACCACCGTGCTCACATCACAGAGCCCGTCAGTTGAGAGGCAGTTACCCAATAAAGAATGTGTATCTCTACACTCACTCTTACAAGACCAGAACTGACAAACTTTCTCAATTCAATCCAAGGCCAGCACACTTTCCCACCATTACTCTGTAATTAGTAAAGATTCTGGGACAGATTTATCAAGATTTAGTGCTGGTGCAAGGTCACACAAAGTGATGGAAACTAGCGCAAACTGTTGATAAAATATTTATGTTCCAGTTCAAAACTTTTTTTTGTACTGGAAAGTAGCCCCAAATGAAACACTAATACAGCTTTCTGCGGATTTTCTTTAGTTTGTGCCAAGAGTGTGGTCCTATAGGTTGTTTCTTAGGTGCTCTCATGCTACCACCCATAACTTGTTTTTGAGGCAAAGTTCTAGCTTCTAAAACTGATAGCTAGGGCTATGTGCCAAAAATATTGCCTCTTTGAGGCGGCGTTAACAGGGATAAATGTATTAATTTCTCCTAACTTTCCACAAATTGCAAGTGTGCTGCACTGTACAGTACACATCCAATATGTGAAATGTTTTAAAGTTAGACTGAGCATAGTATTTTGTATTGGAAGGCTATTCTTCCATTACACATCATATGCAAGACATAACACACACCCAACTTGGCACAATGGTGCAAAGAAGTATGTGTGGTGCTAGCCAGTCTGCCCATGCACCAGCACTGTAGAAGAGAGTGGCAGCACCATATCTTTTTCATATCTATTCCCTTAATGCAATGCAGCAACTTTGGTTGGTGCACTGCTTTGCGCTAGTTTTAATAAATTAGCTCCTCTGTATCTGGAGTAACAAACTACAATGCCAAGAGACCCGCCTGAGGGAGAAATGCTTCAATTAAATTCTCTAAAATAAATTTAAAAAGTGACACTAAAATATACATTTTCCTCCAACTTGATTGGTTGTGAGCACCTAGGAGCAGCAAGGCCTGGCCCTACTCACCATCACTAATAATAAAAGCAGTACTCAATTTGCAGAAGAATAAGTTCTGATGCCCAAAGCTCTGCTCAGAAGCCCATGGCCGGCATTGGCACGCTGAATACCAAGGCTAGTGTTGTGCAGCCATTTTAGTTATAGCGTCATGCACGTTATTTTAACACACTAGGCTGCTATGCGCTTTAACCTAGAAATATTTTATTCAGCTTCGTCTTATTATTGTTACAATAACCATTTTTACGGTCTTGTTTTATTTCCGTCTATCTAACTGTTTTTGCCTAAGCCAACATTCTGTTCTCAAACAAGACTTTCTTGATCACTCTGTGCTTCTTCCACGGCTACAGCACGGTACATTGCTGGTGAACGTGGTAGAAGTTTAGTCTTCAACATTCGTAGAAAATACACATCCTTACGTAGCATCCTTACGTAGGGACACTTTCTCAGAATATCAGCTGTTATCATAAAAACACTTCCTTGTCCTCTTACACGTTAGAGGGAGATTCCAGCCAGGGAATCACGACTGTATGCTGACTGCTGAATGCTTCGCTACAGATGCTAACGCAGACTGCAGGCCTTTGCTCAGGTATGGGGGTTGATGTCTTCCAAGAGGAACCTGAAGGGCAGACTAGAGAGATCTATCCTAGCCTAGGTAGGGATTAGTCCATTGAAAATAGTGACAATATGATAGAGTTGTTCTTATGCTTCGCTCTTCTCATCCCAATTTTAATACTGTCATGTTGTGTCATCCTGGTTATTGCAGCTCACGCTTTGCTATCTAAGATGCAGTCTTTTTTATTAAACTCATCATTAAAATATATACTGCTTTTGTTTGTCATTTATATATGAGACTGAATTGTAAATGAGAGAACCGGATGAGACCTGAGTGACCACGACTTCCCTGAGAAGCCAACTATGTCATGCGCTCGGCTGCCCAATTATCTGTCTGGAAACCATATCATGCCTCTTCAGTCGACTACTAGACACTCCCTGTCTCTTTATCTCACTCTTGCGGGTTTCATGTGTGGCAATTTTCTATCTGTCTCTTTCTCTCTTTGCCCCTTTGTGTTTTTTCCCCTCTCTTGCTCTCTGGAAACTTCCATGAGGAAACATAAGTGCAGGCCCCTAAAAATAAGTGGGAAGGGGTCACAGGCGACCCCCTGCTCAAGTTAAGCACTGGATGAAAGACGTTCCTTCAACAAGTTATTCTGAATAGTGATTCATGACCTTTCAATAGTTTTATAAGCTTGTTAATAATAATCTTACAGTCTAACAAAATACTACATAAATACATAGTTACCACAAACAGTTTTATAAATATCATAAGAAAAACAAGCATTTTATTTATCCAAATAAGGAGATTGTAGATTCTCTGATGTTTATCCACTTGTCGTGCTTGATAAAGTCTGTTTATGCAGCATTAACCCCTCTTTGAATAATGGTACCCAATGTAATGCATCGTGTAGCTGCATTCCTCAATACTCAGACCAAATATTACAATTCATTGACACCAGTGCAGCTAAAGTGTAGGTATTTTGAACCATAATAAAAGGTCCCCGTATCATGCCTTGCGGAGACAGGCATAAAACCAAGGATACAAAACCAACAGTGGAAGGTGATGACTGCAATACTGGATCATGCCAAGTTTCAACCTGTACACAAAGGGTCTAGGAAATGAAACAGCGGAACCCATTCATCAGTAATAATAATTCATCTGAAATACCTACAACAAATCCAGTTCAATGCAGGATGTCTTTTTGGAGACAGGCACAACAGGATGTGAGGGAGGTTTCAGTTGGCTGTTGGAAGGAGCTTGTGTGATCCACTGCAGCAAAAACGTTAACTGA
Source organism: Pleurodeles waltl (assembly GCF_031143425.1). Taxonomy (NCBI): domain Eukaryota; kingdom Metazoa; phylum Chordata; class Amphibia; order Caudata; family Salamandridae; genus Pleurodeles; species Pleurodeles waltl. Next base: position 1,230,740,607 of record NC_090447.1, read on the forward strand.
ACTAACCTCACTGATTTGTTTATTTATTTCTTAAATAATATTATAGATCCCTGCATGCTACTTTTCGGTGACTTGAAATTGTAATGATTGAGCTAGGAAAAGAACAATGTTTGGGCCTGGACATTAGAGTCTATCAGGTGAAGGGGTGGTCCTAATCTGAAATACTTCACTCACAACTCTGTGCGATCAAAGATCAACTATAGGTACCAAAGCTTCAGTTTTCAGACTATTGTAGAAAGAACTGAAGCTTAATTTAGCTCTCAGAGGGAATTCCTAAACCCAAAATTCCTAAACCCCAGGAAATTCCTAAACCCGGTGATCTGGACTCTCAAACTCCTGATTCCATGTTTCACTACTTTGCATCTTCTTTAAGGTTTTTTTGTGGTGATAGTTTCAGCAGGTATCAACACCTATTGCGAAGTAGACTGTGTACGCGCTCTGAACTTGATCCTTGCATACACAAAAGCTTTTGAAGTGCTTTCAGGGCAGGTTTCACGTGGGCGCTTCACAAATTCAAGCACATTATACCAGCTTGGAGTTGATGGCTCTACAGCCTACCTATGACTTTCTTCCCATCCCTGCTGCAGATGGACTTCAAATAATTAAAATACACCACAAAACAGGGCTATTTATCTCAACCCATTGCCTAGTTTCGAGAAGTGCGCACCACACAAACTCATAGAATGAAAGAGAGGCCAGAGTTGAAAATCCTCACCTTGGTGGTGGAAGGAGACACGTCTAAATTGGGACATCAGTCAAATATTAATGGGTCAAATGCTGCTCCTCTTAAAGCCAAGATCTCAATCTTGGCTCCATCCATGCAAAGGAGGATCTTTTTCATCTTCTAAAACATGGTCCATGTATGACATAACGTTGGTCTGCTTCACTGACCATTTTTCCAACTTGAAATGGATTTGGGTGGCACTGATGTACATCTGGAGCTTCACTTGATATTGCTTTGGTATTAGAGGTAGAGGATAAATGCAAGCACTGTAGAGCAAGCAAAATAAAGATTAAGCATTGCCTGTGGAGAGGAAGAGGTAAGGGAGGTAGTGAGTTTGTGCCAACATCTTTGTGCACTCTGCATGATACCAGCTACAGTTCAGCCATAGGGTAAAACAAGGGTTTTGATTCTAAGTGGATGACAGAGCAGGTTGCAACCCTCAGCAAAGGGAAAATATTGGATTTCAGTTTATGGAGATAATGTGAGTCTCACATCCAAAGAAAAAGGTGGTGAGAATGTAGCAGCTTTTGATGTGTGAGACTCCAAATAAGTGATGGTGACATTCTGAATAGTGAGACTATGGTTTGTGGCGAAGGGAAGTGATGCATCGAACAAAATTGTGGTACATGAGAAAGTGTGATGCACAATGATAGTTTTATTAGTACTAATGATGACAGCCATGGTGATATGAATTGGT